>NW_028277075.1:26197500-28697500 GCF_059951505.1 Python bivittatus | reverse complement strand
GAATTCCTTAGGGTGTGCCAGTCTCATCCTCTTTGCTTTCCCAGGCTCAGGCTGTGGGCTGAGGAAATGCTTCTGTCCTTGAACCTCCATCACATCATGTGACCACAGGGGGTAGTGTGACGGTTTGTGACAGTCATAAGTGTGAGTACAGGTCATAAAGCACTTTTCCCGAGGCCACTGTAACTTCGAACCATCATTAAAGGGACGGTCATTAAGCGAGGACTACCTGTACATGCCTAACCAAAGCCTCTTCTTAAACTTAACTCTTGTGAAGCAAGATCTAGATAAATCATGATTTTTAGTTCTATGATGTCTGAATCCAGTAGTTTATTTTTAAAGGTGTAGAAGATGGTCTCTGGTGCTGGACTTCACAAATTGAACAATTATAGTGGCAGATCTCCTTGAAGGATTGCCTCTTGTTCTTAATCTGTAACCACCCTGTATCTCAAATTTAAAATCAGTGGACAATGAGAAGATTCCATTATATATTCTTCTATGGATATTAACAAAGGCTTCTCTGCAGAGACTGCAGCAACTCAGAACAGGAAAAAAAAAAAAAAAAAGGAAACAGGCCACCTATACAACATCTTCCAACAAAATGGATACCTGTGCAACTTTATCAAGAAGTGCCTGACCACTCAACCCTCTACTGCACAACCAACACAAGCTATGAAAAGGATAACACTGCCATACATCAGAAACACCTCAGAAACAACCATTACAACCACACAGCATCACCATAGCACACAAACCAAGTAAAGCCCTCCAAAACATCCTAAGTAAACAAAAAACCCAGTAGCCCAAGAAGAAAAAAACAGGAGTCATCTACAACATAGTGTAAGGACTGTAATAGCCACTATGTAGGACAGGGAGGCAGAAGACTAGCAGAATGCATCCATGAATACCAGCTAGCAGTCAGAAGACATGATGAAAACTCCTTAATCTCACAACACATGGACAGACCATAGTTTCAACTGGGAAACTGTCAGCATTTTAGACTAAGCTAAATCCAGAAAATGAGAGAGAATTCCTGGAAGCTTGGTATTCAGACAAGGCAGCCATCAACAGGCACATAGAGATAAACAACATATACACACCATTCAAAAGACACAATAAAAAGGAAACAAAACGATCAGAATACCTTCTTGCCAGCAATCAACACCCAGATAAGCAGGGATTAACACCACGATTAACACCAGACAAATAATCAAGCAGTAAACAATACCCTAATCAAGGAACTACCAACTCAGGCAAACAATCAAGCAGTAAACCACAGCCTAATCTAGGAACTACCAAGAAAAAAATAAATAAATACACCCTCTAACACTGACAGGGCAAGCTACAGTATATAAACAGAGAGCAAACCCCACTCCCTTTTAGCACTGAAGGTGTTACCTAGTCAGGTAATGAAACATCTGCAAGAAAAGAACCAAGCTCAGAGAACCCAAGGACTCTACAATTCAACTCTGTGCTACATATATTCTCTTATATTGAATCCTTTCTCTGCTAAGAGCTGTATCTGAAAAATTGCAGGGAATGGGATCCAGAGTGTTAAAGAACCCTTCATTGCTGAGTATAAGATTGTGATGCTGAATTTGTCCAGGGCTGCTGGCCATAAATTTCAGGACACAATGAATTTGCTATCAGTTACTGTAGAACAGAGGACATGAGAGGGGACTGCAGTGGAGTGGGCACTGACCATGAGGATTTCACATGGCAGAACAGAGAATTTGGGGTTGAAATCCTTCTTTTCTTCACAAGTAGAGCTTCACTTGCATGTTTAGATTTTTTTTGGTCATTTGCTTGTTTATTCTTCTTAGGTTTCAAAAGAAGATAGACCAGGAGTTAGTGTCACATTGACAATCATAAAGAGAATCTTTATAGCACTAGTACTACTTGTTCTTTTATAACTAACAACTCATCACACTGAGCTGAATGCAGATTTATAGCTCTTATTATTTACTTTCTAAATTAAACACTCCACCCACTTATACATCCATGCATGCCTACTAACCCAAAATCTAGCTGGCCAGGCTTGTTTGATTTCCAGAAAAATTAAGGTGGGAAATCTATATAAAATATTTATTCTAAGTGATACTCCAAAGAACTACAACTCACATTGATTATATCCTATCAAGTTGAAGTTGACTCTGAGCAACTACACATTTTCTCTATGATGATCTGTCCCTAACCTAGTCCTTCAGATACAACTCACATTCATGTTTTCAACTTCCAGTAAGGCTGGACCACTTCATCAAAGCTTAGCCAGTCCCACATTGGTAACTTCTTCACTCTTCCTGGTACTTTCCCACTGGACTGTCATGGCCAGTAATGGAAATTATCTGTTGTTTTGGGAACCATCTTTTGTTGAAAATACTGCAATGTGTACCCTTCAAAGTCTTCATTTCCCATATGCTGATATCTTCCTGGACAACCTTTTCAGTCTCTCTGGGCTTCATCCTTCATACATGTCTGTTTACATAAATACATGATAAAACTATATCTCACTATATTGTGGCATTATATAAGGATTGTCATTATATCCTAGTGAAAATATACTGGTATTAATAAACTGAGATAAGGTTCATTAATTAACATGGTAATATGAGGTCAATATATTTTAATCTGTTTGGCTGGAGGTCAAATGGTCAATGAATTATTGGAATTGAGGCCAGTAGTACCAATGCAGCTGATGTCTGAGCCAAAAACAAGACTCTTTCAAAGACCAAACTGATACAGTAGTGAGAGGACCCGAACTTTATGGAGCAGCTGCTCCAAGCAAAGGCTCCTGGTCAAAACAATCAATTGTGTTGCCCCATGAAAAAATAAAATTCTGGCAGTAAGGACAACTTACCACAATGTGTACCACACAAGGCAGACTAAACTGAGGAAATGAGAGTTTAATTTTGCAGTTGCAAAAAAAGGCCCATGAGGCCATCAGGACACATGACTTCATCTTATTATTGCTCATGTTCCCTCAGAAAGTAATCCTTCAAAGACAGTGGAAAGTCTGGAATGAAGCCTTGGTTTTTCATTAGTTTTGAACATAAGTACATAGATTCATCTTTGGGCTGCTGCTGTTATGGCAGTCAAAAGGATACTGAAGGGAAAGGCAAGACCTGCATCCATAACCATGGGTGCATTTCCTGACTAAAAACCTATTTATTTGTTTATTTTGTATGCCGCTCATTTCCCCCAACCTAACTGAACTCTAGATTATTCCAATGTGGGCTTTTGCATAGGCCCATCACCTATATGTGTAAATGCATAGAGATACAAAGAGTAAAGATTTGGAGTTGGGAACCTGACCCACATTCTACAATTGGAGCAGTCTGCTAAACAGGTCGGAAGCAAACCTTAGGGCAATGGAAAGCAAATAGGGCTACACATGATTCCTCTGATATACCATTTTTCTCTTCTGGAGTCCCATCCCTTCCCTTCCCTCTCTTTTAAGCAAGCAGCCAATAGTTCTTACTAGAGGCATACACATTTTAACAATGTGACATTTTGCCTAGGGTCACAAGTTGACCTGGCTGCTGCTTTAAGGAAGCAAACTTCCCCAGCGTGTTTTTCTTTTACTACCACCTTTTGTGTGTGTGTGTACAGGTGGGCCTTTGAGTCAGTGTTGAATCCTGATGACTGCCTGGACTAGCCCCTGTAATTTTCTTGGCAAGCTTTTCAGAAGTGGTTTGCCACTGCCTCCTTCCTAGGGCTGAGAGAGAGTGGCCCAAGGTCATCCAACTGGCTTTGTGCCTAAGACAGG
Source organism: Python bivittatus (assembly GCF_059951505.1). NCBI lineage: Eukaryota > Metazoa > Chordata > Lepidosauria > Squamata > Pythonidae > Python > Python bivittatus. Next base: position 28,693,737 of record NW_028277075.1, on the reverse strand, counting down.
ACTAGAAATCATGGTCTCCCAATTTCTAGCCAAGTGCAAGTATTTTCCCTTTTGTCTGCAAACAAGACCATGACTGCTGTTTCCCCATTCATCTCATTTCCTCCCTGAGTCTAGCCAGTCAAAATCACTGTAATTTTAAGAATTTGGGGATATCTTCAAGTTATCAGCTATTTAAGATGGCAAAAGTAAGGTACAGTCAGCCACTATAATTTTAGCTCCTGTCTGTAAAATACACCAAGGAGAAAAACATTGATTTGTACAAGATTACAGTCAGTGGCAAAATTACCACCTTGGGCAACAGAATCAGTCTAATTCTCTGATGTGATGAGAAAGATACATCCTAAGGAGAGACTGATACCTTTTAGTAAGTTTTTAGTAGTTATCCATTTTATTGATTTTCATGTATTTTTAGATATTGTAAGCTTTTGAGAGTCTTTTGGAGTGTGGCAGTATATAAGATCAGTCAATAAATCAATTAGTTTTGGAAGCCAAAGCAGAAGGAGAGGAGAAAACGGTGCTACACTGAAATCCACTATATTGCTTTATTCAGATTAATTTCACATAGCAGCTTGTGGAAAATGTTAATGCACCCTAAAACACTCAGCACAGGGCTGTGTCATTTAGAATACATCATTATTTGTCCTCCAACCACTAGCAGCCTTTTAGCAACAAGGGAACACACATAGTTATGTCCGACATGCTGTACCCTGGCTGGTGACAATATGGACAGCAACAATACATCCAAGATCACACTTTCCTCGTCTGTCCTAGAAGATCCTCTCCAAAATGATATTGTTCTGTCAATAGGCTGACAGGATCCTAGAAATAATACAGCCACCTGGCTTTAAACACATCTCAAAAATGGTAAAGCATCAAAGTGGTGGGACTGCTTTGCATCACATATTTGGAAAACATGTTGGAAGGATTCAGGATTGCTGCTAATGATAAGAACAGCCTCTCAAGTTGAATAATTCATGGGGAGTAAGGAAACGCCAGCCAGTTGATGAACAAAAGCAGCACACAATGCAACATAATGATGAAGTGGAAGCAACACAGATGGAGCTTTCAGATACACTGATTATGGTGACATCATACACCAAGCCATAATGCCAGATGAACACACACACATCTGTTTTCATCTATAATAACAGTGCTTTGTTCCTCTCAGATGAAATCTTAAATCCACTTGCAGCCCTTAATTACATTCAGAGTCTCCCTATAAAAATATCCAACCGGCACTTGATTTTAAAACATAATTTAAATTTTTTACCCACATTTAGATGTCTGATATAGTGTCTTCTGCAACTAACTATAATTTGAAGACCAAGCATAGCTGCACAAGAACATAAATGCTTCAAGATCAAGCATTTGGTGGTGAAGTGAACACTAACCCTGAATACCTATTTTGCATACATAATCCTGCACTGTAATAACCATTTCACCTCTCTAGGTGAATAAGGAGGAATTTGGTTTAGCATCCAACATTATAAACAGAAAATAATGGAAGTCCTATGCATTATGGTGATGCTGAATTGTTTTGGGTCAGAGTAGAAAATGAAAGAAGACTTTGAATGCAGCTTCACCAAGTGCCAGACAAGAAGAAGAATTAACAAAAAGCAATAGTGCCTGCTTCTAAAAGATAAAAGAATTGTTGCAGTCAAAAGCCACCACTGAGAGGTATGTTTGAATGTTATCCTTTCCCTTAGATGTCCCTTTGAGAAAACAGGCCCAAGTGGTTCTCAAGTGCAGCTACACAGCTGGAAACCATGAACAGAGGCAGAATCTTCCGGGAAGAAATGAAGGTAGGTTAACTCCAACTATACCTGCAATATATTGTACAGAAAAAGCACTATTCTCCTTTGAATGGCAGTCTAAGATGAAATGGGATCCCATCATACTTTAAAAGCTACTTCTTTCAACAAACACCTCAGAACCCTTTGCATTATAAAGGGGAGAAAAGCATATTTTGAAAATGCTTTGCTATGTTGTTACATTTCCTTTGAAAATGCCAAGGAGAACAAGAATTCTAAGCAAAACTCGATCGGTTCTGGTACTAAATTGCCATCTCTGTATTAACATACAGGGTGGAATAAGGGCAACAGAGTATACATTAAGGGTCAGGGAAAGATCATGGTTATGAACACTAAATGGGCAATCCCTCTGTTGAGAAATCATAATTACAAAGGAAAGAAAAGAAAGCCAGAATTGCTCCAGTTAGCTAAGAAAACCACAGATTTTATTAACTTTAGCTCTGACTTAAATACCAGGCTGGATATATTGACGAGTCTGATTGGTAATCATTAAGTAGATATACCTGGAAAGAATAGAACAGACTAGGAGATGGGAAATTTTGCTTCTCTGTACCATTTCTCATATATTTCCATGTGTGCCCACTTATGTTCCTTCATATCTTCTATGTTGTCCACTGTAGTGGACAATGCTGTCTACTGCAAGAATAGATATCAGTTAAGTAAACCTGCCTGTGAATAGGCCAGATCAATCCTCTACAAATCTACAGTATTATCTTTTCTTCTCTCCTGCCCAAGTAAAACTCCCCTCCTGGGGTGGGGAGGGAATACTTCAAGTGTGGGATGGCTAGCCCCATAGAGGCCTGCTGTCTTCAGCCCCAGATTCTTCATCTTCTTGGACTCTCCTTTTCCTCTTTTTTAGTAATGTTTTTAAAATTTTGATGTTTTATGTATTTATATGTATTTATGGTTTTAATGTTTTGTGTGAGTCACTCAGAGTCCCCCATTGGGGGGAGATGGGCAGGGGAGAAATGTAATAAATAAATAAAATAAATGAAACAGAGTTAAGCAACTTCAATGTACAACATGATAAAATAAAAAACCTAAAAAAAATCTCAGGTACTATATATGAAACGCAACTAAAATGCTAAAGTACTTGCTTTAATGGATTTGATAATGGCATTGATTGCCTCTCATTTAAAAGGGAATGGCATACTTAATGAGTCCTGTAGAAGCCTTTTGTTATTTACTGTGCAATCTGGAGATTAGGTGCTAAGGGTATTTAGGGAACTGCAAAAGACACCATAATACTGCAAAGCTGATGCACATCAATGTTCAATCTCTTAGATTTGTTTGAAACACAAACGTGTATACTAAATTAATTCTGCTGTAATAATGAGGGGTAAAAGATGTATGTAGAATTTCCCATCTGCAAATACATAAATTTAATTGCACTTTTTGTAGCATTAGGAAATGCTCATTTAAATGAATATGGGTCTTCTTTATACTGAACTCTTACCTTGATAAATTATATTGAACTCTTACTAACTCCTTGATAAATTATACAGTATCAACCAAGCATTCAAGTACTACAACTAATTGCACTATGGTTAAGTTGAAGAGCATATGCATTAAGTACAGGAAGAAGAAGAAGAAGAAGAAGAAGAAGAAGAAGAAGAAGAAGAAGAAGAAGAAGAAGAAGAAGAAGAAGAAGAAGAAGAAGAAGAAGAAGAAGAAGAAGAAGAAGAAGAGGAAGAAGAGGAAGAAGAAGAGGAGGAGGAGGAGGAGGAGGAGGAGGCGGCGGCGGCAGCAGCAGCAGCAGCAGCAGCAGCAATTAGAAGTCATAGCCCTGGCTTAGACATATCAAATGGCTATATAAATATCAATCTGACAATACATTTCCAAACTGGAAAAAAAAATTATACAGCAACCTTTATACAGATGTGTCCACTGTTCACGTTGGAGTGGCTGACAAAAGAAAGTGTCCTCAATACCAGTTTGCAGTTAAGAGTGACGGGGAGAATAAGGTTTAGATTCGATTCTGAATCTTTCACAAGACCAGGAAGGTTTTCCATTGCTATTGCATTGACAGCTAAGGAAAGAGAAGCATGTAACTTCTACACCAACTTCTCCCCTGCCCTAAGAAGAGAAATTTTTACTCTTACAAGAAGGGAAACACTTGACGATATGGAAGGTTTCTAATGGAGTCCACTCAGAGCGTTGTGCTGAATTTGGCCACGGGGGTCCTACGGTGGTAGGTAGGGAGGACAGAAGCAGGGCATTTTCAGCAGCTTTGCTAAAATGTCAGTGTTATCATTTCTCAAATTTCATGCTTAAGAAGGCAGGATCATACATAGTTTGGTTCAAACTATATTATCACAGCTTTAAAAATTAGATTATTACCAAAATCTTCCATGTACCAAATTCATTTACTCCTAAAGACAGGACTATTTTGAAAATGCAACAATGGAGCGCTGAGATGCTAACGTTACTTGAACTACAGATGTGTCAATGTTGTGAATCAATAGTGCTAGCTAAAAAAAAAAGTTTTTCCAAGCTTATTAGAGGATCAAGAGACAAGTCCCAGGTGTTTGCTCTTAGAAAGCATCATTCAATAGCAAGGGAGGAAAATATTGATGTTCTTAATGCTGAAGAGGAAGCAAATACAGGATTGGCTGGTTATGTGCACAAGTCATTCAATAAGTGGTTGACAAACTAAGTTAGGATATACATGCTTTACTTACTTGGCTGCATTTGGCTAATACTGGAATACAAGCTGCAGAGTTACACAGATCTCTTAGCTGAATAATACAAAATACAAATATTTTCTGTCTGAAACATTTAATAAATCCCTTGGTGTCACTTATATTAGTACATTCGTTTCCTCCTCTACCCAAACTGTTTCCAGCTAATAATAGGCAGTACTGTATATCAGAGTTTTTCCCTATTTTTCTCTCCCATCCATGATAGGCCTGCAGGCAGAGGCTCTCTCTCTCTCTCTCTCTCTCTCTTTTTGCTGATTATATGGAAGTTGCTCTGGGTGGATTTTTAGCAGGATACAAACTATTCAAAGCACAATTTAGAAAGAGTCTTGAGCTGCACTAGTTGGAATCCATTTCTTGCAGATAATATGGCTTTGGAGATATAGAAAACAAAAGGAGATACAGGTGAGTTTGTTTTTTTTTTTTTGCCAACAATGAAGCCATGTAAGGGGAATCTGAGGCTCTCCAGGTGACTACCTACCTACCTACCTACCTACCTACCTACCTACCTACCTACCTACGGCTGCCCCAACACTCTGTCATATAATTAAAAACCAATACAGCATCTTAAAAAGCAGAAAGCAGATAAATTGAACAGAAAATAAATGTCATATAACAGGAGAAAACACACATTTCTTTTCTTTTTTCTGTAAAGGAGGTCTGAAGACAGATATTTGATCATCTAAATGTTGAGGGTTGATGGGAAACTTTGTATTATAGGAATATTTTTGAGTTTATGCTGTTAATCTCTTATTGAACATGTAAATGATACTGATACCATTGTGTGTGTGTGCGTGTGTGTGTGTTGAGAGAGAGACAGAGAGAACAAAGAGGATTTTCTATTAAAAGTCAGTAACTGCTAGACACTGCAAAGGTTACACTAGTTCCCCAAAGCAATTGGATTAATTCTTGAGTTCATTCATTCCCTTTTCTCCCAGTGCTTTAAAAATCAGTAAACTTCCTAATTGTATTTCCTAATGATACATCCTAATTGTATCAACCTATGAGCAGCTATTTAAGTATGCTTGCTTCTTCCGTTTTCTACACCAAAAGGAATGCATTAGCATCCTGATTTACCTGTCTTCTGGATCCTGCGCTCAGGGAAGAAGAAACTGTGTGGCTTCTATTTTCACTATTCTAGGTTTTCCCGGATCATACAAGTAGTGTAATAGCACCAGCCTAAATTATGGAATGAACATGAAATCTCAAAGTTAAATGCAGTGGGCCATCTACAAGAACAAAAACTTCCAAGGATACAGCATAATTGGCTCAGGGGTGGAGTGGGGAAACCCAGTCTTGTCTTAAAGCCCCCCCCCCCAAATGTACTGTACGACAAAAAATTTGTGGGATCTTGCTTGTAATTTGTTTCCTATTTTCCTTTTTCAGTTCAGATGTAGAGTTTATTACAGTTGCAATATTTAGACATACAGTACCAGACTCTTATTCTGATACAATGTGACTAAATATTTTCTTTAGCCCCTCTGCCCAGAGTTGCAGATGGTGGTCATCTTCTTAAAAGAGGCATATCCTCTTCTCTCATAACTATGAAAATTCACAGAAAATGACCCACACAAATTATGTTGTATGTATCACATACACAGTGCTAATATTCAGTAGCATGTGATTGTTCCAATACAGCTTATGAAAGCTGCAACTCCCCACAAACCTTTATTTGTTCACCCTCTCAACAGGCATTATTACAAAAAAGCACGGCTCTAATACGATGAATTAAGAGCTTTTTTTAAGGCAGGGAGTGCCTTGAAAACACTTTCCACTCTTTCTCTTCTCTAATAGGCTTAAATCTGTCACCATCTTATATGAAATTAAGGGAACCAATGCTCTTATTAATAAAAATTCTGTCAGATGAAAAATGTGAGCCATTTCTCTCTTAATCTGATTATATGCAGAATCCTACAAGGTTTTGTTTTTCAAAGAATAAGCTACTGCTCATTCAACTGGATTTAAATAACTGCTCATTCAACTGGATTTAAATAATTTAAATAATGGTTTCCATATTCTTATGAGCACTCTCTGGGGTTGGTTGTTAATTTATCAGACAGAGTCAAAAGAAGCTCCCCCCCCCGCATATACTTTGATTTGGTGCTGCCTGAAAAAGTATGAACCAAATAAAGAGGAGGACCAAGTTGGGGGGGGGGTAAAACTGAAACTACAAATGTGTCTATCATATTAGTTGAAGAGCAATGTTTGCAAAACTGGCATGTTCCCCTCTACTTAAGCTGCTTAAAGCTGCTTAAAGTAGCTAAAAACATTCTCAAGGCAAGAAAATCAGTAACAAAAAGTACACATTAAAAATGTGGAGAGGGTAGCAGCAGCAGCAGAAGTCAGTGCAAAGGAGAAGTATTCAGGAGATTCTGTCTGGAAGTCAGAAAGTGAATGTAATGGTTATGAGGGCATGACCGTGGGAGACAGGGCAAAGAGATGCAGCCAAGGGAACAGTCAGATAAAAGGCAGCTGAGCCCGTAGCATGAATGTGGGTGGGGCAAGAGGCTCAGAAGAGACCCTCCCTAGTTTCTTGGACTGTACAGGTAGTCCTCAACTTACGACCAAAATAGGGACTGAAAAATTCATCGTTAAGCAGGGTGATCATTAAGCAAAGCATCATGTGACTGCACCCAATTTTATGACATTTTTTGCAGTGGTCATAAAGCAAATCACTGTGGTCATTAAACAAATCACATGTTTAAGTGAATCATGCGGTTCCCCATTGATTTTGCTTGTTGGAAGCTGGCTGGGAAGGTTGCAAATGGTGATCACAAGACCCTGGGACACTGCAACTGTTGTAAATACATGCCAGTCACCAAGCACCCAAATTTTGATCACATGACCATGGGGATGTTGCAATGGTTTTAAGTGTAAGGACTGGCTGTAAGTCATTTTTTCCAGCACTGTCGTAACTTTGAATGGTCGCTAAACAAATGGCCGTAAGTCAAGGACTACCTGTAAAGGAGACGGGGGAAAAATGTACTTTCAGACTTCTACAAGATACAGTCAAGTAGAATTAGCTCATCTGGTCGTGTTTCCTGTCTGGTTTACCTTGTAAGGTTGGCATCAATCTTGCAAGTTGCATACTCCCTTCCAAAAAGACGAACTTTAGGAATGGCCTCCAATCCCCAGGGGTCTATGCTACCCGATGAACATTTAGCAGCAGTGTTGTTGCAGCACCAGCAGAAGGTAGATGCAGAGATGAACAATTTGCAAAATGCCATGCCAGTTGGGGCAGAATTTGCCTCAACCTCTGGCATCACAACAGCCTGTGGGCTGAGCTGCCTTTTATCTGACCATTCCTTTGGCTGCATCTCTTTGCTCTGTCTCCCAAGGTCATTCCCACATACCATTACAGTGAGCTTTTTTTGCCAGTCCTACCATGTTAGCTGCCCAGAGTTGTGTGCCACAAGATGGGTGGCCATATCAATCAAATCAAAAAAGGAGGGAGGGAGGAAGGACAGAAGGAAAGAAGGAAAGAAGGAAAAAGGAAGGAAGGAAAGAAGATTCAGAAGTGCTTTGGCTAGAGAAGTATGATGAAAAGTGAGACCTGAAAGGTTCTTGGCTTTTGGTTCTAGTTCTGGACATATAATGAAGTCCTACTTCTCTACTTCTCCTTACAGAATAGAAGGGCATCACTGGATCTAAAAACCCAGTATTCCATAACCAACTAGAATCATAACTGGAAGGGACCTTATAGTCATCAACTTCAACTCTTGGCTAAGTGCTGAAATCCACTAACTCATCCATGAGGCAGCCATTCAGACCTTGCCTGAAAATCTCCAGCCAAGGCGAATCCATCTGGGCAAAGTGATGCTTATGAAAGATGTCTATGTGGAGCCCACAAGCAGGGCACATGAATTGTAATAACACTTTATTCATTTAGAAAGGAAAATGCCAGCTTCAAAACATGGTTGTACCAGTACAGCTTACAAATACTTGCATTCTTTATGCATTTTCCAGCAACCAGTATATAAAATAAGTAATTGATAATCTAATATGTATGAATTTGCTTAATATCTTTTTACAGCTGTAATATTTGGTGGCTATCACTACAACCTGTGGTAATGAACTCCATTATTTGACTTTGTATTGCATGAAGTATTTTCTTTTCAACTACTGTATTTTTACTCAGAATCACTGCATGTCTACAAGAACAAAATAGAAATCTGATAATTTTTAAGTTGGTCAATTTGCAATGCCAGTCACATAGTTGTATAGTCACACTTTCTAATTATGCTGTGAGAATGCAAGAGCCTGCTTTATAATTCCCTACTTGGTGAAGTACCCAGACAATTCTGATTTATTTTATATACCGCTACTTCTGATGGACCAGTATGATTCCATTTCCTTGAATGTGGCAAAATTTTGTTTTACAGTTTGTAAAACCCGACATACCTTGATTGCCTCAATGATCTAGTTACAATTTTATGGGGTTTAAAAAATATATTTGAAATAGAAACTGTTTAATTGGTTTATTATCTTGTAGAATTCTGGTCAGTGACAGTAACAAAGAACTAGCTAGCTGTATTATAGAACTCTATTTGGTCGCAAAACAGTAAGTTTTAACTAACTGTTACATAACTAATTATCTAAATACTCCTAAAATAAATCAGACCATTATGTTCAGTATTAAGATTGAGAAAACAATTAGCAGAAAGATGTAGATTCACAGAATACTGAAGGGAAGCTATTTTTCAGAAGTTACCTATACTGACTGAGCTCAGAACGATATAATTTTTATCTTGTCCAAATCTCTGTGAACAGATTTAGATTCGTATTTTAGTCTTTTATGACAGAAAATGATTAATTTATTAATTCATATAATAGCACATTTTAAAAAATATTTCTAAACAATACTTTGTGAAGAAATGAAAATATCACAGTACAATTAAGGTTTAACAGTTTTATTCAAGTATGTGTGTTCTAATGTTGAGACAAGGCCTAGAATAGCATTACACTGTAATACAATGGTAATCTTAGCCATTGAACCAAGCCTGCTTGGCATCCTTGATTTACCTTTTTCCCCCCAATACATCCAGGGGAAAAAAAGAGAAAAGGAAATCAGCTTATTCAATTTAAATTTTGTTCTCTGGCATAAAATAAATTAAAACATATTAAAGATATACACATAATACATTGACAAAACCCAAAATACAATAAATTACACCAAATATAACCTGTCGGTGTATTAGCAACAGTGAAAAAAACCAGTCACTGAAGTCATTATTTTTAAACTCCAAAGGCATTAGGCTGCAACAAAAGCCTTTTTTTAAAAATAAAATTACTCTTCCTCCCTTTTCCTAACTTGCTGCTGAGCACAAGCAAAAAGGCAAATTTCCACATCACTTAACCACTATCACAAAATGAAGAACACAGAGTATTTAGCTTACAAAAACTGTAACATGAACTTGGGACAAAAACATACCTTCCTGTACTACTGCCTTTATAGCAAGATTTTAACAAACATAATAATTGGGATAGAAGCCCCAATAGATTTTATCATGCCGGACTGAATCAGAAGAAACCAAGAATCCAACTTCCTCTATAAGTTGCCATACAAAACATTTGTTATGTGTACCTAAACTAACATCAACCTAAAATGGGAGCATTCTACACCAGGGCATGCAAGACCACAGGAGCTAACCTGTGAAACACATCAAGCATGTACAATTATTCCACATGAGCAGAGTCTTTCAGTAAGACCGAATCAGAAAAAAGAATCCCGAGAAGGCTGATTATGACTATAGCAGGTAGGCTTTAGCTCAACTACAGTTCTAAATTCCAGCAGATATGGACTGAAGAGAGCTGATTTAATAGGCATCCTTGCTCCCTGCCCCATCTGCATTACATACAGTTAGATGTGGCAAGATATAAAAGAAGAAACAGATTACTTACTTGAAATTATTCTTGAAGTTGTCACATGCACAGTCAATATACAGGGTCTGCAACCGTGCACAGCAGTCTCCAGAACTTTGCCTACCAACCTGTTATATCTGTGCACATATATATCCCATCCTTGTGGAGGAGAGCCTAACTCTTTCAATGCATTGACAGGAGGGATGAGCAACTCTCTACTCAGCTCTTGGGAAAAAAAAAAAAGTTAAGAAATAAAACTAAGACCAACCTACTGCATAAATGAGTAAAGGTGTGATGGCACTGATAAACAATCAAAGTACATCCATTAGAAACATTTAATCTCAGATCTGGACAGCATACTAACATCTAAAGAATATTAGTACTTAACAGTGTGCTAAAATTCTGCTATTTTAGAGGGTAATAAGATGACCACGCTCTACCCTCACAGAAGAACAGTTTGCTCATACGTATGGAAGAGTATGAAATATTCATTTGGAAAACATGGAAAGCCTATGTGCCTATCCGTTCCCTGATGAGCCGGTCATGATACAAAATATCAGCTTTAGCATGTTGTGACAAGCCACATTTAGTTTGTGATGCCAAGAATCCCAGTTCTTCATAAAGAAGGATGCATATATGAGCAGTTCTTTCTAACCAACATATTTTCCTCCAGTGGACATCTGGATAACAAGTGTACTCCTGACATGAAAAAATAGGCATGAACAATTTGCATATTTATAAACAAAAGATGTGCAAATAATTTTGGAATTTTTCCCTAGCAAAGTGCAATACATGGTGGAATTGGGGAAATATATATGTTAATATTGTACTGAAGCACTGAAAAGCTGATGGTACAGTACTTCTTATGAGATATTGGTTAGTGGTAGGTATGGGAGTTGGAAATATTTTTTTAAAAAGCACTTCACCTTTAATAGTGGTATCTCCTTCTAGATTCTTTGCCTTCTCAGGCTACAGTTCTATGTGCACTTATTTATCTCATTGAAATCCACTGGTTTAACATAAACTGTAGGTAAGGGTGAAGTGTATGAGCCACTATGAGAATCTGAATTCTTCTTTCCTAGAATATTTCTCTGCTCATTAATATTTTGTGGCACACTGTTTGAATGATGAACTAGAACTGGGGAAAGCCAGGTTTAAATCTAATTTAGATATATAAATCTCACTAAGAGATCTTTGGTAAGTCACACTATCCATTGTTGCAAAGATATGGTGGATGGAATGGGAGAGGACAATGTACATTGCCCTGAGGTTCTTGGAGGAAAAGTGGAATTCAAATAAATCAGTACTGTACATGAAACAATAAACATGAAATTTGGGAATAACTGCCTTTTGGTAGGTTTGCTATTCTTAGAGTCAATTTTAGCAATGTGAACTATAAGGTTAATTGTGCAGTTAGAGCGTGGAGCTCCTGAGGGCTTATGAACCGTTCAGTTTGTTTCAGCAACAGTCCCACATGCATGCTCAGACAATTAGGGGAGTCTCTCAAAATGGCTGCACTGAGAATTCAACAGGATGCAACACTTACATGTTTTGAGCACTGAATCTGGAGGGTGCTTCAGTTACTTCATGAAATGTCCCTCAAAATGATTTTGCACAGTCCTCATAACCTGCATCCTCAGCGTGTCCCCGAAGTTCCAATTGCTCTATAGCAGCTACTTCATTAAGGCCATATCAAATCCCTTTCATTTGTTTAAAAAATGGAATTGAGACAAGACCAAACATGATTATGATGAAAGAAAGTCCGAACCACTACCAGCAGCTTAGGAATTGTCTAGCCTAGGCTTGCCAATGCTTATAACTGGAACACTACAGAGGTGAAATGCTAGGCATACAAAACAGCAGCATTTGATCCTAGCAAGATATAAGCCATTGCACTAGACTACATAAGTGTGCAAGTGCTTTTCCACGCTGATTGTTAAGACTGTATTCTCTAGGCCCAGCTAGATGAATAAACTGATACGGAACTAGTTCAAGAGTTACCTAGCCTATACTTTATAACAAAGAGAGAGCTTTTTCATCGTATGTAACTTATCTTAACATAAAGTATATTGTCTACTTCTATTGAGGGCATAAGTTCCCACTTGCACAGTAAGTCTACACTTCTGTTGCATGAGGTAGCTATTAGTACAGATGGAGAAACTGAGGCACATATGGCAAACTGAATTGCCCAATGTCATACAAGAAGCTGGTGGCACAAGCAAAATTAAACCTGAATTGTCAGAATTCACGTTTAGTTTTTAGGCAACAATGGTGCCAAAAATTTGTATAACATTCTTCACAAGCGGCCAGCTTATGGTTCAAAGTAAGGAACTGTAGCCACTTATTATCAAAAAAACAAAACAAAACAAAATGAAAACAAATCAAAATAGTTACAATAGGGAGAAAACATCCCAGAAACTGAAGTTACATGAACAATAGCCTAGGAGTATTGGAGGAGTTATAGTTTTTCCAGATCTTTTTAAAAACCAAGTATTGTAGCAGCTGAAATTAAAAAGTGAGAAATAGACCCACTCACAGAACAATATGGGAGTAGGAGATCCATGCATGTTGCTTGCCTTACACAGCTAGCTAAATGGTATCAAAAACTTTAGACGCCTAATCAGAAGTTTAGGTGAAAAAAGGGCATATTCCGTTAGCAACTTTTTCATGCAAAATATTGCCAAAATCTGTGCAAGGAATGCAGAATTCTATATATGATTTTTCATTGAATTACATTACTTTCTAATTGCAATACAGCCTGCAATTTTGAAGAGGTAAAAGTGTTTTTCCATGATTGGGTTAGATCAAAGTACCACAGTATCCCATTCTTCCACTTTCACTATCAGAGCCTCCCCACTACATACACCCCACTGGTGGATCTGCCCTGATATAACCCTGCATCCATTTACCCCCAACACCTGATTCCAGGAGCTATAACATAAGCACCTCTGAAACTCAAGGCTCTCTACCTCTCAATAGACATCATTAAATATAGTTGAGTGAGTGCTTTAGATGACATTGGCAAGTTCAGTATTTATGAAGAACCAATCCCCCAGAGTCAGCTGTGGGGGTCAAGGGGGGCAAATGATAAAAGGTGTGTCATGATTTTGTAATAGAAACTTTGCCCCTTTTGTACATGAGTTATACTGCATGCAGATATGTAAGGGGCAGAGCTTGCATTATGGTGTCAAAACACACATTTTGTCATCTTGACAAAATACTGGTTTCCCACAGATAGCCCAGAATCCCCCACACCCACAGTATTCAGACTCAAAGAAGTGTCATATGCATACAGAGAAGGAGGAGGAGAAGCAAAAGAAGCAAAAGTTAGTTTAGAGCACTAAGAGAGAAAAGTCACATGAAGCGTGACAAGAGTGCTGGTGCAGGCACACTTTTACATAATTTCCTGCAGTTTAACAGTGTGTAAACACTGATGTCTATTTTTGCAAGTTATCATTGTATTCTTGAAGATCAAGAACAGAGGCTTAGATATATCGCATTGCTTGTTGCAGTTTAACACTGTAATGAAGAGACAAGGAGGGCTATAAGAAACCCCAGAAAAAGAGTCAGCAACTCTGTGTAGCTTAGCCACATGCAGCTATAAAAAACTGGGCTCCCCAAACCAGTTCTGAGGTGGACCAAGAAATGTGATATGGCCTCAGCACCAACTTCCTACTTTACCTGTTTTGAAAGTGCATTCTTAGTGCAAGAAGTAGAACTGAAGCTAAAAGGAGCTTACCAACCCCTTGTGAATTTCATGCTAGGACCAAAATTCTTGCTTGAGTTCATATGCTGCAGGTTTATGCGTTCTGAGTTCTGTTCTGCATAACGGCACTGTGCTGTCCTGACTCTGACCTTCAACGTCCATGTCCAGCAGTGTCCGTTCCTCTTCAGGCAGTCTGGCATGAAAAGAAAGCAGTGTGGACTGCTCTTCAACAGTGCTGCTACTGCTGGCAAAGCAGGAATCCAGGTTACTGGGAGTTTCAGTACTGGAGCTATTAGCAGAGGACTCACCCCTAGCCTTACTTGGGGATACAAACCACCAGGGATCAACTCGCTGCCTGTTAGCTGAAGGGCGTGGCCTAGGTAGGAATTCCAAGGTCTTGGGTCTCTCCAGCATGGAATCCTGTTGAGCACTATAACGCCTGGGGGTTGGAGGGAAGATGAGGTTGGGATCTGGCAGTCGAGGGACTTCATTTGGACCCTGACTTGGACTGGGAGTTTTTATTATACCTATTCTCTCACCAGGAAAAAAAAAAATCACAAACAGAAGAAAGGAAGGGGGAGAGAGAGAAGAAAGAGAAACCAACCAGTTAGACAGCACTGATGAAATGAGGCACTGGGATCATTTAGTAAATAAAGGGTGTATTAGACAGAGGGATGATTCAGTTCACATAGGAGCTGCAGTGATCGTCATGCTGATCCCTGCAAATTTGTATGGCAAATGCAAGTATAAGAACGCAGTGACCAGTCACAAGGTTGCCATATACCCAGCATGCAGTTCTGTGTCTCCTTTGCTGGGATTATCTTTCCGATATTGACAACTTAGGGCTAAATTCTAAAATCAGCTTTATGGGTGGGAAAGTCAGAGAACAACACATAAATATTTAAAAACAAGAGGTTCCATTATTGTTTTAGATAAAATGGAAGATTGCTTTTATGAGGCTAAATTTGCCTCAGTGCTTTAGAACTGTTTGGAACAAATTTTTATTTATGAAGATATAATACATTTCTTTGGCTACAACTTTGCAGCGATTAGCCACTGCTTTAACTTTAACAAAAGCAATCTAAAGCAAAAAAAAAAAGAAAAAAAAGTGACATTTATCTCCTTAATTCTTACCGGCTCTAGATACTGCATCTAGATTTCAGGGTAGTAAGCAGGTTTTATGGTTAGAAGGTGGAGCTTTTGCTCAGAAGCTCAACTTTTAGCAATAATTTCACAGTTCAGATGGGGCTTCCCCAAAACAAAGATACAGTGTCTACCTATAATTAGCCTATGGGTCACTTGAAGTTTAGATTGTTGCTTAATTATATTTGGAAAGTGATGCAGCTTAATAGTATGCATTAAGTATATTTCTTATTAGTATTTATTTGCATTTTATTTATATTAGAATTCAGTAGGATACAAGTTATGTAAATAATAGTGATTCTATCATGTATTATTTAGCATCCTATCTGACCAAGTGCACAACAGGACTGTGAAGATTCAAAAGGAAAAAAAAAAGGCTTTGGAAAGACCCTCACATAGCACTGGGTGGCAACACCTTAAATCAAATATGTCTTTTCCTGGGACTGCTTTGCAGCTGCAGAGAACAGGTCCTGGGAAATGGCATTATTACTTTAAGGCACAGCCCACAAGTGCTACCTGAGTGCCTCCATGCCCTCTGAAATACCTCCTTCTCTTGGAAACCAAAGTGCTACACAGCCCTAATATCTAGCATATTGATACAGTTTGGAATGGAATAACTGAAATAAAGCACTTTAAAAAAAGACAACAAAGAAATGGAAGAGATTTAGCTTGGGATCTCTCTCAGTTATAGAAACAGGACTTTTTTCTCCTAAATTGATTACATCCGGATCATATATTGATGAACTCTTCAAAAACAAAAGAGCTACTTCTTTTCAACTGCAACTGTAATCAATTTAAAAAATATATTTTAAAAAATAGTATCAACACTGAAGTTAAGAGCATGCTTACTTTTTCCTTAAATACAGGAAGTATGCAGTTTTTTCTCTACCTTAGTAATATACCTAAAATAACTTCAGAATATAACCAAGTTATGATATAAATTTTATACAATGAAACCAACTGATAGCTATAGCTTTCAAATGGAAAAAAAATAATATTTTCTGAGAAGATGAAGCTTCCATTTGATCATAAACCTGTGTTATTGTAATATGCATTTTAATATATCTTAAGAAAATAGGGCAAAACTAGGGTAACACAGTACTGTTTGCATGGGCATGGCAATGAACCTTCTAAATATAAGTATATTTGCAATCTTAAAAATTGTAAGTTAAAAATGCTGCCATTATTATTATTATTATTATTATTATTATTATTATCTGGAGAGAACAAATTTTTGCTAAACTCATCAGCCATAATACATTCCAAACTAGCAAACAACTTTGGGACTTTTACAATGTAGTTGTGCCAAAGAATGAAATGGCTCCCTTGAGATTTAAACAAAATTGTGGGTGACCCCAGGAGGTCCAATAATTTCATATTGCTTTTAAGACAATATATTAAGAAGCCAAATACATATTTCTGCCACAATAAAATATATGTACATTCATCATAACTGATAAAAGAATCTGAGTAATTTTTAGTGCTACTTCTTGGTTATATTAACTCAGTATGGTTAATTCACAAGAGAATTTTATCTTTTGGCAGGAAGTAGATTTCAGGAAGAAAAAGAAGCAATTTTCAGTAGAAGAAAACACTGGGAACACTAAAGAAGAGATGGAATACAGGTAGTCCTTGCTTAACGACCACAACAGGGACTGGAAAATACAGAGTGGTTAAGCAGAGTGGTCATTAAGCAAGGCATCAAGTGACTTCATCCGATTTTACAACTTTTTTGTGGCAGTCATTAAGTGAATCTCTGCAGTCATTACATGAATCATGTGGTTGTTAAGCAAATCACATGGTTCCCCATTGATTTTGCTTACCAGAAGCTGGCTGGGAAGGTTGCAAAAGGCGATCATGTGACCCCAGGATGCTGCAACCATTGTGAGAGCTGGTTGCCAAGTGCCCGGATTGTGATCACGTGACCTCAGGGGTACTGTGACGGTCATAAGTGTGAGGACTGGTTATAAGTAGCTTTTTTCAGCGCCGTTGTAACTTCGAACGGTCGCTAAACAAATGGTTGTTAAGCAAGGGCTACCTGTAATAGAAGAGTAGATGTAGGGTTTCCTTTTACAGCATAGGAAAATGTGTGCAAGAAGTAAAAATCATACTAAAAGAAAGCAAAGTAGGAAGGGAAGCTAGAACTAGAAACTACAAGAAAAAGATAAAGCTGCAAGTATGAGGAAAGATTAAAAGAGATCAGATAGAAGTTCTCTTCTTTCCTTCAGCACCTCTGAGAGTCTTCTCTACTGCTCAGTCTGTCTGCCCCAAAATAGGTTATTTTTGTCCTTCAGTCTTATTTCAGAATCAACAACCCCAGTTTCTATTGCAGCAAGAGAAATTCAGTGGCAAGGACATTTATGTTCTCACTTTGTATGGAATATAAAAATGAAGAAGGAGAACTTACCTGCTCCCAGCACTCCTGTTGGAGAATTACTGGAAGAATCTGCATTGGAAACAAGATCAGACAGTTTTATGGCACCATCAGAGGGAGTGCGCCTATGCTTCTGTTGCTGGGCTTCAGAAGAAAGAGTCACATGTGTAGGTGTCAAGGACTGGTTGGGATTCTGTTTGAATCTCTCAACTCGGATATTAACTAGTGGGTTACTAACTATTGGTAAGGGAGCCTTCACTGTCACAGGACTAACAGGCATCTCATATACCACAATTTCATCACTGTCTGAATGAAGTAAGGAACGGGTAGAGTTACATTCAGAAATTGAAGACAAAGAGAGTAGAGTTAGAGAACTGGATGGCTCGCCCAACAAGAATGTGGGTTCCTCTTTCTTGAAGACCTTCCTTGAAGGTGGGCTTGTACTCCTCCGAGAGAGACCAGCCCGTTGGAAGATGCTTTCACGCTTCTTCTTTTCTTCCTTGGACACGTCCTGATCTTCCTGGGTTAGCAGCTGGCACTTGCCAGCCTCCAAAAGGTCAAAGCCTAGGCCAGCAGCAGCCAGCACAGCCCCACAGCCTAGAAAGGCCAGCTGACACTGTTTATACTGGGAGCCCCCACGTTTGAGGCTGTTGGTGGGAGTTAGCTGAGGAGTGCTTGTGGAAGAGTTCATAGGAGTAGTCTCTTCATTAGGATCACTGGACTGGGCATCCCAATCGTCGTTCTTCTGAAATGGGATGCAGAGGTATGATTGGTTAAATCCAGGGGACTGCTGCACCTTGCTTTCTCTGTCATTCAAAGAATCATTGTCTTCATTGTCTGAAATACAGATGCACACACAAAAAAGCCTTTTAACATTTATATTATAAATATGTATTGGTTAACTTTGCCATGTGTATATATCTTAAAACACAGTAATACAATAGAAAATTGAGTTTGAATTTTAATACAGTACAGAATATTGAAACTCTGTCCCAAAGAGGTGCTGCAAATGGGTACTTTTCATTTTACAAATCCTCTATTCTTTCTTATGCAACTATACTGGCTCAAATATTTTTTTAAAGATATACAGCAGTTCTAAGAAAGTTGTGTTTTGCAGATGGTTGTCTAGGACGGAGGTGATATTCAACCTGTTCTGGATAAGGCTGAATTCCCCACAATGAATCTGAACTATAATATGTAGTGCTAATTGATCCAAGTTTGTTGTGGGAAGTTAGGAACACACTGGACCTGTTGTTTTGGCTACATTTCCTGGAAAGAAATAATAATAATGAGCTGTATGTTGGTAAGCTCCGGATTTGATTTAACATAATATGCACAGGGCTGTCACTAAAATACAGCCACTAAGCTGCAAAAGGGAATTAGCTTCTGAAATCACATGCTGCCATCTTGAAAAGCTTCATTTCCTATTAGTTTAGTTTCTGTGCACAATTCAGAGGCTTTTGTTAAAAGCCAAAAGGATGTTTTGGATTGTTTGTTCTATATTAAGATCTTTGTTCATGTTTCTTTTCCAAGGACCCCAAATTTCTAGCTAATGTGATAGTTCTGGAGGGATGGGATTGCTAAATATGTCCCAACTTGGTCAGTGAGGTAAACAAACATGCTATGGGGACTCTTTTAAAAAAATCATTATAAAGATATTTGAGAGGCTTTTGTTTCTTTATCACAAATGGTGAAATAAAGCAACATGCTATTCATTTAATACATTTAACATGTACTTTACCCATCTCTATTAGGCTTGCAAATCCAGGAAAAGGGACTATTGTTCGCTGGAATTTTCCAAGATTTGGAGCACTAGAAGACCAGTGTCTAGCGCCATCTGCCAGGGACTTTAGGCTAAAATATGGAGAAGAAAAAAAAAAGTATAAATGCAGGAGTTTGCTTGCTTCCTTCTGTCCATTTTTATTACTTGACACTCTATAGATTAAACATTAAAATTATCTGATGTTCTTAGATTATACATTAAAAATAAGGAAATTCACTTCAGTTACCTATTTAAACACATGAGATTATCATCAGCATCAGTTCTTAGAGCAATCCACAGTTATGAGAACAAACACTTAGTAAAATTGAACAATAAAATAATACAAAGCCATAGACACAACCTCAACATAATTTGTCAATAAAAACCCAATTTAATATTTATTTATTTCAGTCAACCAGCATTGATGCTGCTGCTGCTGCTGCTGCTGCTGCTAACTATTCAAGATTTTGGAATGCCTAAACAAATTAAAACATCTACTTGGGACAAAAAAGAGTGGCACTAGGCTATAAGTGAGGAAGAAATGTTGCTATACATTTGTAGATGTAGAAAGAATAGGATAAAGTGAACAGGCTTAAATTATGGAACATTTTGTGTGAAAGTTAAATTTAAGGTTAGTTGTTGAATGCAATAAGAGTAGTATAAGATGAAAATAAAACATGCGTGAGAATAAATGGAATGCTTAATCAGTACATCTCAGTACTGAGAGGGGAATAAAACAAGGACATGTGATATCCCTCTGATTATTTAACATATTTATGGATTAATGGATAAACGAATAAGGAAAATTCATGTTAATGCTAGAGATGTGTTGGTTGGGACATACATGTGCATGTACTTTTTTATGAAAATGAAGTCATGTTGTTGGCTGAGAATCTGAATGATTTGTAGCCAAAGATTATATGATGCAATGAAGAGCATGGATCTGAAAATTAATATATCAAAAATCAATACAGCTTTGTTGACAGGGAAAATGGACTTAAATGCTTATTTATTGAATTAATAATTTGCCTTTTCACTAAAGAAGTGCACTTAAGGTCACTAGCAAGATTTTAAAAATAAAATAGTTAAAAAGACAATTTAAAATATTTTGAAGGCACCATTACAATGCAAATTAACAGTTAGCACCTATCTAACTGAACAGCCAAATCAGCTTATATGTCAAGTAACTGGCATTCCACAGCACAGGTAGTCCTCGACTTACGACCATTCGTTCAGTGACCATATGAAGTTACAACAGCATTGAATAAGGGGACTTATCACCCATGCCCAAAATTATGGCTACTGCAGTGCCCCCATGGTTACATGATCAAACTTCGGGTGCTTGGCAGCCTGCCTGCACTTATGATCGCAGGGGTGCTGCAACTCCCCCCACCTGCCCATCTCCCCCTCATCTATGCCCTATTGGCCACCTGCTGCCCTGCGCTCCGCTGCCCCAGCTGCCCTTCGCCGTCTTCTTGCTCTCACTGCTGACAAGGCATGCCTGGCCTGGCTGCTGGGCGATATGGGACTGGCTTCGTGCAGCGGAAAAAAAAATGCACAAAGCACCTTAAAGCATGTCATAGCTCCCCTTTGCACCATTCTCCTGGGCTGTACGGGGCTGGCTTTGCGCTGCGAAAAAGGGGGGGGGAGCTAAAAGCAGCCTTTCCCCCCTTTTTTTGCAGCACAAAGCCAGTCCCAGCCCTGCTCTGGAACTCTTTGCAAATTTCCCTATCTCAAGAATAATTTCCCTATCTCATGAATAATACATATACATATACTGTACATATACATATACATATACATATACATATACATATACATATACATATACATATACATATACATATACGTGTGTGCCTTCAAGTCAGTGTTAACTCCTGGCAACTGCCTGAACTAGTCCTTGCAGTTTTCTTGGCAAGATTTTCAGAAGCGGCTTGCCCTTGCCTCCTTCTCAGGGCTGAGAGAGAATGACTGGCCAAGGTCACCCAGCTGGCTTCGTGCCCAAGATAGGACTAGAACTCACAGTCTCCTGTTCCTAGCCTGATGCCTTAACCGCTACACCAAACTGGCTCTCTCTATACATACATACTGTATGCCCCCACAAACATACATTCACACATACACTGAACATTCATGACACAGTAGCAGATGCGTTTCTTACCCATCCTCGCTTGATGTTAGCTCCTTATTGCAAAGTGAACCTGGGCCCCACGTCCGACCCTTTTTCTTCTGCCCTCTTTTTTCTTCTTCTCCTTCCTCATCTTTCTGGAATACAGAGCTGCGTCCCCATGTTTTGCTGCTTTCACCAGGGGTTACTAAAGGTGAAAGGCAGGATTAGGGAAAGAAAAAAGCAAACATCATGCAGAAACACTGCAGTAGGTAATACTTTGTATATTATAAACTATGATGAAGGACTTCTGTGAAAATTTAGAAACACAGAAGTTTAATTCTTCATAGATATTCTCACTAAGCTTTGCTGAGGAAAAGACTTTTCACAGAGAAGGCAGCCATTTGCTATCTCTTTTTTTCTTTCTCTCTTTTTTTATAAAGAGATGTACCTGTATATTGAAGGAGAGAACATTTCTCAGGCAAATAAAACTTAGTATCAAATAACACAAGGAATTAGCAAAAGATTGCTGCAGGAAGTTGAGAGAAAGAACTAATAGAGGATAGATACCCAAATATACGTATTGTGCTTTGCAAATGGAATAGGGGTGAAGCTTCAAATTCTCTTCCAGTTAAAGCCTCGGTTTGCTCTTTTTTTTAAAGAAAAATGCTGTAAACGTGGCCAACTACAGCCAAGGATGATAACTGCTTTATTTCTTCAAGAGAATTGCATCATGATCTCTATTCTTGATTAAAGGCCAGACAACTTTACATACATCTGCACCAGCTTGAAGAAAACAAAACCTAAATAAGACACCCTCTTCACTTCTGAAATATTATTCCACACTTGTGACAATTAATCATTCTTTTATTTGAAACTGATACCCTGGAATGGGGAAAAAACTTTTTTTAAAAAGCAAAACACATTTTTGTTATATCTGCATTAAGAGAGGTTGTGAAAATCATAGACCAATGTTGGACAATATAGTGACAGACAGAATAAGAACCAGAGACTGTATTTTAGATAAAATATAAGCGTTATAGATAGGTGCTTCATAGTTTGAGAAACATGTAGCCTACTTGTTCTGATGGGATATGCAGCTTGAGAATGCTCATAATATCATTACTGTTACTAGAAGTTAGGAAGCTGCTATTAGGGAGCATGATTAACTCCTTTGTCTGACAGACTACTTGTGGCTGTTCTTGGATAGGGGTAATGTAGTTTCAGTGATCTTCACGCTGGCAAACTCACACTTCATTATTATAATGTCAGACTGCTCCAAATAACAATAACAACAATTTAAATTTATATGCTGCCTGACTCCCAGTGACTTTGGGTGGTCTTTTTGGTCTGAAAGTAAAAACTAGTGCAAAATACAGCAGCAAAGTTACTGTGTGCTGTGTTTAGCCATTGCCAAATCATACTGCTGTTGAAAAAACTGCATAGATTACCAATTTGCTTTTAGTCAGCAAACTGATAAAGCTTTATACAACCTAGGACTAAAACACAAAATAGAATAATTTTTTACATACTGATTGGCTTGGCCACCATAATGATTGCCCTAGGCATTCCTGGTTATGTTACAATCTTTGAATATTCATTTGGCATCAGCCAGAAAGAACTCTGAAATGTTCTCATCCCAAAAATAAAATGTTCCAACTCTAACTCATATTAATAAATATTGTATTTGTTTAGATTCCAGTGTTTAGAGATTCATGACGACAGTTCTCATTTTCACCATTTACATTATATAATTATTTTACTTTACAATATATATTTATGTTGTAGTTATACTATTGTACACCATCTGCATTGGTTATACATGACAGATGGTATGTATGCATGTATGTATGTATATATACATTTTTAAATAAACAGATTAAAATAACTGTTTCTGTCCTGCCAAAAGTTAGACAGCTCTGTACCAGCTCTTACAGTTAACTTAGGTACTGTGTCCTGTAAGAAAACAAGTGACAGCTATGCATATCTATTTTTTAGGCCCATAGTGTTAGGGATAAAATGGCAGAAAGATGGAAGCAAGCAATCAGTCGTTAAAAACAAATTATAATGAACAACAACAGTGCCATCAAGATTAGCCATAAACAAAAGTCCTCAATATAGAAAGCAACATGATGTCTTTATTTAAAACAGGAACTGACTACTTCATATTAGCACTTGACATCTTTTATAAATTGCAGTTAAAATTTCTTACGCTGGATGGCTCTGAGCCTAGGAATGATAGTAGGGCTGGCAGGAGGACTGGCACAGTTGTTGATCAAGTTTTTTCTTTTATCCATGGTTGGAGATGCCTGCACGGTGAATTTGTGCTGGAAATCTGTTATGGAAGCAAATGTATGAAATACAGTCATTAGTGAAGTAATGCCAACATTGAAAAGATATACAGTGTAGTACTGTGTCATTCATATATACAGTCTGCTAATGCACTAGTATAATTTCGGTTGAGAATTTAGTATTAATTCTGCAACATTGCCAATAATTTAATAAGACACTATGTACTTTTAATTAATGGACTTTTTCACTGAAAAGGCTGCATCTAAGGTTAAATGCAGGCTTATGGTATCAATGGCCTGTTATATAAATGAATCGAATTTTTTGAAAAAAAAACTATAGGTGTCTGTTTTCATCTTAAAGCCCCTGTTTAAGTATTTACTCTACGAAGATTAGAGATTTGCTCCTTATTATTAGCTTATCATATCTATAAGTTGTCTATAGTAGGGTACTCTAAAAAGTCAAGATAAAGCAAAACAACTGAGCTCCTGTACCTTTAATAGTTGGAGTCTGTCTGTCTGTCTATCTCAGGATAAAAACATTAAAATTATATTTTTTTCAATTATTAAAATATGTTAGAGCCTTGTCCTCTTCTCTATCAAACATTGTGTAACACATGTTACACACTCAGATGAGTTGTTAATGAAACAGTAAAGTAATGGTTTTTCTAAAAGATACAGGGATGAATGATGTATTAAAATTCATCTCATGCTGTAGCTTCAATAAGCCAATTTGTTAGAGAGGAAGGAGAAGCACCACTTTGGTAGAAAAATGTTGCTAATTTTGTACAAGTCCCCATACCACAAACGCTTATTAGGGAAGTTCAACATTAAAGATTTTGTTCCAGCTCAATTCAGCAGTCTGGAAAATAGCTCCATTGGACTTGGACCAGATCAGATGCAGCCTATTTTAATTTTGGCTAAAGTCAGAAGTAAGTACAGAGATTAAGTAAACAGATTTTTTTCTGTGTCCCACCGATTACCACTGAAAAGTCACAAAAGTCAATAACATTTTAAAATTTTGACAGAACGTGATTTTATTTTGGGCAAAGCAGATCCTTTTGTGGAAATGAAGCCTAGGTAATGGGAACCTTTCAATACAGACTTTTTAAAAAATGGTACACTCCATAACATTTTTGGTTTGAGGTATTTGTAGACACAGTTGCCTCTTCTATGTGGATCAAACCTATTCCAATTTCAGATTGATACTGAGTTTTTTATAAATTTGGAAAGGTATGAAAAGGGTTTCTTATTCTTACCTATTGCCTAGTGATCAAGGTCTGTTCCTTAGTTAGAAACCTGCCAAATTACAGAAGATTTCTTTATGTTCTGATTTTCTTTAAAAAAAAAATAACACAGCAGCTGGCAGTACCTAGCTGATCTTGGCTGATCCCTAAAAACTAAATAGATTTGGATCTTGCTAGTACTTCGATGGGAGCCCACCAAAGAATATTAGGGCTATAGGCTTGACCAAGAAGTCTGAAGAAGGCTTGCCACTCTCACACTGTTGCCGAGAAAACAATATGGCTGGGCCTACAAAGTCTCCAGAAGTCAAGCTTGACTTGAAGAGTGTTTTAATTTTAATAAGATAATTATTCACACATACAATGTATTTTCAAGAATAAAAAAATAAGTCTGGAAGGAAGCAATAGTTACTTCATTTTGATTTGCTAAACGCACCAGAAGGAAGACTGATGTGATTGCCATCTTTCAACTTCAGCCGATTTTTCTTGAACTTGCCCATGCGTTTTCTCACCCGGGGCTTTTCCTGGCACAGTTGGTGGATGATTATGTTGAGTTCTCTTTCCAAAATATCGATTTCTCGCTCTGCCAACTCCTGCTCTCGTTGCCGTAGTAGTTCCTCATGGTTCTTCTGTTGAACGGCTGCTTGTTTTAACTCTTCTTCCCATGTCCGCAACTCCTACCAAAAAAAAAAAGTCCCAAACCAATCTAGAAATTGCAACAAAGTCAGTTAGGTCTATATTTCTGCAGCTTCTTTAAACTGCAAGGCTCAGAAAAGAAAACACAGTTTATATTTTGAATCTGTGCATGGTAATTAATTGATTTTCAATACATATTATTTGAATAATTAAAGTTCATCCATATGAATGGATTGCTTAATTTAAAAAAAAAAAAGAAATCAGAATACTGGTAAGTTTACCTCTAAAAGCAGCCAGTAATCCAATCTTCAAAGCAAGTACAGTCAAAAAAGAAAAACTAGAATAAATGTTCATACGTTGAGTGGGAATCAGATTGTCTAGCTTACTGTAAAATAACTAGACGAGTAACAAGAGAAAGCAGCAGTACTATTACTTTTCATCAAGCCTGTATTCATTGGACCACTTGTCTGAGCTGCAAAAATCCAAACCAGAGTTTTCTGTATTTCTTTTGCTGCCATCTAATGGTCATTCGGATTTTGCAGGCTAGCTACAGTAGCACTTTATTAAATAGCTCCAAGGATTAATTTGCAGATAAGAAAAAAGATATTTTACTTTAAATCTTTAGCTATATCTTTACCCAGTATCACTTTTTAAGTCTCATACCAAGTCCCTTTTAAACTTCTCTCATGTTACAGACTCTTGATAATTTTACTGTCATGAGCTTTTATTATTCTTTAATTTTAATTTGTTAAAATAGGAAGACAAGCTTTTTAATAGAATCACAGCAGTAGAAGGGGTTATTTAAGCCATTTAGTCTAGCCACCTGGACTTCCCCCAGTGGATTATTTACATATTCAAAAAGAGAACTTGAATGTGCGTGTGTATATAGATAAATAATAACTAAGTCAACTATATATTGATTTTTTAAAATTGATTATGTGCCATCAAGTTGTTTTTAATTCTTAGCGACCACAGATTTTCTCTATGACAGTCTGTCCCTAACCTGGTCTTTCAACGTACACTCATTACCACTTTAACTGAGTTCATCTACTTTACTGCTGGTTATCCTCTTCTTTTTCCTTCCACCTTTCCCAGTATTAGAGCTTTCTCCAGAGAGCTAGGTCTTCATATAATGTATAGGATAATTTGAGCCTGGTCATTTGTGCCTTAAGGGAGAACTCTGGGTAGATTTGTTTGATGATCCATGGGTTTGTTTTCTTGGCTGTCCATGGTATTCTCAGGAGTCTTCTCCAACACCAAAGTCCGAAAGCGTCAATACTTTCTATCTTGCTTCTTCAGAGTACAACTTTCACTTCCATAGTTTGTCGCAGGGAATACCATGGCTTGCACTGTTGTGATCTTTGTACATATACACACATCATAGCATTTGGATATTTTTTCCAAGGCCTTCATGGCTGCTCTACCAAATGCTAGTCTGTGGTTTATTTCTTGACTTGTAAAGGAAAAGAATTGTTCCTTTACTGTTGATGGTTGATCCTAAAAGGCAGAAACTATCCACCACTTCAATATCTTCATTGCCAGTTCTAAGGCTGGTTGTTCTACCTGTTGTCATTAGTTTGATCTTCTTTATATTTAATTTTAGTCCCCTTTTTTCACTGTGCTCCTTGATTTTTATTACTAGTGCTTGCAGATCCTTTTCATTTTTGGCTATAGGGTAGTATCATTAGCCGTTTCTTCCCCCAATGTCAAAACCACACTCATCTTCTTCCAATCAAGCTTCTTTTAGTATATATTCAACATATAGGTTGAATAAATAAGAAGAGAGTATATACCCTTGTTGCAGTCCTTTGCTGACCCAGAGCCAGTCTGTTTGTCATATTCTGTCCATACTGTGGCTTCTGATCTGTATATTGTTTTTCATGAGGACAATGAGAGGTTCTGGAATTTTTCTGAGCACATTCCATAGCTTGACATGATCGACACAATCAAAAGCCTTTCTATAATTAATGAAGCACAGAGTGACTTCTTTTTGATATTCTTTGGTTTTCTCAGTTATCCAGCGTACATCAGGAATAATGTCTCATATTTCTTGGCCTTTTCTAAAGCCAGCTTGAACACCTGGCATCTCTTTTTCCATGTAAGGCTCTAATCTGCATGTGTGTGTGTGTGTGTGTGTGTGTGTGCATACAGACACACAGACACAACTGATGAATAAAACTTTAAAACTTTAAAGGAGGAACAACAAAGAAAATGAATGTATATTACCTCTGCAATTATTAATCTAATAGTTAATCAATACTTTTTATAAATCTTTCATAATATCTTCTTTTATTTTCTGTTACAACTTAGCTTGTGCATAAAGACATTTATTCCAATTTTGTCATGCAAAGAATCAGTAATATGAAACAGACTATAATGATGCAAGGTCCTAGGTTTAATCCCAAGCATCTTCAGATAAAACTAGAGAGAATCCTGGTCTGGAATTTTGGAGACAAGGTAGATAATACAAAGACAGATGAACCAATGGTCAGACTGAGTGCAGGACAGCTTCCTAATCATAGGGAAATAGGATGCTTCAATTTACCTGCCATAGTAGATCTAGCTGCTGTCAAACTATCTCTGCCTTCATACAGAACCAGTCTTTTCACATAGCTTATATATTTAGGGCTATGTGTTTTATCATATCTGACAATGCCCTTATCTAGAATTATCTTTCATAATTTAATAATCCCTGAATAGTCCTAAAAGTATGGATACTGGCTGACTGCCTTGCTGTATTTTCCAGTTTTAGCTAGAACATATTTATCTAAAACAACTTTATTAAGGAACAAATATGCATTTCATTTTCTTAATTATTCAGTGTTAAGTTTTTGTCTCATTGAAAGTACAAAAGAATTCAGATTTAAGAAGTATAACCCTGTGTGTGTTGTAGAGAAATTTACTTTACTTGCAATGGATTCTGAGGCAGAAGTGGCTAATTGTCTATCAAGTAAAAGTATATTTCCAGCCTATTTACCTTTTCTTTGGCTCTGAGTTGGTCAAACATCTCCTGGATCTCAATTTTCCAATCTTCTTGCAGGGAATGAAAGGATTCTTTTGGCATTTCAAAGAAACCAGATTCCTCTATGTTAGTTAGTTTATTCAAAATATTGGCAAAAGACGGCCTTGAATGAGGATCAGTATTCCAACAATCTAAACAGGATAAAGACCAACAATCATGCTAATTCAGAAGCCACAACAGTATAGTATTTGCCAGGCTTTGCTAATGAACTATGCTTTTAATTACTAACATCCTATTCAATCAACTCAGTTCCCATTACATACTCAAATGTCCCCTTTTGTTTAGAATATATGTTGATGCAGGGGATTAGATATTTTCCCCTAGATGTGTGCCACTGCACCATGGAATCCCAAATTATCTAATTTTTAGACATTAGCAGGTTAGTGTTAACAACAATAACCAACATCCCCAATCCTATTTCTGGATTGTTCATATTTATTCTGACCCTTCTTCGACAATTTTTTAGAGGTTAAACTAATGTATATGCAAGTTTATAAATCCAGTTTATAGAACAGCTCCAAGTAACCATATTTGGAAAAGTCACTATAGTTTGCCTCATCATCTGTAATACTAAAAAGTAATTTTATAAATGTAAATCAATATTTTTAGAATGTTTAAAAAGATCTATGAACCTATATGTTACTATTCATTCAATGTCTCTCTCTTTCTATATATGACTTCAGACAATTCAATGCATATTTTAAATTATCTAACAAAAGTCAAAATAAATTTTGTAAATTGAACAAACCTATATAATAAAACAAATAGGTTCTTTCATTTCCACTTTGCCAGGCTATATAATAAGCAAAAACAGATTAAAATGTGGATTACTTGGGTACAAAATAGGAAGAGTCTTGACAATATAATTATCAGCAGTAATTTGCATTCCTGGATTATACTTACTTTTATTTTATCTTTAGAATTAGAATTCTAAAAATCCAAATAGCCTGGCAATGAAATGAGTGGAACTAACAGAATACTGAGCTATATAAAAGAGGAAGTCAGTTATACAAAACATAACAGCAGCACTTAATATTATTTGCCCATTACTATTTCAAATAGAAAGATGCTTAGTAAATCACAATTTTATTCAGCTACTAAATACTCACATTTTTATCTGTTGTATTTTACATTTGATAAAATGTTACTGTCTTCTGTTTTGTTGTTATTAAATTGTTGTGATTTACAATTATTTTGTGTTGCTAGAAGCCTTTTTTGGATATTTTTAATAGGAAAGTAGTATATAAATATTATTAAATGTAAAAACTTCAATAAATACAGCATAATTTTCATAAGATTTTGTGTATAACTTCAGATAATAAACTTACTATATAGGGAAGGAACCTCAGTAAACCAAAAAAGTTTGACCATGAGAAGCTGTTAAAGCAAAAACTTTTTAGGTGGTGTAATTATTGAGTTACCAAACAAAAATTCTTTAGCTTATTTATATATTGTTTCAGCTACTGATTTCCTCCTGGCAGTGCTAAGAGAGAAGTTAAGAGGAAGGAAAGAAGGACTGGATTATTACAAGATTCTCTTCGCTCAACATGCTTGTTTCAAAATAAGTGAGTATAACATATTCGTTAGCATAATTGTTATTTAGTCAAGCTTCTGTAATTCAGAACAGAACCATTCTAAATCAATAGAACAAATGCATTAAACTTGAAGATCCATAGACAAAACCACTACCTTTTAGGGTTTTTTCCCCCCAATATAATTTTGTTTTTATATTCAAACGTTTAAAATATCTGGGACCCAGTTTGAGTATCAAGATATAAATAGTTACAGGAACCATTTAGACCATTATTTTTGTTGAATACAGGAAGAAAATAATTTCTTTGCACTTATTATTAAGGCTAAAATATGTGATAAAGGAGAAAGGTCATGTTTAACATTGTCAGTTGAGTGCAGCCCACCTGAGTAAGGAATATAATTAAAACAGAAGCATTTTTTAAAAAAAGATAATTAATTTTTATCTTTACCTATATGTATTACAGAAAGAAATATGTAAATTGCTACTAAACAATTCCTCACTTATAAAGAAAAGTTAAATAGACTAACTGAACTTTTAAAAAGTCATGCTACCTCTAATCTCAAACCACTTGGTTACAGGGACTTAAAATGTACATTACTAAGTCATCAATATATCTTCATGTCAAGACATCAATACTGAGTATTTTGAGTATTTCCCCAAAGTTTTTAAAATACAGCAAGATATGCTTTATGGATCTCATTATGTAATGAATAAGAAATGAGACCTGCAACAGAATATTGCAGCATGAATAATTTCTGTTTAAGATTCCAAATGCAATATTCTTCTCCATAATATACCTGCAGTTAAACTTCTATGTTCAACCTTTGCAGATTTGTTTCTGAGAAAGCTACTTAAAACATTTTTAATATATATTTCTCCAAATCTGAAGCTTTCCTAATTTGCCAATCTTGTGCACAGACAATGCTAATCATATAATGGAAGTGATTATATTGTAGCAAATGCAGTTATGACAGTGTTATGTTTGTCTTTTCCTTGTATTAATTATTATCCTAAATTCTACTTAGTTCAAAGCATATTAATCCAATATATTTGTCCATAAAATTATACCCTTAATCCTACTTTAGCTGAATTCTCTGTTTTTTAGTGGGTAAAGATATACTTCTGCCAAATTCAGAACAAATACAGGCATCCAAAGCCTCATGAATCTGATTGTTTCAAGTATGGTATATTCTGAAACATTTCTTCTGATGGATTAAATATAATTCAAGGGGGTTTCTGCCAGTTTTTAACAGGTGCTGTTCCTTCCCACCCACGGCTCTCATTTACACAGTATACATATTATAGCCAGATATGTAAGACAGAAGCATGACTTTCTTCTAGAAAGAGGCAAAGTAACTGACATACTAGCTGGCTTCTCAAGAACCTGCACAAGTGGTTTACAGTCTTGACTATTAAAATCAGCAGATATTCAGAACTATCTTTGTGTCAAAAAGGATTTTGTCAGATCCAACCTATCCCACACATTCTTACCTTCCATCAGTCTGGTGAAAGGTTCTGGGCACGTTGAAGGAATAGGAAGGGAAAGTTTATTCATAGCAACACCGTATGCTACTGCCAGGCCATCAATTCCTCGAAATGGTACTTCCCCAGTTAGCAGTTCCCAAAGCAATACCCCATAACTATGAATAATACAAAACAGAAGTTTAATAACTAATGTAGTAACTTTTAGAACCATTCTCTAACAAAAAAATTTGGAATCACTATTTTCTTATATATAAAAATAAATGTTCTAATACAATTAAGCTACATGTACCCATGGAAAGAACATCATTGGGGATAAGTGAATGGGGTTGCTTTCAGTTAGTCGTCTTATGAATGTAACATTTAAAAATGTGTTTATTTGGAAGAAGTTTTTATATGATCATTTAGACAGACAGTGATATCAGCGCTCTAAGGAAGATTTCTCATACCTTAGGAATTCTAGGAATATAGTTTTTCAGTTGTATTATAATTTTAGCTCAGTCTAAGACCCCTGTTGCCCACTTATTTCAAGCAATAACTAAGGCCTCAGTCAAATCAACCCAAGCTCCCTCTGAAATCCAACTGGGTCCATTAGGTGCTTGCAGTGAACTAATCAAACAGGTCCTTCCTCTCTGTAGTGGTGAGCAGTGATCTGGCTATCATAAGTAACATCCCTCAATTCCAGACCATGCTACCACTGCCCCAATGTAAAAACCATATCTGGTGTATGTCTCTCCCCGCACCCCACCATGTGTAATGATCTGGGTCATGTCCAGGGTTGCCATGGCAGCCATGAACTCCTGAGCTGCTTTTGACTCCGCATCCAAGGAAGGCAGATTGAAGCTCCCGGGTTCATAAGCCTGGAGACTAGCACTACCAGCCCGGCCACAGCAACTCAGTGAGGAAGATAGCTATGCTTCAGGGAGGCTGATACAATTGCAGCAGTCCAATCTGATCTCTAGAATCCAACTTGATGGACAGGCCCCCATATCTGGTTATCTATGAATCACCACCTATGGAAACCACAAATCTCCCAGATGGTCAAAGCCACTCTCTCACCCCTGCTTTGGGATTACAGCTATCACATCTGAAACCTGGCTGAGTACATTCCCAAAAGCTCCCCCCCCCTTTGATGTCCAGCCTGGCCTCAATAATACATATCAGGTCAGACTTCTCATCAATATTTAAATGAGTTTAATTCAGGATACAGATGGCAGTCCCCCTTTAAAGAGCAGATCTGTGAATACAGCTTATTCTTGGATGCATGGCTACTGCTGGATTTGCAGGTGGAGACTGGCCAGGAGAGCCTTTGATCAGCTTTGGATGGGGCACCAGTTGTGCCCCTACCTGGAGGGAAAGGGCAATTGTAATTCACACCTTTATCATCCCAAGACTAGAATAGTGCTGTGTGTTTTATATAGGGATGCATTTGAATATTACTCTGTACTGATGCTAAATTGGGTGCTGTTTTAAGATAATTTTTGAGCCTCAGGAAGAAAAGAGTATTTTAAATAATGGCAAATAAAGAACAGATGGGATGTTTCAGTCTCCTCTCTTAAAAGAGACATTAATCTGCCAGAATCAGAGAGAAAGAAGTTGAAGCAACTCGCTGAGACACTGCCTTAGTGTTTTCACTAATAAATGAGGGCTGGAATTTTACTTCTTCAGTTTCCAAGATTCTATATCCTAACCTTTTTTCCCCCTGGCATTAACTTGATTAATGACACTGAGTAATCTTGTCTCCTTAGTCACGCATCGCTGATTAAGGGTTTGACACCTTCATTGATTCCCCAAAGCTTTCAGGGTACAACTCAAAGTGTTGGTTTTAAGCTATATAACCATACATGTTTTGGGTCTCAGGTACTTTCAGGATTGTGTCCTCCTTGTAGAACTGCCTCCTCCATATAGATTTACCTATTCTGTGCACTCATCCCAACTGGGGGTACTTAAGGTTCCCCATTAGAGTTGTGCTACATTTTGAAACTGAAGCCAAAAAGGTGCTTCAGTGCAGGTTTGTGCACATGCCATACCTGTTAGCACCTCTTTAAAGAAACTGTGTCTTTAATGCTATATAAGCTCCTGGAAGCATTTACCTTCCTATTTTTAAGACAACTGGTATCTCAAGAGTAGTGAGGAAAGCTAATTTTTTTTTATGTAGCAATCCATTTTACAATATAAACCTAGCATAATTTAGAAAATTGGAAATATCATGTTTGCTACAATAATTTGACTGCAAGCTTTAATAAATTTAAAACAGATCAATCAATAGTTGGTGGTCTGCCTACAACTCATATTCAACAGGAAGTAAAAGCCAAAAAACTTCCAAATCTATATATACAAATTTAGAATAATATCTGCAAAATGAATGTGTGGATTTCATAATCCAGAACAGATATACAATATTAACATAAGGTTTGGAAAATCAACAATTGGGGGTTCAGTGCAGGAAGAATATAGTATTAGAGATGATGATCACTTATAAAAAAAATTAGTGTTAATAAACATACCTCCACACATCACTGCCTTTAGAGAACATGGAGGAACGGATAACTTCAGGAGCCATCCAGGCATATGTTCCAGCTGCACTCATTTTGGTAGTCTTATGCCATTCTCTGGCCAAGCCAAAATCAGTGATCTTCAAATTTTTGTTGCTCAGGTCTCCATTTTCCACTCTTTCAAGTATCAATACTAGAACACAATGTGAGAGAGGGAGAGAAAGAAGAGTTGATTTATGGTCAGTGAAGATACAATCTGTACTTGTTTCTCTCATTAGAATGTCCCACTATTACAAATGCCTAAAGATTAATTGGATCACTATCTAACCAGTGTCATTCCTGATAAGCAAAAAGATGACTTAGAACTAAGTGCCAAGTATCAGAATACTAGATAACATCCCTATGTATTTTTAAGCTAAAAAAAATGATGCAGGGATGGAAGAACACAGAAATGTATACTAAAACAATTGAACATTGCAAACTTTTTGTCAACCTTACTTGCTAGGGGTAGTTATTAAGATGGACATTAAAGACACTTAATTTTGAAAGATTGTTAAGAAAAGGCATTGTGCTTTGTTTTCAAAAGCTACAGAGCCAGAGACTCTCCTACCTAAATCTATTTACTTTCCCTACAAAGTCACATTCATTTAATTCATCTAAAACAGATACCCTTAGGTCAGTCTTTGATCAATCATTTTTAATGAGATTAACTGCATGCAAGACAATTTATGCTGGATCAGATCAAAGGCCATCTAGGTAAGCCCACAATGGGCAGAAAGGCACCAGTATACATTGCACAGTATAACTTGAAAAAAATAAGAGTCACAATTGAATCTATGAAATTGGGGAAGTCTCCTGACCCTGATAGTTTTCCTATCAATTAGTATAAAACAATACACACAGATACACGTGTGCTTAGACATAATCTCCTGATGTTACTTGAGGGATTACCTGCCTCCATATGTGTCCGCCCATCTAATGAGGTCAGCTAGAGAGGGCATACTCCAGTCCCTTCAATTAAGCAGTGTCATCTTTGGGACCTGGGGAGTGTGCCTTCTCAGTGATGGCTCTACCCTATGGAATGATATCCCTCCAGAGATTCATATTGTTCCCACCCATTTGACCTGCAAACTGTGAAAGATCTTGCTGTTCTCCCAGGCATTGGGTTAGGATGGCGGTTGAGTCCCTTTGGTTTAGTTTTTTGCTGTTTGGTCTTTTTTTATTCTGTCTTCTGGTCAGTTGCTTCCTTTTTCTTGATATACTTTGTTTTCCTTTCATGTTTTTATTTGTAAGCCTCCCAGAGTTGCTATGGAGTTGGGTGGCCTCAAAATTGAAATGATAAATAAATATTGTGAAGTACTATGTATCAAATATTTTCCCTTCATTTCATTTTAGAACCTTTGATTTATGCAATGAGACGTTTGGAACATATTGAGGTTAGGGTTAAGGTTAGTCTTGATAGTTTTATCCCCCATGAATTTGCTGTGGCCAGCAATACACCCTATGGTAAAAAATCTGAGGTTTGATTGTTTATGTGTACCTCCTTTTAACTGTCTTTAATTTCTCACCATTTAGCTTTGTCTGTGTTCCATATTCTAGTATTATATATATAAAAAGGAGAAATCTTATTACTTTCAGTTATATGCCACTCCATTTCTGGAAATCCTTCTTTCTTCACACTTCCTTGACACCATTCTATTTTTATGCATCTCTATTATGTTCCTCTTTATCTTGCCTTTAAAAAAAAGGCTAACCACTGTGATTTTTCCTATAATGCTCTTTCCCTGTAATTGCTTTAGTTGTTTTTCTCTGCATCTTTTTGAAATGCAAGAACCAGACCTATGTAGAATATTCCAAATGAAATAATGCCATAAAACCATATAAAGGCATTATAATTTTCAAATTTTTATTTTTGAATATTTTCTAATGATCATCAATGTGGATTTTGTATACACACTAGCAATGCTTTCTTCTACCTATCCATCATAAACTGAAAATACCTTTCTGGGTCATTATTTACCAACTCAGCACTTATCAGCTTATAACTGAAGTTGAGATTTTTTTCTCAGGTTGTATTACCTCACATTTCCTTACAATGAACAACATTTAAATAATTTAGTAGGGTCAGCAAAATTGGCAACCTTGATGCTTATAAAATGATGTGGACTTCAGGATGAAGAAGTAAAAAAAAAAAATGACTGCAATAATATTGATGTCAGTTTGTATCAAGTTATCTGTATTCCTGCTTTCTATTCTTTAGTCAGTTCCAGAAACACAAGGTATCTCTCCTTTTATTCAAGACAAATATATCTGCTCAATCTTCATCAAGGACTTTTGTGAAAGCTTTCTAAAAGTTCAGGTAAATATTCTATTGAAGGGGTAGATGGCTTGGGGTTCTCCAGATATTTTGGATTTCCATTCCTAACATCCCCAGTCAGAATTTCTAACAGGAAAGGGTTATGGAATTGTAATCCAAAATATCAGTTACCCACCTGGATCTACTGGCTCTACAGTAGCCGCTTTCTGGTCAAGAGGTTAGTTTTAGGAAAATGTCATTGAATAAATGACTGCAATTTCACACTTCAATTCTTAAAAAATTCTCAAACTGATACTATTTCTGAATTATTTTCACCTTATCAGTAAGGGTTGGCCAAAGTCACATTTATACCTGTAGATTAATTTGAAATTTGGTATTATCTGCCATAGCAATTCTGTAGAAGAATATGCCCCATTTGAAGTTTATAATCTGAAACTATGCCATAAAATACTAAGTGACCTTATCTCCAGTACATTTTTCTGGCTTTCCTACAGAGTTGTATCCACAGATTATCAGTGGTTGTCTCTATTTAACCTGGGTTCCATTATGCTCTCTACATCTTTGTGTGTGCCTTTGAGTCAGTGTTGACTCCTGGTGGTTGCCTAGACTATTCCTTGCAGTTTTCTTGGCAAGATGTTTGGAAGTGGCTTGCCACTGCCTTCTTCCTAGGACTAAGAGAATGTGACAGGCCCAAGGTCACCCAGCTGGCTTCATGCCCAAACCAGGACTAGAACTCAGTCTCCCAGTTTCTAGCCTGGTACCTTAACCACTACACCAAATTGACACACACACACACACACACTCTCTCTCTCTCTCTCTCCATCCATCCATCCATCCATCCATCCATCCATCCATCCATCCATATTCCCCTCTAAATTCTATTCTCCAATGTAGCTCTTAAACTTCTATTTGTTAGCATATAAAAAAATATAGCATTACGCTAATTTCTGGAAATGTTAAAGCCATACAAATACAACATGCTTGGGCATGCTTTGGAAACGATTTGAATGAGGTACATTGGAAGGTGCCACAGCAGTGCAGTACCTCTTTAAAGCTGCCATGTATTTTTTTTTCAGGGTTGCATGTGAGCCTGAACAAAAATGTGGCTGCTCAAAAGAGATAACTCATTAAAGCACCCATGTTTTTCTAAAGTAGAAAGATAGCAATGCTAGCATTACTATTACATTCAATTGGATTGCAAAACAAATTCCACGGAGCTTAAATTAGAAAAGCAATTTCATACACTGCAGGACACTAAACATTTCCAGGTATTTATTCATGGAACACACCAAGCATATTTTTCTGCAAGATGGTAGCAAGGTTTTTATGCAACATAACCTTTTATACTTCTTGTTTCACACCTGCTTTGAATTCTTCCATCTTTTATAAAGTGAAAAAAGGCTGTTCAGAACACACCAAATCAGGAAAAAACTGACACATGAAAGAACAGAGAAGTTTGTGTCAATATAAGCAAAATGCCAGTTTTTAGAAGTCTGTGAAGACAATAACAATGATTAGAAAAAGCTGGAAAATTGAAAATGAAACAGATTAGATTAGGTTTCATGTCAAAAATTATTATTCCATGAGCCTTGGTTTTTCTTCCTTTTACAACAGCATTTCTATAGAAATGAATGCTTTCTATATTTACTAATCTCATTTCAGAGTATATGAACTGAATATAAGAATTGCTTGGCTTTACTATCCTATTAATGATTTCTTCTATTTTCAAGATTTGTCTGACAAAAATATGAATATTTGATTCCCTAGACTTCAGCAACATTTGTAACACAATTGTCTAAAATAAAATAAATTCAATTAATAAACTTCTGATTGTTTTAATAAGATATCCAGCATGATAATTTTCTGAGCAAACCTAATTAAACTTTTCATGTTCCTAAAATAATAGCATGAATAAAATAAAATGGTATACAGTATTTATGTCAGTTCAAGTTACTCTTTCTTCTACAGTGTTCCTTCAAAATCTATTCTAATGGATTCCTCAAGTACATGAAGCACACTCTGAAGATGCACAGAGATGTGAAGGCCAAAACCAACCGAAACCAAATAAATACCCAGAGTTTTCTTTTTTTCATTTCCCCCAAGGCTTTAAAAAAATCTATCCATTTTAGAAAAATTAAAATTACAAAGTATTTCCTATTACTTCATTTTAAATTACACAAAACTATTAAGATGTGAAAGAAATTTGTCTGGGTTTGAACAAAAACAGATATAGAATAAATGAACATGTAAAATAATAAAGAAGTTTGCCTTACGTTTCCAGACAATTAGAAATCTATGATCAGAAATCTTAGAAACCATAATACAGCACTTTGGCTTCATAAAAAGAGTCTGATTAGATCAGTTTTCATATGGCAAGATGTGTATTCTGACTCTTGGTTCCCTCTTCTCCATTTTCTTGGGGTTTTTTAAAACATAAAAATCAAAACTTTCTGTATTGGTTTGATGCAAAGAACGCAACATTAGCCCAGAATCCACTGGAGTTAGGCAGCCAATAATTTAAATAAATAAATATATTCAAATTATATCTTTCTTTGTTTTAATACAGTGTTGAAGATTACTTCTACTTCCAGTCTTAAGTTTTTCTATGCTTTTTTCTCCTAAACACGTTAAAATAAAGAGATGCCCTGTTTTATAGTCAGCAGGTTGTAGTTCCATTTGTAGCAAAATGTAACATTTAAAGAGATTTAATCAACAAATATACCATCACCAAATGTGATTTAATCAACAAAACAAATTTAATCAACAAATGTATAATTTATTATTTATTTTATTATTTTATTATTTAATAAACTATAGTTTTCAGCATTATGCACCACACATACTATTATAAGCACATCAAGGTATACATAATATATTACAGACTTTATATATGTGAATGGTGTTAAAATTAAGTATCACATATATTTTATTTTACCAAACATTTACATTATTTCCATTGTTGCAAAATGACACAGGAGCAGCAATGGGCTTAAAGTAGGGAAAGCTCAATTGCATAAATCAATGTTGACTTGTAAAACATTGCATTTCACCTAGTGACTAAATCTGCAAAGTATGTTATAAAAAATGAGCACTTCATATATATCATTTCTCCCCAAATCTCTTTTTTTTAATTTTTCAGACCCAAATTATATGGTCATCCCAAAAGCATTTAGATGCTTAAACCTATTTATTTAGTTGAGACATTTCTAATTTATTTGCAGCTATGCCACAATGTTTTTATATGCTACAAGATGAGTGTTCTGGATTGAGAACTAGCTTTTTGAGTACCATATATGAGGCTACACATTAAAAGTAGGTGGGGTCGAAACAAAAATATATTTTGTTTTGTTTTGTTTTATTTTATTTTATTTTTAGGTAACGCAATTATAGTTAAATATAGTTAACATGATTATTCCATACCTATATATTTAATAATTTTCTCTTTCCATCACATTAACAATTAGAATTTGATAAAAAGTTCTGGAGTTTTCTGGAAATTGCCCTCACATATGCTTCTGCAACTTCAAGAGCAGATCCACGTACAGCACTTTGTAGTAGTCAAGCTGCAAGAGGACTAGGGTACGAGTGACTATCTGAAAGGCCCCCCAATCAAGGAAAGGGTACAACTGGTGCATCAGATGTAGTTGTGCATAGGCCTTCTTAGCACAGCTGACACCTGCTCTTCAAGCAGGAGCCGCGAATCCAGGAAGACCCCCAGGTTGCACACCAACCTTGAAGGGGGAAGTGCTACCTTAACCAAGGTCAAAGATGGAATATCCCCAGATCTGGGGTGCCCAAACACCCACAACCACTCATTCTTGCTAGGATTGAGTCAGAGACAGTTCCTCCCCATCCAAACTCGCACAGCCTCCAGGTACTGGAACAGAACCTTGACAGCCTCACTTATATCTCCAGTTTAAGATATAATTGGGAATCATCAGTGACCTCACCCAGCGGTTTCATGTAGATGTTGAAAAGGAGAAGAGAGAGAGTAGAACCCTGTGGCACCCCATAAAGGAGGAGCCTAGGGAACGATCTCCCCCCCCCCCCGCCCAACCAACACCAACTGGAACTGGGCCTGGAGAAAGGAAGAGAACCACTGTAAAATGGTGAAATCCCTATATAAAGAATTTGTTTGCAAATGACTGCTACAGAGTCAGGTAGAAATTCATTTTATTTTATCTATGTTTTCCTTAAGAAGCTCAAAAGGATGTATACAACTTTACTTTTATTCTTACAGTCACCTAATAGCTTAGGCTGAGTACAGAGGGAACTGACCATGCAGGAACTGAACTTGGGTAACATTTGTTCTTGTATGTCACAAATTACTACATCACTCTACATAAATTTTTCTTCCCTACATCCTGTGATCTTTATGCTGTTAAACACCTCCAATTACTGTGATATGTATTTTTAAAAAGTAAATGCAGGAGTATCACCACACAATTAACATATCTACTATCAGCACACAAAATTCACTAACTTGAAAAAATAACTGGCCAGGAACTGGCCAATAATTGATCAGGTTCTATCTATTTTTGTTAGATATAAATTTGATGTCACAATTTAAGAAATTCACAATTCTACAGAAATAATTTGATTACAAAGTTAAAAGTCTTAATTTCAAAACTTAAAAATAAATCTAGTTACCAGACAGCAAATACACTACACTGTGAGAGAGAGAGAGAGAGGAAAAAACCTATCTACATCACTCTTGTTATTGCCAATAACATCCAAATAAGCAAGAACAATTCATTTCCCTGT
The DNA here is from genome assembly GCF_059951505.1 of Python bivittatus. Classification (NCBI taxonomy): domain Eukaryota; kingdom Metazoa; phylum Chordata; class Lepidosauria; order Squamata; family Pythonidae; genus Python; species Python bivittatus. The sequence goes on along the minus strand of NW_028277075.1, from coordinate 28,652,491 downwards.
ACTTCTTCTTAATCACTTAAGGTTTCCCTTCATGTGACAGAACAAACAATCTGGTAAATATGTCATAAACAAAAGCAACAGAAAACAGTTCTGTCAGCAAAATCTCAGGATAGAGGAACAACTGTTAGCAGAAGGCAATATTCTGACAAAAAAAAAGTCTGGTTTTCTTTTATTTCTGTTTTTGCTCAAGCAGTTTCTTGGGGAGAGGATTAGTGTGAAATTTATATTCTTCTTCTCTATTCATCATTTCTATACACAGGTTTATAGGCCTGGAAATTTGGTTTCTAACATTTCATCAGTGCTATCAACCTCCTCATATTTAGCTGATCCCACAATTTTCAGATACTATTTTATGCCCAATATTCCTCCAAATATCCACTTACTATTGCTGGACTTCAGATCCCGGTGGATAATAGGAACAATTGCTTCCTCGTGCAGATAGTTCATTCCTTCAGCAATCTGGACAGCCCAGTTCACCAGAATGTCTGGTGGAATCCTTTTGCCAGACAGCACTCTATTTAATGAGCCTCCACGGGCAAACTCCATAATCAGACAAAGGTTTGGTTCCTTTAGACACACACCTTTAAGGGCAATTATATTGGGATGTTTTAGCATAGCAAAGAGCTTGGCTTCTTGATGGACATTCTCAATAGCTTCACTGATGTCTTCATCTGGATCATAGCGAGCTGCCTTGACAGCAACTTCATCTCCAAACCAAACTGCACGGTAAACCTTCCCAAAACCTCCTATGCCAATGATTTCCTCCAGAATCAGCTCTGAGAAGTCAACCTCCAACACTAGGATACAAAAGGAAAATATCTAAGTTCTACAAAGATTATTTACACAGTAATTACTGTCAGCATCATTCATTTACTAACATGATTTAACCTTGACTTTTTAAGATAAGGAATTGCTGAAATACTTACCTAGTGCAAATATGAGTCAGCTCATTTTGCATCCTTACCACTGCTACAAATACTCAGAAAAAATATATTAAATCAATTTTGTGAATGTGTCTGAAAAGACAGATTTAATTTAAATTAAATATAATTGAATCATTGCTCAGAAAAACTTATTTTAATTATTAAAATCACAATTTAAATTACTTCCCAGGAAGATGTCATTTATCATCATGTTCTAATAAAATTGCAATATTGTGCCTGAAGAATGAAGATTTTATTACGGGTGGACATTTCATTTTTAAAAGGTAGATGCATGCTTGCCAATCTTCCTGATCTTTAGTGGCCTGAGATCTATGGCTTCAACCTCAGAATGTTCAGTAATGACAATGCAGGATATGGAATTCTGGGCTTTGCAATCCGCCCAAGTGAGGGAAAACAATTTAAGGAAAACTGGACTATGCATTAAGAAGCAATTGTTTATTCTATTTTTTCCAACTAATTTTAATTTAAATTAGAATTATTATAATAAATAAAACAATCAAAATAAAGTAGCATTGCTACATCTTGGAAAATCACAACACAGTGAACCAACTCTACAGTATTTCTATTTATCATGGATATCTGAAAGATACTTTTGCCACAATGTGCTAGATCATCCTCAGATCAAAGGAGCATTCACTTACAATGAAATAAATATTTTCCAAGACAGCATAAATCTATTATATTCATGTTTACTTTCACTTTTTATTCCCCTTCCATCCTTTGCATTTATATTTACTATAATCTCTCCTTTTCTGGATCCACTTCATCCCCCCATTCCCCAATTCTACATTATTTAATTTCTTTGACTTTCAAGGATGCGTTAAATGAGAGAGAGGGAGGAATACATTCTTGACTGTGCTTTTACACCATCTGCAGATTTGATCAGCTCAGTTATCTCTTCTCTCCATATTGTGCAATTAACATGTTGATACAACTTAATTAAAAGTTACTATTACATTCACAAAGATACCTTGGAGCTAGGTTCATTTTTAACTGTTACCTTAAACATTTTTTAAAAATAATCTACCCTTTATAAAAAAAGTTTATTATAAGCTCTCCTACATAAAATTTTCAGGAAAGAACAGAGCATAGAACAAGGATTTTTCCTTTGCTACTGATCATATATTCCAACTTTGTGCTAAAGACTTCCTGAAATAAGAAATACTGATGAGAACATATTTCACAGATATAATTGATATATACAGTAATATATATATATATATATATATATATATATATATATTCATTCATCCATCCATCCATCCATCCATCCATCCATCCATCCATCCATCCATCCATTCATATAACCACTATCTTAAAAATCCCAACATGCACTTTGGTTCTTTTTCACTCATTCTTTATAGGTATTGCATTCAGCCTAAAGAATTAGGCTAACACTACAATATATGACATTGTTAAGTATCCCCTTTAAAAGAGAGAGAGAAATTATCAAGGTTCCTTATTACTCTTTCAATATGAGAAGCATTTGAAATATGAAACACTTATAAAAACTTTAAGGTGAAAGAATATTTTTTAAATTGGCCTAATGCCACACACATTTATGACATGCAAAAGTTGTAACATAACATAGTACATCTACTGAAAAGGATGGATTGTTGTTGTTCAGTCGTTAAGTCGTGTCCGACTCTTCGTGACCCCATGAACCATATCGCGCCAGGCCTTCCTGTCCTTCACTGCCTTCCTGAGTTTCCTCAGTTTCATGCTCATTGCTTCAGTGATGCTATCTAACCATCTCATCCTCTGCCGTTCCCTTCTCCTTTTGCTTTCAATCTTTTCCAGCATCAGGGTCTTTTCCAAAGAGTCCTCTCTTCACATTAGGTGACCAAAGTATCTGAGCTTGAGCTTCATTATCAATCCCTCCAATGAGCAGTCAGGGTTGATTTCCTTTAAGATTGACTGGTATGACCTCCTAGCAGTTCAGGGGATTCTTAAGAGTCTTCTCCAGCACCACAGTTCAAAGGCATCAATTCTTCAGCGCTCAGCTTTCTTTATGGTCCAGCTCTCACAGCCATACATTACTACTGGAAAACCACAGCTTTGATTATGCGGATCCTTGTCAGCAAGGTGATGTCTCTGCTTTTTAATATGCTGTCTAGGTTTGCCATAGCTTTCCTCCCAAGGAGCAAGCGTCTTTTAGTTTCATGGCTGCAGTCTCCATCTGCGGTGATCTTGGAGCCCAAATAAATGAAGTCTGTTACTGCTTCCATTTCTATCCCTTCTATTTGCCAAGAAGTAATGGGTCCAGATGCCATGATCTTAGTTTTTTTAATGTTGAGTTTCAAGCCAGCTTTCGCACTCTCCTCTTTGACTTTTATCAAGAGGCACTTAATTCTTCTTCACTTTCTGCCATTAGGGTGGTATCGTCTGCATATCTGAGGTTGTTGATGTTTCTCCCTGCAATCTTAATTCAAGCTTGTGATTCTTCCAGCCTAGCATTTCTCATGATGCACTCTGCATATAAGTTAAATAAGCTAGTCTAATTTTGTTGAGGAACTCCTAGGTAAAGAAAACAGTATAATGAACAGTCTATTTACATTTTAATTTATTCTATTATTAAGGCTCAGGGCTACTTACATCGTAAAGCCACAGTTGCATGTCTGGGTTATACAACTGTATTGTATACTCCTTGTAGTGCTATCCTTGAGAAACCTCTGGAAACCTCTGGACAGGAGCCCAGGCATTACACAACAGAGTTATATCAGCTGCATTGGATTTTAGTTGTTTCCAGTCTAAATTCGAAGTGCCACTTCTTATCACTAAAAGTCTAAATAGTTTAGTTGATGGCTGGATACCTGATGAATTATATCCCTCTGCACAAATCTATTCATATGCTAAAGTCACCAGGAGAGGCTATGCCATGTAAGATGGGGACACATGATTAGATGCTGATGACAATGAGATTGAAATGAAGAAGCTTGCTAACCAGAGAGCTCAGTTCACCATATAATACATGTGTGAACATCAGAAAGGGCAGGTTCACCATACTGGTGATAAAGGAGATACCTTATGGCATTATAATATTTGTATGTTGAATTATAATATTCGTATGTTCTGCTTTTCTGGCTGATATTCTACAATTAATACTGTAATTCAATCACAAGAATATATCCTTAATTTTTCATAGGAATTTTATAAACATGCAAATAATAAAGACTATAGACTACTGTTCAAATTATGCTCCCAAATAATTCCAATGAAGTTCAAAAGAAGATTGTATTTATTTATTTATTTGATTTATATGGCTGTCTACCTCATATACAGGACTCTAGGTGGCCAACAATTAAAACAATACAAAAACAGAATAAAAACACCACCACGAGTTATAAACATAAATAACATAAAAATAGCAGCTAAGAAACTCATAGCAAGCTTCCCTTTATACTGCCATGCTGGTATGAAGAAGTACCATTTTGTTGAGAAAAAGGTCAAAATTTAAAAGTAAAAATAATTTAAAATGCATTTGTGTTGATGTACAAGCCCTATATCCCACCCTTGACAATGGAATATTGGGAAGATAGGCCAATAACCTTTCCAATATTTTTTACTGAACCATTGGCTACAACAGCAAGAAGTAAATGCTGCTTCTCAAAACCCAACACCTGTCATCTTGTTCACCCCTGATCTGGATTCTTGGATAAACAGTGTGATGACTAATTTGCTGAGGACAGAGAACGATTTGACCAACTTTAAAAGAGTAGACAAATTCACTTACAACTGACAGTGAAAACATTAAAGTGGTAGGTAGCTTCTGCCTTTAGAATCAAATGTCTACAGTAAAGGAACCAGCAGTCAAGAAATCTGCTGGCTATATTAATATTAACCCCCAAAATTCAAGTGGCTCTTAAAGAAGAATGGCAGCATATTTTGCTGAAAGAAATCCATATGGAAAGAAAAACCTAACAAGTATGCAATGCATTGTGACAGTTACTACAACTCATGCAGTCCATCTAATGAAGAGCTATCACTACTGAAATATCAGTGAACAGAAGCAAAAAGCAGGATTCTGAAAAAATCTGGAGGTTGAGTCATGACAGCTGGACTTCTTTTCTTTTGGTTTGATACGTATCCAGTTGGCATCCAGATAATTCCACCTGGATGACTGAGAATCTTCATCAACAGATTCTGAAAAAACTTTAGAAGTCCAAATAGCCATATGAGAACTTAATGTTAAAAGACATAGAACTAGGATAGTAATTTAGGATTTTTAAGTTTAAGTAGAAAAAAGAAACCGCAGAAATTACAGCTCTGAATTCCCTATTTAGAAGACTTAGAAATGCTCAAAATTCCTGTATGTCCTTCACTAAGTGATTTGAATGAATAAAATGTTCACTTAAAATTACTGTTGTTTTCAGGTAACGTATCATAGAACATAAGGATACTTAAATTTTGTCAACAGAAAATTAAGGTTCTGAATGGGTGCTGAATGGACAGCTCCTTTGGTGACAACATTATAAAACAGTTGCTAAAAGAAGCAGAATCAAAGTATTCTCAACAGCAATCTGAAGCATATGATTTTTATAGAGTAAATAGCCTTTAATAATTACTGTAATTCATAAATTATATAGAATTTTTTTTAAAAAATGGTTAAGAGAAGAGCTATCTCCCTTACTATTCATTCATGTAACAAAAAGCAGGGGAATTCAAAGTTAAAAGTCTTTAACTTTTATCCCATATAAGTCATGAAGATGTTTTATCATTTAACAAATTTACTTCTGTTTAGACCATGTATGTGTATGTATGTATGTATGTATGTATACGCGCGCGCACACACACAGATGTATATGTATATTTAGGGACATACAGACTTTACTCCCAATACCATAGTGTTCTCAGCTGTATAATACTGGTTAAGAAAAAAAGGCAATATAAAGAATATACCCTTGTAACAGACTGAATGACAAAGGCTACTCAGTGCAATTCCATAAGCATCAAAACTGCCTTCATGCCAAATCATCCTGTATGGCTATGCTAAATTCTCCAGCTTTTATCATTTGGTTGTGTTTTCCATCAATTATATTACTAAGGTAGAGATTTAAGCTCCTGTATTTTCCTTGTTTGGGTAGTCACAAAGAGTCTGGAAACCAAATACTTATTTCTGAGTAGACTTTTGATAGCATTTCTGTAGAAGAAAAGAACAGCAAGATTATACTGCATCAGAAAGTATTGTTTAAATATAACTTAAGGAAATACACAAGTGGTGTAAGAAGGGACATTATTTATGGAGCTTGGCTTCTATGCTCTTATTTTATATTATGTATTTTATTATTTTTATCTGTTTTATAAGCCACCCAGATTATAAGCCATCCAACCTTATGTGAGTTGGATGGCTATATAAATAAATGAATAAAATTCCTGTAACTTAACTTTCATCAGTTGCAGCCAGGTCAATTTTAAATATGCAAGAACTGAATGGCTACAACGGAAAACAGATGGCTTTATACCACTGGAAAAGGCTACATATAAGATTCTATTTTTTTCCCTAACACATATTGCCCTTTAATTATACCTTGCATGTGTCCATTCAATTATAATGCTACTACTAACTGCTCTTAAAGCGGCACTGATGGAAAATCTGTGCATGTCCTTTCCTACAGCAAGGGAAAGGGAGAGGGAAGAAGATATGGGTTTTACTTATTGCTTTTTTCTTTAGGACAAGATGCATCTCAAAAACAAAATGAGGCAGCAGTGTTAAAAATTAATGTACAGTCTCCTTTTTCAGATTATTCTGTTTTTTTCTTGTGAGATGGAAATACATTTCCCATATACTGTATTTTTTAATCTCTATTTTTTCATGCAAATGTTTAAGCCATAAGAATAAATTAATTTGCAAAATCAGAATTTCAAAAGGAAAGAAAAATGCCAGGTCTAGCATTCTCTTGCAAACATCTTGATTTGGGCAATAAAGTACAATAATAATCAAAAATTATTAACAATTCCATACCAGACAAGCTACAACTTTGTACTGATCTGTAATGCTAACACAACACATTTCAATTCCTCTGTGGCCACCTGTTTACAAGCAAAATAGTACAAAAGTAGTCTGACAGAAAACTTCATGAAACAAAAATCCAGATGAAGAACATAATGGCCCTCTGGTGTAGATTCTAAGCAGAGTGAGCAAAAAACTGGACTGTTTGTGTGTTGAGACAGTAAAACCAAAGGAAAAAGAAGGGGAAATCATAGAAGTCTCTGTCAGTTTGGGAAAACCAGTGGACACTGGAAGCTTTATACCTTTGTAGTAAGAACTGCTGAAACATCCCCATAATGAATCAAAATAATGAACATAATAATCTCACTAGTTTACTCTAAACTAGTTGAAATCTAAAAAGTTGTAAAATTTCAATTTTTCTTAACTGCTTTAGAACAAATTATCTTTATTAAACAGCCAATAAAAGAAATGTGGAACTGAACCAGGTTACTATTATTTGAGATTTAAGAAAAACACGTTAGGCATAAGGAGAATGGAAGTTACAAAGGAGAAAAAAATTGGCCAGCTTAGCAAGTGAAAGTGTATTGCTGGAAAATGTTTATTATTATTATTATTATTATTATTATTATTATTATTATTATTATTAAACTTGTATGCCACCTGACTCTCAATGATTCTGCCCATTATTCCTGAGTGCAATTTGCAGAGATGCAAGTTATACAGTTCCAGTAGTAATGTATGGCTGTGAGAGCTGGACCATAAAGAAGGCTGAGCGCCGAAGAATTGATGCCTTTGAACTGTGGTGCTGGAGAAGACTCTTGAGAGTTCCCTGGACTGCTAGGAAGTCAAACAAGTCAATCTTAAAGGAAATCAACCCTGATTGCTCATTGGAAGGATCGATAATGAAGCTCAAGCTCAGATACTTTGGTCACCTAATGCGAAGAGAGATCTCTTTGGAGAAGACCCTGATGCTGGGAAAGATTGAAGGCAAAAGGAGAAGAGGACGGCAGAGGATGAGATGGTTAGATAGCATCACTGAAGCAATGAGCATGAAACTGAGCAAACTCAGGGAGGCAGTGAAGGACAGGAAGGCCTGGCGCAATATGGTTCATGGGGTCACGAAGAGTCGGACACGACTTAACGACTAAACAACAACAACAAGTTATACAGTAAAAATGTAATTAGACTGAATTACATGCACCTGGTCTGAAGCACTCGGACATTAATTATTTTATCTAGAACACAGAAAAAGGGGATGGGGAAGAATATACAATTCTCAGAGTTCACTGGTGTTGGGATCAAGAAAGAGCGAAAGGGGGACGGTAAGCATCAATGGGATAACATATAGCCACGCCCCTTCCTTAGAACCCTCCGGAAGTATCTGATTGTCTTCTGCATCATGTAAGCAAGAGCACGTCTTTGCAGTCTCATTAAGATGGGAGAAATGTCATCCCTGGATGAAGTTTCCACATGCAAGTCAAGTGTGTCACACTCCTACTGAACTGACAAGCACGCAGCCTACATGCAGGACCAGCCTACCCTCAGCAAACTTCCTCAGCACAAGGCAAACCGCTCCTCTGTGTCATGTCGCTGACCGGCAAGGGGGGCTTCCCAGTGGTCGTCTGCATGGGCTCATGCATGGAAAGAGTGAGGGAACGCAGCCTCTCCCAAGAAGCCCCAACGTCCCCGGGGTATTGGGCCCGGCGTTTAACACTGGGCGTCCTCCTGAACCGCCACCCGGCCCCGCGCCCTCCCTTCTTACACTGTATGGCCGGACTCGGAGGGTAGTGGGCCTGGAGATCCGATCTCCTCCCTTCCTGGAGGCAGAGGCGGCGGCCGCTGGTGCTGCCCCCGCTGCTGGTCACGTAGTTGCTGGGGAAGATGCCGACGCGCTGGTCAATCTGGCCCGTCCACCAGCCTTCGTCGCCAGATACCTGCGAGTCCTGCGAGAGCACCTGCACCACGTCGCCGGGACGCAGGCTCAGCTCGTCCTCGCCGCACGCCTCGTACTCGAACACGGCCGTCCAGAGGCCGGCCCCGTCGCCGCTGTCGCCCGAGGCCGCTGCTTCCGCCTTTCCCCAGGCAGGGCTGGCCACCGCCGCCGCCGCCGCCCCCTCCCCTTCAGCCTCCCCCGGCAGCGGGGGGTGAAGGGGGCGGCGCGGGCTGCGTGGGAGGAGAGGAGGAAGACGGAACGGCTCCTCCATTAGGGGGGAGGGCTGCCCGCGGGGGAAGCTGCCTATAGCTCATGCGGCTGCCGGCTCCCGATCAAGCTCTGGGGGAACTCCGAGACTGGAGCCGCGCCGCAGCCCTCTACGGAGAAGAGACACCGCCCAGCAGCCCCTCCGCAGCCCCATCGCGCTCCGCCGCGGCCGCCGACCGCACATCCTAAGCCACCTGATTGACCGGCAAGCTTGGGAGGGGGAGGGGCGTCTAGAAAACCCCGCCTCCCTGCCCCGTTATCCCTGGGCTCCCATTCGCTGTTACAATAGTCCTTCAAACTCCTCCCTTACCTGATTGAAGATCGGCGGCGCCTTAACAGCAGCCTACCTCCCCGTAGCCTCTCCGCCCCGTTTTTTTGCTCAGCTGTTTCGCACGCGCTTAAAGTCGTCCTTCCTATTGGGCGGCTCCGCAACGTTCCCCTTGGATCGGATTTAGCGTCACTGCGGGAGCTGAGATTCTGTCGTTGCTAGGCGAGAAGGCTGCCCTTTGCCTTCAGCGCGGGCCAGTGAGTTCTTTGCGTGTGAATGAATGGGCGTGGATCAAGGGGGAGAAACAGATTTCCTGATTCTGAAGAGCGCTTCTTCGCTTACTACTCACTAATTACGGGGTTCTCCGGTTTATATTATACTGTACGGTATTCTGAAGTCTCAGTTGCGTCTGCTAGACGTGCAGAACGGCCTTTTGCTGGTCTTTTCTTTTTCAAAGCAGCTTTGTAGCCCTATCGGAACTGTGTGCCCCTTTCCTATTCCAGGCACCCAGGTGGGACTACCTGCCTTTAAAAAACTGGTCAGAAACTTGAGCTGGAGCAAAATGTGGCCACCCATATACTGATGGGAGACAAGTGACTGGTATGTGAGCTAATCGCATTGATCAATGTATTTCCAAGTCCAGTTTACAGTGCTGACTTTAAAAACAAAGAGTCTGGTCACTATTCTCTGGTTGCAATTCAATTGTATGTACCATCCCTAGAGAAATTTTGTCTGTGAGGAATGTAACAAATGTAAATAGAGAAATGTATCCTAATAAAAGTGCATAGATATTCAGCGGCTATGTTTGAAGGGTATGATGATCCATAGTTAACCATGGTTTACTTTAATCAATTTTCTGAGTTCTCCTGACACACCCTTCCTAGCAAGCTTCCTTCCTTCTTTCTTTCTTTCTTTCTTTCTTTCTTTCTTTCTTTCTTTCTTTCTTTCTTTCTTTCTTTCTTTCTTCCTTCCTTCCTTCCTTCCTTCCTTCCTTCCTTCCTTCCTTCCTTCCTTCCTTCCTTCCTTCCTTCAACTGCCCATCTCCCCCCAATGGGGGAACTCTGGGCGATTCACAATAAACATTAGAACATAAAATATATAAAAACATAAAACCTTAAATTAAAGCATTATTAAAAAGAAGAAGGAGAGACCAAGAGGATGAAAAACCTGAGGTTGAAGGCAGAGGCCTCTATGGGGTTAGCCATCCCCATGCTTGTATTCTCACCTCACCCAAGGCCAAGTGGCAGAACCAGGTCTTCAAGGCCCTTCGGAAGGCCAGGAGTGTGGGGGCTAATTGCACCTCCGGGGGCAGGATGTTCCAAAGAGAAGGGGTTACCGCAGAGACGGCCCGCCTTCTGGACCCTGCCAGTCGAAGTTCTTTCACTGAGGGGGTCCGAAGCATGCCCTCTCTGTGTGATCTTAATAATAATCTTAAATACTGTACAAGCAAGATTGCTGCCTCATGGTTAATGCTACCATGGCATTTCCAGCCAATGTAGTAATTTGTTTCCTGAAGCAGGAAAATAATGGTTGAAATGCTCAAGCTAAGATAATCTCAGTGGAATACTTTTCTGGGTGCCTAAACTGCTTTGCTAGTTTGTGAGTTATCATACTATGCAAATTATTGTATATAACTTCCATGTTGAAAACCTAGCCAAGTATGTGTTAATCAATAAATCATGATTAAGCATCCCATGGCTTAAATGGACAAGCCATCAGCAGCACAAGCCAGAGTTTGGTTTAGAGAAATCACAAAGACCTTTAAATTCCTGTGATTTAGACAGGTCACATGGGAGAGGAATGTGACTGAAAAACACAGAGAAAAACAGTGGGTGATTCTGTTTGCATGGCACTAAATGACAATTCAGGCACATATTAGCTTAGCATTATTTCAGTCCTACTGATGTTCATGATTAACTGTATTATATAAATCTGGAAGAATCAATAAACAGTGGGTGACTGTAACAGTGGGTGACTAAACCAGAGAGACAGAACTAAATTACAAACCCAAGACCCACCCCCTCCCCCAATTGAGGATCTTGTAGTTAAAGCTCAAGCTGCAAAGTAAATTGAAGATTACATGGCTACAGATGTAACTACACTGTTGAGGTTTATTTAGATTAAATAAATCTCAGCCAATTAAGTTAGTTTATTCAGTTAACATTTAAATAAATGAAGATTTAATCAGTTAAATTATTCGTGAAACAAAACTCCACTTGTTTCCAACGTACACATATTGCAGCTGGCACTGTCTTAATCCATGATTTATTAAACTCTTGTTTACTGGATTAACTCATGTAGATGGACTGACACACAGGTTGATCCAAAAATAACTATTCTTCCTGGCTTTGCATAATGCACTGAGTCAGAAATTAACTACATTATAGTTTAGCATGTTGTGCAAACTCAATCACTATGTTTGAAAATTGTATAAGCCAAGTTTTATTCTCTGTAGTGTGGATATTTGGGGTCTCCCTATTTGATTTATAAAAACTGTTCTATTAGTGGCAGGATGTAATCAGATATCACCCAATATTTTAACAGTATATTTTGATTCTAATTCATGCTGCTTTACATAATAGAGGTTGTGTCCAATGATTATGTCCACCAAAAGAAATGGCACCAATGACAGAATAGTTTCCTGTCCCTCTTGCAGCCTTTCCATGCGGATCTGATGAGAGAGAATGGGAGAAGCTAAACTAAACCTTAGCTGTGTAATCTCAGCTAAAATCCAAAACTCTTTAGGCTTAAATTTGGAACATAAAATAATTTTATTTTGTTCACATGGTTTGGGGATAAATCTCATTACAGAAATTATAGTTGATCCAAAATGCAGCGACCTGCATCCATTTGGACTTCCAGCATTAGGAGCTAATTACACTAGTTTTATAGACCCTGAATTGGTTGCTGATTTATTTCTGGATCCAATTTAAGGTACTGGTGCTGACTGATAAAGCCCTTTATAGGTTGGCACCCAGATTCCTATAGAACTGTGTGAGAACGTGAGACTGGGATATATAAGAATGCGAGACTAGGCTGAAGTTGCCATAACCTAAAAACGGAGCATGACAAGACAAAAGCCAGGAATCTTGTCAAAAAGATCCTTTCAGGAAATAGATAAGGAGGAACCAAATTGCTAAGGATCAAAGAAGAAATGTCACCTGAAGATGGACAAAGTAGGCCAGGTGCTGAGGACACAGAACCCCCACCCCATTACCTAATTGGGTAATGAACTGTTTGCAAGCAAACAACCAAGCTAAGAGAACAACATGGATTATTGTTCCCAATAGCTCCTGGGCAAAGACCACCTTAGCCATGGCTTCTACCTGGTGTTCCAGGAGGATCTGTGAATCCAAGAAGCCTTCTGAATCATGGCCCTGCTCCTGAAGGGGGAATGTGACCTTCTGTAGGACCACAGTAGAACAGATGTTCATGGAGGTCATGTCTATGAACAAACAGCAGCTACATCTTACTCAGATATAATCTGAGTGTGTTTCTCCCTATCCACTCCCTAGCAACCTCCAGGCAGCAGGTTAAGACAGCATCCCTGTCCTGCCTGTCCTGTCCAGGGTTACAGAAATACAGCTGGGTATCAGCAATGTACTGATGAGATCATCTCAAATGGATAAATGATGGTTCCCAACAGTAGGACTGGGTTCTGTAGTATCCACTCTGGAGTAATCATGGGCTTGATCATTCTTCCCCTAAAATTACACTATTTCTATTGTATTCCAAAACTCATAAAATCTAGCTGTCCTTCATAAACTTAACTATATTTCATGTATAGTTATTTAATATTTATAGTTAAATAAGGTTTGAAAAATATTGAGCATGATTTATATTACATTTTCCCCCTCATTGTAATGGATTTTTGGGCCAAACCAGATGCAACTTAGACATTTTGTGCTTTACAAAATATACCTTCTTTCATTCTAAGCAAAATGAGGAGTCAAAATCTTTGTTTCAGTTAAGGTTTCTACAGCAAAACCTCAGTTTAACAGACCATGTTGGGAAATGTCTGTTCAATCCAAAATTCCATTACTTATGTAATTTCATAATTGACTTTTTATATCATCTCTGTAAATTAAATGTTGTAAACTGACACAAATGACAAATTGATACAAATGATGTATCAATTACCTAATTATGCAAATTGACAGAAATGATATAAAATTTCATCAGTTGTCCAGATTACTTCATAAATAACAGACTTGGTTAACTGTGGGTGATGTCTAATGAAAAATTGGCTACTGCATCCAAAAACTCCTAAACCCAGGTCCATTAAATCAAATGTTCACTGTTTACTTCTACTGAAAAGGTGAAAACAAAATGGCATTCTCAGGATGCCTACAAAGAAAATTCCAGGTTAGAATACTGAGCATCAGTACCAATATTTTCATTGTATTATTTTCAAACTTTGAATTCAAAAAGCTTGGAAAGATTTGACAGGAACTTGAAAGTCAAATACAGTGGTACCTCGGGATACGAACGCCTCTACTAACGAACTTTTCGGGTTACGACCAGCTCCGGCCGCAAAAATTTACCTTGATGTGCAAACTCCGCCTCGGGGTACGGTCATTTTTCCACTCTGACACGTGGTCCGCGGCCATTTTTCCGCCCCTGACACGTGGTCCGCGGCCGTTCTCCTGCTGCGCCACGCCGCGCCCGGACGTTCTCCCACCGCGCCGTGCCGTGCCCGGCCATTCTCCCACCACGCCGCGCTGCACTGCGCCCGGCCGTTCTCCCACCATGCCGCGCCCAGCCATTCTCGCACGGCGCCCAGCCATTCTCCCGCCCCTGACGGGAGGGGAACGAATTAACGGTAATTACATTGAACCTTATGGGAAAATTTGCTTCGGGGTGCGACCAAATTCGGAGGGCGGAACGGATTAACCGGATTTACATTGAACCCTATGGGGAAATTTGTGTCGGGTTACAACCAACTTGGGATACGCCCAGAGTCATGGAACGCATTAAGTTCGTATCCCGAGGTACCACTGTATCTCCATCTAATTTCTAGCAAGACCTTATCAGCCATGACTGTCCTTGGAACCATATCTAATTTGTAAGTAAAATGAGCGTACACATCAGCATATCATTCGTAGTATTTTTTTTTTTAAAAAGCTCAGCAATTATTTCCCTTCAACTAGAAGGTTAGTAAAAATATACAAGGGTTGAATGAAAAGCAATGTCTCCAATGTTATAGGTCACCAACAGATGGCAGTACTGATTCACTAGAAGCTCTCACTTTAGCATCTGTTCTTTCACTTAAATTGGTGGAGAGTTGCTGTGAGAAAAGGTAGTGTTGCTATTGTTCATGAAATGGAAGCCTGCAGTGAGTACTTCTCAGTGTGCTTTAAGTGACCCACTATGAGATTGATTTTTTTAATTTCCAAGGAGTCCCTCCAATCTAATTCACCATTAAATGCAGGTTAGTTATGGTGATGACTATATTAATGTCATTACTTACATTTGGGCCAAAAATTGTAAAGATGAACTGGGAAGTGCTGATTTGTGTGATCAAGGACAAAGTGGACTCCCTGTTACAGCAACAAACGAGTTTCACATGAGAAAGGTTGATGAAATGATAAAAAAGAATTGGTGGATCACCAAAGGGAAATTGCAGTCAAGCTTGGAATTTCACAGGAATGTGTGAGTCACATTACTGAGTTCTTCAGTACTGGAAGATGGGTTCCTTGCATGCTGATGGTACAGATGAAAGCTTCAATTGAAATTTGCCAGCAATTGTTGTCATGCTATGAGAATGAAAGCAAGGAATTTCTTCACAGCATCATGTTAGCCAACAAAACATGGCTTCATCATTATGACCCAGAAGCAAAACATGATCTATGGAATATCATCACAAAGCTTCACTGCAAAAAATCAATCAATCAGTCAAAACCCATGCTTTGGTATGAAAATTCATGGTTACAGTTTTTGGCAATGCAAATGGTGTTATTCATAGGTTTCATTGAACCTGGCACCACTAGCAACTCATTGCTACATTGCAACTCTCAAAATTTGAAACAATTAAACAGGATTCAGAAATACAAAAAGGAAATTGCAATATTGGATCTCTTCATCTTACCCTATTTGACATGTAGTCCAGACTTGGTGCCATGTGATTTTCACCTTTTCTCATAAGAAATACCTTTAATGGGCATCTGACTCAAATGAAAAAGTAGAAAGTATTGTCAGGAACTGACTGAAGAGACAAAGTATGGAGTTCTTTTGTGATGGCTTCAAAAAGTTTTTCTATTACTGGCATTAAGTATATACTGAATGCTGGTGATTATATGTGGTCTATATAGGTAATAAAAGAGCTCTTTTTGAAGATTATTTTCTGTTTCATTTATTAAAATATCCCTTTTAAAACTAAAATTATAGAAGTGGAGGCATTACTTTTCATTCAACTCTCATAAAAGGTAAACTACTTGACAGATAAATCACCGTGGGCCATTCCTGCCTCAGAGTTACATATTGATTAGCCACAGTCTGGCTCAATGGCTGGATGGTCTTCTCTTAAAATTTGCTTCCAAGAAGACTGCACGAGGGTGACATTTCTAGTAATTTTCCAATATTTATTTTTGCCCGTTCTAAGTGGAAGTGCAAATTTTTTAGCCAGCAGGAGTTTTCACTAATTGGTTTTTGTGAATCTCAATTAAAGCAGAAAATTTAAACTCTGTGTGTGATGACATAGAGAAGGGAAACAAATAGCTGTCAGATTGCCAAATAAAGATCACGTTTTGACCTCCTGGAAACCTAACTACATGCAATCTTGATCAGCCCTGCAATGAGTTTTACTGATTCTCATCCATTGTCTTCCTCGCTACATCTCTTTACTTCTCCAGCACACAGTCCGTATTTATTTTTGAGCCCAAGGAAACAAAACTACATACCAGTCAACAAAGCTGTTGTTGTTTTTCTTGTAATGTCTTGTTTTGAACATTATACAGTACTGTGCAAAAGTTTTAGGCAGGTATGAAAAAATGCTGTAAAGTAAGAATGCTTTCAAAAATATATATTGCAATTGTTTATGTTTATCAATTTACAAAATGCAAAGTGAGCAAACAGAAGAGAAATCTAAATCAAATCAATATTTGGTGTGACCACCCTCTGCCTTCAAAACAGCATCAATTCTTACACTTGCACACTTTGTACACTTGCACAAAGTCAGGGATTTTATAGGATTAGAGTCAGGTGTATGATTAACCAATTATACCAAGCAGGTGCTAATGATCATCAATTTCATATGTAGGTTGAAACACAGTCATTAACTGAAACAAACAGCTATGTAGGTGGCTTAAAACTGGGTGAGGAACAGCCAAATTCTGCTACTAAGGTGAGGTTGTGGGAGATAGCTTTATGTCACAGGTGATACACCATGGCAAGACTGAGCACAGCAACAAGGCACAAGGTAATTGTACTGCATCAGCAAGGTCTCTCCCAGGCAAAAATTTCAAAGCAGACTGGGGTTTCAAGATGTGCTGTTCAAACTCTTTTGAAGAAGCACAAAGAAATGGACAACGTTGAGGACTATAGTCACAGTGGTCGGCCAAGGAAACTTAATGCAGCAGATGGAAGACACATCATGCTTACTTCCCTTCGACATTGGAAGATGTCCAGCAGTGCCATCAGCACAGAACTGGCAGAAACCAGTGGGACCCAGGTACACCCATCTACTGTCCGGAGAAGTCTGGCCAGAAGTGGTCTTCATGGAGGAATTGCGGCCAAAAAGCCATATCTCCGACATGGAAACAAGGCTAAGTGACTCAACTATGCATGAAAACATAGGAACTGGGGTGCAGAAAAATGGCAGCAGGTGCTCTGGACTGATGAGTCCAAATTTGAAATATTTGGCTGTAGCAGGAGGCAGTTTGTTTGCCGAAGGGCTGGAGAGCGGTACAATAATGAGTGTCTGCAGGCAACAGTGAAGCACGGTGGAGGTTCCTTGGAGGTTTGGGGCTGCATTTCTGCAAATGGAGTTGAAGATTTGGTCAGGATCGATGGTGTCCTCAATGCTGAGAAATACAGGCAGATACTTATCCATCATGCCATACCATCAGGGAGGCATGTGATTGGCCTCAAATTTATTCTGCAGCAGGACAATGACCCCAAACATAGCGCCAACGTCATTAAGAACTATCTTCAGTGTAAAGAAGAACAAGGAGTCCTGGAAGTGATGGTTTTGCCCCCACAGAGCCGTGATCTCAACATCATGGAGTCTGTCTGGGATTACATGAAGAGACAGAAGGCTTTGAGGGAGCCTACATCCACAGGAGATCTGTGGTTAGTTCTCCAAGATGTTTGGAACAACCTACCTGCCGAGTTCCTTCAAAAACTGTGTACAAGTGTACCTAGAAGAATTGATCCTGTTTTGAAGGCAGAAGGTGGTCACACCAAATATTGATTTGATTTGGATTTCTCTTCTGTTTGCTCACTTTGCATTTTGTAAATTGATAAACATAAACAATTACAATATATATTTTTGAAAGCATTCTTACTTTACAGCATTTTTTCACACCTGCCTAAAACTTTTGCACAGTACTGTATATCTTATGTTAGCTATCTTGTGTTTCACTGCCTTTTCTAAAATCTGCCAGTTCATTTGGGATTCTTCTCTCCAAGTGTGAATCTGTACACCTCTGTATTATCCTAAGCACAACTTCATTTAAGTACATAAATAATTATTGCAATGGTTCAGTAATGTAAGCATTTTCCTGCATCTCATTTTTTTGATACCAATATATAAACTAATCTATACACCTGTCTGTAATTCAATCTTGTTCCATATTTATTGACTTAGAGCTGTTCACTTCCTCTTTGCCTACAATAATTCAATGGGTATTTCATCCCCATTTGGTGATTACATTTCCTATTTGGCAGCTAAAGAGCCCTCCTCAAATGAGGCTTGGAGAAGATTTCCCAAGAAGCAGATGCTGTGCTGCCAAGCCCCAGCAATAGTGTTAGGGAGCAGTTAGACCCATTGGACCTGACTTGAATCAAGCAGACTCTGATGTAGACCAGAAGCCTCCTCCAACCAAGAATGCTGATATCCGAAGGGAGAGCAGGAAAAAACA
The DNA here is from genome assembly GCF_059951505.1 of Python bivittatus. Lineage (NCBI taxonomy): Eukaryota > Metazoa > Chordata > Lepidosauria > Squamata > Pythonidae > Python > Python bivittatus. Next base: position 28,634,049 of record NW_028277075.1, on the reverse strand, counting down.
GAGCAGCACTAGAGTGGTCAACTGTGGCAATAGACAGCTGGACCTCAGAAATAACCTGCTGAAGGAAACCAGATCTGATCAGCACCAGGTGTCTGTTAAGGCAGGGCCAGAGGCTGTTAGTATTTATGGAGGCTTAGTAAGTTGCAGACTCTATGCCTATCTGTGAATGCCTCTATGAACTCCTGATCTCAAGCTCCTAGCTGTTAAGACATTTCCTTGGGATTGTACTCTCTCTCGTTGCTCATTGAAGTGCGGTTTGCCAATGTATGAAACCTGGACCAAATTTACAACTTCAGAATTAAACCTGATGGATTGATTGCAACCTTAAACTAGATAAACATTGCTGTTGAGAAACCAGAATATATTCTTTACATAAATGTTTGTTATTCTATAATACTATTATAAAGAGTTTCATTATAGTTTTTCATCCTTTATTAGTTTCATTCACCTAATTGTATCTTAGCTGTAACTTTGCTTATGATTTTGACATTAAAAAGATCTAATTTTCCTGTTCTTATTTTTTATTGACATTCTTCACTGAAATATCTTTGTCCTTTCTTGATTAATACTGAAAGTATGCATTCAGTCATCATAGGTTCTTGTTGTCCAAGGTTTATTCTTTCACCTTTCCCTGGCCATCACAATAATTTCAGAAAATTGGAGATGTGATGTGCAGTTCACATCCCTGGGTGGTCTGACCAATATCCAGGATAACAGAATGAGACTGCAATCTAATCTGGACAGATTGAAAAATTGGGCCGAGAGGAACAAGTATCTTTTTGAAAGGGAGAAATGTAAGATATTACATTTATGTTGGAAAAATGTAGGGCACACATACAAGTTGGGAAATTCATAGTTTGGGAGCACTACCTGAGGTGCATTGACAAGAAGTTGAACATGAGCCAGAAATGTGGTCCAGCTGCTATCAGGATAACAAAGTTTTGGGATGCATTAAAGAAGCACTGATTCAAAGACAAGTGAAGTTGTTATTCTCCTCTACTGTCTACTTGTGAGATCATACCTAGAGTACTGTGTACAGTTTTGGATCCTCATTTCCAGAAGGATATTGACAGATTATAAGAAGGTGGCAATAAATACGATAAAGGGACTTGAGGAAATGTTCAAGCAACTTTGAATGTTCAGTCTGGAGGAAAAAAGACTGAGAGGAAGACAGGATATCAATGTTCAGGTACACAAAAGGTGCCACAGGGAAGATGATCAGGAATGTTTTCCACTGCTACAGAAACTAGGGCCATACATAGTAACTACAAGCTGCAGTTACAACTATTCCACTTCAATATAAGGAAAAACTTCCTGATCAGATCTGTATAATGGTGGAATAGTCTACTTACATAGGTTATGGATTCTCCATCTCTAAAATTTTTTTTAAGATGATCCTGGATTAGAGGATTGTTGTGGTCCCTTGTAACTCCATAATTCTGTGATTATAGTTTTCTGTGATGTCATCAAATTGATTCTGACATTGTATATCCAGTGATGTCCTTCCACAGAGTCTGCAGTTATATTTCCTGAAGTAAATAATACAGAAGTGTGTTTGACTAGTCCCTGCAGGTGTAGATAAATTATCTTCAAATTCAATTAACCTATCTCATGTGTAATTGCATTTATCCAATTAAAATCATCCTGGATTCTACCATTTCTCCAGCTCTTGCATTCCAGTCTCTCAGTAGTATTGTGTCCTTTCCAGAAGTCTCATTTAGTACTTCTTGCAATTTGCCACAGAATTCCGCAATGTCTTCTACCTTTGCCTCTGTAGTAGGAGCATAGATGTGTATAACTTAGATGTTCACTGGATATCCATTAATTCTAATATACCATCCTATCATTTATTGGATTTTATCCAAACACATACTGTACTGAGTAATGTCCTTTTTGAGTGTTATTGCCATTCCATTCTTTTGCATGCTTCCATGCCCTGAATAGTAAATCCTGGTCCATTCACATATGCCTAAAATTTAATTTCTACTTTGACAGTTTCAAGTATATGACATATACTTCTCATATGTCATATTCCTTTTTCAAAGCTGACAGCATGGGTAACTGTATTACCTTGTGTCTAGCTACATCATTACCTCTAGATCTACTTATGAAAGTTCCCAAATAATTAAAGGAATGCTTTCAAATTTAGCCAAGCCCAATCAGTGTCTCTGGTAACAAGATAGAAGCGATGGGCCATGGGCCATTTTCTTCCAAATGGAGAAGTAGAGTTCCTTCTTTTAGGTGGACTGACTTCCTTCATGCTGCCTGGGCTAGTTCTTGGATGAATACATTTCTAGGAAATGTCCACAAATTTAACCAAAAGATTCAAGGATGAGGATTGCATAGAGAAGTAATTTTATTGTAGGTGCTAAGCAGAACTAATTATGTAAAGAACAGCACCTGCAGAATCTAAGGATCTGCATATGCTGAGGTTTAAAACCTATTTTTTCCCCCGCCACCTTTTGGTTGTAATGGACCATTTGCAGTCTATTTAGTTGCTGATATGCTGTGTTTTCCCAGGCACTGTTTTTCTCCCAGTGCCAGCTCCTGCCCTCACACAGGCCTATGGAACCCTACCTGCCCTTGTGATTTCCTCTTAACTTCAGCTCTCCCCTTAGATGTTACTGGTGAAGGCGACCTTACCAGGAGTTTCTGCTCCCATGCAGCTCTAAGAGTCAGTGAAACTACTGAGCCTTCCTATCAATCAAAATAATCATCTGGGAAGACTAGTTTTAATTAACATCTTTCCACATTGTTTGCTGCGAACTGTCATTTGTCTTTGGCTGGGGTTGCCCAACACTCTGAACAACGAATTAGTCAGCCATAATTTTGCCTAGCATGCCATACATCATGCAAATCAGAAAACTGGATTGAATAAACCATGGTTAACCACGGGCAAATGAATACAGATTGTATCCTGCTATGTGAATCTCAATAATACGAGACTATGCCCCACAGTAGATTCACAAGAGTAATAAAAAAATAAAAAGCAGCACTGTCACAAAATTGTTTTTTGGAGACCTGAGACAATCCACCGAGTACAGTATCAGCTTTTTTAGCAAGACCACGAAAGTAGGTGGCGGGGGGGGGGGAAGAAACCCTCGTTGCTATGACAATGGAGACGCTTTCGGCTTTCCTCTGTTCTCGCAAGAATTGGCAATCCCGCGAGAAGTGCGAAGGGGGAGAAACCTCTTAGTAACTCCTGGTCCCACCCTCTACAATTAAACCCACGCTTTCTTTTCAGTTCATCTTTGCCGGATTGCTCATTACTTTTGTTCTCTCCAAGAGCCACGGGTGGTTTGGCACAGTACCGTACCACAGTACTGTGGTTTATTCAATGAACCATGTCGTCTGAGTTCATATTCGCAGTGAGCTGCAAACTGCCTACCAATGTTGTATATTGCCTTGCGCATAACCATTTTCCTCAGTACGCAGGAGTATTCGGACCTCTCACTATGCTCCGCGGGGACAAGGGTGCATAGGGTTACGGTCCAAAGCGCCAAACCTCAAGCATTTGCGAACGAATTATGTACTTCACATTACAAGCCGCTTGGTAGAGGGCGGCGCCCTAGGAAAGTGCACGTTTTGCGCGTGGAGGATACATCTCCCGCACCTGTCAAGTGAGCGGCTCTTGTACTCCTTTTTTCTACCTTCTTGCTGTTCGCAGTTTCTATAGGATACCCTTTCACATCTTAGCAGTCCTCTAAATGCATTGGCCGCCGTTCCCATACTTCCAGCAATGGTAGTGGCTGGCGATGCTCGGTGGGGACGACGGCAGGTGCAATCTAACGCAAACGGAGTTGGGGACAGAGGCTGTCCCGGTAAATCGATAGCCTTGCCAAAGGCGTGACTCTCTGAAATCTAGGTTGCCAGGTGGAGGGCCCTCCAGTGGCATAAGTAAATATTCCGCGGTTTCGGAATATCAACGCAGGCTAAAAGACTAGACCAAGGGAATAACGTTTGTGGCTGCAAACTGCTTCGGGGAACTGCTCCAAGAGTACACCCTCCACCCCTGCTCCATTCGCCAGGCGCCGAGAATAAACTTCAGCTCGCGCCCTCTCCCTTGGCGGCTCTGAATTCCCTCCTCGCCCTTTGCCTTTATTTGCGGAGAGGTCGCGAAGCGGCTCGACTGCCGAGCCGAAAATGCCACCCCTAACCTCCGCCGCCGTGGCGCCTCCTGCTCCCGCAGCAGGCAGCGAACCCAGCCCCGGCGATGAGGTCGCGTCGGCTGCCGCAAGGGCTGCCGGTCCATACGCAGGCGGGCGGGTGAGCGGGCGGTCCGGGGCCCGGACGTAAGATGGCGGCGGCGTTGGCGGGGGGGAGGAGGAGGAGGAGGAGGAGGAGGGGAAGACGGAGGACGGGGGGGTGGCTCTTGTGGCTGTCGCGAGGCTCGGGCTGTGGAGGCGGCGGGCAGTTGTGCCCGGGCGCGCAGGACGGGTAGAGGGAACCAGACTCCAGGCTGGCAGGACCCGGGCTGGGGCCAGGCCGCCATGGGCTCCCAGGTGCTGCAGATCCTGCGCCAGGGTGTGTGGGCGGCTCTGAGCGGCGGCTGGTACCAGGACCCGCACCAGGGCGCCGGGGTCAACGCGTTGCACCTCTACCTGTGGCTCTTCCTGCTTGGCTTCCCTTTCACGTTGTACATGGTGAGTGAGGGAGCCGGCCTGACACATCCCCACCAGGAGAGGAGGAGGGGAAGGGGCTTTTTGGGCTTCCGTCTCGCGTTCGGGTTGGGGGCTACCGCCTTTGCCACGTGAGGAGGAGTTTTCCCAGTCAGGCTGGGCTGGGGAGCCGCCTTGAGACCATCGCCCCCGCTCTCCCGCTGCTGTTTTTACTGTATTTTGGAGGCGGAGGGCGATGCAGTCGGCGAAGGGGCCATTGCCTCCTTGTTCAGGTTAAACGCTGAGATAAGCTGGTCTGCGGAAAAAAATAATAAAATTGAAAAAGAAGTCCAAAGCCAACCCCGGCTACTTAAAAACCCAAACTGAAAAGGTCGCGGTGGTGTGACCTCTGTCCTGTCGATTGAAGTGGCTCCGTGGCTTTTTTGGCCTCCTCACACATTGTGGATTTTTTTCCACAGGAAATGCTTTGTGTGGAAACCAGTGTTCCTGCTGCATGTAAAGCCGAATGGGTGGCAGTCTTACACGTGGGGTGTTTTGCTGAGTGTCTGTGCCCTCCGAATCCAGGATTGGCTGCAGCTTGTCAACATGTACGATTGCTGAGCGTGTAGTAGTGAAGGACCATGGATAAATAACCAGGGGTTACAGGACTCAGTCCTAGAAGTACAGAAACAACAGCTGAGGAGGGAAGGAAGTGTTGGTGCTAATGTTGCACAATTGGTTATGCATCCCTGTCTGTAGTGGGATAAGTAATGCTCTGTTTTTTGAGTAGAAATCCTGCAGTTGGAGGTGTCATTAAATACTCATTGGATGCTCTTCCTAGTGCTCCTTTTATTTTTATTGGTATTGATGTATATTGTTAATTTAAATTGATAACTATTGTCTTGACTCAGGGAAATGACAGAAGTCCCTGAAGTTATAGATATAAACAAAGAGAAGCCATGTTAGGATGTCTTTATATGTACTTTTTAAATGTACATATTTGAGGTCTGTTTGAATTAGTTACGTGTTTCTTTGAAAACTTAAAGGAAGTCTTTTGTGCGTGTGTGTACCAATATGGAAAACATGTACTGTGGAAGAGGTGAAAGACACTATGTAAAACTTTGATAGACTACAGCATATATTTCTAGTATGTTTTAAGCCACATACATTTGTATGTTGTGAATTAATAAATGAGCTGATGAAGAGAGACAGTGGGATTTTTCTCTTGCTTATAGACAGATAAAATTATTGTAACTTAAATCCAGTCAGGTTATGGGAAAGCTATGAAATAATTCTTAGAATCACTTAGATTTTTTTTCTTATGCATTTACTGTAATATCACTGATATTCTTCAGCTACTGAAGACTAGATGTTGGTAGTAGTGGCATATACACAAATATTTTTGATAATTTGATTTCAGGAATCAATGATTAGCTGAAGAGTTATGGAACAGAATTGGGAAATGAACATGCTAGATACGATTGCTGTCTCATTCCCCTTATCAAATTCACTTCTAGTGTAAGGGAAACTATTTTTTTGTGTGTGTGTGAGTATGGTGTTGCCATGACAACCAGACATTATTGCGCTTTATTCTTGCAAATTCTAGTAAACATAAAATACTTGGGAAAAGCTGACTTGTGAAAGATTTATGTTGTTCATCAAATAAGACTCTAGAGAGAATTGTGCATGAGCTTGCAACTAGAAGAGTAAAAACCACTGGTGTGCTACACAAACAGCTTACAGTACTCTCTCGAAATCTCTTCCTCTGCAATCTTTCTGCTTTGGGTGGGGGGAGAAAAAAAGCAAGCGATTTCTGTATGCCTACAGAATGTCTCTCCTTTGCCTGACACTTTCCTGCTGCCAGTGTGATTGCATTGCTTTCGATGTGTAGAAGAGCAAACAGCTTGCTCTCCTAAAATCCCTCTCCATCTCTCCGCTCTGTGGGGGGTAGGGGGGGAAGGGTCTGGCAAAAGAGAGATTGCCTACAGAAATTGCTTGCTTTTTTCCTCCCCCCCACTCTCAGAGTGAAGAGATTAGAGAAGGGATTTCAAGAGAGTACTGTAAACTGTTTGCATAGTTGCCAGTGTGATCTCATTGCTTTCAATGTGTACAAGACAGTAAGTAGGTACTCTAGCATTCCAAAGGGCAGATGAGTGGTTAGGAGGCAAACAAAAGCCAAAAGCATGAAACTGACTAATCTTGTCTCTTTCTAGCCAGAAAGCACAGTCGCAGTCATGTGATTTCCCACTTAGTGACTGCTTCGCTTAGTAGTGGAGTTGCCAGTCCCAGTTATAGTCTTAAGTGAGGACTACCTGTAGTAGTCATGATTTCAGCCTTTTACTTTAAGGAATCATATAATAATATATATAACAAAATTGGGCAAAATTTTCCATCAAATGAAAAAGCATCTTCTCTTACAAACTCACTGTTTATTTAATTCAGGCAAACTATTCTTTATATCACGTTGGACAAGTGATGCAGTGAAACTTTTGACTCAGCATCTGAAGGTGATTAGGGTCTGGATAGAGAGGAACATATTTACGCTGAACACTAGCAATACCAAATGGCTGAGGTTATGAAGTCCTTCTCAGTCCAGAGATGGTCCATGCATAGGATGGGGTTATGTTCCTCATACATAGCTGGTTTGTAATCTGGTGGTTCTCTTGGATTCTTGGCTCCTGCTTGAGCAGCAGGTGGAGACCATGGCCAGGAGACCCTTTGTACAAATACATTTTGTGCGTCAGTTGTGGTTTTCCTTGGATTAGAAGGCATTGCACATGGTCACTAATGCCCTTATCATCCCACAGTAAACTGTTCCAACTCCTTTCAAATAGAGCTGCCTTGAGTACTATCCAGAAGCTTAAACTAGTTCAATATGCAGGAGTCTAGGTAGCAATGGATGCACCTATACTTGCCCACATAACACCTCTACTCTAGGAACTGTATTGGTAGCCACTCAGTTTCCAGTAGAATTCAAGTTGCTGGTTATTACCTTTAAAGCCCTGTATGGCTCGGCTGGGTTATCTTCAAGACCATCTGCTCCAAAATGAATCTGTTGTTGTTGTTTAGTCGTTAAGTCGTGTCCGACTCTTCGTGACCCCATGAACCATATTGCGCCAGGCCTTCCAATCCACTAAAATCAGGGAAGGAAGTTCTGCTAAGGGTCCTGTCCTCAAAGAAGTATTATCTGTTGGACACCATAGTGAGGTCTTCCTAATGTTGGCTCCCCTCCCATGGAACAGCTTACTCCCATATATATAGACTACTACTTGCCTGATGAATTTTTGCAGGGATGTGAAAAATACTGTCTCTCTAGTTCTGAGAGACAGTATTTGGGCTCTCATTATGTTAAGTTTGGGCTACCATTATGCTTGTTATTGTGATTATTTTTTGCTGTTTTTCATATTTCCTTACTTTGTATACTGCTCAGAGCTGTACATGTATACAGAAATCAGTAACAAGCATGTGAATGGGATATGCAAACTACATTATCTTCCCTTATCAAAACTTGTACTTAAAATACTAGCCAAACAGCTATTTATTTTATTTGTTAAATTTATCTCCACCCATCTCCCTCTAATGGGGGACTCTGGGAGGCTCACAAAATCCATTAAAACAATAAATATATAAAACATAAAGCTATACAAAACATTACCAAACATGAAAAAGTCCAAGAGGCTGATGGTTACCAGAGGTGCAGACGACAGGCCTGTTAAGGGGCTAGCCATCCCCACACTTGGTGACTTCTCTCCCCACCCCACCCCAGACCAGGTGGCAGAGCCAGGTCTTCAGATCTCTCCGGAAGGCCAGGAGTGAAGGGGCCAATCTCAACTCTGGGGGCATGATATTCCAAAGGGTGGGGGCTACAGCAGAGAAGGCCTGCTATTTTACAGCTGAGGCTTACATGTAGGATATGGAATTATGAAGTCTGTTCTGTTAGGTGAAAAGCATAAAAGACAATAAAATTGAATAACTGTTCAGAACTATGGCTTCTGTCTTAGGATAGTGATCTCTCTCTCTCTCTCTCTCTTCGTAATATTTGTTTGCTACTAATACAAAAGCAAGAAGATTTATTATAAATAGATCTTCAGGGAAGGAAATAATAAATGGATAGGCTTGGATTAACATGTTTTAATACTGTACTGAGTATAGGTTGGTTAGTCACACTCAAATCACAATTGACTCTTTATGGATTGCACATTTTGCCATGTGTGTATGGTCTATATACCAAATAGTGTTGTGGTCATTCTATTCTTTACTTTCAAAGTACTGTTTACTCCAAGCATTCCGGCTTTGGGCCAGTGTAACAATTACACAACAGCAATATTTATTTAAAATCTGGGAAAAGGGAATATTTTAGGATGTGACTTCTGACTCTGTACAAGAGTGATTAATTTCAAAATTATCAACTGAATGTAATATTTAATTCAAATATTAGGCATCAGCCTTTGCAGGTCTATATTATGGCATACAGTACATTTGGACTGATGAATGTAGGTTACCTACAACCTGGGGCCAAAGCTTGGCTATAGAACTCTTTCACTCTATCAGATAGTGTGAATTTTGTTTGTTTTTGTAGAGAAATCCTGTAATTTACTAATTGAGTTACAAAATGGATAAGGCTACCTATTGAGCATAAAGTTTGTCTATTTTGACTGATATACAGTGGGGCAAAAAAGTATTTAGTCAGCCACCAATTGTGCAAGTTCTCCCACTTAAAAAGATGAGAGAGGCCTGTAATTTTCATCATAGGTATACCTCAACTATGACAGACAAAATGGGGGAAAAAATCCAGAAAATCACATTGTCTGATTTTTAAAGAATTGATTTGCAAATCATGGTGGAAAATAAGTATTTGGTCACCTACAAACAAGCAAGATGTCTGGCTCTCACAGACCTGTAACTACTTCTTTAAGAGGCTCCTCTGTCCTCCACTTGTTACCTGTAGTAATGGCACCTGTTTGACCTTGTTATCAGTATAAAAGACACAACCTCAAACAGTCACACTCCAAACTCCACTATGGCCAAGACCAAAGAGCTGTCAAAGGACACCAGAAACAAAATTGTAGACCTGCACCAGGCTGGGAAGACTGAATCTGCAATAGGCAAGCAGCTTGGTGTGAAGAAATCAACTGTGGGAGCAATAATTAGAAAATGGAAGACATACAAGACCACTGATAATCTCCCTCGATCTGGGGCTCCACGCAAGATCTCACCCCGTGGGGTCAAAATGATCACAAGAACGGTGAGCAAAAATCCCAGAACCAGATGGGGGGACCTAGTGAATGACCTGCAGAGGGCTGGGACCAAAGTAACAAAGGCTACCATCAGTAACACACTACGCCGCCAGGGACTCAAATCCTGCAGTGCCAGACGTGTCCCCCTGCTTAAGCCAGTACATGTCTGGGCCCATCTGAAGTTTGCTAGAGAGCATTTGGATGATCCAGAAGAGGATTGGGAGAATGTCATATGGTCAGATGAAACCAAAGTAGAACGTTTTGGTCTAAACTCAACTCGTTGTGTTTGGAGGAGAGAGAATGCTGAGTTGCATCCAAAGAACACCATACCTACTGTGAAGCATGGGGGTGGAAACATCATGCTTTGGGGCTGTTTTTCTGCAAAGGGACCAGGATGACTGATCCGTGTAAAGGAAAGAATGAATGGGGCCATGTATCGTGAGATTTTGAGTGAACACCTCCTTCCATCAGCAAGGGCACTGAAGATGAAACGTGGCTGGGTCTTGTGATCCCAAACACACCGCCTGGGCAACGAAGGAGTGGCTTCGTAAGAAGCATTTCAAGGTCCTGGAGTGGCTTAGCCAGTCTCCAGATCTCAACCCCATGGAAAACCTTTGGAGGGAGTTGAAAGTCCGTGTTGCCCAGCAACAGCCCCCAAACATCACTGCTCTAGAGGAGATCTGCATGGAGGAATGGGCCAAAATACCAGCAACAGTGTGTGAAAACCTTGTGAAGACTTACAGAAAATGTTTGACCTCTGTCATTGCCAACAAAGGATATATAACAAAGTATTGAGATGAACTTTTGATATTGACCAAATACTTATTTTCCACCATGATTTGCAAATAAATTCTTTAAAAATCAGACAATGTGATTTTCTGGATTTTTTTCCCCATTTTGTCTCTCATAGTTGAGGTATACCTATGATGAAAATTGCAGGCCTCTCTCATCCTTTTAAGTGGGAGAACTTGCACAATTGGTGGCTGACTAAATACTTTTTTGTCCCACTGTAGTTCTTTCCCCTTTTGGGAGGAAATTAATACGTATTCCAGGAATTGTTTCACCATTGCTTTTATACTTGCACCTAGCATTATAGATTCTGTATTGAGCAGGATATTACATTAGAGAAACAAAGTCCCTTTAGATGCTGATCATATACAACTTGATCTTTTCTGTTTCAAAATAGCAGTTTTTATGTTCGAAGTCTCTGAAATGAGATTAATAGTGCCAACCCTTATGCAGTTGTATTATACAGTTTATATTGCTTCCAATAGGGAAGCAAATGTTCATCCAGAATCAAAAGGACCTGTATAAAGATGTATTGAGACAGAAATGTTAAATTAATTTCTGATTTGGCTGTCTTAGATGCCATGTGTAGGCTCAGCCATTCTGTGCTCATTCCTCCCTTTTTGCTGCTGTTGTGGTTCATGTAGCACAAAATAAGTCAGCAACAAAGGAGATAAGAACCAAATCAGCAACCTGGAGAATTTACAACAGAAATATCTAAAAAATTATATCCAGGCTTTAGGATGTGATTTTCTTTCACCACTGCATCAACAGTTTTGCTTGTCTGCCTCTTCCAAATATAGTACTTTGAAAAACTTTTTTTAGCCTTAAAAAGGTACAATTTTGCACGTGTACGTAAAGACATATTGTAAACCCCCAGCAAAGAAGAAAACAGATTGCCACATTAGAATTGTGTTTGGGTCTGGATAAATTTTTCAGATACTCCTGCCGTAATGATGGAAGCTTTGTTATGAATTCTATACATATAGTGGCAGTTTAGATCTTGCCTTTTTACTCAACATGTGAATACTATCCTAAACTGCCTTTTTGGGGGAACATAAACTTAATTTTGTTCAGAAATGGTGGCCCTTCTTGCCCAATTAAGCTGAAAATCTGCTGTCAGTTTCATGTAAGTTCTTGACTTGATATAACTGTGTACTGTATCACAGATGCGTAGGGAAAATTGAGCTTGCTTTACATTCTGATGCAGACAGGAAGGGAGTTGGCAAGGAATGAGAGGAAATCATAGTCTAAATCTTAGAATAAAATGCTAAAGAGGTTAACAAAGAGGATATGTATCAATGTAACTTATTTTGTAGCTTGACATGTAATATAGGTTGACATGCAATGAAAAAATAGCCATTGCTGGGTCAGGTGGAGGGTCAGTCTAAATCAATATTTTGTTTCCAACAAATGCCTAGCCAGCTGCTTCTGGGTACCCATAGGCATAACACAATGGCAATAGTGTAACTAATGTTTATTCAGATGTATAATAATTTAGGGAAGTTTTGCTAAGGAGCAGAGAGCCTCTGTTTATAAAGAATGATAGATTCAACTATCAATGGCTGTCTGAAATTCTAGACAGGGATGTTTACAGGGAGTCCTCATTTAGTGATGACAATTGGGACCAGCGACTGGGTGGTTAAGCAAAGCGGTCACTAAGTGAAACTGTGATTGTGCTTATGATCTTACTTCAGCTTTTCTTTGCTTTACAGACCTGTGAAGGTTGTAAATGCAAGGATTGGTCAGTGAAGTTCCTTTTTCACCACTGTCATAACTGCAAATGGTTGCTAAACAAGGCAGTCACTAAATGAGGACTACCTGTATTGAAAATGGTTGCCTATTACCTTGTGTACAGTAGTGAATTTCCATAAGCTAGTTGTGTGTTCTGTGAAATATAATTTTCTTTTGGCTCTCTTGGAACAACTGTGCCTTGATTTCATAGGATAAAGATAGGGTCAGTCCAGCTTATACAGTTTGGAATTGCTGTGATGTGCAGTCCTCACCTTAAAAGTCCAGGCAGTATGTTTGGCATGAATTGCCTTTCACCAACTGTGGGTGGCACATCATCTGCATCTTCTTGCTAGATAAGAGATAATCTTGCTGCAGGTATTAATTCCCAACAGAGGGTAGATTGGTGCAGTACATTATATCTGAGGCTATATTTGAAGACTCCTTGGAAACCTCTTCACACAATAAGACACTTAGATTATTAACAGGAACTAATTTCTCTTATGGATCTTTAAATGGCCAATTGTTTTGGTGTATTTTTCGAAGTGCTGATCTTGACTTTTAAAGCTTTATAGAGCATATATGCCCATAAATCATCTTTTTTTCCATATTAAACTATCAGATCGGTGGACACTTGGAATGGTCCATGCCAGAATGTTTTACACAACATTCATTTATTGCTAATATATGTCTTTCCTATACTCATTGAACTTTTTTTTTTAATTTTATGATCCAAATTTTTTTTAAAAAAATTCTGTAGTTTTTGATTGGGTACTTTGGATTTTACTCTCCTAATTAATGTGCTCTTATCTACAAATGTAACTTCATAAAAGCTCATCTTTCACTCACAGAATACTATAATATTCCTCTCTTTTGGAAATTACACATTTCTTCTAGTTAGCAACCTGTAAGAAAAATTATCATTTTTTTCTTGATGAAGGACTTGCTCTACTTAAATTTAGGAAACTTTTGACAATTTAGATATTCAACTTGAGGGATTCTCTTGAGGACCAATTGACATTAGTGGCTCAGAGCATCATCTACTGTCTTCAGGTAGTTCATCAGCTACATAGTTTCCTGGCTAGAGATAGCCTGATTAGTGTTCCATGTTCGGTTTGGATTAGAATAAAGCATTTCATGAGGGATATGCCTTTGAAAATAGTTCAGAAGCTGCAAATTCTGTGGCTGCAAGTGTTGTGGTTGCTTGTTTCAGTTTTGAAGGACCTTGTTTCCTAATTATTCCACTTCACATTTTTAATCCTTCCTTTTAAAGCTTAACTGATTTGTAGTCTAAACATCTGAAGGACTATATCCTGTTGCTGTATATTCATCTGGCCATCACTTGAGATAATGGAAGAATTCTCTGTTCATTATGTGGGAAAGAATCATTTAACATGTGGAACCACAGGGCATTTTCAGTGTTGGTGTCCCAAAGTTGTTATATCCTCCTACAGCAGTAGTTACAAACTTTGGCTTCTTTTCAGTAACAGTTAAACTATATTTGCACAAGCATTAAAAAAAAATAAAAATGGATTTTAAGAGGCTTAAAATTAAATCTGGCTGATGTAGTTTTATGTTTTGATTTTAGGTGGCTTTATTGGATTGAATTTTTAATTTTGGTGGCTTTATGCATTGTCTGGAAATCCCACTGAGATGCAAGCACAGTATATTAATTTCTAAACCAAACTGTGATTATTTTGGATTACCCTTATCTGCCTAATTGTTGATATTCTTAGATAGATGAAGCAGAACATCCCTTTTTAGAGTTAATGCTGGTTCCTTCTCAGTAAAATTGATTATTTTACATGTGTTAATCAGGCTGTGATGATGTTGTACCTGGATTCTTGGAGTAGAATTAGTCTGAAAGTCTGCAAGTTCCTATTAGTTCCTAGGAGCACTTCTTTAAAGAAGGATTTCAGTATTCTTGAAGGTAGAATGATTTAAATTATTTTTTTAAAATACAAGCTCAATTTCACTTTTGAATTCGATGTATACTGTCTCACTATTGATTTGTGAACTTGTAATTAGTCAACTAACTCTCAGAATTTTCTTTTGGCATTACTGTTTGACATAGGAGGAACTGTGCCTTATCCATAAACATTGGGTTGTGGTCCATATTTTCATCTTCTAATTTTCTCTTCCTGTTATTTTGACTCTGCAGTTCTCTTTCTTAAGCTTTCTTTAGGTAAGGATTCAACAAACTTCCTAGTAGTTTTCTTGCTCATACACTGATTACATGCTTGGAAAAAATCATGTTAGTTGCCCCTCAATTTTTTTCTTCTGCTTGATCAGTCTTTTACACTTGTTCTTCCAATATCTGTGTTTTTCCTTATTTGAGAGTGGCTTCTACTTAAAGACTTCTTGATGTTTATCTTACTTTGAAATTGCTACTTAAACATGGTAACATTCTCTCAAATTTATTTCTGTTGGCCATGGATCTGTGTGTTTGTGTGTTGGGAGGGGGGAATTTGTTGTAAATGGACTTTTTTTTCCCCAAAGAGTATTTCCTCCAAAAATAATCACAATAGGTTGCCATTAGTCTAGCTGAATATTTTTGTTGCCTCCTTTTCCTATTGTCAAGTTTTAAGTCTATCAAAAAACTCTCCTTTTAGCCGCCCTGTAATGGAATCATCAGGCCATTTTTTCTTTGATTTATGTTGAATTTCACAGTGTTCTTAATCACTGTTCATTAGTAATTCATAACAGATTTCTCACCAGAGGATACATGAAGACTTACCTTCCCTTTTGTCAAGTTAATGGCTCCCCCATCCTCAGTACATAGTCAGTAAGCATTTTTTAAAGACTTGTCATGAAGAATACATCTGAAAGGTTCTTGCCCTGAGTTGGCTTAAATAAATATTCCTGATTTTAGGGCACTTGTTAATAATAATAATAATATTAATAATAATAATAATAATAATAATAATATAATTTCAGGGAGAATTTTCAGCTTGGTTTCTGCACCATCAGTTATGTTTATGAACATTCTAAGATGTGTTCATTAATAAAACTGAAGAGTTGCTGCATTAAGTAAGTAGATCTCTGGGGATGTTGAGGCAATTGGGTACTGAGGTGTTTTTTCATTACCATGGTGCTTCAGGGTGAGCATGTAAGCTTGAGCCAGTTTGACAAGGTGCAAATTCTTCAAGAAGAAATTACAAGGTGTCACTCTTCCAGAAAAAGTGTTATGATGCAGTGAATTCTAGAGTTCAGTACATTTAATGATTAGTATGACCAAGAGGTTAAATGATTAATTGCAAATTTTAAAATACTAGTTTTTAATCAAAGCTATCCTCTGTGAAACAGAATGATGGCCTTCATTTAAATTCTAGAAACAATTCAGTATAATAATGTATACTTAATAGAATGATCAGAATTACTCTTTTTCTTCAAAGTTCTGATTCCCACAGCATGTATGGAAGTAATATAAATAGAAACATCAATAAGGTTTTCCTTACTGGTTTTTAAAGCAAAGATATTGATGCTCCATTTTTTCCACTTGTCCATTTATTTGCCCATTAGCAAATACTGCAGCATATTAAGTTTGCAACTGAAAAAATATTTTATCTAAATTGTTATGTGACAATGTAACATGTAAAAGGTAAAAAAGCCATGCTTTATATGTTAGAGGTCAAGAATGATGAAGAAAAAGCTAACAAATCAAGAACAGTAATTGCTGTTTAAGTAGAACAGTGTTGGAGATTATATATGATATAAAACATACTGCTTGTAAAACACAATAATTTCTCAAAATAGTTCTTTAAATAACCTTTTCATTATTAATTGGCACTAAATGAAGATTGCAAATACAGATAATTCAAAAGTTCACTGATATCTAATGCATACTTCTTTGCCAAGTAGGTCCTATTTTTAAAATAAGAGCTTAAAGTACTCAGTGATTTAATTTACCACAGTTTCTACTCTTCAAAGCTAATACAGGTTGGAACCAGCCAGGCTATTAACAGCCATTACTAAAAACAAGCTTGTCTGAATCTTGAGATTGGCTGACAGGATGAAAATTAAGTACCATTCTATTGGCCAAAGAAAGGGAGAAGGCCAAAATTCTAAATATGTGCTCAAGGTTTGTTCAGAGAGTTCATGAGTATTTCATAACCTGTGCTTTTATGTGCACATAAATATCTTTATCCTCTATTTGCCTTTAAGGCAGATAGAAACTCTTTTCTGATTGACTACATGGAATCCTTCTCTTAGGTAGACTCATGACAAGATATTTGCCCATTCACACACATAACACATTCATTCACACAGTAATAGCTGCAGGTAAAAATGTGTTTTTTTCACTCAAGAATGGGTGGGGGTCCAGAGAGTGAAGATACAGTCCTTTGGGCAGGACAGTTGTGGCATATCCAGCTGTAGCAATTTTGGAAGCAGTACAGATGGCAGCAATGGGGAAGAAAATTGGATGTGGAAATGCCATGGATAATCGAGACAAGCTGCAATAAAGATTTTTCTGGTCTTGATTTCATGGTCTACAAGTTATAACATGCTCTGGGGTCCCAGAAAACAAACAGATTCCCTAAGAATTGGTGTGACATGGCTCCATCTAGATCAGTGGTGTCAAACTCAAATAGAAACAGGGGCCACTAAACCATACATAAGGATCCCTGCAGGCCACATACTGACTTAGAAAACCATACATGTTTATGTATGTTTATTAATGCATCAAAATATTAAAATCAGATAGGAACTAGATATAACTAATAAAAAAGAGGTATTATGAATTGGACAATTTCTTTTCAGTATTTATATATGCTTAATACATATGTGCATATAAATCAGATAGTTATAGATAAAAAACATACAATTTTACGTTTTAATATCAAATAGATTCAAAATTATTATAAAACATATCACTACAAAAGATTCAAAATTAATTTAATATTCTTTACTAGAAACTTGCCATCTTTTGCCAGAAATGATTTTATCAAAATCATTATACAAAAAGCATTTAGATCACCTGCCTGCCTGCCTGCCTTCCTTTTCCCATTCTTTCCTCCTTCTCTAGATTTATTCTGAACTTATTTAAAATTTTTAATTATTATTAATTTTAAAGTTGAACTTTTTATAAAGTTAACAGTCATGGACCTTGGGCAGCCCGAAACTCAAACATATATTAATTAAACTTTTTTTTGGAGGGAGGAGAGAAATTAATTCAATCTGTTTTAGAGGGAGGCGCTCCTTCATGTGCTAGAGGCTCTGGGATCCAGAGCAGGATAGCTACCAGTGCAAGGCTGCCTGCCTGCTGTCCAGAGAAGAGCCATAAGCTTGCTGCCTCAGCTTAATTGCAGCAGCAAGGTTGCTTGGTGCTGCTGCAGTGCAGACTGAGAGGAAACTCCTAGCACAAGGTGTAATGGTATGTGGGAATGACCTTGGGAGACAGGGAGAAGAGCCGCATCCAAGGCAACAGTCAGATAAGAGGCAGCTTAGTCTGCAGAAGGAATGTGGGTGTGGCCAACATCTCAGAAGGGGCCTTGCCTACTTTCTTGGACTGTGAAGGTGATGAGGGAGCACTGACTTTCAGACTTGGAAGATTCTGTTAATGTAACATTACAATAAAGTAGAGCTAGTACTTCTGGGTGTGCTTCTTGTCTGGATTACCTCACAAGGCTGACACAATGTGATTCTGTTCAGTCTGCACCATGGCAGCGCCAAGCAGTCCTCATTGCTGTGGTTAAGCCAACGTGGTGAACTTATGCAGGACTTCTCATGAGTCTGGAATTTTATGATGGTTGATGACTAAATTTATTAGTATTTAGTTTTAAAATATATCTATGTTTTATTGTATTTTTATTAGAATAAAAATTAAATTTATCCCAATTGCATTTTAATCTGGTTCAGTCCACACTTGGGAGTGTTGTGGGCCACATGCAGCCCATTGACCATGTGCTTGACATATCTGATCTAGATGAAATAGTCATAGAATTAACTGTTGAATTCTGCATGACTGGAAGTTTTTGAATACAAATCATCTGATCCTGATGCTTAAAATACTGAACCTGCAGATACAAACAGAAGATTTGTATAATGGACTGGGTACCCTCTGTTTTTGATCAAAGTCTTAAAATTCTTTGACGGTTCCCAATTTTTTTGCTATTTGGAGCCTTAGTGAATTGTAGTTCAAAATACATAGGGTTACCAGGTAGCCTACCCTGCACATTATCATAGCCCTTAACGTCAACTCACAAAAGCAGTGCAGCAAGATAAAGTATTAAATGTTATCAAAAAACATCCAAGAGATTAAAGAGAATCAACTGACCTATACTTCCCATTTGACTAACCAATAGAATAAACTCTGCCCTTAACTAACATAGGTTATCCAAGGCAGTTTCAGTTCCAAAAGTTGATTATTTAGATCAGTCCTGACTAACTTTTAGAGGGAAAAGGGCCACATTGATAAATTAAAAATAATTGTGGGGTGCAAACGAATAGCTGGCATGCTGATTAGCTGTTTATTGGCTAGTGGCATGGTGGCAGCGATGGAGATGGAGATTTGGGGCGATATTGTAGGCACTGGGCAGCGTGTCCTTCATGGCAGCAGTCGATCCTTCCTGATTGCAGCAAAGTTTGGTGGGGATGGGTTTATTGAGTTTTTAAAAAATGCCAGCAGGTCATACAAGGCTGCTTGGCGGGCCACAGGAAACTGCTTGGTGGGCCGCGTGTTCTACAGGCCTGGTTTAGATAATTGCTTTTATCCATGCCAAATTCTCAAACATCTTCCCCCAAAATGAGATATTTGCAGGTGTGGTCTGTGGAAATCCCCCAAGCAGGACAGCATTTTCTTCATGGTTCCTAACATTTGATATCTAGAGATAACTTATACTGGAAGTAATATACAATGATTGTGACTAGTTCTAACTGGTGGTCTTATTCTTGGTGAATTTGTCTGGTTATCTTTTAAAACTATTCAAGTTGGTGACTGTTGCTTTATCTGTTAGTCTGGGTTTAGACATAGGTAACTATCCTAAATGTTCTGTAGTCATGACAAACACAAGGCTGCTTTTTAACCTCCTTATTCTCCTTTGGTGCTCCAACAGTTCAGCTGCTTCCCTGACTGATTTCTGCCTCAGATGTATTAAAATACTTTTTATTTTAGTGTTAAAATTATTAGCAAATATGTACCTCAAAATCCTTTTGCTGTATTTTTGCTGTATTATTAGATAATAATAGTTCTGCATAAAGCACGCTTTCCCTTTTTTCATTTAGGCTTCACGAATATGTTCATGTAGAAGCCATATAGACTGGGTATGGTGGATGTTGAACATCAGGTTGGGAGATGTCTACTGTAATAATTGCCTTGTTACTACTTAATAACTATGCTGCCAGTGTTTTGGACTTTGCAGTTCCTTTACTTCCTTGCTGCATATCCTTTAGTTGAACTGTGGTTTTCAGTATCTCAAAGCATTTTGAAAAGCTTTTACTTTCTTGACTTTCCCTTTCAATTTTTAAATGAATCTCTCATTTTTGAGAAATGTCCTGCTTGACGTCAGTCATGAATATGTTAGCCTTTCTTAATAGTGTTCTATTTAAATATAAATAATATTTGATGGCATTGTGCTCTGTTTCTATTCAGTAATAATAACTATTGTGTTCGTTTAGTATTAGGACCCAGGGTCACCTCGTTTCTGGTCAGTTCCATAACCAGCATGACACAGATGCTTAGATGATCACTACATTTTATCTATTTGGTTATCACCTCATTTCATCTCTGTGACTGGACAGCTGCATTTGTCAAGCCTGTATAAGGGTAACTGAAGTGACATATTAGTACCGCCCTTTTTCCTTTCATTTTCCATCTCAGTATCATTTTGAAGAAGAGTTCTTATTGATTAATGCTTACTTCCAAATAAAACATAAACTCAGAACTTAGGCACAGGTTGAAAAGTCATTTTTTTTCACCTATAATGTGTATTTATATTGTTACTGTATTATTAAATATTGCTTAAATATGTTGTACATGATAAGTGAATAATCATAATTAGATCCAAAGTGTGTATAACTAAATGTTTGAAAATTTTCCTAGTTCCCTCCTTAGTATCCAATTCTTTTATCTTTTTCAAAAGGCCCTTCCTTCTTCCATGGTGATAGTAGCAATCTACTGCCCAGTGATAGCAGCTCTCTTCATTGTTCTGAAAATGATAAACTACCGTCTTCACAGAGCACTTGATGAAGGTGAGATTGTGGAGAGAAATGCCAATCAGCACGTGGACAGGAGTGCAAAAACAGAGCAGAATAACTCTTCCGCTAAGAGAAGGGACAGTAATGGACCCAGGTAAGAAATCTTCAGTGTGACTGTTTTTGATGCACATTTAAGTGTTTATTCTGAGATGATATTAAAAGCTGAAACTAATTAATGATTTATTCCTTCTTGTAGGCAACAAGACTTGTTCTGTCATATTATGGCCTACCTGCCACTGTACTCAGAGCTGCAGTTTACCTATCTACTGGCTTTATTTGGAAGCCACTATTTACAAAAGTTGACCAGGTTCAGCCTAAACAGAGATTCAGACTTTCTCTTGGAACAAATTTGTACTAAAAGTTTTGTGGACAAGTCTACTCAAATATTTCATCCTCGTTTTCACTTCCTGCCTGTGCCACATTATACCCCCAACAACTTTTCTTATTCCCCTGTTTCAAGAAGATAGACAAGTTGGGGGAGGGGGGAAACTGACACCTTTATTTATACTGTGTCTCTTTTCATTATTCAGTGCTTATAGCAGTTGTTCCTTGCTTTTAGTCAGCCTCCAGAGCACAGAGCATGGTTACTCATGCTTTGGTCATCTCCCATAAGGACTTACGCAATACACTCTGTACAGGGCTGCCCCTGAAGAGCAGTGGGAAACTACAATTGTTCAAAAATGCGGGAGTGCAGGCAATTTTGGGCATTCCTTATTTCACACATTACATCTTTGCTCTGCAGCCTGCACCAGCTTCTAGTAAACAAAGTGTTGGTTGTTACCTAAAAAGCCGTTCAGGGCATGAGGCCAGGATATTTGAAGGACCAGAATCAACAGTTGTTTCTACCTGCACTATTAAATCTGCTTGCAGGGACATACTTTGTGTCCTGTCAATTAAAAAATGTCATTGGGGGGGCAGGAGGTGTACCTTTACAATTGTAGTGCCTGTTCTTTGAAACACCTTGCCACCTGAAATTAGACTGGCCTGTACCCTGCTGGCCTTTCAGAAAGCACTTAAAACCTGGCTGTTTGCTCAGGTGTGGGCATTGGTAGTTAGTGAGACTTGGTTTCCTTCCTTCCTTCCTTCCTTCCTTCCTTCCTTCCTTCCTTCCTTCCTTCCTTCCTTCCTTCCTTCCTTCCTTCCTTCCTTCCTTCCTTCCTTCCTTCCTTCTTCATTTATATTGTTGAATTTTATATTTTGTTTGCCACTTAGAATCACTTTGGCAAGAGGTGTGGCTATATAAATTAAAATAAATAAATAAATTCCAATTTATAGTAACTGAAAATAGAGTAGAATAAAAGAATTATAAAAGATTTGTATGGCCCTCCTTGCATTTCAATGAGTGCTTAAAACTTGGCTCTGTTGAAAGTGGTAGAAAATAATGCACAGAATTGTTCCTGATTATTGAGCTGAAATCATTATGTGTTAATGTGGGTTGCATTATGCTTAAATTTGTGGGCTCCTTATGAATATATTCATTCTGGAGCCATTATATAGGCCAGAGTGTAGAGTAGCACTTGGAAACCCAAGATTTTCAAATAGGTCCCTTCATTTTTCAGCACAAATGAGCAGGTACATATAGCCTTTTGCCACAAAAAGTGCCTGTAGTGAGTGTATGGGAAACTTTGTTTTTTCATTCCTCCCAGTCCCAGCAACTGATTTCCTGCTGAGAATACAGAGGAAAATAGTAATCTTGAGAACATTAATGCCTATTCAGAGGCTGCTTTAAAATACCCATGAGATTTTGATTGGTGGGGTTCAAAGACATGACAGTTAAGTGGGTACATAACTGGCTCAAAAATCATACTCATCAAGGATTCATCATCAACAGGAGAAAAGTATCAAACAGGGAGCCATATGGTTCAGTGCTCTGCTCTTCTGTATTCATTAGTGCAGATGATACAAAAATGTGTGGGATAGCTAATAGCCAACAGCAATCTTGATAGGTTAGAGAAATGAACTGAAAGTAATAGAATAAAATTGAATACAGAAAACAGCAAAGCTGTACTTTTGAAAAACAAAAATCAAATGCAGCAATATAGCATGGAGGATATCTGGCTTGACAATAATACAGTACCTGAGAAAAAGATTTTGGAATAGTAGTTGAGTGCAACTGAATATGAGTCAGCAGGATGATGTGGTTGCAAAAAGGAAGATAGAAATTTAAGCTGAATCAACAGAAGTATAGTTTCCAAGTCACAGACAAAATTCTTCATTTTGTTCTGTTTTGGTTAGGCCCCATTTTAAATACTGTGCCCACTTCTGGGCACCACACTTTAAGAAGGATTTATTCAAACTAGAATAGGTTCAGAGAAAGAGAATGAGAATAATTAGGGTACTAGAAATCAAAACCTATAAAGAGAATTTGAAGTAGCTGGGTATATTTCCCTGAGAAGAGAAGACTGAGGGGAAATATGAGAACTCTCCTCAAATACCTGAAAGGGTACCCCACAAAAGAACTTAAGACCTGTTCTTCAAGATAACATTACAACACAGAATAATGGATTTAAAATAGAGGAAGACAGATTTCAACTCAGTATTAGCAAAACAAAAACAAAAACCAATCACCAAGAGCAGTTGAACAGAAAATTGTCTAGAAAGTGATGTGTCCCCTTCACTGGGTGTTGCTGGATGTTGTCAAGTACAGCCATCTGTTAGGAGTGCTTTAATTTGGATTTGTACATGGAGCAAGGGGTTAGATTCAGGAGCTTAAATTGCTGCTTCAAACACTTATGATTCTATTATTTATTTTTAGTAATGTATCACAAGAGTTTATCATTTGTCCATCCCAACAACAAGTATGTGGATGAGAATGTTTCTTTAGGCTTTTGTTAGGTCATGGAAGCAAAGGAACGCTTATTATCTCTGTTTGAAGTTTCAAAAGGTAATTGTAAGAACTAAAACTTCCATCTGTTTGAAATGTTGATTGATTGATTGATTATGTGCCATCAAGTCATTTTCGACTCCTAGCAACCAGATAGATAGATTTTCTCCATGATGATCTGTCCCTAACCTGGTCTTTCACGTCTTCCAATGGTGCATTCATCGCTGCTATAACTGAGTCTATCCACCTTGCTGCTAGTTATCCTCTTCTCCTCTTTCCTTCCACCTTTCCCAGCATTAGAGCCTTCTCCAGGGAGCTGGGTCTTTGCATAAAGTTTTCAAAATAGGATTATTTGAGCCTGGTCATTTGTGCCTCAAATGAGAACTCTGGGTTGATTTGTTTATGATTCAGTGGTTTGTTTTCTTGTCTGTCCACAGTATTCTCAGGAGTCTTCTCCAACACCAAAATTCAAAAGGGTCAATACTCCTTTTATCTTGCTTTTTCAAAGTACAACTTTTGCTTCCATAGAGTGTCACAAGGAACACCATGGTTTGCATGATTCTGATCTTTGTAGTTACAGATATATCATAGCATTTGAATATTTTTTCCAAGGCTTTCATGGCTGCCCTACCAAGTGCTAGTCTGTGGCGTATTTCTTGGCTGCTTGTTCTTTTACTGTTGCTGGTTGATCCTAAAAGGCAGAAGCTATCTGCCACTTCAGTATCTTCATTGTTAATTCTAAGGCTGGTTGTCCTACCTGTTATCATTAGTTTGGTCTATCTTCTTTATATTTGATTTTAGTCCTATTTTTTCACTGTGCTCCTTGATTTTTATTACTAAAGCTTGTAGATCCTTTGCATTTTTGGCTTTCAGGGTAATGTCATCAGCATAGCACAGGTTATTGATGTTTTTTCCTCCAATTTTAAAACCATGCTCATCTTCTTTCAGTCCGGCTTCCCTTAAGATATATATTCAGCATATAGGTTGAATAAATAAGGGGAGAGTCACACTCCTTTGCCAAGCTGGAGCAGTTTGCTTCACCATGTTCTGCCATACTATGGGTTCCTGACCTGTATATAAGTTTCTCATGAGGACAATGAGATGTTTTGGGATTCTCATGTTTATGAGAACATTTCACAGCTTGACGTGATCAACACAATCAAAGGCCTTTCTATAATCAATGAAGCACATACCTTCTTTTTGGCATTCTTTGGCTTTCTCAATTATTCAGCATGCATCAGCAATAATGTCTTGGGTTTCTTGACCTTTTCTAAAGCCAGCTTGAACATCTGGCATCTCTTTTTCCATGTAGGGCTCTAATCTGTGTTGGATCATCCTAAGCATTATTTTGCTAGTATATGAAATTAAGGATATGGTATGATAGTTTGCACACTCTGTTAACTCTCCTTTTTGGGGGGCATTGGAATGTAGATTGACGTCTTTCAATCTGTTGGCCACTGTATCATTCTCCAGCTTGGTTAGACCCTTTACTGATTCTTCTTCTGTTGCTTGCCATATTTCAGTGGGTATCCTATCAGTTCCTGTGGCCTTTCAACTTGGTAATGACTGGAGTGCTGATCTAACTTCATTTTCTAGTTCTAGAGGTTCTTGCAAGTAGGGAATATCTTCTAAGGTATCTTGGATGTTTAATTCTCTACTGTACAGTGTTTCAATATACTTAGTTTGATCTCTTTTAAATCATTTACTATATGTCCATTGGTGTCCTTTAGTATACCTATTCAGACCCTTATGAGTTCAGAGATCTTTTGCCTTCTTGAGGGCATAATTACTTTTTCTGTTCTGACATCCTGGGTACTTTTTTATGAAGAATAATTTAGGTGTAAAAAAGCTTATACTTATTTGGATATAGAAGAAATTGAACAACTCTTTTAATATTTTGCTAAATAAAGATTTTGGATTGCAATACAGGTAGTCCTTGACTTATGACCACAATTGGGACCGGAACTTCCATCACTAAGCAATGAGATCAGTAAGTGAGTCATGCCTGATTTTACGACCTTTTTTGCCACAGTCGTTAAGCAAATCACTGCGGCTGTTAAGCGAATCATGTGGTCATCAAGCGAATCTGGCTTTCCCATTGACTTTGCTTGTTGGAAGCCCCCTGGGAAGGTTGCAAATGGTGATCATGTGACCCTAGGATGCTGCAACCATCGTAAATATGTGCCAGTTGCCAAGCACCCAAATTTTGATCACATGACCACGGGGATGCTGCGATGGTTGTAAGTGCGAGGATGAGTCGTACGTCACTTTTTCATCACTGTCATAACTTTGAATGGTCATTAAACAAATGGTCGTAAGTCAAGGACTACCTGTATTGAATTTTGTGTGTTTTCAGGAGATGAACTGATTATTAGCAATACTAGCAATTGAAACTTCAAATATATCCTTTGGTGTAATTTGACATGGATAACCATTTAAATTTCTTCATCTTTTAGTGATCCAGGTGGAGGGATTGAGATGTCAGAGTTTATTCGAGAAGCCACTCCACCAGTAGGATGCAGTTCACGAAATTCTTTTGCTGGCCTAGATCTAAATAACCAGGTAAGAACTGTTTGGGGACATACACCATTTTTTTTTGTTAAGTTCAGCTGAAATATTATCCAGATAATAATACATTTTAAAGTTCATGGTCATTTTTAGTTTTATCTTCATTTGTTTTAGTTTACTGAGGACCCTTTTGCTTTCTTCCCTTTCTGTCAATTCCAGGAATTTAAGCTATTGTATACTGCAAGATCTTAAATTTGTTAATCCTTCAGAAATATTTCTCTGTTTTATTAGCATAATTTGTTAAAGTTATTGACAATGAAATAGTCATTTTTGTTGCTGTTCTTTGTAGTTGTTTAATCCTGAGCTGATTTGATTCTCTGAATCATTATGTGTGCATATATTTGGATGTCTATATGCATTCCTAATTGCAGTTATTTATGCATTAATTGTTGTGAGTGCTATTAATAATGCACATTATTTAAAATTCCAGAGTACATTTTATGAGGCCCGGTTAGGAGCATAAATAGCAATGTGGTTTAAGAGAAAAAAGCAATTATATGATTAATTCTTTGTGTTTACAAAAGAACCTTTTAAAAAAACTTTAAAAGTACCATTCCCTTACTATCGTAAAGGGGATTTCAGGTATTTACTCCAGATATGCCAACTTTGCCTAGGCAGGTAAATTCACTTGTGCAACTCATTTGGTTATCTCTTTCATTTTAGATTGGATCAGGTTTATCTCGTCGTGGAACTGCAGCCACCATTAAAGGTAACCTTCTAATTTTCATCTTTGAATAATCTCAGCAGGTCCTATTAGTATTAAAAAGCTTTTCCATTATATTGTTGATGTGTGGAAAATAAAGCACAATATAAGAAACAGAAAAATTCTTATTGATCCTTGAGGCCTGACAAAAAATACAGAGTAACTTTACTGAAAATTATAGAATATTTTTTTTCACCCTAAAATTGATATTTTAGGAATTTTTTCCCTTTGCTTCCCTATTGCACTTGCATCCTTCTTCCAGGATGAAACCTATTATTCTAGAGTGTCTTCCAAAGGATTTCCAAGTAGAAAAATTGTTTGAACTTTACACACCTCTAGTTATTTTATATGTAATGATATTTATCAACTATATTCATACCTTTGGCAATATAACCAGTAATTAAAGATGGCATTATTTCATCTTAAGCTCTGTAATAATTCTTGTTTCCTAATATAACTGGTATTATGGTTATGTCATCAGGCCTGGGGGTCTTTGTGAACTGGAGGCATTCTTAGATGGCTCCACTATGTTTAATATTCTCTCTCTCTGTGGGGTTTGTATATTTTAAAATTTAAATTTTTTTTGATGATGTTGTATTTTAATAATCACTTTTTATCTTTTATAATGATTGTTTTTACCTATTTTATATTTTATTTAATTGTTGTACACCACCCAGAGTGGCTTTGTGTGAGATGGGTGGCTATATAAATGTGATATATTAAGCAAACAAACAAACAAATATTTCTGAACTATCAACCCAGTCTCTATAACGTTTCTTCAGATCACATCTTCCATGTTCATCAAGTTGGAGTGAGTCAGGTTATAGCAATGCTTCCATACAGGTTTCCCCTCCTTGCAATATTATTTGATGCACTCATTCTGTTCCAATCTTTGGTTAAAGTTACCTTGATGTTTCATTTGAAAATATACCTGTTTTATTTATTTATACAAGGATATTTATAAAGTTTTATATACCACCTACTTTGTGAGCCTAGGTAGTTTAATAATAGAAATAAAGCACAGCTAATGCCACAAAATGAACTAACTTCCATCATCAGCATCCAGAAAGTAATAAAGTCTTAAGCACTTTCTGAAAACTGAGTAGTTAGGGGCATTTCCTAACTTAGGAGGCAATGTAGAGAATTTCAGGGCATGGGGTGGCCACCAAGAACACATATAGTTGATTTCCCATCTTCATCATTTCATATGGGTAAGGACCTTCAACTTAGTTTCCTTTAAAGAATACATAAGGTGAGCCACATCTTCTTGGGGATATAATGTTGGATGAACTTGCTTTGTTGATATAAAGAATTTAATTGAAACATGTCCCAAGTCCCTGCTGATTGCTCTCTGTACTCAATGTGCGTGATTTTGTATGGAAGGATGGATTCAGGAATGGCAGACCAGATCAGTATCATTGCATACAGTGCATTTAGTGGTAATATTCAGTGCTCTTTCATTCTTTTGTGAAGGGTAAGACTTATTTTAGTTTTAGGATGTACCGACCATTTGGGATTTCATTTGCAATGTATATCCTCACCATACCATATATGAGAGTTGTCATGCTATCCTCTTATAGGGATTATCTGGGGCTATTCACTGGAAACAGTAAGGTAAGCCCTGAATATGATGAGGTCTCACAGACTGCAACTGGCCTCCATGTTGTAAATTCTGCAGCTTCTTGAATAGTGGATATAACACTACCAAACTCTCTCTTAGTCTTCCATGATATGTCTTTTCTCTGATCAGTTTTGTTGTTATGCAGGCATATTAGCCAGCAATGTAATATAATTTTATGTGATGGAGGTACCCTATTATCCTTTGGTTCTCTTAGTTGTGCTGCTGTGACAGTGTAGTCTTACATCAGTACAACAGGAGTTAGCAACAGTGTCCCTGCTGATGTGATGCACTAACAGACTAGAGTGTACAATTCATATCATTACAATTATATGCAGAAAATTAAAAACACTTCTTAAAATCTGTTTTCTTCTTAGGCTTACAGGGTGGTGTTTTCTGAACTAATACCTTATTTCTATCACTTAGGTGATACAGACACTGCAAAGACTTCTGATGATATCAGTCTGAGTCTTGGTCAGAGTTCTAGTCTTTGTAAAGAAGGGAGTGAAGAGCAAGGTATATATGTCTCGTTCAACTTGTTATGTGTTATATTTATGAATATGTTTTTAGTAAAAATGAATAACTCTCTTAAATTTTCATTTGCAAGGTAATAGCCATTTAACTGCAGTCTGCCAGTATTAACTGACCATTTTGTCTGTTATATAAGCAAGCCTAAAGTTACAGTGACTACATCTGAAGTCTTTTGCTATTCTAAAGTCTGTAAAAATTTTCTGGCAAACCTTAGAAGGTGTTAGATGTGTCATATAGTGTTTTTTTCTGTGGATTCATATGCTAGGGATATGAATCTTAATGAAAATAGCTTGCAAAGAGTTAGAATTAAGCACTATCTTTTTAAAAAAAAGGCGTATCTGCAACAAACTTGATGAAGTGATTTTCACACATATCCATATGGTATATTTCGCATGCTTCCAGATCTGCAGTCAAGTGAGCTAATACGCTTAGCATGATATTCATGCAGTATTAATGATTTTTTTTTTTTTTGGCTACCTAGGCTTCATCAAAAAGTTAACTCATTGTGATTATCAAGGCTGATTTCTTACAATGTTTTTTATTCACAAATTGAGATGTATGTATAGAGTAAGGTAGATGACCTTGTCAGAAATATGCAAGAACTGTTACCTAGGCAAGGGGGGCCAAAACATTTTTTAAGCCCTGGGATGCAAGATAATATTTAGAAGTAACTCAGGCAGATACCTCCCTGATTCCCAGGAGTATAAGAAGGAAGGGGGAAGCATAGCACAATCAGACTTGCCTGATTCTCTTTTTATAGCCAGTCTCAATAAAGGTAGTTCTAGTCTTTCTGTGGAGTTGATTTCCTGGTCTGGTCTACCTAGCAGGGCTGAAAATGTGTCTCTTTTTCCAAAACATTTCCATAATATTTGTTTTAGAAATTTACCTTACCTAAGAAAGACATTCCTATACGTGCCTATGAATCTGTTTAATTTATCTTCAGACTCAGAGGTCTTCTGCTTGCTTCAGAAAGTATCAAGTTACATGATACGCCATTTCAGTGGTACAGGTACTCCCCAGTTTAAAAACGAGTTCCATTCCCCAGGTCTCTCCTTAAGTCAAATGTGTAGGTAAGCTGTAACAGTATTATTGTATAATACTGTATTAGTAGTATTATGTAATACACTCGAATCACTGTGTATTTAATTTGAATCATTGTGTATTTAACTCGAATTTGCTACAGTAGGCTCCATTCTTAACTATGGGTCGCCATAAACTGGGTGCTCTTAACCGGGGGACTACCTTTATATGACACACAAATAAAATGGATAACACATAGAAGTGAAAATTCCTAATTCACTTTTTTACCTGGCATTAGTCTGGTTAACATCTAATTTCACAAACTGTTCTTGTTTCTATCATGTCCTTTACCACTGCCTTTTGTTCTTTAACCATGCCACCTATCTCTTTTTCAGAATCTCATTAACTCATTCTGTGATTTTCTCAGTCTTCTTCCTACTGTTCCAGTTTGCTTTTCCTTCATGCATTCATTTTGAATTCAGTTCTCATTTACACTCTACATGACCAAACCATTTTGACATATTATTTCCATAACAGTCATTCACTTTCACATTCAGCTCATATTCATTCAGTCCTTGTTCATTCTTGATCCTATCTCTTCTTGATGTAACACACACATTTAAGTAACCCATTCTCCACTGTTTTCAACGTACAATTATGTTTCTCTTATGATACCCTTTCTTACTTCTGTGTTAGAAGGCAGACAACTTTATACTGTTAAATGCAGACATATTCATTTCTTTCAACAAACATTCCTCAGGATAGACCAGATACTACTTTCAACCAATATTTGCACATCTTAAATTTTCTCCATCCATTTTTCTGTCTTTAGTAAACATTCTAACAACAAATTCATCTATTTGTTCTAGTTTTTGGCACTTCTATATAACTTGCATTTTTCACTCTATTTTTTTTATCAAAAACTACTGTCATGGTTTTTGATACATTAATTTTCAGATCTTGATGCCTTATATGCAATATTACATTTGCTGCAAACTGTTTGGGCTCTCAGCCAAAACTGGCATCAATCACATCCCCAACAAATGGTCATCACTACAGTCCTTATACATTTATCCATAAACTCATTAAGTAGCCAAGGAGAGATCAGATATCCTTATATCATTCCTTGCTCAGTGTTAAACCATTTCCTGAGCACTTCATTTTTTTCTTTTACATGCTGTACTTTCATAATATTCTACCCTTAACACATTCAGCAACCAACCTGCAACTCCATATACATGCAGCATGTTCCATAATTCAAGTCCATTCACCTTATCATATGCTTTTTTGAAAAAAATATGCATGCAGTAAGTCTTCTCACATTCCACAACAACCTGCTAAGGAGCAAATATTTTATCTGTGCAATCCTAGCCCAGCATAAAAACACATTGCACTTTTCAAATTTTGCTTGTTGTCACCTTTTACCTCTTTCAGTCAAAATTTTCCAAATACTTTCCCAGGCACATTTAACAAACTAATACCCATGTAATTTTTGCAATCAATTTTGCTATCTTTCCTGTTGTATACAGAAACAGTAATAGCATTTTTCTAATTGTCAGGCACAGAAGCAGTCTTCACACAAATGTTAAACAAATTGCACAAGAACTCCATAAGCAAACAACAGTTTTTCCAGTTACACTGTCTATGCTTGCAGCCTTACCATTTTTCAATATTCTTATAGCATTATGACTTCCTTTTTCATCATTTTTTCTTGGACACTAATATTTATAATATTCCTTTTAATTCCACTCTTTAACGTATCTGTATCATTCCCATAAAAAACTCTAAAATCCTCTTTCCAGCATTCCGTCACTTAGTTTCATCCCCAGTGATTTCATCACTTTTTAAAAATTAAATTCATTTGGCAAGCTCCTTGTTTAGCTTTTTTCACCCACTTTGAAAATAAAATTTCCATCAGTATTGCTTTGTTTTCTCTCCCTCTTTTAATCTTAACTGTTCCTTATCCTCTTTGATTAAATTCATTGCAACTATCTTTTTTTCTTCAATAACTTGCAATATTTTTCTTCATTTTTTGCAGCAGTCATTCTCTTATCTGCATTTTTCTCATTCACAGCCTCTTTCACTTCATTGTTCTATCAAACATCATTTTTCATACTTCCTATAGTATAACTCTACACACTACTATGACGCTCTGAAACATATTTTTTTATTCTGTTCCAAGCAGTTTCTGCATCCTCTTTCCTTACATCCATTTGTATTTATTATTTTGGGGGATTAATATTGTCCTATACTTTTTCATACAGGACTCATATTTTTCTTCCTGTGGTCCTACTTTTATCCTTCTTTTTTCACTTCTTTCACATCCACTTTTTCCCCAAGAGGGATGTAGTGTCATCAAATAGTAGACCCACCAATAGTAGTGTGTTTCTTATTCAGAAGCTTTCATTGCCCCATATCCTTCATTAATTCTTTCACTCTTTCATCAGAAACTCTGAAATCAATCATACTTTTTTGTTCATTTTGTTGTATGTACTTACTAAACAGTGTATTCAAAATAATTAAAACCTTTTCTAAGCAGAGTATCTAAGGAGATACTCTACTAAGCAGTTACCATTCTAATTCATTCTTGGGTCTCCAGATGACCCAGTCACATTTTCTCAATTCTCTGTTTTTGTCCTGACTCATATATTCATGCCGCTTAACAAAATAGTTACTTTCCCACAGATCACAATTTAGAATGTTGCACATTTTCCCCCAGACTACTATCTGGTTCTTCCATTGTCATTATTTTATCAAGTGAAACATGCAGCTGTCACCAGTCCATGGAATCCTACTTTCATGCATACCTACAGTACCCTCGGTGACACCAATTCATATTCTGACATACATTTTAGAACTTCCATTGATAGTTAAGCTTACACTTTCACTTCCCTGCATGTGTTCACAAACTCTGCTCCATAAGATTAGATCATCTTTATTCAGGTCTGTTACCTCCTTCCCTTTTTTCTTAGTTTCAGAGGCACATAAACTTATTTATGTTTCTTTCTTTTTTAAAAAAAAAATCATTTAATTAATGCTCTATGCCATTTATTCCTCTTACATTACACAATCTTCCATATGGTATGATCATCACCAAATGGGCCTCCATAGCCCATCAGTCGAGGCTTTTATATAACAGTTTTTTAGCAAGCTAGTAAGTACTAAAGCTGACTACATCTTTAATAAGGTGTAGCTGAGGTTACTAGCTTTATTCATACTGTACCCTGTGTAGTATTCCCTGCTAATAGTGAGGACAGGAAAGGACTATTTTGGCACAAATGCAATCAAAACCCAATTTTCTCCCAAGCGTGCTCATTGTATTCCATGCATGTTAGTAATTTTTATTGTACAAATGTCCATAGCACTCTATTTCAGGTGTTCTTCTTTATGCCCCTTTCATGCTTCAAGTTTGATGTCACTGTATTTATATGTTGCATTTATCAATACCACATGATGACTATACTGGATAGCTGTAGAGACAGAAGATAATTGTGCAACTACTTACTTCATACAGAACTTACAAGTTACCTGTTAGGATTGCAAGAAAAGAATACTCATAAAAACACTTGCCATCCAAATGCTCGACATGTTGGGTTGGATCTAGACACTTCCTTCTCTAAATGGAAAGCAGCCTTCTATTCACAGAAGAATCTTGGACTCAGGTTGGATTTCTGTTGAAAGAAATAGAGAGAGGAGATTTTACTAATACTTTATGTACCTCCTGTCCCTGGAAAGTTGTTCCAGAAGGTCAGAGTGTACACTGGAGATGTTGCTAGGAATTTGGGGAGAAGGAGGAAATTATGATTTTTCTCCTTTCTCCCCCCCCCCCATTCCATAGGCCAATTCTGTGAGTGAAACTTTGTTAGTGGCAAGATTGGGTTGCATTTGATATTTTATTCTTTGACACATCTATATATATTTCAAAAATATTAAAAGTATATTGACTTGGTACCTTCCATTGAAATGGCATATGGTGCAACTCTCTTCTTTAAATCTTTTTTGGCATTACTTTTTAAAATGCTTATTCCACCTAATTTTAGTGCTTGTATTAATTCCATATAATAGTTGGTTGTCATTGTTTAGGGTTTTGGTAGACTGTAATGGTCTCACACATAGCCTTGCTGAATGGTGAATAATTAAGAAAGCGATAGACATAAAGACTGTGAATTTTAGTCATATTTATTAGAGCAGATTCTGTATGCAAATTAGCTGAAAAAGGAATCTAGAATAAAAGATATTGTATAGCAGCTTCTTAGTGTGAGTACTATGTGAATATACTATTTCTGCTAATAGCCTGTGGAAATTTATTCATTTGAAGGAAGCTACTATAGGCATTTGTCTTGCATTTATCTATAGGCATACTTCTTAAATGTTTTTGTTTGTTTTTTTAAAGCAGATTTGGCAGCTGACCGGAAGACTTTCCATCTGGTCTCCGTTGATTCCTTTGTGTCCATTCAACCCTCATTATCAACTGCACAGGAGTTATCAAGGGACAGCACCGATAAAGTGTGCCTTCCTAATAATCACCACATAGATCCTACTGTGTCCAGTGCATGTGACACTGAAATGGCTTCTCTTGTACCCTTGCATTCACACTCCTATAGAAAAGATCATAGGCCACGAGGTGTGCCAAGGACTTCCAGTTCAGCTGTTGCATTTCCAGATGTATCACTAAATGACTTTCCTCTCTATCAGCAAAGACGAGGGCTGGATACTGTCAGTGAATTAGAAGCTTGCAAGCCTCGAACAGGATCCAAAGAATCGTTAGCTGAGAACTCATGTATTTCTGGTGTATTTCAACTGGATGATATTCTAAAATGTAGCAGTCCACAGCTGCTAGCCAAAAGCAGCAAGAGTAAATCTTTACAAGCAGATAAAAGTGTGGATAGCCTGAGAAGCCTGAGTACAAGAAGTAGTGGCTCAACAGAGAGCTACTGTAGTGGGACTGATCGTGACACTATCAGTACTGTCAGCAGCTATAAAAGCGAGCAGACAAGTTCTACTCATATAGAAAGCATGCTGTCAGAGCATGAGGTGTCACCTAAAGAAGAGAAAAAAAGCAGCAAGAAAAAAGACTGCACTGTTGATTCTGATGATTGTAACATTGCTACTAACAAAAGGACGAGTAGGGAAAGAACTATAGTTGAAACTAATACCAGCAGTTGCATTCAGGTAGAAGAATGCCTGAATGCATCAGAGGAGATGCACAATCAGAGGGCCCTCAGTACCTCTGCTTCAGAAGAAGCGAATAAGAATCCTCATGCAAATGAACTAACAACACAAGTAGAACAGCCTTCTGGAAACCGTGCTGCAGGAAGAGATGAGCATAAAGAGAAATCTTCCATGGTTGACTCAAGAACTTGTAAGGAAATGGTAGAAAAGCAGAAAGAGGGGGATGTGCGACCTAAATCATGTAGCTTAATTCATCGGACAGCTTCAGCTCAAAAGTCCAGCAGGAGAAGGACAGGGAAAAAACGGGCTAGTAGTTTTGACACAAGTCGACACAAAGAATATATTTCCTTCCGAGGTGTGTCTGCTACCAAGCCCCACAGTGCAGGTTTTTGCCACGATGAAGACTCAAGTGATCAAAGTGATTTGAGCCGAACTTCGAGCATGCAGTCAGCCCACCAGTTCAGCAGTGATAGCTCTTCCAGCACAACCTCCCATTCGTGCCAGTCTCCTGAGGGAAAATTTAGTGCCCTAAAGACAAAATATATTGCCAAAGAGAGAGGCACAGACTTGGAAAACTCTTACAAAATCCACTTGGGCTCTGATGCAATTGTCAAAAAACATTCAACCCGACAGACTCACAATACAAACAGTGCCAAGAGTCGTACCAGGGTATTAAGCTTGGATAGTGGTGCGGTAGCCTGCTTGAATGATCCAAATCTAATGATGCCAGATACGATAAAACAACTAACAACTTCTAAATCTGACTTAGAGGCCAAAGAGGGAGAGGTGCTTGATGAGCTATCTCTGTTGGGAAGGGCTTCACAACTAGAATCAGTCACTCGCTCTAGGAATAGCTTACCAAACCAGCCTATGTTTACTGAAAGAGAAGAGCAGGAAAAGGGAAGCATTGGTAAGTAACTGGAGTACTTAGATGTAGCACTGCCTGTTAGTGCAGTTGTTCTCTAAACACTCTATATTGGTTTATAAGAAATTTCAACTTTGTGGAGGTCTTCTATATTTTGGGTGTTTTACATTTTAAGATCATTTTATGCTAATGCTATTCTGAGTTCAGTTAACATTAAATAGTAAATACTGTGGCATAACTGTTGCCAACATTGGATCCCTCAACAGGAACTGAGAAATGTTGAACAAATAAAAACTCTGTAGAATTGTTGGAGACGGACACATTGGAATGTTGAGAACGTGGTATTGAAGCTTTTACAAAATGGATGTCTTGGCAGTCCTTACCACAAAACACCCATTTGTCAAAAGACAAACTGGTGAAGTTGTTCCCTGCTACCAAAGAATATAATCCCTACTACCTCAGGTTACCATTTATTTTCTGATTTAGTGAGCACGCTTCCAAATAAAACAGTGGGCTACAGCTATCAATTGTATTCATTTTCTAAGAATTCCTGTGGTATCCAGAAAAATTATGGTAAATCAAAACAATATTACAGCCTAGTGCCAGTTTCCCATTGGTTTTTGATGAAAAATTAAATTAAATTTTAAAAAGCCAGGTAGGGTAGGCAATCTGGCACATGCCCAATGAGGTAGCTGTAGGCTTATTGGTACCCAAGTATATGATGCTTTGTATTTGTCATCTAGTGTAATATTTACTTTTACTGTGTTTCATGTGTAATAATATAATCCCATGAGGCAAAGTTAAAAATACAGGTAGTCCTTGCCTAACGATGACAGTTGGGACCGGAATTTCCTTCACTAAGTGATGCGGTCATTAGGCAAAGCATCACATGACCATATCACTTAGCAACTGCAATCCTGGCAGTCCCGGTTTACCATCATTAAGTGAATACCCCAGTCGTTAGGCAACGCAACTTCCTGCCAGCTTCCCATAATCAAGTCAATGGGGAAGCCAGCAGGGAGTTGCAAGCCCCAGGCGCTGCCAGGTGGGAGAAAGAGCGAGGGGATGCATGGAGGTGTGTGGGAAGGTTGGGTCAGGTGCGTGGGGGTGCGGTGCTTCGTGGTGATATCCAAGCAGGATCTTGGCATAGGGCGTTTAGCACAGAGAGCTTTGGAGGCTGCCTGAAAAAGCTTCATGCTGAAAATCCTAGCAGAATTCCAGCATGGGGTGTATAGTGCATGGAACTTTGGGGGCTGCCTGAAAATGCTCCATACCAGAATCCGGTTTGGATTTCAGCATGGAGCTTTTTCAGCCAGCCTTCAGAGATGAGAGGGACTCATCACAGCAGGCAGCAGCGGCTTGCGATCTTCCCTGCCAGCTTCCCCATTAACATTCCTTACAGGTGGCAGGGAAGTTTGCAAATGGTGATCACATGATCATAGGGCGCTTGGCAGCTGGTTGTAAGGGTGAACCAATTGCCAAGGTCCCAGATTGACGTAATCAGGTACAGTGGTACCTCTACTTACGAACGCCCCTACTTACAAATTTTTCGAGATACAATCAGCTCCGGCCCCGAAAATTTATCTCTACTTACGAACTCACATCGACTTACGAACCGGATCTGCGGCCATTTTCCACCCGTTCCACGTGGTCCGTAGCCATTTTCCGCCCGTTCCACGTGGTCCGCGGCCATTTTTCCGCCTGTGCCACGTGGTCCGCGGCCATTTTTCCGCCCGTGCCACATGGTCCGCGGCCATTTTTCTGCCCATTCCACATGGTCCGCGGCCATTTTTCCGATCATTCCACGTGGTCTGCGGCCGTTTTTCCGCCCTGCTGCGTGGTCCACGGCCATTTTCCGCCCATTCTACGTGGTCCGCGGCCATTTTTCTGCCCGTTCCATGTGGTCCGTGGCCATTTTTCCGCCCCGACACATGGTCTGCGGCCATTTTCCGCCCTGTCATGTGGTCAGCGGCCGTTTTTCCGCCCCTGATACGTGGTCCGTGGACGCCGGAACGGATTAACGGTAATTACATTGAACCTTATGGGAAAATTTACTTTGACTTGTGACCAACTCGACTTGCGATCAGAGTCACGGAACGGATTAAGTTCGCTGTACAGGTCATAAGTCCTTTCATTCAGTGCTGTAGTAACTTCAAACGGTCACTGAATGAATGGTCGTTAAGTGAGGACTGCCTGTACTTGCATTCCTCTTCCTAAATCTCTTAAATAGTTGTTTTGCTGCATTAACATTTTTCCTGTCAAGCTTGTCTGTTGCAAGGCATCTCTTTGTGCTTGTGTCATGGCTGAATGAAACATAGATTTCATTTCTTTACTTTTAAAGTGTGGTACAGTCTGGCCATTCTCTGAGTTCCATACATTAACTCTTGAAGTAAATATGGCTTCTTCAACATAACAATTCCTATTGCTTTAGAACTGATATTCATCATCACCAAATATTCCAGTGGGAACATGGATGCAATTTATATTTTAATGCTGAATTAGTACAAGTATTAAAGAGATACTGATTTCTTCTTCAGCATTTTCCAATATATTTCTTTTTGCAAAACAATTTCTTAAGGTCCATGTTTATTTCTTGAGGGCAATGAAAATCAGCTCTTTGTCCTCTCAGTATATTGACCAATGCTTCTAAAGACCAAGAAGATTTTTCTTTTCCTAGAATGCTGTTTTTTAAATTCTTTAAGCATGTTATTATTATTATTTGTTATTTAAGCATGCTAAGGGCTAGTTATAATTATAATTATTTGTTATTTAATCATGTTAAGAGCTAGTTAACTACTTGCTTGATAGGTCTGTTTAAGTTCTAGTTTAGATGACTTTTAAGAATACATGACACTCAGAGTGTTTGAAGTCTGTTAGTAATAACATTTCACAAGCACATCGGCAGCTCCCAGCTTAGAGGTTCTTGCAAAATATTATCTTATGTATAAACCTGAACATTCATATAAAGTTGCCAATGTACATAGCATAGTTTAGAACAATAGAGTGACAAAAAGAAAAGCATCTCCAATTGATAGTTCTGGTTTGTAAGCTTTTCCTCATTAATATGTCATACATTTTATTTATTTATTTTTCAAATTTAGTCACTGCCCATGAGTATAAATACTGCCAGCTAATATAACATACCTTATACAGTCAGGTCCAGAAATATTGGGACATCGACACAATTCTAACATCTTTGGCTCTATACACCACCACAATGGATTTGGAATGAAACAAACACAATGTGCGTTAATTGCAGACTGTCAGCTTTAATTTGAGGGTATGTACATCCAACTCAGGTGAACGGTGTAGGAATTACAACAGTTTGCATATGTGCCTCCCACTTGTTAAGGGACCAAAAGTAATGGGACAGAATAATAATCATACATCAAACTTTCTCTTTTTAATATTTGGTTGCAAATCCGTTGCAGTCAATCACAGCCTGAAGCCTGGAATGCATAGACATCAGCAGACGCTGGGTTTCATCCCTGGTGATGCTCTGCCAGGCCTCTACTGCAACTGTCTTCAATTCCTGCTTGTTCTTGGGGCATTTTCCCTTCAGTTTTGTCTTCA
Organism: Python bivittatus; assembly: GCF_059951505.1. Taxonomy (NCBI): domain Eukaryota; kingdom Metazoa; phylum Chordata; class Lepidosauria; order Squamata; family Pythonidae; genus Python; species Python bivittatus. The sequence goes on along the minus strand of NW_028277075.1, from coordinate 28,594,627 downwards.
GCAAGTGAAATGCATGCTCAGTGGGATTCAGGTCAGGTGACTGACTTGGCCATTGCATAACATTCCACTTCTGTCCCTTCAAAAACTCTTTGGTTGCTTTTGCAGTATGCTTTGGGTCATTGTCCATCTGTACTGTGAAGCGCCGTCCAATGAGTTCTGCAGCATTTGGCTGAATGTGAGCAGATAATATTGCCTGAAACACTGCAGAATTCATCCTGCTGCTTTTGTCAGCAGTCACATCATCAATAAATACAAGAGAACCAGTTTCATTGGCAGCCATACATGCCCACGCCATGACACTACCACCACCATGCTTCACTGATGAGGTGGTATGCTTAGGATCATGAACAGTTCCTTTCCTTCTCCATACTCTTCTCTTCCCATCACTCTGGTACAAGTTGATCTTGGTCTCATCTGTCCATAGGATGTTGTTCCAGAACTGTGAAGGCTTTTTTAGATGTCGTTTGGCAAACTCTAATCTGGCCTTCCTGTTTTTGAGGCTCACCAATGGTTTACATCTTGTGGTGAACCCTCTGTATTCACTCTGGTGAAGTCTTCTTTTGATTGTTGACTTTGACACACATACACCTACCTCCTGGAGAGTGTTCTTGATCTGGCCAACTGTTGTGAAGGGTGTTTTCTTCACCAGGGAATGAATTGTTCAGTCATCCACCACAGTTGTTTTCCGTTTTCTCCCGGGTCTTTTGGTGTTGCTGAGCTCACCGGTGCATTCCTTCTTTTTGAGAATGTTCCAAACAGTTGTTTTGGCCACCCCTAATGTTCTTGCTATCTCTCTGATGGGTTTGTTTTGTTTCTTCAGCCTAATGATGGCTTGCTTCACTGATAGTGACAGCTCTTTGGATCTCATCTTGAGAGTTGACAGCAACAGATTCCAAATGCAAATAGCACACTTGAAATGAACTCTGGGCCTTTTATCTGCACATTGTAATTGGGCTACTGAGGGGATATCACACACCTGGCCATGGAACAGCTGAGAAGCCAATTGTCCCATTACTTTTGGTCCCTTAACAAGTGGGAGGCACATATGCAAACTGTTGTAATTCCTACACCGTTCACCTGAGTTGGATGTACATACCCTCAAATTAAAGCTGACAGTCTGCAATTAACGCACATTGTGTTTGTTTCATTCCAAATCCATTGTGGTGTATAGAACCAAAGATGTTAGAATTGTGTCGATGTCCCAATATTTCTGGACCTGACTGTATATTAATAGAAATCCCAAGTGAGAGAATTTCTGATAACTTCTGTCCAGTTGGCTGGCTGTTTCAGTTTAATTAGCACAAAATGTTTATATATATATAAATGACTCTTTGTATATTTGAATTTGATCCCTCTTAATTTACCAAAGGAGTCGATGCTTGATAATTAAGGTATTTGAAGTTAAACAGGAAGGCAATCACTAATTCTTCACATATAAGACATTTTTAATAATTCAACAAACTAGCATTAACACAATCAGTGATGCAGAAAGGCTTTTTTTTTTCATTTTTATATTATTATGAAGAGAGATAGCAGATAGAAGTGTTACAGTCTTTGCAATACAGTCTGATTAATTGTATTGCAAACTGACATGGGCTGGAAGGATATGATTCCCAAGGCTTTGCATAAACTTTAAAATTAAGTTTTTTCTTTCTTTCTAGGCAATCATATAATTTATAAGGGTGTTCCAGACCTGTTTATGTTAGTCCTTAGCATCATTTTCTTTCTAAAAATAAAATGTACCTGTTCATTTTTTAGAAGCAACTACAGATCAAATTTTATTGTACCATGTTTGTAATGAAATGCTTTCTAAGCTTTTTCAGAACTAGGAAATTGCTATTCTAGCAATTATCAGAATTGATGATGCAAAGAGGCTGAATTTAAAATAGTATTTTTCTGCATTTATTATATATTTGTTGCCTTTACATATCTTAACTCTTAAGAGTACAACTCCAGGTAATTTGTTTCTGAATCCATCTAATTAATAGAATATTAATTTCAATTTGATTCCCCAATTTCCACTTCTTTGCTGGTTGGATCCAAACGTAACAGTGCTAACAAACCTAGTTAGATTATGGAGAATCTTGTACTGTTTTGTGTGGCTCTCTCCATCATGGTCAATGAAGGCATGTCAAGTATAGCTTGAGCTGATTATTGTTAACAAACACACAGGTCTAGTTTTAAAACTGAAATGGCTGGGAGGTGAAATCCTATTTGAAAGTAGAGGAAGTAATTACAGTGTATGCATGAATTCATGAGATTCTGATGGTCATGATTAGGAACTGGCAGAGTGTTATGTTTACTCCAGGTTCTCTTGGTATAAATTCTCAGAAACAAAGCTTTTCTTATTCAGTGTTGACGCTGTTCACTGGCACAATAGCTGACTAATAGGTTCAGTATTTATGGTTAGCCATATTAAACTTTATTATGAGTAGCATGCAGGCATTAATTCTAATTTCAGAAATGAAGAAAGTTTTAATCCACATTTTGGCAATTATTAATATGGTTATGGTATTCCCAGTGGTGAGGTCTTCATAATAACCCTGCAGCTTGCAAGGATTCAAGAATTGGCCTAAAGATATAAGCAAAATCTGATGAATAATTTAGACTTTTGTGGTGTGCTTCTTGTGAAATCAGCTGGACATCATTCATTATACTACAAGCATTGATATTTATATGATAGGAAGAATAGCCTCTTCCATCCTCATTTATCTTTAAAAGAAGATAGCATGTGTTCACTGGAAATATGGTAACAGAGCCAAACTATTTTCTCCCCTTCCAAGGGGAGAATCAGTTCTCTTAAATTCAAAATCATTTTCCTTTCAGGTAAATATTGTAATTTATCCTCTGTTTGTAAAGAACTGATACTTCATGCACACAGTAATGGTTACTTTGGTTTACTTTAGATAAACTACTTGTCATTCATATCTGCTAAAAGCAAACTTTAGAAACTACTGCTGCCATTTAAATTTAGGTCAGCATGTAAGATGCAAGAGTTACTTTGCGTTCTTCTGTAACCTGCTGGAGTTGAGTTAGAAATGTGAAACTTTGTAGGAAGTTGGATAAGAGAAGTGTATGCAGCAGTACCCTCAGAAGAAGAGATTCTGTTTTTATATCCCCTCTATACTTAACATAGAAATGCAAATCTCCTATTATCCTCTGCCAGCTTTAGCAACTCATAATATTTCTTTGCAGGGTAATAACTATTCTGGGTTTATTTGAAGTCTTAGTTATATTGTTTTTAATACTTGCTGTCCTAAAGGAACTTCCGTATTCTTTCACTTTCCAGAATTGTAAATGATGTTCTTGGTTTTATTTGCAGTGTAGAAGTCAACTTGTTTGGTATATTTAAATGCAAGGGTTGGGAAAAATTATCAAAATATATGTGTTCATGGATTGAAGAACAGAAGTCTATTTCCATAATTTTTTAAAAAAACAAATGATGGTGCACAAAGCAAATATAAGGTATATAAGAAACAATAAAATAGCACTACTTTAAAATAATGTAGCATTATGTAATTCTTTCTTTCCTTGACTGTGAAAAAAAATCACTTTTTGGATACAATGCCAAGTCAGTTTAACATTGGGGAAAAAGACCCAACTAAAGCTCCTTTTCAAAATCTGTTATTTTGTTTCCTTTGTACCTTGCATATTACTTGTGCAGTACATAATGGGAAGATGCTTTGCCAGTAATATGCTTTTTGATATCTTTGGAATTCAACTTTTAACTTCACAATTTTCTCTCTTTTACCTCTTTACCTCCTCCCCTTGCCCTGTGGCTTTTGTAAAACTGAACACTTTTACATTAATATCAAATTGCTACTATTTCCTTTGAATAAAATATTAAAGCTGGGAAATAATTCAGCGAAGGGCCTCCTTGAATAATTTGCCTAGATCTGGGGGGAAAAAAATCACCTGTGAACATTTGCCTCATTTGAATTTTAAAACATAAGATTTAGTTAAGATTTGTTCATATAGTTGAAAAAGTGAGGGATTAAATATAAGTATAATAATTGTTATGTGAGATAAATTTATATATACTTGCCAATAAAATGTGATGACCTATTTTGAGAAAATGTACTCTTATCTAAAACAAGCCTATATAATTTATACTAACCCATCCATTACATGCTTCCTGTCCAAGGGAGTGAGGGAAAACAGCAGCATAATGGGCTCTTTATGAATGTGGTTGTCTGAATGAGGAACCCAGAACAGATAAAATGATTCAGTGGTCAGTATGATGCACATTTATTTATTTATTTATTTGTTTGTTTGTTTGTTTATTTATTTTAGTTTGTATATGCTTTTTATTTTCACAGAAAATTTGAAAACAGTTTATGATAAAAGCATTTCAAATTAAATAAATCCCTGAATAAATTATTAAAATAAAACATGATACCAATATTTGATATCACCAGGAAGAATTGCCCATCTTGATAGTGAGAGGAATGCCAAGACAGATGTATGTGTCTCCAGTTGTTGGTAGAAATGCTTCATATCTGAGGCCTGCCTGATCTCAGTACAACAATCATTCTATAACATGGGTACCATGAAGTTTTGTTTATCCACGTGCAGCTTATTCATTTCCTTTTTAACTGAACCTATGTTAACAAACAATAAACTGTCTAAAGCATAATTTTTAAAGGGAAAATTAGATATTAAGATGTAATATCTGAGAGCAGGACTAGTTTAACATATCCAGTATTTAAATGATAGCATTCAGTGGCAGTGCTGTATCCTAATTTTCTGATAGAAATAAATGATAAATGAAGCTGATTGAGAGTATTATCTATCAATTCTACTAAAATAGTACAGTGATTTAGCAATGTGAATTAGCACATTGATCAGTTGGTTTTTCTTTTTAAAATAAACACTCCAGGGTTCTGAGCATCTACTGGTGATCCATAATCATTGTGGCCTCAAGGTATGATCTGGAGGCACTTCCACATCTGTTTTACTTTAAAATGTTTTAAAATGGATGTTGTTTCTCATGCCTAGGAAAACTGTAAATAGTGTTAATTCCTCTCTGGTCCGGTGGTTGATGGTTAGGACTGGGAGGAGCCTTGTAATACCATTGTTGTACTTGCATCATTTAGGACAATTTTGATAGGGTTTTGAGTGTGGGTGTGCGCGCGCACGTGCTTTTCTTGTTTTTGTTTGCATCAGTAACATAAACTTTTCTAAATACAAAGGGTATTGTCAGTAGCTCATTTTATTGGTGAGACATTGCTTGCTAACAATCCATTCTGGTTCAAAAATGGTTAAGTGTTTAATTCCTTCTGGTAGCTTATGCTTAATTCTAAATTAAACTACTGCAACTTGGGTATACACAGTTTTGGCTAAGCCAGAAGAGGGGTCTTTAGATGATATACCCATTTTATAAACCATGGAACATGGTTTCTAAGTAGTCCTTGTAGAAGAAGCCACCTATGTACAGTGCATGCTCTCCTTAAGCTGAAGATGTTTGTGTACTGTATGTGCATGGCTTAGAGTGATGTACAAACTCATGGTTAAACACATGATCCAAGCTACAATGGCTTGATCAACAAAGTATGGAGTGTCATTCTGTCTAAATCAAGCTGTGTTTTTCATTTTTCATTAATGTAGGCAGTGTCTGAAAATTCAGCGTAAGCAGAACAAGCCTCAGATCCAATTTCTCCAGGCTAATCAACGCCCTCAGAGGATTCTGCTCTCCATCACTGAGAGCCATTAAGATGCAGTGGTTAAAATATTGGACTGGGATTGGAGGAGACCCAATTCAGTTCTTCATTTAGCTATGGAGGCTTGGATGACTTACGGCAGTCTTAGCCTAATCTATTTTTATTTTTGTTTTGAGGATAAAATTGGGGTGGTGGTGAAAATAAGGTATGTACTTTGCCTTGAGCTCTTGCAGAAAAACAGAATAATAAACCTGAACTCTGGAATGTAGATGTCTGTAGTACTCAGCAGTGTCTGAATTATAGAAGTAATACTGAACTTTGGCTTGGTACCAGTTGAACTAGTTCTGTATTTGCATTCTTCTCCTCCCATGCTTGGACACAGCCTTCAAGATAGAAATTGTATTGGTGTGATGAGAGTGGCCTTTGCTTCTGAATGTCACTCTTTCAAAGTAGAATTCAGTAATGGCTTTTTAAAATAATCTTTTATTAATGTATCTCAGTTTATACAGCAGCAAATGCTGCTATATTATGAGATATGTTAAAATATGTTTGAAAAGGCAGTAAAATTCTGAAGCCAAAGTATATACAGCTGTTTCAGTATGATTAGCTTATTAAAAGATGTGGTCCTCTCTCCTTCTGTGCCTGTCTCCACAAATCACCTAACTGGAATCAGATGCCCATGGTTCCTAGGAAGACAAGAAATCTATTTTCAAAAGCATTCAACAGCAACATTTTTAAAGTATATTTTCCAAATATATTTCATATATTTCCAGGACAGGCGTGCTTGCTAATTAGTTGCTAGAAAACAGTTCTGAAATATTTGGGAGACTTGAAAGAACAAGTTAGGGATAGATCATCCTGGAGAAAATCTGTCTGTGTGGTTGCTAGGAGTCAAAAATGACATGATGGCACGTAATAAAAATAAAATCAGGGATTCTGTATGGCATGGCCTCAAATCTTTGATCATGTAGTTCACATTCTTTTTTGCATATCATAATTACATTTGCTGAGAGGCAAAAGAGCGACTGAGAAATTGTCTACCTGTAGACAAACTAAAAGCTGGATTCAAAAAAGCATGACATTTCTTTCATGGAATCAAGTGTGATTTAAGTCGTCCCCCCCCCCCTTCTTCCCCAGCAGTTTCAATTTTAGTATAGAAGGGCTGGTTGTAACTTTTTTTAGAAAGCTTTGTAGGCCCCATTTTAAAAGATCAGTATCAACTGTTACTTAATTTAGATTTTATTTGAAATCAAGATATATTTTCAATGAGTGCTTAAAACTCTTGATTTTGTGGAATCAGATTAATTTTTTATACTGACTTAACCACTCTGCTTGAAATAAGAGAACCTTAGCTGCATATTTGTTAAGGCGATCATTCCATCCTCCTAGCCGCTACTCGTCAGTGAATTAAAATGATCAACTTATTTGCAGGAGAAAGAATTAATTTGTGGGGAAAGCATAGGATGGGGTAAACATTACTGGTCTGGGGTTCAATTTGACTTGGTCTATCTTGATGCAGCAGCACAAGCCAGTGAGGAAGCAGTCACAGTTCGGCGTGAACGCAGCACATTTAGGCGTCAGGCAGTACGGCGCCGTCACAATGCAGGGAGTAACCCTACCCCTCCTTCATTGCTCATCGGCTCTCCCCTCAGGTATGGTATTTGTGTTCCACCGTATCTAACATGCATGCAGCTGATCACTGCTTCCAACTCCCAATGGTGTTGTAGGCATGCTTTGTTTTGCCTTTTTCCTTATCCCAACCAATCAATCTCCTTAAGCTGTTACTGCATGCATTTGTGATATTTTTTCAATTGTGCATGTGTACACTAGGTTGTTCGTTATTTCGTCCATCTTTTCAAAATGATTAGTCTACTGAAAGTCATCTAGGACAGCCAGAATGCTAACAAACTGACCTAAAACTAGCTCTTTCATTTAAGTTTGTCAATTTTTTCAATGTTTTACTTTTTCTACAGATATTAAATACAGAAATTGCTTTAAATAATTCATGAGCTATCAGTTAGGTAGATTAAACCAATGCAGAGAAACCAAAACATCTTAAACGAGTCTAATGTTTTTTGAGACACCATCAATATATTAATCTCTGACTAGCCTTTAAATGCAAAATATATCTCAAACTTTTAAAAATCTTAAATCCATATTTCTGCTTTAAAATCTAAGTTAGCTATCATATTTAATAAGCAATCAAATATTAAATAATCTCACAAACAAATCTCACAAATTTAATTATCTTGGATCTTTTTATTTTCTATTATTGTAATTTTGTAATTTTAATTGATTTTAATTGTTTTGTAAACCATCCAGAGTCGTTCAATGAGATGGGCAGTGACAAATTCAATAAATAATAAATAAATAACATTATAGTATAGAGTTTTTTAAAAATATTTTCTCTTCTAAAATCTGAAATAAGTATCAGCTTTAATTATAAAGCACTGCTGTAATTTTGATGCTGATAAATCTCACAGCTGTCACAGATTTTCTCTTGTATATGCTACTGAATACACATGGAAGGTGAATTTCAAGAGAAAAAAGTATTCAAATTCTTAAGCATCACTTCAGATACTTCCGATTTTTATAAGCACATGTATTTTTCAACTTGGAAAACCAGTTTGTTAGATTTGACACAGATAGTTAACCAGAGCATTCCTCACTTATCAGTTTCTTCCTGACATCCCTTTTAAGTTATTCTTGAGGATTGAGAGAACCTCTAGGACTATATGTGATAGGCTGGCAATAAAATGGGGGAATCAGGAAAATTTAGTAGTGCTACTCTATTTCTGTAAAATATAAACACAGAATTTTGGGGGGTTGAGAACTGCATATCAAACTTGTAGATTATGTGGCTGGAACAAGGGGGAAGCAGGTGCGAGCAAAACAGAACATAGAGATGTCTAACAGTGTTAAATCTTTTTCTTATACTCCATCAACTTTTTGTCATAGGCTTCTTTGTTCCTTTGTATTTTCCCTCCTTGTTTACCAAATTTAATTTTAACCAACTATGGAAAATTGGAGGCAGCTAAGGAAGGGGTGGGGGAACTATGCAGGATGCTTTGGGAAGAATACATATGATTCCAATAGAAGATAATATATGTAGCTCAAGATTGAACCGTGGAGTCCTTGGTGCTCTCTGAGCTTGGTTGTTTGTTTGCAGATATTTCATTACCCAACTAGGTAACATCATCAGTGCTAGTGTGGGGGGGGGTTTGTTCCCTGTTTATATACAGTAGCTTGCCCTGCCAGTGTTGGTGGGGGTGTGGTTTTCTTCTTGGTACTTCCTTGATTAGGGTATTGTTTTCTGCTTGATTGTTTGTCTGGTGTTAATCTCTGTTTATTTGGGTGTTGGTTGCTGGAGAGGATGCATTCTGGTCTTTTTGTTTCCTTCTTAGTTTTTTTTTTAATTGTCTCTTTTGAATGGTGTGTAAACGTGATTTATCTCTATGTGTCTATTGATGGCTGATTTGTCTGAATGCTAAGCTTCCAGGAATTCTCTAGCGTTTTTGGATTTAGCTTAGTCTAGGATGCTCACAGTTTCCCAGTTGAAAGTATGGTTGAGTCTGTCCATGTGTTATGAGATTAAGGAGTTTTCATTGTGTCTTCTGACTGCTAGTTGGTGTTCATGGATGCACTCTGCTAGTCTCATGCCTGTCTTTCCTACATAATGGCTGTTACAGACCTTACACTGTATGTTGTAGTTGACTCCTGTTTTTTCTTCTAGGGCTATTGGGTCTTTTGATTTACTTAAGATGTTGTGGAGGGCTTTAGTTGGTTTGTGTACTATGGTGATGCCGTTTAGATCCAGAGCTAGTGAAAGAATCCATGGCAGCAGTACTACACAACACACCTAACCTAGCCAAATACACTAAGATTGAAATATCCAGAATCATGGACCTCATCAACCTCTATCTCACTACATACTTTCAGTTTGATGGACAAATATACCAACAAATCAGAGGAACACCCGTGGGATCACCACTCTCAGGACTCATAACAGAGAGTGTAATGCAGTGTCTAGAAACTATAGCACTCTCACACATACAACCGAAAGTATGGATCCAGTATGTAGATGACACCATCATAATAAAAAAGGAACAAGTAGAGAAGACACATGAAACAATCAACATCTTCAAAGGAATAAAAATCACAAGGGAAGAAGAAAACAACACACTATCCTTCCTGGATATCCTCAACAGCAGAGGAAACAACAGCAAGTTAAAAACGCAAGTCTATCAAAAAATATTCCACAATAACCGAGTGCTCCATTACCAAAGTAACAACCCAACCTCCCACAAGAGGAGCTGTGAAGAGCATTATTCAGACACGTACAAATGCACTGCAACAACGCAGAACACCAGAAAAAGGAAACAGATCACCTATACAGCATCTTCCAACAAAATGGATATCCATACAACTTTATTGAAAAGGGCCTGGCCGCTCAACGTACTATAACACAACCAACACAAACTTCAAGGATAACACCACCATACATCAAAAACATCTCACAAACAACAGTCTATTACAACCACACGAATCAAGGAACTATCAAAGAGAAAGCCACAACCCCACCAACACTGGCAGGGCAAGCTACTGTATAAAAACAGGGAGCAAACCCCACACTCACTAGCACTGATGATGTTACCTAATCGGGTCATGAAATGTCTGCAAGCCGACAGCCAAGCTCAGAGAGCGCCAAGGACTCTGTGTATGGTTCCTATGCCAAAATCTGTGGTTCCATGCCATCATCATCATTTCCTCTGCACTTGAGTTTTATGAGATGCATCAGTGGCCCTTGTTAAAAATCAGTTATGATACTTTAATAAAGATACTGAAATAAAGCCAACAGCATACAGAATAATAAAATAAATGTAACAATGCATGAAGTGTTATAGAACAGAACTATATAATGAAATCTAGAATAAAAAAAAGTGAATTCTGCACAAAATAAGAATTCTAGTCATTTTACAAGGTAAAGTGAATATGCAAATATATTTTGCATATGCCTCCATATTTCATATGAAATCATTGTTTCTCTAAGGATTAAGATTAAGTCCTTATTAAATACTTATAATTAATAAAATTGGAGTAATTTCTTTATATGGAAGTAGAGAAGATAACAGCAAACTTACCAGCTCCTAAGTCTGTCATTTAACTCTGGTTACTCAGAACTGTCTTGAAAGCAATCCAAACTGGACATCAAGTAATAGATAATTCAATGAGTATCTGAAGCATTCCAAAATTATTTTTCTCAATATTAGGAAAATATTTTGTTTTGTTTTCATATCTTAGTTTTATACTGTTTAACTGATGTACACTGTCCAGAGAACTCCCATTAATGGGTAGCATGACAGTACAATGAATAAATAAAATGTTCTGGTTACAATTAGTACTGTTGAAATTCTGATGAAAGTAAATGTTTTTCATTTTTGATTCTAAAGTGTATAGAAATAGCCATATCTTCCATGCTGCTGTGTGGGTAAGTGGAATAAAAAAATACTGTTGTGTTGTCCTTTTAGCTGTACAATCTTGATACAAAAACTCTTTGGATATATTCATCATGGTATTCCACTTGTCAGTACAAATACATATTATATGGCATCTAATTGATTTTAAATTTGCCACTCCAGGGTTTTTCAGATATAATTGAAGTAGCCAAAGCAGAAAGCGTTACTTGTACTTGTAGAAGTCTACAAGAAAGTAGTTGTAGAAACCATGGAGATCACCCTGGGGAAGCCAAGCAGAGGCAGCGAGAGTTACATAAACAAAAGCATACTTTAAGCCCAGACAATAAAAAACATAAGAAAAAAGTTCAGATTGACTCCTCCCTAATTCACTATAGTATAAGGGGGAAGGAGGAGAGAACTCGGCCTTTCAAGATTCTGTTACGATAGCCTATATCAATAAAGTATAGTTCCAGTCTGATTTGTGAAATCTGTTTCCTGATCTGACTTCAAAGGGCTGACAGTATTGCTTCATATAGACTCATAATTTTAATGCGAATCCATTTATTGGACGTTTTAGGTGGTGGCTATTCCAATGCAAAAATAGTCTACTGAGCTTTGTTGATGTGATAAAGGCACATGTTTGATACAGCTCAGTACCTTTTAGACCACAGGTGAATGCATGAAATAATGGAATCAATGCTCCATTTTTCACAAAAGAATAGGATATTCCTAAATAATAAACTTAATGAACTTCCAAATTCAACCATGTAGTTGATCTTTCACCTGAATGCATATCTATTTTTCCTTTCTATCTTATCAAAGAACTGAAATACAGTTGTAAAATTTAGGAAAGTCTGGAACAATTTCAGTCACAAGATTGCCTATAACTTACAATGACTCCATGGCCTACAGGCATTATCTAACCAATTGAAGTTCAGAACTCAAATATTATTCAATTCTGAGTATGGAAGAAGATTCTTTTTTCCCTGCACAGAGGTAGAAAAAGACTGAAGTGAGGGGGGCTTGGCTCAGGAAATGGGATGTGGGGAGGGGTTCTTCCTAAAGCCCACCCATGGTGTCATGTGATTGGCTGTTCAGTCCTTGAGCCAAATTTGGATTCCCAGCCAGAATGGACAATATAGATGCTACAACCTAAATTTAGATGGACTCCTAAATATTTTATCATCTTGGGAAAAAATTGTCTGAGCTAGTTCTAGCTTGTTTTCCATACAATTATAAAATTCTTTAAATTTTTGATAACATAAAATTATTTATGCAGTCTGTTTTACCATTACTCAAAGTAGCTAGGCAATGTTGTTTTTCTCTTGACTTGTGAAACAGAATAAAAAAAAATTACAGGCAACCCAGAAATAAAGAACCAGACATATGGGAAGCTGAATTAACCTAAAGTATAGTATTTGTCAAGCCAAATACTGTGCACTAACTGGCGGTAGCTATCTAATGTTTCAGGTGGCAATTTCCCAGCTGTATCTAGAGTACCTTGGTGGAACTTAAAATGTCTAGAGTTGCAGTTCAGCATTAGCTTTTGAGGGGCATCCAAAGCCCAGCTTATGTACATTGAAGAAGGCATTATCATATACAAATAGCAAAAAAATAAAAATAAAAACAGTGGCTGCTGCTAAACCACTGAATAACGTTTTATGGACCATGGAGACTAACACTGTTCTTACTGGAGTGCATGTTGCATGGTGATATTTCTTTTCATGTCCATTGAAAATGCAGCCCTAAATGATAGTTTGATTGGAAATATTCATCAATAGCATTTCATATCCATTATTTCTCATATCTTGTTGAATATTTTCTTAGGGCTCTTTTAGTAAAGTTCATTGCTGAAACTTATACTGTAGGTGATTTATTAATTTGTAATTTTTGTGCAACAGAATGGAATACCAAAGACTTGGGAGTAAATAATATTTATTTAAACTGTAGTTCCTGAAGGCTCCTGCTATGTCACAAAAAACCAGACTAAGTAGCAGGAAACCTAAGTTGACTTTTTCCCAAAGACTATCCAATGTAAGAGTTATTCCATTTTGATAATTTTTATTTCTCTTCTGTGGAATGTATTTTTAAAAAACCTGGTGTTACAACAGTTTATTGTGGTATAAAATTTGTATTTAACACCCCCATTATATAAATACACATATACATTTTTTTCTAAAAAGTTTTGAAAAATGATAATGATAAAATATACACTAGCATTAAATAAATTCTCCATTCTTGCATTTGCATGTGTAGAGATTAACATTATATTGCATAAGTCTTTTAAAAATGTAAAATATTTTAAAGAAAGGCACTAAATAACACAACTCTATATGTTTAAGATGCTTAATATGCTCTAGGGCACCACAGATACCTTTTACACAAACTGTTTATAATAAACAAATTATGCTCTTATTTCTTGGTTAGAATGTTTGAAACCTTTTTTCTGATTCTGACCCGAGTTTTATGGATATGGAGTAATGCAACAAGTTGAGAGTCATGGTCTTTAAAAAATTCAGTTATAGTTCTAGAAATACGGCTATCCATTTTAAAGGATTGGGATGCAATGTGTTATTCAGTTGTAGATGATTCTTTACAATGTATCATTGATATTCAGTTATTAATTTATTGTACTGAAATATGATAAACTCTTCTAAGGATTAGGATAGTAGTAGATAGATTACTGTTTTTGGAATTATGTATGTTCAGCAGTATGAAACTTAAGGGTATGTATTGCAGGTGTTTCTGTAGTATAATTTGGTTGACAGTTTTGAAATTGTTCTTAATCTCCTGTAAAATTTTAATGGAACTGAAGTAGATCATTTGAATCTATTTCCCAAATGCAATTTTTATGGAAGAGCCAGTTAACACATAAAGGAAGCCAACAATCCTTTGTCTCGTTTTCTTCTGTAAGGAGAAAAAATTAAAAACTTGAAAGAGTTCTTCACAAGAATCAGGGGAAAGATTTAAAGGTTTAGAAGTTCTACAGTGCAGAAAGAATGGTCAGATAATTAGGTGTATGAACCAAGGAGGAGTATAAAACTATGAAAGGAATATTTATGAAACTTTTATGGACCTCTTACGGTCATTTAAATATTGCTTCAATTTTATGAGCAATGTGAACTTAGCAAATTTGATTCTTTTTTGCTGGAATATTCTTTGCATCTGAAATGTTGTTATTTGGATAAGGAACGGAGTTATAGAAGGATGTTAAGAAACCAATATTAATAATTAAACATTAATCTGTGGCTTTATTGTTCATCAATAGATTGCTGTTAGTCATATTTTACATGCAGTTTTTTCTGTTGGCACTAATATTGTTTTTTAAGATGATTGTTTTGAAAATCAAGATTTCTTTTTCATACAGAATACTGTGTATTGTAGAAATTTATTTTTATTTATTATTATTTTACAATAGCATTTTTATTCATATGAAATTAATAAATGAACACAGAATAATGATATTTCAGGGCACAAATGCAGAGTGCAAGACTGAGCCTGTCCTGTAAAGTTACATAGAAAAATGGAATATAAATTGAATAAATAAATAACTAGAAAGTTACACTTTTAGAGATTGCTGCATGTTCATTTTGAGAATACTTCATTCTTATTTTATGTGATTTTATGGTATCTTCAAAGTGAACACCTGTGCATATTTATTACTTCCATCACAGTGTGATTGTTGCATTGTAAAATTTATGAAGGGTTCATATCACACTTGAAATCACATTACTTCTTTCAATATAAATAGATATGCCCCTCATTAATTTACCAAGAAGATTGATTTAATTCAGTAGAATTTAGCCCAACTGTAACATATATAATTTCTGACTTCCTCTTAAAATGTGCTAATATTGCAATCATAATACTGTATGCTAAATGTGCTGATACTGCAGTCATAATCATGACTTCCAAGATTGTACATAATCTTATTGTGTGTGATTCCTGCAGTTACCTGTAAGGTAGATTGTTATTGCTTATGCTGTAAACAATAAAACCAACTAAAGTTAAATAATTAAGGCTACATAACTATGACTAAGTCAGAATTGAAATTAGGCTTGGATCTATAGAATCTATAGGATTCTATATATATATATATATATAGAGAGAGAGAGAGAGAGAGAGAGAGATTGTGTGTGTGTGTGTTTCACATATATATATGAAAATAATACATATATGTTGGGTATCAAATTTCTGCATTCAGAATAGGCTCATTTCACAGTGCATGTAATTTTTCAATATCACAATTTTGTTCAGTGTTCAGGAAAACTCTGGGCTTTATGTAGTACATGGATATTCACTTGTACAACAGCAATTTTCCTTATTCTCATCTTCACCACTATGTGCACCACTGAATCTGCCCTGGACAGCCCTTTAAACAGAGCATATTTGAGGGGGACATAGAAAAAAGGGAAACTGGACATGTACTAATAATTTGTTTTCTTCGCTATAAATAGGTAATAAAATGAAATAAATAAAATAAATTGCATATTTATGCAACAGGTGTAGATTGTTATTTTAAAACTATATGAGTTAAGCAAAGCAACTGATTTACTCCTTACAGTCTTTTCAAAGTTTACTTTAAACTTGCATGAAAGAGTAAAATTTGCTGTTTGTTAGCAAAAAAGCAAAGCTTACATTTTAAAAAGTTACCATGATACTACATTGCATTTTGATATCATGATATAATTGTGCACCTTCAAATATTGCTTAGAAGAGAACTATGTGAAGCAGAAAACATTCTGAAGTAATAACTCCAAGTTAGTCTAGGAACTGCTTGGAATGGTTATCCAGCAGATTTTAACTTTTGTTTGTTTAACTTCCAGGATATGTTGTAACAATGTTCTTCATCTAGGTTGGCTAGTTCAATGTATTGCAGTTCTCTTTTAACCTTGATACAAAACAAAGTGTTAACTTGGTTTCTAGCTGCTGTTTCTGTGTTCTTCCCTGTAATGTCTCCACCATCCATGTTCTTTCGTAGCCTTCAAGATGTTCAGCAAGGGCAGCAGTCCACAGCCAAAGTCAGAGTCCAGTCACGCCCCCATTCCCAGGCAGCAGTGCTCAACGCTAGCACCTCCTTGCTGGTGAGAAATGGGAGTGTCCAGTTAGAAGCAACACATGACAATGCATCTGCTGTCGGCAGCAGCAGTTTGCACAATGAACTTGGTATGCAGGCATTACCTAACTTGGTGCAATCAAAGTGTTTATTCCGTAGATCTGTGGCTTATAATGCATTCTACCTAAACTTGCTTAGTCTTGGCTTTATTTCAGACTGTTGAGGTGTGTTTCTTATAGCAAATTGCTTCTGGTTCTCTTTTTTGCAAGACTTCATAGGTTAAATTATTAGCTAGGTATTTAATCACTGATTGAAGATAGTGAATTACTTATATTAAAAATCTCAAAATACCATGTCTCAACTTTTTGCATTTATTTTAAAGGTTTTAATTATGTGTGGAACTATAATAAATCAATTTTCAGCATTAATATCCAGAATGCAAGTAATAGTATTTCAAAATTTGTTATTATAATACACTTTTGTGTTAAATATTGCCATTGTAAATTGTTTACAGTCCTCTTTACAATACTGACACTTATGATTGTTTTGTTCTATTGATCAACATTTCTTAATTCTTTAGTGGAACTTGTGTTTGGATCTGGAGAACTATAAAGCTGGAGAAGCCATGATATTATTTGTACTATTAATAATTTAGCAAACTGATTTTTAATTAAAACATAATTGCAATTTATCATAGAAATGACTTCCACAGACTGTTTCATGTTGGACTATTTAAGTTTGTACCAGAGCATAAAATGTGTCATGTGACCACTGATGATTGCTGAATTATCATCCACAATGTAAAATCCTATTAATATTTTAATCTGGTGGGAAATAATTATAACTTCTCTGTACGTATATATAAAAGCAGTGCTAAATTTAAGCATTGATACTTTCAGTAATGGATGTAAGACTGATTTGTCTGATCTGGCTGGCCAGGTGCCTGTCCCCTCTTCCCTCACTGCTCCATATGCATTCCTTCCAATGCTGCCTGCTTGGGGGAAGAGGATGACCATCCTAGATAGGAATGTCCTGTCTCTGGGTTAGGGGTATATGATGTATATGATAGCTGTGCCCCCCTTGCTACAACATCCAAAATTTGATTTTTGAAAACAGAGGTTTTTATTTATGACCAGGTTCATTTAGCTGTTGCAGATGTCTCATTTTGCAATCTTTTTCTACTCCATCCTTGTGGCATAGTATTAGGATTCAATGCTGCCGTCTCATGGTGAACTGGAATGATGTAATTTGATAAGATTTGTTTTTGAGATTTTGAAGAAGAGTATACTTAACAACTTACAGATTGCAAAAATGCTTACAGAATATTAAATAAATTATAACATGCTATTTTGCTAAGGCTGCAATTCTATTTATATTTTCCTAATATTCAGTCTTAAGAAATTTGATTAATTTTATATTAACAGGGAGGATGGTGCCTTTACTGGAAACCAGAAAGGGAGAAATAAGGAAATTTAACTCACATTGGGAATGTGTTCTTTTTTGAAAAATTGGTGACAATAGTAGTCCCTCACTGATCATGCAAAACTCTTTTTTGCTGCAAATACAGTCATAAAATGAAGTGACTATTTTTTTTATTTATATATATTTTCTTCCTAAAAGTACAGTGCTGGGAAATAAACAGAAGGATCCTGGTGAAGTTATTCCCTGGTGGAAAACTAGATCTTTAAATCAGGAAACTATACCTCTCCTCATTTTGCTGCTTTTAATACATAGACAGTTTGTGGAAAAATACTAATTTTGGATATGTGCTGCACAATGTCCTTTTGAATTTCCAAATCATTGACAAGAATTTAGAGGAGCTGACATTTGTTTCACAATAATTTTGTACAGTTTGACTTTATTTCAGGAGAATCTATCCCAGTATATTGGCGTATCTAGTGTAGGGAACCAGTTATAAGCTTTTAGACCAGTACTTCTTATTTTATACTTTTTTTCACTTGGAATTGCCTTTTGGATCACTGTTTTATTGTTATTCATTTTGATTTATTTCCTCATCAGGTTGCCAGAGTAAATGTCATTACTAAAGAACCACAAAATATTTGTGAATTCTTATCTTGCGTGAATCATATAAATTGCTTATTCAACAGTAAGCAAATAAGAATTATGCTGATTCCAACTTCTCCAAAGGACAAAATGGGGAACATCCTATATTAGCATTCTCTGTCACCAAAAAAAAAAAAAAAGCGCTACCATATCCTCATTTTACTGTGGTTTAGTATTCCAGAGTTACATCAGACAATAGGGATGCTGATAAATTTGAGAACAATGTATTTTTAATATCATGTGAATGCTCTTTTTTTAAAAAAAAATGTATAATGAAGAAAAGATCAGGAAAACTATTGGAAAGATTGGAGATGCCATATACTGTTTTGCTAGAATAACTTTAGGATCATGCCATATTTTGATGGGGTTCTCATTCTAACACTATGGCTTTGACTATTGCAATATGTCTGCTCTAATGGTCACTGGACACTGCAGCATTTAGTAGTAGCTATAAATGAGAGAAGTTTGGAGCTATATGAATGTATTACTTTTTTGTTTATGTTTGGAGTGAATGGACAGATGACTGCTATGATTCAGATGTAGGGAGTTCCTATTTTCACGTCACCTAGTTCTGGTTCAGTAAATGCAAGTCTGCCACTTATGATTAGGAAATATTTTTTCTCAAAGATTGTTCCTCTTTTTTGGTAGGACATTTCAGAGTTGTAATTGTCACTCAGTAATGTCCTTGGAGTTCTGTTGTTTGCATGCTGGAAGCTTAGATCAAATCACTTAAAGTATGAGAATGCTGATGTCCATGGCACTGGAGTGCACAATTAACCCACTGTTATCATACTTGACACCATTTAGCAGTACAAGGAAGCATATAGAGGGACTGGTAAAAATGGTTAACTTAGAAGTGATTAAATGTTGGCTTTCAGTAATATAAGTGGTTGCTTTTTTAAAAGAAAAAAGATGCTAGCATATCTCTCTTTGAAACATAATCACATTATATATTCTGTTATTATGTCATCATTTGATACCTCGACTATAATCCAGGGACCCACTGCTGTTGCAATGACTAAATCGTTTATGCTGAGAAATGGCAAAATATGGCTAGAATTGAAACTACACTGTGTTCAGCAGGCTTGATAAACATTCTTCTGTTAGATAAATATAATTTATTGTTCTGATCCACAATTAAACACTATCAGCAGTAAAATTTTCAGTCCTTGGAATTGCTATATTGGGATAGATGTTACGACTGAAAGAAAGGGACCACTAATTTATTTCCTTTTAATTGTGAACCTACATTTTTAGGTTGAATACATTGTATGAGGATGGTAAAACTGAAATTTGATCTCTTCTTGATTTCAAGATTCTGTTTGCTTTTTATCCTTTTCAACCAATAGAAAGCTGGAAATAAATTATATAGAAGGGCTTGGGATTCTATTTGTCCATCTGCCACCAGGGTAATTCTCTGATAACTGAACAGAAAGGGACCAAATTTGGTATGATGGGAGAAACTGGCAAAAGAAAGATTGAATTTGAAAATGGGCTTGATCTGATTGTGGATTTTGGGAGAAAATATTCCAGAAAAAAATTCCCCAGTGCATCCCTGTGGGAGAGGCAGTTGAAATGTTGCTCTCTGTTCTATTTTAAGCACAACCATCTCCTGGTCATGTGATCCAGATTGGACAATACTATATGTAGTTCACTCTGTTTCCCACTGTATTTGATGTCCTACTGTCTTTGTCCACTAAGTATTTTTAATAAAATACTTTTACTATAACTGTAGTTTGTGGAACAAAGCAAGGCAACCTCTAATTTTGGTGTTACACATGTATTATGGGAGCGTTTCTGCATGTATGTGAGGGTGAATGTGCGTGTTTGTGGATGTGTATAAAATATGTGAATATTGTGTACTGGCCTGTATTAACATTTCTCCAGATACTATTGTTTCCAGTTTTCTGTGAGAAAATATGTGCATGTAGTCTTTCTTGCTGTATGTTTTCAAAGTCCAGATTTTAGTATGTCCATCTGTGAATATGTCCTGACCAGTTACCTTTAGCTTACTGAGGTTTTCATTTCTCTTCCTCTTTCATTTCTGTATTTTTCTCTGCTCCTCCTAAATTACTCTAGTCATTGTTCTTTTCCTGTGTGAGGGAAGCATAAGTTATATCTAAGACTACTGTCCCCACTGAAATTTTCAATTATTTCAAATATTTCAATATACAGATATTTGATCTTAATTTCAACAGTATTGATAGTTAAAGGGGATATAATATAACAAATGTCATGCACCATTTGCATTTTGTAATCCATTGTGTACTTTAAATATAAATGCAATTTCTCATGTGGAAAAAGTAAGTACATCCCTACATTTATCAGTACCTCAGATACATAAAGTTAGACCAGGTGCACCAGACCAGTTGTAAATGATTAGAACATTGTTAGAGAGGATTCAGGAGGAACCTGTCTTATTGAAACCTCAGACATTTAGTTTGATTTGCTCTTTGTTGCTGAAGTGTGTGGTATCGCTATGCCTAGATCGAAAGAACTCTCTGAGACCTTTAGAAAGAAGGTTATAGATGTCTATGAGTTTGGGAAGGGATTTAAAATATTGCCAAACAATTGGGCATCAATCATTCCACTGCCCGGAAGATCATCTACAAGTGGAGATGATTTCAAACAACTGCCAACTTGCCCAGGCTAGGCTGTCCCAGCAACTTCAGCCCAAGAGCAGAACGCAAAATGCTGAAAGAAGTCTATAAGAACCCCAGAATTTCATAATATAGCCTATAGGTAGCTCTCGCCACTACTGATGTTCCAATCTGCCATTAGAAAGAAGTTGCATAAATTAGATCTACATGGGAGATGAGCCAGAAGGAAATCTTTGTTATCCAGAAACAACATCAGGGCAAAACTAAAGTTCGTTTATGAACACCTAGGCAAAGACCAAGACTTCTGGAACAATGTGCTCTAGACAGAAGAGGCAATGATAGAGTTATTTGGCCACAGTATCAGAAGATGTGTCTGGAGAAAAAGAGAGCATTCCATCAGAAAAAGATGATACCAATTGTAAAGCATGGTGGTGGAAATGTTATGGTTTGGGGCTGTTTTGCTGCATTGTCGCCTTGGCAGCTCACCATCTTAGAATCCACTGTGAATTCTTCATTGTACCAGAAGGTGCTTGAGGATAATGTGAGAACATCTATCAGGAAATTGAAGCTTAACCAAAAGTGGACCTTGCTACATGACAATGAGCCTAAAGATTCCAGTAAATCCACCAAGGAATGGCTGAAAAACAAAAGAAATGGAGGAATCTGTAATGGCCAAGTCAAAGCCTTTATCAACAGCAAATCCCATCAAGATGTTGTGGGGCAATTTGAAATGGGCTGAAACCCGTCAAACATCACACAGCTGAAGAAAATCTGCATGGAGGAGTGGGAAAAAAATTTCCCCATTGATGTAGGAGACTGGTAGGTAGTTGTAAGAAATGCCAATTTGAGGTTGTTTCTGCCAAAGGGGGCAATACCAGGTATTGGAGCCAAGGGTGTACTTACTTTTTCCGCAGAAGGAAATGGCATATCTGTTACTTTTTTGTCGAATAAATGATTGCAAAGTAAAATTTTGATAGGTTTTTTAGTTCAGTTACATCATCTTTATATACTGTTTGAATGAAGATAAAATACTGATATCTCCACATATGTTAAAAAAAGAAAACAAAACTTTACATGGGGTGTACTTACTTTTTCACATGATTGTATATACATACTTTAAAGAAAACAAATAAAACATTAAGAATATCTAAGCTCTGTTGAGGGAAATCTGGATTCCTCTGTTAAATTCATTCATGTGTATTTATATTAATTTATTGTAGTTATAGATGTTGGCTTATCTCACTATATTTAGGGAAGGGCAAAAAAGTCATGAGATGCACTATAGGGCAGGTACCAGACATTTTCAAGTGTTTAGATATTCAAAATGTGTCAGAATCATGTATCCCTATTTTTTTTCTCCATGCTTTGCGTATTGAAACTAAATTTAGAAACTAAATCAAAAATATGGTACTGGATGACTATATTCACTGTGTAGGTCATTGACCCACAAAATCCCATTTCATCATCTGTCCTATTTATATCCAAATGAAACGATTAGTGGGAGGTCCTACAGAGCTTTGGAGTGGGATTCTATCAGTAGATGATGACATCCAGGTCTACTGTTCTCTATGATCAAAGTTCAAGGAAGCAAAGAATACCCCTGAATGTTGCTTGGGCAGCATGGACAGCATGAGGGACAATAAACTAGAATTAATTCTAGACAAGAAAGAAATGTTTGGCCTCTGTAATTAAAGGAAAGTTTGTCATCTCCCCCTCCCCCTAATAGAATAGGTGTACATTTTGGGAGTGCTCCTTGACCCCAGCTATCAGTGGATTTGATGGCTATTGTGAGGAGTGCCTTTGCATAATTACAGGTAGTGTGCCTTCTGCAACCCTTCCTGGGTCAGTCAGTTTTAGTGATAGTTACCTATGCCTTGTTTATAGTCTGCCTTGACTATTGCAGTGTGCTTTACATGAACCTACTCATGGTGTCTGTGTGGAGGTCAAAAAGTTAGGAAGGGTGTTGCAACTGAAGCCCAGCCCTTTTTGTACATCTATCAACATTGCACACATACAAAGGGGAGAGGTTTCTATGACATGATTGCAATTACCGTCCCCCCTGATTTTTTTGACCACCCCTCATGGATGCCCCTGAGACTATCCTTTATAAAGTAAGAAGTAGTGGCCAAGTGCAAAGTACAAGGATCATGTGATGTCTGAAAGTTTTATAGTGGCTACCAATTGCCTACCATGCACAATTTAATGTGTTAACAATTAAAATCCTTAACGAGTTAGGGACTGATTGTCTACAGGACCCCTTCTCCCTCAATAACCTGCTTAGTTAAATAAATTTACAGGAGAGGCCTTTTGAAGACATCTATGCTGCTAGAAGCTTAACTATCTGGTCCTTGAAAAAGGAACTTCTCTTGTGTAACTATGGAATGCATTTCATAAAGAGATATATTTGGCCCCTATTCTCCCATTATTTAGGAAGATGGTAAAAAATACATCTCTTCTGCCAAGCTTTTATTTCTTAATTATTTAATGACTGATTTTAATTTTAATTGTATTGTGTTTAGTTTTATTTTATACTTTTTATTCTTTACTGTTGTTAGCTGCCTTGAGTGTTGATAAAAACACAAAGGTGGCATATACATTTAATAATAAATAAGGAGATTTAACTCTGTGTGTGATATTAAGTTGAAACTGGTGTGCAGGAGTGCAGAAGCTGTAGATGTCAGTTCAGTATATACTAATTAAAATAGTACTTCAACCTACATTTCAATGGTTAGAGGAGATGCTTGCTGTTTGCTGAGATTGCTATATTAATCATTTCAGTTTTAAAAGTATCACAGCTGATTGCTGGGAGGAAAACAAAAACAAAATGCACATCTCTTTTTGTTTCAGTTTAGTTATTAGGTATAGGACTGTGTAAACAGATTGCCTGTGCAGCTCTCTAAAACAACCATGACTTAATGCTGCTGCATGATCCCAGGAAAAGGCATGATTGCTTTAAGTTTCAAACTGCCCTTCAAGCGCTTGCATATTCCCATACATTGCACAGCCCTATTAGGTGTACATTTTCAAATGTCTGAAAAGCAGTGTTTATTGCATTCCCAAATTGGATGTGGTTCCATTGCTGCCAAATTTTGAAATTTAATATAACAGTGTTGCCACGTTCTTACACTGAAAACCTGAAAGGGGATAATATATCAGCAAATGCATAGTACTGCCGTATTTGGAGTCTAAAGGGGGATAAGTGAATTAATAGTGTTAAATAGTTTTGTTCTGTATCATATAAACTGACCTTAAATGAGGAGGTTTTGAGTAAGTATTGTAGTTGCTCAGCTGGTACACTCTTCTCAAAATAAAGCTAGTATCTTTGCCATCCTTCCAAATATGGATGGTTTACTGGCTTGCTAGACCAAAAATAGATCACACATTGAGTATGATTTTATTTTTTAAAACCTTTTGTAATTTTGCTGAAACTTTTCTATCTGGTAATCTGTATTTGATTTTCTTTCAATATAGGCAACAAGGCAAACAGGATTTGTAAATATGCTAATTCTATGTAATTCGTATTTGCTAAACTAGAAAGTAGTTGGAAAGCTGATGTAAAGTCAGTTACAGAAATTATATTTACATTTCTTTATTCACTTATTTATTCACTTAATAGGGTTGTTATAACTTTCTCAGTGTGTGTCTGTACACTGCATGTACCTTCTGGCTGGTGGGATGCTTGCAACAGTATTTTAGCTTGCAATCTCTAATTTAGAGACTCTGTCTTGCATATTATAGTGTGAACATGCTTATGGTAAAACTGGAATTCTGAAGCAAAATGAGCTGGAGCTGAAAACATCCTGTCCTTACTATTAACAGGAGATGCTGCTAGTGAGATGAGTGCAGTTGAGGCTGGTAACCACATTACACTTTTTCTTACTAAAAAAAGTTATATGAACAAATTATGGTAGATTTAAGATTCCATTAGGTCATGACCATAGTGTATAGAAGATTACAAATTGGAATATAAGATGGGTATCTACTGACCTAAAAATGTGAATCAACAAATAAAAGAGAAAAGTATATATGTTGCATGTTGGTGAAACATAAGAGAAAAGATAAGAATGAAATAAGTATGAAGGAAGATGATCTGAGATTATGGATTTGGAATTTAGAAATATATGCATTGGAGTGAAGGCCTATGTTGGATTATTAATTATAAGTATGAAAGAAATACGTTGAAGTGATTTGCTTATATAGGGTGACTGAATGAAAATCAAGTTGTGAAACAAATATATGAAGGAAGAGTGAACTGGTCAAGAGGAAGGGGAACTCCAAAATAAATATGGTTGTATAGAATTGATGAGATTCTCAGAAAGAAAGAGATGAGAAGTTTAAAGAACAGAAAGCAATATATGAACCTATGTAAGGATATGGTAGAAGATGAATGCGTTTTCCAAGGCTAGAAAGGTATGGAGATGAAGGGAATATTACATTTGCAGAGTAATTTTAGCTAGTTTTCTTATCTCACATTTTAATTTTTGGGCTTACTATTTATTATACTTTTTGTGGATTCTGCATACCAATCCTTTTCATGAACAGGAAGAACTTGATAGGCATGCATGTATGTATGTATATAATTGTTCTGTATTGAAATCAAACTATTGTGATTGATGGATTTCATCTGAGGAAAGGTTTAACTGACTCTATGACTCCATTCTCTGTGCAGTTTCAAAAGAACTAGTGTGCATATTATAAAACAGAAATGCACATCTTCTTTTTGCTCAAAAGCTGTAATGGGCTTTGTACAACATGTACAAAGTGAGTGGAGCCTTTTTTTTCCTTCTACAATTTCCTATTTTCTTATTAGTTTTTAATTTCATTTTCTCATTTTTGTGTGATGTTTAGTAACAGCAGAATTCTACTCTAATGAGCTGCAGAGTTGTACCTCCCTCTGCTGCTAAAAAGAAGACATTGCCAATTGTTTTTATCTGGTTTGGTTGGTTTGATTTAGCTCAGCAGACAGAAGAGCAAGTAAACAAGGAAATCACGAGAATGAATATGACTCAAGGTTCTTTAAAAGTTTTTCAGGGGATTGGTTAGATCTTAAAGGGTAAAATGAGGAAATATAAGGTATTGTGCCCCTTAAAAAACAAAAAAATCATGAAAATACAGTGGGGCAAGAAAGTATTTAGTCAGCCACCAATTGTGCAAGTTCTCCCACTTAAAAAGATGAGAGAGGCCTGTAATTTTCATCATAGGTATACCTAAACTATGAGAGACAAAATAGGGGAAAAAATCCAGAAAATCACATTGTCTGATTTTTAAAGAATTTATTTGCAAATCATGGTGGAAAATAAGTATTTGGTCAATATCAAAAGTTCATCTCAATACTTTGTTATATACCCTTTGTTGGCAATGACAGAGGTCAAACGTTTTCTGTAAGTCTTCACAAGGTTTTCACACACTGTTGCTGGTATTTTGGCCCATTCCTCCATGCAGATCTCCTCTAGAGCAGTGATGTTTTGGGGCTGTTGCTGGGCAACACGGACTTTCAACTCCCTCCAAAGGTTTTCCATGGGGTTGAGATCAGGAGACTGGCTAGGCCACTCCAGGATCTTGAAATGCTTCTTACGAAGCCACTCCTTCGTTGCCCGGGCGGTGTGTTTGGGATCACAAGACCCAGCCACGTTTCATCTTCAGTGCCCTTGCTGATGGAAGGAGGTGTTCACTCAAAATCTCACGATACATGGCCCCATTCATTCTTTCCTTTACACGGATCAGTCATCCTGGTCCCTTTGCAGAAAAACAGCCCCAAAGCATGATGTTTCCACCCCCATGCTTCACAGTAGGTATGGTGTTCTTTGGATGCAACTCAGCATTCTCTCTCCTCCAAACACAACGAGTTGAGTTTAGACCAAAACGTTCTACTTTGGTTTCATCTGACCATATGACATTCTCCCAATCCTCTTCTGGATCATCCAAATGCTCTCTAGCAAACTTCAGATGGGCCCGGACATGTACTGGCTTAAGCAGGGGGACACATCTGGCACTGCAGGATTTGAGTCCCTGGCAGCGTAGTGTGTTACTGATGGTAGCCTTTGTTACTTTGGTCCCAGCTCTCTGCAGGTCATTCACTAGGTACCCCCGTTTGGTTCTGGGATTTTTGCTCACCGTTCTTGTGATCATTTTGACCCCACAGGGTGAGATCTTGCGTGGAGCCCCAGATCAAGGGAGATTATCAGTGGTCTTGTATGTCTTCCATTTTCTAAGTATTGCTCCCACAGTTGATTTCTTCACACCAAGCTGCTTGCCTATTGCAGATTCAGTCTTCCCAGCCTGGTGCAGGTCTACAATTTTGTTTCTGGTGTCCTTCGACAGCTCTTTGGTCTTGGCCATAGTGGAGTTTGGAGTATGACTGTTTGAGGTTGTGGACAGGTGTCTTTTATACTGATAACAAGGTCAAACAGATGCCATTACTACAGGTAACGAGTGGAGGACAGAGGAGCCTCTTAAAGAAGTAGTTACAGGTCTGTGAGAGCCAGACATCTTGCTTGTTTGTAGGTGACCAAATACTTATTTTCCACCATGATTTGCAAATAAATTCTTTAAAAATCAGACAATGTGATTTTCTGGATTTTTTCCCCCATTTTGTCTCTCATAGTTGAGGTATACCTATGATGAAAATTACAGGCCTCTCTCATCTTTTTAAGTGGGAGAACGTGCACAATTGGTGGCTGACTAAATACTTTTTTGCCCCACTGTATGTAATTTTAACCAACTTTAATCAGATTTTTAACTGATACAGTGACTATCTTGGGCCTTTGCAAGGCCTGAGCACCCAGTTCACCCTTTAAAATCCCACAAAATCCTCAAATTGCAAAAAAAAAGCAGCATTCAAAAATTTTACCTCATCCTTACTGCTTTGAAGATATATCCAACTCCCAGGACTGCATGCATCTGAAGAGTGCACATTTTGCATTTTGCTCTAAGTAATATAATAATTTTAAAATACCAGTATATGGTATTTTTATACCACACACAGAGATACACACACACATATACTCTTAGATAGAAGGTGCAAAGAATGGGCTTAAATATATAATACACATAAAGACAAGATTTAGTTTTTGTAAGGCCATTTTGTTTATAGTAGGTAGGGAACCTGGAATCAAGCATTTGTCTTTTCATTTTTCCTTTATTCTGGTTTAGGAATATCTGAGTTAGGAACCATTTAATAATTGTTTCTATCAATGGCTAACAATCATGGGTAGCTAACATGTAGATTTTAATGGAAGCAATCATCCCATGTTTTCATCTGGGAGTAGAGGTATCATGACAGCAAACGACATACATTAGTGTGATTTCAAAGAGGCGCTTGTTTGTTTATTCCAAGCATATTACCAGTTAATTTCACTGAATGATCTCACATTCAAATATTATGCAAGACAGATTCCTCCCCACTTTTGTTTAATTATTTTTCTGCAAATGCATAGATGCAAGTTATTAGCTTTCTCCTACAGGAAGATACTCTTACTGCTTTAGGAATTGGTAAGCCCAATAAGGTGGTTTTTTTTTTTTAAATCCCATTGTAAATATTTTAAATTGGCTTGATGTTGGGTATTTAATGTTTGTGTTAGCAGACTATGCCAACTAGATAGATACAAGGGTCTGACTGGGACAGGGTGATGAAAAATGTGTATGTACATTAAACAGCTTCATAAGCGACCATGTGTGTTAATCTATATTCCTGGTTACAATTTCTTTTTTGGGATCTTTCTTATGGGTTTTTCTTATTCATGATTTTTAAATTAGTGTGTATGTTATATAGATGAGAATTGTGTGATATATGTTTGTTACTACAGTGTTCAAAGATGTCATGATATTTAATCTATCTTGACTTTCTGTTCAATAGGTAAGTTCAGTTCCACACTCTATGAGACAGGGGGCTGCGATATGTCACTTGTGAATTTTGAGCCAGCTGCAAGAAGAACATCTAACATCTGGTGTGTTTTTGAAAGTAGTTGCTGTAGTTTATGCAGTAATGCCAATTTTACTTGTAAAATGGATAATACTTGTAAGATTGTATTTTGATACTAGAAGTAATTTTTTTAGGTTTTTTTATATTTTATTAAATAATAATGTTTATATATATATTGAAACTGAGACTTATTAATGATTGAATACGTAACTGGGAGCTATAAACCAATATTATTGTTGTGTGTGTGTGTGTGTGTGTGTGTGTGCGCGCACGCATCAGAGAGAGAGAGAGAGGTCATCACCACCACCACCACCATCACCCTGGCCTATGGTCTCCAATTAGACATTCAGCCAAAATCAAACATTAGTTTCAATATAACGTGTGCATTTGTGTGTATGTGCATCATGTTGGGGGTAATATTGGGAAGGCGACTTACACAGTTGGGTACATCTTTTTATATACCTTTTCTGAAACAGTTTTATTTAAATTGGGATAAGAGACATCCTAGGGCAGAGTTCTCCATCCTTGTATCCTTCAGATGTGTTGGGCAGTTCCATCAGCCCCAGTCATTATGGCAAAATTCTTAATAGGCATGCTGGCTGGGGTGATTAAAAAAACCCCCAAAAACTGTAGCTCAAGAGATCTGAAAGGTACTAGTTTAGTGCAAGCTGTCCTTAAAACCGTATTTTAGAATAGAAAAGTGAATTGAATTGGAAAACAGGCTAAGGTACCAAACTAAAGTTATGTTCTTGTTGTTATAGTGACACGGATTCTCATGTATCAAGTTCTACCTCAGTTCGTTTTTATCCACATGATTTAGTAAGTTTTGCATTTGCTACTATTTATTGCAAGCAGATTTTCCATCCCATCCATCCATCCATCCATCCATCCATCCATCCATCCATCTATTCTAAACTTAAATGGGTACAGGGCTTTGTGGTTCAAGTGGTCAGCAGCTGGACAGTACAGCTGCAGATAATTAGAATGACACAGCTGCTTTAATGTATTGGGGCTAATATGTGGCAATGTGGCAACTACAATGTTCTTGTACAGATGAGATAATGATAGCCAAGCTTTGTTCAGCATATGGATTGGATTACATACTCAAGACTGTGGTCATGATTACTATAGTCTTTGAAGACTCTCTGTTCAACCTCCTGGTTGTTTAGTCTCATCCTTTGATGTAGCATTAAAAATAAGATCCCTGTAGCTTGGTGTGCATATATGCTATCTCATCTGTTTTATTTAACCTTAGAAAGGATCAGTATTTCTTTGCTGGAGAAACTGGCCAATCCAGATATCCTGTGGCATACCCATAGTGTTTTTGAGTAGACAGTCTTAAGCAACTGTCATTCAGGTATCTGTTCCTGGGATAACTCTCCCCCCAGTGCTCGTAGAGCCTTATAAAGACAGTGGGGGATAAAGTAGTCATCCCCTAGCAGGATCTCTCTCCTAACATTTATGTTCTTTCAAAGCATGACTGAAGAAGTAAAATATGAAAGCAAAACCTTATTAACTTTATTGTAGCTTTCCCTCCCCCAGATCAGACTGAACAGACTGTTGACTATAGATACAGATCTTCTGGAGCATCAAGACATGGACCTAAGCCCTGATTTGCAGGACCATCTACAACCACAAGAGGAAGCATCCCAAA
This sequence comes from Python bivittatus, assembly GCF_059951505.1. Taxonomy (NCBI): domain Eukaryota; kingdom Metazoa; phylum Chordata; class Lepidosauria; order Squamata; family Pythonidae; genus Python; species Python bivittatus. The sequence continues at coordinate 28,564,216 of NW_028277075.1, read as the reverse complement.
AAGTGAAACACTATTATCGCTTTTGGATTCTACCCAAAGTTTGGATTGGCATAAATTTTGATAGACTGACTCTTCTGGCTTTGTTTGACAGGTATATTTGTACTGTTCTAACAAAGAATCTATGCTTCTTTGTTTAGGGTATTAGTCTGCTTGGAGAAAATCGAAAGTTTGTAGAAATACCAAAGCATTAAGGAATCAGATTACCATGAAATAGTTGGCTGAGAACTGAGCAAGATGACTAATCACAAAATATTCACTATTGATTGGAAAAGAAATCTAGAAAAACAAAGAGGTGGTGGTATCTTCTTGTTAGGATTTGGACTAGCAGATGATTTGATTAAAACCTGAATTGAATGATGATCCATTTTGGATCTATAGTATAGGTTGTGCACTTGAAAACATAGTTGATTATATCTGAAATCTATTTGAAAGCCAAAAATAAGCAAACATGTCCTCTTAATATGGATAATAAGATTTTGTTTATCTGTTCTGCTTTCTTGCATTCTTTGATCCTATTGCCTGTAGCATTTCGCTAACACATGCATCTCTTTGCCCATAGGAATCGTGAGATCTTGGAAAATGTATTAGCTGTCATCCTAGCTATCCAAGTGGCTTTTCTAGGTTCTGTACTCCTTATAGAAGGCTTCTTCAAGGATATCTGGGTCTTCCAATTTTGTTTGGTGATTGCCAGCTGCCAGTACTCCTTGCTGAAGGTAATATTTTATCCTCACTATTGCTTAGTTTTAAATTATTAACGTCGTCTATTGTGTGAGTTAATACACAGTGTTTTCAAAATGTGTCCCTGTTTTATAGCTTATTTTTGTATAATGAAATTGAAAGAGCACCTTGAAGGGGAGTGTGGAATAATGTTTCCCAACATGTGAACAAATCTTCTCAGGCTTCATATTCCCCTCAGTTCCTTTTTTTTTTTTTTGGTATGCCAGAGAAGGAGATTGAAATAAATTAATTTTGCCTTTAAGGGTAAACCAGCAATAGCTCAGGAGTTTGTAGAACAAACTTGTATTTGAAAACGGATTGGATTGGATTGGACTCTGGTTTGTTTTTATAACTGCGATGAAGAAACCATTACTCTAGATGTCACGCAAAATGTTAATATATGTGGATGTAGTGTCTTATGAAACAGATAATCATTAACACTTGGAACTATTATTTCTGCAGTTAGATTTTTTTGAAGTGAGATTCATAAAACCTGTAGCCTTATAAATTATTAGAAACCACATTTGGATAATATCTTAAAAAAGAAATGTCCAGAAGTTTTCTGATTAATTCAAAAGCTCACTCACAATTTGAGGTATTTGGATTGTTCCAAATGAGTCTATTGCTTGATTGTGGATTTGGAATTTTTTTCATAGGGAGCAGCACAACTTTATTTGCTTTCTGTGGTAACCCCCATAGAAAAACAGTTTGTACTTATGTTCATTAGGCTTTTCTGTATATTTCTGAATGCTTCATATCACACTATGAGATTTTACAGTAATGGATTTTACATCTATACAGCCTTGATTTGGAATGTCCAAAAGCTTACAGATCTTTGGTAGGAGCCACTTTCTCCACTGTGTATCATGCATGTCCTAGCTGTAGCTGCTACATTTTTTCTCAGTTCTCCTTTGACTACTACATAGAAGCACATTGGATGGACTTCTTCAGAGCAAAATTTATAGTTTCCAATATTCCTCACTCTCTTTCTTCATTTAGTTATTTCTTACTGCTAGTTTTTGTACTTATTTGTGTGGGAACTTGAACTGGCAATTTGCTGCAGAGTTCACATGGCCTTGAAGGTCTACCTACAAGTAATCAGCACTGTAAGAGTAAGCTCCCCTTCTGGATGATCATAGCTTGTGTCTCCTGTATTTAAGAAAGGATTATTGGTAAGGTCTCACAAGAATGCCAAATTTTACAAAATAAGCCCACAAAAATCACTGTTTTTGTCTTAGAGTGACTTCTTAGGAATAAATGTTGAAAACCATAGTTTCCATTCAGGTCTGAGATCCAGCTCTTGGAATCCAATAGTGTCAATGGATGCCAAGCCTTTTTATGCTTAGGAATAAGTCGATGTTGCTATTGTCAATGCCAACTTGGTTAGGGAATGCGATGCATCAAGGCCTCACTGATGCCTGACAGATTCATCAATAAAATGCAGTGCCATCTCTGATCTTGAAGGGACTGAGGTATTAAGATCTATGATCTGTAAGATCCAAGATCCTGTGAGACTCCTGGTGAGATACTAAAGTGGAAAAACAGACACTCCATTTCCCTTTGGTTTGTCAGAGGCCAACCCAAGAAGTTGCCATAATTGGTAGGGAAATCTAGACAATCTTTTGATATGTATGCCATTTGTCCTTGATTCCAACCATAATAGTCATCATGGATATATCCAAACTGGATGAGGGAACATTTCAGTTTCAAGAATCATGGTTAACAACAGAAGCCTCTACACATTTAGAAGTTTGAGATCCTGATGTTTTTACAGCTCTACCTAACTTCAGGAGACTTTTCATAGCCAGACTGTTCAGGAGGTAGCAGACAACTCTGTGGTTGTTAAGTACATAGTGAAATTGGGAAGGATGAAGTCTACCTTCTTCCTAAATATTCTTCAGCTTCAAGATTGGTACATTTTCCACAATGTTCATCTGGTCATAATTCACCAGGCCATTGCAGAAGTGGCCAAGGAAAGAAACTCTTTCCCTGGCTGGTGTGGGTCTTCCGGGCTGTGTGGCCGTGTTCTGGAAGTTTTGTTTCCTAACGTTTCGCCAGCACCTGTGACCGGCATCTTCAGAGTGCAGGAGCACAGACAGGAGCAGTTTTCTCTGTGCCCTGTGCCCTGTCTGTGCTCCTGCACTCTGAAGATGCCGGTCACAGGTGCTGGCGAAACGTTAGGAAACAAAACTTCCAGAACACGGCCACACAGCCCGGAAGACCCACACCAGCCATCGTATGCCAGCCGTGAAAGCCTTCGACAATACAAACTCTTTCCCTCTTTTGAAAGTATGACATCTCAGATATATATCTTCTTGCATTCAGGGTCAACTGGCAGTGTGATAGTTTGTGCAGCAGAATGGGCCAGATTATTGATCCATGAGAGATTCGTTTCTTTTCTGTTGCGACTAAACATATCTAAACTGTGATAAGCTTTTTATTCCTGCTTAGCTCTGGATGATGTTCCAGAGGGTTTTTTTTTCCACAGTTGAAAAATGCTGTCCTGAAAACTTTAATGTGTCCATTGAAGTCATTTTAGATACTATTTGTTCAGATGATTATCTTAGGAGATACCAAACCAACAATAATATTTTTTTATTATTTTTACTGCTTTTTTAGAGTGTTCAGCCAGATTCTTCATCACCTCGACATGTAAGTTTTCCCATCTGGTCTTTACATAGTCTGACAAATAAAAAATTGCTGCAACAGTTGTTGCTGTTTCAAAAACATTACCGTTAAGGAGAAATTATACTTTCAGAGAGAAGCATTGATGATTTAAAAAAAAAAATCCTAGCTATGTATATTATACATTTTCAAATGGCCTGTATACAGTTCAAAATGTACTAATTAAATCTATTCAAAATGAAAATGGTGGTCTAAATAAAAAGTTTTTGGAGTATTAACCACAGAATACAAGAAAACAACAACAAACACACAGATACAACAACATTTGTTTTAATGGTGCCTTATGACTGATATGAATTCAAGAAAGTCAAAAAAGAGTTAAGGTAATTTCTATTACTTTAGTAGAAGCTGCAAAGAATCTAATGATTGCAGAAAATAAGTTGATGTTTAGAACTGGAAATTAATGTTACTTGAATCTTTGTTTCTTGCATGGAGTATGAAGCCTATGTAACTGATACAGAATTAAAATAATGCTGTGCCATGTCTTATTGGAGTGTGAAAAAAAAAACTATTCCTTTGTCTAGAAAGGGCATAAGCTCTGTCTTTAGTGGAACTAGCATGCAAAATGAAGTTTCAAAACTGATTTTTGAAGAAAGGAATAGTTATGATTTACAACTTAAGTTGCAGTACTCAAACTTGTATTCCAGGGTCATAACCGAATCATAGCCTACAGCAGGCCTGTTTACTTCTGTATATGCTGCAGTCTCATTTGGCTATTGGACTATGGCAGCAAGAGCACTTTTACTGCACGGTTCCGACTATATGGAATGGTTTTCACGAATCCAATATTGCTGCTTTCGGCAAGGGACTTGATTATGGGTAAGTGACTTTTCCATATGGTGTATTTAGGTAAGGGCTGGAAAACCTGTAGCCTTCCAGATGTTGTTGAACTAAAAATGCAGCAATCTCAACTAGCAACATCTAGAGGACTACAGGTTCTCCCATCCCTGATGTAAGTTCTGATTGCTTACTTTGTCATCTTTGCTCTGTTGAATCTAATCACTCTATTTTAGTTTCTCTTTCTCTCTCTTTAAATAAGATTAAGTGGTTCTGATGCACTAGTTCCAACAAATTCCTTGAACAAGTAGAGTTTAAGTGAATATACAGGATTTATATGCTAGAGAATTTAGTCAAAGCATAGAAAGAAAACCAGTACAGGTAATACTTGTTTAGCAATTGTTCCCAGTAACTTTACAACCAATTCTTGCATTTACAATCTTCTCAGGATTGTAAAGCAAAGATAAGCTGAAGTAGGATCATTAGCACAGTCGCAGTTTCACTTAGCCACCACTTCGCTTAATGACCATGTTGCCAGTCCCAATTGTGATTACTAAACGAGGACTACCTGTAGAAGAAAGGAAATCTCTATGTCTTTCATCATTTTATTATGCTAACAATATCCCCAGTATCCCTCCAATGTATAGAGGATCATGAGATGTATCTTTCACTTCACGTGCTGCAGTCATTTCTTTAGTGAAGAAATGGGTAATCTTTTTCAGGCTGGGTTGTGGATATTTTTTAAAAAAATACATGGCCTCTGAAGGCCATATGTCTGGTGATACATGATGCAACTGGGCAGGCAGAGCCAAAAATGTTCAGCTCTTCTGTTTGCTTCCTTGTTTTCTGCATTGGGAATTAGAAGAATTTAAAGATAAAATTTGATGCTTTTTATTTACAGAAGTTTAATACAGATATTGCCATTATTATTTTTGCAAAAATAACACGTACCTTTCCCCAGCCCCTCTGTGCTCACACTTCACTGGCCACTCGCACACTCTCCCTGACCTGCGCCACACCTCTTGCTCACACCCACATACCCTTGCGCACACTTCCCAACCTGCACCGCACCTCTTGTGCATCCTCCCCAACCCACGCTGTGCCTCTTGCACATCCTTGTGCACCCTCCCTGACCTGCACCTCTTGCATACACCTTGGCACCCTCCCAGACCCATGCCACGTGCACCCCCTCACATCCTTGCGCAGCCACCCCGACCTGCACCACACCTCTCACACACTCCTGCAGACCCCCTCACTCCCTCACCCACCCAGCAGAAGCCATTTATTTGCCTCCTGGCCTGGGACTTGCAACTTCCTCCTGGCTTCCCCCCACTGACTTTGGTTGTGGGAAGCCAGCAGGAAGTTGCCTCACCTAACAACCGTGGGATTCAATTAATGATGGCAACTGAGACTGCAGAGGTTGCCATCGTTAAGTGATGCAGTCGCACTTTATGATCTCATCCCTTAGTGACAGAAATTATGGTCCCAATTGCTGCTGTAAGTTGAGGACTACCTGTACCCACCAATCATATACTTTTCTCCGCCTAGCTTACCTCCTTATAACCATCTCACTCTGTTTTTATCTCATAGTACCTTTCTGTTGAACATGTTAATGTGAAGAGGAAAAAAGAATGTGCATGCTATCTCATTCTCTCTCACACAGACACACACATATAGAACAAGAGCTTCTGTGAAGCTACTTTTGAAGGAAACAAAATAGCTGCTATGGAATATACTGCTAAATTTGTGTAGGCTGCTAAGTTGGTTGAGCTTTTGAGAGGAATGATACATTTTTGAGTTGTAGGACTCAATATGTTGTGTACAGGTAGTCCCCAGGTTAAGAACACCTAGGTTACAGGCGACTCATAGTTAAGAACAGAGCCTATTGTAGCAAAATTCGAGTTAAATATACAATGGTTTGAGTTCATTATACAATACTGCTTGTAGAGTATTATACAATAATACTGTTCTGGCTTACGTACAAATTCGACTTAAGGACAGACCTTGAGAATGGAATTGTTCTTAAACTAGGACTACCTGTATACATCTTAATGTACTGGTAGTTTTTCTTAATTGTTCAGTAATTAATTTCAGTATGTTTTGCTGTTTATATAGTGGTCTGCACCTAAACAAATACATCTTTACAAATAGTTGCTACTGTTATGATTATTACATAGAAAGCAAGTCTGGAAACAGTGTATGCTTCCTGCAAATATGCACATAACTAGTTGTATTCAGCTTAAAATGAAATTCAACAGCTATTTGAAATAATTCTTTAACTTCTCCAAAGTAAAGAGAACATTTATTCACTGTAGTTAAATGAGGAAAATTAGTCAGCAATTCTATGCGTACCTATTACTTGTTATCATTTTTGTCTCCCGTAGTGTTTATACTATGCTTCCCTGTAGTATTCTTCATTGGTCTTCTGCCTCAGGTGAACACATTTGTGATGTACCTCTGTGAACAATTAGATATTCATGTCTTTGGTGGCAATGGTGAGTTAAACCACTTTTTTTCATGAAAAATAATCAGTAAACAACTTTTCAGTGTGTTTCTAAAAATAATTTGAGTGCTTATCCAGGCTGTCAATTTTAAGTGTATCACATTTTTGCCTGCCCAAATTATCTGGCTAAGTACTCATACAAGGCACTGGCTTGATAATCAGATAGTTATGTATGTTATGTACTAATTTATATAAGCAAACATAATTTAATCATATTTTGATATAATATAGGAGTGCATGAGACAATTCTTGGTTTTATATATTTCTTTGTCATTTTATTTGAAATGAGATTTTCTCTTTACAGTACTTGGTTTGCCACTGTATGTCACTTGCAAAGAAAATGCATACCATAACATATTGTTGAAATATACAACTAGACTGTGGTTTGCTACAAATTAGGAAAGTTGAGAATTAAGTGCATGAGCCTAGGGCTGACTTCAATTTTGTATGCTTTCGTATGCTTGTTTTGGCATTGTGTGTGTGTGCATGTGTGCGCATGCCTTTAAGTCACTTTTGACTCTTGGCACTTGCCAGTCCCTGCAGTTTTCTTGGCAAGGTTTTTCAGAAGTGATTTGCCATTGCCTTCTTCCTAGGGCTGAGAGAGAGCGACTGGCCTAAAGACACCCAGCTGGTTTTGTGCCTAAGGCAAGAACTCCCAGTATCCCAGTTTCCAGCTTGGTGCCTTTAACTACTATACCAAACTAGCTTTCTTTTGGCATTATGCCTGTTCTTTATTGTCTCAACATTGTCCAAGCAACTGATTCATCTCAAAGCAATATCTCAAGGCTTGCTAATTGGACAAACGAAAACACTGATAGGAACTTTCCATGCACCAAAATAGTGTTACATATAATCTGATGAATTGTAATATACTCCAGAAGTTGCTAGGAATTCCAGAAACCTTCTCAAATTATTGTGCTTCTATTAATTAAGAATATATTATTTAAACAGTAATAATAATTTATCTTTGATAACTAAGAAGATGTTAAAAAATATTTCCTGAAAGTGAATTCATTTAAATTCTTTATACTATATATACAGCAGAGTATTCACTATTTAAAAAAATATCTGGAAATACCCTCAATTTACTTAACTTCATTTGGGATTTAGGAAGAAGTCATTTATATGAATTAGCTTTCCAGGTTCATGAAATTACTAGATGTCACTCAAAGGAGAGTTTTAGTATTGAAAAATAACTTATCACAAGAGATATACCTAAAAACAAACTTCAAAATAATAAATGCTTAATCCTTACATCAAGATTCATTTTACTCATTTCTTCATTATCATCTTATTATCTAGCCACGACGAGCCTCATTGCAGCACTCTACAGTTTTATCTGTAGTATTGTGGCAGTAGCATTATTATATGGATTGTGTTATGGGGCCCTAAAGGTGAGTAATAGCACCAGCGCTATGTTTTTATATAGTACAGTTAGATTTAAAATTATTTAAAATTATTATGTTTTGTCTTTTTGTAAAATGGACAAATAATAAATTTATCAACATTTGATAAATGTTGTCATTTGATTCCATAGCATTTATAGATGGAGATAAGATGCTCTTTCTTTTGTACAATACAAAAACCCAGAGATCTTTCAGTAAAATTAATTTGAAATGGCTTCAAGGCACACCCAAAAATCCCACATTTTTGTTATACAACAAAATACGTTTTAAATATTCATTGATATAGGTTGTAATGGTCTTTACCTTAGACAAATTCAATGACATATTATTTCTTTTTTTTTTTATAATAGTGAAATACAAACAACTACAACATCATCAGAAAAAAAAATATACTAATGGTTTACAGTGGGAAAAGAACATCTCTCTCTCTCTCTCTCTCTCAATGCATACTGTGATGATTAAAATAAATTAAAACCTAGTGAAAAAGGAAAAAAAACCAAAGAAAAAAGATCTATAGAGAATTAATTTAGCCCTTAAGTTTATAATTAAATCTAGACCATATGGAAATATTCTGCTACATTCCCCTTTTTTAGAACATGAAGACTTTTCAAAAATAGATAGCAGTTCACATCCTAAATTTAACAGGATAGTTGACTGATTCATAGAGCAGATGTATAGACATGGCTACATGGGTCCTTCAGATTTAGAAAAAGTATATTGCTGAATATAAATTGCTGAAAATCAGAACTTGTGGACTTCTGCTACCTTCACACCTGCATATATGTCTCCTAGTACCAACATTTGCATTTATTTCTAAAACGTCATGTAATTTTAGAAGATAACTTGTTCAGTTTTGCCTTTGTCCTAATTTTGCTTATAATTTGGAAGAGCATGGTATGTGTCTCTCTTAAATACTGAGATTTGATAGTTCCAAAGTCCATTTATTTTTCCCAAGGGATTAAAGTGCTTCCAAATACTTTCTGATCTGTATACTGAGCACATGGTGCAGGGGACTGAGGAAGAAGAGAGAAAACTCTGAAAAACAGATAGAGGAGAATACATTGCACACATGTTGATCTGATACGAACAGATATTGGTCAGTCCATGCTATTGTCATAGTGGCTGTAGAAAAAGTGAGATTAGTTTTGACAGAGGATCAGTTTTTGCTCAGCTGTAGAACACCATTCCTCTAGAGGATATATTATAGTTACTTACTCCTAATTTATAAATAATAACTGTGTTTCAGAGGTCTCAGAGTTCTATGGGTCCTGAGTCACTGTTTCCTTGGAGTTGGATTGCTTTATGGTTACATTTCATCACTGGTTTTTTTGTATTGAATCAAAAAGCAGGTTTAAAATAATTCCAAAAACAAATAGCCTCATGCATTACCAATTATGCACATTGATATGATAATTAATTTTTGAGTGCAGAATTTCTAATAGCATCACTGTTTTAAAATAAAAATGACCTTTTATTCTATAAGTTGACTCAGTCATTCTGCTAAAGTTATATATATTTGTCCACAGGATTCTTGGGACGGCCAACATATTCCAGTGCTTTTTTCAGTATTCTGTGGTACATTAGTGGCAATATCCTATCATCTCAGCCGGCAAAGTAGTGATCCTTCTGTCCTTTTGTAAGTGGTGACTTCCTATTCCCATATTACATAAATTGTGTTCCTCTAATTGAGAAATATTAGAAGAAATTGACCTTTTAAAAGCCTAAAGCTGCTTCTATGAATAAGTCACCATGAACCCCCTTGGATCTGTTAGTAAATATATATAGGATTGAAACTGTGGCTCTCTGCTGCATTTAAATTTCTTTCTTAAAAGTGCCAGGTTACCCTGATCACAGCCATAGAGTATGACAATTCTGAAGCATTTGCATATATAGGGATGCAATCATCTTTTCTGTCCATTAGCCCATCGCTTCTTTCTGTAGTAAGAGGTGATTCTCCATCCCTTGTTCAGAGATTCTGAAGTAAAGTGTTTTGTGGAGTCCTTGGAATTCTCTGAGCTTGGCAGTTTTCTTGCAAACGTTTTGTTACCTGGCTAGGTAACATCTTTGTTAGCCAGCTAGGTAACATCTTCGTTACCCGGCTAGGTAACATCTTCAACACTCTTCTATTGGTAAAGTGTTTCATTTGCTTGTTCAAGGAGACTAGAGGATGCAAAGAATGTATATGATGCACCCGGAGCTTTGTAGGATCAATTATTTGTGTAAGAACAGTGAGCTAAAAAAATACACAGAAATACTTTAAATGACTTACAAATATGTTTGAAATCTTGAGCTGAATCATCTCTGATGATATCCAAAAGATAAATGTGTAATAATGAGTTATTAGTATTATTTACATTTTCAAGTTTCAACAGTTTCAGTGAAACTATGAATAAATGGCACATTGTTGTAGGGAGTATACAGAAGTAATGTACAGTCATGTGAAAAAGAAAGTACACCTTCTTTGAGTACTATGGTATTACATATCAGGACATAATAAAAATCATCTGGCCCTTAGCAGTTCTCAAAAGTAAGTAAGTACAGTCTCAGATGAATAACAACACATGACATATTACACCATGTCGTCATTTATTTTACAAAAAGAAAGCCAAAATGGACAAGCTACGTGTGAAAAATTAAGTACACCTTAACTCCTTCCGTAGGTATGAAGAGGCTAAGTAGCAGCCAGGTGCTGCTAATCAAATGCCCTTGATCAATTGATCCTCAGGAAGTATGACTATAAAAGCCAAAGTTTTAGGAGTTTGCTGGTCTTGAGCATTGAGGTGTGTGTTAACACAATGCCAAAGAGTAAAGACATCAGCAATGATCTTAAAGAAGCAATTGTTGCTGCCCATCAATCTGGGAAGGGTTATAAGGCCATTTCCAAACAATTTAAAGTCCATCATTCTACAGTGAAGAAGATTATTCACAAGTGGAAAACATGCAAGGCAGTTGCCAATCTTCCCAGGAGTGGATATCCCAGCAAATTCACCCCAAGGTCAGACTGTGCAATGCTCAGAAAAATTGCAAAAAATCCAAGAGTTACATCTCAGACTCTATAGGGCTCAATTAGCATGTTAAATGTTAAAGTTCATGACAGTACAATAAGAAAAAGAGTCAACAAGTATGGTTTGCTTGGAAGGGTTGCCAGGAGAAAGCCTCTTCTCTCTAAAAAGAACATGGCAGCATGGCTTAGGTTTGCACAGTTGCATCTGAACAAATCACAAGAGTTCTGGAACGCTGTCTTTTGGACTGACGAGGCCAAAGTGGAGATGTCTGGCTATAATGCACAGCACCACGTTTGACGAAAACTAAGCACAGCATATCAGCACAAACATCTCATGCCAACTGTCAAGCATGGTGGTGGAGGGGTAATGATTTGGGCTTGTTTTGCAGGCAGAGAACCTGGGCACCTTGCAGTCATTGAGTTGACCATGAACTCCTCTCTATACCAAAGTATTCTAGAGTCAAATGTGAGGCCCTCTGTCTGTCAGCTAAAGCTTGGCCGATATTGGGTCATGCAATAGGACAATGATCCCAAGCACATCAGCAAATCTACAACAGAATGGCTGAAAAAGAAAAGAATCAAGGTGTTGCAATGGCCCAGTCAAAGTCCAGATCTCAACCCGATTGTGGCGGGACCTCAAGAGAGCTGAGCATAAACAAATGCTCGCAAACCTCAATGAACTAAAGCAATGTTGTAAAGAGTGGGCCAAAATTCCTCCACAATGATGTGAGAGACTGATAAAGTCATACAGAAAATGATTACTTCAAGTTATTGCTGCTAAAGGTGGTTCTACAAGCTATTGAATCATAAGGTGCACTTAGTTTTTCACACATGGCTTCTCCATTTTGGCTTTCTTTTTGTAAAATAAATGATGACATGGTATAATATGTCATGTGTTGTTCATCTGAGGTTGTTTTGCAGCCACAAGACCTGGGCACCTTGCAGTCATTGAGTCGACCATGAACTCCTCTGTATACCAAAGTATTCTAGAGTCAAATGTGAGACCAACTGTCCGACAGCTACTAATTTTGAGAACTGCTAAGGACCAGATGATTTCTATTATGTCCTGATACGTAAAACCATAGAACTCAAGGGTGTACTTTCTTTTTCACATGACTGTATAGTATTTAATCACTTGATCTACAGCACTGTAAACATACCCAACCAATGGGGATGCTGAAGAGTGATAGAGCTTTTTTGACAGAAATTGATTGTTTTCATCAGAAAAGGAGGGCTAGTTTTCCTTTAAAATGGTAGGGATGCTTTAGATTTGCTTAGAATACAGTAATGAGTAATACAGTTCTTTTCTGTACAGACTTTGTTTAAAACAAGTATTTGCTTTAGCTCTTTAGTGCAATCAAAGCTTTTTCCTACTTCAGAAGATAAAAATCCAGAAGATCCATTGTCTGAAGTCAAAGATCCCTTACCTGAAAAACTTAGAAATTCAGTGGTAAGTTGGATCGTATTTCAAATTAATAATAATAATGACAAGTTTGTTATTATGAGTACTAAATATTGAACTAAATAGTTGATATATTTCTGGAATATTCAGGAATAATAGCCATCTTAGTTGCAGCCTGATACCTACAGATGTTTTGGGGTTGTATACAGTTATATCTCCAGTAGAAAGAACACCACTAGTGTTTCTGCTATCCATAATCCAAATCTGCACTGTAAGACTGGAGAAAGATTAATAGGGTTCATGAGCAGGGAATACCTCCTGAAGTATTAATACTTATTATTGCTCATGATATCTAGGGCTTATGGGAGATATAGTCCAGAACATTTGGAGGGCATACCAACATGCATGTTCCATGTCTACAGTTCTATGAAAAGAGTATTTGACCATTTCAGAATTCCTCAATGTTTGCATATCATTGCCACTGAATCAGAGTTGGACCTTTTCAGGCTGTATGGGTGTTATTATATCTAGTGTAAATCAAACAATACATTCTGCTATAAGAACTTCATACCATTAGTCAAGCATGGAGCTAGTAGTGCCATGGTTTGGGGATGCTTTGCTTCATCAGGACCTGGATGACTTGTTATTGTTGAAGGAAGCATCTTGTCAGAGAATTCTACAGGAGAAGATCAGATCATCTGTCTGTCAGCTGAAACTGAAGTGAAATACAAGTGGGACATACAACAATCCAGTGATCCCAAATATACAAGCAAATCTATAAGATAATGGATGGAGAGCAAACTCAGTGTTTTGGACTAGCCAAGTCAGTGCTGACCTAAATCTCATAGAAGTATTGTGTGGGACCTGAAATTAGCAATTAGTGCGAATGGGCCAAAATTCCTAAGTACAGTGGTACCTTGGGATACGAACGCCTCTACTAACGAACTTTTCGGGTTACGACCAGTTCCGGCCACAAAAATTTACCTCGATGTGCAAACTCCGCCTCGGGGTACGGCCATTTTTCCGCCCTGACACGTGGTCCATGGCCATTTTCCCGCCCCTGACACGTGGTCCGCGGCCATTTTCCCACCCCTGACACGTCTGCGGCCGTTTTCCCGCCGCGCTGCGCCCGGCCGTTTTCCCGCCGCGCCACGCTGCGCCCGGCCATTTTACCGCCGCGCTGCGCCTGGCCGTTTTCGTGCCACGCCATGCCCGGCGGCTTTACCACTGTGCTGCGCCTGGCCATTTTCCCGCTGCGCCGCGCCGCGCCCGTCCGTTTTCCCGCTGTGCCGCGCCTGGCCATTTTCCCGCCGCACCGTGCTGCGTGGCGCCCGGCCATTTTCCCACCGCACTGTGCTGTGCGGCGCCCGGCTGTTTTCCCGCCGCGCTGCGCCGTGCCCGGCCATTTTACCGCCGTGCCGCACCCGGCCGTTTTCCTGCCATGCCGCGCCCGGCCGTTTTCCCACCGCGCTGCGCGGCGCCCAGCCGTTTTCCCGCCCCTGACGCATGGTCCGCGGACGCCAGAACGGATTAACGGTAATTACTTTGAACCTTATGGGAAAATTTGCTTCGGGGTGCAACCAAATTCGGAGGGCGGAACAGATTAACCGGATTTACATTGAACCCTATGGGGAAATTTGCGTCAGGTAACGACCAACTCGGGATACGCCCAGAGTCACGGAACAGATTAAGTTCATATCCCGGGGTACCACTGTTGTAATATGAGGAGCTAATCACCAATTTCAGGGAATGTTTGGTTGTAGCAGTTGCATCTAAAGATGGTGAAATCAATTACTGAATCTAAGAAATGACTACTTTTTCACATGGATACATTTATTATTGGATGGCTTTGGTTATGAAATAAATGAAACAAGCACCAAACTTTGGTGTTATTTTTTAACTTAATCTCTCCCTATATATTCTGCTATAAGTAGATATAAGAGCCATATGAAGCTCTGATGATACTCTGTGGCAAAGATATGTGTTTAAATGATTTTTTCAGACTGTGCTAAGGTTTATCATATTCTATCCTAACAATTATTTAAAAAAAATTCAAAAGCTAATTATCTCTGTACAGCCTGGCAGGTCATCCTGTACCTAAACTCAAATTCCATAAATATGTCAATAAAAACTTGGGGGGGGGTTAGGTTTTGAGAATCTTTAAATATTAATTGCAACACTTTATTCTGAAACTGTCTTCATAGTACCTATATGAGTAATAAAAAAGGTGGAATTTTTATAGAACTTTCTTGATATGCAGATGTGTTCTCTTTGTTTCTTTTTTTCCTTTCTAGAGTGAACGTTTGCAATCTGATCTTGTTGTTTGCATAGTCATTGGTGTACTTTATTTTGCAATCCATGTCAGCACAGGGTTCACAGTATTACAGGTAACATTTATTTCTGCTGTCCATTTAAAAAATAATGATACACATTTCTTTTATACGTCTCCCTTGGACATTATTTTTGTTGCTCAGCTGCATAGAATAACTTGTTTTCAGGTTCATTTATAACATATTGACTCAATATATGCCTCATTTTTTTTCCTGCTTTAAGTACTACAGGGTTCATTCCAGCTAGTCCCCATTACTATCTTAGGAATTTTAAGCAAGAGAGAAAGGATATGAGCTAGCCTGAGATTTGAAATTTCTCTCATTTCTCCATGAGAATATTGTCTGCAATATTCTCAGACCAGACTGATGTGTCTGTTATATGAGCAAATGTGGAAACTCAGGATGCTAAAATGTATGATGTACTGAAATTTTGCTCTCTGAACAGTCAAGAATCTCACTTTTGTTGGTTTGTTTTTGTTTTGTCTGATACTTTGACATGCCATAAAAATGCAAATGCTGAAAGGATTATAGCAAGAAAAGTTTAGTAAACACATCAGTGGGTGGCTGAATGACAAACTTCCAGTGGAATCAGTGGTTTAGGAGTTTGAGAAGAATCTAGGTTTTACTCATCCTTATCCAGGGAAACTCACTTAAGGACACCCATTCTTTCTCGAAGGTTGGGTGAGGAGAATTAGAGGGAGTGCTCCATTTGCCTTGAGTTCCTGGACAAAAAACAGGATTTAATTCTAACTAGTAATAATAACATATAGTATAATTCTGTGCAGCATTTAAAGGGGAAATACAGAATGTCTATTGCCTTTTTTTTAAAGATAGTATCGTATTCCCTCAAACTGAGAATATATATCGAATATACAGGTAGCAGTTAGGATCTGATATGGGACTACAACATTAGGTGGTAGGGATAAGTGGAGGAGAAGCTTTTTAGCCAGAGCTGCTATTTGCAATGAAATAAAATAACACAATCCTGAAAGGGATGATTATTTTATTTTCCTGATTTTGAGATTTGCTCTTTATTCTTAAATTTTTCTTTCAGCCTGTTTTAAGTTACGTTTTGTATGCACTGGTGGGCTTAATAGGCTTTATGACCCATTATGTGCTGCCTCAGCTCCGGAAACAGCTCCCGTGGCACTGTTTTTCTCATCCATTACTGAAAACCAAGGAATATTATCAATTTGAAGTCCGCAGTAAGTAATACAATTTGCAGCAGATCATCTCTAACTAAATATTGCTTGTATTATCACTAAATATATTGAGTTTCTATAATTAAGCTGCACTTTTTAGAAAATCCTTATCTACAGTTAAATTACATGTTAGTTTTTCTTTTTGCCATAGAAACTTATTCTTATATACAAAAAAAAAAAAAAAAAGATGGTTTGGTTATTGTAGGGACTGCTCTGTTAGGGAGATGAAGGTTGAGCTTGCTAATATTCTGTACATAGTCCAGAAATATTTGATTCCATAATGTGCTCTTTGAATTCTTAGATGCCGCACATGTTATGTGGTTTGAGAAAGTTCATATATGGCTTCTTTTTGTGGAGAAGAATATAATCTATCCCTTGGTAGTCCTTAATGAGCTCAGCAGCAGTGCAAAGGCTATTGCTAGTCCAAAGAGATTAGATACAGAGTAAGTAGAAAAAGACATGCATATTTTACCTTTGTTTAATTATGCTTAGCATTTTGAAAGAAAGCATCTGTTGGGGAGCTTTGTTTCTGATTTTGTTTTCAACATCTGACTCTCCTTTCACTTCCCCATTGTTTAACCTCTCTTCACCCTCAGCACTCGAATGTTTGCTTTAGTGCCCCTCTCACAGAAGAATAGGAAGGTCTCATTCAAGCCACTGAGTTCACACCCCTCCTGAGTACAGAAATTCAAATTAAAGTAGATGGCAGATAGCAGGTTCTTCTAGAGAAAGGGAGCCCCCTGGTAATATTTTTCCACTGTGGAAGTTCTCTTACTGTTAGGAAGGGAGAGTCAAATCTCCCATTAACTCTTTCTTGCCTAAATCTTTACAAATTGTCCCACAAACTCTCAATCTATCCTTTCTCAGGTTTAGGTTTCTTCATTCATAAACCCGCCTTTCAAACACCATGTCTCTGAAATTCCAAACCTTTAGTTACTCTGCTTTCTGAAACCTACCATATTATTGGGTCAGATTGGAAATTAATATTTGTCTGACTGAATGCTACCTTTTATTTTGTCCAACTCAATGGAATATCAGAAAAATTACGTAAAAAGACTTAGAACTCTATCCATTTGCCTGTCTATCTGTCAGTGAGATGACTCTGAATCCATAACACAATGGGACCAAATCTGGTATGAAAGGACAACTTGGGCTCGATTCAGCCTGGAACTACAGAGAAACACATCCCAGGAAAAATTTCCCCAGTGCATCACAGTTCCCCACTGTGGGGAAATGGTTGGGCCAGTGGTGAGAATGTTACCAACTGCTCCATTCTTAAACCTCCCTCTTTCTTCCCATCTGCTCATATAACCCAGACTGGAGCTGCTATTAAGGGGTTGGAAAGAATTCCAGAAGCCGTGCTATGCATGCTTTCTCCACCTCTTCCTATCACTTCAGAGAGAGGCTTCAAACCCTACTTTCTACTTCTTGTTTTATAGGAATGGAGAATTTGAAGTATTAAAGAGGATTTGGTCATGGGCAGTTCTTACAGTGGAGGGAGGCAAAAAATGAATTCCCCTATTTGAGGATAGGTTGAGATAGTTTCCTCAACAAGACCTCTAATCATTTGCTTAGCTGGATAAAACTGTGTGATGGCTGGGTATGGTCCTGTTGCTCTAGCACCATCCATTTTCAGGGCTAGTTGATTTCATTCTCCAAGTATCTGTACTGGAATCAATGCTTTTAATACATTAATTATAATTAGGAGTGAGTAGTGAGCTGGTTATTTCAGCTGATGACACCAGGGTAACAACATTCAGGGTGATAAGAATGAAAAACAAGATTATGAAGAACTTCAAAAAGACCTTTCCAATTTAATAGGTAACAAAATGGCAAGTGGGGCTGATTGTAAATTACAGGTAGTCCTCGCTTAATCACCATTCATTTAGCAATGGTTCGAAGTTATGATGGCCTTGGAAAAAGCGCTTTACAACCTGTAAACCATTGCACCACCTCCCACAGTCACATGATTGTGATTTGTAACCTTTTTTATGATGGTTATTAAGCAAATCATGTCATTAAGTGAATTCAGACAAAAAAATCCATTGGGCAAGCTGGATTTGCTTAACACGCGATTCGCTTAATGATCACAGTGATTTGCTTAACGACCATTGGAAAAAGTGATCGTAAAATTGAGTCCAGTCACATGGTGACTTGCTTAACGACTGCCCCACTTAATGACCAGCTTTCTGGTCCCTATTGTAGTCGTTAAGCAAGGACTACCTGTAATGTACAGAGTTCTACACGTAAATATTGATGAGATCTGATCAATTAAAGGGCCATGGTAGATGGCTCAATAAAATTGACCCACTGGGTGTGTTCTGATTTCTGCAACTCAAAAGGGTAAAGGGACAGAACACCAAAATGGCCAGAGACTACAGCAACTCCTTTAAAAGCAGAGGTTGCAGTTTGCGGGCATTCTGGTGCTATTATACAGCCTTGTAAAGTTACACAGAGTGTAGATAAAGTGGATTGGGAGAAGCTACTTGCCTTCTCTTAATGGTATAGCTTGAGATTATTAAGTCAGACAAAATCCAGCAGGTTTGGAACAGAAGAAATAAGGATTTTTCATATTAAATCACAGAATTTGCTACTAAATTATGAGATGATAGGCACAAATTGACTTAGCTTTAAAATGGAATAAGACTAATGTATCCAAGATACAGTCTCAATGGCTACTTGTTAGGTTATGTATCTGCTACCTCCTTAGATAATCCTTTGGTCTGATCCAGCAGAGCTTTTCTTATGATGACAGGATCTTGAAGCCCTTTACCATCTCTTAACCTAATCTACTTTATTAACTGATCATTGGAATGTAATGGGAGGGAAAGAAGATTCCTATGCATCATTTTAAGAAAGGAGAAAATAAAACACTGAAGCACATGGCAGTGAAGTACTTGGCAGTGAAGTCTGATTGGATGAGTTGGTATAAAGGCATAGGTTGTTCATAGGTTGTTCATTCCAGTCGTCCAAGAAATAAATCCACCTGAATGTTTGCACTGTATTGTCTTTGAAATGTATTTATTTATTTAGTCTACATTTATTACATTTGTTTATTTAGCTTTTTCTACATACATACA
Source organism: Python bivittatus (assembly GCF_059951505.1). Classification (NCBI taxonomy): domain Eukaryota; kingdom Metazoa; phylum Chordata; class Lepidosauria; order Squamata; family Pythonidae; genus Python; species Python bivittatus. The sequence continues at coordinate 28,545,110 of NW_028277075.1, read as the reverse complement.
ACACATACAATTTAAAAACACATACAATTTATCTTTTTCTTTGGGTAAGATTAAGGCTTCACATACCCCTCGATATTGGCATGGGTATCCACAGAGGGGCAAGTGACAAAAAGCGGGTCTCGAAGTTGCAGTGCAAATTCTGTCCCTTACAGATTTGCATACTTTGTTGCAAAACAAATAGAAAACAATGGAGCTTGCATTCTGATACTAGATATATGCTTTGTCATTTTAGCATCATCATGGCCTGCTACAAATGCCTCTGGATATAGCCACATGCTAAGAACTCAAAAGAGATCCTGGGAGTTAGGAAATCTAATATACAGGACTCTTAGAAAATAAGTTGATTGAGAATAATCAACAAACTAAGCAATTAGAGAGGAGTGAGGCAAGAAGAAATTAATGGGAGAGTGAGAAAGAGAGAATTAAGCAGGAAGTTTTTTGGCTTCAGGTTGCATCTGAAATTATATTTTTCTCATTGCAGACTTGGTGCTTTAATGATTACTATAGCTGGTATGAAGTTGCTGCGCTCGTCTTTTAGCAATCCAACCTACCAGTATGTTACTATCATTTTTACAGTGCTTTTCTTTACGTTTGATTACAATCGGTTCTCAGAGACCATGCTGCTAGACTTGTTCTTCATGTCCATACTCTTCAGCAAGGTAATGTCAAATAAAGCACAGCATCACCATTCTATTCCATATCATTAAAATGAACTGGCAGGACCTGGCCTAGTGTTAACATCTCAACATCTACCAGAACAAAGGGGGAAAATGGGCTTTCTATGTAGCAGAGCCATCTTCTTGTTCAGGAACTTTTATAAAGCTCAAGCAGCCCTTTATGACACAGATTTAGTTCATATATACCAAACTCTGATTTATTTAGCCATGGTTCACTGAATAAACTACAGATGGCTGGTTTTGAGCAATACACTAAGCTATAAATTATGATTTATAAAGTACAGTGGCTGGGTTCACACAGACAACAAAGCTGAAACCAAAGTTCTTAGGTGAGCATGTCATGTGAACACAGCCAGTATTCTTCTTCAAGTGTTATTTCATTGTTTTCTGTGGGTAGTTTAGTATGATGTACGCCTTGTTGGTAATAGCTGAGAGACCAAGTAGGTTTCAGCACACAAGTTTAATAAACAAACACATAAACAGGAGTTGTTAGGCTATCCCATGTGCATTTTGTGATACTTGGGTAAATGTAGCACCTAGTCAATCTTCACTGATCTCAGAAAGCTAAGTAAAATTGGACATATTAGTTACTTGGATTACATACTTAACAGGAAATCTTATTGGCTGTAGACCAAAACTGTGAAATTAAGAAAAAAAAAGCCAGAGGAAGGCAACAGGAACTACTTCCATATTGTTGCCAAGAAAAATACATGGGCGTGTCCATGTAGTCACCAGAAGGGAAGATTGACTCAAAGGTGACTCTGCTTTTTAATTTTTTCTAGTCTTACCAATGTGAAATAAATCTTGCAATGTCATGGTATTTTTTTCCCCTCAATCTTAAAAGGGAACCCAGAAGAATTCCACTTTGTTTTGTTCTTGATAGCAATCTTTAATGGGTTTAACGGGACTTGCTTACACACAAACATGGAATGTGGTGGGTAGGTCCGTCTTGACTTTATTCTGCACATGTTTCAAGAGTATAAAATCCATGCATGATTATGCTTCTGTATTGCTGCTGCCGCTGCTTATATTTGTATATATTTTCTTCTGATTTCTTTTGTAGCTTTGGGAACTTTTTTACAAGTTGAGATTTGTGTACACTTATATTGCTCCTTGGCAAATCACATGGGGATCTGCTTTCCATGCTTTTGCCCAGCCTTTTGCTGTGCCTCGTATCCTTTTGAAATCCAAACATATTTTAATTTGATTTCCTGAAGTCTAAACCTAGTAGAGAAAATATATAGTAAGTAATTACAAAGCAAAGATGATTTTACTTGCTCATTGTTATAAGAAAAAGGGATAGGGGACTAATATCAAGCTTCATTCTACCCTGCTAATCAGGGATCTGGGTAACAATTATGGCATCCTTAACTTTACTGTCTGGTAGATTCTGCGATGCTGTTTGTCCAGGCAGTTGTGTCTGCCTTTTTTTCTACTCCATTGAACCCTTTTTTGGGAAGTGCAATATTTATCACTTCTTATGTCAGACCTGTCAAGTTCTGGGAGAGAGATTACAAGTAGGTGTTATTGAAATCATACAAGGCTTTAATGTATTGTATATTTTTAATGCATTGAAAAATAGGATATTTCTGCATGAAGTTGTTAAATTGGTTCACTCTAGAATTTAAAATAATCTTTTTAATGACTCAAAGGCACAAAAAATGTTTCTTTTCTTGATACTGACTATTCTGAATGTGTAATTTTTCAAGAAAAAACAAACTACAGAGCTTCAGATATTTCCATTTAACAAAAAACTTTTTTTAAAGGGTGGAAAAGATTTCTGAGTTTCACAGTGCAGGGGAATTAGGCTTCTGCTTTTTTCAGGTTGGCCATCCTCACTTTATCAAAATTTGATACATTTTTCTAGCAAGGCTTGCCAGAATTTAAACAACTATTATTCACTATGTTTCTCCCACTTTTTAGCAATATTTTGATTTCTTTATTCTAATGTCCTCCTAAAAATGGATTTTCAACTTAGTTCACAACAGCTATGCAACCGTAGCTGTTGCATGCCTGGGCATGGGACAGAGATGGGATTGGTTGCACTTTTGAATGATCTCTGGCAGGAATGGGACAGGGGTTGTGCATCTGTCCTTGCCTTTCTTGACATCTCGGCAGCTTTCAATACTGTGGTATCCTTTGGGATTGGCTCCATAGGTTGGGAGTGGGTGGCACAGTATTGTGCTGGTTCACTTCCTTTCTGAAGGGCCAGTACCAGTCATTGTTGATTGGGAGAGAGAGATCCTGCTCTTGGTCCCTACTTTGTGGGGTTCTGCATGGTTTGTACTCTCTCCATTCCTATTTAACTTCCATATGAAGCCATTGGGTGAGATCATCCATTGCCATAGGGTGAGGTATCATCAGTATGCTGATTATACTTAATTATATATCTCCACCCTGGGCGAATTAAGTGATGCTGTTGGTGTCTTGTCCGGGAGCCTGGAGGCTGTAGGGGTCTGGATGGGGAACAACAAGCTTCAGCTGAACCCTGGCAAGACTGAATGGCTGTGGGTTTTGGGACCTTCTGGATTAAGGATTTTACCATCTTTGGTGCTGGATGGGGTGGCACTGCCCCAAGCAAACCTGGTGTGCAATCTGGGGGCCCTTCTAGACTCAAGACTCCTACTCAAGGAGCAGGTAGCTGTTGTGGCTAGGAGGGCCTTTGGCAATTTGTGTTGTATGCTAGTTGAGCCCTTTCCTGGACCATGAGGCTCTACTCACAGTTACTCATGCCCTGGTCACCTCTAGAATAGATTACTGTAATCCGATCTACATGGGGCTGCCCTTGAAGAGTATCTGTAAGCTTCAGCTAGTACAGAATGTGACTGTGCAGACAGTTATGTGTGATCCTAGGATAGTGCACATTGGTTGCCAGTCTGCTTCTGCGTGCAATTCAAGGTGCTGGTTTTGACCTTTAAAGCCCATGGACCAGGTTATTTTGAGGGACTGCCTCTTCCTGGTTATATCTACCCATCCTATCAGGTTGAGCAAGAGGGGTATGCTGCGGGTCCTGTCTACTAAGGAGCTACATCTGGCAGGACCCAGGTGGTGTGCCTTTTCTTCTATGGCCCTTGCCCTATGGAACGTTATTCCCCCTGAGGTGAGATTGGCCCATCCATACTTGCCTTCCAGAAAGCTCTCAGGACGTGGTTTTTCCATCAACCTTGGGGTCCCATTGTGGGCCGGCAAGATGGTTGTGTGATGTTGAGTGATGGTTATCTCTCCCGCTATCTTGAGTTGTTATCTTTTTTGTTTCTCTGTTTTTACTTAGTGTTTTATGATATTTATTGTTTTTATGCATTGTAGCTGCCCAAAGGCATGCTTTGTGAGATGAGCAGCTATATAAATTTGTTCAATAAATCAATAAACAAACTTCTCTGTTTCTCTAGTCAGAAGAATAGTGATCAGTGTCCATATATGCATATGTCTCCTTTCTGAAAAAGATGGCAAGTCAAATCTGATAGGATCTGTTTTCACACCCAGAAAACATATCTGACTCAGCCTCTCTTATCAGAAAGAAGAAAAACAAATGACTGGAACTAGCAGTGTTTGTAGCACTCTTTTCAGTTCTGTAAGAGGAATGGCGTAGCAGAGAATCAAATATTTTGGAGAGTCACCAGTTGTGAAAACCCCACAGGATATACTAGCTTCTACATGAGCTTTTCCCCCTTACTTGTTTTGAGAGAAAACATGTAAAAATGAACCTTTATCTGGAAGGTAGAATGGTAGGAAAAGCGATAAAGTACCTTGTGGTGTTTCATTTCAAGGCATTTCAGGAGAACAAGTAACTCTTTTGTCTTTTTCAGCACAAAACGAGTGGACCACTCAAACACAAGACTGGCTTCTCAGCTTGACAGAAACCCAGGTAATATTGATGAAAATAGGCACATGAGGCTGTTGAGTGGATTGTGTGATGGCTCAGTTTAGTACTTTTTTTTGGTGAAAATTAAATTAACCTGAAGAAAGATAATGACATTTTTGCATCTTTGGGGTGGGGGGGAACTCTTTCTAATAGATAACTATATTGTGTATGTGTAACAGAATATACATGTTTTTATAATGTGCATTAGAATTCTGTCTTTGAGAAGTGTATTATGGAGTATAAATCTTAATAGGAGTTTTTGTTTTGTAGAGATTGTTAGCAGTTTATTTGAAATTCAATTGCAATAAATACAGGTTGTTCTTAATCATTCAGACATCTTTGCTTGTTTCATTGATCTTATCTGCAGTCTTTATCAGTTGTCTCCTTAAATAACGTGATACATACTATTCATCAACTAGTAGATGAAAATCTTTTTCTTCAGTTAAAGAACCATATTTGTCTAAGCTACAACTTCAAAGTTACAACTAGTATTTCCTGTTGCTGTGCCCTTCAATATCTATGACTATCATCTGAATAAATCTAGAGCCTTCCTTTTGATGTTCTTTTTCTCTTTTTCTAGAAAAATTGAAGTTCTGCTGCTGTCCTTATGAATTTTTTCTTTCTTTGCACATTCCCACAATCCTTATTTAAGGTGTCAGATGCATTCTAGTAACCTGTCCTCTTGGATTCCCCTTTTCAAAAAGAGTATATCCAAAGATGGGAGAAAAAATATCAAATTAACTTTTAAGCAAAGGTTAATCCTGGATGCTAGGACCTAGAGAGTACACATCTTTTATTTCTACTTTGGCTATCTTTCTATAGCACTATTGTAGAAAAAAATGGAGAAGAGAGTGCTGTGGATACTACCTTGAGTTAGTGAATGATAGGTGGTTCAACACCTGATCTTTCTCACCTTTGGGATGCCCGACCTGAAATTTTACTTTGGGCCAAGAGAACTATATTAGCACTACTAGCAGTGGAAATAATATGTCTAAAAGGCAGATGTTGATTCAGCTAAAAGCTCTTAAAGTGATAATCTATCCCAGTCTGTTTTAATACCTTGGGGTGATCTTTCAGTAGAATTATAAAATAAATTTATATTTTAGCATCAATTTAATTATATTATTTTTTCCCTTCCATGCAGGTTCTGATGACAATAACTTGAATTCAATCTTCTATGAACATTTAACTCGGTCCCTTCAGCACAGCCTGTGTGGAGACTTACTCTTGGGGCGATGGGGGAACTACAGTACTGGAGATTGCTTTATTCTTGCTTCTGACTACCTCAATGCACTTGTACACCTTATAGAGATTGGCAATGGCTTAGTCACTTTCCAGCTGAGAGGGCTTGAATTTAGAGGTAAAATCTACGTGGATGCACTTTTCATTAATCTTCCTGTACTACTTTCTGCTTCAGACTTCATAACATGCAAATTTAGTCCATTGGATTAATACACATTTTAGACTGAGGTGCTCTCTGAGTCTGGGTAAAAATAATAGAGCAGGACAGAGTTCATTTTATAATCTCAGATCACTTAATCCTTACTTTCTTCAAACACTTCAACAAAAGTTCTGTTACATGTTTTTTCATCACTGAGTTCTATTTTAGTAATTTCTGACATCTTTCCAATGAGTATAGCACTGGACTTAAAAAATCTGAGGTACGATCCAGACATCTCTGATTAAGTGAGCCATGAACTCATGGAGGTCCTTAATTACCTATCCCAGCATTTCTCATTTCTTTCCCTACTATATAACAAATACAAATCATAACTACTAAACTATTAGAGCTGTTATCATTAATGCTCCTATTTCTAAGAATTATTTTTTTTCATTTCAGGAACTTATTGTCAGCAACGAGAAGTAGAAGCTATTACTGAAGGGGTTGAAGAAGATGAAGGGTTTTGTTGCTGTGAACCTGGTCATATCCCTCATGTATTGTCTTTCAATGCTGCCTTTGGCCAGCGTTGGTTGGCTTGGGAAGTTCTAGTCACAAAGTATGTCTTGGAGGGCTACAGCATCACTGACAACAGTGCTGCTTCCATGCTTCAGGTCTTTGATCTAAGGAAAATACTCACCACATACTATGTCAAGGTACGTCTGTAAGCCAGGAATGTAGAATTGTCTTCCTCTTTACAAATGTGTAAGAAGCTGGTTTTATCCAAGCTGTTAATATCTGTGCTATCACTTGTGCCTATATATACCACTATTTTAATTATTTTCAAAAGAATAGGTGGGAATGTGCCTATGGAAAAAATCATATTGGCTAGATATGTATTGGTGAGGGAAGATGCTTTGAGGCTGAATGTGTGCATAGTCTGAACTTCAAACATAAATCTCCATCCTCCCACCCAGAGGAGCCAAAAATAATGAATACTGTGCAAACTGTTCTTCTAAATGGTTTCACATTTTGTTTGTGTAAACCATCAGATAAACTAATGCATTGGAGTATTTTCTTTTTCTCCATTTTTTTCCCTTTCCTTCACTGCTATGGTTAGGATCTGGTGAACAAACCAGCTAGGCTCAACAATTACAGAGGATGTGTTTAGTCCTTTAGTCTTTTTCTCTGTGTTTTGTAAATACTTAAAAGTTATGATCAGATGTGCATATTCCAATGCCTTTAACCTTATATCTTATAGGGTATCATCTATTATGTAATATCTTCTCCCAAGCTAGAGGAATGGTTATCAAATGAAACAATGCAGGAAGGGCTGCAGCAATGTGCAGACCAAAATTACGTTGATGTAGACCCTACATTTAATCCTAATATTGATGAGGATTATGATCATCGCCTAGCAGGGATTTCAAGAGAGAGTTTTTGTATAATTTATCTTAACTGGGTGGAATATTGCTGCTCTCAGAGAGAAAAAGTAAGTACTTTTGAATGATTAAGGAATCCTAGGAAGATATGGTGTCTTACCTCTCAAACAGTATCTAAATCCTGAAAAATAATGCATATTAAAATGTGAAAACATACATTGAGGAAGTAATTGTGCATTTGGTTAAGAAAAACTTTTTTATTTAAGGTATTTAAACTGCCCAGAGTAAATTTAAAAATGTCCCATTGTTCTAGTGAATAATGCAGCAGTCATCCACAAGCATAAAAAGGCTACTAATTTCACAGTTGGAAACAGTATCAGAGGCATAGTAACTTCAGAATACATTACATATAAACCAACTTTGAAATGGGGGGCAAATATATTTTAACTAGACACTGTTTAAGATTCTGTGGAAAGGAAGATCATTGAGAAAGCCTTCTCCATTCTTCTGACACAGAGACTTGTGATAAAGGTATGATACAGGTTAAATACCAATTTATTAGAAAGCAAATCCATTGGATTGCTCTTAGCGATCCTTATTAGCTGCCTGTCCCACGGATTACCTTACCTGCCTTTTTTCTGGGAAGGTGAGCACACTTTCAAATAAGCATGGGCTGCAACCACCAACCTTTTTTTTCCATTTTCTAAGAATATCTAAGTGCCTAAATGAATTTTGACCTAAAAGTAATTATGTCAGGCAGAGCAAGAAGGCTGGGAAATAGAAAAAAGAGGTAACCATTGCCAACATATTGCCTACCTATGTACCAAAGAAAAGATGGTTTTCCAGCATTCTGCTTACAAATAGGGCCAGTATTTCTCTGGAAAACCCACAAGGTGAGCATGTTCTTCCAAAGGTCATACTCAGAAAAGTATTGTTTTTAAAATTTGAAAATTCATTTGACTATCATAACTTGGCTTTGATACATTCATGAAGGATAGATTCAAGCTGATATCCTTCACATATTTCTGGAAATCTGCTTTATGTACTAATTATTAATTATATGAATGCTTCTTTTGTTTGTTCCAATATGCTGCCACTTCAGTTATGAACCTTGCATAATTTTATAAACCTTGGTACGCCTATTATCACTTACTAAGCTTGGTTTTCAAAACTGAAATGCCACAAGCCCTACAGCTTTTTTCAGAGAGAAAGCATTTGCCACCTTGAACAACACTGATGCCTATATCAAGCTGAAGATATCAGCATAGATTATTGATCTATGAGACTACTAGTTAGATAAAGGCCAAATAAATTAATACAAAAGTGAAGATACATTGAGTAGGTTTTCCATATAGGTGCTCTCCTAACATTCATTTAAGTAGGAGTTTTTGCAGAGAGATTATGTTGGTCTGTGACTGTAATGAAAATTTGATTTGATTTGATTTGATTTGATCTGTAGAGAGGAGGCCTTCACATGCACAGCTATAGATATTCATGCTATATGTGGAGATGTCAGGAATGTGCAACATTGGGTGTTGAACTACTTGGTAGGGTCCCACTTACATGTTGGCTTAAAGTATTTGTATTACATCTGAAGAGAATTTACTGCTACCAAGAATCTCAGAAAGTATGCATCCCATACTGGGTATTATTCCCCATGGATTTTTTTTTCCTAAGAAAGTAGGAAAACATGCATGAAACATTACAGTTTGAGTACACACAAAAACATCTTATATGCTTTACCTAATGTTTTAATTTTTTTTTCTTTCTTTACTCAAAGCCACTCAATGCAGATAAGGATTCTTCTCTGGTTACCCTTTGCTATGGGTTGTCTGTTCTTGGTCGGAGAGCTCTGGGTACTGCTTCACATCACATGGCTAGGTACTGTCATTTATTATTCCAGAATAGGTCCCTTAGAATATGTCTATACCTTTTTCCATTCCTATTCTTAAAATTTGACTTATCAGAATTGAGTAGCTAATTCAGTCTCTAAATGTGACAAATTCTGACAGGATGCTAAGCAGGAGGAGGAAGTTTATCCTGCTGCAGTTTCCCTCCATAAACATTTAGTATTTTAGAACACTTAGGTCTTGCCCTTTGGCCTCTATGTTCCTCATCTAGATGATTTTAAGAAGATTTTTTTCAATAACAAGTTGCAACTCTTTAAAATTAGTGACAGTATTGTACAATAATGATTTTTTCTTAAGCTCTTGGCATTCCCCAAGCTTGCTTTTCTCCTTCCACATTTTTCACGACCAGGCTAACTAACCTCTTCAGTGCATGGTGGAGTGAAGTTTATATATGTTAGTTTGTCCTACCTGTGTCAATTGGGGTATTTCTTTCTTCTTTGATTGTTCCTGTTTATTTAGTGCTGGTTCCTGTTTATCTGGCATTGGGTAATAGATGCAAGATGAGGAAGGATGTATTTAGATCTGTTTGCCCCTTTCTTTGATTTCTGGGTTTTTTTCCTTTTTTGAATGGTTCATAGCTAGAGCTTATCTCACTGTGTCTGTTAATGACTAATTTCTCAGAGTGCCACGGCTGCTAAAAAAATTTGCTTGCATTTTTGGATCTTTAACTTTATTACAGCCACTGACCAGCACTGAGTTGGTCTTTGAGACAAGCTCAGTCTATAAACATCTGGAAGAAGAAAAGGGAACTCAGAGAATGCTAAGAACCCATCAGTTCAACCCTGAGCTATATATCTTCTCCACTATTGCAGTACAACTTTTGTTACTATATTGTCAGTCTCCTTTAAAATGAATAATGAAATTTAACAAACATAGTGAATGACAGTAGGGAACATCAGAAATCTTAGAGTTCCCCTAATTTCAAGAACAGAATAAGTATAAAAATGATTCTGAAAGAAGTGAAAGATTCTGAGACATAGAAATAATTTGTCAGTAAATAGGCCAGATGCCTATTCAGTAAATAACTGCAGAGTACAAGGTAATGGAAGTTTCCAAACAGAACTACTGCTGTTCTCATTAACCCAAAGAATTTAAGCCACTTTTCTGCCCAACTAACTTGAGGATGATTAGTTTCCCTTTAGCATTTCAGCCACTGTTTGAATGCATAGCCAGGACAGATGAGGAACTGAAGAATGATTGTCAGTTTTGTTTTGTTTTTAACTCTCCTGATTTATATTTGTTTATGATGGCAGTCCTAATTTGCTTTGGCAGTCTGCATCGTTTATACAGAAATGAAAGTGTTACTTTTTTCAACTTATGTTAGAATGCTGAATGCTTGCTTTAATGTTTGGGGTTTCTCTCCCAAACTAAACAGTAATCTGGAATCTTTCCTGTATGGGCTCCATGCCTTGTTTAAAGGAGACTTTCGTATATCATCAATTCGAGATGAATGGATTTTTGCAGACATGGAATTACTGAGAAAAGTGGTGGTCCCTGGAATACGCATGTCACTAAAACTGCATCAGGTATAAAGACTGCTTGTGCACGTGTGCATCAGCTGAAAGTGGCATAGATTATTGGCAAGGGATCTGTTGCAATCCTCCCATTGGTAAAAGTTTGATTCTAGAGCAAATGAAGCTCTTGAAAGGGGAGTCATTTTGTAGTAATGTGCAAGGAAAATGGTTAATGGAGAAAACAGTGCCAAAAAACACAGCAAAAATTATCTCAATGTTATACTTCAGTAAATGGTGCTTGGTTCACATGTGTATTTGTATACATAATAGACATATATGCAAAGAATGATGCTCCAGTACATTGATAAATAAATGGATATTGATTGGCAATACCATTCTTTGTCAGTTTATTTAGGATATTTTATCGAGGAAAATATTTAACTTCCAAGAAGTAAATTGGCTTTGAAAAATGTTCAGTCATCTGTTTAAAGTGGATTTATTTTCACAAATAGCTTTATAATTATGGATACATAAATTGTGTGTATCTGTTTTACTATCCATATTAGCAGGAGCAGCAGTTTAGTCTAGAGTGTATTTTGAATGGGTGTTTTAACAGATCTGTTTGTTTTTTTTAAACAGCTGCTATTTTCCTTGCAAGATTATCTCATATAAGAAAGAGCATGGTACATGGAAACAGCTAATTTGGGAAAAATGGTTGGAATTAAATGGAGAAGGGAAGAATTGAGCATCTAGGAATTGAAGAGAAGCAGGCTATGCCTTGCAATGCCACTGAGTGCAAAATTCTCTGGTATTGCTGTATCAAATTTTCCCTGGTCTCCATTTGGTTATTTTCCCATTTTTTAATACCAAACTTTCAGAAGCATATATTCTTTTTTAGATGCATTTCTCACAAACAGGTACAATTTTTACATCTTTTTGACAAGAGAAAAACTATGTTAGTTAACTGCATTTGGTATTGCCATGGTGCCAAATCTCACAAATCCATACCTGGAGAAATCCATGGCTGAGTTCTTTTACATCTCAACTTAAAACCTAGACTGTGATCTATGAATTCTTATACAATAGTAAATTTGTAGGGAGACAGACTACTCTTCATTGTTTAGATGTTTTTGTTAATCTGATAACTTGATGTAATCTTAAATAATTGTTGAGATTGGCAAGATATAAACTGTGAGTCTATAATTTTAGCATAGGCTAGAATATAATAATTTCCCTTTTCACAGTGAAGGCTCATATTGAACAGTGCTTTTACTCTTCTGCTTAGGATCATTTCACCTCTCCAGATGAATATGATGATCCTGCTGTTCTCTACGAAGCTATCACAACACACGAACGAAACCTAGTTATAGCTCATGAGGGGGACCCTGCTTGGAGAAGTGCTGTACTCTCCAATTCTCCCTCCTTACTTGCCCTTCGCCACGTGATGGATGATGGCACCAATGAATACAAGATCATCATGCTGAACAAGCGCTATCTGATCTTCAGAGTCATTAAAGTAAGATGCTATTAGTGGGGTGGATGAAACCACATATTTTAGGAGGAGATGTAATAAGTGGAGAGGATGGGCATTTATTACTTGATAGTGTGAAATTGGTGTTTTGGCTTTTGATTCCTTTTTACATGCTGTGATTTTGCTAACCAGTTCTTTTAAGTTAAATTGTTCTAGGTTTTTTATGCTTTAATTAAAGAAATTTGCAGGACTTGCAGACTAGGCAAAAAGCAATTACATTTTATTTTTAATTTCAGAATTGGGAGAGGTGTAGTGTAGGCATCTCTCTCACTACCTTGCTACATCCTTCTTCCTACAGCACACTGATACAGTTTTTATATATTTCTTGTACATAAGTAATTTTTCAATCAATAGCAGAGTGCAAACAAATGAGAGGAAGCAGTAGAAGCAGGGAACATCCTGATGACATATTAGCAGCTAAGATGTTGAGCTATGACTCACAGCACTTAATGAGATATAGGCACTTACCAAAAGTCTTAAGAAGTATAAACAGGAAGTTTTTTAAACAATGTGTATTTAGATAAATGTCTTAGTTGAGCTCCATCTGAGAAACTTAACCTCTTCAATAGTGGGGAAAAGATCCAGTAATGCTGAGGATGCATCAGAATAACAAGGGAAAAGCAGGGAAGGAAATTCAAGGGTAGAAGAACAAAGAGGAAGAAAATATGGAGGTAGACTTGTCCTTTTCTAAAAACCCAAGTGTGCCATGAGTAAAACAAAGGAAACGAGAAGAGACTTTTTTTAAAAAAAGTAACAATAGCAGAAAAGCAACAAAATTAATAGAGAATTACAGGAATATAAAATTTCCATAACAGAAAATGCTGAGGTTGTTTTCTTCTGTTACTGGTATTATTTTAACCTCCTTTTATATAGAAAAATGTAAGCTGCTTAGAATGGTGTGTGAATTGGAACAGCATAGAAGTTGAATAAATAAATAAATAAATATAATATATGCATGAATGCTTTCCATAAAGTTAAATACAGAGGCTATAAGTTTCTGAATTAATTAGTTAATTAATTTTAGTTAATTATTTAAAAGGTAAAACTTTAATGTACAGTTTTAAGGGTGTTTAAATCTTGAGGGTATTTATAATTAGGACTGAAGTGTGTATGTGTGTGTGTGTGTGTGTGTGTGTATCCTGTTTTCGATATGCATTTTTAAAAAATGGTTGTAATTTCAGACCACTTTTGTAGTAGTAGGTTTATTTGGTAAAATCAGCAGTGAATATTTCATCTCTGCTGATTTTACCAAAATATTTCATCTCATGCAGTTATAGCTACTCTGTAGACTTATGCATTTTGCTACACTATTTTTCTACATATCTTCCCTGTTTCTGTGTTCTTGCAGGTAAATAAGGAATGTGTGCGCGGCCTTTGGGCTGGGCAGCAGCAGGAGTTGGTCTTCTTGCGCAATCGAAACCCAGAAAGAGGGAGCATCCAAAATGCAAAACAAGCTTTGAGGAACATGATTAACTCATCTTGTGATCAACCTATTGGATACCCAATTTATGTCTCACCTCTGACTACTTCTTATTCTGATAGTCATGAACAGCTGAGAGAGATTCTTGGTGGTGCCATCAGTTTGGGAAACATCAAGAACTTCATAGTATCTACATGGCACAGGTGAGTTTAAAAAGTCCCCAGAGTACAATTGCTCATATTAGTATATTTAATTATAATGGTGCATTATAAAGTTTTGTATTTTATCACTTTCCTCTTACGATGCCAACCCAAAGTAAGATTCCTGTTAAAACAGGGATATTGCTTTTATTACACACGTGGAAAGACCATTCCAGTACGTTGTCAAAATTGAGTTTGGCAACAGGCACTTTAATTTCAGTTGTATTATTTACCTACTGCAAACATTATCTATGGATAAAATTTGCTCTGTGCAAAACTCTGTTCCAGGCACAGAACTCTCAATATTCCCTGGTACATCCCATTTTTCTCCTGGAATTCACTGTTCCATGGGTGATTTGTAAGTTTCTGGAAGTAAATTGAGTAATACAATCTCTCCTGTTTTGTTTCTCCCATCCCTATAGCAGCACCCAATACAGCTGAGAGAACTGGTGTTGTCTTGATTAACTTTTGGACCAGGCACACTTGCTCAGCTTTATTTATCTCAAGGAACTGTTGTGAGGTAGAACAATGCAGTGATGGAGAACTATATTATGTCATCTTGAATTCCTGGAAGAAAAATAGGATCTAAATGTAAGATAAATAAATATGAAGAGAATGGGTCAAGATATGAGTTGTTACTTTGGAAGATTCTGATAGAATCTGTTACCTGCTTTCTTTAGTCTGCTTGCTATTGGTTTTTTGTTCTGTTCAGATTAAGAAAAGGTTGTGGTGCTGGCTGCAACAGTGGAGGAAACATTGAAGACTCAGATGCTGGAGGTGGTGCTTCCTGCACAAGTAACAGTGCAACTGTCAATGATTCTCAGAGCAGTGTATCCCAAGGAGGAGGGAATGCAACTGTTGGACAGGGATCTGGAGTAGGACTGCATCCTCCCATCACATCTCATCCTGTCACCCTAGGTAAAACTGAGCTAGTGTATGAAAGAGTATACATTCAAATATCTCACTGCCAGACTGGGAGCATTAGCCTTTCAAATGTTGATTTTAACTTCCATCTTCTCATCAGCAATTGTGTTTAACAATGTTTGGAATCTACAGGTCCCGTACACTCATCCACCTTGCAGCTTTAGTGATTCTGTGGAGAGTAATAGGAAAGATAGAGTGTATTTTTTCCTATGAAGATCAGCACACATATAAAAGACCTAAAAATTACCTTCTAAATTCTTGATATCATGGAGCTGCATGTATTCCTAAGTGCTTTCTCAAACCAATCCTAAAATAACAGTTTGGTAGAGATAAAATCAAAGCTGGACTCCAACTTTAGGGCAGAGCTTCTGGAGATGACTGAGACTCAGATGCTCTGGTTATCTGAAATGGGTTTGATCCGGTTGGTCCTGATGATATGGACAAGAGTTCTTGGAACTGTTACCTCGGTCACCTGTGTGTTGGAGCCATGCTCCTGGTTAGCCAAGGTTTCCTGGGCGGTGACATGTGGCTGGATCCTGGCGCTGATGAATTCATCATTGAGTGAGGGAGTGGTCTTGTCACTGCTTAAAGAGGCAGTGGTTTACCCCCTCCTCAAGAAGGCATCACTGGATTCAACCTTTTTGGATAACTTTCATTCCATCTCCAATCTTCTTTTTCTAGGGAAGGCTGTTAAGGAGGTGGTTGTACAGCAGCTTCAGAGAGTCCCGAAGGAAACAGATTATCTTGACTGTTTTCAGTTGGGTTTTAGACTGGGCATGAGACCAAAACAACATTGATAGCACTTGTGGATGACCTCTGGTGAGAGGGATGGGGGTGGTATGTCCATCCTGGCTGTTCTTGATCTCTCAGTGGCCTTCAATACCATTAATCATGGTATACTTCTAGACCAGCTCCAGGAAGTGGGAGGTACAGTTTCGCACTGGTTTCCCTTCTTTCTTCAGGGCCAATTCTGGTCAATGTTGATGGAAGGGTGGGAGAGATCTAGCCCATACCCTTTCTTCCCTCAGGGCTCACTTCTCTCCCCATTCCTATTTCTCATCTACATGAAGGCATTGGGCAAACTTATCCATGGGGGATACTGGGCATGGGGTGATACTAATAGCATACTGATGATACCCAGCTTTACATCTGCACCCCAAGTGATGCTAAGGAGGTTCTGTCTCAGTGTCTGGAGGTTGTGGGATCTGGATGGGGAGAACAGGCTTCAGCTCAACCCTGGCAAGACTGAGTAGCTGTGGGTTTTAGGGCCTCCTAGATCCAGGGTTTTTCCATCTTTGGTTCTGGTTGCATTACCCCAAACAGATCCAGTGCACAATTTGGGAAGTTCTTGACTTACAGCTCCTGTTCAAAGAACAGGTGACAGCCATGGCCAGGAAGACTTTGTTTTGTGCACCAGTTTTGTGCACCAGGAAGGCACTGCTCATGGTCACTCATGCCTTTTGTCACCTAATGAGTAGATTACTGCAATGCGCTGTGCATGGGGCTGCCTTTTATTACTATCCAGAAGTTGCAGCTAGTCTAGAATACAGTGATGCAGGCAGATATGGGCACACCTCAGTACGCCCATATTACACCTCTGCTCCACAAGCTGCACTGGCTTCCAGTGTGCTTCCAGATGGAATTCAGGATACTAGTTCTCACCTGTAAAGCCCTCAGTAGAATGTAGCTAGGTTATTTGCAGGATCGCCTTACCCCAGTTGTTTCTACCTGTCCCACTAGGTCTGACAGGAAAGGCATACTCCTGTCACTTCAATTAAAGAAGGTTATGGGACTTTGGAAGCATGCCTTTTCTGTCATAGCAGCTGTCCTCTGGAACACCATATTCCCTAAGACCAGATTGGCTCCAACCCCGCTGGCCTTCTACAAAGTGCTAAAACTGGAATGTGCTCCAGAGCCTCAGGGTTGGGAGGTTAGATGGCTCTTTGAGTAGTTTCTGTTTATTATCTTATTGGGTCCATCCTTGGTGGCCATTCTTGATTTTTCACTTTGCTAATGTTATTTTTATTGTTTTAATGAATTGTTAGCCATTCAGAGTCACATTGAGATAAGGGCCATATACATCAATTTAATAATTAATTAATTAATTACCTTATACTATATTTGCATTTCATTACCCAGCGAAAGATCTAAATTTACTTTGCACATTATGTCAAGGCCACCTTAAACAGTTTCTTTTGGTTATTTTCACCACATGTGAAGTTCTTTGTAGCAACTCACCAAATGAATCAATCAGTTGTATCTATGCCTTACCCCTCCTCAAATCATAATAACAAAAAGTAAAATGTCCAGAATAAATAAATTCCTGATTACATGGTGAAAGCTGTCATACAGAGCAATAATAAACAGATTGTATCTGCCAGTTATTAAGAGTACCAGCTATAAAAGAAAAAAAAATCTTAAGTTCGTTATGGAAGAAGTTGAAGGGAGTCCTATGTAGTTATTGGACATACTTTCTCCAATGTATGTGTAATAGGCATTGCTGCTTCTAGAAGGAATTGATCCAGAATTTAATTTGAATGTTAGTCAACATCCAAACCAATAGCTTTTTCAGTTTTCCATTCAGTTTTAGTTCAATGGAATTGTACAACAAAAGAATAAACAAAACTATAATATATAATATAAACTTCAATTTATTCTTTGCTCATGTGTTTTATTTTTAGGCACCAGCCAGAGTGCTCATTCTGTGCAATCAAGCCTTATCAGACATTCCCCTGCTCGTGCTTCAGTTGCCAGCCAGTCAACCTATTGCTATAACAGTCGTCATTCATCCCTCCGGACATCCACCACAGGCTTTGTGCCTTGCCGACGCTCTTCCACCAGCCAGCTTTCCCTTCGCAATCTTCCATCATCCATACAGTCCCGTCTGTCCATGGTGAACCAAATGGAATCGGCTAACCAGACTGGTGTTGCCAACACACAGCATGGCCTCCCTTCTTCAAGCAGTTCCAGTCAGAGCATCCCAGCCTGCAAACAACATGCCCTTGTTGGCTTTTTAGGGACTGATGGAATGACAAATGTCACTGATTCACAGGCAGGCACAAATGTGAGCCCTGTGAACCAGACACAAACCAAAAGGGATGATGTTGTTTACAGAATTCAGGTAGATAAAAACATAGGAATAGATCTGGTTTTTATCCTCTTTGTTATCTAATGACTATTTTTATTGCTAGTTACATCTTTAATTCTTAAATCATCTGTACATTTCTGGAATGCAACACTGTGGAATGAAAAACTAATTCTTAATGCACAGTTCTTCAGATGTAATACATCTTAACAAGCTGGTATTCTCTAGGGTTGTGCTGTGCTTTGGATACACTTCCAAAATGGCACTTCAGAGTATATAGGAAAGAAAGCCTTCTCTAAAGAGCAGACAATGAATAAGGCAAAGTTATGTACAGAGAATACAGACCTTTGTATTACAGAAAAATATGGTTTAAGTTAAGCATTAAAACTGGTTCACCAGCTCTCTATAATGTTACAGCAATGCTGTTATATGGAATATATAAATTAAGCAGTTACTTGTTTCTTTTTTACTCCATGTTTCAGTATTTTTACATTGAATAGGTTTGCTTGTCTAGTGTTGACTTGAAGTCCAAGCCTGATGACCCAAGTTTGGAAACTGAGAAAAGCATTAATAGGAATCATTGAGTTATATCATCTTTCCTCTGTGTTCTACTCAATCTAGTTGTAGGAGTATGAAACCTGTGGCCCTCTAGATTTTGTTGAAACATATCTCCCTTCATCTCTTATTGTGCTATCTATGGTTTATAAGGTTTGGAATCCAATGACACCTGGAGGACCACAGGTTTCTTAACCATGCTTCAAATGAATAGCTGCATAATTTTTAAGGAGGGATATGCAAAACATTTCAAATTGAAAATGTTTTTTTTAAAAATATTTTTTTATTTTTACAACAAACACAAAACATACATGAACAAACAAAAACATAGAAAGGCATAAAAAAAGCATCTTCCATTTTATACCGTGTGTCAACCAGTTACCAACTCATTGGTGCCCCTTTCATAATCTTAAATTCTCATATCATCTATTCAAAATATACTTGTATACTTATCAATTAACAATTATTAATCATTCATAGCTAATCTATAGAATCATTTATTACAAGAAATTTTAACTTTCAATAGGATTAGTAATACATTTTCATCTATCGGTTATATGTGTATATATATAATAATTAATATCAAATTTCTATTATAAAATTTCCTAATCCATTACATTACTATATTTTCTCAGTGTCATATAAAATTACTTATCTTCTTACTCTAATTTCAAATCTCAATTTAACTCATCTCTGCACATTCCATAATTTTCAATAACTTCCTCCTGCATAAGTACTTTTTAATTTTTCCAATTCTTAAAAGTTACAGTTCTAACCAGTATCAGTTACAATATCAGTTACAGTTCTAACCGGGTTACAGTTCTAACCAGATTCTTCACTACATGTTTCAACAAAAATGTCTCTAGTTTTAAATCTATACGTTACTATATTCAACCATGTATAAATTTTAGTCTAATCTCTTGAAACATTTACAATCAAATACAATTTTTAACTATATATCTCAGATTTATACTTTATTCCAGCGCTTGCATAATTTTGAGTTCACCCTTTTCATTCAATATCCCAAAATATCTAGCTGTTTATTCCTTTTTCTATATTATTGGATAAGAGAAAGCAATAATAAATGTCCTTTCAAACATTCTGCTTTTTGAAGCTTCTGTCAGTTCCATCATTGTTGTATTCCCCTCGTTTTTTCTTTAAACATCTGAAGTAGTTTCTTTCAATATTGTTTTACTTCTTCTTTTTGTGCATTCTCTTAGTACGATTTTCCATTATAATCTTGTATAATCTTTTCTCACCCTCAGTGCCAAGAACAAGTCTGTCCCTCTTCATTTATCAGTTGATTAACCCTTTTAATTCTCAGTTTATAAGCCTCACAATAATTCTGTTTAATGTTTCTGATTTCTTGTACTATTTCTTCCTTTTCCATTGATCCCGTTTTATGTTTAATTAAGTCCATTTTAGCTTTAATATCTTTTTTCTTTTTTTTGCGGGAATTTCTGCAGCTCTTCTTCCAGTTTTTTATAGTCATCCTCAATAGTTTAAAGATCTTTTTCTGCATTGTGTTTCTCGTATAGTTTATTATCTTGATAAACCTTCATTGAGTCAAAGGATTCTTTATCTTTGTTCTTGCCAAAAATAAGAAAAAAAAAAGCAAGAGGAGAAAAAAAAAAAAAGAAGAGGAGGGAAAAGACTAAGTCTCTTTAAAAAAAATCCAACTGAGGGGGGAATGGAGAGCAAAGCAGAGCTTCTAGCAGAAAGAAGAGCTACTGCCACTAATCAGGGCTCTTGTGACTAGCTCAAACTTTCCATCTTGATATTTTCAAAATCGCTTTCAACTCCACTTTCTTGTTTATAGTTACGGATGGCACCTGTATAAACATGCACATCCCACTATCTTTTTAGAAAGCACAGGGTCCTTGAGCATGCATCACAATAGAAGAAAAAAAGCACTATGTCGAGCCTCTAGATGGCAGTGCAACTTTCTTTCATTTACTTTCTCTTAACTCCACTTTCCCCATTTCAAAATCAAAAAGTATAAATTTCTTATAACAATAAAGAAATCTTAGAAAAAAGGCTTAAGATAAAGAGTTATTGAGTATTAAAAAGAAAAAGCCAATCCAGTTAAAAATATATTTTTTTAAGAGAAAAACATCTTGCCAATTCCACTAAAAAGGGAAAGTTGAAAAGAAAAAAAATTTCCCCCCCTTTTTTTATAAGGCTCAATCTCGCCGCTTAATCCACTTTTCTTCACTTTTAAAAATCTCTTTAAGGTGTTCTCTAAGAATAGTTGAATAGTAAAAGTCCATCTCACCCAGTTGACACCCCTCACTTCCTTCTTCCTTTGGAGCTGCCCCGGCTTTCACAGCCATTTTGGCTGCCTCTCCTCCGCCGGCTTCAAGAGCTTCTCCCGGGATCAATCTGGGACTTGCGGCGTCCCTGAGATCCGCGGGACGCGCCCTTTGCGATCGCCATCTCTACGGGACGGCTTAGGTCCATCGGGACCGTCCGGGGGAGGAGATATCGGCTGCGATCCTGGGAGCCCAGGATCGCCCGCCGTATCGCCGCGACACCAGCTCCGCCCTCCCAAATTGAAAATGTTTTGAGCTATTTCAAAATGGGGCATTTCAAACTCAGTTCTTGTACAGCACTAATTTTAAACTGCTTCTTTTGTAGATTATAGATCCTAGCCAGATTTTGGAAGGGATCAACTTATCCAAAAGAAAAGAACTACAGTGGCCAGATGAAATGATAAGACTAAGAGCTGGAAGAAACAGCTGGAAAGACTGGAGTCCTCAGGAAGGCATGGAAGGCCATGTAAGTTTCATTCCTCAACAGCCTTTGATATTGGCATCCTCAGAAATTATATTGAATGTATGTGAATTCAAAAAGTGGAGCAGAGCGTCAATTCTACAAATTCTAAATTATAATAATTATAAGGGAATATACATAATACTGTCTCTACATTATGAGTTCTGGAAGCCTTAACTTTTTAAAAACAACAACTTAAGGCCCAATCAATTCTGCACAAAGTTTCTTGGAAGGTAAGAGCACAGGATAGTAAATCCATATGAGGCAAATATACATAAAGAATTGCACTACAGGTAGTTCTCAACTTATGTCCATTTGTTCAGTGACTGTTCAAAGTTATGACAGTGCTGAAAAAATGGACTTATGATTGGTTCCCGAAGTTATGGCTGTTGCAGTGCCCCCACGGTGACATGATCAAAATTCAGGTGCTTGGCAGCCCGCCTGCACTTACCACCGCAGTGGTGCTTCAGCTCCCCACATCCACCTCTCTCCCTCCATCTCTGCCCTTTTGGCTGTCCTCCACCCTGCCTTGCAGGGCCACAAGCAGCCCCAGAACTGCACAACTCTGGGGCTGCTTGCCACACTGTAGCTCACGGGCTTCTTGGCACCCCATGGTTCTGGGGCTGCAAGAAGCCCATGAGCTACAGCGCAGTGTGAAGCTGCAGTCGTCCCTGGAAGCCTAAGCTGCCCCAGCCTGCGCCAGCAAGCCGCAGTGCCCAGGAAGCCCCAGCAAGCATTCATTTGCCCATCTGCGTTCTCTCCCAGTTCCCCGCATCAACCTTTCGCCTTTTGCGCCCATCCGGCAAATGTTTCCTACATCCCCTGAGCCTTTGGAAAGCTGCACTGCCTTCTGAAATCTGCACTGCCTTCAGAAAGACGGTCCAGCTTTCTGAGGGCTTTCCAATTGGACGAAACTGTTTCTGGTCTTCTCCATTGGCTGGCATTCTTATTTGCACCATGCTGCTGGGCCAGGATGGGGAACCACGTGTAGGAAACATTCACTGGAGAAGCTGGATCCAAAAAGGAGACAGCAAAGGCAGCGAGGCATTTCTGCTTTGGCCACAGCGGCTAGGCGCAAAAGGCAAAAAGTTGGTGTGGGAAACTGGGAGAGAAGGCAGCTGGGTGAATGAATGCTTGCTGGGCAAGCTGGGCAGCTGAGGCTTCCAGTGGTGGCTAGAGCTTCACACCGCGCTGCAGCTCAGGCTTCTTGCAGCCCCAGAGCTATGGCGCGTCAAGAAGCCCCTGAGCCACAAGGCAAGGCGCAGGACAGCCAAAAGGGCAGAGATGAGGGGGGAGATAGGCAGGTGGGGGATTTGGAGGCAGTCCGTCACCTTACTGAGGCTTGGGGCTGGGAGTTACCAAGCCTGGAATGGCTTGGCTTGGGGTGGGTCCTCAAGTAATGACCAGTGAAATTCACTTAATGATGGCAAGGGGGATTGCAGGGATTGCCATCACTAAGCGATGCAGTCATGTGACATCTCACTTTATAACCGCATCGCTTAGTGATGGAAGTTCAGGTCCCAATTGTGGTCATAAGTTGAGGTCTACCTGTATTTACCAAAGTATGACTTATCCTGTTCCCTTGTTTCAGTTCTGAGTGCTTTCTAGAAGGTATTCTCCCCTGTGAAATATAGGAATATTTCTATTATTATTTTATTCCCAGTATTATAGTAGAAAAAAATTCCAAGTTCTAGTGTTACTGCCTGAATATGTTTTCATTGCTTGCTCCCCCTGCTAGGTGATTCACCGTTGGGTGCCTTGCAGCAGAGATCCAGGGCATAGGTCCCATATAGACAAAACCATCTTGCTCGTCCAAATTGAAGACAAATATGTTGCAGTGATTGAAACTGGAGTTCTGGAACTTGGGGCTGAAGTGTGACCTTCTTGGGCAATTAACTTCTTGTCCATCTCTAAAATGTTTAGAAATTAAGTAAGGAGTCTCAGAAGGATACCCTAACAGCTCAAGTAATAGGAAGAGACTTGAAAACCAAGTTAAGGGTAGGGTGTCAGCCTCCAAAACAATAAAGGAGGCATTTTGGATATTTTTCAAGTTAGCTACTGAGGAAAATATTGTGCATGAAGGGTAAACAGGATATATCTTTTGCTTTATACATTATTTTATCCATTGCAATGCTTTAAAAGAACCCCACATTTTCCAAGTTTTAAAATAGGAGCATCTCATTTTTCTAATTGTCTTGCCAAAAATGTTTTGTCTCAGTAATGTAGATTCAGTTCATTTTTTTAAAGCAACTGAAAACTGTATAAATGTTGAGATCAGTGTGAAGCTGAATAGAATGTTTTATTAATTGCAAGTGTGACCAGATTTAAAAATTGTTATTTCTTCTAAGTGGAAAAAAGATCATTGAGAAAACTGCACTATTTTTTTTATGGCAATGCACTACAAAAATCTGAGATTGCTCAGAACATTTATTTATATATATATATATAAATAGAATATGTATATAAATATATAAAAAGAAGAAAATACCATTATTTAAATTGCCTTTGGGATTAACCACCTCCTCCTCCATATTCATATGATGGTAGGAAGTATCATTGATTCATTTTTGGCTTAACATACTACGTTGCTCAGCAGCATATTTATTATGTCCTATTCACAATATATAATGGAGTACCACTAATTATAGATGAAAACTCTAGGGAGGCCTGCTCTTGGTGAAGCAAATTGATAGTGCAAATATGCAGTAATGTTATCTTTTTAAAATGGGCTCAACAATACAATTGTGCATTTTCTTCATCTACTTTTGTTACTTTCCAATATAGAGACAACAAAAATATGTTACTGGTCTCCTTTGGAAAAAAAGTTTGCTTTTCTTTTTATGGAAAACTGGATGAAATACATTGTTTTAAATAAGGTTGTGACTTTATCTCTGTGTTGCGACTTACTCCTTTATTAGGTGAAATAATTTTACTTTATTAAAAATTAAAGGACAAAAATCAGAAGGCATGTTGTATCATATTACCTGTACCATTTTGCGTTTTAGCTCCCTTTAGTTGCTATTATGTTCTGTGACTTGAATTTATTTTCAGTAGTTATATATTCTATAATAACTGTACTTTGCATATAACTGTGAAACTGATTTATGTTGCATATCATCGATTTTTACTGATTGGGATTTGTAGTGTGTGTTTTCAGGGAAACGAGTTATTCAAACAGCAACAGAGTAAGGGGACAAAGCTGCAATTTTTTAACTTGCTGTTTCTATGACTTGCTCACAATGTTAATGGAAAGTTTTATATGTAGTGGTTGTTTCCTTTGTGTGATCTGAAAGTCTGTGGGGCTCAGTGGGAAACAGAACAATTTACAATTGTAGCTTTTAGAAGCAGCCATCTTTTGTTTTTGAACTATTCCAATATTTATTATGCACAGGTGATCTTACACGGAAGACATTGCAGTGAAATCAAAACTATTACATACTTAACGAACATAGTCAAATAATGTCATAACATGAACAATCTGATACCACGAAAAACAGTCTTTGTGGCTTGCTAAGTACTGTAGAACATGAAAATGCTGTTCTTACTGTATTATGATCTTGACCAGGTCACACTTTGCAAAGCTGTTCACTGCTGCAATTAATTCTTGCTAGCATCAGAAACCACTAACTTAGAAATGGACAGGGAAGGGGGAAGCAGCATGAATAATAAAATGTAGAAAGAAGCTTCAGAAAGATTTTGCTGTTCTGGTAAAATGTACATCACCTGCTAATATCTGAATGCCTCCAGTTTAATCCCTGACACTATAATATTTTCATTATTTTATAAACAAGAGAAAAGTCATTTTATGAGTTTTGGCCAGCCATCTTTCTTCACTTTTAATTGACAATTAAATATTCATTTATCTTCTTGACTTTCCCAAATATAGAAAGAAAATGCAATCTACCTTAAATTAGTAATTTTGAATATATTAAATTTATTGATAAAAAGGGTGCTTTTAAAGGTTATCTTGAATAAGGCAATGAACATGGTAATATGGAAAGTTAGATTTTTCTAAGATTTTTATTTCCTATTTTTAATCATTAATAGGAACAAAAATGGCACTCTGTGACATAGGATACTACATGCTACTGATTACATTTGTAACTAAAAACGGATATTGAAAGAGATGATAATTTCAAGGCTTCTGATATGATTACATGTAGATTCATTTAGAATGGTAAATTTAGTTTAAATAATTGAAAACAAATTACTTGATTAGCATAATTTCAATCATACCTTTGTTAGGTATAAATCTCATCTAATTAGCATTCACGAAAATATATATCCAGATTTATTTTCAGTTTAAGCTCATCTCTCAAGAATTTGACGTTCCTTTGTGTACGATTAACTGTTTAGCGTTCATGAAACTTTTCTCTTTGCTTGTTGTAGTATATGAGCTTGGAAGCCAAATTAATTGTTTTGCAGCTTTTCATATGTGGACTTGGTGGCTTTCTCCATCAATTTCTCCAACCAGTTATGGCAAGCATTCTGAAAACTTTACAGATTTTTTTGCATTTGATACTAAGTCTTGTACAAAACTAGTAATCCACTGAATGAATTTCTAGGCTAAGCTTTGATAATATTTATGTAGAAAGAGTTTATGAAAGTCAGTTTGCCTACTATCAATGTTTATAAATATATGCATAATAAACTGATAATCCAACTAGGCACTAATTTAATGTAAAAACACAGAAGTATACTTAGCTTCCCTGTTAATGTTTTGGGAAATTAAAGGAGAAATTTACCTCATGAAGTGCTTTAATTTTCATAAAGAACACAACCCTACTCTTGCTCAGTATTGAGGTGGTGTTCTGTAGATGTTCTTGTAACCTAGGAAATATATATGGAGGGAAGGAAAATGTTTTTGGAAAATGACATCTTTTAGAAGGTTTTGTTTTTTTTAATTGTTGCTTTTTCTACCTAGGCTTGCTGTTGGGGAACTAGTAGTTGCAATGTTGTGTGAAAATATTGAATAGATGGTACAGAATGTTATGGAAAAGGCCTTTGAAACCTTGGATTTGGGGCCAAATTTTACCCAAGCTGGCAGTGAAATGCCTTCTTAACCGATGAGATAACACAGTGATGCCAATCCTTTAGTTCTACACATTGGTAAGTGGTAATAACTCTACCAATGGAGTAGTGCATTTGAAAGAGCTTTTCAAGGCATACCTAAATATTTCATATTACCTGTAGGTTCAGCCACCATGGTTTTATGTACCTAATTTTATTAAGAGAGATTTTTCTTACCTATTATATAGGTTCTACTTGTCTGGTCTTACTTGGTGATTGGTAACCTAATGCCATTAGCCCTGCGATGCTAGACAGTGTAAGAATTATAGCAGTATTTAATATGTGCCTTAGTAAAATGATGGTGAGTACATAAGACCTTGGTGGGAACTACTGCCCATATCTAGTTTTCACCCAGATTTTTTAAAAGGCTTTTAAAAAGATGGCTGCTCCAAAAGGCTTCATAGATTTGTATGCACCATTCATCAGCAAACAAATTTGAAAATACAATTTAGACATTTCTACTAAATTTACACATGACCCAAGTGGATGACAAAAGTCACAAAGATTAAAAGTCAAACTTGTTAGGATCTTTATGAAACTTAGCCAGACAATGAACTGCTTATTATTACATTAAATAGATGGAGGGAAAAAATACAAGTTGGAAAATGAAATATGTGCTTTGCATTTACCAGCATATAGAGAACTTGCCAGGGATAGGGTTATGTGTATTTTGTATGTGTCAGTGAGAGTATGAGCGCGTGGGTGCGTGTATGTTGTTTGAAACAGCCTGTAAATATTGTCGCTGTTTAAAATTGGGAAAAGTTGAGGGAATTTGTTTGCAACATGTTGCTTTAAAAAGGACAGTATTGACAGTGAAGAAATAATGAAATTTAAAAAAAAAATCCTCTTGTTGTCCCTTGTTTTATTTTCACATTTAGTTTTTCACATCTAAGACTTTTGAACAACTACGTATAGATGTATGTTTCATGACTCTTTTTCCCTTGAAGAATAATGGTGAAAAATGTTCTGGTTGATACACCTTCTCTTCTGTTCTTTGAACAGAAATAACTTCATGTATGCTTCCATTGCTAAACTCCAAAGCTTCATTTACTGGAAAGTTTTGCTTCAATATTTTGCATTTTTACCAGCTGTGCATTTTATTATACTGATGCTATACTTTAGCTCCTGCTATTATCATCATTCTCCTCATTATCATTCCATGATAAATTTCAGCAGGGCATATCCCCTTCTTTCTAACCCCCCCCCTGCAAAATCTGACATTGATCTTATATAAGATTATAGTAATATTCAGTAACACTTAACACATATATTTACTGAGTAAGATCACTTGACCAATATTTATTGTGTAATTAGAGATCCTCTGATAGTGACCTTTTCTAGCAGCGGTTGTATTGGAGCTCTTGAGATCTTCAGCATGCAGCATTTTGAATTATGACTGAAACTATGAGGAGTATGTGGATTTGAGAAACATGTCTGAAGAAATAAAGTGGAGGCAACCCTAATTCAGTATGAGAAACATGACTTAGCATACAGGAAGATTCAAAGTCAAGCATTCAAAACCTGGAGAGATGTCTTAGTTTGCTTTTTATCATTCTTTTTGTCCTGTCTATAAGGATATTTGCAGATTTATAAAAAATAAAAATAAAACCAGACAAACCAAGGAATAATGATTGCTTATGGGCCTATATTGAATCTCTGATTAAATTAAGATTTGATCCAGAGACTTTCCAGATTCTCATTCTTACCTGCTAGATCATTCTTCTTCAACAGATGGTCTCCAGAGGTTTTGATTACAATTCTGAAGATAATTTAAGGAGCTTGTGCTGGCAAGTGAAATTTCAGGAAAGAATGTTAGATATAAGAGAGGAAAGGCAAGACATTTTAGAAATTGTTGTATAGTCAGAACAATGAAAGAAGTGAATAATTCTGGAATAGAAATGAGCTAATGGAAGATGTGAGAGAGAAGTTTGTGCTAGATGAAGATGAGGGATGAAGACCAGTATTTTAATAGAGAAACTGATGGGATCTGTCAGTACAACACACTTTGGAGTACAAAGAAGAGGGAAGAATTACGATGTGTAAGAAGTAAAAAGGGAAGATAGACTGATTAGGATAGAATGGGAAATGCTAGGAGTGAAGACAACAGTGTCAAAAAGGGGGTTATACAATGAATAATGAATAATACATTTATGTAAATTGGGGGGATGAAAATGAGCCAAGGCTTGTAAATCATTTGCCATAAGAAATGTCAAAACTATAATTTCATATCCACGTGCTTTTGTTCTATCTATCAGCCAGAATAGGTCATTTTATATTGATGAAGCTGTATCCTGCAAATTTAACAAAAATCAAAAGCCACAGCAGTTCTTGGGAATATTTTGAGAATGTTTTCTATCACATTTTGATGGGAAAAAGTACCTTTTGGGGAAGATAATTTGGTTAAATCTAAAGGTTCATAAAAACAAGGTGAGCATATTCAAAAGTACTGTAATGGGCCATGTTAAAAATAAAAATTACTGACGTGGTTGGTTAAAGGTTTGTTTAATGGTGATTTTTTACTAAGAGTGAGCATTTATTTTGATCCATCTAGTCTATAGATTTATATCAAGCCTTTCTTCTAGGAGCTCACTGTAGTATACATACTACTATAATTTTTCCCACTGTAATAACTCTGCCAGGTAGATGGGGCTAAATAGTCCAAAGTGCCCACTGAGCTTCCATGACTAAGGTAGGCCTTGAGCATGGTCTCCATAATCCCAGTCTAGTATCTTAATAAGTATATCACATTGGCGCTGGATTTGGCCACACCATCACCAGAATGAACTGATTTGGAGGGCATATAATTTGGAAAGAATTTGGAAAATGCTGGAGTTTGTCTCTGTTGTTGAATATTCCCCCTCTTTCATCCATCCTTGTTATGTTGTGCTTTCTATGATTTGGTACCTTTTGAGCAGAAAACAAACCTCTTCTGATTTACCAAAGTTCTCTAGTTTTGGAGGGAAAGGAATGAAGTTAGTGAAGCAGCAGCCAGCATTTCCCATGCCAGAGAAAACCATTATGCCAATAATGATCAGGTGCCTTCTGTGGCCATCTAGAGAACTGCCAAGTTGTTCATTGATTTAGAAAGGTAGGAGGAAAAAGGGTAGAATTGAAAACCAGGAGCATGGTCTTCTATGAGGGCCTTGATTTCTTTGTCCTAGAGTGGACAAATCTTCCCTATGTTTATGGCTTTATTTCTCTTTGCAATAAAGAGACCAATCTTGCTGAATCACATGTAAGACTTCTGCCAAGTAAGTCAGTTTCTGAATAAGATTTTAAGTGTCTGCATATCTGATATTTATGGCCATGCCTATGTGAAGCCTGCCGTCTTGGCTAAGATATTCCTGTGATGTATACATAGTTTGTACAAATTACCACACGTGCATGCATACACTTTAAAAGAACAACCAGGGATTAAAGAAAAGTAGTTCACACACAAACCAAATTTGAAGTCTCCCTGTTCACAAAAATGATAACATCTCGTTTTATGAACGTTTACAGACTTTTGGTTAGGGCCATTTGTATACTATTATCAATTTTGTGGCAGCTGCCCACAAAATACAAAGCGCATTTTTTCTGGAAACCTCTAAAAAGGCTCTTTAAAACAAAAAATCTGAACATTTTAATCTAAAACTTTTTGTTGTTCAGTCGTTAAGTCGTGTCCGACTCTTCGTGACCCCATGAACCATATCGCGCCAGGCCTTCCTGTCCTTCACTGCCTCCCTGAGTTGGCTTGGTTTCATGCTCATTGCTTCAGTGATGCTATCTAACCATCTCATCCTCTGCCGTCCCCTTCTCCTTTTGCCTTCAATCTTTCCCAGCATCAGGGTCTTTTCCAAGGAGTCCTCTCTTTGCATTAGGTGACCAAAGTATCTGAGCTTGAGCTTCAGTATCAATCCTTCCAACGAGCAATCAAGGTTGATTTCCTTTAAGATTGACTGGTTTGACCTCCTAGCAGTCCAGGGGACTCTTAAGAGTCTTCTCCAGCACCACAGTTCAAAGGCATCAATTCTTCAGTGCTCAGCCTTCTTTATAGTCCAGCTCTCACAGCCATACATTACTACTGGAAAAACCATAGCTTTGACTATGCGGATCTTTGTTGGCAAGGTGACGTCTCTGCTTTTTAATATGCTATCTAGGTTTGCCATAGCTTTCCTCCCAAGGAGCAAGCGTCTTTTAACTTCATGGCTGCAGTCTCCATCTGCGGTGATCTTGGAGCCCAAATAAATGAAGTCTGTTACTGCTTCCATTTCTACCCCTTCTATTTGCCAGGAATTGATGGGTCCAGAGCCATGGTCTTAGTTTTTTTAATGTTGAGTTTCAAGCCAGCTTTCGCACTCTCCTCTTTCACCCTCATCAAGAGGCTCTTTAGTTCGTCTTCACTTTCTGCCATTAGGGTGGTATCATCTGCATATCTGAGGTTGTTGATGTTTCTCCCTGCAATCCTAATTCCAGCTTGTGATTCTTCTAGCCTGGCATTTCTCATGATGTACTCTGCATATAGGTTAAATAAGCAGGATGACAGTATACAGCCTTGTCGTACTCCTTTCCCTATTTTGAACCAATCGGTTGTTCCATGACCGGTTCTAACTGTTGCTTCTTGGCCCGCATACAGATTTCTCAGGAGACAGGTAAGATGGTCTGGTACCCCCATCTCTTTAAGAATTTGCCACAGTTTGTTGTGATCCACACAAAGGCTTTTGCATAGTCAATGAAGCAGAAGTAGATGTTTTTCTGGAACTCTCGTGCTTTCTCCATGATCTAGCAAATGTTGGCAATTTGATCTCTAGTTCCTCTGCCTCTTTAAAACCCAGCTTGTAGATCTGGTAGTTCTCAGTTCACATACTGCTGAAGCCTAGCTTGTAGGATTTTGAGCATAACCTTGCTAGCATGTGAAATGAGTGCAATTGTGCAATGGTTTGAGCATTCTTTGGCATTGCCCTTCTTTGGAATTGGAACGTAAACTGACCTTTTCCAATCCCGTGGCCACTGTTGCGTTTTCCAAACTTGCTGGCATATTGAGTGCAGCACTTTAACAGCATTGTCTTTTAGTATTTTAAATAACTCAGCTGGAATACTGTCATCTCCACTAGCTTTGTTGTTAGTAATGCTTCCTAAGGCCCACTTGACTTCACTCTCTAGGATGTCTGGTTCAAGGTCAGTGACCACACCAGCATGGATATCAGGGACATTAAGATCTTTCTTGTATAGTTCTTCTGTGTATTCTTGCCACCTCTTCTTAATCTCTTCTGCTTCTGTTAGGTACCTGCCTTTTTTGTCCTTTATCATGCCTGTCTTTGTACTAAACGTTCCTTTGATATCTCCAATTTTCTTGAAGAGATCTCTAGTCTTCCCCATTCTATTGTTTTCCTCGATTTCTTTGCATTGTTCATTTAAGAAGGCCTTCTTATCTCTCCTTGCTATTCTCTGGAAATCTGCATTCAGTTGCTTATATCTTTCCCTTTCACCCTTGCTTTTCGCATTCCTTCTTTCCATAGCTATTTGTAAAGCCTCAACAGACAGCCATTTTGCTTTCTTGCATTTCTTTTTCTTTGGGATGGTTTTAGTTGCTGCCTCCTGTACAATGTTACGGACTTCCATCCATAGCTCTTCAGGCACTCTGTCTACCAAATCTAATCCTCTAAATCTATTCATGACCTTCATTGTGTACTCACAAGGAATATGATCTAAGTCATACCTGAGTGGTCTAGTGGTTTTCCCTATGTTCTTCAATTTAAGCCTAAATTTTGCAGTAAGAAGCTCATGATCTGAGCCACAGTCAGCTCCTGGTCTTGTTTTTGCTGTCTGTAGAGCTTCTCCATCTTTGGCTGCAAAGTATATAATCAATCTGGTTTCGGTATTGACCATCTGGTGATGTCCATGTTTAGAGTCGTCTCTTATGTTGTTGGAAAAGAGTGTTTGCTATGACTAGTTTGTTCTCTTGACAGAATTCTATTAGCCTTTGCCCTGCTTCATTTTGTACTCCAAGGCCAAACTTGCCTGTTATTCCAATTACTCCTTGACTTCCTACTTTAGCATTCCAATCCCCTATGATGAAAAGGACATCTTTTTTTGGTGCTAGTTCTAGAAGGTGTTGTAGGTCTTCATAGAACTGGTCAACTTCAGCTTCTTCGGCATCAGTGGTTGGGGCATAGACTTGGATTACTGTGATTCTGAATGGTTTGCCTTGGATACGCACTGAGATCATTCTGTCATTTTTGAGGCTGTACCCCATTACTGCCTTTCCCACTCTCTTATTGACTATGAGGGCTACTCCATTTCTTCTAAGGGTTTCTTGCTCACAGTAGTAGATATAATGGTCACCTCAATTAAATTCACCCATTCCCGTCCATTTCAATTCGCTGATTCCCAAGATGTCGATGTTCAATCTTGTTATCTCATGTTTGACCACATCCAGCTTGTCTTGGTTCATAGATCTTACATTCCAGGTACCTATACAATATTGTTCTTTACAGCATCGGACCTTCTTTTCGCTTCCAGATACATCCACAGCTGAACGTCCTTTCGGCTTTGGCCCAGCCGCTTCACTCTTTCTGGAGCTACTTGGAATTCCCCTCTGCTCTTCCCCAGTAGCATATTGGACACCTTCCGACCTGAGGGGCTCATCTTCCGGTGTCATAACTTTTAGCCTTTTAACATTGTCCATGGGGTTTTCTTGGCAAGGATACTGGAGTGGGTTGCCATTTCCTTCTCCAGCGGACCACATTTTGTCAGAACTCTCTGTCATGACCTGTCCGTCTTGGGTGGCCGTGCACGGTATAGCTCATGGCTTCACTGAGTTACGCAAGCCCCTTCGCCATGACAAGGCAGTGATCCATGAAGGGGAATCTAAAACTTACAAGATCTAATTATCTCATTATAGGAAAGTTTGATTGCAAACTAACTCAATTCTACTAAGAAAGTGGACTCCCCCCACTCCTTTAAGTAAAACTTTTATGGGGCAAAGCAGTTTTGGTTGGAAATTTGGCAAGATTAATTCCCCATTGTTCCTGTGGATTAACCCATTTTTGTTTAAAAAATCATAACTATTTATTTCCATGATTATCAATGGGAAATACAGAATCAGATTTCCAAGTCAGGAGTTTGATTTGAGCCCTGAGCAAACCCAAAGCACATCATGTTATTTTCCATGTTTTCTAAAGTCATTCCTGTGGTAGAATGCTTACATGTTATTGCTATTGCTATACCTATTTTTTAATGAGGGGAAAAACATATTTGTTTTACAGTATTTTCAAAAAAATCCAGTTTTGGATTTCCCCCCTTGAATTTATTTGTGGACTAACACAATACCTCCAGCAGATGGCAATAACAATCCAGCCTTGAAGTGTAACGATCACTGCACATTTCCTAGGAGTGAGCCCCATAAACTATAGTGAAATTAATTTCACAGTAAACAGTGAATAGGATTTCATTGTAAAGCTTCAGTTCTTAAAAGAAAGCAAACACAAGCACTATTCAGATTTCTACACAGATGAAAACATGATAGGCACTGGGAAGATGGCTACAAAATCGTCTGAAATAGGAGCATTGCGCTCATGGTGCAATAGAATGAGGCCATGGTGGATATCAACTAGCCAGTTAAAGCAAGCTGTGTGATTCGAAACATCTACAGTACCCTAATACCGCAAAAGAATCCACAGATATGAACAGACCTTGCAAACTATATAAACTGCCATAAATCAAAATGTTATTTTATCCAAACTAGTTATGAGCTACCAAAGCTCTGGTTTATATTTTCCCTGAAGCTGCAAAATATGTTCCTACATAAGTGAGCCTTGGAACTGAATGACAGCACAATCCTACCATTGCACTCTTCTGTTTCTCTAGGGAGGAGCTCCCTTACAAGAAAATCAAGAGGATGAATTGTTTTGTCCATCTCCTGTCTGAGATAATCTTGCACTGCCATTCTAATTTTGTCTCTGATTGCTTAGAGCTGTTGTTTATAAATAGGCTCTGAATTTCCCATCTGAAAAGTTGCCCTTAATGGTGAATGTTTTGCATTAACATTTTTCACTGAGATCTCTTTTCCTCTACCAGTGCCAGAGCTTTATAGCCATTCTGTTTGTCTCCAATGAAAGTATCCAGATGTCTAAAAAGAGTGTGTTATGACATTCTTTGGGTTTAGAGATTATACTTAAATATAATGCATCCATTTACGGTTAGGCATTTTTAGCAGGAAACTTCATGCTGCAGTAGAACTGCCTTTTTAAATATAATCCAACTAATCTCCAGAGAACTTGGACTCAAGTTCCCAGAATTCCCAACCATCATGACCAACAGGAGAATAACAGAGGCCAATATGTTTGGGCAGCACCAGATTGGGGAATTTGTAGTAGAATGTCTTACTCAGCTCAAGGGCATGACTGATGTTACTATAAGCCTTTTTAATGACAGCTTTCCTGACTGAAGTGAGTGGTTCACAGCACACCTCCACTCCACCTCCTCCTTCCACGTATGCCTCTTGCTATCCTTTCCCATCTCTCAAATGTTCCCTCTTCTGTTAATTTCTATACTGTGATTCTCAAGTTGGTTATCAGTATTTTATGTGGGTGGAGACAAGTATCTCTGATGACTGATAAACAAAGAGGAGAACATTTGGCTTTCCACAGACTTGTTATGATGCATCTCAGTGCAGCACAATTACTGTTTTACAAGTTTGTACATAGCAATTTCCTTTCTAGCTTTTACTGTACAAGCTTAAAGGGCTATTTTGCTGTGAAGAGATCTATGGATTTTGGTAAGCCATAGGCATGGTCAAGACTGAATCCAAGTAGAGCTATTCAAACAATTTCCAGTTGTTTCCCCAGAAGTTGTTATACCACACTTCCTTTTATCCCAATCCAGATGGCCAGTAGCCTGAGATGATTGGAGTTGTGTTCTTACACCATGTGGAAAGTTAAGGTTAGAGTAAGGTATATGAAAGTCACTTTGTGGACTGGCCCCAACTACACTAACTATCCTGAGCTCTTTTCCATAGTTAAGCTTTAGCCTTTATATTTGATTGAAGACCTGCCCAGTTTCTTACTCTTCATTTCCAACTGAGCATTCAATGCCTAAGCCCAACATTTCTGACTGAACATTTAACACCCAATATTTTGCAAACTGTTTTTTGCAATCCCAAGAGAAGACTTTCTGTCCTCCCCACACATCCTCTGCCTAATGTTTGCCTCACTCTGCCTAGATTTCTAACTGGCAGATTGTGGGGGTGTTACTCATGCAAAAGTCAGAAGTCTCTGTTTAATCCTGAAATTGCTTCTGCTAACAGATATCTTGCATTTTGGCAACTCAGTACTGATGTTTACACACTGAGATAAGTCATATCAGGCTGCAGCAGCTATTAGCTTTGTGATCATCTCTGGTTGCTCTAAAATCCAGAAAGATAAACCAAAGAACTGATTCCTGGTAAAAAAAAGAAAAGCTCTGGAAAATGTTCTCTTGATTAATCTGACCTGTCAGAGCCTCCAAAGATTTTACACAACTCCACCCAAGTCAATCTGTGGCTGTGGAAGATTTGAGCTGTTTTTCTGGTACTACGATATACTGTTTGTCACTTCGTTCTTTCTCTTGTATTCCCTGATGAATTACAAGATATGAAATCTATGAAATAAATGATAAAAGCTCTTTTAACATGTTATGAAGAAAATGAAATGTTGCCCTGTGAATCTGGACATGCAGCTGAAGCGAGCAGCAGTTGGTGGTACTCATGGGAGAAATAAGAAGAACACTTACTTGGTTTTGCCCTCCTGTCCAGAGGAGACAGCAGGCCTGAAATATCATTTTCCTAAGCTCAGGAATCATGAAGAAGTTGTGATACTTTTAGTGCTCATATTTGAAGAGAAATAAATCCTACTACTGACAACAGGCAGAAATTTGAGCATGTGATGAAAGGTGCAAATGAAATCCTGTCTCTAAGAACCTAGTTCCATTGAGACAACCACAATTTCTATTCCAACCCTGATGATGGGAGTAGTTTTTAGAAGCAGAATTAGTGAGGAGGATTGTGACTCTTCCTGTTTTCCCCTTGGAATACAGTAAGACAATTATACATGTACTGATTGTCTCAGGTTCAGAATGTGCAGGACTGAACTTCCCTTTCTTCTAAGCCCTCCTTTCGGCACACTCTCCTTATCCTTTGACAGCGTGATTATTCATATCCCACATTTCTGCTTATATAAGCACCCCAGGCAGTAATCGCAAGCCACGCATCAAGTTGCAAACCCATAAAACACCACAATAAAATCCATGGAATTAAAATCAGGACTGAAATCAAGACCAAATCATGCCAACGGTTAAACATTTGGAGGAATGACCCCTTTGGGGTATTTTCCAGAGCCACCACACTGGAGAAAGGCCCTCTCACCTGACTGTCTGCCTCCTACAAGACCACTCAGCTGTCTGGCAGTTAAGGACTGTTCCTGTGCTGCAAACTTGCTCTTTCTCAAACTACGTTGCACAGTCTTGGCCCTACCTTTGGCTTGAATGGGCAGTTGCCATAAGGTGCTTCCTTGGATATCGCAAAAAGTAACACCCGCCATATTTATTACTGTAGCCATCTTTACAGCCAGAAAGGTGAAAGACAGCCCCTTCTTTGCCTCATTCTTAAAATAACCCACTTTGAGTACTGGGTAGCTTGACTCTCTGAGATGGTAGAGTCATTACTACTTTACCTCAAGCAGCAAAACATTTGAGGCCAGGGCTGTGATTTTTGGTCTTCCAATGTGACTTCCCTCAGGTGTCCTGAGGTCTCATCCCTCACAAGATTTACGCTTTAAGATTTAGGCAGAGGGGTCACAGGTTAAGGTCAAAAAAGCCAAGATGTTGGCCAGAACAGAGTGATTGAACCTCCACCTGTTTTTTATGTGTGTCATGTGTGCAACGCGCATAAAAAACCAGCAGAGCTTTGATCACACTGTCCTGGCCACCATCTTGACTTTTTTGACCATATGCTACAGACACCCCTGCCTATGTGCTTAAGCCTCTCTTGCCAACTATATATATGAAATATATGTGTGTATTTCAAAAGTAAAACAGCTATCACCTGTATGATTAATAATTACTGTTGACTTGACATGCAGGAATCCAACTTTATGTCTGGAACATATAAAGAAAAATAGGATACTGTGTAAGTTATTTTAATCTTTTTAAAAGTGGTTAATACATTCACCTAACAGTTGTTGGGAGTTGGGTGATGTACAAATTTGATAGATAGATAGATAGATAGATAGATAGATAGATAGATAGATAGATAGACAGACAGACAGACAGACAGACAGACAGACAGACAGACAGACAGACAGACAGACAGATAGATAGATAGATAGATAGATAGATAGATAGATAGATAGATAGAGGGAGCAGGGTTGTCCACAGGGTATGGTCAAAAAAGTGAAGATGGGGATCACAACAGTGTGAGAGGTACAGCTTTGATCACATTGTTATGACCCCCCTCTTGACTTTTTTAACCATACCCTGCAGACACCTTTGGCCAGGACCATAAACAAAATCACCAACAAAGGCAAAAGTAACCAACTTCACTCTCTTATTTACTATACTCATGAAAGAACCAAAACAAAAGATGAGCAAAAAAAGGTCTCTCTTAGAATATAATGAAGCATAGCACGCACTCAAATTTACTAGAATCTCGGTGCTTAAGATGCTTGTAGTCCAGGTGTTAATTCATTGCCAGCCACAAAGCAACAAATGAATTTTTCAAAATGAAATGTATTTCCAAAGAGGTTAAAGCTAGTCAAATAATATTGAGGTGTGTTATGTGTCCTCTAGTTCAGTGTTCCTCAACCTCATCAAATTTAAGATGTGTGGACTTCAATTCCACACATCCTAGGAGTTGAAGTCCACACATCTTAAAGTGGCTGAGGTTGAGAAACACTGAACTAGTTGATCTAACTGTAAGTAAACGCAGACTTTGGTATGAATATGTTTACATATGCTCTTTGTTCATGAGACTTGAGTCTGAACAAAGAACCTGCACAAATATTCGTATTCATACTGAAGTTTGCATTTATCAGTTTCAGGCTTATAGTCCAATGCCAGGATCAGCTAGAGAACACATAATCAGGTCAATGATTGATCTTGATTAAAGCTGGTCAGTACAGTTTGACCCACTTTAGATAACACAGCTTTGGACACAATGCACCCTTGGAAAGTTATATGCTCTTCAGGCTCAACTACAATTTTGCTGTGTGATTGTGTGCTGCTGAACCACATTCAGCTCTATCAACCCTCTTCAATTTGTACTCTAAGGCAGGGTTCCTCAACCTCAGCAACTTTAAGATGGGTGGACCAACTCCCAGAATTCCCCAACCTCAGCCACTTTAAGATGTGTGGACTTCAACTCCCAGGATGTATGGAACTGAATTCTGGGAGTTGAAATCCACCCATCTTAAAGTTGCTAAGGTTGAGGAACCCTGCTCTAAGGGTTAACAAAACAAGCAGATATAACTGAATAGTATCTATATCAATATTAGAGTGAATACGTCTTATTGTCTATGACAGTGTTTCTCAACCTTGGCAACTTTAAGGTATGTGGACTTCAACTCCCAGAATTCCCCAACCAGCCTTGGTCTGGTCTATGATGATATAATGTTAAAATCAGGGCATTAGAGAGAAAAAAAAATGGAGGGCATTTTTGCAAATAAATGTTGATTAACAGGAAGACAGCCATCTTCATTTCATCTGGATTCCTATCCTGTGCAGGAGGTTTAACACTCAGTAGTCTAAATGGCCCCTTTCAACACTATGTCTCTATGAAATGCTCCCTAAAAGAACTGAATTTTAAATGGGAAGGGCTTTTACAAATTTAGATCACACTGGAAGGAAGCGGAGCTAACATTAAGAAATTAAGTGGGTCGTTAAATTTTCAAAATAATAGATATTATGAATCATAAATTGTTAATAAACTTTAATGTAACCCCCAGGAGAGTAGAGGTGCTGCCTTCAGTAAAAGATCTGCTCAGTTCTCCCAATTCTTTAATTTTTGGTTGCCACCCAACTCCAGGTGGTAACTCACAACAATAAATAACATCCAAACATAGAAAAAAAATAACCAAAACAAATACAAAAATAACTACTACATAATCATAAGATGGCAATCCAGCAACAAAGCAAACCAAAATATCACAAACAGGGGAGCCCCCTTTAATGTGCCAATAGCTGTGACTTTTAATTTTAAACCTGCAAGAAATCCTCAGCTAGTTTGAAGTATTTCATCTCGAAACTCAATGAGGCAAACTTGTGAAGCTGTGGTGTTACACTGAGATGCCAGACCTAAACTGACTGCTGTTTTTTTAAATTATAATTTCAAAAGCTGCTGCTAACAGTTAATTACTGCTGGCTTTGTCCACCCCCCACCCCCTTTCTCCCTACCTGCATTTTAGTATAGGTCAAACACACAGATTACAGTGCAAAACAAATTAAGCCTAAGAATATATGCTGACGTTCGCTGTAGGAACATGGCTGGGAAAAGCCTTCCACACAAACGCATTTCTAATTAACCTTTGTAAGAATTATTTGTTCCTTACTGGATAGCTTGAGAAAAATGCCTCAAAATTCTGCAGCTGCTGTGATTCGTAGTTATAATCCCATCACAGGATTCAAGTCCATGCTGGAAAATCAGGATGACAAGGGATATCACGGACACTTGGCACCTCTTGATATTTCAGACAGAAGTTTTGCTGCGGAGGGGTTGCCCCCGCTCTTGAAACAAAGTTCTTCAGGAAACTCCCACCTCTCCTCACCATAGTCTCCAAAAAAGAAGCCTAATTTTATTCTTCAGAAATGTTGATATCCTCCAAAGATGTGTTCAGCAGCTGCTGTTTCAGCAAGCTCCCTTCATGACTGTGTCCTTTTAAGTGATGATGTGGTATGGATGCAGGAAGGTGTTTTTTGATAATGTCTCCTTAAGATACAGATGTTGTCAGTGCTCATACTGTCTTCTTCAACCTGGTATTTGTTTGATGGATTAAATTCTTATCCATCACAGTCAGCATGACCAGAGGGCAGGCTGAGGAATAAAAGGAAGTGTAATGTGACAAGAAGCAATAACCACTACATATAAGTACGAGATAAAAAGCAACCTATTAAAACTTAACTGAACTACAGATATCCATTCTTAGACAATAAAAATATAATCAAAGCATTATATAGCTCAGAGTAAGCAGATGTTAAGGCTGAATTGATGTCATCTTATCTTTAGATTGAGGTTCATTATGTTCAATAATTGGTTGTAGAAAAAGTAATACTTTTGTTAGCTTGTTGAAATAAAAATGTTACATAAAAATTCAATGGCTTTCCTAAAAAATCTTCAGGAAAAACTTGTTTCAGCAAAACAAGGGAGGACATGTATTATTATCATTATCATTATTATCTGAAAACAGATATGTTCCAATTTAAATATTTGTTACAGGCAGTCATCTTGCATAACTGTAAATAAGACTTCAAATCTGGCCAAGGAGGAAGATCTTCTGCATTTATAGACCATGAGTGGGGCTGAAAAAGGAATAGAAAAGGGCAGTGGCCATTTGGGAATTTTTCAAACATGATCTAGCACATCTGGAAGACACCAAGTTGGAAAAGACTGGTGTATAAAGATAATAAGGAAAATAGTCATTCTTATTCATGTATCTGCCTTGTTAACCTAGTGACAATAAGATTTGAATAGTAAAAGGAATGTACAGGTGTTACATACATCAATTTTCCCCACTCAGTGCCTTCCAGTTGTGTTGGACCATAACTCACACAATTACCAATCAGAATGACTATATTCTTGGGTGTATTATTGATTTTTTAATTTTAATAAATCGTTCCCATTGTTTACATTTGATAAACAATGAAATAGAAAAGTAAAAGTAATAGCAGCACCAATACAATATGAATTTGTGTTTTCATTGTCAAGATGTTTAGTTACGTATTCTCTTTCTTTCTAACCACAAGCACTAGGAAGATGATAGGTAGAGAAGAGTGGCTTGTAGTGCACCTATGTTGGGTAAATTTTCTGGGATGGGGGCAGGGACAAATCAGTTGCTAATTGGAAGTGCCTTGCTGGCAAGAAAAAGATGCCTTGTCCATTGATGTTCAACTATAGATGATCGAGTCATGGAGTGTTGGTACTGAAAGAAATACTATTGGAAGTGAATTTAGGAAATATGAAACACTTACCCTGAGCCACTGAGGCAGGGAAAATGGAGGAGGGAGGCCAAAGTTGATAAAAGGGATGGCAAGACTGAAATTAGACAATTTCACCATTTTTTTATCTTAAAGATTCAATCAGGCTTGCATCTGAGGGCATCTCTCTGAACTTTATGATGGATAAGTACACCATAATTGGCCCCAGTTGAATAGACCAGGATATGAGGGCAGAGAAGGTTCTGTCAGAAGGAGGATCTCCAAGTGAAGAGGGAGGGCTTTGCGGCCAGAAAGTTTTATTATTGCAATCCAGCAAGAGGAAAACAGCCACTCATGTCAAAATACTTGACTCCAATCTTTCCCAATCTATTGCCCTTCAGATATGATGGCACTATAACTCTTCTAATTCCCAGTTGGGAAGTTATATGTCCTACACATCTGCAGCAGAATGAGGAAGACTGCTCTAATCTCCACAATTCTTGAGCTGTTGGGCATTTCCTTCAGAGTTGCTCTGTTTTTATGTTGATGCTAACATTAGATTAACAAACTAACATTGGATTAGTTAAACTTTCAGATAATATTTAAAAACAATACCAGTCAGTTGTTAATCATTTTGCCCAGTATTCTACAAGCATATCTAAAGTCCAGATTTATCCTAAGCAATCTCACAGTATTCTATGAAAGCTAGGATTACTAATCTAGAGACTATCATTCTAACTAATATCTTGTTGCCTCACTCCCAGGAAATAGGAGGTACATGTAATATCTTCTTTTTCTCTTATCTCAATCAATCAATCAATTTATTGTTTTGAGCACCGGTTGCAACAAATAAGATAAAACATACATAAAAGTGGTCAAACATTAATAAGATACATTAAAATGTGCAAAAATCAGTAAGAACATTAAAACATTGTTATTAAAGCAGGTAAAATAATGGGAAAACATTAGGAACTTTCGATAAAACCATCTTTCTTTTTAACAGCAGCCTGTGCAAACTTGATAACCTCCATAGTGGTGTTTCCTTATCTAACTTCATTAAATATTCAATTTTATGTGAATCAAGCCAAAATGATTTTCCTATCAAGAGGGGCTCCAAAATTTTTCCATGTGCTGAAGAAGAAATAGGACAGCACAATAAATAACAGGTAAGATTTTCTATAATATTTCTCTTATAGCATTTCTCTTTTCTTATCTTAATGCCTTTAATTAGCTGTGCTTACTATTTCTTACTTGT
The DNA here is from genome assembly GCF_059951505.1 of Python bivittatus. Classification (NCBI taxonomy): domain Eukaryota; kingdom Metazoa; phylum Chordata; class Lepidosauria; order Squamata; family Pythonidae; genus Python; species Python bivittatus. Next base: position 28,502,494 of record NW_028277075.1, on the reverse strand, counting down.
TCTCTATACTTTACATAATTTGCATTCCCCCCAAAAGTATACACTCACATGCTATGTGTGTGTGTGTGTGTGTGTTTGTGTGTGTATATGTATACTCACAAGATAACCTTACAATTTGTTAATCATATTACCCTTAATATCTGACCAGTACTTTCTGGAATAGACCATATAAAAGTTCACCAAGACATTTATTTTGTGTTTTATGCTCCTCCTCCAAATAGCTTTTGTGTATGTACAGCTGTTTTTCTATATTAACCCTATAGAAACTCAAGTGAAAGTTGAATCACCCCATGTTGACATAGGCTCCAATCTATCTATACTGAACAAGCTAGAGGATTTAAATTCCTTTGACTAATCTTCTACTCATCTACAGCATGGGAAAACAAAAGGACATTGCTGAGCACAAAAGATCTGCTAGCTGCAAAGGAAATAATTCTGTGGCTGCCACAGTCATATCCTTCAGGGCCAAAGTGTTCAGCCTTTTGCTTTAGAGCATGCAGCTTTTTATATATAAAGATTTAAGAGCTCTTGAAGGAACTCACATCAAATATACTGTACAAAGGCAATGCTGTGTGATCCTGGTGTGTATCTAATGTCCTGTTATACCTGGAGACCAGACTCTCTTCTCCAGACTCATATTAGAATATGCTGGCTAAAGTATTGGCTAAAATTAAATAACGCAGAAGACTGCCCCCCTTAATTCTAGCTTATGGTTTTGCTTCTTCCTGGAAGAAAATTATTGTGGCCTTTTAGTTCAGTTTTTGCTCTAACAAGAATACAGTATAAGGAAGCAATTTCAGAGATAAAACAGGACGTTCTTGACAACATCTTCCAGAGAGATCAAAGTTTATTCTTCTATTACTGCAAAGATGATTGATACAGAAGACCTTTTCCTCAAGTCAAGTGTCTTACTTATATTGTGTCTTTTCTGCACCGGAGAGTGTTTTTGTTGATTAGATATAAGTTCCTAACATCTAGGAGTCTTGTGGGAGGTACAATAATATCCTGGTATAAGATTGGATATGCCCCAGCTCCAAAGGGTCAACTGAATCAGTTCCCCATGTTTTCTTGTGATGTCTAAAGTACCAACCCTGTGTCCTCACCTAATAGCTCTTTTGCTCATCAGAGCCAGCCATATGAAGAAAATATCCTTTTTCCCCCTATAGGAACAACCAATTCTACTCAGTAGTGGTTATATAAGGGAGACATGATAATTGATCACTTGGTAGTTAGACTTTGATTTTTAAGAGCTTAATATTTGATCTCCTTCTTTTAACTTTTTTTTGTGCTGTTGTGCTTTGCTGTTTGGTGCTGCTCTAGTGGTAAACAAACTTACAAACAAATAAATGAAGGATCTATGGCTTGTCTGTATCATTAGGCCTTAAGAAGTGAAATGTATCCCCAAAAATCTGACCAGACAGAGTCCTAGACACATCTATAGATTGAACTACTGAGACCAAGTCATGTAGAGACCAAGTGATGGTGAATTTGATCAATTTTGTTCTCCACTTGTCCAGCCAACATGTCACAGTGAGCTGTTGAGGGTTCTATAGGATCTGAGCCAGATTCCTGAAATTCCCAAACTGCTCAGAAAAGGTCAGCCCCACTAGGCAGACCACACCAGAAAATCATCTCCACAGGAAGGCTCAAACTATATTTTATTGAGATTGGCTATAATAACAGAATCTTGCAAGCCTGATTGTACTTTACATCCCCTCCTTCTTCAACTTGAGTGAATCAGGGAGGCTTCCAAATATTATCTTCTTTTCCAAGTCTTAAACAATGCTTCAGCTTCTTTTGCTTATATATCAGTTCTTGCATATTTCTATCAAGGACCTCTCTATAGAAAAGCTCTGCCTTGGGAATCTGGAGGGATCCAATGGAGTCTCATCCAACTGGTCTTGCTAGTGTTTGATTAAGTTTGAGGCAAGTTTTCCTCCATCTGTGTTTTCATCATCTTTTGACTTGTTTCATTGCCTTAAGCTGAGATGGTTACCAAGGGGATGAATGGGCTGTGCATCAGGAAAGATGTTTGAGAACAATCATGGCAGACCTCCGGAGGAAGAAATGAGGACCAAAGTTACAAAGTCACTCCACAAAAAGTGGAGGTGACACCCACAACAAAGAACAAAGAGTCGGTGAGTAGACTGGCTCTTTGGACCTCTCCAGCCAAAGAGAGGATGAGAGATCACCCACAAGTGCTCCAGAAAGTTGCTCCTCACAAGGAGACTGCAAGACAGCAGTCTCTGGGGGGTTTTGAGCACTGGGAGGCAAGAGAATAGCCATCTTGCTCAAACTGCAATCAGTGCCTTTAAAAGGACACTAAGTTCACATATTTCCTTTTCTAATCACATTCTTGAATGGACTAAATATTAAGATTGTTAGAAGTAAAAGGAAGGAATATAAAGTTGGTTTATTTGATCAAGATTAAAATAGATATGTTGTTATTTCTGGCAACCCTTAAAGGATTTTTGCTGATACCAGGACTGAAATGACGACGCTTTATGGATTTGCTTATAAATAAGAGATGGGAAATGGGATGAAGAGATCATTGGTTGTAAATTAAGAGGAGCTGAAAAGTTACTAAAATTGTATATTTGTTGTGATGAAGGTTGGAAGTCACTTCTTTCTTTCTTTCTTTCTTTCTTTCTTTCTTTCTTTCTTTCTCTCTTTCTCTCTTTCTTTCTTTCGCATTGCACTTTTTACTCATTCTTTCTGTCTTTTAGTTTGTATTAGTTTTTACTATTGCAATTATAATCTTTAATAAAATTATTTAAAAAAATAATCATGACAGAGGGTTTTTAATTATTATTATCCTGGGTATATCAAAAGTTAATATAGACAGAGGCTTACAAATTCAAGCAGTCATGAAGCGCACTGTGTTGGTTTATTGCTCAGCCAAACCCTCACCCTCACAAGGATGCTGGGAAAATCACACTGCGAGGGGTGGTGGAAAGATATGTTATCTGTACATTGCCTTACATTCCTTGGAGAAAATACTATATATACATTTAATAAATATAATGAAAGGTGAGAGCCAGTTTGGTCTAGTGGTTAAGGTACCAGGCTAGAAACCAGGAGACTGTGAGTTCTAGTCCCACCTTAGGCATGAAAGCCGGCTGGGTGACTTTGGGCCAGTCACTCTCTCAGCCCATGACGTCAGGCTTGGGCACAAGCCGATGGTTAAAGTCCTGTTGCAACCAACGGACCAACATTTGGTTGATCCAAAAAAAGCTGACCCTGCACCTGTGGGAAAATGCTAGGAAGAAAATATATTATATGTATGTGTATGTATGTATGTGTGTGTGTGTGTGTGTGTGTGTGTGTGTATAATGAAAGGTCTAGAAGCTCTAAAATAGATTTTCTTCCCCTGAAATAATATAAATTACATATGAAATAACCTCCTTTACAAATATTAATCACTATCCATGGGTCTCATGTTGAACTGTTTGTTTACAGGAAAGCTTTCTTGAAGATTTATCTTAAAGCCCCTAACAGCCTGAAAAAGTTCCTGCAAGCAAAGAGGGTTTGAACAGAATGGACGTTCGAGGCCTCAACATTTGAAAAGGGTTCTGAACATGCTTTTATCAAAGAGCTGTACGATGGCTTGGGGGGAAAACAAGAATGTGTGTGAGTGTGCAAGCTCAACCATTTTGCAGAATCAAAAGCAATGTATCTGGCAAAACCAAAATTTGGCGATTTAACATTTCTTCTTGATGTGCAATGTCATCTCAGAAACTTAACAGTGAAATAATGCAAGCTACTAAATGACTGAAATACTATTGAATAATAATGATAATTTATTAGATTGTTTTAGGAAACAATAAGAGTTACATTAATCATCTGATAACTTTGCATGTTGTTTGGCCTTTGTGCAGCTTTATTAATTTATTTTTAACCACCAGCCAACCCAGGATATCCAACCTGGCTTTTTGAGTAAGTGCCAGCGCAGCTTTGCCCCTCTTCCACATCTCTACTTTGCATTGTGGAAAAACTCCATAGTTTTCTAGATGTTTAACAACTGACTTTGTTCCACTTTCAGTGTTCAAGCGTTCCCTGCCTTCAGTGCCTCTTAAAAGCCTTCGTACTGTCAGGTAACAAAGCCTTGAACAGGATAAACATAACTACTCTGCCAGCCTGTTTTGATTACAGGCAGTCCTCACTTACTGACTGCCTCGTTTTACAATCATTTAAAGTTACGACAGTGGAAAAAAACAGCTTTGCAACTAATCCTCACATTTAAGACCATCGCAGAGTTCCATGGTCACATGACCACCATTTGTGTGCTTTGCAACTGGCTTGTGACAAGGAGAGTTAATAGAGAAGGCAGAAGTAAAATTGTAAGTTGCAGTCGTGTGATGTTTCACTTAATGACCAACGGGAAAATGAGGTTGTAAGCTCATTGCGGTCACGTGATGTTTTGCTTAGCAACCGCTGCACTTAGCGATGGAGTTGCTAGTCCCAGTTGTAGCCGCTATGTAAGGACTATCAAGACTCGACTTTCAAAAGATTTTGCTCCCAACCCATCACTTACCTTGGAGGAGCTTTGAAGACTGTGAGCCAAAAGTCAGCTGTCCTGCACAGAGAAAGGAAACATGACATTTTTGTTTCAGGAAGGCCCTTTGTGTGAACACTCAAACAAATTTCTCTCCCACATGTGTGCATGAGCAAAAAACTGAAATGCTGCTCCTGTATCAGGTTTTTAATTTGATTGATGTCCATGAAGGAAAGTGGCTTTGCAGTTACATTTCAACCTTCCTGCACTGTTTGTGGGTGTGTAAATTGATCCATCAAAAATACGTTCTTTACCCAGCAACCCACAATATTTTCTCAGTTGTTTACTGTTTTTTTAACTTCTCTTTCTTGCTTTGAAACTGGAGAAAACCTGACCAATTCTTCTGCTAAGGAGAAAATTTAATGGTCTGCCCCATTTTTTTTTTTTTTTGCTGCTGTTGAGGAAGAGTGTTTTTTTCTTTATTTATACTCTCTTTAATTTGTTAACCTACCCTTCATTATTAAAAGGACTCTCAATATGGATTCTTGGTTTTAAAAAAAAAACTGCAAACAATTATATCAACAAAGCAAAAAAAGCATGACACCAACGTAAAATCGACTGGAAATGCCTTGACTTGATACCGAAAATATGACCCTTCTTTTGGAAAGTATTTAAAAGTGTGGGTATTGCAGGGGGAAAAAGCTTCCATCTTACTGAGTCACACCTTCTCTGGCTGGAGTAATACCTAGGGAAGGATTCTGAAAGTGTTGTCACTACACAAGGAGGATTATGTGGGAAGATGTGGTCCTTGGGGTGCCTGGTGTAACACTGATACACATAATAAACAAGCCTTTTCCAAAGCAAATGGGTTTTCTCTTCTTAGGGCAAGATGGTTGTTAAAGAAAAAAGAACTGAATTGTTAGGTTTTGCAGAATGTCTCAAGATGTTGTCCATGTTGAATAAAACCTACAGTGAGTTCTTTTGCAACAGCTTGTACGGTAGTACTACCCTCAGCTTCTTTTGATTCTTGTATCTCTGGGTCCAAGCCTCAGTCTTGTAAAGGCTTCAGGTCTTTGGGTTTTGTTACAGTAAGCTAACACAGGTATCTTTTTTCAAAATGTTAAGTTCGTGTCAGAAAGCATTGGAATGTATTGCAAGAAACACCAATTTTAGCTCTGGATTCTCTTGTGGAGATGAGGAAAGATGGCGCTCTCTCAGATCTTGTCAACAAATTACTGTTCCAAAAGTTCAAAAACCCACATTTCACCAATAAGGCCAGTGCAAGGTCACAAAATACTGAACAACCTTTCAATTTCTCAAGAGCTGTTCATCATGCTTAGGTGGTAACCAAAGTAAAACAATTCTAGCTCTGGAGCTGGCATTTAGTTGCAACCTTAAAAAGAAATATGAGAGTAGATGCAGACATTCAGATAAGATTCTGCCAGGCATGGAAGTAGTTTCAGGTTGCACCAAGGAATCTGTTTAGTAAGCGAAAAACAACAAAGACGAAACCAGACAGTTGTTGTATTATCAAATATGGATATGGTTTTCGATAGTGTGTTTATGTTTATAAAAAAGATAGAAGCCAAAACAGATCATTCTGCCCAGTGTTGGAAGGAATGTAACCTCAGGGAATAACGTTTGAAATTCAGGTGGTATAAATATTCAGTATAGAAATCTTGGGCTGTACAGGTAAAATCGTTATTCTCCCAAGTCATATTGGTTATAAAAAAAAAATCATTATTCTCCCAGTTCTACCCCTCCTCCCAAGTCATGTTGGTCATAAAAAATGCTCACTTTTATTATGTCAATTCATAGTCATGACATGCAGGGAGTGTATTTTATCGAGCTGGGGAAAATCTCAAGAGACAGATCTGTTACCTTCTGACACGTTCTTGTCAAATTACAAACTTCTTGATATTCACTGTATTTTAGTCAGGACCCAGGCAGGGCAAGCTGTCCTTGTATGTTAAAAGAGAGATGGCCCCAAAATGAGTTATTCAATCCAGAGTGACAGGAAAAGGCTTCCATTTATAAGGGATTCTGTTTTAAAAAATGCTTGAGTTGCTGTGATTTTTCTTGCTTATGCTCCAAATTAGCCTACAGTGTCAGAACAGACACTCACTGAGTACCTCAAAGGCAGGCTCCTGCCCACTAAAACTTACGTTTCATATCTCATATCTGTCCAGAATATTTGAAGACTAGTTAAAATCACAGTAATAGAAGCTCAGGCAGACATATATGTATATCAAATTAGAAAAAGTGATGATAAAGGGGAAACAAAGGTTCTAGGCCCATCTTACTCTCCTGATACATGCCATGTATGTTTCCACTATGAATCCCAGAACTCCTAGACCTCCTCTTAACTCTTGGAGCTATAGACCCAAAACTACTGGAAGATATTGGGTTGAGGAAGAGTCATGTGCTGAGTTGCTTTAAATGAGTCAAGTGCTGATAAGTTGGGATTGTCTACCATCTTCTTTGCCATCATATTAAACTTATTATCTTTATCAGCTTAATATTTAACATCAGTCTGGAATTTTCACGTTCCATTTTTACTTGCATAATGAACTTTTCTAAATCTTTGCTTTCAGGTAAAAAGATGGTATCATCTGCATATCTTCAGTTGTTAGTGTTTGGATCTCCAGCTTGATTCCAGCTGTCATTCCTTCCAACCCTGACACACACATAATATATTCACTCAACAGATGTATAGACATTATGTATCTTTATCTCAGTCTGGCCACTATTCTGAACCACTCTGTTTCTCCAAACTCAGTTCTCAAACTAATTTTTTGTTTCAATGTCAGAATGCTGTAAGATGTTCTGGCATACCTTAGATTTAATATAGTCCATATTTTGGCATGACCTACACAATCAAAGGCCTTGCTCTAGTCAATAAGCCAAAAGTAAACCTCTTTCTTATCTCCTTTTGTTCTTTCCATTATCCATTTTATATAACTAATCTGATCTTGTGCCCCTCTGCCTTTTCTGAGTCCTGTTCATTTGGCATTTCTTTCTCCAAGTATGGTTTTATTCATCTTTGTAAGATGTTAAGCAAAACTTTGAGTGAGACATTAGAACAATAGTTCAGTACATACATACCAGTCATGCTATTCCCATTTGAGATAAGTAACAAGGTACAAAGCATATAATGGAAGTAAGAAGTAGTCAGGCAAAGACGTTACAGGCACAAGATAGGCCACCCAGAGTCACAATGAAGTCAGGCAGCCTATTAATTTAATCTAAATATCTACCCAACTAAATAAATAATAAAAAAAAGAAATATAGTCAAACCTACTTTGTACCAATACCATTCACTATACCGCTTCATACCTTGTATGAAACCAAGTATGCTTTTATACACACCCATTTTGAATTTTTTTTGACAAATATCCATTCCTCATAGCAGACATTACTCATTATATTTCTATCAGTGTTTGCACATCTCAAATTTTCTTCATCCGTTTTCCTATCTTTAGTAAACATTCTACTGAAAATAGATACATTCATATACTAGGGCTAGTTTTTCACCGTTTCTGCATACTTGTAATCATTCAACCCATTTTTTCTGTCAAACACAGCTATTGTGATCTGATACATTAATTTTTGTATCCATAGTTTTTACTGCATTGCGCAATCAGTCTAGCATTTACTGCAAATCATTCAGGTTTTCAGTCAACAATATGGCATTGTCTACCTAACAAGTACACCTAAGTGTACATCCCTGACTAACACATCTCTACTGTACCACAAACGTTCCTGATATATTTATCCATAAATACATTGAATAGTTTCATGATTTGCACTTTTTCTTCAATCTTCCTTTTATATACTGATCTCCAATTTCTAAGCAACAAAGTCTTGTTCAATATTTGTTGATGTAGAGCCATTAACACTTTATCTCTTTTCTTGCAACTTTAAACAGTTCAACATGTATTTCATCTATATGTGGTACTTTTTTATTTGACAGCTGTGTTTTCTGTGTCATAACTCATTTTCTAGTGGAGTCTACTTTTGAATACACTCTGTCTATATAAATATTTCTGCCTTTTTATATACTTCTTTGTAAAGACCTTCAGCATTGACTTTCTATCTTCTTTTCATTTCACTTTGTTTCTCTCAGATCTCGTCTATGGCTACTCTTGAATATTCTAACCCCTGTTGAAATTTTTCTTGTAATTCCCCTAACCTTCTTTAAAATATTTTTTGTTGACATTCTTGATTGTGATCCCCCCCCTTTTTTTTGCTTGATATTGAAAATCTGCATTCACTAATTGAATATCTGTCCTGTTGCCCAAAGCTTTCATTCTGTTTTCCTCTGCCTACCACGAAAGCTGCTTTGAAAGCCACTTCTTTATTTTGGGGATTTTTTTTCCATGTCACTTTTTACAATCTTTCTTATCTCTTCCCATAGCTCCTTAGTTTAGTTCCACATATGTTAATGTTCTACATCTGTTTCTTACAGTGATTTTATAGCCTGACTATATCCTCTCCAGACGACATCTTAGCATTTCTAAGTTTAACATGTACATTAACCACAGTAATTCATGGTTTGTCTATGTCTGTGCTGGAAGCTTTCTGGCTAACTGGATTGTTTTTCTCCATCTTCTCTTTCCAGTTGTTGATCCAGAGATGTCTATGGGCTGTTCCACACAGCAGTCTCAAACTGTTTGTCTTCTGGGCTGAAACCAGATAGCAATTAAGCCAATTAAATATTTCATTCCATCTTCTGTTTTCACAGTGATGCTGGCCCAGGTTTTCTGTTCAGATAGCAGGTCCTGCTTCCCCTGATTGATGGAGTCCCCTCCTTCTTTAGTCCTTCTGTTTATGCTGGGGAGAAAAAAAGAGAGAAATAGTTAATTCCTTTCTGTGGGCAGACCTTGGAGGACATAAGGTTTCCACCGCTTCATTGGTTCTCTCTCTGACCAGCTAAAGCTTACTCTAAGCCTGGGCTATCTTTATGCAGTGACCCCTTTCTGGAGCAGATGTTTAGGACTCCACTCATAAGTCTGAATTAACATCAACCCCATCAAATGCAGCAGTGCTTGGAAAGTGTCCTTCAAAATCAGGAAAGGCTGTCTATCCAGGGCTTCCACAAAATAGATTAGTAAGTGACCAGACATGATAGAAGAGCGGCACTTGGTATATTAGTTGAATTTCCAAGAAAAACAAACAAACAATCAAACAAACAAACAAGGGCAACCCTCTCAGCTACCTTCCCTATTCTGTTTTAACAAAATGCAAGCACTTTGCCTTTGCAGCAAACAGGCTGCTTTTTCTGCTGCTGAACATGTAATGACGCATGATGCCTTCAGTTTATAGGCCATGCCTATGAATAGTTCCATATGCTTGCATTAGCTCACTGCTGCTCCCTCATTATACCACTTTTGCAGAAAAATGACTATGCTTCATTGGGCTCTTGCCTGCTGCTCCTTTTTTTCAGCCAAGAAGAGCTGTAATTGTAATTCAGCTTTGTTCTCAAAAGAGCACTGGGGTTCTACAGGAAATTACATTGCTAATTAAACTACTTAAGAATGCACAAGAGCTACCAAGCATAAACTCCTGGCCTCTGCTAAAATTTCCCTGATATGCATTACCATGGCTGGGTTCGGGATACATTTGGTAGTGATTAAGTAGATTTTAAATTGATCAAAGAGTGGTACAGAATGAAAACAAGCTTAAAGGAGGGCTACATTTTATCTGTCAAATCTTGTGACATCACATGCAGGCATGAAAGGGTGGCACTTACATTGCAATGGTGCTTTTGTCCCTTCAACTAAAGGGTTAGATCCTGCTGGCACCTCTGCTAAGCTCCACCTCTACTTAGCTTTCCTTGAGATCAGTCAAGGTCTTCATTGGCTGCTGCCTCCTGCTGTGATCCTCCTCAGTGATATTAGCAGTTCACCTGGAATCTTAGTTTAGGATTAGCATATAGAAGCTCCCATGTTTGATCTATGCCTGCTATCTCTACAGCTAAAATCCAGCAGGTAATGTGGAAAAACGCATTGTCAAAAGACCTAAATAAATAAATGATAGATAGATAGATAGATAGATAGATAGATAGATAGATAGATAGATAGATAGATAGTCAAAAGACCACAGACAAGAGACTTGCACAAACAGGCTTACTAGGTTTACCATATTTGGGCTGCAAAAATCTGGACAACCACTACATGGGAGCAAAGAGTTATTTTGGTATCTTTTCGTTGCCATCTAGTTGTTGTTGTTTTTTCGCAGCCCAGATATGATAGCTCTAAGTCCAGTTTGATAAAATGCTGCTTCCTGTGTTCTGTTCTTTAAAGCAGAACAGATTCTGTATCATCTTGGCACGGAGATATTGTTGCGAGCTGCCAATATTTTCCTAACAGAGTTCCTGTGAATCATAAAAACTGCATGACACGCAGGAATTCAGCAGGTGAAGTTTTCAACTTAACTGCGTCAATATGCCAAGAGGAACGACTATATGGTCATGGAGGTGTGAAAGTTATTCAGCAAGAAAGAACTCTTAAGCAATTTAAAGAGTGCTGTCATATCTCTGAAACCTTCTTCAGATGCAATGACAAGAACTGAACACAGTATTTTAGGAGGGTATGACCAAATTGAAACAAAGTGGAACAATTACTTCATGGGATTTGGATATTATACTTCTATTGCTGCAGCTTAAAATGATGCTTATGTTCTCTGGAGACATATCAAATTGCTGGCTGAAATTCAGTTTACAATCAACTAGGATTCTGAATTTTTTTTGCATCCTGCACCTGTGCATTTGATTTTTATTTCCCAAGTGAAGAATTTTGCACTTCTTTCTGCTAAATTTCATTGTCATTTCAGCCCATTTTTTTTTAGCTCATCAGAATAATTTTGAATTGTATTTCTGCTTCTAGAGAGTTCGCTATCCCTCCCAATTTGTATCATTTACAAATTTATAAGCGTCTCTGCCTCCTCTTCTTAAAAACTCATTAATGAAAACATTGAAAAGTAAAGGACCCAGGGCTGACCCTTGTGGCACCCCACTTGATACCTGTCTCCAATGTGATGAGGAGCCAAGAATACGTACTCTTTGAGTATGATTTTCAAGCCAACCATTGAAACAACTCTCTGCTTTTAAAGCAAACTACCATCAGCACCAGAAGCAACCTAGCAAGGCCAATCTTAGCAAAGTCCAACACATCCAGGCTCCTAAGCTGTTAGCATAGTTACGGTTTTGCTAAAATTATAGTAATAAAGGACGGTGCTGGTCAGTCAGAAGAAAAAGAATTCCAAGAGCAGCCTTAGGTCGGATTGCCTTTCCCAAACTAGTTTCCTCCATATGCATTGAGACTATAACATGATCAGAATTTTATTTGTTTGTTTGTGGAGAAGACTCCTGAGAATAACATGGACAGCCAAGAAAACAAACAAATGGATCATCAAACCAATCTACCCAGGGTTCTCACTCGAGGCACAAATGGCCAGGTTCAAATTATCCTACTTTGGGTGCATTATGCAAAGACCCAGCTCTTTGGAGACAGCTCGAAAGGTGGAAGGAAAGAGAAGAAGAGGATAACCAGCAGTAAGGTAGATGGACTCAGTTACAGTAGCAACGCATGTATTATTGGAAGACCTGAAGGGCCAAGTTAGGAACAGATTGTTATGAGAAAATCTATCTATGTCCTAAGAATCAACATCAACTTCATGGGACATAATCAATCATTTGTTTGCTATTAAATTAACATCCCATATTTATGTTGTACAACTCAAGGTGGCATACATAAAGTTCCTGCCTCCTATTTTCTTCAGAGTTGTGGTAGTTGTGGTCCCAAAAGCACCCAGAGGGTACCAGGTTGCAGAAGGCTCAGCTATTATCTTTATTAGGACACATCCCCCCCCCCCAAAAAATCACTGCAAAATAGTAGCAGCAATTACTGCTGCAGTTGAGTGGGCCTTTGCCTCCTTAGCAGGAACACTTTCTTAGCATTAATAAACTTGTTTAAAGTGTAATGAGCTTTGACAAGCATCATCTGTGGTCACTCAGATATTGGATGGTTCCAGGCAGAGACTGTACAGCTGGCTTGCCTCTTCTAGCTTAGATTTTTTTGAGGAAGGAATGAGGGCAATGGGAGAGCTTTACTTAGCCTCAGGGGCTTTTGGCAAACCTGATTGGTTGCCCTAATGCCAGCATCACACAACCCGGCTGAACTTTCCCATCTGATGGCCTGGTGCCCAGGCAGCATCAGATTCAGGGAACAATTGCTGCAACCAGGGATGTGTGTGTGTGTGTCTGTAAAAGCACAGAAGCTGAGGGTGGCGGTGGAGGGATTTGCCAGCATTTTTGTCTCCTGTTCTTTTGCCACAAATTTCAGAGAAGATAAAAGCGACAAATACTGCTTTGGATAGACGGAATGTTGCCACAGCAGCCTGGGCGCTGGCCCAGCGGTTCGCGTATGCTTTTGTGAATTGCCAAATTTCAAAGGAATGTTTCAGAATGTCTATTTTGGCAGCTATCACACTGAGTTGTGAGTTGTGGCTGTGACTAATTTGCTTACGTGCAATTGCTTTGCTTTGCTTCTTCACCTAACAGTCAAGTGCTTGCCAATTGGAGAGTTTGCGCAATCACAGTTGCCTTAGAGCAGCTGGGGCTAAGTGGCTATAAAACCCTCCAAATCAGAACTGCATTCTACTACTTTTACTTTATGGCAGGGTTCCTCAACCTTGGCAGCTTTAAGACGGGTGGACTTCAACTCCCAGAAGGCTGGCTGGGGAATTCTGGGAGTTGAAGTCCACCCGTCTTAAAGCTGCCAAGGTTGAGGAACCCTGCTTTATGGCATTACAATTGCCTGAGGAAAATGGAAGATAAGAGACAAACATGTGGCCTGTTTTATTTTAATTCATAACTAGGAAGCTCATTGTCCTGAGTGCTCTGCTGCTGCTGGAACAATTCCCAAGCTTCTAGAAGGCTTGAAAGCTCTGGGTCAATATTAAGAAAGTGCTAAACATGTTTTAAAGATTTAAAAATGTGTAGCCCCAATAGTATTATTGCAAGGGGGGGAAGTATTATTCAATGAGCAGCTTCAGTTAATGTTAAGACATTTGGGGCTTACAGTGGTCCGAAACTAGGATGAAGATGGTTTAAACATTTTTGATGCCTGTGTTCAGGGGCATCAATCCTTGCACTGATTTTTCCCCTTACATCATTCATGATCTTAAAGTCTAAGATACTGAGCCCTAATTCTCCTTTTACAGTCCATAACAGACACATCGGACAAAACATTTTGGGAAGTAGCAGCGCTTCCTGTAAATCAAATAATATAAGCAAAGCAAAGATATCATTTATCTCAGTCACAGCATCAAGGTCAGAAGCATCTCTCCTACAGACAGAAGAGGTTAGTCCAGTGGGGATAGACCCCCGACCTTCCAGAGATGGCAAGGGGGTGTGAGCATTGGCACAACCTTTCCCTACTGCCCATCCCCATTGGATCCTGGTGAATATAATTCTGCTCACAGAAATTCATAGTCCATTCTGGAGCACTTTTATTTGGGCTCAAACAGTTTAGGGACAGAGTGGGTCTTTTCATATCAAATTCTTTACTTATTTCCTTCCTTAACTAAACTATAAGGCTATACGTAAAGCAAGCATAAATGTATTGGCTATTAAAAGACTCAAGAGGGTGCCAGTTCCAGAGACATGGCAATTGCATGCATAATAAAAGGCATAGCTGCAGAAGTTGAACAGTGAAAAACGTTTTTTTTATATTCTTTGAGTTCTTATGATCTTTCATTTAACAGAGGTGGATGTTGGAATTTTGACAACATTGTGAAACTTAAGCCTCAATAGCCTTTTGTTTGCTGGTTGTTGACTTGCATTCGTGATTTATATTTGGTGACAAAACTCTATAGGAGGACAGAGGTACTGAAGATGTGATTTATTTCCACAGGCTAGCTTAAAAAAAAATCTCTAAGAAATACTGCAATTTTTCTTCTCAAGGTCTGGGTGCCAAGTATGAGAAAAATGAACTAATGAGAAACCTTGCACACAAATAAACATTTCCTATCTGCGTAAATTAATTGGGGCCTGATTGAAAAACTCCTATGTGCAATAGCACATAATTCATGGAGACTGTTAGTATCCATATTTAAATATTTCTTGGTTCTGTATACGGGCAGGTGAGTGGATGGATGGATGGATGGACGGGCCAATAGATATTTCTGGGCAGGTTACATAGGAAAAAATATATTGGTGATAATTGCATAAAAATGCACATATTTTAGGAAAAGATGTGTACAACATATGTTTACAGTATGTTACACATAACAGTTACATGTAGCTATTTGACATATTTGACATATTATGGTTTTTAACAATGTTTTTTTTTAAAGTATTGGGGAAAATGATGGACCAAATTAATACCTGAATGAATGCTGACATGGACTGGATTTAAGCTGTTCTGTACATCCCTGATATGTGGCATTCACGAAATCAGGTCAGTATTAGATACATGAGGGAGTTTTTAGGGTAAGGCTTGGGAGAATTCTAAGAGAACTCAGCAGAAAACAGCAGGTGTGTTGGCTTAGCAACCTTGAAGTAAGTGGAGTAAGACATAACGCCAGTGCAAGAGAAAAGCCCCAGTGGGACTGCAATATCCAGAATCTAATATTACCTAACACTTCTACTCTTCCCATCTCAGTAAGTAAGTTACTTGAATCTCCAAAGCTATATAGCAAATCTGTGCACTGAACTCTTCCAGGATGCATTAGTGGTTGTACAATTCTGGGTGCTGTATATGTAGATTAACCAACATGGAGCTCCTGAACGTACTCCAGAGGGTGATCCACATCTGAGCTTCTAATCCAACCACAGGTGAGACATTCCACAACATTTGTTTTCCAGGCTACTGCAGATACCTGCAAAATGCTGGTCATTTGAAAAAAAAAAAAATGTTAATGGAAATTATACTGTAGTAGAAAATGAAGCAGCAGGTAGAAAGTAGCATGTTCTGTTTTGTTTTTTTACCCTTAACCAATCTCCATCTTTCTTGAAAATCATAGACTTCAATACCAATCATAAAATTAACCCAATGTGATGCAACTTTTGCTGATACTTGGAAAAGGTCTATAAATTTCAGTATAGGGTTGGGTGGTAACGGCAAGTCGTCCAAAAGTGATGTGAGATAGAAGCTAAAGTGTTAGGTGTGCATGGAGGAGGGCTGGAATCATGGGTATCTGTGGAGGAGGGCAAGTGATGAAACATGTAACATGATGCAAAATTTGCAACTTACACACCCACACCAGATGATGGGATACAGATACTTAAAGACAGAATTTGCGTCATGACATTACTGCATGTATGTCTTCATTTTGACATAATCTCAGTTTGCTGTAAATGCCCAGTGTGGGATTCAATTTCCTAGTTAGCTTTACCTAAGTTACTAGAAAGGGTATTAGGCAATATGAAATAAACTCTTTCAGACTATTTTGAGCTTCTTAAAGAAAGGATAAGTAGTGTCAATCCTCCCATTTAAACGTATTTCAAAAATAGCACAAAAAAGTTTTGCATGAACTGGCTGGCCAGTGATTATTAAGTTGAATATCCTTGTGGCACTGTATTAGGAAAGGTAACACGAGGTGTTTCTACACTTATGGGCTACTGCCTTAGTAAGAATATTCACTTTCTTATGTAGGGAAATGACAGATAGTCATGAAACCATATTTATCTGTTTTAATTATGTGTTGCAGACAGAATTTCAGTTAAAACTAATATAAAATGTATATATTTAAAAACCAAAAAAGCCAAAATGAAAGAAATAAAAATAATTGCCAAAAAACCCCAAAACCGTAAGAAAATGATAAACCATACAGAAGTGAGAGATAACAGGAGGCCCTTCAGACAGTCACTTGTGCCCTGATCACCTCACAATTGGACTATTGCAATGCACTCTACATGGGGCTGCCCTTGAAGACCACCTAGAAGCTACAGGTGGTTGAAAATGCAGCGGCACAAGCAGTAATGGGCACTTCTCGGTGTGCCCATGTGTCACCACTGCTACGCGAGCTGCATTGGCTGCCAGTTGGCTTCTGAGTGCAATTCAAGGTGCTGATTATTACCTATAAAACCCTCTATGGCATGGGGCCTGGATATCTGAGAGATTGCTTGTCTCCAACTGTTTCTGCCCACCCAGTATGTTCCAGCAGAGTGGGTGTGCTCCAGGTCCCCTCCATTAAACACTGCCAACTTGTGGAGCACCTAGGAAGCATGCCTTCTCTGTTGTGGCCCTCACCCTCTGGAACAGCCCTTCCCCCAGCGATAAGGTCTGCATCATCTCTCCTGGGGTTCCAGAAGGCTTTGAAAACCTGGCTTTGGTCCCAGGCCTGGGGTTGATGTTTAGTATTTGTTCAATGGCACCTGTTTTGGGTTGTTGATTTTATTGCCAATTAGATTATTTTAGTCTGGGCTGTTTGTTTGATTTAATGTTTTTAGCTGTTTTTGTTGTCTCTAGTTTGTACATCACCCAGAGTCCACTGGAGTTTAACATATTAAATAAATAATAATAAATCTAAAACATGCATTGTCTGTGGAAAAAGGATCTTTCTAAAAAGGAAAGTTTTTGATCTGTTGGCAGAACACCAGTAGAGACAGAACTAACCTGGCTTCACAGAGTAGCAAGCTCCAGAGTTTAAATATGGCCCTTTGCTTTTCCCACAGTTGGAATTTCCCCTTCAGATCTTAAGGAGCAGATGGGCTGGTATGGGATGAGGTACTACCTAAGATATTCCGGACCAAAGTTTTCAAGGGCTTTCAGTGCTATTGTCAATGCTTTAAATTGCACCTGAAAACAAGCTGGAGCAGCCCTTGTAAGACCAATGCCGTACGACCCTCCCAGCAAATACCCACCAACTTTCTCGTGGTTGTATTCTAGAGTAATTGCAATTTTGAAAAACTCTTCAAATATAGTTGTAAGCAGAATATAATGCAATAATCCTATCTGGATCTAACTAGCCAGGTCTGTTCTCATGAGGAATGGATAGTGTTGGTGCATTAGCTGAAGCATGACAATGGCACTCCTTGTTACAGTTACTATCTAATTCTTATGAACCTAATTCTTCAGGGTGAATATTGCTGCATCCGAAACAAGTTGAGGTCCACCAGAATGAATAGCCCCAAAGACTCTGATCCATATTTATTTATTTATTGATCATATTTATATAGCCGCCTATCTCACAAAAAAGTGAATCTGGGAGGTGTACAAGACTCAATTAAAAACCGATAAATAATATAAAACAATCATTAAAACTATAAAAACTATAAAAACAAACCCAGCAGGAGTGGATGATGTTAACCATAGTAAGGGAGCCGTCACAACATCTCCCCGGTCCCCTGGAACCCAAGGCCTGATCACATAGCCAGGTCTTGCGGAATGTTAAGAGGGATGGAGCTAATCTCACTTCTGGGGGGAGAAGATTCCACTAAACAGAGGCCATGGCAGAGAAGGCCCGCCTCCTGGGACCTGCCAAATGCAATTCCCTGGCAGGCGGGATCCACAGCATGCCTTCACTGCCAAACCTGATGGGACAGGCAGATGTAATCAGAGAGAGGTGGTCCCTCAAATAACCAGCCCCATGCCATGAAGGACTTTAAAGGTCAAAACCAGCACTTTGAATTGGACCGGAAGCAAACTGGCAACCAATGCAGCTTGCAGAGCAGAGGTGTAACGTGTGCCTTTCTAGGAGTGAACATAACTGCCTATGCTGCTGCATTTTGCACCAGCCAAAGCTTCCCGATATTCTTCAAAGGCAGTCCCATGTAGAGCGCATTACAGAAGTCCAAATGGGAGGTGACCAGGGCATGAGTGACAGTGAGCAGAGTCCACTGATCTGGGAACAGGCACAACTGGCGCACAACCTGAAGCACAACCTGCAAACACCCTCCTAGCCATGACTGCCACCTGCTCTTTGAGCAGGAGTCGTGAGTTCAGGAGGAGCCCAGATTGTGCACTGGGTCTGTCTTGGGCAGTGTCACTCCATCCAGCACCAAAGATGGCATAATCTTAGAACTGGAAGCCCAAAACCCACAGCCACTCAGTCTTGCCAGGGTTCAGCTGAAGCCTGTTGTTCCCCATCCAGACCTTCACAGCCTCCAGACACTGGGATAGGATGGCCACAGCATTGCTTAATTTGAGTACAATTGAGTATCATCAGCATACTGATGGTACCTCTGTTAGAATTTTCTCATGGGAAGAAATGCAGCTCGTTATCTTCAAACGTATTGTTATGGCTAAGTAAGTCATGTGCAAATTGTTATTGTAATTGTGCGCGTATACTGCTATTTACTGCCACCTATTGGTGTATGTATGCTAGTTATTCAAGGGGTGGCAATAAAATGGGAGGATTATATGCCCAGCCTCTCAGTAGAGTTTTAGCCACCATGTACTGTAGTCCGTTTTATGGGTTATGTAGTAGTAACTAATAACCAAGTAGTGTACCTCTTCTCTGAGAGTTTGTTTAGCTAGAGACTTTGTTATGCCTGTGTAGTTGTTGAGTCTTGGATGCTAAATACATGAGAAGAAGTGTTTTTTCCTATATTTTGTATGAACCTTGTATTTTATGGAGTTTTGCATTTTTATCAATAAACAACCAGATATTTTATATTTTCTGGCTGGAGTTCTTTGGAGAACAAGATATGGACATTGCATTTTGTAAATCTCTCATACTGGTGTGTATTTTTGCCAGTTTCCTGGGAGTATTGCTGCACTCTGCACAACAACCTCACCCCATGGCGATGGATGAGCCCTCCCAGCAGGCAGCCTCATGTAGATATTAAATAGAGAGGGGAAAGTACTGAACCCTGTGGGACCCCACACAGTAGGGGCCGAGGGCGGGATCTCTCCTCCCCAACTACCACCAACTGGAATTGGTCCCAAAGAAAGGAGGTGAACCAGCACAACACAGTCACCCAACCCCAATACTCTGAGCTAATCCAGAAGGATACCACGGTTGATAGTACTGAAAGCTGCAGAGAGGTCAAATAGGGCAAGGATGGATGCAGAACCCCCATTTTCAAGATCACCATGCCCAAACTCAGATAGTCCTTGATAGTAAAGGTGGAGAGTTTACCAAAGACATTGACTTTCTGTCCCAGCCTCAGCAGCATGAGCGGGCCGATCAAATAGGTCCAGCTTCCTTTTGGAGGTGGGGTGCACTTCTTATTTCAATGGAGCTACTGTGGGACCAAGCATGGCTGTACTGGTTTAGCTTCCCTTTTTCTATGCTCTTTTTTGTTTGTTTTCTGTAATGCCAGTTTTATGATTCTTAATTTTTTTGCTTCCTTCTATGTCCGTCATGCATATCTGCCAGGGATAAACCAGTGGTGATTGCTGCTCCTTCTCCTTACTCTTGACACTTCTCAAATACATGGAATGGGCAGCTGAGAATTCAAGAACAAGGAAAAAGAAGAAGGGGACAAGGTGGTGAGCAGGGCATCAACAGGAGCATGCTGATATCTTTTGACAACAACTCTATTTTTTCAGAAAAGTATTCAACTAAGATACACTTAACATTCCAAATCCTGAACCACATTTTCTAATAAAGTTCTTACCATTTGGTAATATAGAATTTGTGCATGAGATGTTGTACAATTCTGAACTCTTCAATATTAAATCACTGGTGGCTCTGATTTCAGATAGATGTAGACTGTGTGGTTATAAATGCAATACAGGTAGTCCCCGGGTTATGAACTCCTGGTTTAAGGACAACCCATAGTTAAGAACAGAGTCTATTGTAGCAAAATTCGAGTTAAATACACAATGGCTTGAGTTCATTACACAATACTACTTTCATGGTATTATACAATAATATTGTTCCAGCTTACATACAATTCAGCTTAAGGACAAACCTTGGGAACAGAACTCACTGTTAAATTGGGGACTACCTGTACCACACTCTTATGAATGTGCAAGAACCAGAATTTACTTGGATGCTTCCAAGATTAGTTAGTTGGTCAGTTTTGAAAAGCTCTTTGGGCACTCTTCAAAATCTCAGAATGACTCAATCCATTCTTTTCTGACCTTTGGTAAAACGAATTAGCTGGAGAGAGCCAAAAAGCAGAGAGTAGAATCATTGCACCTATGGCTGGAAACTAAAACTAAAATAAGTTTTATTTTCTCAAATGGCTCAAAAAGGTGATTAAAAAAATAGATATCATGCATCAGTGTATCTGTTGTTGCAACATCCCTCTGGAGCAATTTGGCATATAGTTGCAAACTGCTTTACTCAAGAATTGCTGACTGAGGGAGGCACTGGGCATTGTGCTGTTCTTCTAAGCTACTTTAGTGGTTTAATCACCAACTCAGAATTCATATGGGTTTTGCCCACCAAGTTAACTGCTATGCACTTTCTTGAAACTGATTTCCCAACCTGGTTCTCCTCCAGATGTGGGGACTTCAGCTACCAGAATTGTCAGCAATGGCTACACTAGTTGGAGAATTCTGGATGTTGGTCTGTATGTCTGGAGGGGCCCGGAGTGGTTGAGGCTTGCTTGAAAAATCCAAGTACTTAACCAAGGTGCAGTTTTTATATATTTAGAGGTACATATTGTTACACATGTCCTCAGCTCACACCTCTGGGGAATATGAACCTGCGGTTATACAGATGGACACTGGAATGATGGATTATTTAACAGAGGTATGGTGTGGGTAAAAGCACTTTGCATCTGTTTAAAAATATGCTGGGTTTTGTGTATGTGTGCATTTTTTTTTCAGGATAGATTGTCTTGTGGAAAATTCCTCTGGAAACATTAGCTGTTACCATAGAAACAAATTCTTTTACTACAGTGAAACTGGTTTATGACTCACCATTACCCTAAGTATTCAACATTCTAAAAAATAATTAAAAAACACGTGCAGAGCGGCATGACTCTACCATTACACGGAGCTTAAGTTGGTCATCTTGGACAACTGATATTGGACAGTAGCAGTGGTACTCTCCCAACTGTTCTTATGAACTCTCTAGTTGGCCGCCTGGTTTGGAGGGTTTAACAGTGTGAACTGCACAACTTGTCTTAGTCCTGTAAACTCACGTGCTGCCACTGGCTTAGTAATGTCAAAAGACAATTTAGTAGTCAGTCTGGCCTGATTATGTATATGTACTAGGAAGGGAACACCATCTTGTCCTTTGACTCATGCAGTGAATGTCTTGGGCTGATCCGGGCAGGAGGATTATTGATCATATATCTCTGGCATCAGGAGATAGCTTAAAAGGAGGGTATTCATTTCTGTCATTATGACGTGCTTGTGAGCTTACCAGGGACTTTGGCTCTTCTTTTACAGAGACAAAGGGCAGGGTTGGAGGGACCTTTAGTTCAATTTAAGAATGTACAGCTATTTATATTCTAATAAAGAATGATCTGACCATGCGTACAGTGGTGTTTCTTGCCACTGAATACCTTCTACTGAACTGCTCTTGCCAGGAGGGAAATGAAAACTTATTTTCCTGAAAACATGCTTTAAACTGCAGGGCTTACATCAGGAGTGAACAGATTTGGCATACAGAAAGAGGACTGGAAATTTATTCTAAACTAGTACTGCCTATGAAATTGTTAATGCTAATGAATTAATGAATTAATTACCATATGCCAATGAAATTATTGTCAGCCTTACAAGGCATACCTGACTAAAAAACCAATTACTTTCTTGACCCAGGCTCAGGTCCTTTTTAACTGACCAAGGCCTCAGTAGAAGTTCTTTTTCTGGATCTTCAAGGCCATTCCCTCTTTCCTCCACATGATGCTTCCATTTCTAAAATGGATAATTTACAAATACATAACATAGTCTTCAACTCGTCTATGTGGAATTAGTCAAACTGAATTCAATGGGACTTGCTATTAGCAACGTGAATAGAGGAATGCAACTATAAATTGATATTCAGTAAAGTTAATCCACTTTATATTTGCCATATTTGGGCAAAAGGAATGCTACCCAGAAGCTAGCAAGAAGATGAAAACAGTTATTATATGCCTCACAAGGTATTAAACGGATTCCACTGAGATTTAAAATATAGATTAAGCATTTATTTGTGTGCACTTCCTTCATATTGCAGCACCAATCTCTGTCTGTCTATCCCTGCCTGCTGAATTACATGGGATTTACTCATAGGCAAGAAGTATAGGACAGCAACCTTCATGCTTCATATTAATTCTGTGCAAATAACCCCATTTTCCACGTATTGCTTCTCAAGTCAGAAATATTTTGAATTAACATCTCTAGGGAGAGGTGCATTTGCAGGCTAGAGTCTATAAGATTTACAGAAGTTAAAATACAGCCACCAATAACTCATTCAGTCTCAAGGTCATCTTTCAAAATCAGGCATGAAAAAGGTCGAGTCTCCAAGGAGGTCTTCAGGAAAATATGTGTGTTGCCTGACAGTTGTAGCTCTAATATCATTGTTGAGACCTCGTGGGTGGTAGCAGGCATGGCAAACGTCTAAAGCTGCTTTAGTTATTAATACATGCCAGTATTGCCAATGCACTAGTAGCAGCTGGCACATGTTAAAAAGGGACCTCCAGCAGATGAGCCAACTGAACAAGGGACATGTCTCCCCAATCAAAGAACAACGAAATGACATACCTTCTTATTAAACAGCATGTGAATCTTTCCTACTAGATTACATCAGCTTGTACCAGCTTTCTAGAGATAAGGCATAACACAATTGCTGCTTTGGTGGTGGCTTGATGCTGGTGGGGTCAACCTCAAATGATGGGAAAAAAACGGGATAAACTCTTTGGTGGAAGCATTTTGGGAATGAACAAGAACAAAAGAGAGGGAGGAGGGAAGGGCTGCTTTCTAGTTTCTTGTTTAATAAAAGCTGCCTGGTTATGTCATCTTCATTAGCTGTGGCGGGGTGGGGGGGGGTTGCCTGTATTTTTGAAAGGGATGCAGAGATGAGGTAACCAGGAGAGGTCTTTTTAACAGTAGAAGGCATAGGGCAGTGTTTCTCAACCTCGGCCATTTTAAGAGGTGTGGACTTCAACTCCCAGAATTCCCCAGCCAGCCATGCTAGATTATTAAATCAGAAGGATATTAGATGAGCCTGGATTATCTCCCAGTTTAGAGAACCTGAACTGGATTTTGTGACTAGCCTCACAATTGTTTTGAAGATACTATTCTTTAATGCTGTGTATGTGAATGGCTTCAGGGTGGGGAGGCAGTCCATCCAGGATTTGTTCCTGGATAAGTACAGACAATCCCCGGGTTAAGAATGCCCAGGTTAAGAACGACCCATAGTTAAGAACAGGGCCTATTGTAGCAAAATTCGAGTTAAATACACAATGGTACAAGTTCATTACACAATACTGCTTATAGAGAATTATACAATACTGTTCCAGCTTACATACAAATTTGACTTAAGAACAGAACTTGTTCTTAAACTTGGGACTACATGTATGCTAATTTGGCTGCATTTCAAAAACCTAAATAAATAATCTATACTGGGAACTGGGCAGGGGGACTATATGTATTTTGTCCTTGTTGAACCTCTCAGCGGCATATAATATTATCAGTCATAGTATCCTTATAATTCAACTGGGGTTGAATGAAATTTGGATACACCATCTTATAGTGCAAAATGTGGAACAGACCATGAATTATTGGTGTCAATTACAAAAATTCAGTTTAGCAAATTAAAAAGAGTGGCAGATCTTAAGTATTATCTGTGGGAATTTTGCATTTAGTTCCAGATGAAGTGCAGTACAAACATTTGCTGTCAGAGGAAGTACTTTCTTCAAAACAGAAGAGGAGGGTCTTTTGTGGGTGAGTAGTTCTTACCCTAACATACTTAAAAATAGTCCTTTCTAAAAGAGTGAAACATTTATTTCTTTTAAATCAGGAGATATGTGGCTTAGCCACCAGAGATTATGAAAACATTGTTAATATCTACTTCAAGCAACATAAATGCAGACTCTATACATGGACATCACTGGATGGACAGCTTTGGAGTCAAATAGACTACATAATAGGAACAGAAAAATAAAATCCAATTAGCCAAGACACTTCTAAAGCAAACTGGAACAAAGCATGAATTACTGGGATCAAATATACAAGTTGAACTTATCAAATTGAAGAAAGAAAGTGGGCCAGCAAGATATGATCTGGAGAATTTACAGCCAGAATGTAAGATTAATGTAAGGAATAGATGTAGTGTTAGCCATGGCTTTCAAAAGAAGCTATAATGCTAGCCAGGAAAAGGTGCAGGATAAAAGCTGTGGGCGGCAACAAGAAGGGCATAGAACTGAACCCAGGTTTTCAACATCAGACAAGAAGGGAAAAGATACCTCAATCAAGAATTTTCTCCAATGGAGGAATGTAACCACAACCACAACAACTGAAAAAGCAGAAATCTTTTTAAGAAGATCAAAGAACTCACAGGAATGATAGAAATGCTCAGAAGTAACCACAGATGAGATCTAATAAAGGCAAGTGAGATTAAAGGATGTCTGAAAGACTGTAATGGAACCCTTTACAGATGGGATTATAGAATGACAGAATATTTATATAGAAAGAACATGGTTGGTAAAAGGTTCCACTAGAAAATGAGGCATCAGTGGCAATAGCTGTCAAGTAGGCAAGCACCAGACGCAGAGATATTCACTGGCTTAAAGCTGCATGAGAAGAGGCAGTTGAAGTGCTAACAGCTCCAAGTCAACACATAAGGAACAAGACTAGAAGCTGAAAAAGACATACCTATACCAAAAAAGGGAGATGTGAGAGAAAAAAATATATTATGAACGATTATATGAATTCTTCATATAGTGAAGTTTTGCTTAACTTCTTACAAAGATGAATAAATCCATACATGGAGAAAAAAATGCCAAATGAAAGACAAATTTCAGAAAAGGCAAAGGGACATGAAATCAGGTTGATTACATCAGATGGATAATGGAAAGATCAAGAGAGCATAAGAAAAAAGTTTGCCTTTGTTTTGTTGACTAGCACAAGGCCTTTGATTGTGTAGATCATACCAAAACGTGGATGATATTAAATCTAAGGTGTGCTAGAACCTCTTAGGTTCTTCTGAGGCATTTTTACATGGGAACAAAAAACTGCTTTGAAAACTGACTTTAGAGAAATAGAGTGGTACAGAATAGGAACTAGACTAAGATAAGGATGCATATTGACTGCATATCTGTTGAGCAAATGCATTATAATAATGTTAAGTATGACCAGGTTGGAAGGAATGGCAGTGGAAATCAAACTGGAGGTCAACACACTAACAATTTTAGATATGCAGATGACACCACCTTGTTAGCTGAAAGCAAGTAAAAATGGAAAGTGAAAAATCCAGGTTAATGTTAACATATTAAGTTGATAAAGATGATGTCAATCTATGTGTTTGGTGAACTGACAGTTGACAGTAAAGAAACAAAAGTGGTAGATAGATTTATTTTTTTGGACTCAAGAATAGATAAAGATGAGCTGCACATTGGAGAAGTAAAGAGAAGATTACTCCTAGGGCAGAAAGCATTAAAACACTTAGACAAGATTAGAGAGCAGGACATTTCAATGACAAGAAAATTCAGAAGAGTGAAACCAGTAGTCTTGCTAGTAATAATGTAGAGTTATGAAAAGTGAACACTAGAAAGATCTAGAGAAGGACAGATGTCTATAAATTATGGATTTGGAGATGGTTACTAAGAATGCCATGCCTGAAAGTCCTTGGTGTGTTACAGGTTTTTACTGGAGAAAAATTAAGATAGCAAGCTTCTATCCATGCAGTCATTAGGAATCAAGCCTGACTCAGTGGCAGATAATCAGTCTTTGGAGGCTGATCTTACAAGATGATACTAAAGAACTGTTCTTTAATGCTAAAGTTATGTCTTTTTTGCTTCTGTCCTGCCCCTCATATCAGCTGGGAAATTGTCTGGAATTTTTAAGTTCAGTGCTATCGATATATTGATGATATTCAACTCTATTTTTCCTTTCCATTGAAGTTGTTCTAGTTCTAAATCCATGTCCTTCTAAAACTAACTACTTGTGGACCTTCTTCAAGTCTACTCTAGTCTACTCTGGATATATTGAAATATAGTTCCCATCATTTCAGCCACTAGAGCCATTGCCCTTGTCCACAGGGGATAATGGGAGTTATAGTTGATCATCTGAAGAACTGTCTGTGGAAGACTAAAGACAAAAAATTGGTCTTGTTTGATCTAGTGGTTAGATCAAACCACTAGATATTAGATTAGTAGCTGGGAGACTTGAGCTATAGTTCTGCCATAGTGGTAACTTTGGACCAATCACATTTCCTCAGTCCTAAGAAGAAGGCAATGGCAAGCTACTTTCAAAGATGATGCCTAGAAAATTACATGGACTTGTTTATGTAGTTATTAGGACTTAAGACTGACTTGAAGGCAAAGAAAGAGAGAGAGAGAGAGAAAATATAGTTACAGCAACCTGCATATTTAGTGAATTCTTTACTGAAGAAATTAGAAGTGTATTAGTAGGTTGTGGCATTTACTTCTTGAATTTGAGGGTTGTAGAGTTCCTCTTTCTAACATATTCCATTTCCAGCATGGATCTGGTTGTAGCAGAAAGTTACCGGTTTCAGTAAACAGTTCAAGCAGCACGATATTTATCTTCATTATGATATTCATTTCATCATTCTTCACAGATGAAGTTGGAATTTTTTTATTTTTTTTGTCCTGGACTGCTTTCTAGAATAATAAAAAGATCTTTAATGTTGCTGAATAATTCATTGCTTTGCTCAAATGAATGGCAATTCCAGAGCATCTTCCACATGCCTTGAGTGTTTCAAGAATGTAAGACCTCTCTGGGATTAGAACTACAATAGTAAATCATCCCCATTAAGTGATACTCTATTACAGATCTTCCCTAAGAAGATCCCATCTGTATTGTTAATTTGCTTGATCAATGCCACCTGGAGCTTAATTTCAATGACAGCCAATAAGAGCCAAGCCTCTCTGAAGCAGAGATCAAAAGGGGGCTGTTTTACAAATTGGCTGCCGATGAACTGACAGTTTTGTCAGATAAGTGGAAAGAAAGTTTCTCTAATAGCCCTTCCCCACCTGCTGAGAGGGGAGAAGAACTTGTGCTACACTCTTCCCTGCAAAACAGAACAAAACAAAACTCCCAACATTAATGACGACAGGGCCGCGGTAAGAACTTTATGCACGCATGTTGGATTGTTAATGATTTTGTTTTGCTTCTAATTCATTCAAAAAGAGCATCTTAATATAGCCGAGCACCAAATGGGGCTAAAACAAGCTCGCATTGCTGGTGACTCACTCGGATCAGTGTACCACCAGCTACTATTGGGGCTTCTCACCAGGGAGTCTAAAAGCCTCCCAGGTCCTTTGCCTGGCAGGACTCCTGGAAGTCTCTCAAGTGACCTGCAGAGTGCAATCCCACCCCAGCCCTCCTCTTAGGCAGTGTAAGGTGGCCCCCTCAGGTGGTCCCTTTTTGCAGCAGCATTAAAGGCTGAACTCTGAGTTGTGTTGTAGCGGGAGGTGCCATATGGCTTCTGGATTTGGGCCAGAGTTGATTGATTTGTGGAAGTTATTCATGCCCAGCTTCAGATCTAATTCAAAGAAATGCGTTAGCAGAATGTTGCTTTTATCGGCTAATTGCAGGTGCCGAGGTAAGAGCATATTGGGGCAAGCCCAGTTTTGTATTATTTGTGCTGACATTTCCTTTCCTGTTTAGAAGTTACTCTTGAAGTTGTTTATTTCATATGGAGTTTCACAATGCAGTCCTATCTGTGTACACTCTGAATTCAGTGCCATTATGTTAATGGCACATAGCCATCAGGTTAAATGTGTTCCACGGAGGCTGAAGCCTTTGTCCCTCACAAAACAGTTACTAAATTTACCACTGCCATGTAATTTGGACAAATTTTGGTATGTCCCATTCAGCTTGGTTAAAGCTATGCCCTGTTTTTGTTTTCTTCTCAATTCACTCATCTTCACCAGACATTGTTGTCACTTTCTATTTATTGTCACCACAACTTTATTATATCCAAATCCCTTTATTATATCCTTTCCCATCCCCTTAGTTTTGGAATTACCATTTGCAAAGCTACATAACGTTAGTGATTTGGGGAGGTACATTTAGACCTTAATGAACACTGGGGGTGTAAAAGACATGCATTGCCTAGAACATTCTGTGCACGGAATGGGATCTACGTGGAACAACCAGTTTCAGATGGTCTGTGCATGAAACAAATGGTTTGGTGTGTGTTCCCATTGGTTGGGCTGGACCGAATCTGGAATGGAATTGCTTTCTTCTGGACACAATTCAGAACTTGGTAGTTCTGGATCTCTCTCTCTCTCTCTCTCTCTCTCACGCGCACACACACACACATGCACAGACACACATTCCGTAGGCTGCTTTTGCTTTAGCTGCTGTAATTGGGCATTGTCTTGCATCTTGCAGTTGGGGAGTGATCTTCCAAATCCTCCTGTGACTCAGTATAGCAGAAGTCATGTCTGCACTGCTATTGGCTTAGGCCACAGAGATGAGGGACCTGGGTGGGATTTCCCAGCAAAGGAGCAGATTTTTAAAGAGTGCATGGCACAGCAAGGGGGCTATTGTGGAACGAACTGCCCCTGGCAAAGACTGAAAACAAGATGAAAAGGAAGCTGAGAGAGATCTGTGCTCACTCAATACTACGCTCAAGCTTCTGTTGGTGAGGACAGTCAAGTATCTAGTTTTCTTCTTGCTTCAGGCAACCTCCATAGCTCCAATCCCATTTTATTGGAGTTTAATTTTTTGAAAAAAATCAATTTGATTCAACATAGTGGGGTGGGATATAGTTTTAGATGGAAAGAGAGAGATTCCCCCCAAAAGCCTTTTTGGCTGATTTAGGCAAATTATTTATTCCAATTAATTTTGTTTGCATGCCCTGGCATGGATAGAGGCTGTCGTAAAACAATCAGCTAGAATACCAATAACCCCAGGACAAATGTCTGCCCTAAGCTAGACAAGGGCTACCAGATCTGGAAGGCAAAATTCTAGGTGATTAGTAGGTGGCAGCAAAGGGTTTGGCCATCTGGTCTTTTCATCCAGAGAGGCTTGTTCTGAATCCCATTGTTTCCTGTGTCCAAACCAACCAAAACTCTTTTGGATTCTGGATTCCCTGAATGTAGAATAGGCATTTTGCTTTGTCCTGATTGCAGCCTATCCAGAATATAGGAACTGAACTCATGGAAGGCAGAATTCTGTTTTGAATTCAGACAAAACACCTTTTGTTTTCTGCATACACCTGATCAAAATAATTAGAGCTTGGTTACAAAGAGTAAATAAATTAAGCAGACCCAATTTCCCCAACTCACTGACTAACCAGAAGGGTTGTCGTGCTAAAGATGCAGCAGACTTGTTTTTGATTGCTTCAGACAGCAGAACTGGAACTAATGTCTGGAAATTGCAAGGAAACCAATTTCAGGTAACCTTTAAGGGAAAAGAGTCGTAATGGTAGAAGCTGTTTGCCATGAAAGAGCCTGTCCTGAAATATGAGGGTCTGTCCTTTGCTAGAGGCATATGAGCAGAGGCTCAATGATCAGCTGAAGATGCAGTATTTGCAAGATTCCTGTATTCTCTCTCTCTCTCTCACTGTGAAGGGGTGTTAGTCATGGTGACGGTCAAAATCTTTGTCTTCCAGTTCTAAAATACGATTCTCAGAGAATGATATTAATCATAGAAAATGCTGATCCAGGAAAAGGACTGAGAAATAATAAGGTAAGAAATGCTGCAGCGGGCACTGCTGCAGCTCAACCCAAGGGAATTTAAAATTAATATCGTTGGCAAAACTGAAGAACGAGCATGAGGCGTAAGTGAGCAGATGGCATATATTTTGATTTCAGTAAAGTCCTGATGAGTATAGCTCAAATTTAATTGGTATTGTTCTTTACAAAGAACAAAGGACACATCTCAATGTTTTTTTTCCCAGTATCTGCATCTTAAGGACTTCCTGCAAAGTTTAGCAATATAGCCAGAATTTATGGCAGGAGGAAGAATAAGCTGTAAATAATGCTTATGGCTGTCAAGCATGACACTAAAGAACAGCGACATGCGAACATCCATAATGATACATAAACGTATAGTGCTAGAAAATGACAATCAAGTACAGTTTAGAATCATTGAAGCAAAACTGCAGTACAAGTGAATGTGGAATAATCCTTTGAGAATGAAACTACAGAGTTGATCCGTGTACTTCAGTACCTCACTCTAAAATACAATCCTTATGTACAATTACAGTGTACATCAAGAAAAACTTATTCGTAAGAGACAATAGAAATTACAATGGAATTCTGTAATTCTACGGAATTAATTTTAATTTTAAATTGATGGCTATTAACATTTTATTTGCTTTTAGTCAAATGTCTATTTACAATACCAATACTCAAAATATAAGAAGAATAAGATATAGCATTATCACTTTAAACAGATTAAAAATATTGTACAGAAACAGAAAAAAAATCTATTTTTTCAAAACATCAGATCATTAAATTGAATTTCTGATAAAAACTGACATGTAGTGTTCAAACCGCTACAGCAAGCTTTGTGAGGTGCTCTGTGACAAAATGAATCTTATTCATTCACAATTTTATCACTAATTGGACATCATAAGACCACATCAAAAGTTTTATAACAAATTTATTATGAACCTCTCTAGAGCCTTGCTATAAGTTGCCCATATCTTATTAACTATTTAATACAATTTCTTCCCACATAGATTTTAAACTCTGTTCTACCAGCTTTTCCCTTATGAGAATAATAAACTACATTGCATTGTTTTAGAGACTAAAAACCATTTTTGAACAGACTATATTACTCCCCAAGTGGCACAACCTTATTGCATGCTTTCATCTTGCACTGTTCAATGAATTTTATGACCCATAACAGCCATATCAAAACAAAGCAAAATGAAAAGTTTGCTGCTTGCATAAAAAGACATGGTGGAAAAGGGAGAGAGTATGGAGTCTTCACTTCAGTATAATCTCTTTATTGGGCCTCCATGGTTCACCCCATTCAGTGTCTTCTACAGGTGGCTAGATCATTGGAATAGCACAAGGCTGGCTGGAGGGAACAAAGAAAGGAAGGGTATGAGCAGATCTCCTTCAAACTGTGAGCACACAGAAAGATGTGGAGTTTGGGGAATGATACAGAAGTGATCTGAACAAGAAATTACTAACAACTAGAGACAATAATGGCGGGCGGGGGTAGAGTTTAAGATATCTACAAGTCTTCCCAGGGTCAAATAGTGGGTTCGTTGGTCACCAGAAGGAATTGCCAAAATAGGGCTGAGCTTGTGCTTTGCTAGTGAAATGTTGCCCCTCCCACCTTATAGTCTGCACCATCTGATTCCTACTCTGTAGGAACTTGCACAGAGGATGCAATGGCAGCACCCCAGAGCACTCTTCTAGAGGAGCTGAATTCAGAAGGCAAACAGAGACCTGCCTGCATCACATCAGTTTGCCTCCAAACACTTCATCAGTTATAGAAGCATGTTCTAGAAGAGAGAATGAGGATGGGTCTCTGTTTAGCTTAATGATGCTCCCCGACTGGGAACAAACTTAGCCAGCTGGGGAATTCTGGGAGTTGAAGTCCGCTCATCTTAAAGTTGCTAAAGTTGAAAAACACTGATATAAGTGCTCCTTTGAGATTCAGTCAGTGTTTGTCCTAACCAGAGAAATCATTCCCATTGTACATTGTATGTTCCCCCCCCCAACTAGTGCAACAAGGGAACCTAATAGAACATACGATCTTAGCATAAGTTTGTCTATAGCATTCATCCGTATCATTTTCATAAAGTGACCTACATTGTACATATATCAACATTCAGTAAATGTATATAGCAACTCAGCTGTTTCTGGCCAAGACCACAGCAGAGGGGAAGTTAGTAGGAAAACAGTTATTTGAATTTAATTCCTACACTA
The DNA here is from genome assembly GCF_059951505.1 of Python bivittatus. Lineage (NCBI taxonomy): Eukaryota > Metazoa > Chordata > Lepidosauria > Squamata > Pythonidae > Python > Python bivittatus. The sequence continues at coordinate 28,470,083 of NW_028277075.1, read as the reverse complement.
GCAATTTAGTTTATTTCCTTGGGGGGGGGGCGGTATTTATGCTACAGCTGGTAATAGCTCAGGTGGTGAGACACTGACTGAATTACTTTTCTGATATTTCCTTGTTGGTTAGTTGAGCGTTCTCTGAGTTTTGAAGCTGGCAGAACTGAAGACAATTACTAATTTTACACTAATTTATGAGAAATTGTGGTGGAGTAGTGGAATTTCCCTAACTGTGAGCAATATGTACTTGTGAGAGTTCTGTGTGTGTGTATATGTGTGTCTGTGCGCCTTTGAGTCAGTTTTTGATTCCTGACAATTCCCTGCACTTTTCTTGGCAAGGTTTTTTGGAGGTGGTTTGCCATTGCCTCCTTCCTAGGGCTGAGAGAGAGTGACTGGCCCAAGGTCACCCAGCTGGTTTCGTGCCTAAGGCAGGACTAGAACTCCTGGTCTCCTGGTTTCTAGCCTGATGCCTTAACCACTACACCAGACTGGCCCTCTTGTGAGAGTTCACACAGGCCTGTAATAGGAACTTGCACAGCATCATATTAGCAGCCTCTGGATAAGTAAATGGGCTTACCACATTTGGGTTGCAGAAATCCAGACAACCACTAGATTGAGTCAAAGAGCTACAACACAGAAATGACAACAACAAGTCATTTCCCCACTAGTGACTTAAAAGCATCTTTATAATATCATCCAGCCGTAATGGAAGTGAAATAAAGCCTGTCATTGTTATGGTTATTTTGGCAGAACACAATTTGGATGATTCTAGAAGATAATATAAACTGCTAGTAGGGAAATGACCATAATAACCCTAGCAAAGAGGAAAGGGTGAAGTCTTATGTGGAGTCAGAAGGTTTGGAATGCATCTTGGTGGTGGAACTATGGAATGAAAGTCACTTTTTGGATGTATTGAGCTATAAACTCATGGAGACAACGGTAGAGGTTCATTCAATACTATCGTTGCTAGAGTCCAGAGAATTAACTATACTTAAACAAGGATATCATCAGTGCTTTGATCCAGGAAAGCAACTTGAAGACTAAGTAGTTCCTCCAGAGGGGGTGTAGGGAATTAAACTTCATCTCATTATGTATTAACACTGGCAGAGAAAACTGCTTTTCAGATTGAGAAGGAACCATTGTTAAGCAGATGTACCATAATCAAATTAGACTAAACAGAAACTCTTGGAATTTCTCTTTGCAAAGGATACCAGAAGGCTACAGAAAAAAACTTAGCTTATAAACTGACTACATAGCAGTCACGGCATGATCATACTTTGCATGCTTTCTCTAGCAGCAAAGGATGTTCAAATGATTGCATTTCAACACCTGATTTTTAACATGACCTAATTTAAGAGAATTATGACAGAGTTTGAGAAATAAATGGACTGCTCCAGACAGAAGAGTTTCTCCATGATGGTGGAATGAATCCCCTGGCCATCAAGAAAGTATAGCTAAAGTCTAAACTTGAATATTATAGGAATATTCATTCAAATATAGCTGCTGTTTGGAAAAAATGGCTAAAATCTTAGTAAATGCACGGCACACCTCTTTGTCATTTTTATGGCCCATAAGATAAGTATAACTGATTTATACTTAACTTTGGCTTTTGTTTTTTGTGCCTGAAGTGTGACAGTGTGGCATCTTCCACATGAACAAACTTGTCCAAGTTCAGAAAATGTGAAAAAGTGTACATGAATTTACCTGTCCTGTGCCAGAAGGATAGCAAACGTATCCTGCAGAAGACAAATGAGTCAAGTGTCACTAAAAATTATACAAGCTGTTGGAAAAAGCAGTTGGTGAAATATGCAGAGCTAAATATCCTAGTTCATTGAGCATAGTGAGAACAACTGTTTTCAGCTAAAGAGAATTAATGTCTACAATAAGCGGCTGTACTACAATAAAATAAATACTGTAAATAAAATAAAATATGCAATACAATACAATACATAATTGTAAATAAAATAAATAATTGTAAATAAAAATATACAATAAATATTGTAAATAAAATCAAATAAATATACAATAAATATAGTACAGTCTTTTATGGTACTACAATAAAAGGCTGTAATATATAGAACTATCTCCAAAAATGCAACTATTCACTATTGAAAGTTTTGGGTTTTTCCCCAATACAGATAATCCTCGATTACTGGCTGCCTCATGCAGTGACCATTCAAAGTTACAATAATGAAAAAAACCCAACTTTGCAACCAGTTCTTGCATTTACAGCTGTCGCAGCATCTCATGGTCACGTGATCACCATTCACATACTTCACAAGCAACTTGCAACAAGCAGAGTCAACAGAGAAGATGGCAGTAAAATCGTAAGTCATGGTTATGTGATTTTCCGCTTAGCGACTGAGTTTCTGGTCCCAATTGTGGTTACTAAGTGAGGACTACCTGTAGTTTTCTCTTACCATCCTGCCTCAGCCACTGGCATGTTCTTTGAATAATTTTTTACTCCTCAAGAGAGAGAACATCAAAAGAACCCACTATAAAGCATGGTCCGTATTGTTTAATGATTGTTCTTGAAAAGGTCACAAGTAGAGCAGGGGTAGGGATTTCTACATTTTGTGAGCCTGAAACGTGAATCAACCCCCACCCAATATGATAATTTAGGATAGTGGGAACTATAGCTGATATCTTTTTAACATCTTATTTTAAAAGTATTAGAAACATTGTCTTCTATTTTTGAATGTTTTTTCTTCTATTTTGGCATGTAAATGTAATAAAAATAGATTTTGGACAGATATTGCAAAACAGCATATCATGTGCAAGTGGTTTCTGCTCTCAGTATGCAGCTAATAGTTAGAGGGAAATGTTTTTATGCAAACTGTTTTATTGTCCCTATTGTTCTAGTTCTTACCAAGCCAATGTTTTGGAGACCTTGAAAAATCAAATATTAAAATATCCATACCAAGAAATATATGTTATATTGTCACTTGATTTTATGAACGAACAGGAGGTAAATAGATCACACATTATGTAGCAGAAGCAATTTCTTTTTTCACGGGCAGAAGCCCAACTGCAACAGTTAATCCATAAACAACGATGTTCTGGTCTTCAGTCCTTGCCTGTAATTAGGCATAAAAACTGAGGGGAAATTCTTTTGCACAGTATTTGATTCCTGCTTTCCAGGATATAGTCTGACCGAAACTTTTACAAATAGCAAAAGTTATTGATTCTTCTCAAGAATTCAAATTTTGTCATTTGGAGACATTTGGAGAAGCTATTACAAAGTATCTATTGAGCAAATATAAGAACCTTATTAGAGCTTTATAATTTTCCTTGTGATCTGCTCAAGTCATCGTACAATATGCAGAAGGGCAGGTCATGGGAGGAAACTTTAGAGAGAATTCTTCTTCCTCTTCTGGGGTCAGGACCCATTTGTGGAGTGGGAGAACATGGAGAAAGTGTTGCTTTCAGTCCCCAAGACCTTTAATGTAAGAGGATCTCACCACTGAGGGAGGGAAAAACCTCTGTTTCCTTGCAGACTCATTAGTCAGAGCTGAGTTAGATGGCCCACTGGTTCAGACTATATCTTTCATATGCAGCAATTTCATATGCATAGCAGTTTCGACCTTGGCACAGAGCTGTAAACAATTATTTCCCCATTTTTCCATCAGCCAAAGCACTAGAAGCTACAAGGGAAAGAACAAGAACCTGAAATTATTGCTTCCACCCACTTGTATCCCTTTGCCAGTTCTGTGCTGTAACAAGGTGGTTGAACAGCCACCACTCCTGGCCTTCTTCTCCCATTACAATGACAGCTGTAGACTTTATGTGGATAAAGGCAGAAGTCCTTCATCCCAAACTCCATTATGAGAAGCAGCAGAGATTCCAAAAGCTAGAATGTCATTATTATTTTAAATCAATATATGAATTCAGATATCCTATCAACAGTACACATTCCTTCTTGGCACTAGTGAATTTGGGTCCCCCTTCATTTCTGCCTCTTTGGTACCCCTTAACATCTCTACCTGAAATAGTTCCAAATCCCCAATTCCCCTGAAATGTACATCCATTGTTCCTAATTCTATGCACTACTTTATTTCCACCTCAGCAGTCAGAATATTTATAAATATTCTATAACCACAGTTTGATCAATGTCATGTGAAGCAGGGAATACAGACAGGGAAGCATAATTTTTTTAGCATGCTTTATAAATATTACTTTTGGTTCAGTGTGCATATTAATTCAGGTTAGAACATGAAAAGTATCACACTCAGAATCTGTTGCAAGAATTGTGATTAATATAAGCACTGCTAGATGAAATACCATTTTCCTTTTCTTGTCCCAATTATTTAGGACTGCTGGAAACTTTTATGAGTTAATCTTAAAGAATTTCTGAAGTAAGTTTTCAACATTTCCCAGAAAAGAAGCTGTAAAAGCTTCCAGAAATTGCAGATAGTCACCAATAATGTTATCATGCACATTCCATATAAAAATAATAACTGTATTGTCTGTCTTGGCAAGCACATTAATTTCAATTAATATACAGTTTCATGAAATATAAGGCTACAATTACCTTTTCTGCCTGTTATTACATACTTATTATCTAGCTTCTAAGACTCCACACTTTAAATGTACAGAATAACCTAACCAAGTAAGATACCAATTGGTTTATTGAAAGCAAAAGAGAAAAAGCAAGTCATCATTATCCTAAATTTTGTATTCATGCAGAGAGAAAATACAAAAAGATTTCTGAAGTGTTTCTTTCTTTCTTTTCCTCCCCACCCAGCTGACAACATTTGCTGTGTCCTTATTCTCTTTGTCTAATTTTTAACACATCCTTTTATAGCCTAAGATTTTGCTATTGTTTTTAGAAAGATGTATGAGAAACCATAGTAATTTTCATGTTCCTCTCTTCTTCTTCCTCCCTCCCTCCCTCCCTCCCCCCCCCCCTGCTGCTAATTGATCTCTGGGTAACCTACAATAAAAACATGAATGACATCCATAATTTTAATCAAAGGAACATAATTTGAGAGAACTGCTCCTGTCTGTGCTCCTGCACTCTGAAGATGCCGGTCACAGGTGCTGGCGAAACGTTAGGAAACAAAACTTCAAGAACACGGCCACACAGCCCGGAAGACCCACACCAGCCATTGTATGCCGACTGTGAAAGCCTTCGACAATACACTTCTCAGACACTTTGAAGATCACCTCTCCACCTTTCTTCATCTGCACTCCATATTGCTACTCCCTTGATTATTCTAACTTCTCTTGATTATTCTAACTTCTCATCATTTTTCTGTTCCATGGCTTTCTTTCAGGTTAGTGTTCCAGTTGTTCCTACTTTGAAGACAGCTCAGTGTAAAGAGTAGGAATGTGAACTCAGGTTGAATTAATTATGTAATCATATGCTTACGTATATAAATATGGTTATCTTATATATGTGTTTTTGTGTATCTCCCATGTAGTAAGTGCCTCTAAGAATGGGATTTTCCTTACTGTGCCAGTTTGAGCCTCTTAGTAACTAACTGATTATAGAGTTCACGCCTTGAGAGGAGACAATTGATTCAAGGATGCTGCACTTCCTTATCTCTCTCCTTTAGCAGTAAAGTACAGGATCAGCTTGTTAAAATAACAGTTAGAGCTTTAGTTCAACTTGTACATCAAGGCCACAGTATTGCCTTTCAGGGAATGTGTCTGCAATGTTTTCACACCATGAAGGATGCCTGAGTTTCTCTTTATAGTTATCTTGTTTCCTTATCAGTTGTAAAGCACGTTCCCTTTATTGGGTCTTTTATTAATGCATATGCATGTTCAGACTGACTTCCATCAACATTCTGTATGAGGCCTTGTTGCTCTTGCTCTTGGCTCCTCTGGATGCAAGGGACCAGGGACTCATTGTACCCTCAGCTTTGGAAAATAAAACAACCATTGGGATTCTTCCAGTGGGTGTTTCTTGAATGAGTTTTCCACCACATTCACAAGTATTTTTTAAATTCTTTTTCTCACTTCTTGTTTCTGGTAATAATTGCATTTTTCATCATTTTCTCTAAGTTTCCACTTTTCCCTATTTCACTTAAACGATCTTTAAGCTTGAGCTCTTCAGTTTGGTGGTCATCCATTCTCCTTTTCTAAAAAGGCTGCGGTACCACAATTTATAAATCATCATGGGCACTTCTAATTATGTCACGATGAACTTTATTGTAGCTGACACTTCATTCACATCATACTCTATGTCTTCCTTGCTCCTTCAGCTTCAATGACACTGCTTTTGTAGTTTCTCTTCATCACTCAGCAGAAATAGAATATGTTTGTCTATAAATGGATTAGAAAAACAATGATTTTGCTCAGAATTTTTCAGGAAATACAATTATGGAGAAAACAGATAAAATGGATGAGCAGAATCAGAGATCCCTGGAATAATTTTGGAAACTTTTCCAAATAGTACTAAAACCAAGTTGAGATGGTGAGCATTTGTCTATGTAGGTGTCAGGATTCAAGTCAGACTTGATGACATCTCACTTCTACAATAACTGTTCTCCTTCCACTTGCCTCCTCTTCTTTCCTCCTTGCCTCTCTCTCCTTTCTTCCATCTTCTTTTTAGTTTCTTATGCCTCAATCTCTATCCTCTTCCTTTCTTTATAGCTCCTTTGATCTTTCCCTAAGGATACTAGATCTGGGTTGCAAAAATCTGAACAAGCAATAGGTGGCACTGAAGAAATAACAAAAGCTAACTTTGCTGCCCTACTTTCTCCTCTATTTCTTGGATCCATTTAAAAGGTTCCATAGCCTATATGAGCTGTTCTTCCCTTTTCCTCCAGCTGATTACATTCAAGCTGCCATGCATTATTTCAACAAAAGGGCTACTGTATCAAGGCCACAAAAATCCAATTACTGGACGGCAGCAAAGAAATACAGAAAGATATCAGCAGCAGCAGCAGCAGCAGCAGCAGCAGCAGCAGCAGCCAGATTTTTGTAGCCAGTATGCAGGAGCCCTGATGACCAGTAAGTTCAGCATTTGTTATTCCTAGAACAGTATGGGCAATTCTTACCTATTTGTTGCAGACGTAAAGAGAGAGAGTTTTCCAATTTCTTCTGGTCAGGAAATAATTTCCAAACGCTAACTCATTTGCTGGCTGTTTCAGATAACCATCCCTAGAACCTGTTGCAAAGGATTCTGGATCACACTCAGGAGGCACATTCAGTTACTTTCAGTATAAATTAGCCCGTGTTATTCTTATGGATTGTACTTTGAATTAATATAAAAACAGACTATGATGAATTCACTTTGCAGTTAAGTGTATCAGCTGACAAGGAAAAGTGTTTTCTGCTTTTGCTTTTTTCAAAGCAAAGATGAAAAAATGTCACCTGCTTTTGCTTGTCCATCAAACTGATATTATAGGTAGTCCTTGCTTAATGACCCTAATTGGGACCGGCAACTCTGCTGCTAAGCGAAGTGGTCACTAAGTGGGAAATCACGTGACCATGACTATGCTTTCTGGCTGGAAAGAGACAAGACTACTCAGTTTCACACCTTCAGCTTTTATTTGCCTCCTAACCACTCCACAGCTCTTCAGAATACTTGAGTGCCTGCTTATGGTCTTGTACACATCGAAAGCAATGTGTTCACGCCACAGCCCAGGGCTGGGAGCTGTGGGTATGCTACTCAAATAGCTCACTCTCTTGAAATCCTGTTCTCTCCAATCTCTTCACTCTGCGGGGGGGGGGGGGAGCAAGCAATTTCTGTAGGCAATCTCTCCTTTGCCTGACCCTTCCCCTCCCCTCGCATGCTCTTCTGTACATTGAGAGCAGTGCGATCACGCTGGCAACAGGAAAGGGTCAGGCAAAGGAGAGATTGCCTACCGAAATCACTTGCTTCCCCCTGTCCCCCAAGAGCAGAGAGATTGGAAAGGAAGGGATTTCAAGAAAGTACTGTAACCTGTTTGCATAATGTGCCGCAGCTCCCAGCCCTGGGCTGCTGGTGTGACTGCATTGCTCTCAATGTGTAGAAAAGCAAACAGCTTACTCTCTTGCAATCCCTTTCTCTCCAATCTCTCTACTCTGCAAGGGGGGGAGGAAAAAACCACAGGTCATGCACAGGACAATGTATATCGACTGTAATGGCAATCATGTGATTGAGGGACATTGCAAAGGTCATAAATGGTTGTAAATGAGCCATAAAGTTATTTTTCAGCATTGTCATAACTTCGAACGGTCACTGAACAAATGGTCAGTAAGTGAGGACTACCTGTAAAAACACAGCTACAGAGACCAACTGAATAAGCAAGCAATCGTAAACACAACCAGGAGGGGATTCTAGTGCCTGCTGAGAAATTTTAACTACTAAATAAATGTATTCCCTATGGGAGTAACATAAAAATAGAGACATTTGTGAAAAGTATATGCAAAATTGAAATAGAAAAGTTTCAGGATCTTCAGTTAAGGATCTATGTTTGCGCACGGGTAAGCAGTGGGGACAGAAAGTGGGGAAGTGCTTGGGGGAAATTTCTACCACTGGCAACATTTCATGCTGAATTATTTCCACAGCTGCCTTTTGAAAAGCCATAGCCCCAATTAACTGTGCATTAGGTCTCACCCACAGCCCATTACGATATGGTCAATGGACTGTGACAAATTCCCTCTCAGGTTAAAAAAGAGCCTTATCTAGAGAAAGAATGAAAGATAAGAATCAAGTCGGTGCAAAATGAAGCTTTTGGCTTTCTCTCAGCATTCCAGGCATGCCTCATTAGGTTGATTTAGAAGCCAGGTATTTTTTTAAATGCTGCCTCAACCATTTCCTTGTCCTTCTCCAAATCCTTGAATTAGCAAGAAGTGCAGCTACAAGTGTTTTGTCTAGCTTGTGAACTCTCTCCAGCCCCTGGATATATGACATTTGGCATGCAGAGCCACTCCACAAACCATACCTAGGTCTGGCCTAGATGCTGTATGGAGACTGTCACTCTGTCAGATTTCTCTTCACATCCCTACCCTCATTATCTTAACAGAATTTCCCACTTGAGCTGGGTGCATTGCAGAGTTCTACGTCAACCACAAACACCACTGGCATGGATCCAATCTAGGTGGGTACACCCTGGGAACTGGTGAGCTTTTTGAACTCTATGACATTTCTGCTACTTCTGGTAAAGTGTAACTCTTTTTTATTTTTTAAATGATTTAGACCAGCCTTCCCTAAGGAGAGACCCTTGAAATGCTTCAAGTCACAACTTCCATCATATTTCATCAATGGCCATGCCGGCTGATTCAAACAGGAGTCATGTGCAAAATGTCTGGTGGGACTTCAAGGTGGGAAAAGGCTGATTATCTACAGTAAGATTATACCAAGTGGACAATTGAAATATGAAATGTTTTCCTATTTCAAAAACACACTGCAGCTATATTCTTACAACACAAGCACAAATGAGCCAACCAGACTTTAGCCTACAGCATGGCGCAAACTCAGCCTGTATAGTCAGATTATGATTCAGTATGTTGTGCAAATGCAGAAAACTGGGTTAGATGAATAAACTATGACGAATTTAAGGAAGGGTAAGCATGTAGTATGAACATGGACAATGATTAGTCCAAGGTCCTTAAGCACTACAGCATACATTTTGGCAGTTGAGACAGACAGCCTCTCATACACTTGATGTAAGTAGTAATAGTAATAGCAACAGCAGCAGCAGCCGCCTTGGTTCATGCAACATGTTATAGCCCAGCATGTTGTATGAATCCAGCTACTATCATGCATTTTCAGTATGTATGTTGAAAAGGCAATGTTTATCTTAGTATATAGGGATGGGGGGAAAAGGGACAGTAAGGCTTCAAACCTGTGTGGTTCCATCCTGGAAAATGAAGATAAATTGCCAATCAGGTTTTGGCAGACTGAGAAACTTGATTCTTTCATCATGCTAGAAACATTCACCATCAGCACACAGTAATAATGTGAAGATTCTGATGAAGCAAAAAGTCGATGAGGATGAAAGCCACAACAACAGCAACGCGTAACAAGAAGGACTTTCCCTGATTCTTTTTGATCTCTCTTAATATATCCCGAAACGCATAGCAGGGTTTGTTAAAAGGCCCACAAATCCCCAGTGAAGCAGGAACGCTTCTGCGGTAATTGCTAAGGAAAAGTGGGAGGTCAATCATAGGAGTTGCAGCAGCAGCAGGGGTGTGGTGGTGGTGGTGGTGGTGTGTGAATGCAATGTGATAATTGCTCCAAGCGCACCTGCCTTGCCTCTGCTAAAAAGGCCCATAAACGCAAGGTCAAGTCTCAGCAGCAAATCCGAGCAAAGCCTGGATGAATGGAGTGAAACTGAAAGTGGTGAGTTGCTTTCTTCCTTTCAATTCTTTCAGTTCTGCCATGACTGAGAATGAGAATGAGAATGACCAACCTCCCCCCGCCCCCCCATTAGGTTGGGAGGAAACTGGAATTCAGCTCAGTCTTGCCTTAAGTGTCAGCGCACATCAAAAGCCACAGCTCTATAAAGGATGGCAGCAACTTCTCTTGTTCTTTTGTGGCTTTAGGAATACAAGAAAAGAATTCTGGGTTGTGAGAAGTTTCCTGAAGAGAAAAATCATCTTTGAACTTGTGCTGTTTAGTAGAAATAAATGAAAGGTAGTTCATAGGAAGAGACTGAGGATTAGAGAGGCCCTTCAAGTGACGGAGAATCAATTCCCACCCACGCACTTGGGCTGTTTTTGTATAACACACTAAACCAAAAAGTCCCATTACCAACTACATATGTGCATCGTATTTCCCCTCTGCCCCCACTGAATATAACTCTTGAACCAGAATTGTACGTTTACCCTGTTATCCAAATCTGGAGAATCTGTCACTTGAAGTTCATGAAAAGTAGAATTTGTGGCCTATGACAAGCCTTGGTTACCAGTTCCATTCATCTAGGTTGAGACAACATAACAAGGTTAAGATTTTGATCAAAGAGAGTTTGGGCTCGGCCAAGTTGATCATTTTGCTATCAGAGTAATACTGCAGGGGGAGGAAGGAGGAGATGTGTGAAGATTTCAGAACACTAGATTGCGCTTACCTGAAAGGAAGACTCTCTTTTCCCCCAAATAATGTCTGAAACAATAAATCTGGAGGCAGATTAATTTTTCTATTGAATCTTGCACTTTAGAATGTTGTTTGTGGAGATGTATTTCTCATTTATATTTGAAGCAATCTAGGATGTGACCTACAGGTGACAAAAAGGAAGTAGTTCTCTAGTGAAGGCAGCACCAGTGCGCTTTGCATCACCCTCAGAGAACAAAGCCTTGCATCAGGGCATAGCCATTCCAACCTGATCATGATCTAAAGGGTCAGGAGAAGGCAGCAATACAGAGTGGTTAGAGAAAATTCTAAATTGCAGAGAAAAATGTCCAAAGATGGGGAAAGAAAATAAATGCTTGCCATTTGGAAATTCTGATCTATGGGTATATATTCATAATTGGAAATAATTTCAGCCCTGCATGCCTCAGCAGGTGGCAGCATTGGGGCAACCTTCTCAGGGCTCCAAAGCTAAGCAGACAGGGGTGTCCACAGGGAGGGGCTCAGAAAAGTTAAGATGGCAGCCACAACGATTCAGTCAAAGCCTCCCTTCCATAGGTTGTTCCTTTCCTTATACAGTACAGAATTTAGGGGGCACAGGGAAGAGTAATTGCTCCTTTTTCTTTAAACTGCCATCAGCAGCAAGCTGACCTTGGGTGGTGAAAGGGTCTTTTTAGTGGTGCATCCTGGATACATTTCCCAGCAGGTCTGCCTGGCAGCCATTGTGCTTTCGTTCTTGTTCAGTGCCAAGCAAAGGCCTTTTGACTTTCCTGATACATTTACTTGCATTCATTATAGCTTTTCCTTCTGTTTCAGCCTCTCTGTCGCCTTCTCTCCTTTTTATATTTAAGGCTCGAATAATAAATATTTCTCCTCTTCTTCCTCTATAAACTTTTTTTGGGTTTTTGGTGGGGGGGGGGCGTGGAGGGAGATCACAAGCTACCTGCAGAATTTTGGCCTTTAACTTCTGCAAACAAATTAAAAAAAAAGAAAGTTGTGGAGTCCTCACACCTTTAGCTTTCTGGGTGCCAACTGGTAGGTAAGATAAAGTGGAAATTGGAGCTCAAAACCAGACCTGGGTAATCTGGTCAGTTAAGTCACAAAGACTAGCAAGTTCTTCTATGCGGGCCAAGAAAAAGTACAGGAATAACTTAAGAGATATTCCAGTACCTTGTGGGTGCTGCTTCTGTGATGTGTTCCTTTTAAAGTCTCTCCTGTGTCAGATTAAAAAAAAATTATTAGCCACTTAAGAAGAAAAAGATTACTGGACTGCATTTAGGATTCATCTGAACAAATGGTTAATGGGGAAGACACAATAATAGGAAATTTTGCAAATGGGGATGCTAAGAACGCTCAGATGTAAACACCCCATAATTTATAAACTTTTATGGACAAGAGGCATGGTAATGTCATTAAGATAAAGTAAACAGTCAAATATAATTGACCTTATAACATCAGCCTGCTTAAGATTTCCTGTTAGACAAATACCTTGTAAGCTGTTTTTTTGTTCACAGTTAGCATAAGGAAGGCCTAGCCAGATTCTGGCAAGTAAAAATGCTAAATGCTGAAAATGTAAAACATCAGTGGACAGTCACATGGTCATGTTGCTCAGATTTCTTGAGAGCAAGCCTGAAGCATGATGTTACAAAAAGGGGAATCTGATTTGGGTTTATACTTTTTTTACTTATATATTTTAATGTCCTTGATATCGCTCTCTCTTGGGCAAAGAAGTGATTGGTCCCAACCAACAGATTTGTGGCCAGATCAATGTGGGCAAAATATTTGACAAATGAATTCTGAGCTTCAGTCCACGAATGGCTATTTGAATGTTTAGCTTTTCAACCATGGACCAGTTGACAAAAGTGTATATAGAAGAGCTGGAAACCTACATTCAGTAATGGAATAATTTCAAGCTTACTGGAATGATAATTGTAATCATATTAAGTAGGGTGGATCTTGTTTATTTCTGTTTGGGGTTTTTGGAGGGGCATTAAGTATCTTAACTCTTTATAGTTTACCATTCTGTGATGAGCATAAGACATTGGAAATGAAACAAAATGCCCCTCTTTGAAGTCTTTATGAACAGGAACTAAGCCTTGATGCCTTCCAGGGTTCAAAATTTATCTCCAATAGATCAGGAGCTCTCCATTCTCAGCACGGTGTCGTGTCCCATGACGAATAGAATTGTGATAATCAGTCCCAGCAGGGTTAGTTTCTGTTTGCTAGGGATTCTGGGACAAGTAGTCCCACTTCTGTCCTTGACACAACAAGATGATCCACTGGGACCAGGAGAGCCTTTCCTCTCATCCATGTTAATGCACATTTCTCATTTCTTTGAGTTAGAAGGGAAGTATGCCACTATAAATGGTGCTGCCCCTGCACCACATCTCAGCAATGAGGCTGGGCAGTGTTGCATGGAAATTTCAGAACAGCAAATGGTGGAAACGCTCCCTTGAAACCGAGAGTCCTCTGAAATGATTTTATGGACAACCTCTAGATGGCAGCTTCTATTAAACTGTTTTACACAGCATAAGATTTCTACTGTACATCTAAGCCAACACTTCCCCCCGCTCCAAAATCTGCCTGATTAATTTGAAATACAAAGCAGAAAAAGAAGCAGAGAACTGTTCATGTTATTGTGCCTCTGGATCTTTCTCTTTTCCGTCTCATACCAAATTTCCTCCAAGGATCATTTTTGCTCAGGAAAAGAGCCTCTTCTCCCCCCTATTCCCTCATTCCACATTTGTGCATATGTGGATGTTGTGTGCTTACCCTACTTTACGATCTCTCCAGCACACATGAGTGCATACACATACATACCACAACATATATATATATATATATATATATATATATATATACATACACACACACACACATACACACACACACACACACACACACATATATATACCAAATAGCAAGATTCCTGGATGATAATCTAATGAAGTTTAGTATTTCAATGTAAAGCGTAAAAGACCAAGGACCAATCCATTCTGGAAGCCAAACCAAACTGGGCATGGAGGCCCAGAGCCCGGCATCCTGATGAAGGACATTTCTATAGTAGACTTGTTGGATCAGATGAGCAGATTGCTGATAGATGCCAATATCATAATGCCCTTATATAAATCAAGGGTACAACTGCATATACAGGTTTTTTTTTTTTACAGTTTTTTTATGTGTAATTGTTTTCATGTAGTTATTTTTTTTAATTGTTGTATGCTGCCCAGAGCCACCTTATAAATATGATAAAAAAATAAATCTGGAATATTGTGTGCAATTCTGGTTGCCACGCTTCAAAAAGGAGCTACAGAAAGTTCAGAGGAGGGCAACTAAGATGATCACGGGGCTGGAGCAGCTTCCCTATAAAGAAAGGTTGTGAAATATGGGGCTTTTCACCTAGAAAGGAGGCAAATAAGAGGGGACATGACCAAGGGGTACAAAATTATGTATGGTGTGGGTAAAGTGGACATATAGAAGCTATTTCCCCCTTCCCAAAATACTAGAACTGGAGGTGGCCCTATGAAATTGAATCTTGGAAGAATCAGGACAAAATTACAACTCCTAATTCACCTTTGGAATTCACTACCATGAGATGCAGCGCTGGCTACCAACTTGACTGGCTTCAAAAGGAGTTGGACCAATTCATGGAAGTCATGGGGATCAATGGCTGTTAGCCTTGATGGCAGGGTAACTACCTCGGAAGGCCATCTACTGGGAGACTAGTGGGCTTCCTTGTGTAGCTGATTGGACACTATGAGAACAGCCTGCTGGACTAGATGAGCCAGGGGTCTGATCCAGCAGGACACTACTTATGTTCTTATGCTTTTCCTGCCCCTGTCTTGTCCCTGAAGCACACTAGATTTTCTGCATGGGAGGTTTTGAATCAGGAGAAAAAGGAAAATACAAATGATGTCTTTAGGCTACCTCAGCATGATAGATAACATTGTGAGAAGTGTCTTCATGCTGTGGCAGGCAGGACAAGATCATAGCCAGAGTATAGCATTGCCACAAAAGCCAAAAAACCCACAAAATACAGAAAACCCAAATGTATGTTACAAAATGAAAACGCTATTTTAACTCTCTGCATTGTGGTAATGCTGTTTAAAATATCATGAACATATGGTGAACCACTGAAGAGTGTTTGTATTAATTCAGTGGCCTTTTCTCCATTTAAACCTGAAGTTAAATATTATGTGGCGTAAAAAGTACAACTGAATTAAGTAGCATTTCTTTTTATTGAGATTTTCTAAAATAAAACTGAGACAAGAGTGTTAATTTAATTCCACTATGCACAGAAAGAAGTTACTGGAATCTTTGTTACCTCCAAAACATAGTTTTTATCAACTCAGAAAATTGTATAATTGAATCAGCTGATAGCATTTGAATACGCTATTACTATATCATTTTATTTCAGTTTATAACCCACTTTTTCATCTTTCAGCATTCTAGGTGTTAAAAGACCACTACAATTAAAGTATCAAACAGTTAAAAATTTTTGAAAACCTAAAGAGCAGCTAAAATCAACAATCTTACTCAAAATACTTCTTTGTAACATGGTTAGATACATGTACGGAAATATGCTGATTCTACAAATTTTAGAGGAAGCTAGTTGGATGTAAAGCCTGAATCTGCCAAGCAGGAATAAGCCCTACTCAGATCAGACAGAGCCATTGTATAAAGCTAGAGCAGGTGCCATCTGATCCCAAGGCTGAGAAGAGAATGGCCGAAAGGCTATTGACCCAAAAAGGCAAGAGAAAAAGGGCTTAAGATTTAAACCCTGAGGTTGATAGATGTAGTTAGGGCTTTGATTTCTGTGTTCTGCATTAGACAGATCTTCTGAATGAATATATATATAAAGATCTTTCTTGTCTGCCATACTGAATTTTTTAAGTTTCCAGTGTTAGCTAGTCCTGAATGCAAAAATTAGTTTCTAAAGAGATTTAGAGTCATGGCTTACTGTCTTGAAGTGTGACGTAGCCCATTGAATTTTACAGGTAGTCTGCAATGTTGTTGCTATGGAACTGGTACTATCTTAAGTGATTGATTCCTGAATCCTCTATAATGAATTTTTAAAAATTCATTATTTCAAGATGCTATAAGATGTAAACGATATGCATATTTTGTGCTGTGTAAATGGCAGCCAAGGGGAGCCTTCAGGTCTCCAGGTCTGTGGAAGCTTTCTTTCATATGCATATAGCAACTTCAGGGAGATTGTGTTCATTAGCATAGTGCAGGGAGATGAAAATCTGATTTTCCTTTTCTTAGAGCTCCATATAACTTCTATTTGCTTAACAATTAAAAAAAATGCTAATTTAAATAGTGCAATTAAGATCATATATAGTTTCACCTCAAGTCACCCGGAAATTATGCCAGATATCCCAAAATGAACTATTGCTTGGGAATACTGGTACCTCTAGTTGCGAACGCCTCTCCTTACAAATTTTTCAAGATACGACCAGCTCTGGCCCCAAAAATTTACCTCGACATGCGAACTCCGCCTCTACTTACGAACCGGATCTGCGGCCATTTTCCCTGCTGCCACACGGTCGCGGCTTTCTGTGGGCGAGATCGCGGTAACAAGGAGACTTCGGTGAGGCTTGTGGTGTGTTTTGTGGTGTTTGGAAGGTTTTTGTGGCGTTTGGAAGGTTTTTGAGGTTTAAAAATAAAATGCATATGTTTCAGAACTGTTTAGCCATATTTACATTGAACCTTATGGGGGAAATTTACCTCGGAGTGCGACCAAATTCGGAGGGCGGATTAGCCGTATTTACATTGAACCTTATGGGGAAATTTGCCTCGTGGTGCGACCAAATTCGGAGGGCGGAATGGATTAACTGTATTTACATTGAACCTTATGGGAAACTTTACCTCGACTTGAGGCCAACTCGAGTTGCAACCAGAGTCACGGAATGGATTAAGTTCGTAACTAGAGGTACCACTGTATACTGTAAACCTGAAAACAGATTACAGTAAAGAATTTGATTTAAATATTTGGGTTAATAATCAGCTAAAATAGTCTTACAATGCAGACATATGACACTGGAATTCAGCCAGTTGGTCTCCTTGTCAGCCTCCAAAGTTGATTCTTCTACCACTTGGAAACCATAATGTCAGGAAGCTTGAATATATTACTTGATGAAGATAAAGGGACATTCTGAAGGAGCCATAGATCTACTAGATTCAATGCCATGTCCCCACCTATTTGAAACATTTGATAGAATCAGAGTTGGAAGGGATCTCAGAGGACATTTAGCAATGCAGGATCTGCTAAAGCCTCTGTTTGGAGATCTCCAGTGAAAAGGAACCTACCACTTCATGAGACAACCTGTGCCATTGGTTGACATCATTTTTTTGTCAAGAAATTGCTGGTAATATCTGATCTGAATCTGCAGTTTCAACCAATTGGTTATGGCCCTGCATTCCAGGGTGGCTGTGAAGAATTATCTATACGACCACTCTTTATATATCTGAAAACTATCATATTTTCCCTCAGTCATTTTTTTCTGCATAAACATACTAGTTCCTTAACCTGCTCCTCATAAGACTTAGTTTCTAGCTCTCTCGCCATCTTGGTAGCCCTCCCCTGAACTTGATCAAATTTATTCCTGTCCCTTTAGACTAGGATGCCCAGAACTTGACACTGGGGCCAATCAAGGCACAATAGAATGAGATACTTATTTCCCATGAACAGGATTCTATGTTCTTGTTCATATGTTCCAAAGTAGCATATGCCTTTTTAACAGTTGCATGACACATGAGCATACGTACTATTGCCAAGCCTGGTCTCCCTCATTGTATACTTATGTGTTTCATTCCCCCCGCCCCCCAGATGCAGGACTTCATTTTTTTTTCCTTATTAAATTTCATCCTTTTTATTTGGCTTATGGTTCAAGCCTATCTCAATCTTTTAAAATCTTATTTTTCTCTTCTAAATGTTAGCTATTCCTTGTAGTTTTGTGCCATCTACAAATTATCTTCTCAACACTTTCATCCAGGTCATTAATAAAAATATTGAGCAAGACAGAACTCCATGCCATTCCACCTGACATCACTCTCCAAGCTAATCTGGTAAGTACATTTATAAGTATTCTCTGAGCACTTTTTTATTATTATAGAGAAGTTTACTCTTTTCCAGTGTTCTGGACCTCATCAGTTATCCAGGAGTTCTGAAAGATTCGTGATTTTGCATTTGACCCACCTACTTCCTTCAATCCCCTAGGTTGTAATTATCTGCTTTGAAGATTTGAATTATTTTGGTTTAGCTAAGTATTCTTTTACCTCTCCTTGTCTATCCTGAGCTGCAGCTCCATCCTTCCACAACAGCAGCCAGCTGGGGTTTAAATTCTCTTCTGAGAAAACATAAAATGCAAGTTAAGTTCTGCCCTCTGGTTATTGCCCATTAACCAATTCATCCCTCCTGCTCCTGCCCCTGCCCCACCTCACAACAGGCCTGTATCCCTTTGCCTTTCCCTTTGTTTCTGACGTACCTTTTTTGTTATTATTTTGGTAATTTCTTGCAAGCATCAGATCACTGTGAGCTCTAAACTTTCTGACACATTCCCTTCAGGTTCTGGCAATGGTCTTGTATTCTCCTTTGGTTATCAGCCCCTTCTTCCATTCCCTATACACAAGCATTTTCTTTTTAACATTTTAGAAAGCTCTGTCTGAAGGCAACCTATTTTTCCTTTTAGCAGGAATTGTTTGCAGTTGCACCATCAGAATCTCACTTCACAGGATTTCCCATCTTTCTGGACACTTTCCACCTTCAGGGTTTCAAGCCAGTGGATCTAACCTATCTTCTGAGTTCATCAAAATCTAGTCCTCTGAAATCCCATATACAGTACATATCAACTCAACTGGTTAAGAAAAGGTCTTTCCATCACTGTACCTGCCAGAGAATTAGAAACATTAGAATAGAGGTCCTCACGCTTCATCAGTATAGGGTTGTTGTGTTTGTTGAATCATACTATTAATTCTAATCAATTAACTTTACATACAAAAGCAAGAGTTTTGAGGGGAAAGCACGCTGGCTGAAGATCTCAAAAAGCTAAGCAGATCTGGACTTAGTCCTTGGATAGAAGATCACCAAGAAATCTGTGTGCTGCACATACTACTGGGAAGTTTTTTAAAAAGCATTCAAGAAGAAGTGAGTAGCAAACCATTTTTGTCCTGTTGCCAAGAAAACTATCTGGATATATCCATGAAGGAGATCAGTTTGATCTGAAAGAGAGAGACTTTGGCTTTATAACAACCTTTGTTTGGTTTGGCCTTAGTACAGTATGTGAACCAAGCCATTGTAGGTTTCAAATGACTTATGGTTTAGCATGATGTGTGAATCAAGCTACTGTGACTTATTTAACAAGCCATGCTTAAACCAGACCAGGGCTGAGCATCCTGTGAGCGTATGCATGTCTTTTCTTTAAAAAGAATCTACCATACAATTAATTTACTTGTTGATGAAAAATTCTTTCCTAGTGGAACCAGTTAATCTGCTGAATGGCTTGGTCTGCTCTATTGTAAAAGACTGATGGCCTGGGCAGGGGGAGAGAATGAAGTGCAGCATTCACTGTTGCTGCTCCTAGGTAGCAGCCCTACTACTGAAGGGAAGAGCCAATTTGGTGTAGTGGTTGAGGCATCGGGCTAGAAAGTGGAGGGTGTGGGTTCTAGTCCCGCCTTAAGCACAATGCTAGCTGGGTGGTCTTGGGCCAGGCACTCTTTCTCATCCTAGGAAGGAGGCAATGGAAGCCACTTCTGAAATCTTGCCAAGGAAACTGCAGGACTAGTCCAGGCAGTCACCAGGAGTCAACGCTGACTCGAAGGCACCAAAACGACAACTACTGTAAGACCCCATACCTACATTTTCAAACTAGCCCCCCTCCCCCCGGTATGTCTGCAATGCTAAATTGCATTTACAATGATATAAATGATATGAATGAATGATATGAATGAAAAGGGGTGGGGGGCAATTTATAATAATTTATTTATTATAATGATAAATTGCCCCCTCCCCGCCCCTTTTCAGGCAAATGATCTGGACCACAAATACTTCACAGGGGTTAAAACAAAGACATTTCCTTGGAGACAGGTCCCTGGGGAAAACGCCTAAGGTCAATGCCCATGCTTCTGCCTTTCTGCCTTTTAGATTTTCCTCGTATTGCTGTTCATTCTTCCAGAAAAGAATGGTGCTGATCTTGACACTGGCATGTGCTTGTTTGCATGATTGGCTTTTGCTTTGTTTGATTTCGGCAGACTGCTCACTTCCAGGAATATCCTCCAACACTTTAACCTTCTGCAGTTGTTGTGTCTCTCTATTCCTACAGCAGGGCAGGGAGCAGAACCCTCCTGTTCTTCTTTTAGTGACCCCCTGCCTGTCACAGCCTTGCCTGGGAGGTTGAGATGGGTGATTCAGAGATTACATAAGAGATCCATCCCCTCCTACGCTAGGAGGCATGTATGTGCTACCAGCATAAAGAATCAAGGATTTAACATTTCAGATGGCAGGCTTTTAGGCACCCCAATGGTTGGCAATAAAAATTCAAATCCACAGGAGAACAGAGGATGAATTCCCTATGAACAACACTTGCAGATACTTACCCCTCTGGAAAATGTTCATGTGTGTGACATGGACTTTTTCCTCTCTTATTTGATGAGAGCGGCCACAGTCTGAAGTACAACTTTGGAGTAATTTCATTGAGTTTCTCATTCTTGGAGCATCATGCCAGGTTCACCCATAGTTTAGTTTAGCCACAACCAGTTCCTACACTATGCTAAGCCATAAATCATGGTTTGCAGAGGAACAATTGGGTTCATACAACCCACTAAGTAAAACCCATGCATTCCATCTTATTGCTCAGGATAAACTCAGTCTCAGAATCATAAGGATTTGATTTGCAAAGGCTTGCAAAACCCCAGTGGAAAGTCAGGTCCCTGGCCTCTGCTGAACCCAGCTCAGGAAGACATGTAATGGTCCAGGAGGAAATGTTAGAGATGGCTAATTTGAGACAAAGCAAAAGACTAAACCTAAGTGGGGTTGTACAGTTAAATTAGGATGCTTTTTGAAAAATGTGATTGTAAAATTGCCAGTACTAATGAAATCATGCAGACCCTATTAAGATGTTCTGCCATTACCAGCTACAGAAAGTGAGATTGTACGATGGCTGTGTAAAACGTATGCACCCCTTGCACCGAGTCCACCTAACAACAGGCTGCAGAAATTGCTGCTGTATTCCAATGTTGGCCTTGATATCTTATTCCCTAACAGCCAGTTGTTCCTTTATTCCCTTAAAGTTTTGTTTATTGTGGCTGATATGTATGCACTGACTTTCTCCAGTCACAAGAGTTATTGTTTGCATTGCTGAGCAAACTGTAATAACCTTTGCTCCTATTTTACATGGCCAAATATATGCAGTGTACCCTACCAACGAAAATCCATCTCGATTGTAATTTCCAATATGCCTCTGCAAACCTTGTAAACCTATCAAAAGAAAATACTTCTCTGAAGCACCCACATCCTCCTCAGTCTTCCTTAATAGGAAACTCTAAGACAGAGATCTGATTCACGTGTAACACTAATCATATCAGTTTATTTCTCGTATCACATTAAGTCATAAATCCGGGTGGCTGGGTTCACGCATCACGCTTAGCATGATATGTAAAGCCAACCAGTTGTGATTTACCCAGTAAATCATAGATTTATGAGATATGTGAAGCTAATCTACAGGTTAGCACAATACATGAGCTACAATAGTTGTTCCTTGAACAGCTGTTGTACTCAGGCTTGTTTGCTGCCTTGACCTTCTCTTTCCATTCCATATGATGCCAGTGAATGGGGTCTATATGAAGGTTTTCTTTCCAGGGCTCCTGGGAACAATATACTGGAAAACTGGTGAGCCAAGAGAAAGGAAGCCAGCAACAACTTTCTAAAATCAAGCTCCCTATTAACGTCTGTAATCCAAAAGACAGCCAGGGTCTGTGCACCTGGAATGTAAGTCTTTGAGGTTAATTACCTGCTTCACAGCCAAGCATTTGGATGGGCTCCTATAATAAGAAGTGAAGAATGTTTTATGAAGGAAAAGGGGGTTTGGAAGCTCTACCTCTGCTTTGCACAATCTTCTTCATAATGATAGTTCGCTACCTGAATCAAATTGTTTACTCAGAGATGGCTGTGTGACTTAAAGTACACACCTTGTAGTTAAATTTGTTTGGACAAGTTACCTAAAAATATAATTACATGTCCTACTCAGATTTATTTAGCAGAACCCAGATGCTCTTTGTTTTTCAGGAAAAGCCATTCAGAAATGAAGTGATTTAGAATGGAAAATGTTGGTGGACTATTGACTCTCCCTAAGTTGCTTTTTCCTCTAAAAAGGTAAAGTCTCGTTTGAATCAAGCTTGACTCCATGTGATTTTATAGACTTGTCTTATAGTTTTCTTGGCATGAACATAAAAATGGCTTATTATCTTCTTTAGGAGTTTTTTAAAAATTCCCCAGTATATCCTACAGCCTGCTGGTAACCCATCCAACATATTCTGGGCCCTACTTTGAATAATTTCTGATCAGCAAGGTCAGTTAGATGCCCCCATCTAGATGGGCATCTCAAATGCCCGTCGAACATCTTGTCTATTCCTTGGAGCATAATATTTCCACTTGAAAACAGTATTATTCATTGGTAGGGTTTACATAACATGTTCAGCTATAAACACTGCTTTTGGGTTAGCATATTGTAGTTCATAAATCAGGGTTTATAGCTTAGCATGTTGTGCAAAATCAAATAATCATTGTTTATTCAGCAAATCAATGGTTAAATAAATTATGGCTTAGTCACATGAATTACATCTGTATCACAAAAGGCTGCCTCACTTCTATAAAAGTTTCTGCATACCAAGAGGGCATCCAGAAAGCCATAGTTTTTTTTTGCTTTGTAAAGTGCTGAGTCTGACACTGTGCTTTCAATATCTGGTTAAGAATCTGCAGTTAGTTTATAAATGGCTTAGAGGAAGAATCCAGTGAAAGTGAATCAGAAAACACCTTTGCTCTGTAGGAATGGAAAGACAATTCATAGGACCTTGAAGCACAAAGCATATTTATTCCACAACTTCATTATCACTGCTTTTAGAGCCCAGCTTTTATATTCCAGGGTTTTGTTTTGTTTTTTGAGAGCTCATGGGGGCTTATATGAGGTATCCTCTCATTTTCTTACCACAACAAGGTTATCCCCAGAAGAAAGCTGTGGCTGACAAATGTGACTCATACCCTTATCAACGCACAGCTAGACTTTTGCAATGCAAAAACAGAGAAACTGGCTTGGTGGTCAAGCTGGGACCTGAATCTGGGTATCCTTTGTCCAAATTCAAGGTCATAATCACTAAACTACATTGATTCTCATGAAAAAGGGGCAGAGGAAATACTGGGCAGAAGGAAGAATTGAAAATTAGGCACCATAGAGAACATACAGTTTTACAGTAGAACTCTAAACCATTTGACAGCCTCTCTCTAGTGGGCATCTAGTCACCGTCTTTCCATTTCTATCCTACCATTCTTTGCTTATGAGGGAAGGCAAGCTGATGTGAATCCTTTTCATAGTGCTACCCAGCACTGGACTTTCCACTGCAGCTGTCCATGTGATTAATTAACAGAGTGATATAACACTATCATCAAAAATAAACTGAAATACTCCTCCACATTTTTCTCTTTCATGCTTATGAAACATGACATAAAAATAATTGGCACCAGAAATGAAATTCAACTGGAAGCTAATGGAAGTTCTCTTCTCCTTAAGACACTCTTAACCAGCAACTTTTCTAGCCTTTTCCCCTGTCAGTACAGTTAAAACTGCCAGACCTGACTGGTACAGCACAGAGGGATTTTATGCCAAGGCAGCAGGATTAAGACATTAGGGCAAAGAATGAGAGAAACAGGACCTGCCAGTCCTAAGGCTGTGAAGCAGCAAGAGCTATGAACAAAGATTTAGGAAGTTTGGTTCTGATATATTTTGACTTTGCCTATCTTCCAGGGAGCTCAGGAAGCGATGCCAGTCTCTCCCCCTCCCACCCAGAAACGCATCTTAGGTTCACATAGTTCTATGAGGCAGCCTAGGCTGAAAGGCTGAGTTCCCACATTGCACTAAGCTATAATGTTTTGTGTGTGTGTCTGAACTCAGGCATTGTGATTTGTAAATCATGGCTTATGGTTAGTATATTATTGTAATTTATTTAGTAATTGGGTTTATACTTCATACTAAACCAGGGTTTTATTAACCACTGTTGATCAGACAGCACAAAACGGATTTGCTCTGGATGTTATGCTAAGCCCAAATGTTTTTAGGAAGCTGTGTGTCGTTTTTGCTTCTCCTCTCAAATGTCACCTTAGCATGCTGATACACTCCATAGAAAACACAACAAATAATAAGGATAGTGAGAGTGAGGATCAAAAACCATACGACACCTTGATTGGTCCCATTTACACAATCCAAGAATAACCCAGCTATCGATTTCTCAGTTAACTGACTCATCTTTGCACATTGGCAGCACCTGGTCTCAGATGACTCAATCTTCCAGTGGCCATGCATTTGGTCCTCAAAGCCAGACTGTCCCTTTCTGCCTCACTCCCTGGGGTTTGCTTGCCCCTCCAGAGAGGGTGGGAAATCCACGGTGGCATGACTGGTATTAGCAATATTGTAGGCAGGTTCAGGGTGTCCTATTAAACTTCACCTCCACCCTCTTTTTATATTGCCAGGGTAGATGACGGAACAAAAAATAAAACACCCACAGAGACAGAGTGCCATTTTTGAAGGCCCTCTCGAGGACTTTATCTCAGTCACGGCTATAGGTAGGGGTACTTAAGCCTCCAGTAAGTATTTTGCACTGTTGGGCAGAGGACTTAGCTGAACGCAGAAAACTGATTTAGTTTAAAAAAAGACTAGGTCTGTTGAGGTTAAATCTAACCTTCTCCAGGTAAATTGATTGGATCAATTAACATTTGAGGGTTGTATGATACACTTATTTGCCTCTCCGTCCTTCCATGAGCCATTTAAATGTGTTGTACAAACTGGGCCATTATGTCCCATGTTGCTGATTAGCTACTTCTGCTTCTTCCTTTTCCTTCTTTTCATCCTCCTTTATGGGCTCTCACATCTGAATTTGTTTTAATCTTTCTGTGTTAATCTCAAGATGCAAAGAGAGAACTCTTTACAAAAACTGGTGTTCCAAAACAATTAGTGACTGATAATAGGCCACAGTTTGTAGCAAAACTGTTTCAGACTTTCCTAAAAATGAATGGAATCAGACATAAAACATTAGCACTGTACCACTCATCTTACAAATGTATTGGCTGAAATATTTGCTCAAAGTTTCAAGAATGCTTGATGATCAGTGCCTGGAGAAAGCATACCGAATATAAAACTTATGATTTTATATTTGAATCTTGCAATGCAGTACAGGCAACAAGAAATCAAATGTCAATAATGTTGTTCTGAGGTCATACCTTACATTTAGGATTGGACCTTCTCAAACCTGAGTTGACAAGAGGTGTTCAGGACAAAAAGCTGAAAGAAGCTGAGCAACTTTCTCAAGCTGAAACATGACACACTGTCCAGCTGAAGGGACCAGAGGGAAAGAAGATGTGTGTGTTATGGTTGGAGACTCAACTGTAATTCTTGAGTTTCCACCAGCAGCACCTACTCCTGAAGCAGATACACAACTGGAGAACACTCCATGATTACCTGTATCATTGGACACGCTGAGCATTTATGTGTCTGGTGACAGATCTTATCCCATTCACATACAAAAGCCACCACAGTGCCTAGATTGGTAAATACAATATGACCTGTATCTTGATGGGTATATTGTATTGGGTTATTTTTATTCCTGCCTGAATAGACATGCTTGTGATTACCTTGTTACTTGATTACCTTAGGTTGTAATTCTTGCAGACCCACTGGAGCTCTTCTAGAAGTTTCAGTAAAGCAAGTGGCAGAAAAACATATCCCTGCCTCTACTTGCCTTTTATTTGATCAGTACAAAAGACACCACAGTAAGCACTAACAGTAAATCACAAAGAACCTGTCAGGGTGGAAAAAAGATAAGCTGGAAGGAGATAGAAACTCAGAAGTCTAGAATGATGCCATGTAGATTTTTATATAATCTTGAGGCTCATGCACCATTATTTATTTATTTGTTTATTTTTGTACCTTCAAGTCACTGTTGACTCTGGTGACTGCCTGGACTAAGCCTGGCAGTTTTCTTGGCAAGGTTTTTCAGAAGTGGTTTGCCCTTGCCTCCTTCCTAGGCTGAGAGAGAGTGACTGACCCAAGGTCACCCAGCTGGCTTCGTGCCTAAGGTGGAACAAGAACTCGTGGCCTCCTGGTTTCTAGCCTGATGCCTTAACCTCTACTCCAGACTGGCTCCCAAATTACCATTTACTCATCTATAATAAATAATTTAAAAATATATTCCATTTACAATTGACTTTATTTAATCAGATCAACGTGGCTGCAGAATGTGAATATTAGCAAGAACAAAATCTGCAGAATCATTCAGCTGTTTGTGGTTTCTGGCCTTCAGGTAGGAGAACTGAAACAAAAAGCTGGAAAACTGGCAGTATTTCTTGGCAGTTCTAATGGAAGCCATACATTATGCTTTTCAGAGTAGTGGAAAATTCTAGCACACATCTTTGGCTGAACAGGGATCCAAAAGTGGAGGGAAGACAAAATATCAGCATTAGATTTTTCAGAAAGGGAAAACAAACCAAATTGGCTTCATCTGACTGATAGGGCACTCTGAATAAATGAAACCTATAGCTGCAACTAACAGGTGCCTCTCATGCAAATCTTGCTTTCATATAGCTTCTGGTAGAATTACTTACCCAGATCCTGATCGAATAAGGTTTGCAATTCCCCACTTTTCAACCAGCAGCTGCTGATATGGAACATGGACAAGGAAATGCAAAATGTCAAGATGACCTCTGTACCTAAGGAAGTTTTATTCAATCGTATTGGAAGGGTAAGGGAGAGGAATGCGCAGCTGTTTTTTTTCCTAACATGATTGGGCTAGCCCAGTTTTCTTACAGACTGTTCAAAAATATGCCATAATGGCAATATTCTTTTTCTCTGATGAAATGACAGCCGGAAGATCTTCATGGAACCGTTCAGGATTTTCTGACTGTTTGGATGCCTTCAGATTAGTGAGTCAGATGTGAAGTTGTTCAGAATGTCTTTCGTTGTTACAGAGGGCTGAATGTACAGGCAAGATATGGAGAAAGATATAGTACTGACAAAATGAGTAGAAAAGAGTGTCAATGAGTGCAAAGGGACCATATGGTTAATGAGCAAAATCATACAATTGCTATTCCAGTTAATGTAAGAAAAGAGCAAAAAAACTAGCATAAAGTTATTGCATTTACTAAAAAAAAGGTCCAACAAAGTGTATGATCCAACACAGAAATAGACAGGTTAGAATACCCAGAAGCAATCAAACTTTGATTAAATTCATACCTTGCAATAAACCTGGTTTATTTAATCAGTTTACTGAGGAAATCAAATTACTGGAATGAATTATTAACCACAATGGCTGGATTCACCCATTATGGTAAACTATAATGTGGTTTTAATTTTGACTTAGCATCGTGGGAATCCTAGCCATCAAGCCTTACTCAATAAACAATGATTAAAACAAACTATGGGCTTAGCACAAAGTACAAATTCTCCTTTTTGAGTTTTACATCAGAGCAAGGGCAATATAGACCCATTTCCTCAAATGGATTTTCCAAAATGAAAATTGTCCTACTTAACACCCATCTATAGCCCAGCAGCCATTAAGTGTTCCAACCCTACAGATGGCCATCTCCTTTACTTGCAAGGAGTTCAGGTTTTTAGGTTCTCGTATGGATATTTCTTCACCTGCCTTTTTACAGTTACACCTTCTGATGTTTAGACTCTGTTGTATTGCTCTGTGATTCACATTTCCCATCAGAAGCAAAGGGAGAGTTCTCAGAGTCTCAAGGGAGTGACTCAAAAAACTGGAGGAGAGCCAGGGGTTTCGTTACTCTCAGGAGTGCAATAATAGCTTCTTTTTTAAAAAAAATCTGCTTTCTCCAGAAGCTCCAGATCTTCCTCTTAAGTAATATCCTAAAAAGGATGTATGGTGTGACCAAACTAAAGAAGCAGTGATATCAGCTTTGTTTCCATGCCTGGCTTGGATTGACCAGCCAAAGGGGAGGGGTTAGAATTTATGTGCTTTCATCTTTTTCAATTTAGAGCAGTTCTTTGTTCCATTTGACCATTATTACATTTTCCCCCAGTTAATAGAGTGAACTACAGTTGGTAAACACATGGATATTATTTACTTTGGGAACTGCAAGTTGTAATGCTGTTCTCTGTGGCTTCCGCAACTTTAATAAATCCTTCTTTTATTGTATAATCAGAACTATGTGTTGCGTTGTTGGGAATACCTATAATAGTAATGTAATATTAAGTATTTTATTTCTATCATGTGGTCTTTGATTTTTTACTTTTTTTTTTGACAGATTATGTTCAGCTTTCCAGGGAAGACTCCATTGTCTCTCCAACACCTGCTTTTTAGTGGCAGTAGTAGTTAATATTAAGACAACAGACTATTTTCCACTATGCATAGCTTTGTCTTTAACATCTGTAATTTCACTACTTATTACTTTTGCAGTTTGATTAGTTTTTTCATTATTTCTTAGGATCTCAAATCCTGTGTTAATGTGATTTCTTTTGCAGACCTGGTTATAATATATCTGCTAATTCTGTGGAAACAAGATCAAAGTAGGTTGAGAAGAAAATGCAATCACAAAGTTTTATTAAAGGGGAAGTTCTGGAATAGTAATTTCAAATTGTCTGCTATACAGTTGGACTTAATTAGGTTACTCCGGGATATGGCAAAATTGAAAGTAACAAGAGCAGATTTATCAGTCTTAAATGTCCAGAAAATCCAAATTTTATGTTTTCAGAAAAAAAAATCCAAGTGCTCTTTGCTTCATCAGTTTAAGATACACGCTACTGTCCAAATGGTACACTAGAAAATCCTATTTTATTAAAACATGACTACTGTTATTTTCTTGTTAAGATGAAGAAAGGTTTGATAACACTGCAAGATGCAGTCAAGAATTAAATCACAAAAGTTGGGGGAAAGTAGAAAGTTATTCATTTTCTGTATATTTTTCTGTGAGATGATAGTTGTGAATTTTCTGAATATTTTTTCAGGATGATAAAATAATAATTCGTCTCCCTCTTTCAAATTAGGAATTTTCAGGCACTATACTGAGGCAGTCTCACAGCTGGGTAAGAATTGATATCCAGCCCGTGGCTTAATTCTTAATTCAGCTCAATTCATGTGGCTGCTGGCCTAATTTCCAAAGTTGGTTGTGGCCAATTTTGGCAAGAGCAACCTCTCAGACTTAAAAATCCCACTGCTATCTTTCCAATAATGTTCTCCAACGAGGTACAGAAACTAGATAGTGATGTTTTAGCCTAATGTGATTTGCAAACCCAGTTTAGTTTATAGTTCAGTTATGTTATACAAGCCTAGAAATCTGAGTCTGCAGAATAAACTCTGGGTAACTGTGTCATGCAAACATCATCTAAGTGACAGTGTGCTACTGAGGCCAAGGCTATGGAGTTTCCCATTTTATTCTCCTTTGATTTCACCAACCTGATCGTTTCTGAAGTAACTCTTCTAAATGATCAAAAGTTTGTTTTCTGGTAAGGCTAAAACTGACAAGAAGTATCCACTAACACAGATTCATTCTATTGTTTTGTATTATTTCACAAACATTGGAAAAATCAAACACGTCTATCCAAAGCTAGCGTGGTACTCGGGTGTTAAAAGTAAGCATCCATTTGTGTTATTTATGCCACTGCAGCTATGTGGTTTGAACACTTATCTTATTTATGAGCCCTAAGAGCTCTCAATTGGCTCAGTGTTACTATAGTAACAAGGGAAATGTCCAGCCGAATAATCATATCACATGAGGCCACTAATATGAATGGTGACATGTTATACCTCCAGTACCAGGTAGGTAGTGATTCAGCAGTTTTGATTTGACTCTGCTGCGTCAACCCTTCTTAGCGCATCTACAAGGTTTGCTCTAGGCCCTGATCTGTGCACTGGACCTCTACTTATCACTGATCCCGTATGTGACAGACTGGAGAAGATAGACATGTGTATCATTTTGTCACATGACCTCCCGTATTTTCTTTCCCTCTTTTTCCTATTGAGTTCACCTCTTAGCTCCATAAGCAACTGAGGACAATTTGCGTCTTTTTCTGAAATGAGCAGTCTCATTCTGACAGAGATTTTAGTTTACCATGTATCACAACCACTCTGCAAGCCACAGAAAGGCAAGAAAGTGAGAGCAAAGGAGATTTTTCCACTGTCTTCCTCCTGAGGAAATGTGCAAAGAGGAATTTTCTCTGTAAAAAAGTGGGTAGTGGCAGTGACTGATCAGATTCTCCAAAGGATTGCAGGAAAGTAAAATAGTATGGATTGTGGAGGATGGGGAAGGACTCCTTTTTGAGGGAACCAGAGAGACCAACCCACCACATCCCTGGGCACATGTGTGCAAGTGTATGCTCCATTTCACAATAATGTAAAGGTAAAAACATTGAGGTTTGGTATTAGTCCACTACAGCTATTATGTGAACATGTCTTAAACACGTGCTTTGTTTTGCATTTCATCTCATGATAACATTACAGGGGTGCCTTGGCTCAAGAATTTATTTTATTTTGGGAAAGGGGGCAGAGTCAAAGACTTTAAGGAACAAGAATTCTATCTTGGAAAATTGCAGAAGGATTGGTGTTGAATACACTACCTTCATTTATTAAACTACAAAGAGTGAAGTGCAGATGTTGCTCTGAGGACATGACTAATGTGTACAAGTCTCTACCAGGTTGCCAAGTCATCATTTCCTAGTTAATCCATGGTATCTGTAAATTGACCAATACAAAATCTTTGTGAGAGCAGTTCTAAATTACTACCCCATAAATGTTTAGCTTGTACAACTATAATCCCTTGTGTTTTATATACCAATATTTGCATGCATTCTATAGTATAGTTTAGCAGTATTCCATTTGAATTCAGTCTGGCAGCTAGGAATCTTCTGTAGTTTCTTTCAGTCCATAAGATAAGACTACTGATCCCCACTGAATGCTGCCTGAATACAACTCAGACAACTGAGACTTGTAATTTTTGTTCTGAATTCTTTAACTCTGGTCACATTTGGACACCGAGATTCCCTTTTTCTTCCTGGGTGTCTAACACATACGTTGCTTTTACCAGAGCTTTAAAAGAGCCTGAAGACTTGCCTGGTCCTCAAGATTCTTCCCTAACTTTCAATTTGGGGCAGATTCCCTTCATTCAGTCTGTTGGATTGAAATGGCAGAGTGCCTTTCAAGAGACTTGCAACACACCTCTGAGCTACTGGTTCTGAACCCACTGGCATTGGTGGTCAAATAGGCATTTAGAGAATTTGGGAAAGCTGCTTCCAAAATCCTGAGCCAAGTGTAACATCTTCTTAAATTCTACTTTTATTCCAAATTGTTTTGGCCCTAGACTCTATGATAAACCTCCATTGTCTCCTCATAATTCCCACAGGAACCTGTCGTGTCAGAACATATCTTCCATTTGGCTGCTTTCTGACAACAGTGTTTTCAAATGGACCTAAACAGCTTGAAGTGTTTTGCCACTTTTAAGGTAATATCTGAAAACTGGGAAACCCAGAGTCTCTCTAACTTTCCACAATCACCC
The DNA here is from genome assembly GCF_059951505.1 of Python bivittatus. Lineage (NCBI taxonomy): Eukaryota > Metazoa > Chordata > Lepidosauria > Squamata > Pythonidae > Python > Python bivittatus. The sequence continues at coordinate 28,438,332 of NW_028277075.1, read as the reverse complement.
CAGAAATGAAGTCTCATGTATGTCTTGGCTATTTCTTCTCTGCTCTCTCTCTTTATTTGGTTCATTGTTTTCACCAGTATTCCAGCTTTCTTGACATAAAGGAATCCTTTGCCATAATGCTCTGGCCTCTCCTTTTATTCATTCTCTAAGAAATCCCAGTCTCCCTATCTATGTTAGGACTTGACAGTAAGGACTGTATCTAGCACAGGGTTGAACTGTTGGCTTCTTGGTGTTCTCTGAGCTTGGGTGTTTTCCTGGAGGTGTCTCATTACCAGGCTAGGTAATATTATCAGTGCATGGAAGAAGGGAGTTTGCTGGTTGTTTATACAACCCTATGTATATAGTAGCTTGCCCTGCCAGCCTTGGTTGGGGTGTGGCTACTTTTGGATGGTTCTTTGATTAGGATATTGTTTCTTCCCTGATTGTTTATCTGGTACTGTTTCCTACTTTTGTAGGTGTTGGCTGTTAAGACTATTGTTGTATAATAAACCATTTTCCTATTGTGTAATCTTTTGTTTATGTGTTAGAAACAATGGATTTGTGATTTTGGAGTAACCTATAGTAGTAACCATTTTAGTTTGGGGTAATTTATGTATAACAGCAACCTGTGCTAACTATGGACTTAAGCTCTAGACAACTATTTTAGAGTGTGACTGAAGGAATGAATAGAAATGCACCAAAGTGGCTGAAAAGTCAAAAGTAAGACTGGAGAAATAGTGAAATATTGAAAGCAAGTTTGTTCAGCCTATGCAATGAACACGTTACAATGGCTAAACATAGGATGCCAAAAGAAACTATCTTAGATTGTGAGAAAAGTACCAGAGCCTAATAAGAATAATTTGAATAATCATTGAGGTGCTACTTATAATTTGTTATGCCAAATCAGTGGTGAGATTAAGGAGTTGAGATGATTGACAGACTTGAAGAGCTTGTACACTATCCCACCATGATCAAAATATTAGCTTCTTGAAAGTTGGCATTCCTTTTATATCAAGATAATGAAGCTGTGTGTTGCAATGGTTAAGGTATTGGACTAGGCTAAGGAGACCCAGGTTCAAGTCTACCTTAAGTCACTGAAATATCTTGGGTGACTAGGACAGTTTTCTTGGCCCAAATTACCCCACAAGATTCCTGTTATAGGAAACGGTGAAGTGAAGGAGAATATTCTTTCTACTAACTTGATATCTTGGAGGAAACTTAATAGAAGTCTCACAAATAAATTGCATTGGGGTTCTTATAATCCTGAGCCTTTTTAAAACTTTGTCCTCTGCAGAGTTGCTTTCATTATACTTTGGGACAGAACTCTAATTTGCTCTTTCCAGTTGGGAACATTTTTATAAATGCTCTTTATTGGTTTCAGTCCAATTGCCTTGCTGTTGATCTGTTCAGTGATCTGGAATCAATCAACAATTTGCATTTTCAGACTTGAGAAGGTAAAGCTCATTTATTTCCTGGGAGTCTTGGGGAGTCATCAGATAGGGATGAAATTGAAAAAGAATGGGGATAACTTCTTAACGTACCGACTTCTTAACGTACCATTAATAATTGTTTTTTCCATTTATCTTCTTGCTAAATTTTCTGAATACAATGTCATACCATAAAGTCTGAAAAGAGGAATTACTGAGAATTTTATAGTGAGACATTGAGCTAGTGCAATGTAGTGGTTAAGGCACTGGACTAGGATCAGGGAGAACCAGCTTCTAGTCCTCCCTTATCTTACAAAAGCTGGATAGTGGCTTTAGGCCAGTCACTCTGCCTCATCCCTACATCTCTCCAGCAATTCCCATTGGACCAGCATGGTGGATTACAGTCTACAACCTTCAATGAAGAGGCCTTTATCCTGCAGTGGATTCTCTTGGGATGATAAGAACACAATGACATGACATGAATTCTGAATGGATGGGAGGCAGGAACATTTTCACTGATCAGGTCTGGGTGGTGCTGAGGGAGTCATTTAGTTTGATGCGGATAGCATTATGATTGTTGCTTGGCATGTAGAATGTTATTCCTTACACTGTTATTTTATTATGTAGTTACATTTATGTTGTTATGCTTTAGCTTTATTACTGTTTGGGACAGTGCACAAGCTACTTAGAGTCAGGCATGATTGGAGTGGCATATAAGCCAAATCAAACAAACTAAATGAATAAATAAGCTTCTGCTCCTGACATGTTACATCCTCAATCTAGATCATAACTGTGGAGCAAAAAGCAACTCTGAGAACTCTAAGTCAAACATTTAATATAGTGTATATGTAATACAGTATACAGTTTTAGTATGCATTACTGCAATCCAGGTCTCTATGATGCAAGTACAAATTCAGAACCAGTTGTTCTTGGGAATGTCAATTACATAAGAAAACCACACACAGTTTGCTTCTACTTGCTTAGTTGCAAGTAGAAAGTACAGAAGGTCTATGTAAAAACAAATCTTGGACGGCTGTAGTATTTTGATTTAATTGTTCATTTAACCTACATTTATGCCAGATGATTTTAAGGAGTTAGATGGCACAAATGCTATGCTTTGCTGGCATTCAGCTCCCTTTTAGAAGCCTATAGATTTAACATGCAATTCACAACTGAAACGCTGAGAAGGTATTATAGGAACACAGCCATATAAATTTAGACAGGCTTGATGCTAACCGGCCAGAGAGCATTCTGATTGTGTCCAGCTTTTCTTTTTTAATAATTAACACAACTTCATTCATAACATCCTTTCCATGAACACATGTCTTTGTTTCTAGGGAGTTCTACCTTTCATCCACATAAATAGCCCACATAAAGCAAACCCTTTAGTTAATAGCTGTTCATTTCAGGGACAGCTTTTATAATGATGCAATGAATGCATAATAGATGTCAGTCTCTAAGTATAAATATAACTATGCATCTGTGGAATGGAAGACATTCTGGGCATAATTCATAGTTCTTAATTCCAAGATATTGAAAAGACATTGTTAAGCATGTTTATTCAAAGGTAAGACCTCCTGAATTCAGGCTCTTATGGGACTTATTCCTAATAACAATTTATTTGTTTATAACTTAACTTCTAAACTAGTAGTCAGTGATTATTAAATATCAATGGTATGTTGTGCCAAAGAAGATGTTATTTACAATCATTAAAAGGTTAAAAAAACTCAGGTAGCAATGCATTATTTTAAGAAGTGTGCATGAGAGCTATGAACACTTTTCAATATCTTGGAATTAAGAACTATGAATTATGCCCAGAATGTCTTCCATTCCACAGATGCATAGTTATATTTATACTTAGAGACTGACATCTATTATGCATTCATTGCATCATTATAAAAGCTGTCCCTGAAATGAACCATTGCATTTTCCTATAAGCAGATGCCCATTAATTTCCTGGATGTTTTCTCTGGCATATTTTAAGCCTAAAAGCTCTGATTTGGTCATAAAATCATAAAACTGTTTTGGCCACTAAATCCAACTCCAGCAAGGGCTGATGGCAGGAACATGCCCTGGTAACAAAAATTTCAACTCCTCCTCCTCTGTTCTCATGATGTTTAAATCATCCTTATCTGTGTTGATGTTAAAAATAACACCATCCTCTTTGAACAGGCATCAGGCAGGGTGGCTTTTGGCATGGATGCAATCTGAGAAGCTTCACCAACCTCTAGGTGGGATTAGGGGGGCACCTATGGGCCATTTGGGACTTGTATAGGTAGGTCCTCTCCTCTCTGAAGCCTGAGCATTGCCTTCTAAAGCCATTCTTCTCTAGGGATCTCCCTTTCTTCTACTGCATCTCTGAGCCAGCTCAGAGACCTGGTTCAGCTTGAAGGGCAATGAACAGTGGGTGATTGGTGGGGGCACTGCACTGTGAAGTGGGGAAGAAAAAAATCTCTCTGCTGCTGCTTCATGATGCAACTCTCCCTGTGCCTGTCAGCTGTTGCTTTTGAACATGGGTTTAGGGCTCTTTTTGGATAGAAGGACCCTGACTATCAGCTGATATAGTGAGGTTGGGTTCCCTTTGAACACAGTCATGCAAAATACTTGAGTAAAATCAAGTTTTGACAGATGATTACATTTGCTTGTCCATTCACCTATCAAAAGTTGCCTACCCCATCTCCCTTCCCCATTAATGATAGTTATTGTTGGATGTCTCCCCAATCACTGGTATGGGTTGGGAGGCGGAGAAGTAAACTCAGGGGAATCCATAAACCCTTGTCCTTAATGTGCCCTTGTACAGTGTAAAAAAGGTTCGCGCCACTTGCAGGCCTCACGCCTGTGGCAAGATAGGGATTACCAGAGAAAGCAGCACATAATATGCCTGAAGTGTTTTCTACCAAATTAAAGACTGTGGTAGAACTTTAACTTAGCAACAATGATGAACTCTTAGTCTCACCTGCTACAAATCTACCCAACAGTAGCTTTCTCTATTCCCCATCTAACCAGTTTATCAATCATCCTGCTGAAATCAAAATATCCTACATCTGCAGCATACTCTTCATTTATCACACTAGTGATAACTGTACCACAAAGGGAAATAGAGTTAGCTTGATATGTTCTTTAGAAGTTTGTTAATTACTTAATGCTCCCAGGCTATAGGCTAGATCAGTGTTTCTCAACCTTGTCAACTTTAAGATGCGTGGACTTCAACTCCCAGAATTCCCCAGCCAGCTGGCTGGGGACTTCTGGGAGTTGAAGTCCACGCATCTTAAAGTTGACAAGGTTGAGAAACACTGGGCTAGATGCTATATCCTTTCCAAATATTGATGTCAAGCTGATCTGATTGGAATCTTTTTCCCCCGCATTTTGAAATGGGAAAAAACAATTGCCCACCTCCACTCTTTCAATACTTCATACTGTACTTCATATAATACTATCTGTCTATCCATCTATTGTTTTTTAATTACCATAGAATGGATAAAGACTTTGAGAAAACTATTGCAAGTCCCTTTAGTAACCTATGATGCATTTTATTCTACCCTTGAATTCCTCTAGAGAGGCTTAATGTTTCTGAACTACCTCTTTATCTATCTTGCACTGCAACTTCTTCCCTTTATTATTTGATCTATTTTTGGCATGGTTTCAGTCATGGAAGGAGAATAAGAAATGAGAGAAATTAGGCAGGTATAGTTTCCTTCCATTGTAATATTTTAGAGAGTCATTTTCCCAGTGCAAAGTGACTGAATTTTCACACCCTGTTGTTCACACCCTATTTAATTACTGCAGTAAGTTAAAGGCAAGCTTGCTTCATTGCAACAGTCCTATTAGATTCAATTCACACAGCTGGAAAATACCGTTCAAGATGTTTTCCCTAGTCAAGGATAGTATTTATATAAGATGAAAGAGCTACGTCCTTGATAGCAGATAGTTAAGAGAAGCTTATTTATCATATTCCATTGCTGTTGTAATGAAAAAAAAATGTTTGCATGTACTCAACTTGATAAAAGGATCTGAGGAAAAATTACCCCATTTTTATAGATCTTTCTAATCCTGATTGTTTAAGCCTGATCTGTTTGCCCAGTCATTAAAATGTGCTGTTTAAACAATGCCTGATAAGTTTCTGATGTGAACTTATTGAGGGATGGGCAACATTCAAAAGCTAGACGCTCCCTGCTGTGAAAAGGATCCATTTGACTTCCTGAAGCACATGTTGATTTCATCCCACTATTTAATCAACTTTCCCCATCTAGGCCTTCTTCAGATTTGTTGGAACTGTAACTTCAAGAATTATTAGCAAGTATGGCCTGCTGGCCAGGAATATGGATAATTACAGTCTGATTGGAAAAGGCCAATTTAATAAATCGTTATAAATGAAACCACAACAACCTTTTCAGAAAGGAAAGGTAAGGATAATGGAAATGCTGGGAGACTTATGAAGTATTGTTGTGGATAGGAGAGGCCTGAGAAAGATGCAAATATCTGAAAGGACTTGAATGCACCCATCAAGAATAGAGAGTACATGAAGGTACTCTCATGGATGTAACTAAGCTTCAAGAAGAGAATGTCCATGTACTAACATCATGTCTAGCAAAGTTTTTTTCTGTGGTATCCTCTTAGTGGATACAAAATCAGGCTACTGGCTGTTAACAGACCTGGGTTTTAGTTCTGCTTTTTCCCATGATTCATCACATGACCTTTAGATATTCAAAGCATCTTCTGTGCAACATGTAAATCTTTTTTTAAATTAGAAATGTAAAATTTAAATATCTGTGATAAATGAAGATGGGGAAAAAAACCCCCAAAATTTCGGGGAAACACCTAAATGGCTTTAAAATAAGTTATCACAATAGCCAGACAAAGACGGAGGATGAAAGCCTTGAGCAACGGGAAGGACATACGACAACTACATCAAGTGAGAAAGAACGCAAGAAAATATTTCAATCAAAAATGTCAACAAATAGAGAGAAATAACAAGAAAAGAAAATGAGAGATGTTTTTCAGATAATCAGTGAAATCACCAAAAAATGTATAGTCAAGGAAAGCATACTCAAGCATAATCACAGAAGAAATCCAGTAGAGGCAAATGAGTTGAAATAAAATAGAAAGGCTACACTGTAATCCTTTAAAAATTAGATTAAAGAATGACAGAGGCTTAGAGAGAGAATAAATTTAGGAACAGTCTCTATTACAAAGTGAGGTACAAGAAGCAAAAGAGCAGTGATCAAATAAGAAAACAGTAGGCACAGATAAAATATCCATTGAACTGTTTAAAGTGCAAGAGAAGACACAGAGAGCTAACAGCTTTATGTCAGCAAATATGGAATGTGACTTCCTTGCCTAGAGGCTACAAAAGATAGTAGTGAAGCAAATGGATAAGCCCCCCTCCCCCCTTGGGCTCAAGGATAGATAAAGATGGGCAGTGTAATGGATAAATAAATACGGAATTAATCTGTCAACAGAAGTCAGCAATAAACTTAGACAATACTATAAGGGCAAGGATGACAAGATTAGTTAAAATACTGGACTTCTTTTGGTAATGCATGGCTATAAAAGCTGAACATTCAGCAAAAATGAGAGACAGCATCAGTCCTGGAAGAAATGAGGACTGAATACTTGTCCTGAGACAATGATTAACAAGCAGAAACTCACATACTTTGAGTATGTGATATAAACATATGAACAGATGGACTACGCTGAAGTAGAATGTGGAAGACAGTGGATGAATGGGATCAAAGAGATTACAGAACTGTCCTTAAAAGAGCTATGAGATATTGCTGGGGACAGGTTGAGATGGGAAACATTTGCCTGAGAGGTCACCAGGAGCTGAATCTGACTCAGTAGCACCTAACTAACAAATTTCAAATTTTTATCCCACCAAAATCTCCACAGTGCCTAAAGCAGGTGTAGGCTACACTTCTATATCCTTATCTTCCTCACCTGGGTCATGTAGATGTTTTGTACTAGATGGGAAAGCTGGGAGTTGTAGTCCTAATACAACTGACTGAATTGCTATACATATTTCCCTGGGAATTCTTTTGAATAGATGTCACAGAGTTACTTTAAACACAATATTAATATCACACGTGAAAATATGCTTAGTTTATATGATTGCTTTGTTGATCATGAAATTTTCTATTTATAAAAATTTGAGAAATTTGAATTTAATGTTATTTTTGAAGCACTTTCAGATCTTTGCTTAAAAGCTATTCGAGATGTATAGAATAATAATCATTCTAAAAAATAAGGTTTTTTTCCACTAATGGATCAACACAACGGGAGCTAAATCAACATGTGTTTGTGTAGGAGTAAATGACTCACTTGGACAGCTTAGAAACTTGCTGCTAACAGTATTGTAACATTCCTCAAAATAAAGCCTGACAAATACCAAAAAGCAAATGGATTGATGCAATGATGAATGATAAATGTCATATACAGATGCACATAGATCATCCTTGTACATTTAATGATGCCTGTTGCTCTAAATTGCACTTCATGCTTGGTATATTATAGACATTATTTAGTTCAAAGGTGCATTGATAAAGCATCAAGATTGCCAGAAGAGAAATTCCAGAGGAGGTCTGACCATTAGATCATATGTTTGCGTGTTTGGGGTGGAGGGAAAGCTGTGTTCATCCAAATCCAGTAGCAACAGCAGGGTTAAAGTCCATATGAGGCACATATGGCTGTTGGGTCAACCTTTGTTGTTGTTTCAATTGAGATACTAAGCAAATGGTTTCCTTGAATTTCTAGACTTATCCCATGAGTGTATATTATTCCAGTATGTTTCAGTGAGGGGAAATCTGAGAAAATACAGAACATTAATTTGGATTTCTCTTTCCTGACTTATTTATATAGGTGTGTTCCTCCAAAGAACTCAAAGGATTTATACATGGTTCTCAAGTTGTCATTCATTTGGGCAACTTACACATCCAGGCTTTCTTCTAATAATCCTCTGTCACGGGCCTTCAAGGCATTCCCTAAACCCAGAAGTATAAGCAAGCCTACACCACAGGACAATTGGCTATCACTGCCCCATGTACCTCATGTCAACAACTTGGTGTTTGGATCTCCTTTTGATTTCAAAAGTGATTTGGTGTGAAGCTTAAGGATGCTTTTCCGGGAGCAAAATTCCAAAGCAAGGGTGTTATCTAAATTAAGCAAGGCTAACCTTGGTCCCAAGCCACAGCAGATTGCATGCCAACAGGGACAGTGCAGCTGGTAGCGACAGTACAGAAGGCAGCACCCTGGGTCTGCTGCCGGAAAGCATGAATGCTCTGTTCAGCTTCAGCCTGCCGAGCTGCTATTTCTTTCTAAAAGGAAGAGGAAGAATCTAGCAACCAGTTTGTAAGAACTAGATCAAACTGGCTAGATAACAACCTTAGTCCTAAGCCATTCTAAGATTATTCAATTACTTGTAGGGTTCTTTGAACCTTCAATATACAATGGGAAATTAAACATGACTATCTCTTTAACATAGTGCCTTGCAAGGCTAGGATCCATTCTTGAGGTTGTATATTCCTTTGTGTGGTTTCCCCAATCTTGTACCCCTCCTTCCAAAATGTTGGGATGAGAATTTCCAAAATACTTAGCCATCATGGCACCAGGTTGCTTTAAATATACATATAGTCTTCATTGGAGGTGCTATGAGTAAGCAGCATTCTGTACAAGAATTGTCAAATGGAAAGCCCCATATGTATGCAGAATATTGCATTATTTAATCAGGAAAAAAAAAAACCTTCTGAGAACTTGGAGCCTAGAGGGATTTTTTTCACAACTTCCTAATATAACAGAATGTAGCACTAAACACATTTTACAACACAGATTTTTCTCTGTTTGGGGAAGAAGGTTCAACTCTTCTGCTCATCAGAACAAATCAGTCTTTGATTTTTCAATATGTGCTAGTCTGTGAAGTAAAGCCTGTTATGAAGGTGTCTTTCTCACTGTAGCAGAAGAATCTGGACACAGTTCACTAGGAACTTCTTCTGTTACCCTGTCTCTACTTGCAATTAACCCTGACAAATCATACCCTGCTAGCATCAATTCCCCATGATAGTATTCTTCTCTCCTCCCCAGGCTTAAATCATTGTTAGCTATACTAGCATAAAAGTAGCATTTCCCCCATAAGCCAGAATTATCCCATCATAGCTTCAAGTTGTGTAAAACCTGTTATGCTCTGTCCCTGATGATCTGAAAGAGGTTGGCTGACCTGTTGTGGGTATTGGTGAAGGTCTGTTTTGGTGTTCCAGGCTGATGCAGGCACATGCCTTCTCTCTCCTCATTAGCCAGTCTCTGTCCCAGCCATTTGTCTCCCAGGATTTGCTATTTCCACAAGCACTTTGTTCTTTTCATTCATTCTCTTCACCTCTGCAACCCCCTTGGACACCAACTTCTCTCCAAGCTTCCAACAGGGGACAGCAGGGAGCAGAACCCCAAGGTTTCATTTGGCGAAGATGGGGATTGGGGAGGGGCATGTGTTTATGCTAATCCATTTTAACAGTATTCTGATTTTTTCTTGAACTTCGCTTGCAGCAGCCTTGCCATCCCTCTTTACAGTTTCAGAGAATCATGAGAGATGTTGAACTGGCTTATTTGTCAGTTTCACCCCATCCCTAGCAAAGATTCACAACAGCTCTTCTGCTCTTCAGAGATCTAGTTAAGTCTGCCTCCCTCCTCTCTTGTGCTGTTTCTGCCCTTGTTCCTTCCTATATGTTGCTTTATTTCACATTATTTTAACTTGCAAGAATGACCAAATGGGTCGTGGAAGAAGGGACAGACAAATCAGCCTAGAGAGTCAGATTAAGTCCTAAACCAGACCGTCCCCATCCCTGCTTCATTCCTCTGATAGCAGATGTTTCTCCCACTGGGTGGATGACGTGGGAAGGACATGAAACACACTTACATAAAACCAATTATCTTACCTATAACCCACATAGCAGACTTCTAACTTAGGGCAACACTATTTGGCAGTGACTTGGAACTGATGCATTAGAGATAGGACAGCAGATTTTATAGTGGCCCTGGTTTGTGTTGCTTTAAGGATGGGTGGACAGCAGTTTAATTGGGTAATGGGGAAAGGCACAATGCTCCCATTCTTATGCTCAGAGATAGAATGGGTCTTGCCCCATAAAAAAAAAAAAAATCCTTGTTTATTTCGGTGGGAAAGGAAGCATTCTATCTCCAGGGTTTAGTTACTCTAGTACAGTGTTTCTCAACCTTGGCAACTTTAAGATATGTGGACTTCAACTCCCAGAATTCCCCTGCCAGCATTCTTGGAGTTGGAAGTCCACATATCTTAAAGTTACCAGGGTTGAAAAACACTGCTCTAGAATCTAAAGAGTTGGGGGGTTGATAGCAAGAGCTGTGGTAATGATCAATCCAGAGTTCAGAATCAAACAAGGCAGTTTTTGTAGGGTAAATTCAGTCAGTAGGCACAAAGCATATGGGATATGGCACACTGATCAGGAACTGTGGAGGATCCCTTCCAAGTGTTGCTAACTGATACAAACGTTGGCTGGACTCACACACTGCACTAAGTCCTGGCTTATTTAACCATGGTTTATTGAAGAACTGCATTTTCTTGATTTCCATAGCATATTAAGCCATTCACCATAGTTTACAAACCACAGTAGAGATGCTCATGGAGATGCTAAATCAAAGTCAAAGAAGCTACCTTAAATCTCAATATAATGTGCAGAATCTGCTGGCTGGGATCACAGCTTGTGCTCCGCTAGAGCACGTTGCTGAGAAACTTTCATGCTTCGGCCTTCAGAGCTCCACTCAGTGCTGCTCATCTAACTGGGCAAATGTCCATATGGGGAGCAAGGGTTAGCTTTGAAGGGGAACAATGATTCCAAGGAGTTGTTCCCACCAAGAAACCCCATGTCCCCTGATCCCGTGGCGTTTGTAGAACTTGGTAGTATCTCTGTCCCTTGGTCAGATTTGATTGCCAAGTCCCTGAACATAACAAAGGACAGCCCAGGAATATATGCCTGCATATATCTGGCTGTGCGCATGCGCACACACACATTGTGTTAGGTGGGATAAACTTCTGGTAGATGCAGGAACTCTCTGTGTGCATTAAGCCCCTCTTCTTACAGCTGAACTACCGGTAAAACGATATGAGAAATTGTGAGAATTCTTGTGGCTCTTTTTCTGGATCATGATGTACTTCCAGCAGGTTTATGACATTTTTCCTAATGTATTAATCTGCAAACTACAATGAAAATAGTTCATGGCAATTATTTATACAGAAGAACTGAGCAGACATGCCCAGAGATTTCATTATGATTAAAGTAATACTCTCCATGACAACGGATGTTGTTTTCCTCCCTCAGACTACAGCAAAAAGGACAAATAAAACCAGAGGATAGACTGTGAAATCTTCATCACCTTTCAGAGCATGCTGTTTATTTCCCAAAGCTTTCTTAAAAGTATGAGGGTCTTAGTGTAGGTCTCATGCCGCTAATAAAATGCATATCATATTGTTCCTCTAAATCTGAGACATGTTTGCTTTTCGGGAGCTCAGTGAAGTGACTCAAAATGAAGGACAGCCATCTTTTTCCTGCCTTCATAGTCCCGTTTCTTTTCTCTTTTCTATATTAACAGCTCACCTAGAAGATTAAAGTTTGTTCCTTTTCATATTGGCAACAGTACTCTAGCGATTTTGCATTACCAGCATTGTGTTGTAAAATATTGTGTCCCTTTTATTAAAAAGAGCCTGCAGTAATATTAATTGTCCATGTGCCTGTAGTCTAGGAATACATATGTACATTAATATCTGCACCAATTTCAGTATGTTAAGATATAGATTTAATAATTTCACAGATCAAAATGTTACCGAACGGTGCAAAGTGAACCAGCAGCCATAGTGCTATGAATCTCTTACAGCAAAGGGCTACTATAGCCTTGCAGCCTTTAATGTATCAAAGTTCTTGCCGATATGACTTGTCAAGATCAGAGAACCATAGATTGCAAGAAAATGTACTTTGATCAGGATTGTGGACATGTTTTTTAGCTACAATGTTTAAAGCATGCACTAGTAGACAGGGAAGAGGAGTTATCACAATAGCCTGTCTGTGAGGCGCGTTTTGAATTATGGGCCTGTGACAAAATGTTGCAGTGTATTTTCACCTTCTAACACAGTGTTTCTCAACCTCAGCAAGTTTAAGATATGTGGACTTCAACTCCCAGAATTCCCCAGCCAGCCATGCTGGCTGGGGAATCCTGGGAGTTGAAGCCCACATATCTTAAACTTGCTGAGGTTGAGAAACACTGTTCTAACACAAGAGTGTTCACATTCAGGGTTCCAGCCAGCCAGCTTCAGGGCACTCCATTCTGATTCTCTTTCATAAGGTTTCCATTTTGCTTTCCAAAATTACTGAGATAATGAATTTTTGTTATTACCTGGCATTCATCATTCCATGGCTGATTGTTGGGGTGGGGGGTGGGGGAGATGGAGTTGATGCTTTCTGATTCTGTTTTTGTTACTTTTTTAATGTGTTGTTTGACATATCAACTATCAAAGAATTTCTCCATCAACAATATCACCTCCTTTTTTCCAAGAGTAGGTGTGTAAAGATATTTCTCACAAGCAATATGGCATCCAAATGTTTCTAAAAGTATCCTGATCAGTTACAAAAGGGTAACACTTACATATCTTACACTGGGCAACAGTGTTCACCATATTCCAAGGGTTGCTATGCCACAGAACAGTATGAATGCATAATCAAAGATGTATGGCTTTTTAAAAAAATTCTTTCTCCAGCGATCTCCAACATGGAATTTGCCTTTTTCACAAATTCCAAAGGACACCAAATTGTAGAAGGCTGAGCTGTTTTTCTCTTTCAAAATTGTGTGGTCCTGCAATTACCAACTCCTTCCATAGGTTTTTTTTTTTAAGTAATGTGTTTAAAGGGATATACAAAATGCCACTGCATGAGTGTGGGGATATTTCAGGGAGCCTGGTGGTTTCCAGAAAGATGCCTTTGGCCCGACTGTCGACATGGGCACCCTCCCAGAGTGCACCCTCCCAAAATAAGGGCTCTTCTCAAAAGGTACTGAGATGTTTTGCAACAATTGAACAAGGATTGTATGTTTTATGCTGAAAAAAGTAAATCTAGAAAAACACCTAGTAGTAAGTAGTAACTTAATCTCACTTGTTGGAAATAAAATAGGAATGGAGAAATAAATAATGATAAAGAAAATGGTATAAGAATATAAAAGCAATACCTATTGCTGATTCCAAAAGATGACCGAGAGGAGGAAAGAAAAACAGGTGGGAAAGGGGAATATTTTTTTGTTTTTAGATAAGGGGCAAAGCTGGTAAGAAGAAAATTGTAGAACATCTGAGCCGCAAAGCTGCAAATATGTCCAAAGTGAATTTATTTCTTTAAAAATAGCAAGAGGTGAATGAAGAAGACAATGAAGTAATGTGAAAAATGACAGTTCAATGTACTGAGAGGAGAATCTATTTTCTTAAACAACTTCTCTGTATTTTCTTTCCAAATCTCATTCAGTCTAACACGGTCTCTTTTGTATGTTATTTTGTTTATTTATCGTATTTATATATACGCACAGCTCCATCTTATTTTGTTTCTGTTTTATCACATTGCAACAGGAGTTTCAGCAAAAGGTTTTCCTCAGATGGCTTTTGTTCCATAAGCTTTCAAAGTCTTTTACAACATTTCTTAACTAATTTGGAATTTACAGCCACTTTACGTTCCCTTCTCTGCCTACCAGATTCTGTTTGAGTCATTCCAGCCTGTGCTCTACCAAGGACAAACAGCTCTGTCAAAACATTCTAGCAAACAGCTTTTTTAACAAAAGATGTTTAAATACAAATATCGACCTGAAGTGTCTTTTAACAGTGTTTAAACAATGCTTCATCTCGTTTTGCTCATCTTCCAATTCCATGCCATTGAAATGAAACAACAGTAACTGAAAATTTATAAGCAAAAGACCTGATTTTGCAATTTCTCATTTTTAGCTGTTTTATTATGTCTTACTGGAGAATATGAAATCTCTTTGAGAACATTTGCTTTCAAGGGAAATGAACATTTGATTTATCAAGGGAAAAAGGGTTGCGCAAGCAAAGAACACATTCAGAATAACAAAAAATAACTGACCATCTTCTTTAATAATTCTTCATCTACAAAGAATATTTTTCTACACTTGAAGAAATAGCCATATAATTAACATGAAGGCATATATCCTTAACATAGTTTGTAATAAATTTGTTTTCCCAAGGAGGTTAGTCCCTACTCTTTAGTATATTTAAATAATATGTGGCTGTATGTCAATTCCGCTGAGTTTTTAGTGAATGTTATTGTTCACTGTTTTTTAAAAAAAATCTACTCCCATTTTGATTGTTTTGATGTGCAAGCAGAATTTAATTTAATTTAATTTAATTTAATTTAATTTAATTTAATATGCTTTCTTGAGTTTCCATTGGAAGAGGACTGATCTATAACTAAGAAATAGATGAATGGCAACACCATGGAAAACCTGATGAATATGATTCTGTGTGGTTAACTAATTGTTTAAGACATGATACCATTGTATATTGAATTATTCTAATGTGTATTAGCTTTATTCCCCCCTCCCTCCCTCCCTCCCTCCCTCCCTCCCTCCCTCCCTCCCTTCCTTCCTTCCTTCCTTCCTTCCTTCCTTCCTTCCTTCCTTCCTTCCTTCCTTCCTTCCTTCCTTCCTTCCTTCCCTTGTTATTTGTTTTGTTTTCTGTACCACTTATTACTGTATATGGCTATTGTCTTATATTTTTCTTTTGCTATAGCTTAAAAAGCTTTTTAAAAAAACATCAAGTAAGTGAATAACTGTTTGTTGACAGAGAGACCTTGGGTTGAAAACTTTGCAGATTAGAATCAAATTCCCTGCATTCTATGTCAGCCGAGCTGTGTAGGATGAAAAGCAAGCCCTTCAACTATAAATGTTTCCATAACAATCCAGAATCCTTCTGGGCAAAAGACTCAGATGACATCCGAGGGCCAATCCCATAGTCTCTGATAATGATCCAAATCAGTTGCATCAGCTGATATTGAAGGAGGCCTGTATCTGTTGGAACAATTAGCCCATGCCTCTCCCATTTTCTAACATGTGGCCAATTTCCAATACTGTACAGCATCCAGGCCTACAGCTTGAGCAGAAGTGACCTATATTCAAGGATCTATTAACTCTCTGTACTGTTGCCTATATAAATATGGGCCTGAAACACTATAGTGGAGGAACAGTTTGGAGGGGAGCTGGTATGATGTTTTAAGAGAAGAAAGAACAGCCTAGGGACCTTTCATTTGGGGTCAGTGGTCCATTCAAAATAACAGCTTCCCACAGATGCTTTTTATTGAAAGAACAAAAGGAAATGCTAGCATCTTCATTTACATATAATAATGTGCACTTTGTTTCTCAGGCCAAGTCAAATTAGTTCAAGGATTATAGAAACTTTGCAGAAGGAGCTTGCATACAATGTTGTATTTTAAGAGGATGTGATAAGTTACTAAAATTGTTTATACTTGTGATGAGGGTGGGAATTCACTTCTTTATATTTCTTTTCTTTTTCTTTACATTCTTACTTTTCTTTCTTTTCTCTCTATTTTTCCTTTTTTTTTCTTTTCTGCACCTTCTAATCTTTCTTCGTATTCTTGTATTTTTTTTAGTTTGTATTAGTTTTTACTGATTACTATAAAAATATCTATTCCTTTTGACTTTAAAATCTGAAAAGTAGTCTAAAGCCCTCTAGACTGCTTGCTGCAGCATATAACAGCAGAGGAAGTCATCAACGTGAGATGCAGTGACCAGTGATGTATCTCATAATCATGACACTGCCGGCAGATGCACTGCTGCAAACATTACAGCTCAGGAAGGAAATCAAAAGAGTTCACATGGCTATAAAAACACATAACAGTAAGAGTCTGCATAGGAAAAGACAGCATAATTGGTTCACAACATGTTTTGCAATATAATATTTACAAATCTGTTTAAACTAGGCTGAATTTAAGCTTGGGAGGGCGGTTTCTTCAAACAATGAACATTTTATCTTTATCTATTTATTTTTGTTTTTTTGTTGGGGGAGGAAAACTCTGAACAGCAGCAAACATTTTTGTTCCTATAAAATACAGTGGCTACCCTCACTGGGAATCAGTAGTGTGACATCACAATGCATGTTTTTTCTTTTAATCGGGGACCATTGTAATCATCCAGAGGGAGGGCATTTTGGTTTAGTTTTGTGAAGTCCTTGGCCCAATCTGGATGGTTATCTGATCATTGTAATCAGGACATTTTCAGGGCCATTCATAAATGGCAGATGCAACTGGGTCATCCAAGCCCTGCCTCTTTTTATGCGTGTGCAGTGTGTGGGGCTGCCCTTAGCTACAACATAATGACATTCTCCCTTGCCTAGCTCCTTGCTTGTGATTATGTGGTCAGTAGTAACACATATTTGTAATAATTATAAAAAAGCAGGCAAGGAAGAGCCTCAAATAATGGAAAAGGATGTGGAAAGTGGGCATCAATGATCATTTTGGACCTTTGAAAGCCTCATTTTTTCCTCATAGTTGTTTGAGTGTGACAATTTGATGAAGCTTCATCTTAAACTGGCTTCAAATGACTAAAGCAAATTATATGTTCTACAATTTTAGATGCAAGGTATAAAAAGTACATTTCCCCCATTTTGAGCTCTTGTTAAAAACCTAAGTTATCAGTTGCCTGGATGAATCAAGAGATCATACAACCAAAATAGGAGGAGATTGTAGCAAAGTCTGTTTATCTGAATACAAATGGGCCTAGCTGAAACCAAAACACATCAGACTGCAGATGCTGCCCAGTGCTACAATTGTACATACAATAATGTACAAGAACGAAAAGATAATAAATATTAACAAAATGAAGTACTTTCCAGTCTATGTTAATCTCACGCCAACAATTAAGGAATGCTAAGAGGCACACAATTATTTCAGCCATTCATTCTGAGTAAGAAGTTGATTATGAACATATGGGTATTTTGGGAGGAGCTGCCGTGAGCCCAGGTGGACTTAAAAATGAAATCCTTATTTCTGCCTTACTATACAAAATTAGTAGCTTTGTGTTTGCACAGGTTGTCTTGACTGATAAAGAGTAACATACTTGGAAAAACTCCTACTTGCCAGGAGTTTTCATTACTGTTCTAGTAATTACTATTCTCATATCTTAAGAAACTGTTTAGATACAAAATGAGGGGGAAGGCATTGTCACTGATTATTCAGATGACTGGGAACACACAGTTCTAAAGAAGAATAGGAGAAGGTGTTAGCAAAATTTCGTGGAGGAAAATCTGTCAAGGGCTAATAAACCTCAAGAGTTACTCTTACCTCCCAGTTAGGGAGAACAGGCATCCATATAACTGTTAGAGGGAGACAACAGTGGAGGGAAAGTTACAGTTCCAACTCCTGCTCTTTGGGCATCTCAGAGGTTTGGTTGGCTTGTGAAAAGGAAAGTGCCAGACTAGGTGGAGGCTTGGACTGGTACAGATCTATTCTTATGTGCTTAAGAAATTTTGGGTTATATGTGTTTCTCTTCCTGAATTACTGAACTGTTGGGTTGACTATATTAATGTTAGACCAATAATTCTTTTAGCCCAATATGGTTAACCTGCATAACTTGGGGTGCTGAGCCAGAGGAGATAATAGAGACAGAGATGTTGAACTCATGAACAATATGTTGATTGTTTATCAGAAACTGGTATTATAGAATGTAGCCTATCAAAAATCCAGCATGTAAATTTATTAACCTCCCACTAGTCAAAACAGAAAAAAGTAAACAAACAAACAAAAAAAGTAGAAGGTGATACATGGTTAGCTCTTCTAGGTAAACCTTCAGTAGCAATTCTGAAAGGCTGGTGATTTTACTTACTTTTTCATATTGGTCTTCCCATAGTTAAAACAAAAAGAGTTTTCTGGTTAGCATTTGCCTCATGGCCATGAAATATAGTACCTGGATATTTTACCTTATAGGTAAATTTATTTTTCTATTTCTGCATGTAAATCCAGGAATGGTATGAACATAGCTCTCCAATTTCTATGATGTGGGCTTTGCCAATGTCAGAATCTATGACAGAATTGTACATAGCACTTCCAAAAGGAAGTGAATGTAAGCTAAAGCTACAAATCCATATGCACTCTGCTTTATAATTTATTTTAGTAATTGCAGCTACCATGGTTACCAATTGTGCACTTGGCTACTTTCAGTTGAGGAGATTTGGTGTCATGATGCTTTGCATTGTCTAGATAAATCATGTGGGAGGCTTGTAGATGTGACTAACCACCCACTGCAGAAGGAGCAAGTTTGCAGATGCTTAGTAGGTTAGATGTTAGAGGAGTACATTTCTAGATCTTTTTACATCTGGTAGATCTGTAAAGATGCCCCAAACAAACTGAACTGAGGACTACCGACAGAATTAGGGCATATTTTGGCTCTAGCCCTCAATGTATATACATTATATCTATGTTTTAGTTGGGTTTTACATGTTTGATTGCATTTGAATTAATTTATTATGTTTATGTCAATTTGTTTCTATCCATTGTATCAATTAATGATTTGTATTCATTTGCAGAATTAAAGGTATAAATCCAATGAATACCTGTAAAAAGGTAATGCAAGTTATATTCTATGGATATTTAGAAGTGATACATCTATTTCAGAATCTTCTTTACCTGGCACACTTTTTCCCAAGTAAACTGGGAACTTTTTTGTTGGGGCAAGCTACACATTCACAAGGGCAGCAATAAAAGCATTCTGAGAAATGAATGAAACTGACATCAATAGAACTAAATTTCCTATTAATAGCTTAGCTTCACAATCCAGTATTTATAGTACAGAAACATAGATCTCATTGAGTTCCAAGATGTTCCAAAAAGGATAAAGGATTGCCGCCTAAATCAGTGGAATTCTGTTGGTAGGATATAAATATTGTATAATATCAGCCTACTCTAATGGTACCTTTGACCTTCAAAGCCCTACCTGGCATTGCTCCAAGGTATTTCCTGAGCTGTCTTCTCCTTCCAGTATGAACCCACCAACATGAAAGTCCCAGGAGGATCTCTGATAGTTCCCCAGGTTCAGGAAGCAAGGGAGATGGCTTGTTTTTCTGTCGCTATGCCTGCCCTTTGGAGTACCTCTCCCCCTGATTCTCAGAGTATTAGCTTTTCAGAAATACTGAAAACAGAAATATTTAGGAGAGTTTTTGAACTATGGATGTCACATTCTATTTATAGGTTGTACTTTTTGTCTGTTTTTGTATGTTTAAACAATCGTGTTATATGGTAGCTTAATCATTCGCTTTTTAAAATTTTGAGTTGATTATTGTTTTATACCAGAGACATTTTAATATACCTGAGATGAGGTATATTAATTATAATCTTGATGAGAATATAATCTGCCAAGTGTATTTTGACTGTGGGGGCAAGAAATCAAATCAATAAATAAGAATTCTACTCTGGTTTAGAATTCTGGAAGCTATAATCTCAGAGAACCAGAGGTCAGTTCCATAAAACATAAGGCTATAAATCCAAGATGAAAGATTAAAAAAATGAAGTCAATTATGCAAACAGTCATAGCTTGTTTCTAATCTGCCCCAAAATGAAGTGATACCTTGGAGTCACATTAATTACTAATTAATTCCTAACCAGGATGTCAATTATTTAGCTACAATTTAATGAGAACAAGTCAAACTGATGATTTTTTTCCTTTTTTTGTGAAAATGTTTATTAAAAAAAAGATTTTACAAAGATTTAAAAAATTACAGAAACATAGAAGAAATAGAAAGAGATGATAAAAAGGTAAAAGAAAAAATGAAGAATAACAAAAAAGCAGGAAAAAGAAAGATATCTAAAGAAGCAACTTCTGATCTTTGCAGCAGTTTCAAACATAGCAATTATTATCTCCACCCTCCCATATTGCATATCATAGTTCCCTTCTTCCTATAAACAAACCTTTTAGTCCATAAATCCATAAATCATTTTTATCAATTTTTAGCAAAAAGTCTATAAAGGGTTTCCAGTCTTTTATAAAAGTAGCTGTAGTTCCCTCCTTAATCAAACAAGTCAATTTAGCTATTTCTGCAAATCCAGCCATCTCTCTCTGGTGTCATATACCAATGGTACATCATTTTAAAAAAGTTTTTTTTTTAATTGTAAGACAGTGTGAAGTTCAGACTTTTTAACCACATTCTCTCCCATTGATCCCTTTGAATATTATAACCAACATTCTTAGCCCATTTTACCACACATTCTTTAACTTGCTCTTCCTCCATTTCAAATCTCAGCAAAAGTTTATACATTTTAGCAATCACATGTTCATCATTTGTATATAATTCATTTTCAAATTCTGTTTTATCACATTCTATTCCTGGTACTTTTTAATCTATCTTAAACCTTTCCCTTAATTGTGCTTATTAGAACCATTGAAAACTAAATCTCTCTGCAGTCAATTGTTCTCTTGATTTCATCTTAAGCTCCCCATTTTTCTGTACTAGCAAGTCTTTATATGTCAACCATTTGTCTTTGCCCACTGTTCCTTTTCTATAAAACACTTCATGAGCTGAGGCCAACAGGGCATAGTATCTGGGCTTGTATCTATTCTGTATTCGTAGTATGACATTCCTAATATAATGATTTTTAAAATCTACATTTACTTTAACTTTATCATACCATAAATAACCATGCCACCCAAATCTCAGACCATGATCTTTTAAATCTAAAAGTCTCTTAACCACAGCCATTCCTTCATCCAAACCAAACAGCAGCCAGCAAAATACAATTTAAAATCAAGTAATCCCAGTCCTCCACTTTCCTTTGCATACTGGAGAATCTTATATTTAACCCTTGGTTTTTTCCCCTGCCACATATATCTGGATATGTCTTTTTGCCACTGTTTAAATGGCGCATCAGTTCTCAAAACAGGCATTGTCTGAAATAAGAACAACGTTCTAGGTAACACATTTATTTTTACCACAGAAATTCTTCCCAACAGTGACAGTTGTATTTTTTCCCATCTTAATAAATCCTTCTTAATTTCATTCCATACGTTAACATAGTTATTTTGAAATAACATGCAATTCATGTTAGTTATAATAATACCCAAATATTTCACTTTTTTCTCAATCTGAAAACCAGTTTTTATAGACAATTCTTTTTGGTCTTCCATCTTCATATTCTTTGTCAGCATCTTTGTTTTTTCCTTATTAATTTTAAATCCAACCAATGCGCCAAATTCTCTTCATTTTTCCATTAATACATCTATGATTCTCCAAAATTAAAACCAAATCATCGGCGAATGCCCTTAGTTTATAGTTTATTCTTTTTTAACTTTCACTCCAGCAATTCTCTCATCTTGTCTTATGTCTCTGTTCAAAACTTCAAGAGCCAGAATGAATAACAATGGAGAAAGAAACTGATGACCTTTTCCTACTTGCACGTAAACACAGCCCAAACATGCTGTTGTAGCTAGTTTTCCTGTCATTTCCTCATCATGTTGTTTTTATTGTATCTCCATCCCTTGCCTGAGGCAATTTTCCTTCACCTTTAGCTATTCTAGTGTTAAAGTGCCATTTTTGTCAGACTTTTGTTGTGGCAACCTGGATTGAAAACTTTTAAATCAAACAGCAGTTTCCTCAGTGCTAAGGGTGGGAATATTTACTAGAAAGAAGATTAAAGGTACAACACAAGAATTTCAGCAAGTACTCTACTTTCAGCGAGAACTGACTTTGAGTGGGGAATTCCAGATTCTACTCTCCACTCTTAGCTGTGGAAGCTCACAGGGTGACTTTGGGCCAATCATTCTTCCTCAGTCCAACTTAGGTCACAGAGTTGTTGTGGGAAAAACTCCAGAAGAGGAGTGTCACTTTGCCCTCCTGATATAAACCAAATACATCACTATAAGTAAGAAAACTATGCATAGGCAACTGAAGGCAGAAATATCCAGTTTCATTTTCTTGTACTGCTTTGTTGTAAAGGAAAGGAGGCTGGCCTCTTTAGTAACAATGGGGCAGACTACATCTGTTGATTAGTTTGAAAATGGCTACTATGTGAAAACAAACTCTCAGAGTCTTCCTCTTTAAGCAGTTTGGCCATTGGCATGACCTGATGTACTCCACTAACCATTGGGTCAGTCAGCTGAGCCCTATTGACCACTCTGGCTGGTGTGGGCTTCCCTTCCTTCAAGACCATTCTTTTTTGGGTGAGGGGGGGCAGTCCAGAGCTTTCAGTCTGGGCTTTCCCCTGTACTAACAGGTCTCCAAGCCAATCCTCAGTTTTGAGACCTTGAACGGCTCCAGTAACAGTTGATTGGTAATTGCTGGTGAGGCTTCAAAGTGAAGCAGAAAAAGACTCTGCCACTTCACAATACAGGGCCCACACCATGCAGGTGAGCTGTTATTCAGACTGTTTTAAAGCACTGGTTTACTCCCCCCAACCTTTTTTTTTTTTTTTTTAAGAATGCCAAAACTACATTTAAAAATAACCTGACTTAAAAGCTATCAGATGCCTGAATCCAAGCTGAAGTGGCAGAATTTTCCCACTGCACTGAGGATGCTCCCTGCCAGCTGTTAACTGGGCTACTTTTAAATACCGGCTTGGTGCTCATATGAAAAAGCTGTCAACCTGTGTTCAAAGTGAAACTGGAACACAGATTTAGCATTATTTCAGTACAGTACTAAACTGGGGTTTAAATGTAGCCCCCAAGACAGTCGACATGTCCTGAAAGGGCATGTAGAAAATCTCTCTCCTCTTCCCCTGCCACCCTCCCAGCCTGGAGATCACCTGTCAACTCTTTACCTGTCTGGTCATCTATCCACAGAGCTGATCTTCCTCTGCTTCTCCTCCACTTCTTTCAGCCAGGAGATCAGCTGCTAAGGTTTGGAGGCGTGGCAGCAAAAGTAGGGCAGCCTTTCCTGCTTTAACTGGCACCTACCTCACAGATCAGGTGTCTCAGTGCCAGTTTTTGACAGACATTTTTTGACCAACACTCCTTCCTTGTAGTATTGTATGTTTGTTATAGGTTATTAAAGAAGAACATGATTTTGCAGCCCACAAAACCTTTGGGGAAATAAAGATCCAGCATTTTCTCCCTCCCATGCTCCCTTTAACCAGCTTATCAATTTCACAAGCAGATCTAATCAGCAAATCCAGTCTTCATCCTTTCTAGTCAGTCCGACCATTCCTAAAGAAAATCCCCCTCCTTGAATGTGTTACGTAAGTATCTCTAGCAAGATCCAATAGATAAAATTGATAGTATTACAACTTTAGCACACTGTACTCAGCAGACACAGAAGCTGCAGTTGTCCACCCCCCCTCCAGATTTGTCATAAAAACAGTCATGGAGAAAGCAGATTTAGAAGGAAAATAGCATCAGGAGGATGGGTTGGAATGTATACTATGTGTTCCATGAATAAAACATTTAAAAAATAACAAAATATAATATACATATAGATCCACCTCCGGGTTAACTCATTCTTCATCTGTGAGGCTTATCACATGCTTCTGGGCAAATGTAACTTTTCTTACAGAGTTATTGTAAAGAAAATTATTAAGTTTATTAAGTTTACGCACAGGTCTGGAAAGGCCTCCAGCATCATGACTTCCAGCAATGGTGGCAATACAAAATCTAGGACTCAGGGCATCTGCATTGGCTATTGCCTATCCTGGCTTATAGGTAACTTTGTAATCATAAGCCTAAAGCAAGAGGTTTCAGCACTTCATACAAGTGGTAATATTGGCATAGGCTTGGTATTAGAGAAGATTCCCCAAAAAAGCTTGAGGAGAATTTTAACACTGGCATGATGGGTCTTCATCATCAACTGATTGAAGATCTCCTTGCCTGAGAAGACTTTCAAGCTCTTCTTTAATTTTTCCATGTAAGACAAAAGGGACATATCTGGCTTTCATGGGAACTGGTGCAATGGATACATCCAAATGAAATGACAATGGCTTCTCTTTATGTGTTCCCAGTTCCTCAGATTACCCTTTTGAAAACCTATTAACTAATTCTGTTAGTTGAACAGTGGCAGTAGTGTCTACCCTCCGACAGTATGCCTGATCAACTCCTTAAAATGTTTTTAGTTTCCTCCCTACCTCAGTGATTGGAAGCTTCCCTCAGAAAGATCCAGACTGCATATCCACCATGTAGCTTCCCACCCGCTTTCTGTTATAATCCCAGAGAAAACATTATGGCCTCCACATCTTGGGAGGAGGCTCCTGTGAAAATACATGATGGAAAGGGTCCTTGTTAATTACAAATAGTCCAGAGCCAGAGTCAACTTCCATCTTGTATTACTAAGTTTCAGCTCATATCCTTACAAGCACTGCGTCATTTTGAGGGACCTTGTTACACAGATTCTGAGGCATGATACAGCTTCTGATCTTTGTTATCCTGTGGAAAGTCAATTAGGCGATATTGTCAATTAGTACAATGCTTAGTCCATACTAAGGAAATGTATATGGTATATTCAGTGAATATTCATCTTCTGATTAATACAAACTACCTTCTACATCCTTGAATCTGCACGCAGAGTGGTGGTGTTGTTGGTGTGGGACAGGCTTGGTTGAAACCCCATATTTTCCAACAGATGTAACCCTCCACAGCCTGAGCAAGGACTGGTTTGCCTGGACCTATGTTTGGTCATGGTGGAGGAGGCATTTCTTATATTAGCTAAGTTTGCTGCCCTGCGCTTTCAGTCGGCTTGGTGTGAATAACATTTACCTTAGTTTCTGTCTCCTTGTAGTGATGCAATTTCACCAGCTACTGCCCTTTCTTGAGTACTGCAAATGTCAGTTTTGCTTCAGACAAAAACCTCTGCTGGGTGCTCCACTGTGAGTCCATGTACTAGGTAAATTTTCAACATCTTTTCTAGAAAGTCCCTAAAATTGCAATGGGGCGGTACGTAGCATTATAATATAAGCAACAATACCTTCCCCAGGTTGCTGAATGTGAAATCCAAATTGCTGTTCAATGGCTGATGCTACAGGTAAGAAATGATCCTTCAACTGGTAATTTTACAAATTCATCAAATGTTTTAGACTTTAGTGAAGGAGAAGTGGTGGGTGCTCTTCTTATAGCCAATGTCTGGGCTGCTGAACAGGCAGACCAGAGGATAGCTTGTTTTTGTTTAGGCTTTTTTAAAACTTGGAGATAAAGAGAAAGCTTCTTTGCATATGAGTTGCAGGAAGCAGGCTGACTAATGTCAAAACTCTTCAATGTGTCCAAGTCTAGCTGTTAAAAAAAAGAAGAAGCCAGAATCTGTTCAGGTTTCCAATTAGATTGTACTTCTGACTCTTTGCCAAAGCCCTTGATGAATATGCAAGCACTTTCCTGCTGATCTCTAGCAATTAATAATCTCATCCTCGTCACCAATGATGCTATGTTGGGGTTTATGAACAACTGTTAGGACTGCTGACAAAACTAAAACAGGGCATCCATGGGGTGGGTGAGGGTGGCAGAATTCAAGAAGGCATTCACAAGGGTGGGATCAAAGGCCTCCCCCTTTTTATGTGCATTGTGGACATATTTTTACATTTTTGTGATTCCCCCCCTCCCTTATGGAAACACCTGGCCCAGCAGCTACAGCTCTTTCAAAACTGCATGTTACTATTGCATAACTACCCCCTAGCATGCGTAACTACCACCCTGAATAAAAAGGTTCAATCTGAACATTTCAAATATTGAAATATACTTTGCCACCCCCCGCAAAGCTCTTGAGTGGATTAGATTGGCAGTTGAATGGTATGGAGTAATAATCACTGCACTTGTAGACAGCAGCTAACTCGTTCAGATGTTGCACAGCAAAGTACACAACACACAGCAATATGTTCTTGCTCCTCATCATTCTAGTCAGCCCTGCCTTCTTATATTCTATAAAGCAGCTTTGATGGCAATGTGTGTCATTAAACAGATTATCTAGGCTGGCTACCAGCCCTCTGTTTTCTTTCTTGTTCAGGGTTTTTTCTTTTTCGCCAGTAGTATCTATGATATCATCACATAGCGTAACCCTCTGCCAGTTAACAGGCAAATAGTATCTTCCCTGGGTTGCTGCTGGCTTAGGAAGAAAGCAATAATTGTGGGGCACAGATAGGCAAATGCTGGGGTGCGGTGGGCACATTTGTAAAGCTATTAGATTTGGGCTGCAAAAATCCAGATGTCAAGCTGTTGGGAGCAAATAGATACAGAAAACCCTAATTCATGTCATCTTAGTGATGACAACCTAAGTTGATTTTTGCAGCCCAAATTTAGTACCTCCATGCATTTGGAATTTTGAGAGCATGCTGTGAACTCATTTTGTACATAGGCTGCCATGGAAGCTTCACAAATTGGCTGTAATAGTGAGAATATCCATAAAAAGCTGCATTTCAGAAGGCAAACTGGTGAGGTTGTTCCCTCTGTGGAGTCCTTGGGGCCTCTGAGCTTGGTTGTTTTCTTGCAAACGTTTCATTACCCGGCTAGGTAACATCTTCAGTGCTAAATGAGTTGGGGTTTGCTCTCTATTTATATACTGTGGCCTGCCTTGCCAGTGCTGGTGGGGGTGGGGGTTTTGTTTTGCTCCTCTGGTAGTTCCTTGATTTTTAAAAAGGAACAACTAGAGAAGACACATGAAACCATCGACAACATCTTCAAAGGAATAAAATTCACCAGAGAGGAAGAAAACAACACGCTGCCCTTCCTGGATATCCTTATCAGCAGAGGAAACAACAGTAAATTAGAAACCCAAGTTTATCAGAAGACAACCCACACCAATCAAGTACTCCAGTACCAAATTAACAACCCCACCTCCCACAAGAGGAGCTGTGTAAGAACATTATTCAAGCGAGCGCAAATGCATTGCAGCAACCCAGAACAGCAGAAAAAGGAAACAGACCACCTATACAACATCTTCCAACAAAATGGATATCCATGCAACTTTATCGAAAAGTGCCTGACCACTCAATCTACTACAACACAACCAACACAAACTATGAAAAGGATCACACAGCCATACATCAGGAATGTCCCAGAAACCACCAACAGACTATTACAACCACATGGCATCTCCGTAGCACACACACCAACTAAAGCCCTCCAAAATATCTTAAGTAAACCAAAAGACCCAATAGCCCAAGAAGAAAAAACAGGAGTCATCTACAACATACAGTGTAAGGACTGTAACAACCACTATGTAGGACAGACAGGCAGAAGGCTGGCAGAGCGCATCCATGAACACCAACTAGCCGTCAGAAGACATGATGAAAACTCTTTAATCTCACAACAGATGGACAGACTCAACCACAGTTTCAACTGGGAAACTGTCAGCATTTTAGACCAAGCTAAATCCAAAAATGCAAGAGAATTCTTGGAAGCTTGGTATTCAGACAAGGCAGCAATTAACAAACACATAGAGATAAACAGCATCTACATACTATTCAAAAGAGACAAAAGACCAGAAGATCGCCTCACCAGCAACCATCACCCAGATAAGCAAAGGTTACCACCAGGCACACAATCAAGCAGTAAACATATGCTAATCAAGGAACTACCAGAGGAGCAAAACAAACCCCCCACCCCCACCAGCACTGGCAAGGCAGGCCACAGCAGATAAATAGAGAGCAAACCACATCCCATTTTAGCACTGAAGATATTACCTAGCTGGGTAATGAAATGTTTGCAAGAAAAGAACCAACTCAGAGAACCCCAAGGACTCCACAGTTCAACCCTGAGCTACACATATTCACCTCTATTGGTTGTTCCCTCTGCCCTAGAAGCTTCCTATCACTCAAGTTTATCTTCTACACATTTGGACATTTGGACATTGCCAAACAAACCACTGGGGCTCAGAGGCATTCTTGTCAATAAAAATGATAATAAAGGCTTGTGCTTTGTTTTTAGTTATTTCATTAAAGAATCTAAAACTGAATTAAAGTGTCCATGAGTATCAAGTTGTCTAGTCCTGCTTTTAGGGTATTGAATGCCAGGATAAGTTTTAGATTTGTTTTCAGTTTATCTGAAAAGTTGCTTCCATATCTTTAGAGCATACCCTCTGAAACTTATTTCACCTAAATCAGTTTGTAAAGCATGGTGCTAATAAGCAATCTATCTCTTGGTTTGCTTCTTTTATGGTTTGTAAAGGGTACAGCTGTCAGTCTGCTGACTCGTTTATAAAGGGTCAAGCATGTGAATGGATTTGTGACCCCTGTCAAAATGTGAAGGCAGCGATTATAGTCTAGACTGGGGGGGGGGGCACATTATAATATCTCTTGTAAGATTCTTTCAGTCTTTTAAAAATGAAAATGCTTTTGAGTGCTCATCTAGGCCATCTCTGTAAAGAATTCTGTAAGGTTGGCCTAACCTACCTCACAGGGGTGTTGTGGGGAATAATGGGAAGATGAAACAGCATGTATATCGCCTAGAGCGCTTTAAGAAAAAGTGGGATATAAATCAATCAAACAAATACATAATCATGATTTACAGGTGGCCTGTTGAAGCTGAAAACTAGAGGTCACTCTACTCCAGCATTGTCCAGTGCATTCTTATGGACAACCTGATCTCGTCCAGACAGTTTTATGGAACTTCTCAATGTTATATGCTGTGGGTTCTTTTTTTTCCCTGGCCCTTTTATGTTGGAATGACCACCCTAGCTCAAGGGGCAGGAAGAATAGACACAGGACTAATCTGTGGGTTGCCCCATTTGTATTTAGTTTTGCTGAACATGACATAGTTAACAACTAACACTGTGCAATTCCTTGAAGTCTGTTTTGTAGTGCTCTTTTAAAAGTTTCCAGAAATAGTGCACTGAGAGGTATATCTACTTCCCCAAACAGCACATGTAAAATGATGCATTTGCATGCCCATAAAAATGCTTCCTCATCTAATGAGATACCAAGAAGTGACTGAAAAGTACAAATGGGATATCCATGAAGGTAACAGATTCTGAGTTTCCGCGTTAGAAAGTTTGTTTAGGATCAAAGTTCACTGTGGACTGAGTTAATGATTTGAACAAAATAAATAAAATCAATCATATAATTAAATCTAAAATATGTCTTCACCCAAAGTATCTTTCATAGAGCTTTTTGAGACAATATTCTATGTTCTGAAATACTCAGTGAGCTGTTCATTCTTTCCAGGAGATCTGCACTACAACCATATTTTGAAAGCATTTTGCTACCATAAGGAAGCACAGACTCCCCTCCCCTCCTTCTTGGTTAAATCTCAGGTTCCCACAGTGACAATTACAGCCACACAGAATTTGGGCTATTATCAAGCACAACACTGCTCACAAGGCAGGAAGGCAGCTGCCTTGATATAGCTAGCTGTCCCTGATAAAGGGATACCTCCACTGTCTAGGAAGGTAAGAAGGACAGGTAATGCTAGGTCAGTCCCAAGTGCCAGCTTGCTTGTTTTGGCCCTTAGAGATAATGTAGAATCTGTCCCACTGGGGGCTTTCTCAAACAAATGGTCTGGGTGGTGTGGGTCTTCCGGGCTGTGTGGCTGTGTTCTTGAAGTTCTGTTTCCTAACGTTTCGCCAGCACCTGTGACCGGCATCTTCAGAGTGCAGGAGCACAGACAGGAGCAGTTCTCTCTGTGCCCAGGGTGATGTGACCCTTTTGTGGTTATTTATAGAGATCTGGGGGGGGGGGAAGGGGGGATTGGGTGTGTGTGTGGGGGGGTTGGGTAACTGAGTGGTTGCTTGTTTTGGTGTCAGCATCTGTGTGTATCTTCCTGGGGATTAGGTAGGGTTTTTTTCTTCTATTGAATTGTTAACGAGGGGGTTGCTGGGCGTGATTAGCAAGTTCATTGTGTGAACTGTTCACATGTCCTGGTGGTTGAGCTGAGTTCGTTGAACTTCAGGAGTTCGTTGATACATCGGGACCACAAAACGCAGCATCCATACCAGGATAAAAGAACACGAAAGACACTGCAGACTACAGCAACCAGAAAAATCTACAGTAGCTGAACATGCTCTCAAGCACACTGGACACAAAATCCTATTTGAAAACACAGAGATACTGGACAACACTAACAGCCACTATACCAGGCTATACCGGGAAGCCACTGAGATTCACAAACACCAGCACAGTTTCAATAAAAAAGAGGAGAGCCTAAAAATCCACAAAACCTGGCTACCAATCCTGAAAAATACAGCCTGCAAAAGGTCAACGAACTCAGCTCAACCACCAGGACATGTGAACAGTTCACACAATGAACTTGCTAATCACCCCCAGCAACCCCCTCGTTAACAATTCAATAGAAGAAAAAACCCTACCTAATCCCCAGGAAGATACACACAGATGCTGACACCAAAACAAGCAGCCACTCAGTAACCCAACCCCCCCATACACCCCCAATCTCCCCCTTTCACCCCCCCCAGATCTCTATAAATACCCACAAAAGGATCACATCACCCTGGGCACAGAGAGAACTGCTCCTGTCTGTGCTCCTGCACTCTGAAGATGCCGGTCACAGGTGCTGGCGAAACGTTAGGAAACAGAACTTCAAGAACACGGCCACACAGCCCGGAAGACCCACACCAGCCATCATATGCCGGCCGTGAAAGCCTTCGACAATACATGAAATGGTCTGGGACTCAGAGAAAGATCTCTCTCATTGCAATGGTAATATGTGAATCAGCCCAGTGGAACATAGAAAGAGCCTTGCTGGGCCAGACTAAAGGCCTGTATAATCAAAAGTTTGTTTCCACTGTGATCAACCAGACATTGCAGGACATGACAGAAGGAGGTATATTATGATCATGACAGGAGGTAATATTTAGCCATCAGTTATAGAGCTGGTCCACGCATCAGGATGAGGTTTGCTGAAGTTTGTCTTAATGAATTTGTCTAATCTGTTTGAAAGCTTTTAAGCTGGTGGCCATTGCTACAATTCATGATAACAAGCTTAACAAAGTGCTATTGAGGAATGTGTTGGCATTCCCAGCTGATGACTCTGCAAGTCTATTTTGGGTTTTATTTGAGGTTTTATCTTTGCTTTTGTTTTGGGGACACTAGATTTAGATGAAACTGCATAACTGGGCTAATTTATTATTATGTGGGGTTTTTTGTTTTGTTTTTCATTTTGCATGACATGGTGCACCACCAGTCTCCTCTGGGATTGGGGCAAGTTAAAAGCACTGTTAAATATACACAAACAAATACATTGCTCCCTTTGATCTGTTCTGAATCCTTGTTGGATGATCCCAGTTCTAATTAATCAGAAAGCGGGGTGGGGTGGGGGTGGGGAGGTTCTTATCCACTTTAAGCACTCTGTGTATAATTTTCTACACCTGTACATGTTCTTCCCCATAAACGTTGCAACCTTTGCTTATATGGGAGCTATTTCAGCCCTTTGATCATTTTAAATGTGGATTATTATGTCTTTTCTTGTTTATGGTTTAAACATTATTGTGATGAAATTCTCTACAGCATCACTAAACTTTTCCAATAAGGTTTTGGATCTATTTGTTGCTTGAGCCGGCAGTGTTCCTTTGTGGGGTTTACCACAGTTTCCCTTTCAGACTTTTATTAACCCTAAACCAGCATCTGACTAATGGCTTCAGTGAGCCTTATAGCTGCCTGGAGGACAGCCATCTTAAGTGTTGTGGTTTTTAAAGCCTTTACAGTTTTTCCTGTGGTCTTTCATTCATTTTTCCTAAATTATCTGCTTCAATAATTCAATTACCTTAAGTTTCTAGAGGAAGGCTAAGAGATGTGGATATGGTGTTTTTGAAATTATTTCATCTAGGGTTTTTGCTATCACTTCATTAGAATATTCTTTTTCCCAAATATAGGCAAGCGGAAGGGTTGACATGAATAGAGGTAGTTCAGGGAACGCTTGTTCTTTCATTCACTTCTATCAGAGCTGACATGACCCCCAATCCAGATGGTTTAAAAATATTAGATAAATCAAGGAAGAGAGCATTAGGGCATCAATGACCTGATGGCTATGCATTACCTCCAAGATTATAGACAGCGAGCCTTAAATACCATTTGCTAGGGAGATGTTTTCCACCCTCAAAGCTATACCTGAGCTTTCCTGATAGATCAAGTCAGCCACTGCATGAGTAGGTAGGCCTCCAAGCTGATGTAGCAAGACTCTTCCCATGTTCTTTATGCTTCCAGAGGGCCTTGGGTTCTCCACTCCTGCTTACTACCCCCCATACTAGGTCCTGTTCTAAATTCAGTCATGTAAAATAGTTAAAAATTAATTCTTAAATTTTGGGGACTTAATCAGTTCATTAACATGATGTTTGTCAGTTACAGTAAATTTATTTTCCATAATTATGTTACTCATCTGCCCAAATCAGATATGTAGCATCACTACAAATATCTGAGCACGGGGCCAAACATGGGGCTTTTTTCCCCTTTGCTATTAGCACATTGTGGCACAACAGAAGCATCATCAGAAGGGTGATAAAGGTGAGGAATAATGCTGCTCCGATTTGGCACACACAAGACAAGAGAACAGCAAATAAAAGCTTGGGAAATAGTCTCACTGAGTCATCTTGCCAAGTCTCCTTTCCACAAGGAAGAGAAAAGTCATATTTTTTAAACAAATCCACAAGTTTATTTTCCAAAAAGCTTCTGGCGGGGTGTCACAAAAAGGAAAGACTATGATTAGCTGAAATGTCATTAGCCTGTTATTCTTTTCAAAGGTGCCATGAATAGGGATTAAGTAATGAAATTTTGTCGACAAGAGTTCCATCTAACCCAAGCAGATTTCTCATTTTAATCCACAGGGAGTGCTGGTGGTTGAGGGAAGTGAGATGCCTCTCCTTGGCAGTGTCTCTTCAAGCTTCTGCACCAAAGTGCGTCAGCAGTGGATAAAGGGAAAGTAGTTTAGCAGTATGCTTTTCTGCAGAAATTTCAGAAAATGCTCATTTGGGCAGTTAGATTGAATCCTGTGACAGTGCATTGTTTGCTTGTCCTTCCTGAAGCACTCAATTATTATATTTTGTAATAGCGTCCCTGTAAAGCCAGAGATCAAAGGAATAAAACAGACTCTGTCCTGTGGGAAGTTCATGATGAATTCAAACACTTTTAATTATTTTGCATCAAAGGGGGAAAATCAAATGATAGTTTAGTCTGTTATAGAATTATGACTAGGAAGAAGTTCAAGCCACATTGTTTTGCATCAGGATATCAGTTGCTTATTGTGATAACAGCATTTTGCCAGATGCTATCTATATCTAATTTCATTTCATGTTTTGTGGGTGATAGTCCTGCTAAATGCACAAATCCTCACTTGTAATCTTTGAGACCTAGTTGCAGAATCTTTTTTCCCTTTAATAAGCAGTGTTGATGCTGCCAGGACAGGACACTGGACTGGAAATTCATAGTTCTGCAAATAGAAAGGCCCCCAAATTCAGCAGGCTAATTTACCACATTTTGAAGAAAGTGTTTGGCCATTGGCCATTTAACTTCCATCCCAAATGTTTGTCAAAACTATGAAATGCAGAATCTAATTGTACCTAATTCAACTTTCTCCCAATTGGTGCCCTCCAGATGTGCTAGGATTACAGACTGTTTTACTTCTAGCCAAATGATGGCCAGGCTTGCCTGAAATTGGAGTTGTAATCTGACCACATCTGGAGAGCATGGGATTGGAGCAGGCTGAAAGAAAAATAGCAAATTCTAACATGTGGCAAAACCTGTATGGATTCTGCCTTGTTAATCTTTGGAAGTATTTTTGGGAGTGTCAATGGACACATGGATTGAGATGACTCTGATTCAGGGGCAAATGATCATATCGGGAAAACAGCCAATCACTTAAGGCACAAGTTAAGGAGGGCGTGAAATTTTGAGAAAAAAAAACACCCGAACCTCCCCTTGCAATTTTGGGATGGGGCAGCAACTGCATGAATCTGAGTAGAAGGAGATTTAGAAAAGACTGAAGGAAATAATTCTTCATACAACAGCACATAATTAATCTGTAAAATTTATTACCAGCTGATGTGGATGATGGCCACTAACTTCAGGGGACTGGATACATTCCTGAAGGACAGGTCTATTGGAGAACTCCACATTACTGGATTGGGAAAAGCATGTCACCAAATACCAGTTGCAGGGGAACAATAGCAGGAGAGGGGTATGTCTCCATCTCCTACTTTGAGAACATACCAGAGGTAGCTGCTATGAAAAACAAAATACTGGATGAAGATAAGCCTTGGCCTAATCTAATGAGGCTATTCTTCTGTTCTGATGTCAAATGCCTGCCTTGAAATGAGAGTGCAAGCACTGCTACTCAACTTTAACTTTTTGCTCAGTATAAAGATTTAATCCTAGGGGACAGTATCAGTTCAAGATATTCTTTTGCTTGAAGTAGAGGTCATGTGGAAAAACTGATTCTTGCTAGGACCAACATTTTAAGACTTTTCCTGCACCACACCCATTTTTGTCCACCATGGAATAATTCCTTCTCTCTTATCTTGAAACTTAACCTAGGCTAAACCCTGCACCACATTCCTGTTTCTTTGCCTGTGAACTGGAATGTATGAAGTACAGCTGCAAAAAAATTCCTCATGAATATAAAGATCACATATCATATAGTGGTGCTCTTTGAATTAAAATGCAGACTTGGGTCCTAATGATGATACAGCACAGTTAAAAGGGCTAGGCATAAGACTTCTGTAAGCATTCGGTGATTTCTCTGATCAGCAATTTCTCCCTAACAATGGGTATGGTGGGGGTGGTCAATTTTTTTTTTTTTTTTGCATTGGAAGCCATACTTCTTTCTTCTCTCCTGTCTGGGAAGATGCATCAGCAAAGATGCTGGGTTTTTTTCCTCCTCTTTCTCTTTTTGTTTTAGTTCAGTTTTAAGGGGCAGTGTTGGTTCCTCTAACTTTGTATAAGCTGAAGACAATTTTTGAAGTATAAGCTGAAGACAATTGAAAAAAAAATCACATCAATTTGGTATTTTAATAGATATCATTTTGCCTTTTAAACTCAACCACCCATCCTGCCCTTTAACCTCCTCAACTTCCACAAACCTCAGCCACTCTTGGGGAAGCTCTGGGTACCCTGGGGGGTTGCAAGTAGGCTGCTGGAGCCACATCTGGCTGAGAGGTCATTACTGTTCTCCCTTGGTGTCGAAGGAAGCCCCTAAAGGAGGCTTTGTGGTTAAACAGTTACTTTATACCGAGTCAGACCATTTGGTCCACCTAGTTCAGAACTGTTTACAACATCTAACAAAAGCTCTCCAAAGTTTTAGATAGGGGACTCTCCTAGACCTATTTAAAAATTGGGGAAATTAATTGTGCAAAAAATTTAAGCAGATGTGTTACCTCTTAATGACTCTTAATGACAGCTGTTCCTTAAGTATATGTGACCTTTTGGATCCTAGCTTTCAACAGAGGCAGTGTGCTGCAATACAACCAATGGGATTATTTTATGCCCTAGGCTAGGCTCTCATTTTACTGTTTAAGGAAAGTATACAACCGCTTCTGTTTGGTTCCATTCAGTTTGTTCAGGTGGTAGAAAGTTGTTGGGATGGTAGAAAGGAAGCAGTCCCAGGGAGAATTTATTTCATATGATTGAACCTTGCTGTGTCCTATAAATGTCTACTTATTCCTTGTCTTATAATTGGGAAGCAGGAGCAATGACTAAAATATGCATCCTGCTGAAAACTCTCCACAGTTTTAAAGGACCTTAGGGAACTAATTCCATTAGAACATCACGAAACAAGGACAGCGAAGTAAGCTGCTGGAGTTTGAAACAGGTTCTCATTACATTTTCTTTTAGGCTATTGCATGTGTTGAAGGAAGAGCAGCACATTTCCAGATGCTCCTGGAAATGTTACAACATTGGCTAATTTTTCTTAACAATGCGCTGTGCTTTTAATAGCTCCACAACAGACAGAAATTCAATAGAACTAGCTTTCTCTTCAGTAGACATGCAGGAAGACAAAACTATATTAGATACTATAAATACAGAATAGAAACCATAAAAGAAATTGGCATTCTTGATTTCTGGTAGCTCGTGCTGTCTTGACCTCTGCAAATACCTGGTCTATCTCTCTGGCCTACTAATCCATGCAGATAGAATTCTCAAGTTAGGAAGTCTATTTGCATTTTAGCTGTTCTCAATCCCATTCTGGCTTGATGCTTCCTGCTTATGCTGCAAACATCTGGAATAAAATGTTTCCAGCCTTGGGTTTCCAGACATTTCTAATAAAGAAGTTGTGGTGGGAACACTCAGTTGTAGAGCCAGACATCAAGGGGAAAATTTCATGATGGCTGAGATTTTTGTCTTAAGCAAGGCTTTGAGGAATGAAACTTTACAACTCTGATCTATATATTTGTTTATTTACTAAGGCTTCTGTGCTGTTAAGCTACAATAGACTGTAAGTCACTTACAGAATGCAGCAGTCAGGGTTAGAATGAAAATGAAACAATCCAACACATAAACAGCCAGAAACTTTCAGAGGACCTTCCTGTGGGAGTAAGCTACATCTCTACATTCCCGAGTCCCTTCCTGAAGAGCCAAGTATTTATGGTCCTTCAGAGGCCCAATAAGGCAGAGGAGAATTGGATATCTATGAGTAAGCTGTTCCAAAGAAGAGGGGCCATCACCAAGAAGGCTCATTCCTGTGTCCCTATACAGGCCATTCCCTGAAAGAAAGAACCATTAGCAAGCCCTATCTTGCTGATGTCACTGGTGGGCTGATGCCATATGGAGAAGGTAGCTTATAGGTATCAGGCCTCAAGTCATGAGTTTAAAGGTGACAACCAGGCTCTTGAATTGTACCCTGAAACTAAATAGAAATCAGCACAGCTTCTGAAATATCTATATTGGTAGACAAATTTCGATGTGCCCTTAATTACATGGGCAGCTGCATGCTGTACCAGCTAAAGCTTCTGAATAGTCTTCAAGAGCAGCCCCATGTAGATCAAATTGCTGTGAGATGTACAGACCTTGGGATTTTCAGGGCCTGGTACATGTAGCTTGACTCTGTTCTAGGCTCAGTTTGAAGCATGATGCATCCGTGTCCTTAACCATATATGATTAGTGTTAAGTCAGTTGTGTCAGTGGTCATTGTACCAGGAAGCATTTTTGTCATGTCCTCAGATCAGCTATAGGATGAGTTCTTTGTTTTTCCTTTCTTGGGGTAGCATCAAAGAAGTGTACAAAGTGGATCATGTAGCCCAAAAATATTGCAGTTTTATCAGGCAAGAGAAAACTGAAGGGGAAGGCTAGGCCCAGACTCTAAAAAGCCCTCCCCCAATATACACACACAGAGACACACACCCAAATAGAGGCAGCAGAAATCAGTGGGGACCACCCAGTAGCTTTGGAACAACTGTCGGGCATAGGGAAACACATCATGCCTAAATTACAGATGGCATAGGCTCCCCAGGATGATAGTCTCTGACATCTGACGTGGTCAGCCAGATCAGGTCATTGGCTAAGACTGTATGGTATGAAGAGTTTCCTGGCAAATTCTCTCCTCATTATTGCATTCCTTTAAGAAGGATAGGCATTTAAAAATGTGAAAGCGTATGATAGGTACTGTCACAGAGGGGGCAACTTGCCTGTTCACAAAATAGCAGCCATAAATGGACATGGCCCATCACATAGTACCCTTTTATCAAACAGTAAACTTGTGAAATTGCTCCCTGACACTTCCTCTAGCCTCTTAGTATAGATTCTATTACCACAATTGACTTTTTTCACCCAGGCAAATGAGAACAATTATTTGGACTCCTGTGATGGAATGTGAGGGTGACCTTGGAAGACAGAGGAGGTGGGGGGGGGGGGAAGGAAGAGATGCTGCTTAGGGAATGATCAGATAAAAGAGAAAGGAGTCTGCAACCGAGTAATGGCCAGAAAAAGAAATTTAGGAAGGATCTGCCCTAACTTGTCAGGCAGTAAATAGAGAGGACAGGAGATTTGTACTTTCAGATTTGCAAGATTCTCTTAATGTAGCCTTACAATAAAGTAGAATTAGCTCATCTAGACGTGTTTCCTGTCTGGTTTACCTGGGAGAGCTGACAATTCCTTTCAGTTAGGATTCAGGCCCAAGCATGGGTTTGAAATGGCACTGCTGACTCTGTTGGAGAACCTTTGTTGGGACCTGGATGGGGAGAGTGCTCCCCTTCAGGCCCTATTAGATCTCTCTGTGGCCTTTGATATCAGCAACCATATATCCTTTTGGACCACCTGTGAGAGTTGAGGTTTGGAGGCATCATTTGACAATGATTCTGTTCTTAGGGAAGTGGGTGGTTCCAGTTGATCATCACAGGTGAAGAATGGTCAAGCCCATGCTTATTCCAATATGGGATGTCACAGGGCTTGGCCTTCTTACCCATGCTATTTAACATCTGTATGAAGCTTCTGGAGGAGGTTTAGGATGAGGTATCATCATCAACTGATGATGCCCAGTTATTTATTGCCACCCAAGACTAGGCCATAAATGCTGTAGAAATCTTACTCTGATTTCTGGAAATGCTAGGGACTGGATGGGACAAAACAAGCTCAAGCCAAATTGTATCAAAATGGAGTTGCTGCTTGTCTGGAAATTTTGGGGCTGTATCTTTCATCTGGTTATTGCTCTAGATGGAGTTGTGCTTCCCTTGAGGCAGCTGGTCTAAACTTCAGGTTCTCCTGGACTTGCAGCTTTTGCTTTAACAGAAAGTAGCCACGACAGCCTTTGCTAAGTTAGGATAGTATACTAGTTGCAGCCCTTACTTGTTTCAGAAGGCCCTGGAAAACAGTGACTCATGTCCTCATCTTTTGCACAGTTAAACTACTTAACACACTCTGCCGGTGGCTGTCCTTGAAGATGACCCAGAAAGTACAGTGTAGTT
This sequence comes from Python bivittatus, assembly GCF_059951505.1. Classification (NCBI taxonomy): domain Eukaryota; kingdom Metazoa; phylum Chordata; class Lepidosauria; order Squamata; family Pythonidae; genus Python; species Python bivittatus. The sequence goes on along the minus strand of NW_028277075.1, from coordinate 28,399,125 downwards.
TTACAGTGCAAAATGCAGCAGCCAGGCTGTTAGCAAATAAGAACCGCTACTGTAACATAATACCTGCTTTACGGTTGTTGCCTAGGTTTATAAATCCAACTTAAAGTTCTATGTTCTATCTTTAAAGTTCATTACCGTTTGGCTTCAAGGTAACTTAAGGACCATCTCCTCCCACTTCATTGTGCCTCTCATGGACATGCTTCCAGGGAGGGTGTACTTAAGTCTCACCCCCAAGAGAGATCAAGGGGAAGCAATTTTCCTCTGTGATGGCCCAACCTTATAGAACATCTTGTCTCTAGAGGTTCTCGAGCTAACTTCTTTCCTGGCCTTACATTAAGCTGTCAATGCAATTCTGTTGGAACAGGCTTTGGGGAGGTGATTTGGATCAACTGTCTGATTGATGGGATTGTTGATATTTGTTTTTGGTTTTTATGGTGAAGTTGGCTACTGCTTTTCTTATTTGTAGTTTCGTACTTCGATGTATTTATCGATGCAGTGTGCCATTTTCTTGACTTGGTGCTGGGGTTTATATGAGATTCTCTTTTATGATTACTATAAACTATTCAGAAACTTGGGAAATATATTTTATGTAAACAAAGTATTTACCTGAGTAAGATAGGTTTTATAGATAAAGATGATACTGAAGGCTGCTCCTTTGCTTTGCAGGATGCCAACTTCCAATTTATTTATTTATTTAAATTAAAAGACTCTTTAAAAAGTAAAGTAAAAAATGTCAGGATGTTTGGAAGGATGTGAGATATATCTGCAAGGGTATTGGTGCCCAAAGGATGTTTCCTATTCTAAGGCTATCATGATAACCCACTTCTGCCCTTATAAGCAAATAATAAAGTTGTGGCTAAGTTATAACCAGAACTCAATGTCACCCTTTCCTTTGAAACTACAACACTACAGGTAGTCCTCATTTTGCAACCATAATCAGGACCAGCAACTTGGTTGTTAAGTGAAGTGGTCACTAAGTGAAACTGTGACTATGCTAATGATCTTACTTCAGTTTTCCTTTGTTTTACAGACCTGCAAAGGTCATAAATGCATGGATTTGTCATAAAGTTGTTTCTTCATCACTGTCATAACTGCAAACAGTCGCTAAACGAGGAAGTCACTAAATGAAGACTACCTGTACTGGCATGTACAGCATGAGAAATAGCACAATCAATTATTATTTTGTATAATAATACCTTGCTGGAATTAATAAAAGAGGATCATTACAAGAGTAATTAATTCTCTGCCTCTCTCTCTTTTGAAGCTCAGGAAAGGAAGGGAATATGTGGGTCACAACATACTTTGGTACAGTGACATTTCTTTGGTCTGAACCTCTATAACCCTATGCACATTCACTCTGATGTTAAGTCTTAATTAAATGTGCTTCTGGTAAGCTTACATAAGAAAAAGAATGCTCTGGGTCTCCAAAAAGCTAATGCAGAATATAATTTCCAAACAGGAAATTGAAGAGTCTGTGGGACAGCCCCATCAAGTGATTAGATAAAGATCTCTGCTGTCTCACTGCTACTGATGTGTAAAAGCCTTTTGGGCATGTTAGAGTATGAATAGGATCTCAGTTTTTTATTTCCTTGCCAGCTATCGATTTGTCTTTCCTCTTCTATGCCAAAATTAGAGCACAATTGTATATTCATTAGGAGTTCCTGTTTCTGAATTATGTCTTCTTCTCTTGGACTTGTGTAGTGGGTAGGCTGTTACAGAATAACTGAAAAGCCAGGTGTAGCTTTTTTAGACACACGCACACACATATGAATAATATTATAGTAATGCATCTTTTAGCCAAGTAAGATCTATTCTCCCAGAACATGCAATAGTGTTGCCATGTGTGTTACCTCTGCATATGCAATTGATATTTAACAGGTAAATCTGATCCAGTGCCAGCACCCAGATCATCCTTTCCAATGTCCAGCAACAGCTTTCTTGTTGACTGAAATGTAGATGAAGCTTCAAATCAGTGAGAAAAATCTGGAACACAGGAGTTCAGAATATGTTTAAATCTCTCTCCTTTTTAGCGCTGATCTCTCCCCTAGCAGTATAAATGGTACCTGTATTCTGTTGCCTGCTCCCTCTGGCTAGATGATCAGGGACTGAATCCTGTATGCCTCATAAAAAGTGATAAGTTGAAATGATGGAAAATATCTGCTTCTTCAAGAGCTGTTTTAATACAGTTAGCCTGTAGAGTTCTTGGTGCTCTCTGAGCTTGGTTGTTTGCTCACAGACATTTCATTCCCCAACTAGGTAACATCATTGGTGCTAGTGAGGGTGGGGTTTCCTCCCTGTTTATATACAATAGCTTGCCCTGACAGTTTTGATGGGGGGGTGATTTCCTCCTTGGAGGTTCCTTGATTGGAGCATTGTTTTCTGAATGTTGGCTGCTGGAGGTACAGATATTCTCTTCTATTGGAACAGTTAGACTTTTGTCCCACCTAGTCTAGGGAAGAACATTATGTGGATCTCCAAATTATTAAACTCTCTCCTATCAGCCTTAGCCACTCTAGCCAACAATGAGAGATGATGGGAGTTCCAGATCTGGAGGATAACAAGTCATCATGTAGCCCATCACTGTCTATTCTGATTGGCAGCAAGCAACTTTCTTCAGAGACTTCAAACTGAGATATTTTCTGGTATCCTTTTAACTTGAGAATCTGGAAACTTACACATGCAAAGCAGCTGCCCCACTACACAGTTACATGGAAGAAAATCAGGCCAGCTGTACAGGCCAAAAATAAGAAAGATGGCTGGACCAATATATTGTACTTGACACCTTGTAGGATGTATCTGTTTAGAAGAAGAAATTAAAGCATTCAAAACCATCCATAGATACTTCCTAGTGAGATGGGCAGTGACCAAATTTGAAATATAAACAAATAAATAAATCAAAACAAAATGAAAATTCTGATTATTTTCAGGTAAGTAAATATAAGTCTTTTCAATTACATTTTTCTTGATAAAATTACATGCCTTGGAAATAATACAATGATGAGCTCTCTGTTTTCTTCCATCCTTGTTAAGAGCCCTAATACAGCTCTTCAGAACCTTTGGCTGGTGCAAAATGCAGCAGTGTGGGCAGTTATGGGTGCTGGTTGTTTGGTACATGTGTCCCCTCTGCTCTGCAAGCTGCATTGGCTACCGGTATGCTTCCAGGTACAATTCAAGGTGCTGGTGGTTACCTTTAAAGCCCTTTAAGGCTTGGGGCCAGGTTACTTATGAGACCATATGCCCAGTGGCATCTATCCATCCCATTAGATCCAGCAGGAGAGGTGTGTTCCAGGTCCTGTCCGCAAGAGAATGCCATCTGGTGGGACACAGGAAGAGGGCCTTTTCTGTTGTGGCGCCCATCCTTTGGAACATTCCCTCCCAAGATCAGACTTGCCCCCACCCCGCTGACCTTTTGCAAGGCATTAAAAACTTGGCTCTGCCATCAAGCCTGGGGCCCTGATAGTGTGGGGGACCCCATTTCTTGATTATATTGATTGTGGGATGTTGTAATTGTTCTTGGCTGCTCTTTTATAATATTAATGTTTTTAATTATTGGTAGTGTTTTTATTTTGTTTTAATTGTTAGCCACCCAGAGTCATGTATATGAGCTGGGCAGCCATATGAATTTATTAGATAAATAAGGAACACAGGGAATTGTCTTAAACCAAATCAGGCCACCTTTCCCAGAAGCCAAGATTTTATACTTCAAGTGGCAACAGCATTCTGCAGTTTCAGGTAGAGAACCTTTCCTTACCTGCTACTTGATCTGTCTTTTAAACTGCTTCACTCCCATGATTGTGAAATGAGAGATTTTCCAAATATAGTAGAGGGACGCCAGAAGCGGAGCAGTGAGCTTGAAAAGATTGCTTTAACTCCCTCAATGCCTCATTCTTTCTGCTTCTTCTGGAGCTCTCCTGACAGTGAAATGCAAAATGGTTCCAATCACATCCTGGTTCCTGAAAGAACATCATTCAAAGAATAATCATATACCATTGACTTGGCTGGGAAAAATACTGTGCTCTTTCCTGGGAAAACCCAAGACTGTGCGTGCAGAGGAGTTTGGAGAGAAGGCTAGACACATTATGTTTCAGTAGAGCTGGTAGCATACAAACCTTGTTCTTGTCTTCTCTTAGCCACCAAGGCTCCCAGAATGAAAGGATTTGACTTACTGCAATGGTTAGTACATGGAACTTTTTTTATTATTTCTTTTTTTGTATTTTCCTTTGTGTTTAGTTTATTTTAGCCAGTATAATGTACAGAGTTTTTTTTTTTTAACATTGTAAGACCATTACTGTATTTTTAATTGGTGTTGTAGTATCTGGTATTTCACCATTAAGTAATTAAAAAAAAATACTGCAGGAGGAATTTGGTTTGCGAAAACTGCAAAATGGCAGTATATTCAATTAAATCATCTCTTGATTTCACAGTTTTGGTCCAGCTGCAAGAGCAGAGGCTAACACTCCTAAATAACTGTCAGTACTGAAATGTGTGTTAGATAATGCCAAGTCTACAGTATTTCAAAATAAATAATTAAAAATATATTAGTTATTTGCAAGAACTCTGGAATAAAGAATTGGAATGTCCCTATTATTTAAAGAATATCCAGTATTAATGTTTCTCATGCAGTGTTGTGCTAGAAGCTCTGCTCCTTCTGGGTGTGCATGTGAGCAACATTATGACTCAAGGGGAGCTTGAGTCATGGACTTCCTGAGCAGAAATGGCGAACTGAAGATGGCTCCGGTGGAATGAAGAGCTGGCAAGTAGACCAGCATTTTGTAATTTTTCTCTGGACAAGGAGAGGACTTGAGATCGCCTACAAGTGCTCCATATAGTTGCTCCTTGTGAGGAGACCTCAAGACAGCGATCTCTGGCAGGTTTAGAGCTCTGGGAGACAAGGGAATAGCCATCTTGCTGAAACCACAGTTGGTGCCTTTACAGACACTGGATTCCCATACTTCCTTTCCTAATCACTTTCAGAAATGGCTTGTTAACTGCTTTTCAGCTATTAGAAACCTTTGGATCAAGAAGTTTTACAGCACTGGGCAAGTCTCCTTCAGTCCTTAGCGAAAGAAATTTTAAATACAAGTTTAAGGACTTAATGTTTTTTTCTGGAATAAACAGCAAAAGGGTGATTAAAACTTTGATTTTAGAAAGTTACAAACAGACTAAGGGTCCAGATAAATTTGAAATAAGATTTTGGAATTAATTATAAGAATCCTTTCCATGAGAAAATGCTTTTGTCTTGAATTCTTAAAAAAAACAAAAAAACAAAAACATGATAGAATGGGGCTTTGAAGGTTGGATACTAGAGGGAACTAGAAGGAATTAAATATTACAATTAAAGGAGAAGAACACTTAAATTTGACTTATTAATACAGAATGGAATAAAATATTTTAACATTGGACATACTGAAGGATATTTTTGAACAATGGACCCAGATGTTTAAGAGTGTCTGCCTCTATACATTGACTGTATTTGAAATATGTTATAGAAGAGGAACAAGTTTTACCAGACAAGACTGAAACTAATCTGAAACTGGATTTAAAAATGACAAGCTACGAAGATGATATGGAAAAAGAAGCTACACTGGAAACTGGCTGATGTCTTAATAATTAAAAGGGATATACAAACAACAGACCAAAAAAGTGACCTGGATAATCCTCCTATACTGGATTTACAAAAGAGGCTTGTTAAAGCTTTGAAGAATTTTGTAAGAAGGGACAAGAAAAAACTAAAAGAAATCAAGTGTTAGGACATTATTTGAAGGGACTAAAGATCAAGATTGTTAAAAGTAAAAGAAAGGAATATAAAGTTGATTTATTTCATCAAGGTTAAAATAGATATGGTGTTGTCTCTGATAACCCTTAATGGACTTTTGCTGATCTGGACTGAAATGATGAGGTTTTTAAGGATATGTTTATAGATAAGAGATGGGATATGGGAAGAAGAGATCATTTGTTGTATTTTAAGAGAAGGTGATAAGTTACAAAAATTGTTTATACTTGTGATGAAGGGGGAAGTCCTGTCTTTATATATTTCTTTTCATTTTCCTTACTATATTCTTATTTTTCTTTCTTTTCTATTTTTTTCTATTTTCTTTTTCTTTCCTGCACTTTAGCAAGCCTGCACTGACAGTCAAAATCAAATTATGAATCCTCAGCATAGTTGTTCTTTCTTGGTTGAGGAAAACAAAAGGATTAATAATCAAACTTTAAAACAGTAAAATGTTAATTGTACAATTTGTAAAATTATTACCAACCCTCTTGTATTATGCAGGAGCTGAGTTGTGTATGGAAACATTCACAAATCCTGTTCTACTACAGCATTAAAGACATATGTCTATACACAATGAGCATGCCAGTTGAATTATATATCTATAACTGGGAATTTTTGTCTCAGTCAGAATTTTCAGTTAAGAATGTTTACAGGTTTGTATACATGTGCATACAATGCTTGAAAATTCACACCCAACATAAGAGGCATTCAAACCCATTCATTCATTCATTCATTCATTCATTCATTCATTCATTCATTCATTCATTCATTTACATGTATATGCTACCCAACACCCAATGACTCTGTGAGGCTCTGCAATACATGTACCTACTGGCAAGGCTCCTTCCTATAATACCTTTTCACAAGCCATAGGATTCATAGTTATTTTTACTTGTAATTGTTTTTTATGTACTTATTCTTTTTAATTGTTGTATGCCACCCAGAGTCACTTTTATGTGAGATGGGAAGCTATATAAATTTGATAAATAAATAAAATAAATAAAATTCATACTAGTGCAAAAGGCCTCCCTTGGTCTATAAGTGATTAGACTTTCTCAGCAATGCTGCTGGCATGATTGTCAGAAGGCAGAGCTTGCCAGCATGTTCAGTGAGTGTCTGGTATTATGCTAAGTTTGAATTAATTTTAATGTGTAAGAATGTAGTTGGAATGATCCCTCTGCTTTAGGAAAATGCAAAGTAGTATGAAATACTGAAAGATGTTTATTGGCTCCACATAATGAAGAAGATACCAGCTTTCAGAGATCTGTAAAGAGAATAAAAGTTTCCATCACTTACATTTGTTCTAACTACATGCTTATCATTTTAAAAGAACAGCAGGGGCCCATTTAAAAGCAAAGAGAATAAATTTCACCATATGAAACACTTGGTTAGTTGTTGCCAAATCTGTTATCCATTCCAAAAATCAGATTTAAATGGTGTAGATCTGTAGCTATTCAATTCAGCACCATGAATTTATATAACAGTAATGGGTTTTATGGAACAATTCCCTTCCCTATTTCTTGGAAGGCAACAAGGAGAGAAGAAAAGGAGACAGGTAGGGTGGTAATAGAGGTAATAGAACTCTTGTTTAAAGGTTGCCACATTATGGTTAATACTTGAATGTTGATTACATTACTCTCCTTAGTTGGTAAATATGCTATTTTTGAAAAAGTGGAGGAAGAGGACTGTGAAATGGCATCATTCTGTGCGAAGATTAATTTTTTTTAATGAAATCTGTACATCATCTCTCATGAGTTCAGAAACAATATTTTAACTGCCAAAAACTCTGAAAAATGTCGTTATAGAAATAAGCCATAAACATAGTGAGCATCATGCGCTGAAACAGATATTGAAGGCAATCTATTCTTCCTCTTGTCTTTTTTGCCATTGATTTCAGTGCTTTGAACCCATAGTGGGCAGAAAAATTTGATGAATGAGAATTTAGTTTAGAATGAGAATTTAGAACTTCTTTTAAAGGAGAGGAGAATTTTGGAGAAATTCTCAGGGATGTGAGAGGCTCTTGCACTTATTTTGTTACAAGGGTAGGAGCATGTGAATGATCTCTATTTCGGTTGTATAATCAGTCTCCCAGATTTCCATATTTAGTTAAATCCCATGATAGGCATTATGAGGGAACTCTTCCCCTAGGGGGTTTTCAATAGTGGTGTAATTGTAGACATTAACAGAAAAATCATATACGAACTTGAGAAATGATTAGAGAATTTGTCCTTCCCTTAGGGGAATCATCCATTCAGTTCTGCTTTGTGGATAATATTGAAAGATCATTTGGACCCACCTCTAGTATTAATCATGCCTTACAGTACATAGAGTAAACACACCAAGTTATTATTGTTTGTGGTTAGGGTTAGTAGAACACTAGAAAAGCCTAACCGGTCTCACAATAGTCCACCAGTTCTCTATAGAAAGTCCACGAACATGATTCAGGTATAATACCATTCTCCTAGCAACTGCTATTCAGGGACATACTTCTTTTAATGTTGGCTATAATATATAACTATCAGGCATAATCGCCACTGAAACTGTTATCTCCATGGATTTGACTAATACCCTTTTAAAGCAATCAAGTTGGTTGCTAGCATTTCCTTTGTGTAAACGGACTTAATTGAATACTAGGCATGGGAAAGTTCATCAAGATTACACCGTGTCTGACAAAAGATTTAATCTTTCATTACCAGCAGTCCCAAAGAAATAGTAATAGAAGCATTCTAAGCATTCTCAGCATAATAGCAGTATTGGAGAGAGTTGCACTTGATTAATCAATAGGGAAGTCTTAGTTGAGGAAATGGAAGTAGCAGATACATTGGGGAAAAGTGGTAATATAATGCGGGAGCTTTTGATTATAAAGTAAGCTAAGGTGAGCATAGTTGAACTTGTTTCTTGTATTTAAAAACTGGATTAATGATACACAGGCAGGAGAAACTAATAGGAAATAATGTCACAAGCTAAAATAAATGTTGAAAAGTGGTTCCAAAGAGAATTGCTCTGTTTAAAAGGAAGATCAGTTCTACCACTATTGTCATTCCTTCTTAATAATCTTCAGACCAGATTGCAGTGGTTTCTTTGAGATTAGAATGCCTCAGGCCAAGGTCATTGCAGAAGTTTCAGAAGGGAGATTTCTTGGCTAGAACCCCAGATAAAGAATGAGAGACATGAAAGAGAGAAGAAGTCCTGTATAGGTATTTTGTCTGGCTTTGGTTTATGTATTCCTGTCTTACTTAGCAATAAGGGAATGCAGCAAGCAGAAATGTTTGTGTTCTCTGGGCTGGACAGGAATTTTACAAATAAACCGGGAAGTGCAGAAACTTTATTTCCTTGACAAGGATATCCTGGGAACTGGCTTTTTTCTCTAGCTTTCTCAGTTGCTGGCTAAATTCTGCAAGCTGCATAGCAAAGTCAGACTGATGTCCCAGAAAGTTCACCAGATTATTTGATAAGCTGTTTCTGAATGATGATTTCAGCTTTATGAAGGATCATTCAAGCAGAAGTGGGTATAAATAATTAAATGGAACAAAAATACCAAGGTTGTAATTACAAAATAGAGATGCATTATATTAGTGATTTGAGCTGTTGAATAATCATGCAAATGTTGTATACAAATGAACAATTCCCTCTACAAAAGTAAGCTAAAGAAAAGTCATTTCTGCCATTTGGAATATAACACACAAACATCAGAAATCCAAACAAAAGCTGACAGCGTAACCTACCTCTGCATTAACTTTTAGAATAATTATGCAGCACTTTAAAAATTCTTTTTCTTCTTAATACGATGGTATAATAGAGGTTTAAGTGAATAAAAGTTCGTAGTTTATTTATTGATGTGAGTAAATAAAGTGTCCCTATTTCATATGCAGTTTTTATTTCTTCTGCATATTGCTTTGCATTTTCTTGTCACCTTACATACAATTGCCATTTGAGAGTTGTACAGCTTATTAAATAAACAATTCAATCTGGCATGAGTTTCTGCTTTAACACACTGACACTTGCAACTAATTTCAAAAGCATTTTATAGATTTTGGCTGATGTACTATTATACCAAATATAGGGTCACTGTTGTGAGATGGGCAGCCATATAACATATTTAAATAAATAAATAACAACAATCCAATTCACAGTAATCAAGATAGGAGAGGCAACTCTGCAAAATGTTTTGCTAATTTATTTTTTTTCAAAATAAAAAATTATGTTCAGTTTAGAGATTTCAACTTTTGAATTTCTTCAAAATTTTACTTCAGTTCTAGTGCTAATTAACTGAAGTACCATTCCACCTTTTCATGGCTTCAGATTTAACAAAATATCCTTTGTACCTAAATGTGGGTTGTCATGCAGAATAAATCCATTGCTGGTATTGTCAAGAAGGACTGACAATGGACCAGGCTTGAAAGTGGATCAGCTGCCAGTGTAAGCCAGGTATAATTGTTTAATTGAAAGAGTCAGTGCTGACAAATGTTGGACTAAAGTAAAAAGCATCCAATCAGCAGCCAACCCTACAGAATTCAAATCCCACACAGATTATAAATAAGCAAGGCAACCCCCCACCCCATTTCTGGACTGTTTCACTGATGAAGTGTTGCTGGAATGCATAGCAAAACATCTGCAGCACTTGTAATATATACTTTGGTGAAGATCTTCCTGAGCCTGGAGAACCCCAGATAAAGTATGTATCGGTCTTCCTGTTAGATAGAATGACTGGCTGCTTCCCCTAGATCTGGTGCAGCATGCTGTCCATACTTATTGAAATAAGATTCAGGTGCTGATCCAGTGGGCTGCTGGATAAGGATCGGGGAGAGAATGACATTTTTGCCTAAAGCAGCAAAATGTCTTGGATCAGCTCTGACATTGACAGATCTCTGTATTAAATATAGATATTCCCACTTGCTCCAACTATCATCTGAAGGATGCCTTTGCTTAAAGCAAATACTTTACGAAATCTTACTGTACCCCTCATAACCTCATTTCTGCTTTCTCTTGCTCTTTCCGCACCTATACATCCAATGTATAGGTGTATGACACAGACTTTTTTTCCCTCATACAAGTTGTTTCTTACCTTTTTTCCATGTACAGGTAGTAGAACTGGGGCTGATCCAATTTCAAACATTTGGTTTCTGCCATTCCATCCAGATCCTGCTATGAAATGCCCTGTGGGCTTTTTGGAACTAGTTCTACATATTTCAAAATCCTGAGCAAAACAAGATGGGCTAGCAATTCATATATTAGCATGCAAAAAAGTATGCAGGACTGAACAATGAGTTGGGCAGATAAAGATCCATATTGTTTTAATGACTCTGAGCAATCCTAGGTCCCTCTTCTCTCCAACTAATCTATGCATTTAGTGGAGTTGTGTAAATAGCATAATAGCAGAAAACATTCAGAAAAATTTCAGTATATTTGAAAGTAAACTCAGATTTTAGAAGTTATATTTCTTTTAAAAAATGGTAATTTTTCCTCTAGTGAAAGAGATTAAAATGGGTGCAGCTTCCAACAGAAGTTTGTAGTTCTCTCCAATCTTCTATGCACATAGACAAAAAAAAAGAAGGCAAAGGAACATATTATAACATTCAAAATATGCTTAAAATGTGTTCAACAATAGAGAAGTTCAATTTTTATGCATGCTTATTTAACAATAGTATTAAGCTTACTTAATCAACCCAGAGTTCTCCCTCGGGGTACAAATGATGAAACTCAAATGATCCTACTTTGGACACATTATGCAAAGAACTAGCTCTCTGAAGAAGGCTCTGATGCTGGGAAAGATGGAAGGAAAGAGAAGAGGATGACCAGCAGCAAGGTGGATGGACTCAATTATAGTGGTGATTATTCAGTCAGAAGACCCGAGAGACCAGGTTAGGGATAGATCATCATGGAGAAAATCTTCTCTTTCCCTTCACCTTTCCCAGCATCAGAACCTTCTTCAGAGAGCTAGTTCTTTGCATAATGTGTCCAAAGTAGGATCATTTGAGTTTCATCATTTGTGCCTTGAGGGAGAATTCTGGTTTGATTTGTTTGATGATCCATTGGTTTGTTTTCTTAGCTGCCCACGGTATTCTAAGGAATCTTCTCCAATATCAAAGTTCAAAAGCATCAATACCCTTTCTATCCTGCTTCTTCAGTGTCACAAGGAAAACCATTGCTTGAGCTATTCTGATCTTGGGATAAGGGAAGGAATAAAACAACAAAAAACAATAAAAACCCCAAGCCCCAAACATTCAGTGTCAAAATTATGCAGAGATATTTAGTTCAATCTTCATATCACTGCCATGTGGTCAAATAGAATGAAAATATAATGGTACCAGTTAGGTAGCCTTTTAAATTCAAGTAATGTTGTCAAGGTTCTGTCCCATTATCTGAAGCTCTGTGTCTGGATGGGGAGAAACAATCTGGACTCAATCCTGTCAAGACTGAGAGGCTGTGGGTGTTTGGGCTGGGGTTGCACTTCCCCACCCAAGACTGGTGCACAGGCTGGGGGTCCCCTTGGACTTACAGTTCCTGCTAGAAAAGCAGATGTCAGCTGTGGCCAAGAGGGCCTTCTCATTGATTCATTTAGTGTGCCAGTTGCAGCCATTTCTGGATAGGGAGGCCCTTCAGAAAGTCACTCAATCTTCATATCACTGCCATGTGGTCAAATAGAATGAAAATATAATGGCCCTAACCACCTCATGAATGGATTACTGCAATGTATTCTTTATGGGGCTACTCTTGAAGACCACTTGGAAATTATACTGGTCCGGAATGCAGTGCCACAAGCAATTATGAGCACGCCATGCTATGCCTATGTGATGCCACTGCTTCACAAGCTGCACTGGTTACTAGTCAACTTCTGAATGCAATTCAAGGTGCTGATAATCACCTATAAAGTCCTTCATGGCATAGGACTTGGCTATTTGAGGGACTGCCTATCTCTGTTTCTGCCTGGCCAGTGATATGGGGCACAATGGATACACTTCAGGTCATCTACTGGAACCAGGGAGCATGCCTTCTTTGTCATAGAGCTTTCACTCTGGAGCAGTATCCCTCTAGAGATCTGTAGAGTTTCCATCATGATGACATTCAAAAAGTCACTGAAAACGTAGCTATTCTCCTAGACCTTGGGACAGAGTGATGGTTAAGCCGCTGTAGGCTATTTTATTGTTATTTAGAGCCTAGGCACTTATTTTTTTTTTTAATCTTACTTTTTGCCTTACCTTGCTACCCAGGGTCATTTGGAGTGGGCAGCCTCTTGAGTGAGTGAGTGAGTGAGTGAGTGAATCAATAAAATTACATTCCTTCTAGTACCAATGACATGATCCAGTGGAATAATATAGAGTAGGGTGCAACAATCTGTATTCCTCTAGGTACTTTTGAATTGCATCCCCATCATCTCTCACCATTGGCCATGTGACAAAGGCTGCTGGGAGGATCCAAATAGAGGAACAATGGCCTGTTATGCACTAGGAAATGTTAATGTATAAGTTATCCAACATTGTGGTGTAAAGCTGAAAGTCTGGGCCTATTTCTGCACAATGACCCAAATGGGCATATCACCAAAAGCAAGATTCTGAAGAATGTATACAACTCTTCAAGTTACAGTTATTTTTGAATGGATAGCAATCCAGTATTTTCCTACACCTACTCTGGACCTGTATAGGCAACCAACATTAGGTTGTCTAGAGAAGTACATAAAAAATTGAATTATTCAAGAAATCATCATCATAAGAAGTAGAAAGAATTTGCTTGCTACAATATTCTGCTATCTTAAGTTAATTGTTTTAAAGTTTTGTCAGTGTCAAACTAAATCTTATAAACTCAGTATCTGGGGAAAGAATCTATAGCAGCTCACTCCTAAACTGTACATGATCATAACTTGTACATGAACAAATTTAAAAAATCAGTGTAAGTTGGCTTTATGTCTATGAAGTCACTATGATTAGCTGGTTTAAATGGAAGTACAGTGACTTAAGGGGTTTGTGGCTATAAACTTTGCCACTGGAGAGGCCTTTTGATGTGAAATAAATGACAACCGTTGATGCCACTATTTGCAACATGAAGTGTGACTTTGTCAGATAATAAACCTTGACAGCTTTCTGCAGTGACACAAAGTATGGTGCTTGAAAAGTTTAAATCTTTTTTCAATATTGCCATTTAAATAAAAAGACATTACTGTAAACTTTAAATCACTTCTGTTGCTTATTTTTAGGTGACATAGTATTTCCTCCCATATGTTTATCAGAAACTGGCTATAGTTTGAATTATATTTTGCATGAGTCAATTGGAAATTAAAATTCTGAAGTAAATTAATATTGATAAGAGAAAGAAAATTTTTTTGGGCTACCATATTGCAGGAAGCATGTATTATAATTCACTGAACTGAGATTTAAGATAAAGCTAAAAACAAAAATCCAGTATGTATATGCATTCCTCAGAACAGAGGCAAACAGAAAATAAAATGTGCACAATTTCCTTAAAATAACTGATTCTCTATTAAAATTTTTATCTTGAAAAAATAACAAACAAGGAAGAAGGCAAGTTTAGAAGGGTATACAAATTACCATTGTAGCTTTCAAAAGATAGCCTTCATTTTCAAAAATATCCTTCAGAGTTTTTCTAATTGTTTAATGGCATAAAGTTAGACAAACTGTTGAATATAGATTGATGCTCATGCAAAAGAATTAATTTGTGTTGTAATACTATTAATACATAGTTTGCAATTAGAGACAGATCAAATTAGGAAGGCACAAGCAGCTATATTCGGTATTGCTCTGGATTTCTTCTTGAATCTGCTATTTTTTTATTCCCATTCTACTATGCAATTGAGAAAACGTAGCTCTGTTGAAATCATATGTAATCAGAATTTTCCAGAAATTCTTTTTCAGTACCAGGAAAGCAATGAAATGGTAATAAAATGGTATAAGTATGTACATAGTGGTTTCTTTTAGCAATACATTACCCCAAATATGTCCTCTTATCTGGAATTTTTTAAAAAGGTAGAATGTGAGATTTCAGGGTAAGGTTATTAAGAGAATGCTTGATCTTAGCAGTCTGACCTAATTGAAATAAGTATTGGCACTCCTCACCTTGCACATATAATAGTAATTGATTTAATCAAAATTATGATACCTATAAAATCCCCTTTTCTGTAAGCAAATGTCTATCATTTTGAAAATAAATGAATCCATACTTCACAAATCCTAGCATCCCTGAGATTCTTCTGATTATTTCCCTTCTTCCCCAGCCCACATCCCCTGTTCTGCTGCTGCATGACACATCAGCCCCAGTATACCCAAATTTATTCAATGGAATTCCAATCATGAAGGATGAAATCTGAATTGGATTCTTCCTCCTACCTCCCATCCAGACTCCAAGGTTGAGCAAATTCTCATGTCAGAAAAGGACATGGCAAGATTAGGTAGAAGATGACCAGGAGAGTTGCTGGATTCAACAAATCCTTCGTTTTCTTCAATACTCCTATACTTTAGGAATGTCTAGAATAAATTCCCTCTCTCCAGTGTCTCCAGGATTGAGAGATAAGATATAGAAGAGAGAGTGTTCCACATCTGATGTTAGGATAACTCTGATAATACTGTCAGTATTCATTTGACATAACGTGGGTCTGGCAAATGAGTAGATGTTTTAGTGAAATAGATTATTTCTAATATACTCACAGTCCTTTCAGTTTGCCCAGATCAACCATACAAAAGAAATCAACCCAGTAGTTAGGACTCTGATGCTTTACATTACAATATTTACATGGTCATTGGGCAGAATTCTCTCCAAATTATTTCTGCTAACTTTGGAAGATTTAATGATAGCATAATTTATAGGAGTTAAAAATCTGAAGGCAATGTTTTTTTAACTCCTGCAATTCACAAATTTCATTTTTTTAAAATATCTTAGAGTAACAAAATTGAAAAGGGCAAATTAGGCAACTGAGTCTGAGCCCTGGCTCAGTACATGAATCCATAATTAAAGGTTCCTAGACAGATAACTGTCTAGCCTCTGCTTGAAGGCTTGCTCAGCAGCATTCTGAGAAATTCATTCCCCTGCTGAACTGCCCTTATTGTTAGAATTTTTTCTTACCTTCAATGGGAATCTCTTCCCGTAATTTAAATCAATTGTTCTGTGTCCTATATTCTTGAATATAGAGAACACGTCTGACCTTCTGCTATGTGGCATACTTTAAGGTCTTATATCCCCCATCAATCTTCTCAGAGCTAGACCCACCCAGCCCCTTCAATCTCTCTTCATGGGACTTAAGACTTCCTTAAGCCTGTGCCAGTAGCTGTGAATCATTCCAGTAGCTTTGACTCCTATATCCAGAACTGTATCTTATACTTTAAGGTGGAGTCTGACCAAAGCAGTATTGTCATTCCCTACAATTTGTAACTGTATTTCTGTTAATGCAGCATAAAATGTATTTGCCTTTTTTGCAGCTGTATCACATACTGCTGACTCAGTTCATCACTATTACTCCAAGATCTTTCTCACAAGTATTATTGCCAAACCAGATGTCTCCTTCTATATTTGTGTGTTGGTTATCTGTTTCTTAAGTGTGTAATTTCCCATTTTGCTTCTTAAATTTTACTGTATTTTATTTTCAGATCACATTTTCAAATTTTTATTAAGCTTTTGATGCATTTTTGTTTCCTAAATGAGTAACTTTTCATACGTCTGTGTTAAATTTCATTCTGTTACTGTCAGTCCATTTCCCCAACCTATCAAAATAATTTTATTTCTGACTCCCAGGATCCCAGATGCCCAATTTTGTATCATCTGCATATCTGATAAGCATTCCCTCCACTGCTTTATCCAAATCATTAATAATGCAGAGAATCCAGGATTGAACTTGTGGCACCCCATTCAATACCTCTCTTCTGTCTGAAAAACTATTGAAGTTCATCCTGTTTGAGTACTTTTTGAGCCAGCTATGCATCCCCTTCATTGTCATGCCATCCAGCCCACACACGTTTGCTATTCAGAATGCATGGTGTAGTTTCTCAAATGCTTTGCCAAAATGTAGATAAATAGACAGATATGACATTTCCACAATCTAAAAAGTTACCTGAGGAGAAAATAAGATTAGACCAGCTTCTTCACAAATCCGTGCTGACTTCTAGTAACTACATTAGGCATAAAACAGCCAGTTTGGTCTAGTGCTTAAGGCACCACGCTAGAAACTAGGAGACTGTGACTTCTAGTCCTGCCTTAGGCATGAAAGCCGGCTGGGTGACTTTGGGCCAGTCAGTCTCTCTCAGCCCAACTCACCTCACATGGTTGTTGTTGTGGGGAAAATAGGAGAAGGAAGGAGTATAAGGTATGTTCGCTGCCTTCAGTTATTTATAAAGAATAATAAAGATGGGATAAAAAAAATCTAAAAAAAGTGCATAAGCTTCATCTCTTTATGATCTGCTGTGCAATCTTCCCATTTACCTTCCTCCAGTCATCCTGCACTTCACTTGTTCTTCAGGATTTCTCAAAGTTCATGCAGAAAGGTTCATCCAGATCATTAGCTTCAGCATTTTAGAATACAATTCATCTGATTCTGGAAAGCTAAAACTCATTGTTAATAAACAGGTATTCCCTGACCATATTCCTAGCATTCTCAAGCTTTGATCCTGCTCTTTCATCCTGCTCTTCACAATTTCATAGTGGAATGCATATTTTCTTGTTGGAAAAAACTAAATCAAAGTGAATCAAAATAGGCGCTGAATCATTCCGCTTTGGGTATGTGAGTTCTCTTCCCCCCTTTTCTTGGGAATATTTCTAAAGAAGCCCCTTTTGTGGTTCTTAGCATCCTTTGCCAGCTTCACCTCAGTCTGAGTTTCCAATTTCCTCACTCCATTTCTAAAGTTCTAGCCCACCTTTATGTATTCTTTCTTGGTACTTGTCCTTCTTTCCACTCCTTGTATGTGTCCTTTTATTGTTTTCAGATCTTCACTAAGCTTCTTGTGTAGCTACATTGTTTTCTTCTGCAGTCCTCCATTCTTTTTCCTCACTGGAATTGTTCTTAGTACAGGATAATGTTTTTCTTGTATCTTCCAGTATTGTGTACATACCCGAGCATTCTTACTTCTATGTCTATGCTCTTCACATCTCTGTTATGCTTTAACCTCTTGACTTTTCTACAGGTTAATATTATGACCAATTTCAATAGAATAAAAGGTGTAAATATTGTATCTGAGAGTTGTCATCTGTGAATGCTTACTTATTTTAGTATTTAATGACTTTAAGAGCACTTTCCAGTTAACAGAACAATTTACAATGCTTATTTATCTTCAACATAACACTACATATAGTAGAAATATAGCCTTTTTCATTACATCTTAAATATTTAAGTATATTATTGAAAGTATTTGTAGATTACTAGAACAAGACAGCAAGGTAAATATGATTTGGGGAACTGATCTAATGAAATGAAACATAGTAACTTCTGCTCCCTTTTGCCTGCAATGCAGTAAACCTGTTTGCCATCTTATTTCACTAGATTTCTTACAGTACATTTGATCACTTGGCTTACTTCCTAGTATAGCTACTACTACTACTATTTTCACATATATTTATTTTTTGTAACACTAATACGAATGAGAGTGTGCTAGAGGAAGCCAAAGGGCATTCTACTACTATGGATCTTCTGGTGCTTCTTACAGAAGAATATATGTGACACATAGTATCGTGCAAGCATAAATTCCCCTTACCCGTCTTTATTCTGCCCCTTCAAATCTGCTTCAAAATTCCTCCTTCTCTCCAATTTTAGAAGTGCACAGTGGGTAGTAGAGGAGAGGAGAACCTGTTTCACACACAATAATCCATTGACAGAAAGATATCTTTGGGATAAATATGGTACTATGGAATGAAATCCAAAGAAAGAAGTGCCCTTTTAATAAAATATTTTTATTATTTTTAATAATAACGCAGTTGAAAGTAGAGGAAACTCTGCTATTGCTTAAAGGGAAATGCCTCCATTTATTATCTTAAGAGGGATGAGCATGGTTGTCTGGCAATATCCTTGTCCCATCCAAATGAAAAGGGTGAATATCTGTAATAGACACCTACGTGAGTGAGCACTCTGGAAAATCAGGGTCCTCAATTTTCTGGAATCCCTCCATGGATAGAATGGTCCTTCTCTGCAGACGCTCAGAGAGGAAGAAAAGGAGAATGAGGCTAGCACGGTGTCTGAACAGGACTACTTCTATAAATACTTACTTGAGAGTAAAAAGAACTGAACTCAACTAGATTTACTGCAACATAAATATACACAGCCTTCCATTTCCTTACAGGCTAGTGCAGATACTTTAATGGAACAGAAGAATAAACAGGTCTTCCTCCAATACTTTAGGGAACTCTTCTCCATTTTCTAACATCATCACACATAATAAAATGAGGTAAACAAATTAATCTCCAGCTTAGTAGCTTCACTGAGGAATTACCGAGGGTCAGTAACTCTCAGAGGGAGAAGTTTTGAGTCATAGAATCCCAGCATGCCCTATAAAGAGAAGATTTCTCCCCATCTACTGCTGATCCAGTCATTACCAACTCCTGTCTTATTCCTATATTAACTTATGCAATCAATAATAGGTTATGCTGATACTAATCCAATCCAGCCCTTACTTCAGAAAGATTGCCCATCTTCGTCTAATACAGATAAGTAAATATTGTTAGGAGTTGGTTTTAAGTTGAATCAATTAAAATGTGAACTTCTTTTCTATGTAATGTAATATATCAAGTCCCTCAAACTTGTCTTCAGGGATATGATGATTTCCCAAGCATTCACAGTATACTATTTCCACCTTTGAAAATATAATGGTTCTTTCACATAGTACATTCACAAATGTTATAATTACTACATAGAATATGAGTACATGAGTGTCAGTATTTGAAAGGTGAGCCTCTCCCTCTGCTTTTGTTTTAGTTTTATCTTTCAAACAAATCTTTAATGAATCCAATAAAGCATGGGAAGGCAGCACAGTGCCCATGGACACCAGTGTGACATGCCTGGATATCTTCTTTGGTGCCCACTCCCTCACCTGATTATTCTTACATTAAAAAAAATATGAATTTGTTATGCTGTAAAACATCACCATATTAAATGCCTTTTGATCTCAAAAGTTCCTGCTGGATCCTAAGTGGTCAGTCTACCTTCTAGTGGGTCTTTTGCCATCAGCCATGTACAAAAGGTATACATTTTGTGCATAGGCAAATCCTGTATAGCAGGCATTTTGTGAATGTACCACCATATGTTCTGAGTTTCAAATGCCAATTTGAACCAATTTCCCAAAAGCTGCCCACCCTGTGGTACAGCAAACATAATTACCCACATTCTTTTTAAAATGGCAAACAAGAGCTCAAATATTTTTCATACTTTTCAATGTACTGAGAATCACTTGTAAGTGGTTGTTAGAAATACCTAACCAGGACGTTGCACGGCCTCAGACTTGCATCTGATTTAATCTCAGGGACCTCAGAGTAGCAAAAGGGCATAATGGAGATTCTTGAAGGTGGCAAAAGTGCCATTGTTAAGTGGAAGACTTTATTTTCAGCTTTTAAAGTTTAGCAAAAACTGGATACGTTTAAAATTACGCAGCCCTTTCCTATACACAATTAGGTTGGAGTGAGCCCCATTTCTTTCTGTAGATCTTAAACCTGGTCCTACATGCTTGGAGTATTGAAGCTTTAAGCTCTTCAAACTCCTTGAATTTGACTGAATTGGGAAGCGTAATCCCTAAAATGCAAACCTGCTGATTATCAACGAGCAAACGTAATTTTAACGACGCTATTTCCCCCACTCCGTACTTACTGCAGAAGTCGCTGCACCTAGGAAGGCTTCAGCACCTTCGGGTTTGGGCAGTAAAGCTGTTCAGATCTCAGAGACAAAGCTCCAGCTCTCAGTCCCGCAAACTGCATTGATAAAGGGGGGAAAAATGGGACAAGAATGTAATCTCCTTAGCAGCAGGATCACTTAGATCATTTTCGTCTAAGGCGACTTGGACGCCTGCAGCGGCCACGCCGAAGAAGCTGAGCGGAGGCGCCATCATCCCTTCCTCTCCCTCCATCCCTGACGCCGCAAGGACGCGGAGAGCACCTCGACTTTCAGAACTGAGGGAGGCCCCCGCAGTCGCAAGACCCCCACGGGGCCCTTTGCCTTGGTGCAGGCTTCATCGTCCACCACTAGGCCGGCGCTTGGCAGTTACCATGGTAACGCCCGAGGCTCCTCCGCCTCCCTGTCTGCCTCTTCGGCGCGGCGAGTGGCGGGAGCTGAAGTAGCACTCGGGGATTCTCGCGAGAGTTGGACGGCGAGCAGCCGGAGCGGGCAGGCTTGCTGGGTGAGCTCATCCCGGGCGCTGGGGAAGGAGCGAGCTGCCGCAGCTCCTGCAGAAGCGGCCAGAGGAACTTTGTTAGGTGAGTTTTACTGAGGAAGGGAGGCGGCAGAGGGGTGGGTCCGGGGGGGCCGTGAAAGCACGACGGCGCCCCCCTCTCCCCACGTCTCTTTTCCAACCTTCGTGGACCCTGAATGGGTCTAAACCTGACAGAAAGATACCGATACGCCTCCCCCGCGTCCTTCCACCCGGGTTTTCCCCTCAGCCTGCGGCGGTCGCAGCGGGAGGGACCTGATGGAAACGGTGTAGAAAACACGCCCCCTCTTTTCCTTTTCCCCACTTCTCCGAAACCCTCCGTCTTTTCGTCTTCCCTTTCCACGCTTTGCCTTCTTGCGCTGCTTCCTCGGTAATTGACTCCGGAGACCTTGAGTTTTGCGTGCTAGGGCTCCCCCCTTCTCTTCCCCAGCCCACGTCCCCTGCTTTGCTGCTGCATGATGCGTCGTCCCCAGTATTCCCAAATTCATTAAATGGGAGGTCCTGCTTCTTTTATTTATTGGTCTGAGAAGAGAGGAAGAGCTCCTCCTCCTCTTTTCAGCGCCCTCTCTCCAAATATTTTCTATATCCCCAAGAATGAGCTGCACAGAAAGTCTGGGAGGTTTGCCTGCAACTGATCAGCAAGAACAGCTTACTTGCTTTCCCTGCCCCCCGTTTAAACAAGAAAAAAGAACCCTCTGTATTCAGACAGATTTCCTTTCCCTCACCTTTTTTCGGTTGCTTTATGGATTCATTTCTTGCAGCGAAAAACGAGGACTCATATTTTCCTCAGACATATTGAGCAAGTTGATTATTTTTCCTGCGGGCAAAGCTGAGACGGCTGCACTGAAAAAAGGAGGGTAGCGCTAATAGTAGATTTGTGCATACATCTTTTTCTGTGTTAGGGGAATATATATATGGAATGTAGAGGAGGTGAATCGAAACACTTGTGTGTGTGTATTTATTTGTTGAAAATAATTCCAATTGAACTCAGGCTAAATTCCCTTAAATCAGGATTAAAATACGTAATGCTCCATAAGAATGCTGCATCTGTACCCAGCCTCCACACTTTTTCATTTATATTTAAAAGCATTTATTCATCCAACTCTGAAGGTGCAAACAGTTTTGGTTCCCAGCTGAGCTGTAGTTAGTTTGTTCCAAGCCAGTTTGGACACCAGGATAATAATTAGCTAATTCAAAGGTAATGCCGCTGGGGATATTATACATGTGCATAATGTGGGAAAGGGAGTGGAAGACTAAAACATAGTCTTGAAGTTCAGAGAAGTGAATATGGAAAACTGGATCTTGTAGATCAGGTAGGAAGCTGTTATTTATGTTTCAGTTTTAAAAAACTGATTATAAACTATGTAGGTCTGCATTTTATTTTCTGTTTTAAATGCTCTCTTTTGGTAACAAACAGTACAATTATAATTTTAAAATTGTGTATCTATAGCTGTTGAAGACTTGTGAGTTGCAGTTATTGGTTAAGCAATACACTTGTCTCCACTTTTTAAAGTCAGAAAATGTTTAAAATACGAAACTTCCCTAACCTTGACTGATGTCACTCATTATTTTTGTTTAAAAAAATCAATTTTCTTCATTTTGTAATGAGTTATGTTTAAAAATATGCAGTGATTCTAAATCAGCAGTGATTAATCTGCTGTTACTGCATCTTTGATTTTGGTGATAATTGAACTTTAGTCGTTGAAGTATATTATTTGCTTTTGAGTAAATGGGTTGACTTTGTTAGATTATCATTGCCTAGATCTACATGAAGATTGGTATGTCCTCATATCAGTTCTTCCATGACAGAATAGTGACTAGGACCTTCCCCTCATTCGGTATTTGAGTTCTGTATCTGACATGTACTCACCTTTGTATGTGTAATTGTAAATAAGCTTCATAAAAGATTTTTTCTTTTCAGCCTTTTAAATTATGTAGTATGTGCCTATAATTTTACTTGGAAATAGAAATCAGTCATCTGCTTTTGGTTTATATAGTTCTGCATTTGAGCTGTAAGAGAAAATGTATAGTAGTAGTTTTTATTGCTCAAGTATCTTAGTTTTTCATAAGTTAGATTATGAAAATAATGAATTGTCAGAACTGCGTCTTCAACAACTAATTAAAATACTTTGGTTCCAGTAGAGTGATAGTCAAACAGCAGAAAGGTCATGTGTCTATTTCTGTTTGAAAAGTCCACCTTTCTCTTGCATACAAATTATCAGAGGTGGGTTAGAGTATAGTCATTAATTAATAAACACTGGATTAATTGATAGGTAAGAAAAGCATTTTCCAAGGTTGTGATTGCTGGAACTTGTTGGTTTTTTACACTAAGCTACATTTATAAAATATAAATTTCATATATTTTGGTTACCTTACTCATCTATTGAATTATGTTATTCAACTAATTTTCAAAACTTGCAGGCTGGTAATATTACATCCTACTAGTTTCATTTTCATCTGTTAGCAGGAAAATGGCCTAAGTAACATTCTGCTCAGAATGTTTCCTCTGAAGAAACCTAATTTTTGCCAATTCCCTGTTTTGCAGTGCCACCTCACACACTGATCTGGAGAGTTCTCCCAAGGCTCTGTATTACAGCTGGGATGGGGAAAGTTAAAGGGCTGTGAGGGAACAAGGGACTTGATGAAAATTGCCACCAGCAGGAATGCTGCTGGCTCAGAAGTATTCCATGGACTGAAGAGTTGTTCTCAGGAATCAAATGAGAGATCCAATCTAAGATTTCTTATCTTAATCATCTAAACATGTGGATTTACTTTCATCCAGTTTAATTAAGCAGATTTGGTAGAGAATATTAATTTTGATTTTTATAAATTGGTGAGATTAATACAGTAGTTAAACAAATGTGCTTGTGAGAAAACATTAGGCTTTATTCATGGGAATTTGAGGTGGAGTGATTGTTTAGTAGCAGATGTGGATTTTAATTTTGGATTTAAAAGTTACAATAAATCAAACCACCATGTGGCATATTCCATTTTCTCATCTGAACACACAACTCTGCATAGATAGATGAAGTTCCGCTAAGATAAATTCTTAAGTTAGTGTCCTCCAAACGTGTTGGACTGCAGCTCCTGTGATCCCCAACAAGCAGACTAAACACGTTTCCTGGGGCTGGTTTATTTATTTTTTTCATATGGCTGCCGATTCACCAATGACTCAGTCCCAGTCAGTGAAGCCAGTGATCATATATGATGGGAGCAGTAGTGCAACAAACAGCTGGATGGCCACAAGTTTTCTTTACCCTATTTTAAGAGAATGTGGCTTTGTCAGGAGTCTAAAGATTAAAATAAAGAACAAAGCTTATTTTCAATGTTTTAAGGTCTGGAAACTTAAACAAATGAAACATTTTATAGACCTGTTTCTGTTATTATCACATCTCTTTTAATCTTGTGTGTGTGTGTGTGTATAAAAAATAAGTAATTTGCAGATAATTTGCAGATAATTTGTCAATCTAAATGCTGAAACATGTTTTAGGTTTTATCCAATAAGATTTCCCCTTTTTGTTACTTATTTTTGTAAGTTCAGCTAGAGGGTTTTACTTTTTGTCTTGTATGTGAAGGTCAAATTAAAAAGTTAGAACCAATTATTTACATCAGAGGTTGTCAAAGTGTGGTCTGGGGACCCTTGGTGGTCCCTGAGATTCTTTCAGGGGGTCTGTGAAGCCAAATAAATAAATACTTTAACATTTTTCAGTTTTAATTTCTAATAAAGCAAATATTGATAGATAAAACCCACATAAACCAAAGCTCTTTGGGATCCTCAATCATTTTTAAGAATGTAAAGGGGTCCTGAGACCAAAATGTTTAAGAACTGCTGATTTAGATAATCTGTAAGAACTGAAGGAGGCAGTAGGAGTTGAGCCTGCCTTAAATTCTTTTTGTGTTCATCTTCATTTATACTTCTGTAGTATTTCTTCTCTATGAAAGAAAGAGGCACAATTTTCTCCATATCAGTAGTTCAGTTTTTGCATAAGAGTTTTCTGCTTAATATTCACTGCTTACAGGATATTCAG
Organism: Python bivittatus; assembly: GCF_059951505.1. NCBI lineage: Eukaryota > Metazoa > Chordata > Lepidosauria > Squamata > Pythonidae > Python > Python bivittatus. The sequence goes on along the minus strand of NW_028277075.1, from coordinate 28,373,983 downwards.
GATTTCCCACTGAGATGTAGGGGAAAAAAACCTTCTGTGTTATTTAAAATGTAAATCATAAACATTGGTGGTTTCCTAATAACAGTTTGTTTACTGTATTGTGAATGCTGACTCTTAAGTGGCTTAGTGCAACAGCATACATAACTTTATAATAGTCATCAAATTATCAAAATTATCAAATATATTTAATAATAAATATGTTCCACATAATACAATCATAACAGTCATGATGCCTTGTAACAGCAAAGCAATTATATTCATCCCAAGCTCAGGAATTTCTCTCATTCTCGCCTCAGGTCCCAAATGCATGGGTTGGAAAACCCATGTTTTTAAAAGTTTCAGTTTGGTAGGAAGGTGTTGTAGAAGAGGTAAGCTTCTGCATAGAATGTTCACCTCCAATCCCTTCTGGTTGCACTTTATGGTGGGTAAAGTGCAACAAGCACTTGCAAGTGCCACAAGCATTCTTAGCAAGCACTCTCTGCAGGCTTACTTGAAGGTAGCCAGGTCCCAAGCCTTATAGGGCGTTAAAAGTGATCACTGGGACATTGTTGTGTCATATCACCTTTGAAACAGTCCATAATTAAAACTGAGGCCTTTGTGGGCAGGGTAGGGAGGCTTGGGGATTAGAAATACCCCGTGTTTGTAAGTAAGTAAGAAAGTCATACTGTAAGTATGATTGTATATAATTTTAATTTTTTATTTGTGCAGAATTATGTATAAGCTGGTGTGAATGAAATAAAATCTCTGTTTTAAATAGCTTTTCCCTGGTTTTGTTAACTAACTGTTGTTTATGCAGCCCAGGTGCTTGTCTTTCTCCATATAAGTGTATTCTTTAGTTTAAAATAAGCTTTAATAGGGTGTTCTATTGTTCTATTCTAGTTCTGAATTATTTTTAAGACTAACTGTATGTTAAATAACATAACGGGTCGGGGGGGAGAATATGTGCCAGATTGTTCTATGTTTCCAGGGTGATATGACTCAATAGTTTTGCTTCTAAAGGTGCTCTGTTAATCGACGTAGCATTCTCCCATTTATATTTATTAATATATTGACTTCGTTGTATGTCTCACCTGAGAAGAATTGCTTTTCTTTTAAATAATAATTTTTAGCAAAGTGGTAGCTAAATAAATGTCTCAATAGTTATTAATTATGTAAATATCTTAAAATTGAATTAGTTACCACCTTAATAACCAAGTATTGGTAGTTGGTATGAAAATTATTGGATTGCTCTTTAGTAATTTTACTGTTGCATTTGTGTTTAGGTTTCTTCAGCTGCATTGTGAAATAACTTCCTCTACTTGTGCTACTCATGGGTTCACAATAACCCATTCAGCAGCATGAATTATGTTAATAATGATGAAACCTGCAGTCAGTTTGTGTAACATTGACACTTCTCATGGATTCCAGCTATGGAGAATGCTAATATGTGAAAGAATATCCACTTGTGCACCTGTAATGATGGGAATGTAGTTTGAGTAAAACTAAATTTTAGAAAATTAGGGAGCCTGAATTCTAGAAAAATAATTTTTTAAATAATTGGATTTGGTGTAATATGATTCTAATTCCCAGTTCTAGTCAGTACTTTTGTTGCTACATTTCATACTTATCAAACTGTCTGAACCATCTTCATGGACAGCCCCAGACATAACACATAGCACTAATCTAGGTGAGAAGTTACCAGGACTAATCATTCAATAATTAAATGAATCATTCAATAATTCAGTGAATTATTGAAGCAAGGTTTTGTCCAAGCTAATATACCAGTCTAAGCAAGAAAAGGTACTCTGTGCCATAAAGAACAGCTGTTCCTTTAATGAGAGAGATGGATCTATCAGTATCCCCAAGCTGTGAACACAATCCTCTACAGTGCAACCTGTTGTAGGACAGGTTGGAAGTCACCAACCTGTTATACCATCCAGTAATTGCATATAGCATCCACTAATAGAATATTTGTTTTGTCTTGGTTAACTTCAGGGTCTTAATTTTCATGCAGTTTATTTCCACCACCAAGTACTGATTAAATACTTCCATTATCTCACCTGGATTTGTTGAAGAGGTGAGAAAGAACTTTATAATATTCTAAATCTAAAAAAAAAAGCAGTCATTGTAAGTTGATGTTGAACAATATGAGGAATGAGATATAACCACAATGTAAACACCATGTTTTGGAGTTGGGCATCTGAATAGAAGCAGGACCACCAGAAAACTGCTCCACCATTCAAATTCTTTGGAAAGATATCATGTTTAGCAGTATTAAAAGCTGCTGTGAAGGTCAGGAATTCAACAAGGTTGCATTCCCCTTGTCGGTCTCATTAAAAAACCATCCAATATTCTAGGCAGTGTGATATCAGTGCCAAAACCAAGTCCTTATTGAGATGGAATTTTACCTCAGAGTATCTGGATATGATTCGCCATAATATACAGCATTACACAAGTGTGCTTATAAGTAGATCTAGGGCTAGATCTTAAGTTGGTTGAATTTTAGTTTAGTAATCTTGGTTAAATTAATAATTGGCTTTTATTTATCTATTAAATAAGCAAAAAAAACCCTTTTTCTCATAGTGCTATGTAAAAGCTGTATATACTATAACAAATCACTTACCTTGGAGCCATTTAATTGTGAAGAAAGATGACAGACTAGAAAACATTCCTGGCATGCATAATGATATTATGTATTTTGGATTTATGCTGATGATAGTAAAGTAGGACCACCAGTCTTGAAATTATGCCAAAAGGCATAAGTGATGAAAAGGAAATTCTTTCTTTCTACTAGATGAAAAAAGTTGCAGACAATTTCTTTTGGAAATTCAAATACAGCTCTTTAGCTAGTAACAAATTTAAAACAATTCATGACTTTTTCCTCTGCTTTCTTCTATGCAGATGAAACCAGAGTTATATATTTGCATGTTGCTCCAAGTTTGGCCTTTTAACCTGTGGTTCATTGGCTATACTTTCAAAAGCAGAGCCAGTGGCTAATTTTGGATGTGTTTGCTGCTAAACCAGTATTATGGCTTAATGTTATAAGAATTGCTCTAAAATCCTTTATTTAACTTAAATTTATTTTTAAAAAAATCATACAAGGCATTTAGTCTAATAGTAGTGCTTTACCAGGAGACCCAGTAATGTCAAGCCAGTTTTACAATATAAACATTGGGCTTGTGCTGGGAGATTTCAGCATAAAGAGAACTGAGCACATGGACCGATAGTCTGGAATGATAAAAGACAATAGGGTTGCACAGTAGTTTGGAGTTTATTTGGAAAAGGTGCTTTGGGATGTGCAGAAATGTGAAAACAGCATTGATACATAGCTATCTGTTTTCTGTCAAATGATAGGAATTTCAAACTCATCACTGTTTAACTTAACAATTTTTTTTAAACACTGTGATTTGTCTTTCCTTGATATACAGAGTTGGTTGACAATAGAAAATAGAAAGCCACAAATTACAATAAAGCCATTTTTTGAAAGTAAATAATAGATGATGCCAGTGAACATGCAGCAAAATAAAAACCAGCAAGTTGAAAAAAATAGATTCTCAGTTTACTGATTAAGGGAGATGAATACAAGAAAACCAGCCAATCAATAGAGCTAAAAATAACCTTAAAGGAACAGCAGAAAAAGTCTAAATAAAATAAAAGAAGGCCATACAAGGTCAAATAATTCATTTTATTAAAAAATGACATTGTGTTTGAAAGCCAGGAAACAAACAGCAAGGCTGAGAGTTCCAGATGCAGCTAGGTTCAGCTACAGAAAGGATCCTGTCCTGTCCTGTCCTGTCCTGTCCTGTCCTGTCCTATCCTATCCTATCCTATCCTATCCTATCCTATCCTATCCTATCCTATCCATCTACTTATTTTACTTTTCCTCTAGGAGCATGTTTCCTCTAGGAGTGTATGTTATATTCACTTCTCCAGTTCTCCCTTCTTCACAATAATAACCTTTCAAGAAGATTGAGCTGAGTGGTACTCTCTGATCTAAAGTCACCCAATAAGCTTCCATGATTTTCTTAACCATCTTCCTAAGTGGCTCAATTTTTATAGCAATATGTTGCTATAAACTCTTTAAATGTTATATGTATTAAAACAGGAATAGGCAATATTTGGTAGTCAGAAATGTCACAGTGTTTTAAAATGGTGCAGATTTTTTTCCTTTTTTTTTTTTATAAGGAAAGAGGTTATTTTCATTGTTTTAACCCCTAAGCCAGTTTAGAGGTTACATTATATTTTCTAAGTGTTTATGACTGAATATAAAATAAATACGTTATTGATTTTTGGAAGTCATGAAGTGAGTGGGGTTGCAGAAGGAGAAGGCAACAGTGGAAGAGTTGATCAAGGGAATACAGGTTGATTAATCAAGGGTACTTGTGCAGTTCATTGGCAAGTAATTGTATTTGCTAATCTCACTACAGATTTGGTTTAAATCACCCCTGTAGAATATTTAATTTTGGTTATTTAAATATTTACTAGGAAGATTCTTTTTAATCAGTATCTTAGTAAAAGGAAACATACTCATTGTATGATATGCTCTCAATTGGTTTGGCTACTTTAACATCTAAGAGAAAGTAAATACAAAAAACCCCAGTTTTTATTTTTACTAATAAATTTACTGCGGTTAGTTTTTCTTTAGCACAAAAAAGTAGTAAAGTTGCCTTTGAGTTGCCTTTAACTTCTGCTGACTTACATGTGTCAGTATGGGTAACTGACCAAAACAGTATTTCTGCAATAAAAATTAAATAGACAAAATCAATCAAAGCAGTACACAAAATCTAAATATTGGATGTCTGGTATCCCTAATACAGTCTACCTTTTTATTGCTGTTCGTTTATAATCTGGAAATGAAATATAAATCTTCCTATTTTTTCAGTTCACAAAGTATTTCTCAATTTAGAATGAATTAGTCCAAAGGATGAAAATTTTCTCTCTATGTCTGAGAAGATACTCCTGCTGGTAGATGTTAGGCACTAATTCAGTGATATACAAATTCAAATTGTTAAGTGACTTCTTCCAGGACATTATGACTTTCTTTGACATGTTATCAGTAAATATGTTTTTTTTTTAACAGAAATTTTAGTCTTAGGCCTGAAATTGAGATTGTAGAGGGATAATTCTTGGATGCCCATGTCATAGATAGCTCCTGTTCTTCACCAGTTAAGAATTCATTCTTGTATTGTGTTTAGAGGATATTGGCAAGAAATTGAGCTTGATATAGTGTTTGAGTTTTTAATGCCTATAATTTAACTGTGTAGTTATATTTTTTGGTTTCAAGATCTCAGTTTCTTCTAAAAATTGCTTCAGAAAAAAGGTACTTTCTTGTAATCTGTTCATCACCATGGAAATAGGCTTCAGGAAAATCAACATGTGTTCAGTGTCTCTCTTTAGCCCAGTGTTTAGAATTGTTGGTATGATAATTTCATCTATTTTTTTCTGTATTTTTATTGATAAATTGCCATTAGGTAGCCCAGTTCTTGATTGTGTGTTCAGAACAGCTCACTAATATGTTCCATTTGATGTCCTGTAGGAGATTTGATTCCTCCTTTTTTCAGAGAAGTTGCTGCAAAGTGGTTATATAGTAAAATACATATATGAGAAAATTGCTCAGTTTTTAAATATGGGGTAGCATATTCTTTTTGTCACAGTAAAATTGTCTTTTTATATACTATCTCAAGTTCTTCATACATTGGTAAATTCCATTTTTTTGGTATATGATTTAGCATGACATTCACATCTTTAAACCTTATTTATTTTCCCAACATCATATTAACAAACTTAAAAATATTAAGCCAAAACAGGACAACGAAGAAAGAAGTCCTAGATACATGTGTCAATATCCCCCCACTGTATTGCACATCCAGCATATATGTAAAGTTTGGTTCTCCAACTTATAAGGATTTAAGTGATAATTATCTAACCAATGCACAGTTGTAGAATACCCCTTCCTGCCATCTGAGACCAGCCTCCTTGCTGCTGCATTGTAAGGCTAGGAAAAGGAGTCTCTGCAATTATTTTAAATTTTTAATTATTTTTGTATTTAATGTTAATAATTACCCAATTATTTTGGTTCTGAAAATCTCATTCATGCTTGGGAAGAAATCTCTTTCAGTTTTGGCAGCTGCCAACAGCTTGACAGTACTGACACTAAATAAAAATTAAAGATTTTTAAAATACTAATGGAATGCAAGTTCTTGCTTTCCACAGACTGGTGACCTTCATTCCATGTTTTATTAAATTCATTAAAACTAAATTTGTGCAAGCATATAAATTTATTTATCCTTGGAAATGAGGTGTGTATATCTATTTGTCACTGTGTAAACTGATGTGTCAACTTCCTTGCCAAAGGGCATAGTGTTATGCTGTAGCAAGAGTTATAAGATATTACCAAAACTGAAATGATTCTGTTCTCTAGAAAATGTTGCAATGTAATCTACTGCATTGCTTTAAGAACTGTAAAATAGAACAGTTACAGAATGGTTCAAAACCACTCATACATATAATCTATTCTAGAAATTCAAGCTTTAATACGTTTTTGTATGTTTATGTGAAAAGCTTTTCCTCTTCATGTCAAGCCATATAATCTTCCTAATGTACTATATTGGAGAAAAAAGTCCACTGCATAGAATTATGTATATGATAGCATATCTTAAATTTTGGTGTAACAGAGCTGCTACATTATATAAGGGATGCTCCTTTGTTTTGCTTAATTGCTTAATTCACTTAATTTGCTTAATTCACTAGGCTTTGATACTTGTTTTTAAGTGTTATGATTTTTATTTCTCTTGGAAGCTCGTATTATAAAGTTTAGCCTCCTTAAATTATTAAATGGAAACTCTTAAAATTAACTCAGTTTTGATGGTGTATCTATGTTTTATGAATACTACTGCTATTGTTGCATTAGCTAGTTTATGCTTAATGAGAGTCATTTTAAATACTTAGGTAATTCATTCCATCCAGTTTGCCTGTAAATCTCTTCCTGATTACTTGTTTTTGATAAATGGCAAGCATAAATTTATTGGATACCACTTCTTCAATGTATTGAAATTCAAATTCAAATGAAAGCTTAGAGACCACCCTGTACTCCCATCTGGTTTCTCCCATTCCTTCCCAAAATATATCTTTGCTAAACATTGATGAAAATGTCTTTACTACTTTGTGTTCATACATGTGCAATAAAGGTTTGGTAATACTGTACCTCTATCTTTGAGTTATAAGCTGCAGCCAATCCAGAATATAGTGGTGCATGCAATTTTGGGTACACCACAGTATGCCAGTGTAACACCACTGTAACATGAGCTGCACCGGATCTTAGTAGACTTCGGGTTCAATTCAAGGTATTAGTTGTTACCTGCATGTCACAGGGCCAGGTTACATGTGGGACTGCCTCTCTCTGGTGGTTTCTGACTACCCTGCCAGATATGGCAGGGTGGGCATGCTCTGGGATTCCTTCTGTGAAACAGTGTTAACTATTGGGATCCAGGAGGAATGCCTTCTCTGTCACAATGCCTGTCCTGTTGTCAATCTCTTAGATTAATGCAGTCATGTTTTAAAATACAGTGGTACCTCGGTTCACAAACTTAATTCGTTCCGTGACTCTGGTCGCGACCCGAATTGGTCGCGACCCGAATCAAATTTTCCCATAAGGTTCAATGTAAATACGGTTAATCTGTTCTGACCCCTACGAATTTGGTCGCCAACCGATTTTGGTTGCGACCTGAATCAAATTTTCCCATAAGGTTCAATGTAATTACGGTTAATCCGTTCTGAACCATATATATATTTTTTTTAAACCACAAAAATATGACACAAAGTACAGTATGAAGAGAGAGAACGCTAACCTTGCTCGACGCGACTTCTGGCGTGGAGGACAGGAAGGCGGGTGGGGAGGCGGTTATTGCTTGGAGGGAGAGAGTTATTGCTTGGAGGGAGAGTCCCCCTTCCTACAGGAAGCCATGACCACGTGTCACGGGAGGGAAAATGGCCGCGGATCCTGTTCGTCACCTGATCCGGCGTTCGCGAACGGAAGCAAAATTTTGCGAACGGTGCTGTTCGTGACCCGAATTGGTTGTGAACAGAAGCATTCGTGACCCGAGGTACCACTGTATATATTGGACAATATGTTGCATGGATGGTATCTTCTGAATTGTCTGATCTGTTTATTAGAGTGTTTTGTGTTTAATTGCTTTGTTCTCACCCTGATTGCAGCAAATTGTTATCAATACTTAATCCCATTGCAGGACTTAGCATAAATGCTGCGGTTAGCAGCTCTCATTTAGTAACAGCGTTGTAAATCAGAATAACTACTGTTGACTCATGGTGTCACATAGAAGTTCAGAGTTTCCATAAAGAGCATGGAGCCTTGATGGATATTAGAAGAGATCATTGTTCATATGTATATTGCTGTCACTAGAATAACTGCAATTTTGAATTTGATTGAGGTGATGAATTCACAGAACCATGAGAAACATGTATCTAGTCTTGTAAGCAAATTCTGAAGGGCCGTGTTATATGTTGATTACAAAAGAAGAGAACTCCTTTTCCACAACCAGCAAAGACATGGAGGCTTCTAGATTTTGTTTTTAAATGCTTTCTGTCAAGAAGAAGCAGAAAACCCCATTTCTTTTGCAATTGATAGGTTTTATTGCAGGTTATGGAGGAAAGGGCTGATTTTCTTTCACTGATAGCATGGAAATTAGGCACATTAGCAGAGGAGGGAGGGAAAGATATGTTCTTCCCTCATTAGTCCGCTCACTTGTCTGCATGAAATTTCATGTGCTTACCTACATGGTGGTGTTTTGTTTTGTTTTTTTGGTGTGCCCATGGTGATCACATAAATTGTAATATACAAAACCAGAATGACCCAGCATATAAATGTTTGCTCCAGATTTGAACATTCATTCAATAGTCTTATAAGAGTCTAATGAGTTATGGCAGTTATTAGGTTTGATTAAATTCCTTAATAAAGCTTAGTCTTTTTTGGACCTAGAATTGATGAACAGAAAAAGAAATAACTGAAAGAAATGCAATCATAAGCTTCTCTTTTTGGTATATTGATTTATGTATACTTGTACAGAAAATCAACTATGAATGAATGAATGAACGAATGAATAAAACTGGCTGCTCCTTGTTTTTTTGAGAAACTCTGGGTCATGAAATAGAAGAAGGCTTGGATACAAATGTGTAAGTCTTATTATATGGGCAGCTAGACACTCATTAAAGCATATTATTGGCAATGGCAATGAGGGCTTCAAAGAATGCTTGCTAATTATTAACATTTTTCCAACTAGTCAATGGCTTATTGCCATCTATTGAACCAAATTCCCTGCTGGAACCTGCTTTTAAGCTGCCTTCGGTGGCACTGGGCCAATTGTTCTGAATCACTTTTCCAGATTTGAGGACAAGAACCTTGGTTATTTGGTATAGTACATCCTCTTTTGACTTTTGTCCACCCTGCATTATTCATGCCAGCTAAGAGTGAGTAGAGGTGGATCAAGGTGGTGTTGAAAATATTGCTGCATATACACCTTAAGAAATACTTTTATTCGGTCAATGACCAGCAAAATTTGAAAAAAATACAACACCAAAGTAAAATCAAAGTAAAATCAAATAAAAATACTAGCATAACAAAGATAACATAACAAATAAAAATGTAACATGCACTACTATAATGGTGTGTTAATTACCTGTGCAAGTGTAGATCTAAAACATTACAATCTATGAAGTAAAAATATATATCACCTAAAAAATAATTTCACAAATCCCTATATGGCTGAAAAGAACAATAGCAGCAACATTATGGTACTGCAGACAAAATCACCTGGTTCTTAATTTGAAAAATCTAAAATTCTAGTCTTTGCTAAGAGAGCAACCCAACAATCTTGGAGAGTAGAAGGCCACAGATTAGAGCAGGTTACTGCATTTAAATACCTTGGAGTGGTTTTCAGCTCTAAAGGCACCAGGAATACGCACCTGAATCACATAGTGCAGCTAACTCTTAGGTCCACAAGCACTATTAAGTGCTTCTTTTACACAAGCAGAGGCCAATTAATCCCTGCAGCATCAAAACTTTTTCAGGCCAAGCCATTGGCCCAAATCCTTTATGATGCACAAGTAGGAATTTATGCAAAGAAGGATACACTGGAAACAGTGCAAACAATTTTTTTGAGATCAATCCTTGCTGCACCCAATGGAACAGCAAATGCCCAGTTAAGGCTCCAGACAGGAATGCCTGCAATTCAGGTAGAGGCATGGAGGAGGATGATAAACTACTGGCTGAAAACCCAATTCTTCCTAGACTGACCCCTGTATTTTTAATAAATTTTCCTTCTCCCTGGAAACAGGCCATAGAGCATAAGTTGACATTATATGGGCTTTCTGTACCATTCCTAATTTCTTTAGGATATGAACAAGCCAAACAACTGCTCATCCAAAGAATAAGCAATATGGAGTTTCAGGCTGAAGTTAATAGACTGCCCCAACATGGCAGAAATATGAGTGCTTGGAAACCAGCAAGACAGCTGCAAAATCTAACTTTCCTCAAGCTGAGGACAGCATCTTTCAAAGCCAGGCATAATATCTTACCATGCGCACTGCTACAAGGTAGATACTCCAAAATCCCATGAACTGAGTGTACATGCCCATGTGGGGACAAGGAGATTGAAACCATTTTGCATGTATTATTACATTGTAAATTCTACATGGATATCAGGTCTGCTTACAATCTGCCCCTAATATGTAAATTTCCAGGAAGGGCAGACAATTTCTATGTGAATCATCTTCTAGAAGATTTGAAAGCCTTTATCACTTGTGCAGTAGCCAAATTCTGTTGCCGCGGGGAAAATAAGATTTTACTGGTCACAAAAATAATTACTATTTTATTTATCACTTTAGGTTTAATACATACTAGCTATCTCCTTTTAGATGATATATATATTTACTTCATAGATTTTAATATTTTAGATCTACACTTGCATAGGTAATTAACATACCATTATAGTAATGTATATTACATTTTTATTTGTTATTTTATCTTTGTTATGCTAGTATTTTATCTCATCTATTTGATATTGCTTTCGCATTGTATTTTTTCAAATTTTGTTGGTCATTGATTGAATAAACCAGTGCTTCCCAAACTTGGATAAATTATCCAAAATTGGGTAAAAGTGGTTTTTCTTTGGGTAACGACACACAAACCCATTACCCAATCACAACAGAGACATTTAAATTGACTTAAAGATTGCCATGTGTACTAAAATATGTTCGAAAATCTCCCAAAGTATTCCTATCAAGAGGGAAATCAATGAAATTACCAACGGTAATATGTTGAAATGACATAAAGATGATTCAGTGATATTGTTTTTATAGTATAGGTAGTCCTTGAGTTATGTTCATTTGTTCAGCGACTATTCAAAGTTAGGGTTTTGGGTAATGAAGGAAAACGTTTGGGAAGCACTGGAATAAACAGTATTAGAGTGTAAGGTGATAGATACATGTAGGGGCGGGTGGATGTTAACTTCTGAAAAAGGCCTTCCTATATCTAGGGGATTATATCAATGATTATATAGTTACAAATATACCGTATTTTTCCGACAATAAGACGCCCCCATGTATAAGACGACCCCCACTTTTCCAACCCAAAATTAAGAAATCAATATTTTAAAGATAGTGCAGAACACATTTTTTTTAGTAATTAGTTAACATTTACCTGATACACTCGGTGGGAGGAGGTCCAAACCGTCTCTCTGCAGCTCTATTTCCAGGTTCTTTGCATAACTGATTACATTCAAGCACGAGTGAAACTGCCAATAGCTTGTCTCTGCAAACAGCCTTCCTCTAATTGGTTTGTTCAGCATCAGCTGACGTCAGTTACATCAGGCTCGTGATTGGAGGAAGTCTGTTTGGGAGACAAGCTATTTCACTCGTGATTGGAGGCTAGTAATAGGAGGAAGCCTCTCTGCAGAAACAAAGTATGGGCAGTTTTGTAACCGTGCGATTCTCGGCTAACTTCCTTGAATAAGACGCCCTTCAATTTTTAGGGTAAGGATTTTAGAAAAAAGTATCGTCTTATAGTTGGAAAAATACGGTACCTCTTTTGAGGCAAACTTCAGTTATCTTAATAGATTTCATCCTGGATTCAGAACTAGTTTTTTGGACTTCTCACCATCATCTGTAAATGGTTTCCACAGCTCTCCTCCCCCCCTCCTGAAGGGTTGGGGACTTGTGGAGAATGTTAGGCTAGCATCATCACTGTTAGCTTTCAGGGAGTTACTCTAGACTGAATTGGAGAGCATGAATGGTCACCACTACATTTTAGCCCCTTTGCATTATTGCATTGTGATAGTCTTAATTAACATTATGTTTTACCTTGTTTTTCTTTTATGATGTAAATTGCTGGGACTTGTATTTTATGCTATGGAGGCATAAAAATACAGTAACTCAGTAAATGCTGTTTAATATCTGTAGGATGTTACTGGTGGAGTTTTGAGTTGCGAGCAAGGAGTCATCAAAATGGTGATGATACCCAACTCTAATAACATGTAAATTAGAAGAATCCATCCATGTTATGAATTGGTACCAAGATGCAATAATGAAGTGAGCTTTGTCAAGATAAATATTCTGTAAATGTGTAGTTCTTGAGTATAGGAATTGGGTTCTTATCTGCACAGAAATGGAAGGATCCACAAATACCTACAACTGAAGAATGGATGGTGAAGTTGATGGAGTTGGCAGAGACTGCAAAATTGACTGTTTTGATTAAAGGAAAGACTTTGTCTAGCTTTGTTTCTACTTGAAAATTGCTTTTGGACTTTTTGCTTGAAACTGAAAGAAATGAAACTTTAATTTTGGGATTTAATGATTAATGCTGTTTATCATAATAGAAATACGGTGTATTAGTTTAGACTTTAGAGTAAGAGGCGAATGTATTATATATTTGTACCTATAAAGGTCAGAAGTTACATTTTTTCTTTTTTGCTTTTCTGCACCTTAAATTTTGTTTTTTTTCCCCCTGATCTTTCCTTTTCTTCAATCCTTTTCTTCTGTTTCCTTATATTTTATCCTTTTGCTGAAATTTAATAAAGTTCTTATTTTAAAAAAGGAATTGGGGTCATGGCTTATTTTAGATGGGGTTGCACTCATCAAATGCTCTAAAACAGAATGCCAAATGGACCTTGTTGGGTAAGACATTTCACTAAAGTATTTAGTACTAAGAAGGCTCTATTTCTAGTTCTGATCACTTCAGAACATAGAGAAGGGCCTCGGTAGATTTTGGAATATAAGCAGACTGATATAAAAGGAAGTGTATATTCTGGATACTAGATTAGAAGAGGCTGTAACTGGGAGAGAATGCCTTGCCATGTAGCTTACATTAGATGCTGCCTAGGACAAGATTAGTGGTTTATAACAACTTTTTTGTTATAATGTTTATAACAAATTTCAATTTGTTTATAGGCATTAAAATCCTATTTGCAAATTGAGGTTTGAACTGAAGTTGAGAAACTAGTTTACAGCAATCCTGTACTATTACTCTTCTGCAGACTATGATGCCTTGCTGAAGACAGAATAAACCTTCAGTGTGGCCAATTATTAATAATATAGTTCACTGGTAAGGATGATGTTAATTTGGATTCTCAGGTAAAGGTTCTCTATATTTCTAAATCTAAAGCAAAAGTCAGTGTATATGAATTCTGTCTACCCCAGATCTTCTACCACTGCAGTTCTAGCACCTAATTGTATATTTCATTTACCTGCATATTTTATATTTACAGCTTCAAATATTCAAAAACAGAAAAAATGTATATGAAGACACCCAAGTTAGAGCAGGCAGTTCTATCTTTGTTGATAACTTTTTGTCCCTGCCCTCCCAGTTATAGTCTGAGGTGGCATACTAATGCCAATAATACAGCAACGTCTTCTTGCAGCCTTGTTATAATCATGGTTTGCTTTGTCCTTAAGGGCTAAATCTAAAAAAGTTAATAAGACATAGGAGATTGGTATTTTTAACAAAGTACTGAAAGTCATTAAAAGCCAGTCAAAATAGTCTTTCATTTGCTTCCAAAAGATTCTGTACTTTCAAAATGTTCTCTAGGTCTGTGTGACTTCATTTTAAGTGGGCTCCAGAGTGAATGGAATAATAGTTCAATAATACGTTAAAAATGTCTGTTAGTCTCAGAGTATTCTCAAATCATTGTAAACATGGGTTTTGTTCTGGCATTGCTGTATGAATTCTGTGTTCTAGTACTTCAGGCATTTGTCACTGCTCAAATCAAAAGTTGCTCGAGACTTTATGTGTATGCTTGGGAGACAATATTCAAAGTGAACTCCACTGCATACTTACCTGGAATCAAAACCTTTGGAATTCAGTGGGTCTTATTTTTTATATAAATATACCATTATATTCTCAGTAGTTGAGAAAACAGACATAAACTCCTAATTGCAATTATCTCTGTGAACTGAAGTTGGAATTCCCAGGAGAGCAAGGGGAGCTAATATCCACTTTCTGTTCATAAACCTTCATCAGTATTCAATTCCATTTTGACCCATCTGAGAAGAACAAGTATTGGAGCTGAATGGCCAGATGGATAGGCATGGCTATTACTTGTCTCTTCCTCCTACTTACCTCATTGCTTCCCATGTAGAGAAAGGAAGAAGAGGCAAGAAGGTAGATGTGTAGGGGAATTTACGTGATTTGTTCCCCTCCCCTGCCCCCTTCCCCAAATCATGTTCATGCCTATGTTGCATTACTGGTTTTGTGGCAGATTAATGTCAAGGGAGAAACAAAGGGGAAAAAACAGCAACTGTAGACAAACCTGATTAGTAACATTTGGGGATCATATATAATCTGTAGTAGAGTTTGCCTTTAAAGACAAAGAGCCATGGACATGGAGCAGAACACTTAACTGGGGAGGAAATTGTAATCTAGCTATACATCTTGATTTGATTATTTGATAACATTCTCAGTTGGGAGGATATATTGAATTCAGTACTTTCCAAATCTGCTGTTTGATACCTGCTCATCTTGTAGATATATGTCCTCAGATTTTGCCAGAAAACAAACACTTCTGTGTAAAATGAAACTCCAGTTGGTAATTCATGAATGGGTAATATAAGATGCACTGATAGCTCTTAAGAGATTGATACTTTCCACATAGCTGCAGGATTGGAGTGGAACTGGAAAAGAGCAACTTAGTTTCATATTCAAGGAGAAACTTTCTTTTTTTTTTTATAAATGTTTTTTTATTTTTACAACAAACACAAAACATACATGAACAAACAAAAACATAAAAAGGCATAAAAAAAGCATCTTCCATTTTATACCGTGTGTCAACCAGTTACCAACTCGTTGGTGCCCCTTTCATAATCTTAAATTCTCATATCATCTATTCAAAATATACTTGTATACTTATCAATAAACAATTATTAATCATTCATAGCTAATCTATAGAATCATTTATTACAAAAAATTTTAACTTTCAATAGGATTAGTAATACATTTTCATCTATCGATTATATGTGTATATATATAATAGTTAATATCAAATTTCTATTATAAAATTTCCTAATCCATTACATTACTATATTTTCTCATCTAATCATTAATAAAAACAAATCCCGTGTCATATAAAATTACTTATCTTCTTACTCTAATATCAAATCTCAATTTAACTCATCTCTGCACATTCCATAATTTTCAATAGCTTCCTCCTGCATAAGTACTTTTTAATTTTTCAAATTCTTAAAAGTTACAGTTCTAACCAGTATCAGTTACAGTATCAGTTACGGTTCTAACCAGGTTACAGTTCTAACCAGATTCTTCACTACATGTTTCAACAAAAATGTCTCTAGTTTAAAATCTATATGTTACTATATTCAACCATGTATAAATTTTAGTCTAATCTCTTAAGACATTTACAATCAAATACAATTTTTAACTATACATCTCAGATTTATACTTTATTCCAGCGCTTGCATAATTTTGAGTTCACCCTTTTCATTCAATATCCCAAAATATCTAGCTGTTTATTCCTTTTTCTATGTTATTGGATAAGAGAAAGCAATAATAAATGTCCTTTCAAACATTCTGCTTTTTAAAGCTTCTGTCAGTTCCATCATTGTTGTATTCCCCTCGTTTTTCTTTAAACATCTGAAGTAGTTTCTTTCAATATTGTTTTACTTCTTCTTTTTGTGCATTCTCTTAATACGATTTTCCATTATAATCTTGTATAATCTTTTTCTCACCCTCAGTGCCAAGAACAAGTCTGTCCCTCTTCATTTATCAGTTGATTAACCCTTTTAATTCTCAGTTTATAGGCCTCACAATAATTCTGTTTAATGCTTCTGATTTCTTGTACTATTTCTTCCTTTTCCATTAATCCCGTTTTATGTTTAATTAAGTCCATTTTAGCTTTAATATCTTTTTTCTTTCTTTTTTTTTTTTTTTTGCGGGAATTTCTGCAGCTCTTCTTCCAGTTTTTTATAGTCATCCTCGATAGTTTAAAGATCTTTTTCTGCATTGTGTTTCTCGTATAGTCTATTATCTTGATAAACCTTCATTGAGTCAAAGGATTCTTTATCTTTGTTCTTGCCAAAAATAAGAGAAAAAAAGAAGCAAAAGGAGAAAAAGAAAAGAAAAAAGAAAAAAAAAAGGAGAGGAGGGGAAAGACTAAGTCTCTTTAAAAAAAATCCAACTGGGAGGGGGGAATGGAGAGCAAAGCAGAGCTTCTAGCAGAAAGAAGAGCTACTGCCACTAATCAAGGCTCTTGTGACTAGCTCAAACTTTCCATCTTGATATTTTCAAAATCGCTTTCAACTCCACTTTCTTGTTTATAGTTACGGATGGCACCTGTATAAACATGCACATCCCACTATCTTTTTAGAAAGCACAGAGTCCTTGAGCATGCGTCATAATGAAAGGAAAAAAGCACTAAGTCGCGCCTCTAGATGGCAGTGCAACTTTCTTTCATTTACTTTCTCTTAACTCCACTTTCCCCATTTCAAAATCAAAAAGTATAAATTTCTTATAACAATAAAGAAATCTTAGTCAAAAAAAAGGCTTAAAATAAAGAGTTATTGAGTATTAAAAAAAAAAAGCCAATCCAGTTAAAAATATATTTTTTTAAAAGAAAAACATCTTGTCAATTCCACTAAAAAGGGAAAGTTGAAAAGATTTTTTTTCCCCCCCTTCTTTTTTTATAAGGTTCAATCTCGCCGCTTAATCCACTTTTCTTCACTTTTAAAAATCTCTTTAAGTTACTTAAGGTGTTCTCCAAGAATAGTTGAATAATAAAAGTCCATCTCACCCAGTTGACACCCCTCTCTTCCTTCTTCCTTTGGAGCTGTCCCGGCTTTCGTAGCCATTTTTGGCTGGCTCTCCTCCGCCGGCTTCAAGAGCTTCTCCCGGGATCAATCTGGGACTTGCGGCGTCGCTGAGATCCGCGGGACGCGCCCTTTACGATCGCCATCTCTTCGGGACGGCTTAGGTCCATCGGGACCGTCCAGGGGAGGAGATATCAGCTGCGATCCTGGGAGCCCAGGATCACCCGCCGTATCGCCGCGACGCCAGCTCCGCCCTCAAGGAGAAACTTTCTTAACAGAAAGTAACTTGCAGCCTCATGTAGGAGTGGACATGATAACTCTGTTCAAATTATTTAAAGGATTGTCATGTAGCAGATGGGGCAGAATTGTTCAGAATTGTTCTAGAAGTCAGGATAAGAAACAGTGGGTTTAAACTTCAAGGGTTTGATGTATTCTGTTCTTCAATATATGAGTTTGTTGTTAAGATAATTATTTTTCATCTTAGCAAATGAAGGTAGTTGCTTGACTTTCAGGGAGCAGAACAAATTTAACAGTCAATGTAAAGATACTACTTTTGACAGTTAACCTTGAATGTGAAATCTCCCAAACCATTTCAGTAGAATAAATATGTAAGATTTATCAAGGAATTCCTTGAGAATCCTTCTTATGTAAATTAGAAATAAATGTTGGAAGTTCAGCCTCGTTAAAAATCTGTTTGATAACAAACTTGTTAAGATGGACAAATTACTTACTGTATCTTAATAGAACCTTAATAGAACATAATAGAATTGTGTAATTAATGCAAGTATTCATGGAAGAATATACAGATTATTTGGATAATTTTACAGCAATGGTTTAGAAAGGGAAGTGAATTAAAACATTAGTTTATACAAACATAAGTGAGAAAAGATTTGAACTGGACATTTTCTGGTTCATGCCTTACTGCACTTTCTAGTAAACATTAGTACTATGATTTTTTTTAAATGAGAAAACTGCTCATCCTCATATACCAAAGTTTGGTTTAGAGATTGTCTACCTTGCTAAATCTGATGCACCCAAAATATGGTGCCTTGCAGATGTTTAGCTTTTTGTGGATGAGAGATGAGGGAATGCATTCATTCAGAGGGCTCTAAGTCAGGGAAGATTGATGAGTATGGAAAGCTGTTCTTCTTTCCAGGTATCAGTTATCTGTCAGATTCGATTACATAGATTAGATTAATGGAAAAAACATTCAGAGCATACCTTATGAAAGAACTTTGAAAATATCTCATCTGCCTGATTCTTTTTGCTAATTGCGTTCCCTAAGCACTGCATTTTTAAGGCACTTGTTTCTCCTTTGTTTTATGCATTACAGTTCTGGATCCTCAATGAAAAAAATCTTATAGATCATAGCATAAAAGGAATATATCTTGAACTCTGCCTCCTAAATATCTCCTCTTCCTTCTCCTTGCAAGTCTTTTGCTTATCTATGCTTATGAAGACTTGCAGATTGGAATGTATGAATGTGTTATTCACAGGAACAGTCTACTATCCCCTCATCAGCTGTCTCATGAGAATAAAGTTCTGGTTCATTCATGTATAACACCAATTATTGGAAGGAATTTACTTATTATTTATTTATCAAATTTATGTGGCTGCCCATCTCACGCAAAGTGACTAGGCAATGTACAGTAAACTCAACAATTAAAACATTCTACAGAAGTCACTTAATAAAATTAAACATAAGTAAAAAGATTGTGAGAGGGAATGCATCAGAATGTTACATGTGATACAGGATTTTTTCTCTGTGTGCTAATTCATTTAAGCTCTGCAAAATTGGGAAGAGTTTAATTAAATAATGGTGCACGCTCAGGGATTTTAGGCTAAAAAGATGAGGGTTAGGAACTGGCCTTATGCTTCCAGTTGCTATTTGTTAGTGGCGTATCCAACTGTGTGGGCTTCCTTGATTTTTATGCTTTTATCTTGCATTTTACCAGTCTTCCTGGTGATGTTTTCACAACTTTTACTGGATTCAGAATTGCAATTGAAGATTTAGGTCTGGAACAAGGAAGAAAGAAACCAGAAATTCTCAATCAAGAACAATTATTAGTTGTGGCACTGTGGCCTTCAAACATTAAAGCAAATATCTGGAGTCCCCACTCAAAGGTTTTTGAGTATCCAACTTTTAAAGGACCCACTGCATTGTAGGGATGAGCTTAAGACTTCTTGTCCTTTGTAATGTATTCAGTTGTTAAGAAAAGTTGTCTCTTGTCAAACTAGTTTGTAAGTGATAGATCATCAGTGATAATCATGACATTATTCTCATTACTCTCAATTTAATTCCATAGAAATAATACTCTCCAACACTTTATATCTCCAATTTGCGTATCTTTACATGCGGTTAATCAATGGACTTTAAATCAGTACAAATTTAAGAATGAAAAAAGTCACATAATTTAAAAACCAGTGATTCTCTCTCATACACACACACACACACACACATATGCTGGTTTTTATAGATGTTATTTATCTGTCCTTAGCTAATTCTCCTTTGCATATATACATAATGCATACATGGATTCCTGCTCATTTTCTGTTAGTCATAGTACAGAAAAAAATAACAGATTTAAACCTTCCAGGGATTAAAATCAGGTTCAGAAATCCATCTTTTCCTGCTGAGACAAAACAGGTTTTGATATAATAAGCAGTGTCTTCTCTGCAGAGAAACTGTATTAATTGAATGTATAAAAGTCATTCCTCGGTAAATGCTTGTATATTAATTTGGAGATTAAAGCAAAATTTCCTTTCTAGAAATACGGAAAACAATGTATAAGTGAATACATTTTTGTAATATTTGTATAGCAAAATGTGAACTTGGGAGTTTTTGAAAAGGCATTCTAATTTACATCTAGCTCCCTCCACTTCCCATGGAATACATATGTGGGCATCCAGAGTTTTATGCCGTATAATGAATAAGAGATTTAGATGTATCTAGAGATGTTAAATTTCGGTTCATTATTTCTAAATCACAAGTTAGGGCGCAGAATTATATTCATGGGATGAGGAGGTTGGGGGTGGTTAAGTGCAAAAAAAGGCTTGTTTGCAATCAAAATTAAAAAATGGTACTTGATTTTGAAATAACCTTTCTCTCTCTGTCTCTCCCCTCTCCCTTATTGATTTGTTTTGCAGGTGAAATATCTGGATATACCATGCTTAGATGTTGAAAAAAGGAATATCAACTCCAAAATTGTGTTTCTGTGTGATTAGAACAATATATTTGATGGTAAGACTATAACATTTGAAGCTGTATGTAATTTATCTTTTTATACAATATAAACATTTGATGTTTACAGTAGATTGCTGAACTCTGCAGTCTGTTCTCAAGCTGAATCTCTGCAGGTGTACTGACTACCATTTTTATGAAATACAACCAGAAGATTAGAGAAGGTGTTTGTGGAGTGGAGTTTTATTTTTAAAGTTACCCTTGGTGAAATTTCAGGTTGGTTGGGTATTAGAAGTTTTTGAATTGGTGACAATGTTGTCAGTAAGGATTGAAATTTACTGTTGATTATATTCAGAACCACATTGTGATACAACAAGTAGTTATACTGCCTAACTATAGCATTGTCATGACAACTAACTCCTTTTTCCTTGGGAATTGGTTCTACATTAAGCAGTACGTCTTGTAATTCAAGAGTAAAAAAAAAAGTTATTTTAATCTTTTAAAAGAAATATTTAATTCCTTATTTTACTCTTAAGTTCTGTGACTATTCACCAACTTCAAGTTTGTATATTTGGAATGTGCACTATAATAAAGTGGAACAAAAATTAAATACATGTAGGCCATCTCAAGAGTAACAACCTGCATTCTACAGCCTGTAATTGTTAAGCTGAAGGCTTCTGACAGTTGGTTTTCTTGATGAACGAATACCGTTTTGAAAGAAGTGAAGTATCATTTGCTCTTGTTGACAGAGCATTTCCTTATTGCCTGGTAGTCAGTGATTAGAAGCCAGGGTCATTGAGAGCAGTAGAATTACGCTTGTAAACTAAGAGCCCTTGACAGCTTCTTTCCTTCTTATACATTTTTAACCTTTTTGAAGAGGAGGGGGGATATTTGTATGTATATTAAAAGGATGAAATTTATAAAACAACTGGGATAGTTTTAGTTTATGAAGCACACTGAAAGTATCTTTAAAAGGCCTTATGAGATATATACTTGAAACATATGTTTTGTTTTTGTAGAAGTAGGTTCTGGCAAACAAAAGTATAAAAGTGGTCCATCCCAAAAACCTGATATACCTGGCTAAGCCGATGCTATTTTGCTGAGCAGTGATTTGACTGGCAGTTCAGAATCCTAAGGGTCCTATTCTTCAGCCTGTTCCCCCACATAATGAATACAAAAAGATAGTGGTACAATTTGGCAGCTAGTAGGTTTCTTTTACAGAATAGGTAATAATGTTTCCTATCTTCGGTATGAACTACAGCCTCTGCCTCTGTGTGTGCGTGCATGCTTGTTTGTATGTATACTTGTACTTTTTTATTGCCAAAAAAGGTTTAGCAGAAGCTAAAATTTACGTATTGTTTCAGATTAAATATAACATGTTGTTTATTTTGGATTATGTTGTTAAGCACTGTGAAATTTGGAGAGAAAATAGAGAAAACAATAAAGCCTGAGTTTTCTTACACAATTTTATTATTTAAATTAATATAAAACTTGCCTTTACTGTATGTATATAGGGTACTTGAGGTAATGAGCTATTTAAACTGCAGTGGAAATTACAGTATTTTTAATAGTGAAATTTTGTATGTTATATTGATAAGGAAGCACTACTTTCCTACTGTCTGAATTCTCTTCTATCACTTGTGTTTTGCATGCCCCTTCCCCATTTCTAAAGTACTATCTGTGGTTATTCCATATTGATTCTTGAGGAAAATATCCCCATTTAAAATCTGTATTTAAAAATTCTGTGGTTGTTAAAATATAGTCTCTTTGCTTATTCTTTTGATGTTGTTGTAGATGAGAGGGCTGTGCCTCTGCTGGATTTCTACATCTATATATTGACATTTGATTATATAAAATCAGAACATGAAAAGTCCATCTGGTCTAAATTCCTATTCATTGAAGTACTGTAGTTCAAATTAAAATATCTCTTGCTTCAATTCATCCAACAAAGTGGGGCATGCCAGCATCCTAATTAACTGGTTTTAATGTCAGTTTAAAACTACTGAAGCTCACTAGTCTTTAAGTCCACTGGAGCTGGGCAGCTAATCAATTCATATAAATAAGTCCCTAGACTTCATTTTGCCCCTTTTTAAAGCTACAACAACATTTGCCTTTCTTCACTGATCTTGCATAATTTCTTCAGGATTTCTCAAAGATAATACAGTTTTTCAGCCAAACTTTTGCTGCCCATTCAACTTGCTTTTCAATTCCCAATAGAATACATAGCCTCTTATTGTAGAAAACCAAACTATAGTAGAATTTAAGTAGTTAAGCTTTTTCATTTGATTTTTGCTATGTTAACCTAGCAGGATCTAAATAATCTCTTTTTTTTATTTGCATCCCTCACTATCCTTTGCTTATTCTGAGTTTTAACTTTCCTGACATCCTTATCATGTTTGGCCCTCTGTAAGCATATCTTTTCGGTGACATGTCTCTTTTCCCATCTCTCTATTTTTATTTTCAAATTGTTTCTAAGTTTTGGGGGCTGTCCATCATTTTTTCTGCTTTTTGGAACTGTTTCCAACTTTTCCTTTAATTCTTCCTTTTTAAAGAAACTCCCATGGAAGATGAGCTACTTTTTCAGTTAACATCTCCTGCCACGGAATCCTACTTACCATTGGTCTGAGTTTATTAAAATCAATTTTTTTAAGGCCAAGGTGAATACTTGATTATACTTCCTCCAGTCTCTGAAGGAGAAAGTTTGCAACAAGGCAAGTGAAGAATTTCAAAGAGAGACCATACTTTGCAGACAAAGCTGGCCTCTTAACAAGTATCAAAATAATTAAAGCCTGCACTGATACTAACATAGATGCTGTTAATGGTGGCACACGTTTCACATTTGTCAGAAGCCAGCTGTGAAGCTTGCAAATTGCGATCATGTGACCGTGGGGAGGCTGCAATGGTTGTAAATTCGAGGACTGGTCATAAAGCTACTTTTTCAGTGCTGTTGCAAGTTTGAACAGTTGCTAAACAGGCAGTCATTAACCGAAGACTGTCTGTAGGGCAACTCATCCTCCCGTCTTATTGCTTCAGTTTCTTTTGTACAAACTGAATAAACACCAGTTGTATTTTCAGTTATGGAGCTTATGCTACCAGAACTTGGGTATACCTATCAAGTTATATCTTGTGTCATTCCTTCCCCTGCATAATACTTACTGTCTTAACAGACTTTAAGGAGTGGTTACAAAGGCTTCAGTTGGTCTAGCTGCTTCTTGGCAATTTAGCAATATGTAGAGAAATATACTTGTTACCATGGTTATAGCTATTCAGTTTTTACAATAGTTTTTACAATCTTTACAATATCAAGATTTTTTGGACAAATTTTTTAAAAAAGCTCAAATCTAATGATGTTACTTTAGCACATCACTATTGCACTGTTGAATTGGTCTCTTTTCTTATCCCACTGAATCCTTATAATTACAGTTTAATATCGAATATTTTTGTTTCACAAAAGTTCAATTCCAGAAGAGACATTTATTCCACTAAATCAGGATAACCATTTGTAATCCTTGTATTGAAATCTGTGTTCTTCATGTGTACCATGTGATCTAGTTAGCTTAAGTGATATAACCCTTCTCTAAAACAAAAAGCAATAGGTATATAGATTGGTACTTGTCACTGATTATTTTAGCTCTGTCCTAAGGGATGATTTATAGAAAGAAGAGCTAAAATTTATTCAGCATTAGGTAAATTTTAAATTTTTAGATAGCATACTGGTTGGATTAGAATACATTGTACTGTACAGAAATGGAACATGATTAACTGTTTGTATGGACCCTGCAAATATTCCAAATAGAAGTAACATTGCATTCTGTTCATAAAAATTGGAAATACAGGTATTCTTCACTTAACAACGCTAATTGGTACCAGAAACTCGGTCATTAAGCAACATGTTCATAGGTCAAAAAACCACATGAACAATGCTGCGTAGCAGTGGCAGTTCCACAGTCCCAGTTGCTGTTGTTGAGGACTGTTTGGGTCATTAAGTGAGGACTTCACGTGACCATGACTTGCAACTTTTGCTGGCTTCCCCAGTGACTTTGTATGTTGGAAGCCGGCAGGGAAGGTCACAAATTGCAATCACATGACTGGGACGCTGTGATGTAATCGTGAGCTGGGCACTGAGTACCCAAATCATGATCATATGACTGTGGGGATGCTGCGATTGCTGTAAGTACAAGGACCGGTCGTAACTACCACTTGTTCAGTGCCGTCGTAAGCTTGAATGATCACCGAACAAGTGGTCATTAAACAAGGACCATCTGTAGTGATTTTGATGTGACTGTACCACTACTTCATGCTTAATTTTCTTTTAGACACATAATTGTCGGTTATAGGAAGGATTGTTCTAATAACCACAAGCAGTCTCCTTTACCTCTTGGGTCTAATACATGAATCTTAAACTTCTTTTTTTTCCTTATCAGTGCACTTGTATCATACCATTCTAGATAGAAAACTTGGAACTCTTCACATAGAACAATCAAGTCAGTTTTATTTTTGAGAATGAATGAATAGTAATATTTTTGATATTATTTAATCTTACCTTTTCATGATCCCAATAAATAAATTCAGATATTAGTCATGCTGAAGTTAAGAAATACTTTCATTTAGAGTATAGCTCTGCAAATGCTTTGGAGATTTGAACATGCAATATTGGCAGGCTACTAAATAATTTATTTGTCCAGTCTCTTGATTTTTGTGCTTTGTGTACATGAATGAGTCTATACAGTGCATGTAAGTCCATTCTAAGAGCTTCATTAGTAGTACAAAAACAAATAAAAGGTAAATATTCAAATCGGCATGTTATTTTGCAAAAATATGTAGAAATTGCATTTATAATCAAGTTCCTTTATATGTAGTCAAATAGCATTATAAACTTCTTAATTTTCCATTATCAGGTATACCCTTTCCTACCTCCCAGTCATTGCATGTTACTTCCACTATCTTGATCCTGAAACAATTTTGTATCCCACATAATAAAAGTAGAAAAATTTTGCTGGAGCTAGGTAGCTGCATTCCTTTGTGTGCTTTGTCTCTTACACATAGGTCTACACCCTGAGAGTTCACAAAAATGAACTCATGGTAGGACTGGGAGTGGGGAGTTTGCCCTGCTGTTGTTTTGCCTCTTGGGGAAATGAAAGCTAATGAGCATATCAGTGCTAGGGTTATGTAGTGATAGAGCTCACAGCCACAGAAGAATTGGAATGGTGTTTCTTTTGAGATGAACAAAGCAGTCATGCCACTTCTAAGTAAAATTGTGGGCCAGATTTTGTTCTTATTTATTCCAGGTTTTATATCACATTGCAGTGTATTTAGATTTTTAAGGAATATTATATATCATCATTATATATTATGCAACAAATCCTTGTGACACCTGCACAACCACATTCCACATGGCAGTTAAAATAATAAAGAGTACTATCTGTATTGGGATAAGAATGGGACAGAAGCAGTGGAAATATTACAGAAATTCTATGAAACATGTCATTGAGGGAGGACATTTGGATTGTTTAACAAATAACATCCTCTGTTTTTGTATAAAATAATCGCTTATACTTAAGACTCTTAACTAAACAGACATGTTTCAAGATACACTATTTTCAAATTAGGTTTTAATATTTATGGATACTGTGCTGCTGCATCTTATGTTAATAGAGTGCCTCCATGAAAATCCTAGCTTATACCTATTAGCTGCTTCCCCATAAGTTTTTCTGATCACTCTTCAGGTCCATTCAGTTACAGCCATAAGCTTTCTAAACATCTTGCCAGAGTCCCCCATTGTGAGTTCTTCCATAGTCTCCATGTTAATGTTTCTGGTGGAAGTACTCTGAGTATTTGTACTTGGGGAAGAGATGGAAACAAAAGGCTGTCAATATAACACAAAATATGTGATGGCCTTGCTGGTTCAGTACATTCTGAAAAAAATGCATATGGGAGTAGCTGGGGAAGAATATTTCCATGGAGTCTTGTGGGAGCTGCTCTATGAACATAGAATGGAGGATTGTATTGTGTGGCTCAGATCTGGAAATTCCTTTCATTAATGGAATAGAATTGTCAGTAATGGAACAAAGCTTTCCTTCCTTTTCCTTCCCCCTCCAAGTTCTCTTCCTGAAGCTAGGAAATCATTGCAAAAGTTGCTTGGTGTTGCACAGGGGAATACAGATGAATGAATGAGTTTATGGAAATTATGCTAACCATGCAAATTAAGGAACAGTTACTATTCAAGCTATGCCTTCAGCAGGCTATTGCTATATCTACTTGGTTTAGGACTGGAAAACTGCTTCTTGGGATTTTGTTTAAATCCTAAGTTAATTGATAGTAGTAATTCTTTTCTTATGAGACAGTTATAATTGCAAGTTAGTGTGTGTTAGAATTAGGGTTTGCTTTGAAAAGTAGTTGAAGTTGAAAGGAAGCATTTTTGTTCAGATCCTTGTTGAATCTCTCATAGTGAAATGAATTCTTTTAGAGGTACATAAGGCTCTGGAGATGACCAGCAGTGTAGCTGATCCAATAATGCCATGTACTAGTTCTTCCTCTTGCCTCAACTTCAAGTACAGTTCTTAATAGTATGGGTAATTTTGAATGTGTCTCATTCACAAGAACAAAATTGAAAATATTTGTATGACATATCCATTTAAGCACTTCAGCCATGTCAGAGTATAAAATATAATAAACAATTACTACTTTAATAGTCGGTAATGGTCAGGTGTCCAAGGGAAAAAAAAAGTAAGATGTAACTTTATTTTGGTAGTAACCTCTCTGCAGGAGCTCCCCTCCTGTGGAGCACTCCCCCAAGATATAAACACAAAAACCCTACTTTTAATATTTGGGAAGCTTTTATCAATATGTATTTTTCAATGCAGATTTGGAGACTGTGGCAAGAATGGGTAGAGTTTGGGATGAATCTGATTGCTTGGTGATAAAAGGTATCATGGTTTTATGATTGTAATAACCTAATTGTGGATTTATCTTTTTTATTATTGATATATTGATAATTTTTGATAATTATATTCATTACTGTATTATATATTGTATGCTATTGCTTGTAAATTGCTTAGAGTGTTGAGACTGAAACAGTATAAAACATTCATAATTAGTAAATTATTTATTTAAATCATAGATATAATGGATAAATATAAATAGCAATTGTGAAGAATGTTTTGTGTCTTCATCAAATTTTGTTTCTATTAGATTGGCTCAACTTTACTTTGGACACCTGTAGCAACTGCTCTATTTTTTATGTCAAATTATGTATTTGAATACTTTATAAAATCAAAATTAAAGTTCTATCACAATTGCATTGCTCAAGGTGGCATTAACAATCTAGCTTAGTAGTAATAGCAGTAGGAAGACCTTTTCTTTCTAGTTGGTTGGTTTGTGGAAGTATCAGTTTTACTATAGGCAGTGTTTCTTTAACAGTCCAATATGGTGTGATATATTTCCTCTCTTATCTCTGTGCCCACAGAGATTGTGTCTGTGTTTCTTAGAAAACAGGAGAATATATTCCACTTTGGAAATCACATTGCATTATCACAGATAACTGAGAACTTGGTTTTCTACTTAAACATGCATTTTCCCATTATATTGATCAAAATTTCCATTTTATTTAATTTTAGTTTAGTAGTATCCTCACTGGCTGTATCTTAGCCACACTCATATAATTACAAGGAGCTTCCTTCCACTTTTCCTATCTTCTATTTAACATACAGTCGTGTGAAAAAAAAGTACACCCTCTTTGAGTTCTATGGTTTTATGTATCAGGACATAATAAAAATCATCTGGTCCTTAGCAGTTCTCAAAAGTAGGTGAATACAACCACAGATGAACAACAACACATGACATATTACGCCATGTCATCATTTATTTTACAAAAGGAAAGCCAAAATGGAGAAGCCATGTGTGAAAAACTAAGTACACCTTATGATTCAATAGCTTGTAGAACCACCTTTAGCAGCAATAACTTGAAGTAATCATTTTCTGTATGATTTTATCAGTCTCTCACGTCATTGTGGAGGAATTTTGGCCCACTCTTCTTTACAACATTGTTTCAGTTCATTGAGGTTTGCGGGCATTTGTTTATGCACAGTTCTCTTGAGGTCCTGCCACAGCATTTCAGTTGGGTTGAGGTCTGGACTTTGACTGGGCCATTGCAACATCTTGATTCTTTTCTTTTTCAGCCATTCTGTTGTAGATTTGCTGGTGTGCTTGGGATCATTGTCCTGTTGCATGACCCAATGTTGGCCAAGCTTTAGCTGTCGGACAGATGGCCTCACATTTGATTCTAGAATACTTTGGTATACAGAGGAGTTCATGGTCGACTCAATGATTGTAAGGTGCCCAGATCCTGTGGCTGCAAAACAAGCCCAAATCATCACCCCTCCACCACCGTGCTTGACGATTGGTATGAGATGTTTGTGCTGATATGCTGTGTTTGTTTTTGCCAAATGTGGCATTGTGCATTATGGCCAAACATCTCCACTTTGGTCTCGTCTGTCCAACGGACAGTGTTCCAGAAGTCCTGTGATTTGTTCAGATGCAACTTTGCAAACCTAAGCCATGCTGCCTGTTCTTTTTAGAGAGAAGGGGCTTTCTCCTGGCAACCCTTCCAAACCATAATTGTTCACTCTTTTTCTAATTGTACCATCATGAACTTGAACATTTAACATGCTGACTGAGGCCAGTAGAGTCTGAGATGTAACTCTTGGATTTTTTGCAATTTCTCTGAGCATTGCATGGTCTGACCTTGGGGTGAATTTGCTGGGATGTCCACTCCTGGGAAGATCGGGAACTGTCTTGAATGTTTTCCACTTGTGAATAATCTTCCTCACTGTAGAATGATGGACTTTAAATTGTTTGGAAATGGCCTTATAACCCTTTCCAGATTGATGGGCAGCAACAGTTGCTTCTCTAAGATCACTGCTGATGTCTTTACTCTTTGGCATTGTGTTAACACACACTTCAATGCTCCAGACCAGCAAACTCCTAAAACTTCAGCTGTTATAGAAGTAGTCACACTTGCTGATGATCAGTTGATCAAGGGCATTTGATTAACAGCACCTGGCTGCTACTTAGCCTCTTCATACCTATGGAAGGAGTAAGGGTGTACTTAGTTTTTCACACATGGCTTCTCCATATTGGCTTTGTTTTTGTAAAATAAATGATGACCTGGTGTAATATGTCTGGTGTAATATGTCTGGTGTAACCTGGTGTAAATACATCTGAGGTTGTATTTACCTACTTTTGAGAACTGCTACGGACCAGATGAGATGATTATTATTATATCCTGATACGTAAAACCATAGAACTCAAAGAGGGTGTAGTTTCTTTTTCACATACTTTATGTACTGTGTTGTATAATCACAAAATTAACTGATCATTTCTCTTGTTGGTAAAATAAATGTTGCTAAACAGAAACAAAACAGTCCAGGAAGTTGATTTGTTACTAATTGACTTGGATTTTTTTAAACTTCAGTTCTTTTTCACTTGTATTTAAAATCTAGGAATCTGTTAAAATGAAGTTAAATCCAGTTTTACTTCTTTTCCTGATTGACAAGCACAGGAGAGAGTGCTTTCATGAAGTTATTTAATAAGCAACAAATAAATCCACAAATAACAAATAAATTATAGAGAATTAGGAGAAATGAAAGCTTGAATACATATACAAAAATCCTACAGAGTGGGAAGGTGCGGTTGGAGAACTCTTGACAGCTGAGTGACATATAATTTGGAATTAAAGACTGGTGAAAAACAAATAAGCTAAAGAAATATTTGGATATATGTTGTTGAAGAAAAAGTTAAATGCATATCAATTCATTTTAAGGCTAAGAGAAAATAATTAAGTTTTATAAATGTTAAATAAAATGAGAAATGTCAGAAAAAAATGATAGGAGTAGAATATGCAAATCATGTCTCCCCCCTCCATTGGTGCTGTATTCCTATTTCTTTCCTAAATGAATAGTGTGAAATCTCAACTCCCCTCTAAAACATTTATAAGTATCCCTAAATTGCATTTTTATTAGCCACCAAATACTTGCAGTCTTTTGGAAACCTTGACTAACCAGACCTTAAAATCTTCCTTAAGAAAGAAATGTCTGAGCCATAGACACAGCTCAATAGAAATTCCGATAGTGGTGGATCTCAGCTGTACAGGAAGCTGGCTCATACTAGTGTACTTACTGCCCCCTTTCCCTCATGCTTGTTTAGTCACACAACAGCATGAATCATACTTGGTCAGTAGAAGTCAGTACATAAATTCATTCATAAAACCAGGTTTCATGGTCTCTGTTGGAATACGACTTACAGAAATTATCTCACAACTTGAAAGTATGGCTAAATGACACTGCTTTTAATATGATGATTTGAGTTTAATTCTTAACAGTTATGCTTTGAAGGCAGATAATGAGGCAATATAAAGCTTAATTCAGTATTCAACTGAGTGAACTATGATGTAGCTCATTTGACATCAAATTTATTTATAAAATAATTCTCTTAAACATTGAAACATTGAATGAAGTACAAATTCAAACCAATTAAGACAGATATTCTGTAGTTCAAGACTGAATATCAGTTGAGCACTCAGTTTCAAAGAGGGGATACATACACAGAAAATCATAAATATAGGCTACATGATACTACTGTTAGATGGACTCACAGTTGGCTGAATGACTATATCAAACGAGTGCTCATTAAAGGCTCCACCTCAGTTTGGAGGGAAGTACCAAGTGTAGTGCCACAAACTCTATCCTGGGTCTTGTGCTGTTCACCAGTAACTTGAGGAAACATGTATAAAGTTTGCAGGTGACACAAAGCTGGGAAAGGTGGCTAATAGAAGTTCAAAAAGATCTTATTCAGGCTTGAGCAGTAGGCTGAAATGAATAGGATGGAATTTAACAGGGAGAAATATAAAGTTATGCATCTGGGTAGGAAAAATGTGAGGCACAAGTCTAGGATGGGGAGACCTTACTTGACAGTAGTACATGTAAAACAGATCTGAATATTCTTATTGAGCACAACTGAAACATGATTCAGCAGTGCAGTGTAACTGATAAAAGGCAAATGCTATCTTGATGTACATTAACTCCTGTTAATGTACATCAAGATAGCATTTGCCTTTTATCAGTTATATAGAGTCAAGATTGCAGAAAACAGTTGTTCCATTCTTCTCTGCCCTGGTTACATCCCATTTGGAATACTGTGTCTATTTCTGGCTATCACAGTCCAACAAAGAAGTGACAAATCGGAGTTACTTCAACTGATTTCTGCCAAGATGGTGAAGGTTTTAGAAACCAAGCCCTATAAGAAATTATTAAAGGATCTGGCATATTTAGCTAACAGAAGAGTTGAGAGGGTGTGCAATATGATATCAGTCTTCAAGTATCTGAAGGATTGTCACACAGAAAAGTGATCTTGCACTGAGCAGGGGTTGGACTAGATGGCCTCTGTGATTTATTTACTTACTTGCTTGCTAACAGGATTATATGCTGGTCCAGTTCAACAGAACACTTGGAAGTGATTTTGTGAATTTATGTGTACTCTTCTAAACTACTGGAAATCCATGTGGAATCAGCAGTATGCAAATCCGTGGAGTTTCATGTCACTGCATTGTATTAGTTGTAAAAAATATAATTTTCAAGCACCTGAAAGTTCCTGGTTTGTGTAATGCTTTCATACAATGGGTGAGGTATTTGGCATTAATTCTTTTCTGTCTGTGTTGGGCGTAATTTTTTATAAAGTCAAACCTATTCAGAATGTTTTTTATAATTGTAATAGTCAGGTTTACTAAGTTAACTGCAATATTTTGACCAGCAAGTCTAAATAAATTAGGGGTTTGAAATTGTACTAGCCTGCTATCTGTTAAATGTGAGATTCCATAGGCTAATTGCTATGTAAGTAATATTTTTGAGAATTACATAAGTGCACATTTTTGTAATGCTTGAAGCACATGGTAGAACCCTTGAGTTTTAGAATCCTACACATTAGCTAGTGGTGATACCTATGTCTGTCTCTTGGTATCTTCTGAAGGAAGATTAAATGTTGCTGATTCAGCAGAGGGGTGGGTACAAGCTAATCAATTGAAGCTGAATCTTGGTAAGTTAGAGGTACTCTGATGAAGTAACATTTGGGTTTGGAATATTGGTGTTTAACTTCTGCATTAGACTGCATTCTCCCAGAATACAGGGAGAAAGCTCAGAAATGTTCCTTCATCCAATGTTGTTGCAATGGCTCAATGGCATGGAGCATCTTTTAGTTGCTTCTTCGTTAGTTGTAACCTTCACTGGATAAAAATAGATTTACCATAAAATCCATGCGTTGTTAATCTATAACTTTGATTAGTGTGATATATGCTACTTTTAAATGGTTTGGAAGCTTCAGTTTCTGCAGATCCTGATCTAGAATTCTGATCTGTTTCCATAATAAAGGCATATTTAACTAATTCTTAATGAATTAAGTTGGGGCTCAGCCATCTGAAGGTATGCCTCCTCCCATATATCCCTGCCCATGCACTAAGAACTTCTCTGAATACTATTAGTGGGAGAGATACATTACACGTTTCATGAAAATGTAATAACACACTGACTTTGAAATGCTCTCCCAATAGATTTTGATTGAAAGCAACTTTCACAATAAAAAAAAGACCCCCCCCCCCTTTTTGCTTGTGTTGCAAACACAAGAGGCTATTTCAGGATTTTATGCTTACACTCTTTATTCTATTTTTGTTGTTGGCACTCTATTAATTTATTTCTGTAGAATGCTTTGTGCTGCTTGAAACACAGTTCAAGTAGGATAAAGCTTAAATTTGTGTAGGCTAGTTTTACATGCATTCTTGATACCTCCCCAAAAGTTTGTAAGCATTCATAATGTTTTCCACATGATATATTTATACAAATGTTCCTGAGATGCCAGAAAAGATAGCAAACCATTTGATATCTTATGTTAAAGCAAACGGTCCTGGATGAATGCAAGATGTACAGTGCCATTTTCTCTGCTTTTGACTTTGTGATTTCTATACTTTGGTAATGTTTTTTCTTTGTTTCCTTTTACTTTGTAATCTGTGGGCATACATATGTTTGTGACTAGTGGACTCTGCCACATTTATTTATCTGCTTGTATTTTGTGATATTGTATATGTGTGCATAACTTCTGGGATTGTATGTGGTATGCCTCCCTGGCATCCTGTCACTGTTAAGCCTGTTCCCCTGGAGGGGCAGTGTGTGTGCATGGTCTCTCTCTTTTTCTCTGTAATTGAATTCTTTGCACAGATCCACTTCATGGAAAATATTGTAAGGGTGTTTCATTGACATACTCTAGTGATGATTATGCCTTGCTTCAAAGGACAAATAGTATCTCATTAAAGATTTGTATTTGGACTAGAAAGTACAGATATATTCTTTTTCCTAACTTGTATAGTGTTTTGTACTTCCCAGTGGAACTCATATCTTCCATTCTTGTTATATTAGAACATTTCCTCACAGGGAAGGTTTTAGGAGTTCTCTTCCGGGTAACACAGCAGTTCAGGACGAATGAAATACACATCCTTATTATCTTGTGCTATGTGTGTAGTATAGAGAGGTGACCTCTGCTAAAACATGTATCGGTTGTTCCTTTTCACCAACAGTTATAACTGAAGGGTAGAATTGATAAGAATAACCAACCTGTTTTGTTTCAACATTAAATGCAAAAACAGGGGTTCCAGACTTTGGCATCATGCCCTCTTTTTTATTTTTTTAGAAATCCACCTGCCTCTCCACCGTTCATTTTAGCCAATTCCCCTTGTAATGAAATTTAAATGTATAATTAAAATTTATTTAAAATGCTATTGTACTTCTTTTTCATTGTACTTCCTTTCTTATTTGCAGCCATTTTATATTAATAAGAATATATTAAAATATCTTTTGAATTTCTCAGATTAATTTAACAGATGTGATTTAATTTAATGGCTCCCAATATTGACATATACTATTACAATTTAAGGGTCATTACAGGGAAGGAGTATTTGTTAAAGCTGAGTGTCTAATAAATCTAAATCTAAAGGTAGAAAAACATGGTAAAATAGGGTTAGGAATAGGAAGAAAAGAGTGAGGATTGTTATTTCCTGTTTGACTTGAGGTGAGGCAAAGGAGGTTGAAAGAAGAAGTTGCTCCTCCCAAATGGTAACAAAGGAGAAGAAACACAATGTTCATTTATTCTTAACACTAGTTTATGAAACAATAGTGGATGAAAATATAAGCAATGCATTTGTCCTTCCAGTAAAATTATTGTCTTTTCATAAGAATACTTTTCCTTTTTAAAAGTTA
Source organism: Python bivittatus (assembly GCF_059951505.1). Classification (NCBI taxonomy): domain Eukaryota; kingdom Metazoa; phylum Chordata; class Lepidosauria; order Squamata; family Pythonidae; genus Python; species Python bivittatus. The sequence goes on along the minus strand of NW_028277075.1, from coordinate 28,339,207 downwards.
TATCAATGATAGAAAATTCAAAATCTGGTCAATCTCTTAGTTATTTAAGTTCAAGGAAGTTTTTCTTCAGGAGATATTTAAGGAGGTATTTTAAGCAAGTACTGCGATGCTGAAAAAGGCAGTTTAATCTTAGGCTATATTAACAGGAACATTGCATCCAGATTGCAGGAGTTAATACTTTGTTGTACTCTGCACTGGTTAAACCACACTTGGGGTATTGTGTCTAGTTCTGGGCACCACTCTTTAAAAGGGTCATAGAAAAATTGGAGCAGGTAATTCATAGCAGAATAATAAGAGTTTAGAAGTCAAGCCCTGTTAGGACCATTTAAAGGCACCAAGCTTGTTTAGCATGCAGAAGAGGAAATTAAGAGAGGATATTGTCCAGTCTGTGTACATTTAAAAGGCTGTCATATGCAAGAGGAGGCAAAAACTATTCTCTTTTGAACCTAACACCATTATGCCAACAAGTTAAAATTAAAAGAAAGAAGATTCAGTATTAGGAGGGTTGTCTTGACAATAAGAGCTGTTAAGTAATAGAAGAGTTTGCTTAGAACAGTGGTATGCCTCCTCTTGCTAGGACTTTATTTCTAGCAAAGATTATACAGAATTATATAGCTTATACAGAAATATCCAGATAAAAAATATGACTATAAACAAATAATAGCAAAAGGGAAGAAAAAGAACTTCATATGGGGATAAACGATATCATCGGCTAGGCTTGTTTTAATAGGTGCAGTACAGCAATGATAATAGTTTTGCAGCTCTCTTAGTGATCTCAGAGCACTGATCCAGTAGCAGGAGATGGACTGATACCGGTAGTCCCCAGTTTAAGAAAGAGTTCCGTTCCCAAGGTCTGTCCTTAAGTCGAATTTGTATGTAAGCCGGAACAGTATTGTATAATACTGTATAAGTAGCATTGGGTAATTAACTCAAATCATTGTGTATTTGATTTGAATTTTGCTACAGTAGGCTCCGTTCTTAAATATGGGTCATCTGTAAGCTGGGCATTCTTAACCCGGGGACTACCTGTATAATCTTCCTATATTCTGCCAGGTCTGTTAAATACAAGGAGAATTAGAAGGTCAGGACATGGGATCCTGTAGAAAGAGCAGGTTGAAGTACATGATCTGGAGTCCCTGTTTCTTGAAATTCAGATAGGTCCAAGATGGTAAAGTTATACTTTCCTTCTAGTATTGGTGAGGATAGATACCGAACTGAGCTAGAGAGAAAGCTCTATATTGACCTAAGCTGTTACGGTTGTTTAGGTATTTTACCTGAATAAAAAGCCACACTGACAAGTATTTTTCTAAAGCTGAATATTCCAGGTTGAATAGTACAGGTAGTCCTCAACTTATTCATTTAACAACTGTTTGAAGTTACAGTGGCACTGAAAAAAGTGATTTATGACCAGTTCTTGCACTTACAACCATTACAGTGTCCCTATGGTAATATGATCAAAATTCGGGCGCTTGGCAAGCAGCATGTATTTACGACAGTTGCAGAATCCTGGGGTCACATGATCGCCATTTGCGACCTTCCCAGGGGGCTTCTGACAAGCAAAGTCAGTGGGGGAAGCCAGATTCACTTAACAACCGTGTGATTTGCCTAACCACCATGGCAAAAAAGGTCATAAAATCAGGTGCAACTCACTTAACAACCCACATTGCTTAGTGACAGAAATTCCGGTCCCAATTGTGGTTGTAAGTCGAGGACTACCTGTATCTGTTAGGTATTTAGTGATTTGAATATCTATGTCACTGCTTTGTATATTAAAGGCTGAAGAACATTAGTTCTCTATAAAGTTTATGTTTGAAATCTAAGCATAAGTTTAGATAAGTACCATGAATTATGATTTCACTTTCATAGTGCTTTGTGGCTCAGGTGGCTGCAGTTGGTATGGGGATAAGAATGAATGGACATTGATTAAGCTCTCACTTTTCACAGTTTGAATCCAGGTAAAGGGAGATACCACTCGTGTTTTGGAAGAGGTTTTATGGCTCTGAAGTGGCCATTTTCTTTCTTCCTTTGACAGCTTCTCCCTCCCTTCCTTGAAATGACATTAAAAGCATTATGGGACTACTGTTTAAGATTTATTGTATATAAGAAAGATTTTGATTTTATTTTTAAAGCTGAAATATTCCGTACATTAACTTTATTTTTATTTCATACTGAATCAGAGAAGAAATATTGAGTGCTGTCTATAATGGTATGAACTGGCATAGTGAGATGGGCTGAGTGGTTGCAACAGTAGATTAGAATTTCATTCTGTTGATTTAGGAGTGATATATATGGAAATTTGAAAGCTATTGCTCTTTTCTTGATCCAGTAAATTTATAAATAGGGTAAAAATAAAAGTTAAATAAATAGAATAAAAACAAATGAATTAAAATATGTTCAAAACTTTTGCTATTACTTTTTAACACCTTCTGGTATCTATCATCCAAATTTCAGATTTCCAAAATGTTTGCTCTTGTTCTGTGATTCAGAAAAACATTGACTACTGTATATTAAAGTACAGTATGAAGAAACAATTCTGAGTTGTGATTTTTGTGGCAGCAAATAACACATTTATGTTTTCTACAATTGCTATAAGCAAAAAAGAAAAAGAACTATGCAGTTCATGTTTCCTGTATTATAAAGTTACATTTACCTGTCTCATCAGGTCTGGCAGAAGGGACATGTTGCAGGTTCTGTCTACTAGACAGTGTCACCTAATGGAACCCAGGAGGAGAGCCTTTTCCGCCGCTGTACCCACCATATTGAACATCATTCCCCCCAAGGTCAGGCTGGCCCCAGCCTTGATGGCCTTCCAGAAAGATCTGAAGGCATGGCTTTGCCATCTGGCCTGGGGATCAGATAGTGGTGGTGTGAAGCTTATAAAATGATTGTACTGTTCCTGAATTGACTGTTCCTGAATAGACTCCCATTGTCTATATTGTATGGTTTTTGAATAATTTAATAGTTTTAATGTTTTTAAGGCTTGTATGGTTATTTTACCTTTTGTTTTTTTGGTATTGTTTTTGTTGTAATTTTGTAAGCTGCCCAGAGTCACATTTATGAGACAGGTGGCTATATAAATTGAATAAGTAAATAAAGTGATTTCACCCGTTTGTACCACTGATAATTCTTTTGACAACAATGATTTGAAGAAAAATTAATATTTACAGAAAAGTTAAGGCCTGTAATTGTCAGGTTTCCCTGTGTAGCAATGCAAAAAACCCCAAGAGTAGAATTCCAGGGACACAATACCTCAGATAACTAGGTTTATGGAACAAAAGCTACAAAGCCAATGTGAAAGAATTCCAGTGATGGTTGTGTATCAAATGTACATACTATTTATAGTAAAATCAAGGTTCATCATTCTTGCTCCTCTTTCTCCCACTGAAGTGATGCAATGGGTTAGATGGCCCTCTCTTTTGGGTGGGAGGCCCATTTCCACCTGCCTCTTGTTTTGATAATGGAGAGATCTGGATCAAGCTGTTTACTTTTGCATGTGTGAGAACTAACCTAACAGTATCTAATAATCTGTCTGCAGTGAATAGACAGCTATTCTATCCCCCCATTCCTTTTGAAATTTCCAATGTGCTAGTGTATTCCAAAGGATTGGGGCCTTCTGAAGCAGAACTGGAGGAAAAGGGTGGTGAACAGCCTGTTTCACAGATGGAAGTGAGATCATATATCATTGGATGTAACTCAATCTGTTAAGCAATTAAAAAGATGATAGTTTTTTTAAAAAGCACTTACTTGAATTCTCTTGAATTAAATTATTTCATTTCACTGGTTGTATTATTTTTTTTTAAGTGCTTTTGAGTCAGTGTTGATTCCTGGCGACTGGCTGGACTAGTCCCTGAAATTTTCTTGGCAGCATTTTCAGAAGTGGTTTGCCATTGCCTCCTTCCTAGGGCTGAGAGAAAGTGACTGGCCCAAAGTCACCCAGCTGGTTTGTGCCTAAGCTGGGACTAGGTTGTATTAATTACTCTTTGTAAATTATATTCTGATGAGGAGAAAGCCCCAGACTGTTGGTTTCTGCTGCTGATTCAAATAACTCCCATATATCCCTTGCCCATGCAAATAACTCCAAGATGCCCCTGCCCTGTGGAATCTGGGTTGTCCCCCCACCCCCTTTTTGGTTTTTTAGAAGGCTGTGAAGAGTTGCTTCTTTATGCTTCTTTACTCAAGCTTTACCCAAGCTAGGGTGACACTGGAGGCTGGTAAATGTATGGGGGAGTGTTGTTTTCGTGCTCCATGAAGAAAGAAAGAAAGAAAGGGAGGGAGGGAAAGAGGGTGGGTGGGTGTTTAATACTACTGCTTCTATCTTCCTTTTAGGACATGAGACTAATATTTTGGGATTCTGTAATTTCTAAACAATAATTGGAAATGATTTTAGAATGGATGAAGGCAAACAAATTGAAGCTTCATTTAGGCAAGATGGAACTATTTTAGGGATGAAATTGGCTGATCTGGATGGAACATATTTGGCTGATAATGCATGGATTGTAAATATTTCCCATGAAAGGTCAAGTTTGTAGCTTATGGAGGCTTCTTTGTTGGAAACACGGATCACAGTGGTAGCCAGGATGGCTTTTTATTAATTATTGTGGTATGTCTGCAGTGCTAACTAGGGAAAATAGATCTAGACATAATTGTGCATGGATTAGTTATTGCTTTCAATTTAAAGGAGAAATGAAATTTGGAGCACACATGGGCATGCAAATTACACCTGTCAGAAACTAAATGTGTTTTTCATAGAATTGCAGGGCAGCTAAAGAGGGATGCCTCACAGACTAGGAAAAGGTTCAGCTGCTTCTATTTAGAAGGATATAAATCACAAACATTTTCATTCGCTATTCTTTTGTAATCTACTGGTTAAGAATAAATGAGCCAATATTGTGTTCCATAATCCTTTTTTTCTTTTGGGACTTAGGAACTTTATTGAAAGACTTATTTTAGAGCAGGGATTCCTAAACTTGAAGAAATTCTGGCAGGGGATGGGTTAGGAGGAGGTTGTGAATTTTTTAGAAAGAAAAGAATCAGCATTTTTTTTTAAAAAAAGCCTGCACTTGGAGAGTAAGAGAGGACCACAGCTGTTGCAACTGCCACCAAAGGACACACAGTAATTTTGCTTATTGCCCCATGAGGAGTGAGAAAAGTCAGATCTGCCCATCTTTTCCCCCTTGAATGCAGAAATACAGTGGGGCAAAAAAGTATTTAGTCAGCCACCAATTGTGCAAGTTCTCCCACTTAAAAAGATGAGAGAGGCCTGTAATTTTCATCATAGGTATACCTCAACTATGAGAGACAAAATGGGGAAAAAAATCCAGAAAATCACATTGTCTGATTTTTAAAGAATTTATTGGCAAATCATGGTGGAAAATAAGTATTTGGTCACCTACAAACAAGCAAGATGTCTAGCTCTCACAGAGCTTTAACTACTTCTTTAAGAGGCTCCTCTGTCCTCCACTTGTTACCTGTAGTAATGGCACCTGTTTGACCTTGTTATCAGTATAAAAGACACCTGTACACAACCTCAGTCACACTCCAAACTCTACTATGGCCAAGACCAAAGAGCTGTCGAAGGACACCAGAAACAAAATTGTAGACCTGCACCAGGCTGGGAAGACTGAATCTGCAACAGGCAAGCAGCTTGGTGTGAAGAAATCAACTGTGGGAGCAATAATTAGAAAATGGAAGACATACAAGACCACTGATAATCTCCCTTGATCTGGGGCTCCACGCAAGATCTCACCCCGTGGGATCAAAATGATCACAAGAACGGTGAGTAAAAATCCCAGAACCACACGGGGGGACCTAGTGAATGACCTGCAGAGAGCTGGGACCAAAGTAACAAAGGCTACCATCAGTAACACAGTATGCCGCCAGGGACTCAAATCCTGCAGTGCCAGATGTGTCCCCCTGCTTAAGCCAGTATATGTCCGGGCCCATCTGAAGTTTGCTAGAGAGCATTTGGATGATCCAGAAGAGGATTGGGAGAATGTCATATGGTCAGATGAAACCAAAGTAGAACGTTTTGGTCTAAACTCAACTCTTCGTGTTTGGAGGAGAGAGAATGCTGAGTTGCATCCAAAGAACACCATACCTACTGTGAAGCATGGGGGTGGAAACATCATGCTTTGGGGCTGTTTTTCTGCAAAGGGACCAGGATGACTGATCCGTGTAAAGGAAAGAATGAATGGGGCCATGTATCGTGAGATTTTGAGTGAACACCTCCTTCCATCAGCAAGGGCATTGAAGATGAAACGTGGCTGGGTCTTTCAGCATGACAATGATCCCAAACACACCGCCTGGGCAACGAAGGAGTGGCTTCGTAAGAAGCATTTCAAGGTCCTGGAGTGGCCTAGCCAGTCTCCAGATCTCAACCCCATGGAAAACCTTTGGAGGGAGTTGAAAGTCTGTGTTGCCCAGCGACAGCCCCAAAACATCACTGCTCTAGAGGAGATCTGCATGGAGGAATGGGCCAAAATACCAGCAACAGTGTGTGAAAACCTTGTGAAGACTTACAGAAAACGTTTGACCTCTGTCATTGCCAACAAAGGATATATAACAAAGTATTGAGATGAACTTTTGATATTGACCAAATACTTATTTTCCACCATGATTTGCAAATAAATTCTTTAAAAATCAGACAATGTGATTTTCTGGATTTTTTTCCCCATGTTGTCTCTCATAGTTGAGGTATACCTATGATGAAAATTACAGGCCTCTCTCATCTTTTTAAGTGGGAGAACTTGCACAATTGATGGCTGACTAAATACTTTTTTGCCCCACTGTAAGAAGAGTCACCAAGCTGAGTGACCGTTTCATATTTCATCAGTGCAGGTGCTCTCCATCTCTCCTCCCACCTTTACCTGTTGCCCCTGGGACCCTTGGTCACTTCATTCCTTCTTCTGTTGCCCTACTTGTCTGCTTTCCACCTTGTTCCCAACCCTCTTTATATTTTGAAATCAGAAGGAACTGATTTCTTTTTATAACATTGCTTAAATTGTTATAAAATAGGCATGTTCCATATACTTATGAATGGTTGTGTTCCACTATTGTATCTCCGTTTATTTTAAAATGTATTTTGATTCTGAAGTCAGAGAAGCTATACAAACGTATCTATGGCGTGTGCCACAGCAATATAATTATTAGCTTCAATGAAATTTAAAGGAAGATTTTTTAAAAAGTATTCCTATATGGTTTCTTATTTAAAATAATCAAAGCAGTTAACATTAAAAATCATTGTAATGGATGCAGGAAAATTAGAAAATTGTTGAACAATAAAAGAAGTTACATTTCAGTTTGTTGTTTTATTTTTCTCCAACCTGAAAATGCTCTCCCTGTGACTAACAAAAATAAATATGATGAAAATATTAGAACCCATCCTTAAAACAACTAATAAAAATTATTAATCAGTAATAAACTCCATCAGGACATTTGCAGTTGAATTCCTCTTCACAACATATATAAAATGTTGAACAATATAAAGTTTTTTAATGTCTGTCTGATAAACTTCAATGCATGATGCTGTCTCCACTTCCCCTAATCCTAGTATAAGGCAAAGTCATTTTAGAAGTTGCCCACAGATTTCTTTTTATTTTTAAAATGTCTCTATAAAACCATGGGAACTCATAACCTCCTTGTCAACCTAATGTCCAATCTTTGTTTTCTGTAATTGAAAGCACATCGTTTTGTATTCTTTTTTCCAGAAAAGGAAAATCACTTGAACTAAAAATTTGGCTTCTTAACAGTTATATGAACAGTAGGGCTAAAATAAGGCCTAAAATCAATGATAAAATGATCAATAAATTTTTTAATAATAGTAAATTGAGTATGTGTTAATTGATTAACCTACTTCAACATGTTGGCTAATCTAGCCTATATTAAACAGTTTCCCAGAAATTTTACACTTAGTATCTATTAGTAGACAAAGACTCTGAAGTTATACAGTTGCAGGGCTCCCCTGACCCCCGCCTCAGCTACAATGTTTTCTCATACTCATGTAATCTCAAGGCTGAAACAGTTGAGTTGAATTTCAGGACGATATTTTTAAATTTTAAGTATACTGATTTTTAATTATTTTGCTGCTATCTTTTATCATTAATCTGTGCTTTATACTGATAGTATTTTAGTTGCACTGTGATCTAAGACCATAATGATATTTTCATTCAGTGTTGGCCTCTATACAGCTAAAAGTTACGAGCAGAGTGTGAGCCTTTCACATCATTCATTCATGCGTTGGCAGAATGTTCCTGCAAATTGTAGAGTATTGCTGTGGAGTTGTGATAGCCATGGCTAATAATCCCTGTAATGCCATTCCAGTGTTCTCCGTCCTGAGCAGATGCTGCAAATTCTTTTAATTCTGTGAGAGGCCATGCTTCAGGCTCTGGTTGATCTTTTGGGTTCATTTGGTGTTTCCAGCCAAGTGCATATTGCCTTTCCCATAGTCACCTATATAGGCATACTATATCCATTCAAGCCAATGAAAATGTGAATGCCGGATCTTATTCTCAACTATGGACTGTTGATCACATAGCTATTGAATATCCTCATCCACCATAAATCATGCAAGGAGATACCCAGGATTGTCTTTAAACATTTCTTCTGAAACACCTTCAACTTCTGTAGGTCCTGAGCAAACAGTGTCCATTTTTCTGCTGCATTTAGCAAGGCTGGCATGATGGCTGCATGAAATACCTGAACCTTCATTTTGAGGCCAAATATTTTCTTCTTCCAGAGCCACCATTGTAAGCTGGCAAAAGCCATTTTTATGCAACTGATGCGTGCAATTCAATGTATTTGAATTCATTCACTTGTATATTTGGCACACATCTGAAGGCAAGGTTAATTTGTGGGCCATCAGTTGACATGGCCTTGGTCTTTTTTCCTATTTACCTGTGGTCTAAGCTTCTTGCTCTTTTGCTTATGACATCTAATAATTCCTGTGCCTTCAGTTCTAATTCCTCAGTGAAAAACAATATCATTGGTGTATTGTTATCATTTGAAGTTTAGTTCATCTGCATCACATTGAACTCCCGTATGCCCAGATAAGCTTTTTCTCATTATCCAGTCTATCACCACATTGAACAACAGTGTTGATAGTACACACTCTGTTTTGACTGTGAAGGGACTGGTTTTGTAATCATGTACTTCAATCATTCATGAAGCTCAAGCTCAGATATTTTGGTCACCTAATGCGAAGAGAGATCTCTTTGGAGAAGACCCTGATGCTGGGAAAGATTGAAGGCAAAAGGAGAAGAGGACGGCAGAGGATGAGATGGTTAGAGAGCATCACTGAAGCAATGAGCATGAAACTGAGCAAACTCAGGGAGGCAGTGAAGGACAGGAAGGCCTGGCGCAATATGGTTCATGGGGTCACGAAGAGTCGGACACGACTTAACGACTAAACAACAACAACAACAACAACTTCAATCCTGCAAGAGATGCTGTCATAAAAGATAGCAAAGACTTGGATCATAGTATCTCCCCTGCCAGATAAGTATACTTGGATGATTTTGCTGGATATGCTGATCACCAAAGAGCATTCCATTTAGAGCCCTGGTGGATGCCACCAAAGGGACTCTTGAAATTAATAAATACAATAATTGTTTGCTTTCCACACTATATATATTCCTCTATATATACTCCTCAAGTACTTGCCTGAGATTGAAAATCTGTCCACACAGCCGTGGCGTCGTCTAAAGCTGCATTGTTCTTCCTGTGTGGAGAATTTTTACATTGGTTATAAGTGTGCTCTGATAATCTGTGCATGGACCCTTCCAACTACAGACATGAGGCTGATTCCATGATAGCTTTCATATTGTATCTTATTCTTTTTAAACATAGTAACAAAAAGTTTCCAATTGAGCAAAAACTGTTCTTTCTATAGCATTGAGAATAGCCTGTGAATATAATTGATTATTATGGACCCTCTTCTTTCAGTGTCTTCGCAGTGACTTGGTCAGGTCTTGCAGCTTTGCCATTTTTAAGTTGTTAACTGCAGCAATCTCTTTTGCTCAGCTAAGCTTCATATACAATATTAGGGGATGGCTCTGGATCATCTGGTTCCTGGTCTAATGCTGCTGGTGGATTATAATGTAAGAGTAAATCAAAGTGCTATTTCCAGCAGTGTAGCACTTCAGTTGTCATTTCAGTAACTTGTCCTATTGCATTACAGGTGTTCATGCTGGGTCAGCTGTGCTTGCCTGACAGTGCTTTCAAGGTTGAAAAGAGTGTCCATCGGTCACTGTGCCCAGCTGCTGTTTCCACCTCTGCAGCTATGCCATCTCAACAAGTGATATCCAGTAGCTCAGGCTTGTACAATGCCCTGGTAGCTGTCAGCACTATAACAGGGGTGTCCAGCCCAATACTTTTCACCAGTGCCTTGTAACTGCCATATTGTCTGCTCCGAGCGTGATAGTGTTATTCAAAGTTTGTTTGGGACATGTTGCATGGTTACCTATCAGTAAATTTTATACCACTCAGCAGTGACAGCCATACTTTTAACTATGTGATGACCACTGACCAATCACACATTGTCTTCCCTCAGGTGTTATAATTTGATTATGGATTGGGGGGGGGTGTCTTCAAATTGAACTAGAGGTATTCGGTACCTTTCACTAATAGCTTTTTGCAATTTTGTAAATTACTAAGGGTCAAACAAGGCACTCTTTTTACTAAGTTCTTTTACATCGAATATGGAAAATAGAAACATTTGCAGCATTTGTTCAATTCTTTTCTAATTGGATTCCCACCAACACCCATTGTTGTGTTGGGGAAATTGCAGAAAAGGACAAGCCAAATAGTCAGGGGGCTAAAATAACTTTTCTATTAGAATAAATTACAGCGGAGGGGAAAAAAACATGACTGATTCATATGTAATGGAAGTGTATTAGGTATGGTATGAAGAAAAGATCTGGAGATTTTTTTAACCCTTTATGGTAGTAACCAAACCTTGTCATAATCTACTGCAGCTGAATAGTAGAAGATTCAAGACAGATTAAGAGAAGTACTTCAAAAAACAGAGAATTAAAACTGGAATTGGCTATTAGAAGATTTCATGATAGAGCCAACTAGGATGGCTTTAAATGGGATTATACAAATTTCAAGAAGGATATCAGTAGTTGTTAGTTTTGTTAAGTGTATATTATAGAATCAGACAAAATATGTTTCTCAATTACCAGCTGCACTCACGTCTGCCAACAAGAATGGCTTGTGAATATGCCAAAGTGGGCAGGTTTTATTTTTGAGCTCAGGCTTATATATATATATGTGTGTGTGAAAGTTTAGCCTTTCCTTTGAGGCAGGCTGTTATGAGCTCTTCAAGTTCATATCTGTTGTTGGGTTGGGAGAATTTTGCTGGCATCCATAGTATTCAGGCAGCTGATTCCTTTGCCATAGAAGTAATTCAGGAAGACGTGTCATGGGAAAATATAGATGACAGTGTTTTTGAGTTTTCAGTAGAATGTCATTTTGAACCACCAGTCATATTTAATTAAATAATTAAGTAATCGATTACTTAATAAGCTGCCTGACTCTTTGAAGTGTGAAGCCTGTTATTTACTAATGTGCAAATATTGCTGAAAATTACATGGTTGTCATTTTGGGGTGTTTAAAATACTGTTCTACAACAAATTAATTCATTTTGTCTTTGTGGTATATCTTGTACATCAGTCTTCCTAAATTTCCCTTTCACATTATGTAGCCTTAATTATCTTGTTAGATTTCCATTTATCTTATTTTTTTAAATGTATGATGACAAACTTAACATATGCAGTAAAGCAGTAAATAAGTTATTCTATTTTACCTATCTCTTCAAACAGAAATGTTGTATAACAGGTTATGCAAGGCTATTATAGTTAATAAAACATATTTATATGCACATATAATGGTGTTGACTGCTGAAACAGGTATGCTTCCTGAGCTTCATTTGCACATCAAGGTGTAATGATTATTTGCAGATAGGTCAAGCTTTGTTCTTTCTCTCTTTGAAAAATAAGTTCTGTGCAGTTTCAGTTTTTGAAATGCTGGGAACAAAAAAAAAAGTATGATTACAACACATCTAGTCAATATAAAAACATTCCTCTGTATACTACAAAATATATTTTCAGGTCCTCAGTAAATAAACAATTAACCATCTTTATAAATAATATTCTTCTCAGACTAAAGTCTGTGAATCTGATGTATTGTGGTGCACCAGAATTTATACAATAATAAATTAGTTAACCTTTAAGATCTTTCAGGACTTAGTTTCTTTTGTTGCAGAAGACTAACATGGTTAGTTCTGTGGAAAATAACTAGTATCTGTTTTTCTTAAAATATAAATATTAGGCTTAGAAATATGTTTTCAAAATGTATACTATATTGTACAGATCTGAACCTTAGCTTTGGAGAGTAAAAAAACCAAAAGAAACAGTACATTTACAATTTCTGAAATTGTATTTCTCCTATGCTTCACAAAAGAAATGCAAAAGTATCTGCAAAAGTATCTTCTCCTTAAAAAGTCATTACCTTAACAAGTAACTTAATCTCTGCATGAGTACTGAAAATTATTAGTATTATGGATTGGTATCATCTTTAAAATACATACTGGCGGGAATACTGAATCACTTTAGAAATCACAAACATTCATGCTTATTGATGAATTTTTCAGTTGTAAAATCAAAAGTGGCTTTTATTACTTCCTAAATCAATACCCATAATCCAAAGTTTTTGGAGGTGATAGGTGTAGGGGAGGGAGGGGATCAGTTCTTTTGTCCTATATTATTAGCATCTGCTTAGTTCAAGCCAAAACTTTCTGTAACAAAATAGCATTTATAAACTTACTGTTTTTAGGATGTTTTGTGCAGGTTGCTACAGTATAACTCAGTCCTCAGTCATCTTGGTTCTGCTGAATATTCTACAGTAGTTGCTTGGTTGTAGACTGTAAAAGATCCCCTAGGATATCTCACATAGTTGGTTCAAAACATAAAGAGATGTTATGATAGATTGAAAAGGTGCTAATCTTAATGAATAGCTGTTTGCTGTTTATTTTGTGTGCTGCAGGGCATATCTGAAAATTGCTTTACTCTTTTTAACTTGAACTTGAAAAATGTTTTTATTGACCACATTCTGTGAGGGTTCTTTGCTTTTCAAGGACTGGACACACCACAGCATAGCAAATCTGTACAAAATGCTTTATTGCAGCAGACACCTTCCCCAACAACAGACTATTGCTCTCCACCCATCTAGGACTTGCGAGGTGATGTTTGCCATGTAAATATGTCTTTGATACTCAGTCCTAATACTCAGTCCTTTAATACTTAATTTAAGCAAAAGTCTATACGTCTGTAAAGTGGCATACAACCTTTACCTCCTTCCAAACATTCTTTCTCTAATTGGGATGAGGTGCTGCTTCAGTGTGGTTGTCGTTCTTCTAGTTGGACTCCTGGCAAAGCTCTAAGCTCCAGGCAGGACTCCCACCAGGATATGTGCTCACCATAACATGTGGTCCTGGCAGTTGAATTTATAGTCCTCTTACCTGCTTGTAATAGCTGCCAATCTTCAAATGTCGCCTCTGCTTCCCCGGCTGTATCCTGTTTGCTTATCACCTTTCCTCCTACACACGCACCTTCCCCCTCTGTCTTAGCATTTTCTAGGCTAAGAGCCTGGGTGGGACGAGGCTGCCTCTGGATGTCGGCATGTCCTTGAAAATGCCAGGGTGTGGCTCAATTATCACAGGCAGCTGGAATGCCAGCTTGGATGCTTGTGAGCAAAGTTTGAGTTAGGGGGCATGAGGGAAATGGGGTGAGAAACATTTCTGCCTGGCTGCAGCTACTTTTCCCAAGCACAGACAGCAACCCCAACTTCATTCCCTCACACATTCTATATTGCTCTTTAAATTTAATACTTTCTTCTTGCAGCAGGTAGGCAAGAATCAACATGCTTATATTTATCTTATGAGGCAAAAGAGAAAAATTCAAATAATAGTGTATTAAAAGAAACTGTTGCAACTTTTTGCATCTGCTTAGGGTACCTGAAAGCATTTCCTGCTTATAGATTTATCCTGCATTTTGGATTCCTGCAGGGAGAAACTTGGCAGAAGTCAGGAAGTGATGATCAGTATTTTATGATCAATTAATTCAGTATTCCCTTATTGAATACAATTTGTTGTAAGCTGAAAAGTACCAATAGTGAGTACTGTATTGATTCTTACTATTAAGACACCAGTGTTTCTGCTGATTTAGAGTTAACCACACTACCATATATTGGCTTACATAGTGGAATCTAAATTACAATAAACACTTTTTGAGTTGAATGTAATTCATTGTAAAGTTTTAAAAAACTTCCACTAAGAGACTGACTTACATAAGTAGATGGCAGTAGTTTTTCAAATAATTATGAATTTAAGATATTCCTGCTGTATCATAAGCAAATAACAAATCTATTTTAATATCCTTATTTTCTGTTTTTCTCATGCAATTTGAAATAAGTGTTTTGTGTTGTAATTTTCAGGCTGGTAAGTGAAAAAGATAGATTGCCAAATTAAACTGAATTTCAGAGGTTGCATTGCTTTAGGTAAGCTTATTTTTTTAGATTTATATTTCTTAAATTTAGTAACCTGCAAAAAATATTTATTGAGACCATTTTAATGTTAATCTCATGACATTAAAACACAGCAATAAGTGCATACACAAATGATCATGGTTTGTATTTCATAGTTTCATTAACTGTGTCATATAGTCATCTTTGCTGCTTTTTTCACAACAACAAAAAAATCAGTGTCCATCTTTCTCCTTGAAAGAGATACCTACAATAATAAATATAATGGAATAATGCTAATAAAGCCTAGCAAGCTGAGGATTCCCCTTTTTTGCTACTAACTCCCCTTTTTAACAGCAATATTATGCTTCAGAATTTCCATTTTTAGCTTCTCTCAATTGCCCATCTAAGCAAATGTTTGCTAAATGCATTACAGAGGAGAAAGTACTTCTTTTTGCTTTTTTTTTTTTTAATCTAGTTATCTTCCTTCAGGGATTGATAAATTATATTTGTCTCTTGATGACTGTAATCTTCATTATCTTTTTTTAGTCCTTTTTACTGAGTGTCTTTCAGAGAATGTAGAATATAGAATTTATTTACATTATGGATTTTCTGCAACTCTCTCATTGGAATAACATTCTCATATAAGGAATTCAGAGAATTTGACATTTAATATCCAACAATAAAAACTACAACCATTCTATACTGTCTTAATTCCTTTAACGCTGTATTTCGTAAGTGTTATAGTTAACCCTTTTGATAAAATTCAACCTTTTTCTAAAAATTATTATGGGATATATTTAAAGTGCTTTATGTCTGTGATTACATGAGCCCATGTGTTCCAGCGGATAGAGAGTATGGTCCATGGAGGAATTGGGGTTTGCACATTTTCACAAACTATTAAGTTATTCTTGTTTGTTAAATTGCATATAAAAATGATTCATTGCAAATATTTTGTCCTACACAAATACAGCATGAATATACAGTTTCCAATCTTGTATTATGCTTAAAAAATGTTAATGAATAGTTGTGTACATAACTGAGGTTTCGAGCAAAATCAAAAACAAATTTACGTTATGAATTTATATGCCAACTTATTTCAGTATGTACTTAAAAATAATTATTCAACTCATGCATTTTAAAAAAAATATTCTTCTTGAAACTCTTACTGTTTGCCAGTCTATACTTTATTGTCCGTGTCCCTTGAAAAAGGCTTAAACCTTGTTTATGTGTCTTTGCTCAGTTTAAGCTGGTGTGTCAACACCATCCATTCCTGATGAGAACAGACTTAGCCATCGTGACATATCACTTACTTACTTCTAGACTGGATTATTGGAACCAGTCTGCACCTTAAAATCTGATGGACAGGTCTCTTCCCTATGTCCATGTTGTATGGTGTTGCAGTTGATAGGAACAAGATAAAGATTTTTCAAATTTGTTACTATCCTGTCAGATAGCTTCCAAGCACAAAAACATACTTAACCAAGCCTAGAGTAATGTTCAGTCACATTACCCCAAATAGAATGGAATGCTAAAAAGCAGCATTGCTCAGAACAGTTGTGCTTTGTTTTGAGTGTAGATCACTCACTATGGTTTACCTTCAAACTGTTTTGTATACCTCTAGTTGTCAGCCTTGCTGATTGCTTGAGAGCTTTTAAATTAGACATTTGTTCCACAAGGACATTACATTTACAATTGTATCTGCCTGCTTTTACTGAATAACCTATCTTCTTGGTAATTTTTTAAAAATTGTAATATGTATACTCATACTCAGGGTGGCCCTCAGTTTAATACAGCAAATATACAAATACATACTCATACAGAGAAAGAGACTATTTTTAGAAAACTGGGTTCAGCAAGCATAAACCTATGAATTCTTATTCTGTGGTAAGCTCCACTTCTCTTACTCCCAGTAAATATGAATAAACTACTGCTCTGCTGGGATGGGTCTACATAGGCCAGCTTTCTCCTTTTTTCCCCTCACTGTGTTTGGAAAAATTGACTAGTCAACAGAGATTTTTGGGCTGGGCTGCAAGATGGATTGAAACGTGCATACTTTTTAGGGAGTAAAATTGAGTTCTATAACTTTTAGTTCAGGGCAAGTATACTTACAACATGCAGTTCTGTTCAGTCAGCATGCTAACCTTGTTTTCCTTTTGTTCCCCTTGAGATGTAGATGGTGACTGTTTGCAGTGGATATTGTATCTGTTCATGGAGTTTGTCCACTAATTCAGGTTCTTATTTTCCAAGTCCTTCTGTGAATGAAGAGCCTTCATAAGAAAGCGAAGGTCTCCATTGCAGACAGTCAGCATCATGAGTAGGGCAGGCCCAATATGCTTTTCTCCATTTACATATGAATCAACAGGAAACCACTCCCTCTCCAGCCCTTTAGTAATTTGCTTTCATTATATGTGCCTCCTAGTTTATTTTCTTGCTCACTTTCAACACCATCTTTTATTGCCATTTTCTAAACAAAATGTAACTTCTCCCCATTAACAGGTAAATTAAATAAGGGAAGAAGCCTGTTCCTTTTCGTTTGAGTAAATATGGTATCTTTCATCAGTTTTCATTGATAGCTGCACCAAGTGATGGACAAAGCACTAGAAGAGTGGGATTGAAATATGTATATAAATAAATATATAAATTTAGTTTATTGGTGGATTGTTTCCACAAATTGCTTAATTTTTCTTTTTTTCATTTTCTTTGTTGCTTTTACAGACAGAAAGTAGATATGAGTTGAAATGTTGGACAACATGAAGTAAATATATATTTCAGACTTAGTTTACATAGAAAATAGAACCAGTTTTTGAAGCTAGTTATTTCCAAATCCCAAATAGAAATTTTGTTAGTAGATGGGACTCTTGTGAGGACTTCTGAGTGAGGCAATGGCGAACTAAGATGTCTCCGGAGAAGCGGAGATGACACTGTTGGAGAAGACTGAAGGACTGGCAATGAGCCTGGTGTAATGGAACCTCTCCAGATAAGGAGAGCATGAGAGATTGCCCACTTGTGCTCCAGATGGCTGCTCCTTGTGAGGAAACCACAGGACAGCAATCGATCCGCAGGTCTGGGCACTGGGAGACAAGGGAAGCCATCAAGCTCTCAACCGTGGCGGAGCCTTTAAGGACATTGGGTTTGTCACCTTCACTTTCTAAACACTTTGGATTTACAATTATTAAAGTTAAAAGAGGTTTTCTAAGCAACAAATTTGAAAAACTACCTGGTGAGTAAAACATCATCCCCAAATAGAAGAAAAATTAAATAACAGTTTAAAGAGCTTAGAGAATATAAAATAAAGGGCAAAAAGCTAAATAAGAATTTAATTCAAGAAAGTTTTAAACAGATTAATGGACCAGAAAAATTTGGAATATTGGAACTTTTTTGAAATATTTAAGATTTTTCACATAATAAGTAAAACAATATCTTTGTGGGAACCTAAATTGTTTAGTCTACCAGGAAGGAGATAGTTGCTGAGATTCTATAGAAATTGGACACTGGAGGGGACTAAATTTTGGATTCAAAAGAAAAGTAATGAAACTCATAAAATGACAGATAAAGGTATGACACTTGAGACGTTTCAAGGGATCTGTGGGAGAGAAACCTATAGTTAAATTGACAGCAATAATTACCACACCCGCATCCTAAAGAGGAAACAAAAGATGAAAAAGATAATAATGTGGAAGAATTTTCAGACTGACAGAATGAAAAGGCGAGACAAATTTCCAGTTGATGTAGAAACAGTGGAAAATAAAGAAATTGTGGATTATACGAGAGAGAGAACAGTTAAAGTAGAAATACAAATGATAAGCCAAGAGATGAAAAACGACCTGGACAAAGACTTATTAATGGATTTACAAAAGAGGGTTTCTCAAGTTTTGAAGAAATGTTTGGGACAGGAGGAAGAAACTTTGAATGGAGATTCAAGCCCATGACAGCAACTTGATGAATTAAATACCAAGATTGTTAGAATATATAATTTTCTGTAATTTTATAGTGGGTGGGGAAATATTAAATTTGCTTGTACTTGTTGCAAAGAAGATTGAGCATCGCTTCCTTAAATATTCTTTTTTCTATTTCTTTCCTTTTTTCTTTCTTTCTTTCTTTCTCGATTTTTTCTTTTTGCACTATTTCATTTCTTTCTATTTTCCATTTTCTTTTTGATATTAGTTTCTATTATCTTTTAGTATTGTTAAAATCCTTAATAAAAAGTATTTTTTAAAAAAATAGATATGATTCTTGCTAAAGAGGAACATTCACAAATAACTTCCTTCTCTGATTTGTTTCTCTCCCCCCACTGCTCCCGCCTTTTTTTGAAAGGATAATTTTGCCTTTGTTTTTGAGAGAAAGAAAACCCAAGGAATTTTTCTTCGGACTTGAAGTTTTCATCAGTAGAGAATGTAATCCATTCTCTAGTGATACAGTTGATTTTTTTTTTCTCTTGTAAAGTTGGCTGGGGATTGTATAGCTTCAAAGTTGAGGTTTTTATTTGTCAACCTTATTTGAACATGAAATTACATAAAGGTGTGGTTCTTTTATCCACTAACCTGGAAATAGCACCCATTGCACTCAGAGGAACTTGCTTTTGACTGAATATTATTGGAAACCTATAACAAGTATCTCTTGTTTAGTAAAATAAACTACATAGCATAATTTTTTTTTCTGTGATAGACACTCAGGGCAACATTCTTTTAGTAATGAGAAGAGTCATTTTTGACTTTGAAGTTTTTTGTGTCATTGAGCACAAAGACTAAATTGTTATTTTAATTTATTTGTTTCCATCTTATATTCATTTTGTTAGGAATAATATCCTTCAGGTTTCTGTTTTAGGAAACAAGGTATCAACTTCAAATGCAGAGTCTTGATAACTGTACTAGAACTATTTACAGTCAGACTTATTATACACAGTCTTCATATCTGTAACTCATTATATAATTTTTAAAATAAAAATAATAACATTTGAAGAACACCAATCCTTAATCCTTTTATGCGTATTTGTGGTTATTTGTATGTGTGCATGCTGTGTAATAGAAATTTCCGTAATAATGTACCATTGATTACATAAGGTGAAGAACAAGAAACTCACTTTTTATTCTTCTCTTGGGAGCTTCCCTGGTTCTTGGATATTATTACCAGTTATATATCTAGCAGTACATATGGTAAGGGAGAAAGAGAAGCTCCAATTAGAACAGAATTCTTAATTAATGTTTAGGTTTGTTATGATTTCCCCCAAAGTAATCTCCTTTGAAATTACATTACTGACAGAAATAGGGCAGCAATCTTTGGCTTGATGATCTACTTTAGCTTAGTCTAAATGGAAATGTACAGATTTCCCTGACATATATTATAAAGAGATTGAGAATATTTTGAATGACTTCTGCAAAAAGCCACAACCTAGGAGGTTTTTGGATGGAGTGTCTTAAAAAAGTGATGCTAACAGCACGAGTAATACTTTCGGGAAAATTGAAATTCTTGGAGTTCTAGTAGTAGTAGTATCAGTGTAGGTGGTTTTTTTATTTTTTATTTTTTTGCATATATCAGAATTGTGTAACACAGTTAAGTCTTGCAATATGCTGAAGTCTAATACTTTCAAACCATTGAGAAATGCATAAACAGTAACGTTTAAATTAATAGCAGATGTTATTTTCTTAAGTGCTTCATCAGATGGAGGTGACTGAAACTCTTCCTTTCTCCCCCTAAAGGGAAGATTAGGACTTAAACTGGGGTGTGTGTGCTGTTTGAAAAAATATCCCTTAAAAGGCTTTGTGATAATTGCTGCTTTTGAACAATGGATTAAGTTGCTTGATATGAGCTGTAATATTTCTGACTGCAATATTTTATTTTCTATATATTTAAATATAAATTAATACATTTATAGTCTAATGTCAGACATTTTGGTGCAATGATTGTCACAAATTGCACAAGTAATTCTGCTCCTTGCAGTCTTGGAAATTAGGTTAATTTCATAAAATAAATAAAAATAAATACCAAGTATACTTTATTGGTGTATGGGCTGCAAATAAATGGTGTCAGGAACATGTACTTGGAGAAACAGGCTTAGTTTGAACCCTAAACTTTACAGACATTACTCCTGCATATAAGCTAGCAAAATAAGTGTTGTACATTAAAATACTCCCAGTAAATTCTTCAGAAAGCCAAATATACTGTCCCTAACTCCTTCAAATTTTGCCTATATTGTTGCAGGGGAGCTCCATAATATGTCATGTCTCCAAAAAAAGGCCTCAAGTGGCTAAATTTTGGTGGTGTGATTTTCATCCATGTTAAATGTTTTGGGTGGGGTGAGGGTTAAGTGTGGAAATGGGAGTGATTTGTTTCTCTGAGATCTCTTGCCCTTGTTTCCATTCTTACTCTTCAAAAGAAACCTCCAAAATTGATTCCTGCAAATCTGCCATTTTGCCATCAGGTTTCAGTGGCAGTTTTTGGGGTTACCTATCCTGTAAAGGATATTTATTTAGATTTAAGTGCAGTACTTTTGTCTCTAGGTAATGCATTGTCCAGGCTTGTCAAATCTGTTTCATCAAGGAATGGGGGAAGCTATAACAGAGATCAGTTTTCTTTCTTTTTGCTTCCCTATACTCCTACACTATTATGTTTTTTATCCAGTTCTGCTAGTTTTATTGCTTTCTCTGCAGTGTAGGCGGCCTTCCATGTCATACATGAACTTTGTAAGAAATTTAAACCTTTTTTGTACAGCAGATCTATAATTTAAAATTAATGAAAAAGGAAATAGAGGAGCTGTGTGCAGCATTACGATGCATTTCAGTTTTTTCCAAAGAATTCTAATGTGCAGCTCTGAGAAAAGAAAATAAATCATTTTTTAAATATCTCATGCAGATATATTTTACCATATGCTTGTGAAAAGATAAGCAGACTTATTATTTTGCCATATAAGACTGTTACCAAAAATGTAAACAAGGATAATATTTTAGAATTTCTGCTTCAGAATTTTCTAAATTCTGTCCAGCAGCCGAATGTTTATCAAGTTAAAGTAAGCCACAATTCATTTACTAAATCCAAAATCTATAACCTGCTATAATGTCACAGCTTGCTAATGCCATAAATATAATGGTCTCTGTAATCCACATATATGGTTTCTCTCTGCACAGTAGCTGTTTGATATGGTCCATAGATTAGGGGCTTTGATAGGGTTTTACAGACCAAGGCATATAAAACAATGGGGTTCACACCATATCTTGAAGTTCTCTTCTGACCACTGCGGAGGTAGCAGCAAGGACTCTTACTGGCCTACAGTCTTCATTTGGGGGCTTATATGTTCCTTGGAGGTCCCTTTCAAAAGTACCAAGATTGTGGCAGTAAAATTGCATTGTCTGAAATCAACCCTACATTTAATTTTCCTTGATGAGAGGAATATAGTTAAGCTATGCTCCTATTGTGAGGCCTTTACTAAGTAAGCATGTGGAAACTCACCTCAGGGTACCAGTTTGGGAGCAAGCTTTCCTCCTAGCTTTGCTGATTCTCTGCTTAAACAGCTGGAGGAGGTTTCCTGACAGTGTTTTGTTGTTGGGTGCCAAAGAATGGCAAATCCATGTGCTGTATGGTGTCTTTGACCAGGAAAGAGCTCTCAATTACGTGAATTCTTGGCTAGTCACCCTCTGAGGGAGATGGGCAGCATATAAATTTAACAAACAAACAAACAAACAGTCTCTTCTTAATATTGAAGGTTCAGTCTTGAAAAAAACTTTATTTCATAGGGAAACAGCAGCTAATGATGTTCAGCTTATTGACCATATATCTGAAGGGGAGACTTGGAATATTTCACTCCCTGTGCATAGATTGATACATACTTTATCTCTGATGGGCCATAGTAGACCTTGCCAAGTTTCACTCTTTCAGTGACATTCTCCCCAGATGCAGTATATCAAAAATGCTACCAAAAATCTTCATCCTGGCCCAACTGTTTAGAGTATGATTGACCTTGCCAATTTTTCCAGTTGGAGGCATTATAGTAATCTTGTTGCTGTTACAGCATCTCACATTGTTATTGGGATAATTTGGTATTGTCAAGAGATACTGTGGCCTATCTTCCTTTCAAAACTGTTTTGTGTGTGGCAGAGACTACCCTTCTCCAGTGCCTTTGATATTGATCAAGACTTGAACATCATAACTAGAATAATTATTTGTGGTAATTTCTGCTTCAGAATTTTCTAAATTCTGTCCAGCAGCCAAATGTTTATCAAGTTAAAATAAGCCACAATTCATTTACTAAATCCAAAATCTATAACCTGCTATAATGTCACAGTTGCTAATGCCATAAATATAATGGTCTCTGTAATCTGCTGTTTTAGTTGCAGTGGTCACTACAGATGTCTGAGATGCTCTGCTGTCTCAGCCAGCTCACTGATCCAGCTCATGTGTCCCAATTAGTTTTCCAGTTCACCTTCAATCTCCTCTCTGAGGATCAGGTTGTATTCAGGCACCAAACCTCCCTTTGTCCATAGGAATATGTATCATATATGGAACAGATTATTTAATAGCCTTGGTCTAGAGATCAAGCATAGTATCCAAGATTAAGCTGTTTTAGTTGGTGCATTTGTTTTAATGCCTATGCAAATTCCAATGTTGTCACTTTCCCTTACAAATATTATTACAGACAAAATGTATATGCTGTTTCATTTAGAGATTCTAAGCAGCTTACAACTAGTACATTAAAAAAAACCATAGTAAATTAACAACCAAAAAATTATAAAGCTAAAACACAGTAATCAGTATCCCCTTCCATTCCTGAAAATTAACACAAACCCACTTATAAAAACCCACTGACTCATAGCTCCGAAATAATATAGTTTGTTCCACAAAGGTTCTGCAGAACAACAGTGTTTTAATTACTCTCCTGAAACAAAGAGGGGGGTTCTGAATGTTACTGGAAATATTAACTTCAGGGGCACAGTATTCCAGACACTGGGGGCCATCACAGAGAAGGCACATTTTCGGATTCCTACCCCATCCATCTCTCAGATGGTAAGACTTGCAGTGTGCCTTCTCTGATGGTTTGGATCAGATAGGCAAATACTACATGGCATAGAAGATCTTGAAGGTGTCTTGGACCCAATCAATAAGCCCTTGGCTTATGACCACAATTGGGACCAGAACTTCAGTTGCTAAGCAATGTGCTCATTAAGTGAGTCATGCCCGATTTTATGACCTTTTTTTGCCGTGGTCATTAAGCAAATCTGGCTTTCCCCATTGACTTTGAGAAGCTCCCTGGGAAGGTTGCAAATGATGATCACATGACCCCAGGATGCTTCAACTGTCATAAATACATGCTGGTTGCCAAGCACCCGAATTTTAATCACGTGACCACGGGACACTGCAACAGTTGTAAGTGCAAGGACTGGTCATAAGTCACTTTTTTCAACGCTGTCAAATGGTCTTTCAACAAATGGTCATAAGTTGAGGACTACCTATAGAGCTTTACAGATAATCAGCATTTTGAAGTATACTCTGAAACAAACATAGCCAGTGGAAGTTCTGCAACAAAGTTGTAGCTTGTCTATACTGACTACCATCTATTAAGTAGGGTGCTGCATTTTGCAGCAACTATAGTTTTTAAGTGATTTTCAAGGGCAGCTCCATATAGAGCAAATTGTATTAGTCCAAGTGTAAGGTGACTAGAGTATGAATGACAATTGTGAGTGTACTCCAAAAACAGCTGAAACTGACATATAGCTGAAGCTGGGTAAAGGGTCTCCTGGCCATAGCCTCCACCTGCTGCTTTATCAGGAACTGCAAGTCCAAGAGAATCCCCAGAAGGTCAAGCTCTTTCTGTGGGGAGTGCACTGTCACCCAGACTAAAGATGGAGCTGTCCTGAAATTAGAAGACTTGTAAATGAACAGCCATTCTATTCTGCTGAGATGAAGTCTTAGCATGTTTTTCCATCCAGTCCCTCATAGCTTCCAGACACTGAGTCAAGATTTTTCCTGCATTCCTGCTCAGCTGGGGTAGAAATATATAATTGGGTATTTTCAATATATTGATGGTAGTGAACTCTTGAGTAAAACTCATCTCAGTGACCCCACATTGAAGTATCTCTAAAATCGTTATCAGACGTATAAGAATGGTTCTTTTTTATTTGAGTGTTAATACTTGAATTCAGTCATTAAAGAGGTTTTGTAGTTCTGATCTCACTGTCGTCAGCATTCTGCATCTGTAAATAAAGAAAAAAAATTCTGCATCTGCAAACTAGAAGGCATTGGCTTGAAATTCTGCTGTTCTGGTACTTTCTCTTTCAGAATCACAAATTGCTAAGCCTGCCTGACTGAGTACCAGCATTTCCTCTGGACAGTCATCAGAACTGAGGAGAAAGTGGATCCTTCTTGCATGTCCTTTGCTGTTGGATAGGGTGAGTTGTTTGCCAAAATCCTAGGCTCTGGAAGATTCAGAGTAGACTACTGCGCAGGCACTGAGCTGATATGTATGAATTCACAGATGACTGCTCAAATAACTGTAATCTATAGGTAAGCCACCAGTTCTTTTTTTAATTTAAGCAACTTACATGTTCAGTTTTTATTAAAATCAGACATAAAAAGTGTCTGAGTCATCCAGTTTTGTTTTTGTTATTTATCTTTGTTAGACTGAAGATGTACCCCATTTAGTTTCCCGGTTCTCTGTAAATAACACACAGTCCCAGTTTCAAAATGATTTATAATAATATTTTTCATGCAACATTTGGGCACATGTAGCTTACAAGGCCAGGGCAAAAAATTATGATGTACCAGTCTTGTATTTCTGCAGTGATTCTGTTCTGGGTAGCTTCCTATTTTGCCTTACATATTAGGGGATTAGCAAAGCCATTGGGTATTTTAGGTATGCTGTGTTCTTTTATACCAGCTGAGGGCCCTGTCAGACTTTTGGGTTTTTTTTGGATAGGCCTTATTTTTTAAAAATTCTACTGTATATCGCCTCTCTTTTGTCATATTTCCTTCATCAGATTTCTAAACAGATCCTTTCATGACGATACTCATCATTGTTGAATGCCAGTTAGATTTTTGTAACCTGTGCTTATACTTGAGATGGCAGCCTCAGGTCTTAGGCCTGAGGGCTTGTGGCCACTGACTCTTTTTGTGCAACCTGTAAAGCCTCCCAACAGCACAATTGCTGAAAATCATTAGTATTTTTTTTCTAAAAAATAAGTTTAATGTTAACTTCAATTTGGAAACCATTTATAGACTATAAGTCTGCACATAGCCTTCTGCCACATCTGAAGTTCTGGTTTCTCTCCACATGAGTTTGAAAAGATTTTGCCTGACTGGCCATAAAGTAATGGATGGAAGTATTGTTAATTCTTGTTATTTTGGCTTTTAATTCTTGTTATTTTGTAGTTGTTGTCAATGTCCAGTGTGACTGTGTATTCGTAAAGTACCAAACTATCATATGATTATATTTGTTCCAATCTAATGTGACTTGTAAGAGTAATAGTGGAATGTTTTCTTTCTTTTTTTCTTTTAATATTTTGTAAATGTAATGTTTATATTTTGTAAACGTTTAATGTATTTTCTTTTTTCTCTTTATTTTTTTCTGTTGTCCTTCTTTAGGAATCTTTTAAAAAATAAATTAAAACATTAGAGAGGTTTCTTGTCATGTTGAAATGGGAAAACATTGGAATTGAAGTATAAGCTTTATTTAATTTCACGAAGTATTTGGCAAAAATCAGAGTCTGGTACCAGGTACCTCTTGATTTTTTTGCTACAATGGACTAACATTGCTCTCCTGTTACAGTGTATGTAGATAGCTACTTTGTTCATAGTATAAAAGAATGACATAAATGAATGAATGAATGAATGAATGAATGAATGAATGAATGAATGAATGTTAATTTAACTATGTATTCGTACGTTAGACCATTTTTTAAATACCCAGCAGATAAGGAGCACATTGAAAGTCTTCTGTCCCTTAACACAGGCAGCTTCTAAAGGAACAGTACTAACCAGTGTGTCCCCTTCTGGGTTATATTAAACCCCACTCATTTTTCAGAAAATATATCAGATTCAACTCCCCCACCCCATTGATAGTTTTGAATTTTGTGCATGAAAACATAGTGACAATTTGGAGTGGCTATTTTGATCTATCCTTAATTTTTTTTAAAGGTATTTTCAATTTTTTAAATACACGATAAGTACTAAAATTATTCAAACCTTTTTTTAGACTTGGCAAGATAACTTGCCTTTCAGGCAAAAATAAGTAACTGTATATCTGTAACTAGTCTACATGGAACATTGATGCCTTACACTGAAAAATAAAAATAAAGTTTCTCTTACAGTATTTTAGAGTTGGCCTCAATTTAAAAAAATGCTCAGTAGTCTTTTTCATCAGTACAAGTAGTCCTCATTTAGAAACTGCCTTGTTTAGTGACTCTCCACAGTTACAACAATGATGAAAAAATAACTTTGACCAACCCTTGCATTTACGACCTTTGCAGGTCCATAAAGCAAAGTAAAGCTGAAGTAAGACCATAAACACAGTCACAGTTTTACTTAGCGACTGCTTTGCTTAATGACTGAGTTGCCAGTCCTAATTGTGGTTGCTAAATGAGGACTACCTGTATCACTTTAATTAATTTATTTTTAGTTTTAAAAATTTCTGTGCTACCCTGCAAACCAGATTTCCCAAGGTGTTTTAATATATTATACGCTCCACCTTCTAAGCCTTATGAAATGTGCTTATATTTTACTTATTCATATTTTTCTTTCCCTTTATAATAAAGAGCTTCAAGCTGCAAACTGGAACAGACCTCTCCCTCGTAGTCTAAGTGGAAGGTTAAGTTTAGCAACCAATACTCAAACGTATCCTAAGGCAGGGTTCCTCAACCTTGGCAACTTTAAGACAGGTGGACTTCAACTCCCAGAATTCCCCAGCCAGCAAGTTGAAGTCCACCCGTCTTAAAGTTGCCAAGGTTGAGGATCCTGTCCTAAGGTAGGAGAATTTGGACAGGAGATAGCACCTGTACTGATTTTTAACTCCTCACCTAATGTCCTATTGCTGATCATCTGAACTCACTGGGTCATATGAGATTTTATATGTCAGCTGGCTATTTGTGTTTCAAATGTAAAAGTAAAATATCCAGAAGCTTGATTTATGGCAATATTTTAGACACCTTAATGGGGTTCTGTGTAGTAAACAACGTTTGAGAAGCATAACTTGACTGGTAAAACTTCAGTGCATTAGATTTCAGTATATTATTGCATATTCAGAAAGGTAATAAAATGGTTTCTTGTATAGACTTTTACATTTATTTATTTTGCAAGCTGTGTAAAGTAGATGTTTGTTCAGGCATGCAACAGAGAATTTTTTCCATATAAGACAAAACTTCTTTGCTTTCATAGCTCTGCTTTCTTTTTTCATTATCTCAGACTGTATAGGAGTCAGTGCATTGGGGCAAATTCTCTTGCTTAAGATTAAGAAGAATACATGGGTATCTACTAAAAGCCAGCTTGGTTTAGTCATTGAAGTGCTAGATTAGGAGCAGGGCACCCTTAGTTCTAGTTCTGCCTTAGGCTTGAAAGCCAGCTAGGTGACCTTGGGCCAGTCACTCCCTTTCAGCCCTAGGAAGGAGACAGTGGCAAATCACTTCCAAAAATACTGCCTAGATAATTGCTTGGACTTCTCCATGTAGTCACCAGAAGTCAACTCTGACTTAAAGGCAAAAAAAAAAACGAAAAAAAAACACCTTTACTAAAAACAGTTATTTGCATATTTATAAAATAGAAGTTAAAAGTGATGCTCATGAAAGCAATGAAATGTCCATAATACTTGTTTCAGTTTTTTAGACAATCAAATTTATTTTGTAGCTTGATTTTTTTTTTTTTTGTATGTACAGGTAGTCCTCGCTTAGCAACCACTTGTTTAGCGACTGTTCGAAGCTGCGACAGTGCTGAACAAAGGGTACTAACCACAGGTCTTTGAAATTCTGGCCATTGCAGCACCCTTGTAGGCACATGATCACGAATTGGGTGCTTGGGAACAAGCTTGCACATGGTTGCAGCATTCTATGGTTATGTGATTGCCATTTGTGACCTTCCCTGACCGCTTCCCACAAGCAAAGTTAATGGGGAAGTGGACAGGGAAGGTTGCAAGTCGCTCTGATAAGTCCCCCCTGTCTTCCTGTGCACCGCGCCATGCCCTCCTTCTGTGAGCCTTGCTGCCCTCATACACACCCCGTGTCCTCCTTCCCTGAGCCTCCCTGCACCCACAGCACGCCCCCTCCCCCTACTTGCATGTGGCCCATACTGAGCCTCCCAGGGCCTCCCCATCCCCCTGCGGCATCCCCGCGCGACTTACCTGAGACTCCTGCTGCTTCCTGCTTAACAACTTGCATGTCTAGGGGTTACGACAGCAACCGGCACTGTCTGGATTGCCATTGGTAAGCAATGTGATCACGCGACGTTGCATTTATGTGTCATGCAGAGTGATAATCACAAACACTCCTGTTTGTGCAGAGCGCAGCAAAAACTCCAGGAAAATATTAGCCATGAAAGCAAACACATCAACAGTGCAGCTATTCACAATGTAATGTCCATTTCTTGTTTCCCAAAGAAATCCAGTCAAAAAATATATACTAACTGGTGTTTATTGATAAAAATGCAAAAACTCCATAAAATGCAAATATCATAAAAAATATAAAGAAAAACACATCTTCTCATTATATTGTAGCATCCAAGACTTATTAGCAACACAAGCTTAACAAAATCTCTAGCTACAATCTCTTAGAGAAGAGGTACACTACCTTGTAATTTGTTACAACTACGTAGCCCATAAAACCTACATAGTGGCTAACACTAAAACAACTAACAACTACTCAGAGAGGCTAAACATTTTCCTCTCCTTGTATTATAGCTCTATGCCACCCCCACTGGGTAACTAGCATACACACGCCAGTAGGTGGCAGTAAATAGCACAATACACAACACACAATACCAGGTGTTTTTCACATGATCTCTGTAGCCAAAATATTATTTGTTATTGTTGTAAAGATAACGGGATGAATCCTTTCCCATGAGAAAGAAAATCCTGACTTTATGACCGTATCCTGGTCCCAATTGCTGTCCATAACGTGAGGACTACCTATACGGGTTTCATTTCCTTTTGTCATGCTTTCATTCAGTGTTTTTTCTATTATCAGTATAAGATCTCACTGCAAGGGAAAGATGATTTTATCTTGAGTATATCTACAGGTTTAGTGAAAAATATTGGTAACATGCCTCTCATTTATAAATGAGTATGTATAAGGGTACAGAATTGGTAATTTTGGTAATTAGGTCTACCAAAAGCTACCCTAATAATTAAGTCTTTCTTTTCCACTGGCACTCAAATATATTGCAAATACCAGTTAAGAACAATGTGAAGAGGCAAGAAAATAAAATCTTTTTGTCAGGTTTTGGGAAGAAGTACCTTCCTCCTTAGTCACCACATTATCCTCTTCCAGCCTGATGGATGTTGTGGGCAACATCTTCAGTCATCCTTAGCCATATGAGTTTAATGGTTAGTTACTCCCCCCCCCCCTTTTCCAAGTCACACTCTTCAGATGATGAAAGCCCATACAGAACTTCCTTTCTGCTTGTAGCTGGTATCCATGCTCAGAATACATCCTGTGCATTTCTGATAGGCGATTTGTTTCCTGTCTTGCTTCCTGCTCACTCAGTTTTCATGTTTCTGTGTCTCCTTTTGTTCTTTTGTTTGCGTGGAAAAGATGCCTTCCTGTTTAAGTTGAAGTATAAATTTGCCTAGCAGTTAGGGGAAGAGTAGTTCCAGGTATAGGCATTTTTAAAATGTTCATCTAGATTTACAGCTTAAGATATCCAAATTGTGCATTGTTATTTCCATTGATAAAGAGAAATTTAGGGCACAGACTTTTTGTTTCCTCTAGGCAGAATGCTAGTCTTCTTTCAGTGTCCTGAGGAATGTGAAAGGTGTACTGTACATTAACCTTTCATAGTTCTGCTTGTATCTTAACTTTCATTGTCCAAGTTGAACTTCCATTGTCCATAAGTCCAAGACAGACTTATTCATATGGTGTGTTTAAATATTCTACTAGGTATCTGTATTAAACACATTATACTTTCGTTTCATTTTAAATAAGGTATTAAAGAAATGCAGTTTTGCTTGAATCAGTGCATTAAAGTGGGAAATAGATGTGCTTTGATGCATCATATATTGAGTGGAATTTTAATTACAGAAGTATATGAGCATTTAACTTAGTCCCTTCATTTTTTTCTTGAGATGCCAGCAAGAAAGAGAGTGAAAGGAAAAAAGCATATACATCTTAAAATAAATAATGAAAATTTGATTAGTCTTCTGCTGATATAAAATTATATGGCAATAATCATGTGACTAAAATCCAGCTAATACTTAACACATTTTATCATGGAAAAAAGTGGATAGCATTGACAGTTTTGAATGTCTTATAAACACATACAAAAAACACTTATGTTCATAGAGCCTGAAATTTATAATGACTGAATGTTATTTCTAGGTTATTTTAAATCTAAAAAAGACTTAACTTATTGGTAAATAGTTTTTGCTTTTGGATGATAGAGTAACTATTTAGGATATTGTGTAATGAGTAGATGAATATTAGCAGCTCAGGAGCAGAGACATATTAATCCTTTAGTATTTGTATTCTGGAAATAAAGTATAAAAGCTTTTGATTTTTTTTTAAAGAGAAACAAATTGAAAGATCAGATTTCTTGCTTCATAGAAAAATGGAAATAGTAGAAAAGAAATTTAAGATAAAGTTTGAATAATCTGCATCTTTATTAAACCGATGTCTATAAACTAGTAACTTTCTTCTTTATAATCTTTAGCTTCAATTGAAAAAGTTTGATTCTAGAATTTAACTCAAAAAAGGACAAAAGAAAAAGGTAAAATAGACAAAATTAAATATTTTAGGAACATAATAAAAAATTGTTCTGAACATAAATTTTTGTCAGATATAGATTTAAAACTAAAACACATCAAGATATTAGATTAGAATTCCCATTGTTTCTCATCACTGGACATGTTGATAGTGACCAGAATTTGGCATCTAACATATTGGGGGTTATTTGTTTATTTATTTAGAGCATTTATCTGGCTACTGAACTCAAACAACAACTCTGGGCAGCATGCAAAAATCAACAACAAACATAAAACACAAAGGAAAACAATGGATAACAATAAAAACCAACTAATACAATAAAATGACCAGTACTAAAATATATTATAACTCATCTGATTGGGGTGCTACTCATTCTGACCCAAACACCTGGGGAAAGAGCCAGGCCTTGATTGCCTTTCTAAAGGCCTGTAGGGTCTTCCATGTTCATCATTCACACCTGGATTAAATAGAGAGTTATAATAATTAAATAGTAAATTGGAACAAAGCAGTGCAATAAATAATCTGATAATGAATCTGATAATTTGGTAATACTCAAAAGAAAAACAATGTATTTGAAAAGGGATTCAAAGAGATATTTCAGAAAAATAATTTCATTGTTTTATATTCATAGAAATTGAAGAAATGGTAATTCTTGAGGCTCTGTACTAGGGTAATCCTATATTAAAGACAGAGGCTTATAAAAAGAACATATATAATGATGGTATTTTCAAGTTTTAAGATAAAGCAGTAGATCATGAAGAACTCAGGAAAGGGAATCCAAAGAAAATAATTACCAAGAATATTGGGAAAGAGGTGAGGAATACTGAAAAAGATTAGTGATGAGCTGAGGAGACAAGTTTTCCTTTAAAATGATTATAAAGGAAAATAAGATGGTTCTTAATTTGAAAGATAATAATATTTACATTGCATAATAAATGACATGTAGAACTTGACAAAAAATGAAAGATGAAAGAAAAGAAAGTGGATTAAATTGAATATTAAGCAAACAGCTGATGCACAAGAAACTTCACTTCCTGTGCATCCCTCTACTCATCAAATCCGGTTGGGAAGGATGTCTCCCAGGATCTTGGAACATATTTGGGAGTCTTCTAGAATTGCTGCCAGGAAGAGAGGAAGTTTAATCCACTGGCCCAAGCAGTACAGTGGATTGGATTAAAACTAGCTAACTATTCAGTTAACATAGTGACATCAATACAGTGTAGACAATTTGCAGTGGTTCATTATAATATTCTCTCCTCAGCTTTATTAGAAGGTTACTATAAAAAAAAAAATCTTTCATGAAATTAGTGTGTCCTTGGAACAAGCAGGAGTACAGTGGATCATGTACTTCTGTACTGTCTCCCTGGTAATGAAATTTGTCAGAAGTTAGTTTTTCCTATTTTAAAGAATTATTCAGATAGTTTTATATCTTTCTGCTGCTCTCATATCAAGACCTAATTATCTCAGATAGCATTGCTAGGTTTGGTCAGTGGCTTGCAACATAGGAAAAGGGTTCATAAAGATAAATGGTTATTTAAAATAAGCAAAATGTAAGTACTGTAACTAGCGAAAAGTATTAACAATGTAATTGAAATGTTAACACTGAAATATTAACTAATTAACACATAATTATAATGCAACATTTAGTGTGTTTTATTTTACTTTATATTGCTTTTTTAATAGAACTAGTCATAGATTGTAATGTTGATTATATAAAGAAACTGGAGATTTAGTTATCTCTCCTGTACCTTCTATACACCCTGAGATTTGCTCTGGAGACTCTCCATAGCACATTTGAAAGTTCTCCCTGAAGAGCAAGATACATCACTATTGTATGAACATAGGTCTATTTACATGTATCATAATAATGTTTATTCTTACGGTGAACATCTTACAATACAACGCAACTTGAAATGGAAAAAATCAGGAAATTAAATTGTGCTTAGGATAGCTACAAAGTTTGCCAAAATTTCAAGTCAAAACTTAAAAAAAAAAATGGCTTGGATCCAGGCTCTGACTTCACTAGAAGTTCCTTCCTTTTGTGGAAATTGCTTATTCAGGAGAGGATTCTAGTAACAGAAAATACCTTGTTTATTGATTCTTTCCTCCCTATACAGCCTCCTGGGCAAACTACATATAGAGTAGTTAGTAGTTAAAGCATTGGACTAAGACTGGGGAGACCCTCAGCCATGGATGGAAGCTCACTGGGTGACTTTGTACTTATCACTCTTAGCCCAACATATCTCACAGGGCTCTTATTGTAGGGAAAAAATTATGAGGAGTGAGTGCTGTGTTTGTCACCTTGAGCTCCTGAATGAAAGGGGAAACATAAATCTAATACCCATTTAAATAAAAGAGATGGGATTGAAAAAACAAGGCGAGATAGAAATGGCTCAAAATTACTTCAGTTCACTTTAATTTTGCTTGGGTCATTAAGTCATGCCCAACTCTTCGTGACCCCATGAACCATATCACACCAGGCCTTCCTGTCCTTCACTGCCTCCCTGAGTTTGCTCAGTTTCATGCTCATTGCTTCAGTGATGCTATCTAACCATCTAATCCTCCGCCATCCCCTTCTCCTTTTGCCTTCAATTTTTCCCAGCATCAGAGTCTTTTCCAAAGAGTCCTCTCTTCACTTTAGGTGACCAAAGTATCTGAGCTTGAGCTTCATTATCAATCCTTCCAATGAGCAGTCAGGGTTGATTTCCTTTAAAATTGACTGGTTTGACCTCCTAGCAGTCCAAGGGACTCTTAAGAGTCTTCTCCAGCACCATAGTTCAAAGGCATTAATTCTTCGGCACTCAGCCTTCTTTATGGTCCAGCTCCCATAGCCATACATTACTACTGGAAAAACCATAGCTTTGATTATGCGGATCTTTGTCGGCAAGGTGATGTCTCTGCTTTTTAATATGCTGTCCATAGCTTTCCTCCCAAGGAGCAAGCGTCTTTTAATTTCATGGCTGCAGTCTCTGTCTGCGGTGATCTTGGAGCCGAAATAAATGAAGTCTGTTACTGCTTCCATTTCTACCCCTTCTATTTGCCAGGATAATTTTGCTTAGGGAATGCTATTGCAAGTAGAATAGCTCATTTTCTGTTTATTTTTTGGAACACTCTTAAATGTAGAAGATTAACTATGCCTAAATTTCAGACCAAAATCAGAAGCATTTTAAAAACTGTACTTTGAAAATATGAAAAACTTTGAGAGACATTTAAAGTTATCCATCTCAGTTTGAATTGATAAAATAAATTAATGTACTGCGTAAGACTTTTCATGTCAATACCGATAGCAGAAGTGAAACCAAAATGTAATAAATAATTAACAAGTTTGAAAAAAAACACAAAAGTTAAGATATTTAGGTTAAATAACAAAGAAGGTTACTTGTCATTTAGTTCCAAATAAATGTCAATATAAACAAATTGCTTAATATGACTGAGATTGGGAAATTGGGAGAGAAAATTAGACATTCTAGAATTGTTTTTTAAATCCCCTTTAGAGTTTTGTTTTGCAAAATAAAATTTAAATGAAACTTAAATATAGAAATCTCAAAATTGTAGTTTCATTGTCCTTAAGAAATAAGAATAAAGATTACAGTTATGTCTTCTGAAAATACAACCTTTTCCAGTGCTTTCTGACTCATAATTGCAAAAAGTAGACTACTAAGACATTGTAAAGCTACAACAAAATTCAATATAGGTGAGGGGGAAAAAAATCTGTCTTAAAAAGTATCAGATTATTATTCATACTGATAAGAATAGAAATTCAGATGATATTTATAAATGGAAAAATATGGAAAAAAGACTTTTAAAAGAAATGTGAAAGCATATTACTTTGTGTTATTTAATTTATTGTTTATGAATATTCAGGGTGGCTCAAAAATTTTAAAACAGAAAGGTCAAAATAACTTTCCAACTAGTGTAGGAAGATTTATCAGTTGGAAAAGGATTGTCCTGGGCAGATTAAGTGTTATTGGATATTAGTAACATTTAGGAATAGGGCTGTCTTTTATTATTATGTTTTAGGTTTTCATCTAGCATGTAGCTTCAAAGCATTTGTGTTCCGTATTCTAACGAGATGTTATAAAAAACAAACAAACCATAATTGTATTATATCTTTTACAATGGTTTCAGAAAAAGGGTATTTTGATAGGCATCTGTTTAGTGACTCATGCAAGTCACTGTTACTCCAAAATAATATTTGCTTAATTTAGAGAAAAGAATTTATATTTCAGGAATAGAAAATTATATCTTTCCTAGTGCTGCTGGACTCCAGCTGGAAAAGAATCTTATCTTCAAAACTACTTTTTTTTTTTTTTTTTGTGAGCTTTAATGATACTGGAATAATTCTGACTGCAGAATTAGGAATAGAATTTTAATTCAGGCTGCACTGATGGGTAATATAATGGATAATAGATGGTGTCTGATTATAGCAAGGATTTTGATTTTATTCTCTGTGTTATATACACCTAGTTCATATCCTACAATTGGTTTAATGTTTTGTTCTGATCTGTAATCATCATAATAAGCCAATTTGCTTCCTCTATATCTCTTTGGAGTTGAAGGAATAGATGTTGAAGAAAGTGAAAAGTAGAGCCAAAAGACTTTTCTGTGGGGTATCAGTATCAAAAAGCCTTCTTGTATTTCCTGGAACTGTACAATTTATATGACCCAGTACAACTGTACAATTATATGACATAATTTCTATATTCCTTCTTCGAAGAGAGTTCTAACTCTTCAAAAACTTTTCTGCTAAGAGCTCATTAATAGTATGGGCTGTGATGCAAGAAATTGAGACAAAAGCAGAAAATCCTTGAAAATTAAATAGAAGGTATATGAATGGGATACTTATAGAGATTGAATGGCTTATTTACAGAAATGGCCTGAACCAACAACAATGCTTGCTGAAAGCACTGTTTGTTCTAACACTATTTCCAACTGGCTGTAATAATTATTTTAAGTTTCTATACCTTATAAACCAAGATACAGAGAAAACAGTTTCCAAAAATACTATGAAGCATATTCTACAAACTTTAGCTGCATTTTATGCTGCTACTGATGTGGCAACCTAATTTATTGTTCTTCCCCAAGATCTCTGTACCCCAAAGAAATGTGCCGTCAGCTATGCGTAGATCTGTTCATATGAAAAATAACATGGTCCAGCGCACATGTAAATTACTCCAAATCCAATAGGATAAATTGACTCCAGGAGATAGTCTCCAACTGCTAGGAAGTGAGAAATTGGTTTAAGCCAGTTCTGGATAAATAGTCCCAGCTATTGCTGGTAGGAATCGAAGTAACAGCCTGTATTAATGGCTGCCAATTAACTGGCTTTGGGGCTTTGTCAGCAGGGGAAACTCTGTCTGTAAACCACTTTCTGTACATATGCTGAAAATCAGTTCTATATTCTTTTTAACAAATAAGAGAAAAATACTCTATACTGGAAGCCTACACATTATTAAGGCTTCACACATTGTTTATACATTGATTGAATTGTCTGCAAAACCTATTCTCTGACTCCCTCCCCCATCCCCCTTTGAATTCTTGGAAGCAGTATAACGAAACCATTGAAAAGCTTGCATTCTTTTCTTAGGCGATGAATTTTCTCCTTGTGCAAATGATTGCATTCCTGTTGAATGTCATGTTTTCCAGATATATTCATAGTATACTACCAGTTCTTCAGAATTTCATGTAGTGTTACTAAGAAATGGCTAGACCTGTTCATTATACAGATAGTCCTTGACTTACGACCACAGTTGGGACCGGAATTTCCATTGCTAAGCAATACAGTTATACAGTGAGACACCACATGACTGCATTGCTTAGTTATGCCAATCCTGGCACTCCACATTGTCATGAAGCAAATTCCACCAGTGGTTAGCTGAGGACCCACTCCAATCCAAGCCATTCCAGGCTTGGTCCCTCCCAGCCTTGAGCCTCAGTAAGGTAAGGGACTGCTTCCAATTCCCCCCATCTGCCTGTCTCCCCCCCATCTCTACCATTTTGACTGTCCTGCACCCTGCCTTGTGGGCTGCAAGCAGCCCCAGAACCACATGGCTCTGGGGCTGTTTGCCATGCTGTGGCTCAGTGGCTTCTTGGCCCTCCTTCCCCCTTCGCTTGCTCACAAGCACGTACCACGCCCTCCTTCCCCCTTTACTTGCAGGCATGCACATACATATTCTGCCCTCTGCTCACTCACAACATTACCTCTTTCATTCGCACATACCAGCACCCTCCTTCGCTCACTCACATGCATGCACTGCGCCCTCCTTCCCTCACTCAAGGATTCTCCAGGGGTGCTTCCAATGCTGAAGGAGCACTCCAGGAGCACTAATGGATGCTGAAGGACTCTCCAAGGGCACTTCCGGCACACGCTCTGCAGCTCATGTTGGAAGCTGCTGGCTGTTCATGAGGCTTTCTCCTTCCTCCTGAATAGCCTTCTTCCTGCAGAGCCCCAGAGCCTCAGTGCAGCACGAAGGGGGCACAGTACGTGTGAGTGAGCAAAAAAGGGAAGGAGGGTGTAGTGTGTGCATGTGAGTGAACAAAGGGAGAAGGAGGGCACTGGTGCATGGGAGCGAGCAAAGGGGGAAAGAGGGTGTGGTGCGTGTAAGTGAAGAAAGACCGGGGTGGGTGGGAGGGACTTACCTGAGTGACTTGCGACCTCTCCTGCCAACTTCCCCATTGACTTTGCTTGTGGGAAGCCAGCAGGGAAGGTTGCAAATGCTGATCATGTGATCGTGGGGTGCTTGGCAACTGGTTGTAACAGGTTGCCAAGTGCCCAGATCACAATCACAGGGGCACTGCAACAGCAGTAACTTTGGGGATGTTGTAAGTTGTAAGTCCATTTTTTTAGCACTGTCATAACTTTGAACTTTGATCATAAGTTGAGGACTACCTGAATGTATTATATTCAGATTTAAATTGTGGGAGTATAATGCCTTTGGAAAATACACTGAACAGTTTTTCCTTATGAGTTGGATATTCTAATTAACATGCATTTCTGTTAGCATTTTGCTCTGTAGTGTGCATAAGTAGGTTTCTTATTTATAAAACACATTAAATCCAAATACAGCCTTCAGAGTAAGGTGGTTTGTTTGTTTATTTATCAAGTTTCTCAGGTTGCCTGACTCTATATCAACTCTGGGTTTGGACAGTATTAAAAAAAAAAAGATGCAAAACAATATGCAAATTAAAAGAACAATAAATGCCTGGAAAGAGCAATACAAGAGGACGTTGGATAAACAGTTGGAAAAAAGTCATGGAGTTTTGTTTTTATATATGATAACAGCAACAAAATTATTGTATGCACAAAGATTTGGCAATACCTACAATGCAAGAATAGTTGGTGAAGATGATAGAACTTGCTGAGATGGCTAAATTGACCTGTTTGATTGGAGAAAAGACAATATCTACATTTATTGCTGACTGGAAATCCCTTATGGACTTTTTGCGTAAGACAGAAAAAAATTAACTTATGATCTGTGGTTTTGACGATTAGATAGGATAGAATATAGAAAGAAGAGAGTCACGATGTAACTTTAGAGAAAGCGATAAATCTACCATTGTACTTACAACTGCTGTAAAGAAGATCAGAAACCATTTCTTTATATCTTTCTTCTTTTTTTTCTTCTACCTTTTTTCTTTTTCTTTTTGTACTTTAGCTTTCTCTTTTATTTCTTCCTTTTTTTCTTTCTTACTCTATTTTAGTTTGTATTAGTTTTTAACTCTTGTTTTTAAAACTTTTAATAAAATTATATTTTTTAAAAAAGGAAAGAGCAATAAAACAATAACCTGAATACGAGACATAAGAGGCTGTCACAGACCCTAGCCCAAGGCCTGGGGGAGAAGGCAGGTTTTTAGGACCTGTTTAAATGAGATCATGGTAAGGGTCATATTAATATCTGGGATGCTATTCCAGAGAGCAGTTACTGCAACAAAGAAGAGCCATTTCCTGGGTCCAGTTAGATGATTCTATTTAATTAATGGGACCTAAGCATGTCAACTCTGTCTAATTGTTACAGGATGGCAGAAACTACAAAAGGCAGATGGTCCCTCAGGTAGCCAGGCCCTGTGTCATGAAGGACTTTACAGATGATAACCAGCATATTGAACTGCATTTGGAAGCCAACTGGTAACCAGTGCAGCTTACAAAGCAGAGGTGTTTCCTGAGCATATTGTGGCATGCCCATAACTGCCCATGCTGCCACAAACCAGCTGCAGCTTCTGAGTAGTCTTCAAGGGCAACTCTATATAGAGTGCATTGCAATAGTCCATATGTGAGGCAACCAGGGCATGAGTTACTGACTGAAGGGCTTCCCAGGCCCAGAACGGGTACAGCTGGTTCACAGAATGAATCTGTACAAAGGCTTTCCTGACCATAACTGCCATTTGCTCCTTGAGCAGGACTTGTTAGGGTTGAGTGATTCTGTTCATCCTGATCCAGACACCTACAGCCTCCAAATCCTTGGTCTCATGAAGATGTTGAACAGGAGGGCCAAGAGCAGTGAGTCCTTTGGCACCCCACATGTCAGAGGCTTTGGCTTGATCTCTCCCCTCAACAACACCAACTAGAACTGACCACAGAGAAAGGAGAACTACCATAACATAAAGAAGGTGGATCTGAAAACAATAGCTTTATTAAGAATACAGAGACTGTGTTAGAACATTAATTATTGTCTGATGTTTCTATTCCTGTTATTTTCCTTATTCTTGCTTCTCATGGTTTTCCTTGCCTCCAGGTATCTATTTTTAGAAGACATTTTATTGCTTCTCTAAGGGGCCCAGAAGTGATGGGTTGGGGGATGGGTGGTATGATCTGCTTGAACTGTCATTTTCTCATTTTAAAGTGTCTGGGCAATCTTCACCCGATAGGAGCAGCATGGATTTAATAGACAAGTGATCAAGTTAGCTGTCTTGAGAACCCTGTCTGCTTAATCAAGACTTACAGATTCAAACTCATCCCAGCTGACTATGCAAGACCCTGTCTCTGTCACCTTGTTAGGTCCTGCCCAGTTAGAATCCAACTTCAAGCATATCTGAGTGACTTTGTCAGATGCCTCGAATATTCTTCACAGTGGCCCTGTGGCTTGACCCTCCCCAGCCAGGAACAGGGTCACCTTAAAAAGGTTTACTGGAGAGCTATCTGTGGATATGATAAAAGCAGAAAAATAATTACACGTTGTGTAATCCCTTATACAGGGTCTTCCTTGTACTCAGTTGGATTTACTCTTCATCTTTTTCCAAAAGTACTTTAAACATATCTTTTGATGTTCATCTCCCAGACCTCCTTGGAGAATGAGGAGTACCCTAGAATCAGTGAACATAAGTGACCTCACAGGAGCAGTCCCGTCCAAAGTCCTCATCACATATCCATTCCAGAAAGTGACTAAGACCTCAGTCAAACTGGCAACTGGATCCTCAGAGAAAACCCTAAGCTCCCTCTGGAACCCCTTAGGGTCCAATAATCACGTGGGGTGGACCAATCTAATGGATCCTACCTCTCTATCTGGGAAGAGTGAATAACGTGAATTAAGGTTTTGGAAAAAATTTTTAAAAAGTCATTCCATTCTTCATTTTTATGTCTTGTCTACTTTTCCTTGGTCCTGTAAGAACTGTGGCTGTTTATATCATTCCATATAAAGCTACCCTGAGAACTTTAATGGAAACTGCTGAGCAACTTTGATAGTTAGTATAGAGGCCTAATAAACAGATTGTCTTTGCAGTATATGCGGGGGGGGGGGAACTTTGGAAGGTTAGTGAGATGTGATGCTGCCTCCTGCTTAAGTGTCCTTAAGGCATTCTTTCAACCTTTCTTTCCTCCTCTGGAGTGCAAATTTAGATTTACCAGAAGTTAACAACCAGGTCAGCGATTATAGCTGAAGAGAGTGCCTTTTAACTCATGATTTGAAAAATTGTTTTAGACTATGCTGTTTGACTCCTTCATGGATCACTGCCTTGTCTTGGCGAAGGGGCTTGCGTAACTCAGTGAAGCCATGAGCTATACCGTGCAGGGCCACCCAAGATGGACAGGTCATGACAGAGAGTTCTGACAAAATGTGGTCCACTGGAGAAGGAAATGGCAACCCACTCCAGTATCCTTGCCAAGAAAACCCCATGGACAATGTTAAAAGGCTAAAAGATATGACGCCGGAAGATGAGCCCCTCGGGTCGGAAGGTGTCCAATATGCTACTGGGGAAGATCGGAGGGCATTTCCAAGTAGCTCCAGAAAGAGTGAAGCGGCTGGGCCAAAGCCGAAAGGACGTTCAGCTGTGGATGTACCTGGAAGCGAAAAGAAAGTCCGATGCTGTAAAGAACAATATTGTATAGGTACCTGGAATGTAAGATCTATGAACCAAGACAAGCTGGATGTGGTCAAACATGAGATGACAAGATTGAACGTCGACATCTTGGGAATCAGCGAATTGAAATGGACAGGAATGGGTGAATTTAATTCAGGTGACCATTATATCTACTACTGTGGCCAAGAAACCCTTAGAAGAAATGGAGTTGCACTCATAATGAATAAGAGAGTGGGAAAGGCAGTAATGGGGTACAACCTCAAAAACGACAGAATGATCTCAGTGCATATCCAAGGCAAACCATTCAAAATCACAGTAATCCAAGTCTATGCCCCAACCACTGATGCCGAAGAAGCTGAAGTTGACCAGTTCTATGAAGACCTACAACACCTCCTAGAAGTAGCACCAAAAAAAGATGTCCTTTTCATCATAGGGGATTGGAATGCTAAAGTGGGAAGTCAAGGAGTAATCGGAATAACAGGCAAGTTTGGCCTTGGAGCACAAAATGAAGCAGGGCAAAGGCTAATAGAATTCTGTCAAGAGAACAAGCTAGTTATAGCAAACACTCTTTTCCAACAACACAAGAGACGACTCTACACATGGACATCACCAGATGGTCAATACCGAAACCAGATTGATTACTTACTTTGCAGCCAAAGATGGAGAAGCTCTATACAGACAGCAAAAACAAGA
Source organism: Python bivittatus (assembly GCF_059951505.1). Classification (NCBI taxonomy): domain Eukaryota; kingdom Metazoa; phylum Chordata; class Lepidosauria; order Squamata; family Pythonidae; genus Python; species Python bivittatus. Next base: position 28,296,815 of record NW_028277075.1, on the reverse strand, counting down.
CCAGGAGCTGACTGTGGCTCAGATCATGAGCTTCTTACTGCAAAATTTAGGCTTAAATTGAAGAACATAGGGAAAACCACTAGACCACTCAGGTATGACTTAGATCATATTCCTTGTGAGTACACAGTGAAGGTGATGAATAGATTTAGAGGGTTAGATTTGGTAGACAGAGTGCCTGAAGAACTATGGACGGAGGTCTGTAACATTGTATAGGAGGCAGAAACTAAAACCATCCCAAGGAAAAAGAAATGCAAGAAAGCAAAATGGCTGTCTGATGAGGCATTACAAATAGCTGTGGAAAGAAGGAATGTGAAAAGCAAGGGTGAAAGGGAAAGATATAAGCAACTGAATGCAGATTTCCAGAGAATAGCAAGGAGAGATAAGAAGGCCTTCTTAAATGAACAGTGCAAAGAAATCGAGGAAAACAATAGAATGGGGAAGACTAGAGATCTCTTCAAGAAAATTGGAGATATCAAAGGAACGTTTAGTGCAAAGATGGGCATGATAAAGGACAAAAAAGGCAGGGACCTAACAGAAGCAGAAGAGATTAAGAAGAGGTGGCAAGAATACACAGAAGAACTATACAAGAAAGATCTTAATGTCCCTGATGTCCATGCTGGTGTGGTCACGGACCTTAAGCCAGACATCCTAGAGAGTGAAGTCAAGTGGGTCTTAGGAAGCATTGCTAACAACAAAGCTAGTGGAGATGACAGTATTCCAGCTGAGTTATTTAAAATACTAAAAGATGATGCTGTTAAAGTGCTGCACTCAATATGCCAGCAAGTTTGGAAAACGCAACAGTGGCCACGGGATTGGAAAAGGTCAGTTTACGTTCCAATTCCAAAGAAGGGCAATGCCAAAGAATGCTCAAACTATCGCACAATTGCACTCATTTCACATGCTAGCAAGGTTATGCTCAAAATCCTACAAGCTAGGATTCAGCAGTACGTGAACCGAGAACTACCGGATGTACAAGCTGGGTTTTAAAGAGGCAGAGGAACTAGAGATCAAATTGCCAACATTCGCTGGATCATGGAGAAAGCACGAGAGTTCCAGAAAAACATCTACTTCTGCTTCATTGACTATGCAAAAGCCTTCGATTGTGTGGATCACAACAAACTGTGGCAAATTCTTAAAGAGATGGGGGTACCAGACCATCTTACCTGTCTCCTGAGAAATCTGTATGCGGGCCAAGAAGCAACAGTTAGAACCAGTCACGGAACAACCAATTGGTTCAAAATAGGGAAAGGAGTACGACAAGGCTGTATACTGTCACCCTGCTTATTTAACCTATATGCAGAGTACATCATGAGAAATGCCAGGTTGGAAGAATCAGAAGCCGGAATTAAGATTGCAGGGAGAAACATCAACAACCTCAGATATGCAGATGATACCACCCTAATGGCAGAAAGTGAAGAAGAACTAAAGGGCCTCTTGATGAGGGTGAAGTAGGAGAGTGCGAAAGCTGGCTTGAAACTCAACATTAAAAAAACTAAGATCATGGCATCTGGACCCATCAATTCCTGGCAAATAGAAGGGGTAGAAATGGAAGCAGTAACAGACTTCATTTATTTGGGCTCCAAGATCACCGCAGACAGAGACTGCAGCCATAAAATTAAAAGACGCTTGCTCCTTGGGAGGAAAGCTATGTCAAACCTAGATAGCATATTAAAAAGCAGAGATGTCACCTTGCTGACAAAGATCCGTATAGTCAAAGCTATGGTTTTTCCAGTAGTAATATATGGCTGTGAGAGCTGGACCATAAAGAAGGCTGAGCGCCGAAGAATTGATGCCTTTGAACTGTGGTGCTGGAGAAGACTCTTAAGAGTCCCCTGGACTGCTAGGAGGTCAAACCAGTCAATCTTAAAGGAAATCAACCCTGATTGCTCATTGGAAGGACTGATAATGAAGCTCAAGCTCAGATACTTTGGTCACATAATGCGAAGAGAGGAGTCTTTGGAAAAGACCCTGATGCTGGGAAAGATTGAAGGCAAAAGGAGAAGAGGACGGCAGAGGATGAGATAGTTAGATAGCATCACTGAAGCAATGAGCATGAAACTGAGCAAACTCAGGGAGGCAGTGAAGGACAGGAAGGCCTGGCGCAATATGGTTCATGGGGTCACGAAGAGTCGGACACGACTTAACGACTGAACAACAACAAATGCTGTTTGAAATTAGCTGTTGTTTTTTCTATGTGAGATCTTTCGTTGCAGACTAGGAACTTGAAATGCTCATTGGCAAAAGCATACTGACAAGGGTTCCCCAGGAGTAAATATTTATGATAGTTTGCCGTCTGTCAGCTCCTGGCACACCCTTGTCTGTCTGGCTGTGAAATTTTGAACCCTTCTACCAAGAATTTCTTCCTGACCCTAAAGAAAATAGAAAGGAAAATGCTTTGTGTCTTCCTGTCCAAATACAAAACTTAACAATTTTTGTGCCAGTGCTGAAATGCAAGGGATTACTATTCAACTATGCATCTTGCATGTGCCAGAGTTTTTGTTAAGATTTTACTTATTAATCAGTGATGTCAAATTTTTAGATATAGAGAAATACCAAAAACAACAATAACAAACCCACAAGGGAAGACAACACTCACACTGAGAGTTTCAAATAAAATCAATATATTTAGCTAAGCTAAACTCCCTGAATAAGATCCCATGTTTATGTACATATGTAGGAGTTATTATTACAATTATAGTCAGAAAGAGAAGTCTTCTGGACCTCCTGCTTCAAGTTGATAGGCAGGACTTCCTTGCTCTTTTTCCTCCTTTCTTGTTCTCTTCTCCTTGAGTGCTATCAGTTTCATAGAATATCAAGGATAGATGAACAAATAATAAATTTTGCCCAATCAAGAAAAAAATCTTCATATTTGGCGCCCTGGTTCTAGCCCTCAGATCAGAAATTTTCTTAATTGCCTTTGGTGAAATGATATAGAATTTTCATTAGTTGTTCCGCTGTAAAAATGGGGCTGCATGAATTCTGTTTATTCTGGCTTCTCATTGTGTGGTCGTCTTATCAGATGCTTTAGGGGGATTTGGAGCGATACTAAAGATTGGGAGGTTGTCATACCTTGGAATATAAGGAATGATGATGTTTAAAATGAAGCCGGGGAAAAAAAGAAGAACCTTTTGAAAAAAAAGTCTGTTAACAATGGGTCTGTCCAAATTGGATAATGAATATATTCTCTGAAAAACATCTACAGTTTTCCAGTCACTAGGATGAAGTACTGTTTTTAAAGTATGTCCAATACATAGAAAACTCTCCTAAAGCTGATCGCAGAAAAAGAAAAAGCATTGTTTCAAGAATCTTAAATCTAGCAGACCTGACTTTGAGCTAGAACTCTAATCCTATAAACAGCAGTAGCTGTTTGTCATTGCTAAATACTGAAATAGAAAATATTTCCAATTCTGTTTCTTTTCAAAAGTAAGCCAGACTGAATTTTATAGGAGTATAGGATTGCATCCTAAAGAAACATATTGTAACAGCCCTGTTGAGATATTATTTACATCTTATTTAAAACTTTTGTATCCTGACTTTTGATTTTCATTTCAGTGTAAATAGAAACCATAGAAATAGAATAAAAAGAACAAAACCTCAAAACCATTCTAATATGCTTGCCATTTCAAAAGATTTACTTCTGAAATTATTCTTAATTAACAATAATTAATCTATGTGTATACTGTGTACAAATTTACACATGCTAAAAGTAAAAGTAAAGCTATTGAAATAAGTGAAACTTTGAAAATTGAGTTTTAATTTCATTTTAAAGTTCATTAGTTTTGTTAAGATACCATTTCCTGTAATCACAACAGTTCATATGTATCCCTTAGAGCAGGGGTCCTCAAACTTTTTAAACAGGGGGCCAGTTCACAGTCCCTCAGAATGTTGGGGGGCCGGACTGTCTGTCTGTCTGTCTGTCTGTCTGTCTGTCTGTCTGTCTGTCTGTCTGTCTATCTATCTATCTATCTATCTATCTATCTATCTATCTATCTATCTATCTTATATGCTGCCTATCTCCCCCAACGGGTGACTCTGGGTGGCTCACAATAATAGTTTGAAAAAAACATGAATGAATTCTTATGCACACTGCACATATTTTATTTGTAGTACAAAAAAAAAAAAGGAAAAAAAACAATACAATAATTAAAATAAAAAACAATTTTAACCAACATAAACCCTACCCTGCATTGGTGGTCAGTGTCAGTAAATGTTATCCTCCCCCCCATCCCATCCCCCCTGCCCCCCGCATTATTGGTCAGTGCCAGTGGCCATTCTCCTACTTGAGGGGCAACCACACAGCCCAAATGGAGAAAGTAATAGTGTGCCCTGGACCCCACCGATCACCCTGCACAGAGGATCCCTCCCGTGGAGTATGAGGAAGTATGAGTTAAAGTGCCTCTGTGGTTGTAAGTGTGGAATTTTGATCATGTGACTGCAGGGGTGCTGCAACAGCTGTAACTTTGGGGACTGAGCATAACTACTAAATGAATGGTTGTTAAGCAATGACTACCTGTACAAAGAATTTGAGATGATGGAACAGGTCTGGGCAAGGAAGAGGAGTTTGGATATAAATGCAAGGAACAGAAGAGAAGAGAAAGTGAAACAGAAACTGAGTACAATGCTTTCTGCAGTCCTGATAATGTGCAAAGAAGTAGGCTGACCTGATTTCCAAAAATAAAAACTTGGATATACGAATATTAAAAAATGCATACATGCATACAAATCTACAAGTCAGTTTCCCCAAAGTCACAGGCAAAAATTACCAGAAAAAAAAGGACACAAAGATGTTTAGAAGAGCTTCTCTGGAATGAAGCAACTTTAAGTAGTTCCAAACATTCCTGTTCCCTGTTGTGCTTTTACACTCGGTAAAAAATTATTTCCAGGCCAAATTAATTTAATAAATGACTAACAATCAATTGACCACTCTCTCCATCATAAGGCTATCAGACCTGATCTGCAAAAATCCATTAGTTGTCAGCAAAGAGATACAGGAAACACTAACTTTGCTTCTTATTCTGGATTTCTGCAGACTAGTACTAATCAATCAGCCAGTAAAATGGATAATGGAATAGCTTCATTCCCATGTTCCCTTCCACCATAAGGTACCCCGAGACTTGATGAGAAATGGAAAGACATCATTTCTTTGGCTACTTGTTCCCATACTGTTCTGCCTGCTCTACCTTGAGCCCTCCCATTAGTTCGAGGATGCCTTCCCCAAAATCAGGACTGTCCCTGTAAAACTGGAATTTAATCTTGGAAATAAGTTTCAGGCACTGATAGTGCCTTCTGTTGACTAAAACCTAGTCATGGCAGCAGGTTATTGGAAATATTTTAATGACATTCCCAATGAAATCCATTGTGTGGGTAAAACAGGAGGGAACATAAAATGCAAACGTGAAGCACCATGAGAACGGGGCTCCTGCCATTCTCCAAATAGGGCGCCTGTACTCATGAGAGCTGGGGAAGACCAGATGGTTTCCGAGGGATTGCAAGAACGGGGTGGGCAATTGGGAGAAAGAATGACACAAGCAGCTTGGAGAACGACGCATTGATCACCCTGCACGGAGGATCCCTCCCATGGAGTATGAAGAGAGGAGGAGAGCCGCCGGACGACCCGGTATACCTGTAATGTAGAAGAGTTCAGCTCTGCGATCTCCCTCCTCGTGCCTCGCCTGCAGCTCCCAATACAGCCCCGACACTTCCGCTTCTGAGAGACAGCAGTGGCAGCCAATCAGGCGGGCGGGCCGGATAAATGACCCTGGCGGGCCGTATCCGGCCTGCGGGCCATAGTTTGAGAACCCCTGCCTTAGAGCAATATTAATTTCTTTAGTTTTTGAGACAAATACCTGTCTATGTTATAAATGAAAATGAACACTAAATCCAAAGGAAAACAGAGGAATACAGCCCATCATATTTAAAATATATTTGTCAATTTAGGATTGTCAGTTGCTCCTAAATCTGAGGCTCGTGACATTTTTATTTTTTCTTTATATTTTAAAATAGCACTAAGCTGACTGTTGGATATTTCTAGTAGATTAAAAGCCATCTGGGTTTTAGTACATTCCATTTGATTCATTAATCTGCAAAATATCATTTACATGAGCCTGTTAGTACTTATCCCATCTGCTATTTTGTTGTTCACTTCTGGGTCTTTGAACAAAACAGAATATTAAATGTTTTAGGGTATAATGCTGAGCACTTCTATTTAGAAGCCTTGTGTTTGATTAAGAATATATATATATATATTTTAATTATAGCTCTGTTTCCATTTCTCTTTCTCTTTCTGTGGTGAGTACCGAAGCAAAGGAACGCAAAAGCATAATAATGCATAATAACCCAATAACTATTAAAACAAACATATTTGAAATGTAAGAAAATCTTTGCTACCACCTATCCAAACCAACATTGAAATCTTCTACATTGAAAAACAATAATGTGGCAGTGGTAAGTCCTAAGGGAGGTATTTTATATGGATTTTTCTATCTACAGACACCAAATGCTGACTCAGAGATAAGTGCTTTGAAACTATATTAATGAGAAACTGTAGAACTTAATTATCTTTAACAAATACATTAAGGGCAAACTTCTGTAAAATGAAAAACCATTTTTTCTTCCATGATGAGGAAGAACATTCTCTGCCCAGTTCTAATGAGCAGTTTATTACTGTTCCTGGGGGAACAGAAGATTGATAGGATGTTCTATACCAGTGTCACATTTATTAAGTAAGTTCTGCATCTGCATATTCTGCACCTTTTTTAAGAATGCAAGGAAATCTGCATTTCTTTTCACACAGAACTACCTCTTATGCATACTGTATACTGATTGTAACAAATTTCCCCTAAAATGTGACTTTTATATGCAATTTTTTTTAGAAAATTATTGAGCCAAGAAATATTTTGAATTAGAAGTTTGTGAATTATGTGTCTGTTTTAGTGGATCTTGCTATTATGTATGATTTGTTTTATTATATATATAAAATAATATCCTTTGCCTTAGTTTTTAAAAAGTTTAAATTTTGTAACAGAAGTTGAAGATTACTAAAGCAGTAACATTTTCAAATAGGAAGGTGGTGCATTTAACAGTGAATTCTGTAACAGCCCTTCCTTTGTACCTGAAAATATTAATACTTTTAGAAAACTGTAGTAATTATAACCATAACAAAAAACACAAAACAAAACAGCTGCAGGGAAATCCTGATTTTTTACTGCATAGATATTCAGTGGGATATATATTCAGTGTGTCATGAAAAATGGAAGCATTGCTGCATGTAAGCTTGCTGTATTTTGAAATGCAATTGTAGGATAAATATTTAATTCAAGAGCCAATAGGATAAGAAGGAATGTTTTCTAATGCAATCAAAATAGAACCTTTACCGTATCTTAGGTTAAAATAGCTGGCTGAAGGAATGCAGTTATACCATATGTTTTGTATTGCACTTTTTAATGTATATTAAAGGTACATTATTAGGAATATACCCCAGACTAATGATTTTTGATAGATTTAAATATGATGTACCTTTCCTATACAGGTAGTCCTCACTTAACAATCACAATAGGGACCAGAAAATTGGTGATTAAGTGGGGCAGTCGTTAAGCGAGTCGCCACATGACCGGACCCGATTTTATGACAATTTTAACAATGCTCATTAAGTGAATCACATGGTCATTAAGTGAATCATGTGGTCATTAAGTGAATTCAGCTTCCCCAATGGACTTTTTTGCTGGAATTTGCTTAATGACCATGTGATTTGCTTAACAACCATGGTGATTCACTTAACAACCATTGTAAAAAGGTCACAAATCGCGATCATGTGGCCGTGGGGGTGATGTGATGGTTTGTGATGGTCCTAAGTACAGGTTGTAAAGCACTTTTTCCAAGGCTGCTGTAACTTTGAACCATTGTTAAATGAACAGTCATTAAGCGAGGGCTATCTGTAATTAGTATATGAGCTCTAGTCCTGATACCTCAAAACAAAAAAAGTAAGATAAAGTTGATAGATTTTAAGATTCATGTAACATATAAAACCAACACCCCTTCACAGTATTCAGTGGGATGCAGTTTCATATTAGAATGATTTAGAAAGCGAAATTTATATTTCATTATAATCTAAGCTGTACAAATGTAAGAGGAAGAATTATTTTAATATTATAAAGGTGCCTGATTTTAAGAAACAGAGTGTACAAACCCCACTAGTTTAAAATAAATAAAATAACAGTGGCAGGGTTCAGTTTACAGACTTCCCTTTTGTTGTTTTCCTTCATGCCTATATAAATGGTAGCAGAAGAGATAAATCAATAATTTATTTATATTTCAAATTTGTCACTGCCCATCTCACTACAGAGTGACTCTGGGCAGTTTACAGTAAAAACAGAATAAATATTAATTAAAATAAATATTAATTAATTAAAATACACTACAACAAGATTCCTATATAATACTTCCAAGAGGCTGATGTTAATTAGATGTTAATAAACTCGGGGAGCGTCTTCAAGATGCCAGCCACCCCCAGGATTGGTTGTATCTCTTCTCGCCCCATGTAAGTTGGCAGAGCCAGGTCTTCAGTTCCTTCTGGAAAATTAAGAGGTTAGGGGCCCATCTCAGCTCTGCGGGACAGTATTCCATAGGGTGGGGGCAACGGCAGAGAAGGCTCTCCTCCAGGGACCCGCCAGTCAGCATTCTCTCACCGATGGGATCTGTAACATGCTTTCTCTGCTGGATTGGGTGGGACGGATTGATGTAATGGGGGTGAGATGGTCTCTCAGGTAACCTGAACCCATGCCATGTAGGGCTTTAAAGGTGATAACCAACACCTTGAATTGGACCTAGAATCAAATTGGCACCCAATGAAGCTCCCGCAGCAGAGTTAGTTCAGGTTCAGTTTGAACATTTGTATCCTGACATAACAAACTTAGTATATACTGTGTCTTAAAAATATTCCTTCTCAGTATATATCAGATGAATCTGAAAATTTCCAGTGCCTGATGAACTGTAGTTTGCCATTTTCATCAGACTGAAGCATATATCTAGTTTCAGACTGTGATTAAGAATCATTGTTTGTTCCAGAGCTACTAACCATAGATTCCACATCTTTGAAGTTTAATTGAGTTTCCTCAGTTGCCCTGTTTGGATAACTGAGATATTAGACAAAAATAGGTAATGCAGGGCTGTGTTAATTCCTTTAAAAGGAGTTCAGAGGATATTGTAATAGCATCAAGCAGTATGACTGAGGGATCTCTAATAACTAATTTTGCTTTGCTGACACAGCAACTAAAGCTGCATTTTTCTCTCCCCATAGAGGTTTTTCAGGTTACATCAAAGTCACCTCAATTTCATTTTTGTAGAGTGTTTTATACTGCTGCATAAAATTTTACAAATACGAATATACTGTTTTTATATAAAAGGAGTACTTAAATACAAATAAATGTATAGCTCATTCCAAGTATTCAGAGTGATTCATATGTAGTTATCACAGTAAACATTAATCTGTAAGAGCAGTATTAGCCTCATATTCGTACAGACTGTTGCTTCAAGAGGGGATGGCCAGTTACATCTCCATGGTTTCTGTTAGGTTTATTTATCAGAAGATTCTGTAGGAAATTGTATTGGAAAGTTCTGCATATGTAAGCTTAAACCTGTAGATGGCTACTTCTATGCTATAGCACTTGGAAGGAAGAGGAGCTAGCAGGAAAATTCAGTTATCTGAAAGCAACCATTGTATTGTTTTCTGTTATAATTGATTGATTATGTTCCATCAAGTCCTTATCAGCTCTTAGCGACCACGTAGATTTTCTCCATGCCAATTTATCCCTAACCTGGTCTTTCAGGTCTTCCAGCAAGTATTGATAATGGAGCTCAGGTGATATCAGACACCCATATGTAGCTACCAAAGTCTGAATTGTCTGCTCCATCAGGCATGAGGTTGTCCTTTATTGAAGTTGTTGTATCTGCCATGTGATAAAAAGTGTGAACCAATGTGGTATAATGATTAGGGTTTGGGGCTAGAAGCAGAGAGAGCCAGGTTCAAGTCCACACTCATCTCTATCTTACAGGGTTGCTGCATGGGTAAAATTGAATGGAGTATTATAAAGATCACCTTGGTTTTGAAATCTGGATGGGATATAGATCTTATAAATAAACCAAATAATTGTATTATTTTTAGTACTTAGTAGAGAAATAAAATGGAGGGTGTTTTGTTTTAAAAAGTATGTATTTTACTGAATTAGAATATTGGATATTAGATTTTAAATTACCTTCAATCTTACTGTTCTGAACAGGTTGTCCTTATTCTCAGCAAGTGAGTCTCAGTATGTTGTTTTACAAATCAGGTTGGTATCAATGCAGATTGTTTGCTCTTACAGTTTTTTTTTCTTTTCTTCTTGTGATCCTCTAGTTACTTCATGCTTATGAAGGCAATATATACTAAATATAGCATCCAATTAAACTTTCATGGTTTAGCTTTGGTGGAATAGGGAGAAACAATTTCTCCTTTCCCTTTTTGTCCCTGCCCCCATGTTCCTTCAGAACCTGCTCCAGAGGATTGGGAGACCTTCCAGAGTAGATTTAAGAATACTGTATAACAGGTGTGTTGGATTTCACCTGAATTGTATTAGGGTATTCAATTAAAACAAAATTTGGTTCACTTGATTTTCTATTGCAGATACTTATGATTATTTAAGAACACCGGAAAGGGTTGAGTTATGCAACCTTCTCTGTTCAAAATCTTCATTAAGCAAAGACTTGTAAGGCTGCCAAGTGGATGTCTGCAGATATGTTCAGTTAATTAAGTATTACATTATTGATTTAGTAGTTAGATAGACTCACTTTTAAATGCTGTGTTTTAGTCATTGTTTGGCTCCAGTGTGGTGCCTTGTAAGAGTTTATATTCTTGCCCAGAATAAATAGCACACCACTAATCATTTTAGTAATACAATAGATGCGTTGCAGTTTGCCTGTTTTAATACCAGAGTTTGGTCTATTCATACTTCCTTCTGCGTTAACTTGGAGCCCTGGAGATATTTAAATGTAATGCTCAATCATGATTAAATAGTTCAAAATATCTTCCCTTCTTCTGACCTAAATTGCTAACTTATCAGATCACAACTTCACACTTTCAGGTTCAGGATAATCCACTAGGATTTGTGCAGTGTATAGCTTATGTGGATAGTGTCTATCCACATTTGGCCATAATTCTAAACCAGGATAAATATCCTGGCCACCTAGATCAATGTCCCTTAATGTTTTTTCCTTGGATTCTAACCAATTACTCTGTCAACAAACTTGAGTCCCAACAGGACTTTTTGAAAATCTAGGTAGATGATGTCTACTGGCTTGCCCTTGTCCACATGTTTATTAATGCCCTCAAAACTTTCATAGAGAGTTGAGAGTTTACCATCCTAAATCGTTTAGTGCACAACTCTTGAGGTATTAGATAGCAAAAGAAATGTAGAACAACTGGCTTATATATTTTTAAGGATGCCAGAAGCCAAACAATTTGGATGCAAAAATAGAATTTCGTAGAGTTTAAGACTGAGGACTTTCTGGGGCTATTGACTAATGTAAGGAAAATAACCAGAAAGAGTCAAGAAGAAAGAAGAAATAAAGGCTTGATAAAGAGGTAGAAACATGTTATGTTTTATTTTATTTATTTATTTATTAAATTTATATGCTGCCCATCTCCCCCAGGATCCTGTAAAATCTCAGTACATTGTCCTATATTCCTATCTGATAGGCATAAGCAGGCTACTCTCTTCCTCCTTGATTTAATATCAGACACGTTACTAGTATCATCCACAATTTTTCCTCTCTATCATCTTGGGGTTTGCTTGTTTGTTTGTTTTTCTTGTAATTAAAAAAAAAAATCTTAGCAAATGTAGTGGTTACAGACACTCAGAGCGCCTCAATATGAATTTGGAGTTTGGATTTTTGTTACTATCATAATCTGCTTTTTTTTTTTTGTAAAAGTGATGTGCTACCTGGCTACAGCTCTGAATCATGTCCTTTCTCATTCATATTCTGACAACCTTTATGTAGCATAGAACATAATTATAGTTATAGTTCCAGTGACAGGAATTATTACATGAGACCACTCAGCATGAACAAAATGATACAGCATGTTTTACCCTTATTCTGACACGTCAGGGCTCTGGTTTTCATGAAAGTTAGTTGACCTATAATTATTCTTTTCTGTGAGGTATATGTACAAGGAATTTGGCCTTAAGAACAATTAAATAAAAGCTTCTCTCCCTCTCCCTGTTTGTAGCATTTCAGTGTTCCATCTGAATTCTTGGAGAGGTCAATTTAGCTGGAAATGCTCATTCAGGAATAAGCCCTGTTGTATTAATGGGAATTATGTCTGAGTAATAAGAGGATTTATATGTTGCATATACCCCTTAACTGATATGTATGGCTTACAAGATACCCAAGATACCATAAAAACAATTACTACCATCTAGTAACAACAACAGCAATCATAGCAGCAGTAACAACAACAACACTGCAGTGAAAAAAGTAGCATTAAAAGGCCTGGCAAAATAAATTTTGAGTCCGTTCTGAATTATGACAAGGAGGGAAAGCTTGCTTAAATTCCAGTGTAAATTATTCTGGCCTCTACCATGGAGAGAACTGAATAGTTTTTAAATCTCAAAAGCATCTTTGTTGGAACCTAAAATGTTGCCCACTGATGTCCTAAAAGTGTGGGACAAGCTGGAGCTAGCTTTATTCATCATTACGTACCTTGAATTGTACTCAGAAGGCAGCCAGAAAGCATTAAAGGTGTTTTAACACAGCAATAATGTAAGACCTATTCACTGCTAGTGTTGATGCATTTTGAGCTGGCTGCAATTTTCAGGGGTACCCCACAAAGAATTCATTGCAATAATTTAGCCTTGATCATAAATCTCTCTTACATAGAAATGTACCAGCTTTATCAGCCACTGATAAAAGGCCCTCCTTGCCACTGATGTTTTAGTACTCTCCAGATCTAGGAGGACCCCTGCAAATATGTTTCTTCATTGCAGGGACAACCCTATACTTTTAGAAAAGCCCTGTCTCCTGAATCCTGAAGTCCAGTTTCTGCAATCAGTAACTGCTCTGTGTTGTTTATTCCCCTAAATTCAGTCCTTGATAGCCTGGAGACATATGAGAGGCTAGCAGTGGCTAACCCTGAGTCCGCAAGAAAGAGGAAGCCTAACTCAATATCATCAATATTGTTATGACAGTATGACAGTTCAGTAACGATAATACAAAGTTTACTAACTGCTCCTTTTAAAGAATAACACAGCTGCCTCTGCTAGACCATCCTATCCACACAGTAGGGTACAATACAGTTGTACTGCTTCTTTGGTGTAAATGTGTGTGTTCCCTGTGGTGTCTGTTGAGTTTGGCAATAGAAAAGATATAAGGACAAAAAACTAACTAAAAAAGAAATCCTGAGAACTAGTGTTTAAACCCACATATCCAAGAAACCATGCTTAAGGCAGTCAACCACTCCTCTCTCCCCTTCATTCTGCTGTGGCTGGCCAGTTAAGTTTGATAGTGTTAGAGACCCCATTGAGACGAGTAGCCTCTTGGGGCAGAGCTATGAGGGTGTACTAACAATGTGCCATTGAGCTGCTGCATCATATTTCTTCTCATTTTGCCCAGGACTAATTGCTCAGTTTGTTATCAGACATTATACTGATCTTCCTCAGCAGCAGTGATGTAGTGTAATATGCTGAAATAAAGAGCATATGCTCATTATTTCCTTATGCTTTGTGCATTGGTGCTTTGTGTGGCAAGTGCACATGATGAAACTTAGCGTGTGCATGCATCCTGAGTTCTGATATAACCCAATATATTTTCTGGGCAAGGTCTAAGAGATGTACTGGAAAGTAAGCAGGATTTCATTTGTCAGGCATTCACGACAGCCCTTTGGGGAATATAGCCATTGACTATTGCCCCATTGTTGTCATAAAAATATAGCAGTTGCTTTTCTCCAAAAATTCTCTTGACATTTATTTCATTCATTTCAAATGCCTTATTTTCATAGATAGGTGTTTAGTTACCATAACAACATTTGTTTTCTCTAAATGCATCAATTTTGAGGTTGTTTCTCTGCTAAAGAAAAGTACAGTTTGACAGATGGTATATCTTAAGTTAGAATTCCAATCAATGAAATAGTCTTGTGATACTTCAAGAAAACTTCTGTTAAGGAAAGTTAATCTGATGAAGTATTTGAACTGGGAGTGTAGTAGCAACATGGACACATGAATTTGAGATATGCTAGATGATTGGTCCAATTAACAAAGTGTGGTGATTAAGAGAACAGGTATGCAAAATACATTATTTTTTTACAGCTGAAAGGACTGGCATAATATTCTGTGACCACCGTTTTCTCATCTCTGAAGTCAAAGAAATTTCCCATAGTCAGGGCTGTATTTTCCATAATGCTTTGCTATAACTAGTGGAAACAGAATATATTATGCAAAATTAGTAAATGTGCTTCATGTGCATAATCACACAATTTATCTTTTCTTGACACAGAATTTAAATAGACTTGTTATTAATGTATGTGTGCAGAGTAGCATAATCCTTAATGTATAATCAAAACTGAAATATATAATTTTTTGTACTATAAAATTAAGAATATGCAATTCTTTTATTAGGGCTGAAAATTGTTACTGGTTATGAATATTGACTGAAACAATATTACCCTTAATTTTGGCTTGTTGGGCATCAAGAGATGAAACTGTTGATATTGTTAGATTCAGTTATATTGTGATTCTTTTTTTCTTTTTTCTTTTTTTCTGCTGAGAGCTGCCTTTGGTCTTAAATTAGCATGCCAAAAATTTTAAAAAGCGAGCAGGTTCAGGATAAAGACGAGCAGGACAAAAATTAAATTTGATTTAAATTTGATTTTATATATTTTATATATATATATATATATAGCAACTTCTCAAATAATAAATACACCTGCTGTCACATTAAAAAAAATATTGGTTGACAATTTTGAAATGGCTGCATCCAAGTATCTGGGAAGTCATATGAGGGCATGCATTCATTCAGTTCTTTTGCTCTGTGATGTACAGTGCTGTGCAAAGGTTTTAGGCAGGTGTGAAAAAAATGCTGTAAAGTAAGAATGCTTTCAAAAATATATATTGTAATTGTTTATAAGTTTACAAAATGCAAAGTGAGTGAACAGAAAAATCTAAATCAAATCAATATTTGGTGTGACTACCCTTTGGCTTCAAACCAGCATCAATTCTTACACTTGCACACTTTGTACACTTGCACAAAGTCAGGGATCTTGTAGGATTAGAGTCAGGTGTATGATTAACCAATTATACCAAGCAGGTGCTAATGATCATCAATTTCATATGTAGGTTGAAACATAGTCATTAACTGAAACAGAAAGAGCTGTGTAGAAGGCTTAAAACTGGGTGAGGAACAGCCAAACTCTGCTACTAAGGTGAGGTTGTAGAAGACAATTTCATGTCACAGGTCATAACATGGCAAGACTGAGCACAGCAACAAGACACAAGGTCGTTATACTGCATCAGCAAGGTCTCTCCCCAGCAAAAATTTCAAAGCAGGCTGGGGTTTCAAGATGTGCTGTTCAAGCTATTTTGAAGAAGCCCAAAGAAACAGGCAACGTTGAGGACCATAGACGCAGTGGTTGGCCAAGGAAATTTAATGCAGCAGAGGGAAGACACATCATGCTTACTTCCCTTCGACACTGAAAGATGTCCAGCAGTGCCATCAGCACAGAACTGGCGGAAACCAGTGAGACCCAGGTACACCCATCTACTGTCCAGAGAAGTCTGGCCAGAAGTGGTCTTCGTGGAAGAATTGTGGCCAAAAAGCCATACCTCGGACATGGAAACAAGGCTAAGCAACTCAACTATGCACAAAAACATAGGAACTGGGGTGAAGAAAAATGGCAGCAGGTGTTCTGGACTATGAGTCCAAATTTGAAATATTTGGCTGTAACAGGAGGTGGTTTGTTCGCCAAAGGGCTGGAGAGCGGTATAGTAATGAGTGTCTGCAGGCAACAGTGAAGCACGGTGGAGGTTCCTAGCAAGTTTGGGGCTGCATTTCTGCAAATGGAGTTGGAGATTTGGTCAGGATCAGTGGTGTCCTCAATGCTGAGAAATACAGGCAGATAGTTATCCATCATGCCATACCATCAGGGAGGCATGTGATTAGCCCCAAATTTATTCTGCAGCAGGACAACGACCCCAAACATACAGCCAATGTCATTAAGAACTATCTTCAGCATAAAGAAGAACAAGGAGTCCTGGAAGTGATGGTTTTGCCCCCACAGAGCCCTGATCTCAACATTATCAAGTCTGTCTGGGATTACATGAAGAGACATAAGGCTTTGAGGCAGCCTACATCCACAGGAGATCTGTGGTTAGTTCTCCAAGATGTTTGGAACAGCCTACCTGCTGAGTTCCTTCAAAAACTGTGTGCAAGCATACCTAGAAGAATTGATGCTATTTTGAAGGCAAAGGGTGGTCATACCAAATATTAATTTGATTTGGATTTTTCTTCTGTTTGCTCACTTTGCATTTTGTAAATTGATAAACAATTACAATATATATTTTTGAAAGCGTTCTTACTTTACAGCATTTTTTCACACCTGCCTAAAACTTTTGCACAGTATCGTAGTTCTATAAAGATAAAGTTTAAGGTGCAGTTTCACCTAAGAAGAATAAATTTAGCAAGCTCAGGATACCTCCCCTATTCCTTTAAGATAACTGTGCTTGGACAAATGTATAAAAACATGTTATTTTAATATATGGTGCTAGAATCTAGACTGTTTTAATAACATTCTCCCCCCCCCCCCAATCTGTGCTCATGTTCATATCCAGAGTAGAGGGCTTACTTTTTGTTCATTTTTTTTCTAGCCACCACAGTGATAGCATTAAGTTCTTATTAGGAAATAAGTTAGCTAGACAGGAACCAGAAGTGATGTCAACATGATTCAGCTTTAATTGCCTTTCATGGCCTTGAAGAAAACTCCTGATTTGAAAAGCCATGAGGAAAAGACCTAGGTTTAAACTTTTTAGTGCAGAAATACATACAGACTTTGCTATGAACTGCAGTAAGCAGATTTTCTGTTATATATGGCTTCATTCTAGCTTGCAATAAAGTGACTATGTGTATGAATCTTTCGCTAAGTCTTGAATAAGGACTCGGGAGAGCCTAGACTTGCAGCCATGGTGGGTTTGAATTTATTTTATTTTATTTTATTTATCACATTTATATAGCTGCCCATCTCACATAGTGACTCTGGGCAGTGTACATAATAATAATCAAAATATATAAAAAACCATTAGAACAACCAATTTAAATTAAAAAATAAAAGCAGATAAAAACAAAATGGTGGCAAAACATACAGAGAGTGTATTCCGTTAACTGTCATACAGCCATCTAGCAGACTCTGCTCTATCATGGGATCCCCAAGCTAGTTGATAAAACCATGTTTTAAGGGCTTTCTGGAAGGCCAACAAGGTTGGAGCCAGCCTTACTTCAGGGGGAATGATGTTCCACAGGTTGGGGGCTACGACAGAAGAGGCTTTCTTCTTAGGTCCTGCTTGATGACACTCCCTGGCCAACAGGACTCACAACATACCTCTGCTGCCAGATCTGATGGGATGGGTAGATGTAATTTTGACAGCTAAATCTGCTTACACCTTTTCCGATCACTGTGGGAAGAAAGCTTATGGCCCCTTACCCTCTTGCAACTACACTAATATGCCTATGCCTTACATAAATACCAGAACTATGCAGCAGCAGCAGCAGCAGAGATGAACTGGTTAGTCCAAACAATAAACTAACTAGCCTAACGTGTGACAGAATCTACCACAAGTAGCAGTCAACAGACTAATACTGTCCCAAGTTCTGGCAGCTGATGCTGGAGCAGTAGCAGCTCCTGCAGCCGTCGAGTGCTGAGTACAGGCCTCCATGCTTGACAGATATTCCTTCCCTCATTCTGTGTGAAGTATACATCTGCCTGAGATCTGAGGAGTTCCTTACCAGCTAAACTCAACTAGGATTTTTAGTTGGTCGAATGACAGAGGGAGCTGCAAAATGGACAGCCTTCCTTCTGATGCAGGGCAGGTTGGATTCTGACATCTACCGTAATTTTGTGGCATGAAGGGCTAGCTTCAATGATCAAATAAAGCAAATAACTATCAATCATGAAATCCATCACTGACAAGGTAAGCACTTGCTAATGGAGAATGCTGCTGACTTTCAGAATGTGGACTGGAATAAAATTGGCTTAATCAACCAATTTTATGATGGTCTATACAAGACAGCATGAAATATATGACAACATATTCATCAGTTGCATTCAGAGACCTTGTCTACATTAATCTAGATCTGTTTGTGTTTAGATGGAAGATTTGGGGAATTGTGGAAGGGAAGATACCACTATTATCTTTTTCTTTTCCCCTTGTCTCCTTTCTTCCTGCACTTCCAAGAGTTTGGAAGTTGAACCCATGCAGCTGGAAGCTAGCAAAACTCACCCTCTGCCTGAGAAAAGTGTTCCAGTGTACACAAGGCCTGGGTTTACATTATGGCTACTTGACCACTTTGCATATGAGTGCCCAGTTAAGAGCTTTCCCTTCCTCCAAAGCAGCTACAAAGTGCCATTCTTAAAGGGAGAGGGGGCATTTTTCAAGAAAATGCCTTAAATACTACAGATCTGGTTTATCTGGAAACAAAGTGGTCGTGAGCACTCAGAGCCTGGGGCAACCATAAGTTAAAAGCAGCCCAGACATGTACATCTATGAATCAACATCTAATCATCATCATCATCATCCATCAGGATGTAGCTGCAGGCCTTAGTAGATTTGGGCCCACAAGCAATTTCATTAAAATGTCTATCACAGGCAAATGTGCTCTGTCCACCAAACCTATCAAACTCTTTTAAGATGGAAATTAATGACTGATTGTTACACTCAGAACTCATCACAACATGTACTAAACCTCTACAAGTCACCAAAAGCAAGGATCAGAATCCCTGCTACTCTATTTAGCCCTCCAATTACATATTCTGATAGTATTGGGAAACACACAATGCACATATTATTTGGGACTGGGATAACATCATCTTTGATTCTCCGGCATGCAAGACTTACAGCCTACAGGACCTTTAACCTTCATTACACCTTAACAGATGCACCTTTCAACCTTCCTTGCTAAATATGCAGACTATGCTGAAGTGTTTGAAAAAGGGGAAACACAGACCTGTCACCCCATCAGTTTTGTGACAGCACAATCTAATTTCTGGAGCTGGAGATGTGTTGGTTTAGCCTGCATAAAAAAATGATCAATGAGAATTTTTAGAGAACTATGAGCATCCTAGACCAAACGAAATCCAAAAAGACTAGAAAATTCATGGAAGCATGACACTCAGACACATTATTCATCTCTATATTATACATAGAGGTAAACCACATTTTCACACCATTCAAAAGAGACAGAAAACTAAGAAGGAAACAAAAAGACCAGAACACATCCTCTCCAGCAGCCTACACCCAAATAAACAGGGATTAACACCAGACAAACAATCAAGCAAAAAACAGTGCTGTAATCAAGGAACTACCAAGGAGACAAACAATCAAGCAGAAAACAATACCCTAATCAAGGAACTATCAAGGAGAAAACCACATCCCCACCAACACTGGCAGGGCAAGCTACTGTTTATAAACAGAGAGCAAACCCGACACCCACTAGTACTGATGATGTTACCTAGTCAGGTAATGAAATGTCTCCAATCCAATAACCAAGCTCAGGGAGCACCAAGGACTCCATAGAACTTTATCTTTCCCTTCTTGCCACCTTCCAGCACTCCTAACCTTTTTGTGAAGAAGGATAGTTTCCTAAGGGCAGTCCATGATTATTAGCTCCTGAACTCTGTAACAATTAGGAAGTATGACCTTGTTCCTGGCATTTCTGAACCCTTTGAATAAAGAAAGCACAAATATTTATTACATTGGATATCAGAGGGATTTACAGTCTTTCACATGAGATGGCTGTGAATTTTCAACTGCCTTTCCTTTTAATTATGAGACATTGGAATATAGTAATGCCGTATGAAAGGAAGCTTTTCATCAGTGGTGCATATCCTCAAAGATGTGGCATATCCTACTGAGGTCTGAATTGACCACAGGAACTTAGAACATGTGCAGGCTTCTTGCAAGTTCAGACAGTACTGGGTCAGATGGGCATACATTTTTTCTTTTTTTAAAACATTTGTGTCACATACATTTGTGGTTTATAAAATTGTCATGCTAACCAGAATGTTTCATACCATACAGCTCTCCTCCAATTTCCAGTCTGTACCCAGAAGGGTTTGGAATCTCCCCTCTTACACTTGGCCTGCCCTATGAGTCTCTTGGGGCCAGATGGAAGACTCCTTTCTTAAGTTGAATCAGTACTCAGCAATAGCAGGACCCATATACAGTGGGGCAAAAAAGTATTTAGTCAGCCACCAATTGTGCAAGTTCTCCCACTTAAAAAGATCAGAGAGGCCTGTAATTTTCATCATAGGTATACCTCAACTATGAGAGACAAAATGGGGAAAAAAATCCAGAAAATCACATTGTCTGATTTTTAAAGAATTTATTTGCAAATCATGGTGGAAAATAAGTATTTGGTCAATATCAAAAGTTCATCTCAATACTTTGTTATATATCCTTTGTTGGCAATGACAGAGGTCAAACGTTTTCTGTAAGTCTTCACAAGGTTTTCACACACTGTTGCTGGTATTTTGGCCCATTCCTCCATGCAGATCTCCTCTAGAGCAGTCATGTTTGGGGCTGTCGCTGGGCAACACGGACTTTCAACTCCTTCCAAAGGTTTTCCATGGGGTTGAGATCTGGAGACTGGCTAGGCCACTCCAGGACCTTGAAATGCTTCTTACGAACCCACTCCTTTGTTGCCCGGGTGGTGTGTTTGGGATCATTGTCATGCTGAAAGACCCAGCCACGTTTCATCTTCAGTGCCCTTGCTGATGGAAGGAGGTGTTCACTCAAAATCTCACGATACATGGCCCCATTCATTCTTTCCTTTACACGGATCAGTCGTCCTGGTCCCTTTGCAGAAAAACAGCCCCAAAGCATGATGTTTCCACCCCCATGCTTCACAGTAGATATGGTGTTCTTTGGATGCAACTCAGCATTCTCTCTCCTCCAAACACGAAGAGTTGAGTTTAGACCAAAACGTTCTACTTTGGTTTCATCTGACCATATGACATTCTCCCAATCCTCTTCTGGATCATCCAAATGCTCTCTAGCAAACTTCAGACAGGCCCAGACATGTACCGGCTTAAGCAGGGGGACACATCTGGCACTGCAGGATTTGAGTCCCTGGCGGCATACTGTGTTACTGATGGTAGCCTTTGTTACTTTGGTCCCAGCTCTCTGCAGGTCATTCACTAGGTCCCCCCGTGTGGTTCTGGGATTTTTGCTCACCATTCTTGTGATCATTTTGACCCCACGGGGTGAGATCTTGCGTGGAGCCCCAGATCGGGGGAGATTATCAGTGGTCTTGTATGTCTTCCATTTTCTAATTATTGCTCCCACAGTTGATTTCTTCACACCAAGCTGTTGCCTATTGCAGATTCAGTCTTCCCAGCCTGGTGCAGGTCTACAATTTTGTTTCTGGTGTCCTTCGACAGCTCTTTGGTGTTGGCCATAGTGGAGTTTGGAGTGTGACTGTTTGAGGTTGTGGACAGGTGTCTTATACTGATAACAAGGTCAAACAGGTGCCATTATTACAGGTAATGAGTGGAGGACAGAGGAGCCTCTTAAAGAAGTAGTTACAGGTCTCTGAGAGCCAGACATCTTGCTTGTTTGTAGGTGACCAAATACATATTTTCCACCATGATTTGCAAATAAATTCTTTAAAAATCAGAATGCTGAGTTGCATCCAAAGAACACCATACCGACTGTGAAGCATGGGGGTAGAAACATCATGCTTTGGGGCTGTTTTTCTGCAAAGGGACCAGGACGACTGATCTGTGTAAAGGAAAGAATGAATGAGGCCATGTATCGTGAGATTTTGAGTGAACACCTCCTTCCATCAGCAAGGGCATTGAAGATGAAACGTGGCTGGGTCTTTCAGCATGACAATGATCCCAAACACACCGCCCGGGCAACGAAGGAGTGGGCTCGTAAGAAGCATTTCAAGGTCCTGGAGTGGCCTAGCCAGTCTCCAGATCTCAACCCCATGGAAAACCTTTGGAGGGAGTTGAAAGTCCGTGTTGCCCAGCGACAGCCCCAAAACATGACTGCTCTAGAGGAGATCTGCATGGAGGAATGGGCCAAAATACCAGCAACATTTGAAAACCTTGTGAAGACTTGCAGAAAACATTTGACCTCTGTCATTGCCAACAAAGGATATATAACAAAGTATTGAGATGAACTTTTGATATTGACCAAATACTTATTTTCCACCATGATTTGCAAATAAATTCTTTAAAAATCAGACAATGTGATTTTCTGGATTTTTTTCCCCATGTTGTCTCTCATAGTTGAGGTATACCTATGATGAAAATTACAGGCCTCTCTCATCTTTTTAAGTGGGAGAACTTGCACAATTGGTGGCTGACTAAATACTTTTTTGCCCCACTGTATGTGAATTTAGATAGAAGACCTTCAGGAGGCATCTTTGTCATCTTTTTCTTGGAGAAAAGGTAATGGAGAATTACACTGGCATTATAATGACTGGTTATGATGTATTTGAGGAAATAAGTGTTGCAATTGTGGCACAATAGCCAGCCACATTGGCATCTTGGAGAATTTAAAATATTCATCTCCTCTGTGACTTTAGGAGCCTCTTACTGTAGAAGATGCTTTTTCTTGGTGCACATATTACCATGCTATGATTTTAACCAACAACCCATCTGGAAGGACCTTAGGATTTAGTGTGTATGGATTTTATTACTTACTGACTTTCAAGAGCCTGGATGATTTTTGATGGTAGTTGATTGCTTTTTAAGATAGCTCACTTCATTCTCTGTCATGACCTCCCTTCTGATCCCAAAACAGCTTTTCTGTTTGTTTAACAAGATTTCTGGAACCATCATCTCATTTCTAACATAAGTTGCATATTTTGAAAGCCCTGTTTCATCTATTGGATGTAAAGCTCCATCTGCCTATTATCTGTAGTCAGGTGGAGAAATTTAGAGAATACAGTAGTACCTCGGGTTACGAATTTAATCCGTTCCGTGACTCTGGTCGCAACCCGATTTGTTTGCAACCTGAAGCAAATTTTCCCATAAGGTTCAATGTAATTACTGTTAATCCATTCTGGCGTCCGCGGACCATGCATCAAGGGCGGAAAAACAGCCGCGGACCACACGGCAGGGCGGAAAAACGGCCGCGGACCACGTGGCACGGGCGGAAAAACGGGCGCGGACCACGTGGCACGGGCGGAAAATGGGCGCGGACCACATGGAACGGGCAGAAGAATGGCCGCAGACCACGTGGCACGGGCGGAAAATGGCCGCGGACCATGTGTCATGGCGGAAAATGGCCGCGTATCCTGTTGGTACCCCGAGGCGGAGTTCGCAAACCGAGGTAAATTTTTGGGGCCGGAGCTGGTCGTAACCCGAAAAATCCGTAAGCACAGGCGTTTGTATCCCAAGGTACCACTGTAAATGCCATCTTACGGCAGTACCCTTGTTGCTATGTAAACTACTAACAAGATAATTGGCCTGAGCTTTTACTTAGGCCTGTGTTTGCTTGTATTAATTCAGTCACATCTCTGCTCATTTATTGTCAATTTGAGACACCTACTCGTATGACCTGGACCTGCTGCTGGATGTGTCCCAGCCTTCCTCCATGCCAGAAGCCTCCTATTTCTTCAGGAACTTCAAGCTGCTCAGCATTTCATCAAGATTCAACAAGATCATGCCAAGCTTTCTACAAGTGCTCTGATGACTGTCATCACCAGGAAGCCCTCCCCCATCACAATTGGAGACTACATCTGATTTTCTGTCTTAGAAGTTAGATGCTACATTTTCTGGACTATTATGTCTAATTCCACACAGATCAGTCTAAGGCCTTGTGCCTGCAGCTTCCAGCTACATCAGCAGTTGCACTCCTAGGTTGGCCTGCCCCAAGCATTTGATGGATCCAGATGGATTCCTGAGAATTCTTGGTGCATTTCCCAGCATTCTGGTGGGCAGTTCCCTCTTGTGCCTCATTGACTCTTGGAATAGGGAAACAACAAGAGTGCTGGGCAAGATTCCTTCTGCAAAGCCTTTGCCCAGTCACTGGAGACATCTACCAAGGAGCCAAGGGAGATGAAGTGATTGAAAGAATACCTGTAGTGACATTGGTGAAAAACCAGACATGGACACTACCAAGTACAAATATGTGTTCAAGTTTAGGTCTACATAGTGGAGATAAAAGTGATGAAGCATCACTCTTCACTGTGTCTGTAGATTACTACCTGGCGGTCCTGCTTAGAGTCACCTGGACTCTTGGAGGAAGATTGGTAGAACAAAGTTCCTGCAGGCTGTCAGGTGACGTTGCAGGGTGTTTTGCAGTTAAAGTCACTTGTATCCACTGTGACTTAGATGTCAGTTGAGCAGAGTTTGTTGTGATGAGTTGGATGAGGTCTTGTGAGATGATCTGGGATTCTTTTGAACTTGTGAACCCTGAGGAATTGAATAGAATTTTCTGTGATTTGAACTCTTATCACTTGTGTACTCGAGTCACACCCTTCCTAGCTCCTCTGACTGTCAGGTAGGATGTGAGTGGCTAGATTTTGGAAATTGTAGTGTTTTTTTGAGGGAGGGGCAATGTTCCCTGCCTTGAAGGAAGCAGTAGTGCACCTCCTCTTGAAGAAGCCTTCCCTGGGTGCAGCCATTTTAGACAATGTTCATCCAATCTCTAAATCCAATTTAGATAAAGTTGTAGAGAAGATGTGTTCAATTACAGAGGATCCTAGATGAAACAGATTAATTAGATCCCACCAAATCTGATCATGAGTCAGAAATGGTATTGGTTGCTCTGGTTGATTGCCTTTACCAGGACCTTGATGGGGGGCCCACATCCTTCTTGGTCCTTTAGATCTCTCAGTGACATTTAAGACCATCAACCATGGTATCCTGCTAGACTATTTGTAAACATTGGGAGTTGGAGTACCATTTTATGGCGATTCTACTCTACCTGAATAAATAATTCCAGTAAGTAATCATAGGGAAGAACACTCAAGTCCACAACCACTCTTGTATGGGGTCCCACAGGGCATGTGTCTTCCCCATACTCTTTGTATGAAGCCTCTGGGTGAGGTAAAGTCAGCCAGCCCTTCGAGGTAGTCCAGACGAGAAGCTCAAAATCTAAGTACTAACATTATCTTTATTGTAAGGTTACAATAACAGAATTTTGCAAGTCTGAAAGCATTTCTCCCCTCCTTTACTTTTACTTTCCAGAAAACTAGGGAGGGTACCTTCCCGGAATCCTTTTGCTTCTATAAGCTGAGAAACCTTTTGCATGATGGTTCTCTGGTCTGTGGCTCTACCTCCTGTCTCCCAAGTTCATTCCTACATTACACATAATCCATTTGGGGTGAAGTGTCATCAATATGCTAATGATACCCAAGCACACATTTCCTTTTTTTTTTTTTTTCTGTAGTAATTTTATTAAAGATTACAATTTACAACAATAAAAAGTAATACAAACTAAAAAAAATAAAAAAAATAGAAAACAAAGAAAAAATAAGAATATAGTAAAGAAAAAGAAATATAAAGAAATGATTTCCCCTTTCATCACAACAAGTATAAGCAATTTTAGTAACTTAATACCTCCTCTTAAAATACAACAAATGAATTCTTCTTCCCATATCCCATTTCTTATCTATCAACAAATCCATAAAACCTCATCATTTCAGTCCTGATGTCAGCAAAAGTCTATTAAAGGGTTACCAGAGATAGCATATCTATTTTAGTCTTGATCAAATGAACCAACTTTATATTCCTTCCTTTTACTTCTAACAACCTTGATCTTATAATGTCCTAGAACTTGATTTCTTTCATTTTTTCTTTGTCCCTTCTCACAAAATTCTTCAAAGCTTTAACAAGCCTCTTTTATAAATCCAATATAGGAAAATTATCCAGGTCACTCTCTTGGTTTGTTGTTTGTATATCCCTTTTAATTATTAAGACATCAGTCGGTTTCTTTTGTATGTCCAGTGTAACGTCTTTTTCCATACCATTCTTGTAGCTTGTCATTTTTAAATCTAGTTTCAGATCACTCTCAATCTTGTCAGGTAATACTTGTTCTTCTTCCATAGCATCTTTTAAACATAGTCTATCTATAGAGGCAGAGACTCTTAAAATTAACTTCTGGATCCATTGTTCAAAAATATCCTTCAATATGTCCAATGTTAAAAATATTTTGCTTCATTCTGTATTAGTAAGTAGAGTTTGAGTGTTCTTCTCTTTTAATTGTAATCTTTAGTTCCTTCTCATTCTCTCTAGTGTCCAATTTTTAAAGTCTTACCGTATTATGTTATTTTTAAATAATTTTAAAAAAAAGCATTTTCCCATGGGGACAATTCTTATAATTAATTCCAAAATCTTATTTCAAATCTACCTGGACTCTTAGTCCATTTGTAACTTTCTAAAATCAAAGTTCTAATCACCCTTTTGCTGTTTATTCCAAAAAAAAACAACCCCAACATATTTTTTCAAAGTGCTTAAACTTGTGTTTAAAACTTCTTTCGCTAAAGATTGAAGGAAACTCACCCAGTGCTATCAAGCTTGTTGATCCAAAGGTCCCTAATAGCTGAAAAGCAGTTAACGAGCAATCTCCGAAAGTGTTTAGAAAAGGAAGTATGTGAGCCCAGTGTCCTTTTAAAGCGCCGACCGTGGTTTGAGCAAGGTGGTTATTCCCTCGTCTCCCAGAGCTCTAAACCCACTGGAGACTGCTGTCTTGTAGTCTTCTCATGAGGACAAACTGTCTGGAGCACTTGTGAGCAATCTCAAGTCCTTTCCTTGTCTGGAGAGGAATTACAAAGAGCTAGTCTATTTGCCGGCTCTTCATTCTGCCACAGTCAGTGTCTCTGCTTTTGGCAGAGCCATCTTCAGTTTGCCATTTCTTCCCTAGTACTCATGTATTTCCATCCCAGGACAAGATGGAGATGCCATTGACAGCCTGGTGTCTGGAGGTTGTCAAGATCTGGATGAGGAAAAACAAATATCCAAGATGCTTCTCAAATCAGGCCCAGTAACTCTGGATGGGGTCACACTCCCCTTAGAAAGAGATGGTTTATGATTTGTGCTTTTGGCTGCTACTTAAAGAACAGTCAGAAGCCATACCCAGGGAGGCAGTAGGCTTTGCTTAACTTTGGTTGATGTGCCAACTAAAATCCTGCCTTAACCAGGTTGCCCTGACAACAATAAATCACATCCTAATCATTAACCAGTTGGAGTACTGTTACATACTCATCATGGAGCAACCTTTAGGGACAATCTGGATGGTTCAGTTAGTCCAGGATTGCAGTGGACAAATCGCTGCTGAGAAAACCCCACTGTTACAGAGTAACACCAGTTTTGAGGTTGCGGCTCTGGGTTCCTATTTTCAGGCCCAATTCAGACTCCTTGTGATTACTTCAAAAGCCTTTTGTGGTGCAGCATGTGGTACCTCCTTTCAAAGTAACTTCCACCT
Source organism: Python bivittatus (assembly GCF_059951505.1). Taxonomy (NCBI): domain Eukaryota; kingdom Metazoa; phylum Chordata; class Lepidosauria; order Squamata; family Pythonidae; genus Python; species Python bivittatus. The sequence goes on along the minus strand of NW_028277075.1, from coordinate 28,269,144 downwards.
GTCCAGTCATCATGAGGAGGCCTGTTGAGAATCTCTCCTCTCTTGGAGGTTATGGATAAGGTGGCAAGCCTTCTTTGGCAACACCTGTATTATAGAATACCCTTCCCCTGAATTCGAATAGCATCTTTTCCTCTTGTCAAAAATGGTACACTGTTACACTGTTATTGCTTAACTCAGTTCTCTCTAATCTACTTTTCATAAGCTCTTAAAGATGTGGTTTTGCTACTGGTCTTGGGGATCCAGATGTGCGGTAGAGCCTGTACAGTGGTTATGTTGATTGCTGTTGGTGATTTTTTATATCTTGGCTGCTGATTGTGTTGTATGGTTTTTATATTTTTTATATTTATATGTTTTTTATATTGTTCTTTGTTTGTATATAGTTTTAATTGTAAGCCTCCCAGAATCATATATTTGAATCATATATTTGATTTCATTTATATGGGCAGCTATATAAATTGAATAAATAAATAAATATTAATTCAAGGTTTAATGTAGACAAGGGAACTGTACAGCCTATTAGGTATTGAGTTCTTAGCATTCCTTAACTTTGGGACTATGTTGTTTAGCAACAACTGGAGGGCTACAGTTCTGATTTTGTTGTGTTGCTATTTGTAGCATGTATGCCCTCAGTATTTCTTCTGAAGCCCAAATAGGAATGTAAATTATCTGAGTTGGGGTGCATATGTTTTTTGGCTCTAAGACCACACTTGGCCTTGCCAGGGATTACATTCCAGAAAGTAAAGAGGCAAGACAAAACCAAATTTGATTATGTTTATATTTAAACTGAATTAATTAAGTATAGTCTATAAGCCCCATCTATTTAATTAATGTAATTAATATGCTCCATATATTTAATAGCTTTTTTCCTTGTGTCATATTAATTATTACAGTTATAATTACCTTATCAGGTGTCTTCCTGGTGATTTCTATAGATCCTGTTATCATAAGTTTAAATTATAGGAAAATAAGGGATTTTGGTTCTTACAGGATTTGGCCTTTGCCTGTCCTTTATTTTCAAGAATGGTGTAGCAAATTGGAAGGGCATTGTAGGAGGAGAGCTGTGCTAGGCTATGGTAGCCAGAACAAGTTTGGTAGCATCTTTTCAATCTAGCACATTTTATTAAAAGACATAAGCTTTCATGAACTAAAGCTCACTTCATCAGATGCATGGAGGGGTAAACTGATGCAGGATTTAAATTATGATGAGGGAAAGGGAACAAGATAGGGTGGTTATGCTGATGAAGGTTACCTGTGAGACAGATTACAAGTATATTATCAATTGTAATATATTAAATCCCATTGTGTTTAAAACCTTATGAGACAGCCTGAAACCTTTTGATGTAGGTGATCTCAGGAGTTTATCACAAAAAGGCATAGTTGTTTAGAGTGAAATACTGATATCTTCTGAACCTTAATTTGAATAATTTTTCTGGATTTATGGGAATTGAATTTCTTGTCTATAGGATTTTTTCTTCATTCTTAGTTTGACTTCCTTTCCAATATTTGATGTCCTCTAAACATTTTGTTATTCTTTCTCTACGTTATACATGTTAGTATATAAATGCTAAAGCTAAATTTGCTGAGATGCCATAAAACTTTCATAAATAACTCCCCACCACTTACCATTTAAGTTTTGTTAGTTCATAAGTATATATGGGAAATCATTTAGGTTTCTTCATAATCTGTTATTAATCTTACAGTTGGGTGCTGCTAGGCAATAAAACACTCCTCTTTTACTCTACTGATGTGTTCATTTGAATTCAGTTTAGTTTAAATCTGGACATCTGAAATAAAATCTAGGCTCATCAACCAGAAGGTTAATTAATTTCACCTTCTGTCAAAGACCACATTGCTCAGGGAGCTCACTTGAAATGCAAATCTTGATTTATTTTTAGCAAACAATTAATCCCTCACAGGAGAATGTGGGTGTAATTGTCGAATCTAGCAAAGAACTGCTATTAAGCCAACTGCCATAGCAGGTGTTGGGTGGAATCTCCGTCAGTTTTTACCAGCTAATAAGTGCTGGTTTTTCATTGTTAAAAACAAAGCAGAATAAAGTTACTCTTAAAAAATGTGTTTCATGTGTACTTCTTCCCCTCCCTTATTTTTATCATTTTAGAGTTTCTCTTTTTACTCCTGATCATAAATCTTAATGTTTTTTCAAATGCCACCCAAAATGCTCTCTTGATTCTATTTCAGAATATCTTCTTGTTAAATTAAATGAGTAAGTATATAACTAGTAATTGAGTTTGATTAAAGAACTTGGTTGACCTATACTAATTCTAAAGCCCTTTTCTAGTGCGTCACTGGCAGAACAGTGCAGTTACTTTATCTTTTTTGTGTTGAAATTAAATTCATTCTTGGTTTTTTATGTAGTTCTGAAAGAATGTTTTGCATAGCTCATATGTGTATTATGTCTATGCATTAGCTTTATATAGAATGTTCAGAATTTCATTGGGTTTGTATTCGGAGTCAAAATATGGTGTTTCAGCAGGAAACGATAGTTTCAGCAAAATAAACACCCAATTTACTGAAATTCCAAACATTCAAATAAACCAGTTAAGGATTTTGATGCTTTGTTTTTATGACACATTAAGTGCTACTATTACTTCTCTATAACTCTTGCTTCACTATAGATGTGCTTATTCAGCAAACCACATTTTTTGTTGATGTAATCTTACCAACCAGCATATTTATTGGGTTTAGCATGTTTTGAACCCATCCCATAATAAGTCTCTTCAAAGTCTCAACAACTAAAATTGCTGCAGTAAATATTATCACCAATATAACATTTTGATCCTGCTGTAAAAACTGTACTTCAAACTAAATGTGAATGAGCTGCCCTTGGTTTTGTAAGGGCTGTCATTTCATGTGTGGGTTTTGCAATAGTGTGTAGTAACAGTTTTCCCCATACCACCTTCTATAGTGCTTGGAGGAAGCTTATAACCCCTTTAGAATTATTTGTATTTGTGCAATACTGTGACTGACACTGTGATCAGAAGTTCATCTAAGCCCTATTACTGGATAAAGAGATTTGGGTTAAACAAATAACCCACAAAACAGTGTATTGTGTCATGTGTTGTTGAACACATTGAGACATCATTCACTGTCTTTGTTGGAAAAAAATATGTGAAACCCTAGGATAAGCAGCCTTCTTAAGGGGGTAAGTTGAGTCACATGTTCCAATCAATAAGATGATTCAGATTGAGGCCCCTATAAAAATATATGTTGGTTGCCACCATCAAAGTCTGTTTTCAAGGCTTAGGTTTCTGGTTCACCTGATTAAAAGAGATGTCTACAGACTTCAGAAAAATGGCTGTCAATGCTCATGATCTGGAAAGAACTACAGAATCATTGCTGAGGACTTTGGACTCCATCATTACATAGGTAGACAACACTATTATTACTCTTCCTAAGTTTGGTCATCCATTGAACATCACTCCAAGAACAAGTGTAGATGACTCCAGAAGGTCACAAAGAACCCTAAGATAATGGCAAAGGATCTGCAGGCCACTCTTCCATTATATGATGGCAATGTTCATAAGGAAAATGCTGTGATAACCAGCTCAGATTGAGAAGAGTCTGGAGGAAGCTGCTTGGGATGCCACAGACAGATACTAGCCTCAAGGGGAGCCTAGGAGTCAGGCATTAGAGACTGACATGGCCAAGGAACACTCAAGTCAGCTAGAGGCAGCAGAAGATGAGGGACTGGATCCAGGACTTCCTCCCAGCCCTAGAGCACATATGGATGAGTGCAGAGCAGAACAGTGGAAATTTACGAGGCTTCTTGCACAGTAAGGGTGTTCCCACCCTTGATATTCTGCTCTTGGTGCAGGCTCCATTTTAAAACTCATAGCTGCCCAGCAGTTTTCCATTGGGAACAGCCTCTCCACTTACCTGAACTCTGTGTGATAAACATTATGTTTGTAGGAAATGAAACACTACATTCCAGCAAAGAACCTCAACTCAGCTGTGAAGAATAGTGGCAGCAGTATCATGGTTTGAGGTCCCAGATAGTTCACAATCATTGAGGGAACAATGATTTGGATTGTACCAGTAAATTCTGCAGGAAAATCTTAGAGTATCTGTTAGTAAGCTGAAGCTAAACAAATGTGGTCCATGCAGCACAACAACAGTCCTAAACACACAAGTTCCGTATTTTTCCATCAATAAGACGCCACCATGTACAAGATGACCCCCACTTTTCCAACCCAAAATTAAGAAATCAATATTTTAAAGATAGTGCAGAACACATTTTTATTTAGTAATTAGTTAACATTTACCTGATACACTCAGTGGGAGGAGGTCCAAACCGTCTCTCTGCAGCTCTTTTGCATAACTGATTACATTCAATCACGAGTGAAACTGCCGATAGCTTGTCTCTGCAAACAGCCTTCCTCTAATTGGTTTGTTCAGCATCAGCTGACGTCAGTTACATAAGGCTCGTGATTGGAGGAAGTCTGTTTGGGAGACAAGCTATTTCACTCGTGATTGGAGGCTAGCAATAGGAGGAAGCCTCTTTGCGGAAACAAAGTATGGGCAGTTTTGCAACCGCACGGTTCTCTCCTCGGCTGACTTCCTTGAATAAGACACCCTTCAATTTTTAGGGTAAGGATTTTAGAAAAAAAGTATCATCTTATAGTCGGAAAAATACGGTAAATCTACAAAAGAATGGCTGAAGCAGAAGAAATTTTGTATTTTGGAATGACTGAGTCAAAGTTCTGTCTATAACCAAACTGAAATGTTGTGACATGACCTGAAGTGAGTAGTTTATGCAAGATATCCCCAAGATATCAGTGAACTGAAAAAGCTCTGTAAAGAAGGAATTGCACAACATATCTCCAAGCCAATGTGCTAGATTGATCATCAGCTCTAAGAAATGTTTGGTTGAATCCTAGTTGCTAGAGAAGGTGCCAGCACTGATTACTAAATCTAAAGTTTAATGTAACATTTTCCAACAATCACAGCTCAATACGTTCAGTAAAGACATGACTCAGGAACAAAATTCTCTTTATCTATTAATAGGATTTAGAGATGAAGCTTGGACCACATTTTAGGTCATAGTACTGTAGGAGTCCAGGTAATTTTAAAAGGTTTACAAACTATTTAATTCATTTAATCAATACATATCACTAATAATAGTAAGAAAGGTACTTCTGAATATGAACGGCTGCTTCCAGTTAATGTAGTTATTAATAATGCATTGATAATTAATTGAGGCCTAATCAGTAGTTCCATGAATGCATTTTAAAGCAGAAGTTCACTGTTTCTGTACACTTAAATCTCTCTTCAAAGGGCATATTTTGATTTTGGTAGTGAGGTTAAAAAATGGATCACTCACATATATTTTGAGAAATATGAAACAATCATTTTAGATAGAGCTAAAAGGATATAATGTACAGCTAGGGATGTTTGCTCTTAAATAAAGCAGTTTGTGAGTCCTAATACCTTGCAGAGCTTTTGAACAAAGAGCAGTGTTTCTCACATTTGTAATAATAATAAAATTGAAGTATAAAGGGCTAGATTGTATACGCAAGCACATTCTTGGCATCATGAAATATTTCATTGTTGTGAGATACTTTCTTCAGCCAAAACCATTTGATCAGCCAGGTGACCATCATCCTTACAGTGTATTTGCCGAATTCATTAAGCTGATTTTCTTTTCTGTATGCAGTGCCCTGTGTAGTGTAGTGTTATCTTTCATTTTCATATAATTAGAAAAGACAGTCTAACAATCTGACAATCTAACAATCTGACAATCTAAAACAGGTTTTGAGGGCAATCAACCCCATTTTCTTATTTTGGGTTAATCATTTCTCTACAGATTAATTTTTGTATTATTATGAATATGTGTTTATACATTGGGTGTAATTTATAATTTCTCAGCTTCTAGACTTTGGAATTAAAAGCAGACCATCAGTTTGTGGAGTTGTTTGGCGTCTACAAATAAATCAGAAGTTTTTTCATTGCTCTGCAGTTTTATATTTCACCTTGTATTCCACTAAAAGAATTGCATCAGCCAGTGACACTCTCCATTTTTTAAATATGACTACAGTAAATTTCTTTATAGTGTTCAGAGTGTTGTGGAGCATTCATTGCACTGCAAATAGCTGATAGTAGCAAACTGTTGGGTGAATTTATTCTTCTTTGCTTTTAGCATTTAACATGAGGAACCTCTGTCTTAGATTCATTAAAACTTCAATACAATATACTGAAATTTAGGTTCACAAGTTAGTGTTTCAACTTGTGAACTTCATTATGACGTTCATTTTCATGTTTGCATTTTTAAAATTCAAATAATGCATGTTTGGACTTTTTAAATTCAAATAATGCATGGTATTTTAAGCTTAAAATCCAGAATAAATGAATTTATTTACTTAATATAACTAATCAAATATGACTAAAATTCTTTTTAATTAAAGGATTCTTCAAGACTTTTTGTTTCTTTTCTTATTTGTTTAGCCAGTGCCATTTCTCACAATATGAAATACTGTTGATCCAAAGAAAAGCATATTTATATGTTATTTTAGTTTTGCTGTAGCAAATCTGGTAGCTAACAATAAAGACCACTTTATTTCTTGTGTTGCACTATTTTTATGTCCTGGGAAAAAGGACACTAAAGCTCCATTAGCACAAGTTATTACAGTACTGTTTTTAATCTTTCCAATATCCTCAAAAAAGTTCAACCAAAATGAGTACCTAAATGAGCACTGCCCCTTTTAATATTTTTCTGCTATAGATGTGTCACAGGAATCAAGTAAAGAATGTCAGCATTTATTTTTACAAGTAAAAAATTACATAGCAGCTTGCATCTGGCTGCCCACTAGGTGGAAATTTTGTTTGAAAACCTAAGAAAAGGTGTGCTGGATCATGTTTGTAACCCAGCATCCAGTTCCATAATGGCATACCAGTTGCCTATAGGAATCCATCAAACAAATCATAGCAGCCTATTAGTTTTTGCAACAATTGATATTAAGAGGTATACTGCCTCTAATATTGGAGGTAAAACAATGTAGTTGTCATTCTTCTGGTTTTTTGTAAAGTCATCTAAGTTGGTAAGTGTCACAAATTCCTGCATCTCCCAGTAATCACATTCACACATTTAGATAGGCATTATAAGTGCAGGAAGAGAATAGGGAGTGGGGAGCACACAAGTTTCATGCAGACAGGAGGGGAAAAAATGTCGGCCTTCAGACATATGCACAGATAATGGCAGAGAACATGACCAGCTAAGACTTCACTGCTTTGCCTGCTTAGTTTGTTGTAGTGTGCATTGTGCTACTGATCCCACATTCCATTGTTTTGCATAGATCTTCCCATTCATTTCACAACAATTTAGTTTCATTTTAGGGAGGTATGACTTGGGCCAAAGTGCCTGGTTTGTCCCATCTCTAGGAAAGACTTAGGCAATGGTAAATACTGGAAGTATCTGAATGGCTAATAGGAATCTGTCTGAAAAATAAAGCTCTGAAACCAGCAAAAACTATTGTGATATGACTCTGAGTAAATTAAAATGAATATCAGTGGACTTCTAGTTTCTGCTTTGAAGCTCCCAGAAACCTCTCAAATATGTATGCAGAAAAGTCATTTTATTTAAGTTTGGATAAATTCAGTGACCAAATCCAAACAAAGAAAGCATTGAGATCTAGGATTGAGCCTAGTTAATTGGCTTTGGCTACTGTTTTCAGGCTAAAAGATCTAACTTTGATTGTGTCCAGTTTTTATGCAAGCTACCAATGCATGAGATACATATAAGAAAATCTGGCTGTTTGGTCTCCAGTGTGCATCCACCTTGCATGTATCTATTAATTTGTGACATGCAGACAACAGTATGTTGGTTTGCAAGGTAGTACCTAAATTAGAGATCCTGGTTTGCATAGAATAGCATGAACATGCTTGGGGTAAAACTAAGTTTTGGTTTAGCTTGTGGCATAATGACCAGAATGTATCAAAATGTATTAGTACTGTGTTACTGTAAGCAAGGATGGTTGCCTGTGGTATCAGTACAACTACAACTGATAAACCTAATCTACATTTTCTTTATCTTACTAAAAAGCACTGTATGAAATCCTATATGAGCACCATTATGTCAAATGTTGCATGAGTGTTGAAGGTCAATATCTGTGGACCTGTCTGGTGATGACCATTGCATATGGAAGATTACAACTTGGAATCTAAGAAAAATAAATGGGGAAGAGTTTGACTTAATGAGTGACATGGCAGAGAAAGTAAAATAGATATGCTATGGCCTGTGAAACTAATGGAAAGCAAATAGATATAATAGACCTGAATGGCTGAAAGTTTTCTGAACCAACACTGTTGACTGCCAGCAAACAAGATAGCAAGCTGGATGCCTGCCACAGTCCAATGATAGGAAAACTTAAACAGAACCTTTAGAGGAAAAGAAGCCTTTTCACTAGTATCTTAAGATAGCAATTGTAAATGTATAATCCTGTAAACAAGCAACAGAACCAATGGAAAAGACAAGAGATACAATGAGGTAGAATTCAGAGTTCTGTGCACAGCACATCAAGATAAACACAACAGAGATGGGGCTTGAAAAGTTGTTCTCACTGTTTTGTCTCGGGGAATGAGGTCATTAAATAAGCCAAGCCAAGCCAAGCCTCATGCACAGCTGAGGCACATTACTTTTTTAGAGTCTGCTCTCCTGGCCTGCTTTTTGGCCAGTCTGTCTGACCTGCAGAGCTCAGCCCTTAAAGCATGCCCCTGCTTAGGACTGAGTGGCTGAACCTGAGTCTCAGAGGCTGTCAGTGGGGGCAGGCAGGGAGTCCTGGGGGCTTACTTCATCTGCCTCAGTCAGAGTGCAGTCATTGGTGTCAACACTGCTGGAATCACTTCCTCCAGGACTATTATCACTAGATGCCCCTGGCTCTTCTTCCTCCTCCTCTTCCTCATCAGAAAACAAGTCCAGCAGGGCTATCCAAAAGTCATCTGATCACATGGTGAGGAATTGATGAATGCATGCAAGGAATTGAAGGCATAGGCTTAATTAGGCGTTGAAGGGCTAAAATACATATCAGAACATTTGAATTGGTATTGTCTAGGTTGTGGTATGTATGAAATAGGAATCAATAGATTGGTGATAATTGCATGCTCCAGTAATTGGTAATAATGGAGGAACCAGGGTTGGGTTTGGGACAAAATCGTACAACATTCTAAATGATTGTGAACCAGGGGATTTTTTGGGAGGGGGGTTGTTAATGATCTGAATGGATGAGTGAGAATATGAGTGAGAATGAATGAGGTAAGAGAGTACTAGCAAAATAATTAGGACATTTGGGGTCTCAAGAATGTGCAAGAATGCTGATTGGTGAGTATCTATTTAGGAAAAGGTCTGTGTTGTAATAGTAAATAGATCATTTAATTGACCCAAAGGATATGCTGATTTCCTAAGATACTGCTTTAAGACAACAGTTTTATTTTTCCATATCTGCCTATACCTTTTATAGAAGACTCCCCCCCCAAAAAACTTTTTAAGGCAAGGGATAACGAGTTCAGTTCTGCATGAATAAAAAGGCTGACTGAATTATCCAAATGTATAGATGCAATTTCAGTGGATAAAACGTGATGGTGAAAACTCCCATTATGTCTTTGGAGTAAGATTAATGTTATCAAAATGAATATTACATTGAGATTAATGTATATCTTAAGAGGGATTCCAGTGTTAATTTCCATTAGATATTTTACACAAATAGGTAAGTTAATAAGAAAAAAAGGTAGAGCAAGCTAAACTTCCTAGAATATCTTTGGCTAACTTATGACTACTTTATGATGATGGTAGCTTAACCTACCAGATTTTAAAAGTTTATTTTAACTTCTATTTTGGGGTGACTGGAGGTTGAGTCATGGCAACTGGACTTGTTTTCTTTTTGATTAGAGACATTTCGCTACTTGTCCAAGCAGCAACTTGGACAAGTAGCGAAACATCTCTAATCAAAAAGAAAAGAAGTCCAGTTGCCATGATTCAACCTCTAGACAATTCCACCTGGATGACTGAGAATCTTCATAAACATTCTATTTTGGGGTGTGCGTGTATGTGGAATAAGACTTATTGCAATTAGTCTCCTCTTTGGGCCCATTTGGAGAGCAAGCATGTAACACCTTTGAAACCTGGCAAGTTTTAGGGTTCAGGTATATTAACCCAGGATGCTCATTTCCTTTGTGAAACCTACTATATGTATTTGGTTTTTAATAGGTAAGTGCTTATGTTTTGATCTTGAATCATATGAGAAATTGACAGTGTGTGTAACTCAAATTTGAAAATAGGAGGGAAGATGTTCTACTGAAACAATTGGGCTAAACAAAAGACTTAATATTTGAAATCAGTTGATTTCTAAGAGTTGTTTTAAAATTTTTGAGAGGTTGTGTTTTGTGTTTGACCTGCCTGCAACATATGCTTGGCACTCTTATTCAGTTGAAACACATATTAACCAAATAGTGTGGCCTTGAATGTTCTAGAAGCCTCTGAGATACCAGCAAATCTACCTTCCTTAAGAGATGTAGTGCTTGAATGGAAACTAACCATTCATAATTTTATGAGACTTTCAAAAATGAAATAAAAGTCAGTATTAGTTATATATTTGAATTATGGAATGAAGAATTGGAGTGTTTACTTTTGGAGAATTTGTGGTTCCAAGTGTTAAAAAATGCGAAATATATTTCTTATGATTTAACAATGAAATTAGTTCATCAGAAAATACTATTCTATGTTTACTGGAGCCTTCGAACAACATTTAGAAAAGTATAGACATTAGATTCTTACATTGGCAATGTAAAAATTTGAAGGTTCCTTAACTCATATGATTTCATCTTGTTCTGTTATAGCCTTGTTTTGGCTTAAAATTACTACATATGTTAATATAATCTTGGGAAGAAATATTATAATTAAGGATGTTCATGTGATGTTGAATTACATCTCCAAAAAGGGTACAACAAGAGGATAATTTTCTACAATTGGAAAGAAACTTACTCTCCTCATTTTAAGGAATGAATTCAGGATGTGAGTTTGTTATCTGTTTTTGAAGAGTCTCAGTGTTTTTAAAATGAGATGATCTGTTGCTATATTTAATAGTATACTTAATGATTGAATTACTTTTATATAGTTATTTATACTTATTTTATGGATCTTTTTCTGTTAATTAGGTTTTTTAAAATTTTGTCCCATTTAGTTTAATCAGCATAATGTATTTAAAGTATTTTTATTCCCTGTATGCTGCAATCACTATAGGTTTTTGGTGATGCAGTTTGCTTTGTATTATACTATTTTAAGAAGTATAAATAATGATAATGAATAAGTGGGCTTACTAAATGTATGGCCTTTTTTTTATGTTAACCTTGATTTTAAGGATTTCAAATATTAATCTAAATAAAATTGTTTATGCAGTTATTTATATAATATGTATAAAAGCAAAAGTGGAAGCCAAAAAATAAGTGAATACTTTTTGTTACTGGCCAAAATTAATGAGTTAAGTAGAGCAATCAGAAGAAAACTGTAAATTGATGGTATTCTGACTAAAAAAACCTGAGTGTTGGTATTGAAGATAATTCTTAATTAGAAGTGCTGCCATTTTCTGTAAAATATAGTTTCACAGAAAATGGCAGCGCTTCTAATTAAGAGTAATGTATAGCTTCATCTAGGCAAAGTTATCTGTGAAATTGGGGGAAAAGTCTTAGAATTCTGTTGCTACACTTTATATCAGGCTTTTCATATGTCTTAAGGATAAGAATAAGCTTCTGAACCGGCTGCAACATAGCAGAGATTACAAATTATTTATGTATGATTTCAGTATGGGATGCAAATAAATTTGATGAGATTAGAACTGACAAAGGGAGTCCCTGTGGAAGCAAAGCACAGATCAACCAGTTTCTGATAAAGATAAGATGAGAAAGAGTTTATATTTCTTGTATGTTGTCCAGGTCCATATACATCAAAATTATAGCCATTTCCAAATTTCTTCAGTCAAAAATTATCAAACGTTGTCATGCAAACTTTGAAATAAGATTAAAGGCAAAGGATCTAGTATTTACCTACATACCTGGTATTGGTAAGCAAGCAGTTGCATATGTTCTTGATGTGGCTGATGCCATAGCATTCAGGACCTAATCATCTAAGTCCATTTCTCTAGGGTATCCTGCATGAGTCAGCCATGTGTGTATATGCATGTACGTATATGTATGTGTGTGCATATGTATATGAGTGTGTGTGTGTGTGTGTGTGTGTACACACACATACACAGACTCTATATACCTCAGCATAGGGCATTTCATTGAATATTCATTGAATATTTATTTATTTATTGTACTTTTATATTGACCCAATCACATGACTCAGTGATATCCGACAGCATAGACATAGAAATGATGCCAAATTGTCTCCCCCCCCCCCCCCAATGCCATAATGTAATATAAATAAGGTAGCACTAAGGTCCATTTAGACAGTAAGGTTTGAAGTACTCTCAGGACTAAAGTTGAGGGAATTAAATATATTTCTGGGGCAATTTATTCCATGGTGTTAAGGTAGCCATAGAGAAGACCTTACTTATCCAGATGCCTCTTACTTTTGCATGATGACGGGACATGCATAGGCACTTCAGATGATCTAACAGGATGGACAGATTCATTTTGAACAAAATAGTCCTGCATTAAATCCTAATATAACTTGGGAAATGGCAGTATCCTTGTGTAGTATAACTTGTATATTCATATTTAAAATGAAGTTGAGTAAAACTGAAATCATACAAACATGCATGGGCATGTTATATGAAACTATATTGTACTTACATAGTTATAAGAAGGAATTTTAAAAAAGAATGGGTGTGCCATTCAGAGAGGCAGAACTTACACTTTGGTGGGGGGAGAGAAAGAGCAGAGGAACACCTTTAATAGCATAAAGATAAATGAACTGGGAAATAGAAAGTATTTTTGTCATTTGCTAAGGAAAACAAAATGATCTTGTATGAAATTTCATTTACTGTTTATCTTTTCATCTTTCTGACTTTTGTGCATTCTTAGTTCCTAAACTCTGTTACATCCTATATCAGACAAATGATGAAAAATGTGCATACCTATCTATTGTGGTCTACATGCACATATTTACAATAAATGAGTCTGATCCTGAGTGTTCATTGTCTAGCTTAGAACCAGCTGTGTAAACTATTCTGAGCTTTCCAGAAGATAAGTAATATCCAAGTATAATAAATGGAAGATGTGGATCTTTGTATAACCGGTCTTGCATATATTTTTTTTCTGTGTATGAAAGAAAAATGTGAGAGGTTGGTAATAAGTATCCCATCATAATGAAGCTTATCCTTTTGACTACTGAAAGTTCTGCTTAATGCATGGGCACCAAAATTCCTCACGTTAGTTTTGAGGCCAGATTACTTACTACTGTATATCTTAGATTTTCAAAGACCGTTCTTAGTTTTCAATATCTTCAGGTTGCACTTTTTTTAACATAGAATGTTTCATGCATTATTGTAATATGGTGTTTCCATCAAAAATGTCTTTTATATGGATTTTGTCTCAGAAAGCTAACTTTTTTTCTTAGAAAAGATGTTGATTGCAGGGAAAGATCTGATATACTAAGTGCATATTACAATATACTGTGAGATTAGATAATCTAGTTGGTCACAGATGAGAGATCTCCTGGCATAGCTACATACTCATTAGTATCAGCTTTTTTCACTTGTATTTTTTTTTTAAATGATCAGCTACTCATCTAATTATGGAGCTATGTCTCCAAGAAAAAGTGAGGGTCTTAACCATGTTGGTATCTTGGGCCATTCTTGAAGGCCCAAGATGTAATGAAGCAGACACTTATGTAAGGTCAAAACAAAATCTGCTTTTCTGCTTTTTTCCTTTCACAGTGGAATATGCTCTGTTATCACACCTATATGAAGGGCAAGGATGGCATTTTATCTTAGATTTCCAGATTACCATGCAATTTGAATTTTACACGTTAGTGACTACCCTGAACTAAGCCTTTCTCAACCAAGCACATTCAAGGTGCATTCGACCAAGAAGCGCACATAAAAATAATGTATCACAGTCTTTAAACCTGATTAAAATAATTGGTGATTATAAGATGGTATAGCCCTGTAGATGTTATCCTGAACTCCATAAAAGAAAAATAAGAAATAAATGTTATTGAAATAAGTGTTGTTTGATGACATTAAAGTTCAGAGCTGAAGATGATGTGAGAATATAGTTCAATTACCTTATTATGTTAAATAATTGTAAAATACTATTTAATAAATATATTTTACAGAGTGAATTTGAGAAGCAGAGAAAAAAAGCTAAGGTAGCCAATGACAGATCAGTCCAACTCTTTTCAAGATATTTATTCTGGCCCTGTTAGAACAGTTCAACACATTACCAAAAAAAAAAAAAAAAAGGTAAAAATACAGCTGTTTCCTTCCTGATTCTTTCCAAACTGGGAAATAATCTAAAATTTACACATCTCAGTCCCCACCCTGTAATAGTATGTGGATTACTTTTGTTATTTCTCTCCCTTCAGCCCTTTCCAGTTTATTCCATACTAATTTTTTGGCTTGGACTCTTGAGTAATTATTTTTAGAAGAAAATTATTGTATGCTCCTGAGACCATTTAATCTATCTTAATTCTCAACACATTTCTTGCTTTGTTGATTGCTGGTAAATTATAATCAACTTGGATGATCACAGTTAACACTAGATCAGGAATTACTCTTAAATATTTATAATTTCTACACTTTGCTTTACATGTTAAACATAGAATTCCTCCTAGTAAATAAGGATCCAGTGATTGATTTCTTCTGGTTAATAAAGTCATTAAAAAAACCTTGTTTTCAAGAAAAGAGCTTTAAATAATTGGCAGCCTCAGCTGGCCTCTGATACCCTCTGATAATTTGCTAATGCCCAAATATTTGCTCTTCAAAGTATATTTTACATATCAAGATTGCAGCTTACTGTTGAGTTATATTGAATGTAAGATACTGTATTTTTACTCTCAAGACTTTTTTCTTTCATTTTATGGCAATTGTATATTGATGGTGAGAAAACTTAAGGGGGGAACAGATATAAGACTACCAACTATGAAGTGTTCTTTTCCTTCATAGTTTAGCTGGCAATTTAAAGACTCAGTTTGCACTATAAAGTTTTTTGAGAACTTGATGGTCTTCTTAAGACTTTATTGGTATGCCTTGCTTAAAGACTGCCCTGTTTAGCAACCATTCAAAATTACGATGGTGCTAAAAAAGTAACTTTACGAACAGTCTTCACATTTACAACCATCACAGCATCCCACGGTCACGTGATTGCCATTTGCATGCTTTAAAACCAGCTTCCGACAAGCAGAGTCACATGATGTCTCACTTAACAACCCACTGTGACCCTCTTAACAACCAAATGGGAAGTGACGTTGTAAGTCCATAGCAGTCACGTGATGTTTCACTTAGCAACCACATTGCTTAGCAATGGAGTTGCTGGTCCCAATTGTGGTCACTAAGTGAGGACTGCCTGTAGTGTCACTTATATTTATTGCTGATTTTTTTAAAAAAACCTTTTTTGTTAGCTTAAGTTTTAAAAATCTGAATTGTGTAGCAGAAATTAATACCTTTTCTGAAACTGAAGATTGAAATTTTGGAGCTTGCTTGCTTGTTTGCTATTTCAAGCAGAGCGTAAACTGGCTTCTTGGTTAGATTTAAATATGAATTGTTTTATTAACTTATTTAAATAACAGTGTAACTATTGTGTTGCCAGAGTAAATATGGCATGATATAATGAAAAATTAGAGAGAAAGCGTGTGAATATTGCATCAAACTTTTAAAGGCTTTGGGCCCACAACAAAAATATTGCAGCAATTACCATTCTTGTTTGTCCTCTGCTGCTCTTTTCTGCGGTATGTTAATTTCAGAATCCTCCATTAAGATGGGGTGAATGTTAGAGGCAGAAAATGTTCTTCCTAGACTTTTAATTACTGTGGAAAAGGCACTTGTTACTTATGAGAAGAGACTACACAAATGCTCATTTCCCTAGATCTGTCAGAATCTTTGATTTGTACACAATACTGCTCCGTCAGTGTGGTGCTGGTTCAGCAGCATCCTTGCATGCATAGACTTGGTAAGTATTTGAAGGCCAACTCTTGTATAATTGGTTGACTTTATGAATAGGATCCTCTTTTTTTGAACTAAAGGGTGTATACAGCAGTACAGGATTTTATGCTGACATCCCTTTACCTTTGTCTACTCTCTGCCAGGGTGCATTTCTGGAGGTGGTGTTTTGTTGTTAAAACTCTTTAAAAGAACAATATAGCACTTTATGATCAATTTAGGGCGAGTGTGATGTAGGAAGAGTTTTTTTTTTAATTTAAGCATCTGTGAAAATTAGAATTAAACAGATACTTTGTTCATTACAGCCATATTTTAATGTACAAGAAATCTTGAGTACAGAAAACTTATTTCTCTATGAAAAGATATAACAGGATTTTCTTAAGTTTTCCCCATCATATATTTGTCATTTTTAGATCAGTATAACTATAGGTAAAAATACAAACACTTTAAATATTTTCATTTGCTGTTTGATTTCAACCGTGTGCCATATCCCATACTGTTTTAGAGCGTATCCAGGCCTCAGGAGCTAGTCTGTAGAATGTTTATGAGGCTGCACTGGGAAAGAGATGGGAAGAGCTCAGTTACACATACAAAATACCATTTGCACTTCTATGGATGCAAGCCTAGAGAAGAATTCTGAAATTATTTATTCTTAACAGTGCTTTTTAGAATACATGTTTGTTTCTGGAACATCAGTAGAGGTTAATCAAGTGAGTAATTCAGATTACTGCCCTGCCTCATCTGAGAATCAAACAAATCATCAGACATGTATGTTGCTTTACTAATGATGAGGACCTTTATAAGTTTCTTTTTGTTGGCTACCCAGATTTGTAATAACTGGGGGATAGATGTGGCTGGTGGGCTTCAACATGTTAAAATGAAAGGCAAAAGCATTCCATATCTAGTTCCGTCATGTTTTCCCCTTCTCAGTAAACCATTACCTAGCAGCAAAAGGAAGGACCGGAAGTCTGGCTCCTTTCTGAACTGTTTCCGTGTCAAATGGGAACAAGGTTGCAATTTTAAGAAAGGTGCCTGATTCTGCTTTCCCCCACTCCCCTCCAAAACCCCATTTGCTGATTCTTGGTAAATGAGCACAGAGTAAGCACGGTCAGATGGGTGGGAGGATAAGAGTTCACTAAAGTCATCTCCCCAAGGATGATTCTAAACCAGTGTTTCTCAACCTTAGCAACTTTAAGATTTGTGGACTTCAACTCCCAGAATTCTCCACCCAGCATGCTGGCTGGGGAGTTCTGGGAGTTGAAGTCCACATCTTAAAGTTGCCAAGGTTGAGAAACACTGTTCTAAACCTAGAACTAACCCACATTTTAGAAATGGTTTTGGTAAAGATTCAACTTATTCTGAGTAGTATCCGAGCTGATCAAGGAAACCTGGCTTATAGCATCTGTATCTTCCTGTACAGTGTTTAAATGTCAAAAAAAGTTATTAATTGCTCAAAACTTGTACTTTTTGCTTAATTGCTCAAATCAGTGTACTTTTTGAAATGTAAATATTTGTCATGAGTATGAGAAAGCTACTCTCAGATAACAGGGAGATTTTTGTTGAGTTCACACCAGAAAGAGTCTCTTTGTCTGTCAGCAACCTTTATTTACATTTTCACAAGTTTTACATAGCA
The DNA here is from genome assembly GCF_059951505.1 of Python bivittatus. NCBI lineage: Eukaryota > Metazoa > Chordata > Lepidosauria > Squamata > Pythonidae > Python > Python bivittatus. The sequence continues at coordinate 28,251,402 of NW_028277075.1, read as the reverse complement.
TGTAGTTTGACCCTAAGAGAGCTTTTTGCTGTCATTAGTTAAACTGCTCACACATTATTACTGCTACTGAACTTGTATATTTTTTCTTATATTTCATACAAAATAATTAATAACAAAATAAAATAATAACAAAAAGTAAAAGCAGCAGTAAAAAGTTGAGCCTCATATTAGCATTAAAGATTATTAATAATTAAAAGACCTGGAAGAATAAAAATGACCATGTCTGGTGCTGATGGTACCAAATGTATCATGCTGAGGAGGGTGTTCTGAAGTCAGGAGAACAGCCACTGAAAAAGGCTTTTATATTCCTTTATTCCCTCAACAGCCTGCTTTGTCCCCCCTGGCCTAATCTATCTAAAAATAACTTCTGACATAGGGATGATAGAAATGGGAGGAATAACAAAAATGTGGAAAATGCCTTCTGAAAAAATGACTTGCATAGCATTATTTTAGGATTTGGTTCATTCTTATTGAGCTAGACATCTGTTATTCAGAAGTGTTTAACTGTTTGAAATGCTAACACACTTTCTATAAATATTGAGCTGGAAGAAATCTATTTTATACATGAAAACAATCTTATACATTCCTCTTTATAAAAACTGTAAGATATCAGCTATGTCCTGCATTATCACTGATACATGTGGCAAAATATACTGAGAAAGTAACTACTCTAAAAAGCTGTTCTGTGTTTTATAACTGAATTTATGCAGTGATTAATTGCTCTATGTACTTATTTGTTTGCTCTAGGTTTAAAGCAAGTATTGAAACTTTGGCCCTCACTTTTTTTGCATGTGTGGAAAGATGACTGCTTGTTGAAATGGATGAATTTAGATTCCAAAGAAGTGAAAAATGACCGAAGAATAGCATCTTTAGACCATTTGCCACTGAATTAAATGATCACAACTGGGATCTCATGCACCCCTCATATTTTCTGGAGGACCTTCTCCAGAAGAGAGTTTTACATTTAAAAGGCCGAGATGAGTATATTTTCTTTTGGAGCTTACTAAGACTAAATACATTTTCCAATAATGACCAGCTTGAAACGGTCCCAGACTGAAAGGGCTGTTGCCACCGGAATATCAGATGTTACCCCTAAAGTCCATTCAGATGACTTTTATATGAGACGCTTTAGGTCACAGAATGGTAGCTTGGGATCTTCAGTGATGGCTCCAGTAGGCCCTCCACGCAATGAAGGATCACATCATCTTACTTCTACACCTGGAGTTCCTAAAATGGGGGTTAGAGCAAGGATTGCAGACTGGCCTCCAAGGAAGGAGAATGTCAAAGAAAACAGTAGATCAAGTCAAGAAATGGATACATCAAACTGTCTGGATAGTATGTCTTCAAAAAGTAGTCCAGGAAGTCAGGGAAGTTCTATTAACTTGAACAGTAGTGATTCTGTCATGTTAAAGAGTATCCAAAACACACTTAAAAACAAAACAAGACAATCTGAGAACTTAGATTCTAGATTTCTTACACCTGATGGTTACCACAGCTCTCCAAGAAAAGCTCTTCGTAGAATAAGACAGCGTAGTAATAGTGACATCACCCTAAGTGAGCTTGATGTAGATAGCTTTGATGAATGCATCTCACCCAGTTATAAATCAGGACCATCACTGCACAGAGAATATGGCAGCACCTCATCAATAGATAAGCAGGGTACCTCAGGCGAAAGTTTTTTTGACTTGTTAAAAGGTTATAAAGATGAAAAGTCTGATCAAAGAGGCCCAGTCACCAGCAAATTTAGCGAACTCCTTATAGCTAGTGGAAGTAAAGGTTCTGGATTTTCTTTGGATGTGATAGATGGACCCATTACTCAGAGGGAAAACCTTCGATTATTTAAAGAAAGGGAGAAACCACTGAAGAGGCGTTCAAAATCAGAGACGGGGGATTCTTCGATTTTTCGCAAGCTGCGTAATGCCAAAGGTGAAGGAGATCTTGGAAAGACTTCAGATCTAGAAGACAGCAGATCAGAGGATAGTGTCAAGCCTTGGACTTGCCCCAAATGTTTTGCCCATTATGATGTTCAGAGTATATTATTTGATTTAAATGAAGTGGCAGTTAACCGGCACAATGTTATAAAAAGAAGGAATACAACTACTGGAGCTTCTGCTGCTGCAGTTGCATCATTAGCTTCTGGACCATTATCCCATTCTGCAAGTTTTAATTCCCCTATGGGTAGTACAGAAGAACTGAATTCCAAAGGAACTTTAAATGTGGACCAGGGAGATGATAAAAGCAATGATCTTGTATTGAGTTGTCCGTATTTTCGTAATGAGATTGGTGGGGAAGGAGAAAGAAATATCAGTCTCACCAAATCTAACTCTGGATCCTTTAGTGGCTGTGAAAGTGCCTCTTTTGAGTCTACTCTTAGCTCTCATTGCACAAATGCGGGAGTGGCAGTACTTGAAGTACCCAAGGAAAATCTGGTATTACACTTGGACAGAGCTAAGAGATACATTGTTGAACATGTGGATCTCGGTGCATATTACTATCGGAAATTCTTCTATCAGAAAGGTGAGCAGTTATTAACTACTTCAGAAATGTTGCTATATACTCAACATTCACCTAAGAATTGCCTTGATGCACAGTGTTTATTTATATACTGGGGCCTGCGCAAATCTTCTGTGGGACGTTTTGCTTTGGTAAAGGCTTGAGAGAAGCACCCCGGCCTGCTCATTTCTAAAAGAAAAGAAAAGCAGTTAAACTGCTTTACTTCACAAGCTTCACCAGCATTTTCAAGCCCCTCCAGACTTTTGCAATTGCCCTTTGAGGCACATACAAAATAGCTCATTAAGTTAAATCATGCCACCTCTTTCCCTCTACAAGGTGAATTGTGTACCCTTTCCAGTGTGAAGTTCTTTATCAAAGTAAATCACCACACAAACCTATCATATGCTACTTGTAATTTATATACACACATATGACAAATTTTGCAATTTGTTTTTTAATACTCTGCAAGAATTGTCTTGAAATATATTTAAGGCAGAGCTAGAAAGAGGTGACTTTCCTCATAGGCTTGCATTCTTCCTCATCTTTCCTTCTCTTTTCCAGAAGCTTTCACTTCTGTTGTGAAGTTACTATGTGGCTTGAACTGGGAACTGTACTTAACTTTAACTATGGTTAATTTAATTTGAGGGTAGCCTCAAAAACAACTCTTTAAAGATGATGTATTTGAAAGTGGCTTGTTAATAATGACCACAACCTCTTGATCTTGATTTAAATAGAAGCAGAAGCCTTTCAGTTCCTGAATCACATGGGAAGTGAAGGAGAGATTTTACTTATTTGTCAAATTTATATGTCCGCCCATCTCATAAACAAGTGACTCTGGGTAGTGTACAACAAAGCTAAAAAACAATATATACAAAACAATTGTTGTTGTTATTATTATTATTATTATTATTATTATTATTATTATTAAAAACTTAAAATTATAAAAAGCATGCACAACTTTAAGAAGAACATAGGCTTGCATCATTTAATGTGACAAGCAAATGTAGACATAATTCACAGTAATACACACTTTTAAGGACTGCAAATACCTATACATTTAAATGTGTGAAATAGACTTCTATTTTTTCTTTTTAAAAAAACCAACAACTGTACATACATTGCTCTTATTGTCTATAAAAAGAGTATCATCAACATAATTCTCTATCTTTGATAGAAAGTCTTCTTTGAGTTTAGTTCAAAGTCCTGGTGACTTTATAGACAAGTTCATTTAGTTTTCTTAGTACGGGAACTCTTTGCTGCTACTTGCTTCTGAGATTTTTTTTGCATTGTTCCATTCTGATCTGTAGTCTAGTATTTCTTGGTTATTACCCATCCAACTATTAACCAGGTCTGACCAGTTTAGTTTTTCAAGTCAACATAGAGTTGGAACTTAATGAAATTCCATCTGAAAACGTTTTTATTTATTTTGGCAGTTGACAAATCATGATAGTTCATTGCCTCTGGTTTGTATGTTTTATTATATGTTTTATTATATGTTTTATTTTATGTGTTTTATATTTTATTGCACTTTAAATTATGTATACCTGGGAATGTTTGGCATGCTATATGGTTATGACACATAAAAAGAAAGAATAACAGGAAAGAAAGTTTAAGATTAGAGTACTTTTGAATGACCATACTTGAAAAATCAATTCAGGTAGTCCCTGGGTTAAGAACACCCGGTTTAAGGATGGCCCATAGTTAAGAATGGAGCCTATTGTAGCAAAATTCGAATTAAACACACAAAGATTCGAGTTAAATACAGAATGGTTCAAGTTAATTACACAATATTACTTATACAGTATTATACAATACTGTAGAATATACAGTAATATTATTCCAGCTTACATACAAATTCGACTTAAGGACAGACCTTGGGAATGGAGCTCATTCTTAAACTGGTGACTACCTGTATATGATTACATACAATGGAGTTTTTACAGTGGAACATGTAGCTAGATGATCATAATTATAGATATTTCTGTGTTTGATATGATTGGAGTACGAATCACCAAAACCTCTAGATGGTGCTCAGGTGTAACTCTGATTGCCTGATCCACATGTTACATTTGTCTTATGTTTTTGTACCCACACTTGGTTGGAACCTGCTTGTGTTTGAAACAAAATTATTCTATCTCAACCAGTCCTAAAATCTAGATGTATTATGACAACATTGATATGGATGATTCCTTTATGAAGTATAATTATTCCTTCTTTTGTCCACCTCCATCCCCCAAATACATGTTTGATTTTAATTGCATAAGAACACTGGAACTACTTTGGGGCAGATGAAAACCTTGGTCCTGTAGCTGTCAGCATCAGAAGAGAAAAACCTGAAGAAATAAAAGAAAATGGTTCCCAGTACAGCTACCGCATTATTTTCAGGACTAGTGAGGTAAGCAATGCATAGGCAGTAAAGAAATAAGAAATTTTATTTTCAGTGTTGAACTTGTTACAAAGTCATATGACCTAAACATTGGAAGGATAATAGCTTTCAGTAAATTAATATTATGCAAAGCTTGTAATCTCTGGATCATAAACATTTTATAAAACTTAGAGAAGATTTATTAAAGTGAGATCTTCCTGTACAAAGTATTCTCTCAATTTATATAGCATTCAAACTAAATATCCCAAGATTCTTGTCAACCAACCAGGATTGCTCTTATGCATGGTTATTTTATATTTCAAGAAGTAAGAATCAGAAATAAGCTAATTAAAAACCCACATAATTGTTTTTATAACAACACTGGGCAGAAATCTCACACAAATGACATGCAGTCTAAAATTTAATGGCAGTCTTTGGTGAGGTTCTTAGAGTTGGGGGGAGGGGTGTCATTTTAAACTACGGATGTTATGCTATGGTTATAGCTATGGATATATACACTGGAAAGATAAGGCAAGCTTTTATGTAATGCAAGTTTTTGTTTTTGCTTGTATGGAAAAGTTAACTATTTATATTTATCAGCTCTAAACATACATTTCCTTAGACTATGTAAGGAATTGCTATCACATTGTACAATATGAGCAAATATCAAGTAGTATGAGCAATGCCCAGCCCCTAAGAAAGGTTTCTTAACACTTTAGGACACAAACCTGAAGCTTTATGATAATGTTATTTTCTTAATTGTTATTATTATTTTCTGTCTTTCCTTTATGCAAATATAAGAAGATAGACTATTATTACAGCTTTATATATGTTCTGTATTAAAGACAATGCTATTTGATGGCAAGAATGCTTAAGTCTTGATTGTGAAGAATACAGCTTTAGCTTTTCTGAGATGAAAGTAGAAAAGTTTGTTAGAACTAGCAGAGGTATGCAAAGGCACAAATCCATACTTAAAACATCCTTTAATTGATCATAAAAAGGGTATTGATATTTAAAAAGGGCAACAAAATGGTCAGACTGAGGGATGGTGCATAATGACTAGACAGGTAATAATCTATGCAACTATTAGGTAAAACTTGTTTTGCTTTAGTAATTTTTGCTGGCTTCCACAACTTTTAACAAAGTCATTCCAATAAAAGAAATAATGTATTGAATGGTTTTCACTATCACTTATTTCAAAAATATTATCTATTTCATACAGAAACTACACTTAATGCATTGTTGGCTTTCTTTGCTACTACAGTCATAATTCTTTGAACATTACTGAGAACATGCTGAAAGTGGCTCTTTCCTGTGTTTGTGGAGAGCATAGGAAGGGAAAAAATCCAGAAAGGAGAGACATATTTTCTTTCTGTAGTATATTTCATATTGAAGTTGCACATAGTTTTCTTCATATATTAGCCCTACACAGAAAAAAGCAAACGTGCATCTCAATTAGTAATACGTTTTGTATTGTCCTGTCTCATTTAAACTGATACTATGTGGATTAGAAAATATTATTGTTGCATATATCCTGTGTATTACTAGCACATTTGCTTCACTGTATATCTCGGTAACACAATCTTTGATTTCTAGCTTACAACATTAAGAGGTACTGTCTTGGAAGATGCAATACCTTCAACTGCAAAGCATTGCACAGCCAGAGGGTTGCCCTTGAAAGAAGTCCTAGAACATGTGGTTCCCGAACTAAATATACATTGCCTCAGGTTGGCTTTCAACACACCTAAAGTCACAGAGCAGCTTATGAAACTTGATGAACAAGGGGTAAGATTTAAATTACATTTTTTTGGTCTTTAGTTGGTTAGTCTTATAATAATAAATCTGTTGGTACATTTTGTTCATCTTAGAAATGTTCTAAGATACATGCCATTTTAAAGAGATAACTATTTTAATTATATTATCAATTACCAATTATTTTCTTCATATACTGCCACAAGATACTGCATAAGAAACTGATACAAAATTATGCCTTTCTACCTATGACATTTTAGATACTGTCACAATATATTCTAACAATGAACTTCGTTAGGTTCTTAGTACTGTTTGTAAAACATTAATGGAAAGTTGTAATTCTGTCATCTTATATTAATCAAAGCTTTGCAGTTAACGGCATTCAGTTCAGGTATTTTGGGATCAATTTGGATATTTGGGGATAAAGCTAATGACGTAGATGTATTCTGTACCTGTTTTCTGCCTTTGTGCTAGTTGAATAACCCCTTCCAGGAGATGAACAGGAACAATGTTATCCTTTTGATTAGCTTATTGTTCTCAGCAGCTTTTATTTCAATCAATTTTGGATTCTTTCTGAGCTGCCTCAAAGGTTAGAGCTGCATAATTATTCCAGTATCTCTTCCTTTTCAAAAGGGTGTTCTCAGAAAACAGTGCTAGTGTACTACTTTGGCTTATGGAATATTACAGGTTTCCATTTTATTTCTTATGCTAACTTTGGAAATAGGAGAGACCATCCACATATTTGGACTGAAGAATCACTAGTAGGAAAAATACACTCAACTCATTCTCAGTATCTGATCATCAGTTTAAGGGTAGATGGAAATGAACAAGTTGAAACTTGTCCAAGATGGGATGCAGGTGCTGTAATTCAGAACCTAAGGCAATTTGGGAGATGTTAATATAGTCTTAGAAGTGCTCCTTGAAAAAACCAGTTATGCTGAGAATGCTTCTTTTTCTAGCATAGATATGTAGAAAAAAATCAGAGAATTTTCTCTCATTTTTTAGGCCTTTTGTTTGAAAAGAAATTAAAAGGATGCTTAATTATTTTCCTTTCTTTTTAACAATATATGACATCTTTAACTGTTATATTTTTTTCTAGAATTGTAGTAACTTATGGTGTAACCAAAATGGACCTGTAGAGGACAAGAGCCCTCACATTTCTTATACCAGCTCAAAAGCACCCATAGTCAATTTTTTCAGTTAAGACTGGCGTTTGAGATTTGATTTTTGCCATAGCCCTTAAGACTTCAAACATGTACATGCCTGTGGAGGCACTTCCTTGATAGTGATACTATTAAGTACAGGTATTACAAAATGATATTTCTTGGCAGTCATTGGTTGTCATTTCCTCTAGAGTTTAGATAAAAAAAGGGTTATGTTTGAATGTAGATTTTTTGTTCTTCTGTTTAGAATTTGCTTTTACCTACTGCTTTCAAACTGCTGATAATTTAGCACTATTTGCCTTTCATACTTTAACTGTTTTTAATCCTGTAGTGTTGAAATATGCCTGTGAACAAAAATTCAGGGAAAAAAATTAAGTATACTTTTACAGAATATCTGTAAAGGCTTTTTAGTTTCTAGAGTAAAATATGTATATAATTGTAGAGCTTATGTATATAATTGTTTGAAATAAAATTGCTTATTTCAGATATCCTAACAATAGAGTTTTCAAAACAGGCCCCAATAAACTTTTTTTTTCAGATGCTGAAGGAAAATGTTACGTATCTTTTGCTTTGCTTTGATTGTATAAAAAAACATTCTGACACTTAAAAAAAAAACTACAACATCTACATTCCTCTTCATTCCTGACAGGACTTGGCAGTTTTTCAGATTCAAGGAACTGTATTTGTCATAACATTAATTTTACAGCATAACATTTTACAGAAATGACTGTTGTCTTAGATGCTACAAGAATATCAAAAGATAATGTTCTGGAGATGCTCTCTTTCAAACAGTCCTACAGGTTACAGTGCAGGTCATAGGATTGTCTGAAAACACTTTTGTTTGAATGTTGCTTTAATAGGCAGAAATTTTTAAGTGATTAAAAATATTTTAATTTGATTTTTTAAAAATATATCATTTATGAAATAATATAGTACAGCTGTAATATAAACAGTACAGGAGGTTGTAATAGGCAATTTAAGAGTTGACAATATGTTTTAGGATAGTGAAAGTAGTTACTGTAATTCTATTATTTAAGTCCTTATCCCAACTATCATTCTGCAATGGTTTTGCACACACTAAAATTGTCCAATGTTTCATAGAGGTATTCTGTTAGATGAATGGAGTTGCTTTATGGGTTATAGTGGTTCAGAGATTTCGGAACATCCTTGTCAACTCCCCATTCAGCCATATACTTCACTCGATCATTTTGGTAAGATATTTTCTCTTAGAGAGTCTCCACATGTGGCATTCAAACTAGTTCAGAATCAGCACTGTGTCCTTATGCTCTCACATCATTGAGGCATTTCAGCAACTGAGCCGATTAATGCAGCACAGGAGGAAATTCTATGGAGATAGTTTTGTGGCACGAGCACCAGAACTCTGAGATGAGAAATTTCACTCATGTTTTGCTCTTGCTCCTCAGCTCTTTCCCCTTCCTACAGTAATAAATGCATTATGGTGCCTCACTTACTTTTTAGACCAAGTAATTCTCCCCACTCCATGAAACAAAGATCTATCTCACCACCATTTCATTCTTTTTAAACTGAGTGACATTTTAAATTGAAAAGTGAGCAAATTTCATTACAATATATCTCAGTCCCTGGTAAATTGGAGATTAGGGCTCTGGAGGATATTCAGAATCTCACACAATATTTCTCTGTCATTAAAAACCTATTTTACCAGGAATCCATAGTGTACCTCTGCATACACTCATAGGCTACAAGCATGCATACTTAACCTACTGTGTCTTTTCCAAGGTTTTTTTCCCCATTTTAACTGCATACGTATTTTAGATATCAAATATATTTTCTTTCTGCTCTGTAGGGCTCAGCTTCTTTTCTGTGTCTTCTATCCTTCTAGTTCTGTCAGTATAGCAAGCATATCAAAGATGTTAACTGCTATAGCATAATAATTGAAACAGATTTAATGATGTGATCATAAATAAACCAGGTACTTATCTAAGAACTCAGCTATTAGTGAGAAAGAACTAGTTTGGCTAATCTACTTTCCATACTACAATTCTTGGTAACTTTCTCATGATGAAAAGACTACCTGATGAAAAGACTTCCTTATACTTTAATTGCTCTCTCTCTTCATTTTTAAGCATTATTTTAGTAATTTTTTTGTAGTAATATAGTTGGATGACAAAAACTTGATTTATTTAATTATCTTAAATTACACATTTTAACAAAAGCTGTTTGTAAATTGTCATTTCAAGAATTATTGATATTGATTTGACTGGGTCAAAGCAATGGTTATCTTGTTTTATGTATTTAACTTCAAATTATCTTTAAACCCCAACATTATTGTGGTAAATTGAGAAAAAAATTAAGGCAAAACAAGCCGACGTTTTCATATTTTATTTTTTCAAAACTAGGGTTTAGAGTATTGAGGCTGCACATTTTTCTCTTTTGTATTTTTCAGTTTTTGGTGAAATTAGAATTGGGAATGCCAATAGTCTCTGAATTATTTTGTGAAGCAATCTGAAATACAGAAGAGTAAATGTATAGAACATTGTCATTTTCCATTTTTTTCTCCTCAGCTTTCTCATTAGAGAAAGCAGAGAGGAGTTTTGAAAGGAATATCCTTGTGCCTTTTGATGCAGCACAAATAATACAATAACACAAACTTGAGTTTCTGTTTATGTTTACAGTTAAGCTATCAGCTGAAAGTGGGAATCATGTACTGCAAGTCTGGACAAAGCACGGAAGAGGAAATGTACAATAATGAATCAGCAGGCCCAGCCTTTGAAGAGTTTCTTCAGCTGCTGGGAGAACGGGTTCGACTCAAAGGATTTGAAAAGTATCGTGCCCAGCTAGATACAAAGAGTAAGACTGCCTTTTTTACTCAGAATAATGCATACCTAATGAGTACATATTTCAGTAGTAGCAAATAGATATGATAGTAGAACATATATGGAGGAATTTGTGAGAATTGCGCCAGGAGGCCTCTATTCTCAGAGTATATTCAATACTGAATATACTCTATTCAGTATTGTCCTTATGGGAAGCAGCCCCATCAAAACCACTGTAATCTAATTTTTCTAAGGAATATATATTGATTCTTGGCCTATTGTTTGTCTCCTTCATGGCCATTTCTGGCCTTTTTGCTTTACTTTACTTTGTTCCTTAATACTATTGTATACATAAGATAAAGGCAGCTCTCCTTCCCCCCAAAGCCTATAGTATGTTTTTCTTTTTTCTTAATATCTGCATAGATTGCATCCTAAGGAGAATTGTTCAAAATTATGTCACTGCCTTAATTATAAGCATATTCTAGCTAAAACACGGTGAAAAAGGTGACTTTTTGACTAAGATCTTCAGACAGAATTCATGGAACCTAGAAAAAAGAAGGACATATTTAAATACACTAGACCCTTTTATTATGTGGCAGTCCTTTTATTCCTTAATGAGTATCATATTTGTGAGCTTTATGATGTTGAGATATGTAGTTGTCTCACATAGGAAACAGAGTGAAGAAAGCGTCATAAAAGTTTTTTTTTTAAGCATTTAAAACAATTAATTTAAAACAATGAATTTTTCAATGCAATGAATTTCCTGTTGCTATGACACTGCTTTTACTGAAGTTTTGACCACCACCAGCAGAGTCCTAAACTGTTAAAATATGGTAGCCCAGATGATTCCAGAAGCTGGTTTGCTATATTTAGGAACTCTAAAACATATCAGGAGTACAGAATTAAAATTACTATTTTTTAATTAAATGGCCCTCTTCCAATCTCTGGCATTTTACTTTCAGTTCAATTTACTTTGTGCTTGCTAAATTTGGGCTCTTATGCAGAAAGTATTTAGCAAGATGCAGAGTAAGAGAGAAAGAAAAACCATTTTTCTAGGTTTTTTGTTACATTTGATCTCTGCTAATATGTTGCTCCTCTTCATGAATTATTTACTTTGCATATATACTTCATTGATATAGACTTTACATTGAATAAAAGTTACATTGAATAAAAACCACTTTTTCCCCATGAATAGGCAAAAATTTACATTGGTAAAGTTACATATTGAACTGACCCTTACCAAATATTTTTTGGAAAGGTTACTGCTCATTCATTTTTAGACAGAGAACTTTAATTATGGACACTAATCAGTACTTCGTTTCTTTGGACAAAGAAACTATATATATGTGTAAACATACAAATATATACGTGTGTATGTGTGTGTATTTACTTTAAAATTGTATGTTGTTACTCTAAATTGACTGTTGGATGATTTTATAAAATAAATAAAACAAGTACTGAACTTTAATAGTATTTGTTCACTCAGACTCCCTTCGTATATCAGTAAAACCCCCATAAAGCTTTGATAACATTCAGTCGCAAAGAGAGGTAAAAATTCAGAATATCTCAAGAGGGGCCTATATTTTTCATGGAATTGTTTAACACCACACATCTGAAGAATATATAATGTGTCACTAATACTTTAGATATAAGCAAATATAAAACAAAAAGCTTCCTTTCTCTGTAAGTGCATATTTTATAATTCCATCAGAGACTTCTAGTACTTTAAAAATTAACAACTTTATTGTAGTATAAAATTTGATAAAATATAATTTTCCGACTAAAGTTTAGGCTATAGTAACTTTTGTTAGTCTATAAGAAGTTATAGTACTCTTCCCATTCATGCTGAGCCTTGAAAACACTTACCAGAAGTAGCATCATCCTGTATTCAGGCTTTATTTATTTATTTGGTTTTTGTCTTTTAAAAAGTTATAAATAATCCTCAAGTCATTGCAAATCATCAGCTAATTTGGAGCTTTAGAGCTGCACCTCTCCAGCTTCTTAATGTGTTCTTTAATTTTTCAAGACATAAGTGGTGCAGACTTGGGTTAAAGTGTCAGTGGATTATTGAAAGTCTTTCCATTTTTTAACAAGTAATATTTTTAGCTGATGAAACTGCTTTTGAAAAGATGGTGAAATTTTGTCAAATTTGGCAATTTTACCAATTTACCTCTAAGGACTGTAGTTATTTCAACTTATTTTAACTTGTTAACATTCCATGAGAGAAAGGTACTATGGCTGTTAATGTCAAAAGCAGACAAGTAATCTAAAAGCACAAGCAGGGATATTCTTCTCTGTCACACATACTCAACAGGCTGATGTCTAGTCAACCAATGCCATCTCCATGACATGCTGCAACTTGAAACCAGGTGGAAAAGGATCCAGAAAATCCATTTCATCCAGAAGTACTTGGAATTGCTCAGCCACCATTTGTTCCATGACCCCAGCCAAGAATGGCAAAATATGAAATTAATCTATAGTTGTTTTTTTAAAAATTATCCCATTATGGTCTCTTCAACGGGGAGCATACCCCACCACTTTCAAGAAAGGTGTCACTATGACTGGTTGTAGAGGTATTAATGATCTACAATACCTTCATCAATACACCCCTCCTAAACAGTACCATCCCAGAGGGAGCTGCACCTAAAAGGAGTCCTGTACTTGGCCAAATAGGCACTTGGGTCTATCTGAGCGGAGTACCCTTTTGGTTGTTTTAGTTATCCCATTCAGTTTTCCATTTTTATATATATTAAGCTATTTTTAATGATATATGGTTATTTCTTTTCTGTTAATGTTTATTTTTGTTGTATAGCTTTTATTCTTTTTGGTATCCTTCCATGCCTACTGTAGCTCTCCTGCTCAGTATTAGTATAAGCCAGAACCTTCATGACATGTTAGGACAATTTATTATTAAAAAGCAGAAAATAAGTATTTGGTCACCTACAAACAAGCAAGATGTCTGGCTCTCACAGACCTGTAACTACTTCTTTAAGAGGCTCCTCTGTCCTCCACTCGTTACCTGTAGTAATGGCACCTGTTTGACCTTGTTATCAGTAGAAAAGACACCTGTCCACAACCTCAAACAGTCACACTCCAAACTCCACTATGGCCAAGACCAAAGAGCTGTCGAAGGACACCCGAAACAAAATTGTAGACCTGCACCAGGCTGGGAAGACTGAATCTGCAATAGGCAACAGCTTGGTGTGAAGAAATCAACTGTGGGAGCAATAATTAGAAAATGGAAGACATACAAGACCACTGATAATCTCCCTCCCTAACCCTAACCATCAGTAACACACTATGCCGCCAGGGACTCAAATCCTGCAGTGCCAGATGTGTCCCCCTGCTTAAGCCAGTACATGTCTGGGCCTGTCTGAAGTTTGCTAGAGAGCATTTGGATGATCCAGAAGAGGATTGGGAGAATGTCATATGGTCAGATGAAACCAAAGTAGAACGTTTTGGTCTAAACTCAACTCGTTGTGTTTGGAGGAGAGAGAATGCTGAGTTGCATCCAAAGAACACCATACCTACTGTGAAGCATGGGGGTGGAAACATCATGCTTTGGGGCTGTTTTTCTGCAAAGGGACCAGGACGACTGATCCGTGTAAAGGAAAGAATGAATGGGGCCATGTATCGTGAGATTTTGAGTGAACACCTCCTTCCATCAGCAAGGGCATTGAAGATGAAACGTAGCTGGGTCTTTCAGCATGACAATGATCCCAAACACACTGCCCAGGCAACGAAGGAGTGGGTTCGTAAGAAGCATTTCAAGGTCCTGGAGTGGCCTAGCCAGTCTCCAGATCTCAACCCCATCTGGTTGAAAACCTTTGGAGGGAGTTGAAAGTCCGTGTTGCCCAACGGCAGCCCCAAAACATCACTGCTCTAGAGGAGATCTGCACGGAGGAATGGGCCAAAATACCAGCAACAGTGTGTGAAAACCTTGTGAAGACTTACAGAAAACGTTTGACCTCTGTCATTGCCAACAAAGGATATATAACAAAGTATTGAGATGAACTTTTGATATTGACCAAATACTTATTTTCCACCATGATTTGCAAATAAATTCTTTAAAAATCAGACAATGTGATTTTCTGGATTTTTTCCCCCATTTTGTCTCTCATAGTTGAGGTATACCTATGATGAAAATTACAGGCCTCTCTCATCTTTTTAAGTGGGAGAACTTGCACAATTGGTGGCTGACTAAATACTTTTTTGCCCTACTGTTATTTATTCTAGGAAAAAGTGCTGCAAAAACTTCAGAAGCCTTCATTAAAATCTGCGTTATATGGGTTCTAGCGTATCTACTTTAGAATATCTTTCTGGTTTTTCTGACAAGCCTTAGAATTTATAATGTATTAAAAACATAATGAAATAAAATATATAATATTAAAAATAAGTAGTACTTCTATTGTTCTATTCTGATTTAGAATAAAAGTTAAATGGATTTTGTCCTTGGGTTAAAATGTTTCTTTACAATGTTGTGGATCATGTTAGTTATAATAATAATAAATTAGGCTTTTTCTTTATATTAATTATTTGCAGCTGATTCAACTGGTACCCACTCTCTTTATACAACATATAAGGACTATGAAATCATGTTTCATGTCTCCACCATGTTACCATATACACCCAACAACAAACAACAGGTAGGAGCTACTTGCATCATCAGAATATTGAACTGTTATTTCAGATATTACATCAAATCACATTTTTGCCCCAAATCAAATAGCAGAAACAAATCTCTCTTGTACCCCATAATTTATTCTGTGATGAAGCCATGAAAAGAAAGTGGGAACTGTCTTTTCTGTTTTCAGTAAATTGAGTTTTTATCACTGATTAGACTGGCTTCATTTGTACTACAGAATCTCTTTAAGATATCTAAGTAAAGAAGCAAATCTGAATGGGCAACAAAAATGGCACCATGTGACATAACTAATTTGGGAATTAAGAGAAGAGTGTGTATAACTTTTTTCTCCAGTTGTAGATGTTTGGGGTTGTTGTCTTTTTCTTTACAGAAATTCTTCTATTTAAGTCATCTAAGGAGAAGTTCCTTTATCTCATGCTGGAAAATCAAATATATAGAAATGTTAGATGTCCATACTATTTAGAATTTGTTTTTGATTTTTAAAATTCATATGAATCCAGTGTATTTATTACTAGCACTCTAAGAATAAACTCTGGCCTAGACCATATATTCCCTTTGGGGTAACAGTGGAATAGCACCAATGGAACAGTAATATGAACACCTTCCCCATGGAGATATCTGCCCTAATAATTGGATTTTTTTGTGGGACCTACTGCTCTTTGCAAGGCAAAGTATTACCAAGCCAGGCCTCCAGATAATTAGCATATGATAGATCTAATTTGTTTGCAGACTGTTTATCTGATGGAGCCAGGGTGGAGTTCATATTGCTGTTCCACCATGCTGTATTACCATTAAAAAGTATGAGCGAGTTTGTTGATTCTCCATGGCAGTATTTGTGAAATCTCTGACAGGATATTCTCCAAATTCCATATGTTTCTACTTTCTGCAGTGGCCTGTCATATATGCTATGGCTTCAATCCAAAATATTTTAAACAGAGAGGAGAAGATGGAGAGAGAAACAGAGACTATTTTGTGAAATGTTATACGATTGAAAGCAAAAGCCAGAAAATGTATCTTTGTAGAAACACAATTTATAAAACATGGTTTTATATCAGTGCAAATATGTTTGATAAGATATAGATTATGCATGTATATAGTGAGCCATAGAAATGCTTAAAGGAGTTTGCACAAAGACTTCTGGAAAATTTTATATAAAATAAGACTTTCTCTAAGGTTGAAATACTGTTTTCTCAATAGTTCTGATGGGTAGGAAGAACTTTCTAACTGCAGAAAAGTAGACTCTTGATATTTTATACATATTAAATATTTTAACCTTGAGCTTGTTCCCAGTTTCCATCTCCAGTAATCGCTGAATATTTTGAACACATACTTCCCACCCATCAGGTGTACATGTGTGTGTGTGTCAGAAGTATAAAAATGGCAGGTGTGACCAGGCAAAGTCCCATTCCTTCTTACATATGTGTGATGTGTACAATGCACATTAAAAGGAGGTGGATTTTTTTAACAGTAATTTTATTAAAAATTACAGTTACAAAAATAAAAACTAATGCAAACTAAAGAAAAGAAAAATAGAAAGTGCAGAAAAGGAAAAAAATAGAAAAATAGAAAAGAAAGAAAAAGAAGAATATAGTAAAGAAAAAGAAAAGAAATATATAAAGAGATGACTTTCCCCTTTATCGCAAGTATAAACAATTTTAGTAACTTATCACCTTCTCTTAAAATACAACTAATGATCTCTTCCCATATCCCATCTCTTATCTATAAACAAATCCTTAAAGCCTTGTCATATCAGTCCTAATTAGCAAAAATCCATTAAGGACTTTCAGTCCACAGCAAAAGAGATAACAACATATCTATTTTAACCCTGATCAAACAAACCAACTTTATATTCCTTCCTTTTATTTCTAACAATCTTGATCTTTAGTCCCTTCAAATAATGTCCTAGAATTTGATTTCTTTTCATTTTTTTCTTTGTCTCTTCTCACAAAATTCTTCAAAGCTTTAATAAGCCCCTTTTGTAAATCCAATATAGGAAAATTATCCAGGTCACTCTCTTGGTTTGTTATTTGTGTATCCCTTTTAATTATTAAGACATCGGCTGGTTACTTTTCTATGCCCAGTGTAACATCTTTTTCCATACCATTCTTGTAGCCTGTCATTTTTAAATCTACTTTCAGGTCACTCTCGATCTTGTCAGGTAAAACTTGTTCCTCTTCCACAGCATCTTTTAAACACTATCTATAGAGGCAGATACTCTTAAAGTTAACTTCTGGATCCATTGTTCAAAAATATCCTTCAATATGTTCCATGTTAAAATATTTTGCTTCATTCTGTATTAATAAGTCAAATTAGAGTGTTCTTCTCCTTTAAGTGTAATCTTTAGGTTTTTCTGGTTCCCTCTAGTCTCCAACCTTCAAAGTCTCATCCTATCATTTTTTTTTTTAAGAGAATTCAAAACAAAAGCATTTTCCAACGGGAAGGATTCTTATAATTAATTCCAAAACCTTATTTCAAATCCATCTGGACGCTTAGTCTTTTTGTAACTTTCCAGAATCCACGTTCTAATCACCTTTTTGCTGTTTATTCCGAAAAAAATATTTTTTTTTTTAAGTGCTTAAACTTGTGTTTAAAACCTCTTTCGCTAAGGATTGAAGGAAACTCACCCAGTGCTGTAAAATGTGTTGATCCAAAGGTTTCTAATAGCTGAAAAGCAGTTAACAAGCAATTTCCAAAAGTGATTAGAAAAGGAAATATGCAAACCCAGTGTCCTTTTAAAGGCGCCAACCATGGTTTGAGCAAGATGGCTATTCCCTCGTCTCCCAGAGCTCTAAACCTGCTGGTGACTGCTGTCTTGTGTCTCCTCTTGAGGAGCAACTGTCTGGAGCACTTGTGGGTGATCTCAAGTCCTTTCCTTGTCTGGAGAGAAATTATGAAGAGCCAGTGTACTCACCAGCTCTTCATTCTGCCGCAGTTGTCGGCTCTACTGTCTTCAGTTTGCCATTTCATCCCCAGAAGTCAAAGGAGTATGGATCTTTGATTGCCCGGTCACACTTGCCATCTTGACACAATTGACCACCACCATCACCATTCTCCCTTTGGATGTTCCTGATCCCATTTTTACTACTATAAATCCTTAAAATTTTGCTAATTATTATTTGAACTGAATTGGGGAAAAGGTATATTTTAGAGATCCATATCTGAGTTTTGAAAAATGTAATAATTGTAAATAAGAATGTTTTATTGTGGTGGTTTAAACTTCTTTATTCTCATCTAACGGTTTGAATCTCATGTTAATTCTATCAAACAAGTTCCTCTTATTATAAATTATAAGAAACTTGAGGGGTTTCTTCCCCTGATAAACACTTTTTTAAAATATAGCCTGAATTGAAGAACACAAAGAGAATTAAATTGGTAAGTATGCCAATATAAAATCATAATTTTAATATACAGAACAGTATTGTCAAAATTAAAAACTTTAGCATTTTGTAAAGATTTAGAATAGCAAATAGACAAGCAACATAATAATAACATTTTTATGACTGTAAATTTAATTTTAGAAACAAAGATCTACTCTGTAGAAAGACTTTTTTTTTTTCATTGAAGTAGATTTCTAACTGTTGTTATGGAAACTGTGAGTACTAATTTATTGTAACATAATTTATATTGATAAATTCTTCATTTGCTTATTTAGGAACAATTTTTTAAAAACCATCACATATTTTTTTTAAACCATCAACTAATGGGAACAAATAATTACATTCTGTAAAACATATATGCTTTTAATTCTCATGGATTTCTTCTCTTCATGCTCAAAGCTGTTAAGAAAACGACATATTGGAAATGATATCGTGACAATAGTTTTCCAAGAACCTGGAGCCGAATCATTCAGCCCAAAGAATATTCGTTCCCACTTTCAGCATGTCTTTGTCATTGTCCGAGTGCACAATCCTTGTACTGACAACGTTTGTTACAGGTAGCTATTACAGTGTTGATGATAGCTTTGCATGACAGAGAATAATGATAAGTTGCAATATTTGGTGTTCTGTTTTCTAATGTCTTTTATCATTTTTTGGTAAAATATCATTTTTCAGTAATTCAGGTGCAATTACAGGTATATGGAAGTCTGAGAAATGTTTAGTATTTCTGTTTTTCCTATCAAAAATCTTCATATATGAGTTAAATATATTGAAACTAATGGCTTTGCAGAGCAGAATGAAAACCAAATATATCTTATACATTAGCTTTGTAGTGGTTATCCCACAAAGTTTATGTGCATGGAATTTCTTTTGAATGCACAGTAAGCAGAATGTGTGTTTCTGAAAAATGGCTATATATGACTTCCTCTGAAAAATATGCAAGACATATAAATGAAATCTTTCAACATTAGTGATTGGGAAATAAGATACTGAAGATACAGTTCTCTTTAAGGTATTAGAAATACAAATATTGGTTATTTATTTCATATGCTCTTCTTGAAAGACTCCACATATTTCTATGTAAAGTAATAATAGCATATAAGAAGATTATTTCAGAATTGTGTAACAATTAACAATTGTCTTGTTGTTTGGAGTACTTAAACCGGGAAAGACCCTTGAAATGGAAAGAAGAGACTATGACTGTATTTTCTGTTTGAGGGACAGGGCTTAAACAATAATGCTATGCTACCCTGCTCTCATTGTAGGTAATCTTTGTAAATATAATCACCATTCTTTCTTGATAGTCACATTTCCTTCCTATTCCTCTCCCCCCTTTTGATAAAGCCACTGGTGCAGTCTTAATAAAATCAGAGCCCACATCATTTAGGCCACTTTTTTAAGTGGCTCCCTAATATAATAGAAAACCCATGGAGATAATGTTGACCTTTCTTTTTAATATAGTTGTTAGCGGGTATGTAGAAGCCCAATGGCACCCACAGTCTGCATTTTGGACTGGTAGGGAGCAGAGAGCTTGAGAGGAAAGCAACAGACCTATGGTGGGAGGGGGAGTGTAATGTAGCAGCTGAAGGATGTTGTCAGATTCTCAAAAACACTAGGAAGAGATGAGTATGGCATGGAGTCTTCTACTGGCTCTTACAGGTAGAACAAAATCTGAGTGGTGAAAATCTGTTGTCATTCAAACCAGAAGGATTTTCACACATGCCAGTATAAAAATGCTGGTGAAAAAAGAGGATTGGATCCTGCTGAATTACCAGTGCAGTGGTTCACATGCATTAATGTTTTATTTAAATCCTACTGCTCTATTCTTTACATTTTTTAAAGGGAGGTTTGCATTATTGCATTTTCCATATAATTCTCACTTCCATCGATACAGTCATCTGCTACTCTTCTGCTTCTTTTCTTTTTGGTTAAGGAGCAATAGAAGTAGCAGTCCCAGTAAACATTTGAAAATAACCTTTATGCTAATCAGCAAGTGTTTGTGTTTCTTTGTAACTCTGGGAGGGACGGTTAAAATTTTGTGTAGTCTAAAGGTATTTCTTGTGTTTTCAGGGCACGTGGGAGTGGTTGTTCCAAATATATATGAATAAAAGATTAAACTATGCAAAGTGTCAATGTGTGAATGCTTTATAGCAGGGTAACTTCACTTCAAAAATGTTTTGTTGTTTGTAAGTTTGCAGAAGAACAAAGATGTGTGTAAGATGTTACTGACTTCATAAAAGGGGAAATAGCGTGCAAAGCTTTGCAAACTTTGTACACATCAAACAGACTGATTAATTAATCATGTAATAAGTGTCATATGTAGTCTGTACATTTATTCATGAAACCTTAAGGTTCAATAATTCTATTTATCTTCCAAATATCACATGTAAAGGGAAAAGTTGCTAAGCAATAATAATAATGATATAATATACTCAGATATATATTAAAGAAATTTTAAGGAATAGGCTAAATTGTAAATAATTAGTACATCAGAGAACTTTTTTTTTTTATGTCATAATGCATCTTGCAGTTGTTATGGAGTATCCTCTGTAGACCTGGACTGTCTAAAGAAAACAAAGAGAAGATAGGACACCGAAATGTATAATGTTTCTGCATATTGTTTTAAATCACATTTTTATGTATTTTTGCAGTGTTGCTGTGACAAGATCAAGAGATGTGCCCTCATTTGGACCTCCAATTCCTAAAAGCATCACCTTTCCTAAATCAAATGTATTCAGGGACTTCTTACTGGCCAAAGTGATCAATGCTGAGAATGCAGCTCATAAATCAGAAAAATTCCGTGCTATGGCTACTAGAACCCGTCAGGAATACTTGAAAGATTTGGCAGAAAAGAATGTGACAAATACACCCATTGATCCTTCTGGCAAATTCCCTTTCATCTCACTTGCTTCTAAGAAGAAGGAGAAATCCAAACCTCATCCAGGAGTAGAACTCCATAGTTCTGGCGCTGTTGTCTGGATTCTCCATGCTAAAGACTATAGCAAGGGCGTAGATATAGATTGTCTTTTGGGCATTTCTAATGAATTTGTTGTCATAATTGAACAAGATACAAAAAGTGTTGTATTCAATTGTTCCTGCAGAGATGTAATAGGTTGGACTTCAACTGATACAAGTGTTAAAATTTTCTATGAAAGAGGAGAATGTGTTTCTGTGGAAAGTTTCAAAAACCCTGAAGATATCAAGGAAATTGTCAAAAGACTAGAGGTTAGAATTCCTTATTTCCCCCTTCCCTTCCTTCCTCAAGCATAAGTACATATAGAAAAGTTTTAGTTTCCTTCTTGGATCTGAGCAGCAAACTAGCAAAGTAAAATGGTTCAGCCACTTGTTAGGTTATTTTTCTCATTCTTGTCCTACCCTATCAGACCAATAAAATGTCTTGTTCCTTATTTGTCTAGTTTTTGTCCAGATTAAGGTCTGGAATGTGTATTTATAATATAGTATTAGTATCTATAATTTTGCTGCAGATTTATATAGGAAATGTTCTTATTTGTGTAATCAGAATAGTATTTTCCATGCTATGAGAAAAGACCTAATATTTTTCTGTTGCATTCAAAAATATTACTGAGAATATCCTTTAGGAACAGGACTTGAAATAGTAAAACAGAGTTCCACACCAATAGAAGATTTGACTGAATTATAAAGAATGTCAAATCAATATAGGATTTAATAATTAAATGCTTTTTGTCAGTCTATAAATGAATACTAGTCTACAAATCCTCTATTACTGTGGGTATTGTTTCATAAATTACTGTATTTAATGCTTTTGTGACGTTCATAATTATTTTAGCTATTACTGGAATATAGCTAGTCATTTATACAAGATCAGACTAAGTCTGGGATTCTACTCAGTAGTGAACCAGCTATCTTCCTCAAAAACTATACAGTATAATTGCTATATTAATAAGGAATTACAGTGTTCTGTCTTGGTTCACACTCTGTTTTAAACATCTAGCCCATTTATTTGTGCCTCCTACTGAATACAGTTCATTGTACTAAACTGTTCCCATTACCCCTCCACATCTCTGCCTTCCAAATCTCAGCTCGTGACCAAGGGATGTGAGTCAGTGGAAATGACTTTACGACGGAATGGATTGGGTCAACTTGGCTTCCATGTGAACTATGAAGGAATTGTGGCAGATGTTGAACCCTATGGATATGCTTGGCAAGCAGGATTACGACAAGGCAGCAGATTAGTGGAAATTTGCACTGTAGCTGTAGCTACTCTAAGCCATGAGCAAATGATTGATCTCCTGCGAACTTCAGTTACTGTGAAGGTTGTCATTATCCCACCTCATGAAGATTGTACTCCACGAAGGTATTTGGCAAGCAGTGAATTAATTAATATCTATCACTGATTAAAAGACAGCCAGTTTGGTGTAGTGGTTAAAGCATCAGGCTAGAAACCAGGAGACCTTGCGTTTTAGTCCACCTTAGGCACAGAGTCAGCTGGATGATCTTGGGCCAGTCACTCTCTCTCAGCCTTAGGAAGCAGGCAGTGGCAAACCACTTCCAAATCTTGCCAAGAAAACTACAGGGACTTGCCAAGGCAGTTGCCAGGAGCCAAAAACTGAATTGAAGGCACCAAATCATCATCATCATCATCATCATCATCATCACTGATTTAGTTTGTTAATCTGAGAATTTGAACCCACTCTGTGACATAGGCACTCTTCAGTAGTTTCAGATAGGAAAGTTAATAACAATTCACACTGGATTATTGTAACATAATGAGGGATAGATTCAGAAGTTAGAACAGAATACAAGAGCTAGGTTTCTGGCTGGAGGTGGCTTACCCATACATTTTTTGTTAAAAGATGTGCTGTGGCTGTAGTCTGCTATCAAGACAGGTGAGAGTGTTGGCATCAATATAGAAAGCCAGACCCTATATAGCCTGGAACCAGCTATCATACAGTGTATTTTCCTGAGCACCTTCAGTGTTCAAGAGAGTCCTGCTTTCCATATTACATATGCTCCCAATGATTTGCAACTTCCTTTTTGAAGGCTTAGCAGTAAAAACAAGGGCAGTCCTTCTCTGTTGATGACGTTTTTGCTATAAAATAACCTCTTCTCGGTGATATACACTATCCCAGTGCCGGCCAATATTGCTTTCTTATTTTTGCAAACCACTTTGGGATTTATACAAATCAGTGTCATTATGTAAATACATTTAGTAAAACGATGAATATCTTTTATCAGGATTTCCACCATTATAGGTTATTTAAAAAGATGGACCAATTATGATTAGTTTGCTTGTTGCATTTATATTGATGGTAACTATTTTAAAAGACATTGGTATATGGAGTCCTTGGTGTTCTCTGAGCTTGGTTATTTGCTTACAGACATTTCATTACCCAGCTAGGTAACATCATCAGTGCTGGTGAGTATGGGGTTTGCTCCCTGTTTATATTCAGAAACTTGCCCTGCCAGTGTTGGTAGGGGTGTGGTTTTCTCCTTGGTGTTCCTGTAACTTCTTCAATAAGCAGGAGGGATGTTTCCCTTCCTAGAAAATCATTAGATTTAACTGATAAATTGGAAAAGAAACACGACAGTTTTTACTGATGCCACCTTCCCCTATGCATGTTCACAGGATAGGGTAAGGGAAGAAATGGTAAAACATGTGTTGTGACTCAAACACTGTCCCTTTTGCACTTGTACTGTGATGTTGCATGCAAGGGATAAGGCATGCATTGTGATGATCCAATACATGTTTTGTCATTCTGAAAAACCATGGCTTGCTGCAGACATCCCAGAAATACAAGCTAAAAGTATTATATTTGGAACTAACTTATAACAATCTGTGAGTTTCATACTTGTATTTAAGATATTCTCATTGCTGTTTTATAAGGATAACAGTGCACTTCACATGCTTTCCCTTTATTTCATACGTTGTTTAACCTTCCTTTTCAACCTTCCAGGAGTTTTTCAGAAATTCACCGCATGCCAGTGATGGAATACAAAATGAATGATGGTGGAGTTCCATACGAGTTCAAATTCCCATTCAGAAATAATAACAAGTGGCAGAGAAATGCTAACAAGGGACAAGTATCTCATGTTCAGCAAATGCCATCTCAGATGCAAAGCCCAATTACCACTAGAGTTGCCTCAGGAAAAAGTGAAGGAAAAATGCCTCCTCCAGATCGGGCCGCCAACATTCCACGCAGTATTTCTAGTGACGGCCGTCCACTGGAGAGCAGAAGGTACGAGACTAACTTGGGGGTGTTCTTTTGCAGTGGAAGTAACAGAATTTTTAAATCCAAAGTGTAAAGAGAGTGTTAAATAGGTAGTTCTTAAAACAAAAGAAAATAGTCACAAAGCTACCTCTCCATTCTTAAATCAGACCAATTTTTAAAAAATATTTGGAATCTTAAAAAAAGACAGTAAATTAACTGAACAATTACATTTGTATTCTTTAAATAATGTTGGTCCTGCTTCTGACTTATTTCCAATTACTTTTTAGAGAAAATGTAATTATGAACTTACTGCTTGCCTCTGATCTTCCTAGGGCCTTCTTTCTCCTATCTTCCCTACCTATCCCCACCATGAGTGTCCTCGACTTCCTGTGTGGCATATCCAGTTGCCCAACTTCTGACAGTAAAACTGTGTTCTATACTTGAGCACCCATAAAGGTGACATTCTGGACCTTATTAGAATTCACTTCTTTCAGCAGAGGAAAGTTTGTAAAATCTCTGGAGTTTTTGCTCTTTCATTTTTTCTATTCACAATTAGTTTAACATGTAAAAACAGTGAACATGTTTATTCATTCCAAAATATTTTTCTAAAATTGCTATAATAAAAAGCAAGTGTAATTTGAAACTTGTTAGTATTTCTCCATTCCTCCAGATGTAAAAATAAAAAAGAGGGGAAGGTCAAGCCAATATAGTGAGTTAGCTTTTATATTTGTTTATGATCAGTTGGTATTTGGTGTTACTTATTCTTCATATGTGTTATGAACTGATACAGTCAGCATGCCTAAAGATATGAGTGTTAATTCCAGTTTATTTGACATGATGTACACAATCTTATATACTCTTGGCTGTCAGATGTTCCGTCAAATTTCAGCAAAATCTGGCTCATATAGAATTCATTTTGATGTGGCAGATTGTCTCTCCAACCTCTGTTCTTACTCTTTAAAAGAATAGGCTTTACAATTGAAAATAATGACTTTTTAAAAAGTTTATGTCAAGTGATTTCACAAAAAATACTTTTCATGGTAATTTCTGTTTTGATAGGCCAGTAGATTATGGTTCACTATGCTCCATTGTTTGCTTGTTTTTCATGTGTACGAGGAATGTTGGCAGTTTATAATTAGTTGTAATTTGCTGGTTGACTGATTTAACTTATGATGATAACAAAGTGATTAAGTGGGAAAGATGCTTGCTACAGTGCATTCTTACTTGGGAATAAACTATATTGAAGAAGAATGAATGGATTCAATGATGCTTTGTACTAGTAGAAAATATTTAGGCTTGCCAAGATAGGACCTTTGTTGCCAAGGTAAGACCTTGCCAAGGTAGGACCTTTGTTTTGTTCCACTGCACTTAAAATCTTGGGGTATTAGGGGATACCGAGGCACAGAATATGTGGTTACAGGAAATGTAAGGAACTGAAAATAAAGACACCACACATATAGAAGAGTTAAATAATGCCCAATTATCAAGAAGGAATACCAACAGATACTTAGAGTGTAGAGATACTTTTGTCAGGCAAGCAAAAGCTTAAAATAAGCTTAGGTTAGTGAAGTATGCTAAGAATTGCAAAAAAGGTTTTGTTAGATATGTTAAAAGAAAACCAAAATAAAATTATCACTACCAGCTGTTCATTGAAGATGGTAAAATGTTAGCAGGTAATAAAGAAAAGACATATCGACTCAACTCCAATTTGGTTCAGTTTTTCAATAAAAAGCAAATATTCTACCAAAAATCTAAAGAACAGGACAAAGGGGCAAACAGAACATCAAATAAATGGCAGTGAGTGGTGGCTAAGGGGAAGTAGGAAAATTAAGAGCATGTGGGCTGATAGGATAGCCATTACCAGTGTCTTTGGCTTCAGTTGTAGGCTGCATATCCATCTGCCCATGCCATGCACCCACATTCTTCCCAGGACCTTTCTTTCTCTACCTTTACTTAGCTGCTAGCAATGTCCTTGGCTCCAATCACAGCATAAGGAGAGATAGAGAAAGGAAGGCTCCAGGAAGATTGGGTGGCAGGCCAACACACAGGTCACATGAAGGATGGTGGGACAGAGGAGTAAGGACCCAGTAAGACCCTCTGGATTTATTCTTGACTAAAATCAGGAACAACCAAAATGTTCAGTTTTGCCAAACCACAGTTCATCCTGAACTGTTTGGCAGAACCTCTGAGCTACAATTAGGTGGTACTTAAAAGTTTGTGAACCTTTTTGAATTGTCAATATTTCTGCATAAATATGACCTAAAACATGATCTGTCCACCAGATATGGATCATTTTTCTCAATAATTAAATGAACAAGGATAATGTTTTTGACTCATTGGTTTGAGTTCTCTTTTATCTAGTTTTAGGGCTATTCTTGATCTTACCATCAAGAAATGAAGTGTATGATTGGAGCATTCTTTGCTGGTGACCTAGTTGAGGCAGCTTTGGGGGACACGTAAGACAAACAGCTTCTCAGAGATTTCACTGAGCAAGCAAATAGGAGTTTGATAGGGGAGTTTAAGGGGGAGGGAGTTCTTTTTGTTGTTGTTTTGTTTACAAGAGGAACATGATGAAGAAAACTGTTCTTGTGAGCTGTAAGGGATATGCCATGTTTGTTTTTCTCCCTGATGATGACATGAACTATTTATGTAACAAATGCAATCAAACTGCCCTCCTGAAAGGGAAGGTGAAAGAACTAAAGGCAAAACTGCCCAACCCAGCTTATCAGGTAAGATGGGAGATTCCTGAATTAGAAACAGAAAACATTTTTGGAGGTACAGTGGGAGCAAGAAACCTCCAGAAAATAGGAAAAAGTCAAGTGGAGAGATGTAGGAATGTGACACAAAGGCCCAAGTCTGTAAAGAAGAGCTTTTATTTGCTGGCTGTGATCTTTGAAAAATCATGAAGGATGGATCAAGTGCCAGACGGTCAGAGAAGAGGCAAAATTGTCCTTATCTTCAGAAAGGGGGATAAAGAAGACCCAGGCAACTACAGACCAATTATCTTAATTCCAATGCCAGGCAAATTTTGGAATACTTTATTAAGCAGTTTGTTTATGAGCTTTTCCCAGATGATGGATTGCTTGGCAAGGAGCCAGCATAGGTTTATCAAGAATAAATTCTGCCAAATCAACATTATCTCCTTTTTGAATAGAACAACAGTTTACTTGAGCACAGAAATGTGGTGGATAAAGTGTACCTTGATTTCAAAATATTTGATAGTGTTCCCCCCTACTGCACTCCAAGATTTTAGCAGAGAAGATGGCAAAATGTGAGCTGGATTATGCTACCATTAGATGGATAGAGGTGGTTAAACAATAATATCTAACCAGTATACATCTGTGGCTTCATGTCAAAGTAGGAGAAAGTATGAGTGGCATACTATATATGTTTTTCAAATTTGTAGGTGACACAAAAATGGGGGATAGTATCCAGTTTCAGGAGGATGTTAGGCTGTAACAATAGGCATAAACCAGCAAGATTAATTTCAACAAGGACAGATGCAGAGTCCTACACTCCAACAGGAAAAATCAAAACTGAATATAGAATATGGGGAGGGTGGGGGACCATACTGGCAGCAATACACGCAAAAGGGATCTGGATGTTTTGGTAGGTCACAAGCAGTAACAAATCTGCAAGAAAAACAAATTAAATCCTATGCTGCATCAGGAGGTGGTAAATTCTCTTTCGCTGGAGATGTTTAAACAGGCTGGATGGCCAACCTTTGAGAATGCTGTAGTAGCGGATTTCTGCATTGGGCAAGGGTTTGAACTACATGGATTTCAACCCCTTACATTTTGTAATTATGTTTCATTATACTGTACAAGTAGAACATGACCCTTGGGGTTTCCAACTAAACATGTCATAAAAGCATTAAATTAATAGTCTACTCTTTTGGAAGTATTGCTTGACACTTGGTTAACTCACTTCTGCTCATGCTGTTATCCAGCTAATTTTGTAATTTTAATTCAAGAACCATGCAGATTGTGGGGAAATCAGCAATATTATACTGTGGAGGCAAAAGCAAAGAACAAAAGCATTCTGCCAGCCCAGAAGCAACAACAGATGTAAATATTTTAAGAAATCTAAGCAGAAGAATTGCAAAAAATATATGCTATAAAATCTCAGCATGAATTACAGAATAATTTTTTGGATATAGGTATATTTGTCCTATTTTTAAAAACTTAAAAAAATACAAAGCCCAGAGCCTGGTTTCACTTAATATGTAGACCCCAATCTGGAGAAATAATCCAAGCTGACTGGATTCCAATTATTGGATCTCACAATTGTTGAAATTGGATTCTTGCCTCAAAATGCAGTCAAAATGGACTCTTTTGCAGCTTTATAGCTAGAATTTAATGATTGCAAGGAAAATACTTGGGACTAAAGCTCCAGTAACTTGTCCAAGACTTAAATACTGATTTGGTCAAAATTACACAGTACATAACTTCTAGAGATGCCAGTTGCATTCACTAATTTTATTTATTTATTTGTTCTGCTTAAGGTAGCATTTAACAAATTTTTTAAAAAGTTAAGTTTTCCCATCTGCATTAGCTAATTTAATAGTGGCTATTTGCTCACCAGAACCACCCAAAATTAAATACTGCCAAAGTGAGCATTCCTTAGCAAATTTGACACATAGCAACCAAATGGATCAGATATGCGATGGAGAGAGATGTCATTTCGGAAATGCACATTTGCAGGGGATGCTGGTCTCAGTCTTTCCTTATGTTCATATAAAAGAGTGAAGGGGGAGGGGAAATGCCTAAATCCCCCTGACTGTGATTACAGGTTTCCTGGCTTTTTAAGTCAGAAATCAGAACAGAATATTGATGTATCAGCTCTAAAATAGTTATAACTTTTTAAAAACACACATGCATACACACACACATCTGGCCCCTCCCCAAATCCCATTAATTTACTTACTTTGCATCATCAACCATGCCATAAATAATATCTGTGTGTATAACTTAGTTTCCAGAATATTAAATATTTGAACTTTTTTTCATAGGCCCTCCAAAATCTCAAGGCCTCAGTACCAGATACTGTGTTTAGCTATCCATGATCCAAATACCTTTTCCAATTATCAGAACTAGAATGAAATTAAATGATTTGTAGCAGAGAAAATGTTGCTACCTATGATAAAAATATCATGCTTTCTAGTCAGATAACTTTATATATATATATATATATATATATATATATATATATATATATTTGCATAGGAGTAGACATATTTCCTATTTGCATATTTGCATAGGAGTAGACATATTTCCTATTTGCATGTCAAATGAGAAAGCCAAACTAGATATTCAGTCTTTGGTAGTGTTGCATCTATCTAGCCCTTGGTCCTGCTGCACTCCTAGTAAAAAACATCCGTTTTTGGAACATAATATATTAGTTTTATCTGATAATGCTAATTAATTTTAAAAATAGATTTTTAATTTATGAATAAATGAATTCTACAGCTAGTCCTTGACTTACAACCACAGTAGGGACCAGAAAATTTGGTGTTAAACTGTGCGGTCATTAAGTGAGGCATCACATGACCACACCCGATTTTATGGCCTTTTTTTGCTCTGGTCATTAAGTGAATCACTGCAGTTGTTAAGCAAGACATCGACTTTCCTTGCTGGCTTCCCCATTGACTTTGCTTGTTGGAAGCTGGCTGAAAAGGTTGCAAATGGTGATCGTGTGACCACAGGACACAGGGGCCGCATGGGGGTTCACACCAGTGGAAGTGGCTCGTGGGGTAATTGAGGTTACTCCTCAGTCATCTTGAATTTTTTTAGTTTTTATGTATAGGGTTTGTTTCTGTAGTCTGACTTTTTAATTAATTTTAATTAATGAATGGGGTATTTATTTTTTAACTCTTTGTGGCTTTTACTTTTATTGTAAGCCGCCCATAGTCACACACTGGGGAGATGAGTGGCACACTAAATAAGTAAATAAGTAAGTAAGTGCGGCGGTTGCCAAGTGCCCAAAACACTATCACATGACTGCGGGGGACACTGCAATGGTCGTAAGTGTGAGGACCTGTTGTAAGTCACTTTTTTCAGCACTGTCATTACTTCGAACAGTCGCTAAACAAATGGTCATAAATCAAGGACTATCTGTATTTCCAGAAGAGGTTTAGAGAATTCATATTAAGCATTATATCATGGCTAACTTCCATATTTATATTTCCACAAAATCCTTAAGAGAATTTGCCACAGGAAAAAAATGAACCATTTTAACTAACTTTAACCATGATAATCTTAACAGGATTTTGTCACTTTGATTATCTCTACAGATTTTTGAATTCTGGTATGTTATACCATTTTGGTCATAGGGATTACATACCTGTCAGGCCTAGCCCAAAACAACAATTAAACAATCCAGTCAACTATAGTTCCTTTATTTGCTTACACCTTATAGACAGAATCTTGCCAAACTAAATCTATACTACAGCATCTAGTGGATATACCCTGGGAGATTCTAGGGAGTGGCAACCCTGAATCTCTTACTCTTCCCACGCTCCCCCTGCGGACTATGTTGTCTTTTGTCTCCTTTCCCCTGCTGGAATGCAACCCCTCCTTCTTGATAGCCTTGATCTCCCACATCACTCTCCTCCTCATAGATATATTCCATCACAATATTGCCACAGGCAATTCTGACCCTTTTTAGTCAAGTAGTATCTGCCATACTGTGTCTTTTTCTAATACACAGTATTTTGATTTCAACAAATAGTATTAGAGATGTAATTTATCATGTAGCTGATTAAGAAAGGATGAGTTTGTATGGAGGTGAACCTGAGTGTGACTTCCAGAAGGCATCTATTGTAAATATGTGGGCTGGTTGTACATTTTTACAGTAATACAACAAAGCTATGAGATACTGATTTTTATATTTTCTAATGCCTTTGAACACTATTGCAATAATGTATCCACCATATTTTGTATGCTATTTTTACAAGAGGAGGAGGAAGGCCAGTCTGTTGTTATAGGAACTAAACATTATATTCTGGATGCAAGAGACAATTTTTGGGACGTACACAGTATCCACAGTAATTGGCTGGGGTATCATACCATTGTTGCTACTGGGGCCAGGAAGTTATGCAAGCTCTGCTATTGATGTGGTTTTATGATTGGGATGTATTGTTTACCTTGGGTATCATGGGTTATTGTTTGTGGCTGTTGGTTTTAATCTTTGTCACTGGGCAGCCATATAAATAAATACATTACTGAATAGTTGTCTGCATGTAATTACATGAGTGACCTGTGATCATCCTTCATGTGTATTCCCCAGTGGTGCCCATACCTGCTGCAATAACAAAAAACAATATGCGATTTTTCTGTTGGTATGGAAAATATTTCTTTTATTTTAATGAGCATGAAGAGGGTACCTAAAGATTTCTCAGAAGAAGAGATACTTGAGAATACTAAAAGCATGATGCTAGATAGACCAGAGTTATGGAGGAAAACTTCAGTTAATAGGAGGTGGGGACAATCACAGAATGCCAGTAATGAAGATGAGAAGTACCACAATTTATTTCAACACTTACTGAAGACTTATCACTTCAGTCAGGCATTCCCTGAATCTTTTTGTTATATTTTTTTCCTACTACCAGCTTTTTAAATAAATGTTTTATATAGTGTTATAATTATTCTTTTTATCATTATATTTTAATACATTTTTGTGTTAGTAGATGGTACAGAAATATATTCAGTAAATAATAAAATAATTGATTGATTGATTGATCATGTCCCATCAAGTCGAATCTATCTACTCTTAACAACCACATAGATAGTTTTCTCCATGAGGATCTATCCCCAACCTTCTCCTTCAGGTCTTTCAAAGAAGTACCTGTCATCGCTGTAATTGAACCCATCCACCTTGCTGCTGGTTGTCCTTTTCTCTTTCATTCTACTTTTCTCAGCATTATAAACTTCTCCAGAAAGCTAGATCTTCGCATAAAATATGTGCAAAGTATAATAATTTGAGCTTGATCATTTATGCCTTGAATGAGAACTCTAGATTGATTTGTTTGATAATCCATTTGTTTGTTATCTTGGCTATCCATGGTATACTCAGGAGCCTTCTCCAACACCAAAGTTCAAAAGGGTCAATACTCTTCCTATCCTGCTTCTTCAAAGTCCAATTTTTGCTTCCATAGATTGTCACAGGAAAAACCATTGCTTGCACCACTCTTTGTGTGTAAGATACATCATAGCATCTGAATATCTTTTCCAAGACCTTATTTGATATTCTACCAAGTGCTACTCTGTGGTATGTTTCCTGACTGCTGATTCTTTTACTGTTGACAATTCTAAAAGGCAGAAAGTATCTACCACTTCAGCATCATCATTGTCAGTTTTAAGTCTGGTTGCTGTTGTTAGTTTGATCTTTATATTTAATCTTAGTTGCATTTTTTCACTGTGCTCCTTGACTTTCATTACTAGAGCTTGGAGATAATTTGCATTTTCAGCTATCAGAATGATGTCATCAGCATAGCTCAGGTTATTGATGTTTCTTCCTCCAGTTTTAAACCACATTCATCTTCTTCCAACCAGCTTCTCTCAGCACATATTCAGCATATGGATTGAATAAATATGGGGAGAGTATACAGCCTTGTCTCACTCTTTTGCTGATCAGGAGCCATTCTGTTTCACCATGTTCTGTCCAGATTGTGACTTCCTGACCTTTGTATAAGTTTTACATGAGGGCAATGAGATGCTTTGGGATTCCCATTTTTCTAAGCACATTCCACAGCTTGACATGATCAACACAATCAAGGGCCTTTCTGTAATCAGTGAACTACATATTTGGTATTCTTTGGCTTTCTCACTTATTCAGTGTGCATCAGCAATAATGTCTCATATTCCTCGGCCTTTTCTAAAATCAATTTTAACACCTGGCATCCCCCTTTCCATGCGGGGCTCTAATCTGCATTGGATGATTGTAAGCATTATTTTCTTAGTTTATGAAATAAAATGATGTTTTATGCCTAAGGAACAGAAACTCTGCCCTTGTGGTGGGGGGAAATTAAAATTTTCGGTCATGTATTACTCTGCTGTCTCTTTCATGGAGACCTCTGAAATATGTATATTTTCCCATTCATAACACCAAGAGGTGGGGATTTCAGACAGTGTAGCCTGGTTCTGTATCCAGGCTATGATTGAACACAGTCAATTCCTCCAATTAAAGTGATGCTGAGCCCTGTCTAGATTACTGTAACTCAATATATTCCTTCCTTTCCTTTCCTTTCCTTTCCTTTCCTTTCCTTTCCTTTCCTTTCCTTTCCTTTCCTTTCCTTTCCTTTCCTTTCCTTTCCTTTCCTTAAATAAACACCTGTCACTCCAGTCTCACTATCTCACTGTTATCTTGCTTCTAGTTGTTTGGATTATAACTACAATAATCCCAATTAAATCCTAGTATGGCTACAGCAAGTACTAGGCTCATAAATCAGGATAGTTTTAAATGGTTGTTATGTCTTCTTAGTATTTCTTATGTATTTATAATTATTTATCTTAACTACTTACAGCAGTTCAACTATAAATAATAATTTTATAGGGTTTTCCCCTGATTTCATACTTTATATTTTCAACTCCATGCTAATACATTTTCTTCACTTTATTTTATTAACATACTATTCTACTTCTACTTTTATTTTGGAATAATTGTTATGTTGTTTGTTTTATGTTGCTCTATGACCAAAAAAGTAGCAAACAATAAAGATATACCCTTTTACAACATAGAAAAAAATGTGCATTTTTTCCCTTACACATAATCCACAATATGATAGAAGGCCTCAGCTTAGTAAGTACTGACTTTGTAGTACATGCTATAGTAGTGCATACTAATACATATATGAATACCAGTCTCATTGAAAAAAGATTTGCTTAAATAGTGGTTAGTAAATTGCTGATAAAATGAAAGCAAAAGGGTTTGGTAAAATGAAAGTAAAAAATGGATCATCTTTCAAATTTCTAGTGTCTCAGTTGCTTGAAAGCAACTATTTTACCTAGGAAAACTGAATCATTTGTAAATTAAATGCAGTAAGTTTTTAAAAAAGCATGTTTCATGGTGTATCTCTGAGGATCAAAATGTGCATCCTCATTATACTGATTTGACTTCAAAAGTTCATGTATTCTCAACAGTACAAAGATAGGAAATACCTAGATGTAAATATATATGTGCTGCATTTGTTTTTTCTGGATATTTATTGGATGGGGAGAAAGATGGTTTACATTGTAGATTTAGCCATTGCTTGTCAGACTTCTTCAGTGTTGCAAAATTTTAAAGGCTTGGCTTGGCTTGGCTTGGCTTGGCTTGGCTTGGCTTGGCTTGGCTTGGCTTGGCTTGGCTTGGCTTGGCTTGGCTTGGCTTGGCTTGGCTTGGCTTTGCTTTGCTTTTATCAAAAAATTTTGAGTGTGCAAATAAAAAATGGAAGTGGTTTTTTTGGGGGGTACTCAGGAATGCTCATAGTGTAAATAGGTCTGTTAATTATTATATGCTATATTGCTTGCATTTTTAACAAATGTTTAACATTATATTTATTTAACAATATAATAAATATATAATCTAATACTATTGATAAGTTTCTTAGATTTATAATAAAATAAGCAAACTCTAAAATACTGTATGTCCTTTTATAAAATAATGCAATTAAAACACATTTTTAAAAACTGTGTTATAAATCACTTGTTTATTTGAAACTTGGTTAAAACAGGGTCTATTTTTACATTCTTGCATACAAAAAGCAATTCAGCAAGTTTATTTCTGCAGTCCTTGGAAGCAGACATTTCTCCCCTCTGTCCCCGCAGTCTGCTTCATAGGGAGGAGAGCTGTAAAAGAAAGTGGATACTGCTCTGCAGCTGGTTTCATTTTTTGTTTTGATGAATTGATGCTGCTGATGTGGCAGTTCACATAAAATGTTATCTTTTTGATGATTATTTAATAATGCAGAATTTGGATTTTTTTGTATTGAATAGATTATCTCCCGGTTCTGACGTCTATGTCACCGTGTCATCCATTGCCTTAGCAAGATCACAGCAGTGTCGTAACTCTCCAAGTAATTTGTCATCCTCGAGTGAAACTGGCTCTGGTGGAGGGACATACAGGCAGAAATCTATGCCTGAAGGGTAGGCCTCATATGTATTTATTGCCTTATGTGTATGCTTGTTTTTGCTTGAGAATCTGAAGAGAAAAAAGGATAAGGTTACTCAATCCTATAACAAGTGTTCCTAATGTCATGGCTTCTTTATTCCTCATACACAGAAAAGTATGTGAAATTAAAGCGTAGTATTCTGATACCTTAATGTAAACAGTTTCTTGCATTGCCACATCTGCAGTGGCATCTTGAAAACCCATAATATTAGTTCTTTGCTAAAAAGTTGAATAAAACATTCCACATTCAAACTTTGCTTAACTCTGTGTGTGTGTGTGTGTGTGAGACAGAAAAGATATGTTCAGGACAATCCTGTCAGTGCATTTATTTGCCCAGATCCCAACTCATCCATTTAATTTGAACAGGATGCTATAACTTATTCATCTTCTTGTCATATCCCTTCTTCTTTATCAAATATTGCAGATGTAACTGGCATTTCATTCTTGGTGTCTATCATACTCTTGATAGATCACAGAGATTGCAGTTGAATATAAGAAGCCAGTTTAAACCAAAAGCAGTTGTTCCCATATTGTGTTACTGGGCAGATTAGAAGTGTAATGGATAACTAAATGTTTTATTGGCTGTAATTATGAATGGTAGCCTCTTAACAAAATTGTGAAGGCAAGCATACATAACAGCTACTATGACTGAATCTGAATGGTATCACTGTACTTGGAATATTCAGTATCTTAAAAGCCATCTTAAAACCATGGTTTAAAGGCCAGCCAAAATAGTAAGGATTTTCTGAAATAATTTCTTCATAAGAAAGGGTTACAATGCTGGGGCTTTTTGATTAGGAGAAATGATTAGTAAAAACAAGATAGAACTACCGTATTTTTCCAACTATAAGACAATACTTTTTTCTAAAATCTTTACGCTAAAAATTGAAGGGCGTCTTATGCAAGGAAGTAAGCCGAGGAGAGAACCGTGTGGTTGCAAAACTGCCCATACTTTGTCTTTGCAAACAGGCTTCCTCCTATTGCTAGCCTCCAATCACGAGTGAAATAGCTTGACTCTGCAAACAGGCTTCCTCCAATCACGAGCCTCCAATCACGAGTGAAACTGCCCATACTGTCTCTGCAAACAGACTTCCTCCAATCACGAGCCTTATGTAACTGACATCAGCTGATGCTGAACAAACCAATTGGAGGAAGTCTGTTTGAGAGACGAGCTATCGGCAGTTTCACTCGTGATTGAATGTAATCAGTTATGCAAAAGAGCATGGAAATAAAGCTGCAGAGAGATGGTTTGGACCTCCTCCCACCAAGTATATCAGGTAAATGTTACCTAATTACTAAATAAAAATGTGTTAAAATATTGATTTTTTAATTTTGGGTTGGAAAAGTGGGGGGCGTCTTGTACATGGGGGCGTCATATTAATGGAAAAATACGGTATGTGGAAAAGGTGGATAAAGAGGTGTTTTCCCTCTTTCACAATATTGGAGTCTGAAGCTAAATGATGAGAAAATTAAGAGAGACACTCCCCCCCCCCAAAAAAACTCTTTGCATAACAATTTAAACTTAGGAATTTCTATTCTCAAACCATGGAAAGACAAATTCATAGAAGATAAGACTCAATGGCTACTAGTCATAATAGTTGTCTGTTGCCTCCAGATCAAAGGCAATTTGCCTTGAGATAATGGTTGTTGTTGCTGAACAGTAGAGAAGGCCTATTGCTCTCATGTCCATTGTGAGTCTGTCAGCATTCTTATTTTCCTAAGTCTATTCCGGTAACCAAGAGATACCGGACAATGACAATTGTCATTGATGACAATTTTTTTTATCCCTGATCATCTGACCAACAAATTCTTTACTATCTATCAGCTTTGTTTCTAGTCTGCTTCTGTCAGCTAACTCTCATCTTCTAGCTAATGGCTAATAACCATTCTGAAGCTATGAGTCTTAGGGGAATATATGATTTTTGTAAATGAATGATACAGTTGACTGTTTATTTTGGAATGATTTAACTGATTGTAATCTAAAGAATACAAAGCATCTTTAAATGATATTTCCCATGGGCAGAATAGAATAATTGAGATTCCTTTATACAGATTTGGAATGAGTAGAAGATCCCCTGCCTCCATTGATAGACAGAACACAGATACTAGTGGCAGTGGCAAATCCACCCCTAGTTGGCAGAGAAGTGAGGACAGTATTGTTGATCAGATGGGTGAGTATTTCTTTCTTGCATATATTCTATTGTACCCCAAAGTGGCTTTGGCAACCCATTCCTGTGCAATAAGCATTGCTCTTATATGTTTTTCTGTTAATCAGAATGAATTATTGTGACATCTATGCAGTACTGGATGGTACTTATTTATTAGAAATACAGTGGTACCTCGGGTCACAAATGCTTCTGTTCACGACCAATTCGGGTCATGAACAGCACCGTTCGCAAAATTTTGCTTCCGTTTGCGAACTCCGCATCGGGTGATGAATAGGATCCGCGGCCATTTTCCCTGCTGTGACACATGGTCATG
Source organism: Python bivittatus (assembly GCF_059951505.1). Taxonomy (NCBI): domain Eukaryota; kingdom Metazoa; phylum Chordata; class Lepidosauria; order Squamata; family Pythonidae; genus Python; species Python bivittatus. The sequence goes on along the minus strand of NW_028277075.1, from coordinate 28,212,992 downwards.
ACTTCCTGTGGGGGGGGACTCTCCCTCCAAACAATAACCACCTCCCCACCCGCCTTCCTGTCCTCCACGCCTCAAGCAAGGTTAGCGTTCTCTCTCTTCATAGTGTACTGTACTGTACTTTGTGTCATATTTTTGTGGTTAAAAAAAAAAATACATATGGTTCAGAACGGATTAACCGTATTTACATTGAATCTTATGGGAAAATTTGATTCGGGTCGCGACCAAAATCGGTTGGCGACCAAATTCGTAGGGGTCAGAATGGATTAACTGTATTTGCATTGAACCAAAAAACTTAAAAATTTTATTCGGGTCGCAACCAATTCGGGTCGTGACCAGAGTCGCGGAACGAATTAAGTTCGTGACCCGAGGTACCACTGTAAATGTTTTTGCAGAATAGATGCATCATAATAGCCCAATCCTTGGAGCACTTTCTCAAAAAGCTGTACTATAGGCATACTTGGCTTTATTTATGTTTATTTGTTTTTCTCAAAAAGCTGTACTATAGGCATACTTGGCTTTATTTATGTTTGTTTGTTTTAGCCCTCACACTTTTTTTCCAATATAGCATCAGCTTATTTTATTTTTCATTGTGTTCCTTTCTGATAGCAAGAAATATTCAGATAATTGTTTGATTGTTGACAATGATATACAAATGTAAAACTACAGTAAAATATAAGTGAAACAAATCTGTATTTAGCCAAGATATTTTTCCCCACTAACAAATATGTCATCAGTTAAGATCTTAACTGATGGAAATGTTTTCTCAGTCATGCAAATCCTCAGCATTCTGCTGATATCTATTGTTAAGTCCTTGTATGGAATTTTCATCATACAGGCCTCTTCTGCTGCTGTGCTTGAAATCAATTACCTTAAATTCCACTAAGGTTTTTGAAATGATAGCAATTTTAGCATACTTTTATTACATCAATGGCAGTAGTACATTGTGACTAGCTTTAGCAAAGAATGCTAGTGCTAAGAGCATGGCTTCTTGGTAGGCAGTATAACAAAAGCAGAACAGTATTTCTAGAAGATCTATTGTATCATCAATTCTCAAACTTAATCTAGGGTGGGCAACTGCATAACCTTTTGAGGATTAAACAAATGAATGGGGAATCCCACCACTCACAAACATAATCATTTGTAGAATTGCTGAGGACAGAAGAAGTTTTATCCTCTCCATAACATACATGCATATGCACATACTATCTCTCCCTGCTACTACCATGTACAGCGTATGCACAATTCATCATAGGATCAACAAAAGGCTTTAGCAGTTCTGCTCTAGACTGTTGTGTCTCAACTCAGCCATGAACAAGGTCACTGGGCCAGGGGCTGATCTTCTTCACTTCCACCAGCCTGTTCTTGCTTCCCAGATACAAGGTGTGAGCTGAGGAGTGGGAGACAATGGGTAGGTGTTTCAGAAATGTGAAGGATGGAAGAGGGGAGGGGAGGAGAGGAGAGTATTGGGGATGGGAATTGGACAGGAAGATATTTGGGTTGGATATTTGAGTAAACAAACCAAAGAGGTTTTTTTTGGGGGGGGGGTTAATAATTTTATTACAGCTTTTGATAAACATAGTAAAAACTAATACAAATGAAAAGAAAAAGAAAATTCAGAAAGTGTAGGAAAAAGAATAAGAAAAAAAGTAGAAGAGAAAAAAAGACAACAAAGACAGTAAAGAAGTGACTTCCAACTTTCACCACACCAAGCATAAGCGAATATACTAACTTTTCACCCTCATTTAAAGTTACAAATAAAAAACCTCTTCTCCCCATAGCCTAACTTTTATCTATATGCATTCCAGAAATCTTCACCTTTTCAATCCTAGTTCAACAAAAAGTCCATTAGAAGTTGCCAGAGATATCAAACAAATAGATTATCCCTGACCAAATAGTCCAACATTATATTCCTTCTTTTTACTCTGTACAGTCTTGACCTTTAAATCCGCCCTATGGCATCACAGGCATCTTTCATCACACTTTAATATTTAAAAGAAGTCTTCAAAGCTTTTACCAGCCTACTTTGTAAATCCTGTAAAGAGGCATCACCCAGGATTTCTTGTCATAGCTGTTTCATATCCAGATCCTTTTCTTGAATTACCTTTTGTATTCCAATTTTTGTAATCTCAATTTTGTTATCTTCCATGCCTTCAAACTCTATAATATCTATGTCAAGTAAAGGTTTTTGAAGATTTTTCTCATCATCTTCTAAAAGTTTGTCCATTGAAATCTTTCTGAGATATTGGTTATTAATATTTAAACCCATGTAAAAAACTCTTTAATATAAGAAAAAGTTATAGCTGGCTTGGCCATTTTAACTCTTTTCTGCCTGTTCCTTTGGTTCCCTCTAGTGTCCATTTGCAGCCTTCATCAAGCCTCAATTCCTAATATGGATTCAGTTCCATTTCAGTAGTTTCCCATGAATATATTATTTAATTATATACTTGTTTTTCAAATTTTACATCAAAAATAGCCAACATTCCAAATCTCTTTGATCTCCCAATCCATTTAAAACTTTCTTAAATCAAAATCCCCCCCTTTTTTTTTGCCTTTTGCAATTTTATATTATTTTAATTCTTGAGATTCTCTTTAAAATTTCTTAAATCCGAAGAAGAAGGTAGAACTCACCAGGTGTCAAATTGAGCTCACCGTTTTGAAGGTTTCTAATATCCATAAAGTGGTTACATTGAACATTTCCAAAAGTGATTAGAAAGTGAGTTTGGCTGGCTTTGTATCTTTATGAAAGGCTCTGCTGTTAGGAAAGGCTCTGCTCAGACCCACGGGAGACTGCTGTTTTATGGTCTCCTCATGAGGAGCTGCCATTCAGAGCACTTCTGGGCGATCTCCCAATCTCTCCTTCTCCGGAGACATTCGAAGGACCTGTCTACTCACCAGTCTTTCGTTCTACACAGCGGTAGTTATCTCCACTTGTTCGCAGAGACGTCTTCAGTCAGCCATAACTTACACTGGAAGCTGGATATTTAAAAAAATCAAAGGAGTTTGGAGACAAACATATCTGCAGAGTAGAGATTGGAACAGGTCAAGCTCACTTTCCTGGTAGGATTCTCTTAACTACTTGGAAGACCAAATAATAGGAAAAGAAATCTTCTGAAATAACGTTACCTTGAAAAGCAAATCTTCTATATAATGTTACCTTGAAAAGCAAAAAGATATTGCAGTTTTCTCAGATAAACAGAAACATTTTTTCCTGTCCTATCCTGTTTGACAATAATATTGAACACGTGGGAAGTAATCCATTGTCCTAGGCTAGCTGAATGATAGAAAATGGCGTAATGAAAGAAGCTGAAACTGCTCAGATCTTCCTATTATGTTTGTGCTTATAGAAGACAGCTACTATATTCATGAGGAGGATTTAAGACAGAGTGAAATATTTAGTCACCACTTAGGGACCAAGAAGAATTTTGAAAATAAAATATAATTTTCACTTTCAAAATGTATACTTTGTTGTATATCAAGGATTCAATGAGCTATTAAATCCATCAGGTGATTCCTCATCTCCCTCCTAGTTCTCCAGGAAAAAAACTGTGATTATACTTATCTTCAGTTTCCATATGGACAAACTCTTTCAATCACATATGCTTTTTCATTTTGTATTTATTTTTCATTTTTTTCATTATTTCATTGTTTATGGTAAAATGTGATCTTTTCAGAATAACTTTGCAGTTCCTATGTTATGTGTTGTTGTTTGCACTTAACTACTGTAAAGTTCTGATATAAAAAGTACAATATTGAAATACCATTTTTTAAAAAATTAAAAGGTAAAGAAGATAAGCATTTTGGTGTAAGAAGGATTGCGTACAATATTACCTATCAGCCTCTTTTTGAGTAGTTTTCTGCTTTAAGACACTTAGAAGCACCAGCTCACACAAACCTGAATAACTGTATTCTAATAATTATTAAATTGTATTCATCTGTTATAAACAGAATATCTTGTTAACAGAAGTTTATTTGATTGAACAAAGATTTGTGTCAGTAGATTCAGACAAGAATCCATTTGGGGCAACTTTCCACTCCCTTCTTCACTCTCTTGGGCTTCCCCCATCTGTTAATGTATAGAGTGGAAAGTAATAAAGGTTGCAAAGAGGAATTGCTGAAAATCATCCCACTTGCCATTCCATTAAAACGAGCCTCTGCTGGGGGGAAAAATCCAAGACTGAAAAAACATTAGATACAAAGATATTATTCTTCAGCTTTAAGTCAGCAATATTAGAAAACAGATGTCGTATTCTGCTTCTGGTTCTTTATAGACCTTACAAGTTTCTCAGGTTTTTTTTTTTTAATGCCAGGCAATAGATTGTATAAGTTTCCTGAATGCAAATGCCATTATTGTATGCTGTATTACAGAAGCAACATGCCATCTCCCTGCAGTGTCCAAGGTGTTGCCATCCTTCAGAGAAAGTCCAACAGGAAGACTGATGAGGCAGGATCCAATAGTTCATCTATCTCCAAATAAGCAGGGCCATGTAAGTTCACCTTCTGATTTTTATTCAAGGTGTCTTAAATAAAGCTCTTGAAAGATAAAAGTGTCTCATACTTTCCCCAAATTATGGTTGCTTTTAGAGTACAGATGTGCAGCCTATTTATAATAATGATCTTATTATTATAAAACTGAATGTACGGTGCATCTCCTACCAATTCAGAGGCAGAATTTTGCTTTGAACTGTAGTATGATAGTTTGAGGATCTACAAAACTTCCTTTCAGAAAAAAACACAAATCATAGCAAATTTTCAGGACTTAACAACATTTGTACAGGAATTAATTCTTATATTACTCTTCAGATCTCTATTAATATATGTAGTCCTCGCTTAACAACCCTAATTGGGACTGGCAACTCCATCGCTAAGCGAAGTGGTCGCTAAGTGAAACATCTGACTGCCCTGCTTAGTGACAGCAGTTTGGAACTCCTGGTTGTGGTCATTAAGCGAATCACCTATGGTCATTAGGCAAGACATCACATGACCATGACTTCCTAGCTCCTGCCAGCTTCCCCGTTCACTTTGCTTGTTGAAGCTGGCTGGGAAGGTTGCAAATGGTGATCATGTGACTGTGGGACGCTGCAACCATCGTAAATGCGCGACAGTTGCCAAGCGCCCAAATTGTAATCCTGTGACCATGGGGATGCTGCAACGGTTGTAAGTACGAGGACTGGTTGTAAGTCACTTTTTCCAGCTCCATCATAACTCCAGTCGCTAAACGAATGGTCATTAAGCAAGGACTACCTGTACCCCTATATGGTTACTATCTTTTCCTTTCCTGGCATTTAAATTCAAACATTTCTACTTACACAGGCTGCATCCCAAATCCCTTATTTATTTTAAGTCTAGTCACATTATCTTTTAACAATGCACAGATAATGAACCACTGACAGATTCCTAAAGGAGAAGGAACAGGTCTGAAAACTCTTCCCAAACTATTAAAATCTTGAAAAGCTGCTAATGTTTTTTTTTACGACTATGTACATTTTTATATATTGAATATGTCCTTCAATATATCTTGTATTCTTAAATATTTTGTATTTGCCATTACATATGGTTAAATCCTTAGCTGCTGCCAGTATAATTAGTGGATTAATCATTTACTTTAGCTGACATACTATCTGTAGTAGTATATTGTTGATTTGGATATAAGCTAAAGGAATCCCACACTGCTAAAAAAAACAGTAGCTTCAAAGCAGTTCTCTCCAGCCTGGTAACCTCAAGATGTAATGGGACTGTTAATTCCTGAAATTTCCAGACTGGCCAGGAATTCTGTGACTTGAAATCCCAGGACTTCCGGAGAGTAGAGAAGACTGCTTTAGAGTTATTACAGCTCCTTAAGCTATAGGGAAACATGTTTCTCTATGCTGATGTTAAAGATCCAAAGTAGATCTTTAGTTCATAGTTTAAGAAATGATACAGTCATGTAACTTGCTTAAAATACCCATGCAATGTTGCCAATTTTCTGTTTCTGTTTGCTTAATACCTCAAAATCTGGATCTGTTCTTAGATGTATTCATTTTACTTAGCTTAGATTTAGCTGTATAAAGGGCCTTTTTTCTATTTAATCAATCATTTTGTACTTTTTAAGCATATTATGAAAAGTGACATATTTAATGAATATATTAAATTTGGTGATAAATTTAAATTAAATACTTTACAGATCTTTCAAAGGAGTCTATCAAGGGATGTTACAGGTTGCTACTTCTCTAGTAGTATACTGAGGGGAATGTTTCTCTTTTTATGTTTGTAGAGAGTTATGAGTACTTTCCATTACTGTATAATTTCAGTAATGAGTAGTTCCTCCCATTTTATGTTATTTCATTCCACAACGTTGAATTTAATTCAGAATCTTGTATGTGTGTCTGTGTGTAGTCCGACAGCCACTACTCCAGCCACTCGAGCAGTAATACACTGTCCAGCAATGCTTCCAGTGTCCATAGTGATGAGAAGTGGTATGACAGTGGAGATAGGACTGAATCAGAGCTGAATAGTTACAACTACCTTCAAGGCACTTCTGCCGATAGTGGCATCGATACCACTTCGTACGGTCCCAGCCATAGTAGTTCAGCCTCTCTGGGCAACTCAGCAACATCTCCCCGATCAGGACTTATAAAAGAAAAAGTGGCATCACTCTGGCACAGTTCCAGTGAAGTGGTCTCCATTGCAGATCGGACTTTAGAAAAAGAGAGCCACATGATGGACAGAAAAACAGAATCTTCATTGAGCTTGGACATCCATACCAAAAGTCAACCAGCCTCCAATCCTTTAACAAGAGAGAACAGTGCTTTTAGTCTTAGTGATGCTGTTTCCCATGCAAGGTAATCTTTTTTAAAATTATATATTTGAAGTCTCTTTCTAGATATTTCTAGCAGCTATAAGAAGTGGGTGTTTTGAAAATAACAATACATGTTTCTTAGCTTAGCAGTTTGAAGAAGAGATACTGTGCAGAGAGTTTGAAAATGCAAGTATGTTTGATCTTTCTTTTAGTGGATGGAGACTCTACTCCATCTGTCATAGGAGTTCTTAAAGAATGGAATGTCTACATCATTGCATGAAATTCGTATACTCCACTTTTTGAATGGGTGGCTATAATAAATTTAAATAATAGTAATAAATGCATATACTAAATGTTACATTTGAGTAAGGCCAGGGCATGATAACATGGCAACTCCTGATCCTTGAACCATAGTTTAATTAACTGGGATTTAGGCTAGAAGGTCATATATTCCTCTCACTTTACCGCACAAATTTCCCTCGGGTTCCCCTGATCCTCAAGTTAGAGAGACCCATCTTTTTACCTGAATGAATGAAACCTGTTGAATGCTAATGTTTATGCTGAATTAGATTTGGGCTAGTAAAGGGGCCGTACCTGAAAAATATTTCTCTTATTTGTTTCATAAAAAGCACAGATCATGAATTTTGTAATTCAAGTTTAGTTGTCTCTTATTTGTCAGTGAACTATTTCACTAAGGTATGTGCCTTGGATTCATATGAAGAGTGGAACATGATGCAAAACAAAGTAATTTAGGACAGATTTATCAGGGAAGAAGTATACTGATCGGAACTCTCTTCTGACTGCAGGCCTCTGCACAACATGTTCCCAGGCTAATTCTTTGGAATATGTAGTACTATAAAGAGTGGTTTTGTGGCAGCCATGCCAGAGGGGAAATGTGAAGAAATTTTCAAGTGGGAGATATCCAAGCAAATTTCAGACAGATAAACTGAGATAAATTTGTGCAAAAGGAATTGACGTTCATCAGGAATTATGCTTTTTCCTGAATATGGTGGAGTTAACTGCTGTATGTTGAGGAAGTTTACAAGGGATTCACTCAGTAGTCATTCCTGTAAGAGAATTATGTCACTAGGCTAGGTTAGCCAGCTAACATTGCTTAACATAGACAATGATTCAGGAAAGAAGTTGGACAACAATGAGTTCAAGCAAACAAAGTTAAAGAACTTTCTTAATCACCCAAATATAATCAATAGCTATCTGAATCCAATACTCCCTTTCTCTCCTTTTTTTTAACATGGGCATTTTCTGTGATTTACTTTTTTTTTTTTAATCTGTGGTCTTCTGATTTCTCTAGCTGTGCTGGGGGAAAAAATTAAAAACTAAGCCAGTCACAAATCTTGAGATTCTTGGAACACCTCAAATAAATAATCCGCAGAACAGCTCCGTTTTGTCTCAGAAATTTTGATCTGAGATCAGGATAAACTCTCAACATATTTGGAACATGTGTTTAAAGGTCAGGATATTTTGCACATTCTCAACAGACATTTGTATCTTTCCCATGGTGGACAATAGGAAAATGGAGCTGCTTTTTTATAAAATCTCACTCCAGATTTGAGTTAAATTGGATTATCTCTGGAGTGACAGAGGTACATTAACAACATTCTAAATAATCAATGTTTGTTTGCTATTGTAAGTTTTTGGATCCAAATTACAAATAGTAACATTATATAATAATAATAAATCCTCCTTTGAATCAATTCTGAAAATTTTATGGATGGCTCTTGGCATTAATATGAAAGTGGTTTAGCATTGCCTTCTTCTCATATTTTTAATTTCCCAAGTCTAGCCTACAGCTCTGGGATTTTTGGTGGTCTCCCACCTAAGTACAAAATAAGTGCTGCTTAGCTTTTTGAGATCAACTAGTTGCTACATAATTACTATTATTTAATAATATTGTTGTATTTGGAATACCACACAATAAGTAATCAAAATTTACTTTTCAGATTACTTGTGAATTATTGATTGACTGTTGCTTAATTTTTGTTTGCCTTTCCACATCCCTTAGGTATTTTGTATTTCATTTCCTGCATGTTTTCTACCTTTTATCAAAAACGGTAGGGCAGCTAGGGCTTTGCATAGTGCTACTGGGCTGTGGCTTTGCGCTGGACTATGGGTTCACACCGCACTTCTGGGGTGGCTAGGGCTTTACGCCACACTGTTGGGGCTTCCCGAGATGCTGTGGCTTTGTGCCATGCTGTTGGGCTTCCCGAGGTGCAGCGGCTTTGCACCATGCTGTTGGGGCTTCCAGGACTCTGTGGCTTCGCGCCATGCTGCTGGGGCTTCCCAGGATGCTGCAGCTTTGTGCCACACTGCTGGGCCAGGCTGGGGCAGCTGAGGCTTCCAGGGGCAGCTGCGGCTTCATGCTGCACTGCGGCTCGGGCTTCTTGCAGCCCCAGACCTGCAGCACGCCAAGAAGCCCCTAAGTGGTTCTGGGGCTGCTTGCCGCCCCTCAAGGCAGGGTGCAGGGCAGCCAAAAGGGCAGAGATGGGGGGAATAGGGAGTTGTGGGGACAGTCCCTTACCTTGGAAGAATCAAGGGTCGAGGCTGGGAGGGACCTGTTACACACACTGCTCCCAGGTTTGGCTTATGGTCACTCACTCACACACTCACAGCCTATTGAGGCACGCGGATCTTGTCAACCCCCCTTGCTTTCTACCTGGGTTTTCCAGATAGGTGCGGCTGGAGAAGACAGACACACAGCCCTGGTCAACAGCCGGGAAATAACTAGGGATACACATAAATCACTTCCAACCGAACACTGAGGCACAAGAGGTTCTTTGTAATACACGGAGACCCAGTGAATTTAAAGTAACAGCAAAACTTTATGGGTTGCAAGGTACATTTGCTCTTTCTCATACACACACACACGCACTCATTCATACTTACCCATGTCCTTCCCAACTAGGCTGCCAGGCACTAGCTAGAGGGATGGAAGCCGCCAAGTCTGGATCCAAAGGTGACTCAGATGACTCAGCTCAGATGACTCCAAATGGGCAGGCTTTGGGACCCCTTTTATCCCCAAAAGTCCTTGCTTGGTTGATTTACAAGTTGATGGGATTGGGGTGAGGGTTTCCATGTGCTCAGGCCCAACTTCTTTTGTCTGGTTCAGGTCCTTTGTTTCCTTAACAACTTGCTTCCTTCTTATCTACCTCCCTGAAGGGATCTCATAGACAAGTTTCCTGGCTTTTGTCCTCTCTGCTTATGTGCCTGTTTCATCTTTAGTTATGGCAGCTTCAGCCTAGTCTCACAGACCAAGCCCGGAATGGCTTGGATTGGGGTGGGTCCTTGAGTAACAACTGGTGGAATTCACTTAATGATGGCAACGGGGAGTGCCAGGAGTGCCATCACTAAACAATGCAGTCACATGATGTCACACTTTACGACTGCATCACTTAGCAACGGAAATTCCAGTCCCAATTGTAGTCATAAGTCGAGGACTACCTGTACTTTAGATTGTAGAAGACAGTAGTAGTAGTTAATGTGTACATTAATTGACAGCACATAATATCATGAATAAAGACTCTCTTTTGAGTCTAAACTATTCTGAATTAATTGTGTTGCTGATTTCAAATTAAAATTAATTAACTTAAAATTAAATCTTTTCTGGAATAGTTTAGAATAGAAGGCATCCAGATCCCTTTGGTCCTCTGGTAAAAGAAATGAAGCTACGGTTTTGTTTTTGATCACTTTCACAAGAAGAAAGTGATCAAAAAATAAAGAAGTAATAGTATTCATTGTAATGCCAAAATGTGAGTGATAATCTAGTTGTCCAATTTGGTGTATTGCTAGCTCTTATAAAACTTTGCACCTGCAAATCAGTGATGGCATTGAAAAAAATTACTTTGTATGCTACTTTTAGCTGGACTTTGCTTCCCAAATCCTTGTGACAAAATTACTATTTCTGACTTTGCAACTTTGAGAACTTTGCTAATGTAGGGCAGTAATTCACTTTATGTTAAAATCAGTATTTTAAAAGAACATATATGCTGATAACTGCAGTGGTGAGGATTTTAAAATATAAAACATACTAGTTGTACAAAATTTCCAAATTTTATTCTTCCTCTGTTCAAACTGTAGCATCTCTATCCCTCCATTAAGTTTAAATAAGATGTTCAGTAAGTTATAGGCAGGTGACAGTTATAGCTGTCAAAGTTGCTGGGTCAGCCTGAAAGTCCTAATTCCCTGCTGCACTATAAAATTGTCAACTTATCTGGGCTTGTACTATGTTGGAGCTGGAAGCTAAAATGAATTTGTTTGTTTGTTTGAATTGTATGACTGCCAAATCAAAAAGACCCAAGAAGGCTTACATTAAAAACTCAATAAAAGCAAACAATCAGGATGCAAAAAGTAAAAAGTACGCAACTCCATAAAAAGGTACTAATGCATTATGTTCTGCTTGTGAGGTCTCCAGGAACATCAGTTTGTCCATTGTGAAAACAAAATACTGGATTTGATCATTCTTGCAAAATGTACATAGGGATGCCTTGTTAAAGCATCTTAGATCATCTTTGAAAATAACTTAAGTTGATCTCAATATTCCAAAGTTCATGACATGAAAATAAGTAATTTATTGTGAGTAATGCGACAATGCTGTAATTCACTGGTACTTATCTTTAGAAGGTATTTGAAACCTGCATGTCGGTTCAACTCTACTAGTCCTGAGGTTATCTCCATGAGGCAGCTAGATGATAATATGTCTTTTACTAGTGTAAACAATTCCAGTTTGTAGAGAAGCGGAAGATGAATTCTTAAAAGTTGTGGCATATTTCCAGAATCAGTTTTGTCCTGGAATTTGTGAAGGATTAATACAATTTACTAAACATCATGTAGTTTGGCTGGTATGGGTCTTCCGGGCTGTGTGGCCGTGTTCTTGAAGTTTTGTTTCCTAACATTTCGCCAGCACCTGTGACCGGCATCTTCAGAGTGCAGGAGCACAGACAGGAACAGTTCTCTCTGTGCCCAGAGTGATGTGACCCTTTTGTGGGTATTTATAGAGATCTGAGGGGGGGGGGGATTGGGGGTGTGTGTGGAGGGTGAGTTACTGAGTGGCTGCTTGTTTTGGTGTCAGCATCTGTGTGTATCTTCCTGGGGGTTAGGCAGGGTTTTTTCTTCTATTGAATTGTTAACGAGGGGGTTGCTGGGGGTGATTAGCAAGTTCATTGTGTGAACTGTTCACATGTCCTGGTGGTTGAGCTGAGTTCGTTGACCTTTTGCAGGCTGTATTTTTCAGGATTGGTAGCCAGGTTTTGTTGATTTTTAGACTCTCCTCTTTTTTATTGAAACTGTGCTGGTGTTTGTGAATCTCAATGGCTTCCCGGTATAGCCTGGTATGGTGGCTGTTGGTGTTGTCCAGTATCTCTGTGTTTTCAAATAGGATTTTGTGTCCAGTGTGCTTGACAGCATGTTCAGCTACTGCAGATTTTTCTAGTTGCTGTTGTCTGCAGTGTCTTTCGTGTTCTTTTATCCTGGTATGGATGCTGCGTTTTGTGGTCCCGATGTATACTTGCTCGCAACTGCATGGTATGCAGTATACTCCTGCGGCGATGAGGGGATCCCTTTTGTCTTTTGCTGATTTTAGCACTTCTTGTACTTTTCTGGTGGGTCTGAAGATTGTTTGGAAATTGTGTTTTTCCATCAGTTTTCCCATGCGGTCTGTGACCCCTTTGATATAGGGCAGAAATACTTTGTTGGTGGGTGGCTGTTTTTCTTCTTCAGTCGCATGTTGCTTTCTTGGTTTGATGGCTCTTTTTATTTCATTTTTGGAGTAGCCATTCGCTTGTAGGACCCAATTAAGGTGGTTAAGTTCAGAGTTTAGGAATTGGGTTTCGCAGTTTCAATAAAAAAGAGGAGAGTCTAAAAATCAACAAAACCTGGCTACCAATCCTGAAAAATACAGCCTGCAAAAGGTCAACGAACTCAGCTCAACCACCAGGACATGTGAACAGTTCACACAATGAACTTGCTAATCACCCCCAGCAGCCCCTCGTTAACAATTCAATAGAAGAAAAAACCCTGCCTAATCCCCAGGAAGATACACACAGATGCTGACACCAAAACAAGCAGCCACTCAGTAACTCAACCCCCCATCCCCCCCCACACACACCCCCAATCCCCCCCTTCCTCCCCCCTCAGATCTCTATAAATACCCACAAAAGGGTCACATCACTCTGGGCACAGAGAGAACTGCTCCTGTCTGTGCTCCTGCACTCTGAAGATGCCGGTCACAGGTGCTGGCGAAATGTTAGGAAACAAAACTTCAAGAACACGGCCACACAGCCCGGAAGACCCACACCAGCCATCATATGCTGGCCGTGAAAGCCTTCGACAATACATCATGTAGTTTCTTTACCTTATTATAGTTTCTTGGCATGTTATGAGTTTCTTGCCTGTTAAATTCAATGTGTAGAGCTGAACAACATGATAAAATGGGCATACAAAATCTCTTAGTGTTAGTTTACACTGATCCCTGCTTTGTTAGAGTCCTATTATATTATTAGAAGAAACAAAGAACTTTCATAAATGTTGGAGGAAGCTTCAATAATTCAACAATTGGACCTGACTGCTCTGTTAGAAGCTATCTATTCAAAAGAGAAATGTCTCATCTGTTATATCATTGCCAATAACATAATTAGTGTTTCTCTTAAAATATTGGCTTTTATCAAAACAGAGGATGAAATCTGTCTTTTCATAAAATATCTTCCATAAGTGAAAGTGAGCAATTCTTCTCCCTTCCTGTAATTCTTTCATTCTCCCTCAAAACCTCCTTTGGGTTTGGTTTGGTTAGTTTTGCAAGGTGCATAACAGCTGCAAACTAGAAAAGCAAGTAGAAAGTCCTGTTGCAGGGTTTGGACTTCTTCTCATATGAAATTGACATTCTCCCTACATTACAAGTAGTCCTCATTTAGTGACCACAATTGGGACCAGCAACTATGTTGTTAAGCAAAGCAGCCACTAAGTGAAACCGCAACTGCTTGTGATTTTACTTCAGTTTTCCTTTGCTTTACAGACCTGTAAAGGACATGAATGTGAGGACTGATTGCAAAGTTACTTGTTCATCACCGTCATAACTGTGAACCATTGCTAAATGAGGCAGTTGCTAAACAAGGACTACCTGTATCATTCTTTTGCTGAGAATCGTTTCTATATTAATTTAGTTGTGTGTTTGTGTGTGTGTGTGTGTGTGTGTGTGTGTATGGAAAGATATAGCATGTTTTGTCAGTCTTGCACATAAATAGTTTCCACCTAGTATTGTTAGAGGATAATAATGTGCTTCTCTTATTAAGATTGCTCTAAGAATAGATTAGAAGTAGATGTGTCTGTGATAGTTAAGGTCAGTTTTTATTCTTCTGTTTTAATAGGGTGGATCCTTTACTTTATGGTTATGGAAGGAAATCCTTAGATTATATTGTAGTAAGCATGTAACGATTGTATTCTGTGTTACAGAGGGCAATTTTGAAATTAATTCCATGTAATGTAAATTGGTACAATTAAGTCAGTTTTGTCTTTCTTATGCTTCTTTCCCAGTACCATGGGTTCCCGGCACTCTGCCAGCTCCATTGTTTTCACCAGTGCCAGAAGTTCACCTAAAGAAGAGCTTCATTCTGCCACTTCCCCACAGCTAGCACCTTCTTTCTCCTCTTCCTCCTCTTCCGGTCCTAGAACTTTCTACCCACGTCAGGGTGCTACTAGCAAGTACCTGATTGGATGGAAAAAACCTGAAGGGACAATAAACTCTGTGGGGTTTATGGATTCAAGAAAGTAAGAGCATTTTGGTTCTATTTTAGTGGGTGTTAATATTAACATGAAAAGGCCTCTTTGTATTTTGCTCATGGAAAACTTTTAAGAGGTTTAAAAAGAGTGGCGATTTAAACCAATTGAAGGGCTTTTAGAAGAATACCTCCCAAGAGATTTATTGTCTGCTTTTCATTGAAGTGCAACTCAAATTGTTGAATTAAAACTGTTAAATTAATTCAGTGTACTTAGGAAATGTTCCTTCTCTTAAGTTACTCATTTCCTTATGGCAAACATTTTTTAATTAAATTTAATTAAATTTAATTTAAATACTAAACACCCCAGTCAATGTATATTATTCCCTTCCCCCACCCACCCCCTGCCAATTTTAAAATCATATTTCAAAAGGTAAAATCTCAGATGATCTTGAGAGGAATACTTTTCCACAGAAGAGTAAGTTTTTTTTCTAAACAAGGTAAAATTAGAAGTATTTTAAGACATTATTCGTTGGGATCTACAAATCCTGGTTTGGATTGCCAGGAAGAAAAGGTATGTTGCCACCATTCATTCTTTCTATTCAGAGACCTTGGAACAGATGTAGAAATCATCTTACGTGTACTAGGTTGTAGAGAAATTAAAAGTGGGGAGGAATTTCGCTGCTTTTTCCCCCAAACCACAACACAATTGAAACTATAGGGAGAGAATCTTTGACTTGGTCCCTGTCAGAAATAGTGAGTGGATATGTAAAGCTCTTTTGTTAACATAAAGTAGAACTATCCCAGTTAATGCTAATAATCCTTTGCTGAAATACAAAGGGTGAAACTAGCAAAATAGATCAAAGCATTGATGTCTGACAAGTAACTTTAAAAATATTCAAATTAGTTAATGTGTTATATTAGGATTTTCCCACTTACCCTTTTAGTTTTTATACAGAGAATTTGTCTTATGTCACAATAATGCAATTATGTTGAGAGCCAAGTTTATTATTGAAGAGTCACAGAGCTTTATATAAATGTATAATATAAATGTATATTAGTCAAACAGAGTTAATTGTGGGTCATGTATCAAAAATATAGTAAGATGAAAGGAATAATTTAGGATCTAGGTAGGGGTGACCATGAAAATGCTTTGTCTTTGAACCTGGGGGGGGGGGGAAATAATTGTGTTCTGGAGGTTCTGCCAAACTATTTCAGATCAGCCACCATTTGGCAGAACTGAAACCCATCTACTTTGACAGCTTCTGATTTTGGACGAAACAAAATCCAGGCAGGCAAATAGGATAAGGCTGGTTAACATCACTTCCTCTGTTCTTTCCTCCTCACAGTAGTGGCAAGGGCGCTGCATTCCAGCAAAACCCTCCCTCCAGTTTTCCAGGCATTTTCCCTCCTCCCCTCAGACACCACCACTGCCAACCCCTGCACTGGCCTACGTGTCTCCTGCAGTCTGTTTCTAGCATCTTCCCTTCCCTGCCTCCCCTCAGCTGCTGATGCTTTTGGCTCCCCCACCCCCTCAAAAAATAACTTGTCTAGATCAGACACATATGTGTTACATCTGCACATTTCATTCTGTGCACAGACCAAAACTTCCAAAACATATGTAATTTGATTTGAGCATGGACCATCCCAAACCAGCTCTTGCATACATGGAATAGTATGTGCAGAGAACTATTTTGCACATCCTTAGTTCTAGGTTTGCCAGAACAGTACAGATAGTGCCTAAACCATGATTTCCAGGAAGTATGTGGTTGGAATAATTACTTAGTTCTAGGGCAAGAACAGAACAAAAAAAGAACACCCTAAGATGAGCAATATGAAATGGGTAGCAAGAAAATTTCTGACAGAGTGGTCTTTTGTATGTGTGTGTACCATACACTTTCACCCTAGCAGTGGGAAGACAAGGACTGCAGGGTAAAAGGGACCATATATAGGTAAGAGTATGTTTTGAGGGAAGTTTGAGGAGACCTCTTTCTTTTTTTCTGTGATACAAGTAGTCCTCGAGTTACGACCATTCGTTCAGCAACTGTTCAGAGTTACAATGGTGCTGAACAAAGGGACTTACAACCGGTCCTCGAAGTTCTGGCTGTTGCAATGCCCCCGCGATCACGTGAACAAAATTCGGGTACCTGGCAACCAGCTTGCACTTACAACCAGTTGAAGCATCCCGTGGTCACGTGATCGCCATTTGCGCCCTTCCCTGTCGGCTTCCCCTAAGCAAAGTCAAGGGAAAGCCGGCAAGGAAGGCTGCAAGTAACTGGGGTAAGTCTCCCTTCCCAGCCTTTCTTTGCTTGCACACACTGCACCCTCCTTCCCCCTCTTCACTCACACACACCCCATGCCCTCTTTCCATGGCCTCCCTGCGATTGCACGCACATACCACACACTTTCCTCTGCCTCCCTGCAATTGCACGCACCCTGCACACTCTTTCCACAGCCTCCCTGCGATCACATGCACCCAGTACCCTCATTCCCCAGCCTTTCTGAGCTCACGCCGCGCCAAGCATCCCCTCCCCCAACTCGTGTGTGGTCTGTGCCGGGCCTCCCAGGGTCTCCCCCACTCCCCTGCAGCACCCCCACCCTCCTTGCCTGGGACTCTCTCCAATTCCCACTTAACGACCTGCATGTCTTAGGTTACAGCGACAATCTGCACTGCCTGGATTGCCATCGCTAAGCGATGCCATCACGTGACGTCATGCTTTACATCACTTAGCGACAGCAATCCCAGTCCCAATTGCAGTCATAATATATGCCTTTTTAAGGACTTTTTAAATGTTCCCCATCTTAAAATGGCAGGAAACTGCCCATGGTTTTCCACAGTCGTGGCTACAGGGACTCCAACAGCCACAGAAAGGGGACTTGAGAACCACATGAAGTCTTGGAGGCATCATACATTTCAGTGTCTTTATGTGTTGAAGGTATTGTGAAAGCCTTCTGATGGTGATGCGGCTAGGGTTGCTGTTATTATTATTAGCTTATTATTGAGGCACAGAAAGACAAATATAACTGATAGTTTTCTTCTTGTAAATATTTATCCTTATTTATTTATTAATACTAAATATTATTATTAATAATTATTAATACTAGATAACTTCAAATATCCAAATATTCACTATCTATTTAAACTTTCTTTAAATAAACAGACATGTTAGAAGCATTACTTCTCTGTTTTGTAAAGATGCCTTTCTTTTCTTTTAAGGCGACATCAGAGTGATGGTAATGAAATGGCACATCCTAGGTTGCGTGCATCAGCCAGAGATCTTCGAGCCTCACCAAAGCGAGCATCTAAGTCAAATATTGAAGAAGAGTTGAAGAAGCTAATAGATCTGGACAGCCCAACACCTGAGTCTCAGAAAAACTTTAAGGTATGTGTTACAGAATTATAAAATGGACTTGTGCTGAGAAATAGATTCAAAGGTAAGCTAGTAGTGCTGTAGTTCATATGAGATATAGCTAAATTCATAGATAAATTTCTGTTCTCAACAGTATGAAATTGAATCCTTTTATGGCTTGTTGGGTCTATTAGATTATTAAAAAGCATGATATAGATTATTGAATAACATTCTGTTCCTCTTGCCCTTATCAGTTCAACTGATATTTCTTGTAATTAATTGTTTAGTTCAGAAAATGCTGACTGAGATGTTAACTAGATCTTGCCACAGATTAAACATTTAACTTCATGGAAGAATTACACTGATTTCCAATTCATTTTCAGGACTCAG
Source organism: Python bivittatus (assembly GCF_059951505.1). Classification (NCBI taxonomy): domain Eukaryota; kingdom Metazoa; phylum Chordata; class Lepidosauria; order Squamata; family Pythonidae; genus Python; species Python bivittatus. The sequence continues at coordinate 28,194,753 of NW_028277075.1, read as the reverse complement.
TTCACAGTACTGCATTTTGTATTGAACTCTGCAGAAAAATCAGTTTCTCTATTGATTGCTGATTATGCTTATTTAGTTATTAAGTCAGTTTTACTGACAAGAGGAATACAAGTAATAAAGTTGATAGTGCACATTTGAATAAAACCTAAATCTGAAATTTGCTGAATTCTAATGGTTCTATACCAGAGAGAATAGGAATGAACTGTAATATTTCAGTTTTAAAGAATATTTTACATGATAAAATCTAATCAGTATCTCCTAGAAATCGGATCTGTAGAAGCAAGAATAATGCAATACCTCTGACGATGGTTGAATTCACCTCATGAATAGTAATTTTACTAGTAGTCCCATGTTTGACCTTTGACCTTTTTAGTTTTTTTCACAATTTTAGTTAGGAAAGATGTAATTTTAGTACATTCATGGCTACAATTGTACAGCACACATTCTTCTATGGAAAACTGATTCCATGTATGACAGGTACTAGTGCTAATGAAATGTTAATTTCCACATTTCATTTAATTGATCAGTTCATCCTTTTTTCTGATCAGAGCACTTGGGACTGGCATGCTGGTATAGAACTTTTCTACTGTATCTGTGCCTAATTTCATAAATGGTTTTCCAAATTTTGGGGTGGTTACATATATCAACTAAGTCTGCTCAGGACATTTCTTGGATTCTACAGAAGTACTAATGTCTAAACAATCTTAAAGCTTCTAATGAATAATATTGAAGAAAATGCCCAGATTTTTGAGATCTCTGTGCTGAAAACCACTGCTTAACATTTCATGCTTGTCAGAGACTAAATGGTTTCCACAGCAACCATGCAAAGGAGGGCACATACAACTTCTTTCTTAGCTTGTCAAAACCCAAAGAGGCTTATTAAAACTTGTAAGTATGAAAAACTATATACAGATTATTTTTCAGTATTGCCTTTGAGGCTGATGTGAAAGGAAATTACTGTAAGCAAGGATTCCACCATCCCTCCCACAGTTGTTTTTGCGAAGGGAATGATGAACATCCCTTTCATGACTTGTCAAACAAGCTGTTATCCTTTCCATAAAATCCCTATTAATTTGAATGATTGATTATTGTAGTAGTGGCTAGTACATGTCTGTTGTGGAAATCTTTGTAATCAATATAATTCTATTTAGATGATAGATGATTGCCGTGCAGTTAAACAAATGCCCTGCCAAATGTATGACACTATTACTATTGTTAGCCTTTCTTTGAATATGCTTCATCTTAATGAATAAGGGTAGTAAGACTGTCTGTCCTTGGAAAAGATTAGCTGTCCTCTGGAAAGGATATTGTTTTTTTTCCCTTTGGATTTCCCTTTTTTCCCTTTTTCTTTACTTAGCCTTTGCTCTGTCCCCCCCCCCCCCAAAAAAGAGGTAAGGTGACAATGCTCAACATTTTTTGAAACTAGAGAAGTATTTCGCCACTTAAATGAGGTGCTGGGCAGTGTCTCCTCATCTTCTATTGGCAGATTCTCTAGAAGAGAAGGAAGAAGAAAAATGGCCAAGGAAGAAGTCTTTTTGCAACTGATAAAAAAGTTTATGAAGTTCCTCTGCCCTCCCCCTTTCTTTTTAACTCAGTCATATTTCAGTAGGTAAGGACTCTTACAAATTTTGTTCTACAGTGTAAACAATATGATGAGCTGATGGTCCACCAGATTCGGATACTTGTCCATGTAACCTTTGCTAAATGAATACATATAGTTGAAAGCAGTCTCAGTCCTTATTTTTAGACAAGGCAAAGTAAAGATATACAGTGGGGCAAAAAAGGATTTAGTCAGCCACCAATTGTGCAAGTTCTCCCACTTAAAAAGATGAGAGAGGCCTGTAATTTTCATCATAGGTATACCTCAACTATGAGAGACAAAATGAGAAAACAAATCCAGAAAATCACATTTTCTGATTTTTAAAGAATTGATTTGCAAATCATGGTGGAAAATAAGTATTTGGTCACCTACAAACAAGCAAGATGTCTGGCTCTCACAGACCTGTAACTACTACTTTAAGAGGCTCCTCTGTCCTCCACTCGTTACCTGTAGTAATGGCACCTATTTGACCTTGTTATCAGTATAAAAGACACCTGTCCACAACCTCAAATAGTCACACTCCAAACTCCAGTATGGCCAAGACCAAAGAGCTGTTGAGGGACACCAGAAACAAAATTGTAGACCTGCACCAGGCTGGGAAGACTGAATCTGCAATAGGCAAGCAGCTTGGTGTGAAGAAATCAACTGTGGGAGCAATAATTAGAAAATGGAAGACATACAAGACCACTGATAATCTCCCTCGATCTGGGGCTCCACGCAAGATCTCACCCTGTGGGGTCAAAATGATCACAAGAACGGTGAGCAAAAATCCCAGAACCACATGGGGGGACCTAGTGAATGACCTGCAGAGAGCTGGGACCAAAGTAACAAAGGCTACCATCAGTAACACAGTATGCCGCCAGGGACTCAAATCCTGCAGTGCCAGACGTGTCCCCCTGCTTAAGCCAGTACATGTCTGGGCCGTCTGAAGTTTGCTAGAGAGCACTTGGATGATCCAGAAGAGGATTGGGAGAATGTCATATGGTCAGATGAAACCAAAGTAGAACGTTTTGGTCTAAACTCAACTCGTTGTGTTTGGAGGAGAGAGAATGCTGAGTTGCATCCAAAGAACACCATACCTACTGTGAAGCATGGGGGTGGAAACATCATGCTTTGGGGCTGTTTTTCTGCAAAGGGACCAGGACGACTGATCCGTGTAAAGGAAAGAATGAATGGGGCCATGTATCGTGAGATTTTGAGTGAACACCTCCTTCCATCAGCAAGGGCATTGAAGATGAAACATGGCTGGGTCTTTCAGCATGACAATGATCCCAAACACACCGCCCAGGCAACGAAGGAGTGGGTTCGTAAGAAGCATTTCAAGGTCCTGGAGTGGCCTAGCCAGTCTCCAGATCTCAACCCCATCTGGTTGAAAACCTTTGGAGGGAGTTGAAAGTCCGTGTTGCCCAGCGACAGCCCCAAAACATCACTGCTCTAGAGGAGATCTGCATGGAGGAATGGGCCAAAATACCAGTAACAGTGTGTGAAAACCTTGTGAAGACTTACAGAAAACGTTTGACCTCTGTCATTGCCAACAAAGGATATATAACAAAGTATTGAGATGAACTTTTGATATTGACCAAATAATTATTTTCCACCATGATTTGCAAATAAATTCTTTAAAAATCAGACAATGTGATTTTCTGGATTTTTTCCCCCATTTTGTCTCTCATAGTTGAGGTATACCTATGATGAAAATTACAGGCCTCTCTCATCTTTTTAAGTGGGAGAACTTGCACAATTGGTGGCTGACTAAATACTTTTTTGCCCCACTGTATATGGCTTAGTTGTCCTTTCTAAAGAAAAATATTTCCTTTTTTAGCAAATCCTGTTAGTTTATGTTCTATCACATTTCAGTGCTTTCAACACATTGTTTGAAGACTATAAATGAATAATACTTCTTAAAAATTGAAGGATATAATTTTGAAGCGGCAAATTATTTAGTAAGCATGTGATTTTGAGGGTAATTCTTATTACAAACTCAGTCAGTAGATGTCTAGGTGAACATACTTCCTAATTATGTAATACTTAATATTTGGCATTGATGATTGAGAGACTGGTAATGCAGTACTCAGAGATATAAATGTCACAGCATTAGATAACATGCAAGGGCCAATATTATGCTATTGCAAAAAGCCTTTGCTACAATAAATAGAAAACTTTTTAGTGTATTTTAGGGACCTTCCAAATCATGACATTTCGCACCTATACTTATCATTTTATCCTGTGGGATTCCAGTATCCAGTTTAGGCTGAAAACCTTCAAGTCATAGTAATAAAAGCAAATACTTCTGAGGCTTATTTATATATTTTTTTTCTATTGGTAAAGGAATAACTGATAAGAAAGAAGTATGGAGTGGTGTCCTATTCTATCCATTATCTAAGTAATATAGCAAATAAATATCATAAAAATGTTTTAAGGCTTTGAATCTCCTGATGTCTCACCCCTGTATGAACTTATATGGGAATAGGCCACAAGTGAATTAAATACTGATGTAGAATAAGATTTAGGACCTGCTGAAATTATTTTATGCAACAATGGCTGTATTTCTGTACCTTTTCTCTTGGAAGTAAACTTCATTGAACTCAATATGACATTTTTTAATATACATTTGGACTGTACAGTGCTTTGAATTCAGTTCCAGAAAAGATGATATAAAGCATGTGGAAACATGATAATAATACCTTTCTTAGTCTGTTAAAGCAGCAACATCTTTTTTCTGGGTTTGCATAGCTACCATGTAATCCCTGGAAAAGATAGATATGCGTTAAGGAGTTACAGGTACTATTTTTGCACCCCTAGCGCTCTAGAGCATTTCATAACCCTAGTAGGCATATATAGGATTGTGCTATATATAACATGTAAACACATTTGGGGCAGCAATCACACTAATGGCAGGAAATAGAAAATTTGGCATTGGCAGGTCCTTTTAGAGGCTGGAAGTTTAAAAATTTAAGAGCTATTCCCCTTTCAAAAGGTTTTGTAAATTCTCAGTCCTTGAATAGTGGTTCCAGCTCCTTAAAGAATCTGATCTTGCTCCTCTGTAATACCAGGCTGGTCCAAAATAAAATAGAGATCATAATTTGATCTCTATTTGATTATTGATGAGAAAGCCAATTTGGCTTATATAACAGACCTGACTGGGAGAGACAGGTGGGCCAATATGAACCCAGTTTCTCCTAGGTAGATACTCTGTAACTGTAAATCAGAGAAGGAGGTAGGAAGGTAGTGTTGCTATGGTTCATAATTGTCAGGCTTTGAGGTGGTCCAGGCAAGAAGCGCCAACCATGAGTACTAACAAACCTTTATTGTAAGCTTACAGTAACAGAATCTTTCAAGTCTGAAAGTACCTCTCCTCTCCCTTACTTTTACTCTCCTGAAAACTAAGGAGGGCCCCTTCTGAGACATTTTCTCCATCCCCACCCCTTCTTTGAGTTCAGATTTCATTTATCAGACCATTATCCAGACTGCGGCTTTCATCATGTCTCCCAAGGTTATTGCTACACACCATTACAACAATACCTGTAAGAGAACTGGTTTGTTTGTTTGTTTATGTGTCACATTTATATAGCTGCCCATCTCACACTCTGGGTGGCACTTATGTTGTGTTTATGTTGTGTGTGTGCATCTCAGCATTGGAAAGAGGCATAGAGTGGGAATTCTGTTAGTGTACTGCCTTGCAGACTGCCTGAGAGCACTGGTAATTTTTCATGCCTCTGGTAGTCAGAATCAGATGACACATCTGAACTATGTTTTGAAAATTCATAGAAATCTATTTTGGGCTTTTACTGATGTAGAGATACATTATATATTCCAGTAGCAATTAAATTATTATTTACAGTTAAAGCTCAAATGCAGTTTCTTTTTGGCACTCAGATAGGGCCCTACAATAACAGTGTAGTTTTGGAGTCTATATACAACCCACATTTTTGAGAAAAATGTTTTAAGTGTTCCAGTGTCCCAAATATGGTCCCTCTTCAAGAAGGTGGCATAATTAGAGTTAAACTGTGAGGTGGCTTAATATCCTAAATTATTGGTGAAAATTACTTTCTTCTTCCTGGATTGAGCTCTTTAATTTTAGTTGACAATTTTAGTACCAAGCGGAAAGGACCTGTTTTGCAAAAATAGAATTGTTATGGATATTCAAAAGAAATACTAGCTTTGAGTTTTGACTGAGCCAAGGCAGAGAATTCTAGATACAGAGGGCCAACCTGTTCATTAAGAGGAATATATTTAGGCAATCAATCTGTTAGCTTCTTGTCTATCTATGTGGTTTTCTTGGTAAAATGCAGGAGTGGTTCATCATTCTTCTCTCCTGCACAGTATGAAATTATGCCTTTACTGCTGTCACTAAAGTGGTAATCCACCTCCAGCATCTTCCTCTGTCACTGCTGCCCAATATAGGTGCCTACTTGCTTTAGTTGGGCAGCTGGGATGAACTTCATGTTTTGAGTGACCCTGCTAATCATTATCAAATCTGAAGGCTACAGGAACTAATGTAATATTTACAGAAATATATCAAGCAACAGAAGAAGAATCTATAAAAGTTTTAACCAAATTGTACCAACAAATCTGAAGAATGATACAGTGGCCAACAGAGTTGAAGGGAGCAGCGTACATTCCAATACCAAAGAAAGGAGATTTAAGAAAGCGTGCAAACTATCATATAATATTCTTAATTTCACATGCTAGCAGAATAATGCTTAGGATCTTCCAGTGCAGAGTAGATTCCTACATGGAAAGGGAAATGCTAGATGTTGAAACTGACTTTAGAAAAGGCCAGGGAACAAGAGACCTTACTGTTGATGCACACTGAATAATTGGGAAAGCCAAAGAATACCAAAAAGAATTCAATGTGCTTCATTTACAGTAGAAAGTCCTTTCATTGGGTCAACCATGTCAAGCTGTAGATTGTCCTTAGAAAAATGGAAATTGTACAACATCACTTTGTCTTTATGCAAGGACGTGCATGCAGGACAGGAAGCCACATCTGGATGGAACATGAAAAATAAACTGGTTTCAGGTCAGCAAAGAAATGAGATAAGGCTGCATCTTCTTATTTATTCCTTATATATTATATGCTGAATATATAGAGAGGGAGATTGCATTGGAAGAAGGTAAGTATGGTTTTAAAATTTGGAGAAGAAACATCAATAATCTGTGCTGTGCTGATGATACTATTTTGGTAGTTAAAAATGCAAATTATCTGCAAGCTCTAATAATGAAAGTTAAAGAGCACAGTGAAAAATAGGACTAAAATTAAATATAAAGAAAACCAAATAGACAATGGTTACAACAACCAGCCTTAGAACTGACAAAATATTAAAAGTGAATATTTCTGCCTTTTAGGGATAATCAAGAAATATGCTGTAGACTAGCACTTAGCAGAGTAGCAATGAAGGCCCTGGAAAAGATACAGGGTAGTCCTCATTTAACAGTGCTAATTGGGACCGGAAACTCTGTCATTAAGCAATGTGGTCGTGAGTCGAAAAACTATGTGACCGAGCCACTTAGCAATGGCAGTTTTGGAAGTCCTGGTTTCTGTCATCAAACAAGGACCGTGCAGATTGTTACGTGAGGACTTGATGTGACCATGACTTTCAACTTCCTGCCAGCTTCCCCATTGACTTTGCTTGTGAGAAACCAGCAGGGAAAGTCGCAAATCACAATTACTTGACCGTGGGATGCTGCGACAGCCATAAGTACGAGGTCCGATCGTAACTGCCACTCAATACTGTTACAGATTTGAACAGTCAGTGAACAAGTGGTCATTAAATGAGGACCACTTGTATTCAGATGTCATGTTATGTCTTTATCTACAAAGATCAGAAATGTGCAGGTTTTCCCTGTGACAATCTGTAGAAGCAAAAAATTGAGCTTTAAAGAAACAGTATGAAAAGAATATTGACACTGTTGAATTTTGGTGTTGTAGAAGATTCCTAAGAAAACCATGCATGCCATGAAAACCAACAGAACACATTTGTCTATGAATCATAGAACAAATCAATCCAGAGTTTTCACTCGAGGCACAAATGACCAGGCTCAAACTATCATATTTTGGGCACATTATGTGAAGAACCAGGTCCTTTGAGAAATCCATATTCCACATGGAAAGTTGGAAGGAAAAAGAAGAGCCTCTCTGGTATAGTGGTTAAGGTGTTGGCATAGAAACCAGGAGACTGTGAGTTGTAGTCCTGCCTTAAACATGAAAAACCAGCTGGGTGACTTTGAGCCAGTCACTTCTCTCAGCCCAGCTTAACTCACAGAGGCGGAAGGAGTATTGGTATGTTTGCCGCCTTGAGTTGTACATGGAAAAAAAGGGGGAGATAAAAATCTAAAAAAAAAATGGATGACCCATAGCAAGGTAGCTGGATAGACTTGGAGAAACTCTGTCTATATGGTTGCTAAGAGGTGACATGGAGTTGATAACACATAAGCATAATATTAGTTTCAGTGCAGCTAGATACTTCAGTCAAAATATACAAGAAGTATGACATTATTGTGTTTTACTATGTTACCATCAGCTGTATTTGTAGAGAAATAAAATTCTATATGAAGACCAGCCTTATTAAAACCATAGCTCATTTACTTACATATCAGATTTTTCATATAACCATCTATACTCATTATATAATTCCATTAATCATTGATTTTCTAAGGCCTCAGACTTTTTCTGTCTTCAGCACATATTGTCAGATCGTGACTTAATCTCTTAATTTAATCTCAAAACTTTCCAAATTTTCTTGTACTGTCTGTAGAATTAATATGGAGTTGACTATCTAGTATTAATGTTGTATTGATGTTATGAGTTTTTAATAATGTTATTAATTATTTGACTTGTATATCTTTGGTTTTTGACCATAATTAAGAACTGAAATTAAGTTTAAAGCCCTACATGGCTAAGGTTCTGTGATGGAAGACTTGGATGAGGAGGTTCAAGGCCATGGGGAGAAGCATCTCCTCAGCCCACAGCCTGAGCATGTGAAAGCAAAGAGGATGAGACTGGCACCACCCTAAGGAATTCGGAGTGTTTAGTTGCAGACTTTGGGAGTTAGAGTTAGTCTGGTGAGATTCTGTCTAGCAGGTGTCAGCTAATAAAGTAACTAAGCAAATCTAGAACCATCTCATGGAGTTTCTTGGGCTGAACCTAACAGGTTCCAGCTACTTGAGAGAATGGTTATTTCTGTATTACGCCTCCATGCTTATTAAAATCATCTTAGGAGGTTTGCTTAGAATTCCTGCAAGCTCATCTAGTGGGGAACTTTGATCTCTGTTGCTGCTCCAGTTCTGTGCTGAGTCAAGAGGCCTAACATTTTTATCAGCTTTTTAAAAATGCCCTTAAAACATATCTTTTGTACAGACAGTCCTCAACCATTCGTTCAGCAACCGTTCGAAATTACAAATGCACTGAAAAAAGAGATGGCTGGTACTCAAAGTTACAACTGTTGCAGCGCCCCTGTGGTCACATTATCAAAATTTGGGTGCTTGGCAGCCTGCTCACACTTACAACCCCAGGGGCGCTTCAACTCTATCCATCTTCCCCCCATCTGTACCCTCTTGGCCCCCTGCCGCCCTCTGCTCTGCTGCCCCAACTGACCTTCACCATCTTCTTGCTCCAAAAAGCTCCTTTGCAAAAAAGCTCCTGAGCAAGGCTGGGCTGGGCTGGGCTTTTGTTTCATGCTGTGGAGTGGGGGAAGCACCTAAGCAGTAGTGTGCCGGAACGCCCCTTTGCAAAGAGCTTCTGGGCAGAGCTGGGCTGGGGTTTTGCTTCACGCTGCAGGGGGGAAAAAACAGCACCCCTTTCTTCCCTCCCTTTTTTTTTTCTTTCCCCCTTGAGTAGACTAGCCCACTTCTGGGAACTGGTCCTCCAGCCATGATAGGCAGGTAAATCAGGCCTTGACCCCCTTCAGCCCTCTCTCTTCCGTTTTTCGTGGGTAGACTTGTCCTCCTCCTTGGGAAGGCGGGTAGACTGGTCCCATATTCTGTTGCTGGGTAGACAAGGCCAGCCTTAGGCCTCCAAAGCTAAAGCTTTTTGGCACACCATGCTGCAGGAGCTTTTTACAAAGAGGCTTTTTGGAGCAAGAAGACAACAAAGATCAGCTGGGGCGGCAGAGCACAGGGCAGCAGGGGTCTTGGAGTACAGGGTGGCAAGGAACTGGGCTGGGGCAGCTACAGCTTCCTGGGGCATGGCAAGCAGCCCCAGAGCTGCATGGTTCTGGGGTTGCTTGCCACCCCACAAGGCAGAGTGCAGGGCGGCCAGAAGGACAGAGATGGGGGACAGATAGATGGGGGGGAGTTGAAAGCAGTCCCTTACTTTACAGAGGCTAGGGGCTGAGATGGATTGAGTCCTGAATGGCTTGGATTGGGGTGGGTTCTCATTTAATGGCCTGTGATTCTCAGTTAATGACAGCAACCGGGACTGCTGGGATTGCGGTCGCTAAGTGATGTCACGTGATGTCTCACTTTACGACTGCATCACTTAGCGATGGAAATTCCGGTCCCAATTGCTGTCATAAGTCAAGGACTACCTGTATAGGCTTTTAACTATTATTTTAATTATTCATTCTACTTGATTTACAGTACTTGTTTGGTTTAATTGCTATTTTAAATTTGTTTTTATCATTAACTTTAAATAGATATATATAAAGAATTTTGATTATAATAGTAAACTCTAACACAAACTAAACTTAAAGAAAGAGAAGAGAGGATAAAAAGTGCAAGAAAAAAGAAAAAGAATAAAAAAGTAAGAATATAATAAAAAATATATATAAAGAAGTGACTTCCAACCTTCATCACAACAAGTATAAACAAATTTAGAGGGGGGGCGGAGCTGGCGTCGCGGCGATACGGCGGGCGATCCTGGGCTCCCAGGATGGCAGCCGATATCTCCTCTCCCGGACGGTCCCGATGGACCTAAGCCGTCCCGTAGAGATGGCGAACGCAAAGGGCGCGTCCCGCGGATCTCAGGGACGCCGCAAGTCCCAGATCGATCCGGGGAGAAGCTCTTGAAGCCGGCGGAGGAGAGGCAGCCAAAAATGGCTGCGAAAGCCGGGACAGCTCCAAAGGAAGATGGAAGAGAAGGGTGTCAACTGGGTGAGATGGACTTTTACTATTCAACTATTCTTAGAGAACACCTTAAGTAACTTAAAGAGATTTTTAAAAGTGAAGAAAAGTGGATTAAGCGGCGAGATTGAACCCTATTAAAAAAAAGAAGGGGGAGAAAATTTTTCTTTTCAACTTTCCCTTTTTAGTGGAATTGACAAGATGTTTTTCTTTTAAAAAAAATATATTTTTAACTGGATTGGCTTTCTCTTTTTAATACTCAATAACTCTTTATTTTAAGCCTTTTTTTTTACTAAGATTTCTTTATTGTTATAAGAAATTTATATCTTTTTGACTTTGAAATGGGGAAAGTGGAGTTAAGAGAAAGTAAATGAAAGAAAGTTGCACTGCCATTTAGAGGCGCGACTTAGTGCTTTTTTTTCATTGTGACGCACGCTCAAAGACCCTGTGCTTTCTAAAAAGATAGTGGGATGTGCATGTTTATACAGGTGCCATCCGTAACTATAAACAAGAAAGTGGAGTTGAAAGCGACTTTGAAAACATTAAGATGGAAAGTTTGAGCCAGTCACAAGAGCCTTGATTAGTGGCAGTAGCTCTTTTTTCTGCTAGAAGCTCTGCTTTGCTCTCTATTCCCCCCCAGATGGATTTTTTTTTTTAAAGAGGCTTAGCCTTTTCCTTATTTTAATTTTATTTTTATTTTTACATATTTTTTTCTCTCCTTTTGCTTCTTTTTTCTCTTATTTTTGGCAAGAACAAAGATAAAGAATCCTTTGACTCAATGAAGGTTTATCAAGATAATAGACTATACGAGAAACACAATGCAGAAAAAGATCTTTAAACTATTGAGGATGACTATAAAAAATTGGAAGAAGAGCTGCAGAAACTCTCAAAAAAAAAAAAAAAGAAAAGAAAAAAGATATTAAAGCTAAAATGGACTTAATTAAACATAAAACGGGATCATTGGAAAAGGAAGAAATAGTACAAGAAATCAGAAACATTAAACGGAATTATTGTGAGGCCTATAAACTGAGAATTAAAAGGGTTAATCAACTGATAAATGAAGAGAGACAGATTTGTTCTTGGCACTGAGGGTGAGAAAAAGATTATACAAGATTATAATGGAAAATCGTACTAAGAGAATGTACAAAAAGAAGAAGTAAAACAATATTGAAAGAAACTATTGCAGATGTTTAAAGAGAAAATCAGGGGAATACAACAATGATGGAACTGACAGAAGCTTCCAAAAGCAGAATGTTCAAAAGGACACTTATTATTGCTTTCTCTTATCCAATAATATAGAAAAAAGGAATGAACAGCCAGATATTTTGGGATATTGAATGAAAAGGGTGAACTCAAAATTATGCAAGCGCTGGAATAAAGTATAAATCTGAGATATATAGTTAAAAATTGTATAACATGTAGTGAAATCTGGTTAGAACTGTAACTTGGTTAGAATTGTAATTGATACTGTAACTGATATTGGTTAGAATTGTAACTCTTAAGAATTGGAAAAATTAAAAAGTACTTATGCAGGAGGAAGTTATTCAAAATTATGGAATGTGCAGAGATGAGTTAAATTGAGATTTGAAATTAGAGTAAGAAGATAAGCAATTTTATATGACACGGGATTTGTTTTTATTAATGATTAGATGAGAAAATATAGTAATGTAATAGATTAGGAAATTTTATAATAGAAATTTGATATTAATTATTATATATATACACATATAATAGATAGATGGAGATGTATTACTAATCCTATTGAAAGTTAAAATTTTTTGTAATATATGATTTTATAGATTAGCTATGAATGATTAATAATTGTTAATTGATAAGTATACAAGTATATTTTGAATAGATGATATGAGAATTTAAGATTATGAAAGGGGCACCAACGAGTTTAACTGGTTGACACACGGTATAAAATGGAAGATGCTTTTTTATGCCTTTTTATGTTTTTGTTTGTTTATGTTTGTTTTGTATTTGTTGTAAAAATAAAAAAAACATTATAAAAAAAAAAAAAGTATAAACAAATTTAGTGACTCTTCACCCCCTCTAAGGTTACAAACAATTATCTCTTCATCCCATGACCCATCCCTTATCTATAGACAAATCCATAAAGTATCATCTTTTCAGTCCTGGTGTCAGCAGAAAGTCCATAAAAGGTTGCCAGAAGTAACATCGTATCGTGTTTTAACCTTGATCAAATAAACCAACTTTATATTCCTTTTACTTCTAACAGTCTTAATCTTTAGTTCATTCAAATATTGTCATAGGATTTGATTTCTCTTCATTTCTTCTTTGTCCCATCCCACAGAGTTCTTCAAGGCTTTAACAAGCCTCTTTTGTAAATCCAATAAGAAAAAATTGTCCAGGTCACTCTCTTGGTTATCATTTGTAGTTCCCTTTTGAATTTTAAAACATCAGCCAATTTCTTTTGTAGATCCAGTGAAACATCCTTTTTGAAGTCATTCTCTTGGCCTGTCAGTTGTAATCTACATTCGATACCATCTCTACATCTGTCATTTCTTCAATAACATCTTTTTGACATAATCTATCCATAGAAGCAGACATAATTACTGACTGTTGATATTGTGGCTACTAGTTTCTGATTCCATTCTCCAAAAGTCTCCTTCAGTATTTTCATTGTTATAGCATTGTGCATATTATAGGCTTGCATTTTTTTCCTCTACTAAAATCTTTAGTCCTCTCTAGTATCCAGTTTTTAAATCATGAAATTGTTTATCTCTGTTATGTCTTCCAAAAACCAAAGCAGATCTATTTCCCATGAGAAGCTGTTTGTTCTTTATAATTAATTCCAAAGTCTTACTGTGAAAATTTCAATATTCCAAATTTATCTGGACCCTTAATCCATTTATAACTTTCTGTGATGGAATGGAATTATGAAGGCCAAGCTCAGGGAGACAAACATTTTCTTAGCTCGCCAGAACCGCATGGGAGGATCAAGAGGATGAGACTGGCACCTCCCTGAGGAATTCACACTGTTGTGGCTGGAGGACTTTGGGAACTGGGGTTTTAGTCTGGGAAGATTCTTGCTAGAGGTTGTAGCTAATAAACATAGCTGAACTGAATTAGCATTGTTTCTTGGAGTTCCTTGGGCTAGGCCCAACACTTTCTAAGATCAAAATCTTATTTAACTTTTTGCTGTTTACTTCAAATTCTTTAAGTTCTTAAGCTTATAATTAATTTTTTGTTGTTGTTGTTCAGAGTTGAAGATAAATTCACCAAAGGAAGACTTTTCAAATTTGTCATTCCAAAGGTCTCTAATAGCTTTAAAATGGTTAATAGGCAATTTCTGAAAGTGATTAGAAAGTGAAGTTTGCGAACTTAGTGTCCTTTAAAAGGCTCCGCCACAGTTGCAAACAAGATGGCTAATCCCTTTGTCGCCTGGCACTCAGACCCACAGAAAACTGGTCTCCTGCAGTCTCCTTGTGAGGAGCAGCATCCAGAGCACATGTGGGCAGTCTCCTGTCCTCTCCTTATCCGGAGAGGTTCCGAGGGAACCAGTCTACTCACTGGTTCCTTGGTCTTTGCTGCGGTCGTTGGCTCCGCTTTCTCAGAAACATCTTCAGTTAACCATACCTCCTCTGGAAGTTATTTTTATCATTAATTTATGAGTAGGTGATAAAAAACCAACTCAAATAAATAACACTATAATCCTAAAGATGGCTAATAAGGAAAGTATCTCAAAACATACATCTAATTAAACATGCCTCAAACTAGGCTGAAAGAGTTGTCATAGCACAGCCAAATCATTGGAGTTCAGCGAAAAAAACAGTTCAACTCATCAGTTTCATTTGTGTGATCATAGTTTAATTGAACTGAATTTTGAAACTGAAGAGCCAGCTTTTACTGCAGTATATATATATATTTTAAATGGGATAATTACAACAATAAATTGTTATCTCACAGTATACTCTCGGGGACAGAATATCAGCAGGAAGAGGAAGAGGGAGCTGTGTCAGCACTTAAGTGCAGAAGTACCCAGTTAATTGTTTTTTTAAAAGTGTCAGACTCATCCAACAGGTACAGGTGTACATGCATAAACCTGTTTTCCTTAAGGGAGTGACCTACCACTTGTGGATTCTGAGCCTTCTAAAATGCTTTTAGTTTTGGGGAAAGGTGTGCTTTCTTTCTTCCAACTGTGGAGTATGTACATTTTTTGAAATGCTGTACAATAATAAAGCTGACTCCTTTATTGAAGTAGTCCCAGTGGCTTTCAAGAGATTGGGATACCATATTGTTATCAAAAGCATGAGAATATCACTAAAAAACCACATTTTCACACTTTTCCAATATGTTTTTCTATAGCGCAGGATAAAAAGAATTCTCATAGTAAGCATTTAATTGGTGCAGATTAACTGCACCCCTAGAAATCATTCTGAAGCCAATCCATGATATAAAACATTACATTAAGAGTGGCTCATTTTTAAAGGAAGTGTTACACATTCTTGTATAAGTTATTCTTGTGTTACTCTTCTTTCAGTCTTCATTCCCTAGCACTCCTATTTCAAGGCGTGCCTTGCAGCGAACTCTGTCAGATGAGAGTATTTATAGCAGTCAAAGAGAACATTTCTTCCCCTCACGAGCTTCTCTTCTGGACCAAGCTCTTCCAAATGATGTTCTTTTCACCAGTACATACCCTTCTCTCCCCAAGTCCTTACCACTAAGAAGGCCATCATACACATTGGGAATGAAATCCTTACATGGTAAGTAAGATGCTACATCTAAACTATTTATGTTTTGTTTTTGTTTACATAGTTGTTGTTATTATTGTATCCCACCTTTATTTTGTAATACTCAAGGTGGCATGCATAATGTTCCTGCCTCCTATTTTCCCCAGAGCAACCCTGTGAGGTGGATTGAGCTGAGGGAGACTGACTAGCCCAAATTCATCCAACTGGCTTTCTTGCATAAGGTTAAGTTAGTATTCGTAACCTGCATTTGTATTTATTGACATATCCAAATTGGCATTTATTATTCATTGCTTGTATAACTTTGGAATTTAGAATACTGTAGTTTATTGAGCTCCCTTTAATTGTTAGTGTTTAGCTAATATGGAATATTGAATATACTTTTTCAAGGGAATGCTGCTTGACACATTATTGCCTAGGATCACAACTGAAGGTGATTGGTTTGGCTTATAAGATTCTAAATTGCTTATGAGTGTTCTATGTTCTTTAGAAATTTATTTATTTATTATTTATTACTTTATTTATTTATTACATTCGATTTATTGTCCGCCCATCTCCCACCAATGGGGAACTCTGGGCGGCTCACAAAGTACATATAATACAATTATACAATTAATTACGCTGTGTGACCGGCAGGGGTCGCTAGGGGGTCATCCGGGCTTTTCCTCCTCCGTAGATCTTCCTCGCTGCTCATGCTGGCTGCATTCGGAGTTCGGCCAGCACCGGTATTTTGCTCCCCTGCGCAGCACCGCCGGTTCCTCCCATCTAAACGGGAGTACCCATTTATCTACTAGCAGATGGAATAGCTTTCGAATTGCTGAGTGAGCAAGGAGCTAGGACAAGGGACAGGAGCTCACCCTGTCCCGCAGAGCTGGGCTCGAACTGCTGGAGAGCCAATCATTTCTGACCGGCAACTCCCGCGTCAGTCTTTAATATCAGTTGCGTATTTCCCCTTACTTGCCCTGTTGATAGGCCAACTCAGTGGCTATGAGCCCTACTAGGTAGACCAGACCATGACATCAGTTCCACAGGTTGCCTACAAGTACTTTTATTGGCTGCAGTAACAGAAGTTTTGTGCTGTACAGTCATGTGAAAAAGAAAGTACACCCTCTTTGAGTTCTATCGTTTTACGTATCAGGATTTAATAAAAATCATCTGGTCTGTATCAGTTCTCAAAAGTAGGTAAATACAGCCTCAGATGAACAACAACATATGACATATTATACCATGTCATCATTTATTTTACAAAAAGAAAGCCAAAATGGAGAAGCCATGTGTGAAAAACTGAGTACACCCTTACTCCTTCCATAGGTATGAAGAGGCTAAGTAGCAGCCAGGTCCTGCTAATCAAATGCCCTTGATCAATTGATCATCAGCAAGTGTGACTACCTCTATAACAGCCAAAGTTTTAGGAGTTTGCTGGTCTCGAGCATTGAGGTGTGTGTTAACACAATGCCCAAGAGTAAAGACCTCAGCAAGGATCCTAGAGAAGCAATTGCTGCTGCCCATCAATCTGGGAAGGGTTATAAGACCATTTCCAAACAATTTAAAGTCCATCATTCTACAGTGAGAAAGATTATTCACAAGTGGAAAATATTCAAAACAGTTGCCAATCTTCCCAGGAGTGGATGTCCCAGCAAATTCACCCCAAGGTCAGACCATGCAATGCTCAGAGAAATTGCAAAAAATCCAAGAGTTACATCTCGGACTCTACAGGCCTCAGTTAGCATGTTAAAGTTCATGACAGTACAATTAGAAGAAGATGGAACAAGTATGGTTTGTTTGGAAGGGTTGCCAAGCGAAAGCCTCTTTTCTCTAAAAAGAACATGGCAGCATGGCTTAGGTTTGCAAAGTTGCATCTGAACAAATCACAAGACTTCTGGAACACTGTCCGTTGGACAGATGAGACCAAAGTGAAGGTGCTTGGCCATAATGCACAGCACTACATTTGGCAAAAACCAAACACAGCATATCAGCACAAACATCTCATACCAGCTGTCAAGCACGGTGGTGGAGGGGTGATGATTTGGGCTTGTTTTGCATCCACAGGACCTGGGCGCCTTGCAGTCATTGAGTCTACCATGAATTCCTCTGTATACCAAAATATTCTAGAGTCAAATGTGAGGCCATTTGTCCGACAGCTAACGCTTGGCCATCATTGGGTCATGCAACAGGATAATGACCCCAAGCACACCAGCAAGTCTACAGCAGAATGGCTGAAAAAGAAAAGAATCAAGGTGTTGCAATGGCCCAGTCAAAGTCCAGACCTCAACCCAATTGAAATGCTGTGGTGGGACCTCAAGAGAACTGTGCATAAACAAATATCTGCAAACCTCAATGAACTGAAGCAATGTTGTAAAGAAGAGTGGGCAAAAATTCCTCCACAATGATGTGAAAGACTGATAAAATCATACAGAAAATGATTACTTCAAGTTATTGCTGCTAAAGGTGGTTCTACAAGCTGTTGAATCATAAGGTGTACTTACTTTTTCACACATGGCTTCTCCATTTTGGCTTTCTTTTTGTAAAATAAATGATGACCTGGTGTAATATGTCATGTGTTGTTGTTCATCTGTGGTTGTATTCACCTACTTTTGAGAACTGCTAAGGACCAGATGATTTTTATTATGTCCTGATACGTAAAACCACAGAACTCAAAGAGGATGTACTTTGTTTTTCACACGACTGTACCTCCTCGTCTTTCTTATAGTTCAGTGAATTATGGAGATGTCTGGATGTTCTGGACTTAAAAAATACTTTTGTCCCTGTTGCCTAGGCAGTGAAGCCTGCCTACCTCTGTCAAGATTATCTTCTTTACTCTCTAAACTGGCTGATTTTTCTTTTTACAAATTTGATCACTTTAAAAAGTACTGAAAAAGTTTATTACACCCTTTCATTAATGTCCAGAGTAAGATAGTAAGCTACTATATCTTAATATACATCATTATTATTACTACTAATACTTTTACTATTACTGTACTATTCAGTTAAAGTAACTTACTCTTAATTATCATTGATTTCAACAGAAAAGCTAAATGGAATAAATGGTAATGATTTGTTTTTATTTTGGGGTGGTTGCACCCTTTATTTTTAGAGTTCTTTAGAGCCTTGGTCCACTGAAACAATTTGATCAAGCAATTGGAAAAAAGCTGTTTTATCTCAAAATGCTAAATATATAACTTTGAAATAGCCTTGCTTGAATTGTCAATCATACTTGAATCATGAATCAACTTGCCAATTTTTAATAATCTTTTAACGATAAATGGGATGCTTTACAGTAAGTTCATCTGGTAACATTTGTAGGAAAACAAAATAAACCTGATGCCTAACTCATGAATACCTTGGGATTTAGAAATTTGCTGATCCTTTTCTGATTGGCAGAGGGGGAAACATATCCTTGAGAGTTAATTCTTCTTCAGTAGAAAGCAAGGCCAACTTGAAGGTTTGTTTCATCTAAAAAAGAACAATCCCATTCAGTCTTGGTTCTGTCTTCTAATGAAGAACAGGATTATTTGCTTTTAATGTCTGTCGTAACTGCTCCTTTTTTTCTTTTTCCACCCCTTGTGGTTTAGGAGAGTTCTCCGCCTCTGACAGCTCCCTCACAGATATCCAGGAGCAGAGAAGGCAGCCGATGCCAGATCCAGGGCTCATGCCCTTGCCTGATTCAGCTTCGGATTTAGATTGGTCAAATTTGGTAGATGCTGCCAAAGCTTTTGAAGGTAAGAGTTTGCAGTTCATTATTTATGATGTTCACACCCCAACTTATGAATTTTTATTTGTTATATATTTCATTGCTTAGTATTTTCGGTTCTGAAACCCAAATTCATCTGCAATGGTTGAAATGCTGTTTGCTTTCTTTTGTTTATATGCTTCAGTTATTATTAGTGTTACTGAATTCAATCTCTGTTTCACTATGAATTCTACAATTGCTTTTGTAGAAATACATGGTTGCAAAACACAGCCTCTTGCCACCAGACCAGAAAGAGTAAAAGGAACACAGAACTTTTAGCTGTATTTTGATCACAGCTGAAATGTGTCACCAAAGTAGTGTGCGAACTCATGTTCTCAAAATACATGAACTTGTATGCCACGAATGTTTTCTTTTTGTGGCTTCAGCTTTAGTTCGCATAGAGTAAAGTTTCTAAATACGCTGGTGTCTTGTTGAAGGAAAAACGTTAGCTCAATTGCGAATGCGAGGTAAACTTTCACTTCTGTTGGACTGTGATTAATCTTACCTATGATTTATTGAAATATCAGACAATGACTTGTAGGAGTTTGTTTCCATAGTGGTTTGAAGTGGATTGTTTCTCCGCATTAAGGATACAGCTGACATGCAGTCTTTTGTTCATGCCATGTTTCGGTGTATTTCTAAAATAATCTGTAACCTGATTGTAAACTGGTCTACCTTTTCCCCCTTTTGGATGAGAAAGACTGTACAAATTGGGTTTGCATATGTAATACAAGTAGACCTTTCTTTATTGACTGTCTCGTTCAGCAACCATTTGAAGTTACGACAGTGCTGAAAGTATAACTCTTCATTCATTCATTCATTCATTCATTCATTCATTCATTCATTCGCTTTATATAGCCGCCCATATCATTTTTACGTTACTCTAGGTGGCTTTATGACCAATGCCCACATTTATGACCTTTGCAGCATTCCTCAATCATGTCCTGTTCCTGACCTGTTGTTTTTCTCCCCCTACCCTTGCAGAGTAGAGAGATTGGAGAGGAAGGGATTACAAGAGAGTAAGTAAGGCCACAATGGGGAATACCCCAGGCTGTTTACATAGTGCATTTACAGTTGCCGGCATCAGTGTATTGCTTTTGATGTGTATTCCCCACTGTGTGCCTGCTTACTGTCTTGTAATCCCTTCCTCTCTAACGAATATAAATACAAACATTAATTCTCTTCTTGCTAATTATCCCAGCGCCAGGGTGAGCATTAAAGGGCAATGGTTTGGGGAAAAAGAAAGCACATTCACGGTCACGTGATTTCCCACATAGCAACCACTTCAGTTAACAACACAGCTTTCACAGGTTTCAATTGTGGTTGCTAAACAAGAATTACCTGTACATTAATTAGATTCCAGAAATTACCTGGCCTTACTGAGAACAGGTTCCAAACATAACTCAAAGACAAAAGTGTGGGAAAGAAGTTAAAAAGTTAGGCAATTACACCAGGAGTAGATCTTCAGCTCCTGTTACTGATTTTAATTTTACTATGACATATTTTTACTGTAATGCTCTGCACAATTTAATGTAAATATAATTAGATTTTCAGTCTTATCTTTCTAAAACTTGGCATTCCGTTATTAGGTATAGCTTCTTTATTTACTTATATTTATTTATTTAAATATTTGTGTATCCTTTTTTAGTTGAAAATGTGCCTAGAGAGGCTTATATAAAATCAGGGGTTTTTTTGCAAAAAATGCTCTCTTGGTTTACACCTTACAATTGCAAAAAGAAAAAAAGGAAGAGGAAACAATGAAACTCAAGTACCAATTTCTAAGTAGCATTTTGTATAATACCTAGATAGATTCAAGGCATTCCAGGAAGAGGAAGAGCCAAATGGAGTTAATTTTCAGGGCAAATGTTATGGAGAAGCCCTGCTTTACCAATTTCTCTTTGCAGCCTCCTAAAGTACTTCCATGTGCTACCAGAGGCAGTTTGTGCAGTCCAAACTACATTTCAGCTGATGCTCCTTTCTTGGCTTTGCTACAGAAAATTACTTTTTTTTTTTTGGTCAGCCTTTTTTTTTTGTTCCCATGGTAAAGCATCATCTCTTTATGGTCTAATGAAAAGAACATTGGCATATGCGTTTATCTTTTTCTCTCCAGTCCAGCGAGCATCCTATTTTGCTACTAGTGATGAAAACCACAGGCCTGTCAGTGTTGCTTCCAGTAACGATCAAGCTGAAGACCAGCTCCCTGCACAGATGAAGCCTTACACTGGGTAAGTAATATGCTGAACTATCATGACCGTTTTAAGAAGGCTCAGAAAATCATTTTGTGCAATAGAATCTGTAAATTGTAGAAATTTAGAATATATGCATTCTGACTTATGGAAAACTGAAAGTGTGAATTCAGCATAAGGGGACAGAGTTTACTACATTTCTGGATATATATTTTAGGTTATAAGTTTGAGACATTATCTAAGAATCTGAAGTTCATTTCATTTAGTGATTGTGTAATTAATGGAGAAGAAGAGAGGTATGTTCTAGACAAATGATATTTTAATGTACTATTTACAACAAAGAGCAGATACAGCTTTTAAGTCTTAAAAAGGTATAGTATCAACTCTAGAAAGGTTTGGCTAAAAATTATAAGTAACCTGAAAGTAGAGCACTTAAGTTATTACCATCATATGCCAAGTATATTTTAAAAGTTCCTACCCTTACTTATTGTGAAAAATAGAATATGAAATTAATAATTACCTCCACAGAACTAGTGCTAATTCTTCTTGTTTTCTAAACATCAATTAACCATGAAATAAATTTATTGTTGAACTAAATTCTGCATTCAGGCTATAAAAGGACTGGAGAACTAGGAGATCGCTCACATTCTCTAACCACAATGTGCTGAATACAGATGTAACATAATCATGCCTAACATGATGCAGCAGGTTGAGAGCATTCTTTACTATAGTATGTGACAATGAGTATAAATTTTTATGTTATTAAAAAAATAAAAGTGAAATTAGTGTTTTGTTAAATCAGTCGTGTGTGTGTGTGTTCTTACAAACAACTATTAAGAAGGCCACCATTGCTTGGAAATTTCTCAGAAAACTTCAATAGCCAATATTAAAATTAGAACATTGAAGAAGATAGACCCGTGATCTAATTTAGCAGAGCTTTTTGTTCCTGCTGATCCTTTTCATGGTTTATTATGATGTAACACCAAACTAAAAAATAAATCACTGCATAAAGTGATTAAGAAATAAATATTAAGAAAAGTTTGCAACTCAGTTTCTGTCTCATCCTTCCTGCAGTAAAGAATCCCCTCCTTCTCTTGCTTCTAAAGTGAGCCAGCTGGAGAGTATGCTGAGAATGCTGCAGGAAGATTTAAAGAAGGTAAGTATGTCAGTTTCAGTGCCAGCTTGTACTAAATATTCAGTTTGGCTCAGTTTGGTTTGGTCTCGGTCACTTGACAAGTCTGCTTTTGCAGTTCGCTTTAGAATATTAAGGATTAGCTACAAAACATCTGTGAGCACCTTAAGCAACATCCATCAACTAGGTATTGACTTCTTTGATTCACACCCTAACCATGGACCTAACAGTCATGGAGGTATTGCCATAAAATATAGGTTGTTCCAAATAGCTTAGTTATTTTGCAAAATAAGTAGTGTCCAGTCCAGTAAGTTTAACTTTTCTAATTTGGTGAATCCTTTGAGTATTGCACCAAGAGCTCCAATTACATTTGGTATGATAATCAATTTTTCCTCCATAATCTTTCAACCTCAGTTGTAAATAACGATATTTTGTTATTTTCTCCAGTTCAACTGTCTCCAGGGGTTGCCACATCAGTGAACTATCCTTTCTTCTTTTCCATAACAGTAATACTTGGTGTATTATGTTCTAAGTGAATTTTGAAATCTCACAATATTTCAATATTGCCTAGTTTGCAGTACCCAGTCCCAATACTTTTTACAAACAGTCGAGCTGAATGTTCTGCATAAATTCCAATGGACCATTTTTGCAACTCTATAATGGGAGTGTTTATAGTCTAAGTAATTTTACCCTGAGATAATGTACAATTTCATCCATAATTTTACATAATCAGCATTTGACATTATTGAAAATAGGTTCAGTTTTGGCTTTGATGGTATTAGTTTGCAGGTCTTGTTCTCAAGCTGCCCTGATTATCTCCTCAGCTTCTTTTTTAAGTGTTCCAGATTTCTTTTGTTGTGGTTGCTGTTGTTGTTATTGCCAAAATCACATGAGCTCACCCAAATCTTGTGAAATCCAATGATATTTTTAAGATAGGGATTCCTCAGTCTTGCTTTAGAAATAAAAAAAGATTTATTAACAGGTCCCAAAAGCATATATTAGAAGGAGAGGAAGAAAAATACTATATACCTAGAAAAACTGACAAAATATCTCCCATCAATTTAAGAGGAAAAAGCCAGGACTGGTTTGGAATACCTTTATAATAAACATCTGAACTTATGATGCCAGTATTATTTATGGTGTAAAATCCACCTGTGACATCTTTTGTCTTTTGGTCACCTCCCAGGAAAAAGAAGACAAAGCCAATCTTCAGGCTGAAGTACAACATTTACGGGAAGATAACTTACGATTACAAGAGGAATCGCACAATGCCTCTGAAAAACTGAAGAAATTCACTGAATGGGTTTTCAACACAATTGATATGAGCTAATAGCACACATGAAACAAACACATTGGCAAAAAAATCTCTGGAGTGGGACTTAGCTTTAACACCATCCTAAATTAGAAAAACCCAGTCAGAGCACTTTCATATGTTTCGTATTAGGGGTACCTTTTTTGGTTTTCCTTTGTTTCATTTTAACAAATCTGCAAGCACCCAGAATTATTGCAGATCAACTATCACTGAATGCCTTTTATAGGAAAAGAAGAAAAAATAATTTTAAAGGAAATAAAAATTTAACTACTAAAATGTGAATGTCTTTAGATTTTTTGCACATTCTATTTACCTGTTCTGTATAAAATTACTTGGAAAGTGGACCAGAATAACTGTCCATTTGCCTCTAATTCTGTTCATTACTTTGTATTAGTTTCAGATTAATCTGCTTTATTCTTGCTGCTTTAGTAAATATTACAACTTCTAGAAAACAAAGATTTTTTTTCAATGCTTCCTTTCTATTGTTTTGAATATACTACAGGCAAGAGGTTGTGAACTGTTTTGAGTGTCTCTTAATGAATGCTATCTCCATACCTGTTGTACAGAATCATTGCCCAGAGAATATCAGAATGTGTGTACACACGTGCATGTGTGTATAAAGTATAGCCAGCACAAAGCTATGGATACATCAGGTTATCCAGTTCTGTTTTTGCACATCTATATAAATTTGATGCCCCTACCCCTACTCAAGTGGAAGAGCTTGAGATAAACATCACAAAGTAGATATATTAAATGCATATTCCTTTTCTGGAGAAGAGAGAAATTGCTACTATTATAAGAATCATTCTGTCTTTTACCAGCTAGGAATCCATCTTTCAGTGGTCATTCAGTTCTGATTATTGAATTAATTTTTCTTAAATACTTAATTCCTGCTGACTGAGAATTATCTATTGATAGCTCTCAGTGGCTGCTAGAATTCTTTCTTAGCACCTTTACTGATATATATATATATATAGATAATCTATATATTAAGAAGTTAAAAATGCAAATCTACACCTTTTACTCTGTTTGGCATAAATATGACATAAACTGATTTTCAGTAGTTTTCCAGTTAATGCCCCAAATGAAAAGACAATTGGACAACTGTTATTAAAGCATGCAAACTACCTTCCTTCCTTCCTTCCTTCCTTCCTTCCTTCCTTCCTTCCTTCCTTCCTTCCTTCCTTCCTTCCTTCCTTCCTTCCTTCCTTCCTTCCTTCCTTCCTTCCTTCCTTCCTTCCTTCCTTCCTTCCTTCCTTCCTTCCTTCCAGGACAAAAGTTTGTCTTGATTATCTTATATATGGATTTTTCAATAAAACTGGCTATTGTTAAGTATGTGTGGTGGGAAGCTAACTTACCATAAAATGTCACACCTGCAGGACTTTTAATATTGGGGTGGGGAGGGAACAGTGTGTATACTGCAGCCTGCTAAACATTGTTTCAAGTGACATATGGTGAATTTTAGTTTGTGATCTCCACTGCATGCAACCGTGAAAATGCTCATTACACATTTCCACACTTGATAAGAACAGCCTATGTCTGTCAGTTTCATAAACTCTCCTCTTTCCTATGTTCCAGCTACCATTCATTGCTGGAAATATTCTTAACCACTGCCATTGAGTCTTCCTAGCCTTCTTTGATATGCATTTTCATAATTCTTAATAATTGTAGAAACCCACATGGTTTGCTTTGACCTAAAGCTTAATTTGTGGTGATAATCCCATTGGGATGTTTTTCTGATTATATTTGGACCATTGAAGAGGATTGATTTGAAAGTATTTCTGGAGTGCTTCTTTTAGAATGTCTTTGAGTTGGGTTTTTTCCCCCCCTCCAAGTAACTTGTATGAAGGAGATCTATATAATGCCTGAGGTAATTTGTAAATGGGAAATATTGCTAACATCTCTAAGCATCCTGACTTTCTTTTCTTCTCTAGTTTTTTTTTTTTAAAAAAACATTGGGACTTGGGGCAGACTATTTATTAGAGTTTTGCAACAGAGTTCTTGTATGAAGCCTCTAAAAGGCTACTTGTAAAAAAAAAATTCTGACAATAAAATTCATTTTAAAAGCTCTTCTAGAAATAATGTTCTGTTTGTTTTTATTCTTTAAATTCCAATTCCTTCCATGCCATTGACATCATAATCCACAAATGTAAAAATTAAAACCATTGAGAGGCTTTCCTATATTTTCATAGAACCATAAAGTTGGACAGGACCATTTAGCCCACCAATCCAACCCATTACTAAAGTATAGGAATCCAGATTAATACATCCCAACAAATGTGTGTCTAGCGTTTGCTTGAACACATTCAGTGAAGGAGAGCCCACAATCTCTGCTGCCCCTACTAAGCTCTCTTTTAGACTCTTTTAGACATAACTGCTGCCCCTACCAAGCTCTCTTTTAATTAAACTTTTTCTAACATGCATTTGGAATTTTCCATTCTGTTCTGTGCCTTGTGGAATGTTAAAGGACTGGTTTGGACCTATGTGATATCCTTTCAGGTATTTGAAAAGTAACATATATTCCCCCTCAGTTGTCTCAAGGCTAGCAATACTTAGCTGCCTTAACTTTTCTTCATAGAACTTAATTTCTTGTCTCTGATCTCCTTCATTGCCTTTCTTTTAGTCTCCTCCACTTTCTCTGAACCCTTCTTTGGGTGTTTGTCCAGAACTGGGCACAATACTTGATGAGGGGGTCACTTAATACAGAGTAAAGTGAAATTATTCTGTGATTTGGAAGCTATACTTTTGTTGATACAGCCAAAATTTTTCCTTTTTTTGTAGTCATATAAATTTTCACCACTAGAAGGTGTTACGTTTGTTTTCTGGAGACTTGTGGGCTATGACACTAAGCTTACTAAAGAAAGAATATTCTATCTTGGGTAAATCTGCAAATATACAGAGTTGTCATCATGGAATACACTGCACCTTAGATAAGCCTGTTATAAAGTAAGAGAAACAATCAATTGGTTGATGAAATCTATCAATTGTTAATGAGCACAATGTAGTTGTGGAAAAAATCAGTTATGTGTTTTAGCAGGTATCATTTTAGAAGTAATTTCTGTTTATCACAAAAGAAGGAATGTTGCTTTTAAAGAAGGTGTTGGCTTCTTACAAGTGTTTAATATAAAAAAGAATAGACCTCTTGCCCAATTTAGGGCACAATTACAGTCAGTTAAAATGGGTTTAAGTAATGTTGTAGTTCTAGTTTTAGAGCATTGTTTTTCCTTGCATCAGAGAAATCTCTTCTCCAATCCTTTACTTCCCTCTCCCCTCTTTGAATGGAAAATTAAGGCTTTGAGAAAAGAAGGGCCTGATTTTCACTTGTCCTGTAAATGAGGAGTCAGTGGGGTAGGAAAAAAAATAAATCTAGAAAACAAGGTAGGAAAAGAAAGGGCAAAAAGTAAAACTTACAGGCTGCATCTTAAAATAGAACCTTCATCATATGAATTACATAGGCAAGCCTTGTTAAAGTGAATAAGCGTACCCTTAAACACTGTAGTAATTCCTCACAGTGGGGAGGAGAGAGGTAGAACAGGACAGGCAACTAATAAGCTTTGAAGAGTCTCTTCAGGACAATTCCTCAAACCTAACTTGTAATATGGTTGTTAATGGGAGGGGTCTCTGAGATGCCCTACTAAACTCTTTCTGGTTCACTTCTGTTTTTACTGAGGAATTACATTTTTAGAGGGCTGAAGATGGGATGTTTATGTATATGTCAGATTGCAGTGGCATAGCTTAGCAATGTTAAGAATGTGGGTAGAGAAAAGGTTGTGGAGTCCTTGGGGTTCTCTGAGCTTGGTTGTTTTCTTGCAGATGTTTTGTTACCTGGCTGGGTAACATCTTCAGTGCTAGAAGGGAGTGGGGTTTGCTCTCTGTTTATATGCAGTGGCTTGCCCTGCCAGTGTTGGTGGGGGTGGGGGTTTTGTTTTGTTTTGTTTTTGGTAGTTCCTTGATTAGATCTTTACTGCTTGATTGTTTGTTTGGTGTTAATCTCTGCTTATCTGGGTGATCATCACCCCCACACCCCCACCAACACTGGCAGGGCAAGCCACTGCATATAAACAGAGAGCAAACCCCACTCTGTTCCAGCACTGAAGATGTTACCTAGCCAGGTAACAAAATGTTTGCAAGAAAACAACCAAGCTCAGAGAACCCCAAGGACTCCACAGTTCAACCCTGAGCTACATATATGCTCTTCTATTAGAGAAAAGGTTGCTAACATGTTGACCTCCAGTACTCTAACTATCAAATCTATGTAAAACAAACTTGAGGAGCCTGTGGCTCTCTAAATGCTGCTGAACTATAATTCCCAGCATCCCATGCCAAATTGGGGCTACTAGGAGGTCTAGCTCAGTGATATCCGGATGTCCACAGATTCTCCACATCTGACCTAATGGGTCATTCACTTACAACATGCTGTTAAATGTTGCATTTGCATTTGGTCTTTAAGTCTACAGAACTGCTTCAGTGTTGACATTTGAAAGCTTTCAGATCAGAATGCAAGGAAGTAAGTCATGGGGCTGAAAAGCTATAGGTAGCTGTCCCTACATATGGTTGTATCAGGCTGGCATATTAAAGGTAAAATAGTCTTGTCTCTTAAATTGAACATGCTTGCCTAACTAATAACAGCAATTATTTTCCTGTAACATACAGATCAGAAGTGCAGAATGAAAGCAGAAAGAATTTAATGAATCCAACTATTTACTAAGATACAACAATGTTTGAAAGAAGTCAGACATAAGCTCATATTCTGCCTTTAGAAGAATTTGTAGTTTGTCCTCACAGTATCACTGCAAATCACAGTTGATGCAAATCCAATTACTCTAGATTATGATTTTATGACTGCCTTCCAACAAAAAGCGGATTTTCTTAGGACTGACCAAGAAGCAGAACTGACCTATTGAAGGTTTGCTATTTTTTCTTTTGTTGAATCTGAACTCATTTTATAGCCTTTCTAACCACCCAGGCAGCAACAGAGGAGTTGGGCTTGAAGTGCTGAGGAAGCATGTCCTTTTGAAAGCTCAGGATGGTCACTTCCAAAGTGGCCTCACTTGGTGAAGTACCCTTTGGAAGGGCTCACACGGCCTCAATATTAGCAACACAATATAAAGGGCTTTGGTGGGGTGAGGCTGTGTCCCATCAGGGCAGGGAGGCTCCTGTCTCAACATGCTGCATTACTCTGCCTGCACACCGTCTCTTCTGGTAATCCCACAGGTCAGTAAGGTGAGGAAAGCCATAGTATTTCTCACTTGCATCCCTCTCTTGTGGAAGTTAAGCAGCCTCGACTGTGGTTGATGACCAAACTCTTCCGGGAAGCATTTGGGGAATAAGTGTCACAATTTTGCTTATTTGCAATAATTGCAATTTTATTTTGTTGTTTGATTCTGATTTTATATTGTCTTTCTGTTCTGTTTTATATGTTATACACTGTCAGGAGTCATTCCTAGCCTGACTGTATAAAAGTACAATCAACCAATGGGCAAATAAATTAATAACGGTTAAAAGCTTATGATCTTTTTAATATGAATGGAGTCAAAGTATTGGCCAACATTTAAAGTTGTAAAAAGCCATTTTCCATTGCTCCTTTGTTATTAGCTTCTTTTTTAAAATATGGAAATGTTTTTGCAGTCAGCATTAACCTGAGCGTGAAAAAACAGTTGCCGGGAACTTCTGGGTAGCCAGCATCACAGCACAGACTCCTTGGAGCAGTGTTGTCCAAACTTGGCCACTTTAAGATGAGTGGACTTCAACTCCCAGAATTCCCCAGCCAGCCATGCTGGCTGGGGAATTCTGGGAGTTGAAGTCCACTCATCTTAAAGTGGCCAAGTTTGGACAACACTGCCTTGGAGGGACCTGTTCTGAGCAGAAATGGAGCTGCTGCACTCTGTCATTGTTATTGTCAACGGGCTGCTTCCGGAGAGACTTTCTGGGGAAATCTGCATTCTTCCCTTGCACACTTCATTACCTACCATTGGTTCTAGGCCAAAAGCTGTAGGACACGTTGAACAGATGGTACTCCTAATAATAAAATCAGATTCCTTGCCTCATTGATACCATCCATCTTTTAGGGCAGATACCTACCCAAGGTGTAACTTCATGCAGCATTTTAATGCTTGGGAACTCTGAGAGTAGAAACTGATAAATAATTTATAAAAATTATAAGCCCCCAGGAAAGGATTTCTTGCTGCACTTGCAGATTACACCAGCATCCCTCATTTTATTGTGCTTCGCTTTATTGCGCTTTACAGATACTGTGTTTATCAAACAGCATCGTGTGCTACAGAGAAATCTTTTGTGAAAGGAAGAGTCAATCGAT
Source organism: Python bivittatus (assembly GCF_059951505.1). Lineage (NCBI taxonomy): Eukaryota > Metazoa > Chordata > Lepidosauria > Squamata > Pythonidae > Python > Python bivittatus. The sequence continues at coordinate 28,164,699 of NW_028277075.1, read as the reverse complement.
GCGGCAAACTTCACTGTTGTCTTATTTTAAGAATTTTTAAAATTAAGGTATGTACATTGTTTTTCCAGACGTAATGCTATTGCACACTTAATAGACTACAGTATAGTGTAAACATAACTTTTATATGCACTGGGAAACCAAAACATTCATGTGACTTGCTTTATCGCAATATTCATTTTATTGCAGTGGCCTGGAACTGATCCCACTATATCTCTGAGGTGTGCCTGCGTTCCTTGCTTTTCCCATTGCTTCTGCAGTTAAAATACTTATTCCTGCGAAATAAAGCAAACGTAAACATGACAGAGAGCTGGTAAATTAGAGATGTTCAAGTCCCACTTTTTCTTCAGCTATGAACTATTCATGTCTAATTCCCATCTATTCCCAGTCTAAAATGTGGGAGCTGGAAGCTAGAGAGTCTCTTGGCTTCAGTGCTCAGTCTGCATTAATGGGCAAGGATGCTTATTTGGCATCAACTCTTAAAATTTCAGTACCAGGCTAAGTCAAAAGTTTGCCTACGTTTATCACTAGAATTTACAGTACATGGTAGCTTTTTTCAACCTGGGATCCTCCAGCATGTTGGATGTCAGCTCCGTAAAAGTGAGAGTGATGAGTCCAGCACATCTGGAGGGTGCCAGATTGTAACCACTGCATGAGGCTGTTCTTAACTACCACCATTACACTTTCCAAGATGGATGGTTTTAAAAGGCAATCCATTTCAAGGGGGATAGAGTTCATCAGAACAGCTGCATCATCTCAAAAGGCAATACCAGTGGCTGAAAATGTGAGAAAACAACTGTCCCACTTATATTCTTGTAAACCTCTCAGATATTGGCCCTGATCCAGCAAGGCTATTCTTGCATTCTTAATTTGTGCGCAGTCAAATTAAGCCAAATTTTATTATGGGGATGTAAGCCACCCTGAGATTTTAACGTTAATATGCAAATAATTTATCATTTTAAATAAGCCCTTTGGGATGTCTATGTCTCCCTTACCCTTTGTCTCTACACACAGGCTAGCTTTTCCTCATGCGTCTGTGAGCAGTAGGCATGCTAAAAACCCTTGACGATTTGAGTTGCCACTTCTCCAGTTTCTTTTGTCTACTGCACTGATTTTGACATGAGTCAGACAGAACTGGGTTATTTCCCTCTGGGGGAGATGGGCGGCATACAAATTTAATAAATAAATACATTTTATTCTAAAGTCAGGTTAGGGGTTTTATTTTCCATCCCCTTCTTAGTCTGAAGACTGAATCTGCCTTTCTGCCCACAAACATTTCATCATTTCCTGTAAATTAGACAGCATGGCCTCTTCTCTTGGTGGTGAGTATAACTAGATCTCCAAAATGCATAAATTACATTTGCTGTGATTTTGGATTAGCACTAAAATAATAAAACAAGACTGCTACCATTTCCTATTACAGTGGTACCTCGGGATACGAACGCCTCTACTAACGAACTTTTTGGGTTACGACCAGCTCCGGCCGCAAAAATTTACCTCGATGTGCGAACTCCGCCTCGGGGTATGGTCATTTTTCTGCCCTGACACGTGGTCCGCAGCCATTTTTCCGCCCCTGACACGTGGTCTGCGGCCGTTTTCCCGCTGCGCCGCGCGGTGCCTGGCCATTCTCCCGCCCCGCTGCACTGCACCCGTCTGCTCTCCTGACGCGCTGCGCCGTGCCGCGCTGCGCCGCGCCCGGCCATTCTCCCACCCCGCCGCGCTGCGCCACGCCCGGCCGTTCTCCCACCCCGCCGCACTGCGCCCGGCTCCTCTCCCGCCGCGTTGCGCCGCGCCGCACCCGGCCATTCTCCTGTCCCGCTGCGCCACGCCACGCCCAGCCGTTCTCCTGCCGCGCCATGCCCGGCCATTCTCCCGCTGCACTGCGCCACGCCCGGCCATTCTCCCGCTGCGCTGCGCTGCGCCCAGCCGTTCTCCCGCCGTGCCACGCCGCACGGCGCCCGGCTGTTCTCCCGCCCTGCCGCGCGGCGCCCGGCCGTTCTCCCGCCCCTGACGCGTGGTCCGTGGATGCCAGAACGGATTAACGGTAATTACATTGAACCTTATGGGAAAATTTGCTTCGGGGTGCGACCAAATTCTGAGGGCGGAACGGATTATCCGGATTTACATTGAACCCTATGGGGAAATTTGCGTCGGGTTACGACCAACTCGGGATACGCCCAGAGACACGGAACACATTAAGTCCGCATCCCGAGGTACCACTGTATATGATACGGCAGAACTAATTTCAGGCAAAATGTAATGATGGTATCCAGAGGAGGAATGAAAAGCAGGTAATTGATTTCTTTGTCCATAAGAACAAAATCCAATAGTATTGTCCAGAAGTTATAGTTTCAGAATTTTATTTTATTTTATTTTGTTTTTTAATTTATATGGCTGCTCAACTCACCCAACAACTCTGGGTGGTGAGCATAAATAAAAACATCAATATAATAATAAAATAACAATATACAACCAAATTTAAATTGGCGGTCAAAACCATCAACGCTAATAACACCTCACACCTAGCTCACCTAACTTCCTGACCCCCATGCCTGGGAGACTATCAGGACTTAAGGGCCTCCCAAAAGACCAGCAGGGTCGGGGCCAACATATCTGGTGGGGAGGGGGAATTATGCACCAAAGTGCCGGTACAGCAACAGAAAGGGTCACTTCCTGTGTGCCACCAGATGACACTTCTTGAGAGATGAAACCTGGAGCATGTCCTTCCTGTTAGACTTCATGGGGTGAGTAGAGAACACTGGAGAAAGGCAATCTTTCAAATATCCTGGCCTCATGCCATGCAGGCCTTTATAGGAGACAACCAGGATCTTAATTGCAGCCAGAAGCCTACTGGGAACCACTGCAGCTCCCAAAGCAAAGGTGCAACATAATTGCTCACACTGCTGCATTCTGGACCAACTGCAGCTTCTAGATGTTCTTCAAGGGCAGCCCCATGTAGAGTGCATTGCAATAATCCAACTCAGAGGTGACCAAAGCATAAGTGACTGTGAGTAGTGCTCCCCGAAGGGTGTAACTGGCATACAACCCAAAATTCTGCAAAAACCCTCCTAGCCACGGCTGCCACCTGCTCCTCAAGCAGGAGCCATAAGTCCAGAGGAGCTCCAAACTGTGCACCAGATCCATCTGGGGTAGTGCAATCCTATCCAGACATAAAAGTGGAAAATCACTACATCCATGGGCCCCTAAAACCCAAAGCCATTCCATCTTGCTAAAGTTGAGCTGAAGCCTGTTCTTCCCCATCCAGACCCCCACAGCCTCCAGACACTGAGACAGGGCCTCCATACCATTGCTTGGTCAGATAATGCACAGCTGAATATTATAAGCATACTGATGATACCTCACCCCATGGCATCAAATGACCTCACCCATTGGCTTCATGTAGATGTTAAATAGGGTGGGGAGACTGCCAAGCCCCAAGGCACACCACAAAGAAGCAGATATGGGCTTGACATCTCTCACCCCCACCCCCACCAACACCAACTGAACACAATCTTGGAAGAAGGTGCAGAACCATTGCAACACTGTGCTCCCATCTCCCAACCCCTAGAGCTGGTCCAGAAAGATACCATGATCAGTCACACTGAAAGCCATTGAGAGGACAAAAACAGCAAGGACAAATGTACCACCTCCATCCTGCTCCCACCAGAAGTCATCCACAAGTGTGATAATTTCAGTCCCATATCCAGGTCTGAAACCCAACTGAAAGGGTTCCAGATAATTTCAGGGCCCTCTGAAGCTGCAGTGTGACTACCTTCCCTAAAAAGGAAGGTTGGAGACAAAGAGAAAATTGTCTAACCAGTGGGATCTAGCAATGATTTCTTGAGAAGGGAAGAGGCCATCCCCTCTCTCAAGGATGCATTCATCATTGCCAGAACCCACCCACACATTACCTCTGAGGAAGTCTTACTTAACCAGGAAGGGCATAGGTCTGGCACACAAGGGGCCTAGTTTACAGCTCCAAGAACCCTGCCTACTTCCTCATGACTAACAGGATCAGACTCAGCCTGGATAATATTGCAAGCCCAACCTTTGGTCAACTGCATAGGACCTGCCTCAAGGCTAGAGTCCAGCTCGGAGTGAATCTAAGCAACTTTATCTGACAGATGCCTAGCATATCCCTCACAGCAGCCCTATCTCCAGTTCCTCCTTCCCCAGAAGTGACCTAACATTCAGACCTATACCAGTTTGAGCATAATAAGAGCTGAAGTCCAACACACCCAAAGGGCACCAACTTTTAAGGCAGCCTTAGATACAGATTCCAGAACTGCTTTAAAGATAAAAACCAACAAACTTGAGTGTAATCAAGACAAAATGGAGTTATCGTAGGTTGAAAAGCCAGATATTCAGAAGTCATCTCATGGAATTCAATTGTCCCTGAAAGTTCAAGTACAAAGTCTGGGAAACCTCTCAGTTTTTGCTGTAACTGAAGTAGTCAGATGTCTTGCGAACTGGGAGGACATCTTTTTTTTTAATCTATAATTTTATTGAGGATTTTTATTACAATATTAAAATCTAATGCAAACTAAAAGAAAGAACAATAGAAAGAGTGAAAGGTGCAAAGGAGAAGAAAAGAAAAAAAGAATAAGAAATAGTAAAGAAATAAAAAAGATATAAATAAGTGACTTCCAATCTTTGTCACAACAAGTATAAACAATTTTTATAGTTATTCACCCCCACTTAGTTTACAACCAATGATCTCTTCATCCCATATCACATCTCTTATCTATAGACAAATCCATAAAGCATCATCTTTTCAGTCCTGGTGTGTGATGGACTGGAATGGAGGAAGGGGGGTGAAAATGGTGCTCTCATCTCCAGAGCAACGCTCTGGAGATAAGTGGAGAAAGCTGGCGCATCCCTAAACATTCCAGAAGATAGTAGAGATTTGTGCCTGGGAGCTACTGGTCAGTCTGAGAAGATTCTGTAATCAAGCGCTAGCTAATAAACCTTGCTGATTGAACCTGCATGGTCTCCAGGAGTTCTTTGGGCTAGGCCTAACATCAGTCTTCTCAGACTGACTAACAGTTCCCAGGCACAACTCTCTACTATATTCTGGAATGTTTAGGGATATGCCAGCTTTCTCCGCTTATCTCCAGAGCATTGCTCTGGAGATGAGAGCACCGTTTTCACCCCCCTTCCTCCATTCCAGTCCATCACATGGTGTCAGCAGAAAGTCCAGTAAGTGTTACCAGAAATAACAACATATCTTATTTTAATCTTGATCAAATAAACCAACTTTATATTCCTTCCTTTTACTTCTAACAGTCTTAATCTTTAGTTCATTCAAATATTGTCAATGGATTTTATTTCTCTTCATTTCTTCTTTGTCCCTTCTCATAAGTTTCTTCAATGCTTTAACAAGCCTCTTTTGTAAATCCAAAATAAAAAATTATCCAGGTCACTCTCTGGGTTTATTATTTGTATTTCCCTTTTGATTTTTGAAACGTCAACCAGTTTCTTTTGTATGTCCAGTGAGACATCCTTCTGCATGTCATTCTCATAGCCTGTCATTTGTAGATCCTCTTTCAATGCCATCTCTATCTTGTCAAATAAAACTTGTTCCTCATCTGCCACTTTTTCTGTAACATCTTTTGGACACCATCTATCCATACAACCAAACATCGCTATTGGCATTGTTGATACTAACTTCTGGTTCCATTTTTTAAAAGTGTCCTTCAGTATTTTTAATGTTATGTTTTGTGTCAATTTATAAGTTCCAGTTAATTCGCTGTTAATCAGGCTTGTATATTTTTCTCCTTTAACTAAAATCTTTAGTGTCCAATTTTTCAAATTACTTATCTTTACTGTGTCTTGCAAAAAATTCAAAGAAATCTATTTCCCATGGGAAGGATTCTTCTTCTTGTCTGTAGAAGTACCGAAAAGCCAGTCTACTTATCAGCTCTTTGTTCTTCACTGTGGTTGTCAACTCCACTTTTCACGGAGCCATCTTCAATCCACCATTTCTTCCTCCAGAAGTCTGCAAGCTGGGAGGGCATCTTTACTAGCTTTCCTATAACCTGGACATTGCCTTGATTTTACATGCATTAGTGATGTCCAGGTTGGACTACTGTTATATCTTCTACCTTGGTCCGCCTTTCAACAAGGCTTGGAAATTGGACAAGGTACACCAAGAGCAAATTTATGGTAGATCACTGCACCACCTCCTCTGTGCTCATTGGATCTTACCTCCTTTAGTATCTAAACATTTACAGACATGAGCATTTAACAATGACTGAAATCCAGGAACGTTTATTGCCTAATGAGGGTTGCCACTTACCAGTTTCCACATTCAGATCAATACATTAACTTTGAAAGACATCTTTAAATATGGCTTTTGTCTTGCCAGGTATTGAGATTGACCAGGGAGATTTTGTCCAAGAAGCAACCTGTACATGAAATACTAGAAAAACAGACGCTCCTGCAACAGGAACATCTTACTTCTAGAATAGCCATTCCCAAACAGAATTGCCATGCCTTTTACTGGATTTATATCATAGTTTTAAACTTTGTATTCAATTTTTTTGTATGAGAAAATTATAAATCTGAATCATGCTCCTGGAAGAGTTTGCATTACCAACTGATTCACAAAGTTGCTCCATAACACAAAACATGGTTTAAAATTCCTCCAGTTAAAGATAAAAAATACAAACTATTTCTTACTTCCTTGTCTCCTTCTGCAGATCTATTCATGGGGAAATGAGCAGAACATCTTGGAAAAGTCCATAATGATATGGTAGTGATATATTTATGATCTAAAAGAATGCAAAGAAAGCCTGGAACAATTGAAATAGTGTATCTCCTGTCAAGTTCACATTAAGTACCACTCATAAAAATATATACATCCCTCTCCTTGATTTTCCTTCCTATTTAGAAGATCAAAAATAGCTCCAGTTAGATCAGAGGAGACATCCCACAAAAATGTTCTGCAGTGTTCCACTACGTTTGTGTGAATGTAAGAAGTTTTCTTGGCAATGGTGTGGAAACATTCTGCCATTGCTTTCTTCTAGGATTTTCTTTTTTTAACCTGGAATAGCCCACAACCTGGAATTCCCTGGTAGTCTCCCATCCAAGTATTAAGCAGGTTCATCCTACTTAGCTTCTGAGCCCAGCAAGGTCAGTGAGGTACTACTACCTTCATCAGTGTCTAATAAGACTCTGAATTATCTTCATAGAAAGAATGGGTACATGCCAGTATGTAATGCTTTCCATATTATACACTCACAAATTTGAGTTTATGAATTGTGAGGCCCTGTGCAAACCATTTATTTCTCGTTTCATTAAGTACATTCATCTTTGGTATGTCATGATTCCTCTTCCAGAATTTAATATCTCTGGTATAGGGGCTGCGTTCCAGAAGTGTGGGTGTCATCTCCCATCAATCCTAGCCAGCATAGCCAATAATAAAGGACTGTAGGGATTGTAGTAAAAACAACTCTGGAAGAAGGTAACAGATTCCCTATTCCTAATGAACAACAACCTGGCTGGCAGGACTCATCTGGATCTCAGCTTTCCTTTCCCATTGTCTGATTGACTGGTTCTCTTCCAACTATTCCTTCTGCTCTTCCAGCAGGCATTGGAACTCTGTCCCTGACACTGGATACTCTGACCAGTTAATCCTAGAGTCTCCTGTGTTCCTCTGGTCCTGGAGGTTTGTTCTCACCCTTTAGGTTGGAAGAATTTGACCTCGAGCACAGTCATTTGCTACTGTGGTAGAAATCTGCACAGTGAAATTCCTTCTGCTCCACCCTCATTTTGTATCTGCTTCATCTATTTGTAATTTTTGCAGCACTGTATGTCACATATGGGGGGACGTGGTGGCGCAGCGGCTTAATGACGCTGAAAGTTGCCGGCCAGAAATGGTCGACACTTCAGCGGTTCGAGCCCAGCCTTCGCGTTAGCAGAGTGAGCTCCTGTTTCCTCCCCCAGTTCCTGTCAACCAAACAGTTCAAAAACTCACGTGAGTAGATAAATGGGTACTCTCACTCTGATGGGAGGAAAAATGCTGGCAGCGCCTTGCAAAAAGGAGTCGGGAGCAGTTGCCAGTAGCGCAGAAGCCGCACTTGCCCAAAAAAGGCGCAAAGCAATGGAAACCCCGCCTCCTGCGCTCGCCAGCTGGGCTCTGCTCTAGGAAGGAGGCACTGGCAAACCACTTCCAAAACACCTTGCCTTGAAAACTGCAAAGGACTCGTCCAAAAGCAGTCACTGCAGAGTCAGTAACGACTGAGTGCAGAAAAAAAAAAATTATATATATCAGATTGGAAATGTAGCTGAGTTAGGTGTTCAAGCAAACAAGCCAACCTGTTTTCATGTATCTTCCTTCCATAATCTGTGTTGTAGCCTGTGTTGTAACATGTGCAACATCAATCCCCCATTGGGATCTTCTGCATCTTAAGTGCAGTGTGGTTAACAGGAGTTTTTGGACTGAACCTGTAGGTTAAACAGAGAGAAGCCATAACTGATGCCAATGGAGCATTTAAAACCACCCCCATCAGCTTGCAGAGGTGTGAGTTTGGGTAAGGAAGCAATTGAAAAAAATGGAATGGAATGTAAGATGGAAGAATTAAGTGTGTCCACCCCTTTCTTTATTATTTATTTGTTTGTTCTATGATATTTATAGCTTCCTAACAGGCTCTGAGCAGGGTACAACACAGTTTACTTAAGATAGAACATTATTAACACAACAGCAAAAAGACCCAAAGGAACAAATCAGAAAAGTTTGCTTTGCTAACATTGGGTCTCTATTTTTAAGTTATATTAAGAAAATGTATCCAGATTTCAAAGGCTGCTGTATTCTGGATGGGGCTCCAGGCAATTATCTTCACCGCCCTACAAAAGACCCTGTGTGGAGAAGTGGCTTTAACAGAAGTGTTCAAGTGCTTACCTCCAGCTGTGTCCTTCTTGAAGATTTGAAAATAGATCAGGACGATCATACCTGGGCTGCAAAACTGAAAGGCTACTAGAGGGCAGCAAAGCGATAATGTTTTCTGGGCCTCTATGCTGACATCTAGTGGCTGCCCAGTGTTCTGCAACCCAGATATGATAGCCCTCAATAAACCCAAGTATTACAAACAAGAGCTCCCCTAAGAAAATCAAAACCAGGTATACATCACACATGTTCACTTCCCCACCCACCTCTTCACTGTCTGGGAAAGCTTTGCGATGGGATGTCTTAAAACAGCAGAGAAGAACACAAATGCCACAACTGTTCGCCACATTGGCCCTTAAAACAAATGATGAAATGCCTCTTCCAAATAATTCATCATTAATCATGGCTAGAGCAGCAGACGTTTGTGTAGCCAATTACCTAGTTTAGGTTCTTACCTGCAAGGGGTGGGGCTGAGGGAGTCTTTTACTATTGAGGGAGCTTTTCTGTCTGCTTGAATTCTCAAGAGAAATGCTAATCTCAATCCCAGTAGTGTGTCAGGTTCGGTCAGCACGAGGCTTCAGGGAAGCACGGGGTTGCAGGGAAGCTCGCAACCAGACCACGCGGAATCCACCGGCGGTAGCTAGCGGGGAAAAGAGGAACCGAAAGCGCCGCTAATTAACGAGCCACCTGCGGCCAGCTAAACAGGAAAACCGCAGCGGAAGCTTTTAACTATGAACTGATAACGGCGCGAGCAAGCAAGGAACGGGGCCGCAGGGCAGCGAAACAAGATCGCAACGCAGCACAGAACCCGCGGGTCTGCACGTAGCAGGGAGGGACCAACCCAGCCGGAGGGGGACTGGCAATCAAGGACAATGGACTCTGACCGACCCTGCCATCATGAACGATCAGGGGGGACATTGGGGGGCCTAATAGCCCACAGCCGCAACGCGATCACGAGGCGGGAAAAAGCGCGGGAAGGGGGGAATATAACAAGTGATGCAATTGTACCAAGCCAGTCCTGGCTTTGCTTGTGACTACTACGTTACGCATGAGTAAACCTTCTATGTGAACCACACGTGTCACGAGAGTTTCTCTGTCGAACGGGGCAAATCTCACATAAAGCCAGGACTCACCGTCAGCGCTACCCGGTACCACCGAGGAGCGTTTTCTTTCTCAATACAGGCATGACCAGCGATGAGGAATCCGTGGGTCAGCTGGAGCGCGAGGGATCCAGGCTCGCGGAAGGGCGGTCGGAGCCGCCCGGGAGCGACAGGGCAGCGGCCAGGGCCGGGCGCACTCCATCCGAGCGGTGGTCGATTGGCGTGAACCAAGGACCAGACGATTCAGGCGTTACGATGACCCGGGGTTCGGGGTTCCGGAACCGTGAGTGGAGCGAGAAATTCGCCCGACTAGAGGAGAGAGTCGAGCGACGCCTAGACACCGTGGAGGCGATGCTCCAGACCCTACTACAGAGAGTGGGGCCACCGGCGGTGAACGAGGAGGCGAGCGACAGGGGGGGCGGTCCGACACCCCCGCCGGCACCACCCACGGCGCCCCGGTCGGAGGACCAACGGGCGGCAGACGCCCTGAGACTTCGAGGTATCACTGGGAAGTTCTCAGGGGACCCCGAACAGCTGCCGCACTTTCTGACGCACGTCAGGGGGTTCATGCAGAGGGGTGGTCACCTATTCGCTAGAGACGAGGACAGGGTATCCTACGTGGCCGAGCTGCTAGATGGCCAAGCAGCCAGCTGGGTGATCGGGCTGTACGATGCCAACGCAGCGGAACTACGGAGTTTCCCGGACTTCATGCAGGCGCTCCGGGACAGATTCGAGGACACATTGAGCGCCAAGCGGGCGGAGGACGACATCCTACAGTTCAGACAGCGGGGCAAATCGGTATCGGAATATGCCCTGGAGTTCCGGAGGTTGGCCGAGAAGCTCGCGGACTGGCCGGAGTCCCTGAAGGTGAAGTATTTTAAGAGGGGACTCAACCCAGAGATCCTGGAACGGGCACTGGGGCGGGACGACCCGTCCACAGTGAAGGATTGGATCTGGCTGGCCGGAACGGCGGAATCGGCGTGGCGGCAGATCCAACAGAGCACAAGACGACGGGACCAGGCGAGGGACCGGCCGAGGGAGAGGACCCCCGAGGAGAGACGGAGCGGTCGACGGCAGTCCACCGGGAGGCGAGAGGCGACCAGAGCCCCGAATCTGTGCTTCCGATGCGGAGGCAGAGGCCACCGAGCGGCGCAGTGCCCGACGGAGCGGGAAGGCGCCCCACCACGGCCCGAAGTCAAAACCCCGCGTGCGAACGGGAAAAGGACCGGTGACCGACCGCGGAAGGGGGCAGTGGCGGCGGTGACCGAGAAAGGACGCGGGGGTAGGTCGACCCCGGAGACAGCATCCTCCGGAGAGGACTCGGAGCCGGCGGGAAACGAGGCGCGCTCGCACTGAACGGCGTCCCAGTGCGAGCAGGGGAGTCGAGGCGCACGGACCCAATAGGAGACGAGGACTGCCCACCGTTCCGGGTGAGGATACACGTCCGGGGGGTGAGATCCGGAGGGGAGGCGCAGCTACGGGCGCTACTGGACTCGGGCTGCACCCACTGCTTGATGCACCCAGCGGTGGTCTCGGGGCTCGGGCTACAGCTGAGGCGCCTCCGGGAGCCCATTTCATTCAGCCAGTTAGATGGCACGCTGGCAGGGGGGCCAGCTCAGTATTACACCGAGCCGGTCCAGATGACGATCGGGAGTCACCGGGAAGAACTGAGGTTCGTGGTGGTCCCGGTGGCCGACTACGCGGTGGTACTCGGCTTGGCGTGGCTGCGGCGGCGGAACCCACGAGTCGACTGGACGGCGGAGGCAGTGCGGTTCGGGGTCGACAGACCGGCGAGGGGCGAGAGCAGAGGGGACCGAGCCGTGGAGACGGAGGCAGCCGCAACCACCGGCGGACAAGCGGAGGGTCCGGGACACCGGGAGACGGGGCGAGAGCAGATGGGGCCCGAGACCCGGGCGGCAACAGCAGCAGCAGCAGCGCCGGGACCCCGGAGACCCGCCACGATCCCGAGGCGAGGGAGGCAGCGGCGACTGGCGAGGCGACCGCAAAGCGAGGGGCCGGACCCGGGGAACCCCCGACGGGCGGCGGAATCCCGAGGCAGTATCGAGACCTGGCAGCAGCGTTCGGGGAGAAGGAGTCCGACCAGCTCCCACCACACCGGCCCAGTGATTGCGCCATCGAGCTAGAGCCAGGAGCGACGCTGCCTAAGCCGAAAATGTACTCCCTGTCGAGGAGGGAGATGGGGGCCCTGCGCGAGTTCATAGACAAGAACCTAGCGCGGGGATTCATCCAACCCGCGAAGTCACCATTAGCGGCCCCGGTGTTATTCCGGGAGAAGAAGGACGGCTCGCTCCGTATGTGCGTAGACTACCGGGGGCTGAACGCAATCAGCACGGAGTACAAATACCCCCTCCCCCGATGAAGGACTTGATGTCGCATCTGTCGAAGGGGAGGGTGTTCACAAAACTGGACTTGCGCGAAGCCTACTTCAGAGTTAGGATCCGCGCAAAAGATGAGTGGAAGACGGCGTTCAACACCCCGCTCGGAAGCTACCAGTTTTCCGTGATGCCGTTCGGATTAAAAGGGGCCCGGGGGTATTTATGCAGCTAATAAATGAGGTGCTGCACGACCTACTCTACCGGGGCGTCCTGGTCTACCTGGACGACATCCTCATCTACACCGAGACCCTGGCGGAGCACGTGAGCCTGGTGCGCACGGTGCTCCAGAGACTGCTGAAGGCACAGCTGTACGCAAAGCTCTCGAAATGCGAGTTCCATCGAGAGCAACTAGACTACCTCGGCTACCGAATATCCAGCCGGGGAATTGAGATGGACCCGGCGAAAGTAAGGGATGTCCTGGGCTGGGAAGCGCCGCGAACCCGGAGGCAACTCCAAAGCTTCCTAGGGTTTGCGAACTTCTATCGTCAGTTCATCCCGAACTTCGCCCAAATCGCCCTTCCCCTAACCGACCTGCTAAAAACCAAGGGCACTGGGAAACCCCCAAGCCCAGCATGGCACTCGCGTGGACTGCAGAATGCCAGGGGGCGTTTGAGGAACTAAAACAGCGGTTCACCGCGGAGCCGATCCTGCGCCATCCCGACCCAGACCGGCGGTTTATAATCCAAGTGGATGCATCAGACGTGGCAACGGGAGCAGTCCTGCTCCAACCCAGCCCGGAGGGCCATCCACCCGTGCGCCTACGCCTCCCACAAATTCACCGAGACGGAGAGGAGGTGGATGGTGTGGGAGAAAGAGGCGTACGCGGTCAAGTGGGCGCTGGCCACGTGGAGGCATCTACTGGATGGGGCAACTGAACCGTTCGAGGTGTGGACGGACCATAAGAACCTCGAGGCCCTGAAGACCCCGCGTAAGCTATCCCCCAAACAGGCACGGTGGTCCCAATACTTCGGGAGGTTCAGGTTCACACTGAAACACATCCCCGGGAAGCGCAACTTCTTAGCGGATGGACTGTCTCGCATGCCCCAACACGCCAGCCTACGGGAGGAGATCGTGGACTCCGTCATCCCCGCCAGCAGGCTGGCTGCAAAGGCGGTGACCCGAAGCCAGACCAAGGGGGAGCGACGGGATGCGGCGTCTGAAGTAAGGCAAGAGTTCGCGGAGGCGGCGGAGCGGGACGGTTGGCTCAAGCAGAACCGAGAGGCGCTAACCGGCCAAGAGGGGTTGTGGTGGCACGAAGGAAAGCTGTACGTGCCCGAGGGTTGCCGACGGGAGGTCATGGAGAGAGCCCACGACAGCCGGAGCGCGGGGCATTACGGCTTCGTAAAGACACTCCACTTAATCCGGCGGCAGTTTTGGTGGCCCACGCTCCGGAAGGACGTGGAGGCGTACTCGGGGGTTGCCCGGTGTGCGCAACAGCGAAAGGAGCCAAAGGCAAACCTAGAGGCCTACTCCAGCCGGTAGCGGAACCCGACGGCCCTTGGCAAGAGGTCGCCATGGACTTCATAGTGGAGCTCCCGGAGAGTAAGGGGAAGACCGCCATTTGGGTGGTCACGGACTTATTCTCCAAACAAGCGCACTTTGTAGCGTGCCGGCGAGTCCCCACGGCCGAGGGGCTGGCGAGACTGTTCGTGCAACATGTCTACCGACTCCACGGCGCACCTCGACGTATCGTCAGCGATCGGGGCGGCAACTTCATCGCGCGGTTCTGGCGGGAGTTCCTGAAGCGGGTGGGGACGAAACAAGCCCTATCCTCCGCGGCGCACCCACAGACGGACGGAGCCACGGAACGCCTGAACGGGGGGCTCGAACAGTACCTGCGCTGCTACGTGGGGCACCAACAGGACGATTGGGCGGAGCTACTACCATTCGCGGAGGTGGCATACAACAACGCCGTCCACAAGAGCACCGGGTTCTCTCCGTTCAAAGTAGCCACCGGGAGAGATTTCGTCCCCATGCTGGAGCTGCCTCAGCCGGAATCCCAGATCAACTCCCTGGACGCCTGGTTCGCCCAAATCGACGAGACCCGGCGAGCGGCGCACGCGGCATTGCAAAGAGCCAAAGCCGACTACAAGAAGCACGCGGACCGCAAGAGGCTCCCCGAGGAAAAGTGGAAAGTGGGGGACCAGGTGTATCTGTCAACCAAAAACCTAAAGACGCACCAGGCATCGAAAAAACTCAGCCCGAGGTTTGTGGGGCCGTTCCCCATTTCGGAGGTCATCAATCCGGTGACCGTCAGGCTGACGCTCCCGAAAAGCCTCGGGAAGATCCACCCGGTGTTCCATTGCAGCCTGCTAAAGTTGCACAAGCCGGGGAACGCCTGGCACAAGGCGGAGGGAGTACCACCACCCATCATGGTCGGGGGGGAGCAGCATTTCGAAATCAACCGGATACTGGACGCCCGGAGGCACAAGGGGCAGACCCAGCTCCTAGTGCAATGGAAACATTTCCCCAAGTCCCACAGCGAATGGGTGAGTAAAACCCACATAAGGGCGCCGGACCTAGTGCGGGACTTTACAGCAAATACCCCGGGAAGCCGAAATAGGACCGAGGGGGGGGAGTTGTCGTCAGGGGGGCGGCATGTCAGGTTCGGTCAGCACGAGGCTTCAGGGAAGCACGGGGTTGCAGGGAAGCTCGCAACCAGACCACGCGGAATCCACCGGCGGTAGCTAGCGGGGAAAAGAGGAACCGAAAGCGCCGCTAATTAACGAGCCACCTGCGGCCAGCTAAACAGGAAAACCGCAGCGGAAGCTTTTAACTATGAACTGATAACGGCGCGAGCAAGCAAGGAACGGGGCCGCAGGGCAGCGAAACAAGATCGCAACGCAGCACAGAACCCGCGGGTCTGCACGTAGCAGGGAGGGACCAACCCAGCCGGAGGGGGACTGGCAATCAAGGACAATGGACTCTGACCGACCCTGCCATCATGAACGATCAGGGGGGACATTGGGGGGCCTAATAGCCCACAGCCGCAACGCGATCACGAGGCGGGAAAAAGCGCGGGAAGGGGGGAATATAACAAGTGATGCAATTGTACCAAGCCAGTCCTGGCTTTGCTTGTGACTACTACGTTACGCATGAGTAAACCTTCTATGTGAACCACACGTGTCACGAGAGTTTCTCTGTCGAACGGGGCAAATCTCACATAGTGTATTTGCACTTGAATTCTGGAGAAATTCATTTCCCTTTCCTTATGGAAAACATGGTGGAGATAGTGGACCGAGAAGGCGCTTTACTTCACCAGCAAAAGACACCAGCACCCTCTTGTGTTGACTTTTGAGCCGACCTAGCAAACAAATACAATATTGGTATCAAGGACATGCTTCTGCAGAGATTGAAAAGGGTGTTGCCTGCAGGCTTTCCCATTTCCAAGTAACCCCATAAGACATCTTCTCATCAATAAACCTCACTGACAGGGCTGCTGGAAATATATTAGCTGCAGCCCATTGTAAATTGTCTACTGTAAATTGTACTGTTACAATATCCCATTGCTAGATTTGATTTTGAAAACTGGTTCAAAACGACTGTGTCCTAGAGAATGGTGGGGACAGCTGGCCTGAGAGCTCTCAGGGGCTGAAATGCTGGAACACAAATTGAGATGAAATGGAGGAATATAAGAAATAAGGACTAATTCAGTCTCAATTTCATTAGGCTCATTCCTCATCCTTCTAGTAGCTGCTGCTGTTATGTTATTGTTGGTCACACAGTCAGCCAGATGTTTAGACTGGATTTGGCATTGTTATCCACCTATCAAGTCCTACCCAAGGACCTGGGATAGGCAGATGTTGTTGTTTGATGGTGTTAAAGGTATTGCCGCAGGATGTAAGTGGTTCCAAGTACAGCTACCTTTTGCAATTGACTGACAGTGATTTTGTCAGTGCCGATGGTCTTCAAGTGGTACTCCAGATGTTTTGGGATTGCACCCAAGGCTTCTATTACTGTTGGCGCTACCTTTGTTTTCTTTTGCCACAGTTCTATTTCTATGTGCAGGGATGATGATGACGATGATGATGATGATGATGATGATGATGATGATGATGATGTTGATGATCGTAACAAGTTTGTTCATTGTAATGAAATGTAGACATACTTATAATGTGACAATAACAGACAAACATTTTGTTATTGAACTAATATGAAATATTCATAGTGCTAATGTTTGCATTTCCTTCATTTCCTTCCTTATACAATAGTTTAATCAAGTACCAGGTTCCAATTTCAGAACCAAATAATTACATTATTCCACAGTATTCCAGCAAAGTTGTTTTAAAATATTATAATCCCATAATTTTATTTATGGAATTTCATGGGAAAAGTGCTATGGACTTTTTATTAATCTACCATATATTTCTGAGCATATAATTCCTATTTCATATTTATCAATTCTAATAAGAGTTTTGAGTTCTTAAAAAAGTATTTCTTCTTCCCTTAAAATGTATGTATTCTAGTAATTCAATCAATGTTGTTCTTGATAAGTATTCCATAGTGAATGTTTCACTACTTTCCATTAATGTCCATTAATATTTTAGCTGCGGTAAAGAGATGCCAAGATACTTCTCACTGCTTATCTAATGCTTTTGTACAAATAGATTTACAGCATAACAGCTGGATTGAGGGGAATCTCATATCTAGCATTAAATTACTAAATCTTTTGTCCTTCTTTCAAGAGTCTGTCACTTGTCACCTGGCTTTCATTGGCTACTTATGCCAGGGTTTCTCAATCTCAGCAACTTTAAACTGAAGTCCACACTTTAAGTTGAAGTCCGCAATTCTTAAAGTAGCTGAGGTTAAGAAAATCTGACATGCTATAGATATAGTTATAGATAGGCTATTCTGGGAGTTGAAGTCCACACTTCTTAAAGTTGTTGATGTTGAGAAACTCTGACTTATGCTACAGATATAGGTAGAGTGACTAGTGAGCCTCTAAAGACATACCAATTATTTACCATTTGTTCTGCAGCTCTTTTTCACTATGCCAGTTTTTAGAAACAGTGAGGTACCAATAGAAGAGAATACATGTAGTCCAGGGTCGAACTGTGGAGTCCTGGGTGTTCTCTGAGCTTGATTGTTTGTTTGAAGACATTTCATTACTCAACTAGGTAACATTATGAGGCACTGATCAAATAACCAAGCTCAGAGAGCACCCAGGACTCCACAGAGAGGTATAGCATGTAAAGAAGATGGTAGGTCATGTTTCCCTTCCTTGTCGGAAGGCTATCCATGTTGTACCACAATATGTACTAGCAGAAGCAGGTTTTCCTGTAGAGAAAAGAATATCTTGTAATAGCTAAGCTAACATGGGTATATGAAATATCCAACAGGGTTGTACACAAAGTATTCATAGCAAAGTGTACTAGCATAAAAGCAGTTGCATCCTCTGGAACAGTTGCTTTGTAGTTTTATGCATCCAAAGAGAATACATCCATTTGGACTGCAACTGAAGTGGAGTGGCTGTGCATATGTATGCACGGGCACATACAGTAGTGGCAGCCTTCAAAGCAGCTATGACAATCTTCTGCAGACACAGCTGCTTTAATGAGGAAGAAGAGGACTCATTCACGCCAATGTGCTTTGTGAAGTACCTCTTAGGAATGCTTCGCACACCCACATGTAGAAGAGGTCCCAATAACAACTGTGTTAACTAATTAACAGTACAGACCCATAAAACAATATTAGCAATATAAGTTAAAAATTAATAATGATAATCATTATTTAAAAGAAGGGGAAAAGGCATGGAAAATTATAACTATAACATTTTATGTCTGTCTCTTCTGTTATTTCAATTAATATTTTGAAATCTTCCAAATATATATATATATATATATATGAGAAGTTTTTAAAGCCAACCAAATAATAATAATAATAAGTGGCTTGGGTGCAATCCCAAAACATCTGGAGTACCACTTGAAGACCACTGGCATTGACAAAATCATCAACACTCAATTGCAAAAAGCAGCTTTACTTGGAACAGCTTACATCCTGCAACAATACCTTTAACACCATCAAACAACAACAGCTGCCTATCCCAAGTCCTTAGGAAGGGCTCAATAGGTGGATAAAAATGCCAAATCCAGTCTAAACATCTGGCTGACTGTGTGACCAACAACAATAATATTGTTTAGGATTATCCAATGTAGATTGGGTCCCTACATGGAAAAAGAAATGCCAGATGTTCAAGATCCATGCTAGATAATTGAGAAAGCCAAGAGAGAAGTCAGTATGTGCTTCATTGATTATAGAAAAGCCTTTGATTGTGTTAATTATGTCAAACTCTGATGTATTTAGAAAAATGGGAATCCCAGAACATCTCATTGTCCTCATGCAAAACATACTCAGGTCAGGAAGCCACAAAAGATGGCAAAACAGATTGGCTCCAGGTTGGCAAAGGAGTGCAACAAAGCTGTGTACTCTTTCCTTATTTATTCAACCTATATGCAAAATATATACTAAGGAAAACTGGATTGGAAGAAGATGAGAAGTTTATAATGCTGGGGAAAGTGGAATGAAAGAGAAGAAGATAACAAGCAGCAAGGTGCAGGGACTCAATTACAATAGTAATGGGTGCACCATTGGAAGACCTGAAGGACAGAAGGAAACCATGGAGATAATCATGGAGATAATCTTTCTGTGTAGTCACTAACAGTCCAGCAACTTGATGGCACATAATCAATCAACCAAACATACAAATAAACAAACCAAAGTTACAAAGAGAGAAAAAGGGTATCCCTAGCAAAATCTCACACTTTGGGAAGTTCAGAGGGCTGAGGTGAGGAGGCTCAGCTATTGCAGCACTGACATTGTGGAACAGCCACATTGTGGAGATCAAACTAGCTCCCTCTTTGCTGGCCTTCCAAAAGTGTCTGAAAACTCAGCTGTTTCAGACAGCCTTTCCCCTGCTTAGCTTTGTAATGCTTTGGGGTTGCCATCTTTTTCTTCCCTTCATATTGTGTTTTTATTTTTGTATTTTGTGTTGTATTTTTTCTTTGTGAGTCACCAAGAGTAGTGCGTTCAGTCAAAAGAAACCTAAGCAGCTCATGAAAGAAATAAGCCATAAATGACTATACAGAAATGCATAAAAATATCAGCACTTCTAGATGATGATGATGATGATGATGATGATGATGATGATGATGATGATGATAGCAACATCATCATCAACAACATACAGCCATCAACAGTGCTGACCTATATCCTCAGTACATATAATATCAACTTCTCCATATTTCAGTCCCTGAATGCCCCCCTAAATGACCAGGTTTTCACTAACTTTCCCAACATTAATAGTAAGAAGGCTGATCTTATCTCACAGAGGGGAGCTGGAGCAACCAACGGGCACTTCCAAGTCTTCCCCACCATACCTCACAGGGGATGGGGACTCTTAGCATGGTTTCTCTCTCAAGGCACCTTGGGTGTGCAGATTTACTTGGAACAGTCTCACCAGATACCCAGACCCTGGGTGATGCTGGACTTTATAAGTTTACTAGCATCTTAAACTGTAGCTGGAAATAAACTGGCTTCTGTATTATGTGACAATATCAGGACATTCATATTAGTATACATTGCATTCTGTACCAGCTAAAGCTTCTGGGGATCTTCTGAGTCAATTCCATATGTTGCGGTCCATTGGGAAGGTCACAAGGTTATAAACATTTTTGGGCCAAATTATGTCAAAGGCTCATCCACAGAAAGATGTATGGTTTATGTCTCCCTTCAGTCATCAGAACTCTTGGAGAGCAACAATAGAGTGACACCCCGCCTCGCCCCCACCCCAACAATGGCTATCACACAGACCTTCCAATACTCCAGGTCTATATCAAAATTTAATCTGAAGAGAGTTTCGGGAGCTTCTATATTCTGAGGCTACATTAACTCCATATTATATCAGTGATATGGACATCTGTCAGTTAAGATGTTCATGCCATCCTTCAAGGCCAGCAGGTAAACTTTAGTGAGTTGCAAGTGGGCAATATAAATTATTAAGTAATCATTCCTAAATTCCCACACCACTCCCTGGGGCAAAACAATGTGTCCTTTGTGCTTGACAGTCACACAGCAAGCATGAGGCTTCAAAGGAAAATCTCCAGAAACTGGCAGAAAATGTAGGCAGTGATTCCCCACCACCAATATCCTCCTTGAAATAAATAAGTCTTCTGGCACTATCTGGTACTCAGCATTCCTTATTACCGCACCTACTTTCTAGGCTCACACCCTGGGTTGTGGCTCAGGAACTTGGAGGTAGTTTGCCTCTAGCCCAGCAGGGTGCAGCTGGCTGGACACAATACCAGCGGCAGACCGCCTTCGTGTAGCTCCATCGCCCTCATGGCTTGCTCTTCCTATTATTTTTAGTGGTTCAAAAGACCTTTACAGCTTTCAGAGTTTCATGACAAGCTTTAAGGATATTCGTATTAGAGCAGAAAGAATTGGCCACTGATTTCCTTAGCAAGGCCAGTTGCCTCAGCATGTGCTATATTCTTGCCACTAGATGGAGAAGCACACTACACAATTATGTCCTTGAATGGGTTCTCTCTTCATATTTTTTTGTTTCTAGGCATTAGTGTGCAAACAGAAAATACAGAAGGTTCCATCACCGTTATGGACTAAGAGCTGACATCGCAATATGCTGCACAATATGAGTGGCATGGCCACAGTAAGGTGAGTGGGTTGGTCCAAGGTGATTTGTGGCACACCAGGCTAAGTGCAGGCTGCTAATTCTTACTTGGTTCCTCTATGACACTCAATCTGTGTAGTTTGCAGCATCTGGAGGAAAAGGACGTATGTGTCAGTTTTCTTCAATCTAATATTCTTAGGTTACAACCCCCATAATTCATGTCTGAAACTGTTGCCAAAAAGGTGAGCCATGCTCAAGCATTTCTGCAATGAACTTTTATGCAGATAGTGTCTGTTACGAAAATCAGGAGATCTCACAAAGTTCTTATTCATATCTCAGTTCTGGCATGAAATCACTTGATGACTTCAGATCCATGCACTGACTGGCTCTCTTAAGCTGCTTCAGTAACACTTACAGACCAGAGGTAGTTATGCCAGCTCAATGGCATGGTTCCTTCCCATAGTACTTTTGATCTTACACATCACCACTATCCCACATGTGGTGGGACCCAGACCTGCAATGGAATGTAGGCCCTGGAGGATTGGTGAATTCATGTTATTTATCCAACTTACAGGGCATCTTTCTAAAAATGTTCACAAAGTGAACAAAAAATTGGAGAAGAGGAAACATCTGTGATGCTTGGTGGCATTTGTGCTATGGAGACATCATTCAAATGTAGATAAAAACATTTCAAACATACATTGTTCAGGTATAAGGCTAGATTCTTGGGATAGGCAGTCTCATTATAAGATCCCCAAACTTGACACATTATGAGAAAAAAGTTTAGCTTTTCCAACAACAAACCAGGAATTTACTGTCATTACCCTGGAATATCTGATCTAAATCATAAGCAGGTCTACAGAAGTTCTGGGTGTGCTTTTTATGAAATATTAATTAAAACTGGTGGAATATGAGCTATTATTTTCACCACTTAGTTAGAATTTGGGAGTGGGGAGGATGATTTATTCACTAACATACCAGTCTATCTCTCCAGAGTGGATGAGAGATCATTGGAACTGGAAGTCAACACATCTGGAGGAAACGGTTGAAGAAAGGATGCTCTGGAATAGTGACTGAAAATTTTAAGTCTATGATAATCTCTCTCTCTCTCTCTCTCTCTCTCTCACACACACACACACACACACATGCGCACACACAAAATCTCTTTCACACATACACTTTTTTTCTTGCAGGATTAACATGCATAAAAACTTGTTATTTAATTGGTAGGATTATTATAAAGCGGTTTGAATGGGCAGGCACTTAAACAGAATTTGATAGGAGTCATTCTCTCTTAGGCAAGATTGACATCTAATTTATGATGGATGCCTTCTGCTCCAGAGAGTGGTTACTCCTATCATCTTCCTTTTGTTAAGATTGCATTAGAGCCTCTGTCTTTCTAATATATCCCAGTGGTCCTTTCATTTCTTGGCATAGGACAACAGGAATCTTTCAAAAGTATTAAGGCAGAAACAATGAGTAGCTTGGATTATAAAGTCCCATGAGTGTAGGATTACCAGGTATCTGAACAGGCAGAGGAGGACACAGACAATTGGAAACAATAAATTGATGACTTTGATTTGAGGCAAGACATTGTGTAATTTCAATGCTAACTGGAAACCTTTTTTGGACTTTTTGCAGGAAACAGAAAAAAATAAAATTATGTTGTATGGATTTGACCATTAGAAATAATATGGGTTTATAGAAATAACGGAAGTTATGTTGTAAACTTAGAGTAAGAGTTTGATGTATACTGTTACTTGTATCTGTTGCAAGGAAGGTCGGAAGTCATTTTTTTTTCTTTTCTTGCTTTTCACACTTTTAATCTTGACTATCTCTTTTTTCTAATCTTCCTTCCTTCCTTCCTTCCTTCCTTCCTTCCTTCCTTCCTTCCTTCCTTCCTTCCTTCCTTCCTTCCTTCCTTCCTTCCTTCCTTCCTTTTTTTCTTATTAGTTCTTGTTAGTTTTTACTATTTTTCTTTTAAAATTTAATAAAGTTAGTTTAAAAACAAAAAAGGAAAGGAGGATATAGGAGAGGAAAGCAGGACACACTAACTGTTTAACTTTCCTGGCATCCGCAATAAAAATTACTGTGAAAAACTGCAAAAACAAAAACAAAAAGTGCTTAGGCCTACATGTATATGAAATTACTTGTTCTGGCTTCAGAAAGACTGGTTTTTCAATTGCAGGAATGTGCTAGAGTGGGTTAGGAGGCAAAAGCCTTCAGTGTGTAACTGATTAAGACCTTGTCAGTTTCAGGCAGCAGCACAAAGGGGAGAGTACTAATCAACCAATTAAGGTCATGGAGCTGAGCTAATTACCTTGCCCTTAGTGCTTATTAGGGAAGTGCTATATAGTGGAGAAAAGCTGCTCAGGAAGAGATACTCAAAAACCCGGGCAATATTTGATTTGAAGACTATGCCTGCCTGATGGAAGACATGAGGAAAAACACGTCCTCCTTTTTGGAGGTCTAGTAACCCTACATAAGTCAAACTTTGCTCATGGAGAGCTTCCTTAGCAGAAGGTAGAGGGAGATGCAATTTTCACATTTTCCCACATTACTATAGCTTCTGGAGCAGAGGCCTGCAGCAGGGAGAAGAACCGGTGAAAATAATTCCCTTCCCTTTTTTAGCCAGTGTGATCTTCCTCTGAAAAAGAATTCTTCCGGAAGCTGTCTTTCTGCCCATGAAAAAGTAGAGCTGCCAGATCAGAGCTGCAAAAATCTAGCTAACTACTAAACCAGTGTTTCTCAACTTTGGCAACTTTAAGATGCACGGACTTCCAGAATTCCACAGCCAGCATCTGGAAGTTGAAGTCCATGCATCTTAAAGTTGCCAAGGCTGAGAAACACTGTATTAGGACTTCCGGGGAAGAAATGGCAAACTGAAGACCGATCCGCAACTGCGACAGAATGAGGGGCCAGCAAGTAGACTGGCTCTTCACAATTCCTCTTCAGACAAGGAGAGGACTTGAGATCACCCATAAGTGCTCTATACAGTTGCTCCTCACAAGGTGACCACAAGACAGTGGTCTCTGGTGGCTTTAGAGCTCTGGGAGATGAGGGAATAGCCATCTTGCTCAAACCATGGTTGGTGCCTTTAAAAGGACATTGGGTTCACATACTTCCTTTTCTAATTACTTTTGGAAATTGCTTGTTAACTGGTTTTCAGCTATTAGGAATATTTGGATCAACAAGTCTGAAAACATCAGGTGAGTTTCCTTCAATTGTTGGTGAAAGAAGTTTTAAATACAAGTTTAAGGACTTAAAAATAATAATAATTGCGGAGGGGGGGGGGAATAAACAGCAAAAGGGTGATTAGAACTTGATTTTGGAAAGTTACAAACAGACTAAGCATCCAGATGGATTTGAAATAAGATTTTGGAATTAATTATAAGAATCCTTCTCATGGGAAAATGCTTTTGTTTTGAATTCCTTTAAAAAAAACATGATGATGGGACTTTGAAGGTTGGACACTAGAGGGAACAAAAAGGATCTAAAGGAGAAGAACACTCAAATTTGACTTACTAATACAGAATGAAGCAAAATATTTTAACATTGGACATATTGAAGGATATTTTTGAACAATGGACTCAGAAGTTAATTTTAAGAATGTCTACCTCCATAGATAGACTGCGTTTAAAAAATGTTGTGGAAGAGGAACAAGTTTTACCTGACAAGATTGAGAGTGATCTGAAAGTGGATTTAAAAATGACAGGCTACAAGAATGACATGGAAAAAGATGTTACATTGGACATACAAAAGAAACTGGCTGATGCCTTAATAATTAAAGGGATATACAAATAACAAACCAAGAGAGTGACCTGGATAATTTTTCTATATTGAATTTACAAAAGAGACTTGTTAAAGTTCTAAAGAATTTTGTGAGCAGGGACAAATTAAAAATGAAAAGAAATCAAGTTCGAGGGCATTATTTGAAGGGACTAAAGATTAAGATTGTTAAAAGTAAAAGAAAGGAATATAAAGTTGGTTTATTTGATCAAGGTTAAAATAGATATGTTATCTCTGGTAACCTTAATTTGCTGACATCAGGACTGAAATGATGAAGTTTTTAAGGATTTGCTTATAGATAAGAGATGGGTTATGGGAAGAAGAGATCATTTATTGTATTTTAAGGGAAGGTGATAAGTTACTAAAATTGTTTATACTTGTGATGAAGGGGGAAGTCATTTCTTTATTTCTTTTCTTTTTCTTTACTATATTCTTATTTTTTCTTTTCTATTTTTTCTCTTCTACACCTTCTATTTTTTCTTTTTATTCTTTTGTGGGTTTTTTTAGTTTGTATTGATTTTTATTGTTGCAATTGTAACTTTTAATAAAATTACTATAAAGAAGAGAAACACTGTACTAGATGGTAGCAAATAATTAGATGACTGTGCTGCCATCTAGGCTCCCTGAATGTTTGCCAACTGCCTCTGGTAGTCCTAGCTCCAAGCCTTTTCTTTTAAATAGAAGGCTATCAAATGACACACCATCTTCATTTTTCTTGGCAGCTAGTCACCTTGCTCACTCTTCCTAATCTTTCTACACTAGCCAGAGGTGAAGAGTTGCACTTCAGTGTCTCTGTTGGAACCAGATCTTTAGCCTTTAAGAAGGGGACCAGCATTTTTAAATTAAACTTGGAAATAATACACTGCAGTAGTTGGATCAATGCTTTCTGAAAGGATCAAATGACTATTGTGGATTGTTAGGCTGGTTTGCCTCTAGAGTTTTATGACATTTTTTGGAGCAAAAAACTTTTGAGTCTCTACTTATGAAGTCTCTGAACTGTCCTCTACTAACCCTGGTCCGTACTGGCTGAGGATGTATATTTAGCAAGATCTTTCTATTTCAAGAAAATTGATCTAACTTAGGATATGGTAGAACTGCGTGTGATCCTATTCTAACCCTAATCCTTTGTTATGGACCTTGGTGCTCTGACCACTATTGCTGAAAATTGGAGATATAATTGCCTGACATTCTGAGAGACCACCTATCTCCAATTGTTTCTGCCCACCTTGGACATTCAGGCAGAATGGGTGTGCTCCAGGTCTCTTCAATTAAACATTGCCACCTTGTGGGATCGAGAAAGTGTGCTTTCTCTGTTGCTGCCCTGCCCTCTGGAATAGGATCCACCCAAAGGAGAGGGTAGATACAGATGGTGCCCACTCTCCCAGGGTTCCAGAAGACCCTTCAGGCCTAGCTCTGTTCCCAGGCCTGGAGTTAATGTGTTTCTGGGGGCCGTGTTGTGTTTTTATTGTTAGGGTTGCTTTAATTCTGGGCTCTCCCCCCTCCCCCGTTTTTAACAGATTTAACTGCATAGTTGGATTTTGTAAGCCACCCAGAGTCTATTGGGGGGGGGGGGAAGGCATAATAAATTGTCATCATTGTCATCATCATCATCATCATCATCATCATCATCATCATCTTCATCCAGTATAACAATTTATTCCTTTACTTTGGATCCAGTTCCATATTTTTTCTTTTTTTCTTTTTGGCCTGCCCCACTCTCAGACAAATACCCTTATTTAAACTTAAGTACCAACTTGATATATGGAAAATGCTATTGTATGTATTATTTCACATCTTTCTGCCTCATTCATCAGTCAATAAACGTGTAAGGTTTTAAAGAAAGAAAGAAAGTCTACAAGCAAGTAACTCATAAAATAAGAACGAGAATCCAAACAAATTGCTCAATGATTGCATCCATATAGATAAAAGAGCAGGAATTGCTGTTGCCACTTCTGATACTTTGTTTACATGCCTGGAATTGTTAATGGGATGAAACGAATGTAAAGGTTTAGGAAAATAAAAGGGTTTCAACTGAAATCTACAGGTCAATGAGATGGGCATCACATAGTAGAGTATTCACAACCTGAATACCATGAAGAACACCCTGATTAGATTTGTACCTCTCTAGCTTCTGAAGGCAGAGACAATCTGAAAGAATTGTCAATTCCTGTAGAAGCAGAAGATAATAAGCCCAAACTGTTCCCACCCTAACTACTGCAAAGGTATACTAGCCAGTGCCCAGGCTATCTCCAACTGCTTTATCTCTGTTAATATGGGAACACACTTCTGGTGAATAATGAATGCCCTAGAAGTATTTGTGATGTGTTTGTTTCCTGTGTAATCCTCAACGTATTTTACAGATCTTCACATGAGAATTCATTCAACAATTGCTTAGTCACATTTAACCCTTTCTTCCAACAAACATAAGAAAAGTTGTAGAGGCGATAACACATACTGAGCAAATTTACCTGTTGAAGATCAGTAAAACAAGAACAGTTTAAGTAATTATGTTTTTTCACAATTTTAGCATAATCAGCCTGTAATTCTTACAGCCTCCATTATGTGTCTGTCTACTGCCAACAGAAAAGTTGCACACTGAGCACACGTAGCTGGGAATCCTGGGAATTGCAGTCTCAACAAATCCAAAAATTGGTAAATAGAAAAGCTGAGCTGGGTCTGTGTCGTGTTGTAGCAGCAGCCACGGTTGGCGGATGGTCTTATGTTTCATGATTCACAAGTTATGCCTCTATTCCACCATTCCCGTCATACCTAATGATGCAAATATCACTGAGAGAGAGATCCAAAATAATTGCAGACCTAAATGGTTTGTGCCCCTATATTTCACCTACCCTACCGTCGTGGCACTGTTCTACTAAGCTGTAAGTATAAAAAACAAAGGAAATCAATGTGTTAAAAAAATCACTATGTAATTGCTTTCAATGAACCTGTCACTAAAGAGCTCCTAATGAGAATGACCTTTCGAAGCCAATTAGTCTTGGTGGAACAGCATAATCACATTTAAATAATGTTTTCTTCTTTAACTAAAAGTCCAAAGGAAGCCCTTTGTCAATATGCACATTTAAAGAGCACATGCTCCCCAACTGCTCCATTCCTGCGTCGTCTCTCACCCTCCTGGGCTGAGCCAGCCACTTGGTGGCCATCCAACGAAACTGAGTTGGAGAGGACAGTTGTTGGTGCTCATGGGAGTTCATATTTCTTCTACTACTCAAAATGCCTTTCTTTAGAGAAATAATGTTTACAGTACAAGAAGCTAAATGAAGATTCACCAGAATCAGCAGCATTTGCAGAATCTTGCTGCTTTCATCAGAATGGCAAAACCACCATTGTGTCATTGGGCTACAAGCCTCCTCCCCTTGGGGGGATAAATGATATCATGACACCCATAGAAAAGGATCTAGGCTTGCGTCCATGACACCCAGCTGCTTTCACCGGTATGACCTCCCTTCTTCAGTCCTCAAAGGGGATGCCTCCGGCCAGAATAACTTCGGTACGAACTTTAGGGTTGGGCAGAGCTTTGGATTTCATCTCCAAAAGGAGCTTCAGAGCATGTGGAACACAGCTACAGTATACTGCCATTAAAGTGGCCATGCTTTTTTTCTGGGATCATGAGAAACATGACAAACAGCAGAAGCCTAAAAAAAGACAAGTGACTCTACTGAAGAATCCGTTCAGTTAAAGCTGTGCAGCCCTAGAAATTATTAGAGTTGTGTAGCAACTTTTGGAAGACATGGCTATGTTCCCATGCATGCACACTGGAGTGTTAGGGGCATGATGTGCTTAATGTTTTGTCTAGACTGGTTTGGTTTCTTGGCTGCTGTGTGTATTGCTGCATTTTATATTATGCTTCATATTGTTTTTAAAGGTTGTGAGCTACCCTGAATCGCTATTCTGAGATGGACAGCCATATAAATTGAATAAATAAATAATTGCATACATATTTACACACATCCTAGACAAAAGCACCCAAATCAAAAAGTTGTTTTAGAGTACACAGGTGCGTTGATGTAGTACCTGTATGCATCTCTTTAAGGCAGCTGCATCTTTTCCTGGGGTTCCTGGGGTTGTATAGCCAACTTCTGGAGTTGCAGCGTCATCTTGGTTTAAGGAGTCTGGGTACCCCTGCAAAGTGCTTCAAAGTCCTTTTCTGTTTTTGAATATGAAGTGCTGCACAGCTCTATAAGCTATCACTACAATTAGGAATTGCCTTCTAGATGTTTAATGCATCCAGAAAAATACTAGGGTTCAGTATTATCTAACTGGTAACAAATTTTATACAAGGTGGGTAGAACCTCATGTGTGTTTTAATCCTGTAAGCTGCCCAGAGCTATCTGTGTGAGATGGGGTGGCTAAATAAATCATATAAATAAATATGGGGACTTTCTAGATGTGACAGCAATATTTTCCCTCAGGCCCACCTGGTTTGGCCAGGGTGAAAGATCTGGAAGGTCCTAAGCTTAGAGCCTGTAAGAGATTCTTAGCTGAGACTGATCCATAAGTAGAAGCAGATCCATTCTATTTCCAAACAAAATTTGACTGCATTTGCAAACTTCTACCCCTCTCTTTCAGTAAGAAATTGGAGGTACTCTCCCGTGGAGCATTTCCATCCCATCAGGGAGTATGTGGATCTGTGAATTGCAGGCCTCTGTGAATGGGAAAAATCTTACTTATTGGTCACTCCAATCACAACCGATTCTCCGTCATGATCAGAATGTGTCGGTTTAGAATCAGGATTGAGTCTAGGTTTTTATTCATACTTCATTCTATTTTGTTTTTTGCTTGTTTGTTTTTAAGAACAAATTTGCTCTTTCCATATAGCATGCAATAGGGGGCAGCCATTTAAAGTAAAGTATAAGCCATATATAATTAAAAAAAAAGATTAAGAATTCTATAATCATACAGCTAAAAGGTTATTCAAATAAGAAAATTCCCGTAAGTACTAGGGCAGCTCACTCTAATATGTAAGGGCAGTCTTTGTAACCTACAGCAGGTATCAGTACCTTGGCAGATTGTCCAGATCTGAGCACGGTTGGGCCTAGTTAATTCTTGGATGGGAGGGCACCTGAAAATCCCAGGGCTGTAGTCCAGACTGTTAAATCAAAAAGATTACCTTGAAGAAGCCAAAGGAAAACCACTTCCATATTGCTGTCAGGAAGACTACAAGGATGTATCCAGCTCGCTCTCAGTACTAGAATTCCGCTTGAGCGAATCTTATCTTTTAGTATGTTCTGGAACAGATTGGGCAACTATTCTTTTAAAGATTACAACAGAACATTGAGAGCAATATAGTTTCTGGGGATGTCCGTAATAGCCCCCACTGCACACACAGCCAGTTCAAACTAGATGAGGCATTCATTCTGCATTGAGTCTTGGGAGACTAAGAGTTGGCTAGTTCTGAGGTTTGTTGAGTGGACGTTATGGGAACTGGAGTCCAACCCATCAGGAAGGCATTAGGTTGGGGAAAGATAATTCTAAGTCTGTGTGTGCTTTTGCTCTCACAGTTGAATCTACTGTGGTTTCTTCATATTCATGTGACAGTCTGGAATGTGTGTTCAGTGTCTGAGGTAAAATCTGAGGACCTAAAGCTTGTTCCTGCTTCATTATTCCACAATGTTAATGGGAGAGTTTTACAACAAAGGTCAAACTTGGGATTCTCTGCCAGATGTTCCCAAAGTAATACCTGGGCAAGGGGAGATTTCTTATGCCGCCTATCTATAGATATGCAAAAGAAATAAAAGAAGCTCCCCTTAAAGGACCGGAACAACTAAGGCATGATGGAAAAAATGTCATTGCCAGAGGGGTGTCAACATCTGCAAGAGGGCAGGTGTGGCATCACAACTGAAGCCTTACAAGATTTGGATTGTAATGGCCTTTTGCAGATGTTGACACTGTCCTATGTATGGCCCTGGACTGCTGTATTCCCAGATTAGATTGTTGGAAAAGAATGCTGTCAATGACATGGTGTCATTCTTCACCTCTCTTTGACAGTGTAGGTAACTTTAAGCCATACATGGAGGAAGACAGCACATTTGAATATGGAGTATTAATACTTTATAAATGTATCATCCATAATAAATAGCAAGTAGCCCCCCCACCAGGAACACCAACAGTTTATGAATACCAGTGTGAAACAAACAATCCCAAAAGAACTGATTTAATAAAGTCCTTTCAAGGAAGAGGGGGCTGATTCATCTTGTAAACCTACTGAAAAGCTTAATGGGACAACAAAAGATGTGCACTTTGAACCATCAGTTAAGTGCATCCGTCTTCATTATTCCTACACTACACCTTACATTCAGTGGAAAGTAGGCTGGGAGGTAAGCAGATTTGTTGGCAAAATTCCTACGAAATGTATCAGAAATATAGTAGAGTAGTTCCAGGTTGGCTTGGCTAATATTATACTATGTGACAGGGATAACACACCAGCAACGAATTGGGGCAGCAACAAAAGAGCCTGGTTGTGCCTTTTCACCACCATGTCAATCACTAGATTTGTTCTCATGTAAGTAAAGCCTCTTTTGAGTTGAGCTTGACGTCTGTGTAACTCTCGTGGATGTATTCATTTAAAAGATTTGTATACCCCTTGTCATTAGAAAAAAAAAATCTTGTAGCAGTTGATAATTAAATACAAACTACTAAAACAGTAAATTTAAAAACTTAAAGCAAGTATGGTTTTCTTTGCAGCAGCATGGAAACATTTGCCCTTGCCATCTTCCTGGATGGCTCTGTAACTTCTTGGTCTACTGTTTTAATATTTCTTGATGCTTTCTCCT
This sequence comes from Python bivittatus, assembly GCF_059951505.1. Lineage (NCBI taxonomy): Eukaryota > Metazoa > Chordata > Lepidosauria > Squamata > Pythonidae > Python > Python bivittatus. The sequence continues at coordinate 28,133,113 of NW_028277075.1, read as the reverse complement.
CCAAGCCCTAATCAGTCCTGACCTTGCTTAGCTTTCCATCCCAGACTTCTGGGTTTACAAATGAAAAGCTAATTTATTTAGAAATGAGATAAGGCCACTTAGCTTAAAAAGATGCAAGGAAATTTGGCTTAATCAGAAGAAATTAGTGCTACTGCAGGGAGAGCAACTGTGTGTCAATAAAACTGTGTGCATAGGCGGGCAGTCAAAAATGCTTTCTAACTGGTGGATTATGAAGTAGAACTCAGCTGAAACACCTCATTTTATTTTCATTTTTCCTATTAAAGGGGTGGGGGGACACCCTGACATATATTTATTTTTCCATTAATTAATTTCCATTGATGGTGGCATTTAATCAAATAATATATAGAACTGAAGGATATGCAAACTTTGAACAAGTCACTGTACAGTCTCCATGGAATTTTTTGTACACCGGGAAAAAAATACTGTCAATCTCATGATCTCTCAATGCACTGGGACTCCCAAAAAGAATAACTTACATATTCCCCACCCCCACAAAAGGACAGGATAGCTTATTTGTCTCTAGATCTATAGAGCTGTGGAGCCAAAATACTCCTTGTCTGAAGGCATTTTGGGAAAGGGAGACCCCCGAATACCTCTCAAGGTGGAACCACTGATGATTACCCAACTGTTTCCTCTCCCATTTTAAAATTGGACTCAAGGCTGAGTAGAAATGCCTTTCCTTTCCCCAGTGTAGCATCTCTGCATTGCCAGAGTCCAAAGACATACTTGTCAGGCCCAGTGCTTCAGAACATGCCTTTATATAATTAACACCAATAACTGCAACAACAACAACACCGACAATGATGATGGTGGTGGTGATGGTGATCATGATGAACATGATCATGATGTCTTCACCCTTTCCTAATGATGGTGTGTATAGACACCAGATCTATACCAATATACCTTCTTGCCCACTAGACCAGTACAAAAATAGGATGCCTGGATCTGCGCTCAGAGTCTTTGGGGATCCTGTCTACAAACAAGAAATAGCTTTTTCAGAAACAGCAACATTAAACCCAGCCAGCAATCTGAACACAGTAATACTACTCTTGTTAGTTCAAGGTGAGGGCTTCCTTATAGAGATGTATGTATGTATGTATGTATGTATGTATGTATGTATGTATGTATGTATATTTGTTTGTGTGTGTGTGTGTGTGTGTGTGTGATTCCAATTGCAATAATTTGAAGGCACATGTTCAGAAGGCCAAATGTGGATTATCCAGGTAAACTTCCTTTTACCAGGGAACTCAACCTCACCCTCCACATCTTTTTAAGAATCATTCTGAGCACTTTGACTTTAGATCATCATTTTGTCCTGAGAAATAGATAAGCACAAAATTGCAGCCCATCAAGGCAATGAAGTCACAGTTTGCAATTGCTGATGTAAGTAGTAAATGTGGGGGCTGATCTAAGTATGTAGTAAATGTGGAGGCTTTTGTAAGGTATGCATAGCAGTATGAGATTTCCCAATACGTAGTTCCCATTCTATTTGTGCCCTCTGAGTTCACATCCTGAATTGGCTAGGGAAAATTGGTGCTTGTAGAGATGTTGCTACTTAAAGGCCCATTGGCACCCACTGCAGTTGGAAATCTTGATCTCATACGATCACAAAGAACCCCATGGGATATGCATCTGTGCCGTATACTTGTTACGTAGTGGAAAACAGAGAGTCCCACCAACGCTAAAGGATAACCTTCTTGTCTTTGATCCAGAGAAAATGGATGCCACATGTAACCAACTCTAGGAGATAACTAGGTCCATACATTGTGCAAATGCTTAATCTGTTGTACTTAGTTTGAGTTTAGCTTGTCTGGAATCAGCTATTTTTTGTATACCATGATGTCTGCTTTATTACAATATGTGAATCCATTTTACTGAGACTTAACCAAGAGACCAGGGTTAAACAGCAATGTTGTTTATAAACTAACCTTTTTTTCTTTAATCAAATAGGATTTGCAAATATAATTGGCTTCAATTGCCCTCCCCTTTGTTTTTAAGCTTCTCCTTTGCTAGTCCCACTCCCACCCCCTTTAAGCTAACCAGGAGCTGCCAGTTAAAGCCCAAATGCTGTTGTGTCCTCAATTTTTCATTTCTGGAATGACTTAAAAGCCCTACCTATTTTGTATTCTAAGGTGTAGTTCATAGTGTTACTCATTTCTCTTAGTATGATATACCTTTTTATAGCTTACATAAGATCTCCCCAGCAAAAAACATACTTCTTTGTACACATCAATATGCAACACGATTGATAACATACCACAATATATCATTGTCCTATTTTATGCAGCTATTACTATTATTTCCAGAATACAAACTGTGTCCATATCTATTGAGCAGCATAGGATATGGAAAAGAACAGACAGAATGAAGTGATTAAAGGCATTTGTAGTTCAGTATAGATTTTAAAGTGGTAATAAATGTTGCACATAGAAAGCCTGCATATCATCGAGAATGTAGGCTTTCTCTGTGTGGCGACCATCTTGGTATGGGTAGGGGAGTCCTGCTCTCGACATGATAATGTATGTTGATTCCTAGTGCATCCTATTGTTTCTGCCTGCCCCACTAGATCTAGCAGAGAGAATATGCTCCAGGTCCCTTCTATTAAACCAGTGTTTTTCAAACTTGGCAACTTAAAGATGCGTGGATTTCAACTCCCAGAATTCCTCAGCCAGTACCTGCCCTGTGGAACAGCATTCCCCTGGAGTTTCAGATGGCCCCAACCCTGGTAGCCTTTTGCAAGGCATTGAAGACCTGGCTGTTTCCGCAGGCATTTGCGTCAGGGTGGAGATATGCTCTGCTACTATGGATGGTTCATAGCTGATCATGCGTCCTTCGGTGTGCTGGGGATATGTTTGGGGGGTTGGTTTGTTTTTAATCTTGTAAACCTCCCACAGTCATTTGTGTGAGATGGGTGACTGTATAAATGATATAAATATAAATAAATAAATTGTCCATGATATTTTACAGGGACTGAATTCTCCATTACAGCAGGTCTCCTCCTCATCTCGGAGATTGCGTTCCCCAAGAATACGAAGGCATAATGGCCATTTAATCTCTATTCACTAGTCACTGAAGATCTGACAAGCTAGTTTGCTGGTAACAATACAGGGAGATTTTGCTAGGAAAAGAAGGAAAGCATTTATCTGATGGCTTTGAGTCTCTGAAAAAAAAAATGAGAATTGCTTTTCCTAGAAGTCTTACCAGGTATCACAAATTTAAGTATGGATTACAGAGTGCGGCCTTTATTCCTCCTGCAAGCCTTCATATTCAACTTCCTGAACCACTGCCCTCATCTACATGCACTCTGCACCCATCCATTTCTACTTCCCCCACCACACCCTGGTTCTCTTATTCTCTCTCTCTCTCTCTCTCTCTCTCTCTCTCTCTCTCTCTCTCTTTCTCTCTCTTTTTTAATGTGGCTGCATTATGGGTGCTATCTAGGGAAAAAATAGCATATAAGTTAAATAAAAAAAGAGAGCTTTTTCTTGCATATTTAGCCTTCCCACCCAGACATATTTCTGTATTTCAGGTTAGCTCTGACTCCTAAATCTTTATTCAGAAGTTTGTAAAGAGGTTTCTGTCATATCATCCATCATCCACGAAGGCAGCTTATTTTAAAACCTAATTTAAAATAATTAAGCAGATTTTGAAAACTCTAGCTGTAGTCTATTTTTTATTGCTATTGCTCTATCCAGAAAGTTAGCATCTTCAAATATTGGAGAGGAAGGAGGTGATGCTCAACTGTAATCAAAATTTTAATTTTTTTCCCTGAAACAGATATGCCAGGATTGCCTCCTGCAAATGGCATGATGAATTGAAGGTGGCTGTTTCAGCCCATTTCTAAAAAATCCCTGAACAGGTAAATATTTGGACATTTTAAAAGGGTATGATCATATTCTACCTTTTTAAGATAGGGTTGCAGGGCTGTCTTCCTTCAACCTTCTTCTGCTGAAACTGTAAGGATAATTGATTTTGTCCTCATAAATCAAGCTTAAAAAATAGAGTCAGATTTGATATTCTTTCTTGATAGTACTGTATCATAACCCTGATTCATACAACACGCTAAGCCAAAATGTGGAATCTGGTTGGTTTGGTTTTGGCTTTGTATGTTGCATATACTTAGCTATTGTTAAATATTGTTGATCCTGGCTAACTGTTGTTTAATCAACACCATGATTAACCAAAGATTAGCATGATGGATGAATCTAGTTTCAGATTGCTCCTTGCAACTGAAAAAAAAACATGAATGCAGTTTATAGATAAATGATTCGTTTTAGATGTAGAAGCTTTTAATACTTTTAAAGTAGAAATGCAATTTTAAAAAATCAGATAAGTAGCTAAACAAAAATATTAGATACCACATATAGGATTCCTTCTTCAATTTTATTCCTACAACAAGAATCTGTTGAAGAAGTTCAGGCTAAGAATTCATGACTGCCCCCAAATTATCCATTGTCCTTCAGTGGTTGGGGGTGGGCCTGAACCTGAACAGGCCTTCCACAGGGTGTTGAAAAAGTCAAGATGGCAGGCACAACTGGGCGAAGAAGCCATCCTTTATTAATATGCATCATACAAACATTAAAAAAATGTAATGCCCAACTTTGGATTTTTTGACAACCTCCCTCCACATGGTTCACCCAGAATTTGGATCTGCTCTGGCTTAATCTAAACACCCTAACCACTAACCCAGATAACTGGTGACTGCCAGTATGGATGTAGGCCAGGTTGGGTGGGAATTTCAATCCCTTCACATCTGGAGGGCAAAAACTTAGGGAAGGCTGCTGTGAAATCTTGAAACTACAACATCACAACAAATCACTATATTGTGGTTTGTAATGTCCCTTTCTGCAAGGTCAGTGGTCCTTGCTGAGTTTTATGTACTTCTTGGTGATATACCAGGATTGACTGACGGCATATTTTGTTAGAACCTTTGTTTGTTTGTTTGTTCATTTATTTGTTTTTCATATTTATATAGCTGCCCATCTCACAAAAAATGTGACTCTAGGCAGCATGCAATCAAAAACAAATAATAAAATCAAAATATTAAAACAGGTACAGTCAAAAAGACATCAAGCAACATTACTAATTACAAGATAGTAGAGAGAAACTGGTGTTAAAAACAGTGCAGCCAAGCCATCTCATTAGATCATCATTTCCTGGAGATTCCCAGGCATGCTGACACAACCATGTTTTGAGGGACTTCTGGAAGATCAGCAGAGATGTGACCAATCTCACCTGGGGAGGGGGTGATGTTCCACAGAGCAGGCGCCACATCAGAAAAGGCCCGTCTCCTGGGTCCCGTGAGATGAAACTCTTTTGTGGACGGGACCTGATGGGATGGGCAGATGAAATCAGCTGGAGGCGGTTCCTCAGATAGCCGGTCCCAGGCCATGGAGGGGTTTAAAGATCAAAACCAGCACCTTGAATTGGACCTGGAAGCAGACTGGCAACCAGTGCAGCTCACGGAGCAGAGGTGTAATATGTGCCATTCTGTGCTGCCACATTTTGCACCAGCTGAAACTTCTGGATAGTCTCCAGGGACAGCCCCATGTACAGCCTGTTACAGTAATCCATTTGGGAGGTGACCAGGCCATGAGTGATCATGAGCAGAGCCTGCAGCATATTGCAGCAAAGGGAGGCTGCCAGGGTTGAAGCAAAAATGACGGACAGTCATCGGATCTATCTGCTAGTTTCACTGGGGATGCAGGTGAAATGCAGCTATAAAGTCTTATTATCATCATTGGGGAAGTGCCAAGTGTGAGCTCAGGATTCTTCCTAAGTCCTGCTCTGGTTCCCCTTCTGACCATTTGTTCTGACCCTTGCAGAGACAGTATTCTGCTCCTACAAGCTGATACTACAGCAATATCTTCTTCCCATTGGCTTAGCAAGCTGCTTCGTCAGTAACTGTGATCCCAAGCCCATTCACAGGCACACCTTCGGGACAGAATCACTCTACCAGCTTCTTACTCTTTCCACTGACTCGGAATGATGAGTCCTGATTATGTTCTCAATACTCATAATCCTATGAGCATCAAAAAGCAGCAAGCTCATTCCAGACGCATTCATCTCTGGATCATGTCTTTTGTCCCTTGACTTTCTCTTCTAACATCTTCCCCTGCTGCTGAAAAATGTCTAAGCGTTTCATCATCTTGCTTTCCATGATGACACGCACGCTCTGTCCTAGAGCATCTCTGTGTTGTCAGCAGGGGGGATGAAGTCCACTGTGCAGTGATTTGCTTCAGTTCATTTTTACAGGAATCCTCCTACCGACGTTAGCAAACTTGCACAGGGCAAATGCCTCTTTAGGCTTTCCAGAATCCAGGAAACTGGGTGCCCTTTGCATCTCTGGGGGGGATGTTTGAAATATATTTATTAATTTTTGATAGTGTGGTCCTGCATTAGCTTATAACATGACATTATTTAATGTTGTGAGCCCCTCTGAACTTGTTTCTCATGGGAAAGTGACCAGCATATACATTGATGGCAATGCTGATGAGCATAAAGCAAAAGTGGGTTTCTGTGCCTTAGGCCCGGTGGTACAATTTTAGGTGAGGCCCAAGGACAAAAGTTTGTGCCTGAGGTCTGCCTCTATTTCTGCTACTGCTTTCAGACATTGGGGGAATCTTTGGTGGGAGTTGAGCAGAAACTTCTCAGCCTACAGACCAGTCAACCTTCTTTTCTCCCTGACTTTTTCTTGCTGCTGATGAATTCCCATGGCCTAATGACAGAGCCTAATTCTCTCATAACTGTCTGTGGTGCAACTCTATGTGGAACTCTAATGTGATATGCATGATGACTCTGGGGGTTGTATAAACTAATTCAAAAACTGGGGGAGGGCATTTGTTCCTGATTGGTGTAATCAGAATTTAAAAGCAATGTTTCGGATTAGCCAGAAGACCAGAAAAGAGTTTTTAGTGAGCACCTGAAAGGCTAGATTTATGGCGGCGTATACTTCCATGCACGGGACCTTTGTTGTCATGAAGTGTTTGTATGCGTTTGTAATGTGCATATGCACACATATGTATCAAGGAGAATGGTATGCAATGAAGCTAAAGTCTGAGGCAGGCCAAAGATGTATCTCTAATCCTTCTTCAAGATGTGTTTGGATGGGCTAGCCCTGCCCCCCTCACGCTTAAATGTGCAATGGTCATATACCAAGTCAACATAAGATTAATGCACGGTAAGGCACATTTAGCAGCAGCATACAAAGGTGGGGGGGAGGGGGCAGTCTGTCCTGGGTGCAGGCAATAAGGAGGGTGCTGCCAAAGACACGAGGAAGCTAGCAGTGGATGGGGAGTCAGGTCACTGCACCCCTCAGCACAGCAGCAACAGAGGAAAAAATCAGTTTTGACTCCTGGTGACTGCCCCCTGCAGTTTCTTGGCAGCATTTTTTGGAAGTGGTTTGCCTTTGCCTCCTTCCTAGGGCTGAGAGAAAATGACAGGCCCAAAGTCACCCAGCTGGCTTCATGCCCAAGACAGGACTAGAACTCACAGTCACCCAGTTTGCTAGTCTGACACCTTAACCTCTACACCAGTGTTTCTCAACCTTGGCAGCTTGAAGACGTGTGGACTTCAACTCCCAAATCCCCTAAGCCAGCATGGCTGGCTGGGGAATTCTGGGAGTTGAAGTCCACTCATCTTGAAGTTGCTAAGGTTGAGAAACACTGCTCTGGGTCAAGAGTTGTAGACCTATGATTGAAAAGTTTGAGGTCAGCCTGTTCATTCTTGAGCATATTCACATGTCTGTACGGAATGCATGTAAGCAAATTCATGTACTTTTCAACGACAGACAACTACATGGACGTGTCCACGCAGTTTAGCAGCAAGAGCACAGAAGAGGCTTAACATCACCTTCTTTTGAGTTTTTTTCCTCTTCCCAGTCTATTTTATAGTCCTGGTATTTTCTGGTGCTGTCCCATCCAAATACTGACTAGGCTGCTTGACTCTGTCTAGCTCTGGAGCCCAAAAAAGGTCGTCCAGATGCTACCACCTGCTGAGAAGACTACCATGCTATCTAATCCATTAAAATGTTGTAAGGAATGGTTGGAATAACTGCCTATTTGCTTCTGTATTTCAAGCTTTTGCTGACGGTGTGGCTAGGGTCAGACTAGATGATATTAAGGGGAAAAAATGTTTTTTTGCAAGTAGAGATAAAAGTTACACATAAGAGCTAGGCTGAGGTGTGAAAGGAAATGGGAAGGTGTGGTTAAGCTAATGTCTCGCTTTAGAGCTCCTAGACGCATTTCCTGAGCATGCATGAACTTTTGCACCTGCTCTTGCTTCTAACCACACTATGTAACCACATCCTCTGCAATAAGTTAGTTTTTCTTAGCCAACAATTTAGCAATGCTTTATAACCCCCGGAGCAAATGAGGACTAGAAACTTGAAGTTAATGTTATGCCAACCTTAGAGGATGGGCACACGTGTGTGTGTGTGTGTGTGAGACCCTCCTCCTAGATGCTTCCTGATAACAAAAAGGTATAAAAGCTGTTGTAAACTGTTCTAGGGGTGGCTGTTCTCTGTCTTTTCTCTGCCAGCCGGACAGAGAGTGGTTCACCCTGCTTTTCTTCTGGCCAGAAATAAAAGCTGTACTTTCTTTGGAAAAACCTCTATCTGGAGTCTCATTGGAAATCATGGAATCCAGGCTAGCGAACCTTACAATGTATACGCCACAATTCATGTCAGGAGTGTCCACAGGGTATGGTAAAAAAATCAAGATGGCAGCCATGACAGAACGGCTTGTTTTTAATGTGCATTGCCTGCAACACCCGTAAAAAACAGGTGGTGCTTTGTACCATCTTTGGCACCATCTTGACTTTTTTGACCATACTGTGTAGACAGCCCTGCTTCATTTATTAGTCTTTGGACCTCTTTTGTTATCGCCTGGAAAGTAGGGTGGGCAAAATCTTTAGCGTTTTTTTCTTCTCTCTGTGGTAATGCTTACACACTCTCTCATGATTTATACACATTTGTCTATGACTGTCAATTGAAGTAATAACAAATTTTGAAATGATATTTCAGAGTCAAGCAAGATATTAGAGCAAGAGTCTGGCGGCACCCTGGACAAGTTGCACAGATTTAGAATTGAATGAGATATCATGAAACTGCAGTTAAACTCTGTATGGCTTATAATCAAATAATCTCATTTCTGAAAATACTTGAATATCAGTGCTTTTTCACAGACAGTCCAGAGAAGTCTTAATACAAGAGGCTGTTTGGATATAATTTGAGAAATTATGTTCTGCCCCAATCGGATATTGTACTAATTTGGATATGGCCCCATCCCTGCATTTAGAATCATGTAAATTTCCTTCCTGTGCTTCTATATTTGGTTCTTCCTGGAGAGAGTTGGAGTGTAGGCTAATTGTTCCTTAATAGAAGGAAATTCTCAATTTAGCTTGGTTTTCTTGGGTGAATTGCATTCTGGAAGATCTGGTCTGACCTTGCCCTATTTATAGATTTATATCCCACCTTTCTTTCCAGAGTTCAGACTGCTGGCATTTCCCCCTTCCCTTTTTGTATGATTTATTATCTTGCTTGATGAAGAATTCTTCAAAACCTTAAGGCTTGCATGCTGTTTGGGACTATGAGAATGCATCTATGAAATCATTAGCAGCCAGACTCAACTTAAAAGAGACATAATCATAAGATGAAAGGGATGGAAGAAACCTTGGAGACCATCTAGTCCAAAATTTGAACATCAGTTGCTTAGATTAGAGGTTAGTTTTACCATCTACCTAATCAGGCCGACACCCGCTTCAAAGGTCCACTGAAGCCCCTTGAAGCCCTCTAGTTTGTGCTGTTCCACAAATATCTATTCCTTGTTTGCTGTCTCCACTGAACAAGTAAGCAGTGACAGAAATGAATTGGATCCCAAGCCAAAAAAAAAAAACAACACCCAAAAAACAAACCAAGGAATTGGGTAAGAGTGTCAACATCTCAGAGGAGGATGTTGTGCTCCTTCCTTCCATTCAAGGAAGAAACCAAGTGAAGATCAAGACCAGTTTGGTGTAGTGGTTAAGGTGCAAGACTAGAACCAGAGAGACATGAATTCTAGGCCCCCTTAGGCATAAAAGCTGGCTATGGATCTGTCATTCTCTCTCAGCCCAACCTACCTCCCAGGTATATTGTGGGGAAAATAGGAGGCAGGAGCATTATGTGCACCATCTTGAGTTGTACAAAATAAAGGTGAGATAAATCTAATAAATAAAATAACTCACTTAATGGAATCTGTACCAGCTAGCATCATGGTCCTCATAGGATTTCAGATGGTCATCTTTGGGGCTTTGGAGATTATGGAAAGAGATGCAGCATTCTTAAATGAGACACTAAATATATTTATTGTTAAAGGTTTGCATGCACAATGTAGAATGAAACATAAATAAGTCCATTCTTCATGGCTTCCGTGAGAAATCTCTCTCTCTCTCTCTCTCTCTCTCTCTCTCTCTGTCTTCCCCTGCCCCCACCTTTGGCTAATATATGAGCTTTCTAGAAAATTGTTTCTGCTTCAGAAGAGTCTAGTTGTCTGCACAGATTCTGCTCTCCCTTTCCAATCTCCTCCAAGGTAATTGGGTTATTGAACTGGAAGCATATTTGGCATTGAAAGACTGAAAAGTTAATAGTCAGGCACAATGCAAGGTCTTTTCCTTAGGAAAAAATTGTCAGAGAAAATATATTAAAATGTTACAGGAGATTTCTTTTCTTTTTTAAAAAAAGTGACAAATTCCATAATTGATGGGAAGAGGAAATGTTCTGTAAATGTAGTGAGTTTTTTTTTAATGTTCCGCTAAATATATAATAGGCATTTAATGAGAACTGAAAATCCAAATTGTTTGTATTTGAAAAGGTACAGTGAAGAGAGTAACAGCTCTATTATTTCATTTTCTTTTTAGAACAAGCAATTGATTTCAAGTTCCCTGACTTTTAGACTAAGCATTTTTGCAATAATAAGTGTGATAAAATACTTTTCTTATAGTTATTGCAAACACGACAGTCTTGTCAGGTAGATCATGAATGCTAAATTTATATGAACCAACCCCCCTGTTTCCTTCAGGCAGAACATACCATAGCTATGTGCTTGTCCTTCTGAAAGTATACAGCATTATCTTGTATGTCATAATCCATGATATAAAAGACACCCATCTGAAGCCAGTACAATGTTTTCTGGAACACAAACAAAAGCTTTAAAGATGAGAGAATATAAAACATAGCATAAATCAGGAGTCCGATGAAGCAGGGGGAAGGCAGAGTGGCCAGGCAGATGCAGATTACATGTGAGACAGATTACAAGTAGCTTATCAAATCACCATTGTAATATATTTAAAAAATCATTGTGTTTGTTGAGGCCTTATGAGATGGCCTGAAACCCTTTGATGAATCTGCATAACCACCCTATCTTCCCCTCCTTTCCCCCCGCCTTATCCCAGTTTAAATCCTACATCAGTTTAGCCCCTCCATCCATCTGACAAAGTGAGCTGTAGTTCACAAAAGCTTATACATTTTAATAGAAGAATCTCTTAGTCTAAAAAGGTGGCACTGGACTCCTTCTGATTTTGGGCTACCACAGACTAACACAGCTCTCTTCCTACAAAGAAAAACATACCTTGTTACCTTTACTGCTCCACCAGGGGTGGAGTGGCTATTCCAGTTGGTGAGGAAGTAATACTATAAGTCAACCATAGAAGTGCAATTTGTAGAGCCTTTCTTGAGTTAACCTTTCATGCAAACCTTGCAGTATTAACAAAACAAGGCAACTGCCAAGTATCAAGTCATAAAGTTGATGTATTCACTTTCTTTTATCTAGGAAATACTTTATTCTGTAAATTTCTAATACGCACAAATATTACCTACGTATTTGCACAAGTTTGAAGTGGTTGCATTTGTACAACCCAACCGTGGTGAACTTAACCATAGTTGGTGGCCTTAACTCAATGTCATGGGTTCATACAACACACTGTTCTATAAATTGGCCACAAAGCATGTGCTAGGTGCAAATGTGTCTAGCTGGATTCATACCACATGCTAGGTAAAAATGTGTTTGGCTGGTTTTTGATGCACTGTTTATGTGAACACAGCCATGGAATAGTTCAAACAAAAAAACAGGAAAGATAGAATTAAATCTAATGACGTAGATTTTAACCAGCTAGCTGTAGCCTGGAGCCGATTCAGAGACTTATAAAATGGCCTCATTCTCGTCTGGATATGCTGCTTACATCTTTAATGCACCGGAGGATAGGACATCGTGAGCTATCTAATCTTGAAAGGACAGCTTTTCAGTCTGCTTGGATCTCCTATCAGAAGTGATTGGCTGCCCCACCTCCAAAGGGGCAATTTACTTTTGTCAAGCTTCAGTTGGCAGGAAGGCAGGACTGGAACCAATTAGACAAGCTCACAAGAATCTGCAAACTTCTGATGAGCAGTTTTTTTACTGAAGAAAAGTTAGGAAGCTCTAAGAATGCCAGTGCCTGCAAAGTTTTGAAAGCAAATCCTATTTACTGATTCGGCTTTCAACTCTTTTGCACCTCTTTCTCTTGCTTACTGTCCATCAGGGCTGCTCCTCAGCCCCCTTTTCTGGGCAGGAGGCCCTCTTGCCCCCTGTCCCTAATTTTGTTAATGGCTAGAAGAGACATCAGGTTGAATTAATTCCCAGAACTCTAGTCTGAATTAATTGCATCTAGGACTTTTCCTTTAGCTCACACTAATAAAATTCACAAACCATGCCAAGCCATCCACCAAACAAATCACCTTATGGCTTAGCAGAAGGTGTGACCTCAGCCACTGTGTTGCAAAGATTGGTTGGTTTCTATACTGCTCTCTCGTGTTTTCTTCTCACTGGCCTCAATATTTCCTTTCTGAACCTACTTCTTGTTAGAAGTCATAGAACTGTGGAAAGGAAGGGTTGGAAGGGATCTTGCAAATTATATAGTCTAGTTCTCTGCCTGGTGTAAGAATTCCCAAGAGATGACCATCCAGATTCTATTTAAATATGTCCAGTAAAGCAGGGTTCCTCAACCTCAGCAACTTTAAGATGGGTGTACTTCAACTCCCAGAATTCCCCAGCCAACATGGCTGAGGTTGAGGAACCCTGCAGTAAAGGACAGTCCACCCCACCTCCCATTGCAATTATGTCATTGCTGAACAGCTCTTTCTCTAAGAATTTTCTCCCCTGATGGTCAATCAATCTTGTAATTAACCCCACTGTTTCTTGTCCTGCCTTCTAGAACAACTCTGAACAATTCTGTCCTATCTTCTATATGACAGTATGTTTCAGCCTAAACATACTCAATGCTTCCAATATTTTGTCATAAGTGCCAGGCCCTTTATCATCTGGGTTATTCTCCTTTGGACATCTTCCAGTTTGTCAATGTATTTATTAAAATCTGTTGCCCAGAACTGAACAGATAGGTTCAGACAAACGCAGACTACAGAGAAGTGCCTTTAAACTCTCTTTTAGTTGAGTAGGAGCTGGGTAAAGCTTGAACAGATGCTATGTGGTCATATATCGAGTAATGAAGTCATAATGTCTACTCAAAAGTAAACTCTCTTGAGTTCAGCAATTTTTAGTCCCAGATTATTCATCTTCTTGGCAGCAATTTCATCACATGCATTTCCTCCTAGTTAGATTTGGTATTTACTGGTTCTTATTGACTTGGATAATGATAGGCAGGTTAAATCTTAGAGGCAAAAAGTGAGTTTCATGACATCTAAAAAACAAACACATTCGTGATTGCATAAGCTTTCATGACTAGAGCCCATTTCATCAGATGCATGAAGGCTTCGGATGGCAAGTGTACTTTCTTTGTCTCTCTCTTACACACAGACATGGGTATAGGCCACCCAAAGAGTATAAAATGCAAAATATAGCTTGTTGCATTAATTAAGCAAAACTGTCCTCTCATAGCTGTATTGAGGGGGGAGGAACCAGAGGTAGAGGATCAGCCATATTGAAAGCTTTGCTCAAGTTACGTTACCAGGTGAAAGCAAAAAGTGGCATGTCTCTCCTCCAACCGAGTTTTGGAGATTTCCTTCCCTCTGCATGCATACACAGCTGCTTTAAAGAGGCCCCTCTTGTTGAATGCTAGGAGAAAATGAACATATAACAGTTGAGGAGCTTTAGAAGGGAAAGGGAATGAGAAACCTTTGGATCTTGCAGGTCAGTGACTTCCCTTCTGCCCACAAGGTATGCATCACTCAGTGGTTGCCTCTAGGACAGCATTTCTCAACCCTGGCAACTTGAAGATGTGTGGACTTCAACTCCCAGGATTCCCCAGCCAGCAGGGAATTCTGGGAGTTGAAGTCCACACATCTTCAAGTTTCCAAGGTTGAGAAACATTGCTCTAGAGTCACAGAGGTTGCTCCAGAGAGCTTTCAAAGTCAAAGTGACAGAGCCCAAACACACAGGCTGTCTTAACCAAAAGTGATGATCACCTTAGAAGTCTGGCCTGTGGACAATAATATCCTGTCCTTGATCTGTTTCTGCCACAATGATTCAGCTTCCTTTCCTTTCTATATAAAGGTCATGGCAGCAACCTAATTCTCAAAACATTTATAAAGGACCATGAAGGATTTCTAAAGAGCTTTAAATCAAATCTGGAAGTAGCATTTTCCACTACTGTCAAGACAAGCACACATGAGTCTTGCTGGGACTATAATAACTCAGCCTTGTTACCTTCCCATTATGTTCACCCATGACCAGTCTGTCTGCTCTGCTCTGATTGGCTAAAGCTGCTACTACTAAAAACACAGAAAAAGCTATTGGCAATTTGTGTGCTCAGTCCATGATTGGATCCATGGATCAAGGATGCAGCTGTTGAATGATCAGTGGACTAACTTTTTCATCCTGTTTTATAGACTTCATCTAGTTATTCACAAGAGACTGGATATAAGAAGCACAGCCAAAAGTCAGCCAACTACATTTTAATCCAGTGTAAACCTAGTTCATGATCTTAATTATGACTGAATGTGCAATGAAGACTCAGAAAGTAAAACTAATATAGCAAACCATGGTCAAACAAACCTAACTTTTATAAATGACTGTTTGTAATATGTGTGTGTGTAATTAAATGATGGATCTTTGGTAACTAAACATAGCAAAGTCAGGAATTCCTTTGCTTTTCTTGAAATCTTGCTATTTTGATATTATTATTATGGTTGGTTGCACAGATGTTTAGACTTATTATGATTATGATTATTATATTTTTATCCCACCTTTTTTATATGCATTGGTCAACTGAAGATAGTGAACATACTCCTGCCTCCTATTTTTCCCACAACAACCCTATGAGGTGGGTTGGGCTGAGAAGGAGTGACTGGCCCAAAGTCACCCAGCCGGCTTTCATGCCTAAGGGAGACCTAGAAGTCACCATCTCCTGGGCTCTAGGCCAGCCCCTTCATCGCCACACCAAACTGAGTCTATATTGTAAAAAGTAGCTACAACTAATGTTTGCAGAGGTAGGGAGAGGGAGACCACTGCTTTTGCAATGTAATTCTGAAGATGTTCAAGTTATACTTGCTGATAATTGTGTTACTACTGTACGGAAGATGAAAACAGTGCTGTATATTTTTAACCCACTAATTACTTCCTTTGCTTCTCATCATATTGGGGAGGGGAGCTCACTTCTCTTAAATCCCATTGAGTCCTGTTGATCCCCCTCCTATCACCCTGCTGAATTCTCCTGGACATGATTCCATCCAGAACTCCTTTCTTAGCTTCTGATCCAAACTCTTCCCTTCATCTTCTAGCAACCCCTATTCTTGGGTATATGTGAAGGAGAATCTATGAGACTTTCTGCCTCTACCATAATTTCTGAGTTTCTAGATTTATGTTACAGCTTCCAACAGCTGATTGTGGGAAGTAACCACTGGATATGTTGAAAAGCACTTTAGAAATAGCAAGTAGTCATCATAATAGATCATGTAGCAATTAACTTCTCATTAGATTCCTAGCTTTGAAATCAGCACATTGCAAACTATCCCCATGATCCTTGGACTTCTTATACAGCTAGGCTGTGCTTGAAATACTTCACTAGAAATAAACTGTTCCTTTCATGTAAGAAATAACCAACCATGCTCTGTAAGTCAATATAGTAAATTGGATCATTCTAACCTCTATCATCAGAAGGATCATTTGTTATATACTTCATGTCAAAACTTTATAAAAGATCAGGGAACCTATATGTACAGTTTCATGATTTTACTGTATCTTAAGCTACACCTTTGGAGGGAAAATTTGCTAAAAAGATAGAGACCAAAAGAAGAATAAACTTAATGCCATAATCTCCTCAGGCATTAAATTCCTTTCATAGATTTGTTCTTTAGAGAGATATATGCATTACTCTTTACAAAACTGACTCACTGGAACATGAGAGTACTTTCAACGATTACACTGAGTCTGCTTTTCTACATGCTGTGCATATTTTTGCAGCTGAGTAGTTAAAGGTCCTTTCTTATTAAAGAAGTTTCATGATTTTTAATTATTTACTCCGAACTGTCATCTTGATTGATAGGAGGACCAAAGGTAAGATGACTCCAAAGCTTAAATCCTGAGCTGGAGCAACAAAAGGAGTAAATAACAAGGACATTAAGGATGCTGAGACATGAAGATTGAGTTCAGATTGATTTCCTTGTGCTTGGTTTCCTAACAAGAAATAAATGCTTTGGCAAAATCAGATTGAAGGCTCTAGGACAGTGTTTCTCAACCTTGGCTGCTTTAAGCTGTGTGGACTTCAACTCCCAGAATTCCCTAACCAGCTTGGCTGGTTGGGGAATTCTTGGAATTGAAGTCTACACAGCTTAAAGCAGCCAAGGTTGAGAAACACTGCTCTAGGATGTTTCATAAAGAAAGCCTGAACTTCAATTATCACTGTTAAAGGAACCCCTTCTAGGTAAATGCCTTAAATAAATAAAATAATAGCTTTAATTTTGGAGGGGGGAGAGCCATCCCCCCAAACCAATGATGTTAGACCAAGTATCTTTTGATGTCTGATGTGAAAAACCCCAACAATATCCTCCCTCCACCCCCACGTATTCAACTATACAGAGCTAAAAGTAGTACAATTCCTATGAAGTTGAGCTCAACCCTGAATAACTAGTTGCACATCCACACTGTTTTTTTGGCAACAGCAAAGAAGCGGTTCACCATTTTTTTTTCAACTTCCAGTCTAATTTACAGTGTCTCCTATCCAAGTACTAATGAGGTCCAACTCCGCTTTTTCAAGATCAGTGGCATTTGGCAGGATGGTGCCACCTAATGTGATGCTAGAGAGGTTATCTCTCTACATCAGTGATGGGGTTTTGGGCTCGATGTTTCAAAAATTCAGAAAATGCCTAACATGACTCTGCTGGTGTGTCACCCCACCTAAGAACAAAAGAGAAACAATTCTTTACATGTTCACTTATTTAAAAAAATACAGTCCAATCATGTGTGGTCCTATATATTATATAAAGAAATGTCAAATAATTACAGAAATGAGGTATGAGTAAAGCAAACTCAGTTTCTTTGGTAACTCAAACAGGGAGAATAGTTGTTGTCAGATCTTGGACTAGATAGAGGATGCCTTCATACATAGCAGTGATGGTGAACCTATGACACGTGTGTCCCCCAAAATGTGAAGTGTCACTTTTGACACGCGTGCCATAGGTTCGCCATCATTGCTCTGTATGAAGGCATCCTCTATCCAGTCCAAGATCTAGTCACCAGATGGACTGAAGTTGCCCACCTATGGTTAGTGCTTGGACAACAGGTAAAAAAAGGTGTATTTCATCTCCATGTCCATTGAAGCCATTACTGTGGCCCCTGGAGCCCTTTTTTGTATTTGTTTTTTACAGTACAGTCTTGGAGTCCTCAAGAATGTACTGATAACTTTCATTAGCAAATCACTGAAAATTGGTGGCATTGCTTGCTGCTGGTTTCTGGTCTAAACAAAAGAAAGAAGGTGCTCTAAGAATTAACATACTTCAAACCTCCCACCCCACCCAACCTTGAAAACCAAAACCCTGAAGAATTGCTCCTGCTTGCATGTGAGATGTCATGTTGTCACAGCCAAACCGCCTGGAATGCTTTTCTGACTGCCAAATTAATGCTAAAAAATTGTGGCCTTTGGCTACAAGAACATTGCCTATTGATGTTCAAGTTCATATGAATCTCCAGAGTTGAGCTCCTAATGCAGGCCTGCAGACATGTTTTCTTCTTCGTCTAAGAGCTAAATCAGATCAAGGTAACATTCATTTTATTTATTCATTTTATTTATTTCCCACTTTTTCATCAATAGATAATTTCCATAATAAATATGTGATTTCATTTAGTGTATTTCTTTTTTCTTTAAGTTAGAAAAATTACCATGATGACAGTAACTCATATTCTCATCATTGCTAGGATAGGCTACGGAATGTACTCTACATGGGGCTGCCTTTGAAGTCTACTCAGGAAGTGCAACTCATGTAAAATGCAGCTGCCTGTCTGCTGGCAGGTAGGAGCTGTTACTGCGATGAGATACCTGCACTGAGGGTGAAGCCTTGGCTTCCATTAGGGTTCTTTCCTTGAGTCGCATTTTGTGAGATGAGCGGCTATATAAATATGATTGATGAATGAATGAATGAATCAATCAATCAATCAAGTGTCGGTTTTGAGCTTTAAAGCCCTAAGTTTCTAAGTATTTTCAGGACTGCCTCCTCCTGGTAGGACCTACCTGTCCAGTTTCCTTGTCCCATTGGGGAATGGTGAAGATACCCAACCTACAAGAGGGGAGATTGGTGGGGGCCTGGGAACGGTGTTTTTTTCCTGATGGCTTCCACTCTGTAGAATAGTCTTCTGCCAAAGAAAGAAGTATCTTTAAGATCTGGAAGTTTCATCCAAATAGCAAAATGTGAGTTCTGGTGTTGCAATCCAAGCTCCACCCCTTATTTATGTGCAACATCACTGTGCATGTACAAAAGGGGTGGAGTTTGCACCGTAAGGTTGGACCACCTGCTTCATCATTTGTCCTCTGAGGATGCCTATGCCCAGGGTTAGATTGTACCAATCCTTGGATCTTTTTTGCAAAGCTGCCCAGACAGGGTTATTTGCAGGACCTTTCAAAATGCAAGTGACCTAAAGTTGGTTTGGTTTGTTTCATTTATATACTGCCAAACTCATATAATTCGCAGGGGTGTGTTATGATGTTGTTTTGATGTTACTTTGATTCTTGATTTTAGATTATGTTGATGTTGCTATTTTTTCTGCTTTTGATGTTTTCATGAATGTAAACCATCATGAATTATATGAGTTTGGCAGTATATAAATGAAACAAATAAATACATTTGGGTGTATGGGGGAGAGAAATTAACCTTTTCCTCCAGAAACTGCTCTTAGTTTGTGAAAGATTTCTTTTCTGTGGTAGCCGTTGCTTGTACCTTTAATGAAAAGCAAACATCGCAAGCCAAAAAACAAGCCTCTCAACCTGATAAAGGAAAGGTTACATATTCCTCACCCTTGTTGCTTTTGTACTCAGGATTAAAAATAGTGGGGCTTCATAACATGTGTTTGAGCATAACCTGTCATTTTGTTTCTGATTATGTTCCTCTTGTGAACTGTGCTCTCTAACTGGACACTATGCATCACTGCCATGCCAAACATCCTGTTAATATCCCGAATCACCTAAACCTTTGGAAGTGGACCATGAGGGATGAAGAGAGTTGAACCCAAATTTTCTGAGCATTCCAGCATTATGTCAAACTGCCAGTTGGAGAAAGATGCCCCCTACGCTCTGGCAGGCAGTAGAGGCTGACATTCCTAATTTGGCCATGGCTTTTATAGGCTTTGCCAGTCTTCAGCTAATTGCAGGCTTGGCTAGTGTCCCAGGGCTGACATTACTATGCTGGGTTACGTGGCAGCGACTGCCTCTCACAGCTCTAGAGATCACCTCTCCCACCCTATCTTGGCCCTCTGTTATCAGTGGTAGAGAATGTAAGTTGTCTGGATTAAGTGTTTCCCTCTTCTTTGGTTTACAGAGCCACCTATGGCCTCTGAATTCTGTACTGTAAATAACCCAAACACTTCACAGGAAGCCAGTCAAGCTTTCTTTGCTCAAACCGTCCTCAAATATTTCTTTTAAAACTACCAATAAACAATCAAGCATCAGAGAGCACCAAGGACTCCACAAATATTTTTTTTCTGATCTATACACTACACACATTGTTAGTGGTGATGATTGATTGAAACAAAGGGCTTTGCAGATATTTTTAAAATCCTCACAAGTGAGGAAAACAAATTTGTGTTAAATAGATTAAGGCCGGAGGAGAATACAAAAAGGGCACAGAGTAAATGTTAGGAAATGAAAAGAAATATATGCTGAAGTAAGTAATTAGTTAGGAATTTAGGTGAAGAAATGCTTGTTGCATGTTCATGATGAGGTTTCTTTATTGGAAAGATAGTATTTTACTCATAATAGGAGTGCTGACCTCAACAGTCTTACTTTGAAGCAATATAGGTACTTCCATCAATTGATTTTAGCTAGCTGGAGCTATTCATTGCCCAAACAAATCTTTTTGAAGCAGCTTGTGCTACAGGGCTGAAAGAACAGATCCCAACACTCTTCTGGTCAAGTAGAGTATTAGGAGATGAACTGTAATTTTTACTATTCAGTGAACATCAGCCACACTCCTAATCTTTCAATGTTTATCTTACATATTATTTTGAGAAGATCAGCACAGTATTTATAAATAAAGAAATTATTACAAGAATATACATTTCTGTACTTGTCTCTTCTGAGAACATCAACCCTGCAAAGGCAGACCTGAGGTTTTGCTTTGAAGGGGTTTACAGTAGAGGGGAAGTTATAAAACATTTCATATCACTTTAACTTACTTTCCAAGTTAAGTAGAAGGACACTCTTGGATGGTGCACCATGTCATCCTGAATGTCTAGAAGTACACAGAGAATTGTTTGAGATACAGGGAAGTTGGTATGTGTGTATATGAAAGCTGTATGGAAAATAGTGCTTAGACATTATAATACAGATAAGTATCAGGGATGGAAAATACTTTATTTCAACCAGTTACAGAAATGGTTAATTTCTGGAGAATAGATCTCCTCAATCTAGTTACCTAAAAGGATACCCGAAGGATTGATACTGAAGCTCAAGCTCAGATACTTTGGTCACCTAATGCGAAGAGAGGACTCTTTGGAAAAGACCCTGGTGCTGGGAAAGATTGAAGGCAAAAGGAGAAGGGGACGGCAGAGGATGAGATGGTTAGATAGCATCACTGAAGCAATGAGCATGAAACTGAGCCAACTCAGGGAGGCAGTGAAGGACAGGAAGGCCTGGCGCGATGTGGTTCATGGGGTCACGAAGAGTCGGACACGACTTAATGACTGAACAACAACAACAACAACAAAAGGATACCCACCCTGTCTGATAGACTAAAATCTTAGTATAAATTGATTACTTTAAAACCAATTCACAAACAGTCTGAATATAATTGCTCATCCATGGTTGTGATCTTAATCTGGGTGAGGAGCAATTATGATCAAAAGTAGAATTACATATCTAAAAGGAAGTGTTCTAGGTCAGTTTTCATTAGAAGAGTGCATTAGAATGGATTAACAGAGAAGGAACTTATTGTCAGTAAGACTGGGTTCATACATTACAATAGGTCAAAGAATAAACCACAATTGGTGGGATTTGCACAATATAAACCATATTTTATTAACCACAAAGGCCAGCTTTATACGGCATGCTAAGCCAGAATGAAACAGACCACATTATGGTGTGCTGCAGTGTGTGAATCCATCAAAAATTTGCTCCAAATTTCTCAAAGGTCTCAAAGCTCCAAATTTCCCTTCCCCAAAATGGATAAGGCTGTTGTTTATAACATCAGGGCAGGTCAACAAAAATCAGACAGAAGGGTTGTGCCAAACCAGCATGGGCAGAAGCCATTCAAAACATACAAGTCATCAAGAGAGATGCAAAGGAAGAGGTATGGGCAATGACCTATACAAACTGTCCTTGTTATTGTGATGTTAGATGCCCAAGCAAAAGGACACCTTCTGATTTTCTGTTTATTGTACAGGGATGATCCCATCTCTGAACTGCAGAAAACATTAAGAAATTTTGAATGCAAAAAAATCCACTTGGCCATGGAAGGAAATCTATTTCTTGAATATCTGCAGAGGAGGAGGGCATGATGCAGTTTCAGAGTATGGATCAAAATACACTACCCCATATTTTGCATTCATCTGGCACTGAAGAAGCTAAACACTGATATCCATATCATAGCCTCTCCCAAATTTTGTACTAGCTGAACAGTAATGAGACATTGCAAAGGGTTGGTAGTAACACAGATGCCAAGGCTGTAAGAAGAAATTCAATTGGGGTAGTGGATAAGGCACCAGGCTAGAAATCTGGAGACCCATGAGTTCAAGTCCTGCCAGGCTGCCAGCTGGGTGACTTTGGGTCAGTCACTCCCTGTTAGCCCTAGGAAGTAGGCAAGGACAAACCACTTCTGAAAAAAAAATCTTGCCAAGAAAAGGGATTGGTCTAGCGATTAGTCTAGGCCAGTGTTTCTCAACCTCAGCAACTTTAAGCTGCGTGGACTTCATGGCTGGCTGGGGAATTCTGAGAGTTGAAGTCCATGCAGCTTAAAGTTGCTGAGGTTGAGAAATATGGGTCTAGGCAGTTGCCAGGAGTCAATACTGACTCACCAATATATATATATCCCAGAAATAAGTTGATAGTCATTGTGGGATGGCTATTCCTGCCTCCACAGTAAATGAGAAACAGGAAGATAAATATT
This sequence comes from Python bivittatus, assembly GCF_059951505.1. NCBI lineage: Eukaryota > Metazoa > Chordata > Lepidosauria > Squamata > Pythonidae > Python > Python bivittatus. The sequence goes on along the minus strand of NW_028277075.1, from coordinate 28,110,321 downwards.
ATATTTAATGGAAGTTAAAAGTAGAAACATCTCGATTGCCTGCAACTATTTGCAGTAAACAGAACAGCTTGTTAGTAATGTAACCAGTTTCATGAAGATGCTGCATTGTTTGTTTTTAATACTTATTTCAAAAGATTGCTATAAAGAACATTAGATTAATAGTCCTATCAAGAGAAAATAGCTGAATTCCAGCAGCCCCTGTCATACCCATTGCACAGAATATGCACAATATTTGAGAGTTGCCCAACCTCTAAAGTCATCCTTCCCCAACTTGACAACCTCCAGATAAGTTGTGACTGCAACTCCCAGATATCAGCCATTCTGGCTGGAAATACTTGGAATTGTAGTTCTAACCCATCTGGAGGGAACTAGGTTGGAGAAATCTGTACTAAATATTGGCATATTAACCTATGTAAAACAAGAAGACTCCTTTTTAGTGGTTAATATTTAAAACTCAGGGAGCATTTAGGTGCTGAAGTGCTGTTTTATTTTGCCTTTTACTACTCCCTAAGGATGGGATAGAGTGGGCCGTTGAGATATCAGGACATTCCCATGACCTCTAAGACCCAAAATAGCATTTTTCCCTGCAGAAAGCTAATTCAAGTCCTGAACAAACATTCCCCTACATACATGGAATTTCATTTGGAACTCATTTGAATGTGGGTTGTTTTTCCATTGCCCATAACCTTCCATGATATTTTGCTTTCTTGCCAGATGGTAAATCTGCTTCAAAAGAAAGAAACTTGTGTTTATTCAGCTCTTTGGCATCTGTAAATTCTCAGATCAGAGAACATGCTCATTGTGTATAGTGGACGGTTAACCCTATAGATATCAACTGATGTAACTCTAATTCCGTCTCTCCAGAGGCACCTTGGAAATGGTTCCACCAGGAACAAGCAGCTTTTTATTAGATACAGCCATGCACTTTGGAAAGAACTCATAATGGGAAAACTTATTTCTGCATTTTGGTTATATAAATAGCAATTGTAGTAGCCTATGCAAATAGAGGAAGAAGGGTGTTTTTTTTCCCTCCCTGCAATACTCAACACTGAAGATGCTGCTCATTTTCATCACCTGTGAAAAAGTCATAGTTGGCCCAAACAGCTCTGATGACAATCTCTGATGCACCTTTAGGCTAAACAGGTGCTGAAACAGTCACCTAGATGGCATGGATTGGCTAATTTGAATTCCTAAAGAAAGATTCCTTATGCATTTAAGTTAACTTTTGATTATGTGCCATCAAGTTAGGTGTCGACTCTTAGTGACCACATAGATAGACTTTCTCCATGACAATCTGTCCCTAACCTGGTCCCTCAGTCTTAAAATGGTGCACTCATCACCACTATAACTGAGTTCATCCACCTTGCTGCTGTTCATCCTTTTCTTCTCTTTCTTTCCACCTTTCCCAGCATTACAGCCTTCTCCAGAGAACTAACTTAAATTATCCAGAGTATGATAATTTTAGCCTTGAGTGAGAACTCTGGGTTAATTTGTTTGAAGATCCATGGGTTTGTTTTCTTGGCTGTCCATGGTATTCTCGGCAGTCTTCTCCAACACCAAAGTTCAAAAGCATTAATACTCTTCCTACCCTGCTTCTTCAAAGTCCAACTTTCACTTCCATAGAGTGTCAGAGGGAACACCATGGCTTGCACAATTCTGATCTTTTTAGGTATAGACACATCATGGCATTTGCATATCTTTTCCAGAGTCTTTATGGCTGCTCTACCAAGTGCTAATCTGCAGCATATTTCTTGACTGCTTGTTCCTTTACTGTTTATTGTTGAGCCTAAAAGACAGAAGCTATCTATCACTTCAATATCTTCATTGTCAATTGTAAGGCTGGTTGTTCTGCCAGTTGTCATTAGTTTAGTTTTCTTTATATTTAATTTTAGTTCCATTTTTTTCACTGTGCTCCTTGACTTTGATTACTAAAACTTGCAGATCCTTTGCATTTTTGGCTATCAGGGTAGTGTCATTAACATAGCACAGGTTATTGATGTCTCTTCTAATTTTAAAACCACACTCATCTTGCATCAGCAATAAAATCTTATGATACTCAGCTTTTTCTAAAGCCAGCTTGAACATCTGGCATCTCTTTTTCTGTGTAGGGCTCTAGTCTGTATTGGATTACCTTAAGCATTATTTTGCTAGCATGTGAAATTAAGGATATTTTGCACACTCTGTTAAGTCTCCTTTTTTTGGTATTGGAATGTAGATTGACCTCTTCCAATCTGTTAGCCACTGTGTCATTCTCCAAGTTTACTGGCATAACTTGGTTAGAACCTTTACTGATTCCTCCTCCACCTCCTCCTCCTCCTCCTCCTCCACCGCCACCCCTTCTCCTTCTCCTTCTCCTTCTCCTTCTCCTTCTCCTTCTCCTTCTCCTTCTCCTTTTCCTTTTCCTTTTCCTTTTCCTTTTCCTTTTCCTTTTCCTTTTCCTTCTCCTTCTCCTTCTCCTTCTCCTTCCTATATTTCAGTGGGTATTCCATCAGTTCCTGCAGCCTTCCAACTTGGTAATGACCAGAGTGCTGATCTAACTTCATCTTATAGTCCTAGAGGTTCTTCTAAGTAGGGAATATCTTCTAAGGTATCTTGGATGTTGACATCTCCACTGTACATTATTTTAGTTTACTCCTCCCATTTTTAAATCTCCTTTGAATTGGTTACTATCTGTTCATTGGTATCCTTTAGCATACCAATTCAAAGTTGGAACCTCTTTCTGAGTTCAGAGATCTTTTGAAAGAGTTTCCTTATTTTACCATGTTTGAGTCCATCTTTAATATCTTTACAGATGTTGTTGTAATATTAGTTAGCTATGTCTATGCTTATAAAGCATGTCATGGTTCTCTGGCTCACTTTTTAACTAGAACTGAAAATTGGAGTTGTGTTAGTTCTTCTACTGAGCTGGAGGATGGTCTTTCCCATGGCTAGTTTCAGGGATAGCAGGCAGAACCAGTTCCCTAAGAGATTAGGAGGAAGCTCTGGAAAAGGCAACCCTTCACCATAGACAGAAGGCATAAAACTGGATCCGTATGTGTTCAGACTGAGATTTATTCATCATGTGAATGGTGGGAACATGTCTACCACTGAAATGCATGACAAAGAGGATTCGGTGGCTAATTGTCCTGTGCAAGACTGGGAGTACAGGTTTCTGTTTGTCACAGCATCAACAGAGGTTTTTTTGTGTGCATGTGATACAAGAAGCAAATACACAAAGGGATTTTGTTGGCTTCTCAGTGGTTGCAAGGCTGCCCAAGTATTCCTTTAGTTGCTTTTTACCTAAAAACACATTAATTACATTCACATATGAGGTTCAAGCCTTAGTTTGTTGAATAATGGCTGAGTTCATAGAAATTATACACACACACACATACACACACCCTAATGGGGTAAGTATCGTTATGCAAAATACAGTAGAGAAGTAAGAAAATTTAAAAAAAACATGTCACAACTTAGAGCAATATATGAACCTACTCAGTGTCACATCTACCTTGGCTTGAAGGTCATCCCACTATCTTTGAGATTATTGGCTGGGGCAATAAGAACCCTGATATAAATGTATTTCTTAAGGCCAAAATGGAAGTTATTTAATTGTGTGACTATTAGGCAAATACAGGTAGGTCTCAATTAGTGCGGATGATGAATCCCACAAAATGGTCACATTATTAGAATTTGCACCATTCAAAGTGATATTACTATGGAAAATATGGTAATTGGTTCTAGCTCGATGGAAATAGGCCATGAACATTTTTAAGCATAAATGTTTATATGTATATTAATGAAATATTACAGTAAAGGATAAAAAATATACTTACATTTTAAATTTATTGTTAACAAATCACAGAGTAGTTACAGAAAGCAAAATAAAAACAAAAACATTCTAAATATGATTCCTAAAGGTAAGCTTACACTTACAAAAACATCTCTATTGTCTTTCAAAATATTTTAGCACCATAGGCTGATCTGTTTCCTCTTTCTCTAAATCTTCATACATATGCTGGTAGACACAGACTGCATCCATAACTTTTTGCTTCTGGACTTCACAGCTCAAAAGATATCTTCACATTACCTGAGAGTGAATTCTTTCACTTGCATATTACTGTTATCCTGTGATGAAATCTTCCTTTTCTCTGTTTTGCCAAACAAAGATTAGCAGTGTCTAAAACCCCAATGGCAACTATGCATTCACTGAATTTTGGTTCGCATTAAATGCGACCTGGTATCAATTTACAATTTGCACTAAATTTACAATTTGCACTAAATTGAATATTGCATTATTTGAACTCATGCTAATCACAACTTAACTGTAAATAAATACAGACATTAGAGGTTAAATATAACCATACATTTAAATGTCTTGTAGAGAATAATGTCAGTACTTCTTAGAATGGCATTTGACTCTGCATAGGTTAAGTACAATCTTTATTGTGCTTGTAAAGTCTTCATTCTTAGTAATCAATTCATTGCCTAAATAGAGCTATTAAATATTTACAAAATAAGCAGACCTTCTGCAAAGAGGTTGAGGCATTTGAGCGTCTGAGTTTATAGCACAATAACAAGTCCCGGGTTATCTGGACTGACATTTAAATGCAATGTCATAAAAAATGCTTTAAAAAAAAATCCTCTACATAAATACAAAAGACCATACGGTCGCTGGCCATTAAGTGCTCTAAGTGTACTTGAAAGAATTAAAAATATATATCCATAACCTTATTTCTGTCATTTTCAACAGCGTCTTTTCCTTGGCCAATGAAATGTAGCTTTAGTCATAGGAAACAAAAGTTTAGAATGCAGGTAGAATACTAAATGTGAGGGATTTTTAAACAAACAAGTAAGCAAATAAACAAACCATTTTAAATAAACAACTTTAAATAAACAAATAAAGAGCAAAACTTTGGGAAGTTCCCACAAGTTTCCTATATGTCCCCAGCTATACTTCAGATCAGTTACAAATCATCACCCAGCCTTGTCAGACAGTCCTGTTCAGGCAAACTTTGGATATGGACACTGCATACCATAAAAAGATTTAATGCAGAACAAAGGCAGTAAGTGCGAAAGGCTCTGCAGGTACAGGTAGTCCTCGAATTATGAAAGTAATTGGGACTGGAATTTCTGTCACTAAGCGATGCAGTCATAAAGTCTGATGTCATGTAACCACATCACTTAGCGATGGCAATCCCGGAATGGCCCATTGCCGTCGCTGACCAAACCCCATTGGTTGTTAGGTGAGGACCCGCCCTGATCCAAACCATTCCTGGCTTGGTCCGCCCAGCCCCTGCTGCCCTGCCAGCCTTGCTGCCCTGTGCTCCACTCCCCCTGCCAGCCTGCTGGTCTGCCAGCCTTGCCACCCTATGCTCCGCTCGCCCTGCTGCCCCACACTTGCTGGCCCTGCCGGCCCTGCCAACCCGCGCTTGCCTTCCAAAGCATTGTGAGAACGGTCTGCACAATTTGGAGAATGGTGCGAGTGGCCTCAGGAAGAAGGCCTGGTGCAGCCAGCGGCTGCCTCACATAGGCAGCCGCTGCCGTGCAGAGGTGGGGGGTGAGATAGGCAGAGGGGGGAGTTGAATTGTCCCTGCAGTTGGAAGGGCAGACAAGCTGCCAAGCACCCAAATTTTGATCACGTGACCACAGGGGCGCTGCGACGACTGTAACCTTTGGGACCAGGTGTAAGTACCATTCATTCAATGCTGCCGTAATTTCGAACAGTCACTGAATGAGTGGTCGCAACTCGAGGACTACCTGTATTAACTTTCCTCAAAACCCTATCACAATATTTAATTTGCTCCCATGACTTCTTTTTTTTCTAATTCCTATGGCAGAATCTTTAATGAGGCATTATATAGTATGGGTGGGACAGAGAGGCAGCACTACAGTGATTTTTTAAAAAAAATTAATGTAACAATTTATTTCTAATTTGATGAAAGAAACAGTTTATTTATAAAACTCACAAATAGTTTTTAAATTGCACAAAGCAACATAAAATAAAGCAAAAAATCTACAGCAGTATAATATCAACCAATCATTTTCAGAATTCCTCTTCCCCTCCCCTACTCCTTACATTACTAGTGAGTACCACGATAAAATGGAAAATGATAGGACAAATTAATTCATGCCCTTCTTTCAACACATTTATTTTAATCTTTGCATTTTATAGCCTTTCCTCCTTTACAGTCCTGCTCCTAAATATTGTAAAATCCCCAGAATATGTGCAGAAAAGCAGGAAATAAGATTGGATGCATGGCTGCAAGGCTCAGAAACATGTCAAGATAAATGTGTTTTGAGGCCTGTAAAGGCTGTTTGAAAGCAGATATTACCTCCTTTTGCAGGTAATTTATGAGAGTTAATTTTTCAAGAAAAATAAATCAAACTGGAATATTGCCAGAGCCAACATGACACATTATCTTGCTGTATGATGGACAGGTGAGCTTTTTGATGATTATATCTCAGCAACAAAGCAACTGCAGCTTGAAAGAAAAGAGGTATGTAACAATTCTGCTGGGTTCTAATACAGGGTGGATTTATCATGTCTTACTATTTTGAAACTCTCATGCAGCTCAGTCCTATTTCTGTACTATTCTAGAGGTATCTGATAGTGATGTGACTTTCCCAGTATTGCAAAGAGACTTAATAAATGAATAGCTTTTTAAAAATCAAGTTAAAATAGGTCTAAATCAATGGGTTTCTAAAGCTCTTTCCTGGGAGCTCAACAGTGCTATAGGGGACAGGTGGGGGCTTATATAGAGTAAGACTAGCAGTTAGCCACACATAAGAACTAATTTTTGTCTTGGGGTAGATGCAATCTGATCTGAAGCTGGGGGAATTAACATCTTCCCTTTGTCATAGTCAGGTCACTCTCTGATACCTATGGAACAGACCTGCGCCACTGCAGGGGCCATGGATCTATTTGATCAAACCACTCCAGGAGTCGTTTGGATCCCCTTGATTTTCAGAGGTTATCTGGAGAATTTCCTGAGACCCAGGTGGCAGTTCTTTGTCACTTCCTGGAACTCAGATGTGACTGTGGCTTTGGACAGGATTGTACTTAAGTGGCCATTTCTTGTTCATCAAGTCAGGGAGCTCTGTGGCTGTGTGTATGTGTGTCCTTTTATTTATTTAAACAGAATCAAAAAAGGAAGAAAAAGAAAAAGAAAAAAGAAAGCAAAAGAACAACAATATAGATATAGGCTTCCCATACATGTACATATACATATGTCAATAATGCTTTACACAACATTTTGGATGACCATATCTTGTTACAGTTCATACCTAATGTATGTCTATAAGCAACTTGTTCATATTTCAGAAGTAACATCAGATCTTCAATCCACTGAGTAATTGGTCCATATATCTTTACCATGTTGAAGGACAATGTCTCTTAGCAATAAGAAGTACATGGAGAATTTACGTTGTCCAGCAGTCAGTTTCCATGTAATAGGTATGTAGTTCAAAAGAATATGAATGTTCAAATATATTAGACCCTGTCTTAAAATGAAATTAATATGTGTAATAGAACAATTTTAGAACATCAGAAAAACATGTTTTAATGAAGTATTATTCTCATTGTATCGAGCATAATGATACATCCAATGGTCCAAAATATTTTTGTTGAATAAGCTGTAATCTAAGATCTACTGAAATGTTTGATATAGATGTTTAAGACAATTTCCCATTATTTAGAAAAAATGGGGATCTCCAAATCCTTATTCCCCTTTGTTTTTAAATTTTTCATGTCAAATTGATTTAGCAATAACAAATATTTATAAAGACTAATTATGGGTTGTTGTTTTTTTGTCTCATAAGATACAGTGATCACCTCTAATAACTTATGTGTCTTTGGTGCTGAAAATGCCACTGGTCCAGATTGAGATGTGACTAGATGATGTGAATTCCCAGTGGGTGGCAACAGACAGATGAGATTTATCCTTTAACATGGGAAATGATAAAAATTCATCATTATCATCTAATAATTCCTTACTTTTTTCCTCCTTGTAATGTATTATTTTAACGGATTATGGTTTTTATATTTTCTTGTTTGCTGCCCAAAGTTATGTACTTAAGATGGGCAGACATATAAATTTTATAAATAAATAAATAAATAATCAATCTAAAGTAAAAAAAAAATCCTCGGATTGCTGTCCAGTGCCCCTTTTTAGAGTAATCTGATGCTGTTGGGAAAACATTGGTTGAAAGAATATTTGATGGGATGATGTAAAGGACTGGCAGTTTATCTAGAGGATAAAATTGCTCAGGTTCATTAGAGATGATGGCTTCATCTTGCAAGGTTATCTGGGTTCAGTTTGAACCCATAGGTCCCAAGGAAGTGGTCAGGGCTCTTTTGAAATAATTAAACTGTTTTGGGTTCAAGATATAATAGATTAGACATATCTCCTGTCACTATTATAGCAATTTGAAAATAATGGTATGCTATTTCTGGAAAATAGAATTTTCATCCTTTTTCTTATGCCAAACTGATGCTATGGAATAATCAAAACTTGTTTATATAAGCCAACTGAAAATAGTAATATTCCATCTTCCACCCTGGATGGGGTTATGCTTCCACAGTCTGAACAGTTTTTTAACACAGAGATCTTCCTGAACTTACAGCTTCTGCTTAAAGGACGTGGGGCAGCTGCTCCTGCAAGAGGGCCTTTGCACAACTCCATCTTATATGCCAGTTAGCACCATTCTTGGATCAGGAGCCCCATTAACAGTTGTTCATGCCATGGTCACCTCTCGATTGGACAATTGCAATGCACTGTACATGGGGTTGCCTTTAAAGATGTCCTGGAAACTGTAGCTGATTCAGAAAACAGTGACTCAAGTAATTATGGGCTACTCTACTTTACCCAGATAACACCATTACAACAAGAGCTGTGCTGGTTGCCAGGTGGCTTCTGGGTAAAATTAAAGCTCCAAATAGTTCAGGACCTGGATATGTTCCAAACTGCTTGTTCCCAGTTATCTCTGTCCATCTAATAAAATCTATTAGAGAGGGCTCCCTTGAGTCCGATCTCTGAAGGAATGTTGCTATCAGGGATCATGAAGGTCCATTGCTGCCCTTCCCTTTGGAATAGTGCTTCACCCAAGGTTGGGCAAGCAGCAAACCTGCTGGCATACAGAAAATACCATCTGGGTGTTCAGGTGCAGGAAACCATGTTTCATGGAATCCTAGGGTTTTGCAAGAACTTGATGGGGTTTCTTGAGAGACTAAGGGCAAAAAAACTAAAACCAAAACCACTCGAGCACAGCCAATTTTCTGTTACCACAGCTTTGCTTCTTGAAGGGTTCTAAGATTTTTTTTTAAAACGGACAGGTTCTGCAGCCTGAAAAGTTTGAAAACTCTTATAAAGGGATGACACAGAGGCCAGACTGTGGGAAGTAACTCCCTCATTTTAGTCTGCCTTGGTCAGTTTCTCTTCAATATTGTGTGCAGTGCTGGTCAACACAAGACATCAACGAGCTGGATCACGTTCAGAGGAGAGGGGCAAGGGAGAGGGGCGAGGGAGAGGGGATTGAAAACCAAGTCCTATAAGGAACAGTTACAGACGCTAGGTATGTTCAGCTTACAGAAGAGAAGACTAAGGAAAGGTGTAATATCAGTTTTCAGATATCTAAAGCAGCATCACAGTAAAGTTGTTCTCTTGGAGGACAAGACTAAAACCAATGGATTGAAAGTACAGATTTCAGCTTAGATATTATCACTAATGGTAATTTTCACTGTTAATGAGCGGAATAGGTTGCCCCTGAAGTGGTATATTCTCCTCCATTACAGGTCTTCAAAAAGAGGCCGAGTAGCCACCTGTCTAAGATATTTTAGCGGATACTGCACTGGGCAGGGGATTGGACTAGAGGACCTTTGTGGTCCCATCCAAATATGTGAATCTAACTCAGATGTAAAGCATATATTTATTCAAGTCTGTTAATAGCAAGAAGAGAATAGTAAAAATGCTTTCTTTTGCCCAATGGCCCTTGAAAGTCTTTGCAAATGAAGAACTGCAACGGAGCATTTTGGGTGTCCTTACTTCTGGGCAGCCCATCTGAAAGTACAGATTTCAGTACAAGTTGCAAAATGGAGTTTAAAGCCCCTGCAAAATCTGAATCCTGTGACTTATCTTTCTCCCTGTGTAGAAATCATAATTTGTTCCTGGCTTTTAGAAGGTGAAGGATCTCTTTAGCCACCTGATAACTTTAGCAGCTATCAAGAAGAAACTTTATGTCCTTCTAAAGCACCCCTCTTCCCTTCCCTGGCTTGAAGGACGCCTGAAGGAGTTTTGTCCTTCCTCAGGTAGATCTGCCCTAAAAGGCCGATCCACTGTTCAATCACCTTGAATCTGCATCTCTAAAGCAAAGATGACTGTCCACACCCTGCTCCCTTCAACTCAGCCTGCTCCTGATACCAGTGAAGCAATCTGCAGTTTTGCCTGCAGGAGTTCTTCTTCAAGGCGATTTATTTCTTCTAAAATACTTTCAAGTAGAGGACATTAAGCGCTCCTCAAGCAAGGAAAGCTCCACAGTGTCTCCAACTACAAGACTCTTAGCACAATCTGATCAAAAGCAATTCCGCCTTTCTCCTCCTTAACAGATTTACTTAACCATGAAGAAGCCACATTTGGCTTGATTCAGACCGGTGGACCCATAGATCATGGCTTATAAACCACAAGAGCTGGTTCACTCAACACACTAAGCCAACATTAAACAAAAAAATGATGGCTTAGAACAATGTGTAATTTCAGTCAGCATTTCCTATTGAAATGTCCACACTGATAAATAAGCCCTGCTTGCTTTGTCAAAAGGCCATCTTTCCATCTTTCCCAACCTGACACTACACTCCCACAACCCCCAGCCCAGAGGCTGTCAGGCCTGTGTGGTCCGGTCAGTGGTGAGAGGTTAACTCTCCTCCCACCCATTTGCATAATGCAAGACCATTGGCTCTTTCCTTACAGGCAGTTGCGGAAATCTGAATAAACCAAGGACGCGATTAAGAGAAACCGCTGTCTAGGCGGCTCCTTATAAGGCCAAGGCGCGCTCGCCTGCGGAGCCGCTCGGCCCGTCCGTCTCCAGGTGGGAGCAAGCGCGGCGCACTTCCCCCCGCGGCCTGCAGAGGGCGCTGCTGCCACTCCCGCAGTCAGCTGGCTCGCGAGGGAGAGACCGCGGACTTAGAGCCTTCGCTTCGCCTTCGGTGTCCGCCTCTCAGTCCGCCCGAAGCCCCGAGTGGTTTCTCACGGCTCCCCGAAGCGACTGAGAGTATGTGCAGGATCTGGAGTGAATGGGGAGAGGCGGTCGGCAGCGGAAGCCCGTGGCGAGAGTGAGCTCGGAGCATGTTCGTCTGGGTTTCGCCAATCCTTCAGGGTCCACCTTCGGCGACGGCGCCCCCCGCCGCATCCCTGACTTACCTTGTTTGTCCGCCGGTAGGCGCGTCCAAGCAGACCAAGGTATCTTGAAGAGGAGGGGGAGAAAAAGAGAGCCTCGGAGAAGCTGCGAGGCTCTTTCATTCAACCCGCTTTCTCCGCGTTTGTCCCCCCCGCCCCGCTTCACCATGCGCCAGGCTGGGCTCTACCGCCGAGGAGAAATTTAAAAGCAGAAGGGGACCGATCGCCGAGCCTCGTTGCTAAGGTAATCGCAGTTGCCCTGCAACGGTATGCCTCGACATTGCATGTTCCTCTCCCCCCCCCCCCCGCCCTCCTTTGGGCTTTCTTTCCCCCTTTCCAGAGACCCGATGAGACGGTTCGGCCTGTCTCCTGAAGCCGATCGCCAGCCCTCCACCGTTTCTGGGGGTGCAAGTCCCTTTCGAAAAAGGTGGGGAAGAAGGCGCTCAAAAAAAGGGAGGTCCGCCGCGGGCCCCTGCGCCGCCTTCCCCTTCGCCCTCGCGAGTGCCTGTTCACGGGCATCCTGTTTTCCTGAGGAGGGAAGGCGAAGTGCGCTCGGCTGAGAGGGCAGCAGCCCTTTCTGCCTGCGGGGCGGGGGCTTCAGGCAAAGCGTCGGGAGAGTTTGTTCCCGCGCGCGCCAGGCTGCCGGCCCGCGGCTGATGGAGAAACGCCCTCGGCGCTTCCCGGGAAGCGGGGCGCTGCCGGGCGAGGTGGCGAGGTCCGTAGGACAATCGCTAAGCAACCAGTCGGGAAAGGCGAGAGCAACGTTGCCGGGTGGCGTGTTGTGATCCTCCCTCGTTGCCGTGCCAGTTGTGTGGTCGATGAATGAAGCGGGAAGAGTTGGATTAGCTAAAGTTGACGGGAGGGGAACGTATCTGTCGATGATTGTTCGAATGGAGAATGTTATTGCAGTCTTAGTCCAGAACCGTTAATCCTAGCTTTTGAAATTGTTGTGGGCAGTGCAGGAACTAGGGCACTTTTGTACAGATTCAAAGAACCGGCTTGATTTTAAACTAGCAGCAAACTACCCCTTTGCAGCCAGAGGGGGATGAAATGAAAAGCTATGGGAACTGGCTCATTTGCACATGGGGATCTTCTACAGCTCAGTATGAGAATAGGATTGGGTCAGTCATCTGCATTTCAGTCAACCAGCTGCTTGATCCGGCCAGGAAACAAAAGGAAATGGATATAAGCTAGTTGTCGCTCCTACTTGGACTACAGCCCTAAGATGCACACTTGGAACTATGTCCCTCTAAAATCAATAGGACACTTCTGCTAAAAGATTTCACAGTAGTAGTGTCTTCACAAGTATCCTCTAAGAAGGTCTACTTGGCAAAGAATGCATTATGTTGTGCAGAGTTTTCAATAAGCAGTCAAAAAGCAAAATAATGTATACATTAGCATCCACATTTGCTTAAATGCAGGTAACAGGACTATGGATTAAGTTGCTTCTTATTTAGCTGTATGTGCTTACAAAGAACATTAAGGTTGTTGCTTGGAGGTGAAGTTTTCATCCCCACATGAGGAGCTGGAGAAGAACCTTGAATAGACAGTTTTTGTTTGTTTGTTTCCTTGTGTGTATCTACAACTAGATGTGAGGAAAGTGTCCTTTCTTGTAGTTATGTATGATTAGCTCATGAGAGCTCCATAAAAGAAGGTTCAGAGCAGGTCTCTGAACTATGGGAGGTGCAAGTGTTAAAACAGTAGGGGCTGGGATGTGAAAGGGAAGAGCAAGTCATTTTAGACAGTTTGAACAGGTTCCTTGTTGGGATTTTGTTACAGCATTTCTGAGATGCTTAGTTTTGATAATAGCTACATTGATTCCTCCTAAACATATTTATTCAGAGGAAGCCTTTGTAACCTACCAAGGTGACACCAAGCAATAGCTATGATTGACTGGTCGAGTTGTTTTAACTTCCTGAATAAAGTGCAAAAAGGGGGAAGGGTTGCTGCCACAAATACATATGCTGTAGTCAACCTTCAGCGAATGCTATCTGAAGCTAAGCAGAGTTAATTGAAATTTCTCTGTTTCCAGTATATTTACCACATAGGTGTTCTTTGGATTGCAGCTTTAGTCTTTTCTTTGCATTTTTTCCATCCCTTCAGTGGAAAATACAGCAAGTACAGCGAGGCCTCTCAAGCTGCAGCAGGAAACAACTTTCATGGAAGTAAATACAGAAATCTATAGCCACAAATATACCAGATCTACACATATAACAGCATCTGCCCTGTGGACTAGCGTGGCCCTTGAGATTCAGATGGCCCCAACCCTGTTGCCCTTTTGTAAGGTTCTGAAGACCTGGCCACTGAGCCAGAGTGTTGAGTGAGTCCACTCTAGAAGGTGTAGTATGTGAATTAGTGACCTGGCTTGCCAGGTTGGTTTGTTTGTTTATTTTTGACATGTATTATTTTTATGGTTGTTTTTAATTTTAATTTGTGTACCACCCAGAATCATCATGAGTTGGGCAGCTATATAGGTCGAAGGAATAAATAAGTAAACATAGTTAATATCAGGGAGTTATAGCTGCTTTCCTGTTGAATTTCTCTCAGAATCCTGAGAACTGGAGAAATGATTAATCTAGTTTACGGGAAATTGATGGGTGAGATGGAGCAGAAGAGTGGAGGAGAGTAGTCTCTGCTTCTAAAGAGCCTTGTTTCAAAGGCTGGGAAATAGTGATGCAGTGGATGGCACGTTCTGATTTGAAGGATGCACCAAAATGGCCCACTGTTACCCTGTGGCTGACTGTAAAATCACCGACACAAGATGCACAGGCACAGCAAAGAATATAGTGCCAATACTATTCCTAGAGACACCCAGACCTGCAAACACTTAAGTCTGAATTTAAATCAAATGTTTTTTTTATTTGTCTGATTTATTTAGACCTAGCTTTTCTTCCAGGAGCTCAAGACATCTACGGAGAATTTCCCCTCCAATTTTATCTTCACAACAATCCTGTGAGATAGATGAGGTTAAGAAATTGTTTGAAGCACAGTAGCCCAATATCAGTCAATAGAGTTCCATGTTTAGTTGGGAAATTGAATCAGGGTCTTCCAAGTCTTACACTGACATCAGTGGTGGCTCTATCACTTCAGACAGGTATGAGCAAAACCACGAAGAATAAATAAGAGTTGGAACACGTAATGGTCTTGATTATAGAGGGCCAAAAAGTGCCTTGTAGATGTTACTGGACTACATTTCTCTTCAGTGGAGAATGGTTGGTAGAAGTTAGTGTTCAATAACATCTGGATGGTCACATCTTGCCCATCCCTGATTGAAACCTTTTGTACTTCATAAGTTTCCATGTCAGGTACAGATACTTGGAAACCTGGTCGATATTGGGATAAAGCTACCAACAAATCACATTTTTTAACATTGCCTGTTCCTAGGAAGTGCAAATTGCAACACAATGTGGAAAACATTGTCAATAACTTCTGATATCTTTCTTCTGTGTTTCTCCTAGAAGCACCGGGATTGGTGAGCAGTTGGAAACTATAGAACTACAGCCTGTCTCAGTCTGGTGTTTTCTTTTTATGGAAAACTTGGGCTTAGATATTTATCAGTTTGCCAGAAAGATACCTTTAAACAATGCCATCCAAAGCAAGTCCAATATTTCAGGTGCAGCTTGCTTTATTTCCAAAAATAACTAATTTGGAGGAGGACTAGAGGTCTTCAAACCAGCCTTCTTTCATTTGCTATTTAGGCTGTGTTCCAAGATATTACACAGCACACCTATAACATTTAAGTCTTGCATGTGAAGGCATTCAGGGTCTAAAAGTGACCCAGTATGGTTGAATTTTGAAGTAAGGCAGAGAAGAGAATGAGGGGGATGGCTTTTAACGTAGGTGAATTTTGGAAAGCATGTGATGGATGGTCTGTTAAAATGGCTGCACAGGAGGCTTTGCCTCTTTAGGAAATAGCTGCTATGAAGGACATGACTGGTCATAAAATTCTCCTTTATTAAAAGCAAACTGATGAGAGTGTCCTTGCCCCTTTAGTCCCTGGGAAATTCTCCACTGCCCCACTTTTTTATTTTTTGAGCAGGTGGGGACATTAATGAGTAAAGCTCTGGGCTGCAACCTCTCATCAATTTTTTTTAATTTTTAAAGAGGCTACACCAGTGCATTTGAGGCTTTCACTTTTCTTTGCAGCATACTAATTTCTCACAATATTTTTAGGAATCTTAAACAAAACAGAAACAAACAAGGCTGCTTACCTCTGGATTAAGAACAGAGATTCCTAGATTTATGTTATTCAGTGGATGATGTTGGATCAATAAACTAAACTATCACACAGGGTTTCTCTTTGAATAAAATGATGACAAGGAGGAAAGGATAGAATGCTATATGCTGCCTTGAGCTCCTTGGGGAAAAGGCAGGAGAATGTAAACAAGTTGCTCTGCTTGGAACTCACAAAGGGCTTTTCCACAATCCTACCTTGAGATTAGTTACCTTCAAGCCTGCTTGGGTTTGATATCTAGTGCTGGTATTAACGAATCAGATATTGGATGACTGGTGGTAGGAAAAGGAGACTTGTAACAGCTAGGTTGGTTGTATTATGGAAACTGTTGGCAAGAGCCTTGTGACATGTGGACAGCCACATTCTCAGTAGCATTTCAAAACAGGGAGTCAACCCATTGAAAATGTGGGCTACATTTCAGCTCAGATTCACCAGATTCATCTGGAAGCTAATTTGGGGGAGGAGAAAAGGGCCTGACAATAAGATAAACTGCTCTGAAATAATGCTGGTTCAACCATGTCTCAGGAAGATAAGTTCAGACTTTGATGTTTACATTGTAATGCCTAAAAAATACATATGACAAATGCACCAACTTGAGAGAAGCTGTAATTTTATAGGCTGTTTCCCTCTATAATGCTACAACCTCCAGAGTTGTATCAATAACTTTAGCTCCTGTCAAAGACACACTTAATTACAGATGTCAGAATCACCATCAGCTAATCTTTATAGTGTTACAGTCTCCAGATTCTACCAGGACATGCATAGCAAAAACATGCTGTCGTTTCTGTCTCTCCCAACAACAAAGAATAGCAAGTGTAATAGCTTTGGATAAGTATCTGGTACAGTTGGACTACATAAAGAATGTGTTCTCTTTCTCTTTGATCATACCACTTTTATAAATGTATGAAAGGTTGAAAAGAGGAGATGGAGATATTTTTTGTCTCCCCATTAATACTAGATGTTGCGGATTAATGAAAATGATTGGAAGTATTTTCAGGTGAAGCTGGCTCAACACCTTTTTCTCTCTTATAGAGCAGTGAATAGCTTCAGGTTAGCTGATGATACTTTGGTGTGGTGGCAAAACATTTCACAAGAGTCTTTTGCTTTCCTTGCATAGAAAAAATACAAGGATCAGTGAAATCACTAATGCATATGCTGCTCTGTCATGAGTGTTGACCAAGTTCTTTGCATAGTGTCACTTTATTATGGTTATAGCATTAAAACTATATGGGTCCTTTAATTGACATATCTCTAACGAATATAATAATTAAATGAAAGCACTGTATGAAGAAGCAGCATCCTTTTGACTTTGTATCTCTGCAACTCAACTTTAAGATTCCGTTATATATTCCAAATATAAACCTGTTCTCTATGGATTTGGTTTTTATTTGAATTTCATGGAACACTGTCCCCACCAAATCCCAATTTTTACATATCAATGCAAGATTGGGTTGATTTCACATTTCAAATGGTGATGGTGGGTGAAAAAGCTGTCACATTTTACCAGCAAAATATCTCTATTGATAAATATGTATCACTTCATTTCCTGAAACAGGAGCAATTCCTCAAAGGAAGATGATTTCACACAAGAAATAAGCAACTGCAATTTTATTAGGCTGCAGACTGATAGTGAACATCTGGATGGAGTACAGGAAAGCTAATATTCTCAGTCCTGTTTTCTTACAAATGTCAGAATCACCACATCAGCTAATCTTCAAGTCCTATTTTGAAATGACAAGTTGTCATGTCAAATAAAATCTGTAGCCAGACTTGGGAGTTAGGTATGTTCCTTTCCAACTGAATATTTTATTATACTCAGTTAAGAACAAGCATTCCAGGCGTTTGTTTTGTAACTGATGATCAAGCTTAGTTTTGAGAAACAACTTTGCTTGATTGCAGCAATCTGCAATCTCAGACTGTATGTATATGTTAGGTAATTTTGAAGTGTATGGATAATAGTGAATAACAAGAAGTAGTCATTTCTCTTGTTACCTAAAGTCATAATGCTCTGCATAACCATCACCCTAGCAACAAAATTTGATGTCATAAATAGATTAAGGAATAAGATGACAGATAAACCATAGGTTTTATGCCGAATTGGCTAGAGATAGAGCAATATAGTGACATAGCAATTCTTTAGCTGTATAAAAGGAAAGAGAGAGGTTTTATTTAAGAACTAAACTATAACTTTGCATCATTTAAATCTAGCCATTTGTTAGATTTAACAATTCCCAGGTATTCTAATGGTTATCTCACAGGAGTTCTTCCATTCACTGTTGAATGAGTAGAATACATGCTTTGCCTACAAAAAGTTCTAGCACAACACTGGAAAATTAAAATACATATTAGCTTGGATAAGTGGTATGGAAAAGTATGGGAAATAAATTGGCTGAAAAATAAACAGACCAACAAAGAATCCTTTCATGAAGTATTGTTTTACTCATGTTTTCTCTCCAGTTCTTAGATATGTTAATGAAATAATTCCTAATGGGATCTAGGCAAATGTTTGTTTAAATAAATGTTTTAAAAATCTAGGAATCTCCAGGTAAGGTCAGGGAAAGATCCTGATTGAAACCCCAAAGAGTTGCCCTTAGTCAGTACTAAAGTAGATGGACTAATGCTCTGTCTGACTGGAGATAAAACATGGGAAGTCTGAATGCCAGCTTCCAGACTGAATAGCTGCAGAAAAAAAACAAATAGGTGAAAACAATCCCATAGATTCCCATCGAACTCAGTTACATATCCAGTTTATGCCACCTGACCAGCCCATTCTTTCTGAATTATGTCCCTTATAAATCATTGTCATTTCCCTCTTGTCCTTCAGAGGTGCCTTAAAATGTTATTCAGACAAATTGGAATAGTCATTCCCCAAGGATTAGCTTCCCTATTATAGTCTTTGGTAGACCTCCATGAGATCAGTCTGAAGCATTCTAATTTCCCTCGTTTAGGTCTCCAGGTGAGTTGTATTGAACTATAAATCCAGTCATCCTCAGTTAGCTGCATTGATAAGTTCATTTGGATCACTAGTGACAAAAGGGGTTTCATTGCTCATGATTTTTAGAGCTGATGAGGATTAAAGCAGAGTGTGCTTTGCCATTTCAAATGGGGTCATTGAGATATATCTTGAATTGTTGATAATATCCTTTAGGACAATATCCTTTAGGACAAAAAGGATAATATCCTTTAGTAAGCTGTCTTTAGTGCCGAAAGCATGGCATTAATCCAAGGAATAAACTTCCTCTTGGTTTGTAAAATCTTTGTAGGAAAAGACTTACCATAGCAGGTAAAGCAGATTCTCCCATAAAAGATTGCTTTTGATAGTGATCCTTTGTATGTTAAGGTGAGCTTTACAAACATGAAAGATTAGAGCAGTGCTCCCCAATCTGTTGCACACAGTTGTGTTTGTTTATTAAATTTATATGGCCGCCCATCTCAAACAAGTAACTCAGTTATTCAATTTGTATTGCCACCCATTGGCCATGCAAATCTGGGTGAGTAATTTCCAGTTAAATCAGCAACAAATCACTAGCAAAAATTAAAACACATCATGCCTGGGGCAGCCCATATATTTAGGGCTCACTAACCTATTGGCCCATACCCAGGAGGAAAACGAAGTTTTCAGCACCTTATGAAAAGCTAGCAGGCTTGGGGTCATCTGGATCTAAGGAGGTAAGCTCTTCCACAGGACAAGCACAGTTCCCCTCATCCTCCAGGCTTGTTAGGTGGGGATAGTGAGAATTGTCATCCAAACATGCAGAAATAACACCCAAACATACAGAAAACATTTAGGAAAAGTAGTTTGGGGAAGGCAATGTCTGAGCAGCTTCATCTCTGTGTTGCTCTATGATGGGTTGCAGTAATACCAGTTTGCTTCCAAGGAACAACATTGTAGAGAAATTTGAGCTGGAAGAATCATTTATCTGTTCTGCTGCTGCTTATCTATAACACTTATTTTGGGAAAGTTCTGAACAATCTTCATCATATTAATTTTTGCAATAACCCAGAGAGGGTCCATATAGAATGTTAATAACAGAAATGGAGCTTTGGTCCCAATTCCCCAGACTTGTTGCTCAAACAGGAAGTGTGTTTGGGATGAAAATATTTTCTCAAACTGCCCAACTCTCATTTCAACTCAGCATGTGTTTCTAGCATATTCCAAGCCACACTATTTTTTTCACCTTAGTCCATATGTCCATGTATAGGAGCAGATTTTACTTTATCAAATATAAATCAGAAAAAATGAATATGATAATAAATGCAGTGGGCTTATGTTGTATCAGAAGTGCATCTTTCTGCATAATTCCATCCAGTTTTTAATGCAATTTGTCATGAGTAGCGGTGTTTAGGGCAGTTGAATTTGAAGAGAAGATTATATCATCATTTCCAAGCTCATTTTTATGTTTTTAGACAGTTTTAAGTAAAGGGCTCTATAGGATTGTGCTGACATCCAAGTTTGAAGAACTTAATGAGATTTCGAGCATGCCTGGGTGTGCAGATAGTGTCTGTTGGTAACCCTTAAACCAAATGCATATTTTCTGCAGGATTGGGTATCATTTGCATGAGCCCAAGTGAACACAGAGTTGCTTTAACGTCTTCCCAACAGAGTACATGCACGCCCAGTGTCCACTCTGAATCACTTTTTGCCCTTTGAATCTAAATCTCTGCCCAGCACTAGTTTTCTGGATGTTAAAAATAACCAAGTGCAATTCTATGTCTACTCAACATTAAGTCTCACTGAGTTCATTGATTAGATGTACTAAACTATGAATAAGTCCGACTGAATGCAGTGGAACTGCCTCTAAGTACTGTATGCACGTACAAGATTGCATGACAAAAATAAGTACTCCAGTTTATTTAAACCCCTCTATCTTGGGGCATAAAATAATTGATCTCATTTTTTGCATCTTCTATCTAAATGATGAAACCATTATTGGTTATGTCCTGATGTTTTTTCTAAGGTTCTGCGTTTTAGCAAAAATAATGGTAAATGTTCCCTTTTACCTTTCCCCTCCCCCTCTAATTAGGCATGCTTGCAGTCCGGACAGAGTTTAATATGTCTTGTATTTTGATATTCTGGAATAGAAGTAACTTCTTGGTTTTAGATTGCATGAGAATTAACATCTATTGTTAAATATTTATTTGGGGATTTTTGTTTTGTGCTTCGTCTCTATAATTCAAAGAGAACCCATTTAGTATAATGGAAGTGGGTCAATGCACTAAATTTTCTCTGGAAAAAATGGATGGAAAGAGAGAGAGATGAGATGAGATGAGATGAGCTTGGGTAGTACAGTCATTTTTGCAAGATTTTTCCTTGGGAAGAAAAACCTGCTTTCCATCTTTTTCAGCAGGGACCAATGTGCACAAGCATTTTATGCTGCCACTATGATATTTGGCTAGGTACAAGGCATCTGGAAACCTCCACAACCTTCTGAAACTCTTTTTCCATTTTATTGCCTGACTGCATGATCCCATTTAATAATTGCGACTTCTGTATGCTGAGAAGTGAAGTATGATCCACTGTTAAGATATTACAGCTCTCATTGATTGGAATGGCAGAAGCTAAATTCCTTCATTCTCTAATAACACATCGTCCTATATGCTTGATGATTTTATCTGAGATAGTACCTTCTGCCAAATTATCCAGAATACACATTAAAGGTATTAGGTTTTAATTTTCTGTACCTCTTTTAAAAGACTGATGTCACATTGATAATGTAGGCAGATCTAAATTATTATTAACTTTCTTGATATTCCATTTGTACTTATTTGTCATACATGAATCTAATCACCTGGCATATTTAAGTATTTTTATTGTTGGACTTAACGCTATTAGTGATGCAGTTCTGAAGAAAAATTCTTCTTGATCTCTCATTGTTTCAGTACATTCCTTTAATACAGATTAGTGCTCCTACACTCCTTTCCTCTTTTGTTCTGGAAAGACTTGTATTTTCTGAAGCATGTCTTCATTTTTTATTTTGCTTGTCAATCTCTATGTGGCCTCTTGGACTTGGTGATAGTTTTTCTGACCTGTGGTATGAAATTGGTCTCAATTAGAAAAATCAGTCTTAACATTTGAGCTGGTGACATGACATCCTCACTGTTGATGTCATGTCACCACCCACCCACCACTGTGCTTCCTGGCAGACTAGAGAGAGGAACTGCAGACTTCAGGCCAAAATGTTTAACTCTTTCTGAGGCACAAGAAAAGGGCAGACTGCATATAAGGAAGAGAGGAGTTTTGGGGGTTTTTCCCAACATACTTTCTAAAAAACTCTAGTCAGCTTCTCCTTTTGTTTTGCTTTTATTTTGGAGAATAAAATAAATGCTAAAAAAATAGTTCAGTTCAGGTTAAGTGTCTTCTCCTTCCAGGAGGGTGACAATCATGAGCCTCTACTGTGCCTGCTTCTGTGCCATTCTTGCACTTTCTGTTCTTTCTGTTGACCACGGATATAAAGATGTGGTGTGGCTTTGACTGCCTCCAGATTCTTTGCTTGCTTTGTCTGCCTTTAGGGGTGCTTGCTCACCTCCAGAGCAAGAGAGCATCCTAGAATATCCACACAAGTTGCCATTGAGCCCCCCCACCTTTTTTTTTTATTTTGCTCCATTGGCCTTCACAGAGGTCTATTAGCATCCGTAATAGCAGAGTTATTATGAAAGATCCCAGGGAGCCCAGTGTGGATGTGGACTTGATTTTCTTCTCACTAAAAAGATGACCAAGAGTTTTAAAAAAACAAAAGAAAAGAAAAAAAAGCCCTATACTATTATGGAGTCCATAAACTTATTATTTCTTGGGCAGCATATAACAAAATGATTACAACTGGGTTGACAGTCAGAACAAACAAATACTTTCAGGAATCATATCATAGAATCAGACGACAGAGCAAGAATAAGGCAAATGAGCACATTTTATTTTGAAGAGCCTCCTCTATCTGTATATTTGATTTTGGGACTCATTCTATAGGCTGTCTTCTTATGCTTTACTGTTACATCCTGTTCTCGCCTTTGCAGCCTGGTTGAGAAGAGGTGTGTTCATCATGGCCCAGGGATCCAGTGACATGGAAACTGCTGATCTGGAGGAGAGTTCTCCAAATATGATTGTTTACCGAAAGGTAAGAAACTCAAGAGTCATTCATAACGTCTGTGCCAACTTCTGAATTAGACAACTGAGGAACCATTAACTCTTTAAAAAATTATAAGTTAGTATTTTGCTTTGCTTTATTGACTAAGCTTTATTTAGTCAGCTAAAAGGAGTTTTCCCAAAAGTTAATGTACAGTAATACCTTGGTTCACGAACACTTCTGTTCACGAACAATTTGGTTCACAAACAGCAGCGTTCGCAAAATTTTGCTTCCATTCGCGAACTCCGCATCGGGTGACAAACACGACCCACGGCCATCTTCCCTGCTCTGACACGTGGTCGTGGCTTCCTGTAGGCGAGATCGCGGTCGCAGACAGACACTGGCTGTGAAGCTTTTTGGTGTGCTTTTTAGCATGGCTCCAAAGAAAGTGCAGAGCAAGCATGGTGGTAAAAAGAAAGTGCAGAGCAAGAATGGTAAGAATAAGGTTTTGAAGAAAATAACCATTGAATTGAAGAAAGAAATTGTAGAAAAGCATGAGCGTGGTATTCGTGTGACTGATCTGGCCTCGGAGTACAAGATGGCGAAGTCGACAATCTCCACTATTTTGAAGAATAAAGATGCCATCGAAGGAGCTGATGTGGCAAAAGGAGTAATGATGTTAACCAAGCAGAGGACACAAGTGCTGGAAGAGGTGGAAAAACTTTTGTTAGTGTGGTTGAATGAGAAACAGCTGGCAGGTGATAGCATTAGTGAAGCTATGATCTGTGAAAAAGCCAGGAAATTGCACAGTGATTTACTGCAAAAAAACCCCTCTACAAGCGCAACAAGTGAAGAATTTAAAGCCAGTAGAGGCTGGTTTGATAAATTCCGCAAGAGAAGTGGCATCCACAGTGTGACAAGACATGGTGAGGCTTCCAGTTCTGACAAGGCCACTGCAGAAGCCTACAAGAAAGAATTCGCAGAATTCATGAAGGCGGAAGGATACGTCGCTCAACAACTGTTCAACTGCGATGAAACAGGGCTCTTCTGGAAGAAGATGCCAAACAGAACCTATATCATGCAGGAGGAAAAGGCACTGCCGGGGCACAAGCCTATGAAGGACAGATTGACCCTTTTGCTGTGTGCGAACGCAAGTGGCAAGCTGAAGATTAAGCCACTACTGATGTACCATTCCCAGACCCCTCGTGCATTCAAGGAACACAATGCGAACAAGGCCAGACTGCCTGTCATGTGGAGGGCCAATACAAAAGCTTGGGTCACAAGGTAATTGTTCATGGAATGGCTGCACGAGGTGTTCACACCCACCGTTAAAAAATATCTTTCTGACAACCAACTGCCTGAAAGGTGCCTTCTTCTGATGGACAATGCCCCGGCACACCCTCCAGCCTTGGTGGATGATATGGACGCTGAGTATGACTTCATAAAGGTCAAGTTCCTCCCCCTCAACACGACACCTCTTCTGCAGCCCATGGACCAGCAAGTGATCTGCAACTTCAAGAAGCTGTACACAAAGGCGCTCTTCACCAGGTGTTTTAATGTCACTGAAGAGACGTCCTTGACTCTGAAAGAATTCTGGAAGAAACATTTCAATGTCCTCCACTGCATCAACCTCATTGACAAAGCCTGGGAAGATGTCACATACCAGACCTTAAACTCAGCCTGGAGGAAACTGTGGCCAGAATGTGTCACTGAATGTGACTTTGAAGGGTCTGATGCAGAGGAAGTGGAGGAGATTGTGTCCATGTGCAAGAGTATGGCTCTGGATGTCGATGGTGCAGACATAGAGGAGCTTGTTGAGGACCATAAGGAGGAGCTGACCATGGAAGAACTTGCTGAACTCCAGAGTTAGCAGCAGAAAGCGCTTGTTGAGGAGCATTCCACTGAGGAAGAGGAAGACAGGGAGGAGGTTAGCAGTGATGTGATAAAATCCATTATGGAAAAATGGAATGAGTGCCAGGATTTCTTTGAGAAGCACCACCCCAACATAACTGTAATGAACAGAGTGTTGAATCTGATGAACAATAACGTGGTCTCTCATTTCCGGAGGGTTATGCAGGGCAGGAAAAAACAAGTGACATTAGACAGATTTTTCACCAAAACTGAGCCTGCAGCTAAGAGACAAAGAAGAGAGGACACCCCTGAAGGAGATCTCCCTGATGTCCTTTTGGAGGGGGACTTTCCCTCCAAACAATAACCGCCTCCCTACCCACCTTCCTGTCCTCCACGCCAGAAGTTGCCTCAAGCAAGGTTAGTGTTCTCTCTCTTCATACTGTACTGTACTGTACTTTGTTTCATATTTTTGTGGTTTTAAAAAAAAATACATATGGTTCAGAACGGATTAACCTTATTTACATTGAACCTTATGGGGAAATTTGATTCGGTTTGTGACCAGAATCGTGGAACGAATTAAGTTCGTGAACCGAGGTACCACTGTATTTCAAAGTATACCACCGGCATGAATCACTTTTTTAAAAAGCGATACTATAACAACTGTCCCTTGCTCTGTTTTCAAGTGGGGTAGTTATGACGAACATATTTGTTGTATAATGAACTAAAGCTGCTGCTCCAATATCCTAGTTTGCTTGTTTATTTATTTATTTATTTATTGGATTTGTTAAGGATGCCCAACTCCAAAAAACCTCTGGGTGGCTTACAATATGTCCAATACATAAGTTAAAAATACAACTAAAACCACGTGAATGTCTGGATTAAAACAGCACTCCCCAGCATAACCTCCCCAGGTTAGAAAAATTGTTGTAGGTGAAAAAGAAGATGAGTTAATGGACTTACTCTATTGGCCCTTTGCTACTTATCATCAGATGCAAAATACAGGTGAATATGTTCTTGCCACTATGATACAATAGGGCTGTAGTCGTACACATACTTCCATATCAGTAGTTCCCATTGAACTCAGCCCAATTCTGAGCCAACATTCAAGGGATTGAGCTTTAAGCAGTACCTGGATGATCTTGCTATGTTAAACTTACAGTAGTAAATCTGAAGAGAAAAGCATCATCCAACACCCAAATTTTGCTCCACTGCCCCGACGTAGAACGTTCTATCTCCTTGGAATAGCTGCATAGAAATCTATGAAAGTGCTGGATCCCTACAAGAAATACACTCACTGTGCCTGGAACAAAAATACAAATAAAACTTCTCCTTTGGATGCTTTCATGTATAATGAGGTATTAGGGTAAATACAACCCTGTTATTAAAGATATTTGGATGTTATTCCTAATTAAGGTCAAACCCTAACTGATTATTTTAATCCTGTATATTATAAGGTGATTTCTGCCCTATTGCTCAACCTTGAGCAAAGAAGAATACAGCTATGCATAATCTGACAGAATGGTCCTGGTGTAGGGACCCTATCCCATGTCAATATATCACATATCATTTGGGCTAAACTATCCTGGCCCTCCTGGATTTCTCAGCATCTCTTGATACCAAAGACCATGGTATCCTGGACCAGCTTTGGGGGCTGGGAGTGGGAGGCATTGTTTTCCAATGGTTCTCTTCCTTCCTCTAGGGCCAGTTCCAATCAGTGTTGGTAGGGGAGGAAAGCTCAAGCCATACGCCCCTGCAGTGTGCAGAGCTCAGGCCTTTTGCCTCTCTACATGAAGCCACTGAGTGAGGTCATCTGACGGCACAGGGTGCAGTATCATCAGTATGCTGATGATACCCAGCTATACATGTCCACCCCCAGCCAAGCAGGTGATACTGTTGCAGTACTGACTGAGTGCCTAGAGGCTGTAAGGGACTGGTTGGGGAGGAACTGGCTTCAACTCATCCCAGCAAGACAGAGTGGCTTTGGGTTTTTGGCTCCCCAGACGATATGTCATCTTTGACTTTGGATGGGGTGGCACTCCCCTGGACACAGCTGGTACACTATTTGGTGGCCTTCCTAAACTCACAGCTCCTGCTTGAGGATCAGGTGGCAGCTGTGGCTTTGGCACAGATTCATCTTGTGCACCAATTGCACCCATTCCGTCCATAAGCAGGACTGGGAGGTCTTGCTTATGGTCCCTTATGCCTTGGTCACTTCCCACTTGGGTTACTGCAACACACTCTACATGGGGCTGCCTTTGAAGACCACGTGGAAGCTACAATTGGTCTAGAATGCAGTGGTGTGTGCATCATCATATTTATTTCAGTCATTGACCAATAAAAATACATACAATAAAACAGACAACAATATTACCCCTTTCATCAATAACTATTAGCAACCATTTGCGGGCGAAGCTTACACATTATGTAGCAAAATTTTGCAACTTTTAAAGAAATGGGTGTGTGCAGTATTGGATGCCCCTAGGTTGGCCCACATTATACCCCTGCTGTGTGAACTTCATTGGCTCCCAGTTTACTTCTGGGTGCAATTCAGGGTGCTGATTATTACCTTTAAAGTCCCACATGGCACAGGACCAGATTATTTATGGGGCCACCTCTCTCTGATGACATCTGCCTCCCACCAGATCAGATAGGGTAGGCATGCTCCAGGTCCCTTCTCCTAAGCGCTGCCATCTTACAGGACCTAGGAAGTGTGCTTTTTCTGTTGCAGCCCCTTGAGAACACCCTTCCCCTTGAGATCTTTTTAATCTTCTGAAAAACAGTTAAGACCCAGCTTTTCCCCGAAGCACAGGGGTAGGGTAGGATTGGCACAGGAGGAGTGTGTTGTGGGTTGCATTGGAAAGTTTAGCTGTGGCCCCAAGTGTTTCTGTTTTTGGTTTTACTGCTTTTGCTTTATTGTTTGTATATATTGTTTTTATCCTTGGGTTGTGAGCCACCAGAATTTCATTTAAGATGGGTGGCCACATAAATTTAATAAATAAATAAATAAATATGTTTTAAATAAATAAATAAAGCAAGTCTCTGAAGTATCAAACTATTGACGTGATAGTAATTTTAACACAGAGCTCTTCCAGTAACTGCTCTAATGTAAAACTGGAGGGAGGACAATTCCTACATAAGAATTCTTAATCCAAACCTCATCAAAAAAGGAATGGTGGTGAAATGTGCCTTTGACGTTTAACTCAACAGATATTTAAAATACTTAGGTAAACCAAATACAATGTTGCATTTGCAGTTTTAAAATTACATTTGGCAAAAAATGGAATTTGGGAGGAGGGGATGAAGAAAAAAAAAGCCAATAGATCAAATTATGTGTCTTTAGAGCATGTTCATCTGAATGGTTGGAAATGAAAAGTGCACTTGAATCTAATCAGTAATCAATACTATTTACATTGGGGAAGCGCTGCTGAGTTTCACTAGTCTTCAGTTATTGGATTCAAATGTTATTTACTTAAAATACAGCATGATTCTACATTTAATTATTGGTTCCACCATACCTTGAAAAATGGATTAATCATAACCTCCATATATTACTGTAACTTGCCTTGTTTTTTAATAAAAATGTATCAAGAGCAGTTTGAGATTTTTTTAAATACAGCTTTCTCCATTCCTTTTTCTTCTTTATCTGCCCCACATTTGTCCTCCCCCTCTAGAAGTGTACTTCTAGGCCAGCTTCTCAAGGCCTCCATGTGTTAAACTTTGCATTCCCAAGGTGGCTCCCAGAGAGCTCTTTTAGTATTTCTCAGGTCTTCTGCCTCAGCATTTAACATCCTTACTTATCAGAATAGCTGAGGGCCTCATAGTTATTAGTTAGAAAATAAAAATGATTGATGGCTGAAATCCCATGCTCTGTTTATATGATCACCTACCTAAGAAAAGCCGTAGATGATGAGGGCAGGCTGGCAGGGTAGCTAGGCACTGCCTCACAAGTTCACCTTCTGGTTACACACCGACTGAAATCATTTTGGGAAAAGTAAGTTTCCCTATGGCAGCCATTTTGGCTATCTGGCCATGATGTACTGTAAACATTTCAGAAGTGCTGGCCATCTATGGAAGACCAATTTGTATTTATTCCAGCAAACATGGAATATGGGGTATTCTGGATGGGGTAGCACTGCCCCAGACATACCCAGTGCATAATCTGGGGGTCCTCCTGGATTCACAGCTCCTGCTCAAAGAGCAGGTGGCAGCCATGCCCAGGAGGGTTTTTGCACAACTTCGGGTTGTGCACCACTTACACCCTTTCCTGGATCGGGATGCCCTTTGAACGGTCACTCTTGCCCTTGTTATCTCCCAGATAGACTACTGCAATGTGCTCTACATGGGGCTACCCTTGAAGAGTATCCGGAAGCTTCAGCTGGTTCAGAATGCAGCCGCGCGGGCTATTTTGGGGGCCTGAAAGAGGACCCACATAACACCACTACTTCGCGAGCTGCATTGGGTACCGGTTTGCTTCCAGGTCCAATTCAAGGTGTTGGTTATCACCTTTACAGCCCTACATGGCAAGGGACCAGGTTACCTGAGGGACCGCCTCTCCCCCATAAGTTCATCCCGTCCCACAGATCACACAGAGAGGGCATGCTCCAACCCCTTTGGCAAAAGAACTCTGACTAGCGGGGTCCAGAAGATGGGCCTTCTCTGCTGTAGCCCCCGCCCTTTGGAAGATCTTGCCCCTGGAGGTGAGATTGGCCCCCTCACTCCCGGCCTTTCGGAGGGATTTGAAGACCTGGCTCTGCCATCTGGCCTGGGGCGAGGAGGGGGATCATCAAGTGTGGGGTTGGCTAGTCCCTTAGTGGCCTGGTGTTGCTGCCTTGAACCATCGGCCGGCTGGATTTTTTTCCTTTTATTTTTGTAAATGTGAATTGTTATAGGTTTTAATTGTATATTTATTTATTGTTTTAATGTGTTGTGAGCCGCCCAGAGTCCCCCATCGGGGGAAGATGGGCAGGGGACAATTTTAATAAATAAATAAACAAACAAACACGGAATGCCGTGCTGTATCTAATCAATGATTTGAGCTGAAATCCAGTACATTTGGAAGGGACCAGACTGAAGAAGGCAGTCAAGATGTGTAGTTTAACTGGTAGGATACAAGATAAGTACAGATTTATTGTACATCATTAATATCAGGCAACCTCAAAAGCTGATCATCTGGGTTACATTCATACAGTATATTTGACTGTGGATATGCCTCTAGAGTTATAATTCCATAAAGTTCTTGCATTGTTGTCAGACAATATATTAGTAAACCTTCAAGATAATACATTATGCATTGCTCTTAGATATTTATTTGGCTCTAGTTATGGGCTTCTCTCTTTCAAGGCATATGCTGTTCTGCAGCAAATCTTGACTTCTCCTTAACAGAAGGGAAGTAACTTTGGAGGATGATTAGAGTATGTATAGGTAGTTATTTTGAAGGCAACAATATATTATTGTTTTATTTTCTTATTTCCTATTTTTAAAGCCCTTCTAAAGCTGAATCCTGTAAAGTAAAGTAATATACATAAATATCATCAACATCAATATTACTAAGACTATTAATTTCTAATAGGAGTAAAAAAAAACCAGCATAGCGCTTACTACAGCACCAGCAAATATTATCATATCACATTTGACTATGATCTTATCTGTCAGCCCCACTAGGTAGACTAGACCAAGAAATCAACTGTGCAGAAAAGGGAATAACTATTTTTATTGAGATTGGCTATAATAACAGAAATGTGTTGCAAGTTTGGTTAACTTGCTGTACCTCCCCATTTTTCTTGTACTCCAGTGAATCAGGGAGGCATGTGCTAGAGCAACTCCTGAATGCTATCTCATTGGTCTGGACTTAAAAATGTTTTGGCTCCTTTTGCTTAGGTAATGGTTCCTGCATGTTTCTGTCAAGGTCATCTTCCTTGCTCTCTACACTAACTGAAGCTTGGGTATATTTCAAAAATTACACTTAACAAATTTTGAAATGCACAAGTCTGCACAGAAAAGCATATTTTTATAAAAAGAATATGACCCATCCGTCTTTGTTCCAAGAGAAATCAAACTAGTGGGATCAGTGCCTGCCAGGAGAGTCAGTGGTAACCAGGTGCCTCTTTTCCGTGCAGTTAATTATGAATCCCACCAGTGTACTGCTTTGTGGATATAGTTATTTACATGCAGTGTCAAGTCAGAGGGAAGGGTTTCCAGAGCCTTAAACTCAGAAAATACCTTTACATCACTGTGTCCTCCTGTAAATTTAGGAAGACAGGAACATTCTAAATATTACAGTATTTTGCTAATCCATGTGGTGAGCCAATCACTGGGAATACTGTAACTTCTGATGTAGAAGGCACATGAAGAATTTCAGTAGCTACTTCTGTGATTATAGAAAATGCAGCAGGTAATTTCCCTTTTCATGAGATTGGCTTCTGTAATTCTCCATGGTTTGTTACTTCTAACTCCAGCTCAGTAGGAACATAGCCTACTCTGAAATTTATCTTTTTCCACATATAAATGCCTAGACCCCCATAGGAACATATGAGGAATGAAGTGTCTGAGTGGGTGGGTGGCAGGCAGGCAGGGAAGGACATCTTGCAATGACCAGGATTAAGCAATGCAGAGAAGGGGAACAGTGAGGTATAGGGAATAGGCACTTGAAGAGTAATTCACAGTAGAGAACACACAAAATACATGGGAAATCAAAATGCACATAAAAATTAAGGATTAGAGCTATCAGACTTAATAGTACTGCTGTATTGGAACTGGTTTAACAAAGGCAGAAGTCTAAGGGAACAAGCTAAGCAGTTGTAATTTACGTAAATTACAATTGCTTTTCAGATGGATAAGGCTAGTTCAGAGCAACTGAGATCTGCTCCAGTCTTGCACACTCAAGAATATAAAACACTGAGTTTTCTGTATAGATTGGCATTCAGTATAGTTCAGCATTCTGTATAGTTTGGAATCAGAGCTACATTCAAACAATTGGGAGAAGGAAATACTCTAGGCTCAATAATAATTAACCAAGGTGATGATTTTTATTTTATCCCCACATTCCCAGGCAGAAAGAGCAACATGGAAGGCCATACTGGTTCATGTTTAACATGTCCAAGCCTTGCTGGCAAATACATCTAGTACCTAAGGTTGATATTTGCTCTGCTTATCACTACTCCTGTTTTTACCTTACTGTATGCACAAATCCGCTTTGCTGTAATATTGATTAGACTGCTGTGCAACTGGGCAACTGTTTAAAACTATAGAATTACCATATCTTAGGTCTTCATCTTTCTTTCTCATCAGTGATGCAATCTGGCAAAACCATGCATTTCATTTGGATATGTAAGTTTCTATATTCTTTGGACTGAAAGTGATCATATTGTTCTTTAACTTCTCCAACTGATACTGTCTTTGCACTTAACAACTTCTATAGACTCTGTATTAATCTTCATGTCTTTATTTCATTAATATTAACCTGCTTTTTAGTATATCACAGTCATAAGACTGTTAGAAACATATACACAATAAATACAACATCCTTCAAACTCAATTAAAATATCTAAGCATAGTACATCAATCAAAACACTGATTGGAATAAAAACATCCTCAAAGTTCTTTTAACATTCATCAATGGAGATACCTTCCTGTTGACGGAACTGTAAAGGTGTATGCCACAACTGAAAATACCTCATCTGTAATACCCACCTCATCTTCACAGGTTTTAATCTGCTAACCTGTGAGCACCACACTGAAAAAAAGATTGATCTAGCTAAAGTAGACTGCCAAAATGAGAATAAAAAATGTTGGGAACAGCACAATGAGATCTTAGAAATCATAGGATAATGAATTGGTCAGTTACATGGAGGGTGCAGTAAGTTGGCCTTGGCTTAGTCATAATGCTAGAGGAAATTAATCCTAGATATCAACTGGGTCAGAATTCCTTCTTTTAACGTGTCAGAATACAATCTTAGCTCCAGGGACACTGAGCTGCCTGGGGGGGGGGGGGGGGGGAGGGTATTGCTGTTCCTTTTCTGGGACTTCTAAAAACAGAGGTAATGCCGACAAAAAGCCAGTGACCTGGAAAACAAGCTTAAATTGAGATGCGTTAGGTTGATGAGCGTCCCCAAGGGATTTCAAGCAGGAGTGTTTAAGTTTGTTTCCTAAGCGGAAAATGAAGGAAGTACAGAATATTTTTTCCCCATTACTTATTCCATTTGAAATCCTCCCCCTGCCCCCCCCCCCCAGCATTCATTGAATACTTTGTAAGGCAGGCAAGCAATACTCCTGTAAGTATCTATGGATTTGTCCATATGATTTGAAGTGAACACTGACAAACTGAAATAATGGAAATGGCATTATTATAAAGGCTGTAAGTGGAGATACTGGAATAACTAAATTTTGCATTCAATTTCTTGCCTGAAATGCTGAAAGAGAACAGGATATTACTATGGACCCAATGTGAAGATCAGAGCATCCATCTAGAAGTAAATCTCATTGAGTTCCACAGAAAAGGAATAATCTTTGTTGGAGGGGTGCAGGATGCCAGGTAGTAAAGCACATCATCCCCAAAATTCATGAGTGCCTACAATTGCATTTTTGGGCTCCTCTTGAAATCTTCCCAGGTTTTCCCTGGATAAAACCAGACGAATGGTTCTGTTTCATTTTTCTTCCCTTCCTCCTTTCTCCCATATTTTTAACAAGTATGATTTCTATTGTTTTAATTTGAGTTTTGTTATTTTAACTGTTTTTATTGTAAATCAAGATCAAGATGCAACTGAGTAGGAAGCATAGGTTTGTATTAAGGAAATAATTATTTATAACTATGTATGTATGTATTGGCTTGTGCTACATGACAATTATTGTTGGAAATAGATAGTTGAAGGGGAATTAGAGTAGGTGCTTGGGGAGACTCAAAGAAATTTTTTTTTTGCTTTTTCCCCTAAAGTCATTTTTGTTTGTTTTTTAAAAATTGGGAAAATAGAAAAAAAAGGGAAAGGATAAAAGCTTTAATTATGTATTTTCTTTTAGAATAATGAATAACACAAGGTGCTCATATATTTCAATATTTCCTTTACATACCCTGCACACAAAGGACTAATAGGTATAAGAACAGAAGAGCTCATCTTAATCTGAGCAAACCCATTTGCAGAATCCAAAGTCTATCAATGAGATGAAGATGAAGTGTCAGCTGCACAAAGGCAGAAATTGTTGATAGAGGTATTCGTTTTTTTCAAAAAAGGACTAAACAGACTGTAACTAAAGGCAAAACACATGTAATAAATCTTGCTGGTTCCCCCTCCCACCCACCCAATTTTCTTAATTCTTTTTTTAAAAAATTAACCCTTGAAGGCCAGAATACATAACCCTGTATTTATGGGAAAATTAAGAGCTTCTCTTATAGTCTGTGGGAAACAATATCTTAAAATATTTTGAAGTTGATTCATTTAGTAAACATAATTATTATCTGAGTAAATTATACTTGGACATTTAATAAGAATACCAGCCATCATAACGTATTAGTATACATATTGGAATTTATGTTGTTAAAATAGCAAAGTAAGCTTGGATCAACAAAGAATGCAATAGAAATAAATATTGCAACTATTTTAGTTTCCCCCAATTTGTTTGGGAAAAAAAGGACTGACCTTAAAATTTCTGGAAATTTTATAGCTCTGGGGTAGGGAGCTAGCAGGTGATAGCACCTGCTGAACTTGGCTGATCTGGAAAAGCTAGCTAGGAGTTGAACGTGGTTATACTTGGATGGAAGATAAGTAGAGAATCCCAGGAGTATGTCTAGACTGGAAAGTTAAGGGGAAAATAACAAGACAGAACAAGGCAGTGGCAAACCATTTCTATACTCTTGCTAAGAAGTTAAGCATGACTGGAGAGTGCCTTTCCTTTATTTTTTAAGGGACTTAAAAAAAAATAGAAGATCAGAGCTTTTGAAGCTTTGTCATCTCCCCACAAGGAACTTTGAAATAAAAAGGAAATGTATCACTGAATTTATAATCCTTCTGATAGATAATATAATGTCTAGGATTTGAGTTAAACAATAATTGGGTGATACTACTTAAAGCAATCTGATCCTCAGGATTTCCAGCCAGCATGATTGGAAATTCTGAGAGCTGTTGATTAAAGATATCTGAAGAACACCAAGTAGGAGAAGGTCAAATTCAGTGATACATTGAATCATGACCAGTATTACTTTTATGCTTCCACTGAAATCTCAATATGACATTGTTCTGAATTCTACCTTGCCCCATTTTTATTTTGAAATATTTTTAGTCTGCCAATTAATGGAGCTATCAGAGCAGGATACGACAAAAATAAAACTTCAGTTTAAATTATACAAAAAATAGAACAACATAAAAAATTCAGCATGCTGCAGCAAAGTAAATTATATCATCATGCAGTCAATTCAGCTATTCCATAATAAACAGCATGAATGGATGATCGTGTCTTTAGCTGTTAGCAGAGTGAAATCAAAGTTGACAGTCTTCTCTGTGCAGGGTAGGGAAAATGTCATGATGGAAGAAGACATCTCTCTGGTCATTTCCAAGTAGGCTTCAAAGGCACTGTGGTATATCAAGATGGAATTTGAGACATGAAAATGACACATGCTTTGGAATGAGGCACAACTATGAAAATACGTGGAAATCGTTAATCATTAGGAAATAGTACGATCATATGCATAAATAGTTTTATCTATAAATTGTGTTCTGCACTTTATATTGATTTATACCAAAAAGTAAATAAATCAAAAGCACTTCAAAAGTCAACTGATTTCAGATTAGCTCAGTTTCATCCAGAAGGAAAATTCTCAGAAATATATGAACAGGATGTGAGGAATCCACAACACAACATCTTTTCATATTGATCTGGTCCCATTTGGAAGTTGGCCACAGTGACTTGGGTAAGTCTATACTGTACTGCATACTGTGACCATGTCTTGGATCTTCCAACCAGCCTAATGAATTAGTAGCAAGCCTTTCAGAGAAAGTTGTCCTGTGTTAAAACACTGCTGATATTTTTTGAAAAAGGGTTTGAAAAGATTGAAACTGAAAAGATTTCAGTTTCCTAGACACAGATCTTAAGTTTTATACAAACTTATATGTGATTTTATGACTTTGGGTTAATAATTGTTAAATAGCTGTGGAGAGAGAAGATTAAGCTGTGAGCTTTGCAGTAGAAGCCAGGGATGAATGACTAAGGCTATTTGGTTAACCTATGGTTCGAACATCTTTTTCTAGGAATAGCTCTTTTGTCTGACATTATGTATTCTAATTAATCCTGGGACGCAGTCCAAAGTAGTGCTTTTTAGTTTAGCTCAGCATTCTGTATATAAATCTCAAATTACTGCTGACAAAACTGATGTTAAATACAAATCAATGAGCATTTTATTCCTGTGTTCTCCAAGATGAACTCTTTAAAAGAAAACTAAAATACTTGCTATGAAGAGGCTCAAATTAATGTTTTGCCTAATGGTTTAAATGAGCAAATTGCCTCCAAGGGCACCTCATGGGAGGAGGGCATATTGACATTACCCTCCCCTTCGGATCCCTCCCAGAACCCCACCTGTACTGAAAGATCCAGATTTTATCTCTTACCAATTCGTTCTGTACCTGCCTTCATATGAAGAAAGACTCTGTTCTCATGCAGTGTCTTTTCCTAGCATCAGATCATTGACTTTGAGGGATGAGACTTCAAGGTCAGGGTTTTGAAGGAGCCTCCACCTAAGTCTTGGTGAGGTGGAAAAAGAGGCCTCATATCTCAAACAAGAGGAGAACTGGTACAATAAATATTCCCCCTTTAAATCTTTTATTTGAATTAGCCAAACCAGTTCTGTGACAGACCTCTAGTTTTCTGAATAACACCACAGTGTCCCCTAAAGCATCTGATAAGTTAACCCTATGCTGAGAGCCCCGAATAAATTAAAATCAATTTTTTAAAAATACCCTCCATTATACTTTTTTAATGTAGTGATGATAATGCCACCAGCTAATTTTTACCAGTTATGCCACTATATAAAGTACATACGAAGTTAGGTTCAGCTGCTAGATAATTTTCTGATTTGTTGGCTATAATTAGCACATCAGCAGTAGAGTATTTTGCTTGATCAGCAAAGCAGCAGTCAGTCTCCCCAAAAATGCTGGCTTTCAGTCATCCTCAACTTTCTATAGAACTGAGAGTGGCACTTAAGAAGAAAAATAAAAGGGAAGAACCAGCAGTGATGAGAGCCTGCCTAACAACAACCAGGTGGTAGGCCCACATGATCTAGCTCCAATGTGTGCCAAAAATCAAGAGCTGTTCAAGTAACAAGTAATTAAATAAGCTAAGCTGACTGTGCTGATTTTGTTTGGAAATTCTCTGTTGCCTTCTTTTATTTTCTTGAACTTTCTTCCTCCCCTCCCCCAAATTCTTTCTGTATCTAGAGATTGGACTTTAAAAAGGGAATGTCTCATTAAAATCTTCCCCATATGCAAGACTGCACAATTACACAGCTACCCATTCTAGTCCTGGATTTTTGCTTCAGAATAGAGTTTGCTAAGTTCTGGACTTTAGGCAGGGAGATGCAAAACAGTTTTTTATTTCATAGAGCTGTAGTGAAGGGCGGATATTAGCAGAAAATCTAAAAGCACCAGCTGCACAAAATAAGGTGTGTCGGGAGGTTGAAACAAACTGGTGGCGATCTATTGTAAGAAAACAAAAAAAAAGCCACTATGTGCTTCATTGATTACAGAAAGATCTTTGATTGTGTCAGTCATATCAAGCTGTGGAATGTGCTCTGAAAAATGGGAATCCTGGCACATCTCATTGTCCTGTGAGAAACTTATATACAGGTCAGGAAGTCACAGTATGGACAGATCATGGTGAAACAGACTAGCTCCAGGTTGGCAAAAGAGTGCAACAAGGCTATATACTCTCCCCTTATTTATTCAACCTACATGCTGAATATATATTAAGGGAAGCTGGATTGGAAGATGATGAGCATGGTTTTCAAATTGGAGGAATAGGCATCAATAATCTGTGTTCTGTTGATGACATTACCCTGATAGCTGAAAATGCACAGGATCTGCAAGCTCTAGTAATAAACATCAAGAAGCACAATGAAAAAAATGGGACTAACATTAAATATAAAAAAGACCGAACTAATGAAAATAGGTAAAACAATCAGCCTTAGCATTTACAGTGAAGATATTGAAGTGGTGGGTGGCTTCTGTCTTTTAGGCTCAATCATCAACAGTAAAGGAACAAGCAGTCAAGAAATACACCACAGACTTATACTTGGTAGAGCAGCCATGAAGGCCTTGGAAAAGATATTCAAATGCTGTGATGTGTCTATTCCTACAAAGATCAGAATTGTTCAAGCAATGGTATCCCCTGTGATACTCTATGGAAGCAAAAGTTGGACTTGGAAGAAGCAAGATAGCAAGAATATTGATACTTTTGAACTTCTATGTTGGAGATGACTCCTGGGAATATTATGGACAGCCAAGAAAATAAACAAATGGATCACTGAACAAACCAATCCAGAGTTCTCACTCGAGGCAAAAATGACTAGGCTCAAATTATCCTACTTTGGACACATATGCAAAGACCTAGCTCTCTGGAGTAGGCTCTAATGCTGAGAATGGTAGAAGGAAAGAGAAGAACAGGATGACCAGCAGCAAGGTGATGGACTCACTTACAGCAGCAATGAGTGCACTATTGGAAGACTTGAAAGACCAAGTTAGGAACAGATCATCATGGAGAAAATCTATGTGGTCACTAAAAGTCAACAACGACTTGATGGCACGTAATCATTCAATATAGGCTTTTATAGTGTGAGAATGTTAGAAATATCCTGCCTAACTACTATATTTCTTGAGGTTGGTTTCTATATGTACAACAAGAGTTAGTTATTATAATTTGTTCTGATCTTTTCATCTAGACATTCCATATTCCAAATCCTAAAATGTGGAATATATGTAATACTTAAAACACAAAGTTTGCTCTTTTGATGAACCTCCTTGGTCCTTTGGAGTTTCACCACTACTTCCCTTATTATTATTTAAAGCCTGTTCTTAATTTTGTTGGAAATTGCTGGTTTCCATTGTCTGGTAAAGTTTGCTAAATAATGGTACCAAAAAAAGTATGAGGAAAAGGCTCAGGTAGAAGAGAGGAAGGGGTTCTTTTGCTCTCCTTAATGAGCAAGCCACTGTCAGATTTGCCCAACCTGATGTGCTCACTAGGAATTATGGGAGTTGAAGCCCAGGAGATCTAGAAGGATTCCGATTAGGAAATGTATGAGATAAAGAACTCATACACTGTGAAGTCATGGATTGTGCATCGTGGGTACAGTAGCTATTCAGTGCAAAGACAAAAGAAGGTAATCTTATGAAATGCCAGCTGTAAAGTCTCTGAGGGAAAAGGAAGAAATGACAAGAAATGGCTGGAGTTAAATTTTTATTTAAAAGGAGAGGCTGGTTCCATTACATGCCATGCTGTTACTTGAAGTAACATTTTTTAAAAATAGAGTTTCCACATTTCCACTTCCTTTTTTAAAATTTGGGGCCAAGTCAAGGGTAATGAGACAGCAGATGTGTGTGTGTGTGTTTTTACTACCAAACTTTGTTGAAATAAAAGCTGCTTCTTGTTGGAAAAAAAATAATTATTGAGTGTTGCCATGCTTTATAAGATATTTATATATTCTCTTGAGTTCTGTCTTTTTCTGTATCTGAAGAGCAGTTGAAGTGAGAGAACTGTTCACCTTTACTTCCTGGTTAGTCTCTCTACTGAAGTATATCAGCACAATCCTAAAAACTAAGCAAGAGATGAACCATTGCAAATGGATTAATATTAAATTATACCAGTTAGTTTCATCATTGGGAGTACGATGATGTGGATTTGCATAAGTTGCCCTTTCTCAACCTTTCCTCTATTTTCTTAATTTGTTTGTAGGAATTTATAGTGTTTCTTGACAATTATCACCCAGACAATATATAACAAAACTGAAGAAGAGTTATTAAAACAATGCTAAAAAAATTGAGAATTTATTACAAGAGTTGTAAAAGTCCTAGAGAGATGTTTTAAAATTCTTTTTGAAATGCCAAGGGAGTGGTGAACTACTCCAGCTGACTTCAGTGCAGAGTTTTGACCTTCAAGATCAAATTTGCTCCATAGACTTAGGTTGGTTAAAAAAAAGTCCTTGCAGAAAAAAAATCACTGATGGGAAGGTAAAACCCCTGCCAAGGAGCCGTAGAGTAATAACATTCCTTGATGGAGATATGTGCTTCTACCATGTTCTCCTAGCCAATATTTGGCAAAGAAAGATTTCCAGCCCACAACTGCTTCATACATCATCCCGATCTACCAATTGTTTTCTTCACAGTACAGAATAGAGGAGGGTTGCCTGGTATCTTACCTTCCATCTCTGTTCTGTGACTGTTATATACATAAAATAACTAAAAGCCATTTCCTTTGGATTGTCCATGCTAATTAGCTACAGTATGGCTTTCAGTGGCTCTGAAAAGTTCTGTGATATGTGTGTGTGCACGCGTGCATGCATAATCGATTGTTATTAAACTCTCTGCTCTTTTATCTCATGCCTGTTGTTCATGTCTCTCTCCCTGCTTTTACCTGCCTTTTCTCCCATTTTGCCAGTTAACAAGGTTTTTTGAGGTTTATTTAATAAATAAACATCAAGGTCATTTTTTGCTAACTGCACTGAGTGGTGTGTGTGCTTCCTCTGATCTGAATATAAGGATTGCCTGGGAGTGTGCCGGAAGCAGACTAAACTGGAACTTATCCACAGTAATTTTCCAGCAAAGATAAGGGGAAAATCAGTTAGCAGATGAACCCCCCCCACACTGATGAGTGATGCATTACTGTCCTTGTGCAAGTATGTGGATAAGCAAAATTTGTACATTTTGGAGCATACATGTGATTAAGTATCAGCTATTTGACTATTGCTTGGGTGCACCTATCCCCACAAATCTCTTTTGCACTTTTAATTTGTATATAATGTAGCCTATCAAATTTAGGACTACATGTTCTGGCCTACAGAAATCCAGATGACCACTTGATGGCCACAAAGAGATACAGAAAACTCTTTGCTGCCCTCAAGCTGTCATTTGGATCTTTTCAGCCAAGGTCTCATAGCCCTAATCATAATACAAAGGTTAGCTTGGGAAAATACATGGGCTTCTTTTGGATGGATGGATGGATGGATGGATGGATGGATGGATGGATGGATGGATAGATAGATAGATAGATAGATAGATAGATAGATAGATAGATAGATAGATAGATAGATGCACAGAATATTTTCTGAGTTTTTATTCCCT
The DNA here is from genome assembly GCF_059951505.1 of Python bivittatus. Classification (NCBI taxonomy): domain Eukaryota; kingdom Metazoa; phylum Chordata; class Lepidosauria; order Squamata; family Pythonidae; genus Python; species Python bivittatus. The sequence continues at coordinate 28,069,499 of NW_028277075.1, read as the reverse complement.
ATGGAAAAAAAATATGTGGAAAAGAAAACCCTTATGTTTTGATGCATTCTTAGTATCCCTATCATTCCCAGAGGATTCAGAACCAGGATCTAAGTGAGAGTTTAAGTGGACCCTATCTTGTATCAATGGGCTATTGTAAACTTATGTGGTGGCAGCTTTTCTGTATTCAGTCCTGGATAGCTTAGAGCTTTCATTTAAAGGTCTTCAGTGCCCCAATACAACATTGATAGGAGGCACTGGGGAGTAATGATGGCTGTTTAATGCCACCCAGTATAAGGCTACCAGATCTGAGCTTCAAAATATGAATAATCGCTAGATGACTGCAAAGAGTTAGAATTTCCTCTATTTCTTTGATGCAATCTAGTGATTACTCTTGTATCTAGGGTAAGTGTCATTGAAGTAATACGGGACAGCTTCTTGCTTGCACACTCTCTTTCATCTTGTCCCGGTATAGAATCAATTCCATTAGTTACTTCCTCTGTATAGTAAACTATTGTTTGTAATTAACCCACCGTCACATATAATGGCTTACACTTTTAATCCTAGTTTGACGGTAAGTTCAAACCATAACTTATTTGGTTGTGACAGCCCTCCGAGGTAGACCAGACTTGGACACCAAAATTATGAATACTAAAACTGCTTTTATTATAGAGTTACAGTAACAGAATCTTGCAAATCTGAACGTGGCTCTCACGTCCCTGCCTTTATCTTAAAAGGAACTAGGAAGGGTCAAGCCTGAGACGCTTTCTCAAATTACGTTCCTGCTTTGGATTCCAATTTCTCTTATTTGACCATTGTCATGGCGGTGGCTCTTCCTCCTGTTCCTCAAGGTTATTCTCACAGTCCCTTACAGGTTGCATGTCATTTCTAATGGTTTGTACTAAACAGGATGTAATGGATTAATATTTAAGGAACAGGAGGGAGCAGCTCACATAAACATCTAAGCATAAGCTATCTCGTGACTAGGAAACTTTTCATTCTTTTTTAATGGAAAGCTTGCATGTTGTGAAGCAGAACACCCAGTATCGTGGCCCTCTTAAATTAATCCTCATCTGAAGGCATGGAAGAACAAAGGCTGGATAATCCATCTGGTGACCCTGATGCTGAGGAGTTAGGACCTAACTCTCAGGGCTTAGCACGGGGATGGGCAACTTCTAGTAGTCCAGGGCTGCATTTCAGCCCCCCCATCTTCTGGAAGGGCCATTCAGTTATGCAGTGACATCAACAGAAGCAGTGTGAACATTTCCTTCCCTTGTTTGTGGAAGGCTGGAGATGGAAGTGACAGAAGGCAATATATACAATTCTCAGTCTTAACTGCTGCGACCCAAAAAAATGGCCTGAAGGCCACCGGATTTTTAGATATGTTCAAAGCAGTGTCAGTGTGTGGGAGCTGAAATAGACTTATTCCCAGTGAATCTGAAACTTGTAAACTGATTTGACCAGTACCAGAGAACAGTAGCTTTTTAAAGCTATTTAAAAAGCTTTGCAAGACAACAAGCAGGCATCGGAAAAATGTTGCAGTTTAACCTGGACTACTTTGTGCCATGAATACAAGCCATTGCTCTGACTCCCCAGCTAACACAACCTCTCCTAGTATTGTAACAATGCTTTGCTGCCTAACCTTTGAATCTTGCTGCAGATATTGGATTCCACTGAATTATGGACCTAACCTTAACAACACTCTCTCTTAGTGACTCTGTTGTAAGTAGTTTATGCAGATTTTATTATTATGTGAGATCCAGGTTGGGAGACTGTCTCTAGTGTTGTCTTTATTGAGACAAATGGCTCTGTGTTCAATTACATTGCACCTGTAAGAGTTGAGAACCAGGGTATGAATTCTCCATGATTATTAGATTGGAAAATGAAAGTGGAATCTTGTATACCTGGTAATGTTCTCCACAGTCATGTGCTCTCTAGGTGTGATGGAACTACAACTTTCATTGGCCTTACTGGTTGGGAATATTCTTTTTAATATCCAGGAGGCCCCACAAAATGATATAATAATAAAGTATTTATTTATTACATTTGTATGGCTGTCCATCTCAAATGGATGACTCTGGGTGGCTAACAATTAAAAACAATAAAAAACAGTAAACAAAATTATAAATAACATAAATAGCAGCCAAGAAACCAACTCACAACAATGCTGATAATCATTCCAGTTAGCAAAACCAAGAAATGGGCTCACCCACACCATCAGGGCCCCAGACTCAATGGCAAAACTCAGTACAAATAAAAACATAATGTTACATTCCATTGTTTAGTCTTATTCCTCTGATAACTAAATATTCCATTCTTAAACTGAACAGAGAGTTCAGGTGCAGACTTACAAGCACAAATAAAGTGGAGTACTAACATAAATTAGATATATGAGAATAAAAGGTCTTCTGGTGTTGGTGTTTTTCATTCACACTTGCATGTTTTCTCAGCTTCCACCAACAAATTGCAAGGCTTTTAAAGAGTCCTTCCAGCTGTGAAGCTATTGAAAGGTAGATATTCCTGCTAGCATGAGTATCTGTAGAGCTTCAGACTTATTCAGTCAACAGTTTTAGGCTTAGCAGAGGATAAAATAATTGTTACTTACTGCAGCATTAACAATATAATTTTAACATTTAGGAACAGCAGTAACCAGCCACTGTTATCTCAGTTAACACAAACAGAAGGAAGCGCACTGAAATAATTGGATTTCTACCTTTAATTGCAGTGCGGAGAAGGGGCACTATTGAAATCAGCCAAGAATCAATTCTAGCGTCTAATGATTTTGATTATAATTTGTTTTGGAGGAGGATTCCTGGTTTTCCAGTCTTGAAAGTGACTTGTTAAGTTTTCATCTTTTATACCAGGGGTCCTCAAACTTTTTAAACAGGGGCCAGTTCATGGTCCCTCAGAATGTTGGGGGGCCAGACTATAGTTGGAAAAAAACATGAGGGTCCCTCCCGCGGAGTATGAGGAGAGGAGGAGAGCCGCAGGACCCAGCATACCTGTCATGTAGAATAGTCCGGCTCTGTGATCTCCCTCCTCGTGCATTGCCTGCAGCTCCCGACACAGCACCAACACTTCCGCTTCTGACAGACAGCAGCGACAGCCAATCAGGCAGGTGGGCTGGATAAATGACCCTGGCGGGCTGTATCTGGCCCACGGGCCGTAGTTTGAGAACCCCTGTTTTATACTATCTTTTCTCCTCTCCTTCCAACTCCTTAAGTTTATCATGTTTTTGAATTCCCCTCACTGACACAACTGGATGTGTATTGACTGAACCTAGAGCTTTTTAAAATTTCAGTAAACAGGTTAGTAGAATAACCAGAAAAATTTAGAACTGCATTAGCAAGGACACTTTCCTCTACATATCATATGGAGAGGCAAACTTTTATGCTCTGTTCTTAATTGTCTGCCATATTAGTCTGCACTCAAAAAGAGGATTTGGGCAGAAAAAGTGAAAGTGGCAATAAGGAAAAAATAAATCACTTGAATCTCTAAGCATTAATTATCTGCCTTAATATTCAATAATTTAATCCAGGTTTTGGTGTCAAATGAAGGGGAACATCTGAGGGCATGGGAGGGGGCTTATATGTTCCAAGACCATAACTTGTCCACTCCTTCTCTGTGCCATTGTTTTCCTCCTTTCTTTTTGCTTTCTTCTCCACTTCTTAAAAGACTGATTATGTTTTAATGTTTTTTTAAAAAGTATGACCTTCACACCTTTCTAATTCTGATTTTTTATAAGTATTTAAGTAGAAGAGTTTGGAAAGTATGAGAGTCTATTATTTTTATATGGCAGAAGGCATCTATGAACTATGGAAACATTGACTAAAAAGATTTCAGAGTTTAAGTAGAAATAGTTGAGATTAATGGTGTGTATCTGGATGTATAGACATTAAAGTTAGAGATCTGAATGATTAATGTATATGTATCTGGGGGATTGTTACCAGCCATTTGAGTTAGATCAGTAATTCTTAAATCACTGTTATTTGTGAGTCATTCTACTTTAGTGGTACTTTGCTTCTGAATTTCTTTAACATTTCTAGTGCATTCTTCTCCAGCCTGACTTTTCCAGAAGTGCTTGACTGTAGTTTCCAAAAATCCTACTCAGAATAGATGTTGGCTCTTCTGCTGCAGCTATGTTTAATGTATGTTCATATGGAGTTTGTCAAATGCCTCGAAAAACCAACATACTTCTCTGTTATTGTCAGGTTCAACCCAAAGAACTCCAAGAGACAATGCAAATACAGTTCTGTTGCGTTTATTAGCTTCATCCTCAGGACAGAAATCTCACCAGACTGAACCCTAGTTCCCAAGCCAGCCAGCCAGCCAGCCAGCCACAACACCGTGAATTCCTTAGGGAGGTGCCAGCCTCATCTTCTTGAACTTCCCACGCTCCTGTTGGGGGCTAAGAACATGCTTATCTCCCTGAGCCTGGCCTTCATAAGTCCATTCCATCACAGTTATTTTTATTATGGGCTCAAAACCTAGTTGAAAGTTGACTATGAGTTATAGCTTCAGCCAACCAATTCTATCCAAAATATTTTGGCAGTGTATTTGGGCATCTGTGTGTGTGTGTGTGTGAGAGAGAGAGAGAGAAAGAGGGTGTTTAAGAAAGATTAGAATTAAGATAAATATTTTTTGGTCGCTGTTTTCAGTCCACGTATTAAAAGGATCATTAATGTATACAAGTTGAAAATGAGTTAGGAAACGACTCATAAAAAATTTAAACAAATATGAAGGCAGTTTGTCAAAATGTATCTTTTAATTTAGAATGCAACTGTACCTTGAAAATAAATGAATATATCTGATAAACAATTCAAATAATTGAGTTCAATTTGGTCCATTTAATTTTATTGTACACAGCAGAGAATGAACAAAGCATCTATTAGGACATTATGCAAATGTTTCTTGAAGTTGTTAAATAACTCTTCCATTCCAATCACACCAAAGAAGAGAATTTGGCAAAAGGATATTAAGAGCTGCATTAGTTATTTGCAAAATATATAGTTTAAGAAACCCCTGTCCTCATACTTGTACTAGCAGCATGCAACACAGTTCAATATGCGTATTCTTTCAAGCTCAAAGCACTTTTGAAATGATCAGAACAGCCTATTTCAAATGGCTGATGGGTGACTTGAATGGCTGATTTCATTTCTGAAATTGAATACTGTATTTTAAATTCAAGATATTTTACACATCAGTATTTGGTACCATTGTAATCCTTTGCCTTTTGTAGCCTTGAAGGTATTCAGCTCAGAAATTTGGATCCTAGGATTGCACATCCTTGTGACACTAGTGCTACCCTCAATTATGAAAGTGACATGTTGGCAAAGTGAGGATATCCCTCCCCCCTCTCTATCCAATCTTCATGTAGTGGAAGGACCTGTCCATGTTCCACAGAGTTTTCCACAGAGTGAAGATAATGTGAGCGGAAGGATTGCAATTGTACCCAGCATTTACCTTCTGTGTCTTAATTACTTGCAGTCTTAATGTCTTAAGTTTCCTGGAGGTTTATTAATGCAGATCTTTAAATTGAAGGAGAGAAGGAATTAATATGTAACCAACAGTATGTACTTTCCTTTCCCTAATGCCTTCAAATTAGTAATTCTCTGGCATTGCCTCAGCAGAATCAATAAAAGTAAATGGTCTTTGTGCCAGTAAGTTTTTTGTTTGTTTGCTAAATGGTTGCAGTTTTAATTTGGAGACTTCTTTTAGATGCAGATGGCCTGCAATTTGCTTGGTTTTCTATTACTCTGCTGCATGGGTATTTAATGATGGACAATGATTTGGGAACTGCATCAGAACCTACTGAAAAATATAGTTTGAACTTTACTTTTATTTATGGCTTTGCATATATAAAGTTGCTCTCTTGTCTGCTGCTTGCAAGAGTTGACAATAGGAACCTAGACTTTATTTTACTTTTAACTTTCTGGTAAATGAAAATGTTGCTGAGTTTGCCTCAAAAAGTGCCTCAGTACAATATAAAAGATGATACTAGATTGCTATTGTGCTAGCATCACAGAGAAAAAGGTGGCACAGAAACTTGGGAGAGGAGTTTTTTATAATTTTCTGTGTCATCACATCTGTTTTACTGACTCAGCTTCTCTCCGAATAGGGTGAAGAAGCACCATTGCTGACTTAATAGTCAATAGACAATACCAGTCTATTATTATTGAGTGCTGTGAGCTTGGCTTTCTTTTTGTAGACATTTCATTACCAAACTAGGTAACATCATCAGTGCTGTGGCATGGGGAAGCAAGGGTTGTTAGCTATTTTTATATAGCAAGTTGCCCTACCAGCTTTGTGTGGGTTTGAGTAGGATGTGTTGATTGGGGATATGGTTTCTTTTTTGATTGGCATGCTCTTGTCTGAGATTTAGGGTGGGGATTAGGTGCTGGCTCCAGCTTCTCTGGGTGTTGGTTAATAGGTGTATGATAAGGGAGAATGTGCTCAGGGCTATTTTCCTCTTCTTTCAACCTTTGTTGTTCCTTCTGAACAGTTGATAAATGGGGTTATTTATTTATTTATTTATTTTTTCATGTTCAAGATTCATTCCTTTGTAATTCCTGAAAATATTGTGTAATTCCTGAAAATAATGCCTTCTTGATTTGGGACTCAGGTGGGAGAATTGTGCACTTTTTGTCTCAGAGAATGCTTCTTTAACAATTGGCAAGCACAAAGGAATTTTGATGCTTTTACAGGAGAAAAGTAATAGGGAAATATGTGGGACTGCCTGGAATGCCCATTTAGTAACATAGTGGGCAAGGCTCTTTCACCTTGCATAATTTTCTGGATGATCTCTTGTTATTTTGAACAAGGCGTCGGAAGAAAATAAAGTAAGTTGCTTAAACATGCTGCAACTCAATGGTTAAACATGTTTTCCACACTTGAAAGGGTCCTAAAACATTATTTCATATTTCACTATGGTGATGAGTTTGTTCCATTCAAATGCCACCAAAGAGGAGAAATAGATCAGTCTTTTGGAAACTTGTTGTTTATCCTACCATAATGAAGCTATAGCGATATCTGTTATAATGCTTTATTAAACCATCTATCATATTTGAGAAGAAAAATGGTATACTGTTGAGATTACTAAGTAAGATTTCCAGAAGCTAGATCAAGACTTTTCATCTGTTTTCCTATAGTGGAACTCATAAAAAAGCTGGATTTTGATGGATCATCAGTAATTATCAAGTTCTGTGTTGAAGCAAGACTTTTCTGGCGTATTTTACTATAAATGAAGTTAATATTCTAGTTTAGTGATGCAATAATGATGGTAGCAGTTGTGTTTGATCCTGTGGAGCCGTATTTTTCAACCTCGGCAGCTTGAAGACATGTGGACTTCAACTCCCAGAATTTCCCAGCCAGTCTTTCCCAATCCACACATCTTCAAGTTGCCAAGTTTGAGAGACACTGCTTTAGAGGAATAAATCTCAGCTACTTATAGATAGAGATTTTTCTGGAACAATTTCTTGGTATATTACGGATCAGACAATGTACGGAGTTCATGTAGTAGCTGCCATGTGCCTTGAGAAAATAAGGGTGGATCAGTTTGGGCTTAGCTGTCCAAACTGCAGGATTCAGCCATGAGAAAGTTACAGCTTCCATTTTTTCTCCTCTCATTTTGTAAGGTATGTGTCATTCAATAGTAGTGTTTTTTCTGTGGGTTTTTTTTTTGGCGAAGGCATTTTAGCATGGCTAGAAAAACTATTATAACCATGATAGATTAGAAGTTTCTTATGGAAGCCAGCAGAAGGACATACTACAGTGTGACACATGCACAGTTCAGAAATTTGAGAAACCTTCTGTATTTCATAATGACATCCAAAATCAATATATTCAAAGTATACAAATACTGTATTCTAAATGGTTACCAGGCACTGATCTAATCCCTAAAGCAAAACACAGTACATGTGGAAATTGCAGCCCTCAGCTCCGATTCTCATTCATTATTTAGATATGTTTCTTAGTTTGAACTGGGAAAATATTGTTCCCACAATGCCAAAAACTGCTTTAGCCACATTACTAATATCTTGCTTTGTTGAATATGCTAGGAGTAACAAACAAAAAAAGAAAATTGTGCAACACACATCCTTATTTCTGATCCTGACATGCCAGCAGGATTTCATTTTAAGCTAAGTGTAGTGATTTTACTTTTCACTTTCACATCAAAGATGTACACATAGATGAAGATGAAATGATGGTCTCATTTGATGTCACGGCATTCTTTACATCCATAAATCCAGAACTAGTGAAAGAATCCATATTAGCAGTACTACGCAACACACCTGACCTAACCAAATACACCCAGATCGAAATACCCAGAATCATGGACCTCATCAACCTCTGCCTCACTACCTATTTTCAGTTTGATGGACAAATATACCAACAAATCAGAGGCACACCCATGGGATCACCACTGTCAGGACTCATAGCAGAGATTGTAATGCAATGCCTAGAAACTATAGCACTTCCACACATACAACCTAAAGTATGGATCCGGTATGTAGATGACACCTTTGTTATAATAAAAAAGGAACAACTAGAGAAGACACATGAAACCATCAACAACATCTTCAAAGGAATAAAATTCACCAGAGAGGAAATAAACAACAACACGCTACCCTTCCTGGATATCCTCATCAGCAGAGGAAACAACAGCAAATTAGAAACCCAAGTCTATCAGAAGACAACCCACACTAATCAAGTACTCCATTACCAAAGTAACAACCCAACCTCCCACAAGAGGAGCTTTGTAAAAACATCATTCAAATGAGCGCAAATGCATTGCAGCAACCCAGAACAGCAGAAAAAGGAAACAGACCACCTATACAACATCTTCCAACAAAATGGATATCCATGCAACTTTATCGAAAAGTACCTGACCACTCAATCTACTACAACACAACCAACACAAGCTATGAAAAGGATAACACTCCCATACATCAGAAACGTCTCAGAAACTACCAGCAGACTATTACAACCACATGGCATCTCCATAGCACTCAAACCAACTGAAGTCCTTCAAAACATCTTAAGCAAACCAAAAGACCCAGTAGCCCAAGAAGAAAAAACAGGAGTCATCTACAACATACAGTGTAAGGACTGTAACAACCACTATGTAGGACAGACAGGCAGAAGGCTTGCAGAGCACAACCATGAACACCAACTAGCAGTCAGAAGACATGATGAAAACTCCTTAATCTCATAACACATGGACAGACTTCACCATAGTTTCAACTGGAAAACGGCCAGCATCTTAGACCAAGCTAAATCCAAAAATGCAAGGGAATTCTTGGAAGCTTGGTATTCAGACAAAGTAGCCATCAACAGGCACATAGAGATAAACAACATCTACACACTATTCAAAAGAGACAATAGCAAGGAAAACAAAAGACCAGAGGATCTCCTTACCAGCAATCATTACCCAGATAAGAAGAGATTAACACCAAGATTATGACCAGACATACAATCAAGCAGTAAACAATACCCTAATCAAGGAATTACCAGAGGGAAAAAACAAAACAAAACCTCCACCCCCACCAATACTGGCAGGACATGCCACAGTATATAAACAGAGCAAACCCCATTCCATTTTAGCACTGAAGATGTTACCTAGCCGGGTAATAAAACATTTGAAAGAAAACAACCAAGCTCAGAGAACCAGCTGCTTAATGCCAGGTCAGTTAACAACAAGGCCCCCCTCATATGTGACTTGATCACCGAGGAGGGGGAAGACCTGGCATGTATTACCGAGGCCTGGCTGGGCCCCGAGGGAGGGGTGCCCCTCTCAGAAATTTGCCCAGCTGGGTTCACGATGTGGCACCAGCCGAGAGGCCAGGGCAGGGGACGAGGGGTGGCTGTTATGATCCGGGAATCTCTAGTGGCCTTCAGGGGCATTGCTCCACAAGTTTCTGGCTGTGAGACACTGTTCATTAGGTTGGGCTCCCGCAAACAGTTGGGAGTTCTGCTATTGTACCAGCCTCCCTGCTGCGTGGCAGCCTCCCTGCCTGAGCTGCTGGAGGCCATCGCGGGGCTGGCGGTGGAGTTCCCCAGGCTTATGGTCCTGGGGGACTTCAACCTGCCATCCCTGGGGCAGTCCTCGGACGCAGCTCAGGAGTTCATGGCTACCATGGCAGCCGTGGGCCTGTTGCAAATGGTGCGGGACCCAACCCGAGACAGTGGCCACATGCTGGATTTGGTTTTCTTGTTGGAGCAATGGCAAAGTGATCTGAGGGGAGATTTACAGCTTTCCCCGTTGTCATGGTCAGATCACGTCCTGGTGACCCTGAGTTTCTCTTATGCCACCCCCCTCTGCAGGGAGGCTGGACCCATGCAATTGGTCCACCCCGGCACCTGATGGACCCATCAGGGTTTCAGAGGGAGCTGGGGGATATTCCCGTGGACCTGCTGCACGGTCCAGCGGAGGCCTTGGCTGCTGCCTGGAATAGGGAGGTGGCTGGGGCCTTGGACAGGATCACGCCTACGCGACCTCTCTTGCCACATCGGCCCCGACACTCCCTGTGGTTTACGGAGGAGTTGAGGGTGCTGAAGAGGGTTACGAGACGTCTAGAGCGCCGCTGGAGAAAGACAAAGACTGAACCCAACCGAACACAGGTCAGAGCCACTGTTAAGGCCTACATTGTGGCAATAAGGGGGGCAAAGCGCCAATACTTTTCTGCCCTTATTGCGTCCGCAGAATGCCGCCCAGTGGCCCTGTTTAGGATCACTAGGTCCCTCCTTGGCAAGGGGGATGTGGGGGTTCATTTGCAGGGCTGTGCAGAAGAATTTTCAGGGCATCTGCAGGACAAAGTCGCTTGGATTCATTCCAAGTTAGACTCCGAGCGTGGGGCAGGGTCTGGGGAGATACCAGGGGACCGTTCTTACCCAGTTATCTGGGAACAGTTTGATCCTGTTGCTCCTGAGGAAGTGGACAGGGTCCTGGGGACTGTGAAGGCCACCAGTTGCCATCTTGACCCATGCCTCTCCTGGCTGGTGAAAGCAGCTCGGGAGGTGACATGTGGTTGGATCCAGGTGATGGTTACTACATCCTTGCAGGAGGGGGTGTTTCCGGCCGCCTTCAAGGAGGTGTTGGTGCACCCCCTCCTCAAGAAACCCTCCCTGGATCCCACTGTACTGGACAATTTTCGTCCAGTCTCCCACCTCCCCTTTTTGGGGAAGGTGGTTGAGAAAGTGGTGGTTTCACAGCTCCAAAGGGTCCTGGAGGAAACGGATTATCTGGACCCTTTCCAGTCAGGTTTCAGGCCCGGTTATGGAGTGGAAATGGCATTGGTCTCTGGCGGGAGCGGGATGGTGGAAGTGTGACCATCCTTGATCTCTCAGCAGCTTTTGATACTGTCGACCACAGTATCCTGCTGGGACGGCACAGGGAATTGGGGGTGGGCGGCACAGTATTGTGCTGGTTTGCCTCCTTTCTTCAGGGCCGATCCCAATCGGTGTTGATAGGGAGCAAGAGGTCCCATCCTCGGCCCCTCCTGTGTGGGGTGCCGCAGGGTTCGGTTCTCTCCCCACTCCTTTTCAACATCTACATGAAGCCACTGGGTGAGATCATCCATCACCATGGGATGAGGTATCATCAGTATGCTGATGATACGCAATTATACATCTCTATCCCAGGTGAAGTAAGTGATGCCGTGGCCGCCCTTTCTCGGTGTCTGGAGGCTGTAAGGGTCTGGATGGGGAGCAACAGGCTTCGGCTGAACCCTGGTAAGACGGAGTGGCTGTGGGTTAATGGCTCCTCTGTATCCGGGACTTTGTCATCTTTGGTGCTCGATGGGGTGGCACTACCTCAGACAGACCCGGTGCGTAATCTGGGGGTCCTCCTAGACTCACGGCTTCTGCTTGAAGAGCAGGTGGCAGCCGTGGCTGGGAGGGCCTTTGCACAGCTTTGGGTTGTGCATCAGTTATGCCCTTTCCTGGATCGGGAAGCCCTTCGCACAGTTATGTCCCAGATAGACTACTGCAATGCGCTGTACATGGGGCTACCCTTGAAGACTATCCGGAAGCTAAAGCTAGTCCAGAATGTGGCTGTGCAAGCTAATTGTTGAGCCCCAAGAAGGGCCCACGTAACACCATTGCTCTGCAAGCTGCAATGGGTACCAGTTTGCTTCCGGGTCCAATTCAAGGTGTTGGTTATTACCTTTAAAGCCCTACATGGCATGGGATCAGGTTACCTAAGGGACCGGCTCTCCCCTATGACTTCAACCCATCCCACCCGGTCACACAGAGAGGGTATGCTTCGGACCCCCTCAGTAAAAGAACTTCGTCTAGCGGGGTCCAGAAGGCGGGCCTTCTCAGCGGTAGCCCCCGCTCTTTGGAACATTCTGCCCCTGGAAGTGCGATTGGCCCCTCACTCCTCACCTTCCAAAGGGCCTTGAAGACCTGGTTCTGCCACTTGGCCTGGGGTGGGGAGGGAACATCTCAAGCAGGAAGATGGCTAGCCCCATAGGGGCCGGCTGTCCCCACCCTGATTTTCCATCTTCTTGGATTTTTTGTTTCTAGTATTGTTTTAATTGTATATATGCTATGTATTTTATATATATTTATAGTTTTAATGTTTTTGTAACCCGCCCAGAGTCCCCTATTGTAGGGGAGATGGGCGGGAGAGAAATTCAATCAATCAATCAATCAATCAATCAATAAACCCCAAGAACTCCACTTTTCACATTGCCCAATATTAAAGGCAGACTTTCTGTTTTTAATGCATAGTTTTTAGAAGGTTTCAAATGGAAGTCTAAAGTGATTCAATTTAATTGTTCTCCCCAGCCTTGGGGACATGGTGATTGGTGCATCCCTTTTGTTTTGGTTTGCTTTTGTTCTAGTAAGTTTATAGTTGATACTAGACAATCTGACCAGTGTCATTGTTTCAGGGATATTTCCTTACCTAAACAGAGAAATAGAATGACCAAGGGCAAAAAAGCAGTCGGAGTGTGAGCAACTTGCAACTTGCTGCTGGCTTCTCAATTGACTTTGCTTGTGTGAAGCTGGCAGGGAGCCTCAGAAATCAACCTTCCTTCCTTCCTTCCTTCCTTCCTTCCTTCCTTCCTTCCTTCCTTCCTTCCTTCCTTCCTTCCTTCCTTCCTTCCTTCCTTCCTTCCTTCCTCCCTCCCTCCCTCCCTCCCTCGGGAGGAATACTGCACCCCCACTCCCCATTCCAGCATGTCCCCAAGGGCCCCCTCCTTCGAGGGAGGAAGAGGGTTTACCCATTGACCGCAGGTGTCCCCCAGCCACCCCTACCTTGCCAGCAGGCATCCAAGTCACTCCGTTCTTCCCTCAACACCCACCACCTTTAAAAGATTTCAAATTTCGGCCTCGATTCAAAATCAGCCAATCATCGCTGGCCTATTGGGCCTTGCCATCAGCTGATTGGGTGCAGGGGCCAGAGAGAGGCGGGAAAGAGGTTGGGGGCTCCTTCCTTCCATCCCCCATATAATGCAGGCTTGTGCCATTTGCCCTCCCTTCGTGACCCTCAGGAGAGCTCTGGTGAAGCCTCCTCCTCTCCTCGACCTCCTCCTCAACTCACCCATGGAACTGCCTGCTACTTTGCTGGGGGGAGGTGGAACAAAAGGAGCTGCAGACAATGAGGAAAACTGCATCCCCAGTCCCCATTTTGGCTTGTCCCCAAGGGCCCCCTCGAGGGGGGAAGAGGGCTCACCTGTCGACCACCGGCACCCCCCAGCCAGCCCTACCTCACCAGCAGGCATCCAAGTCGCTCCCTCATCCCATATCCCCACAGCCGTTAAGAGATTTCAAATTTCAGCCTAGTTTCCAAAGCTGCCAATCGCCGCTCGCCCATTGGGCCTTGCCGCCAGCACAGGGGCCAAAGGGAGATGGGAAAGAGGTTGGGGATCCCTCCTTCCCTCGCTTCCTTTCCACATGTAATATAGGCTTGCACTATTTGCTCTCCCCTCATGACCCTCAGAAGAGCCCCGGTGAAACCTCCTCCTCTTCCTCCTCAGCTGACCAGAGGAACTGCCTGCCACTTTGCTGGGAGGAGGTGGAACAAAGGGAGCTGCAGACCATGAGGAAACGGCATCCCCACTCCCCATTCTGGCAGATACCCAAGGGCCCCCTCCCTCGAGGGAGGAAGAGGGCTCACCCATTGACCACCAATGCCCCCCAGCCAGCCCTACCTCACCAGCAGATACCCAAGTCACTCTCTCATTCTTCCTTAAATGCCCACAGCCGTGAAGAGATTTCATATTTTGGCCTAGTTTCCAAAGTAGCCAATCACCACTCACCTGTCGGGTCTTGCCACCAGCTGATTGGGCGCAGGGGCAGAGAGAGGCAGGAAAGAGGTTGGGATATGCCCATAACAATTGATCACGTGACCTGGCTGACCATGGTGACACAGCAGCACAACAGTGCTGAAGCAGCCACAAATTCCCCAAATTTCAATCCCACTAGAGTAATGGGTCCTGGATTTTGGACGCATTCTGTAAGTTAGCCCATTTGAGGTATCTTGGTTCAAAAATTGTTGCCCTATGACGCACTGTTTTGCCCAGTTGAAGGTTACAGAGATGAGAGTTTTAGTAGCATATAGATTTTGTTCTTCTGGTCAATTGTGTTCTTTTATATGTGGTTTTTTAAATGTAAGTGCGCAGAGTCATCTAGGAGTCGGGAAGCCTCAAATGTGACAAATAAATAAAATTAATAAATATGTATTTTTATGTGTGACTTTTCTTGGGATAATTAAAACATGTGCACCTTTTCTTTTATTCCTTTTGGCAGCTGTATATGAATGTGCAGTGTCCAGCCTGTTCCAATTACTTCAGAAGGGGTACTTAAAATTGAATTTATTCAAGTACAGCATTTTTATACAGCCCATCAATAGTAGATTTTCTGTTCACATATAATGTTCAAAAATAAAATTAAACACATTTTAAAAAGCACCAGAATGAAAATAAAATCCATAAAAGTTATTCCTGTAGATTAAAAAATGGCAAAACATTCATTTTTAAGTGGAAACATAAAACAAGTGCATCTGGCAGGAAGAGACTGCAATATACAGTAGGTGCCAAGGAAACTTCCCTAGGAAGGGCATTTCACAGCTGGTGTACCACTATTTGGCATGGACATTTGGACTTGATTGACTGATTGATTGTTGCTCTTAGTTTCAATTAAAAAAAAGGCAGAATTAATGTATTCTTACAGTGTATTCTTCCATGCAAAGAAGCTTGGTAAAACTAAGCAGATTGCCCTAAAGCTCTTGGCAGTCTGATCAATAGAAGAATGCATACCAGTCTCTCCATTTGCCATTTTACAAACTCGCCTTGCTGCATAGATACCCAGGCCATAGAGAAAAAGTACACTCCAAATAGACTGAAATAAATCTCAGAAGTCCTGTAAAATTAGACCTCATTCTTTGAGTTTCAGTTTCTCTTAGTGTCTCACTGTATAATTAGGAATGAATCCTTTTTCAACAAAATATTGAATATATCCATATTGAAATCTAATTTGTCCTCTTCAGCAATAAAAGGTTCTGTGAAGCATTATGTATTGCAATGCCCCACCCAATAAATGAGAGTACTCTTGGTACTTTCACTAAGGAAAAGAATACGGTATTCTATTTCAGTTAGAGGAGAAGAATTGGAGTTGTGTGAAAGAAGTCAGAGATATACTTAATTTTAAAGTGAATTTGGTCTGCATGAGCAGGGAAGGGGAGGTAATTACATTTTCCAGAACTCAGTTGACTTTGAGATTTGGTTATCTTGATGTAATTACACGCGAGAGGTTATAAGCATCCACTGTTGCTAATGTTTCAGAGATCTGATTAAGGCAAAGTAATTAAAGAACTTGTGGTAGAAGCATAGACTGAATATGAAAATGTGAAAATTAATTTCTGAGCTTAATATCAGGGTTTCGGACATAGTTAAAAACCTAACACAACCAAAGTAACTGCCTGAACAAGACAACAACAATAACATTTAAAAAATGAGAGAGGCTCCACAAGTACCCGTACCCCAGGCCTTTTCCCCCCAATATGATTTATAATTAATCATTTTCTACATAAGTTGTAAGTACAGTTGTTAGGCTAGCCAGCTTTTGTTTTCATATTTGTTCTGTTAATAATGATTTTTCCTATTTATTCACCTCTAGCATTCCCAGACAGCATGGCCAATGGAAAGTGTATTTCCAGTATAGTTCTCTGAAAAACATATTTGTCAGTGTTTGGATTTTCTGAATGTTTGCTTGTCTTTGCCAATAAATATGATCAAAGTCTTACGTAAGTCCTAATAATACATAAGAGAAGGTGTTGTTTATTTTATAAACAGAGACATGCAACATAATTGTGTGAGTACGTCATTAAACAACCAGGGCTGCTTTGGGATATCTCTGCAGCATATAAATCTCACAAACTTTGGCTCTCTTCAACACAATGAGGGTCTTACCACAGATTCTAGATTATTGGTAGGAAATTCTTGGATCCTGGGAAGGAGAAAAGGTTTCCAGAACATGGCAGATGAAGATCAGTTAGACCTTCCAGCCTTTTCTCTTAAGTGAGGTGTCAGTCCATCCACTGAGATGTTTGTGAAAATCATTCATGGAGATCCTGCTTTAATGCACTCATTAATAAATGAGGGCTAGAATAAAGCTTCCTAGTTTCCAACATTCTCAAACCTTGCCCCTTTTTTTCTGGCTTTAAACCTGATTAATGAAACTCTATGTGGCTCTAGTTGCTTGGTTCTGTGCAGCTATTAAGGACTTGACAAGCAGGTTATTTCCCACTCAAAAGAAATTTCTGAAGTCCTCCATTAAAAGTCATTGATACCTAGCTGTGTGGAAAAGGTCACAAGCCCATATCTAAAGTTCTGTGGCTCCACGGATCTTCAGTAAAAGACTTACTCTCAATAAGGTGAAGATTTAGGGTGATGGTGAATCTTCCCAAGACCGGCCATCCAGTCAAAATAATTTCTAGAGCAGAACATGAAATTGTCCAGGAAGTCATAAAGAATACTGCAAGGACATCTGGAGATGTGCAGGCCTCTCTTGACTTGACTAAACTTAGTGTTTGTAACTCCACCATCACAAAAGCACAGAACAAAAATGGGAATAGATTATCTCCAAGATCCCTTCTGGCGCTTCCCTTCTATGATACTTTGCTTCTATTTTGCTGCAGTCAAAAGTAAAACCGTTGGGACTACATAGGTGTCATTATGTCTTGTAGAAACCAAACACTGCATTTCACAATAAGAACCTTATACCAGCTGTCAAGCATGGAGGTATGAGTGTCATGGTTGGGGGGTGCTTTCCTGCCTCAGAATCTGAATGACTTACTATAATTGAAGTAAGCATGAATTCTGTTCTGTGTCAGAGAATTCTACAGGAGAATATCAAGCCAACTGTTCCACTTATGTACAGCAGGTAGGATATCCAGCAAGATGATCCCAAACATAAAAGCAAGCCTACAAGAGATTGGACGAAGAGAAACAAACTCAGTGTTTTGGAATGGCCAAACCAAGGTTCAAATGGTGTGGCAGGATCTGAAGTGTATTTAGTTTGTGATAGAGAAAAGTTGAAGCAGTTTGCATAGAGGAATGGACCAGAATTCCTACACAGTGATGTGAGAGACTGATTAGCAATTACAGAAAGCCACTGTTTGCAGTTACTGCAGCTAAGGTTGTGCAACCAGTTACTGAATCTAAAGGGACAGTTACTTTTCACACTGACATGTTGGATGACTCTGTTTATGGAGTAAATGAAACAAGCACCAAACTTCAGTGTTGTTTGTTTACTCAGACTTCATTTATGCATCACCAGAACTTAACGAAGCTCTGATAATATGCAGTGGCAAGAATACACAAAAATCCATAACATCTGAAAGGGGAAGAATACTTTTTTTTACCGAAGAGTATTTATGGAAAGCACCCAGCTAGAGAAAGGTACTGCAATGCTTTAGGAGACCTCAACATTTCCAAGCGAATTCCCTCCATTTGCATCAAGAAGGGAAGATCTCTTTTCTCAGTAAATTAGTTTCTTTGTTAGCTAGTAACTCTTAGTATGAACTAATATTTGTATCAGCTTTTAATAAACTACTGTTTGACTTTTGGTTCCCAGAGTAACAATAGATCCTTGATTACACTTCTTACAATATCTTCATAGCAGCATGCCTATGAATGGTTAGGATAAGAAGAATCCAATGCCTGGAGTTATCCAGTGCTTAGAATAAGAAGAATCGGTGTTTCTAAAAGAATAGTGTGGGTCTCTATTCAGTGAATTGGAGGTCATCGATGTCCTCTCTTTCCTTTAACATTGTACTTCAGTTCATTTTTCTCTAGATTCTTTTGTTTGTTAAAAATCAGCTGGTGTTTTGGAAAAGAGAAACCTTGCTGACAATACAGGATTAATTGACCAAAATTGGAGAATATGTGGCAGTGGAAAAATGAACTGTATATATTCACAGCAAAAGTCTAACCAAATTCAGGTGGGAATGGCTCCCATATAAACCACATATCACACAACAATGCAAGACAATTAGAATGTGCTTTTTTGAAGAAAAAGAGAAACTGTTTAAAAATAATTAAAATTATTTAAACAGAAATGAGTAATAATTGCAAAAGTTTAAAGCACAGTATAAACATTTAAGTAATAGTTAGCGGTCAGGGAAAAAAAGGAAGAAAAAGAACAAAAATGGGGGCTGAGTGGTTTTTTGAATGTTTTTTTTTCTTACAAGACACATTTGTTTTTTAAAATTTTTTTAAAAATCACACGATTAAATCTCACCTTTTGAATTCTCACTTCAACCCTCACCTGAGTGTATTGCTGTTGCACAACCTTTACATTCAGGTGAGGGTTGAAGTGAGAATTCAAAAGATGAGATTTAATCGTGTGATTTTTTTAAAAATAAAAAAAACCGCGTAAGAATATAATAATATTCTTTATATTATAAATAATATAAGTCAGGGATTATATTGATTATATGATGGGTAAGGGATTATATTGCCATGTATGTTATTATACGTATGTACTCTAAGCTGGCATTTTTAGCAGATATGGAATATTTGCCTTTCACTCCCAGCTGCGTAGGGAATAGGGTAGGGGGAGTGGGGTAAAGCAAAGGCAGAAAAGGAAAGAGAAAGGCAGATATATGTCATAGTGTCTTCCAGGATGGAAGAGAAAATGCAGACTCTGGCTTAAGAAGTCTGTGGCAAGGCACAGCAACACATTTTTATGGGACTGTTAGCACCAGCTACGCAGCTATATGGATGAGCACAGACAGACAGTTCAGATGCCGCTGCTGCTTCTGTTTACACGGGTGCTTCTACCCAACTATTCCCTGTACGATGGAATGAGTCAACAGAATATTTGGGCCCATAGCTTCTGGCAACAGGGTATTGCACCTTTTTTTTTATCATAGGCGCATAATTTCTCAACCTTTGCAATTTCTTACATAAAATAATAGCAATTTCTCATCTCCTGTTGGATCATTCAGATCCACCTTCTGATGTGATCAGGTCTGAAGCAAAAGTTAGGGATCGCTGCCTGAGTGCCTCAAAGGGAACGGCTTCTTTATTTAATGACAGAATTTTGTCACGAGAGGTTTTCGTTACGTGCCTAGCCTGGAAGAGTTAAAAACGATAGCATCACAGCAACGGAATAAAACCATGGAGTGGCAGCATGTTGAAGTAAAAAATAATAATAAAATAATAAAAGCATATTAAATTTGGCAACAGGAAGGGCAACAAGAGACACAGCAGCATAGATTTAATTAAAAGCTTGGGTAAACAGATCTCTTTTGAGCTGTTGCCAGTTGCAGATGCACAGAGAGGGAATTCCATAGCTGAGTTGCCTCTAAAAACATTTACATTTACTCCATTGTGGATTCCTTGGTTATGGAAGATTCTAATGCTCTACCTGTGGTTCTTCCTTCTTCTTTGAGTTCATATAGTTTGTGGACAATATGCTTGGAAGAATAACACCAATCCTATGCACGCTTATAACCTTACACTGAATTAAGGCAACCAAGGGAGGTCTGATAAGGGAATATAGAGAATGATAAATGCTTCCCTTTATCCTATTGTAATATAGCTGTTGTGAAATCTCTACCAAAGAAAATTAGATCTACTGCATTGGATAATTACTGTTCAGTTTCCAGTTTGCCATTCTTGGACAAGATGCTTGAACATGTGGCATGTAACTCAGCTCCAGGGGTTCTTAGACAAGGCAAATTATAGGCCCCTTTCAGTTTAGCCATAGACCAAAGTTTGAGACTGAGATAGTTTTGGTTGCTCTGGTAGATTATCTACATTGGGAGATAAAGACAGGGAGTATACTGTATCCTGGTTTGTTATTCTGGATTTCTCAGCAGTTTTGATTCTAATTATGGTATCCTTTTAGACCACTTGGGAGAAATGGGCTTGGGAGGTACCATTTCATAATAGTTTCAGTAATCCTTTGGGGTCAGTCTTAGAAGATTATGCTGAGGGACTTGTAGTCAATCCTGTTTCCCGTTTTATTTAACATGTAACTTCTATGTGAAATTGATTGATTATGTGCCATCAAATCACTTTTGACTCCAAGCGATCATATAGATAGATTTTCTCCATGTTGATCTATCCCTAACCTGGTCTTTCAGGTGAAACTAGTAGAAGAGATTATTAAATAGATTTTGAATGTGTTGTTGATATACAGATGACAAGCAGATGTTTCTTCTTTTCAATCACTTTATATTTTTTATCCATGTGGTTTTCTTGGTATAATACAGGAGTGGTTTACCACTGCCTTTTCCTGAGCAGTATGAAATGGTTCCTTTGCTGTTATCACTGAAGTGATCATCTGCCTCCAGCAATTTCCTCTATCACTACAGTACTGCCCAATATAGGTGCCTGCTTGTTTTAACTGGCAGCTGCTACAGCATGCCTTGTGTGACCCTGCTGGGAGTACAGGTAGTTTAAGAACGAGTTCTATTCCCAAGGTCTGTCCTTAAGTCGAATTTGTATGTAAGCCAGAACAATATTATTGTATAATATTGTATAAGTAGTATTGTGTAATGAACTAAAACCATTGTGCATTTAACTTGTACTTTGCTACAGTAGGCTTCGTTCTTAACTGTGGGTCGTCTGTAAATCGGGCATTCTTAACCCAGGGACTGCCTGAACATACACTTGGCATACACTCCAGGCGTTCTTCACTCATCCCTCCCAAGAACACTTGCTGCCACACTTGAGGGGTGGGAGCACATGCCTAATTATATTCAGCTTCGTTTATTGCAATGTGTCCTGTTCAGAATTACCTTTGGAGAATTTTCAGAAGATGGAACTAACCAAGAATGCAGATAAGAGAAAGTTGGTAGGGCTAAATTACAATGGCCCTGCAAGGATTCAGTTTGAAGTGTTGGTGATGACACTTAAAGCTCTTAGGTCCAGGACACCTCAGATAATGGCTTCCTTTGTAAAGGCCTCCCTCTTTGCTAAGATCTGATGGAGGGACACCTTTCTGTGTCCCAGCTGAAGATGTGTTTCTCTGAAGAAGAAAAAGGGCCTTCTCAGTAAAACTCTGGAAGTCCTCTGTGTTTGTGTTTGTGTTTTCAGCCTGTTTGAAACATTAAGCAGACATCCCTACCAATGTTTAAAAATGATGGCTTTGAAATGTACAGAAAGAAAGATTACTCCCCCCCCCATAAATGGAGATGCTATGAATGTAATTATATTTTTGTAACTGGACAAATATTTAAAATTAACAAGTACAGTCACAGGAACTTTAAGCATCAAGATTTATAGTTAATGAAAGAGGATGCTAATTAGACCTGATTAATATGTTCAGCTTCAGAAGTGGAATTGACAGCCTTTACATCTGCAATCTTAAGCTATCCAGAGAAACTCAATGTAAAAACCTAACTCAAGGGTTTGCAATTTTGTTTACAAAATGAACATGTGGCCAAGCAGGATCTTGCTGGAGACTTTTTAAACACAAAGTTACAAAACAATTTCTTAAGAATATGAAGAGCAAGTAAATGTCTAATCTCTGGCAAGAAACATAGAAAGTAGTTGTAAGGCAAACCAAAAGGACGCTTGACATTACAATGTAAATGTAAACTCTGTGTTCTAATGAAAGCAGATCAAAAAGAGGCTGGTAAGTTAATAGTCCAGTTAGTCCATAAAATGCCAACAACTGCATTCATAGGGCTGCATTGTTAAATGCATTACTGATGTAAGAACAAACTTGTACAGAGGACAAGAAAGGGATGCATCTCATCCATATACTCCAAGTTTTTCCAGTCTACATGTGTTTGTTTTGGGGTATGCCCATATGACAAAGAAAAATCCATTCCTGATCCATGGAGGTGTGGGGGAAAGCACTTGGTCCTGCTGCCTGATTCTAAGTACTGAAGAATCAGTTTGAATCATAAGAACTGACTGAAGATAAACAACTTTTGTTTTCATTATGGAAGGATTGTAGTTCAGTTGTAGAACTCATGCTTGCATTCTGGTTGCTCCAGTAAAGGGAAAAGCCTCTGTTTGAAACCCTGGAGAGCAGCTGGCAGAACAGACCAGAAAACCTGCACACAATTTCCCAAGAGATCCAGACCCAAACTGTGGCGTGAGCATCTACACAAAGATGCAGAGTTCCAGAATGGGGCATAATCTTACAGTAAATCTCCAGTAAATGTCTCTGAAAACCAAGGTGAGCTGTAAAACCTTTTTCCAAGGGACTGTAAATCCCATGCTAAAAACTTGCAAGGCATCTCCATGAATTGCCCTATGAAATGAAAGCTCAAGAAGAGCTGCTGATTTGTCAAAATGATATTTTTCTGTAAGTTGGGTCAAATAGCCTGAATTATTCCCTCTTCTTGCCATTTATAGGTTTCTGGTACAAACCACGACGACAAAAAATTAGAAAAAATGTGTTGCAATGTCATATCCCAGCCACATATACTTGTGTCCTAATACTGGTGACCTAAGTCGTGTGGCATGTTTTGTTGTTTGCCCCCACTCTCCCCCTCCCAGACATCTGTGTTACCCATTATTGGATTTTGCACCCCAGTTTATGGAGACATGGCAGAAAACCATGATAATCTTTTAACAAACTATTTACGATGTTTCATTGCTGCTTGAGGGTACCATGGGGTATTAACAGCTGATCTTAGTGGAATCTCTGTAAGAAATAGATTCTTTTTTGTGGTTATATAAGATTGATAATAGTCAAGCTTGCCTTGCGCTTTAATAAAATATCCCTCTCATTTAATAAAATCAGTCTTTCGCTCTTTGGTCATCTGAATGAATTCTACTAAATGCAGTCCTGAAGAATCATTTCTATCAGAAATTAAGATTTTCCTTCATCAACTACTCTGAATTACTTTGGAAAATAATTGAAATGAGGGGGGATATAGAGGCCCATGAGGCTGATAGGAACACACTGATCAGACTGGATCACTCTTCTTTCTATGGATTGCAAATCATCTTTGAAGAACTGCAAGCATGATACTGATGTTCATTTCTCTGCTACAATCTTTTCTTCAAAGTTTCATCATCATAACACATCCTAAAGTATCTGCAAAGTGAGCCATGGAGTGGAGACATTTAGAGACACCTGTGGCAATGAAAAGAAACATATTTAAGGCAAAAGATTTATCTTGCTGACAGGTTGAATAGAGTGTAGCAGTTGGTATTAACAAAGAAGGAAGATACAAACTCTCCAAGTAAGGGCACTACTGAGTTGTAAATTACCTCTACTGTGGTTACAGAACACTTACCATCACTACTGATAAAGTTTGGATTAACTAACATTATTCTATTAAACTAAAAATATTGGAAAGGGCATGTGATTTCATGCTATCAGTATGAAAATTTCACCATGGCTTCTGTCTTTCCTTCTCTCCTCTCTTTTATTTGAATAAATTATATGATTTAGACTCCTGTATAATGTGCAGTGAGAGCCAGTTTGGTGTAGTGGTTAAGGTATCAGGCTAGAAACCAGGAGACTCTGAGTTCTAGTCCCCTTTAGGCACAAAGCCAGCTGGGTGACCTTGGGCCAGTCACCTCTCTCAGCCCTAGAAAGAAGGCAAAGGCAAGCCATCTTGCCAAGAAAACTGCAGGGGCTCATCTAGGCAGTTGCCAAGAATCAAGACTGTTTCCAAGGCACCAAAAAAATTAAAATTTTAAAATTTTAAAAAATGCAATAACATAATAGCTTTTGAAAATGGGCATAAAGGCATTCATTTTGTGATAAGAAGCATAAAAACTGGCAGAGCTCTTCCAAAGCAGCCTTCCTTGACTTGGTCTTCAGATGCATTGAGATTACAACTCCAGAATTCCAGCCTATGGCATTTAGATGGCAGTACAGTCGAGAACCCAGTCATTTCATCCTAGTCTGCTTCAGACAAGATCAGCTTCACCTTCACCAAAACAATCCATGGGCTCACACTGACTAACAGAGGACTGACTGGATGTTTCTAATTGCCTCCATTAAAAAACAAAACAGAATTTAATGAACTTGGTAGTAGGCAGTTTTATAATCAGTATATTTCTCTTTTTAAATGGAACATCTATTACATGTTTATTTCTGGGAAAAATTTGAAGAGACCCTAGGGCATAACTTTACTTTTTGAGGGAATTAAGCTTGTCAGTTTCAGACTGATGGGTGCAGGAGGGCTGGTGGAGGAAAAGGGAAAACAGTTATTTCTCCATTTTTGGGGAGTGGGGGGATGAAGTTGTATAAAGTTGGATGGATAACAGAAGTGCCCCAGCAAAAGTGATTTCCAGAAGGATAGTTGTAATATTTAAAGAGTTTCAAGGAATGAATAAAAGGAGGTAAGGGTTTTGTTTTCTATGCAGTTAAAACCAAAAAATAAGTATGTTGGCCTGCTGCAACCATCTTTGACTAGAAGTACTATAAAGAAAAGCCTTGGAAATCATTATCTGACTGAAATCTACAGTGAATCTATATTCATTGGAATGAATGTTTGTAAAAAATGGCTGTATATAAGAGGGTGCTTCTGCTTATGTTGTTATATAAAACCGAGAAGTAAGTATGCAGAAGATGCATAGAAGCAAGATGAATGCAGTGGGAATAATAATAATTGATAATTTCTTAAACTTGTATGCCATCCGAGTCTCAACGACTCTGGACAGCTCACAACAAAGAAATTACAATAAAATCAATAAAACATAAAAAATAAAGATAAAAGATGGCAAGCACAATGAAGTGGGGGCTCTCCTTCTCTTTCTCCCTCACCAAAAGCCTGGGTGAGGAGCCAGGTCTTCACCGCTCTTCTAAATTATGAACTGTATAGCAAAACAGGAAAAGAAAAAGTTAAAAATTAATGGATGCTAAATGAATGCAAACTGAATACAGAAGTGAATGACCAGTACAAAAGAAGTACATTTAGTTGGTTTCATTGTATAGAAGGAGTGAATGAGTGATGAATTGCAAAACAAGTATATGAAAGGAAAGTGAGCATATTGAGAGGAAGTGAAAAAACAAAGAAAATCATGGTTCCATGGAGTTGATGAGATCCTCAAAGAAAGAGGTAAGTTTAAAGGATATATTTATTGGTATATGGATGTGATGGAAGCAAGATGGTTTGCATGGATAGTAAGATACAGAGTGGTATAATGAATGGTATAAGTAACTTTTGGCTGCTTCCGATAATTTCTTTTGCTTGCTAATTACTTTTTTCTGCACTTTCCATAATGTTGCTTTTCCTAAAGGGGAATATTATAATGGTTATATGTGTATGAGAGACTATCATCACAGATCAGATATCTCCTCCCCCCTCCCTCTCCCCAATCTCCAGGCTATTTTTCAATTACAGGGAGCTTGGGAATTTTAAACTGATGTCTATTTTTTTTCCCCCTGAAATGAGCCTTCAAGATAGTAGACTAATTAGCCCTGGCCATTTCAGAGAAGTCTTGCTTACTCTCAAACAACGCTTGAATCATTGATGTCAAAGGCAATCAGAATGATTTTTTCTGGTCTGGACATTTATTAAACCCCTGAAATGTGTATAGTTAAATTACTGAGAATAGCTGAGGTTGGCTGAGTGTAAACTGTCATGAAGAAATGAAATAGCTTCAACATTTTGGAACTTGTTCTGAGAGCATACAATATAGCCAAGTAATTCAAGTGGCACACTTCCTTGATCTGTGGTTCAACCTCTGCTACTGGCCTCTGATTAATCAAATGCTGCTTTTGTAATTTGACATGCTATGAAGCTACTTGGGAAGCTGAGTTTCTGAACCCCACGCAGCTACTCTACAGCACAAGCACTAGGTGCAGGGTACACTGTGTGGTGTTGTTTGGCAAAAAGTTCCCACAATTAGATGAGTTATTGTTTGTTTTTATCCTCTATGCTGCCCAGAGTCACACTGGTTGAGTTGGGTGGTCTTATAAATTTAATTAAAATTTAGGAACAGCTTTGGTTTTGGGTCTTTGTACTGCAGCTAGAAGAACTTTTCTTTCTTCCTTTTGGTTAGATCTCTAGATTTCTTTTTGAAAGAAATACTTCATAATTGTGCCAAAGAGTGTTATTGCCTTGGATAAGATGGTGTTACAGCTTAGTTCAGTTTGTTGCGGTTTTGATACAATCAGCTTGTTCTTAAAGTGATAAACACTGTAAAGCAAAGTTTTGGCCCTGTGGTTATGTTCATTCTTTGTTACTGTTTTGCAGAGAGTCTTAAGTAGAATGTACATATTTGCAGTTCTGACCATTCAAATGCATATTATTTAGTGAGAATTACAGTTAATCATGCTTTTTGAATAGGATGCTATATTCCATTTGTCTTCCTGCAGTATTGGCCATATTGAACTTTAATTCTGTGCCTGAGATTGTTCCTTTTGTGATACAGGCATGAAATGTAATACCCAATACAATCACAATCATTCTTGATTTACATTGGTACACATCATTTTTATGAATAGAAATAAGAAGCAATAATGCTGGCTTAAAATCAAGTTTTGGAATATAATCTCCTAGCTTCAATTAGTACTAGCATAATTATACTGACCACCTGGTAGCAGGACACATCTGTTTTTTCTTTTTTGTTTTTTTTTCCTAGCTGGAACTCATCAGGTGTACATAGCCACAGATTTTTTCTGTGGGATTCAAGTCCTCTGCTGGGAATTGAACTCATAAACCATTCCATTTTAGATGATTAGATATAGTACTTTGGCTTAAGACACTGTTGAAGTCCTGGTTGAAGTCTATCTTTAGAATGGCAAAATGAGGGCATGACATAACATAACATTCATACCTCTCTGCTTGATTACTTAAGAAAAGGAAGGAGGACTGTATATACCATTCTAAAGATAGCAGCATACTTATTTCATTCATGTGAGGAGGTGCACAATCTTTCATCAGTTTCATCTTAGAACAGTCCCCTAGCTACTATCAGGGTTATCAGAGTAATTGCAAATTGAGTCTAGCAATATTGATTTTAATGTGGATGTGAGGGTGATCTGGCTGCGACATCTGTCACCCCATTGATCGCCAGGGTTGATTCGGCTGATCTGGCTGGCTAGGCAGGTGTCCCCTTCCTCCCTCACTGCTCCATGTGCATCCCTCCCGAAGCTGCGCGCTCAGTGGAAGAGGACGACCATCCCAGATAGAAGGAGTGTACCGATCTTCGATCAAGGGTATACGATAGCTGTGGTCCCCTGCTAGAACCCCCAAACAAGATTTTAATGTTGTTGTGAAAGATGTTTTATCTTGCTTAGTTTTTCAAATGCTTGCTCTTGAATCATATATATTTCATAGCTAACTGGATGGCCTAAATGTGTTAGCATGTTAGAGTTACATGTCTCTTTTTTAACTGGATATTTTGGACATTTTCTTTTTCTTTAGTTGACTTATCTAAATGAGTATCATGTATAATGCTGGTGTGTGTGTATGTGCTTATTTTAGGGAGTGAGTTGATCGATTTTGTGTAAAATGCACTTTTGACTTGGTTGTGTTATCAGGCAGCTTAACATAAATCATAATCATAAATGAGGTTTTTTTGTACAAAGCAGTTGGTTTCTCTCAGCCACACAATTTGTGTCCTTTCTGAAAAGAATCACGGTGTGTCTTTAACCCTATTAGACAGTGCTGATCAATATTGCTCTGAAGAAGTTAAAGATGTTTTATTTTGCTTAATGTTTCAAATGCTTGCTCTTGAATCATATATATTTCATAGTTAACTGGATGGCACAATAATCTGGTAGGCTGTTAATCTGTTCTATCATGATCTGTGTTTTGGATTATGTTTAAAAAAGTTTAAGCGAGTTAAGAATACTTCAACTAAACTTAAGGATCTAGAAAGACAGAGGCATGGAGTATCATGTACAAAACAACAAGAACTTCTGTCAGTTGTAAAAACTATAATTTCCCTTCTCATTAAAAAATAATAATAATAATAAAGAATTCCTCAAAACAAACACCCCAGTATTTGGTGGACCAAAGATTGTAATTTGCTTTCTGTGATGTTCTAAGCTACTTCAGAAATATTAAATATGAAATAATGTTTGTGGTTCCTGTTTCAAAAGTGCTTTGATATGTCACATAATCAGATTAATCTTGACTATGTGGAACTTCCCAGAGCTAATATTACATTATATGGAGATGGGGTTACTAGTGGGAGACGAGGGAATGGAAACAAAAGGAAGCTAGTAATTGATTGGTAGGCATACCTACTCTGGAACAGATCAGTGAATCCTGTACTGCTATGAAATAATACAGAAACTCCCACTCTAAGCCAAAAATTAAATTCAGTGGAACTGGCTCACTGGATCTATTTTTCAAAAGTAGCCATGGCATGTTGCTTATGTTTAAAAGTACTGACTTACCATTCATGATGTACTTTAGATTCAGTTCCTTTGTTCAGAGTGAGAATTGATCTGTAAAAGTGATCTTGACAGTGCAGCAAAAGTATTCTTTATATTTGTATTTATTTTACTGGTAGATTTGCAGTCATTGTGCTTTGTCCATGACCCATGCATATGTATCAAGACAGAAAAAATAGGAGAGAGATGAATAGTTTCATCTGACATCTCCATGGCAAGATCCACACCCCTCTGAATTAAATGTGGGTGGACACAGTTGACACAGAGGAGAAAGAATCAGTGAACACGGTCTCTGTTGGCTCAAATAGCCTTATGTCAGTGAGAAAAACAAACATGGATTTTACTCTGAATCTTGACGTCTTTGATGGTGCTTCTGCCTTGTATCAGTTTTATGTTTTGGATTCAGGCAGTTTACTTCTCAGCATGCACTTACTTCAGCAAGCACAATGCAAAGGAAATTATGGGCTCCTTTTTACTGACTGAATATGAAACATAAGAAACTGTGAATGTCAGACTTGCATTGTATCAAATCCTACTGCATCCCCATCCTGTAATGACTGGTAAAACATTTTGAAAAAACAAAAATATTTGTTCATTACATTCTTGGACAAATCTAACAAAGTGGATTTTTGCATCTTTACACTTCAGTTGTTCTCAAGGTTAGCAACGAATGCATCTTTGCTGAAACTGATTTGTCTACCAAATTTTCTCTTGAGCATTTTTTAGCTATCACACCAATTTTTCTGTTCAGAATTGCAGGATATCTTTCTCCCCACTGTTAAGATGCAAACTAGATGGAGCATATGCTTGTCCAGTGCTGGGGCTCAAAAGGGCATTTGGTTTTTGAACACCATTTAGAAGGTCTTTCTAGCGCAATGAATCAAAACAAACAATACCGTCAGCAGTTGCGAACGTAATTGCTTATCTGCTTGTCAGTGGAAGTGCGTCAGTTGGATGTTCCAGGAGACAAAGATACAGTAACTGCACTGGCTAATCAAACAGAGCTCTGGAACTGATATCCTTACATCTCAGAAATATAAGCACCGTTTGGCACTTTGGTATTTAATCTTTACCAGTCCAAACTATTATATTCAGAGGAGTTTCAATTCTAACAGTTGAAGGCAAGAGTGAGAGTGACTCACGTATTATGAATGCAGCCTGTTTCATGTTGTGTTCCCTACCGATCGGTCTGCATAAGTGAATTGTTCTTGTCAGTGATGGAGCTCTTTCATTACTGGATATCCTTTGGGTAGCTAAATAACAGTGAGATGACTTTGCTTTAGTGGGAATTCTGCAACAGTTTTTTTCACATACAGCAAGTTCTTTTGGCAATATCTGTTTTTCCATTGAGGTTACTTTGAGTATACGGAAAGGTATGCAAATTCTAAATTAATACAGTATTTAGATGTATGCAATGTTTTTGTTTTTTTACAGACACATACCTCTTTCTCTTCTTTTGTTTTTAGGGTCAACGTATTTATTCCATAAAACTTGTATACTATCTAGAACAGCTTTCTCCAATTTGATGCCTTCTAGAGGTGTTGGAATGAACTGGGAGGCCGGGGGTGCTGCGAGTTGCAGTTCCAACTTCTCTGGAGAGCATCAGACATGTGTGTCCATTGGGGGTGGGGTCGGAGAGAAAACTAATGTCACATGTGTGACACAAAAACGTTCTTCAGGACAACTCATTGTTTTGGGCAGATCTTACATATTTATCAGCACTGAATAAGAAATCTATGGAGACTATACCACTTTTTTTTTTCCAGTTTGTAGGAAACAGTAGTCTTTCCCCCATGAAAATCCCTTTATGGAACATTTCGCCAAAAAGATTGGCTGTGACAAAGATCCGCATTTTGTAGCGTGCTAACAAAACTGAGGCATACTTTTTACATGGACCTTGTTTCTGTAGCTACTTCCATACTGAACTTAATACGCATGTAATGTTTATGGTTTTTCAGTTGAAATCACAATGACACATAATCTAAACATCCTTTGGAAGAAGCTGGTGGCAGAAATGTTTGCACTTGCTCCAATCAAGGTGGCAGCAATGATAGATGCAAGCAGTGATCATGCTGTCAGAAGTAAGAGTAGAGGGAATAATTGTACAGTTGTAATGTTTCATCATTCAGAATTGGAGAGGACATTATCATCCAGCAGCCCATTTCTCTTCAAAGAACTCATTATAGGATACAGCTATTTTCATCTGCCTTGGGGAAGAAATATTTCTCAGGCTTTCATATCAAATTGTTCTGAGAAGGTAAGACTCTTCTCTTAGGCAGGATCTTAATTTTCTTGCAAATAGAAAATCAACCAAGTTATCTCACAATTTTAAAATGCTTTTTAAAAAGCTGCTTAGAATATCACCAGCAACTCCATAGTGAGTTAAAGTTTCAGAGTTCTCCTATGTGTGATCCCAGCTGGCCTTTTACCAATCCTATAACACAGGTATTAAGAAGGGAAGTCTGCTTTGAATTGAACTTGACTCCTGGTTGACTTTGTGGACACCTCCCTGTAATTTGCTTAGCTGCAATACAGAAGTGATTTCCTGTTGCCTTTGATGGGGACGTTTTTCAACATTAGGATTTCCTATTTAGATACTAACCCAGCCTGACTCTGCTTTGCTTCCAGGACCAGATCAGGTTGGCAATGTGCTGTTACAGTATGATTTATTTTTTTATTTGGTGGTACTTGTGCACTATTCCAGTCTGAACAACTTGGGAGGTGGGGGCAATCCAAGCAATGAATATCTACTCATATTAAAGCAATCTATAATCAATATAGTTACAGGAGAAAACCAATCACAAATGGTTAAAAAAGAAGTTTATCTTCATATTAGAGAGCTGGGGTCCAAGGAATAGTTTAGGGGTGGTCACCTATTTAGGTGGCAGGCATTTCTGCATAATATGTGATCTATGTATACCTATACATTGAAGGAGAGTATGTCCCACCTGTATATAGTCCTTCTGTGAAGGAATGTCACCAGTGGGAAAATCTGCAGAAGCCATTCATATCTGTTCCGTAAATTGGAAATCTTGTGCAATCAGATATTCTTCAATAAAGGGATATTTGGGGGGCAGGAAGAGGATTTGACTGAGGGAATGAGATGGCCAAGGGGTATGATGTC
This sequence comes from Python bivittatus, assembly GCF_059951505.1. Classification (NCBI taxonomy): domain Eukaryota; kingdom Metazoa; phylum Chordata; class Lepidosauria; order Squamata; family Pythonidae; genus Python; species Python bivittatus. The sequence goes on along the minus strand of NW_028277075.1, from coordinate 28,037,614 downwards.
AAGGCTAGGGAATATAGCGGCCTTTTTTTCCTGCAGTTGTCATTGTAGGTTTTTTCCCCCCCCAATTTAACTGATTGAATCGCACTAAAATATTTGATATTTCTCAACCTAGATATAATTAAAAACTCTTTCATCTTCTTGGGCAACCACTCATCCTTCTTATTCTTTTGTTTGTTTGTTTGCTTGCTTGTTTTAAAAACAGTTTAAGAATCAAGGTACCTATATGTTTTCTCAAGAGCCAAAAAAGCATGGGCATTTTCAAGTTAAGACATTGGCTTTATTTTGCTACATGACTGGTTTGTTAAATAATAATTTCTTCTACAGTAGCTCTGTTACTCTCTGCTGAAGTTGTAGCCTTCACCTTCTTTCCATAGTGATCTTTCCAGTTTAGCTAGATTTGAACAAGTCTTCATAGTTGGGGCTGGATAAAGAGACTAGAGGCACTGGCAGTAGTGTAAACAACTGTAGGAGGAATGTTACTTCAGAAACTTCAGTAGAAGAAACAAAACAATAGATTACTATTTGGTAGTTATCAGTAATTAACCTAAATCTCATGCTGCCACCTTACTTCTCTGCTACTTGAAGTTTTGAAAAATTGAATGTGCTTTACTCTGTCAGATGCAGATACAGAGAATCTGATATTGCTTTCACAAAGCCGCCCAGCAAGTTGATAATCTAGCTTTTAGACCTGAAAGCATGTTAAATTATAGAAAATTGTTATTATTGTATGTTCCAAAATTTAACATTTAATGTAACATCTATCACAATACGCTGTACCTAGCAGAGGTGCCCTAATTATTGATTATGCTGGTAATCGGTGTCCCACATAGCAACATCACTTTCCATACCAGTGTTCTTATCATCATTCCTAAATTAGAGTGTGGTTGCCTCTGTATGTGTATGCATGTGCACAAGGGGCATGCTTGTTAGCTTCCTCAGATTATGATTCAAAGACCCTTTCCTATGGCTCATTAACTGCATGTGCTCAAAATCATTAAAGCAGGCAGTTAACTTGAAATACACTGAAATTAATCCCCACAGAGCAAGAAGAATTTCTTACCATGAAGGGTAATTATGTTACTTTCATTACGGAAGGAAACTTATTTTGTTCCTTTTCAGTGCAGTAGCTCAGCTTTCTCCAGCTGATGCCTTTCAGATATGTGGGGACTGCATTTTTCTGAAAAATCAGCCTGCATTTGGCCATCCTGATAAGGAATTCAGATGTGGTAGTCCCATACATCTGGAAGACAAAAATAGCTCTTATAGTACAGTCCCACACAGGTTTCCTAAAAGATAAAGAACACGATGTTTAGTATGGTTTTTTCCCAGCTATAAAATTGCTGCCTTTTTGGGAAAAAAATCCATTACATGGGGCCTCTATATTTTGGGTAATTTGTTCTTATTTGTCATCACAATGGGAGAGAAATCAAGATTATCCAATGTTGTTTTTCAAACTGAAATTTGCTCAACAAGTTTGGCAAACCAAATGGCCTTGGTGTTTATTTCAAGGGTGTGCAGAAATTATCCAAACGGGATTGTGGCCCAATCTGATCTGAGTTTATCCAAATTGATTCCCAGCTTTGAAGTACTCGGTAAAATTGAGCTTTGTTCTGTTCCCTGTACTTAAGGATGTCCTTTCAGCATGTCAGATTCAGAGAGACTGAAGGTCAGCGAAGATTTTAAATCAGAAGGGAGCAGATTCAAACTGTTTGCTTCACCTCAGATAAATAAAAATTGATTTTAAATTATCTTGTTCCATTTTAGGATCCAGACTTTGGCCTAATAAAATCTATACCCCTGATTTGTTATTTTGCCTTTTCTTTTTCTTTTAGTCACTTAACTTTTTAAAGATTATGAACTGCGGCCAAGAACGAATTATATATATTTATAAAGTCTGTATGTTTAAATAAATAATATTCAATAAGAGTATGTGATTATAATAAGCAAGATATAAAAATAATTTCTCACAGTTATTTTTTAATTATATAAAAGTCATTTTAAGTATTTCAGTCCATAGCCATCAGGTGGTCATTGCAGAAAGTTTAAAGTTTACAAATTCTGGCTAATAATGCACTGGAGATGTAGATTTTAAATTACTGTACTTTCTCCATTAGCAAGGGACTTCATTATTATTGCCTTCTACATTTGGAATCCTTAAGAGTAGCTCTTGTTTGGCAGCCTGGAAGTAGATCTGTTTGTGTCCTGGCTTTGCAAACTTTGGTTCAGTAGAATACAGATGTTAGAGAGCCTAGGCACTCTCCCCTGAGATGATGATTCTTGTCCCAGGACACTTTGATTGTCCAAGTGGGAAAATGGTCAACTGCAACCAACCATGCCAAACTGCACATTGCTGTTTGAAGAACTATGCATTACAAACTCATCCCACCAGTGGAATTGCTGTTTATTTTAAGAAGGTTGGAAAATGTAGATAATCAGGGTGTATCCAGGGGCCTTGGCTAGTATTTGCTTCTCCATTCAGTATAATGCTAGGAATAGCTCAGGATTTGTAATGGAGAATAAGTGAGTAGAACAAATCTCATGAATGCCTGAGTAAAAAAACATGCACAATATGATGGTATATCCTCCCTAGTTTGTAATATACGTTATTCTTTTATTATTGTTTCCCTAAAACAATCACACTTTATCTGGAGCTGGCTATCCTGTGTCGGCATATACATTTTGCAATGCATGCTGCAGTTGTCTTGTACAAAGGTTACACGATTAAGTGCCAACATTCCAGATGTATTAATCAGATCCAGATGTAAACCTTAATAGTATTTTAATTCTTTTTTTTAATCACTATTGTAAAAGTATATTTTTATCTGAGACTGTTAAATTTCCTTTTATTATTTGGACATTGTTGGTGTGGAGGGAAAACGAAGAAATGAGAATGCTGATTTGCATCCAGATCTTTATGGAAATCTTGCAGTGAAATAAAGAGATTTATTATGGGATTTTGTAAAACAGAGGACATGGGACAAGCATACTTCATTTTAAGTCTCTTAAATCACTTGATGAATTATAGAGTCATCATAAGAAACAGGATTAGTCTGTGATGAATTACAGGAAGAGGAATAATTCCAGCTTACTCTAAGCTTCAAGATTACATTCTTGAATTTTTGGCAGAAATGCCTTTCAATCTATTCATCCAATTGTAGTTTAATGTCCATCATGGCATGTGTGCACACATGCATTTTGCTTTATTGTGTATTTGCTCTTTCTGATTGTTGGTGTATTGCCATTTTTAAAAGCTGCATAGAAACAGTCTTTCCAAAGAGAGATTGTTCAGAATTGGGCCTAATATATAAATTTACCTATCTAGTTTCTGCTTTATTCATTTCAGAAGAGAGATGTCTGTATGACATTTTAAGACATCATAAAATGTCTTAAGATTTAGCCCAATCCTCGGAATGAGATGCAGCAGAGTGAATTTGATAAAGACAATTTGAGGTGGTCAACAACAGGAGTCAGCAATGCATGCAGCACTGGAGGCCCCTCTTTGTGGTCTTTGGACTCTACTCTGGTCACAATTACAGAAACTGATGGCAACATTTCTGGCTTTTTTGAGTTGGGAGGACAGCTGAAAGCTGTTATGTCAGCTCTAAATTAGGGAAGTAAAATTTAAAAAGAACCTCCACCAAATTCCTCTCAAAAGCCCACTGTGTAAAGTGGACACACCCTGTTCACATGCACACTCACCCTCAAAAAGGAAGTATAGCCTTTAGCCACCCAAAGTTGCCCATCTGGAGTTTCTGGTGAAGCAGAGGCAGTATCAGCAGGTGCTTTCAGGGAAATGAACTGCAGGGCCTGTATGCTTGCCTGGATTGGCTGTTGCTTCCTGTTGAATTTACAAGTGGTGCTGAACTTTCTTTCTTTGGCAATTCAGTTTTAGAACTCTAACTTCCACTATGGGAAGAAACAATGGGTGAGGAGCCTGGAATACAACTGGCAACCAATGAAGGTTTCCATGTACAATGATGATGTGATCATAATAGAGCCTGTACTGACCTGTAACAGAAAAATAATGGACAAGGTATATTTGGATGCCCCCAAATAGACATTTTTAATCAAATGTCTTCCATTCATAGTGGTTTAGTCACTCTCAGATGAACGTACCTCAGAGGACTGATGTTGTGAGATAAAATAAAGGAAGGTCCCCATGTAAGCTGCATGGAGGACCTGGAGAAAAGGTGGCATATAAATCTAACAAATAAGTAAAGATAAGGCCAGTCTCAAAATGTTTCAGCCCAAGATTTTAGATTACAGTTATAATTTGAAAGGATGATAATATGCTGTCATTTGAAATCTGTCAAACTAGGAAACAAATTGTAGGAACATTTTCTATCCTCCTCCTCCCCCCCGCCCCAATAAACTGTCAAGCATCTCAAGACTATTAATGAATTATTTACAGGTTCTTTATGAACCATCTTAGGGAGATGCCTTCTTAGGAAGCAGCCACTTTTCCCTCAAAAACACCCACTACAATTTCCTCTATGACAATTCTTGGCAGCATCTTGCTCAGTGCTTCTTCATATCAGCTCCAGATCCACTTCCTGAAACTGGAATGTTTGATGCCTAACAAACGAAATTTCACACAATTCAGAAATAAGAGGTGCTTCACTTCATGAAAGTGAAAGATAAAAGAATAAGATTGACAAGAGAGGTTTTCTGAAGTCACAGTGGATTTTCACAAAAAGTGTGCTGTGAAAAAAATCAGAAGGGTTACTTTCATTGTGAACATTGTCCTGAAAATTGTACACACAGAGCTTGTCTTATTAAACCATTAGGTTTGATCTTGTGTAACACATAGTAAGTTCTGGCCCTCCAGATACTGTTCAACCCACTTCCTGCCAGCCCCAGTTAACATCCTCAATAGTCAAGGATGGTTGGAGTTTAGTCCAGTGATGAAAAGCCTTAGATCTTTTTTTAAATTATTATTATTATAGTCCTATCCAGCCATTTGCTACATCAGAAGGAGAGCTTGGCTATCCAGTAGAAGCAACTGGTGTATGAATTTTTTAATGGCCAAATTCATAGGCTAGATTTTCATCAACAAAAAGACTAATATGGAAGTTTTTTCCCCCATGTAGTTCTGTTTTTAAGAGAATAGAGTCTGTTGACAATTGATTCATCTATTACTGATATTGTCACTCCCATCTTTCTTTCCAGACAGTACTTAAAGAAGCTCTTAAAAGAAAACCAGTGTGGTATCATGATTAAAGAGTTGGAGAAAGACTGGGTTCAAGTCCACTCTCAGTCGTTGCCAGTCATTGTTTTCCAGCCCAACCTCCTTCACAAGGTGTTGGAGGAGAGAGTTTGTGTGTCTGTGATCTTGAGCTTCTGGAGGAAAAGCAGGATATAATTGGTAATAACTAAATAAATATGCAAATAATATTTACAGTTGAAATTTGATTAAAAACCATTAAAACTACTATGAGTTTCTCAACACCATTTTGCACTTGCTTGAATTTTGAATATTTCCTACCAAAATACAACAGAAAAGCTCTTCAAAAATGTACTCCAACAGGCTCATCTTATACATATTGTGTGGTATGTTTTGAAAAGTACAACAGCAATCAGCAATCTTAACTCTGCCCATCTGTTCTTGATTGAAAAACCCTTCTGGCAATGCCAAGAAGTTTCCTGGCTTTTCCTTCTGTTTTCTTCTCATCTTTTCTAAGGCTTAACAAGATCTCTCTTCCATTTTTGCTTCTGTGTTTTTTTGTGGTTTGTTGCTGTTTCAGTTCACTGACATGCAGTCCCAACTTGTTCTCCCTCTCTAAGGGTCAGATCCCAAGTTACATTTTCTGAGAAACAGAACTGTGCATGCCCACAAATGAGCTTACACAAATGTGGTGGAATAAAAGGGACATTCAAATCTACGAAGTAAAGTTTGATGGGGAAGCAGTTCTGGTTCAGAAAACAATTGTATAAGTAATTGCCACGGCCATCTACTTGTAGGAAAATCACAACAGATCTCTAATAAATCCAAGGTAGAAAGTGTAATGTTCCTGAATAGCAGTACCTATAATAAAGATACCCAAGTAGGCATATATGGCACCAGTAGAAGAAAGAGATGGTTTAAATTTAACCCTGGGCAAATATTTTGGATATCTGAATTTCTTGATAAGAACACTCCATTTCTTCCAGAGAAAAAGTAGCAGGTTTGAGAACATAGTCATCAGTTTGCAATATAAGAAATTGCTGTTAGATGTGCAAGGCAGTGTTCAATTTAATTGGTTGTATATATGATGTATAATATTTCATGTATTTGTTACACCGATGAGAAATACTTCTGATTTTGAATAAGAAACTAAATGCAAGATTAAGCCGAAATGAAGACAATAAAATCTGGGTGATTTGCAATGATAATCTGTATACCCATGCATATATTATCTGCTTTAGTAGAGGGGAATTCTCCTAAAGTTGAACATAAAATGACAAATTTCATGCATCTCACTTCTTACACATATTTGTCTGTGCTGTCAGTACGTAATCATTCTGTCCTCTCAGGACATAATAGTTGGGTATTCTTATCACAGTTTGCTAGAAAGAAAAGCTGTTGGTAATGTAAATGTGCCAGCTGAAGTCTTAGCAAGACAGAATTCCTGGAACCAGCAAGCAAAAGGTTTTGCATTCCAGTTTACCATTTATCTTAATCTGCTTCTCTAGCATATAAAGTATCACAGTGTCAAGTGACCATCTGTTCTGAATAACTAGTAAGGAAATTGTCCATAAAGGCCTCACTGAGGCTATTAATGAGAAGGAAATAGAGTAATTTATTTAATTAGCACTTCATTAAATAGACCTGGCTAATAAGTAGAAGTTCATCTCACAGATTGCTGGGTGTTCTGTACCCCCTAATTGCTTATATCAACTATGAAAATACAATGATAGGATCTTTGCTTTGGGGTGGGGGGCTGCAAAATAGTGTAAGTAAAATAATTGTCCTCTATTTTCAGACCAACAGTGAACACTAGTAGTGCTTGTAATAGTTGATGACGTAGTAGCATATCCTAAGATTTTTCAGACTTGACACAGAATTGTGTTATATGTTTGGTACATCAGAAGAAAACCTGGAGTGATCCTGAGATAACCAGATCCAGTAGCCTTGCAAAATGATAGCCTAAAGCAGAAATTTACAAGTCTAATTTCAGTATTGCTTAGGAGTCTTATCCTTTCAAAGAGTACACTATCCTAACTTATAATTTGATGTAATTTTAAAGAAAAAATAAGAAAAGCAAAAGTCACCTATGTCGGCTCTCACCTAGCAAATTTTTGGTCCATATTTTGCATCAAAAACTTTTTAGCAGGTAGCTTTTAAAGAATAAAACATGGCATGAGATATCTGAAGCAAGAAACATGTTTTGTCAGAACGGTCTAGTTGGTTTATTCCATCAGCAATTTCTTCTCTGAGTTCTTTTTAAAAATCTTCAAACATGCCATGAAGACCAAGTGATTTGTTTGTTTCACTCTGTCAGTTAGGTCAAGAATTTCATATTTTGTAATTGTAATTCCTTTCTGAAAATAGCAGCTCAGTACAGATAGATGTCTTAGGTCTTCCTTAGTTAGGAAAATATAAATAATTCATTCTGTTTCTTTGCAATTTTATTAAGTTTGTTTAACTCCTTTGCCACCCAGTGGTTTACCTCATTTGCTGGTCTCTTCATTGTATTTGCAACTGTTGATCGTCATGTTAAGAAATGTTACCTGTTTCAAAATACCTTTGTGCACCTCTTATTGTCTTTTTTTAATTTCTTTGGTGCAAGTTTGTGCTTCTTTGTAGTCTCATTCAAAAAGACCTACATTCTAAAGGAACCTTTCTTTTCCCTAATAGCTTCTCTGACATGGCACATGAACTATAAGTACATTTGACTTTGGTGCTTTTCCTGTGCTATGGTATAAATCTCACTTTATTTTTATATAATTTCCAGGTGTACTGGGGAGATTTTAGTCTCTTGATTTTTAATTTCAATTTTCTCTTTACTAGTCTGCTCATTTTTGAGAGTAAAGTTTCTATATATAAATGGCAAGTTCCATTTATATATAAATTAAACCTGATAGTATTGTTTCCGATTGGCTCAACAGCACATACAGTACACACTGATGTAGTCAGTTTCATGATCAACTGATGTGGAATGCAAATGATTTGTTCTAAATTTCATTTAGAAATATTATATGTTTGGGGTGATAAGAACATTAATTAATGCAATCTAAATTAATTTACTTGAAGCTATAACACTTACTCCATCTCAAGATGATCCTGGACATTTTGGTCAAGGGAAGATAGCAGGTTCTCCACAATAAATTAATTTGGGGGGCTGATAATGTAATCCACAATGACCCTTGGCAGCTTACAGTGAAGTGAAGTTATAATAATAACATATATCAAAGAAAAAAGACTGACTGGAAGAGCAACCCAGAACATCAAAAACCAAAAATATCTAAACCAAAAAACCCACAAAGAGGCTCAACCATCATCCTAGCCCAAGGCCTGGGAAAACAACCAGATTTTCAGCAATTTGTGAAAAATCAATAGGTGGAAGCAGTACAGATCTCCAGGGGGGATATCATTCCAGAGGGTAGGATCCATCACTGAGAAGGCATGTTTCCTGGGTCCACCGAATGGGCCAAAACATATGGAGTCAGGTGGTCCCTCAGGTATTTTGCCAACATTTTGGTTTGTTGGGGCTGCCGCTGCCTTTGAAAACTCAGGATAGTCATTTGCTTCCCATCCCTGAACACTTCTGCTCAAGGGAGACCATTGTGATAGAAATTATCTGTATATTTAAATGTTCAGTCAAAGGATTCCATTCTGGGAGATCTTTAAAGCGTCTATTGGGAATCAGCTTCAGACACCGTGTGTCTGTGTCTGTGTATATGTATCAGCTCTTCCTGATAGATAGCCTCTCCCTTTTCGTTGTTCTACTGTAGTTTGCTTAAGTGAATCTGATTATATTCAGGGATCTTCATGATGCTTTGCCTTCTGTCTTTCATTCAGTGTCCAGTCCAGTATGATTCACTGAGATTTCAGGTCATCAACTGTCTTCTCTGTACAGATGTTCACATGACATCTCTGGATGGCTTTGGGGGCTCTGTGGCCCACACTTTAAAACAACTAGAGCACAACTGAAAGCCTCTCAACTCAATTTAATTCTTTAGCAATTGCTTTGTGTGCCTCAAAATATGTGCTAGGAAATCAGTGATGCAGATGATCGTACTTGTAGGCTGCTTATTTAGCAAATGACATGTTTTGCTAGAGCATTAGCCTTTTCCCTAACCTGATTCTGCAAACAGAAAGCTGTAAGAGAAGAGAAGCCCATTTGTTTGCAAATACGATCAGCGTGGCATCTTTCAGAAATAGATGTACATTTCTGTTTGATACTGCCTGCTTCCCTAAGAGGCAACTCTCTCAAAGCAGGCTTTAGAGTCAGCTCCCTTGTGTTAAAGAAATAAACATTAGACATTTTGTGATTTCTGTGCACTTAGATGCCATGCATAGAACATACTGTATTCTGTGATTTAAAGGCTGAATGAATAACCATTACTAACAAAGAACGATAGAATCCATGCTGTCTGCCATACAAAAATACATCTTCCTGAAAACATCTGGAGCTTTGTAATTGTAGATTAGGGAAGAAATTGCAGTGCAAGGGAGCTCACCTGAAACTGAATAGGGAGATATTCTTTTTGTAGAAACACTGATGCACTGCCTCAGCAAAATAAAATGGGGGGGGGGGAATATGAGAAACTCTTGAAAATTACAGTCTGATTAAAGCATCTATAACTGCATATTGCTCAGTGTCAGCCTTATATTTCAAAACTCTGCTGTTTAAGGGAAGAGCAAGCCTCTTTTTTCTGTATAGAGCCACGTCCCTGTATTCAACCTCAGAAGCAGCATGATGAATGCGGTTGAAGCAAGTAGTAAGAAAGACAGGATTTTTCTCTGATTCCTTTTTCTCTGTCTATGAAGCAGAAGCCTGCAGGAAAGGAACAGATAGTCCCTGTCTTTTTGTCTTCCAGAGAACATTTGAAATTAAGCCATGAACCACAATTTATTATTTCTGATATTTCTGTTGCTGTAGTTGCAATAGTGCCCAATTTATTGTTCCTGATATTTTAATATCGGCCTAGTGTCCGTAAGGACTGAGGCAGTGAATAAATTGCATAATTGCAATTGTAAATTGCATAAAATTAATCCAAGGGCTCTGTGTAGCCTTAGGAAGGCAGATTTTCCATCTTATACAATTATACAAAGCATACTATATATTCTCTTACATTAAATATATATGTGTGAAACATACTTGTTGGTTTCTTATTGGTTATGATGAGGCCATAATTGTAACATTTATTTTAATTGTCTAAGCAGACCAAAACAGCAGGGTTGTTAAAACACATTTAAAATAGTTAATGATCTTAGAAGAATTATCTTCACATTTGACAAACATTATCACTATGAATGCTACTCAAGTGATTTGGAAGAAGTATTTTAGACCGCTCGACTATTCATTAAGACAGGCTGACTTTTTTCAGGATTCTGCATGTGCCTGAAAAAAAGATAGGTCCATATAAATAAGTGAGTGTGTGAGTGTGTGTGTGTATCCCCTCTCACCCCTATGGTGCCTCAGGAATTCTGTCAGCAGCTCATCTTTGGGTGCCATCTTACTGATGTACTCCTGGATGCTCTGAGTTTCATCCAGGACAGTGTCTTTGACACTCACCGGTCCCCACCCGCCCTCTTTCTGGCTGGTGTAAAGTCTCTGGGTGTTTGACTTGGGGTGGAAATCTCAGTACGTTATGAAGAGTTTCCAGGTCTTCACATTGACAACCTCCATGTCCTTTTTTGGCCAGCTCACTATACCAGCAGGGTATCTGATGACTGGCAGGGTGTACATGTTGATGGCATGGATCTTGTTCTTCCCATTGAGCTGGCTCTTCAGGACCTGTCTTATCCTTTGGTAGTACTTGGCTGTTCCTTGCCTCCTCATCATGGTTCCCATGTGACTGTGGGATACCAAGGTACCTGTAGCTTGTCTGTATGTCTGCTATGTGGCCCGCTGGTAGTTCCACCCCATCAGTCTTAACTACCTTTCCTCTTTTTACTACCATCTGGCCACACTTCTCCAGTCCAAACGACATCCCAGTGTCCTCACTGTAGATCAGTGGGTCGATGTCTCGTTCACTCTTAGCATACAGCTTGATCTCATCCGTATAGAGGAGGTGGCTGATGGTAGTCCCACTCTTGAACTTGTATCCATATCCAGCCCTTGTGATTATCTGGCAGAGGGTGTTCAAACCTATGCAGAATAGCAGCAGGGACAGTGCATCACCTTGGTATATGCCGCACTTGATGGCCACTTGTGGGAGCTGTCTTGAGTTGACTTCCAGTGTTGTTTTCCACAGTCCCATTGAGTTCTTGAGGAAGGTCCTTAGCGTCCTGTTGACTTTATTTAATGCTGGGCATTCACAGATCCATGTGTGAAGTATTGAGTTGTAGGCTTTCCTGTAGTCAATCCAGACTGTGCTCAGATTGGTCTGTCTAGACCTTGAGTCTCGGGTGACTGCTCTGTCTATGAGCAACTAGTGTTTTGAGCCTCTAGTGTTGTCCCCAATGCCCTTCTGAGCAATGCCTATGTACTGGCCCATATGGTCTTGTAGCTTGGCAGCTATGATGCCTGATTAGACTTTCCATGTTGTGGGGAGGCAGGTTATTGGCCAGTTGTTGGGTGGTGGTGTTCCCTTATGGGGCTCTTTCATGATCAGCACTGTTCTTCCTTGTGTTAGTCTGGGTGGGAGCCTGCTGCTAGCAGTTGGTTCATCTGTGCTCCTAGGCGTTCATGCACCGTTGTTAGTTTTTTAGCCAGTAGGTGTGGATCATGTTCGGGCCAGGTGCTGTCTAGCTCTTCACGTTCTTGACCCACTGTTGGATGTCTGCTACTGTGGTGGTGACTGCTTCCTGTTCTGGGAGATTGCTGTGGTCTGCTTTCAGTTCCTGCAGCCACTTTGCACAAGTATTACATGTCTTCTCTTTCTCCCATATGTTCTTCCAATACTATTCAGTTTCTACTGTTGGTGGCTCTGCTGTTACTGTGTTGTTGTGCTGCAGTTGGGAATATACCTTGAATGGTTTTTCGAAGAAGAAGGCATTTATCTTCTTGGCCTTTGCTTCTCTACTGTATCTCCTTAGCTGGCAGCCAGTGCTGTGAGCCTTTGTTTAGCAGACTCTCGGACTTCAGATGGAGTCAGGCCCTTGTATTTTTTCAGTAGCCAAGTCTTATCCTTAATCTCCACACCCTTCTGTAGTTATACCAACTGACTAACTTCTCTCTGAGTTGCCTTGATCTTAACTGCCAAGCTCATTGTCCACAGGGGGTATTTACTGCTGTTCTTGATCATGTAGCCAAGCATCTCCAGGATTACAGTGGCTGTAGCATATATCAGTTCATTGGTTTGAGTTATGGTAGTAGTAGGGATTGTTGTGAGAGCTCTATTGGCATCTTCTAGCATACTATTTGATGGTACTTCTCCACTGAGCCTTGATAATTGATCTCAAGGGTTGAGTGTAGCTTATTTATCCATGATCTTATGTGTCATATCAGCTGCTGTGCTGTGTAATGTAAGGGGTGGCAGTGACGTCCCAGCTTCAGGTTTTGGCTGCACATCCAGTTGTTCTTCTGGGTCTTCCTGAGTCTGGGATGTAATGTGTAGTTGGTCTATCTCAAGTTGTGAGATCAGCTTCCACTTCACTATGTTGAAGCATTGGGTAACTAGCTGTTTCTCAGTTAGTGTGGATGTAGGTCTTCTGTCCATCCAGAGTTCCCATATGTTTCATATACATTAGGTCAACTGTTGTAGTAGCTTTCCATCAATTCCAGGTTCTCTTGTCTCATCTATGTATGGTTTGTTCCAGTAGTCCACTTATTGTCAGATTGTCCTGGTTCCCCAACATCTGATGCAGACCTTGTTAATCTGGGCAACATCCAAGCTGACATGACTCTCTTAGTTTGTGTCACTCTCATATTTGAGGTAGGCAGGTAAAGTGTTAGGGGGTCTTTGCCCAAGGACCCCTACTGGTAAGGTATGTACCAGTCAGGATTCAAACCCCGGTTACCCGCATCAAAGGGCAGTGTTCTAACCACTACGCTGTCCAGCCACTTCTGGATACACACACACACACACACACACACACACACACACACACACACATTTTGTATAACTGCTTAACCTGAAAGCATGATAGATGCATGCAGAATTATTTCCCAAAGAGCTCTCTTTTTATAAGAATAATACCAGCTCCTTCAGATTTCTGTATGGTCTTCTTCCTTTGGACTTCTGTATGGGCCTTCCTAGAATATAGAACATTTATGGGAGTTATGGGAACATTTATGGGAACATGCTTGACACCTTTTTTTTAAATGAGAAACCACAAAACTGGAAGTTCTCTTTTTGTAGATTCTTATGGAATACAGTTTAGGATGATTGCAGATGTTATATCAAAATAGAGAAAAGAGAGGCAGAAGTGAATTGCTTCCACTTTAATATCTCAAGGAGGAAGCACAGTAGCAACCTGCAGAATGAGATGAGTGTGACGCTCCATTCTGCAATACCTCAAAAGCTTTTTCTCTCTCTCTTCATAGAAGAGTTCTGTTCATCACAGTTATTCTCAGGATGCTTGAGAAGTTGTTTTCAATTTATCCTGAGCATACTTTCAAACTTACTTTTTTCTTGATGATAGTGGAGGGTGCTACTGATGCTGTTGTTTTGTTATTCCATATCTTTCCCATCACACTAAAGCCTCCCTGGCTGCCCCATACACTTCCCAGTGTGACAAAGCCCAGTGAAAGGAGTCCCCTTCTAACCCATGGGGACTTAATGGAAGTATTGAAAACTGCAGAAGTGCAACTTGCTGGAGAAATTTTATGCAATTAACAGCAGGACATTGCAATCTACTATCCCAACAGATTTGGACAGTGCCAGGTTGGGAAAGGCTCTTTGGTATCTCAAAAGCCCTGCCTCCATTTTGCAGGGGAAGAGAAGACTGCATTGATCCAGTAAACTTCATGAAGTAGCTGGTACTTAGATAAGTGCACACTTACCTGATTCAGATAGTAGGGTGGGTAGTTCCTCCCCGGAGTTTCTGAATTATACCTTGAGTACTTTCCAGGAGCCCTGGTTTAGCTCTACAGTACTATCCTTAGTAGAAGATCTTATTTATTATTTTTATTTTATCATATTTATGCCCTATCCTAATCCTTGCAGAACTGAGTGGGTACAACAACCCCCCTCCACACCCAGTAAAAACAGATATAAATATAATAATTAAAAAACCTCAGTACATAAAAGATGTCATTCACTTAATCTAAGCACCAAATGTCCCCTGTAACAGGGCTGCTTGGGCCTGGTTTCACAATACCTGTAGAGTAGGGCCATCCATATCACTAGAAGGAGAGTGTTCCCTAAAATAGGGGCCACTACTGAGAAGGCCTGTTGTCTGGCCCATGCCCTTGAACTTGGTGAGGAGGGCAGACTTGCAATAAATCCTCTCTTAATGACCAGACAGGCAGATTTGATTTAATCCAAATTCTCCAAAAGATGCCACCTACTTCTTTGCCAGCTTCAGAGGTCTATGGGTCTGGTTGGTGACTGATCCTTATGAGCAAAAAGACTTGGGCAGCTGCGTGTTGCTGTGATGTTGTCAGAAGTGAAAATAGTGTCAGCACTGAAAATGGGGAGAGGATGGATTTCAGAAATGGGTCTCCTCAATTCAGAAACAATCAAAATTACAAGTATTACAAATCAAACCTCTGACTTTGCATCAGAACACACATTAGTGTGTATAGCACAAACATTTGCATTAATAAATCCTTCAGGTGTACAGCTGTGCCCTTGTTGTCTTTCACACATGTTTGAATCATCCTGCGCAGCATTTGAACTTGTGTGGAAGGCAATGTATGTGTAGATGCCTTCCTCAGTACTGATGCCTTCACAGACCATACAGAGACCTGCTCTGACACAGTGTCACAGTTACAACATCAGGGCCATGCCTTACTGGAATCACTTGTATGATGAGTTAACTCTTCTCTGTAACTTCTCCATAATAACATTCAAACTATTAGTAGCACCAGCAGAGTAGCAGCACAGCAAGTTTGAGCAAGTTTCTTGTAACTGAGGGCACACTTTCACTCTGTGAAGGCCTCCAAGGAACTGGCAAGCAATGTCATGACATCACGGGAACATGCTGTGCAGAGTGTTTGGGCTGTATGGGGGCTGACAATGCAATTTGGGGAGGAGTTAGGTAGCAAAATGAATGGCTTGGGTTTGAAGTGTTGCTATTGGGACCATAACAGAGTTGCTGAGGGGTGCAAGAATCAATTCTTGCCCTACAGAATTGGTTTGTGAATTCATAATGATTCTGGATTATTAGCTGGAGACGCCAGTTTTTAATGCAGGCTGTTAACTAATTGCTTGTTTTACCCTCTTGTATATTCCATTAAATTATCAAAAAGAATGCAACTCCCACTTCTTCCCACTACTGTTTTTTCATCAGAGAAGATGCTTCCTCACAGAAGCCAAGGAAAGACATCAAACAGATTAGATGAAATGAATGTAAGATGAATGAACTAGAGAAATGGCCCGGTTGAGCTTTTTTCTGCAGTTGAGCGAGCTAATTGCAAGCTGGTTGAATACAAATCAAGAGATGAAGAATTGCAAGAGGCAGCAGACTGGTTATTCTTGGCTGCCAGCAAATGATTTAAGGAGCAATTGGAGGAAATCCAACTCCTGTTCCTTGTTTCACCTCTTGAAAAAAAGAATTTCCAATGCCCTGGAAGATATAGTATAGATGGGAAAAAGAACTACAAAAGGAGGTTTGTGATTCTGAATTAAGCTACATTTCTTTGAAGAATTTCTTAAGTAGTGGGAAAATCTCGCAGCCTTGTTAAGGATGAATGAAAGGATATTCACATTTCTTGTAAATATTAACAGCTGAAAAGGGTACTAAGAACAAGTTATATAGAATGCATATGCCATTTGTCAAAACCTTTAAAAACACAGCATTAAGAGACTTTAAAAATATGACCTGTGCTTAAAGAGCATCTTTTCACAGGGGTAAGTGAGCTTCACCAGAATTCTATATATTCTAGTAATTTGTGGAATCTAGGCCTCACACTACAGTTTGACTGAATATTAACTTTTTGGTGCCCCTTGGTGATCACGTAGACTTTTACAACCCAGAATTGGTAGCCCTAATCTACTTTCTACATTACAAAACTGCACTGACCTCTGGAAATGCTTCAAGAATTGTATAGAAAGTAGTCTACGTCATGTATATTAAATTTAAGTAACTCAGAAGTATCTAATCCTATTTGGGAATTAGATATCTTTGATCAGGATTTCTTAAAAGAGATTACACATCACTACAATTTCAGACTTATTTCTAAGAATTTGGAATCAAGAATGTTCCCATTAACTTTCCCTCAAATAAGATTTGGAATCCATTCTGTTCTAGTAACTGAAAAACAAATTACTGCAGTATTTAATAGGAAGCACAATGAATCTGCAGATTTTAAAATTTGGCTATGATATCTAATACCTTATGGCTTCAGTCCTTGATAGAATTACACCAGAACCATCTTGTGAAACCTGGTAGTTTCCAGCAGTCTAGAAAACAACTTTTAAAGAAGTTGTACTGAACTAATGCAGGAATCATACAATTTTAGTTACCGCACATGAACATTTTCTGAAACAATTTAAGAACTAAGCTCTTAAATACTGAAGAATCAACAACCCAATGGCTACTAGCTTTTCTTGACTCATTCCATTTATTCTCACGCATACTTTACTTCTCTCAAATACCACCCTTACTGCTTTCAGTAACTAATCTTTAACTCCATTTTGTCACAAAAGTTCTATAATTCAAGCCTATTTATCTTAACATGCACTTTCTCAGAGTCAACAAACATGAAAGAAACTTTACCACATTCACTCCTGCTACACAGCAAAATCTGATTTGCATATCCCAAACCGGTCTTCCTAAACTTTGCTCATAGTTGCCTCTCTTACCCTTTCAGTTAGAATCCTGCCAAATTCATTCCCAGGCACAGGTAACAAATTCATCCCCTGTAGTTTTTGCATTCATTTTTTTAACCTTTCCTCTTTTACAGGAACAATAACAGTATTCCTCCAGTCATCAAGCACACACATCAAACAAATTGTGCTGGTACTCCATAAGTGTACCTATTTCAAGCTTTCTCCACTCACACCATCTATATATGTTGCCTTATTATTATTCAACATTTCCTCAGTATTTATGACTTCCTCTTCATCATTATTTCTTGCACACTAACATTTTCATTTCACTCTCGTTCCCATACAGAACTCTAAAATATTCCTTCAAGCATTCCATTGCTTTAGTTTCATGCCAAATTCTTCATTTTTATTCTTAATTCCAGTCACTCTGCTGGAGGATTCCCATTTAGACCTTCTTCCAAAACAATGTTTTTATTTCTATAAAAATCATTCTGCATTTTCTCTGCCTCTTTTAAATTCAGCTGTTCTTTGGTCTTTGACAACATCCTTTGTTGAACATCTTTTGCAACTATCTTTTTCTCTTAATACACATACTGTATCATTCTTGCAGCAATCATTCTCCTGTATATACTGTATGATGTTTTCCTCTTTCCTTCATAATTCCACCAAGCAATATTTTCATAATCCCCATTTGCATAACTCTGTATAATTAAGTGGCAATTGATCATACTTATTTTCACTCTGTTCAGTGTAGCTTTAACACTTTTTTCTTACATCCACTTTCCATTCATTATTTGGAGAGAAAAATTTACTAATAATTTTTCATACAGAGCAAAGCTCTTATTTTCACTCTTGTTTCTTTTCCTTTCTGTCCTTTTCTTTCCTCCTTTCTTCTATGTCCTTTCCTTTTCAAAATCCACTCTTGATACTACCAGAAAATGGCCTGCCCTGCATTCAGAACTGCTCATCACCCTTATATCCTTCATTCATTCTCTTAATCTTTCATGGTAAACAAGCAAATCAATCATGCTTTTCAATTAATTCCTTTTCCATGTATATGTATGAGTAGGTTTGTGCTTATTCCAGTATTTGAAAGATACCTTTTTTAAAGCAGATATTCAACAAACATTCCCTATTCACATACATTTGGGGGTCTTCAAATGGCAAAATCTTTTTTTTTTTTGGTATAATTTCAATTTTTCATGTTGTCTGGAGTCCGTTTTTCCGCAGATCACATTCATTCAGAATGTCACACAATTTCTTCCCCAAACTTATCCCTGGTTATCATGATTCATTAGCGTGTAATGGGCAACTCTAAGCAACCTATTTCCACTTTCCAACTTATTTCCTACTTTCATATGTACCCACATTGGTCTAAATAACATAAATTCATACTTTCTGGTGTACATATTAGCCTTTTGAATCATAATTAAATCTACACTGTCACTTTTCTGCATGACTACCTTCATTCAGCTGTATTACATCTTCCCCCTTTCTCTTATTTTTACAACACACAATTATGCTGGTCTATGACCGTAATAAAGATTTGATTCTGATTACAGCACACAACACATCTATTGTTCTTCCTTTTCATTTGTTAATTCATGCTTTTTACCATTTATTCTTCTTGTATTCCAAATTGCAACCTTCCGTATTCAACAGTCTTCACCAGATGGGCCCACAGATACTGACCTTTGCTGCCTATCATGGCTGTCAAGGCTTTCACATAACACTCTTTAATAAGATAAGAGAGATAAAGATAAAGATAATAAAGAACCAGCCTTAACTGCACCTTTATCACCAGCATTCCCTGCTAATAAT
This sequence comes from Python bivittatus, assembly GCF_059951505.1. Classification (NCBI taxonomy): domain Eukaryota; kingdom Metazoa; phylum Chordata; class Lepidosauria; order Squamata; family Pythonidae; genus Python; species Python bivittatus. Next base: position 28,018,765 of record NW_028277075.1, on the reverse strand, counting down.
AAGGACAGTAGCAGTCCATTTTGGCACATTTTGACCATCATGGCACAAGTGCAACCGTAGCCTGGCTTTACCCCTAGCATGCTTATTCTATTCCATGCAAGCTAATGCAGCATCTCTAACACAGAATATCTTGCATCAAGATATGGGGGCTCACATCCTGCCAATTAGGAGGTATGTGCATTGTACTGCATACTCAGACAACATACAGTATCTAGCAGCACAATAATTAGGCAAATAAAATATTGCTTTTATGATTGGCCTGTGAAGATCAGTGAATGAATAAAATGCATACTAATGATTAAAATACGTTATTATAAAATATTAATGAAAAGTAATGACAAGCAAATAAGGAATCAGAGGAAATGTAGATTCATCCAAGATGCTGAAGGATCTAGAAACCAAGCCCCATGAGGAACATTTAGAAGTTCTGGTCATGGTTATCGTGTAGAAAAGATGATTGAGGGCAGATACAATAACAATCTTCAAATATCTGAAGGGTTGCCACACAAAACAGAAAGTGCACATGCTTTTTTGCGCAAAGGGCAGGAATACAACTGATGGATAAAATTACAAGGATGGAGGTTCAAGCAAGTTATCAGGAGTAACTTCCTGACTGTATAAGCTGTCAACTAGTGGAACAGACTGCTACATGTCTTGGTGAGGTCTCCTTTTCTAGACATTCTCAAAGAGAGGCTGGATGGTCATCTGTCAGAGATGCTATAGTAGATCCTACATTGAGCAAGGGGTTGGACTGAATAACATCTAAGGTCCTTTGTAACTCTGTGAGTCTTTTATTCTATTACTGTTGTGAGTGTTTGTGTTCCTAGTTTCAAGATATATACAGGTGATAGGATTCTGCTGTATTTCTGTCTCTCAATAGAAGAATATATATATAGCTCAGGATGAACTGTGGAATCCTTGGTGCTCTCTGAGCTTGGTTGTTTCCTTGCAGATGTTTCATTACCCAGTTAGATAACACTATCAGTGCTACTTTTCTCCCTGATTTTATACAGTAGCTTGTCCTGCCAGTGATGGTGGGAGTGTGGTTTTCTCCTTGGTAGTTCCTTGATTAGGGTAATATTTTCTGCTTGATTGTTTGTCTGGTGTTAATCCCTGCTTATCTGGGTGTCGGTTGCTGGAGAGGATGTGTTCTGGACTTTTTGTTTCCTTCTTAGCTTTTTTATTGTCTCTTTTGAATGCTGTATAAATGTGGTTTATCTCTATGTGTCTATTGATGGCTGAATTCCTGATGCCAAGCTTCCAGGAATTCCTTAGTGTTTTTGGATTTAGCTTGGTCTAGGATGCTTAAGTTTCCCAGATGAAACTAGGATTGAGTCTGTCCATGTGTTGTGAGATTAAAGAGTTTTCATTGTGGCTTCTCACTGCTAGTTGGTGTTCATGGATGCGCTCTGCTAGTAGCCACTCTGTCCTACATAGTGCCTGTTACAGCCCTTACATTGTATGTTGTAGATGAGTCCTGTTTTTTTATTTCTTGGGCTACTGGGTTTTTTCATTTACTTAAGATGTTTTGGAGGGCTTTAGTTGGTTTGTGTGCTATGGTGATGCTGTGTGGTTGTAACAGTTGGTTGTTTCTGAGGTATTGATTGTTTCTGAGGTGTTTGCTATCTCTTTCTGACTATTTGCTGGCTCAGCTCTGTTCTATAGCTTGTTTTTGTATTTCACATTGCAGTTTTAGCCTCATCTGTATATAAAGTGAATGCTGCAAAGGTCAGCCTTCAGAATTCCAAAAGATTTTTATTTGGCTCTTGCTTGCCCTCAAAAGCATGAGATGTTCCAATGGCCTATTTTTGTCTGCTCTATAGACCCATTCCAGTTGTACTGCAGCTTGACCTCATTTGAACACGAGGTTCAAGCACTGTAATGGGAATCAGTCAGTTGGTATTTTGGAAAAGCAGATATTTAAGACAGAGAAAAATACCGTAAGGAAGCAGATAGGAAAGAGAGAATCTTATTCAGGAATCTGAATCAACAGAAAATAAAGATAATTCCTTTTTAAAAACCAGACAATAATATAACTTTGCTGGAAACAAACTGCTTTGTGAGATCTTTTCAAAATGTCAGAGTATACCAGAAGAGATAGAAGCTGAGATGCCACAACAGCAACAACAAATCACTTTCTTTTCTGTAAAATCACCTAATGAAGTTATTATACTTGCAGGTCCTTCTAGCAAAATGTTTCCTACAGCTACCTATCAAAAGACATTGCCCAAATAATCACCCTTTCCTTCCTTTCTCATCTTCTTTAGTGAGAAGTGATGAGAAATCATAGAAGGTTTCAAGTGGAAGTTGATGCTTGGATTTTCATAAACATTCTGAGCAAGGAGAAATGAGTCAGGAAAATTCCAGGGAGTGGGAAGAATCACATAAGAAGTCTCCGAGAAACCACTTTCGATCTGTTAAAATGTCATAACATTAACTTTAAATACTTGACCACTGTTAATTTTGGGGACTTTTGCTGGACTTAATATTGAGTTGTCTGCAGAAATGTCTCTTTATGGACTTATATTACCACAACCTGATTCCTGTATAATTCTTTTCTTATTGTAATGTATTAAAGTGTTTAACATAAGTATACTTTAATTTCACATATTTGAAGACAGTAATTATTATTGCAAAGTATATCTGTCTCCTTCTTCAGAATGTGTAGGATGTGACCTTGATAAAACATCCATTAAATAAAACAAGAATTCAGCTGGATTTCAGTTTATAAATTGGGCGGGTGCAAATTTAGAATGCATAGACAGTATCTGAAAAGGCACAAATGCAATCATATTGCACAATGTGTGACACTCCCCTCTCCCAAGGCTTATCTCAAATAGGTGAGAATAACCAGTGGTATTTGTTCTCTTCTCCAAACTGGGCATTATCTGGGTTTATGCCAAACTAATATGAGTTAAATTAGTAATGGGATCTAACCTTTTCTATATCGTCCATCCCTTTCCTTTCCCTCCCGTCCAGTTGCCTGCATGTTTCTAACCTCCTTCTTTCCTTTTGTCTGTCTGTTTACCTTATGGCTGTTCCATCCACAGCTGAGAAGAACCCCTTCCCTGCCCCTCATGAGCTGGAGCGTTCTTAATAGCAATTCAGGCATCAGAACACCTAAGAATTGTATTATGTTGCCCTCCTGACACCTGGAATACTGCTGTGGTAATAACACGCATCTGGGATAGAAAGGAGGAAGAGGGAATGTTTTCCTTTCCTTTCTTCCACTACTGGCATATCCTGGTAACAAGCTATTTTTATAATACTATTTTTTTTTAATGAGCCATTAGGAATATCTAGCATTTTAGCAATGATATCCATCACTTGATCAGCACAAGTTCTCTAATGCAAGTGGTTTGCTTAAACTGTTTATCCAATTGCTCTTTCCTTTGCTATTTGGTTTAAAGCCAGTATCAAAAAATGTAATCTTTGGCTGCTGAGTAAATAGAAGATACATCTATCTCCCAATCCTGTTTGCCATGTGGTTAGCTGTGAGTACAAGAAAGCTTTTATTTCTGTCTTTTGGGAAGCCCATGATGTTTTCTTGCAGATTTATATATGAAAATAAATTAAGTCATCAATACTTACTTGAGGAAATGTAGGAGACACTTATTTAACTAGGGATTCATAAATTGTGTCCAAGCTTTGTAATCAGAAATTACTTCTATTAATCTAGCAAAAATATAGTTAGGTCTCTTTCTCTTTGCTGCTCCCCCATAGGAGTAAGAAGAAAGCAAACCCTGCATGATCCAAAAAGCCTCAGTTTCTAAAACAAGGTGTAAAGGTTAGAGAACAGAGTTCCACCTTTCCCAAATAAATTAACATCATTTTTTTTTCTTTAATAATAGCAGCTCCCATTCAAAGCCCAGCCTATTTCTAGTCTCATACCTTTGTTCAAGGACATGTACAGGTAGTAAAAAAAAACTCAAGATGCCAGCTGTGACAATGTTGATCATGGCTGCTGATTACAATATGAAGCAAAACTAAGGGTGTCTGTGGAGTTTTTTGACCACCTCCATAGACACGCTTAGTTTTGCTTCATATTGTAATCAAGCTGCCCAGAACAAAGTAGATCATTGAAAAGGAAATGACATAGAAGCCCATTTGCAATTGGAAGATTGAGAAAAGTTGAGAGAATGAAATGGCACATTGGAAATTATCCTTTGTCGTCCATCTTTATTTTAAAAAGCAAATATTCTTTATTCTTTTTAATAGATCTACCTACAGCTGATATTAAGTAGCACAGAGACATGCTGATTCAGAAATATTTTGAAAGAATATGTTTCCAGCAAGAAGAGCTGCACATGATACAGACTTTTTAATGCAAATTTTAGATTGTTTGCTTGAACAATATCTTTCCAAAAAGAACTAATTGCACCAAGAAAACTACCATATTAAGAAGGCCAGGCTAGACTCCCACAGCATGGATTCTATAGGTGGTGAGGTTTTGAAGATGTTGAAGGCACTGAGTCTTACAATCCTGTACTTGTATTCTAAAGCGGTAGAATCCAACAACTGTATTTTGATGTGGAGATCATCAGATTTATCAGTAGGCCAGGCTTTGTTCTTTCTCCTCAGTCACCATGAACAAACAGGATAGCTGGTGAACTGGCCCTCTTTGCCTCTGAGAAGTGCTCTGTGAGCAACCTGTAAAGTTCCATTACTTATGTGAACCCAAGAGTGTTCTTACAAGTTAATTCAACTCAAGAGCCCCTGAGAATATACATTATTCATAGATGAATATTTATTTTGATTGCATTGATTTTTCTTCCACTAAAAGTTAAAAGTTAAGTATTTTTATCTGGAGGCTTTAGAAGATGCTGATGTATGACCCCTTCTATACCATTTTTTATTAGGCTGGGGGAAATCAATACACCCTGAGCTAAATGGTTTTAGAATGGAGCCCAAATCAGCAAATAGCTTCTTTGGCTGCATTTGTGATATACAAGAGTTCAAATTTAGATAGCTTTATTTTTAATTAGAGATTTGATTAGTACATTCATATGCTTAGGACTTTAACAACTAGATACTTTCAAAGAAAGCTAAGCAAGTACACCTTCCTTTTTATATATATGCTCTCATGGTAGAGAGTTTTGTGATTGTCATTGGCCTAGGCCTCTAGATTGCCTCTCCTTTGGGGGGCCTTATATGGCTTTACATGTTATAATAGCTATTGATCAATAGGAGGCACTATAGTATGAAGTCCCAATAAGGATGAAACCAGTCATGTAGTGCCTCCTCCTGCTCAGTAGTTAATCTAATGTATTTTCAAAGGGAATATCTGCTGATTTATACCAAATAAGAATATATGCCATCCTTACCCAATTTAATGATCTTTAGGAAATTCTTATAAGGCTGCAAATTTTGGGACTTGGGCTCCCAACCTCTTGACACGCCAACTGGGGGACAGTGATTTACATAATAATACTGTCACTGATAACAAGCACAAAAACTAGCCAGAACACTTTACATGCTGTTCAGGTGGTTTTATTTGGTACCTTTCACTAATAGGCAGACTGGGAATGAAATATCTACAGGAAAACAACCAAGCTCAGAGATCACAGAGAACTCAATGAAAATAGAAATAAAGAAGAACAAATGTAAGAGAAAAATGCAAGTCCTCTATTACAATGTATAAGAATATAGATTAATATCAACAGAATGAACGGAAACTAGATGTAAGGAAATATGATATGGAAGCTGCTTGGAACAGAGTGAAAAGAATTATGTTGCAAAGTGCCACAGAATTGTGTGGACTGTGCTAACAGAAAGTATGAGAAGGTTGGAATAATGGAATGATGAAGTGAACAATGCTGTGGATGAAAATAATGCATATAAGACCATGATTACTGCAAAAAAGGACTAGAGAAAGTATAATGTGTATCCCCAAAAAATATAGTTGCAGAGGATGTTGTCAAAGAGTGCGAGGAACAATTAACCTTAAAACAGTCAGAGGATTTGATGGAAATAAAAAATAGTTTTTCAAGTGGCTGCAGAGGTATTTATAAGATAGATTAGTGGTCAGGAAATAAAAGGTTAAAAAGTTCTGCTGAAGAAGAAACTTGAAAAGTACACATGTGCAAGACTATATCAAGGTATGAGATGTTCCAAGCCAAGTTGTTGTCATTTAGATTTATTTTAGCCACCCACTCCAAAAGACTCTGTTATAGAATTATGAAGTGATTGAGAATTCTTGAAAACATTTTTTCTGATAAAATTCTAGTGCTCCTTAGGGCCTTGGAACATACATGGAAAAGAATATCCTGATCAGTGGAAGACAAGCCTCTTTTGTAAAAAAGACTAAAGAGGGAGTCTCCAGCAGAGTGAATGGAATTAAAAATAAAGCAATGAAATTATTTATGATGACACTGAAGTAAGGGAATGCTGGAAGGCATATTTCGGAACAGATAGTGATATTTCAAAAGTGGACTTAAAATCAGTGCCGTAAATGTTAGTGTCTAGGAGAAGTTGATGAAAAGGAAGTAATAAAAATTGTGAGAATGTTGAAAAATGATAAGGCTGCAGATGGTATAAGTGGAGAAATGTTGAAATATGGATACGGTTTGCTGACAGAGTAACTGTGCAATATATTTCATGTGTGTGAAGATAGCATCTATGCCTGATGACTGGAAAAATACTGTTATTGTTCCTTTATGCAGAAGAAAAGGCTACAAGAGTAAATGCAGAACTACAGGGGATTTGTTTGTTTAGCAGAATTCTGACTGAAAGGGTATGAGAGCCGTCAATGAGCAAAATGAACTTCATTGTAATTTACACATGTCAGCTTGAGGTCCCGTTCCCCCCCCCCCCCAACTGCTTCTGCTCATTTTGTTATATGGAAGTGAGAGTTAGAAAGCTGAATTAGAAGAGGCTGTGCAGGGGACTTGTGGAAGGAAACATTTAACATTTCAGCAGAAAAGTATTTATTTCTCATCTACTTTGCTGAGAGGGGATAATTTATATGAAATAGTATACATAATAGAAGTGCCTCCTACAGAAACAATTTCCAGAAGGACCACCTTAATGTTGAAGGAGCTACTGAGGTGAAAAACAGAAGCTTTGGTTCTGTTTTCTACTCAAAAGCCAAGGAAGAAATAAGTAGTTCCTGCTCTAATCCCCTACAATTAGAAATAAAAAGAAAAACCCTGGAAACTATTCTCTAATTGGACTCCACAGTGAATCTATATGCATTAGAATGAATGCTTGTCAAAAGAAGCAAAAATAGCTTAAACTAAACAATAAATAAACTAAATAATACTAAGAAATAAAGAAGCCATTCTTCTTTTACCACAAGAAGAGATAGGGTCAAGAATGAATGCTGTTGACTGAATACAAAAGCAAGAGACCACCCCAAAAGAAGTACATTGAAATTGTTTGGACCTATAGAGAGAGTGAATGAGGTTCAAATTGCAAAAACAGATTTGAAGGAAGAGTGAATGGGTCAAGAGGAGGGTAAGACCAAGAAAATTGTAGTTGGATGGAATTGAAGAAGAGAGAATTTAGAAGTTTAAAGGACAAAAGACAGTATTTAAAACCATGCTTGGATGTGGTGAAAGCAATGATGATTTGCAAGAACAGAAAAAATATGGAGGTTGGGGAGGCATAGTGAATGATACTGGTGTAAACTAAAATTTATTTTTCTTTTTACTCATTTCGTATCTTTAATTCCTTTGGTTTACTACTTTTGCGCTTTGTGGTTTGTGTAATGTTGTTCACTCTGAAAGGGAGTAATCTGAGGGGTACACATGTGCAAAAATATCTTAAGCTATGAAATTAATAAATTCTTTTATAAATTATAAAAGTCTCGGCTTCAGAATAATCCACAGAATTTTAATTTGTGAATAGTTTGGGTTGCCTAACCAAAAAGTCTCCACAATCCTCAAATTACCTCAGCTATTAAAAGCCAAGTCTATTACATTCCTGTCAGTGGTTCTTTTTTTTTTTAACCTTAAGCCCATTGAATCAATCCATGGGAGTGTGATCCTGGAATAGAAATGATCTTACTCCTGTAGGTTATGCCTTACAGGGATCTCTCAGGGATAAAGGAATCCTATAGGCACCTAGGCAGTTTTCCAAGAAATCTTGAAGTACGTAATAAAGAATCCAAAGCAATAGATTTAAAACCATGTAAAAGTGTTGGCCATGTAGACTGGAAGCAGCTTTGCTGAAACTGACCTTGAAACTGACCTGTTTAAGGTAGATCATGACAAATATCATATGCAGACTAAGCCCCTCAAAAATCCCCAAATTTTGCTAAGTCAAATTTATTTGGACAGTTTTATTTTATTTATTTATACATTCAATTTATTCTCCACCCATCTCCCCCCCAATGGGGAACTCTGGGTGGCTCACAAAGTATATAATCCTAACAGTGACTAACAATTCTTACAATTACAAATCTACAGTGCTATATATTACACTATGTGACCAACAGTGGTTGCTAGGAGGTCATCCGGGCTTTTCCTCCTCTGTAGTTCTTTCGCGCTGCTTGCATCGATCATCGCTCGTGCTGGTTGCATTCGGAGTTTGGTCCAGCACCAGTATGTTGCTCCCCGACGCAGCACCGCCGGTTCCTCCCATCTAGACAGGAGTCCCCATTTATCTACTCGCAGATGGAATTGCTTTCGAACTGCTGGGTGAGCAGAAGCTGGGATGAGTGACGGTAGCTCACCCCGTCCCGCAGAGCCAGGCCCGAACCGCTGGAGTGCCGACCATTTCTGACCGGCAAACTCCAGCGTCATTAAGCCCTGCGCCACCGCGTCCCTTTAATAAAAATAAAATAAAAATAAAATAAAATTATAAAATAATAAAATAAAATAAAATAAAATAAAAGATTTAATACCAATCTTTGGTAAATCAAAAGTTGTGATATTGTGGCGATGCAAATTATGTAGTTTATATCATTTGTGTCATCAGTGTGATCACATTATGCAAATAACAAATCGATGCAAATTACATAACTGAATAACTTGCATAATGACGTCATTACACAGATGATCCCAGTTGTGTCATTTCCATAATGATATCATTATGCAAATGTTTTAAATTGCAATTGAATTGCAATATGTGCGTGTGTGTGCATGTGTGTGTATATACAGATAATCCTCACAGATTGCCTTGTTCAATAACTGAAGTTATGATGGTAATGTCCCTTTGTCATGTGATCACCATTACAGCCGGTACACGTGCTGTGCCTGACCTGTTGTTTTTCTTTTTTTACCTTCTTGCAGAGCAGAGAGATTGGAGAGAAAAGGATTACAAGAGAGTAAACAGGCATACAGTGGGGGATACACATCAAAAGCAATGTGCTGGCCCTGCAGCTGCAAGAGCACCACACAAACAGCCCAGGGTATTCCCCGTTGTGTGCCTGCTTACTTTCTTGTAATCTCTTCCTCTCTGATCTCCCCACTCTGCAAACAGGGGGAGCAAGCAATTTCTGTAGGCAATCTCTCCTGTGTCTGGCCCATTTCCCCCCATTGCAGAATGGGGAGATTGGAGAGGAAGGGGTTACAAGAAAGTAAGCAGGCAGACAATGGGAAATATATGTTGAAAACAATGCAGTGGTGCCAGCAGCCATAGCACACTATGCAAACAGCCCAGTACATTCCCCATTGGATGCCTGCTTGCTCTTTTGTAATCTCTTCCTCTCCAATGAATGTAAATACAAACATTAATTCTCTTCTTGTTAATTATCTCAGTCCTGGGGTGAGCATTCCAAAGGGTGGGGGAGTGGGGAAAAGGAAAGGACAGTCATGGTCATGTGATTTTTCACTTAGTGACTGCTTCGCTTAGCAACAGTCCCAATTGTGGTCGCTAAACGAGGACTATTTGTATCTGGGAGGGCTACATGTGAGTAAAATATGTGTCCTTTCCCTAAAATGTACTGGATGGAGGCATGTGGATGATTTTACTAACCCACTGCATGTGGGTTTTTTCCCCCTTCACCTTTAATAGCAGTTGGAGACTAACTTTTTATAAGCTTCTTATAAAAAGGTGGCACAATCTTTTTTTAATAAAAATTTGGTTATTTGGAATTGGGGAAATAAGATGAAAAATCTGTTCAAAATTGACAAAGAAAATATTCTCCAACATTAGCATTCCCACTTGTTATGCAAACTTCTTAAGATGTGCAAAAAAGCAGTAGTCTCTGCTGTTACAGCCAACGTTCTCTATAAATTCTTGAGTTCACTTAATTTGAGCATGCTAAAAACAGTAACTTGGTCACATGCAATAATGTGTTCCAGTACATGAAAATGATCTCCCATTAATTCAAAAAAAAAATATGAATGAATGCAAGGTCTTAGGATTTTGATTCAGTGCAGTCTTATTTTGTTTTTACGTAGGAAAAAAAACTGCATTGTGAAGAACGTCTTTGAATATGTAATTTGCTTACTGAAGATTTTGTAGCACATATGTTAAATGTAAAAATGTTTTAACAATTTAATGCAGAAGTAAACACACTATTAGAATGGGAACCTTTTTTAAACAGACTACAAATTAAAGCACAATGGAATTTCGGAATGGTGCTTGTTTTCTCAGCTTCTTTATTTCATGTTTACGGAAACATTTTAAATTAGAAACTAAGAAATACAGATATAAATAGTAACACTGTACCCGCATGCCAAAAAGTCTTTGTAAGTTATAAGAAATCATAATTGAGCTCTGCTATAAATAATAACCAGAGATCTCTAGCCAGCATTTGTCTGGTACTTCTGAATTCAGAAAGCCTTCCCCTATCAGTAAATTGTGGGAAAATCTTTCTTCTGTGTCTCTTCCTTTCCTGAAACACGTGCATAATCTGTGTATCTCTCTATATCCACACTCGTCTCTGGGATGGGATTGTCCGTTGAATGTGTATCACTCTCTGGTCTTGACTTTTATATATGTGTTTTATTTTTGTCCTGTGCTTCCTTAACACTGATTTCAGGGAGATCTATAGATCTAACGCAAAGAGGCATAAAAGCCAACAGTCAACAATATTTAAAAGTACCATCGGAAGCACTTTCAAAGCCAGAGTAAATAAAAACAGATTTTGTCTAAGGCCTCAAAGTTGGTGTCAGGCAAACTGCTAGACCTGATGACGTCCCCTAACTGAAGTACTACAGCTAAAAAAGGCCCTTTCTGTATCAGCCATCTCAGACACCAAGAAGGGCATTGACAGATGACTTAAAAACAGAGAGAAGCTGATATGGAAGTAGCTGTTTCCTCTAGGATATTGATCTTAAGAGCAGGAATCCAGAACATGTATCCCACAGTCTTAGGGGAGCCTTCCAAATATTTGTTTGTTTATTTACTCATTCACAGTCAATCAATTTATTAACTGCTTCAATCATATGAGCAACTCTAGGTGACATACGGCATATTAAAACAATAAAAGCAATTGAAAAAACTATGATAGATAGATAGATAGATAGATAGATAGATAGATAGATAGATAGATAGATAGATAGATAGATAGATAATTGGGGAAGGGAAACAGCATGAACACACAAGAATAATATCCTAGTATCAATACAGGGTCACCAATCAACCTGCTCCCGGGCCTGCTGAAAAAGCCAGTTTTAGGGCCTTCCTAAACCATACCAAGTTCTGGGCTGTGCAGGCTTTAAGGCGGACACTATTCCACAGGACAGGAGCAGCCACAGAAAAGGCACATCTCTGAAGTCCTCCAAGACAACATAATTTTAACAAAGGGACCTGGAACATGCTCACTCTGCTAGATCTAATAGATCTAACTGTAATTTTTAATACAATACATGGGCATGGGTATTAAATACTGTATATAAGGAGTAATCATATTGTTTTTATTCAACTTAAAGGAAAATTATATGAAATCTAGGGGTTTATTTTTCTTGGTCCACATCTTGATCCCAGCTCCATCCACTTTTGGAAGTGCAGCAGCAAGCTCAGAGTGGGGGAAAAAAAGGTGTGCTCCTGTAATTTAAGGTGATAAATGGCCATTTCCATGTTTGCCCTTCTCTTGTTATCTTTTCTCTCTGGTTCCATTCCTCCCCCACCCACCCACCCACTCACACACCTTCCTTTGTTTTTCTCTCACTTTTATTGTATTTGCTTCTCATTGGTGCTATGATTGTAGAAGATTTCCAATTCCATTTCAGTGAAGTCATGATAAGGTTTGGAGGTTTTCTCATTTGACTGCAATTTTCAGGAAATTTGAAATATTTCCCAAATATGAAATTTCCCTAAATATAAATATGAATGTAAAAAGTAATTTTACAGAGAGAATGGCCTCTATAGAAGCATTGCAGTTTTTTTTTCTAAAAGAGTAGGGAAAAGCCTTTTACAAAGGTTGCCTGTTGAGAAAGGTGAGTCCCATGAAGTACTCAGTCTGGGAAATGAATATGACATACTAAGATAGTAAAGGACAATTGGGTACGCTAATGTTTTTTTTTAGAAAACAAGGAAAGCTCCTTTATTATTTTCCCACTTGGTTTTTGAGATGTTGTGATTGCAGTATTTGTCAATGATTGAGCTATGCTGCTATTTGCTGTTTTATCAATATCTCATACATTTCAAAGGTTATATATATGCACTCACATGTGCAGAAACCATCGTATCCAATTTGGGGGAAGTAGGCAGTCAAATCCAACTCAATTCCCTGGATACAGAATTTCATTCTTTTCATTTTTTTGTAATTCAGCATTTTAAAAACTCTTAATTTTTCTGTTGCTGTTTTTCAGCAGAATGCAATGGCGTTTGAGGCAAATAATTCTGCATGAGGAAATTCTGTTGAGAAGAGTAAAATCCACACTACAGTTGAGTTAGAGAACTAACTGAATCCTATTAAATCAGATAGGTACCTTGGTCAGTTTACTCTATCTAAATACCACAGATGTTCATGCTACTGCTTTTTAATATCTTATGTTAGCAATCCTAGAGGGCAGATTTAGGAAGATTCCTTATGCTGTTAGAATCTGACCCTTGTTGAGCTGGAACAGTAGAATTGTTGGTTCATATCTTACTATGTTGTGATGTCCACATATCCTTTGTTGACTGTGTCCCTCATTAAACCTTGTCCAGATGAATTTTATGCCCACTGTATTTTATCCAGACTAGATAAATTTTATGTCCACTGTATTTTGTCTGCTCAGATTAAAAACTTAATATGGCCAAGTTTTCCATGTTAAGGTGTATAACTACCAGCAACAAATAACTAATTCTTTTCCTTGATTAGCTGGCAGTCATAATGTTTAATTCTAGTAGAGCATTGGAAGGAAGGAATGCTGGTGTTCACTGTCTGGTGTTCACTTTTGGTGTTGTTTTTAACTGTTTAAACTATTGTACTGATCCATTATATTTTATTGCATTGTTGCATTGGTCAGTAACTGTAACAGAGAGCTGTATTGAAAAGGCTCTTAAGGCTTAGTGCACCTATTTTTAGTAAAAAGTAATTTCCAATCCCCAAAGGGCTAAAACAAAGTTATCCTGCTTTCAGAAGTCACCATGTAATTGTCCTGTCCCCTGCAGCAATCAGAAAAAAAGAACTGGGCTAAAAAAAAGTCAGCTGAAAAAAGTTCACTTTTGTCCTGTGTTCTTGTTCATGTAATATATTTTCTAACATTGAATTATAAGATGCTATCCCTTCTAAATTTTTCCTAAGCTTAAATCACTACTTTCTCCTTAGCAAAAGGACTATGGGATTATTAAACCAGCCTTCCCTAACCTAGCTTTTTCTAGTGATGACAGGACTACAATTCCCAGAATTTCTTGCAGGCATACCTTTTGGAGGGACTAACTATCCTTCCTGGGGAAATAATGCATACTCCAGTATAATTATGACTTTGAGAAATCACTTCCGACATGTGGGTAATGAGACAACTATCTGGTGCTTTCTTATCTTAGTACTTGCTCCTTTAACTTCTGGAATATTGGAATAGAGCCACCAGCTACTTCAGTTTGCTTTTGCATTGTGATCCTTTTTGATTTACTGCCTATCAAAAGAAAGCCCTGCTCTTCTTCACACAAGGCCGGCCTTGGCAGCCAGCCTGAGAGATCAGCTCTTCTCTTGAATACTGTAGACAGATGAGAATTGTTGCTTTAGTGATGAGGAGAGCTAAAATACTTGGACCACATTAGCACACTGGCCTCACTCCAGAATCTGTCTGAGAGTCCATATAGGGTAGCACCAGCAATATTTATTCCACATAACTTAGAAACACAGTTCTAAAGGAGGAAAGATTCAGAAGAATATCAAGAGCACCTCTGCAGGACTCCACTTAAGCAAAGACAAGATCAACTAAGATGCCTGCAGACCAAGGAGGTCTGGATGATGAGCAACTTTGAGGAGTCTTTTGTTTTAGTCTAAATTTATAAAAAGCTTGACTCATTTTCTACTAAAACATTCTCAAAGTGATGTACATGCACATTAAATATTAAGACAAACAAAAATACAAACAGGATCAATACAGAAGCAGTTGCTAAAATCTGTACTGGAAGAATGTACTGTAAATCAAGTAAAAGCTCCAGGGAATAAAAAGTTCCCGACAAGTGTCCAGGTGTTAATAATATCAGCCCTGCAGAATGGAATGATGACATTTTGTGCTTGGCTTTATGTAACATTATGTCCTGGAATTCACATATAGAGGAAAAATCATTTCCAACATTTCCCAGATAAAAACAAAAGCATGGTTTTGTAACAACCCTATCTTCATGCCAAGATTACATTTGAAGACATTTATAAAGGTGCTTTTCTTGTTCTTATAGAATAGTCAATTATTCTGCAGGAGCCTCCTCCGTGCTGGCTTGTGAAATTAAAATCTTAGCCAACCAAACCCATTTTTAAAGGCTCTTTTGTCTTTGTTATAGCCAAATCTCCATCAGTGACAGATTTAGGAGTATGGCCCCAGTGATGCTGAACCTGATCTGGATTAGTGAGCAACTTTCCTTGGACTGAGGGCCACAATTCATTATTGCAACCAACCACAGGTCTGAACATGATGTCCCTCCCAGGGGCCTTCTACTCCCATTCCTGTTTTGGAAAAGAAAGAGAAAAAAATTGTATTACCAAAAATGAGTGACTTTGTCACTGAATTTTGGTGGCATGCTTTCAGGGTGCTGTGGGTGATACACAGATTGCCTACCCCTGATTTTCTGAAAGCTGAATCCCAGAGGTTGATTTTATCTAGAAACTGCTTTCCTCACCTAAATTCATTGAGCTTAGCTTATTCTTTTTTTGCATGATGGTGAGGCAATGCAGCTGGGAAGCTCTGAATTCATTTGTGGGAGCAGGGAGTTGAGACTGAAAATAGAGAGGCTATGTTGCTATTAACAGTTAATTCTGGCACAGGTATGCTCTAGGAACAGCTAAATCTCATTATTGGCTCCACAGTGTTGCCTTTATCTAATGCCCACCTAAGAATGAGACATTCTTAAGTGTCATTAACTTCATTAACACAAAAATGTTATTTTCCCCCTTATTCCAACACCATCCAACTACATCCTCAAGGTATGTAAAGTTTGATTATCCTTTAAATGCCTTGGAAGCAAAGTCAGGTGACAATGAGGGTCTGAGAGTCATGGGTACACTTCCTACTTTCTGCTCACTAACCAACTCCACCAAAGCCATTTCTCCCCTAGTATTTGGTCTCTTTTTTAGTTCTTTGTTTCTTGAGTTAGGAAATTCCGCCTCCATTTTTTACACTAATTTCTCTCCAAGCTTCCAACAATGTAGAAGAGAAGAAAGCATACTTTCATTAATTCATTTGGGGAAGAAGAATATTGCTGATCTAGAACTGGATTCAGAAATGTATCTTTAATTTAAGATGCAGCAGTCATTTTTCCTTATTGCCTACCCAAGAAAATGTTGTTTATTTGCCAATTTCTTTGTATCTGACAGTTTTAAGCAAGTGCACGCACATGTACACACATACACACACACACAGTCACAAGGAGGAAGAGACCTGTTGGTCAGGAGCCAATCAGTTTCAGTTGTCTGGCACTATAGGACCTAGCTAGTTGCACAGTGAGGGTTCCATCCTCCATGGAACTATTCTGTCCTAGATTCTTGCCATATGTTTCTTTATTTCACATTATGTTAATTTGGGAGATGCCTAGATGTGGTGTGAGAAGTGAGACAGAGAAGCCAGCCTGGGAAAGCTAGACAAGAGTCTTAAAATCTCAAGCTTCTACATGGAATTAACATGCAGTAGTTTATATGTTGTTACCATCTTTTATCATGTGTTATTTTGGTTAATGATTGCTCTCTTAATATTATCTGATCATATTTATTTTAATTTTATATTGGTTAATTATGTTAGAGTGGATGTTTTACAGTAAGTAATGATGAAGAAATAAATTGCCAGGAGTCCCTAAAAGATTCATTGGTCTTCAAATGGAACTGTCAGCACTTTGAGGTGGGCCAGGTCCCAGGAATTCTAGGAGTAGGAAGATAGAATTGGGGGAGATGGGTGGCATATGAATTTAATAATAAATAAACAAAATAGAATAAAAATTGTAAAAGCTTTCTCTGTGTCCCATCATAATGCTAAACAAAATCAAAGCACAGTTGTCTTGAGTTTCTTTCTCACACTTCCCCTCTTTCTCAGGACTGTGTAATCTTTTCTCAAAGTCCCCCTTAATGGTTCACTCCTTCCTTCCCTAAGGTCAGTTTTACATTCCTTTACAGGAACAAACATACAAATAAATAGATATCAAACCCACCACATTCTTTTCTGCATTGTTTTATGCCGGCTCAAGGATGGGTGGATAGCACTTTAAGTCAGTAGTGAAAAAAGGCTGAGAATTAGGCTTCCAGTCTCTGTCCAGGGTACTGAAAAATCTAATTCTCCTGGTTAGCATTGAAACTGCTTTTCAGTTTCCTGGTTACATTCTCTCCACTGACTTCACATCACTCACATCATTTCTTCCTTCCTGACTTGCCTGCGGAACCCATTTCAGAAGAAGCCGACAAATTTACAACTGATTTGGTCTTATTTCTTATGAATAGCTACAAGTTGAAATTTAGCCAATTTACAACCTTGATAAAACTTCATGCTAACATGCATACCTATGCACCTTTTTTGCAGGCATTCATAAAATTGATTTCCTCAAAGACTAATAATAATAATAACAACAACAACAAATAACAACAACAACAACAACAACAACAACAAATAATGTACGGTAGAGGAATGAGCCCCTAATTTTTTTTTTTTTTTTTGCAATTCCTAGAGCTGAATAATTTGTGGTGCTGAACCTTGATAGAAAGCAAGTCAAAGAGCAGCACCATTTTTGTTTGTCTTGTTTTAAAAAATGGTGTGAATGTGTTCTCTTAGAGTTACCTGCCCCCCAAAAACACTAAAAGGTATGAGGGTGAACATAACTCTTAGAAATCCCATCTCTGTCCATTTTAGTGACATTGCCATAACTGTGGCACCCACAACAATTCTTCAGCTACTTCTTTTTTCCAAGATGAGAGTGCTCTCTACATTGCTTGCCCCTATGTTTTGGGATAGTTTATAAATCTTTGTTGTTCCTATAAAATTCATTAAGCAAGTAAAATATACTTTCTGTACCCACCTGTGAAGTTCTTTGCAATTTCTGTGCAACAAAACAGAACCTATACCTCCCTGGGAATGAGAGAGTGTCTTAACTTCTATAGCAAGAGTGTCAGTGGACCTCAAACTACAACTTACACAACAAAAAGTAATATTTAGAATTTATTAGACTCCATTACATTTGTATAGAAAAGGACTGTCAAAAACAGCATTTTGTTCAAGATATAATAAGGATAATGCTTTTTAAGACATATGTTTCTACAATGTCCTATACTTAGCAAGGTTTGGGAGAAAGTAGTAGATTATATAAATATGATTGTGCAACAAAAGCTAAAATTTTCAGAAGATAATATTCTTCTGAACTACATACCTAGAACATGGAATTTGACAACCGGACAATGTAAATGGATTCTCCGTGCCCTTACTATGGCCAAAAGACTGATATTGCAGCATTGGAAAGATAAATGTATGGCCCCAATTATTCAGAGGTTTGAAGACCTGACTGCACTTGCCGCTTATGAGCAGATTGCCTATAGACATAGACTTTATATAGACAAGTATAATGAAATATGGGATTCATTTATACAAAATACAGTAGATTAAAAAAAATGATAGTCATACAAATGTATTAGAAATATATCTGTATTTGAATAATAATTGTTTTAGATAAGTACTGTATATGTAAAATTGTAACTGTTTACTGTTACAATGACATACTGTATCATACTGTTTTCTTTTCTTTGTCATATTTCTTTCACTTTTTTGTTAAAGCACTTTTTATGTATTTTTTCCTTCTCTTCTCTTTGACAGTGTATCTCCATCATTATTATCTTTGTGTTTTGCTCTTTTTCTTTTTCTTGTTATTAATTAAAAAGCAATTAAAAAAAAGAGGAGCTCTGTAAGAACATTATTCAGACAAGTACAAACACACTGCAGCAACCCAGAACACTAGGAAAAGGAAACAGACCACCTATACAAACCAACTAAAGCCCTCCAAAACATCTTAAGTAAATCAAAAGACCCAATAGCCCAAGAAGAAAAAAACAGGACTTATCTACAACATACAGTGTAAGGACTGTAACAGCCACTATGTAGGACAGACAGGCTGAAGACTAGCAGAGCGTATCCATGAACACCAACTAGCAGTAGAAGACACAATTAAAACTCCTTAATCTCACAACACATGAACAGACTCAACCATAGTTTCAACTGGGAAACTGTGAACATCCTAGACCAAGCTAAATCCAAAAACACTGGGGAATTCCTGGAAGCTTGGCATTCAGGCAAATCATCCATCAATAGTCACATAGAGATAAACCATATTTACATACCATTCAAAAGAGACAATTTTAAAAAAAAAGCTAAGAATGAATCAAAAAGACCAGAACACATCCTCTCTAGCAACCAAACCCCAGATAAACAGGGATTAACACCAGACAAACAATCAAGCAGAGAATGATACCCTTATCAGGAAAGGAGGGATCTCAGCCTTTCAGTTGTATAAGCTTCAGGGCTCTTCCTGATATCCAATTGACTCCAACTTGTTAGCTTCCTGCAAAGCCATTAAGACTTGGCTACTTCAATGAGCCTTTGTAGGCTGAGGGAGCCATTTTACGAATGGTGTTATGGTTGCTTCTTGTAGGATATTATTGACTGCATTTTTATTACATTCTTGTTTTATTATGTTGTGTTTAGATGACTAAAATTTAATGTTGTTACTCTTGGGGGAGGTTGGTAAGCCAGCCAGAGTTGGGCATGATTGGAGCAGTGTATATGCCCATTTAAATAAATTAACAAACAAACAATACATTTTCTCCCTGTTCTGCAAGCATGTAAAAATACAGCAGGCCTGAGTAATTTTGATAAATGTTGATTTCTCCTAAGCCTCATGAAGAAACTTGATCCAAAGATTAAACTCAAAATGTACTGGCAAAATCTAGCTGTTCTTGCCCCTCTGTTATTACTGAGGATCCCCAACAGCCTTTGTTTTAATTATATTTTTCAATTAAACTTACACACAATGAAACTCTTGATTTTTTACAGTCATGCCTAATTTGAACTTTTCCTTGCAGCTTTACCTTTAATCAAGTATAGGATAATTAAAATGCATGTCAAGGAAAGGCATGGTGATCGTACCTTCTAGGAAACTCTTGTATTACAAGTGGCACTGTAGCTCATTTTGGGTCTGAGTTACATATTTAAAGTCTGTGTAAGTCTCTTTCTGTCCAATACGTAAGTCTCTTTCTGTCCAATACGTAATTAGATATTCTCCAAAGCCTTTCCATCAATGCTCCAAATACATTATAATCTCGTGTTTCAAGTATAATGAAAGCAAAATTGTATTCTTTTTCCGTCCCTTGACTTTTTAAGTCCCACAAATGGAAACACCTTATACACAGCTTAATTCCTATTCAAGGACTCTATTAGATTCATGGGCTTTAGATTTCCAGGAAGGTTGTCACGACAGCTACCTTTTTCCCGCTGAGGAAGAGCCTGTTTCCTAATTGGCATGTGCATATTAATCCTGGTTTCACCTTCAGTCCATAGGAGAGACAAAAACAAAAGAAGAATCTGTCTTTTTTAGAGGATTTTTCACATTGGGAATGTTGATTTTTCTAAATTCTGCCCCATTCTAAAGAAAGAGGTTTCCCCCTAAAAATGAGTTTGAAAAGAAATACTGGCTACAGTTCTATCTCTTGTGACTGGAACAGAGATACTGTTTTTTAATCCAATCACATGAATTAATAAGCTCCCCAGAACAAAGACAGCAGTATTAATAAAATACTGGTTTCATGGTTTCAATGCTTTGTTATTAAAGTAATTAGAACTGTCGTCATGTTTTGTTTTTAATTTTCCTCTGATCTCATTATCTACAATACCCCACATGTATTGTATATTTGTTCGTAATTCACTACGGTTCATTACCTGATGAAATGGACCACACATATACCATAATACAGTAGTCAATTTCAAGTTCTGTGCTGAGTCTTTGTGATGCCACAAGACTTTGTTTTCTCAGAAACATCACTTTTCACTGTATCTGCCTTGGCATTTGACTGTGAGAAAATAGGTCTCTATTCCATTGTCATAGAGAAGATTTCTTGTTCAGTGCAGGAATCTATATTCCAAGCCAGACGGAAGTCTGTTCAGTCTCTGTTTCAACATGCTGAAAGTTTGCCATCTCCTTCAATAATTAGTTCTGCTGTCAAATACTTTTACCGTTAGGAAGTTCTTTCTAACATTCAGTTGGAATCTGCCTTCCTGTAATTTAAGAAAGATTATTATTCTGTGGGATGATAGAGAACAAGTCTTGATCTTCATTGTAACTTCCCTTTAAATACTTGAAAAGTATTATCATACCCTCCTCTGGCATCTTTTCTTGAGGCTAAATTTACTGAGTTGTAAAGATACAAAAACATTTTGAATGATACCATATGGAAATGTCTCAATACAAGTATATAACACCCTTCTCTAAATGCAAAATAGCTATTTTGTGTGGAAGAGAACTGCTTTGACCATTTGGAAGTGCTTCAGATTTGAAATGGTTTCATTCAAGATGTTCTACACAACACTATCCAGTTCCCTGAATCTCTTCTCAATTTTAATTGCCCTTCACATATTTTTTTCTTAAAATGTGACCCCCAGAATTGGTCACATTTGGAGTCTGACCAGCACAGGATATAGTGAAACTATGATTTTGCATTATTTGGAAATTATACTTTTGTTGATGCAGCCTAAAATTGCACTTGCCTTTTTAGCAACCATATTGTATTCAGTTTGTGATCAACTCCAAGATCCTTTTCACATATGTTGTTACTGCTTATATATTGCATCCCCCATTGTATTAGGGAATTAGCCAGCTTTGTGTCATCCTTAAATTAGGTAAGGATTCTTCCATGTCTTCATCCAATTCATTAATCAGAATATTGAAGAATACCATTCTCAGGACCATGCTTGTGACATCACTTGGTATCTTGCTCCAGTATGATGAGGAACCATTGATAAGAACTCTTTGAGTGTGGGATTTTCAAGCCAGTTGTGGATTCATTTAATAGACATACTGTCAAGCCTATACTAATCAGAATTTCAGAGCCATTTTGTGGAGTTTTTTGCCTAAATCAACATTATGTTCTCTGCATTTCCACAATCTTCAACAGACATAATTTAATAAAAATAGAACTTACCTGATAAACATATTTTTGACAAATCCAGGCTGATTTCTATTAATCACTGCATTGTTTACAAGGTGTTAACAGATTGGTGAACTTCTCTCTAGTAACAGTGTCAGACTGACTGGTCTGTAGTTCCTTCGCCCTTCCTTTTTTTCTCTTTGGGGGAGGAAAAAAAGTTTTCAGATAGTTTGACACAGCACAAGTCATTTCTGAGTTTTAGGAATCATGGCTGAAAAAGGTATTTTAAACTTTGAGCAATTCCTTCAAGAAGCCATGATTATCTCAGGAAAATCACAGCTGAAAAGTTCTATCAAACCAGTAGCCCCATACAAACTTTATTTTTTTAATGTACGCCAATGTAATATGAACAGGAGGAAATCTTTACTGTAATAATTGTGTTTACTATGCTGAGATCTTGACAACAAAATTAAATTAAAATGGTTTCTATGTTTAAATTATACACAGATCAGGAAGTGGAAAATATTAAGAGACAGTGGCATAAAATCTCTAGATTGGGCCAGGCCAGCATTCTTCAGTCTGGTACCTTCCAGATGTGTTTAAACTACAACTCACAGAATTTCCAGCAGATGTGGCTATAAGTCATTGTGGGAGTTGTATCCCACACATTGAAGAATTGCCAGATTAGTGTATTCATAACACTTTTGCTGTTCTAGTACATGCTGTTAATTAACTTAAACCTTAAACTTAAACATTGAACAGTATGCTCATGCATCTCTAATAAAATCAGAACTAGCAATGTTTTCAATTTTCTTTAGTGCGGATAAAATTTGGATGTGCAAGGCTGTCTCTTCTCTGACTGATTTGTGTGAATTTATTTCGACTATTGACCTGTTTGATGAGGGGGAGGGTTGATACAGAATTTGGGATTTTAGAAGTTAAACTTTGCAACATATTATGTTGAAGAAATGCCCATTGGAATATCTTGAATGCCCCCGCCACCACACTATCAGTGTATCTTGATGTAAAAATGAAATAAAAATAATAATGATATAATAACCTATGTGAAAACCAAGAAGTTTAAATTGCATGTCAGATTATTAGATTTTCTTCAATAATTTTCTACAATTAGGTCATCTTAAAATTAGAAAGTTTCTTGTTGTCCTTCCCACTGAATTTGTTGAAATCTACTTAACTATGATACTGTATTTTTTTTTATTTTTGAAAGGGGGAATAATAGAATATATACATGCATTTCTTTTTGTATGCTTGTATATTTTGAACGTATAAATTTTAATGTAATATATAATGCATATAATTGGTATTACATACATATACACATACTTTACATAAATATTCCTCAAAGATCAATGTATATCTTATGACTGTAGTTGAAGTGGTATGAGCGAGCCCATAGGGCCACTTCTCAAAACAGAAGAAAATCATCAGGACCATGCCATTTCAGATAACAGATGGAAAAAAAAAATACAAGTTTGCTTTATTTATAAATCTACATCATACAAAACTCTTGAGCTGAGATTAAAGTATTTTCTTCAAGCAAGCTGGCTTAATGTTTTCAGGGAGTTATTTTTAACATGCAGTCTGAAAATGGAATGATCTAGTAGAAACCACAATTCACAACAGTACTGCTTGCTTGCTTTGCTCTTGGTTTTATTCATTTGTTATAAATAATTCATTAACTGTTAGTCTCTTTTTTCCCCCATTCCATTCAAAGTTAATTCAAGCAGTCCCCGGTGGTCTCTCTCTCTCCCCACCCATCTCACAGGATGTTTGCTTCTGAGGCAAGATTGGTGGAAGGAGCATCCTGGATGCTACCTTGATTCCTGGGGAAAAGTGGGATATACAGTACATTTAACAAATTGGTCAATAAAACTTGTATTGAGGGACTAAAGGATGACTGAGTGACCTTTTATAGTCTCCTCTAACTCTTGGAGAAATGGAATATTACCACATAATATTGAGCTTATTTAAGTTACTATTAACTTAAAGTTATAACTGAATAATATAAGCCAGATTTTTGTGTGAAGAGAAGAGCGGCTGTGTTAAAGTGATAAGCTGAGTTGTTTTCTGTAAGCTTCAGAAGGTTCTGGTTGCCCCTTATTCCTAGAAATTTGATAGAAAAGCAGAATTTATGCTCTTGCTACAACCTGAATGAAATCAGTTCTCCAGTGAAATCCAGTAATGCTCTTTTGGATATCAACTTCAAAGCTATGACAGGTCAAAGATACAAGAAACCTCAAAAATAAAACAACCCTTCATTCACCTTGCTGCTGCTGCTATTTATGCAAATCATGTATGAGGTAGAGAAACTGCCTCTTTTTTTTACCAGAAAGAAACCTGGTTTTCCCTCCATTGCTAGTTGACTTTTGCACAAGGCAATATAGCAGCCTCAATACTGAGAAAAGGGATTAGTAGTGGACTTTCAGATGGAAACATGGTAGACTTGCATCATGGACTCCAGTACATGGAGACAACACAGAGGCAAAGACCAGGAGCAGGGCAGCACACCCGAGCTAAGAAAACTTCTCCGGCCAAGGAGAAAGCCATAAGATTGCCCACTTGAGCTCTGGAAGGCAGCTCTCATGAGGAAACCCTCAGAATCTGGAGGAACCCTGCGTGCGACTCATGAGTAAAGAGTGCTGGGAGCCACGGGAAAAAACAGCATGCTCACAGCCTCAAGCAAATACTTGGGCATTATTATGACTAATATAAACTGTATGTTATTTCAAAATAATTATGTCAAGGTATGGAGTGAAATTAAGAAAGATTTATTAAGGTGAGAAAAGTTATAATTATTGTTTGGAACAATTTATGTGGTCAAAATGAATGTGTTACCTAGAATGATGTTTTTATTTCAAACAATATCTGTTTTAAAAAATGATGCACCTTTTAAGCAATGGCAAAAAGACATATCCAGATTCATATAGCAGGATAAAAAACCAAGGATTAAATATAAAATTCTTAAAGATGCAAAAGAAAGAAGAGGATTAGAATTGCCTGATTTTAAATTGTATTTTGCAGCCTGCTCTTTGGTTTGGATGAAAGAAATAAAAGAATGCTAGAAAATGGTTTTGCTGAGAAATAAAAGAATGCTAGAATTAAAAAAGATAACCTGAGGTTTGGCTGGCATGGGTTTTTATGGTACAATAAAATTAAAGTTAATGTAGGTTTCAAAAATCATTATGTTGAAAGTGCCATATTAAGGATATGGAATAAGTATAAACTCGGATTGTGCCCAAAAATACATTTATTGGTCTCAGCACAGGAAGCATTTTATAGAAAAGAAATGGCAGACAAAGAGAAATGGTTAACATTTCAAGACTTATTAGTACAGGAAGGGACTTAGTTTTCAATGGTTTTCATATACAAAATTAAGAGAAAGATGTAATATAGATAAAAAGGTAATGGGGATTGAACAACATAACATGGAATTTGAAAATAAATTGTGTACAATTGATGATCACGTGATAGCAAAAATGTGTAAGCTTTTGTTGAGATGTGAAACAGAAGAGGAACAAGTAAAAGATTGCATGATAAAATGGGGTAAGAATTTTTGCTACAATATACAGATGGATCAGTGGGAGAGAATGTGGATAAAAGGACTGAAATTCACATTTTGTTATAATTTAAGAGAGAATTTTTATAAAATGATGTACTGTTGGTATATGATACCAAAGAAATTATCTAAGTTGTATAAAGGTACTTCTAGTCAATGTTGGAAATGTGAAAAACATGAAGGGACATTTTACCATGCATGTTGGACTTGTGAAAAAGCAAAAAAAAAAAAAGTTTGGGAACGAATACATATAATAATTCAAAGAATGTTGAAGATTAATATTGAGATGAAACTAGAACTTTTTTATTGGGACTTATGGATAGTCAGAAAAGACTTAAGGAAGACTGAATTTATATATGATAACTGCAGCAAGACTATTATATGTATCACGATGAAGAAATATTGAAACACCCACAAGGAAGGAATGGATTGTGAAGATGGCAGAATTAGCAGAAATGGCAAAACTGACCTTTTTGGTCAGGGACAAAACATTAAGTACTTTTATAAAAACTGGAAACCTTTTATGGGCTTTTTGCTGAAAATGGAAAAAAGTGACATGGTGATTTC
Source organism: Python bivittatus (assembly GCF_059951505.1). Lineage (NCBI taxonomy): Eukaryota > Metazoa > Chordata > Lepidosauria > Squamata > Pythonidae > Python > Python bivittatus. The sequence goes on along the minus strand of NW_028277075.1, from coordinate 27,992,972 downwards.
TGGATATCATTATTGAAAAAGGATTGAATAAGGGCCCGAAGGGATTATTGTAATGTTAAAGAGGGAGGAGGGATAATGAGTTTGTTTGTAACTGCTGTAAAGAAGGTTGGAAGTCACTTCTTTAATTATTTTTTTCCTTCTTTAACTGTATTGTTCTCTGCACTTTTTCTTTTCTCTTTTTCTGCTTTTCTTTATATATTTCTGTATTTGTCTTTTATCTATGTAAAAACTCTCAATAAAAATTATACTTAAAAAAAAAAAAGAGAGAAAAGGGATTAGTAGTGATGCTAAAGAGGTTCCCTTGAGATTAAATGATGTGACTACACCTCATTCTTAATATAATATTGTTCTTGATTGGTAACATCTCATAAACATAAGAAGAAATTATTGTATTACTTTGATTTGAAATTAAGTTGGAACTTGTGACCAATTCTTCAAGAGCAATAACTTTCTTGGAAACTCTGACGTGGAAGTAAGGCAATTGTGTGGTAGCAAACTCAGGTTTACAGCACTGCAATTTGTTCATTACTCTAAATCATGTAATGGGTAAAATGGTCTTGAGAAAGCCTGGCTTTGAGACTTTCCCTGACTCATTTTCAACTCTCAGAGAAACTGAGACTGAATTGAATTAACCTTGGCCACTGCCACACTGAAGAAATTTCTGAGCAAAAGCTCAGTTGCTAGGCATTATGGGTATAATATACTGCCAATTGCTGTAGCAACGCAGGAACTCTTTCCTTAGCTTGAAAACACCAGCTGACAGATTAGTCTGGCCCTTCATTATTAGAAGCTGAGTATTTGTTCTGAAGCGATTTTCACTGGGATTATGTTGAGCCTATATTTACTTCAAGTAACTTCAGGCATATGAAGGGAGAAGTATAAACAGATGTCATGGGCTTTGGATGAATACACACATTGTAAAGTCCTTTTTACTTTAATTACAGCTGGGAGTACAATCTCCTACTAGGCATTAAACTGGGTCAGCAGCAGCTTGAGAATAGTTACTAATGAATTCCAATAGCACCTAGAGAAAGAAGATAAATATGTTGCAGTTCCTGGCTAGGTAAGGCAGTGAATTTGTTGTAAGATCCCCATTAGCAAAAATACTTGAGAGAATGTGTGCCTATCAAACAATAGCTAGTAGTCTGAAGATGTTTAGGCAATACCAGGCATGGTTGATTATTTTTAATTCCCCTGGGATGATTCCTAGAAGGCTTACTTCACATATTTGTGAAATACAGGCATCTTGAATGTACAAAGAAACACAGTTTCACAGATCTACAATAAAGTGGATCAGGTATGATGTGTACACTGCCAATGTTAGCTTCCTTCCTGGTTGTCTTCCTCACTTGCTTGATCAAGGTAATTGACCAAGGAGGGAAGGTAAAACAGCCAAAGGTTCATGTTCAGATCAGCTCATTGAAAGTCAAATGCATATACTTTGTATACATATACATACATGTAATTGGGGACTTTGTTTTTGAATCCCACTTATGAGAGTTCATTTTGATGTAACAGAAGGTTGAGTAGGACAGTAGACCTGCTCCACTGCCATGATCCCACTGTTACCTACCTTGCTAGTCCAACTCTACTTGGGAAGACAATAGAGATAGGTGTACACAAGTAAACAACTCCCCACTGGGATATGCTGGTCATGCCAGGAGGAGGTCTGTGGTCTCAAGGTACTTCAGATTTTCCATAACTGCATTTCCTTGTATGTTAGATTTTTAGCCTGCCTCTTGCACAGGAGCTCAAGGCATCATACACACCACCACCCCTCCTGTTTTCCCCCCACAAGAACAACCTTGTGATATAGCTAGAACTGCGACTGAGCGAGTGAAAAGGCCAAAGTTGTTCATTGAGCTTCTATGGATGAGGATGGACTTCACTATGGGTCTCCCCAGTCCTAGTCCAACTACTAAAGATTGGAAAGCAGGGAATAGGAATGCCGGGCCAAGGATGCAGTCTTCCTCTTTCATTCCACACCATGTTAATCATATAAAAGTAGATACCTATTTATTTACTTTACTTATACTGTATATTGCTGCATTCTGCTATCTGGCTGTCCCCAAGATCTTGCCCAAACATGGCTGTCCCCAATTTCTAATCTTGGTGCTGCACCCATGTCTCTCTGTGAGGGCTTTTGTCTGTCTGAAAAATTAATCATAACCTCATTTTAAACTCTTGATCAGTTTTCCACAGGAATCAGAGAGTTCCCAGTTCCCAATTCCCAATTCCCAGTGTTCTGCAAGATTGGCTATGAGCTGTTGTTATTCACTGAAAATGATAAATGTGAACTTATCAAGCATTCATTCCAAAATATATCTTCCTCTGAGCTGAATTTGATGGCTTAAAAAGTGTTAACAATTTCTCAGTCAGCTATTGATACATGTGCAGAAGGCAGAAATGTACTATATGGTGTGAAGGCCACCATGTACAATGTAACATTAGAAACTGAGAGCATGTATAGTATATGTAGTATTTACTTTTCCTTGATTGAAAGTGAGAAGTCTACTTTTCCCAGAGCTATTACAGGTAATAAGGGGCCTTTGTTTTATAGTACTGTTTAATCCCAATCATTTTTTAGTCTCTAGGTTACTTAAGGTACACTACTGTATTCTGCCTAGGCTAGATTTCCCCATGTATAGTAATGACTGTGACCTCTCATTTCACAGCCACATAGAACCTCTGTCTTCTGGCATCTAGCCACTCCTTGGATCAATCAGATTTTAGATCCCATAGTGCTGTGCATGTATCAGCTTTCCTGGATTCCTACACGTTCAAGATGTGATCGTAGAGATTAGGTGTCTGCTCCAGTGAAGCCACATATTTTTTATCCACATCTTCCTTTATATGTCTTGCAATCTACCCATCACTTCATATCACATCTCCAAGTCCTGGCTAATCACCAGAGTAATAGAAGTTCTGCAGAATTACAGTGCAACTGCACTATGATGGCTCTTTCATTGCATTTCTATTTAAGTAAATGGGATAGAGAAAAAAAACAAAGGTGGGAGTTTAATCAAAGTGCCTGATTTCTGATGTTGAAAAGAAGCTCCAGGATTAAACTATATGTATTTTTATGCATACATTTACATGCTGATCATTCTTTGCTACAAGACAGGTGATCTTTGTTTTCAGATACTATATTTGAATAAGTGATCCATGGTGCCAGGTGGGATAGTAGCACTCACTTGCAATGCCTTAAAAGCTACAGTACTTTAAAGGGAAATTCCAGAAATGGCATAGAAACAAATTAAATAATAAAATAAAGGCTTAAATTGAGAATGTAAGAGGCTTGCTATTTTCACTCATACTCCAAAAACTCTGGAAACTGCAACTCAAGTTAGCAAACTTAAAATTTATTTAAGTTATAAAACTATAAGGCCTGCATTCAGACCCATATATTATGATGGCTTTACAAGTCAGTTTATGTGTACCCAAAGTTTGCCTTGGGGTTTCAGCCTGACATTTGTCAGGTGAAGAATGCTTCCAGACGGGCACTCAACAGGTACAGCTTTCCCCATTAATTCATGTGGGGAGGTGTATGGGGAAAATATCATTGCTTCTCCTGCTGTTCCTGTCTTGTGACAAAACTCTACTGGAGTGCTACTGTTCCAGTGATAAGAAACAACAACTTGCTGTTCTTTTTCATCCTTCCTTCCCTCTCTCCACTTCTTTTCTCAGGTGTCTTTATTCTGTAGCAATAACTTATATTCAGAAAGAGAAGGTGATTTTAATTAAAAATGTAAGTGTTGTGAGATGCTAATGCTGCAATATGGCCTGCTGTCAAATTTGAACACAAATAGGGTCTGAAAACAGAAGTGACACATGTTGAGATTGCTGAAATGCAATTTTCCACTACCCTAGACTAAAATTTTCCATCCAAGTTCATAAATACTTTATTTTTACAAGTACTCTTTAGACTTCGATAAAATAAAATACTTGCATCCTGATTTGAACCTGTAATTCAAGAAATGAAAGCAGTACCTGGGTTGGTACACTGAGTACAGATGTGACATACAGAATTGTCAGTATGATAGAGGTTATACATGGCAACTGTTTGTTTACTGAGGCCAAACACTAAGTTTCTCCATGCCATTATAAAAGCCATGACATTATAAATGCCAAGGGTCACAATCCAACTTTATAGAAATTATAGTCATCAAGCCTTGCTAAGCTGCAATTGTGATCCTTAAGTTACAGCATAGAGATCATGTCTCTCTTTGCCATCATTTTCTGAATGCCCCAGTCTGTGTTTCCAAGGTTCTAACAGCAATATGTTGTTCTTTGTTCCACGAATTCCACATATTATACAGTGTATTAAGAAACCTGATAATTTCACTTGCTCTTAGATTAATATATCTGGGGAGGTCAGTGAATCCTGCCCAAGTTAAGGATTCCTGTTGCAGTCTTCTTCAAGTCCAGCTAGCATTCATGCCTTGCATTCGCATTGGTGAACCAGCACCACTAGCTTTCAAAACACACTTCTGCTATTTCCGGCATTCAAACAAAGAATAGAGAAGAGTGAGATCATGGCAGGGGACCACATTTCCTAATTTGCATTTGTTTTCTAGTCATATGCCAACCATTATGCTGGCATGATGGAATCGGAAAATAGACTCTACTCGCATTGGGACAACCACAAGCAGATGCATTTGTATATGTCTGGAGGCTGTTTTTACATTCTGTGTAATATTTCAATGCCTCTAAGCAATCTTACCTTTCATTGAAAGAACACAACCACATTTCCCTTGCCTGGGAAATCTTTACACATTTGTGTGTGCCTGAAATGAGGAAAGAGACAATAATGGAGAAAGGATGGTAGGAAAACTACGTTGCCGTTCAACTGTGGGTTGAAAAGGGGGTCAGTGGAGCTGCATTGCCTTGTGACAGGCTAAGCTGAATGGATCACCCTGCTGCTTACTCCACTCCACTCCACTCCAGGTTTTTTTTTCTTTTTCATTTCTGTGTCCACCGGAATAAGATCTTCCCCACTGCAGGAGGAGCATAGAAAAGCAGAGTTTTAAAGAGCAGAGCTTGCCCATGGAATTGACATACCCCAGTGAAAGTGGCTGCAGCATGTGCACTTTCTCTCATTTCCTTATTAATAATTGTGCTGCTCATTATTACTGATTCAAAGCTGAGCCAGATATCCTTGGTTCATAGAGCACCTCCATTCATTTGCATAGTTTGTTTCCCCAAAAGGTTCTCCATAATTTGCATTAGACAGAAGCACATTTGTGATGTAGCATCAGGCTCCCTGGCAAAATCTCAGCAGAAATTTTCAGACACTCAGCAGTTGGCGCAGCTCAGCTCAGGTGCTAGGCTTGAATTCCGCTGGGGGCTCTCAGACACACAGCACAGCATGGCTAGATAAGAATCTTTCTTGCATACTACAATGAAGCCATATAAATAGTTGATTGCCATCTGTCACCATCTTACACCCATGGCTGATGCCTTTCTTCCTGCCATGCCTTAGTAGACTTTTTGCTGTGTGCTTCATGGCCTTGAAGCAGACCATTGTTGGTTGTTCATATACCGGATTTCCTTGCCTTGGGAACTGGTGACTATCAGCTTAACTCTCACATGTAGAAATCTTACTTGGTAGTTGAAACTTGCATTGAGAATCACATGAAATCATTGATGGTTTTGTTACTAGCAGTTATCAAATTAACAAGAGATGACATGATTTTTATCTTTGGTAGTTTGGCAATACAGCACCACCTTCTCAAACAAAGTATTTCATATTAACAGGCAAAACATGTCATTTTTTCCTTGTGGTATGTAATTGTTCAGCTAAAATGCAGTTATTTTTTAATATTTTATTTTACTATTTATATCCCACCTTTCTGTTTAAAAGGCAGCTTAATTAATTAAAACAAATTATCACAATATCAGTAGTCCTTTGTTAAGAAACATTTATTTATTTGATTGATATCCCTTTCATTTGTATAGTTCAAGGTGGTGTACAAAATGCTTAATTATTAATTCATAATGTATAATTATTGGATCCATATTTTCATTCATTGCATGCATTTGCTATCAAGAAACTGTGCATGTGTATCTTGTGAAGTATTCTCTATTTGTATCTGAACAAGTTGAATCTATAAAGTATGGTTGTGAAGAAAACAGAATAAAGAGATGTAATTAAAGTACATTAAGCTTTGGTAATAAAATAACAAAAGAACAACTGTATTGCCTAAGTAGTATATATAGAGGATGAATTCTTTTTAGAAGTGGCCAATTCAGTGTACATTCAGTGTTATATAACAAAGTAATTTATCATATGAGAAAAAAGTATTTTTAGTTTCTGTATTTAACTGTTCATATCTTATGTAACTAAAGTATAGTTGCTATGGACAGTGCAACCATGTGAATCTGGGTCTCCAGTCTCTGGATACTTGAACCATCATATCTAAAAAAGTATTGTTTATTCCACTGGATTTTTCTCCCAATTCTTCCATAATTATTGACCACAACTGGATTTTTTTTTCTTGGAAAAAAATTATTTCATCACAGTTATCTAGCTAAATTAGATTATCTACCTATCTATAGTATTAGTGCTGCAAACAGTATTCTACATGCCCAATAGAGTTCCTACCCCTGGTCATCTTTAGCCTGACTAGTTTCATGATACAGTTAAATCCAATGCAAAAGAAACATGAGTTTTCTTGCTTCTTTCACAGGAAGTAAAGGTTTCCAGAAAAAATGCAGTGGGAAAGAAGAGGGAGGTCCCTTTACTTTGGAGGCAGTCAAGAAGGTTCAGTCTTTAAAAAAAAACTTTAAAAAAGCTCCCACATAGGCTTGCAGCATTGCTGACCCATGCAGAAGTGTTATTTGTCCCCCCCCCCCCATCTGTTTCTCTGTCAGTTCCACTTTTGACCCTGGATGGGGTTGCTTTCCCTCCTGAAGAAGCAAATCCACTACTTGGAGGTTGTCCTGGGTTCACAACTACTGTTAGACATGAAGGTGGAGGCTGTGGGCAGAGTTTGTGAAGTTTTGACTGGTGCACTGGTTGTGGCCTTTCTTGGAGCAAGGGGCCCAGGCAACAGTAACTCATGCCTCTATGGCCTCTATGGTAGTAATGCAATGTGCTTCACATGGAGCTGGCTTTGAAAACTGCTCAGAACTGTAATTAATGACAACAGCCTACCAGCTGGTGGCCAACAGCTATTACAGCCATATAGTATCAGTTCTGCAGCATTGCACTAGCTTCCAAAAGGTTTATGTGTATGATTCATAAACCTAGTTTTAACTCACAAAGCAGGGCACACAGGTTCTTGGTTGTGCTCCTCATTATTCGGTCTGATCAGAAAGCCAAGTACTTTCACCTTTGATGTTGTATTAGCTACTGACCAGTAGCAGACACTGTCTGACCACCTTCACCCTTATTGGTACTCTTCAGGCATACATTTCCTCCATACCTAAAATGATAAGGGAAATACTCTATTTTCAGAAGACTTATTTTATATATAAATTTCTCTCTCTCACACACACGCACACACAATATGGGGACCAAACGTTATTGAGTCTACACGCTTGTCCATTACTAACCTTTTCACAAACATGGTCTTATGCTATGTAGATATAACATTTACACTCATGGCTCAAGGCCAAGGCCACCAACAATCCAGCTACTTGGGCATTGGGCTGAGGTAGCTAAACTGGAAGAGATGATGAGTGCCACTTGCCCTTCCTTCCTTCCTTCCTTCCTTCCTTCCTTCCTTCCTTCCTTCCTTCCTTCCTTCCTTCCTTCCTTCCTTCCTTCCTTCCTTCCTTCCTTCCTAATTTGTATGCTGCCCATCTTCCCCAAAGGGTGACTCTGGGTGGCTCACAGTTAGAGTAAAACCTGAAAACAATTAAAAAAATAAATACCCACACTATTTTTTTCTGGAACAGTTTGCCCCATTCTTCTCACCATATGTTACATATTCTGTCAATCAATGCATTTACCTTCTAGTTCACATACTCCTTGTCCTTCCCTGCTCTCTCTTCCAAATCCAGCCCCCTTACCAGCCACCACAGAATCCATAGTCATCCCTTCTGCTTTTGCCATTCTCTATAGTCTGGATCCATACTCTTGCCTGAGGGACAGTATCTGTCCTTTATTTAAATTTCAGTTCCTTTTGTTATGGGAATAGCCTGAATAAAAATATTAAGAAAGAATATGGTGGGCAGTATTTTATTAAACTCCCAACCATCCTACTGCATAGCACATCTTGACTGTTTTTTACCTGCTGCCACATATTTCTTCACAGGACCACTTCCTTCATTTCTCACTTTTTTCCTATAGCATGCTACATACAGATGGAACGTCCTTCAAGAAAAATGGAAAGCGTGCGCTGTAGGAGAACATCGATTGTTCAGCCTGACTTTGTATTGGCAAACAGATTGCAGTTTATTCAGTTCTTTCACATCTGCATTTTCCCAATTTTCAGATACAATTTTGGCAAGGGGGGATGACAATGCATAGCATTAAATGATGCATGAAATGACCTGTCATACTGCATTATGTGGTATAGAAAAATACACAAAAGAAAAATATCAGGGAGATAGACACTATTAATGGAACACCTGCAATTCATTGGGGAAAATCTATTCATACAATATGGCTTTGTATACATTTATCAACAGTAACATAAAAGGAAAGAATGGTGCATCTCCCATTTTCTCCCATTTTCCTTATAATACTGGTAGCTAAGATGCTATTTTCAAAGGATCATTTGTTACAGATGCAATTCTGCCATACTTCAGCTTCATGCTGGGGAAGTGGTGTGAGTTAATGCAATAAGCTTAATTAGAATTTTCTCACAGTGAAAGTAACCCAGGGGCCGCATGAGGGCTCACACCAGTGGAAGTGGCTTGTGGGGTAATTGATTTTGAATGTTTTTTAGTTTTTATGTATAGGGCTTGTTTTGTAGTTTGACCTTTTAATTAATTAATGGGGTTTTTTTAACTGTTTGTGGCTTTTACTTTCATTGTGAGCTGCCCAGAGTCACCCACTGGGGGAGATGGGTGGCATACAAATTTAATAAATAAATAAACCCAGTAATGTATTAGATTTTGGCACTGCACTTATCCAAGGGTTTGGAATGAATAACATCACAAAACTAAGACCTTCATGTTACAAAATCACAATCCTAGCTTGACCGTGAGGACTGGAAGGACCAAGATCATATTCAAAGAACCTGAGGTCAGACAGGTCCATTATTGTAACAATGCACAGAAGTCAACCACCCCTCCCAGAAAGACATGGGTAACTCTTAGTCCATTAGGATGTACAGGTGGATAAGGGATGTCAGATTTGAACCTGAGGGTGGATGAATGGAGAGACAGAGAAACAGACGGGCAGACTGCTTGTAACATATAATTGGCAGTTGCTGGATTTGGGCTCTAATTACCGTTTCTCTAGTATCGGTGATAAAACTACCTTATCAAAGAGCTGTGTCCTTGAGTCTCTGCCTTCAGGGTCAAGTGAAGCCTGACATGGAATTTTTGCCCAGGAAGAGATAGATCCTTTGTGCCTCTAATGCTTCGAGAAAAGAAACATTGAGTTGATCCAGGTTTTGTTTTTATTACAAAACTGAAATCATGTAAGCATTCAAGATGGTTTAAATTTGAGTAAATGTTTTGTAATGTATTACTTTAGTGTAAGACAAAGTAAAGGACAGAAACATGGCACTGAAAATCCTGGTTGGTCTCCCTCACCATGTGGTTTCTTTGTCTCAGAGTATTGTGTGAACTGAGCCAATGTGGCTTGGAGACCTTAGCTTAGTATGTTGTGTGATCCCATCTAATTGTGGCTCATGATTAATTATGCTATGGTTATGGTTTGGCTGATGTGCAAACTAGAACATTGTGTGATTAGGGAACCAGAAGCATAGTTTACATACCCAGTTAAGGAGATGAAACTCTGTGGGCTAAAAGGGAAATGTGTGCTTTATTTTAAAGACCATTACATAATGTCATGGCAGACCTCAACATTGGGTGCAAAACATTGGGCTGTTTCAGTTTTGTGTATCTTACCTTTCTTAGATTACCAGGGTTTTTGGCCTTGGTAATTTCTCCTCTCTGTTCTATGTTCCTAGGCCCTTTCCTTTAGGCACCATCCTTTGGCCTTTTCTTCTTGCACATGTTCCTTGATCCATGTTTCTTCCAGCAATCCTCTTACTTTCTGATGCCCCTGCTTCTTCCATGCTGGGTTCCACATACCTTCAGCCTGCCTGGGTCACAGCAGCTCAGTCCAGGGCTAGCACCATTTTCCCTATGCTTTCTTCTTCCTATGACGTGATGGCAGCCCAGACGCTCCCTGCCAGACTTCTTCACTAGCACAAACCTCCTATCCTTTGGTGTATGAAATGAGTAAATGGATGGTGATAGTTAATTGCGTACCCTCATCATTTCTTGAGGCAAAGCTAGCAGGATTTAGACATTCTTGCATGGAGACTTAGAGCCCTGCAAAGTGATTTTTTTCCCTAGGAGGCTGCATGGCTCTTAGATGCCTTATATGCTTTTTTTAATAACTGAAGCCTGTGGAATAAGCACATGGGAAGGCAGAACGGGAATAATAGCAATCACACAACCACTTGGCAATTAAACAAAGAGTGGATTCTACTCTCTGTCATGGTTCCACTCCAGGGTGAGAGAAGGCTAGAGGGAAGCTTCGTTGGGAGGTATACAGGGGTATTATTAGATAGTTAAGTACATTTCTCATGCACTGCTTCTTAAATTCTTCTTCTTCCTCCAGGAGGAGACAGAGGCCCAGTAAGTTGAGTAGAGAGTTCATGATCTTCATAGCAGTCCTGGGCACCTCACCTTTATACTTTCACTGCCCGCACACACACAGGCACGCATGGTTCTCTTCTCTACAACCATGTCTCCTTTTACAGAAAGAGAATGGATTTCTCTTAATCCTTTCTCTATGTCTGTCCATCTCTCTCATCCATAATTTTTATAGGTATGCTTTTACATGCTTTCCTTTTGGGTATCAAGCTATGTAATACTTTATTCATCACCTTTAAAATCTTTATCATTGTTTATTGGCATTTAAATGAGAAAAGATATTTTAGGAATTTTTAAAATACTAATTAATAGAGCTATTGATCAAAATTACCTAAGGGGATAGCCAGTGTGGTGCCCACCAGATTTCCTGCCGCACTTGATTTTACATGTTATAAAGCAAAGTAGTACTGGCCTCTAGCATTATTTTAATTTTCAAGAATGCCTCTGGTTCCCACATAGGCCTAGAGGCATTCTGAGAAAATGGAATGGATGAGTAACTGTACCCCATTATTTGCTTGAAAAAGTGTCATTGGGATCCTGATAAATGAGTATTTTGTAACTGGACAGACTCATTAATGCAGACATTTTGAGGATGGGCAAGAATGTCCAATGGCTGTCAAATACTGACAGCATCCGTAGCAGGCAGTTAAAATTCCAAATATTCCCTGTGGTCCAACCCATTTTCTTATGAAACAGAAGGACAGCATCCTAGCCAGCTAAAATAAAAAGAAGAATCTTGTGGTGTCATAAAAGCTATCAAATTTGGCATAAGCTTTTGGGGACTAGAGTATACTTCAAAACAAACATAAAATATTATCCTCCATTGACAGGTTGCAAAAGTACAATCTGTAATAATGTGATTACTGCTTAAACATAAGCAAAATAAACACCGTGACCAACACACCAGTAATTTTATTTTATTTATTTATTTATTTATTTATTTATTTAATTTGTCCCCGCCCATCTCCCCACAATGGGGGACTCTGGGCGGCTTACAACATACTAAAAAACATGAATACAGTTAAAAGTTATAAAACCAAACATTAAAAAATAAAAATAAAAAAGCTAAGAAATCCAAGAGGCCGCTGGGGCCACAGCATACCACTAAGGGGCCAGCCAACCCCAATTCTGATTTCTTCCCTCCCTGCCCCAGGCCAGATGGCAGAGCCATGTCTTTAGGTCCCTCCGAAAGGCCTGGAGTGAGGGGGCCTGTCTCACCTCCGGGGGCAAGATGTTCCAAAGGGCGGGGGCTACAGCCCCGCTAGTCGGAGCTCTTTTACCGCGGGGATCCAAAGCATGCCCTCTCTGTGAGTTTGGGTGGGTAATTGTTAATAATGTAATCATTTTGCTTTGCTAAATGAATTAGCACCTGTAGCAGAACAGACAGCCATTTCTCATTTCCAAACAAACAGAATCAAACTTATTAGTCCTTATTCCATTATTTTAAGCTGCAGCGAAATTCGTATGTTGGCGAATGGTTAGAGGAGTAAATAAATGTAAAAGGATTGCTTTCATTGGTTCCGTGCTTTTCTCTTTGGTTGAGATGTTGCTGCCAAACAAGATTCATCCGCTTATATTATGCCAGTGTTGTCCAAACTTGGCCACTTTAAGATGAGTGGCTGGCTGGGGAATTCTGGGAGTTGAAGTCCACTCATCTTAAAGTGGCCAAGTTTGGACAACACCGTATTATGCATTCTAAATCCCTAGCAACATGTTCAGGAATACATCACTCTGCAACAAGTTGAACTGTCAAACAGCTTATCCTTGAAGCTCTGCATGACTGCTTCCAGACCAAGGAATGCCCCCTCCCAGTTACTGCTGTGGGTCCTCAGGCTCAGCTGTTTTGGTTTGGTTTGCATTTGCATATGAGATCAGCATTAAAATTTAATGTGTTTAGTTGCATAAGAGAAATGCAAATGCTCTTGAGAAAGAAACTCTCCTATTGCTTTGAACTTGAGGTCAGTTTTATTCTTTCACTAAAAGTAATGCTAAGAGTTACTTGAAGATGAAACATGCACAGGTATGCATCCCTGTATACTTTTGATGATGTCTGAGAAACTCAAGGCCGTTCACAAGAATTCATGGGATTAAGTGTATGGAATTTCACCTTTATGGATTCCGTAGTAGTCAAGAAGGAGCAGATGGCAAAGGCCTTTTATAGTCCTTTGCTTGAAATCATTTTTTTTTCATAATGAGTTTCCAAACCCACCTTTGCTTGTTCCTCTGGCTTCCCTTCCTTCATAGCTTATGCCACACAGATAGACAGAACTTTGACAGCATCAGCCATCTTCAATCTGAACATGGAACATTTCTATTGATCCAACGACTGCTATTAGAGATCAGATGATGTGTAAGTACATGTGTGAGAGAGATGAAAATATTTCAGCTGAGGAAGGATAAAATGTTAGGCATAGAGAGTCCTCTTGTACAAAGGTTTAGTGGGATAATCTAAATAGACTGGATGGCACTGGGTTCTTAAAATTCGGTGCATGTTGAAACACATTGCAAGAATTCAGACTCTGGACTCTGGACTCAGCCACCCAACCAGCAGCCACTAAGAGGCTGTGTTCCCTACCTCCAAGGAATAAATTTGTGGAAGGAGAAAAACCAATTGTTTTTTTTTAATTTTTAATTTAATTTTTAATATTTTTTTAATCTGTTAGCCAGAGAAGCTACTGCAGCTATTCAAATGCTTCTTTCCCTTTTCCTCCCTATTTCTTCATACTGGGTCTACCAGCTGTGAGACTGCAAGTAGATTTTAGGTATTTTCTGTGCTGATAATAATAATATCCAATAATTCTAATCTACATGATTATATGCTATCATACATAACCATGATTATGTGTAAAAAGACACATAATCATGGTTGTGCCATAGTTATTGAAAGTAAAAAGGCTTGCACATTCTGTACTGTGGAACTGTGAAATAATGAATCATCATCTCCCACATGTCTCAGGAGAAAACATTTGGAGCAGAGCAATGACACTGTTTCAGTTATGTGCTTACTAGAAGGCAGTGATAAAATGTGATTACTGTGAGCTGAAATCATTAGATAGTGGCTGAAAACTAATTGTGGAGACTCCCAGCAAAGTGCCAAATTAGGTTTTGCAGTTAGAATATTTACTGCTTTGGGGCAGTTGTCTTTGAGTGCCCCCGTTACGTCTTGCTTTGTGACTATATTGCATTTCTATATCAACAATTACTTTTTTCTAGATAGCTTTTAGCTCCCCCAGCTCAAGCATACGAAACAATTCAAACCAATTAGAATGGCTAAATGAGTTAAAAACAATTAATAGGACCAACTCTCCCCAATTGTCTCTACCCCTCCTATTTGATCTGGCAGGAGAGCCATGCTCTGGGTACCACTGGGTAAGAAGTGTTGGCCGGTGGGGCCCAGAAGGAGAACCTTTTCAGTGGTGGCACCAGCTCTTTGGAACACGATCCCCTCTGAGATTAGATTGGCCCCATCCCTGTCCGCCTTTTTTGAGGCCTTGAAAACTTGGTTTGTGCCCAAGTCTTGGGCCCTGCATGTGGGGTAGACCCCATCTCCTGCTGTGTGGATGATTGGTTGGATAATGTCCAGCTTCTATGTGTTTTATTTTTTATACTGTGTATTTTATGTATTTTATTTATTTTATTGTAAGCTGCCTAGGGTCACGTAAAAGTGAGATGGGCGGCTATATGAATCAAATGAATAAATAAGCTAAAAGCCTGAGCATACAGTTTGATGATCTCAAGGATTTTAAACCTGTTGTGTTAATTGGGAGTGTGTGCCAAAGCACAGCTGGAGTTACAACTTCCATCATTCCCAGCCAGTACAGTTGGCTTCCAGGAAGTTAACATGTTAAAAAAGGGTACTTTAGGGTGTCTTTCTACAGTGTTCTTGACTTTATAACCTTTCCTATCCATATAATAGGCATCAGGGAGGGGAAGAGGAGAGAAAATTAGAAAACATGCATTATGACATCACAATGCAAATTTTGTGACTTGGATACTTATGTTTGGCATTAGAACACAAGTACAAAAGGCCAGGGCTTGTATCATGACATTGTGATGCACAGTTACCATTTTTTTCATCGTGATATTTGGACCAGACACCTATGATCCATACAGATTCTATATTATTAAAGAAGAGATCACTGTTGTGAAAATGGCTGTAATTCATCTAGTTATGATAGAAGAAATTGTATGTGTATGTTTGAATAATATTTGAAAGGAAATATTACCACTTCTGCCTGGAATTATCAAGAATAGCAGAATCAAAGGCAGATTTGCACTAAGCCTTGGTTTGTTCTAACCCAAGGTGAGTCGAACGAGTAATTCTAAGATACTAATTATGCTTTACATATTACAATGACTTAGTTCATAAGTCAAAAGCAGACAAAGAAGTACAGGGCCTACCTAGATTTGTTGATATTCTTCTCTACTGACTTCCTCCAGACTTAGATGGGAATGACCAGCAATAAGGAATGAAGTATAAAGGTTCTGTACAGAAAGAAGATAAGGGACAACTGGCTTGGCATCATATTGATGTATACCAGATGTTGCTTATTTTCTGTTACCCAAGCTGTTTTCTTCATTGAAGTCATTCCAAACTAGCAGCAAATCTGTATTGCCCCATACTTCAATAGAAGAGCACATTTTGTTAAACACTCTTGATTTTGGATCAAGAAATAGGAGTGATTTGTATGCAGATGTTTTGTAAGCTCCTGTGGTTAGTAATAATGACAACAATAATTTCTGATGTGTGAACCTATTAAAACAAATAATGAAAAATTCAGTTTCCTTTCTCTTTAAGATTGAGAAACATAGAGTCTGGCAATTAATGTTCTAAAGGATATGTTGGCATTTATGAATGAGAAATGTTTTGTGGAATTATATTTTGTTAAAAAGCTGGCAGTAATGTTTCATGTATTTTCTGTGCCTGTATCTCCACTCATTATTTTCCTCCAAGCTGAAATCATTAATGTTCACTCTTTGAGTGTAGTCAGTCAGACAACTGTGAGTCCAACTAACAATATCATCTTGCCTCATTTTACCTTTTTATCAAGGAGAACATCACAACAAATTGCAAATTGAAGGCTTTGCTAAGGTCCAGGTACACTGTGTTTATGGCATTTTCCTGATCTACTAAGCTAGTATCTCTATCAAAGGAGCGGTGAAGTTACTCTGGTACAATTTGTTTATGACCAACCCACACTGACTCCTGTTAACAACAGCATGCCTATCCAAATTCTACCATACATGCTGCTTCATAATCTAGTCAAAGACTTTATCTGGTATAAACATCAAACTGACAGAGCTGCAGTTTCCCAGGACCTTCTTCCTCCCCAAGATGGGGATGACATTTGTTCCCCCTCCCTCCAGTCCTCTGGGATTTCATCAGTCCTCCTGAGATTTTCAAGATTACCCTGGGATGTAATCCATCTGGCCCTGCAGAATTCAACTCATTTAAATTAGTGAAGGTTTTTCTTACCCTCTCTTTGTCATCCTAAGCTGCAATTTCCTTGTTCTCACAGTGGCATAACAATGACCTAGTGCCAGCCCCACTGTGTATACCAGACCAGAAATCAATGCCATAGGAAAGCTGAAACTACTTGTATTAAGATTGGCTATAATAACAGAACCTTGAAAGTCTGTTTATATTGTACCTCCTTTCTTCCTTATACTGCAGTGAATTAGGGAGGGGTCTGCCTGCACTGCTTCCAAATGTTATCTCATTGTTCTGGACTTAAAAAATGTTTCAGACCCTTTTGCCTAAGTAATCACTCCTGCATGTTTCCATCAAGGTCATCTTCCTTATTCTCTACACCTAGACTGGACATGTAGTTCCTGCTTAAATATTAGGTGGAAGCTATGGCCAGGAGATCCTTTGACCAGCTTCAGCTGATGTACCAGTTATGGCCCTACCAGGACCAGGATGAGTCACACCTTAATCACCACTGAACTGGACTATTGTAACATGCTGTGTGTACGTCTGCCCTTAGACACCCAGAAGCTACAGCTTTTACAAAGCACAGCAGCTAAAATGTTGGTAGGTCAATCTCACCAGTGCAAAATAACACCCAATGCTAGTAGGATATTTCCAGGCCTGTCAGAGGGCTGTTCATCACCTCTAAAAACCTACACAGCACAGTACAGTTTAATCAGGCAATGTCTTGTCAGAATAGAGTTTGCCCATCTCTTTTGGTCCTTGTGAGAAGGCCTGCTGAGAGTCCTCTGACCTTTTAAGGTACATGGGATGTGGACAAGGTGAGAAGCCTTCTTGGTACCAGCTCTCCTTTTATGGAGGTCAAAACAGTCCCATTCTATCATGCCCTTGTGGGTGCCATTATGGTTTAATAGGAATTTGTTGTATTACTTGAGGGATTGTGTTACTCGAGGGATTGTTTTATTTGGATTTTTGTGTGTTTTTCTGTCTTTGTTTTGCTGTCCTTCAGGATTAGGGCAAGCTAGACATTCAGTAAGATGGTATAGATAAGATAAGATGGTAGACAGAGTCACCAATAAATGAAAACCTTCAAATACATCCCAAGGTTTTACAGTCAGCCTCTTGATTTGCAAGACTAACATATTATTTGTGTTTTATTTGCTAGATAGAAGATATCATTACAAGAATGCAGGATGACAAAACAGGTGGAGTGCCCATCCGCACCGTCAAGAGCTTTCTGTCGAAAATCCCTAGTGTTGTCACAGGTATGAATTTAATTAAAAGGTAACATATTTTTCGTCCAGATCCATTATGTGCTCAAACTGTGAAGGAAATTCACAACCTTCATCAACGGTTCTTTCCAATTTCAGCTTAATCGTTCTGTATTTTCCCCTCTTCATTCTCATGTAATTCTAGCATTAATGCTGATGCCTCAAGGATGTTAGGCCAGAAGTCAAGGGTTCCACTCAGCAAAATGAGCAGGAGGATTAGAAAACACAGTAGCCCGGTTTCACACATTTTAAAAGAAGTTAAGTATTTTATACATCACTATCTAAAAAACTTTGTCCCTACTGAAAGGTCAGTGAATATGGGACTAAAATACCCAGCTTCACTAATAAGCACATATTCTTTCAACTCCTGGGCTCTGAGCAAAACTTCAAGGAAACCGGCACAGGTAATTTGGAGGTAGAAAACAGCTTTCAGGTAATGTTTCAAACCAAAAATATTTTCAGCATAAAACAGCTTTTTCCCATCTTCTGAGAAGTGCTGTTCCAAAAAGATCTTGTTTTGAACTCAGAAAGCTTCTGAAATAGTCAGAACAGTCTTGAAGTGGTTCTAGTGAAGTCAAGTCAGCTATTTCCTACTCAAAAGAGTGTGTTTCAAAGTCAAAGCCTTTGCACACCATTGACAAGGAGGATTGGGAACTGGGGAAGCTGAGATAGTTTCCCAAGAAAGTAGTTTTTGCTTCAGAGTTATGGGCCTCTGAAGCTGAGTCCTGGCTGCTTCTTTGCAAAACAGGGGACATGATTTTCAACTGCAGAATGCTATATGTACATCACTCTCCCCTCTGCTGGCACAGTTTCCTTCTAGCTTCACCAACAGTCAGCATCGTTTGCTTTGTTTCTTTTACCCAGCAGTGCAGGTTTGAGCAATTTGATTATGTTGTAAACATAGATCTAGAAGTGGTATGGAGAAAAAAAAAATGCAGGTAGTGGATTTTCCCCCAGTGAGGAAAGGGTTAAGAATTTTTTCCCACAGGATTAATTGGCAATCTTGCCCTCCCACTTCTATTTTGCACAGTAAAATCAGTGACAGCTTGGAAGGCATGAAGATAATAGAAGTGGAATCTGTAGCTTTGCCCCAAGTACCTAAGAATGGCTCCAAAGTTTCAGAGAGTCAAAGGCCTGCCCCATCCTGTCCTGTGCTCTATTGGAACACCTGTCCTGGAACTTGTGTTCTCTGGTTTCATTGGGTGGCTTCCAGATGCATCCTTTTCATTAGGCAAGAGCTTATGAGAGAATGAATAATCTCAAGAAGTTGCCAAAACTGCAAAATCATGTTGCTGTAGTACAGGTAGTCCTCACTTAACGACTACAGTAGGGACCGTAAAATTGGTCTTTAAGCAGGGTGGTTGTTAAGCGAGTTACCACATGACTGGACCCAATTTTACAACCATTTTTATGATGGTCGTTAAGCAAAACATGGTCATTAAGTGAATCCAGCTTCTCCAATGGACTTTTTTTGCTGGAATTCGCTTAATGACGACATGGTTCATTTAATGGCTGCAGTGATTTGCTTAACAACCATCATAAAAAATTGCAAATTGCGATCATGTGACCACGGGGGGTGGTATGACAGTTTGCAATGGTCATTAAGTATGAGTACAGGTTGTAAAGCACTTTTTCCGAGGCCATCATAACTTCAAACCACTGCTAAATGAACAGTCATTAAGCAAGGACTACCTGTATCATAGAAGGTGATCTTACATGGGTACATTTGTGTCCAAGAGGAAGTTCTGGGCAAGAACACAGGTTCTAGTACAGCAAAGAAAGGAAGGCAAAGTGCAGTCTCCCATAAATCAAGGTAGAGTACAGAAGATAGGAGACGTTTCTTGTTTTTTGCAAAAATTCATATTCCATGCAGCACTCTGGATAGCTCCCTATCTACAGATACAAACAACTAGGATCCAATGTAGGGGCTAGGACCAGATCAAAGGCCTAAATAGGGCATGAAGGGTACCTAGTTCTATCTTTGCTGACAGCAGATTTTCTGGAGGTATAGGCTTTAATGGCTGTCAGAGGGTGTGAATGGATAAGAACAAAGCCAGTTAACATTTGTATACAGTGCTGTTTATTGCTATACAGGTAGTCAACTTACAATTATTTGTTTAATGACCATTCTAAGTTATGATAGTGCTGAAAAAAGTGACTTACAAGCAGTCCTAGCACTATGACCGTTGCAGTGTCCCCACGGTCACATGTTCAAAATTCAGGTGCTTGGCAACCAACATCCATTATATTTATTTATTTATTAATCAAATTTATATACCACCCATCTCTATAAGTGTATAATTGACTCTAGGCAGCTTACAAGTAAAAAAAAAAGCTATAAAAAATATTTTTAAAAATATACAAAGTTAAAAGATGGACAGAGATCCTCTAGCCACCAACCACCCCCAGTGCTGTGAACCCGCATTGGATCCCCATGCTAGTCAGCAGAGCCAGTGGGGGCCAATCTCACCTCAGGGGGACAAGACGTTCCACAGGGCAGGGGCAATGGCAGAAAAGGCTCTCCTCCTATACCCCACCAGTCGAAATTCTTTCGCTGACAGGGGACATAAAATGCCGTTCGTGCCAGACCAGGTGGGATGAGTCAGTATAATTGGGACGAGATGGTTCCTCAGGTGACCTGGGCCCATGCCATGAAGGGCTTTAAAGGTGTTTAAAACACCTTGAATTGGATCCAGAAGCAAACCTGCACCCAATGTAACTCAGACAGTAGAGATATTACATGTACAGCCCTAGAGGTGCCCATAACTGCCTGTACCACCGCATTCTGCACCAGCTGCAGCTTCTGGATACTTTTCAAGGGTAGCCCCATGTAGAGTGCATTGCAATAGTGCATGCATGAGATGACCAGGGCATGAGTGACTGAGAGAAGGGCTTCCCGATCCAGGTAAGGGTACAACTAGCACATAACACCGAGTTGAGCAAAGGCCCTCCTAGCAGAAGTCATGAGTCCAGGAGGATCTCCAGATTATGCACCAGGTCCGTCTGGGGCAGTGCAACCCCATCCAGAACCATAGATGGTAAGCCCCCAGATACAGAAGACCCCTGCACTCACAGCCACTCCATCTTACCAGGGTTCAGTTGAAGCCTGTTGTTCCCCATCCAGACCCCCACGGCCTCCAAGCACCATGAAAGAAATCCACAGCATCACTTAGTTCACCTGGGATAGAGATGTACAATTGAGTATTGTCTGCATACTGATGATACTTCATCCTGTGGTGACAGAGGATCTCACCCAGCAGCTTCATGTAGATGTTAAAAAGGAGCAGAGAGAGCACCAAGCCCTGTGGCACCCCACAAAGCACAACAAAACAAAACAAAACACAAAAAGACAAAACCCCACAAAACACAAAGCACCCCACAAAGCAAATTTACGGTGGTTGCAGTGTCCCAGGGTCACATGATTGCCATTTGCGACCTTCCCAGGGGACTTCCAACAAACAAAGTCAATGGGGGAAGCCGGATTCGCTTAACGACCATGTGATTTGCTTAATGACCGCGGCAAAAAGGTCGTAAAATTGGGTGTGACTCACATAATGGCCAGATTGCTTAGTGACAGAAGTTTTGGTCCCAATTGTGTTTGTAAGTTGAGGACTACCTATACAAGCTTAGTACAAAGCATATTCATAAGATTTTTAGTGAATTTCTGCATGTGTGTGTGTATATACACTGTGCATGTATATGTGTGTGTGTATATATTAGATTTATTGCTAATTAATAGATCTAATTATGAGTTGCATTTTTACTACTTCCTTTTGTAGGGCCAGTGTTTAGCTGCTAGTTTCTGCCTCCTCCCACACTTACTTATCTTAAGCACAGATTTACAAATGCTAACAACATCTGTCCTTAACACACTCTTGCCCAGTTTTCCAGCACCTGAATATTTGGAATCTGTTCTCCACTATCTAGAGTCCAGGGCTGCATTTTCCTTTTTGCTGGCTCTTTTTGCAGATTCCTTCTTTGGCTTCAGCTGCCACAGGCTCCTGGTTCTTCTCCCTGACTGTGGATCCTCTGGTTTCTGGCTCTCGCAGCCATTGCCTCCTCTGTTCCACATCTCTTCTAGTCACCTCTCTCTCCAACAGCATCTCTTGCCAAACCTAGAAGAAAATCCCCCTCCTTTTGAAATCTACATGCCAGTTTTCAAGCAATTCTAGGGAGCTTAACCTTTTTTTCCCCTTTTCTCTGCAACTGCTCACGTGGCCAAGCTGTGCCCTTGACAGTCAGACTACGACAGAGAAAAAACATTGACCTTTACAGTTGCGTGTAACATTTCTCTGTTCTAGGGCAGTTCATCCTACCTCAGTGGCAGGGAGGGGTCATACTATATTGGAGCTTCTGGGTTGAAATGCATTGTCTCAGAGGATGGCATTGCCACTTGTTCAGATTAGAAACCTGGTGAGGTGAACTGCCTTGAAACTGAATTCATAGCAAAGCAGGATCATCTGGGTTCAACGCTGAGGGCAATTACATCTTCCACTTTGCAGTGGGAGGAATTGATTCTAGTTGTGCCACTTATTTTTTGAGGATTCTAAAACCCATTGCCAGCTGAAGAAAGGGCTAAAAGTTAGTTGAACTACTTGTTTTAATTTGTGAAACACATTTAATAAGATCAGAAATAGCCCAAAGAACTTTTCAATTTGCATATTCTGCCTATTTTATATTGAGTACTTTCAGGCATCCAGAATTCTGGGAGAAGCCGGAAATGCCGATATGAAGATAACCTATGCATAGGTTGGTCATATTATCTGAGATCTGTATTTGATATTTTTCCTGTTACAAAATATGATTTATCAAAACAAAGAGGCGTATGCAGTCAATGCTTATTAAAGTTGACAGTGTACATAACGGGAATGAATTATGCAGATTAGATATATTTGCTTAAATGTGGCACATTGTTGCATGTTTATTTGTGGGCCTCACTTGTTCCCTTTATATTGTCAAATTAGGCTGTGCAGATAAATGTCTAAAGGACTTGCTGAGTGCTTCCCAAAAGCTAAAAGAAAATAGTACAATCTTTTTTGCATGCATTGAAGCTCCATAATTCATAACCTTTGTGGCCCAGCCAACCAAGCAAACATTTTAAGAAAAGCATGAAAGCTTAGCTTTTGTGCTTATCAGTACCACTGTAACCATAATGGTTCCTAATTCTGCTATAAGTGTAGTCTTTAAAAGTGAACAAAAATGTAGGTTGGCCTCTTCCAGTTTAGTGTTCTTCAGATATGATACTGACATCACTCCTTGCCATGTCACCTAACCTGGAATTTTTCATGCTGGTTGCTGGGAATGATTGGAATTGTAGTCCAGCTCCTTTAAAGGGCAGCTTGTTGGAGAAGGCACAAAAAGCATGATGATGTAATTTCAGGGTTCTCAGGAACTAATATCTGAAAATGTGCAGGTTAAAATTAAATATTCCTCCAGCTCAAATATAAAAGACATGTCAAGGTCACTATGTATATTTAGCCAAAAAAGCGGGGGGGGGGGGAGAGGGGGAGAGCACCTGATTTTCTTTCTTAACATTCATAGACTTGGCTAAGCATTCTAGTTCCTTAGGAGAAAATAAGATAAGTCCTGAACTGATTATACTTGTCTTTATAGAGAATCTAGCTTTCTGAAAACTGACCTGTTGCATTCATTAAAATAGTAGTTGGAATAGGACTTTTTTCAAGGCAACAAATATGCCATCTGAATCTCTCTATGATGTAGATTGCACCCCTGTTTATAAGGAAAGTATACTTTACAAATCACTGAAGAAATATCAGTGCTGACAGCCAATTTAACAAAACTTGTTAAGCAACAAATCTTCAAGCAGAGGCTGTGTAGTCTTCTGCTGCAAATGTTCTACTTCTGGATTTATTGCATTGAGCTTCAATAGCCTCTACTTCCTTCAGCTCTGTATAATTCTCTGATCACGTCTTGGATAGTCACCTATGGGGTAGAATTCCAAGTAGACCTGTTGATGCTAAAACAAAGCACTTCACTCAGGTGAATGTCCCACCAAGTTCAAAGGGCTCCTTCCATAAGATTGCTGCCTTGATGCAGATTGCATCTCCTTCAGATAAAATGACTGCGAAGAATCTGTTGTGCCTCTGAGTCTAAACTTATCTGTGAATAGCTATATATAGTGACAGAAAGGAAATGAGAAAGCAGGCAGCAATATCTCATCCAAGATTAGAGCTACTGCAGTAGTGAAGGAGATTCATGAAACCCTTGGTGTAGTAGAATTTCTAATCTTAATATGAGAAATGTAATGATGTGTATATGCGTGCATGTATGTGTGTGTGAATATATGTGTATGTGAATATATATGTCCATGTACATTGTATTTATGTTTGCATTATAAAGGCATGTGTGTGAATACATAAAAACAGCTTTGCATATCCTGGCTTTTTTTTTTTTTCCTGCACTCAGTCGTTACCGACTCTGCAGTGACTGCTTGGACGAGTCCTTTGCAGTTTTCAAGGCAAGGTGTTTCGGAAGTGGTTTGCCAGAGCCTCCTTCCTAGAGCAGAGCCCAGCTGGCGAGCGCAGGAGGCAGGGTTTCTGTTGCTTCATGCCCTTTTTGGGCGCACGCGGTTTTTCGCGCTTACCAGCAACTGCTCCCGACTCCTTTTTGCAAGGCGCCGCCAGCATTTTTCCTCCCACTGGAGTGAGAGTACCCATTTATCTACTCACGTGAGTTTTCGAACTGTTGGGTTTACAGGAACTGGGGAGGAAACAGGAGCTCACCCTGCTAACGCGAAGGCTGGACTCGAACCGCTGAAGCGTCGACCATTTCTGGCCAGCAACTTTCAGCGTCATTAAGCCGCTGCACCACCCATATGGAGGCAGGAGACCACAGCTTGCCAAAAGTTATTATTATCCTAGTTTATGAAGCCACAGATGCATGAGAAGAATAAGATAGAATATACTGTTCATGAACAGGTCAATAAGCCATGGCTTGTTACCCCAGGATCACTCTCTCAGAAATGGGTTGGTGGGGGCTTCCACGTGAAGACCTATGGCAGGCTAGACTTCCCTGCACGTGTTTCTGCAAGTGGGGACAGCACCGCAGCGAAGATTGCCAGCTAGGTGGCAAGTTCTGGCTGATGAAATTCTCTCCAAAGAAGGAGAAATCGAGAGATTGTGCACTTGTGTTCTGGATAGTTGCTCCTCGCAAGGAGACTGCAGGAATTGAGTTTCTTGCAGTCGATCATGGGTTGAGTGGTTTGGGAGCCGAGGGATTACCTTCATGCTCAAAACCGCTGTGCAGCCTTTACGGACACTTGACCTGCAAAGGCCTCACTTTCGGAGATAATTAATTTACAACTTAAGAGAGATCTTCCAACTGGCAGGAAAGAATAAAGATACTTGGTGAGTTGCTTTCTCTTTAGAATTAAGAAGAGAAAAAAATATTATCTTAAAGGATTTTGACTTAAAAGCAAAAAGCTTAACAATATTGTGATTTTAAAAAGTTTTAAATGGATAAAGGGGACAGTAATTTTAGAAAACAAAAGAATATTTTTTTTCTTTCATGAAAGTGCCTTTGAAAATAGTAAAATTAACTAGAAAAACAGACTGGACCTTTGTGGGAATGCTGATTGTTTATTATTAAGAAAAGTAGATAATTGGTGGATTTTGCAAAATAAGAAGAGAAGGGTAATATGAGCCAGACTGCGTGACTGTGGCTAGGGAGAGCTCATTGGGACTAAAGTGTTAAAGACAGTGAAAAGCAAAACAGGAAAAAAAGAAGGAGGAGGAGGAGATTGCTTTTTACTTTTGCCCTAGTAATTGACATACTTTCACTTTGGGGCCATAAATATTACAATGGCAATCACAAAAAAAAGCAGCAAAAATAGGAGAAGGAAGGAGAGATTCTTCTATACTTCTTTTATAATTTACAGATAAGGGCATCACACCAGATTTATAGCACAAAATGTTTGAGGAATTTGGCAAGAGGAAAAGTGAAACAGTTGCCAATAGTTTGGATGCTTTTAAAAAAGAAATGGAAGAAGGATTTGCAGGGATAAAAAAAGCACATGAAAGAAGAAGTTAAGAAGATTGAAGAATCTGTAGGACAATTGACTGGAGATGTAAAACAAATTAATGGCAAATTGGAAGTTTTGGAAAGTAAGACAGAAGTTATAAACAGAAAGATGGAGAAAGTTTTGGATAACTTGGCATTACTAGAACTGAGAGAAAAAGAATTTTGTTTAAGATTTAAAGCAATTCCAGAAGACCATGGGAAAGATATCAAAGAAAAGTTTGTTAAGTCCCTGCCTAACTTTTTGTATTGGGATGAAGATGACACAGAGGCAGAGATTAATAAAGTTTATAGGATTAATACACAATTTGCAAAATTAAGAAATGTTCCAAAGGATGTCCTTGTGCACTTTGTCAGGAAGAAGACTAGGGATCAAATTGGGCAGCAGCATTTTAATACTAGATTGAGAATTGATAATACAGATGTAATTGTACTTAAGGAAATTCCAATTATAATACTGTGCAAGAGAAAAGAGTATTTTTTTTTTCTGACAGACAAGCTCAAGCAGAAAAAGACTCCATTTAGAGGGGATAAGATGGAAGGGGTGATTTTTACTTTTAAACAGCAGAGATTCAGACTGAACTCTCTGCAGAAAGCAAAAGACTTTCTGAGAAAATTCAAAGAAGAATTGGAGGAAATGCATGGAAGTGACAATGACAGATGTGATATCACAACAGATACAACAGGACACTGAAGATGCTACCATGTGGGGCACTACAGGTATTGATTTTTCAATGAGAGAGATAAAAATAAAGATGAATTATGCAAAACAAAGACATTTTGAATCTGCAAATAAACCGGGGAAATGGTTGGCATGTAAGTTGCAAAAAGAAAAGAAAGTGATACTAAAGTTACAAGAAGAAAATACTGTAATAACAGATAATGCAAATGTGTGAAAAGTGTTTTACCAATATTATTCTACTTTATATAAAGGTCAAGAAATTTCCTTGGAAAAAGTGGATGAATATTTACATAAACAGAATTTACTGAAGATTACAGAGAATCAGAGACAAATTTTGAATGGACAATAAGCCAAGTTTGTGAAGCTATTAAAAAGACTAAAACAGGAAAGGCACCTGGTCCAGATGGTTTGCCAGCCTCTTATTATAAATGTTTTGAGGATGAACTTTTACAACCTTTGCAACAAATGATGAGTATTATTTTACAGAATGGAAAGATTCCTGATAGATGGAAAGAGGCCAATATAGCATTAATACCTAAAGAAGACAACTAATTCTACTTTATTGTAAGGCTACATTAACAGAAACTTGCAAGTCTGAAAGTACAAATCTCCTGCTGTCTCTTTTTACTGCCTGAAAGTTAGGGAGGATCCTTTCTAATTTTCTTTGTCTGCCCATTACTCAGTTGTGGGCTCCTCCCCCTTTTGTCTGATCATTCCCTAGGCAGCATCTCTTCCCCCCATCTTCCAGGGTCATTCTCACATTCCATTACATGAATAGAGATATCAGACAAGATGAGAGCATCATGGGAGTAAAGATTAAAAAAGAAACTTATAAGTTAAGGGCATTTGCTGATGCTGGTGGTAGTTTTGTAGGATCCATCAGAGGGAGTAGAAGCATTAATGGGAAAATTAAAGGACTTTGGTATGCTAGCAGGTTTTAAGATTAATAATCAGAAGAAGAAGATGTTAACAAAAAATACGAAAATAGAAGATCAAATAGAACTGATGGAGAAAACTGGTTTTAAGATTGAGAAAACAATAAAATACTTGGGTATTATGACAAATATGAATTGAATGTTATTTCAAAATAATTATGTTAAGATATGGAATGAAATTTAGAAGGACATGTTAAGTTGGGAGAAATTAAAACTGACACTGTTGGGGTGTATGTCTGTGACAAAAATGAATGTTTTGCCAAGAATGATGTTTTTGTTTCAGACAATACCTGTTTTGACAATTGATGTACCATTCAAGCAATGGCAAAAGGATATATCTAAATTTGTATGGAAAAAGAAAAAACCATGATTTAAATACAAAGTGTTACAAGATACAAAGGAAAGAGAAGGATTGGGTTTACCAGATTTGAAATTGTATTTTGCAGCTTGCTGTTTAGTTTGGATGAAAAAATGGGTATTGCTGAGAAACAAAAGACTTTTAGAGTTGAAGCGCATGACCTGAGGTTTGGATGGCATGGATATTTATGGTACGATAAAGTTGAAGTTAATGGATTTTAAAAACCACTTTATTCGATGTGCCATATTGAGAATATGGAATAGGTATAAACCTAAGCTGTGCCTGAAAACACCTCTGTGGATCTCAACACAAGAAGCATTTTACAAAAGAGAAACAACAGGCAAAGACAAATGGTTAAGGTACCAGAAATATTGGAGAATCGTCAAGGGGAATATAAAATTAAATCAAGAGAACAAGTAATGGCAGAAGGCTATAGCTGTCAATGGTTTTCCCATTTACAGTTATCAGAAAGATTTAAAATTAATAAAAAGACTTATGATATAGAGCAAAGTAAGACAAATTTGAAGTGCAATTGTGTACCGATGAACATTTAATTGTTAAAATGTGTGTGTGTGTGTGTGTGTGATCAAAAGGATTGAAATTTACATTATGTTGTGATCTTAAAGAGAATTTTTATAAAATAATGTATCATTGGTACATGATGCCAGAGAAATTATCTAGAATGTATAAAGGCATTCCAAATGCATGTTGGAAATGTGAACAACAAGAAGGGATATTCTATCATGCTTGCTGGACATACAAAAACAAAAAACAAAAATGGATTCAAATGCACACATTAATAGAGAGGATTTAAAAAATTAATATTCAATTGAAGCATAACTTTTCCTTTTAGGACTAATGGATACATAGTTAGAAAAGTATCATGAAAGATTATTTCAATATATAATTATTGCAGTGAGATTATGATATGCACAAAGATAGAAAGATTTGGCACTACTCACCATGGAGGAATGGTTGGTAAAATTGACAGAATTTGCTGAGATGGGCAAACTGACTTCTTTGATTAGAGAAAGGTCATTATTGACATTCATCAATAACTGGAAACAGCTTATGGACTTTTTGCTGAAAAAAGAAAATGGTTTTGTGACTTATGGTTTTGATGATTAGAAAGAATAGGTTATAGAAAGAAGGTAATTATGATGTAATCTTAGAGAGAGAGGTTTGATTAGAATCGTATGTATAACTGCCGAGAGGAAGAGCAGAAGCCATTTCTTTATATTTCTTTTCATG
The DNA here is from genome assembly GCF_059951505.1 of Python bivittatus. NCBI lineage: Eukaryota > Metazoa > Chordata > Lepidosauria > Squamata > Pythonidae > Python > Python bivittatus. Next base: position 27,964,222 of record NW_028277075.1, on the reverse strand, counting down.
TTTTGAGTTCTTTTATTTTCTTTCTCTTTTTTTCTATCTCCTTTTTTCTTTGTTTCTTTTTTCCTTTCCTTTTTTTTTCTCTTTCACATTTACTGTATCTCTTTCTTTGAATGTATTTCTTATGATATATGTAAAAACTTTTAATAAAAACTATTTTTTTTTAAAAAAAAGAAATGGGATGGTGGGTTCATGTTGACCTGAGATTTAAATTAGGACTTCTTGTCTGGCATTCTTTACCAAAGCACTTGATCTGAAATAAAAGCAGCCCTCAATTCTTAGCTGCCTGTTGTAGCTAATGAAATTTATAGAATAAGTTCTTTAGGCAGATGTTTCTATCTGCTAAGTAAATTGGTTTTTAATTAAAGGCTGTTTATTCCCTTTTCTCATTCTTAATTAGGTGAGCAATTTTGTTGGTTGTTGCAATATTCATTGATACTGATCCCTAACATTTATCCAGTGAATGATTGTCCAGTTGCCCCGTCTTTTTACTTTTTCTGTACATTTTTCTCTGTCCATATTCATGTAAAATTTAGTATGAGATCTAGAGGAGATCTACGATTGAGTATAGCATATTAAACATCCTGTCTTTATATTGTTCTTTAATAGTGGTGGATTTACAGAATGTATGTATTTAGATAAATAGCAGGCAGATTCATTAGGAATAGCTGTATAATCTAGTAACAAAACACAGGGCTAGCTGTACAGTTGGTAATCTTGTGAAGAGTTCGCCTCTCCCTGGCATGCATAACAACTTACACAATGCTCTACTCACATTATTTTGGATGACTTTCTTTCCTTGCCAGTAATAGCTGTGGAACAGAAGCAGGAAAACATACAGCATGATGACATCAAATAATTGGGTCAATTTTGCAATTTTTTTGGACTGCTAGGAAGTCAAATTTAGTAAGACGATGCCATTTTCAAGGGCAACTTTGTTGTGTGTTTATTTTTTTTAATATACAATAGGCCTTTCTAAATTTCTTTTTCTAAAAAATATGTCAGTTTTCAGTTCTTACTGGGGTCAGAGGTTATTTTTTTCTTTATGGTATTGACATACATGAGCATATGTTACTGACCCCTGATATGTTACTGACAGAACCTAGCATTCTATCTGAGTTTAACAGAATATTTTACTTGAAATAGATAAATATAACTTCACTGTAGGAAATTATAAAGTATAGTGAGGTTTTTTTCCCCATTTAGAATTCCACCTGAAAACAGGCTGTAGCTGAGACACATAAAATGCTGTTGCTGCCCTGGAGCAAACTATTCCAGTATTTCTGAAAATGAAGTTTATTAAGTACTATGTTGGGATCATGCAGTCACAGCAGAGAGGTAGCACCTAGCAACCTTGGCTGATTTCAGAAAATGCTGAGCAAGATCAGATCTGGTTAGTGCTTTAGTTGGAGGAAATCACACATCTTTTAGACTGAGAACATCCTGGAAGAAGGCAGGGGCAAAGCACTTCCATATTGTTGCCAAGAAAGCAACGTGGATGTGTCCTTGCAGTCAACAGAGGCAAGCTTGACCCACCAGAATCTTTCCTTTGCCTGTGGTCATGCCAACATCTGTTTTGAAGAGCAGGTGGAAAAAAAAAATACTGTTTTGTAGCCCTTGCCTTCTCCTGTTTCTAGTTCTCTACACGACCCCTAGTCCCCCATATGTTTCTACTTTCATAATATATGTATTTAATAGCCCTCATGTAACTATTCTAGTGGCAAGCTCCTCCAATATAACTGTGTATTCAAAAAAGTACTAATTCCTCAAGCACAAGGGTATGTAGCAGCAGAGGCAATTGAACGTGGATCTAATACTAGTTTTTGAAATAATAGCATTTCAACCTCAATCTGAAATAAAATATGCCAAAGATGCAAAAATGTCTTGAATTAACTGGAATATGTCTGCATAATTTTTTTTTAAATCTCCAAAAAACATTTTAGCATGTATTTTTCTTTATTTCAAGACAACAGCCAAAATATTGGCATCTCAACTGAAATGAAGCTCTGAATTTGTTGGAAGCTTTGCCACCATTTCACTGAAATGGAGTATCTAACAGGATTTGGGATTATGTTCCTTAGTATGGTGTATGCAGGCAAAGTGATTTTCTTATATAATATGAAGCAATGAGTGGATCAGCGAAGTTAAATTATAGCTCCAACCCGCAATCTTTGAGAATTTTTGAGAGTTTGAGAAAAAATAATCAGAATTCTATATCTTTCCTATTTCAAGGCCACCGACATGGATTGTAATTCTTGCCCAAGTGGATGGTAACCAATCTCACCTCAGTCCTATTTTCAGCCCCATCTATCCCAGTTCAAATTACAGTATGGTAAACTGGGCAAAGAGAAGATATAAAGCAGAAGTATGGAATCGGTGAGCCTCCAGCTGTTTCTGGGCTACAGTCCTCATTGCCTCTGATACTGATAATTCTATTTATATCTCAGCTTTTCCTCAAATTCTCATGAAACCTTAAATTATTTTTGTAATATGTGATCAGCTGGGTAAAGATTAATAAACAACTGCTAAATCTACATAAGGGTGCTATGATTGAAGTGGGCAGTTCTTCAACTTGAGAGTTAATGAGTAGCTGCCTGGGGATGAAATGTTATTTCCTAAAATGAATGGGCAGGAACAGTGTTCTACATTTCTGTCTAGTGCTAATTCCCTTAGTAATAGGAGTATTGTCTTAGTCTTTATGCTTCTATTGCTTGTTTTAAGAAGGTAGGTTGGATGATTCCCTAAAACTAAGCCTTTTATGAAATCTCTCGGAGTCAAACTCAACTCGAAGAGCCCTTCACTTTTAATGGGACTCCTTATGACAGTTTAGATCCTATAGTTGGTCCAAAGTTTAGCAGCCAGAATTTCAGCAATCACAAGCTAATCTTACCTGTGGTTTACAGAACTGTGTTAGCTTCAGACCTTGGCTAAAATTAACCACAGATTAAGATTTCAGTGGGATGCTGACTGTGGTTAATCAGAAAGGACAATGAATGCATCTCCTGATTGGAGAGGGGGCCTATGAGAGGATATCTGGCTACATGAGAGAGCCAGGCCTTTCAGATAATTTCTGACACTTGTAGCCTTCTTTTGGCACAGTTTTAGCCAAGGTCTGAAGCTAACACACTTCTGTAAACCACAGGTAAGATTAGCTTGTAATTGCTGAAATTCTGACTGCGTAAACACCGGGAATCACAAGGGTACAAGGTGGGAAGAATAGGCTTTTCAAAGCAGGATGCAGGACAGTTCAGGGCAGCTGCCCTTCACCGTGGCTGTTGCTGTGCATCCCTCTCTCTCTCTCTCTCTCTCTCATTGCTAAGAAGTGCCTTAAAGCTAGGTGACAGTGAAGTTATTGCTAATTTGCTGGAGTATTAGATTTATTATAGAAGGATATTTAAAACCTATGTTAGGGCATACACAATGATTTTGTAGTGTTTCCCAGCTGAAAAATGGTAGAAACTGGCAGTGCTGACATTGGGCAATTGTGCCACTAAAATTTGATATTGCAGTTGGACAGGGAGTGTCCACAGATTGCAAAAGAAGGAGGTTCAGTAGCCTATGAAATCCTATTGTAATTGCACTGTTTATTGTCCTTATGTGAATTTGAAAACATCTTCTGGGTATGTATTTGAAAATGTCAATTTATGCATGTTAAAAGGAAAGGAGGTGATGCTTTAAAAATATTTCACAAGTTGCAGTGCAAATCCAACAATTTTGTTTCATTTAGCAGAGTGTTTTTTTGGAAATGGAGACTAAACAACCTGCTGTTCAAATAATAAAGTAACAGAAAACCAGAAATGTATTAAATAAACACATCTTTAAACAGAAGACAAGTTATTACAGAGGGAGTTCTTGTTCTGTAAGAGAGGTTGGCCAGCAGGGAGCTTAACAAACCTAAGTTCTTGATAGCTGCTGATTAAAACAAAATTAGCAATTAGGATTTTAGCGGTTTTCACCAAAGAAATGAATAATCTTAACAAAGCAATTTATATGTAGCTTTTCTGAACCATTCCTGAAAAGTTAATTACCATTAAACTGTTGGCTTTTGAAAAAAATTATATTTATGGCCTAATCACTACAGTTACTGATCAAGTAAGGCAGATTAAAGGATTTCCTAAAAAGCAACTCTATCTACATGCATTTTTTTATAATTAAATGAAACCATCCCACACATTTGGAAGAGAATCCACTTAAAATTCTTAAATGGGGCTCCCTTCTACCCTGGAAAAGAAAATGCTGCCATGTGCTTCCTTGTGTCCCCTAACAAAACTGTGAATTAGATTTCTCCCCTCTTCCCCTGTCACAGAGAATACTGCACCACAGTACTGCATAGTAAATCTGGGTTTCTTAAAGGCCCCTGTGGATTTAGCAAAACAACCAAACTGATCCAAGGATACAAATCCGGTAACATTCTGCAATCTTGTTATAAACTGTGTCCTCATCAATCTCTTCCCCCCCAAGACATTGTACTGTATTCTAATGTGTTATTGTATTAACCAGGTTTCCTACATTGTTGCCCTCCAGATATGTTGTGTGACGATACCATCACTTTCATAGTTCTCATCCACCATGGCTGCTTAAAGCTGGTTGTGACTGAAGTGGCACATAAGGTAGAGGGTGTGTGTGTGCATGTGTGTGTGCGCGTGTAAATAAAAAATGATAGCTGCCTGTGAGTTGTAGGCATTATCGTTCCATGTATTTGGAGAGCATCATGTTAGCAAAGGCTGATATTGAGGGGCAGTTTGTTCCAAAATAAAGTAAATTCGGTGGCTACTTTCAGATGGACTTTTAAGCTGCAGTGGGTTCATTACAGTAATTTCATTCAGGTCATTCTTTTATTGGCATCTCAGATTGTGTCTCTCTTTCTTCTCTCTCTTGCTCTGAGGTACAGAAAATCTGTTTAGGCAGAAAACCGCCCAAAGATGTGGATATTCCTTAGCACTTAGTTCTCATAGGCTTGAGGTAGGGCCTTCAGTATCAGCACTGGTGTTCATGTGACCCACCATTCTCCTGACACGAGGACCCCTGCTATGAGCCAGTGCACAAATATACTGCTGTAGGCTTTCATGGCCAGTATCTGTTGGGCAGTGTTGAGCTTCAGGGTTTAGTGATCTGTACCAATAGAGGTGAATATCTTGAGAACAGATTTCCTGATATTTGATTGGCAACTGTGGATGGCATCTTCAGAGGCAAAGTGGTCTGCTGTGCAGACCACCAGCAACCGAGCAGGGACTGACTGGGCTCCTGTCTTTATAACCAGGTGACCTGACTTCTGATTTTATTTTATTTATTGGATTTCTCCCCCGCCCATCTCCCCCACAATAGGGGACTCTGGGCGACTTACAAAAACCATTAAAACTATAACTATATCTAAAACACATAAAACATCCAAAATTTAAAACAATACTAAAAAAAGGAAGATCCAAGAAGATGGAAAATCAGGCTGCGGAGAGCTGGCCACTATGGGGCTAGCCATCCCCCTGCTTGAAGTATTCCCTCCCCACCCCAGGCCAAGTGGCAGAACCAAGTCTTCAAGGCCCTTCGGAAGGCCAGGAGTGAGGGGGCAGAATGTTCCAAAGAGCGGGGGCTACCGCAGAGAAGGCCCGCCTTCTGGACCCCGCTAGATGGAATTCTTTTACTGAGGCGGTCCGAAGCATGACCTCTCTGTGCAATCGGGTGGGACGGGTTGAAGACATAGGGGAGAGCCGGTCCCTTAGGTAACCTGGCCCCATGCCATGTAGGGCTTTAAAGGTAATAACCAACACCTTGAATTGGACCCGGAAGCAAACTGGTACCCAATGCAGCTCACAGAGCAACGATGTTACATGGGCCCTTCTTGGGGCTCCAAAAATAGCCGGCGCAGCCGCATTCTGGACCAGCTATAGCTTCCAGATAGTCTTCAAGGGTAGCCCCACCTAGAGCGCATTGCAGTAGTCTATCTGGGAGATAACAAAGGCATGAGTGACTGTTTGAAGGGCATCCCGATCCAGGAAAGGGGGTACCTGATGCACAACCCGAAGCTGTGCAAAGGCCCTCCCAGCCACGGCTGCCACCTGCTCTTCAAGCAGGAGCCGTGAATCTAGGAGGACCCCCAGATTATGCACTGGGGTGTCTGGGGTAGTGTCACCCCATCGAGCACCAAAGATGACAAAGTCCTGGATACAGAGGAGCCATTAACCCACAGCCACTCCGTCTTACCAGGGTTCAGCCGAAGCCTGTTGTTCCCCATCCAGACCCTTACAGCCTCCAGACATCGAGAAAGGGCAGTCACGGCATCACTTGCTTCACCTGGGATGGAGATGTATAACTGTGTATCATCAGCATACTGATGATACCTCATCCTATGGTGGCGGATGATCTCACCCAGCGGTTTCATGTAGATATTGAAAAGGAGCGGAGAGAGAACCGAACCCTGCGGCACCCCACAAAGGAGGGGCCGAGGATGGGACCTCTCGCCCCCTATCAACACCAATTGGGATCGGCCCTGAAGAAAGGAGGTGAACCAGCACAAGACTGTGCCGCCCACCCCCAACTCCCTGAGCCGTCCCAGCAGGATACCGTGGTCGACGGTATCGAAAGCCACTGAGAGATCAAGGAGAGCAAGGATGGTCACACTTCCACCATCCCGCTCCCCCCAGAGATCATCCATAAGCACGACCAATGCCATTTCCATCCCATAACCGGGCCTGAAACCTGACTGAAAAGGGTCCAGATAATCCGTTTCCTCCAGAACCTTTTGGAGCTGTGAAGCCACCACTTTCTCAACCACCTTCCCCAAAAAGGGGAGGTGGGAGACTGGGTGAAAATTGTCCAGTATGGTAGGATCCAGGGAGGGTTTCTTGAGGAGGGGGTGCACCAACGCCTCCTTAAAAGCAGCTGGAAACACTCCCTCCTGCAAGGATGTAGTAAGCATCGCCTGGATCCAACCACATGTCACTTCCTGAGCTGCTTTCACCAGCCAGGAGGGGCATGGGTCAAGATGGCAAGTGGTGGCCTTCACAGTCCCTAGGACCCTGTCCACTTCCTCAGGAGCAACAGGATCAAACTGTTCCCAGATAACTGGATAAGAACGGTCCCCTGGTATCTCCCCAGACCCTGCCCCATGCTCAGAGTCTAACTTGGAATGAATCCGAGCGACTTTGTCCTGCAGATGCTCTGAAAATTCCTCCGCACAGCCCTGCAAATGAACCCCCACATCCCCCTTGCCAAGGAGGGACCTAGTGATCCTAAACAGGGCCGCCGGGTGGCATTCTGTAGACGTGATAAGGCAGAGAAGTATAGGTGCTTCCCCACCCTTATTGCCACAATGTAGGCCTTAACAGCGGCTCTAACCTGTGTTCGGTTGGATTCAGTCTTTGTTTTTCTCCAGCGGCGCTCTAGACGTCTCTTAACCCTCTTCAGCACCCTCAACTCCTCTGTAAACCACGGGGAGTGTCGGGATGATGTGGCAAGAGAGGTCGCATAGGCGCGATCCTGTCCAAGGCCCCAGCCGCCTTCCTATTCCAAGCAGCAGCCAAGGCCTCCGCTGGACCATGCAGCAGGTCCATGGGAATATCCCCCAGCTCCCTCTGAAACCCTGACGGGTCCATCAGGCGCTGGGGGCGGACCAATCGCATGGGTCCTGCCTCCCTGTGGAGGGGGGTGGAATAGGAGAAACTCAGGGTCATCAGGATGTGATCTGACCATGACAGCGCAGAAAGCTGTAAATCTCCCCTCAGATCACTTTGCCATTGCTCTGACAAGAAAACCAAATCTGGCATGTGGCCACTGTCTTGGGTTGGGTCCCTCACCATTTGCGATAGGCCCATGGCTGCCATGTTAGCCATGAACTCCTGAGCCATGTCTGAGGACCGCCCCAGGGATGGCAGGTTGAAGTCCCCCAGAACCATAAGCCTGGGGAATTCCACTGCCAGCCCCGCAATGGCCTCCAGCAGCCCAGGCAGGGAGGCTGCCGTGCAGCAGGGAAGCTGGTACAATAGCAGAACTCCCAACTGTTCGCAGGAACCCAACCTAATGAACAGTGTCTCACAGCCAGAAACTTGTGGAGCAATGCCCCTGAAGGCCACTAGAGATTCCTGGATCACAATAGCCAATCCTCGTCCCCTGCCCTGGCATCTCGGCTGGTGCCACACCATGAACCCAGCTAGGCACATTTCCGAGAGGGGCACCCCCCATCCTCGGGGCCCAGCCAGGTCTCGGTAATGCATGCCAGGTCAGCCCCCTCCTCAGTGATCAAGTCACATATGAGGGGGGCCTTGTTAACCGATCTGGCATTAAGCAGCAGCAGCCAAAAGCCTACGAACCTGCTGACCAGGAGCTGGGAATGAGCCAGGAGAGCCGGAACATGCCACCGGTGAGACATACCGGGGGCGTCTTCTCTGAAGATGGCCCGCCCTCCAGCTCCCACCATAATGTCCCCTGCCCATCACCACCTCGATGGTGTAGCTCACCGCATAGCCCCCGGGGGTTCTGGGCCCAAATACCTCCCTAACTGGACCTCCCGGGCCCCCAATCCGAGGCAAGGGCCCCTCCTTTCAACCAGTTATCCTCATTCACACCCAAATGTTCACCGGTTTAGCCAAGCTGGTTTCCGATTGGTGCATGTTGGTGAGGGCTGGTCTCTCACCAACAGCTTCAACAAGAAAGAAGAAAGTCTGAAAGTTAACAAAGGCTGGTTACCTGCCCTGTGCCACACCAAGATCCTGCCCCAAAGCAGGACTAAACAGGAATCAGCTCCCCAAAATGGGCAAATAAGAAACTTGCCTGGACAAGGACCCAATCAAGACTCAGCTGCTCAGACTAACCAACCAGAATCTAGCACCAACCAATAACCAATCAAAATTCAGCTCTCCAAAAATGACCAATCAGAAGCTGACATGAATGAAGGACCAATCAGCAACCAACACACCAAAATGACCAATCAGGATCAGGCACAAAGAAAGAAGCAGAGACAAAATTCCAAAATGCAGTTCTCTTTCAGTTCTCCCTACCTTTCAAAGTAATAAAGAATGCTTTCCCATATATATTCCGAGCTAATAAATCTACTTGTAAAGAAGTATTATACTTCTTTATATATCTGTATATATACATTTACATTCCTACATGATATGAAGAAGCTGAGGATCTTTTAGCAGGTAACGTTTGAATCTTAACTCTCTAAGCATAATACAGTTGATTTTTCTTAAATGATTTCATAAATTCTGTTGCTCAAGATTTCATAGCACCTAACAGCTTTTTCCATTATTAGAAAATAAGGACACCTTTCACTATTTCAGAGTACAGAAATACCTATAGCTGGTCTTTGTTTAGCAACCACAATTGGGACTAGCAATTTGGTCATTAAGTGAAATGTATGCTAAGAAAAACTCTGACTGTGCTTATGATCTTACTTCATCTTTCCTTTGCGTTACAGACCTATGAAGGTCATAAACACGAGGATTGGTCGTAAAGTTACTTTTTTGTCACCGTCATAACTTCAAATGGTTGCTAAAAAAGGCAGTTGCTAAACAAGGATACCTGTATATGATAGGAAGACTCAGTGAGAGGTGTGTTGACAGAGGAATGTTTGGAATTTGGGGATCTTTAGGTAAAAGGCTAAATAAAAAGATATTGCCCATTAAAGTGCAAAATACCTCTTACACCTGTTGAGAAGTGCTGTTTTTTTAGGAGGAGTGAATAGGGAAGGAATGGGAAAAGCACCTTGAGAGAGAGAAGTCAAACAAAATCCAAGTATATCCTATCATAATTTGCCTCTTCATTTGGACAGGATACTTAGGATTTATTTGCAATAAAACATTATAGGAAATGTGCTCCTCCAGCCACCCACCTTCCTGCAAATGCTGGAAAAGGAACAGTGTATTGCAAAGGATGTTTCATGTCTAAAGACAATCTATGCTTTTTATGCTTTCTATATTTATTTGGGTAGAAGCTGCATATCTTTAGTCTTTATGTATCTGCTTGAATAGCATCGCGTTAAGATCACAGGGGTAAGCACATCCAGAATGCAAGCAGTAGTTTTAAGCAACTCTGTAAGCACCAGAGCATTTAAAATGCACTCATCTTACAAATAAAGACTAGTACTGAAAGCTTGCCCTTGGAAATAACAACACAATAACTGTTTGCAAACGTTGTTGTTAGGTAAAATGGTGAAAGAGAGTTCTTGCCAGCAAGAAACAACATTACCTCTCCTTTGTGCCCTAGCTGTACTAATAATTGATGTTCACTGGGATTCTAATATATCACTGTAAGAAGGTTAAGTCTGTAAATAAGCCATAGAGAAAGAACAAAGCATGCTTTGATTAAGAATCACTTGTGTGTGATATGGTGCAGGGAGACTATCTTTTGAGTTTTATCAGTCATCTCTGAGTGAAGTCCTTAGAAAAGAAAAGAGAGATTTTCTGCTCTTTCATCTTCTTCCAATTGTGAAGCTGTTATAGTTACTTTTTCTCAAAGAGGATAAAAAAGAAAAGGGTCAGCTCATCTCTTGTCCAGAACTGCATGGAAGGCAATGTGATCACTTAATGATATCCCCAGGGAATGTCAAGACATTCTGCATAATTGCCAAAGAAGGATGTCTCTCACATTTTCCTTTCCAGGATATTTTCCAAATACTTATATGTAGCATATTATGCAGTTCTGAGGACCTCAAAGGAGGATTTCCCACAGATGTTTGGTAAACAGCAGAAAGCTTTCAAATTAGTTGGGTGCTTGAGTGTGCATATACAAAAGTATCTGACTAGATATAGTGCTGGGGCTTATGTTAATGTAATTATAAAAGGATTTATCAGCACAAGTTTGAATTGTGCCTCGACTGATGTGTTGCTAAACTGTGAGATTTGTATATTAACACAAGGGCATATTGCCAAAATCTTCATACTGTGCTATTGTGTCTTTTGGTAACATATATGGACAGCGTAAATCAGCAGGGTGTTTTGAGAACCTGTGACAGTGGTGAAGCAGTTCTGTATTTCAGGGAAGAAGATTCAAGCATTTGATCTATAGCTGCTCAACGTAAACATGGACTGAGCCTTACTTTCTGTTAATCCAAGATGCGTAGAACTCAAGTTGGATCCTATCAGAAAAGAATAAATGCTTTTCTCCAGTGGTTCAACAAGATGAGTGCATATCCCATACTGAAGTGAATCATAATGAAGGCTGATTTTCAGTGATTATATTCCTAGCATTTTAATAACAGAAATCCAAGGAGCAATCTTTTTTTTTCATTTTTCTGGGCACCTCGTGGCTTCAAATTTAGACAGAACCTATACACATGGAAAAGGGGAATGAAAACATCAATTTTCAAATATTTAAAACAATGGATAGATAGGCAAATAATAGGTAGATATTCAGGTGACCACCAAGAAGTCACCTATCAGAGATCAATCATAACATTTCTTTATGCCATCTCTTTATTAATACTGAACACTGAATTTTTTTCTGCAGAGAGATACACCTAACCCATTTTCTTTCCCTTCCACAAGTGACAGCAAAACTACTTCTATCTAGAGCAGGTTATTAGTATCCTTGTGGCTTAGCAATGATCAATAATCTATGCTACATATTCTAATTTCTCATCAATTAGTATGTAAAGTCATTTAGTGCAAAATACATCACTGGTTCTTACCATTTCAGAATACTTGTTCTGCTCTGGACCCAACATCTTCTGTTTCATTTCCTTCTCAGATAAAAACAATTTTAAAAAGCTGTGTGTTATTTAAAGAATGTTGCCCTAAAAAGCTCTGTACAAATGTTAATTACATCTATTATTTAAAACATCAGGGAACAGGATAGAAAAGAAAAGAGAAAGAGAATATTGACTGATCCATTTGCCCCATATTTATTATTTTACTAGGTATGATTCATTGTACATATACATTAATTTATTTATTCAATAGATAAGCATAATTAATTAACTAATTAACTGTGTAGAAATATAAGGAAGGCAGGCATAGAAATATTTAAAATATTAGATTTAACTTGCCACATGATTATTTTATACTCTCATGCTTATGGCAGGCCATGAATTACAGTAACCAGAACATGTGTTTGCTGCAACAAACATCCACTTGATCTTACCCACTGCAGACAGACTTCTCTTAGCAAACTACTGGGAACAGACATCATATCAGTTTCAGATCAACTGTTTTCAGTCTAAAAGGTTAAGCAGCATTCTCAAGTGCTTAATGATTGCTAATCAACAAATCAATGTATTCATGGATGCTGGCAACCTGCCTTGCCAAAATATAATATACTTCAAAAAAAAGTTATAACTGAAGCTTTAAGAACAAATAGCTATTTGGTTTTGGGTTTTCTGTACAAGAGTACCATCTACTGGTCAAGAGCCTGGATGTTCTGAAAACCCCACTTTTTTTCCACACACAGCATGCTAAGTCAAGGTTTGCATAACAGTGATTTGTAGCTAAAGCCTGATGGGGTGAATTCTCACAACATGCGGATTGTACACAAACAATTGTACACAAACCGTGGCTGTATCCACACAACGTACCAGTCCAAATTGGCTTAAAATGCTCTGTGAACTCACTCAGTGAGCATGTAATCCCACAATTTTCCCCAAGTCTTTATGAGAAAATTGGCTGTTTTTTCCCAATCTGAAGAAGGCCAGAGGTTCTCATGCACAATCTATATCCTAGGCAAATGAGAGCGAGCATCTGACATATGAAAAGACATGCGAAATTTCCCTTGTGAGAAAACCACATTTTTGCTCATAGTTGAGAAGAGGGGAAAGATTTCTTGTCTGGATCTCAGATAATCCCAAAGCCTAACTTAGCTTAAAGCATAAGCTTTTGACAGAAAGAAAGTTACTAAATACACGGTAAATAGTCATGTTTAACTCACATTTAACTGAATTTAACTCATTGAACTGAATTTTAATCCTGTGTACATTTAATCAAACCAAATTAGGTTTTTGCTTTCACCTCACCAAAGTCTTTGTTGTGGCCCCACCAGCTTTTTCATGTGGTGACCTTGACATATTACTCTCAGACCAAGCAGAGCCTCTGGCTGAAAGAAAACTGCATACTTCAGAGTTTAAAAGGAGATTCCTGTTACAGGAATTCATTGTCAATCAGAGACAGGCAGCAAGAAGAAACATTCTTGTTAAATTAAAATCCCACAAAGGACAAGAAATTTCTATTTTTTCAACACCTGGTTGCTTCCACCAGAATACTCTGTACAGCAGGTGTGCAACATAATGAGGACTCCTAGCTAACTTCAAAGGTGTCTCGCAGAGAGGAAACAAAGCAGGGAGCAAGGGTGTAAGAGAAGACAAGGGGAAGGAAGTTCGGGCGGGGAGGAGGGTGGATGAATAAAACAAAGGGTAACGCGGCTTATGTTTTGTGCCCTGTAAGTGTTGTTCCCTAAGATCCAGTTGATTCATACTCCTGCCAGAGCAGCGTATGGGATGGCAGCTTGTAAGATCTGGGGCAAGGAATTAGGGCTGTGGTTGCATATAGAATGCATAGACAGGCACAATACAGAAATAAGAATTTCTGAACACTTACATCTGTCCACCAAAGCTCATATATTGTAGTGGAATGCACAGATGAAATCGGCTGGTATAGTAGAACACTTCTGTTTAACTGAGACACAGGTAAAGCATACACACTATGCTTGTACCCAATAATCCATGTCCATGTACTGTTTGAAGAAAACAATTTAAGGGGGGGGGGCATGATCATTCAACTCATATTTGGACCAAGGGTTTTTTTAAATTCAAATGTAACATTACAAGTGATTCTTTTATTAGCAAGGTGTAAATTTTTCACTTATGCCTCTTGATTCACTCCAGATGTTCCTGCATCCTTGACACTTTCACACACATTGCCATTCTAGGGCAGGATACAGAGAGAGTCTGATGCAACTGATGAACGTTAAGTGCACTTGAGTTGATCCAGGATTGTGTCCACAATATTTTAGCACAGAGATGCTCGGGAGGGAAAATCATCTGGCCAATGTACATGCCTCTGTTCATAAACAGTGTTGCCTGGCAGGAAAAATGAAGTCATCCTTCCTTCCCATTGGGTCTGGGATACAAGTTTGATAGATAAATAAATACAGGTAGTCCTTGGGTTACAACCACTTGTTCAGTGACCATTCAGAGTTATAATGGTGCTGAATGAGAGGGACTTAAAACTGGTCCTCGGAGCTCTGGCCATCACAGTGTCCCCATGGTCACATGATTGGTGTCCACTTTGCAATTACAATGTTGCAGCAAACTGTGGTCATGTAATTGCGATTTCTAACGTTCCCTGCTGGCTTCCCACAAGCAAAGTCAATGGGGAAGCTGGCAGGAAGTCAGAAGTTGTTCCCATTCCCGCTGCTTTTTTGCCTGCCTGCACTCGGTAGTGCTTGCCTGGGGCACTCGCCCACACTCCATAGTGCTTGTCTGCAGCACCCGTGCACCCACCCATGCTCCGGAGCACCTGCCTGCAGCACCCACGCTGCACCCATGCACCTGCCCATGCTCCAGAGTGTCTACCCATGGTACCTCCTCACCCACCCATAGCTGTCACCCACATCTCTCACCTACTGGCCAGCTTGCCTGGGACTCCCATCTCTTCCTACTTAATGACCCACACAGTCCTGGGTTTACAACAGCAACCAGGATTGTGGGATTGCTGTAGCTAAGCAATGCGGTCACGTGATGTCATGCTTTACAACCACATCGCTTAGCAATGGAAATTCTGGTCTCAACTGCTGTCATAAAACCCAGGGACTACCTGTACTGTTTCCACTAATAAAAACCACCCCTAAAATGTTTTTTAAAACATTTGCAGAGTTCCTGCCATATGTACAAAAAATCTGAAGGCCACCAGGGAATTTGTATATGTACCTTGAAAAGCCCTTGTATCTACCAACCAACCCAAACTTATGAGGATACTGTGAGTGGGCCTTTAATGCAGATCTTAATACCTTAGCATATCTGTATAGTTGCATACTTAAATAATCTGGTCCCAGATTGTTTTATTGACGATTTTGATTTGTTTAGCACAGGAATCTGTCATTCAGTGTTGTATCATACCACTAGAACTAGCTGTCTCTGTTGTATTGACATTTTGAGCTTGATTTCTACTGATCAGACAAAAGACACTGGAGTGGGAGTAGGTTTTTCTGCTGCATGAAATTTCTGAAAGAACTAACTCCAGTGAGTCTGCAAAAATTGCAATGTATCAAGCAACAATACTAGATCACAAGCATGCTTAATGTGTCAATAATAAAAATAACAAAGTGCACTACAGAGCATAATGACATAACTGAAGAAGATATTTGCGCAATGCAAATTTTAAATGAAATATTTTGAACTATACTTATTTTGAATCTTGTCCATCTATAGTTTTTTTTTTTTTTTTTTAAGTTGGCTGATCTGATTCATTCTGCCAGGGGAGCAACTTGTCTCTCTGTTTCTATAAGAAGCTTCAAGAAACAAAGGCTCAAGGTAGAACATTTTGCAATCTGCTGTTCATTGGGCTGCCTTTGAGATTAATAATCAGTACACAACGCTTTAGCTAAGTAGCTAAAGTGCTTCCACTTACATATAAAGTTCTGTATAGCTTGAGACCCAGATATTTACAGGGTCTTTCAATCTCTCATGTATCTGTCCAGCAATTAAGATGGAACTGAGATGCCCACCTAAAGCTGTTACATTGCCAGAAAACTGCTATGGACAACCCAAGAGAGAGCATTCCCAATACAGGGCTTTGGTTATGGAATTCTCTCCCTGTCCAGGGACAGGGTTTTGCTAGGTTTCAACCTTTACCGTTTTGCCCAATGTTTGTCTGAATCCCTGCTATTATTTTGCTCACTGTGTTGCTGCAGCTGCTATTATGGTTCTGTTTTATAGATTTGCCTGTTATTATTTGGCATGGTTTTCTTGGTTACTTTTCCCAGTATTGGGAAATATCTCAATATGGGGTTAGTAAACCCAGTATCAGATTATTTCTGTGAAAAAGTGGAGTGGTTTTTGTCCTTTCTAATACATAAACAGGGCGTGTAACAGTTAAGATGGTGGTGTGTTTACTCATTGTGTTAATCTGAAAATGTATATCCATTTTGGTGTTTACATTCTCAGTGTCTGGGGAATGTGAGAGAAGCAAGTGGGTGGATTTTGTGCGAAAGAGTGTAGAGGCAATAAACATGATTGTAATGGAAACAGCTACTTTTCGTCTGCATTAACGGTATATAGGCAATAGCAGATTATTCTCTGCGTTGTGCCAGAAACACGCATACCATCCACAATACTGGTTTGCCAAAAAGCTTTCCATAGTTCCTATAATAGACACTATTCTACTTCATTGTTGAAGGAGCATCACACTGTAAATGGGAGCAGAGCAGTGCTGCTGGTCCAATGCCTGGCCATTCACACATTGACAAGAGTTGCCAACAGTGAGGTTTCACAAGTATGGGAGACTTCCAGTTGCTCAAGGATTGAATCACATGGCAATCTATTCTTCAGCAACCAGATTCAAGCATGCAGGGGAATTTTTAAAATTGCAGAGTAGAGCTGGTTTAGTGTCATGCAATGCAAATGAAAGACTTGTAATCCCAGCCCTAGCATTTGATGTCATCATGAGCATTCAGATTGACCAAACCAAATACAGGTAGTCCTCACTGAATGACCACTTGTTCAACCACCGTTCGAAATGATGATGGCTCTGAACGAGTGGAACTTACAACGGGTCCTCGTAGTTGCAGCCATTGCAGTGTCCCCATGGTAACGTGATCGTAATTCAGGCGTTTGGCAACCAGCTCACAATTACAACATCGCAGCATCCCACAGTCACATGATTGCCATTTGCAACCTTCACAGCCAGCTTCCAACAAGCAAAGTCAACAGGGACTGCCAGAATCGCCATTCTAAGTCAGCGTGGTCACATGACATTACACTTTACAACCACATCCTTTAGCAATGGAGTTACCAGTCCCAATTACCATTGCTAAGCAAGGACTACCTGTAATGAAATCCACTTGTCTAACAAATCAGTGGAAGGGGGTGTTCAGAAATATCTAGCACACACCAGCCTGTCAAGAGAGTCTGCCAGCAGGCTTTCCCCCCCCCCCCCTAGAAATTAAGCTTTTGTTTACAGAAACTGAGAGTTCAGAAACTGAGATTATAGTACTGGACATATAACTTGCAAGTTGATGCTTCAGATTCAATTCCTGGTCAGCCCCAGAACATGAGAAGAGTTCATCCTATTTCCTCCTCAAATGTCCATTTTAATGTTTGGTGCAACAGACATCTCCAGCCTGGCTGCACATAGCAGTTCAGTATTTCCCAAGACTGATGTTAACAAAGATTCTATCAAGCAATAGATGAAATAAGATTCCTTCCATCTTAGGAGAATGTGATACAATTACATTTCACTGTGGGAGAAACGATACAGCTACTAATAAATAGATGGATGCTTGTGATAAATCTGAAAATAATTTTGTTAAAGGAGAATAGATCAGGAACTGGTTTTTAATTTTAGAACTTGATTTAAAATATAGAAGAGTGTTGCTTATTTGTGTGCAATAATAATATTTTGTTCATATGTATTAACAAGCATCCCTTCAAAATTGCATTCCCCCCCCCACTGTATCTAGAAGGAAAATACATTTTATGTACTGTATGTATGTATGTATGTATGTATGTATGTATGTATGTATGTATGTATGTATGTGATTTATAAGGCTGCCCAACTCAAACAATGGGACTTGACACCCTCCTTTTATGGCAGGAATGATTATTTTTTCCTAATCTTCCTGCTTTAATCCATATATTGCTGCTGTTGTATTTATCAAGGGAAGGAGGAAGGAGGTATTCCAAAATCATAAAGGAGTTACAAAAATGGGATCAGCACAACATTGGCAAATGAACAAACAAAAAGGACAAATAAACATGGTACAAAATATGTTTCATAGCGTAACTATTTGATATATCTCCTCGGAGGCAAATCCTATTGAGCTAGGTGGGCTTACTCAAAGATTAGTGGGTACTGTTGTAAGATCCCACGAGAAGGAAAGCCACCATAGCTATAGATATCTTGAGTGAACTTGTTGGATGCTGACAGTTCCCCAGTAGATTTAGCAAAGAAATTCAAAAGTTCAGAGGACTTTTTTTTTTCAATACACATACACATATCAACTTTTACAGTATCAAAGATCAAACCAGATCTACAAGTTAGCAATATGTCCATCTCATTGTATGGCTTTATTTACTTAGTTAACTAGTTAGTTAGTTAGTTAGTTAGTATGCCACCTGACTCCCAATGACTCTGGTCAGCTCAAAATTAAAAACATTAAAAACAAGGGGAAAAATAGATAAAAATAAAAGAATAAAAGATAGCAAGGATGACAAAAACCAGATGGGAATGAAAAGAAACAAAGCCTCATAGTTTAAATGGGGATTCGCCCTCCCTCCTCAAATGCCTGGGCCCTTCAGATTACCAGCAGGGTGGTGGTTGTTTGGACCTTGGGGGTGGTGATGGTGACCTCATTCCAGAGGGCATGCTAATGGTAGCACTAGAAAGCCTCTTTTGTCAGGGTTTCTGTTTTATCTTCAAATGACTGTTAGGCTGCAGGCATAAATGGCAGCTGCAAGTGTTCTCTTTCCCAATTCCTTCCTTAAAAAGCGTTCTTTGTGATCTCTCTGAAATAGACCCTTAAGGGTTTTACGTCACAATCAGTCATGTAAAATACATTCGAACCATATCAAACCAGCTCACCATGGGAACTGTGCAGGAACTTTTCATTGTGCTGTGAACTTGGACTCTTGGGCGTAAAGGGGGTCTTTACTGGACTTCAGAGTATTGTTCATCCCCTGGCTGGGGAAAATAAGGCTTTTGCCAAGTCTTTCAGGTTGCATTTAACAGCCTTTCCCACTGGGTACAGGGAACTTCTGAGAACATAGCAGCAAGACAATATTTAAGGGGGGGGGGGATGGATAAGCTCCATTTGCTCATTATTTATTCAGATTATTTGAGCATTCGTGGGTAAAACAGACCTTGAAAGACTCCTGGAAAGACAAGTCCAAGAGAACTAATTTCCAATCCTCCTATCAGTTTTTGTAGTCCCCAAACTTACACTGGCAACCAATAGAGCAATTAAGCTCTTCAACAACAATCTTGAGCACACTGCTCAAGAAAAAAGCAGAATCTGTAGCTTACTTTTTATAGTAAGTTTATTAAGAATTATAATTACAACAATAAAAACTAAAACAAACTGAAAAAAACTAAAAGAATAAAAAGAAAAAGCAGAAGATGGAGAAAGGAAAGAAAAAAGGAAAAAATAGAAAGAAATAGAAAAGAAAGAAAAAATATAGTAAGTAAGAAAGAAAAGAAATATATAAAGAAGTAAGTTCTCACCCTCATCACAAGTATAAATAATTTTAGTAACTTATCACCTTCTCTTAAGGTGCAACAAATGATCTCTTCTTCCCATATCCCATTTCTTATCTATAAACAAATCCATAAAACCTCATCATTTCAGTCCTGATGTCAGCAAAATTAAAGGCTACCACAGATAACAACATATCTATTTTAGCCTTGATCAAACAAACCAATTTTATATTCCTTCCTTTTACTTCTAACAATCTTGATCTTTAGTCCCTTCAAATAATGTGGTAGAACTTGATTTCTTTTCATTTTTTTCTTTATCCCTTCTCACAGAATTCTTCAAAACTTTAACAAGCCTCTTTTGTAAATCCAAGATAGGAAAATTATCTACGTCACTCTCTTAGTTTATTATTTGTATATCTTTTTTAATTATTAAGACATCAGCCGGTTTCTTTTATATGTCTAGTGTAATCTTTTTCCATGTCATTCTTGTAGCCTGTCATTTTTAAATCTGCTTTCAACTCAGTCTTGATCTTGAAGTTAGAACTTGGTCCTGTTCCATAACATCTTTTAGACACAGTCCATCTATAGAAGCAGACGTTTTTAAAATTAACTTCTGGGTCCATTGTTCAAAAATATCCTTCAGTATGTCCAATGTTAAAATATTTTGCTTCATTCTGTAATTGGAAGTCAAGTTTGAGTGTTCTTCTCCTTTAATTGTAATCTTTAGTTCCTTCTAGTTCCCTCTAGTGTCCAATTTTTAAAGCCTTAACTTACTATATCTTTAAAAAAAAAATCAAACAAAAGCATTTTCCCACAGGAAGGATTCTTTATAATTAATTCCAAAATCTTATTTCAAATTTATCTGGACTCTTAGTCCATTTGTAACTTTCTAAAATCAAAGTTTTAATCACCCTTTTGCTGTTTGTTCCCAAAAAACCCCATTTTTTTTAAGTCCTTAAACTTGTAGTTAAAACTTCTTTCACTAAGGATTGAAGGAAACTCAACTGGTGCTGTAAAACGTGTCCATCCAAAGATTTCTAATACTGAAAAACAGTTAACACACAATCTCTGAAAGTGATTAGAAAGGAAGTGTGTAAACCCAGTGTCCTTTCAAAAGTGCCGACTGCAGTTTCAGCAAGATGGCTGTTCCTTCATCTCCCAGAGCTCTAAACCTGCCGGAGGCTGCTCTCTTGCAGTCTCCTCAGAAGGAACAACTGTCTGGAGCACTTGTGCGTGATCCCAAGTCCTTTTTTTGTCCAGAAAGAAATTATGAAGAGCCGGTTTACTTGCCGGGTCTTCATTCCACCGCAGTTGTCAGCCCCACTGTTAGCAGAGCCATCTTCAGTTTGCCATTTCTTCCCTGGAAATCAGAATCTATGACTTAAATATGAGATCATGGATGCTGGTAAAAGCCCTCATCATCATCTCTTTAGCTGGTGCTCCCTTCATCTTGCTAAAATATTATTTTGGGAGATTGAAGAACTGGGAGAGACTAGCCAGGAAGACTGTGACACCATAGTTTGCAGTTATGAACTGAAATCCAAATTCAGATTTGGTCACTGTTTCAGATTGTACACTGTGCTCTGTACTGTTGCAACTTCTTTATAGATCTTACATTGCCTTAAAATTCCAATTGCTGGTGCTCTGACAACTAAAATGCACTAAGGTCTTGCTGATATACAGATAAAGCTGGTACTACCTGCCCAAGATGCATCTGTGTAAAAAATAGTACTCTTATTATTCTCAAGCAATATTTATGCCTTGATGCATCTTGTCGGCAACAAATGGAGCAATTACCACATGCTGGTAATAAGAATAAAGCAATTACTGTACTTTCAAATGGAGGAGCTAGGATTTTTGATGCTGACGTGAAAAGTTATTTACATATGAATTATAGGGAATGTGTATAAAATGGATTTCAGGCACTGTGGCTCAACATGGTGTTACATGGAAATTTCTTGCCTGCTGGAGCACTTAAAGAACTAATAGCTGGGCCCTTACTTTTTGACTTGCTGTTGCATATCAAATGTGGATTTTATATTTCACTTTTGTGTTTTCTATGTTGTTTTATATTGCTTAAGAGTAGGGATGTTGAATTTTGATTCTATCACATTCGTAACAGTGGGACTGAGACCCATGCTTCCCAGCATATTGAGAGGAGATGAAAGAAGAGATCAGGGCAGATTTTGGCGTAACATCAGGAAGAGGGGAGCCTCTTAGGTAAGAAGACAGAATAGATTCTTATCCCTTTTATAATGTGGAAGAGGCACATGTATTTGTTTGTTTGTTTATTTAATTTGTCAAATTTATATGGCTGCCTATCTCACACAAAGTGACTCTAGGCAGCGTACAACAAAACCTATTATTAAAACGTACTACAAAACCAAAACATTACTGAGTTTTGGATGATGGCATGAGTGAGACTGATTTGACTTCTGGATTCATTTTTTTTATTGAATAATTAAAATCTCATCAATGGCTGAGAACAGTAATTACTATAGCCTGACCATAGGATAGTTTGGCCACCACAGTAGTTCATGTTCTGGTAATTTCCTGTCAAAATGGCTGTCATACTTTCAATGTGAGTCTTAAAGACAACTGGGAAACTGCAGTTAGGGCAGAATGTAAAGCCTAGCTTGCTGTTGGAACAGAAACCATACAACATTGACTCTAGAGAAATATCGGTGGTTCCCAGTGCAGATTTAAGGTGTTAATGATGATGTTCAAAGCTGTAAACAGCTTGGGACCTTGATATTTGAGGCAGTTCTTTTCCAAGTACACACTTCTCCGGGTGACAATTGTCCATGATATGAAGGTGTGAGAGAGAACCTTCTTAGCTATGGTATCACAGTATGAACTAGTCTTCCAGAATGCTGTGCCTGTGCCAGTGTTTGGTTTTTGAGGGGCATCACGTTATTTGCCTACTTACTCAAGACCTATTTACTCAAATTTGGAGGTTTATTAATTGTGGTTTGTTTTATATTTCTTCATTTAATGGCAGTATTTCCATACTGATGATCATTACAGCTGAATTATGGTATGACTTATGGTTTCGTATTTAATTTGTTGTATTAATTGTATTCTACTTGAAATTTATTGGCATCAGGCAAGTTAGTAATATTTAAGTAAGCAAATAAATAACTGGCAAATAAATGGTAGGCAGCCAGCTTGGGGGAGAGACTGATAAAGATAATTTGCCTGCCCTCCCAACAATTTTTTTAAATTCAGGAAAGTATGTTTTTCACATTTTCTGACCAAATCAGGAGTACTACGAGGTGTCCATTTAAGCAAAACACTCCTCATTTTAGAACAGTGGGAGTTAATGATGTCCTAGAAAAGGCAACAGCTCATCTTTTCCCAATACATCTGGTATGCATTTCTAGTCACATACTGGTATACAGTATGTGTGTATATATGTATATGTACATTTATATGCCTTTGAGTTGGTGCTGACTCCTGGCGACTGCCTGGACTAGTTCTCTTACATATGTAAGAATGGATTCTGCTTATGTTCTGAATGAAAGAATGGGTTGCATGGACGGAGTGCCATCTAATGGCCACATGCTGATGGTTGCATTAATAAAAAAGGATTTGTGTTAGGATCTAAAGGAGAGACATATTAGTTTGTTCACATATTGCCTTGTATTACTTAATTGCCACAAATACTTTAGAATGAAATCTGAAGTTTTCAGGATCCTCATCTATTTTTACATGACAACTGTTTAGCCATCTGGACAAACAGTGAACTGAATAATATATTATTATTTTTTTGGCTCTTGTTATTTTAAAGCTGTATGTGTAAACAATTTTGTTTTATTAGATTTCCCCAAATAATAAAGCAGGTAAAATCTAGGTTAAACATCTAAGCTAAATGCTACAGAATTTTGAAAACTTAATTAAAATTTATAAAGCATGAGGTTCTTGGTTGCACCAATGAAGTTCTCAGGACAAAGGTATTTCTAACATGATTCTCCACCATCATGGTTTCTCTAAAATTAATCAGCACGGAAGTCTTCTATTAGCATCTTTAATGACCATGCCATAAAATTTTAAGAGAACGTGTAGTTATACATAGAGAGATGCAGTCCTTGAAATAACCTAGTGCTAAACAAGGAAGGGCACTCAGGGTCAATACTTATAGTTTGAACTAGGCCCAGAGTGACTAGGAGACATGGAAACAGGTTGGGTGACTTTGCCCCTCTCTTAGCCCTAGACAGCAAGTTGAAAAACATGTATTTACCAACCTGCTCTTAACCAGTGTGGTGGGCTATGGTCCATGACTTTCAATTAAGAGATCTTCATCCTGCAGTGGATTGATTCAAGCTGATCATATACATACACACACCATACGGATTCCTCTCATACATTTTAAAATGAAGGCACTGGTGCTGTCACCTTAGCTTTTTCTGAATAAATTTAACCAATTAGAGTTCAGAGAGGGTTACTTCCTTGATTTTTCATTTCCACTTTGGTTTGATGCAACAGATTAAGATAAGGGGAGGAGGGAAATGGAAAGAAAGGGGCAAAAAGGGAAAAGAAGAGAGGGGCTGGAGACAACAGGGGCTCTCCACTGTTGTATCTGCCGGAAGGTTTCAAAATTACCCCGTTCGTCTCAGAGAAACTCTCGTCACACGTGTGTTCAGCAAAGAAGTTTACTCAAGTGTAACGTAAGTACAGATAAAGCCAGGGTTGGCTTGGCATAGCTTACATGGTATTTTATAGCTTCCCCGTTCCCGCGCTTTACCCATTGCTTAGTTACAGATTACCCGCAGTAATCCCCCCTCGCCCAAATGGCAGATTCAGTCTGGTGCTTTTGTCTTTCTGATTGTCGTCTATGGGTTGTGCTGTTGTTGCCTTTGTTGGGTTTGCCTGTTTGCGCGCAAAGCCGGGAGATCGCTCGTTGATTGCTTTGCTTCCGAGCCTCTGCGCTTTCCTTTGTTTGCAGCGCTTGAGGGAAGCGCACTGATACAAAGTATCCGCTTGCAGTTTTGAGTTAAGCACCGCCACCTGTCAGTAATCAGCTCGCGGTTTCACTTCCCCTTTTCCTCTGCTCGCGCCTGGGCGGTGAAATTGACTTAGGCGAAGCTGAGCGGTGCCTTCGCCGTGCCGTGCCGGCTGAATCTGACAGAGAGGGGCTGGAGACAACAGGGGCTCTCCACTGTTGTATCTGCCGGAAGGTTTCAAAAAGGCAATATGGCAGCTGTGATTGTGCAAAATGGAAGCTCTGTGGGTTGCAGCAACCATCTTGATTTTTTTAACCCTCCCCTGCAGACACTCCAGGCTTTCCACATGACATCTGCTGCAAGTCCCATTTGAATGAATCCAGTTATTCATTAAGAAACTCTATCCTGTAATAACTGCAGTTTTCAAAGCAGCTTCAGAAATTATCCTAAACTTCTAGTTACTTTAGCACGTTCCTGAAATCTACCAAGGTATAGCTAAATGAAGATAACAGAGCCTGGGTGACTAATAAAAGGCACTTTGTGTCACAGGACTGATTGGCTTTGAGCCCTCTGTCTCAACATTATTCCACAGTGTGCCTCAACCTTTGGGAAGAAACTGCTGAGGGCTTCAGAGGGAGTCAGAGAAAACTGTCCCTGTTTCCAGCATGTTCATCTCTACTACCTGCAGGTTTCAATCTATAATTCATTAGGTTTCTCAGATTTGAACATACAATTTTATTTCCTATTTTCCTTGACTGCCTTGCTATTTGTCACTGTGACAGGCACTTGACTTCTGAAAATGTTTGGTATTGTTTACATGGGATTGTTGTCCAATATATAAGGGGAAATAGTTGGAAATGAAAAGTTGTTGTCCTGTCTCTATACTACTTTGCTAGATGAATGGACAGCTTTACCACTTATGATCAGATTCATAGTTCTGTCAATGACATGTAACTTCACTTTTTGCTCCTGGAAAGAACAGATAGTTGACAAGCTGGTTCAATAAGAAAGAAAAATACCCTTTAATTGCTTTTTCTGTATGTAATAGCCCATAGAAATGGATCCATGCAATCAATAAGAATTGCTCAGATCAATTTATATAGAATAACATAATATACAAACAATAATATAGGATTTGCTTGGGTGAAGCATTCCACTGGGATAGAATACTTTTAAAGATAGAATGAAATCTTACATTTGTGTGTATGTGTGTGTTATATTGAAAATGCATGCTACCTCACTCTTCTTTCTAACCTTGAATGCTGTGTTTTAAAAAGAAAACATGTATATAGTCAGATTAAATGCAAAATAAGGACCTTTGTGTATGTGATAATTTGGAATCCACTCAACGGTGTACTGCAATATTATTCCCTCTGATAGGATATTCTATTCCATTCACCTTCCTAACTGGTGTTCTGTTTTCACCCTCCATTACTTGATCACACACTGTCCTCATTCAGCTGTTCAGTATACAGCAAAGGGTGGGAAAACTCAGTTCTTATATCTATAAATTTTGGGGGGCAACATCTGTCATTCTCCTAAGCCTACAGATGCCTCTCTTTTATGTGCAGATAGCCCAACTTGAACTACATAAACATGGATTCAGACCTGAGGACTGAAAACAGATTAATTGGTTTCTAACAAAGTCTGCTAACTAGTCAACGTTTCACCAAGCCCAAGAAGATGTTCTGACAGCTTATTTTGAGGAACAAGGAAAATTAGGGATTATGCCACCCTCCTTTATATATTAAAAGCAATCTAACACATATAGCAATTAATCAACTAAAATTTGATTTCCATGCCAGGGGAAAAGAAACCTCAATTTCTATATTTCATGGTGTTATTAAAGGCTCAGGTGCTGGTAAGTAAAATAGTTGGCAATTTGCTTTCTATTGAAACTCTAGATGGGCTGTCTACTCCAACTTGCAAAATACATATAGCAGATTCCTAAGGTTTACAGTCCCTATTTTTTAAAAAAATCTTCAAATAGATAAACTATAAAGCATACATTCTTTATGTTTTTGCTGTTCTGCACTTCTTTTCATACACTTTTCTAGTTTATCTTCCAGTATACCATCTATTCATTCATTCATTCATTCATTCATTCATTCATTCATTCATTCATCCATCCATATATATATGGAAACAAAGCCTTTAGGGAGGCAATGAGGAGGGGACATTTGTCCTAAAATCTATACATGAAGGGAGCCCCATCCAGTATGGTTCAGTATTTGAAATCATTGGATGGATTGAAAGCTTTTATTCAAAGCAATAGAACTAATCAGTTAAAATATAATCTCCCTCCGTATTGGGTCTCTGATTTTTCCAGTGGATTAAAAACAGGAGGGGAGGTGGGGGGAAGAAGCAGTAATTTGATGCAAGATATTGAAAAAAAAAATTAGGATGTAGATGTGTTCCAAGGAACATGGGAACAGAATGTTAAAAAGGCCCTACAGTATTTTGAAACCAAATGATTACCTACCTTTATTGTGTTGATCCCTTATTTATTGCTCTGTGTCTTATCTCATTATTCCTGATATATAATACAATTGTACGGTCCATTCTCCTGACCTGTATTGGGAAATGTGTAACATAAAGTTTACTGCATTGCCATCTCTTATTTTTCTGCTTGATTAAAAACAACACCTAAATTAGCGTATTGAAGATCATGTTTAGGAGAGAGAGTAAACACTGATTCTGGAAGGGATAATCATGGATAGATAAGGGGGGGAGGGTGTCCTACTTCTCTTTATAAAATACTTTTAGAAACAGATTCTCTGAAGGATTTTCTTTTTTAAAAATGTTGAGAGTCAATTGGTCCCTGCATTATGTTTATTCAGCAGACTCAGAAAATGGTCCATTAATATGGTGATGGCATATGATGCAGGCAGCATCGTCTTTTTCTTTTTAAAATACTTGGTTGAATTTCTGGCTGTCAGAGGGAAGAAAGAGAAGCAGGGAACAAGAGGATAAGTCTGTCTGTCATCCTGATGAATGCTGATCAGACTGTTAGCAAGGACAGTAATTAACAGGGGAGGAAAAGCTTGTCATTATCCTAAGGGTGAGTAATTATTTTTGGCAGGTGATAATTAATGGTCTGGCAAAGTCAGCAAAAAATAATAATCCTTCAGACTTGAAAAAACTGGGTGGAAACATTTTCTACATACTTTTCTTAAGCATCCCTTAGGCTTTTAAGGTGCATGAAGGAAAGATATTTATGTATATGTCTATTTTTTGGGTTATTTCCATCAAAGGCTTGTGCATCTTTAAGTTGTCAATATGTTTTGGGAAATGGAAAGCTTTTGTTTTAAAAAACCATTGATTAACAACCACACTTCTCTTGTTTGGTTGCTGCCAGAGATAGATGGAGAGGACTGTAAAATGTGTTCCTTCCACTTTGCTCAGAAATCTACTAACTGATAAGAAATAATATGGAAAAACAGAACAGACAGGAGCACTAAAAATACAGAGGTGCCTCCAGGGCAAGCCTTTGGAGCAGAGGATCAGGTTATCACTTAGCATAAAGGAAGGAAGGGCCTACTGACTACAACTCAGGCAGGGGGAGAATGGAAGTGCTCCTGAATTTGGAAGTCTTACTTTAGAAGATCACAAAAATAGTCTTGCTGAATTAGACCAGTCTAATCCAGCATTATGGCTGTGCAGGTTCACCAGAATGGCAGGTGAGTGGCAGCTCTTTTCCTCTTCTGTCTCCAGTAGGATGTTGCCGGTGACCATGAATTTTCCCTTTTGCAAACACGCAATAAAATAATTCTTGATAAAACTATTTTACAGTTTTAAAAAAAAAAACTCTTGTTGTGGACTGTTAGCAAGTCTTGCATTAGGGCATTCATAATTAGGTACTATATGAACTAGTGTGGAGCCTCATTGTTGGAATGATGTTAGGTTTTATTTTTGTTTTCCCTAAACAATGATATATGGGTTTTGTGCTCAAAGATCAAATTCCATCTACCTGGGTTCATATAACATGCTAAGCACAAAATCAAGTCAGCAAACAGAATTGCTGTGTTCACAACCATGCGGAGATATATGACTGAGATATATATAAGTGTGTGTATGACTGAGCCCCAATGTGGTGTATTGATTAATGTGCTGGACTACAAATTGGGAGACTATGAGTTCCAGTCCTCCCTTAAGCATGAAAGTTGGCTGGGTGACTTTGGGCCAGTCACTCTCTCTTACTCCAACGTACCTCACAGGAAAACAGAAGGCAGGAGTATTATGCATGCCCCCTTGAGTTATACTAAATACAGGTAGTCCTCACCTAACGACCACAATTGGGACCGGAACCTCTGTCACTAAGCAATGTGGTCATTAGGCAAAATATCACGTGACCACATCCCTTAGCAACTACAATCCTGGCAGTCCCAGTTGCCATCATTAAGTGAATGTCCCGGTCATTAGACGAGGCAGCTTCCTGCCAGCTACCCACAATCAAGTCAGTGGGGAAGCTGGCAGGAAGTTGCAAGCGCTGCCGGGTGGGGGAGGGAGCAAGGGGGTGCGCAGGGATGCGGTGCGGGTCAGTTGTTCAAGGGCCTCAGAACCTCTTGGATTCTCAGCCCCAGATTGGAGAGGCTTCTGAAGCCTCTCCACTCTGGGGCTGAAAATCTGTGGCTGAAAATCCTGCTTGGATTTCAGCATGAAGCTTTTTCAGGCAGCCCCCAAAGCTCCATGCACTAAATACCCCAAGCAGGATTTTGGCCTGGGGCATTGTGCACGGAGCTTTGGGGGCTGGCTGAAAATGCCCCATGCCAAAATACTGCTTGGATTTCAGCACAGAGATTTTTCAGCCAGCCCCAGAGGTGAGAGGAGTCCTCTTGGCAGGTGGCAGTGGCTTGCAACCTTCTCTGCCAGCTGCCCCATTGACTTTCTGGGGAAGCTGGCAAGGAAGATTGAAAATGGTATCACATGATCTCAGAGCACTCGGTAACCAGTCATAAGGGTGAACCAATTGCCAAAGACCCAGATCGCCATAACTTCAGGTACGGATCGTAAGTCCATTCAGTGCCATCATAACTTTGTACGGTTGTTGAACAAATGGTCATTAAGCAAGGACTACCTGTAAAGGTGGGTTATAAATCTAAACCATTACCACCAAAACAACAATGCAGTAATGCTATATCCAAATAAATTCAGTGGCCAGATTCACACAACATGCTAAAACAATGCCAAACTACCCAAACCTATTAGCCTAGTCTATTGTGGTGTGTGAACCCTGCCTCTCAATTGAATGGCTTTGAGGAAGTCCCTTGTCTCCATTTAGAATATAAGGATTGTGCTTCAGCTATGACCATTCAAAGGCCTTTGGGAAATTCTGAGATAAAAGGACCTCTTTACTCCACAGCAATTACTTTTTGATGGTTATGGGGAACCAAATGCTGTCCAGATGCTGATGAGCTATGATCCTAACATTCTTCACCTTGGCCATACTAACTGGAGCTTAGAGTAGTGGCCATAGGTACCCTCTCCTTATTATACTGATTCTAAATACAAAGATATCTGGAGTCCTTGGTGCTCTCTGAGCTTGGTTGTTTGCCTGCAGACATTTCATTACCCAACTAGGTAACATCATCAGTGCGAGTGAGTGTGGGGTTTGCTCCCTATTTATATACTGTAGTTTGCCCTGACAGTTTTGATGAGGATATGATTTCCTCCTTGGAGGTTCGTTGATTAGAGTATTGTTTTCTGCCTGATTGTTTGTTGATCCCTACTTATCTGGGTTTTGGCTGCTGGAAGGGATGTGTTTTAGTCTTTTTTGTTGCCTTCTTAGCTTTTTGTTGTCCCTGAGCTACATATATTCTCTTCTATTGGAACAGATATATCTTTTAGGTATCATTTAACAATCATTTAATTCCCATGATAAAACTGAGATAGAGCTAGCAGGAGACATTTTGTGGGGATATTGACTACAGAAGATATGACAGGAATGTCTCAGCTAAAAGAATTAGCATTTTCCCTTGTTGGAAGCAACAGCTGCCAGTGCTGAAAATTACTTATCACTTATGTATGGTTTATGTTGTGCTTTTTAATATTCTGTCTCTCTCTCTCTTCAGGAGCTGACATAGTGCAGTGGCTTATGAAGAATCTCAGTATTGAAGATCTAGGTAATATGATCATTAAATTCTAGGAAGCATTACTCTGAGGCTTGTCATTATAAAATGCAGTGGTAAATTTTGTGATTCTGTGGGATCTAAAGCTGAAAAATCAAAATTTTGTTTGGAAGTTTTGGTTGGGAAAACTGATTCCAAGCCAGAATTGATCTTGAAATGCTGTTAGGACCCAGAATTAACTCTTCTGGAATTCTCTTCTTTAACTTGATAAGAAAACTAAGAAAGTAAATACCAATCACATGCTCGATACTGTACTAAATTCTTAATAACTTTGGAGCTTTATTATTTCAAAATGTGAACATTCATTTAAAGATTAGGGGCAGAACTTTCATTGTTTTCCAAGGTGCTTTTTATTTTTATTTTTACCTTATTATTTTTTAATGGAAACATTACAGGGGGTGGAGTTTTTAAAGGATTTCTTCATAGCTTCACTTTAATAATGCATGTGATTAGATGTAAAAAAGTAGGCTATATTTGCAAATGCAATAAATCAGGAAATAAACTACCATATAAAATAAATAGAAAAAGCTTTTCTTGATACAGACAAAACTTCAGTTTTCAGAAGTCTATAGAAACAAAACAAAAAATTAAAAAGGATCTGAAAAAGCAGTAATTACTGGTTGATAATAATACCTCAGATTCAGAAAACAAGAGTGTTTAGGCAACAAGGCAAAACATCTGTGTTGAGCCTTGGTGTTTCCTAATTTTTCTTAGCTTTTTCGTCCCTGAAAATTATTGCTTTCTGTACCTGTTTGATACAGTGGAGGCCAAAATCCAGACTACATCACTATCATTGTTTTATTACAAGCTTGATGGTTTCTTCTGCTTTGAATATTAACATTTTGTCTAAAAGGCAAAATGTAGAGATAATACATCCCTTATATTATAAATATAATTATATTATACTCTCTCTCTCTGTGTCTGTCTGTGTATGCATATATATATATATATATATATATACACACACACACACACACATACACAATATTATAAATAAATTATATACAGTATATATTATATTATATTATATTATATTATATTATATTATATTATATTATATTATAGCTGTAATATATAATTATTATTTGCATAAATTATCCTTTTCAATAAACCTTAAATAAACCTTTTCAATAATCAGATCAAATTATACACAATGCATTTGATAAGATAAAAAGTGGCACATATTAAACATTAAATGTTGCAGATTTCCATTTTTCCTAAAATTACTTTCCCCTTTCTCCCCCAAAACAAGTGTAATTTTAATATTTTGAATATTTTAAATGTCCATATAGAGCTGCGTCCCATATCATCACTTCAGGATAAGGCTGCCCTATTTAGAAGCCGTTTCAGTGTTTCAAGAGAATACAGAGACTTTTGAGGGTTGTTTTTGTAAGAACGAACAAAAAGGAAGCCACGTGGCTGGAATTATACAGGGTTCATGCAGGGCCTCCCTTTCCTGACCTACAGAAGAAAAGTAGAGAGATATGCATAAGTCTGTTTTATGATATCTTCCTGCCTCCTTCCTTGCACTGTTTCCAAAAGGAAGATTTGTCAGTTTTTTTATATATGGATTTATACCACTGCCATGAGAAATCTCTCAATTTGTATTCCAGAGGAACACTTCCAAAAATGATAAATGTGCATGTGAGATCTCAGCTGGATTGCAGAATTAAGGGCCTGAGTGCCTAGACTCTAGTCAGTTTCCAGAAGGACCAGATTTTGGTTTGTCTCGTTCACTTGCAACAAATGGAGTCATTTGGCTTCATAAGCAGTCTTTTGTGTGTCCAGCCATGTGGACATTATAATAACCTTTAGACAGAAATTGTTATTTTCCTTCTTTGCAGAAATAGCCAGATTTCACCTTTTTAACTACAGCATTGCTCCACTTTTTATTTCTGGTATAAGGGCCTTTCCATTAGAATTGTATTGTTCAGATATTTATTCCCTTTTGTTTGACAGCCTGGAATCAGTTATGGGTGGCCCACATGTTATTTAAGTAAGTAAATAACTAGATATACCTGTGATGATTAATTGTTAATCCAACCCCAACACTGGGCTCAAAGCTGAATAAAGAGGTGACACTTCCATTTTTCCAAGTTTACCAATGATATCATCATATTTACTCAGAAAATTCCTGCTACCCAAGCTTTGGAAGTTGACTACAGAAAGGCATAATTGTCTGACAGGGTTCGTGTTGAATTTTTTTATAGCTGAATCAATACATCTGGGAAGCCTCATTGCAGCACAGGGATATATTTTTCCAATCTCAGATCACGTACTAACTTTAAAGGATGATGGGACTTTTTATCGTTTTCAGGTAAGGAATCTGTTTTCATTACTTGAATTACAGAATGGCCAGTTATATCTTTCCTTGCAGAAGTCCTCCAACTTCCATCTTTTACGGAGGAACAAACCTAGAATAAAGCCACCCTATTGTATACCCATCTTCTCCTAACTTTTGGCTGAACTTCTCCAGTTGTTCAACATCGCCATAGAGCTGTTTGCCTTTTAATGTAACTGATCCATTTTGGTCCAGAAAGTAAGATCTTTGTATATGTTGTGATTTTTTGGATATCATCATGATAGTTCTGATAATGTACTTTTTTGATCCTAACAGAATTTTTTTTTTTATTGGAGATGCTGAGAATTGAACTTCAGACTTTCTCAAAAGACAAGTATATGTCTTATCATTGCTAATTACTGCTTGTTTTCTTATATCCCAAACCAGGCTTAATTCCTTTTCCTACTCTTTTTATCTAACATCTGGCAACTCCAAAATTCAGTGTGGCAAAAGACTGCTTGCCAACTTTGCTGTAATTACCAGATCAATATCAATCCATTTTTGTTTTTTATTGAGTCATTCAGTCACTTTCAGTTCTTCATAACCCAGTGGGCATAATTTTGCCAGGGTTGCCTGTAAATAGCTGCTTCTTTGAGTTTTGGCAAGCTTATGCTTCTGTCTTTAGTAACAGAAGGTAGCCATCTTCTTTTCTAGGGATGCCAACCACTAGATGACAGCAAAGAGACACAGAATATCTCAAGTCTATTTCTGCCATCTAATGGTCATTTGGATTTCTGGTTGTCCTGTTTGTTCTCTTTTCTTAACCAAGACAATGTCATTTTTTCCAGTTATTGCTGCATACCCCTCCCTCCCTTCCCAGCATGATTAAATATGGGGGCAGTAAAGGTGATATAGTACCAAGGAATATTAATATTTCAGCATTCTAATAAATTCAGAGTATCTTTTCAGAAGAACCATGGCAGCCTTTTTTCAAAAAATACAGTGACATAGAGAGCAACATTCTGATCTTATATCAATTTTCTCTATATCAGGAGTTCATATATCAGCTAACAATGGATGAAAAGGTCATTTTGATGATGATGTTATTTACATTAATAGTTCTTGTCACTAGTGAAATAGAAGGGAAAGACTGGGAAATGCAGTTCTAGGATCTTTTTCAGAGAAGCCATGGAGCACCATGGTAATTTATTTGCCCTTCTTGCTCTAGCAAATGAATGAAGTAACAAAATTTCTTCAAAGTTTTATTATTGCTTGTGAAAAAACTAGCACATAGGAAATCAGGAAATGTGAAAGATAATCAAACAAAGGCTAGCTGCTTCTTTCCTGTTCTGTGATGGGCTTCCTACTTCATCATAGAAGGTTAAATGATAACGCTTCTTCTCAAGACTGCCCTTTTCTAATTTGCATTTCAGCTGGTGGAAGATCTGTTAAAATTTGTTGTGATATATAAGTTGGACCATATGCATAGGATTGCAGTCATACTGATCCTAACAAATGGGGTATTTTGCTATGGTCTGCTGTTCTCTGGTGTTGTGTGCAATCACACCTATACAGAATTATGTTGAGTTTCTGCATTTCAAAACTTATGCCTTAAAATAATTAAGTAGAGTTTGCTTATTTCATTGAGGCTTAAGCTACTAAAGTCTGAAGGACTTTAGATATTTGAATACTTACATCTTCATGATAAAGTATTATTTACTGTTTTTCAGGCTCCATACTTCTGGCCTTCAAATTGTTGGGAACCAGAAAACACGGACTATGGTGAGACTCTTTAGTGCATCTTTTGAAATGCCACTTGTAAATGTGTCTCCAATAGTTAGATTAGTCTAAAAGAAACTAGACCATGCTGACTGAGAATCCAAGAAGTTGTAATACCAACACATCTGGAGGATTACATGTTGGGGAATGCTACTATATTTGGTTTCACAATATGAAAGAAAGTCAGTGGTTGCCAGCATTTGTACAAATAATGAGCAGGAATTATACAAGCAGAGTACCCTAACAGAACATATAAAAATATTTTCTGTGAACTTGCAATCCACTCCCTGTCCCTCCATCTTTAAACAACAACCTGCTTGGCTCGAAGGAGAGGAAGCCTCATTATCTGCTCGACTTGAGTTGAGAGCTGCCCTGGAAGTATTTGCCATCCAGCTACTGACTGACTGGCTGGGAGGGCTTCACTTAAGGGGTTTGCCTCTTTGGGGAATTGTAAGGGTCAGGTTCTAGGAGAAAGGGTCCAGACTGAGAATCCTGGAGTGTGAAAACAGTCGTGAGTCACCCTTGACTGGTGAGAGCTGAATTAGAGAACAGTGGCTTAGAGTGAAAGCTGGAATTCTGTCTTAAGCATTTAAATATGTTTCTATAATGGTGGTGTATGGGCTGGATCAGTGATTTTCACAGCTCTCTGTGGAATTTCAGTTATATTCCCCTGCTTCTTGGAGTGTTAAAATATCTGTAGAGAGTGAGGGATGTCCATAGATTGGAGATGCAGGGGAGAAGGAGAAGACATTGGGGATAAAATCCAGATGGCTGCAAATCATCACCCCTTCAGTTTCTATTTCCCCCCTTCAAATGCCTGGTGGCCTGGAGGCAAGCACCCTGCCTCCTGATCTTAATGCAAATGCTAGATCAATTCACCAAGACTTCATGGATGGGAAAGGTAACCTGCAAATTTGCAAAGCCCTTCAAGGATAAAAGTGACAACTTGATGCTGATTTGAATGCTGCTTTTGATATGACATGCACTGCACCACCACCTAATTGTATAAGATCATTTTCAGTTTATGAGGCCTAAGAAAAAGAACAAGACACTTGTGGCCATTTAGTCTATCATATGCTCTCTGGACTCCTATCCACCTTGGCTTACTCAAGCTAGCAAAGGGGATTTACTGGATGTTTACAAAGGCTGGTAAACATAATTTTTGCATGATGAAATAGTATCTGCAGATTTTAAGTGGTCTGCCCATCTGTGAAGAAACCCTTCTTGCATCCAGAGATTTTGTTCACTACTACCCAGTCAAAAGCTCCTCTTTTGGGGGCAAAGTGCATTTTATATTGTTGTGGAAGTAACTACATTGATTGCCAATTAGCTACTGAACCTGTTTGTTTGATTCTTGATATATAAGGCCCTAAACAACTGGGGGCCAGAATATCTGACAGATGCTCATTAGCTAGACAGGGATAATTGTTATCTCTGGATGTTTAGTTTTGTAAATTGTGTTATGGGGGTGGGGTGGGGGGTGGGTTAACTCTCTGTGCACTGCCCAGAGTCACTTTGGCAAAATTGCCTGAGGAAGTTCTCCTGTGTGCAACTTCAGAAAACCCAGAATACCATTTTGTCATTATTTGCTGAGAGGCCTCCTCAATGGTGGTACCTTCATTCTGAAATGCTGTCCCTTCTGAAATTCTTGAAGGCCTTTGACAATAGCTCATATGAAAGATCCACCACTTCACCCAGACCTCCCATGTATATGTGCTACATGTATGGTCTAAACCAAACACATATTTATCATTGGATAAATTCTCAAGTTTGCACTTTCAGCTGGTAGTGTGTTCTTTCATTTAAAACAATTTAGCTGCATCAACTTTTTATACAATGATTCTACTTATTTTATACAATGATTCTACTTTAGGTCTGTAAAGTAAAGGAAAGCTGAAGTAAGATCATAAGCACCATCGTGGTTTCACTTAGTGACTACTTCACTTAACGACCAAGTTGCCAGTCCCAATTGTGGTTGCTAAATGAGGACTACCTGTGTAGAGAAGTACACTGAGCATTTCAGTTCAAATGGGGATATGAACCAGGGTAGGAAGAGACAACCTTAGGCTGCGGGGTTGCATGTGGTCATTAAATTAATTCATTTGTGTGTCCTGGAGCCCTTTTTGTATCATCATCAGCCCTCTTATTGGGGTCCTTGGCTCCTAAAAAGTCTTAATTGCAACTCCTGACCAACAAATGTTTGGCCATCCTTGGTGGCCAAGGCCTGAGGACTAGGTTCTCATTTTATTTTCATTTTATTCTGAATTGCATTGAAACAGTTTAGTAATTTTCATTGGTCTGTGAAAATGTCCTCAGATGAATGGCACAGTTATTTGAGTAGAGCAGTACTGCCTAGGACAGTTCCGTAAACACAGCATTTAACACAGAAGTTGATTGAGACCCTGTTCTGTTCATTTAAAACAGTTGGCCTGAATGCAGTCCCTCCTTATAGATAAGGACTACATAATTCAATAGAGGAAACATTGTCCAATGTTATTGCTGTTTAACAACATTAATCTTACCTCTAAGGAAAGGTTAGGTTCAGTTCTGTGGATGAATTTAGTTTGTTTTAAAATAAATGGTAATATACATGTGGCTGATCAATAAATTATTATCAGACCCAAAGTAGCAATCTCCATTATAGTAGTAAATGAAAATGGAGCTTCACTGAGACAGAAGGAGGAAGAAAAAGAGAGGTGGTAGAAGGGGTGGTAGGCTTTTTTGTTAGGCTGATGTCTGGCTTCAGGAAAGAAATAGCCATGGTTTATGAGCTAATAAACCATAGTGTTTTGAATTAAGTGCTGAAGGACTGAGTACTAAGGCATAAAGGTAATATGTTAGCATGGTTATCTTTATCTGTCTCTGTGCATTATTGGTATCTCTTCTACAGCTCTCCCCTCATGCAGAAATGATAAAATCAATTTTTCCATTCAGCCTGGACCTTGGTAAAGGAAATGAATGTATCTGTATTCATAATATGAGAGCTTCTGGAAGTGTTTCTTCTACAGGCTGACCAAAACTTTCTATTACTACACAAACATATAGACAGGTTCACATTTTCACCACAATATATATAGTAGAGGGGATTGTGGTCAGTTATAGAATTAAAGTACTATAACAGTAGCAGGAATATAAAGGGAGTGCCTTATAATCTTGGACACATTCATAATTCAGTTGACTTTGTAAATAAAAAATGGGAATACAAATCTGTCTCTCATGAAAAATGCAATTTTTAAATTGTTTATTGCCTAGTCAGCAAGGGTATGGGCAGTGTGACACAAGCAGTCCTGTGGCTCTGCAATGCATGTCCCACGCCTTTTCTACGTGCACTGTAACATTGCACACATGCCCCAAAGGGGCAGGGCTTGCAGCACAGTGCTGCAACTTTGCTTTCATCATGCTGAGAAAAGCAATAAAAGCCTCAGTGCTGCGTGTAGTACAGTTCATCAAGCACTTCTAAATCCTAAATAAAATAAAATAAAATAAAATAAAAATAAAATAAATTCTAAATCCAAGCAAGGCATTTATAAGCTTGTGCTTGACACACATTGAAACTTTAGTGAAAGTTCTAACAATTCGATCCTGTACATGCCTACTGAGAGCAAGTTTCATCTGTTTTCATACGTTACTTTTAGGTAAGTGTAGAACTGCAACCAAAATATATAGCTTTGGTTAAATCATGCAATTATTATTTCTATTGTATTTCATCTTCCTATTGCCTCACAATGCCATATTCTGTCTCTTGCTCACCAACATAACACATCTTTTTCTCTTATGTAACATTATTGTTGCAGGTTTTAATACAATAAAGTACTTTTTAAATCATTGTTAGCCAATTGCCTTATGGGTGGGAAAAAGAGTTATAAATATTATAAATAGTAATAGTAGTAATGATAATTATATGCTACCAAGTTGGTGTCGACTCTTGGCGACTATATAGATATTCTCCAGGAAGGAGGGAGCACATTCCAGGAAGGGGGGGGGCGAGACAAGAGACAACACGGCTCATGGGAAGAGGAAGAGATTTAGGATAGCCACTCCCTAGAATCTCCTAGAGTATATCCACTAGGTTAGAGTAATACAGATTTAGTCTGGCAAGCTTCTGTCTATATGAGGTAAGTGATAAAAG
This sequence comes from Python bivittatus, assembly GCF_059951505.1. Lineage (NCBI taxonomy): Eukaryota > Metazoa > Chordata > Lepidosauria > Squamata > Pythonidae > Python > Python bivittatus. Next base: position 27,925,631 of record NW_028277075.1, on the reverse strand, counting down.
AACTGAACTTGGCTGGACTGTTTCTCTGTCATTCTTAGGCTGGGCCTGACAGGAACACCTTATCATCTGATCCTTCAGGCCTTCTAGAAAGTATTGAAAACCTGGTTACTTGCCCAGGCATGAGGTTCATGAAGTTAGTGAAGCCCTGTTAGGTTGATATTATTATATTATATTATATTATATTATATTATATTATATTATATTATATTGTATTGTATTGTATTGTATTGTATTGTATTGTATTGTATTGTATTGTATTGTATTATATTATAATTTTTTTTTACTCTTGGCTGCTGTCATTGTTTTGAATTATATGTTTAGCATGGTATGTTTTAAGATTTTATGCTGTGGTTTCTGTTTAAACTTTGTTCACTGCCCATAGTGGCTATGGCCATAAACAAACAAACAAATAACTTGAATAATTGCAATCAAAAGCATTACAAGTAAGACCTCTCCAACCACAGCAACTTTTTTTGACAAATATTTGAAATAATAGCTTCATGGGTTCCAACAGGTTTGGCTACTTGTTAAATTATTTTTGCAGTTCTGGAAATTAACACTTTGCATGTGATCCTCCAGTTGTGCTCTTGGAAATGTTGTACAGGTAGTCCTCAATTAATGACCATTTGTTCAGCAACTGTTCAAAGTTACAACAGCACTGAACAAATGGTATTTACACCTGATTCATGAAGTTATGGCCGTTGGAGGACCCCTATGGTCTTGTGATCAAAATCCGAGCGCTTGGCAGCCCACCTGCATTTAGGACCACAGGGTGTGCTTCAACAACCCCCACCTATCTCCCCCCCCATCTCCGCCCTTTTGGCCCCCTGCAGATCGAGACTCACTCTGCTACTCCGAGCTGACCTTTACCATCTTCTTTCTCCCGCTACTGGTGAGGCACACCCAACCTGGCCCTTCATGAGGCAGCTGGTGGCCACATGAGGCCTTCTTCTCAAGGTCACACCTGGCCTTCCTGAGGCCTCATGAAGTTTCATCATAAGATCTTGGGAAGAAGGCATCATGCGGCCATCAGTTGCCTCATGAAGGGCCAGGTTGGGTGTGCCTCACCAGTAGCGGGAGAAAGAAGATGGCAAAGGTCGGTTGGGGGTGGTGGAGTGCAGGGCGGCAGGGGCCGTGAAGTTCAGGGTGGTGAGGGCAGCTGCAGCTGGGGTGGCTGGGGCTTCATGCCACAGCGCTGGCCTGGGCTGGGACAGCTGCGGCTTTGTGCCTCAGTGCTGGGCCGGGCTAGGGCAGCTGCAGCTTCAAGAAGGGCCAGGCCAGGTATGCCTCATCAGCAGCAGGAGGAAGAAAACAGTGAAGGTCAACTGGGGGCAGCAGGGGCAGTGGATGTAGGGTGCCCTACTGCCCCCAGCAGCAACCACCCCTAGCCCGGCTGCACTTGTACCATTTACTTGCAAACCGCCCAGGACTCGCAACTTCCTGCCAGCTTCCCCAATGACTTTGCTTGTGGGAAGCTGGCAGGAGGTCCTTGCTTAGCAACCCGCGATTCTCATTTAATAATGGCAACAGGGACTGCTGGGATTGCCATTGCTAAGCAATGTAGTCACGTGACATCATGCTTTACAACCACATTGTTTCCAGTCCCAATTACCATCGTTAACTGAGGACTATCTGTATTATGAATATATCACGTTAAACAAAATTTAATTTTGTTAATCAAACCTAAAGTAGTCTCTTCAATTAAAGAAATGTACAATTTTCACAATGTTGCATCTATATGTAAGAATGCCATTGTCCTAGTAGAAACAGCCACTTCAGAAGGAGTTACTTGATTCCTTCTTCCTTCTTCCTCCTCCCCCTCCCCTTCCCCTTATCCTTCTCCTTCTTCTCCTTCGCATACCTTTAATGGTGTATTTTGCTGTTGTTTGTTTCTCTCTGTAGCCATCTATCTTTGCAAGAGGACCATGCAGAATAAAGCTAGACTGGAACTGGCAGATTATGAAGCAGTGGGTATACTGATTTTACAGTTCCAAAGTGTGATATCCTCAAAATTGAATGTCATCTTATATTAAATTATATGGGCAGCATCACTGTCTATCAGGACTGATATTAGATTATAATTTCTCAGAAAATATGCTTAGGGTAGGAGCAAAATCAGAAAGAAACATGTTTTCCTTTTGACTTAGGTTCATGGGGAGCAAACATTTGGTTTATCTACATTATGCCTTTCCCCAGGGAGCTTAAGGAAGCTTACATGGAAGCCTACCCCTAATTTTATTCCTGCAACAACAATCCTTTATGGAAGGTTGGGCAGAGAGAGAGAGAGAGAGACAGACAGACAGACTCAAAATCAGTCAGTGAGTTCTGTGGTTGAACATGGACTTGAACTTGGGTTTCTCTATTATTCAGCAATGCTGCAAGTAAGTGCCATGGCTTTTTACAGCCCCAAATATTTTTTTAAGAGCCAAGATTTTAGTGGAACTTGACCCTCCTTAATTTGTGCTCATTCTGCTTCATTCCCCTTTACAAATGGGGGCTACTCAAGAAAAAACAGCACTCTTATTTACCTATAAACAATTGTCACTGAGTAGTTTCTTAAGGCACTCAGGATGCTTCCTCTGGTTCCTCCAAGATTTTCCACAAGGTCTGGAGAAGATAATGTGCACTAAATGATTTTAAATTCCTTTATTGGAGTAAGTAGTCCTATAGTACTGCTTGAAAGGATTATAGCATTATCAGAGTACAATGCTATATTTTATAATGCTACTTAAAAATCTTTTTAAAAATAAAACTATTCAGTTGCTGCTTGCTAAAATGATAGAAACTCCTAAGTGTCCATTCTCCCCACCTTGCGTTATATGAAAATGTATGTGTGTTAATGTAATATAATTTTCATGAAGTATAATTGTACTATTAGATTAAGTGCTGACTCAAAGGTATATGGTGACTGTAGACTTCATTGGCAGACAATGCCACTTCTGCCAATGCAAAAGAGGGGCAGCATTAGTGGCCCCTATGCTTTGGTGCACTAGGCCAGTGCCTACTTGACCTTAGCCTAAAGCCGGCCCTGATTATATTAATTATATATAAATATATAATATTATATTAAATATATATTCATTATACAATTATATAGTAGTGTATAAGCCCACTCAGCACATTCAGGTTATTAAATAGATTCAAAATATAGTTACTAATTGCACTGACACTTCTTTTAAGATATTCATTCTTCAAATATTTCCACATAACAGTAGTATAGGATGTGTTATTCCTATAGTGGCGAATACAAGTAACATGTGGTTTGTCGTGGCAAAAGGTAATTGCCCAATTTGGTATCTTCCAGATGAGTTAGACCACAGATCTCACTAGGTAGGAAGGATGGGTGTTGCAGGACACCAGTTTGGGGAAGGCTGAGATAGTCTTGCTCTATTGCCAAATAGTGTAGTAACTGCTGAATCAGATTCAGTGCCTCTAGGCCTGGAGTGATGTTTGGACTCAACACCATCACTGCATCCCCCCTCCAATTCAATCCCTGACCTCAATACTTGTTTGCTTCCAAGTAATCTGTACTTAAGACAGCTCTGAACATCCTTTTAAATGTAAACAGATTAAAATGGAGAACAACCAACAACACAGATGGCAATATCCATTAATCCCCAAACACCCTACAGAAAAGCTCTATTTTAACTAATTTCCAGAAGACCACCTCAGAGGGGGCTAATCTAGGTTCCAAAAGGAGGCTGTTCCAAAGTACAAAAGCCATTATCAAGAAATAATTTCTCCGGGCTCAACCCCATCACATCAAGAAAATGGGGCACCACTCACAATTTCTCTTGGGATAACCTTATTGGATGGATATATTCTGGTTGGAAAAGGCAGTCCTGCATGTACCTATGTGGCCATCAATAAGTTTTAAAGGTTAAAACCTGCACTTTAAATTGCACCCAGAAACCTATTAGCAGCTAAAGCAGGACCTGTAAAATAAGCTTATGCTGATGAGCATGAACCAGTAAGTGGGCTGCTGCCCCTGAACTACTTGCAGTTTCTGAAAGGTCTTCAAAGGAAACCCAGCATAGAGTAAATTGTAATCATCCAGTGGAGTATTGAGAAATGCATCACTGAATTCAGTTGTAATGTATATGGGATACAATAATCACTGTAGCAAGATCCTTCTGCTCCAAGTAGGGATGCAAATGGTGCACCTGCTGAAGCTAGGCAAAGGTCCTCTTGGCCATGATGTCCACCCATCCATCCAGTGGTAGCTGTCAGTCCTGGAGGAGTCCCATCATGGACCTGCTCCTTCAAGGATAGTACTTCCACCTCCACACCAGAGGTGACAGAGAACAGTGATAAACAAATAGCAATTCTGTCTTGCTTAGGATCAACTTTATTCTGCTTTATCCTATCCTGCATCCACAGCCTCCAGGAATTAGGACACAACCTTAACAGCATCTCTGGCAGGGCCTGGGATGGCGATAAATAGCTGAACATCATCTGCATATGGATGATAGCCACCCCAAACTGGTGGATGATGTTAAAAAAGCTTCATATAAATTTTTAAAAGCAAGACTGAGAACACTGTGGCACTGGACAAGGGAATCACCATGGGGCTGAATTCTCCTCCCCCACAACCACCTACTGGAGCTGCCTACTAAGTAAGAAGGAAAGGCAGTAAAAGAGTGCCTCCAGTTCCCAGCCCTCACAGCCATTCCAGAAGAATACCATGGTTCAAGGTATGACAAACTGGCAAAAGGATCAAGAGGGGTATACTATGCCATTCATGTCCTGAAAAAAGTAATTAATCAATGCTGTCTTAGATCTCATGTCTAGGCCTAAACCCTGTCTGAAAGAGATAATAATAATCCGCTTCTACTAGAGGACTCCAGAGCTGAATTCCTAAAGGGGAGGTTGGATACTGAGTTAATTATTGTCAAAAACAATCAGATCCATGGAGGGGCTGTTAAGGATGGGGGGTCTACAGCTTCTTCAAGACTTCAGATATCACCTTCTCCTGATGCAAGGCACTGACAGCTTCATGAACTCAGCCTGACATGCACCCTTCAGTCCCAATCAGAAGAGGCATGGGTCTAATCCACAGGTGGCAGGGGTCATGCCAGAGACTTCCCTATCCATTTCATCAGAGTCAACAGACCAAAAGGAGTCCCAGATAACATGGCCAGACATTGGAGTCACTACATCAGACTTCAGTGAATCTAAGCAATTTTGATAGCAAAAGGCTATGCAAAATGGTTATAGCAGCCAGGCAGTCCTCACATTGTATGCACCAGTATAGGCATTCCAACAGCTGGCCCAAAGGTCTCAGGGCAGTCTTCCTTCATGATTTCCAAATTATCTGGGGGTCTTCTAAGCAGTACGTCAACATTTAGAACTGAAATCACCAAGATTCTTCTGTTTTCATGTGCCTATAATTTAAGAGCCTAAAAAGAGGAAGACCACACTGAGCATTAATATTCTTCACCCACTTCTTCTTTCTCTTCTTGGAGAAAATCTCCATCTGGATTCTGGAAACTTATAAAAATAGAAAATAACTCTTGGGCTGGTGAAAAATCTATCATTCTCTAACTCACCTAGTGCCTGTTAAATGTAGTGGTGACTGATTCTTGCACAGCTTGATGTGCATAGAGGTTTAAATTTACATTCCTTCCCACAATCTGTACAGAATTGCCAGTTGTCTGTTTATAAACCATCCAACTATGGTATACGGACAATATTGCACACTGCATTGTAATTTTCCCAGTGTTTTTATTCTTATACCTTTCTACCATCATTATTTGCACACCATCAGCTAGTGAATTGTGCTAATCATAAAAATTCTTGACAAATCAACAAAAGCCTTATTCAGCATCCACAGTCACACTTTGGTATATCCACAGAGAAGGTGTAGCATTAAATTCAGTTCTGTTGGAAGTATTGAGAGTCAGACTCATTAAATAACATCCACTAATTAGATCATTTCTCCACCTCCACCCCAAACTGATCACTCACATAATGAAGAACCATATCCATACTGGTCTGTGTAAGTGCAGAGAAGAATGCTATATAAGTTTCACTACAGTTTTATTTAAGAATAGAAAATGCTACTTTTAAAAACACCATAAAGTTCTTATGGCTGGATGGAACTGGTTTTGCTTCTTTCTCTCACGTGTTTAGATTTTTTACTCCATTCTGTCTGAGATGGTGTCTCCTTTTTAAGGCAGAAATGGGGGGTCTGCTGTTAGGGGGACTTACATTACAGTACATTTGTAAGAAAAAATAGACTCCCATTAGTTTCGTGATAGCAGGTACAATTGTAAGTAACAAAATGGCTAACGTTCAACTGATAATTATATATCTCTTAGCTCCATGTCCCTTGCCTATAAAATATGAATGCTTCCTTTGACCAGGCCCTCATGCAACTCTTATTTAGCATTTTTGGTGTAAATCGTTGCATCTTTATGTGAGTCATTTTAAAAGTATGACTCATGTTATACAGTAGGCAATGGATTTCACATTCCAATACTTAAGGTCTTGCTTCGGGTTGCTGAGCCTCTGGATTCTTGTGGGGAGGTCAATTGTACTAGCCTAAAATCTTCTTGCCAATAATTCAAAGTATTCAGTTTGCACACTTTGCATATAATGGATTTGTATCTTGGAAGGCAAATTCAATATTTCACTATCCCATTGTGATGCCTGAATCAATTATTTTTACCCACACTAGTCAACATGTCACATTAGATAAGAGGGTTCTGTTAAATTGTTGTGGTTTATTTGTATTGCCATGGCATAGATCATTGCAACAGCATACAGCATAGCAGCCTTCTCCAACCTGGGGCCCTCCAAATGCTTTGGGACTACAATTTACAGAATTCTCAATACTTCTGAAAGGCACCAAGTATGGGAAAGCTAATGTTTAGGAAAATGGTGAGCACTACAGAAAAGCATGTAGACATAATGACTGTACTACATGGGTACAAAGCTTGGTACTTTTGAGTTAGGCACAAATCAGTTGAAAATTATGTACCTTTAAAAGCCTACTAAAGTTAGTAAGGACTTACTTGAATTTCTCCCATTAAATCAATGAGACCATAGAAGTATGAGATGACATTTTCTTTATATATAACGGGCATACAGATCAAAATGAAGATCATAGGTGTTATCTATGTGTAAAACAAACCCTACAAGAACAAAACTGTTTCCAAAATATCAAGGTTCAAAACATCAGCAAATGTACAAACACAAGGTGTGTATCCCATTAATTCATTTTCCTGTACTCAGTGCAAATTCCCTTCTTGGCATTTTCCCCATCACTTTCATTTTCAGCTTAATAGGATCTACCTAATAGCCAGATTTCCTATTGGTGATTCTTCTGACTGTTAGTTCTCCTTACTATTGTTGTTGTTTTTGTTGTTGTTGTTGTTGTTGTTGTTTTCCTCTCCCCTTAGGAGAACTTAGCAAGACTTCAGAGAGCTTTTGCCAGAAAGTGGGAATTCATCTTTATGCAAGCTGAAGCACAAGTCAAGTAGGTGTTTGCAGCACAAAAAACCAAATGATTGAAAACTGTGGGGATACAAAATACATGATAATGATAAAATATACTTTCTCAAGCTTATACCTGAAGGTTAAATTCTCCTCCCACCACTGAACATATTTCTGTAGTTTGTACTCATTGTTAATTGATATTAGATGAGTGTTAATCTCTTTGCCACCCAAGCAGCCTCATTCATAACCTGCCACCCCCTCCAACCCTTTATGGTTAGAAGCCTTTGAGATGACACAGCCACATCTTGGCTGGCATATCAGAGAGGAAAGAAATCTGAGCTCCAGACCTGAGAAGCCCAGGCTGAGCACAACATGCCTTCATGATGCCAATGGCTGCACAATAGGATATACTAAATTTTACATGGCACCATTAGCAAGAGATTTGATGCAACGGGTTAGATCCATCAGTTGACATAATAGGCATGGAATACCCTATGAAACAGCAGGGAGGAAGGAGACTGTACGCTACCTGCCTGGCCAGGAGGCTGGGGGACAGGTCTCCCCTCTATCTTTTCTTACAGATGTCAGGATATACCATGTGAACAGTTTATGACAGATGAGGTTAGAACCCTGCTGTTCCCTGGTAATTCTCTGAGCAGCCACACTAGGAATAGGCTTTTTAGCAGCACACAGATGGGTGGAACTGTGGAAAGTGGAACTGGACCATGTCATGCTTCTTTCATATTAACCTTTCCTTCCCAGACCCTCAGCATCACAGCTGGCAGGCCAATTCTGCCTCTCTCAGTGGAAGTCATCAGTAACCAGAAATGTGCAGCTCTGGTGTGAAGATTCTGCCAGAGTTTAAATTTGCCTTCCCTAAATTGGTGTCTTCCACATGTGTTGGAACTGCACATCCAGAGGTAGAAATTCTGGGCTTTCTAATCCCAGCACCTCTGGAAAGGTACCAGGTTATTAGGTGGATTTAGGCCATTACCTTTCCTTCATCCTGCCTGCAAAGTATTTTCTCTGTATCGTATGTGAAATGGGCAAGTAGGAGTATTTGAGTTATCTGAAGCTATACTGAATCATCATCTTCTTTTTCAAACGGTTGTAGCAAAACACTTTATTTCCTTAATTGATAATTTATGCCTTGTCCTTTCTATCTCAAAAAAAGTAGAGGGAAAAAGCAGCTTACATCCTTCATTAAAAAATGAAGATCCTTCATTAAAAAAAGAAGAAAAGCAGCTTACGTCCTTCATTAAAAATAAGATGCATGACAAAACAATAAAATGAATTGGAAACAAAATGTAAATAGGGAAGAGAGATTGAAATAGTCTGCAAAATATTACTGAATGTTTAAAAAAGTAAATACTGTTGAAATACTGAAAGACACATAGGACATTAAATCAAATCCATTCTCTGACCCCAAAAGTATGTATTTTGTGCTTTGAATATCGTCCTGCCAATTAAAACTGGAATCTTCTGATTACTTCACTAAACCTTTAATGGCTTAATCCACTGATTCAGTCATACAGGAAATTAATCAGAAGTAAGTGATGTTGCTACAGATTACTTTATTAACATGGAAAAGCTTTTGAAATTTCATTTGAGTCTTGCTGTCTACAATTCAGTTCATTTTTATGATGTTCATACATATCTGAGCAGTGACATGGGAATACTCTATGTCTGTGTACACACACATGTGATATGTTTCCTCTATTCCTAACCTCATTCATTTGATGGCCTTTCTGCTCTGACATGTTTTCCCACTACTATCCGCTGGGCATCCTTGAAGCCTCAGGCTACATTAAATGAGCTGCATTAGTCAATGTCAACCACATGGTTAAGTGTGGATGTTCATTGTTAAACTTTTGCTGCTAAAGCTGTTAGATTTATGGGCCTAATATTAAGTACTTAGATTTAACAATTGTGGCTATCACATATTCTGTAATTCCCTTCTTGGAGTTGTCAACATTTGTGGGGAGGGGTGGCATAAAAGCTGAGTTCATAACCACCTTTGACTGATATCACAGGTATAATGCAGTTCCTGTAAAACCATATGGGTTGGATATTTAGGCCTAGCTTAATTGCCATATTTCCCCATGTCACTCCAAACAAGGCTGCATTTAGTCTGGTGTATTCTTATTCACCACTAATAAATAATTTCAGGCTATAGTTTAAAACTCCCAGCTGTATGTGGAAAGAATTGATTCTTAGATGGCTTATGGTGGTTGGATGGATGGTTATACAGAAGGATGTCATGAGCACTATCTTTTTGGTGTAAGGATTTCAGACAGCTGTTTTCTGCAAAACCTAAATTGAAGAGCCCATTGGCTGTACAGGTAGTCCTTGTTTAGCAATTGCCTCATACAGTGACTGTTCGCAGTTACAACAGTGATGAAAAAGTAACTTTGCAACCAGTTCTCACATTTACAACCTTCACAAGTCTGTAAAGCAAAGTAAAGCTGAAGTAAGACCATAAGCACAGTTGTAGTTTCACTTAGCAACCACTTCGCTTAACAACCAAGTTGCCAGTCCCAATTGTGGTTGCTAAATGAGGACTATCTGTATTCACACTATATGCTGAGCCAAATTAACCAACCACATTTTAGCCTAGGATACTGGACAATTCTATAATGCAGTTAGTTGAAATTTGGACTAATGCAGGTGCAAATACAGCCTTGAGTGTATGATGGAGAGAGGGATACAATTCGATTTGATATAGCAGGATGCTCTGTATACATGTTTTCAGCTAAAAGTTCATAATGAAGAATAATACGAATTCTCATGCAGGTCAGGATTACATCCAAAACTGCTTTTGGTTCTATTTTATTTGTTCTCTTTTAGAATTGACAGAAAAAAGGATAAAACAGAAAGGAAGATTTTGGATAGTCAAGAAAGAGCTTTCTGGGATGTCCATAGGCCAGTGGTAAGATTAACTTACTTGTTACTCTTTTATAATCAGTTAATTGTAAAATATCTGGAGGAACAATGGTGATGTGTCTGTACTTTGGTTGCATCTTCTCAACCTAATGGCCACCAAGAGCAATAGATGTAAGTCAGAGCTAGTTGGGGATTTCCTCTTCAACATTACCTAGCATGCCTCTAATTGGTCAGACTGATATTCTCAGGGCATCATCACTTTTAGGACCTGCTCCTTGATCCCACCATCCTTTTTGGTTTCCTCTGGTAATAGATACTGTGCCAAGTTCCAAGTTATATAGAAACAGCAGTATTTGTTGCAAACGATGATGACACCAAAATAATGACCCATGCATGGTGATGTCATCATACAAATGCTGTAATTATATCTTGACATATGAAGCATATGCTGCTAGATAAAGCTACTCCCACATCTTCACCTTTAAATGAGCTGGCAAACAAACCAGGAAGTTGTCAGTTAACTATAATATGGGAAATGGATGAAAGCCAAGATATTAAACCAAAGTTTGAAGTTGATTTATCCTTCCTTGTTTGGAAATTGTTTATCATAGTTTCTCAGTTTGAGCAAAATGGAAACTATATTTTAATAAATGATTTCTTGATTTGTTGTCTGGTTCAAACAAAGCAACTGCATGCAGCAACAAAGGCTTGTCCATATCACACCTTTTTAAGCTCATAAATGGTTGTCTGAATCAACAATGAGAGAGATTCCAAAACTGGTTTCCTTTATTAACAAAGAAATATATAGATAATCAGGCTCTTAGCAAGCAAAGCCAAGAGCCCCAATGTCAGGGCAACACAAACTCTATATAGATTACATCACATTCTAAGGAGTTGCATCACATTCTAAGGAATACAAATAGTCCACATTTAGCAACTGTTCTGTTATGACAATGATGAAAAAGGGCAATGCCAAAGAATGCTCAAACTATCACACAATTGCACTCATTTCACATGCTAGCAAGGTTATGCTCAAAATCCTACAAGCTAGGCTTCAGCAGTACGTGAACCGAGAACTACCGGATGTACAAGCTGGGTTTCGAAGAGGCAGAGGAACTAGAGATCAAATTGCCAACATTCGCTGGATCATGGAGAAAGCACGAGAGTTCCAGAAAAACATCTACTTCTGCTTCATTGACTATGCAAAAGCCTTTGATTGTGTGGATCACAACAAACTTTGGCAAATTCTTAAAGAGATGGGGGTACCAGACCATCTTACCTGTCTCCTGAGAAATCTGTATGCAGGCCAAGAAGCAACAGTTAGAACCGGTCACGGAACAACCGACTGGTTCAAAATAGGGAAAGGAGTACGACAAGGCTGTATACTGTCACCCTGTTTATTTAACCTATATGCAGAGTACATCATGAGAAATGCCAGGCTGGAAGAATCACAAGCTGGAATTAAGATTGCAGGGAGAATCATCAATAACCTCAGATATGCAGATGATACCACCCTAATGGCAGAAAGTGAAAAAGAACTAAAGAGCCTCTTGATGAGGGTGAAAGAGGAGAGTGCGAAAGCTGGGTTGAAACTCAACATTAAAAAAACTAAGATCATGGCATCTGGACCCATCAATTCCTGGCAAATAGAAGGGGTAGAAATGGAAGCAGTAACAGACTTCATTTATTTGGGCTCCAAGATCACCGCAGACGGAGACTGCAGCCATGAAATTAAAAGATGCTTGCTCCTTGGGAGGAAAGCTATGGCAAACCTAGATAGCATATTAAAAAGCAGAGACATCACCTTGCCGACAAAGATCTGCATAGTCAAAGCTATGGTTTTCCCAGTAGTAATGTATGGCTGTGAGAGGTGGACCATAAAAAAGGCTGAGCGCCGAAGAATTGATGCCTTTGAACTGCGGTGCTGGAGAAGACTCTTAAGAGTCCCCTGGACTGCTAGGAGGTCAAACCAGTCAATCTTAAAGGAAATCAACCCTGATTGCTCATTGGAAGGATTGATAATGAAGCTCAAGCTCAGATATTTTGGTCACCTAATGCGAAGAGAGGACTCTTTGGAAAAGACCCTGATGCTGGGAAAGATTGAAGGCAAAAGGAGAAGGGGACGGCAGAGGATGAGATGGTTAGATAGCATCACTGAAGCAATGAGCATGAAACTGAGCAAACTCAGGGAGGCAGTGAAGGACAGGAAGGCCTGGCGCAATATGGTTCATGGGGTCACGAAGAGTCGGACACGACTTAATGACTGAACAACAACAACAGAGGCTCAGTTCAATGGACGAGTGGGTATATCTATTTTCTATTTGCAGGCCATATATTGTCATTGAAACATTGGGTGCACTTTGCCAAAATCCAGTGGTGTGGAGGTCATGACCATTTAATTTCTCCTCCCAATTTTTTGAGATAAAGTACTTGTTTGAACCCTACCTTTATATAATAGCTAGGTTCATATACAGTGCTAAGTCTTCATCCTTTTTTTTTTTTTTTTTGCTTTTTGAACAAACTGGGGCTTATTCAGTCTATTAGGGCTACCACAGACAGCCACTAGTCTCTTTGCTGTCATCATCATCTGGAATTTGCCATGCTATGGTATCCTACATAAGCCATAGTTAAACAAACCATACCTTAGGGTTATATAAGAACCAAATATTCACTCATACTTTCCATCATTTCTGTGATGGAAGGCATGGACAGAAAAAAAATCGATTCCTTGAGGATATACAGGACTTCCTTCCAACTTGCACGGCATTATTCAATTTGATGGTGGCTAACAGTTGCAGCTTCAGTTCACATTTATTGATTTATATCTTTTATTACTCCATTAAAGAAACAATCAAGCTGCATGACCTGGATAAACACTTTAAAGATCCTTCAGTAACAAAGGACAAGATAGTCAAACTTCATGTACCCATACAAAAGGAAAATCGATTGTGGAAGAATATCCTTAATTAGACTATTTTCAGCATCAAATATCCTTAATTAGACTATTTCCAGCATAAAATAACATTCTTAGACCACGTTTGTTTTTCTCTTGAACAATCCTTCCTGGACTTGCTATTTCAAGCCAAATCCAAGATTTATAGCATATATTGAATATATATTGAGATTTGGTGTTTTACCAAAACTAGGTTATCTTTCCTTTTGCAATCTAGCTTTAAAAGTATATCACAAAGTACTCAGTAAAAGATGGAATGAAGTAATATTAAAGGATATACCAAATAAACTTTGCAAACTGCATGAAAGGCCTTGGCAGTTGGCAACCCTATATGAAACTGTCTGCTTTGCAATGCAGCATTCTTCTCACTTCATACATAAGTAAGGTCAAACTGCCATCTTCATAACACTAGCAAGACCCACATACTTTACTGTGTAACATCCCCCCTGTATCTAAAGGAAGCTTTGAAATGTATCTCATGCTGATGGGCTCAGGCATAAAGATAATAAACTCATTCAGGCTTTTCCATGTTTAGAGAACAACTAGAGTCACACTGTTACAGTAACATAAAGGGCTAATTTACAGGGAATCCATGACTTTGACCAGCTGATGCCTATGTAAAATTTACTTGGTATCTGTGCCTTTGATAAACCAATGTCTATGTATTGTGCCCCCTCTATGCCAGATAAGCAGGTGTCTTCATTTCCAAGATGACATCCTCTACTTTCTTACCTAGATGATTGTAAAGCAATTATTCAGTTAGCCTATACGGGTAGTCCTCATTTAGCAACCACAATTGGGACTGGCAACTTGGTTGTTAAGCGAAGCTGTCGCTAAGTGAAACTGCAACTGTGCTTATGATCTTACTTCAGCTTTCCTTTGCTTTACAGACTGTGAAGGTCGTAAATGCGAGGACTGGTTGTAAAGTTACTTTTTGGAACGTAAACTGACCTTTTCCAATCCCATGGCCACTGTTGCATTTTCCAAACTTGCTGGCATATTGAGTGCAGCACTTTCATAGCATTGTCTTTTAGTATTTTAAATAACTCAGCTGGAATACCGTCATCTCCACTAGCTTTGTTGTTAGCAATGCTTCCTATGGCCCACTTGACTTCATTCTCTAGGATGTCTGGCTCAAGGTCAGTGACAACACCAGCATGGACATCAGGGACATTAAGATCTTTCTTGTATAGTTCTTCTGTGTATTTTTGCCACCTCTTCTTAATCTCTTCTGCTTCTGTTAGGTCCCTGCCTTTTTTGACCTTTATCATGCCTGTCTTTGTACTAAACGTTCCTTTGATATCTCCAATTTTCTTGAAGAGATCTCTAGTCTTCCCCATTCTATTGTTTTCCTCGATTTCTTTGCACTGTTCATTTAAGAAGGCCTTCTTATCTCTCCTTGCTATTCTCTGGAAATCTGCATTCAGTTGCTTATATCTTTCCCTTTCACCCTTGCTTTTCGCATTCCTTCTTTCCACAGCTATTTGTAAAGCCTCATCAAACAGCCATTTTGCTTTCTTGCATTTCTTTTTCTTTGGGATGGTTTTAGTTGCTGCCTCCTATACAATGTTACGGACCTCCATCCATAGTTCTTCAGGCACTCTGTCTACCAAATCTAATCCTCTAAATCTATTCATCACCTTCATTGTGTACTCACAAGGAATTTGATCTAAGTCATATCTGAGTGGTCTAGTGGTTTTCCCTACATTCTTCAATTTAAGCCTAAATTTTGCAGTAAGAAGCTCATGATCTGAGCCACAGTCAGCTCCTGGTCTTGTTTTTGCTGTCTGTATAGAGCTTCTCCATCTTTGGCTGCAAAGTATGTAATAAATCTGGTTTCGGTATTGACCATCTGGTGATGTCCATGTGTAGAGTTGTCTCTTGTGTTGTTGGAAACTGAGCTTCAGTGAAACCTAATTTGTGCTGGACTGTGCCTCATAATGGCCTGCTATGATTTTTAAATGTACTTCCAAATTTTAGATTAAAAAATGCAATTCTAATTGCACACCGAGTCAGAGTTTGGAACTGTTGATCTGTAGAAGATGAAAGGCAGTACGAACATTACACAAAATTAAAAATTTTGTATGTGTGTTTTTCCTAGCCGGGCTGTGTGAATACAACAGAGATGGACATCAGAAAGTGTCGACGTATGAAGAATCCACAGAGGGTCAAAAAGGCAAGCCTTTTCATCTCATCCCCAAAGAACTTATAAACCATGCTAGATGAGACTTTCAGAATTTTACTGGATATATTTAGTGCTGATCTATATTAAGGTGTTGACATCAGTCTAATGAAAAATAACCCTCACTTCAGAACATTACAGGCAAATATTTGTGTAAAGTTTGTTTATACATCTTTATGGACTGACATGAAATTATTATTTTTGATGTTATCCAAAGGCCTTTGAGATAAACATAATGTCTTTATATATCCTGTGATTACATCTAGAAAAAATGGATATAATTACACATACTAATTTTCTTTTGTATATAATATCCATTCCAAATCACCGTTTTCAACTCTCATATATATACACTTTTATAATTACAGTAATTGCAAAACGGTTATTTGTTTTGGGTTTTCCAGGACTAGAATTTCTGTTCAAATATACACATATATCTGTTCTTTGCAGAAAATAATGGATATATATTCATGATAACAGTCTGAAGCTATGTTCATTATCCAGTCCCATTCTAGTCCATGGGGTATAAGGACTTTAGTTAGAACTACCAGTTTAGGTTACGCGGATCCTGATAACCATGAGATGGCAACAGAGTTAGAATTTTCATCCAGATCTTTGCAGTCCCAATCTACCAGCCTACCTTTAGCTCATCCATTTCTAGCAGCATGAGTTTTACCTACTGCTCCTTACCACCCAAGCTAGGTGCTTCATCATGTGGAGATTCAGCTTCCACCAGCACTCTATCTTATTAAAGAAAAAAAAGAGACAAATATTTCTCTCTTATTATTTTGATTGGTGGTGGAGGCCATTAAGGGAAAGGCAGACACAAGAGTAAGAAAAGATGGGGGTTCTCAGCCTGAAACAGCTACAGGGTTTTCCCCCAATAATTATTTAACAGAAGAAATGATTGAAAACAGAATAAAATGCAAAGGATTGCGGACATTTCTGCTGAAAAGTTTGGATGCCTTTTAAAATTAGCTGTTGCTAGAAAGGGGCTGCTTGTCTCTTGAATGTAACACCCACACAGGACTTTGCTCTGTTTATTTTCCTTCCCTATTCGATTGCATCTCCCCTTCATTTAATCTGCATTCAGTTTTCCACTCTCCTTTTTCTTTCCTTCTTAGCACAGTTCCCCCCTCTCCTTGGCCCACATCGTTCCTATATTTTTCCTCTTGTATGTTTACAGTTTCTGCTGGAAGAAGGGGAGTATGTGTGAGTATTGTGCATTTCTGGAATGGTTTGTGTGTGAGAGAGAATGATTGATAGATAATTTTATAAATAGGGTAGCTCATTT
Source organism: Python bivittatus (assembly GCF_059951505.1). Lineage (NCBI taxonomy): Eukaryota > Metazoa > Chordata > Lepidosauria > Squamata > Pythonidae > Python > Python bivittatus. The sequence continues at coordinate 27,908,879 of NW_028277075.1, read as the reverse complement.
GACAAGCAATTAATTTTAATCAATAACTCATTTCAATTAGTTCTTAATTGTTTGTTGTTGTTGTTCTGGCCTTGCCCTTATTTGGAATATGACTTCTGGCAGATACATACACACACACACATGTAAGTGTTACACATGCACACATTTATTGGGATGGAAAAAACTCCAGGATCAACGCTGGCCATCCTTGGTGGGCAAGGTGGGGAACTGGGCGTTGCACAGGATTTTTATCCATGTATTATTTCCTCTTCCATCTTCTCCTCTGGCCACTCTTCCATTAGGGAAGAGATTGTTCATCCTCCTTTTGAACACATATGATCATTAACCATTTAAGGGTGTGTAACCTCTCTCTACTGCTCTTATGTACCAAATTATTCTCAACTTTTTATTACAGTCAGTTTATGGAGTGACAGAAGATAGTCAGTCCCAAAGTCCTGCACATATCCCTTCCCAACCAATTCGCAAAACAACAAAAGATGACGTCCGAAAGCAAGTAAGCTAATTGGCTTTGAAACTGGTCTTTTGCATTTGAGAAATGGATTGATTTTTTTTTTTAAAAAAATATTTCCATAGATGTGGGACATAGTCTTGAGTAAATAAGAAATTAGAAATTTGTTTCTTCCAATAATTACAGTTATGGGGGGCATTCAACAAGTACATCAGCTGAACCATTTCCTTCACCCTCCTTGCTACCATCCCCTTTGGTTCTACATGGTTTGAGGGATGCACATCTGCAACATAAAGCAGAAAAGAACAAATTACTTAAAGTTGATGGGGAAAATCAAAGCTGAAAATGCACTTCAAATGTAGAGCAGAGTACCTGGAAACTTTGGATTAGAGTCCATAGCTTTCAGTGTATTATGATGCAAATCATGTGAACCATCAAATAAAATCGACGGCATAACTACACGTCTATGTAGCTGAGTATAGCTGTTTCTTCAAGAGCTGTTTTCATTTCTTTTCTTCAGATAACATTTCTGAATGTTCAGATAGACAGGCATTGTTTAAAAATGTCTAAAGTAGCAGAAAGGTAAGCACTCCAATTCATGTCATTGTCACTGTTGTTGCTATAATGCTTCTCTGCTAACACCATCGCTTCCTCTGATAGTTGCAAAAGCATGCTTTCAAACCTCAGGAACCAGCTGCCTATGTATACAAGCTTCCTCCCACCAATAGTGTATATGCTGGTTTAATAGACTACTTCAGCAGTTTGATCCTAGTTTGCAATCACGTTTTAGAGAGTTTGCTCAAACTAGGATTTTCTACTTCATGTCCATTATATTCTATTACAGCAGGTTTCTATATAATTGTTTCCAAATTTAAAGAACTTAATTTTTGGATGCAACCATAAAAATCAGGGTAGTTGTGGCTCACGTGTTCTCAACCAAAATTAGCCGTTTCAGATTCATTAAGAGCTTCTACAAACAACAAAAATGCAATTTAGAATTACAGTCTAAGGCTGTTTTCATACATCACACACAACTCAACAGATTCCATCATCTTGAAATAATCTGCCCATTACAACTATGCTTTGATGAGAGAAATATATAAGATAAAATGTCACCAGTGATGTTTGAGATAAAATAAAGTTGGATGGAATACCAAACTACTGTTTACTGTCATGTGTGTGAGCCTCAGACTGGTTAAACTGGTTGCCCTTCCCTTTTCCACATTGTTCTCTTGTGGCTGCAAAGAGATCAGAAAGCAGAATTCTCTTTGGAGCTCTGGTTTTTCTGAACCATGCTTTTTAAAAACATGACATCAGCCATAAACCCTGCATATTTGTCCTTGCTTATTTGTCAGCCAAGCACATACTCTCATCCTAGCTGCACTACTTATGTATGTACTGGATATCTTGAATTGTATATGGGTAGGTAGTTAGGTAGGTATATATGTATGGATAGCTTGGATTGGAACAACCTCTAGTGACTGGTATGCAAAATGGCATGTTAAACTGCTTTGAGTTCCTTAGTTAAGCTGTAACCATACCTACATTTCAACATGTCAATATTGATATAATGTGGGCATTGTTTCCTGTTGTGTACTTTATTAATTCTGATAAACAGAGGATATACCTAGATCAACATAAACTAATTGTTTCTATGAATTAGCAATTGGAGCTTTGTGAAATGAGCTAGGGATCTCAGGAGTGCAAATTTCTGTATTTATCCACTTAACAACGATTGGATATGCATAAAGAAAATGAATGTGATTGCTGGCCTTTTGCCATAATAAGAATCCATTCATTCAAACAGTAAATATGAAAAATGATGGAAGACAAAGAAGGTCATACACAAGCAAAAACAAATGAAACCACACTACAACTAAATGAATTAATAAAACTAGCAACAAGGAAACTTTAATATAGCAAAGCTAAACCAACAAGAACCTTCAAATGGCTCGTGGATTCAAAATGTTCTCACCGGACACTGAAAAAGAAATAAATGACTGAAATAAACAGCTTACACTGTTCTTGCCATTATTCTTAATTTCCTGCATTGCTTACCATTTCATTAGAAAACATTCCATTCACAGTGGCGTTGTTTGTCCAGTTCCCACTAGCCTTTACAAACGCTGGTACCTTCTTTTCTTTTTCTTTTCCATTTCCCCCATTGCTTCATTTGCTGCATATATCCCAAAGTGAAAGCTTTTCCCTCTTCTGACTCCTAATCTATAATGGTCATGAAATCCAGTTAATGAAATGAGATCAGACAGCGAGGGCCAAAAGACCCTGAGGCTGAATTGCTAGAACTTCTGTTAGTTATGAAATATCGTGATTCTAATGCCTGGTGATAAAACACCAGCCTTTCCGTGACAGTCTCAAGAGAAAACCACTTCTCACCAGCAGCCCTGTTTTTGATTTTCAAATGTGTAGAAATACAAAATACATTTAAAGCATTTTTAAAACTTTCACCAGTGTATTTGATTTTCTTTTTTCATGTTACAGTTTAATTGCTTATTCAGATCAGTACATTGATTATGACCCCTTTATAACTCCTGCGGAACCTTCCAATCCCTGGATAAATGATGACTCTGTGTTTTGGGACTTAGAAACAAGGTAAAAAATTAACACTTTTTAAATGGAACGTCGTTCTGTTCTGCATTAAAGCAAAGGCTGCCAGATGTGTGCTGCAAAACCCAGATGTACACTAGATGGCAGCAAAGAGTCAAAGTGTTCTATATGACTTTGCTGCCCCCAGCAAGGAATATCTGGTAACCCTGCACCAGATTGCCTTACCCCATGGGATAAAATAATGGCAAGCTATAGCAGAAGAGCTTAGTATGACCAAACCAAATGTCATTTGACTCCACCCCTACTAGAACTGTCTCTCTGTGTAGCAATTTCACCATGCTCTTATAACATTTCTTGTCATCTTATGCAGAGCTTTGCAAAGAATGGGAAGGCATGCCAATATCCATTTGCGCAAAATGCTAAGTCCTACGATACTTACGGCTTGCCAAGTCTTACAAGCTGTGATGATAGAGCAGTGCCTTAACTATCAGTAACCATGGTTTACCATATATTAACTAACTTAACTACCTTCTGAACCAAGATTAATGGCTAGTTTATGCTTAAGCAGCCATTAGTCCTCCAGGTAAGCAGTGCAGGGAGCAAAAAGATCTGCTTTTGTTCCTGTAGAGGATATAGATGCTTTAGTTTGAGAACAAAGGGGATCAGAAAGTAAAGCTGCTGGAATACCAACCAGAATTATGACTAAAAGTTCTAGCTGGCTGTGCTCCATCACCTGTGACATTTTGGTGGGTGAATACTTTAACCGTGGTTAACATTAAGCCATGCTTAGCATGTTGTGTGAGGATGATTTACATAAGATTGGATCTAGGGACCTTGGGGGCATGTTCTGGGCACAGAATGCTCCCACTGCAAGAAAGCTTAATGGGTTCCCACTTCCCCACACCTTGAGAAGAAATCACTTCCACAAGGAAGATCTACTGCTGATTAAAAACTCCACAATCCGTGGAACAGCGATTCTATATACATGTAATATTGCATACTGTATTTATGACACCAGTTTATTCATATGAAATCACAACCATTGTTTGATACCAGTTTATTTGTAAGACATTACAACATTTTGTCTTTTTCTACCATAGTCTTTTTTGTTATAAAGGCAGTATGTAGTGGATAGGTAGACTATTAGTATTCTTTCTACTTCACATTGCCTTGGTATGAAATTAAAAAAAGAAAAACGTGGGAGACATTGCAGCTGCAATTCCTTCAACCAAAATGTATATAATATTATTTCATTATAGCAAAGATATAACCATTAAGAATATATAAATATTGTTATCCATTGCTTGCTGTTAGATAAGAAATGCACATCTAAGTATGTGGTTGTACAGTGTCACTCATAGGATGGGATCAAACACTGCTCCAATCAAAAACTAAACCACATCATGCTTATCATAATGTATACATCTAGCCATTTTGGCTTGTATGTCTTAGTGTTTTATAGGAAGTAGGCCAAAAACCCCCAAATCAGGACTTAGCAAGATGCACAAATTCAGCAACATAGTTCAATCCTATAGTTGTCTACTGAGAAGTAAGCCCTGTTCAGTTTTGTAACACTCAGTCCCAGGTTAATATGTTTAGGGTACAATCCTAGATTTTCATTTGAAAAAGGAGGAGCCCTTACTTTCTGTAAGTCAACTGTAATGGTCAAACTATAGCTGTACCCTTGTGTCATAGCATGACTTACAGAGGGGATGACTGGTCTGTGCTGATCACATGATGCATTACATATAATAGACGTGTATTTATTACATCCCCCCTCCCCCCAAATCATAGCTATCCTTTAACAAAAGTTTGGAGGAGTATTCTGGGTAGAAAAATGTTGTCTTGTGCTTTTGATGTTCTAAACAATGTTTTTCTTTAATATCAGCCTTTTATTCATAAGTACCACCTATCCAATGTTTCTTTCTTTTCTGAGATTCTGTCAAGGAAGCATATCATCAGTTTTCAGACATACAGATTCCCTTGCTCTCAGAAATCAAAGGGGTATTTACAAGTATTTTCTCCAGTTTCATTAACTTGTAATCCTATTGGTGGATATTTTCAATTGAACCATCCCAAATGAATATTTGAAGATTTGACAAGGAAAAACCCATTGATAGTTACAATGGTTTCCTCTCTATCCCTTTACTTAGCAAAGAGCCTTCCCAGCATCGGGTCAAAAGATGGGGCTTCTCTATAGATGAGGTGTTGAAAGATCCTGTGGGGCGTGACCAGTTTCTTCGATTTTTGGAATCAGAATTCAGTTCTGAAAACCTCAGGTAAAGGTTATAGTGCTGTAACCTCAGCACTGTAGTGGTTATACTGTAGGTCTCACACAACAGAAGCATTCACCGATCTCGGAAATAAAGGTTGAGGGGAGAGCACAAGAGGGCACGCGAGGAAGAATACTACCCTGGTCTATAGATTAGTTGGCTGAGTGCCATCAAATCAGAATTGACTCCAGACAACCACATGAACAACTGCTCCTCATTTTCGCCTCTCTCCAGAAATAACCTGTAGCACTTCCAAGGGCAGTTTGGAGATTAATAGAGACTAAAATGGTCTTTGCAACCATCCTTATTCAAGGATACTTTGGAGGGATTTGGATAGAAATTGAGAAAAGAGCTTCCCAACCACTAAGAAATTTCTAATAGCGTTAAGATGGTTAATAGGCAGTTTCTGAAAGTGATCAGAAAGTGAGGTATGTGAACTTAGTGTCCTTGAAAAGGTTCTGCCATGGTTGTGAGCAAGGTGGCTGATCCCTTCATCGCCCAGCACTCAGATCCATGGAGGACCACTGTCCTGCAGTCTCCTCACAAGGAGCAGCCGTCCGGAGCACATGTAGGCAATCTCCCATCCTCTCCTTATCCAGAGAGATTCCAAGGGACTGGTCTACTCACTGTTTCCTTGGTCTTTGCCGTGGTTGTCAGCTCTGCTTTTGCGGAAATATCTTCAGTTTGCCATACCTCCCCCTGAAGTCCCCAACCACTAAGAGATTTCTGTAGATATTTACTAGATGCAGTGTTTCATGTAAAAAATCTGATTTTTCACCATTCCAATTTTCAGTGGGAAAAAAGTACTTTCTCCTGATAAGCTGGTCACCACATTAAAATTACACTTTGTTCACTTGAATCTTCCCTTTGATGGCCACTGCCAGCAAAAGAGTTGGCTGATGCCAACATCTTCCAAGGTATCAAGAAATATGGTCAGAAGAATTTAGAAGGCTAACATCTGATAGTGCCTTTTCAGCAAATAGTTTGCAGAAGTAGTACTGATTACTTGCCTTCATAAAGAAGATTGACATCTGTAACAGACATCTAAAATTGGAATCCCATCTAAGGTTTTCTTTAAGCCTCATTGAAATGCACGCAGCTTGTGCACATAGATCTGATCTGTACTGTGACCATAGGAAGAAGCAGTGGAATTTTGTATAGTCACTAGCTGTATGCACGCAACAAGTTAACCAGGTCAGTTACAAACCCAGTGGCTGCATTTACACAACATGCTAAGCTTGCTTAAATTTAGCCCTTATTAGATTTTTGATGGCTTGGTGTGCTGTATGAACTGAGGATATTTTATGAGTTTATAGTTTGGGGCATAGACCGGAAAATGGGTCATTTCAGTAACCACATTAATTTGTGCAAACACAGACTCTGAATCGAATTCCAATTCACAGACTTGACACAGGCCATTTCTCTATTGATTTCCCTGCAGGAACTTCTTTACTGTTGTCAGCATTATGTCATAAGAGACTGACAACCCAGCTCTCTCATTTAGCCAGGGAAGACATTCTGAAGGTATCTGTGCAGGCGGAATATATCCTGTGACGTCCTCAAGACTTTTGTTAGGAATCCAGGAAACTTAGTACATCTGACCATGATTCCATTTAGCCCAATATTGCCAACCCTGACTGGCAGCAGCTCAAGGGCCTTACTTGGAGATGTTGGTGATTAAACTGGGATCGTTTGCATGCAAAGGTTGTGCTCCATTACTGAGCCATAATCTTGCATGCCATCTGCATATGGCATAATTAGGACTGCATAAACTCCTCCCCCTCAAGTTCTTTCTATTGCTCTCCCTCATCTTGCTCTCTTACTTACCCCTTTAGTTTAATTTTTGCTTTTATATCTCCAGTTTATATCTCCAACATCTGTATCCAAGTGCATACACTGGAGTAGTGTTTCTCAAAGTGTGGTACAAGGACCAGTGGGGGTCCCCCCAGACCCTCTCAGGGGTCTGTGAGATCAAAAATATTTGCCAGCCTATGCTGAAAAATAATGCAATAGTAAAATCCCATCAAACAATATGAGAAGCGGTAGTGGCAGCAAGTGCGTCAATTTTAATTTTTAATAAAGTAAATATTGATAAGTATAACCTATACAAACAAAAGCTCTTTTGGTGTCCTTCATAATTTTTTTAAGTGGGAAAGGGTCCTGAGAGAAAAAAGTTTAAGAAACACTGCACTAGAGCAAATAAAAACAGACAGGAAGCTGCACAATGTGTCTTTTATATATGATAAAGTTTGGTGCACTGGTTACAGTGTTAGACTAGGAGCAGGGGGACCTGAGTTCTAGTCTTCCCTCAGGCATGGAAGCCAGTTGAGTGACTTTAGGCCAGTCCTCTCTCTAACAGGAAGAAGGTACTGGCACACTCCTTCTGGAAACGGTAACCAGAAAGCTGCTTGGATCTGTCCATGCAGTTACCAAGAACCAAGAGTTGATGTGATGGAATCTAGCCATGAGAAGACGATGAACGAGATGAGACAGCTGTACAGGAGCTACAGTTTGCCATAGTGACAAAGCTCAGGTATATTGTCTGAATAAAGACCCAGGCACCCTCTCTCATAAAGATAGGAAGTTATCCAAGTTACAGGCCAGTGAAAGTAGTGCAAAGGCATATCTAATGTGATCTTGAGGCTTGAGATTGGCCAAAAGATGCTCCAGTTAAGAGCTTGGCTATTAATGATTACTATCAGTTCAAGTGCCACTATTTCTCAGCTGGTCTGATGTCATCCATCCAATCTGATAAATTTCAATCTTCACAATCAGAAGTAATTCTAAAAAATAACTTGCTCCTTGTGGCCTTTCTTCTGAGTTCTCACAGTTTCTTGAACTCGCTCAGACTAAGAGAAATTTTGGAGAGCAGCTCCTGGACATTATCAGAATGAAAGAGGTATTCTTCCTGAATCTGTCTCAGCATGGTTTAATCACTCCAGATGGAAGCCAGCTAATTATATCAATTCATTAATCTCCCCATCACAGTTGAAGTTCTTTTTAAGGACTAGATTCAACAGCCTTCTCTCAGCACTTCTGTATGGGAAGTCCTAAAGAGATAAGGCACTAGAGGTGGAAGGGAGGGGAAGACAGGTTGGCTATGTAGATGCAGGTTACTAGTACCTTATCAATTAACAATTCCAATCTGTTAAAAACCCAGTATGTTTATTGAGACCTTCTAAGATGGACTGAAATATTTTGGTGTGAGTCCAGCAACCTCTTGCTCAATGGTGGAATTATAGTTCTGTTTTCCAAAATAGTTACTTTGAGGTCTGCTATAGTGTGTTGTGGGAGGCTGAACTCTGATACAACTTTGTCCTAATGTCAAATTTGTGTCCATTAATTCTTTTGTACAACATTTGTCCTATTTGTCCTACGTAGAATCCAGAGGGACTTTGCTGGCAGATAATGGCATATATCACATTAGAGAAACACCATGTGAAAGCTCGTCTAATCTTGTGTGTGTACTTGTTGGGGCCTGTGATGGTGCTGCTGGAATAGATGTGGCAACAAAGACATCTGAGTTTGTTGCAGGGTTTGGTTCCCATTGTCCTGTTGTTTCTTGTTGCTTGTGAAAATCTCTTTTAATTTGGATGGCTGTCTGTATGCAAGTATGAGCAAGTAGGTGACACCAGTGGTGTTCTGTTGTTCTATTTCTGTGATCTGTCTTTTAATAGGTCCTCCTTGGAAATTGATCTATTGATTGGTCTATTGATCTCGTTGAATGGGTACCCACTCTCTTGAATGGCTGGTTTAATTCTATCAGTTGAGCATCTCTATCAGGTGGGTCAGAACAAATGCAATTGTAGTGTAGAGCCTGGGTATAGATGATAGATTTGGTGGAAGCTGGAAGCATATAGTTATACATAGTGATCTGTAGATTTACTTATAATGTGGTATTTATGTAACCATTGTATAGTTTTATGGTAACATCAAGGAAGTAGACTTGTTCTGTGGATAGTCTAGGTTGAAGTTGATGTTGGGGTGGAAGTTGTTGAAGTCATGATCAAATGTTATGAGAGATTCATTTCCATGGGTCCAATGTCATCAATAAATCTTAAGTATAGAAGGGGCTTCAGGGGTAAGAGTTAAAGTATTGTTTTAGGTCAGTCATGAAGATGTTGGCATATGCTTGAAGATGAAACATTTTATGAATTTTTGTCCTCAAAACAAGTTTAAATTAATTAATTATGTTAACCTCCCCCTCCCCCCCCCCGTAAGGGACACCAACTTTCCCTTACCTCTTCTCAAAATGGAAGTTGCAGAAGAGTTGGAGATTTTTCAAGGGGTTCTTTAATTTTGCTCTTTAACCCTCCCCTCCATTCCTTCTCAAAAGGACAAGAATATTGGGCCACCCTTTCCAGGAGTGCTCTGGGGAAATCCAGACCTAATAGCAGCCACATACAACCCATGAATGGCTAACCCTGCACTGGTGGATCAGGGAATCCTGGCATCAGTCAGTTCACCTAGCAGCACATGGAATTAGCAGCAGCATTAGTGAACAAAGTCCAAAGCTTGCTGAGACAATAAAGCAGTAAGCTCAAGAGGGGAGCTATTATGGAAGTATAGTTTCACGGCCTAAAGATGGCCTCATCAAAATTCTGCAGCCAGTAGGACCAAGTGAGCAGTAGGCTGCTGGTCTCTGAACTTTCAGGATCCCATGGGAAAGATAAGCTATTTCAGTATTTTGCCTATAGCAACAAAATGCCGAAGGTAATTCCTGAGGGGAATCTTCACCATCTGTCTCTGGAATTCTATCCTCTTTATACCACAAAAATCTGTAGGATGCCACAATTATTAACATTCTCTTTTTCTTTTCTTAATCTAGGAGGGAGGAATAGTTTGACAACCCTGAAGCTAAGAAGGGCATTTGGGAATTACAAAAGGGAAAACTTTAAGGCCTGGTAATGAACAAAGAGGTTCACTTAAATGGAAGACTGGAATATAAGGGGAGGACTGGCAGTTTTATTTCTTCAGACAGTTTTCCTTAATTTAAAACAGGTTGTTGCTTGTGTCATTCTTTATTCTAATTGCTGACTATTTTCTGAAAACACCACAATGTTGTAAACATAACAAATACAATTAGATCATAATATCAAACTACAGATACAGATCTGCACAGTTAAAAGATGGATTTAGGTTTTCATTGCTACTAAATTCTTTCTACTCACTCAGTCATACCTAAACCCTGTCTACCCTTTTCCTGTATATTCTCAGCCTTTTCTTTCTATTCTTGTCCCATAATTTCAGCTCTTGAACATGCCATTCCACTGTAGTATACACATCATCACACCCTTGCCCAAAACATTTGGTGTAGACCTAACTGGTACTCCCTCTCTCTCAACAATAGCTATTAAAAGAAAGGGAGAGACCATCTTGCTGGGAGGCTTAAGGGAGACAGTAGACCAAGCGGACAGCCACCCTTTTGGAGCTTCTTAATAGCCCTCTGAATAGTGCTGTTAAAAGAGGAGATACGTGGAAGCACGTTCTTATGGCCATGTATACAAGGAGCAGTCTATCTGAGCACTGGGAATTTGGGATTTCACAAAGAATATATTTAAACATACTCAATGATTCTAAGCTATTCCTTGTGGGATCCTTTATGGATTTACAGATCCTTTTCTCTTTCTTTAAACTTATTCTTTCTCCAAAGAAATGTACCAGAAGGTGAGATTGTTTCGCCTTCTCAGTTCCTAGGCTGAGGCAGAAGTAGATACAAGGAAGTTTCAGAAATGATTCATTTGTTGAAAGTGTAGAATGATGGAAGGATCATTTATGCATAAGATATGGATTGTTGTCTCATTTTAGTTATGATACATAAGGTTGTTTATATGGTTTGAGAAGTAATACACTTTGAGAACGTGAATAGGATTTTGAATTCAATTCCAGATTTTGGAAATTAACCCTACTGGAAGAATTATGGGTTTATCCAGCAAGTGTTGTACCAACAAAACTATTCTTTTACATTAGAAAGATAATGCTACCCCAGTTTTACAATCTTAAATTAATGATATGTGCTCATTCTCTGCTAATGAACTGACTCTTACTGTAACAGAAAGACTAGTAAATATTGTTCCATGTTCTCAAGGTTTAATGCTGTGTTTGAAAACTGAGCTACTAAGTTTTATAATATCTTCTTACTTCTTTTTGTTTTTGTTTGCTTTTGGACTTTTTTTTTCTTTTTGGCTCTCTTTTTCTGTAAATTAAAGCAATGCCAATACTTTCAAAAAGGAAATGATTAATAATGATACAGATCATGGGTTAAAAGTAAAATAAACCATCATGGAGAACTCAGCATAAAAGAGTCAATCATTTTGTTTAAAACAAAGCTTCTCCACAAAACCATTAAGAAATTCAGAAAGTAATATGACATTTTCAAAAATAATAGATAAAATATATAGCTGCATAAAATAAAGCATTCTCTCTGTCCATGCAGAAAACAGTACGTTTTCAGCAAGCAGCACAACCAGATATTAGGCAGATTGCCCTCTCTCAACAGATTGTCCTCCTGATGTGTTGGAATACAATCCCTATCATCCACAGTCATTGGATGATGGGTGATGTATTCCAAAGAAATGGGAAGACATGGGAAGAGAAGGAAGATCTAAATTATTCAAGAATAAATAAATCAGGCAAACATTGTTGCTGTCAGACTCCTGTAGCTTAAAACCTTATGTAACAGACAGTATGGAACACACACTTCTTTGTGTGTATGATAACCTTCAAGTTATTAATGCAAAGGTGGGCAGATGGAAGGATCAGGGAGCTGGAAAAACAGTCCAAAGTCTTTGGGTTCTTGGCCACTAGAGGGTGCAAGTGCTCCATAGGGACTTATTTCTGCCAAATTGCAGTGAAAACTGCCTGATACTGAACGGGCAACATGATCTCCCATGGACTTGATGAAAAACAAATAGCATCCTTATTGCAGAATTAACTGCCAATATTCACAAGCGGGGCTGGAAGATGTTGCATTTAAAATTCCTAATGAAAAACATCCCGAGGCCCTTAGCACCCCTTGGCATTTGAATACTGAGCATGACTGGCCTTAAGCTCCAGACAAGGCAGTGCCCTCTGTGCTGGCTAAGGATGATATGACTGAAGCCCAACACACTGGAGGGCACCGAGTTGGGGACAGACTCAAATAGGATGAAGTGGCTGAATTTGCACATTGTGCTAAGCCATAATGCTGCGTTTCATATTGTTTTGGCTTAGCACTGTGTGCAAAGTCAGCCAACTGTAGCTTGGTTGATAAATCATCATTAAATAAACTAAGGCCTAATGCAGCGTGCAGTCTTCCCCCATGTATAGCAGTCTCAAAGAAAAGCAACCAAAATATTTTTCCTTTCTGTACATAATTTCCCTTCTCCTTTATACCAAGATCATGCTCCGAATGGCATCTTCATTTCTTTGCAAACTTTTTCACACACTGGAAAGGCTATTTTTGCATCCAAACATTTCATAAAGCATTAAAAAACTATTACTTCTCCACTTCCTGTGTTAGTATTATCCACAAGTTAAATATTCCGAGAAACACAGTATTTCAGTTGTGACATAAGAAAGTGCAAATGCAGAAGTGGTCTATTCCCAGTGAACTGTAAGAAGGCCTAGTTTGGCTGCAAAAGGCCATCTGGGAACCATATGTCAACTGTTCAGAGTTTTGCCAATCAAGTGTAATAAATAAATACATTTCACTGGAATCTTATGATATACAGCCAAGCCAGGTCAGAGAAAGTACAGCGTGTTAGGTTTCCCATTATTTGAGAAGACAGCATTGTAGGTTAAATGGTTTATGTGGCTCAGTGTAGTGGGGGGTGCGTGCGTGTGTGTGTGTGTGTGTATTCATGCATACATATGCACACTAAGCCAGTGTTTCTCAATTATCTGGCTGGGGAATTCTGGGAGTTGAAATCCACCCGTCTTCAAGTTGCCACGGTTGAGAAACACTGTACTAAACACGAGGAGTAAGAGTACTGCCTGGTAGTCTGTGAAGTCAGCGTGAAACTAAGATGGCCAATAAGTATTTCTGCATTCCAGAAAATGCAGGTATAATTCACCCATAGAAAACAATTGAACGTTTAAACAAGCTTACTTTAGGCTGAGGTCAGCCCACTCTGTGAATGTGGAATGCACGTGATTCGATCCTCTGTGAACGTGTTCACTCAGGAAGATAGAAATAGAAACAAGTCCTAGGTGCTAAATATTTACATACTGTTTTCAAAAGGGTAGAAATCACTCAAGGGAACAATCAGCACAGCAGAAAATGCAGCTCCTTCACAAATGTTTTGTCCTTTTTTCCCTTCTTTGATAGCCCCTCAACCCCCAGAACAAGTATTAAAACTACTGTGAAGAAAATGAGAACACTTCTCTTCTAGGTTTGTAAACAGAGTTCCTTGGTTCTCTTGAGAAGATGCTAGTCAGTGATTATTTAAGAGGAGAAAATGGAGTAAAACCTATTTTTCACTCATCCAGATCTGCTTGAGGAGTGTCCTCAGAAAGCAGCCATTCCACTGGGGTGGTGCGTATGAAGGGAATGCTCCACAGAAGCCAAATCGGGGGCTTCATATACTGTATATTAAAACAGACGGCAAATACGTGCTAGGTAACCCACACCTCCTATTGTGAAAATCTCTGTCAGTGGCAGGCACCAACAATAAATAGTGAGGAAAGAATAATAAATGCTACAGGTATTGTCATTTAACACCCATATTTTCTCCCCCAGAACACCTGAAATAGCATTCATGGTTTGTAAATGTTTTCCTTATAAGGGTTTGTTGCAGAACTGGATCCCCTTTGTTTCAATTCCTGTGATCCTCCAGCCCAGCAGACCTTGTGCTGTCTGGTTTATGTTATATCACGTGTGTCCCTGAGATAGCTGCATGGATGACTGTTTTCTTCTGACTACCAGTCCCTTTCCTCAGGCTGTTTTTCAGCCATTGTAATAACAGCACAGCTTTGTCCTGGGTGCTGAGGCTCCATTCCTCAACCTGCTGCCCTGAAGTGTATTTAACTACAATTCCCGGAATTCCCAGACAGAATGGCTGCCTGTAAGAAACCCAGTTAAGGCAGGCTATGCTAAATGTGTTCTCTATCTGATACCATGCCGAACTGTCCCCTTGTTCACTTTATTCCTTGTATGCTGCCAAGAAAAGCTTCTAAACAGTTTGTTCCAGAACCCCTCACTTTTTACAAAAGTTTGCCAATCACATTCCACCTTTGTTCTGTGTTGCAGTCTGTGGAGGGATTCCTACAACAATATATTTACAATATGATTTGGTAATGAGTTGCCTGCTGATTTCAACTGTTTGTGAATGGACAATATAGAATTTCTGGATCCCCAAAGTGAGATGCACCACCATTGACTACTGTACTGTTCCCTAACTTGAATGGCTTATTCTCCAGGAGGAGGAGGAGGAGGAGTGGACAGTTAAATTTCAGGCTGTTTTTAGAAGGCTACTGTGGCAACCCCACCTGAACTTGTCACCAATAGTTTTAATGCTGGGTTGAGAGATTGTTAAGAACAGGAAGTGGTAGCATATAGATGCTTTTCAAGTTCTTTCCAGTGAAGAAAGCTGAGGCCAAACAATATCACTGGGTGAGTGGGAAACATTTTTTTCCTGAATGAGGTCCATAGTTAAATGGGGTAGGGAGAAGTCTTTAATATTTTACTGGAGGATAAAGAAAGGATCAACTGATGAAATGAGGTGATAAGACTTTTTGGTAAGTATTGCCGCTGAGATGCACACAAAATAGAAATCTCCCAAGATTTTCCATCATCCAACCACTAGTTCATACATGGATAATCACTTAAGGGTTGCCATGTGTGAGTGATCCATTAAAGATCTGATACCATTTATCAAATTTTCATAATGCCTCTGACTGGGTTTGTATGACACACAATGTGGTTACTGAATAAACCCATTTTTTTAGGTTTACACAAAACTAACCAAATGGGCTGTCTTCATACAATGCTGAGCATTCCCACTCTCCCCAAAACTAATCAAACTTAAAACTAACCAAGTTTTCCCCTTCAGCAGATGCATTGGCTGGATCTTTGACTGACTTGTTGTGTGAATACATCCACTGTTTTATCATGGAGCAAGTTTGTATTTAGCTGCCAGTAAAGGAGTAATAAGGAATCATAAACAATCAGACCAGACTAGACCCTGATTGACTGCCCACAAAGACATTGCAAGATGGACGAAACAGACCAAAGCTTAGTGGATGGACTCATGCTTGGCGTGCCAAAGATCTTGGACCTAACTCCTACTCATCAGAGTAGACAATGCCAGGTCAGAAGGAGAAAGTGCAGGTTGCCATCAGTGGGACAAAAGAAGCAGTTCTTGTGAATGTCCACAAGGTGTCAATATCTCTTTGTGCATGCTCCTGTTAAAACACTTCCTTGGAAGCTGGAAAAAGAGTAATGCATTTATACATACAAGGAAAAACAACAATTATGTAGGATAGTTATCTGTAAAAATCAGCTGTTAGCAGACTGGCATTACATACCTTCAGTACCAGGTTAGGAACAGATCGTCATGGCGAAAATCTTTCCGGGTGGTCACTAAGAGTCGACAACTTGATGGCATTTAATCAATCAATCAGAATCCTCTGGCTATGTTGTTTCTCTGATGAAGAGCTTTTCTTTTAAAATTCCTTTGCTTAGGTAGTATAACATAGGACTGAACCTAATACATAAGTGATCTTATAAATATTAGACTGAGTTTGAGCCAGACTGACTAGTCTGTGCTTGAAAGTGTTCCTTCTCTTCATTGATTGCCTGGGATTTGACAGAAGATCCTTGCTGGAAGGAGAAGGTGGGGAGACTATATTTCAGTTTGTTTTTAGCAAGCACAGCAAAAGTACATTGTCTACAAAATAGCTCCATTTCCTGTTTCTAATTTCATACCGTCTCTCTGCATGATTCAAAAAGTGACGGAGAGTCTCAAATGCGCTACAAATGCATGGAGAGGCTGTAAAGTGTCATTTTTCTTTCAGAATCACTCAGAATGTACAAAATGCCAATGTGTTTGGCAATGTTTACCAGGATTTGATATCAGTTGAATATTGGGTGTAAAAAGTTTGAGCTAAAATTAACCTGAATCTTGTTAGTGCAATTGACTCATGTTTCTGGGCTACATTTTCCTTCATTGTCTCAACACAGGTTTTGGTTGGCTGTCCAAGATCTCAAAAAACAACCATTACAAGATGTAGCTACCAGAGTAGAAGAGATCTGGCAAGAGTTTCTTGCTCCTGGGGCCCAGAGCGCCATCAACCTGGACTCTCACAGCTATGAAATAACAAGCCAAAACGTCAAAGACCCAGGGAGGTACACGTATGAAGATGCACAGGTTCGGACTTGGATGTCATTCCTAATAGTGCACTAGAACAAAAGAGGGAATGCAGCTTTTAGACAGCAAAAGTGCTCCTGGAAAGTGCATAACTTATTAATATGTAAAGTGGAAATGCTTCAGTCTCAGTCAGGAGAAGAAGCAGGAATTGAATAAGGAAATTTATCATTTCAAATTATCATTTTTTTAAAAAAGATGATGATGACTGCTGCTACCACATTTGGTTCCTTACAAAATCTACAACGTTTTTGTAGAATTTATTTCTTACAATGAAAATAAAAGGCTTTTATTAGCTTTCACCCCACTGATAGGCTTCTTCTCTATGCCTCATATTTGAGAGAGATCATCTGCAAGGTAGATGTGCAAAGTCCTAGAGGGCCATCAAGCCCTAGTTTAGTACAAGAGTCTAAATTAAATATCTTTGGCATGTCTGTTTAGCAGTCATTGGCTCCTTTGTTGCACTGACTGTATTGTTAGGAAGTCTTTTCACACATTCACGTAGAAACTACCTTCTTGTAACTTAAATGGATCATTCTGTGTCCTGCACTACAAAACAACAGAGAGCAGGTTTGGACCTTAATTGGAACTACCAGTGTCCTATTTCCTGAATATGAACTTTTACAATGAGAACAGATCTCATGGGTAAAACCTAGCACACCCTGATTCAAATTACGATCTGAGTTCACATGTGCGTGCATGCATGCATGCATGCAGGCACACATAACCACATTCCTGTGAAATAAAGTAGACATCATTAGTTAAAAGAAAGCATAGGTGTGGTAAGGAACGTAAGTGAATACAAGAGAGTAAGCCATGGCAGCATCTTCCAACTAGATATGTAAAAAATGTTCCATTGTTCACGGATGATTTTTCAAGGTGGGCCTCTACTTAAGCCACCACTTCCTTTTGCCCCCCCCCCCCGCTTTCCTGCTGGATGCCCTTGCTAAACCCACCAATCCTTCCTGCTGCATTGGTCAAAGAGAGGAAATCAGCAATTGGAGCAGGCAGGTAGCAATTGGTGCAGGCAGGTGAGCAATTACAGAGACTCTTTGCAATCACTTGCTCAGTCTTGGCTGCCAGGAGAAAAGAAAGGCTGAGTAATCATGAGAATGTGGTGGAGCAATTGCTGCCTCTCTCATTTATCCTTTTTTTCTGGATGGCATGGCAGAGGCTATGAGATTAATTGCACAGAATCACCATTACTGTGGTACCTGGAGGGAGATGTCAGAGGAGTGAGTGGGAGAATGAAAAGGTTACATCATCCATGAGCAACTCAAACAGAACAAGTGAATGGACACAGCTGCTTGCACACTCTCTTGGCAACATCTGTGGCCAGACTCACTGCAGTGCCCAGAGAGAATGGACATGAGAAGAAATATTTGCATCTGCTGCCACTGCATTCTCCCTGGTTCCCTCCTCTTCCAGAAATATTGGAGGAAGATGGATGGGCACTGCTAGAAAAGGTTCCAGGAGGTATCTTCCCTTCTACCTTTGGGTTTTCCTGCAGGGAACTGTTTCATCCCTGCAGTTGACTGTTTTTCCTCAAAAGTGCTAGTGTTATAAATCCTCAGATATGTGTTTAATATCATATGGGGTTAAGGCCACAGTTACTAAGACTAACCTGTGTTTTTCAGAAGCTGAACCAGGGAATTTAACTGAATTGACTTCTCTGATGCATATACTGATGTGATGCAGCGCCACCATTTCTGCTATGTGTGCCAAATGTGTATGAAGGAGGAAGCATGGGATGGACAACCTGATGTCTGATAAATTTTTGAAGGGCAGTCCCTGTTGATCCAACCATCATAGCAAATGGCAAGGTGGTTGGAAGTGCCTTCCAAAACTTGAATGGATGCCAAGTTGTCTAATCCTGCAGGGGATCTACAGCTTGAGGCAGTAGAAGGACCTGCCAGTCCCTCCTATATGCCCCTTCCCAACCTGCTAGCAATACAATCACTCAACCCCCAGCCTGCCAGTTTACAGGTCACCCTATCAACATTACCGAGAGAGCTCCCTCAATAATACCACCAAGGGTAGTGAGCCACAACTGAGAGCTATGTGCCCTCAGTGCCATACAACAGTGGCTCTGGGCAGTGGAGCAGCAGGATTGCCCTCCATTTACTGTCTATCCCAGTCTACTGCTCAAAGTGGCCATTTCATTCCATCTAACAGTAGGGCCCACTTTTTCCCATTGGCAAAGAGGAATGTACTAAGAGTTAAGCAGTATAACTGGGTCAGGACCAAAAAGGAAGCAAAAGAGGAGGAGGACGTTGACAAAAGTAAAGGGCAGCATAACATCTCTGGTAACAGACAAACAGTGGGATGTGGATAAAGGCTTCAGGTTTAAGAATAGTTACAGCACTGTTTTTCAGACTTGGCAACATTGAGATGTATGGACTTCAACTCCCAGAATTCATGCTGGCTGGGGAATTCTGGGAGTTGAAGTCTACACATCTTAAGGTTGTCAAGGTTGAAAAACACTGAGTCACAGCATTCCAGATGCGAACTATTAACCGGTTTACCAGCAGTCACTCCTTTTTAGGGACTTCTGGGAGTCTGGACTCTTGGCAACAGATACTAAATAGCTTCTTCCACTGCTTTCAGTTCAGGTTTGAGAGCTAAGGAGTGTTTGCTGACAACTAGTTCTAACAAAGTCTTGATGGCAAATGATAGCAATTGTACTGGGTGTATTATACGGAAGGCCACTGCCGAATGAGCAAATCTGGGTTTTCTCTCTGAATGGATTGCAGAGGGCCCAGGTGGGTCTTATATATAGGCCATAAAACAAGATTGCTTCAAAATGCAGAAATGCCCCATTCATCACATTGATTTGCACAGTGACTCCAAGATAGCCACAATGCACAGTGGCTTTATGGTATGCGATTTCTCTGCTTCACATCTTGAAGCAGCAGACATCAATGCTTGTAAGCCCCCCACCCTGATAAGCACACATACATCAGGCTCACATGGAGGCTTGTTCTGAAAATAACTCTGCAACCAAAGCATATACACCCACAGTGAGGGTTGGCCCTGGGTTTCAAGGAATACAAAACCACATCTACAGTATTTTACTTTGCGTATGTTTTTTTTTTCTTTTTTTACTTAAAACTCCTCAAAGATGTGACCAAATATATATCATCATGCTGACAGTTTCTGGAAGGTGGCCTGCTATGCTGACAAGTTATTGCTGTAATGTAGAATGCTTGCAATTGTGAACAGCTTGAATAAAGCCACATCCTGTCCTGCCACCTCCTCTCTTGATTGCTAGGGAAAAAAAGGAACGAGAGCTGCAAAAAAAGTTGCCGTATTTCCACTGCACATTTAACTTTGTGATCAAGTACACTCTTTGCACAGAGATATATTGGCAGAGTAAGAGTCTTGGCTAGTGACAAGGTTAGAATTAGGATTCAAATACCAGTGGAGGTATGAAATACTTGGGGGGCCTTTTGTGAACTGTATAAATCATCTCTCAGTCTGCCTATATTTATTCAAGGTCTGCCCTCTGTTTCCTGTATCTTTTTCTCTCCCCCCCCCCCATCACAATTTTTGGTGATGTATTTCTCTTCTTTTGGCAATGTGTAAATGGCCCCTGTCACAACGCCATATGTAAGATTGAAGTATTTCTCATAATGAGTTTTGGCCTTCACTTTATTCCTTGCATCACTGACTCTATATGTGTCTGTGTCTGTGTCTGTGTCTGTGTGCACATTTTGATGAGTATATAGGATATATAACGAGAGTAAGGCTAATTACCAAAGCACTTGCTGAAATGAACAAGTATAGGCGTTTTAAATAAATAAATAATTTTATAAATAGGCTTGCCCTGGACGACAGTTTAAAATCAGCTGCTCGTTCTTTCCGTCTTGCCAGAAGTTTCAGGTCCTTGTTTGGACCTGGAATCACAAAAAGATAACAAAAAAAGTGAAAACTGTCCTGGGGACAGTTAGGCTTGTACCTTCCCATCCATCATATAGGGTTGAATAAGAATGTACCTATCTGTTATCAAAGAGGGAAAGGGAGGAGGAAAACCCATACTTGCACACAAAAGAAAAATGAGAGATGCTTCTGTTGTTGTTTTGCTGAGCTCCACTGACTACCCAATACAGCAGGCAGAGATAATGTTGTCTTATTTTAAATGATTCAGCAGTTCCCAGAACCCTTGTCTAAAATTCCCAACACTCTGGACAGTTGGCTGACTGCCATGCTGTGACCTACCCAGGGTCATCACTGTAGTTTTCTTACACCTTCTTACATCTTACATCTTACACCAACATTGACCTGAAGCAGGGACCTTATCATTATAGATTCAGTGTTATATTAGATCCCCCATTTCTATCTAGGTCTTAGTGAAATTGGTCCTGCAAACATATGTGTTCCTTTTGTTCCAAGAAATTTTACCAAGTGTGTCCTTCATATTTTTCCTAAGATGTGACTTGTGTTATAAGAAATATTCAGAAGGTGTTACATCTTAAGCAAGCTTGAACATCCCAGTTCTTCAGTCATTATGATTTCCTTTCAGACTTTTCTTATTGTTGCATTATCACCTTTGCTTTGCTCTTCAGCAGCACTACTCACAAATGAAACCATGTTGTGATGCCAACCATACAGTCTGAAAAAATAGTAATAGATTCTACAACATACAAAGCATAATTGCTACAAATGTTATTGATCTACTTTCCCGTCCTGGTGTTCTCCGAATGTGGAGGCTCAGCAGATAAATATGAAAACTTCAGCCCCCATCTAAAAATGTTGCCCATCCCTGTATGAGAAATAGATATGGAAGATGACAATCCTGCATATGAACGGCTATAGGATAGTTCTCTGTTTGGAGGCATCAGAGCATTTGAAGGGCTGTCAAGTTCAGCTCTGGTTTAAAGATCAGGACCTTTAAGAAGAGAGTGAAACAGAAGCCTTCAAGTTGCTCACTCAGAGTTAGCAGCATCTGGACAGCAAATCGAGCGGACTTACAGGACACTTGGTCACTGCCTCCCCACAAGGAGAACAAATATTTGGTAACTATTTGTGTAAATTAACACAGGCTGTTTTTATGCAAAACTGTGTTGACCTCATTCCTTTTTTTTAATTATATGGGATTTTTTCATACCAGGCTAGAATCCAGGAGACTGTGAATTCTGGTCCTGCCTTAGACATGAAAGCCAGCTGGGTGACTTTGAGCCAGTCACTCTCTCTCAGCCCAATTCACCTTACAGGGTTTTTGTTGTGGGGAAAACAGGAGGCAGGAGAATTAGGTATGTTTGCTGCCCTGGGTTATTTATAAAAATAATAAAAGTGGGATGAAAAGAAAAAGAAAACCAAAGTTAAGAAACATATAGATTATTTCCAACCTTCTTTTCAACCGATCATTACATTCTTATTGTCCCTCCTCCCTCTTAAGTATTTGACAAATCCCTTCACCCCTTCATTTAGTCTTCATCTTTCTTAGTCTTCAAATCCATAAATCATCAATTTATTTTGTTCTTCTTTCAGCAAAAAGTCCATATAAGGCTTCCAGTCTTTCAAAAAAGTTTTTGCTGTTTGTTCTCTGACTAAACAGGTCAGTTTCACCTTTCCTGCAAATTCTGACATTTTCATAATCCATTCCCACTATGGGAATTTCATTATTCTCCCATCACTGAGCATACAATAATATTGTTGCAGTTACCATATACAGTATCAATTTACCATGAATCTTTTCTAATTCATTAGCCATAAGTCCCAATAAGAAGAGTTCTGGTTTCTTAGCAGTATTAATCCTTAAAATCTTTTGCATCATTATCTGAATTTGTGCCCTGAATTTCTTAGCTTTCTCACAAGTCCACCATGCATGATAAAAAGTCCCCTCACACTTTTCACATTTCCAATACTGGTTTGAAGTACCTTCATACATTTTGGATAATTTCCCTGGTGTCATATACCAATGGTACATCGTTTTACAGACATTTTCTCTTAAATTATGACACAGTGTGAATTTAATACCAGTTACCCACATTCTCTCCCAAGTATCCATCTCTATGTTATATACAAAATTAGCAGCCCATTTTGTCATGCAATCTTGAACCTGTTTTTCTGTTTCAAATCTTAACAAAAGTTTTTGCTATCACATGTTCATCATTTGTACATAATTCCATTTCAAATTATTTTATATTTTTCAATTCCAATTTTCTTTTTATCCACATTAAACCTTTCTTTTAATTGTGCATATGCAAACCATTGAAAACTATGCCCTTCTGCAGTCAACTGTTCTCTTGACTTCATCTTAATTTCTCCTTCATCCTGTATTTATAAATCTTCATATGTTACCCATTTCTGTCTGCTGTTTCTCTTCTATAAAATGCTTCCTGTGCTGAGGTCAATAAAAGTATCTTTGGGCACAGCCTGGGTTTGTACTTATTCCATATTCTCAGTATGGCACTCCTCACATAGTAATTTTTAAAATCCACATTAACTTTAACTTTGGCATACCATAAAAACCCATGCCAGGGCGTTGCCCTCATTTCTGGTGTTGCCTTTCCTAGGCTGGTGAGATGTAAGTAACGTTCTACATAGGGTCTTTATGCACAGAAGGAAATTCAGCCCTTTTTTCCCCCATCCCATGAGCTCCAGGTCAGAAAAAAAGATGCAGGAGAGAGACCAGCTAGAAGTAGGTTACAATTTTCATTGGAAACACATGTAACCTCGGTAGTGATTGATTTACCAGAAGGCTTGGGTAGGTCAGACCCTTCCACAGCTTTGGGAGCTGAGCTTCTTTACTTCCATTCAGGACTTTGTGATATCCAAGAGAAGAGAATATCTGTAGCTCAGGGTTGAACTGTGGAGTCCTTGGTGCTCTCTGAGCTTGGTTGTTTGCTTGCAAGCTTGCAAACAAACAGACAAGCTCAGAGAGCACCAAGGACTCCACTCTGTGATATGCCTGTTGTAATGCAAAGAAGACGGAAAGGAAAATCTCTTTTGTTTCACTCATATTCATATTCGAAGCTTAATGGCCTGTGGAAAAGAGCAAAAAGGCTGGGACAGGAAAAAAGGGAAGGAATATATATTTTTAAAAAATCTGGCAGCATTTGGTAGCTGAATTTTAAATATTGTATTTTTAGTTTTAAGCATATTTTAATTGGAGTAAAATACACATTTTAATGTAGATTCAATCCATTATTTCCTGCATGAGTTTGTATTTGCATGTCGGCGTCCTTTTAAAAGGGGTGGAGAAAATATATAAATAAGCCATAGAAGTTGAGTGGGAAAATGCCAGGTGCTGGGAGGAAACCATGAAGGGAAGACCAGTTGCATTAAGCTCCGCTGAATTTTTCTGGAGGGATCTGCCTTGCCAGTACTGGCTGTGGTCTGGATGGGCCCTTGGTCTGATACAGTGAGAAATGCTCATGTGTGACAATTTTGAGGAGGGGCGGGGTATCTTCAAATACAGGCGATCTTCGTTGTTTATAGGTTCTCTATTTCCAAATTTGCCTACTCACTAAAATTTATTTGTAACCCCCAAATCAATATTTGCTGTGCTTTCACAGTTATTTGTGGACATGCACATGTCTGTGTACACTCAGTGATTTTGCTGGTGAAAATGGCCGTCAAAAGTAAGATTTTTTTATAAAACTTTAAATGCTTAATCTATGTTTAATTTGTTTAGGATTTTATTTGTCAGAAATATATACATTAAATAAGGTGTCATTAAACAGAAACACACATAAAAAAAGGTTATGTATTGATTGGTTGAGAAAAATGCTGTGACCAGAGGCTCGTAGGAACCTAAGCCCTAGGAGCAATGGCTCAGTATTCGCTAATTCAGTGTTCACTGCGATTTTATAGAACAAAACTACTGCGAACAATGAGAATGTACTTAATAAACATGGGGAGAGAGGTTAATTCTAATTCTAAGGTAGACATTGTATCTTACAGACTGCTCTGACTTTGGAGGCAACTCACCCGTAAAGCCTAAAGATGAGAGGAAAGAAAGTTGTGTCCCTCCTACTCTATTTAGCCATTAAAAAAGAAATCATTTCCTTTAAGCCCTTTCTGATATCTGATCTTCCTAATATCAGAAAAGGCT
Organism: Python bivittatus; assembly: GCF_059951505.1. Lineage (NCBI taxonomy): Eukaryota > Metazoa > Chordata > Lepidosauria > Squamata > Pythonidae > Python > Python bivittatus. The sequence continues at coordinate 27,884,189 of NW_028277075.1, read as the reverse complement.
AACCTCAGTTCCATCATCCAATTTCTCCTTATAAGATCAGTGCCCTTTTTCCAACTGGGGAATGGGGAAGACTGGTATATCTAAGGGTCCCTAAGATCACCCAGTCAGGTTCCTAAGACCATAATCTTAGGTGGTTTAAAGGAGACACAAGAATTTACTGATTATTCATGAATATATTAAACTGTGGGAAGATTCTAGAATATTTTCCCAGGACTGCAGTGGTAAAAACAGCCTAAGCTGTGGCTACCAAGAAAAATAGCAGTTATTTTGTCTTGCCTGCTAGATCTGCCAAGACTAAGCCACTGAGCTTTCCAGAATTATTTCATAGAGAAAAAGGCCTTTCCACCAAATATTGGAAACTATAATCCAAGGGAAGGATACAAAGAATAAGTTGAATGAATAAAGAAAAATCATTATTAAAGATTGTAAAAATATCCCCCCCCCCCAAGTGCCAAGTTTTGAATGAGGAATGGGCAATGGTTGGTGGCCAAATGCTGCATTTAACGTGGGGCAGGAGGCTGAGGGCTGTCAAGTGGGTGGAGATGGGGGAGTTTGGGTTGTTGCTGTTTTTAACTGTGATATTTTTAGGGCTTACTCTGCAGTTTTCTGTTTCTCACTTCAAAATAGTGCGAAATTGTATCGTTAGTTTTCAACAACCATAGTTCTGTGGACCTCCAAAAGAAATTAGGGTGTAGAATGTCCTGGAACAGCACTATTTTAAATAATTTCTCAGATCTGATAAAATGATAGTCTATTACATACTGACCCAGCGTTAAGACTTTTTTAGTGAACAGTGGAAACAAAATAATTAAACTGATGTTCACCAGTTTCACTGGGAACCCTTTACCAAAGCACTTGCCTATGTCTCCCCATCTGTTTCTCCCCCCATTGCCAAACGCTAATTGCATCTTCTTCTTGTGGGCTGCAAACTCCACATATTTTAGCGTATCACATAGCAGCAGCAGGTATTTTTGTCATCTCCACAGGCCAATATAGTAAATTATCACAAGATAACATATTCCTAGCTACAGCCTGGATTCATAATATTTATTTATTTATTTATCTAACTTTTCAAATGTATATATGCTGCCCATGTCACTATACAAGTGACTCTAGGCAGTACTACAAGTAAAAAACTACAAAACCTTAGAAAAAAATATACAGGTTAAAACCTACAAAAGATAAAGTTAAAACTAAAAAGTTAAAACTACAGTGCAACTAAAAAGGTGGAGAGAGCATCCTCAGGCTACCAACCACCCCAGTGCTGCGAACCCCTGTTGGGCCCCCATGCCAGTTGGCAGAGCCAGGTCATAACGCCCTTTTGGAAGGCCAACAGAGTGGGGGCCAATCTCACCTCAGGGGGCAAGATGTTCCAGAGTGCTGGAGCCATGGCAGAAACGGCTCTCCTCCTGGACTCCGCCAGTTGAAACTCTCTAGGTGACGGGGTCCGTAACATACCTTCCCTACCGGACTGAGTGGGACAGGTCGACGTAATGGAGCCGAGACAGTTTCTCAGGTAACCTGGGCCCATGCCATGAAGGGCTTTAAAGGTGATCACCAACATCTTGAATCAGACCTGGAAGCAAACCAGCACCCAATGCAGCTTGCACAGCAGAAGTGCTACATGTGCAGTTATAAGGGCTCCCATAACTGTCCACACCGCTGCATTCTGCACCAGCTGCAGCCTCCAAATACTTTTCAAGGGTAGCCCCATATACAGCATGTTGCAATAATCCACACGGGAGGTGACCAGGGCATAAGTGATTGAGAGAAGGGCCTCCCAATCCAGGAAAGGGCACAACTGGCACACAACGCGGAGTTGAGCAAAGGCCTCTTAGCCACGGCTACCACCTGGTCCTCGGGCAGGAGTCGTGAGTCCAGGAGGATCCCAGATTGCACACCAGATCTGTCTGGGGCAGTGCAACCCCATCCAGAACCAAAGATGGTAAGACCCCAGATACGGAAGGGTATACAGAGGACTACACTGTTACTGAAGCCATCATTCAAACTGGAGCTGTTGTGGACAGCAGATCTGTCAGGTACAGCAACAGGAGCAATGCTGAGCCAGGGACAGCTGGAAGTCACTCAGTAGGTTGCAAAGAGAGTGTAGCTTTCATTCTAAAATTGTATTCACTGCCATATTTGTGCCAACCTTTTGTCTGAAAAAGTGTCCCTGAAACTTTGCACTCTGAAACTGACTCCAAGTCATCTGCTGATTTCCTTCTGGACCATTTTCTTCATTAACATGCCAAGTTTAATAAAGTGGCAAACAATAGAATAGATCCATTTTAAAATCCATTTAAGTGAGTTGCTATTTACCAGTTCCCATATGTACACCTAATTAATATATAGGTCTGTGCATGTAGCTATTCATCATGTGGGTCTACTTGTATGAGCAAAGTAATGAACAAGGAGAGACATGTCAGACAATTTGTCGAAACAACAAACCTGGGACCAGAATGGAACATTGATTAGAGTATTTGACTGGAACTAGGAAGACCAGGGTTTACATTTCCATAGAGCTCCCAGGACAAGTGGCTGGCCACTATCTCTTAGTCGAACCTATCCCTTATGGTTATTTAAGGATTACCCCATATATTGCTTCTTGGACAGAAGGTTGGATATAAAATCAATAAATCCTGAATGCCTGGCAGCATCTTATAAGGGCCCAGATCTGATGCCCGTCCTGGCTCTTCTTTAACAACTGCATCTAGCCACCCTTTCAATTTCTCATAATGCATCTAAGTTCATGTCAGTTTGGGGCAGTAAGAAAAATAAAAAGGTTGGGAGAGTCATCATCCAGCATGGTTAGATCAGTGGTACCACAGCAAAGAAAACCCAGCAGAGTCTACTGTCAGATAAAAAAGGCTATCCAAGATCATTTGTCTTTGAGCCCATTCAAAGCTAGAATAAGACCTGACATAATAGTGTGCATAGAGCAATCTAGTGCTTTGAATTATAATATCATCACAACCTCCTGGCCATGCTATTTGGAACTGATGGAAATTGTGATCCATAAATCTAGATTAGGGTACCAGATGGCCTGACCCTGCAATATTATAGGAGACAGGTCAAATAGTTGTGCAAATTATATTAAGGAGACTCTTATGCCTATGTTTTAGGTATTGTTCTAGGACTATGTATAGTAGCATGGTAGACCAATGCTAATTTAATCTCAAATACTACATGGTCATGATGGTATCTCATCAACTCCATCCAATCATGACTTACTCAGTCTTTCCCTTCCTCTCAACCCATTCACTTTTCATTCAAACTGCTTTGCAATTCAATTCTCATTAATTCTGTCTATATGACCAAATCATCTCAACATACTTTTTTTATACTGGACATAAACTTGTGTATTCAGACCATAATCATTCAGTATCCATTTCAGTTACAGTCTTTGTAAATGCTCCGTTCCCACTTCATTCAATCTCATTTCCAGATAACAAAAAATGGGCAAAACTGCTTTCTTATGCACAGGTATTTTCACTTCTTTCAGCAAATATTCATTCATTGCAACAGACTATACTGCCCTCCACCTTTCTATCAGCATTTACACGTCTAAACATTTCTTGCTCCATTTCTCCCTCTTTAGTAAACATAGTACACAAATTCACCAATTTGCTTTAAGTTTTTTGCCATTTAGCTATAACTTGCAAACATTCATTTCATTTTCTCTGTCAAAACCAACTCCTTGCATCTTGTTACATAACTAAGTTCTGTATTCCTTGTTGCATCATACACTCTATTTAACATTTGCTGCAAATTATTTGGGTTCAGAGCATCATCTGCATACAAAAGTACAGCCCCACTCATATCCACAACTGACACAACTCTAGCTTCATCACAAGGATCCCTTATACATTTATCCCTAAATACATTAAACCTTCTCTACTTCCTGCTCAGTGTTTAACCATTCACTAAACATTCCATTCATTCATATTCATGCTTTACTTCATCATATATCTCTCTTACTATATTCAGCAACCAACTTTCAGCTCCTTATTCACAGACATTTCCATAGTTCAAACCTATTCATTATCATTCACTACTCACTATCTCTTCCGCAGTTCTGGAGAGGGTCAAACCAATCAACAAGGCATCTGAAGTGTATGATCCAAGTCCCACCCTTTTGTACAGTATGTGCCTCAAAATCACATGCGTCTACCAAGGGAGGGGCTTTGAGCAGTTGTGGCTGCCATCTTGATTTTTTGGACCACAACCCTGATGGATGCTCTTCTTCTCAGGCAAACTTAACAAACTAAGTTTTCTGTAGGTTTTTTTGTTCACTCTTTTTACCTTTCCCTTGTGCAGAAGAACGATAACAGATTCTTCTAAGGCACAGCGGCAGTCTTCACACACATGTTAAACATGTTGCACAGCCACTCCGCTACATCCATGTGTTAACATTTCTCCAGTTACATCATCTACATTTCCCAACATTCTCATAGCATTCATGACTTCCTTTTCATCATTTGTTTTCTAGAACACTTATGTTTATAGTATTCAACATATAACTATCATTCCCATACAATCCTTTAAAATAATTGTTTCAGCACTCCCTCACTTCAGTTTCATCCCGAATAATTTCATCACTTTTAATTCTGCTAGAGGCTCCTTGCTCAGCCTCTTCACGCACTTCCCAAACAAATTTCCCCTCCATTAAAATCACTCTGCATGTTCTTCATCTCTTTTAATCTTAGCAGTCTTGTTCTCTCAGCCACATTATCCTGTTTCATACTTCCTATTATAGTGTAACTTCACACACTCCTGTAGTGCTCTGCAACATAGTTCTGTTCATTGTCCCAAGCAGCTTCCATCCTTTTTCTTCTAATTAACTTTTACTCCCAGACAAATGTATATGAGATTGCATCTCCAATCTAATAATAATGACTCACATTGTTGTGAGTGCAATTAGAAATCCAACTGTACTCCATCATAGGGTACATTCACAATAGTTGTTGGCTGTTTTTTTCTTAATAGCTACAGTTTGAGCCAAACTATGGTTATTTGATTATTTATTGTATTGCACAAATCCCCAAAATAGGCTAATTCAGTAACCAGGATAAGTTTCTTGTGTGGATGCAGCCAGGAGAGAGCAAAGAGTTAGAGTCCTACTATTAGGATATGATCCTAATCTATATTAGAGATCCTGAACTAAAAACGAACTTTACTGAAGGGCAGCATTATGCAAAAAAGGTTAACCTTTTATTTAGCCCTTTGGATTGAAAGATGGAGGAAACTTATTTCAAGTACATCAATAATCATTCCTTCCATCCTGGAACAAAGCCATGCTAAGGTTTCTTCTCACCTGGCTAATAATCCTTTGTGGAACATCTGTCACCATATTTTAGAAATTTGGGGGGAACCTTTCACTTTGATATTTCATTTTTTTTTTTTGTAGGTACCCAGAGAATGTTGAACAGTGTCCAATAACAAATTTCACCCTGTCATTTCTTCTCTTCCCACAGGAACATATTTACAAGCTGATGAAGAGTGACAGCTATGCACGTTTCCTCCGTTCTAATGCTTACCAAGACTTGTTGCTGGCAAAGAAGAAGGTATCTATCGGGAAGGACATGCTTGCTTCTCCAAGCCCTTCTTGACTCCTGCCTCCTGCTGCTTGCTGCTGTGTGAACATGAACAGTCTGTTCTTGGTGAGGGGCCAAGACATGTTCCCTTTCCTTCTTCCAAGGATTGAGAACATGTCTTTCCCTCTTCCTGAAGCTCCATGTTTGGCATCCGGATAAACCGCTTCAGTGTTCAATGGAACTGGCCGTCCTCTGAATAGGTAACATGAAGTTGAAGCAGCTCTACGCTGAGTCAGATCATTTCTCATGAAGCCTTGTGAAAGTCTGCTCTTCCTAGCAGCAGATGCCCACAGGTTTTCCCAGCCCTGCTACCCAGGATCCTTTAACTGAAGGTGCCCAGGGTTGACCTGGCTGCCCTCTATCACTGAACAATGGCTCTTCTACCATCTTTCAACATGAAGTAGCAAAATGTGATTCTGGCAATTTGCAGGGCATAAATATCATCCAGTTGAATAACATTTAATCTTGTCATAGCAACAGTTGGGAAGCAAGGCAACATCCCTTTCTGTTTAATCTCATGGTGGTTCTTGTGATGCCTTACCTGAAGCTTTCCTCTTGATTTTCCATCAGCTTTTGATTTTCTATGAATGCCATTCCCTTCTACCAGCACTTTTTGTATATAGATTTTTATTATTTAATTTTAAACAAATACTAAATGCAACTCAGACTGATTATTCTTCTATCCAGCCACAGCTTTTTATTTGTTTTCTCCTTTTCATGTCAGCATGCTGTGTGGTGCTCATTATCGTTTTCTGTCCTTACTATCCAAAACAACAGAGGGCTTCTTGTATGGACTAGAATCCTAAATCAGGCATTTTACTTGGAGCAAATGGGGCAGAGAGCTGATCCACTTGGATTTTTATCTGTGGCTAAGTTTAAATAATATATACCACCTGAGAAGATTTCCCACTTCTTATATTCAATTTTGTATATAAGCTTGTACAGATTGAGTCCTCTGCTTCTTCTGTTGTTTGGCTCTCTGCTCTCCTCTGCTAGTTGCAGCTTTCCTATGCTCCCATAATAACATCAGCCTAATCAAATCTCTGTTGCAATTCCAATGGGATCTGAATTCTTAGAACCTATTTTCAACAAGCTACTGGTTCCTTGTATGCACGGGAACTCTGAAGCACAGTTGGCGATCGTGAGCAAAGCTTTGATGCTGACTGGATGGGGCACTCTCTCATGAGCAGTAGAGATGTGTGCATAGAGCTCTTTTTGGCAGTGAAGCAGAGATGTACGTATGGGGCTATTTTTGGTACAAGCTCTTGCTAGAAGTTTACCATCTGCATGTTTCTGTGGACTCACAAAGAAAGAACTGCTAGGTTGGATATAATGTGTGGAATACTTCAGTGACATTCACTGAATCCTTCAGCACTTCTTTTGTATCAAGAGTTTGCAAGTATTTTTCAGAGCTGTATTTTACATGCTGATTGCTCTTGTGAGAGCCATATTGAGTCTCTGAACTGAAGAGACATTCTCTCATCCCAGACATTGACTTCAGAGGGCTTTCTGTGGCAGATATGGTATTAAGTCGGGATGGAATGGGAAACAGCAATGCAATGGCCATTAGACCACTTCTACTGAATCTAGTTTGGTGGTTTTCCGTTAAGCTGATTTTAAGCTATTGTGTAGGCCTGCATAGCTGGTGGGCTGTACTCTACCTGATGGCTGTTGTTGGGTTGGAACTGCTTCAGTGGGGGTCCAGAATGCCAGATGATCGGTCATAAGCCCCACTTTGCTTTCTCTGTTATGGTCACATGACAAAAATATCAGATTTCATTCTAAGTATTTAACATAGTACTGGCTTGGATGTCAAAGCAGTAGCACAAAATCCTGACTCTATACAATAAATATCTATAGATAATTAAGTACCTGTAGCATAGTTGTCTTATAGCGGTGATAGATTCATCAGCTACTGCTACTGTCTTTTTTTTAAAGATGGGATTATACACTCCACTTTTTATAGAGGGGCATACTTTAAATGTTTAAAGAAGTCTCCATGGTAAGAGCAAGTTAGCAATGGAGCTCTTCTCCAGAGAAGAGGTGGCTCCCCTCTGGTGGAGGTGTTCAAGCCAAGACTGGAGCACCATCTGTTCGGATGCCTTAACCTCCTGCATGGGGTAGAGGGTTGGACTTCATGGCCTAAATGGGTCCTTCCAACACTAGGATTCTATGACTCTAAAAAGGAGAAGGAGAAGGAATTGGGGAATGCTGTATTGCATGGGTTTAGCTTTCCCGGTGTTCTTTCTTTTTTATTTTATTCCCCAAATGGAAAAAGGTGTATATGAGCATTACTATTGCAAGAGAACATAAGATGTATTCAGGCTCTTAAAAATGTTCAAGAGACTCAGCTCAGAGAAGAAAAGAAACCACTTTGGAGGAGGTTCTGAGGATATGCCAGAGCTGTCTGTGGAAACCCCATCCCTGAACCCTGGCTGGCAGGAAAAATTTTGGGGAGGGCATAAATTTAATTAGGCTTTCTTACAACCTAACTACTGTTCTGAAAGCTGATTGGGGAAAAAGGTGATCTGCAAGTATTTCTCTTTCTTGACATAAGAGTCAAATAGGCGGCATCAGAGTTTGCCTCATTTATCAGAACTTGGAAGTGAAGAATGTAGCAGCCCTTGATGAAACAGACTTCACATGCAACAGGCCTGATGTGATGCAAATTAGGTCATTTGCACCATTTTCATAATGACCATCATGCAAATGGCATAAATTGATGCAGATTATGTCATTTGCATCGTGTGTGATAACATCATTACACAAATGATGTAAACCACGGTAATGACATACTTTTATATGTAATGAACATTTATGAATATTGGGTCAACCTCTCCTCCAAGTTAGCCAATTGAAACAAAGTTTCATTATATTTCAAACTACATCACTTTAATATTATTTCTTCCTCCTAGTGTAGCATTCACTCATCATAACACTTTTTTTTCCTATCTGTGCATAGCTTGTGATAGTTATTCCCAAGTTTGTTCCAATGAATTGCATGTTTATTTCATGGTGAGGTTTTATTGCTACTGCAAGCTCAATTTTAGCCGTAGGTAGTTTTAAATCCATGTATCCATTTCCTTGGAAGAATGTCCATATATGAGGTAATGACTCTTTGGCAATAGATGCTTTTGAAGGACTCAGTACTGGTGGATTAGAGCAAGAGGGAACAGATAGCAAGGGAATGAAAGGAAGAACAAAGAGCTGAATAAGTAAACATATGGATCCACACATTCTCATCCAGTTCCCTGCAGCAAACTGGAGTGAGTAATTTCTTAATTATTTTAACTCTGTATAGCCATGCCCAATGGTTGGTTGCAACAGTGAGTTGGCTTGCTGTCTTGTAGTTGTTCTTCCCTCCCTTATGTCTTTGGGAGAAGAGTATGTTTGAAAACTACATAAGCCAATCCCTGTCTATTTATATGTATGGATTCCATATTTACAGTAATTAAAGATACTGCATCCAGGCTTCAGTGGATAGAATTGTTCTGTTTATAAGCTTTAGGAACTATGTTTAGTGTGTTTAGGGCTGTAACCTCAATACAACTATAGTGGATTTTCAAGATTCACAAAGTGTGATGTTCCTTCAGTTGGTCCGTCATCCTTAGTAAGCCAATTCCAATAGTGTGAAATGGCCTAGGGCAGAGAGAGTTAGAGTGAAAGAAATAGTTGGAGATTTCCCTAATTTGACAACCTCCTGATATGTTGCATTTCCTAGAATTTCCAGCCAGTGCTGCCAAGTTGGGGAAGACTAAAATAGCATACGAACATATGAACATGGTGTGGTTTCACATTCAGTTGACGTTTCAACTGGGACCGTCAGTTTTCATACCATAGTTGCTTCATTAGATAAGCTTTTACATAGTATAGTATCTGAACAGATTTGGTCTCAAACACACACACACACACACGTATGTATGTATGCATATACAGCTCCAATCTATTTCAGATACACACAGCTTTTAATTCTCAAAAAAAACCCCTATAATGCTTCAGATGAGAATTCCACACACAAATATATGTAAGCATCACTTGAAAGCGTCTCCTGTTTCCATATTTTTTTATCTGTTGCACATTTGGAATCCTATTTTCCCCTTTCTACTAAAATGTTTTGCAATGTTAGGAAAGCACACTGGCCTCTGGAAACAGAACATTTGTAGTTCAGAGGTCACTCAAAGAAAACTATGCTAGTACAGCTTTGGCCCTAAACATCTAAATGTCCTGTTCTACTCTTTGATCTTAAACGAAAAGTTATTTAAAGGCAATATGACAGAAAAGTTCAAAAATTCAATGATCTCACATACCTCACAGTATCATATCTTAAACTCCATAATTACTGCTTTGCAGGCCTCTTTTCTAGTCATGTCTGTGCTAAATGAATTCCATTGATTGGTTATGTAATTCTAAAAATCAGAAAACATTGCCCCTCATAGTCCAAACAACTGATGATTTGATGAAACTACCCTAGAATTATTTGTGACTTGAAGATGTGTGAGGAAGACTGAGACAGAAGAAACACAAATGCTTCAGCACAACAGCTTTTAGGGAAATAATTCTAGGTTAGTTTTATCAAATCATCAGTTGTTTGAACTATGAGGGGCAATGTTTTCTGATTTTTAGAATTACATAACCAATCAATGGAATTCATTTAGCACAGACATGACTAGAAAAGAGGCCTGCAAAGCAGTAATTATGGAGTTTAAGACTTCCACATTTCCCAGCCACCATGATACTGGCCATGCTAACAAGAAATTTTGGAAATTTTAATTGGCTACATCCAAAGCTTACTAGGTTAGGACATGACATCTATGTAAGGCAGATCAGAGAATCAATCTTCCATCTTCCTTTTCCACTCTTGTTCCACCAGAACCTAAACCAAAGGAAATGTATACTGTATGTCTCTGTCATTATATGTATATATTGTTATAGTTCTGCAACCAGGACAAGTGTAATAGTAGCCCTGGAAAACAAGAAAGGCAATTTTCCAAAGCACTTAGCCTGTACAGGTAGTCCTCAGTTAATGACAAGTGGGACTGGAATTTCTGTCACTAAGCAGAAAGTGCAATGTCATGTGACCACACCACTTAGCAACAGAAAGTCTGGCACTTCCAGTTACCATCGTTAAGCGAATCACCGCAGGTTGTTAAGCAAGGACATCACATGGTTGCTATTTGTGATCTCCTGCTTCCTCACTGACTTTGCTTATAGGAAGCCAGCACAGAAGGTCATAAAGTGATCATGTGACCACAGGGATGCTGCAACAGCCAGAACTCTGAGGACCAGCCATAAGTACCACTTGTTCAGCGCTGTTGTAAGTTTGAACAATTGCTGAACGAGTGGTCACTAAGTGAGGACCACCACAAGGACCACTCTTGTCTACCTTACACATGATGGATACATTTATTTCCAAAGTAAAATTGTAATTTCTTTTCTTTTTTTTTAATTAATACACAAAGCCAAGCTCTGCAGTTAGGTTCACTATGCTTTTTCCCTCGTTTTTTAGATCATTGTTGTTGTTTTTTCCTGAGGAGGTGGGGGCAGGGGGGCTGTCTTAGGGTCCTGGGAATCCAGCTTCAATTTCACTTTCAGCCATGAAAGCTGAATGTGACTTTGGGCCACTAACTCTCTCTGAATTTAATATACAGTAGAGTCTCGTTTAACTGACCTTCGCTTATCCGACATTCTGTCTTATCTGACGCCCCTAAAAAAAACACAACACGCATAAATCAGCGATGAGAAAAGTGTGCCGCTTGTTTGCGAGCGTGAGTTGCTCCTGACGGTGTGGCGCTGCAATGCAGAAATCGATTGCAACAGGTGCAGCGGATCGGGTTTTTTTTTTTTTTTTTTACCGCACTCAATCGTTACTGTGTGTTATCCGACATTTTCACTTATCCGACGTTCTGCTGGCCCGTTTATGTCGGATAAGCGAGACTCTACTGTAATCTATTTTGGGTGTGGGGAAAATTGGAGGGATAGTGGGGATTATATAGGATATAAATTATATAGGATATAAATCTGACTAGTAATAAAATATATGAAAAGAAATTCGGAACTGAAACTGAGTATTTGTTTTTCTGTTCATAAAAAAAAAGTCTCTACTGATTTAGTAATGGTGCCAAATGCATCCACAAATCCATCTCTCACCACTGAAACCAGGTGAATTGACTTAGGTCATGTCTTGATGGCTTTGGCCCTGAACATTGCAATTCCTTTATTCAGCTAAATGGCCTGTTTGCTGGGAAATCTTCCTTTCATTCATATTTAATAAGATTTGTTCTATGCCAAATGAGTTGAATCATGTTTCTCTGGAGAACAGTAATATAGCTATAGTGTTGGTGAAGTTCTTATTATAGTAAAATTCTTGTATTATAATAAAATTCTTGTAGTTGTAGCTTCCAAATAATAAGAATAACAGATAAATAATAGTAATTTGATTGTTTTGTATGTAGCCTGGCAAAACCTTATGCCAACAGTTTCAGTGGTCTTATGCATAATTCCGTGGGAGTAAGTCTAGCTGAGCACAATGGGATTCATTTTGAGTAGACCACCATAGGATTTTCGTTCCAAGGGATAAAGTGAAGCAAAGAACAGATAATTTGATCAATTTTCATAGCACACCAGGTGCATCAGAAAGGAGTATCATTTTTATTTGTAAGGCACCCTGGATTTGATTTTGTCATAGAAAGATAGAATAGAAATGTCTAAATAAATAAAGTTGGGAAGGGGGAATAGGATGAGGTCATCAAATCCTCTTTTATTCTGTTTTACCTCAAGCTTTTCTTAGCTTTTCTTGCATACCCACAGACACAGAGAGAGTGGATTATTCCATCATAAATACAGACTAATACCTTCTGACTGAAAAATGTTGGTTCTATTTTGAAAGAGCCATAGAGAGTTGACAGATGCAGAATACATCATTATAAATAATTTTCTTGATATACCGTATGTAACTTTGGGCTATGTGTCCACAGCTATTTAAAAAAAAAAAGGAGTGCAACATTTCCCAAAGAAAAGCAGCTACAAAATGATTGCACAAAGTTCTTCTTGCTTTGCTCTTGCGAACAGCACTTGCCATATGTTTGAGATGTTTAATATTTTTGTTTTCTTTTGCTAACACTTCTAAAGCCAAATTAAGCTGAAGGGCTTTTTGTTCTGTTTTTGGTTTTGGTTTTGTTTTTGTTTTTTTTGCATTTTTTTTCCCTTCCTAACTTTTTTTTCCCCTTCTAAAGCCCGAGAATGAGCAAGGTCGTAGAACTTCCCTAGAAAAGTTCACTCGCAGTATGGTAAGTTCATTTGTTTTTGGTTTTGTTCATTCCTCCTCCCTCTTCTGTTTAGCATTTACTTTTAATTTTGGAAACTTTTTTTTTAACTCCTCTGTAGTATTCTTCAATCGTGGCAATGCAATAAAAAGTAAAACATTTCAAAATCTGCATTTTAACTAAACAGCCAGCTCTCTGATCTGCAATATCCAGAAAGATCCCCACAAAACATGATAGAACCTGGTTTTCTCCTTCCTTCCCCTGCAGTGGTCATGTGTAAATGTGCAGAGGAGAGGCCTATCCCCATAAAGTTTCTCCCCCTTTTTAGATTATCCTTGATGAGAGTAGGGAAGATGCACACACAGCTCCTATTCTCTGTAACGGCAGAATGCCTCCACACACATTGCCTTTTTAAAAAAGAGGATGGGATTGTTTGGGTCCAGAAGAAAGTAGTGACCCTGCAAAAGATTGGATTTCCATTTACAGTATTTCCATATTATTGGCACATGATTTGTTGTGGCTTCTATATATCAAGTAAGTGTAGTTGGGATATGTTAGCTTACACAGAACCATGGCTTTGATGCATGGATTAGGACAGTGTTGTCCAAACTTGGCCACTTTAAGATGAGTGGACTTCAACTCCCAGAATTCTCCAGCCAGCCATGCTGGCTGGGGAATTCTGGGAGTTGAAGTCCACTCATCTTAAAGTGGCCAAGTTTGGACAACACTGGATTAGGATGACCTCTGTTTTCTTGGCATCTCATTTTCACAATGTGTTTTATCAATGTTTAATAAACCTATTTCCAGTCAGGCCCCCAGTAATGGCCAACGAAACCTTTTTATTTATTATCAACACAGAATACAATCATGGTCGTATTCAAAAACTATTACAGTTCTGTTGACCAACATAGGTTTCTCAAATATTTTCAGAGAAGGTAATCCAAAATACTAAAACATTAATACTATGAACTATTTAGGCAAAGAAAAATGAGCTTTCACACATTTAATTAAAAATACTTTTTCTTATTCAGTAGCTCCTGGTGCCACTTGGCAAATTGCTTCAGAAAATGAGGAGAATTCCATGAAAACAGGGGAGGTGGGAAGCATGTATTGAATGATGGGAGAGGGACTCGAAAATGTGCTGTATTGGAATAGTGAAATTACTGTATGAACTTAGGCAACCCTAAGAATTAATGGAAAAAACTCAATAAAATGCATACTGTCCATTCATTAAAAGTATGAGTAACCTGTTGGACCAGACCAACACCTCAGTCAGAAATGTCTGCCTCTAATTCTAGAGATAGTATATAGATGAGACTTCCCCAACTTCATGATCTTGAAATATGTTGGACTTCAGTCCCTATAGTTTCCCACATTTCTGGAGAGCTCTAAGTTAAATAGAGATAATAGAGATTTATCCTTAATGAATAAACCTGCTGCTCTTTTAAAGGGGAAGTCATCATTGGCCTGATGACCGTAAATTCCATGGTTTATCCATTGCACAAAGCAGCACTCATTTTATTTATCCTGACTCTCCCTATATCTCACAGAATAGGAATGGGGAAAGTCTGGTTCTCCATGGGGCTGAGTTTCAACTCTCAACATTTCTCATCATTAGCAATGTGGCCAGCTTTTGCCGAGAGTTGTATTTCAACACCTGGAGTGCCATACATTTTCCACCTATAGTATAACAAATTGATGTCTTTGTCTCTCCCACCACAACACTGTATATTCATCTTCATTCTTTTGATTCCCATAATTCATTTTGATTGGTTTGGGTTACAATTAGGGAAGCTTAAATCTGAAGTCAGGCATCTGAAGTAGAGTAGAGTAGTTAGGGTGCTGGACTAGGACTTGGGAAACCCAGATTCAAGTTTGCACTAAGGCAGGGTTCCTCAGCCTTGGCAACTTGAAGGTGTGTGGAATTGAAGTCCACACATCTTCAAGTCACAAAGGTTGAGGAACCCTGCACTAAGGGAAGGTCACTGAGTGATGTTGGGCCAGTTTTAGGTCTCAGCCCAACCTACCACATAGGATATTGTTGTGGGGTAAAAAAAAAAAAAATACTGGAAGAGGAAGTGCTTCTGGCAGTTCATGATTCTGTTTTTAAGTGCACCTACAAAGCACCAACTCACTATGAAACTGCACCTCTGGTGCTGAAGATCACAACATTTAGAGGCCTTTTAAGATCTATGAGATTGGGGGCAGAGGATTTTTAATTTTTGAAATACACCCTAGGTATTCTGTGCTGTGGAAATAACACACCCAAAATTTACAAACAAAATTACCTCCCAAGTAGCACATAAACAAACTGATGACAGTTTTTTTATGTTTGTGGGGACATGTTTACATGTGTTAAATACTTACATGTTTTCTGTGCTATGGAGACACACTTACTGACTAAGTTAACCCCTACGAAGCACATAAAAAAAAATTACAGTTTTTGAAAATGGGCAACAACTCTCTATACACATGGTAGAGGCTGCACATAGAATTTTTTGGATTATGTCACAGACATTGTTCATGGACATACTTTAGAAAGAGCAGTCAGGTGGAGTTTCAAATGAAAGGTTTGGTTGGCCCATCCCATTGCCACCTTTTGAATGGACCTAATCAATACCTGTATGGCTCTTGGGGTGAGCTGATAATTGGAATATCCAGATTATGCCTCTGCAGTTAGAAAAATAGGCGTAATTTCTTTTAAAGTAGTATTCAATAAACAAGCTTTGAGTGTATTTGTTTTGCTTTTGTTTTATATATATTTTATATATATTTTAAACTGTGTCTGTCTTGTGTTGTCATCATTTCTTATTCTATGTATACTAATTTAACACCTTCTTTGATCCTTTTTATGTAAATGCATCTGTGCAGGTTTTATGTTCTCTTGCTATTATTATTATTATTATTATTATTAATATTAATATTATTATTAATTTGGTTTCTGCTTTAAAAAACCTTCTGTTGAGCATTAAACTTTTTTTCTCAGTTTATATTACTCTTCATGTGTCTTCAACATGTATCTTTTCTTTCTTTTTCTTCACATTCTAATAAAAGACAATTTTAAAAGGATATGGTCCTTAGTTTTGTATCAAAATCATATGTTAAAAACAAACGGGGAATGTGGTCTGTTTCAGTTCAATAACGTATGTGTCATACCCCTTTTAGGATTTTGTGTCAGTAAAGATTCTAAGAGGCCCAATGCAGTATATGGCTGAGTTAAGGAATATAATCCATAGGTTTAATCCCAGGAAATATAATCTCTTGGTATTCCTAGGATATTGCAATTGATCTTGATAATTTCCAGAGTGGAAACATGTCTTCTGAGATCTCATATTCAAAAAGATAGTTGAATAAACTTTAAAAACAAGGATTGGATAGAGACACAAGTGGGTATATACCCATTTTTTCCTTGTTGCGCGGGATGTGGAGTTGGAGTCATTGTACGGTATGAATTTGAGGAGTAGTGCTGTGTCTTGCCCGAAGAGACATTAAATAGACTTCCATATCTGAGCCAAGAGAATACTTCAGAGAGGAGGTATGCATCTGTATCAGTATTTCCCAACTTGCTGGCTTACTTTAATTTTACCCATTATAATACACATTTCTGTTCCTCTTAGTATGTATCCAAAAGATAAACTGTTTGCAGGGTATGAAACTGGGGGAGCTGGCTGGCTGCCAGAAACAAACCCAATTACTCACCAAGCTGTTTGGAAGGACTGGGCCTGGGGCAGAAGGAGTATTCTATCCTGTTCCTGATTGTGGAGGGCAGGACCACTAGTCAATAGCAGGAGTATCCAAGTACCAAAAGTCAAGTCAGACTTCGAACATGGATTGTGATATAGAGGCAACACATCAAGCAGAGTCAAGGGGAAGTGGACTCCAGAAATAAGTCAAGAGGCAGTAGTAATCCAGAAATCAGGGCAGGATTTAAGGCAGTTCAGGGGCATTTTTCAGAACATCTAGAAAAATCCTCATTTCTAAATGTAGATTAATCTTTTATTCATAATGCCAGTTTCTCACCTGAGAGCTTATGTCTTTGGATCCTTGATTTTCTGCCCTTCCTGGAGCTGGGCAGTGTTTTGGCTTCTTCCTCTGATTCTAACAAAGATATTTGGACCACCCAAAATTGCAGATTCAAAACTGCACCTTCAGAAGATTCAGAATTCTTGGACTCCATTAGTAACAGCTGCTCCCTAAAAATGAAGACTTGTCCTTTTCCTTTAAGGAGTGATCATAGATTCACAGAGACCTTTAAGGATTTCAAAGATATATTCCTGTTTGTTATAAATGGATTGAAGCTAGCAAGACCATTTGGAAAGTTTTTTCTAGTTGGGCCTCTTGGGGTGGCAATCATATATCATCCAGTATTACAACTGTACTTTAGCTACTCAGAAATTAAGAAATGTAGAGGAATAGGGCTGCTGAGGGTGTAGTTACAGAAAACTACCTTCTTTTAGCAAAGTATTAAGGCAACTATTAAATTTCTGTTTGAATTATGAAGTGCAATTCTCTGCAGTTTTAATCTTAACCTTCCAGTGCTACAGCACTAAACAGCATTTGGACCTGTACTGGGGAACTTAAACCAGCACCTTTTTCTTCTAAGGAGTTCAGACTTTATTCAACTATCTGGGGATTAGTAAAAAGCCATTCTATGCACTAAACAGCTAGTTTTGGGTGGTCCATGCCCAAAACAAAACACACATATTTTGGGTGTTTTGGTCCATGCACAGAATGGCTGTTTAATGCTAGGCAAAAGTGGAAGGAGTGGGAAAAACCAAGAACATTGGCAGCTAATAGAAAACTGGGGAGAGAAGGAAGAGAAGGATCTGGAAAGATTGGGCTGAGGGCAAGCTAGTGGGATATGCTGCTCTAGGAGCTGCTGAGGGCAGGATAGGGGAGAGGAGCTGATTAATACCCGGCTTGCCTTACTTAGCCTGTTCAGTTATGTACCCAGTATACCCTGTTGTGGATATTAGAGAAATTGTCCCCAAAATTATTACAGTGCCACAAGGGAAGTTTTCAAGTTACTGCAAACCTAGCTGTGTGTTGATCTTCTGAGTCTGCTCTTAAAGGAAGAAAGAAAAGATAAACTAATTGCTTATTTTGTTCTTTCTTCTGTTTCCTAAAATCCAGCCTAATCCATTCAGCTGGACCAGTGTTTCTCCACCTTAGCAACTTTAAGATATGTGGACTTCAACTCCCAGAATTCCCTAGCCAGCATGGCTGGCTGGGGAATTCTGGGAGTTGAAATCTAAAATTCTGGGAGTTGAAGTCCACACCTCTTAAAATTGTTAAGGTGGAGAAACACTGAGCTGGACAGTCAACAGATTTGTGGATACAAAGAATTACAAGTAGTAGCAGAAGACATCAGGAATAACTCACACATACACACACACAACCCCCATTCTTATTTTCCAAGAAAATTAGAGAAATAAAGGCCAACCTGAGTCTCAAATGCTTGACTGAGTCAGTTTGTAAGATGTAAGAAATTCAGAATGAGGGGATTTCCTTCTCTCTTTCATGCAGTCAGTAAGTCTTGCACACTTATCTTGCACATACATCCATTCTTTGGCTGGCTGGCTGGCTGGCTGGCTGGCTAGCAGATCTTTAACATTCAGTTGGCAAGCAGAGCTAGTGACTGGGAGCAAATCAAGAAAAGAAGGCTGCACATTGATTTTCAGGAATGAAAGCATTATAAAGCATACATAGTGTGACTTTCAGGTCTGGTTGAAAATAATCTAGTTTCGTTATTCTAATAAATTCTTGTGTTCTGTATTATTGTGTGAGCAGCACAAACTAAAGCAGAAGTGTTGAAGGTGAAAAGAAATAGCCTTTACAGGCATTGTGATCTCAGAGCAATTATTTGGGACAGAATGCCTTGAAATGTTCTCTTTGAGTTTTCTCCAATTAATTGGAGTGAGGCTCATCTTCTAGTCCCAGATAGGAAGAGTGGTAATTCTTGAAAACAGGAATGAGGAAGAAGTGCCAAAGAATGCAGATCTTGCTGCTCCAAAGCCTGGATGCCTTTAAAAATAGGGACTAATTACTTAGCTGATTGTATCCCTTTCTGTAATGCCTAAATAAGGCTTCTTCTTATCCCCATTTCATCCATTTTTTCCCCTTCTTTTTGATTGTATCCACTAGCAGGAGTGATGAGGGTTTGTGTGGGTGACTGAGGTCATTAATTTTGTAAATTATTTTACAGACAATTTATTTTACTTAGTTTTTATTACTTCATTCCTGGCCCTACCTTCCTCCCTATTTTTACATGGGCTTTGGAAAGTGTATACACATAGACACGCATACAGACATGCGTTCGAAGTTACAGCAGCGCTGAACAAAGGGACTTACGACTGGTCCCCGAAGTTACAGCCATTGCAGCACCCCTACGGCCACATGATCAAAATGTGGGCGCTTGGCAGCCCATCTGCACTTATGACCACAGGGGTGCTTCAACTCCCCCCACCTGCCTGTCTCCCCCCATCTATGCCCTTTTGGACACTCTGCGGCCCCTGCCACCCTAGCTGACCTTTGCTGTCTTCTTGCTTCGGCTGCTGACCAAGCACGCTTGGCCTGGCCCTTCACGAGGCAGCTGCTGGCCGCACGAGGCTTTCTTCCCCAAGTTGTGCACGGCAGTTTCCTCACAAGACCTGGGGAAGATGGCCTCACATGGTCAGCAACTGCCTCAGAAAGGGCCAGGCACACCTCATCATCAGCCGGAGCAAGAAGACAGCGAAGGGGCGGCAGAGTGCAGGGCGGAAGGGCCTCGGAGTACAGAGTAGTTGCCAAGAGCAACAACGAGGCAATGCAGTACAGTACAGTTCCTTTATTTGCTTGCACCTAATAGAATCTCACCAGACTAAACCTATGCTAAAGCAACTAGTGGATATAACTGCATGAAACCCTAGGGAGGGGCTAGCCTCTTCCTCTTTCTATTCCCACCCTCTTGCGGTAGACTGAGGAGGCTCTTGCTCTGGAATGTTTCCCCTCCCTCCTGATAACCTTGATCCTCCATTCCAGTATCTTCCTCGCCCAAGCCTTCCATTACAGTAGCGAGGGCAACTGTGGCTGGGACTGAGCTGGGGTGGCTGTGGCTTTGTGCCACACTGCTGGGCCAGGCTGGGGCTAGATTTTGCACTGCAAAGGGCTTCGCACCGCACTACGGCTCAGGGGCTTCTTGCAGCCCCAGAGCCGCAGTGCGCCAAGAAGCCCTGAGCCACAGCATGGTAATCAGCCATGTAGTTCTGGGGCTGTTTGCTGCCCCACAAGGCAGGGTGCAGGGCATCCAAAAGGAAAGAGATGGTGGGGAAATCGGCAGCTGGGAGGAATTGAAGGGGAGGCAGTCCCTTACCTTGGAAGAACAAAGGCTTGGGGCTGGGAGGGACCAAGGCTGGAATGGCTTGGATTGAGGTGGGTCCTCGACTAACGACCAGTGGAATTCACTTAATAATGACAATGGGGAATGCTGGGATTGCTGTCACTAAGCAATGCGGTCACATGACATCTTGCTTTATGACTACATTGCTTAGCGAAGGAAATTCCGGTCTCAATTGTGATCGTAAGTCAAGGACTACCTGTATAAGTGTGTCAGATATACAGATATTGGGGAAGAAGAAGCTTGAGAATTGCTTTCAAATGGCGTTGGCAGCCTAGGTTGACAACATGAGGAGTCAGGCATTGCACAGGGTTTTTTTTTCTCTCACTAATTTTTTTTTTTTTACTCTATTCTCCCTTTGGGAAGTTGATATCTAAAAATTGGGGTTATTTTTCTTTGCAATATAGCAGTTAATGGTAGAATAACTTTATCCTTCTATGTAACCAAGTAGGCCCTTGCTATGGGAAAATTTACTAAAACACATTTAATTTTGTATAGAACCTGTAGTTCTAAATTAACCATTTTTGAGAATTCTGGGTATTTACAAATGCCCTTGGGAAATTATGAACCCAGTGATTGGCCTGAAAGAGCTTGATGTAGTTGCATCAAGGAAACAGATCTGAGCTGGACCAGTATCTCTGGATGTTGATTGCAGCAACTGGAAAGGAAGGTGGGATGAAAATGCAGTAGAGGTTGTGGAGAGGGGGGAACCACACTGAATATGCTCACCACATCAAGGGAGATCCTGAGAAAAGAAGAATGTAAACATTTGCAGATTGGCAGGAAGAGCCCCTCGAAACCAATGTTCCCCATAATGAGTATAATGGTGCTGCTTGTATGTCTAATGGGAGTGCATCTGGACAAGACTTCCAAGTTGTCCTTTTGAGACACATTTTTCCAACAATGCAAAGAGATAACTGGGTTCCCCTGAATGTTTGGACCAAGTCAAGGACAGTTTGATCATATTTGTAAATGCCATAAAATCGGTACAGAAAGTGGGACTGTTCCACAAGGAAGGCATGACCTTGACTATATTTCCCTGGCCCAAAACAATGTTTATCTAGAAGAACCATGGGATAATCCCTCCTCTTTTATCCCCATGTGTCATCACAACCACCTTTCATTCCTTAATTGGTCCTTGCCCACCAGCTTCTGAAAATCACTGAGCAATCTGGCCTGTGTTACCAAGTAATCACAAGATGAATTCATATCCTTGGCTTCTCCTTCCCCCCTCCCCATTTCCCCTTTGTTTGTTCCTCCAGGGAAAGTCACTGGCAGGCAAGCGTCTCGCAGGCTTGATGCAATCTTCTTGACAGCATCGTCTGGGCTAGCAGTTGCTGACATCTCCGGAAGACCGCTGCACTCCACCTCCTCGGCCAAGGAAAGACATTGGGGGCACACGGGTCACTGCGGGGGGTGTGAATGAGAGAGCAAAGGAGAGAGCACGTTCAGACAACGGAAGAAACATAGGGAGGGAAAAGGCTCTAGGATGGAGAGTCTGACCCACTGGAGGTTCCTCTTCCTGTAGTTTACATCAACACTTTTCTTACTTACACAGCTTTGTAATGGCACTGAAGTCTCTAACAATAAGACACTGTTTCTAATCTGATTTCAGAGGAACACCACTGCTGTCTAAAGGAGGCCAATCCAGGCAAAGGAAGAGAGCGAGAAAGAGCCATCAGTGTTATTTAAAGTAGCACTCCTAAGAGAAATCTGGGGAAAGAACAGCTGGTTGAGATCAGTCTTCAAAACGCAGGCGCTTTCTCATGCTCCTAGCTGCTACTGCTGCATGTCCACAGCCGTATCTATCCGTCTTTCACATATCTAGGTAGAGCTAACATTTCGTTCTGCCGAGCAGTAGATTAATAGTAATCTCTGACATGACATTAATGGCTCAGATGGCATCCTTTCCAAAGCCAGAAGATTTTCCTTTGTCTGAAAGAAATGTCACATGGTGAAAATGGTTGCCACCGCAGAGCTTAAATGCAGATTAAAAAATTTAATCCAAGGAACTGAAAGGAGCACCCAAACAATCTTTTCTTCATATCCACATGCAAATTTTCTATAGATACATGAGTCATTTGTCTTCTATCTTATAACTGTCTAGGTCAGGGTTTCTCAGCCTTGGCAACTTGAAGATGTGTGGACTTCAACTCCCAGAATTCCCCAGCCAGCCATGCTGGCTGGGGAATTCTGGGAGTTGAAGTCCACACATCTTCAAGTTGCTAAGGTTGAGAAACACTGGTCTAGGTCCAATAAACCAGACTTCAGAGAGAAAAAGTTTCAGTCTGTCTTTGTGAGAAAACAGGCATAGGGGTTTGTTTGGGTTTTTGTTTTGTTTTCTGGCCATCATTCTTTGAAACATCTTTTCAAAAGTGGCTTTAGCTCTTCACTGATAACATCAGTTGTTCTGAATATGTTCTGGGATACCACCTGCATGCTACGGTCAGTGGGATCAGACTCCAAGCTCCATATGAGCAATTTGATCCCAGTGGAGTTGATTTGCATTTTATACATATGAAATGATCATATCCAGCAGTACAATCCAAATGTTATGTCAGGCTTCCACCATTTACATGATCCAGCTGTGTACTGCTGCCTGCCAGGAAGCTGGCATCTCTTCTATTTATTTTGTAGCCCAAAGAAAGCAGTAAACACAGGTTTATTGAATCTCATGTTTGCAACAAACCATGGCTGGTGGTGAGCTACATTTAGTTTGGCACATTACAAGTTACACAGGTCTGTTTTACGCATCCATGTTATATAAAAACACCATGTTTAAGAAGGTGAGATTTGATGGGAGTGGAATAATTACTTAATTCTGCCCGTTTTGTTTATTTTCCCACTTGGCTTAGCCCACGGTATTAGTCAAATAGAGTAAACAGAATTGATTGAAAATATAATACATATCTACTCCTTTTAGCACAGTAAGCTAAAATCAGCGGTCAATTAAGCTGCTAAAATCTTAACTGGGTCATTTAAAATGTAATTATCCAAGAATAAATCAAGTTTCAATCGCTTGAAAAAAAAAAAAATTCAGAGATTTTTTTTTTTTTAATTCATGTAAACATTTCAGAGCCTGGCCATTTCAAAGTCTTGCATGGTATAACCATAAGATTTTTTTCACAATATAGCAAATGGGCAAAAACATTATGGGAAACTCGTCCAGGAATGAAAATCATCCAACTGATTTTTCCAAATTGTTTTCAATGGTTAGATCTGAGAGAGGGAAATTGTTTAATCAAGAAATTGTTTGTGTAACTCCCCAAAAGATACTAAAAGCCAGAAAACCAGTTGCAATGGAAAGTGGTCTGTAGGATCTGTAGATAAAAATCAGTTTTATCTTTCAAAATTGATTAGAATATATATGGGGTCATAAAGATGGCCTTACTTGTGCTGACATTTTTGCACTCAAGTGAGGTGACCCATTTAGATATATATGTTTCTCAGAATTCTCACTTTACTTTAAAAGAAGGCAGCTTTTAAAAATTGTATTATGCAGTACATGTGCACAATTCCAGCTACAAATTTTTTATTGTGGCATGGGAGTTTTTGTTTATGTTTTGTTTCTTTATTTCTGCTCTCAGCATCTATAAAATCCTATTATACTGCCATTTGCCCTGTAAAAAGGCATTGTGATTATGATTTTCTATCATATGTTAAGCTGTATTTCCCAACATTTAGGACAAAATGGGATTACCTTTATGCAGTTAGGGCCACACTTTATGCAGTACAAAAAATTGGACTCCAAGGGCCACCTGGTTTCACCACCTGGTGGTCATAATGTTGGGCTTATTGTTGCTGGGGGATAACACAAAATAGATATGCTAAATACAGTGGAGAATTATACACTGATTTTTAGCCTTCTGCAAAAAATGAAATCAAAATATTAGTAGCACGATCTTCAGAAGCTCTGGGGCAGGCAAAAATGGGGCTGCGGTACAAGTTGCCCACTCCTGATCTAGAGCCATCAAAAGATGGTTACATCAGGGAGTATAACCAAAAACCAGCAAGCTCCATGACGAAAAAAGGAAAGGCTAGAAAGAAAGAAAAATAGGATAGATGCAAAAGCAAGCAAGGAAGGATAAATACTCAGCTCAGTTCAACATATTTAAGGCCAGTTCCAGAAAAGGAAAGGTCTGAAGGTCTTAAACAAAAGACTTCATGAACAATTTGGACTTTAAGGACTGACCTGAAGGAAGAGGAAGAGAGGATGTTATTTAGATAATTAGATGTGTATTCATTTATGAGCACATAAACCTTGATTCTTTTCAATTAAATATTTCCCTTATACATGCAGGAACTGTACAAGTTCCCACACTAAGCTGTCCATTACCTAAGTACAAATGAAGTGGCCAGGCACAAGTTTACTGTATATTGGCCAGTTTCTTAACTGCCATTTATTTCACAACTTTCCTCATTTTTGTCTACCCAACTAATTAAATATCTTGTTTGATTCAATTGTCTACTCCTAAATTCTACTATAGCAATAGAGATGCCATGGATATCAACCAGAAACAGATGTCAAATGTTAAATTTAGATTTACAGTGAGTCAGCTAATAAATCTTAAACAAATCTCCTGACCCACTGGAAATATTTCGTCAGGCTCACACACCCCAACAGAACTGCATTGCCTTACATGAGCCAAACTAGTCAAATCAACCAAGCACCCAGGATTTCCTGGGAAAGGGAAGGGTCCTCAAAGGAGAGGAATTGTCAGGCTCTAAAGGTAGTGGACTTCATCCACACTTGAACAGGATATAACCTATTACCATTTACACAGCAGTTAAAAACGATCTGCTGCTGCTGTTGTTGTCAAGAATGTTGTCATGACACGGAGTTGACATAATCGTGGTTCTTCTCTCCCACAACATACACCCCATCACACACACAGACGCACACACAGAGTTTCTCCAATGTTCCTACCCATAGTATTATATTATTATACAATTATAATAGTATATGCTTCCTCTGTTGAGATCCTTTGCCTCAATGACAATCTTTTCCCATTTCCCTCTTTTTTGATGGATTATGTGCCATCAGTGCCAACTCATAGATAGAACTTCTCCAGGATGACCTGTCTCCAACTTGGTCCTTCAGGTCTTTCAATAATTCACCCATTGCTGTTGTAATCAAGTCTATCCACCTTGCTCCTGGTTGTCCGCTTCTCTTTCCTTCCACCTTTCCCAACATGATAGACTTCTCAAGAGAGAGAGAGAGAGAGAGAGAGAGACCTTTGCATAATGTGTCCAAAATATTACATATTCATGCCGTACTATGATACTTCAAAACATTATACTAGATATTGCAAGTGGACTGCAATTTGACTAATTTATACCAATTACTTCACCTTTTCCACAAAGAATTACCAAACATTTCCCCCTCCCCCATTCCCATCTATGTGTATTATTGCTGTTGTACCAAGCATTTTCACAGCCTACAAAAAGATGCCATGGAAAGTAGATATTTACTTACTTACTTACTTATCTAATGAATTGAGGCCCCCTGATTCTTAACCACTCTGGGTGGCTTACCATTTTTTAAAAATAAGAATAATACAATAATTATAATTTTAAAATGATAGGTGGCCCAAAGACAGACATAAACAAAAAAAACCCCACTCAATAGCGACTCAACCATTGAATTCCCCAAAGCCTGGGAGAACAGCCAGGTCTTCAATAGCCTTCTGAACATCACCACGGTGCGAGCCATCCAGAGGGTAGTCACTGCAACAGAGAATTCATGTGTCCTGCATCCAGTTAGATGACACTGTTTAATTAAAGGAACCAAAGCACACCCACTGTTTCCAATCTCACCGGAGGGACAGTGCCTCCCTGCCTTGGCGCTATGATCAGCTGCTTGCCATTTATGGAGATCAAGCCTTCCATCTCAGGGCAACCTGGTGCAAAGGCCGGATCAAAGAGATCTGGGAGGAAAGGGATACCTTTTCACCAAAAACACAGCAAACCCACTTCTAGATGAATATTCTATGTCACATGGAGGTGCTGTATGGGGAGGTGGGTGACTTGCAGGGTTCCATTTGGCCTACTGATGGACCACCCTGCCATCCGGCCATAGGGCTTTTTGTTAGGGAGGGCTTTGGCTTACAAAGAGAACAGAGTGCAATCAAGCACCAATGTTTTCTTTTTTTGGCTCTGGTAGGAAGAGTGACCTTGAATAATGTATTCGACAAGGTTACTATTCCTACTGGAAACCTCCCCCATGTTCCACCACAGCAATCCCTGCTCTTATTCACTGGCCTGCCCATTTGGCCTCTCTGCTCTGTGGCAGCAGCTGTACTGCTATTCTTGCTCCATGCTTTCTGGAGGGCTCCATGTCGCTACAGGTGGCCTTCAGCAAGGGATCTGTCCTTGGTGAGTGGGGGAGACCAGCGAGCAGAACCCTCTTCCCTTTCCCTCTTCCTTATTTCCCCCAACAACTGCCACAGAAACGACTGTTGCCACCCACCCATCCACCCACCCACCCACCCACCATGAGAGCAGCAACATCACCAGCCTCGTTTCTGAGGCACACTTTTGGGGGCAGCGGTTTCTCCCAAGAGAAGCTTTCCTCCTGAGAGAATTCTAACAGTAACCAAGAAATGTTTCCATAAATGAATTCTCGTGTTTCAGGAAACATGACAGAGAAGCAGTGAGGTACAAGAGTGAAGTACCCAAACCACACTGGTGAGCTACTCAACCCACTCCATGTGTTTATCCCACAGGGCTTGAGAATAATTACCTTCTTCCCAAAGAGGCAAACATTTGGCATCTAATTCACTCAACATGCCCTGGGCTATCCCATTTTATCTTTTTTTTTTTTTTTTTTGGAAAACTCATTGTTAAAAGCACCTTGGGACCTTCAATCCTCCTCACATTACCTTGAAAACAAGTTTTCAGAACATTGCCCTCCAGCTGGAGCCCTGTCATTCAGAAGTTCGTAACCTCAAATTGTTTTTAATCTATCTAGCACTTTAAGTTGCTCGACAGTGCTAGGCTTTTATGGAGGAGACTAAGAAAAGAATATATGACAATGGTCAGTGGATGCCTACTCGTTTGGTTACGATTCTCAGTTGCAGATGCTGTACTCAGACTGATGCCATTCACCGACTGGGAGAAGCCCAGCAGAGAACAGAGCAGAATTTGGGTAATGTATAAAGTAAAGCATAGTGGCTAGCATAGATCTATCCATGCTGGATGGTTATAGCTTAGTATTTGCTTACTGATTGTCACTTTCACTGCTAATACAGTGAACAATGCATTACATTATGGAGCAGCAGGACATATTGTGGAATGAGAAACTCTTTCTTTCAGAAAATTATACATAATTTTGGTGTGAGATCACTCTGAGCCATACATGTTTATCTATGATTAGCAATCTCACCATGGATGCTGGAATAGACATATAGGAACCTTGAGTTTATGTCCAGATTAGACAGACTCATAGTGGACCAGGCTGCATGAAAAGACTTAGCATCCCACATTATTTTTAAAGCTTCACGGAATGTTAATCAGTTTCCATTTTCACACTAGAAATTCCCTTTTTGGTAGCTTTTTGGATTTGCTTTATTTGATAATGAAATAGAATTTTGTAGATCCTCTTGAAAAGCCAAGCAGTTTCATTTACAGGTAGTTACACCACTTGGAAGTCACAAGGATTTCCACCATCTAATAGTTCCTCTAGGATCACACCACTACAAGTAAATCCACCAGTCGTTTCTAGTTGTGTGTAAAACTCCATTTCAGGCATGGAACATTCTGAATTGTGACAAGAACATTGTGAACCACTTTCTGGAACATTTACTTCTTGAAAATATTCTAGAGTGACTTGATGATCACATTCCACACACACACACACACACACACACACACAAATATTCTGGGGCACAGAATTATTAAAACATTAATTATTAAAATATTTACAAATTATTAATATTGATATTTGCTTTTAATGCAGCTCTGCTTTCTAAAGGAAACTGGGTCAGTATATCGAAGAACAATATATACAATCTTCAAGCAAGCAATTGAATACACCAATCACCAATAAACTCATCAATCCTAAGAGTCAATAAGTATACTGAAATTTAAACAAAGTTCAGTTTAAGAAAGCAGTCTACAAGGCAGTCTGATTCTGGGGCAGTTGTTATCCTACCAGTGTCTTGATGAACCTGCATATCTTTTGTTGCTAAAGACAAAACAGTATGGGAGCAGATGGACTTTGCCTAGGAGACAGATGTATCATATGGATGCTGCCACTGAGAATACTGTCCTGTCCACAGTCTGGAAGTTAACTACTCTGTAGGGCCACAAGCAAGCCCCCCCCCCCCCCCGGTTGTCACTGGTGTACAGATTGGATGGGCCTTGGGGAAGCAACATCAACTCCTTAAATTGGGTCTTGTAGCTCATAGTCAGTGCAGCATTTAGCACCAGAGTTACATCACTCCCATTTAAGCAGCCCCACTTAAGAATTGGGCAGCTACATTCTGTATCAGAGATTCTTGAACAGTGCCACAAAGAGCACGTTTCATCCCACCTAAGTGTCTGCAGAGTGGCAGAAACAGTACTAACATATATGGGCCCATTGGCCTGGCCAAGCCTGTTACACTTCTCAGAGAAAGAAGAGGACATTTATAAAACAGTATCATTTATCAGAATTTTGGATTTCAAAGTCATGCAAGGTTAAACTGAATTATTTGAGATGATTTGTCAAATGGGCATCTAGAGTGAAATAATAATAATAATACAGCTTCTGAAACTAGAGCATTTCAGATTGCAGGTGGTTATATGTCTGAATGGTTCCCACTATCCAAACCTCACTCTCTATAGAACTAGCACATCAAAGATACATTCACCATCTCCTTCTCACTCAGATTCATGTCAGTCCAGTGATGCCACTTCCCCCTTTCATGATGCGATACAACTTTAGGAACAACTAAATAAAAACTTAATATGGATGTTATGCTGTGTTTACATCAAGGAACTTAATCATAGATCAAACTATTTAACTCATGATATGACAAACTATGCCATAATTAGAGAAGCTAAGGAGATGCGACTTGTAGTTTCTTTCACACATTTTAGAACGACACTGTAAAGCTCTAGGCAAGAAATTAGAACCTGTGAACCTTCAGGATTCGCTAAACTACAACTTCCATCACCATTGGACCTGCTGGCTATGGATGGTGGCCTCATAATATCTACAGAGTCAGAGATTCCTCCCCCCCACTTCCAGAACAGCATCAACAGTTGGCCTTAGCAATAACATCTTTCTCAGTGAAGGCAGTCAGAGAAGGAGTAGTTCTCTCCTTAGATAGTGTGTATGTTCCTTATGTGCAAGCTGTTTATTATACGTGTGCTGTCCCCTTATTTTCCATTCAAGGTTGTCTAGCTCTTCTCCAAATGCCTCTCTTGTGGTTTTAATAGAAGGACAAGTTGCCCAGCAGAGACCTTGTGCAGCCACTGGATCCTGCAGTAGAGAAGAAAAAGCAGCTGTTGGCCAGTGAGCAATTCTGGCTATCAGCAGGCCTAGAAATGTACAGATGATTTACCCTTTGGCTCCTTTAGGCAGCACAGTCCCAGGCCAGCTGGAACGCACCAATGCAAGCTGTGCCTCCCACCCCAAGCAACTGGGCAGCAGGCTGTCTGCTCTGGGGCTGCAGGGAGAATTGAATGTGTGCAGCAACAATGCAGATCAACCATCAGAGCATCTGTGCTTTCTACCTTTCTTCTGGAGGTAAATTAGCTCACCCTCCTGCAATCTGGGCATCTTGATGATAAACAAAAGCATATCATATTGCAATAAAATAAAATATCAAATATATGGCTTTGTATGTTTTTTTTTCAAGGAACTAAACATGTCAGCGTTCCAATTTACTCCTTTTTCATCATCAGGGAGAGCTTTGTTACCACTGCTTCTCTTGCTCTTTGATTCTGTGCACATCCTTCAACACAAGCCACTATTTCTGCTGCCAACAAAAATACTTACCTCTCTTCTTAAGTTAGAAAGCAGCAAACTCATACAGTCTTGAATTCTTTTAGATAAGTCAGAAGGGATCCAGAATTCTGTATGTGTGTGACATTTCAGATGCCCATATTTTGCAAAGGTCTAACATTTATTTTGTGCCTTCCAACAGCCTACCCTAAATTGGTGTCCTCCAGATATATTGAAAATCCTGGGTGTTGTAGTCCCAACATGATTAGCAGATGCCAGACTGGGATAGACTGTTTTAAGCTTAACCAACACACCAAGGCAGGCATGATGTACGCAGTGCCACGTTTTCAACCGTTCATCCACTCTACCACACGTCCTTGCCTTGGGATGGCTGTTTTAAATGTATACAGGGGAAGCTTTAGGAATGCTCAGTTCTGCCTGTCTCATGTGACTTTCTTCTTAATGCCATGCTTACTGAGGTTTCCTTTAACGGAAATGGAATATGACATTTCAGCACATCTGTCCCTAAATCAAGGGATTATGGCATGCAACAATGCACATGTGACTATATTCAGATGCCCCGGTATTTTACAGGGAATTTTTTTGTGCTCCTGGCTCTGAATCCCAGCTTAGAACTGAAGCTATTGAAGCTTCATAACTCAGTAACTTTCAGCTCCATTGGTCAAAAAGTGTTCTGTATGAACAGTAGCTCCACCTGAACTACATGCTAAATTTGAGTAATTTTAACAAAGGTTGGGTTTCACTGTCGTTTCTGTGGCTCACTGTATTATGTAAACCCAGATAATGTGATTATTTTATAGTTTGGGTTGTGAGAGCCCGACCAAGTGGGTAAATTCAATCAGCCAAGGTTAAAAAATTACCCACCTTAGCATGTAGTGCAAATGTAGACAGTGATGCCCAGCTTGGTTCATCTTTCATTCTATCCAGAGAAAAGTTCCGAAATTTCACAAAGCCCTTTAAAGAACAAACATTTTACATGTTCAGTTGCAGTTGCACACTATGAGAGCAGGGGAGTAATACAGCACCTAATACCTTTGTTCCATCACGCAACATCTAAGACTTCCATGGCATATCTAAAACTTCTAATATGCCACAATGGCAGAGTCACATCTTATAATGATTCTATTCTCAACATTTCCTCACTCCTTTGTGGAAAAGGTGTAATGGAAACAATAGTCTCCCCAGGGCATGTTAAATCAACAGCCATCAGCTGGGATGTCCTGATTCCTTTGCTTGAAAGTCAGAAACTCCCTGAGAAGCTTGTTCTGTGGTTGAAGTGCTCTTGCAGTTTAGATGTTTCTCTTTACTGCTGAACATAAATCTAAGAGCTTTTAACTCCAGCTCACTTTTTTTCCTTTCCTATTCTAAACAACATCTCTTTTGAATAATTATCCCCCTTCTTCTCTCTGACATCCTTTAAAATACTTATAAACAGCAAATCTGTTATTACTTTCAAAGTCATCTTTCTGTTGATTTTATGTAAGCAGTTTCTTAGCCATTTTTGGGGGGCCCTTATAACTTCTTTCAGCCATACTGAAAGGGCTACTCTCAGAGGTTAAAAGAAGAGTTTTAACCTTTCTTCTTTTTTCTTTTGCAAAAAGGAATGCTGCTTTGAAAATCGGATTTTCATTGATAGCTGTGGCAAGAAATTCTACTATGGAGAATACAGAGGCAGGGAGAGGGATGAAGTTGGCAGTCTTGACTGTGAAATCAAAGCCCCATCCCCTTTTAATATATTTTAGTGCACATAAGCAGTTGTAGCCACCATATTGACTTTTTTTACCCCCTGCAGATACCCTTGGAAGGAAAGTAAGAAAAAGATGAAAACTGCAATCCCATATAAGAGAAGAAATCCTATGGGAAATGTATTACAGGCACCATAGGATAGAGCCTAACTTTATTCCTCCCTTGCCTAGCAAAGCTTGGTGGTTCCTTGTATGGAGTCTCTCTTGTTGGACTATTTTCTCCATAATTTATTTTGCTCATAATACTTCTCATCAGTCCAAACCTAAGTGATTGGTTCTTTCGGCTAAACTCTTGAATTGGTCATCATAGAATTGGTCAACTTGTCTAAATCTGTCCCATTTGAATCAGCATTTCAGTTGTTTTATCTGAGAATTGTATGTGTTGACAATAACAAAAGTCATAGATAATGGAGTAATGTTGCTTAACCACATACAGAGATATGCAGTTATTCTAGTTTTCCTTTTCCAATCTCACAAAGTGCCAAATTACTCAGCCATTCACTTGCACAGACAAGTTGATGTTTACTGGCCAGTCTAGATCCCTCCTTTCAGTCTGGAAAAGTTTGTATGAGGCTTCCACATCCAGCCGCTGAGCATCTTCGCCCTTATTTCCCAAAAACTGTCACATGCAGTACAGGTTGGATTATAAGACCTCCAAGGTTCCTCCCAACTGTATGATACTATGGAATCTCCAATTGTCAGTTTCAACTGCCATCCATCAGTAACCCACTAAAGATCGTGTTGAAATCAGGGCAAACATCTCCTTTTCTTCTGGAACCAAAACATGTATAGCTTAAATAATATATGGAGATCAGTTGCCTTCCACAACAACAAAATCATTGGCCCTTGTGATGGTTCTGCCTCCCACTGCTTACCCACTGACTTCACTCTTGAAATCTTGATTTTATCACAATTTGCCATTAAAAACAAGCAAAACAGTGATAGCTTTGTTGGTTTGTTAGGAAAACAAATCAGAAATCCATGGTTGGCCAATACCTTTATTGGGCAAACCAAAAGAGCAGATCAGTATTCTTTGGAACTCTATCAGTGAGATGGCAAAAAAATAAAATAAAATAAAATAAAATAAAATAAAATAAAATAAAATAAAATAAAATAAAATAAAATAAAATAAAATATAATAATATAAAATAAAATAAAATAAAATAAAATAAAATAAAATAAAATAAAATAAAATAAAATAAGAAGAAGAAGAAGAAGAAGAAGAAGAAGAAGAAGAAGAAGAAGAAGAAGAAGAAGAAGAAGAAGAAGAAGAAGAAGAAGAAGAAGAAGAAGGAGGAGGAGGAGGCAAGGGAGGAGCAAAGAAGCTTTAAGTTAGGGCAGATGTTTTAGTCATGAGATTTCAGGTCTAGCATTTAGACATTGCAGACAATGCTGTTATGCCCAATTATTGTTACAAAAGTAGTGGTGGCTGTGTTGGTCTATTAAAAAAAGTCCAAAACCTTGGCTGGACAATAGCTTTGACAGAGCCAACCAAACTGGGACAAACGTCCTTGAATATCTGCAGCATCAGGAAACTGGATGGAGCTCTGTGGCCTCAAGGAACCAGCCCAACTGCCCCAGAGAAGCTCACTGAGATCCAGGTGGCTAAGTAGCCATGCAGAATAAGAAGTTGTGTGCAAGGTGGATGATTCTTCAGCACCTTCTCTTCAAATCAACAGTGTGAGAGTTGTATTTTTAACCACAGTCTTTGGGAAAACGTCTTTATCTGTGCAGGTCAGGCCAACCCTTGCCAGCTTGCTCGTAATATTCCAGCTAAAGCGCTTGTGCAAGCAAGTAAGAAAAGACTTGGCTGCTGATGGTGTCCAGGATTTGGTATCTGGAAACAGGAGAGGCCATATGAAGACATGTATCAATGAGGCAGGATGCTTATCTCACACAATTGACAATGTAGCAGTTTGATATTCTGGGCCAGAAATGATTGCTTGCAGAGACACCAAACCATCTGAGCTTCCCCCACATCTGCCTTTTGTTCTGCTGCAATGTTCATGCACATATTCTATTAAATAAGGACACATTTTGGTACTGGCATGGGTCTCATTAGGAAGCCATCTCTTAAACCACATTCTTGTTCCCTTAGGATCAAAGCAAACTGCTAGCATGGCCTTACACTCCCTACCAAAGGAAGTACAAAGTAGCACTCGCATTTCTTCCCCTCCTTTCTTCAGGAAAACATTTTCCAGAAAAGCAGCTGTGTTACTATATTAAGGTGCTTCACCCTGACTTTGTTACTAGGCAATCCTAAATCAAACTGTAAAGTCAGAGCAGAGCACCAACCCCTCCCTTCCCTCTAGCAAGACCATAGAGAGAAACCTCCTAAGCCTTTCCTCAGCTTTGGTCTGAAATTTAGCACTGGCAAACAGCCTTCTTCAAAAACTCCCAATATAATCCTGCCAGATGAGTAGGCTAACAGCTGGCCTTGTAGTCCTTCAAAACAGACAGCACAGTATGTCTAGAAAATTGCTTTCATTCCAAGCCAACCTTTGGAGCCAGGCTGGTGGGCTTGAAAATTTTCCCCTGGGTTTATGCATTTCTCTTCTCAAAAGCCTAATCTTCAGCTTAGAGTCACACAACAGATTCAACTTAGAATGACAAAACCCAGTAGTAGGGTTCACAATGCATGATGTTTGACTGAAGCATATTCACCATGCAGTAAGGCTTCTCACAACAAGCTGAACCATAATCCCATTTCGGCCTTTATATGGGCTTACAACTCTCTTCATCACCCCATTCTTATTATTTGCAAAAAAATTATCTAGAAATGATAGGATATATATATATATTCCATTTAAGCTCAGTTATTGAGCTTCGTGGAAGCAGGTTAGATATTACTAAAAATCACATTGCTCCTTAGCAAATATGGAACATGGGTGCCAGACAGAGACATGGGGAGGATGAGGGTTAATATAAGTGTCCCTTTCATTGCAAGCATGCTGATGGGAAAGACTTTTTCCAAGGTTTGAAGAAATGGGAGGACCTAGGCCATTGTTTCTCAGCCTTCCCAAGATTGAGAAACACTGATCTAGGTGCTGGAGGTTCTACAGCCTTATCAACCTCTTTTGCAACATTGGAGGCTGGCAGGGAAGAGAGGAGGGAAGGTCCGGTGTCACATTTCATGCTCTGTGGTCGGAGCTCTCCCTCCAACCTTCTGAGACTCTTACCTTAATAGAAGGGGAATTGCTACATGCTGAGATGTGGCATTCCTGTATATCTTAGTGCTGTGTGGCATGTTTTGAGAAGGTCTAATAATGAAATTTAGGATCTGAGCTTTTATACTCAAGCTGGGTAGAGCAAGATATAATTCTTCTCTTCTGCTGCTTATCAGAAACCACTGCCAGTGAAGAGAAATACAGCTTACAATTCTAAATGTTCCTATTTTGACACCTGGGGTAGGGGGAGGGGGTGTGAAGATATTTTAAGGACTCTTCTTAAAGAATGACTTTCTATATTTCACAGATTTCCTTACAGAAACTTAGGATTCTAAAGAAGGCTAGTGATATAAATAAGAGCATACGCCAAATTTCATCCCGTTTCCCACTTTCTATCCAAAATACAAACACATCTTGGCAAGTGAAGTGAGAATCCTTACCAGCAAAGCTGATGTTCCTGTTGAGGTCCAGATGGTGCATATTTGGAGGTTAGACATTCATATCAGTGATAAAAAATAAGAAGCTGCTTGCCAGAAAATGTAATAATGTCTCCTGCCTCAGGATTGGAGACCAGCCGGGCTGTCTGCTATTAGCACAGGTGGAAGAAAGGTAGCTAGGAGAAGGCGACATTAAAATAATTGGAACTGCTCACACAGTGACATTTGGTGGACAAAGGAGAGAAATCATTTTTACATTTCTGTTCTAGCTGTTTTTAAAATATCATTTGTTCTAAAGGGTCTTATGGAAATATTGCCATTTCTTTTTTAAAAAAAAACAGCTTGCATTTGTTTACATGATTGACTGTAGGCTTCAATATGCACCATATCATTTAAAGAAAATCTGGGATCAGATCAAATCATGTCAAAACAGCCACCAAGATTAGAACTTGTTATCAAGCTCCCGTACAAGGCCATACAAGGGAGAAAACAGAACCTTTGAGAATATGATGGAGAAGACTCTCACATTGCAAAGGTCTCACTTCTGAGCAATGTACACATGCCTGTCACATTGTGTGAGATGGCCATGTAGAAAGAAGGACCAGGAAAATCTTCAGTTCTACTTTTCTCTCAGATTTTTAGAACAAACTATAATTGCTGAGATCATCTTACCTGCCCCTATTTTCTCTCTGTAAGAATGCAGAAAGCAAGCCATATTAGCTTTGTTGCTAATATGGTCTACTCTTGGCTCATAGTAATTCTCTGAAGTTTCAGACAGAGCAGTTTTTGATAACACTTTGTTCATGATCCTTCTAATGCAGACTGACCTGGTGGTTTTCATTCTGCAGATAGGAATGCTACTAAGTTCTGAACTTATCATCCTACCTATTTAGGCTATTAAGGACTGTTAATTAGACTGTTAGTAATTTGTTTGCTTGTGGTCAAAGACCAAAGAAAGAAAAAGATAAAGAATCAAAGACATAATACAGTACGTACAATTAACAAGTATTCATTAAAAACGCACACACAATAAAATAATATAAAATAATGAATCTAAGGCCAAATTTAAACCCAGTGCTGCTTGATAATAGTTTCAAAAGACCAGACCAGAATTTAGCTCCTTTCATAGCAATATTAATGGACTGATCCACTATTAGAAAATGTACTACTTCTTTTTCAGGCTGACCTAAATAGTAAGAAGGGGAGTTATTAGCTCAGAGCATCAGGTGTCAAAAAAAGGACAGTTCAGCAATGAATGAGCAACTGTTTCAATAGCTTCATCTGGTCATGGACATTAATGATACACTACTACATCTTCCCTCCAGCACCGTAAACAATAGGACATCAAGCCTCACCAGAATAAATACTCTCGTATGAGGGGGAAAAAACCTGAATATTAAAAAAATGTAGGTATAGATAAAAGGCAGTAAGGGAGGGCTCTGTTACAGTGGTTCAAAGCCTCTCTGCAGATCCAAATCAACTACTCTTTCTTTGGCCTCTATAATGGTGTTTTCAGAACCAAGCATCTTTAGGGATTCAGTTGAAAGTCCTTGGCTATATCTTCCTTGAATATATAAAGCTATCAATAAAGATGGACTGAACCAAGGCCCACCCCAAAAGATTAGCTTATCTAGTATTTTAAATGGCAGATTCTCACGTAAACTCAACAGAGGCAAAACCAAGCTCCAAGCCATGACTGCATTGCTTTCAGCATGTTCAGGTCGTTGTAAAGACAGAGCGGTGTTCCATATAATAGAAAGCTCAGCACCTTTGCTCTAAACAGCTTGGCAGCAGGTGGAACAAAATTATTGCTGTTACATCTGGCAAAACTCAGTATATCATTTGAAATCTCCTGGGTACTGATTGAGAAGAGGTCATAAGTTTGAGATCTCCTCACAGTGGAGGATTGAACATGGATTTCTATTACTATCTGTTCTATTTGCATGCCACTGATGTTCCACCTAGGAGGGTGGTTTGCATGACAGTTAATAAATAGGTCCGCTTCTGTTTTGGAATAGTTGGTTTTGAGTTCATCGCTACCACAGAATGTTGCAAGGGCTCCAAGACTGTGCTAAAAGCTGGTCTAGTTTGATTACTGCATCATTAGAATATAGTAAGATGAAAATAGGGTTGTTGTTCCTAGCACTGGGGAATGAAACTCACTCAGGGATTTTATGATGGAGACAATATAAAAATTAAACAAAAGTGAGACAAGAATTCTCCCTTGGTTAACACTCTTTAGAATGGGAATTGGAGCAGAGAGCCCTCAAAAAGTGAAGGAAATCAATGCCTCTCATGTAGCATCATAATTAACCTTCTGTTAATTATGTAAATGTTGATATCCTCCATAACAGGCTGTCAGATTCCTTCATAGCATCACCCCAGAGATTGAGTCAAAAGCTACTTTTGAATCAATAATGGCAGCATAAAGTGTTCCTCTTGGGCAGCTGGAATATTCTTTCACCAAATGCTGACATATGATCAAATGTTGACTGATCCAACTCAGAAGCCAGCTTGTTTTTCAGCCAGCATCTTCTCTGATGTAAACCAATCAATAAGTTAAATATGAAGATGGGAAGCACAGAGCTACTAGCCATGCTTAGTAGACTGATTCAGCAGTAATCAATCAGGTTAAACTTGTCACCTTTCTTAAAACTGGAATTATTATTGATTGGACTGATTTTTTAGGCAACTGCAAAGACTGATCAATTCTATGGATAAATAAGGGGGCCAAGGGGGAAGCCCAACAGTCTATACTGAACTTCAAGACTTCTTCTAGCATCAGATCCTTTACTATTTTTAATTGTGCTATGGGTTTGGAGATTTCTGAGATAATAACAGAAGGCTAATCAGGAGAGGGAAGAGGCTGTCAAGAAGAAGCCAAATGGTGGGTGCTACCGTAGCCTTTTCCAACCAGGTGCACCTCAAGAGGTGTTGAGACCACAGCTCTTAGGATTCCAGTGCAGTTAGATGAGTGACAGA
This sequence comes from Python bivittatus, assembly GCF_059951505.1. Taxonomy (NCBI): domain Eukaryota; kingdom Metazoa; phylum Chordata; class Lepidosauria; order Squamata; family Pythonidae; genus Python; species Python bivittatus. Next base: position 27,845,675 of record NW_028277075.1, on the reverse strand, counting down.
CTTTCACCGTGCTGGCTGGAAATACTAGTGTTATTTTGTATGTGCTTAATGTATATGAAATTGTCTGGTGCACAAAGTATTGAGGGAATATATATCATGTTATTAGATTGTATTGCATCTGATCATGGCAAAGTATTGCCATTTTAAATTGTGACAAAGCAATTCCATTGAAGCAGTTTACTTTTTTGCATGAGCATAGATTAACCACAGCAACAGTTTATTAAACATACACACACACACCCACACACACACAGACAAAACAAAAATCCAATATACAATTGGAAAGAATAAATCAAATCCCTTTAAAAAACCATTAAAACCTGTGGGTGTTTTTCTTTACATTAGAAGCTCTTTAAATTGTCATTAGAAACATGGTTGATTCTGAAGAACATGAATAACATCCATATGAGATAATTTTTTGGTGAGGCAATACAGTTTTTATCTGGCTTGATCCCTGGAGAGGTTCACACTAAGTTTTCTACTGAAACTTCTTTGGTCTCAGAGCTTAGGCCAGGTTTTTGCCAACGGATGCCTTCAGAGTAGGTCTAAAATTTACCTTGTACAATAATATATGCTAAATTGGAGCTTTCTGAATTCCCAACTGTTGTATAGACATTGTATTTAGACATACAAGGTAGAGGATTTATTATGTCACTGATGAAACGTACATGTGCTGCATTTACATCTGAAATTCAGAAGGTTTTCCAAGTTAGAGGTGTGTCTAATATGCCGACTTCCTAGCTTTTCAAATGTATAACAGGCATAACCTGCCTTAAAACCACAGAATAAATTCCAATTTACAAAAAAACAGAAATATTAACACTGTTAAATAACAACATCACTCCTGTAAGTCTTTCATAACAGAAACATCACCTGGTTTTCACCATTGTTCTGTTTGTGCAAAAGAACTACTGGATGTTGAGCAGAATGATTTTACTTTTGACACCAGCCTGTGATGCAAAACATTATGGAAAAATCTAACAGATGGAACTGTCTGTCAAACTGAGTTCATTTGCCTGCTGAATTCCTTCAAATCTAAGCCAAACAGGTAAAATCTGATCCCATTTCCAACTCCCAGTCATTTTTATACACATGTACTAGACTCATGCCATGAATCAAATTTTCCAGGAGACAGGAAAAATGTAAATGTAATGGAAAATGTAAAGCAATATGAATGTGTTTCTAATAATATTTCCTTGTAAAGCACTGGTTTGACAATTCAGTAGTTTGAGCCTTTATGGCATCTAAAAACCCACCAAATAATTCAATAATTTAGTTTGTGGCCATTTTAAGAAATAATAATACTCATGTGTTTGTACTCAAGTTCTCTCTCTCTCTCCCCCTCCCCTAATCAAGGTTCTTCCCCTCCTCACTATCTCCCTATGAGTTGAATTTACCCAACTGAATGATCCATTAGGACACTGGATCCATAGCATGCAATTGGATCCTTGATAAATCTAGTGAAGTTCTTAGGAGCTAAGAACTCTCATGCATTTCAAGATAGCATGAGAACTGCCCTAAGATATATTTATAAGAAGGTGATATACAAATAAATAAATGTGACTTTTTAGGGAATTTAGGGCTGGCCTAACCAGTTATGGGGTTTAAACACACATACCTGATAACTGGGTTATTATCCATGTGTGTTCAGTGGGATGGCAATGGTTTTTCAATCACATCAATGGTAGGTATAAGACCCATAAAGGAAGTGCATATATTAGGAAAGTCAAGATAAACATATTGAGGGTTCCTGATTTTCTGAGTGATAATTCTGAGGCAGAGTTCACACAACAGTCTCAATTAGAATACTGTAGGCTCAGTGTGCTGTCTGAACCTTACTAAAATGGTTAATTTAGAGTTTATTGTTCAGGGTCATAGGCAAAACCAGAGAATTCTGTAAATCATAGTTAAGTTAATATGGGCTAGCATAGCCTTCCCTAATATTGACAACCTACACATAGGTGGGTATCTCAGCAATGACGAGGGAATTCATGGATTCTAATTTGACATATATGGAAAGGAGAAGGCTAGAATAGTATCATTGGCATCCATTCCTAACCACAATGATGCTAAAGTGATGAAATGGACATCATGGTGTCACAATGCAAGTGCTGCCCTTTTGAACTTGTATCACAATATTAGACACAAGTGCGCATGAGGTAGCGTTTGTATTACAATGCATGTTTCGTCACTGCCCCCCCCCCACTTTTGCCTGTGACTGCCTGTGGTTGTTATGTGATATAAACACCGTTTTGTAGTCTTATGGAACTTCTAGAGTTTTCTAAGAGGTGTAGAGCAATCTTCATCAACTTGATGCCTTCCAGAAGGATTGATTACAACTCTCATTATCCCATAGCAAGCATTATGAGACTTACAAGCCTGTACATCTGGACGTACCAGATTGGAAGAGGTTGCCATAGAGCATTAACATCTGTCCCAACAAAGTGAAAGAAAAGCATGCAAGGATCTTTCCACTGGATAGATAGTGTTTAAGCATAGACAGGAGCATTGTTTTTTTCTTCTTCTCCTAATTAACTAGAAGATAAATGACAACAATAACACAGTTCTTACAGTAGCACTATATGCCCTTCTTCATGACCAAGGTCACTGTATAGCATCTACTCAAAAATGACAAGCTAAAGTCTAGTCTGATATTAAGTTTTCCTATTTAGCCTCTTTCCTGTTTCCTATTGATCAAAGCAACAGGATTAGAGATTAATAATTTGTATATAAATAGAAATAAATATCCTTTCTCAAGGCCAAGATTATTTTAGAATGTTTACTCATGAATAAAACTTCTCAATGTTATTTTTAATTAAGAAAAAGTTCCCTTTTGCTACAGTATACTATTCCACTATTAAACAAAGATAAGTAGCAAGAAATAATACATTGCATATCCTTCTTCATATGTAAAATTCACTTTTATTAGTTACACTATTATTATTTAAACAGAAAAACAGCTCTCCCAAGATAGTCCAGATGGCCTGAATTAGTGGGCAACATTAATACTTCCGTTCTTCCTTTTGGTGGTTCTTTTCTTTAGGAAAAAATTAAAAATTGTATTAAAAATTACAACTACAGCAACAACAACAAAAACCCGAATAGAAACTAAAAAAAGGAAAAAGAAAAAATAGAAGGTGCAGAAAAGAAAAAGAAAATAGAAAAGAAATAGAAAAGGAAAAAAATAAGAATATAGTAAAGAAAAAAAGAAATATATAACGAAATGACTTCCCGTTTCATCACAAGTATTAACAATTTTAGTAACTTATCACCTTCTTTTAAAATAGAACAAATTTCTTCCCATATCCCATCTCTTATCTATAAACATATCCTTAAAATCTTTGCCATTTCAGTCCTGATCAGCAAAAGTCCATTAAGGGTTACCAGAGATAACAATATATCTATTTTAACCTTGATCAGATAAACTTTATATCCTTGATCAGATAAACTTTATATCCTTCCTTTTACTTTTAACAATCTTGATCTTTATTCCCTTCAAATAATGTCCTAGAACTTGATTTCTTTTCATTTTTCTTTGTCCCTTCTAACAAAATTCTTCAAAGCTTTAACAAGCCTATTTTGTAAATCCACTTTCAGATGAGTTTCAGTCTTGTCTAGTAAAACTTATTCCTCTTTCATAACATCTTTTAAACACAGTCCATCTATAGAGGCAGACACTTTTAAAATTAATTTCTGGGTCCATTGTTCAAAAATATCCTTCAATATGTCTGTCAAATGTTAAAATACTTTGCTCCATTCTGTATTAGTAAGTCAAATTTAAGTGTTCTTCTCCTTTAATTGTAATCTTTTGCTCCTTCTAATTCCCTCTAGTTCCAACCTTCAAAGTCCCATCCTATGTTTCTTTAAGGAATTCAAAACAAAAGCATTTTCCCATGGAAAGGATTCTTATAATTAATTACAAAATCTTATTTCAAATTTATCTGGACCCTTAGTCAGGGCCCTTTTCTAAAAGTTTTAATCACCCTTTTGCTGTTTATTCCAGAAAAAAAAATTAAGTCCTTAAACTTGTATTTAAAACTTCTTTCACTAAGGATTGAAGGAAACTCACCCAGTGCTATAAAATGTGTTGATCCAAAGGTTCCTAATAGCTGAAAAGCAGTTAACAAGCAATGTCTGAAAATGATTAGAAAAGGAAGTATGCAAACCTAGTGTCCTTTTAAAAGCGCCAACCGTAGTTTGAGCAAGATGGCTATTCGCTCATCTCCCAGATCTCTAAACCCACCAGAGACTGCTGTCTTGTGGTCTCCTTGTGAGGAGCAACTGTCTAGAGTACTTGTGGGTAATCTCAAGTCCTCTCCTTGTCTGGAGAGGAATTACAAAGAACCGGTCTACTCGCTGGATCTTCATTCTGCTGTAGTTGTTGGCTCCACTTTTACTGCTCTGCTAAAGTTCGCCATCTTCAGTTTGCCATTTCTTCCCCAGAAGTCCCCTTTTTGGTGGCTCTTATCTTCACAATGGAATGGATAGCCATTCAGACCTACAACACACACATGTGCCTATCACATGATTCCCTTTCAGGATAAGCAGCTTAAGCAAAACAGAGAACAAGGTAACTTTTCATAAGCTAAAACTGCTTTGAATAAATAATTCACCCCATGAAGAAATGTTGTGATGGAGTGGTTAAAATTTGGCCAAAGAATACAAGAGCCCAAGAAATCTACAGACACATCGGTAAATACACATCAGGTATTAGCCACATCATGTGAATACTGGAGACCTAGTAGCAGACATGAAAGGCATTCACAAAACATTATGTGATAAATATCTTTAGCAAGAAAGACATTGGATCCATTGACATTGGATAAGATCGTTACCATGGCCCGATTATATGAAAGTGCTCAAGAAGAAAGTCACCTAATGGCAGCAATCATCACCATCTCTATAAACATTTCCATTAATCAGGTTCAGCAGCAAAAGGTGTTGAAAAGGCCAGTAAAATGGAGTCAAAAGGTGTCTGGGGACACAGTACTCTAGGATTCAAGTCAGTCACAGGCAGAAACGTCTTATCACTATGGATGCAGTGCATCAAATAATTACCTAAACCTATCACAGAAAAACTGGACATTTTGTTTGAGCTGTAACAAGAAAGCCAGGGTACATTTTATAACCACATGCAAAAAGTGAGTCTATAGAAGTATTAGGACAACAGAAAATGAGGAGGAGGAGGAAGAGTTTGCTTATTTTGTGGATTTTGAAGAAAAAGAAATTGTGATTTGTTCATGAAAGGTACAGAAAAGGGGGAGGTGCCTATAGCTAGCCCCACACTCTCATAAGTTTGGGTTACTTTACAGCTTGGAACAATAAGTTTGTTGATGATTTTGTATATGTTATCAAAAAAGATCTAAAGCTTCTACTTGGCCAAAAAGTTTATCCCATTTATCCTTCATATTCTGCAGAAAGAAGACTCTGTAAAGCATATTATAACAGCTGCTTCTCATTCTCAGAGTCAACTGGATCAACTGGTAGAATAATACAACTTCTTGCTTCAAGGGCTTGGACAAATTACTGAATGTTCTCACAACGTTACAGTGGATAAATCCATTGTGCCTGTTCCACCAAACCTTAGATATTTACTGTATGCTATGGAAGAAGCTGTGAATTAGACAAAATGTTGGAAAATGGTATTATAGAAAAAGTATATGAAGGCATAAACTGGGTAACCAATATAGCGATTGCACCAAGAAACAGATATTAATCTTTTTATCAATCTGAGGGCCGTAAACAAAGCTGTGGTTTGGCAGTGCCATCCTATATCAACAAATAATGTTTTGTATGTTATACAAAGTACATAGATTTTTGCTAAATTAGATGCCACCAAAGGTTTTTGGAAAATAAAATTGGCACAATTTGAATCTCACTGTTGGACAACCTTGATGATGTACCATGATTGCTGCTGATTCTATAAAATTTTATTTGAGGCCTTGTGCTCATGGGGCTTGTCAAAAGGTGTTGGACTCTATCCTGAGAGGGTTCCTGGTGTTGTCTGGTATATGGATGATGTTGTTGTTCATCAGCAACTGGTGAAGAGCTCTATGTAAGCCTAACAGCGGTTTCTGAGAATTTCCACAAAAAAGGGCTTAAGCTAAACAAGAACAAATGTTACTTTGGTCTTGAAAAGGTTGTTATATTAGGATGTCTCAGCTGAAGGAATTAAACCTGATTCAAAGGAGAATCTAGGTTTGCTGCATTCTTTCCTAGCTGCCTGTGGCCATCTTGTGAAATGTATTCTTCATGACGTGCTTAGCTCAGAACCAGTGTGGCTGCTCACTAGAGAAGCAGCCATGCGACTTCTGCATTTCAGCAACTGAAATCTGCATTAAGTTAAGGATATTGTCTGGGTTATTAGAAGCTCCCTGTCTTGACTTTTGTGGCGATGCTTAGAGACTGTGGGACTTGGTGCCATCTTGCTAGAGACTCAGGAAGAAGGATTTTAAAAAAGCTTACTTCAAATGCCGGCCATTCATTTTCTTCTCTGGAACTGAGGTACGCACAGACTGAGTGTGAACCTTTGGCGTATTTGTGGGCTGTAGAATATTTATCTGTGGGAGTGTCCATTTGTGTTGTGAATGGATCACGAATCACTTGTGCATACTGGAACCTCATAAAAACCACCGTTTTGTCACCTCGCGTCCAGCCTCTCAGTTGGCTGTTACGTTATTCAACACATTTCTGGGAAAATGAACGTAGTTGTTTCCTTACCGCACTTTTCAGTATTGACTCCGGATCGAGCTCACTGCTGAAAGAATATGTTGATTTATGTATGCTGGACGTTCAGGCTTTATCATTAAAGCAGCTCCACCTGACTTCCCAGCAAGATTGCTTTGCTCACAGGACTTCGACATATTGTTCCATCCTGCAAATGGCCACAAATAATTCTGGCTTCACTGTGACCATTTCAGCATGTTGCTGCAAAATTTTGGGTATATTATGAGCTTTTACTGAGGAGTGAGCAGATTGTTATACCTGAAGTGTACACGTCATTAAAGTTAGCTCATGCTATGCACCAAGACATGGTGCAAACCAAACAGAGACTGGGTACTGTGCTTTACTGGCCTAATAGGAACTCTGAGGTGGAACATTTTATCAAGAACTGTCCTGTTTATGTGCAAACTCAGCTGTTACATGATGATCAGGCGCTATGCTCTCTCCCACTATTGTCACATCTTTGGTTGACACTGGACATCGATATTGTTGAAGCTATCTGGTATGTGCTTCTTTCAATAGGAAGCAATAAAATGTCATGAACATTAAAAAAAAGGAAAGTTTTCATTGCCCATTGGGCTAAAAGATTAACACAAGAATCTTGATACATGGAAAGGAGTATATTGCTGTCCTTGCGGTCTGGAGTAAGAAGAAGCAATGTCAGACTCTAAAAGAAGATGGAAAATCTGTATGGATGCTTTATAAAACAGGAGCAAACAGAGGATGGAAATTTGAGAGAGAGGAGAGGGTGTGGAAGCTGTGCCAGACATCAGCAAAAGCAGAAATGATTCATGAGATATTTACAAAATACTGTAGGCTTCAAACCCAATCAAGGTTTTTAAATTGAATATCCAAACTTAGGAGAGTGAGATACACAAAAATGGCAGGACTTCTCCACCTTCTATACGGCTACTAAAAGTAAAGAAGCCAGGCCTCCTTTAACATCTAGCCACTCGGTTTAGAAGGAAAACATGATACATTTTTCTTGCCCTGCATTCATCCATCTGTAAGGTGAGTGTGCCAAGACAAAACTTGTAATCAAAAATAACCTGGCCATTTAAAGAGCCTTTAGGGGGAAAGTCTGTAGAAATGCCAACATTACAAAACCACAGGACAGTTTTCCCAAAGCAAATAAATGGGGAGAGTGCTATTAATGGCTACTGTCGCGCCGGAAGAGATTTGGTGACAAACAGACGGGTGGAAGTTGCATTTACAAAAACAACGGTGACCCAAAGCAACAATGTGCTTTATGCTGTACTATGCCATGGTTTATTCAGCTGAATAAATCACACTGGCTGGGTTCATTCAGTATCCGAATCCTCAAACCAAAGTACATATGATACGTGACCCTTCCCGGTGGTTCTAGAGCTACCCACCAAAAGGTGCTAGGTCACCATGCTGAATTTGTTCTTGAGCAGACGTCCTACTAAAAAAAGACATTGTGGGGAAATGTGTCACACATGAAGTGACAGAGAGCAACTGCACAACACTCATCTAGAAATACCATATTCAGCTTTGCCGGAAAAAAAATGGGTGTTTACCAGAAGCCTAGATTTGCAATTCAGTCAGTGGTGATGGTTAGGCGACACCTTGAATTTCAAATCCGATCGGATCATTTCTCAGCTGCCGCTCTAAAACAGGGGAGGGCTTGGACGTTAAACATGTAAGCACTTAAAATATGTTGTGGGGGGTGGGAGGAAACTAACAGGCATTTGCATTTTGCAGTGTAACTTTCAGGAGTCCCTGAAATGACATCCCTGCTTTCAAAAGCTGATACATTCTTTCTTACTGAAAGCAACGGTTTAACCAGGCCAGTGAAGACGTCTAAGTGCATTTTTGAAATCTGGCCTATGAAATATGACTGATGAAGGATAATGAAAGCATTTAACAAGGAAGAAGAGCATTGATTGCTGTAGCACCAGAGCATCTTCACTTTCTCTCAATGGTGCCCTGAAGGATAAGAGTTACTTCTCTCCTGCTCCTAGGTGGCTATTTGTTCAATTATTTGTGGACTGCTCACTTCCAAAAGGAATCAAGGCGGTTTACAGTGCAATGGAAAACAATAATTAAAACCATCCCCAGTCTGTGGCAACCCAGTGGGAAAAATGGTAGAGAAGGCTTGGAAAGGAATGGAAAAGCAACATATCCCATAAACTGCCATTCAGCCTAGGTGGGAAGAGAAATTTAGGAAAAAGCATCTCAAAATACTCAAAGGGCTTCCATCTTAATTAGAAATCCTATAATTGAGGCTGGAAGAGTCCCACTGAAGTTTCAAGATTCGGTATTTACCCCAGATGAACATAAAAGAGACCTGACTGAAACCTTTGGAAACTGGGTTTGCTCCAGATCTTAGGACATCCAGGGCGGAGAGCACTTTAATGGGCCCTTCCTGCATTTCACAGTCCAGAAGTTCTACCAGGCTCTTTGCTGCCATCTAGTGATCAGCACACATGCACCAAATTCTGCAAACTGGGTCTGAAGAAGCTAGTGTTTTCAGTCTTCGGAGTGTCTGAGCAATATGGGAGGAGCAACTAATACTATCAGTGTCAGAGGTAATGTGGAAGGAGGCTGTAAGGATTGCACCCAAGCCTTAAAGGAGTAGGCTAGAAGCAACCCAAGGACCATTGGTGGCACCTCAGTGATACAGAAATGACAGTTAACAGGAGTGGTTCACGCAACACTTGCAATTCCGCCTCCCTTGAAGTGCACTTTGGAAAGTCTGGAAAAGTCGAGCAAGGACATTCTGGGTCACTCCAGGTCCCCATTTCCTTACCAAAAGCTATCCTAAACTTAATACCCTGGAGGATCTGAATTGTTCCTCAGGCTCTGGAGAGCACCAGCTGATCTGAGGGCTGAAAAGTAGAAGACTTCTTCTCCTTGTGACTCAAATGCTCAAGAAATCTCTGCTCTTTTGCATAGAGGGAGAATTATTTCAAAAGTATAAAATGAAGTTTATTAAGTGAACAGTATCTCTGCTCAAAAGCTACTACTGGTTGGCTTATTTTTTGCATTTTCAGTCATACCTTAAGATTCGTCTTGAAATTATATTGGATCCATTTGAGGAAATACATCCAACAGCAGAAATGTCAATTGTTGGAAGTCCTCCTTCCAGAAATTCAGGAACCATTTCCAAAGTATTTTCTCACAAGGTACAATGTATCCATAGGAGATTTAAGCACTGAAACTGGAGGAACATCTATCCTGAACCTGAGCAATGACTAACTCAAATCTCACTTAAATTTATGAATTATGGGAATTGTTAGCTCAATAAGCACCAGCATTCACAAGTGATAGGAAATGATGCAGTCAGACAAAGTTTAAAATTCAGAGAGATTCACAGGTTTATTGTAGCTACACAAACACATATGGAAAGCAATAATTTACATTGCAGAAAAAAATATATTAGTTAGCGTGCCTACCCCAGTATGTAGGCTGGCACACTTATTATAACTATACTGACTTAAAAATAGAAAAGACAGAAAGGGGAAAATAGTGTATCCCAAATATGGAGTGGAAAGAGGCACTAGAGAAAAGTGGGAAATAACTGCTACATCAATCAAAGGAAACTTAGTTGCTGGTGAAAATGGGGAGCTGCGGAGACAAAACCGACGAAGAAAACAGGACAAAAACAGTTTATAATTACCAGTTCCAGAGATGGGGGAACACAAGTATACACACTTCTGAGTTATTCACAAATAATTAAGAAGAAGCTGCCTACCCTCTAGCATCTCTTTAAGTTGCATCCAAGCTAAAATAAGGTCAAAGGCCTTAATTCATAATAACGACAGAGCCCAACATGTGGCTTTTCTGAACCACGTTGAAATTCTGATAGCAATGATCGGAATACCAAGTAGGTAAAGCTGCTGATTGGCATCTCAGCTACAATTAGGTTGTTAAATTAGCCAATACTCAAAATTTACTTGATGTTTCAAATAACATTTCCTGCTTGACCACCAAGGTAATTGATCTCAAGACTCCAAAATATGATTTTCTCCTGGCATGATACGTAGCATTTAGGAGATGCCTTATTGGCTGATACAAGGTCCAAAAAGCAAATGGTTTCATCTGAATTGGTCAACAAATTATTCTGGGACAGAAGCATAGGATACTGGTCCCAGCATCAAGTTAGCATTGTCTCTGTTCTGGTTCCTAAGACTCATGAGGGGACCAAGTGAATTCAATTCTACTAAAACACCTAGGAGAGAGCCAGTTTGGTGTAGTAGTTAAGGCATCAGGCTAGAAACTAGGAGACCGTGAGTTCTCGTCCCGCTTAGGCACAAAGCCAGCTGGGGGACCTTGGGCTACTCACTCTCTCTCAGTCCTAGGAAGGAGGCAAGGGCAAACCACTTCTGAAAACCCTTGGCAGGAAAACTGCGGGGACTTCTCCAGGCAGTCACCCGGAGTAAAAACAAGAAACAAAAAAAAACCTGACTTGAAGGTAAAACAAAAACCTAGGTAGCCAGAAGGAGAGAGCAAAACGTTAACTACTGGCCTGGCTGAAAGGCAGTTACAGTGTCATGGGCAAAAGCAATAAAGGACTTAGTACTTCCACATCTATGCCTAGGATGAGTCAGAACAAAAGGAAAAATTGAATGCATCTGGTGCAGTCAAAAGAATCTCAAGGAGGTTTACCTGATTGCCTTCAGATCTGCTTAAAAGACAGAAGTTCTAGAAACAAAAGGAATAATTGGAGGCAAGAGGGGCTCTCAAATGTGGCTCTGATGAGCTTGATCTCTGAGAAATTGAAACACTTCACAGCTGATCTATGCTTCCTATTAGGATCTGTGGACTTACCAGCGGGATAGTGGCTTACAATCAGATATATGTAGCTAGGTACTAGAAATTCCCAAAGGTTTCTCTTCATCGAATCAGCAGAGGAAGCACACACACCTTAACTTAATAAATGAAGGGGACAGAGGAAATAATAACCTAAAGGCTATTCGTATGTCTGCTCCCAGCAGCCTTAAAATGTTGTTTCGTTTTGATGCCTTCTGGAACAACATGGAAACTCAGAGCCAAGCTGTTTGGCTAATGCCTGAGTAACAGCACCAGGCAGGGAAAGTACCTGAACAGAAAGTGAGCACATCTAACATTCTCCAAACCTGGTCCAGAGTTACATGCCTAACAATCTGAGCATAACACTTCTGTTCTTGGTCTTCCCTTCAGCATATGTGACTGGGATGAAACTGACTTCCAAACCTTAAAATGCTCTCAGGTGCTTTTGTGTGAGATTATAAGAGGATTTTGCACCAAGATGACTCCTAGTGCAGGCCTTCCAGACTTCCGTGCAATAAAGTGAGTTTCTTTCTAACAAGCATGCAATACCCTTTCTTGGAATAGGTTTTCAAATGGTTGCCATGCTACTTCAGTCTCTCCTGGATACGGTTACCGGGAAACATTTTAATCAATTACCAAAATGCCAGGAGAAAGATCGGGACCGCACAACCTTGCTGCGTCTCCCGGAACCTTGAGATGCTTTCAACAGCATCCATCATGGTATCCTTCTGAACAAGCTGTCTGGAATGAGAACAGTGGATCCTTCATGTTGTAGTTCAGGGATAAAGCACATGGTTGTCATGAAGGAATTTCCCAGTTCAATTTCTGGCACCTCCAAAATAGGGTGAAGAAAAGATCTTTGTCTGAAACACTACAGATCTGATGCCTATTGCAACACCACTACTGTGCTAGAAAAGCTAATGATCTGCTTTGTATAAGGCAACTTTCTGTATGTCAATGTCCACTGAAGGCCCCTAGCTCCATTTTATCTTGACGGCTGCTTGTAGCATGAGTACTAAAGAACTATTGTTGGGTACATAACAGTTATGGCATAAAGTAGTTCATTATTGTGTCATCACCTGGAAGATACAGGTGGACTAAGATGAAGAAGATGTCAAATGGTTTTTGATTTAAGGATTTGATCCTGGATCAATCAAAAATTTATTTTCTACCTAAGGTCAAGGGACAGGGGAGTTTGCACCTCCTGCAGCATCTCTTTCTGTTAGTGTGACTTCTCTTGCTTGTATAGCTCTGTGTAGAATTTGCAAGGTCCTAATAACAGAAATATGAATTTTAAAGAACTTGTCCAGTTTCTCCCAGTTTCTTAGGTACCTGTTATTCCACAAGCTGTCACTCCTGCCACACTGCCACTTTCCAGCCATGGGATAAAATATGTCTATTTTCTATGCTTCACCGTTCAAGATATTTAACCATCTGCATCTGCCATTACATCAGGTAGGTATTTTTATAGGAAAGAAAGTTGGTACCTTAATCTCTGCCTGCTTCCCCCACCCCTCCCTGGAGAATATTTTAATGAGACTTACGCAGCTGTACTATCTCCGAGTAAACATTAACCATGCTAATTGCTTAAAGTTTAGCCTGTGAATTCTCAGCCAGCCGTACCTCTGAGACTAGCTGTTTTTTCAGGGGTTTGGATCAGCTACCCAAATTTTGAAATGCAAGACCTGGCTTATTGAGAAGCCCTGGGCACATTAGTGTGGAAAGCGAGCCTCTTCTTCTGAAAGAGAGCATTCTGACTTTTGTCTCAGCAGCAGCAGCAGCAGCAGCAGCAAAAGCTGCTCCCTCGGAAAAAAAATGGTCATGAGTTGCCCAAATCCACGGAGGGAATTGCGTTGCCAGGCACCTTCACACTTCGGCTTAAGAAGGCCTGGATGAAACGAGGGGGAGGGAAGCTAAACCTCGGAAGAAATTAATTCTGCCAGACAACTGCAGCTGTTAAGTCCTAAGCTTTGGAATCAGCTGGGAGATGCAAAGAAACAGCATGCACATGCAGGCACACGTACACGCACGCGTGCACACCACCTATCTGCCTTCCTGGATTAATTCCAGGCCCCTGTCTTAAGCACCATAAGCACATCCATTCTGTAACTGAAGGTCACTGCAGAATAGGAAATTGAACAGCTTTGCTGTCTGAGCTGGGCAGAGCCAATGAAGCGCCCGTTGCGTGCGCTTCGTCTTGGAAATAGAAAACCCCACGCGGCCCAAGTGCGCTTGTAGCACAGTTTGTGGCTAAGCTGTTCTATTCCTCTGCCCGGGCATTTTCTCCACTTGGTCTGTCACCATGACCAGATCCTATATGAAAAGAGCACCACCTAACCTTTGTCTTTCGACTGGCAGTTTGTTTTTCACCCATTAAAAAGGAGCCTCCTGTAACAGAGGCCCCTTTTTAGCCAGCCGGGCCGCTGCATCCTGTTCTTAGCCATAAGCACCCGCAAGGTGAGGTTTCGTATGGCTTGCTTAAATTACTTATTCACCAAAGTGGATTTTGACATTTTCTCCCTTTTTGTTGGAAGAGAAGGACCAAGATGAAAATGACCCTGCCAGTTGCCAGTCTCTCCCCTTCTCCCTGGCACAAATACACACAGAGAGGTACTAAATCAAAGACCTTTTCTAAACAATGATTTCTATGAATACTGCCATAATTGCATTTTGCATCTCTCTACGGGATGCCATGCTTTCTCCAGGCACTCCTTTTTCACAGGAGAATTTCTAATGTCGTTTTGGAATGACTTTTGTTAGAAGCAACATTTTCACTATGATTGTTTCAGTTGATAAGCTACAGTAGCAGTACCTTAAATGTGCATTTTAACTACACTCATCTTTTCTTTTCTGGATCAGCTTTTCTGGAGGGGCTTGTGTGTTTGTGTGCATGCACATGTGTGGGTGTGTTTTGTGCCACCACCATTGCATGTTCAGATTTTTAGGTTGGTGGCTGTCCTGAGAACTAATTAGATGATTGGCTTTGAGGTCATTATTAGTAATTAATTCACTAAATAAAGCAGATTTAGCCAGTCTTAACTCCAATTTATAATCCTGCTCTCACCCAGAACACAGAAACAAACAAACCCCATCAATTTGATTAGTCTGACCTACAGGATTTGCTCCCCTTGAAAAAGCATTGAATGTCCACCGTGAAATTTCTGAAACTGCACCTCCCTCAAAACGTCTTGCGTCTAAGAGCCAGTTCTCATGAAGCAGGGCTTTTTCGTATGTAGAAGCAAGCAGCAGTTTCAGTCAAAGTCCAGCAGGGCTGGTTGAACAAATGCAAACGTTATACCCCAAATTCTGTGCTTGCTTGTGAAAGACTTTTTTTCAGGGCTTAGAATGCTAATGCAAAAAAATGAATAGACACTCAGTTCTGCAGATGGCTTTGACCTTGTACGACCAGCTTACACAAGACCATTGTGATATATTGGCAATGCACTGTAGCGTTGTCATTTTGAAACACTGGTCTAAGAGCTAATAATATCCTTCATAGTCTAAGCACTTCATATTCTGGCTTGAATTGACTGCGGTCCTATTAAAATCAATGGAGCTCACACATGAGTATATGTGGAGTATCACAGCCCTAATTTTGGCAAGGTAACTGTGCTTTGGCCTTTAACAGATAATAATAATTTATGTGTTCTGCTTGTGGTGCTTCCACTAAGGACTCAAGCAGCTCTCAGAGATAGAGTATGTGTAACAACGCGTGATCTTATCATCCAATACTATTCATAATTTGAAACAATCTTGTCTTTTATGAACTTACTTATAACATGCTAGTCCAGGAAACTCAAATGTGCAATTGGTTGTGCAGTGGATCAAATTTCACCATACTGAATTAATTTTGAATATTTACAAAGGCTGCAAATAACAAAGCAGCATTTTTTTAAAAAAAGTAACTCTTTGGCCCTGTTTGCACAACATGCTCATTCCACAACAAGCTATGGACCCAGTCATAGTTCCTTACTGGTGGTTCTGATACCATATAATCCCAGTAGCTGGGTCAAAAGTTGACCTTTGGAGATTATAGAGTCCCCACTGGCTTTATCCAGGAAGGGGCTGGTATTCCATGAGTCCATGTGTCAGGAGAATACTGACAAGGCTTAATGACCTCATTTTTCATTGGCCAGGTAGACAGCAGTAGGCATGGTTTCCGTTCTGCAGCCAATCAGAGTCTGGGAGGTGCGTTCTATTTACTACACCTTGAGAGAGAGTTTTGTAACAGAGGGGCTTGCATTTCAGCTCTACCTCACCAGCAGTCTTTGACAACTAGGTAAGCAAAGCAAGGTAAGTTACTGGATTTTAATGTTCCCGTAATGTGGAGTTGGTTTATGCCACACTTCAGCAGTTTGGGCCTATACTAATCCTCTTGGGGCTAGATGACTATGGGAATTGACCCTGTTTTTGTGTACCAATAACATATTACCTGTACCTAGACTCAGGTAAGCATTTCATGGGAATAAAGCCACATTGTTTTCATTTGTTTAGAAATAATGTTAAATGAATATACATTTGACAATTAAATATTCAGATCCTTACTTTGGGGGAGAAGTTTCTATGTGTATACATTTTCCAAATATAGTCTCTGCATTGCTTCAGCAAACATGTTTCCCAAACATTTTTCTGGTTAAACAATGACCTGTTGGAATGATATGGTTATCTAATCTAATCTAATCTAATCTAATCTAATCTAATCTAATCTAATCTAATCCAGCTATACAGAGTTTAGATGACAGGGAATATAGAGCAAATAGAAGGATGCGTGTACCTTGGTAGAATGTTTACTATAGTTTGGGAAATGAAAAAAAATACATGCAAATATTAGCGGAAAGGTAGTGAGTAGTATGTGATCTGTTGTGAAGAATTAATGTTTCTTGAAAGAAACAAAAATGGCTGTGTGTAAGAATGTGCTTCTGCTGATTTATTATGTGGGAGTTGGGCATGTCAGTAGAAACCTAAAAGCTGACTGCAGTGGGAATGAGGTCCTTAAGAGTGTTTGTTAAAACAAGAAGAGATAGGGTCAAGAATGAATATAGATTGAATAGAAAATGAGTAACCAGTACAAAAGAAGCATTTTGAAGTGATTTAGTCAATCCAGAGTGAATGGCTTGAGAGGAAGAGTGAGAAAGTTGTAGATTGATGGAATTGATGAGACCCTTAAAAAGAGAGGTGAGACTTTTTTTTATGCCTTTTATTTCTTAGACTTTCTATGCTCTGCATTATGTTGTTTAACCTAAAAAGGAATAATGTGATGGGTATGTAGATATGCATGTAAATAGAAATTGTTGCCAGTTCAACTATATATCTATTGGTTCAGCACTACAAAAACACTTGAAGTTGCAAGTCCTGGAATGTAAAAAAGTTGCTTAGAATAAAGTAATTGCTTACAAATGGAATTTTGAAATCAGTCCCATTGAACTTAGTAGAACTTCTTGAATAAACATACTCAGAATGAGGCTGCAAAACTCACACTTTACCTGGGAAATTTTACAGCTGAAATCAACATAATATAAACATGTTTAACTTTAGATGATTGTACCCTCATTTCTGGAGTGGGGGAATTATTGCACTTTCATATTTATGTTGTATGTTGCAGGCTGGAGTTGCTACCAATACTTTCGCCTTTAACTATCCCTCTTTTTTCTGATTTCAATTCCAGCCTGACTCAGCACCCTGTTAACCTACATGTGTGCATCACACAGTGTTGAATGATTTCCTCTGTCATCTACAAATCTCCCCCCCGCCCCCCCAGCCTTTCAAGCCACTGCAAAAAAAGTTGGCACTTACTTTCCACTGTCTGGCTTTTTTTAAAAAAAATTCTTCTTAAAATTGGGGTTAGAACCATTATGGACAGGGTCAGGTGTCTGCACCTCACTCACCCTTCCCCCCTTTTTTTTCACTCATCATGCAACCACAGAGAATAAACCCAAAATCACCATAGAGGGCCCCTCAAAGACCCATCTCAATCATGCATATCAGAAGGGACAGTTTAACCTCAAGTAAATAGTTTGCACAGCACGGGGGTGGGGGGTAGTTTAGTTCCAAACCCACCCAGATCTGTTTGGATCTAAAACTAAGCACCTCAGGTTTAACTGGCTGGATTGATCGCCACCAGCCCATACTACAATTTGTTGAACGAACCATTATGACCTGGCCCATTCCCACCTAACACTAAGCCATAATAGTTTTGTATGTCACATCATGCCAAAACCAAACTAAACCACATTATGGCTTGGTATTGTGGGTAAGTCAGAGTAGGTGTGATTACCATAGGTACCAGTTTTACCAAAAGGATGCTAGTTGTCCTTATATTTTACAATGGAAACTCTTTTAAGCTGCTATAGCAGTATAACAGGTCACAATATAAGGCGATAGGGACAAAAATCCCATTCAGTGAAGTCAACATGCTCCATGACAGTTACAAGCATTTTGCATTGCATCTAAAATCTCATGTAAAGCCTAAAAGACGGGGATGGGGGGTGGAGGGGAACAGCCTCTGCAACAATTGACGAGGACTTCAGCTGAATCATTATTCATCCCTGGTTTATAGAAGAAAGTTAAGTATGGGCTTAGTTTGCCCAATAAAGTCACTGGCACTTTGTACTGGAAGGCCTGCTGCTTGCTGGTAGAAGAACACATGCTTTTCTTGCAGCAGGTCACAGATTCAATCTTTGGCACTATTTATGGAACTGGGAAAATTTGGTTTGAATCCTGAAAAACTGCCAATCAGGGCAGGTAAGACTATTAAATGATCTAACTCAATATGACACTTTCTAAAATCTGGGCCTATGTAACATAATTGTATTATACGGAATGCCTGCATTCAGCACATCTCACACTCTCCTTTTAAGTCTTAGGATCAAGCCTGAAGCAGATAATATACTTTGGGTCAAAATATTGTGCTTTGTCACTTATCTAGATCCCACGTAAACCATGGGATGATGTCAACACTCTCAGTGCTGTCCAGTCAGCTCTTCATAGCATCCTCCCACATACCTTCCTAGCATCCAAGGGCATCAGCACTATCAGAGGTCAGCTGGGGATAAAAAGGCTAAAGAGACAGAACAAAGGGAGGTAAGTCACAGACAAGATTTAACACTCACTATTGCAATGCCCTTTCTCTTGTTAACAACTGATACATTTTTTTTCCCTAAATGATTGAGCAGATCTAGATTTAAAGACATTGTCGCATTCAGTTTGGTCCTAAAATCCAAACATATCAAGAGCTGTATGTGTTTATGGGCAACTCTTCCAAGGAATGTATAATTTGAAAGAATTATTGACTTAATATATGCAGTACACTAAGCAGTAATGTGATTTGCTTGGTTTGGGTTTGGGTAACCCAGCCACTGTGGTTTATGCAATAATCCATGATTTAACAAACCATGGTTTAACATGTTTGAATCCAGTCATAAATTTAGCATCCTCAAATAACCAATTATTTCATAGGTCTTGTTTGCATAGCATGCTCATCTGAAAGGAAGGGGAGATCAACATATGTTGTGAACTAAAAATAAAACAGTAACCACTGCATTTAGAGAGGATTAGTTGAAACCCAAATCAGACCTGGATTTGTTTTTGAGTAAACTAATGACCCCAAGTCAGCTATGTCACCCAAATATGGAAATGAGGGTTGACATAGCTGCCCATCTTCTGTAGCCAGAGACAAGAGCCTAGAGTAGCCCTGCACAAAACAGGCTTCTCTACTGCACCTGCGAGGGTAAGGCAGGGAAGGAGAAGGTGGGGAGATGATCATTTGTATGTGGTGCTCTAACCCCAGTCATGACACCGGGGATTTTTCTTTAAAGCTTTCACTCTAAAAGAAAAAGGCCCTGCAAAGGAAGATATGATATTCCCAACCTCATTTGGATAGCTTTGCTTCTTTGCTGAGAGTCTGGCACTCCTTCACTGGGGTGTAATTTACCTAGGGAGAGCAACAGACCGGATATGCTATGTCATGTGAATCTAGACTAGCTGTGGGAAACATTAAAGTAATGAAGTCATATCACCTTTTTATCTTTATATTATTAGAGTAATGGAGAAGACTCAGATAGATATTGTGTATGTGCTTCCTTGTGAAGGGTTATTTTGATTTTATCATTATGGAACTGTAAACAACCAGAATACTATTATCTGATTGTACCTACTTCTAAAAAAAATGCTTATAAAAAGCAATTTCCCATTAGAACCTTATAGTGATAAGTTTAATACCCCACCACAGCCCTAGATCACAAACAATTACAAAGCACTCTAGTACTAATCTAATGTTCTCCAAATATGTTGTGAGTCTAACTCCCATTATTTCCAGCTGTTGCCCATGTTGGGTGGGAATTCTGGAAGCTGTAGCCCTAACACATCTGCAAGATGACAGGCTGGGGGGATGGCTCTTAGAGGGATGGATAATACTGATTAATCTGAAGGAAGGAGGAGATAAATCAAACCAAGATCACAATCCACACAATTTAAATGTCTAAATACCAACAGTTACAACAGCTCCCCTTTATGCTATTATCATAACACATATGAATCTATTACAACAGACCTGAAATCATGCACTTCAGGGGAAAGTATTCATTTGAACATAGACCCCTCCCCCTTCCCTCAAAGGTGTGCTCCTTCTAGTAGAACCCAGGAGGTAAAATCTTGGTGAAATGTAACCCTGGAGAAGAAAATGCTATAGATGCTTCTTTGAGTGTTCATCCTTTCATGTGGGCAAGAGCATGTTTATGGTTATACATAGCCTTATGTGATGAATGATCATTGTGTGCTGGTGCTACGGATTCAAGAATAAGCCCCATCCTTTGCTGTCATCTAGGGCTGGAAGCAGAAAGCTGATGCTCTCTCTTGGAGTAGTTCTTGACACAAATGACAACTCCAGCTTCCTATAAAAAGATAGGGAAAAGTTCAGACGTTGAAAAGACATTCCAAATGATATCCAGATCTGCAGATAGACATGCTTGGTTCAATTTGTGTGCAATTTGAACAATATGAATAGCGTTGTTGTTATTTTACTTTCCAACCAAGTACTAATCAGATCTGACTCTGTTAGCTTTCAGGGATCAAGGTTAGTTCATGTTGTCCCCTGCAACTTCTAGCAAAAGAGAGGTTATTTTGAAAGGCATTAGAAGCCACACAAGTATTTGGAGGGAGGTTCTTATACATGTTTTTTGTATGTTCTACAGTATGCCCATTTTGTTTTCATCAACTGCACTGACTACACAACAATCTATTAACATGTGAGCTAGAATTCCCTTCACTGCCTTTAAACCAAGACCAATCTATTTATTACAGAGGCAACCATGATGGGTTAAACCCATATCTCTTTCAGTTAAATAAAAGACTCCGTCCCTAGTAATCCTCATCAACTGAATGTTCCCCATCCCTTCCTGTGCAGGCGGAGTTTGGATAGCAGAAACAAGAAGAATATCCTATTTGTTAAATGTTTGGGACAGACAATAAAAGTTAAGCTTGTGATAAAGGCAGATCCATTGGTTTAAACCAGTGTTGTCCAAACTTGACCACTTTAAGATGAGTGGTCACAACCAAGGTCACAAAAGTGCCTAGAGAAAGAGGCTTCATGAAGTGAATGCTAAGGGAGAGACATGACTTCAGTTCTTTTCACCTCTCTGTATTCTGTGCTCTTAAAATTTTCCCAAGTTCCATTCCTGCTTTGGTTTAAACCAGTGTTGTCCAAACATGGCCACTTTAAGATGAGTGGACTTCAACTCCCAGAATTCCCCAGCCAGCATGGCTGGCTGGGGAATTCTGGGAGTTGAAGTCCACTCATCTTAAAGTGGCCAATTTTGGACAACACTGGTTTAAACCAATGGATCTGCCTTTATCACAAGCTTAACTTTTATTGTCTGTCCCAAACATTTAACAAACAGGATATTCTTCTTGTTTCAAGAAGAAAACATACTCATCTCATTCTCAAGTTCTCACAAAAGGTTTACTTTTAAAATGTATAAGACTACACAGTTTGGATTATGCAAAAACATTCACAACTCTGTGCATGAGCAGAACAACTATTGAAGGAATACTACAGACTGCTGCACCTGCACATGAGGACTCAGTGAATAATCACATCACGCCAGACAAAGGATGCACTAGAATTACCCACTCAAACCAGTAAAGACTGTTAGAAGGAGAGAAATCTTTCACAGATTTGGCAGGCAGCCTCTATTCACTGTGGGTGAAGGCTGTGGACCCACAGGAGAATTTGATGATTTAATCAGCTGATTTCCCCAGGGCCCACTTGTGTGCCTCATCACACGCCTCAGAGAATTATTGCCCTAACTTCTACTGAAGAGGCCAGCAAACTATTAGATTTTTTTTCTAATCAAAGTAACCTCCCCAATCAATGATAATTACCCGTGAGAAAGAGAAAGAAGTATTTTCTGAACACTACAGTGAAACTGGATTTCCATTAGCCAATTATTACTTTGTTCACTGCTAGTATTTCACAAATCCATCAATCATTTCAATATCTGGATGGAAACTATAGCTAAATGTGACCTAAGGCCATTCTTAGATTTCTTGCTGTGAAATGAACAAGACAAAACCATTGGACAAAAGCAGGAACTGTTTTAAAATGCCTTTTTGCCATGATATTGCACTGTTTAGGCTACTTTGACTATACATTCAACTAGGAAGTATGATATAGGAAGACCAAACCCAACATAGGACAATTTCCCTATACAGTGGTACCTCTAGTTACGAACGCCCCTCCTTAGGAATTTTTTGAGATACGACCAGCTCCGGCCCCAAAAATTTACCTCGACTTGCAAACTCGCCTCGACTTATGAACCGGATCCGCAGCCATTTTCTGCCTGTTCCACGTGGTCCGCGGCCATTTTTCCGCCCATGCCACATGGTCCACAGCCATTTCCCGCCCATTCCACGTGGTCCGCGGCCATTTTATGCCCATTCCACGTGGTCCGCGGCCATTTTTCCGCCCGTTCCACGTGGTCCGCGGCCGTTTTTCCGCCCTGCTGTGTGGTCCGTGGCCTTTTTCCGCCCTGCCGTGTGGTCCGTGGCCATTTTTCCGCTCCTGACACGTGGTCCGCGGCCATTTTTCCGCCCTGCTGTGTTGTCCACGGCCGTTTTTCTGCCCCTGATGCGTGGTCCACAGACGCCGGAACGGATTAACAGTAATTACATTGAACCTTATGGGAAAATTTGCCTCGTGTTGCGACCAATTCGAGTTGCAACCAGAGTCACGGAACGGATTAAATTCGTAACTTCAGGTTCCACTGTACCTTTCCTGTGGCTCTAAAAAAGCTGCTTCAGCATTATGGGAAAGGAACAATGCTGCCAAAACATCTACATGAATATTTAAAATATATTGATTCTGCTGTTGTTTCTGATGTGCTATCTTAAGCTTATCCTTAAAATGATTGGTATAGATACTCCAAGCAACCATACCTTCTGGGGGTTCAGAGACTGGTGGGTTTAAGCAATACATATGGTAACCACGGTCACAGTCATCACAGAAGAGCAACTGGTCCTGATCCAGAATTGTTGGGGGGGGGGGAAGAAAAAACATTGACATTACTCAACTATAGAAATGTAATCATGCCCATTATTGTATTAAAAAGATGAATGTGTAATGATAAGGTATCAAAGAGCACATCAATGAATATGGATAGAGAGACTTTCTACAAACACTTGCTTTGTCCTACATTGTCATCATAACTAACTTGCCCATTGAAATGTGCATTTCAAATAGGAAAAAAAATCTAGTCACAGAACCACTAATAACATTCAACCCAACATGCCTATGCCGTGGAGATGTTATGATCTTCCCTCTCATCCTCAAATGCCTTCCAGAAAAGAGACATTTTCTGAATAAGTCTCAGTAAGAAGTGGGTGGGCCAAATATCCAAGGGTAGGCTACTCCAGAGGAGGAGGCCATCACCTAGAAGAGGTCCTGGCAGATGACATTCCCTCAGTGAAGGGGCTCTCAGCAAGTCTTCCTTCTCTGATCTCACCAGATGGGCAGATTCAGCCCAGATCCTGAGCCACACAGAATTTTAAAGGTGATAACCAGCACCTTAAATTGCTCCCCAAACTAACTGGTAGCTAATGTAGCTTCCTTAGTAGTCTTTTCACATGAGCGAAATTTGATTTGCCCATAACTGCCCAGGCTGCTGCATGTAGAACCAACTGCCAAATAGTCTTCAAGAGCTGCCCTACATAAAGTAAGCTTCCTGTTCCGTGAAGAACTACAGCTGGCACACAGATATAATTGTGCAAAGCCCATCTTAACCATGGCCTCCACTTGCTGTTCTAGAGTTTGCTGGGACCTCTAAACTGCACATCAACTCAGTCTGGGAGAGTGCAACCCCCTCTAGAAATAATGATGGACTATCTCTGGAATCCACAGTCATTTCATCTTGCTGGGATTAAGTCTGATCCTGGTTTTCCTCATCCAGATCCAAACAGCCTCCAGGGACTGGGTCAGGACCTCTACAGTATTTTCTGCCTGGCCCAAAGTGAAGATACACAGCTGAATATCACTGGCATATTGATGATATTTCATCCCGTGTTGGTAGATTACTTCTCTCAATGTCTTCATGTACATATTGCTCAAAGCATGTCAGGTCTAGCCCAAAGAACTCCAAGAGACGATGCAAATTCAGTTCCACTGTGTTTATTAGCTACAACCCCTAGACAGAAATCTCCCCAAACTGAAACCTAGCTCCCAAGCCAGCCAGCCACAACACCATGAATTCCTCAGGGAGGTGCCAGCCTCATCCTCTTGAACTTCCCATGCTTCTCCGGCGAACTAAGAACATGCTTATCTCCCTGAGCCTGGCCTTCATAATTCCATTTCATCACAAAGTATGACTTAGGACACCTAGAACTACATATCCTACAGAGTTAGGATAAGCTTCTTTCAGACAATGCATCAGAAATGCAGAGTTTCTCTCAAGGTCCTTCTTTTACCTTAGACCCATCATGAGTCATCACAGTTCAAATCCAGCACACTTTATAGCAAAAGTCACCATCATTTTATGATAGCTTAACATTGATTGGTATCCATCACAGCCCTGAGCTTCTGTTGCCTTCAGGACTGATTGGATGCAGCTCCCATTAAATGGCCATTTGCAAGATTTGGGAACAGACAACCCCTGAATATGATTGAGATTTTTGCTCTTGATATACTATGAGGTTGCTGCAGGCTCAGAACAGCACCTCTTCAATTTTGCTCTGCTTGTTACAAGGCTCTGTAGTAGAAATGACATGACTAGGGCAAATAATGTCTAATAAAGGCCTTCGAGTCATATCACTTGAACCAGCACAGCACTTTCTGGGGGAGGAAGTATTGCTCTCAAAGGATGAATTGTTTTCCTAGCTGCTAAGATTCAGTCTATGTGGATAGGACTGTGTATTGCCACAAAACAGAGGGATTACCATTTTGGTCCCTTAAATGAACTGGAAAGCAATTTTTAAGGAGGCAGAGGAGCAAAAGGATAGGCAAGAGTAATTGAGAGTGCACGTGTGTGTATGTGCACATAGTGGTACTATAGTTTACAGAAAGCACTCCCTTCTGCCGCTTAGATGTCTTAAGCTCAATGAACGAACCCTGTAGATCAAGTACATTAGTTTGCAGCTCATTATTAAAAATGGCTAATTTAGGTATTGATTACAAAGGCCAGCTTACGTCATTCTCAGAAGTCCCGCAGAGGCTACAGGATTTGCATTCAATGCATTGCCACTGATAGGTTTTGACAGCCTCGGTCATATTTGCCGTGAACTGCAAGCAGGTTGGGTGACCTGGAGAAATGGGAAACATCTATTCTTAGTATAGTATACTTTGAATGGCTCTTTGAATCAAAGTCATACAGTTCAGGAACAAAACATACATGGACATGGACCA
The DNA here is from genome assembly GCF_059951505.1 of Python bivittatus. NCBI lineage: Eukaryota > Metazoa > Chordata > Lepidosauria > Squamata > Pythonidae > Python > Python bivittatus. Next base: position 27,820,288 of record NW_028277075.1, on the reverse strand, counting down.
ATCACAACATGGGTTCCAAACTAATGGATATCCAAGAGGAAAGCAAGCATTAACCCTTTTGCTGCCGGGCACAAGAAAAATAAGTCATTCCTTCCCACTGCCCCATTGGCAAAGCAATTTTATTCAGAGCTCTTAAAAACTTTGTGGATCTTATTTTCCTTTTTTAAAAAAGCAAGATGGTGGAAGGAAGGAAGGAAGGAATAGGCTCTTCCTCTTCCTTTATAAATGAAGGGTTTGGAGGAAGAAGGTTTTTATATATATATGTATATATATTGCAGATTTATTTGAACTGATTGAAACATAACTACAGTACCAATTCATTCTCCACTTTATGAATACAGCAGGACAATGGGCAAGGTTATATTTTTAAGAGCTCTGCACTGCTAGGTTGGCCTGCACAGAAGAAATCAAACTGCACCACTAAACTTTCAGGATCAACCAAAAAATCTCCCCAAATCCAAAACAATTTACAAAAGGAAGAGATGAAGGAGAGCTAGCAACAGGGGAAGGACACTACTGCTGAGACTCTAGACCCTTCCCTACATGCGTGTAGACGGCTTGGCCAAACAGCAGGACTACTATAGCAGGATCAGCAATGGGGGGTTCTGGAGGAGGGGAAATACAAACAAACATACATAAGGCAGGATCAGCGTTCTTTCTTTAAAACAAGAAAACAGTAAGGAAACAACACATTTTGTTTCTCCCCAGTCATTTGCCCTATCCTCAATGTTTCTGGCATAAGCAAAATGCATATTTCTACAAAAGAATGTTTTTTATCCCATGATCCCCCTTCCCAAGTGTTAACATGCACCAAAATGTCCGTGTGCAGGAGCAGAGGAGGATATAACACTTATGTGTACCTGTGTAGTAAATGTGGCATTTTATATTTGTGGTCATTCAACAAGCCTTGGGTGGAAAGTCATTAGCAAAGGATCCTTGCTCGCAACAAAGGTGGTTACAAGGAACAGCAACTAAGAATGTGTGATGAAAATTCCCAGATAACTTATTCTCCCTCTGTTATTTCCCCCCCCCCCACACACATAATTGTAGGTAGGCAACGTTCCCTTTCCTTTCTTCTAGTCTATCAAAGAATTCCTATGAACAACAAAGAAATCGTGTCTCAGTTCTGAAATCTTTCAGTCTCAAACTATATATTGGCTGTGACGGGTATACGGGGGTGGAGAAAATGGATAGCGGGGAAAAGGTTCACTCAGCCTTCCTATCCACCATTTCTCCATTTCGACTGACAATTGTCATAGTATTCTACATTTGACACACAGGCCTGGCCTGGAAAAAAAAAAGCTTTATTCCTGCATGAAAGAGCAAAGAAATGCTATTTAAGTATTCTTAGAAGCTGGAGCCTGCACTCGGGGTAGACCTGTGGATAAGACACAAGGTCTTCACCTCTATCAGGCTGTCAGACTAAATCCTTTGATCTCTTTGCTTTCCTTGGATATGGCTTGCAAAATTGCAGGCAATTTATGTCAGCTACCTGTTTTGAAAAACTTTCCTGCTTAACCCATGAGAAAGGAGAAGAGTTATGTTGTTTTTTTTAAAAAACGAACAAACAACCTCTTAAGTCTTTAAATCATTCCATGTGAGTTTTGAGAAGCTTTTTGGGATCATCATTTGACAAATGTTTGAGATTTATTAAATTTGGGTTCGGGGGTATACAAGTAGCAATGCTGGGAAGCCAACCCACTCTTCTCACTCTTCTACCAAGTTTTATGTGGATTAAGTAGTATACTGGCTATCTTTTATTCTTCACATCCCAGGTAGGTTTTACTTCTCAGTCACCTTTCTCTTCAAAGATCTCACTGTTCATTCCAATATACCTTTTACACCCCAAAACATTGCTTCAGTTTCCGCTTGTAAGTACCTCCCTTCTGTCCATTTCCTGTCTCCAGACCATCTCATCTTCCCATCCTCATACACCATGCTACATATTGCTTTCAGTGGATCTGCTTTAATAGTTAGCACTACTCTGCAGCTGAAGAATTTGTTTCCCATTGGTAGGAACTCCTTGCTTTCTTAAGATGCTCAGCTTTTCCTCCTCCCTGGAGGTTAAGATGCCATGGCAGTACTCCACTCTTATCTGTTTCTTTTAATAGTGGGGAGTGGTTTTGCACTTCCTGTACAGGAGCTGCTCCTGTATTTTAATCACTGCAGAAACAGGCACAGGACTATGTTAGGGTGGGAATGAGACATAGGTTAGTTGCCAGTTTTTGCACCATCATTTTGGTCAGTTGAAGGGAGTGCTACTCAGCCTCCACAAGTCACAGCATTGCAAGAATGGTAGCAGTGAGGACAATTGCAGCTTGCTGTGAACTGGTTTGTGAGAATTTGGGAAGTGAAAACGGGGAGCCCTATAACCATTTCCATACGCTGACTTGTCTCCATTCCTTGTATGTATTTAACAAGTCCTGGTCTTGTGTATCCTCTGACTGTTGCACGTGCATGTCTGTTTCCTTCTCCTGAATTTGGGCAGATCCATATGTTTGTATATTTTGCATCTTGCGTATAACAGTTCCTCTGATCACATAGCTTAGAGAAAGGAATTGCAGAAGAGCAGCAAATCTGTGGGCCAGAAGGAACCTTAAGTAGAAAATCCATGATTGATCTCTCCACCTATTTGTTTTTCTTCCACAAATAACTGCCAAAGGAGAAAAAAGGCATCTGAGCAGTGGCCATGCAGTAGTCCTGCTCCAAATATCCAACTTCCCAAACTGCTGTTAGTCAGAATTGTTTCACTTATGAAATTAATGAGAAGTTCTGAAGGGCTGAACACCCTTTTCACCCATGCCTTTACTAATGGCCCTATTGGGGTCCATTGAAATTACAGAGAGATATCTAATCCCCGATATGCCATGATGAGTAGTAGTCCTAAATTTCATACAACAATAAACAGTGCCTTATTACCTGCCACACCATACTGTCTTCTGCATTTTCATTTTATAGATTTTTTTTTACAAAAGCAAGGAGGATCTCAGAGTACCACAAACAAACATGCAATGAATTGTAGGAAGTTCATCAGATGGAGCACTGCATTTGTGCCAGCCAAAAAGGAAAACACAGCAAGCTGAAAATCCACACTTGGTGTTCAATGTTCAAAATAGTCTAAGAGAAGCAAGAAAGGAGGAGCTTCAAGAATTCAAACAAATTCTTAAAACAATATGCGCTGAAGAGTGACAATGTCCATGTGAGTTTGGCACTGTATTTCTGCTGTTTACAAATTATGAGCCAATTGGTGATTAAAGTTCTGGAATATGGCTGGAGGAACAGTTGCTCTTTCTGAGCCCAACCCACTCCAGAAGGTAGTTGTTGTAGAAATAAATTGGAAGGGAGAGAGCTATCTGTACCACCTTCTGCTCCTGGAGGAAAGGTGAAATAATAATCCAATAAATAAATTATGTTAGGGATTATGAAATTATGGAATGTGGATTGATCTAATTAAAGAGACATGACTGAAAATTATATACTTTTGAACTGATAGCTGGAAAATGATCCTTATTAACTCAGAGAAACCCTACCCTTCCTGGGCTATAATTCTGTGCTCAGAGTCCAGTTACCTAGGTGGAAAACAGCTACTAACCTTTCTAATCTAAGAAATGAAACACATACCTGAAACCAAAGTGTGAACATGTTGAAGTGATTTAGTGTTGGGAAGAATGAGGTCCTAGTCCCCAGGTGCTGGGAGCCACAGAGATTACCTTGGAGAAATTATTCAGAGATGGTTCTAGTCATCTTGGGGAGTCTGTTTCCTGATTTGGTAAATCTCAAATGGCTAACGTTTTGCAGTCACAGAAGCTCTCTGAGTGACTTTAGGCCAATCGTATTCTTTTAGACCACAAAGATTATCTCACAGGGTTGTTACTTGGGGGGGAAAAAAAACTTTTGTTTTGAACCTCCCTTTCAAAGTCAATAGTTTCTCTCAGCTGTAGGTAGATAACACACTATGTTTAATTTAACCCTGGTTAAATCAATTAACCCAACTTTCACAACACGATGAAGCCTAAACTAATCAGACAGAATTCACAACACTGTAGACATAGTTTGTTAGTGAATATGATCATTGAGTAGGTCCTTTTTAAGTGACTTTTCATTATAAAGCACATAACCCCTGTTACTAGCCAGGATTGGATAAAGGGGAGTCTCCAGGACCACTTCCCACCAAAATACTATTCCCTTTTGCCATATGCTCTCTATTTCCACTTCCAGTGGCAAACACCCTGTAATAAGGCATCCGAAGAACAAGAATTTGCATCTCTATCCTGCAGTTGCTCTTCTCATAAATTCTCATAATTCTCAGCCAACATAACTAGCAGTGGCATACAATAGATAGATCTATGCATCGGGAGGGTATTAAGGTGGGAAGAACTCAGTTCTCTTCCAACTGACTAAAAATGGAAATAGTAAGCTTAACTATAGGAAGTCTATTGTAGGTCTCCCTATAACTGAGCTTGACTCTTGGTGACATCATGGACATGTTTCTACATATACATATAATGGAAAGCCGTAAGGAAGTGGTTTGCTATTGCTTCTATCACTACTGTACCTTTTAGCTTTCAAAGTAAAGGTGATCTAGCTATGGAAAGAACAAGCATTTCTGAAAAAAAAAGATATGTTGAGTATGCTATGCTATTCATTTTGGGAGGTGGAATTCTTTTACTGATCTGTATGGAAGCCAACCAATGGCACTATCCTAAGAAATGTTAATAAATTATTAATACATTCAGAATAGCTTTGATATTTGCTCATTCTTGCTACATTGCTACCTTAGACTGACCAGTTACCTATGTTTAATTTGTTGGATTTTGCTAGTACAGCTCCTGTTTTAGGATTATGACATATAAAATGGCAATTGCCAGGGTATTTAATCTGCTTAAGAATTTTTCAAGCAATGGGTTCTTTAAGATATGGTAGTTTCCATTGATGTATGAAGTTTTCATTTTTTTGAATAAGAAAAATTCTGGCTAAAAATTAAATTCTTATTTAATGAATAAGTGGCTGGCATTAAACAGTTCACAGATCATTAGATGCACCATCTTGATAAGATTTTTTTTTAGAAATATATCCTAGTGATAGGTTTATGAGGAGCTCACTGGTTTTCCATTCATTTCTTTGCAGCTCCCCTTTAAAAAAATTGTAGCTACATCTAATAATACTGCTGTATCTGAAAAATTAATCCTTGGACAATTAAGGAAACTTAGACTGCAGTGTTACCTTATTGACATAATCCACCAAAAATAAACAGAAGACATTAGCTTGGATATGGGGTTGTCATCTGCAACTAGAAGACACTCTTAGAAGAAAGAGGAGGGCCATTTCCATCAGCCCCTCCCTCATACTGAAACTCTTCTAAAACAATTCCAAGTCCAGAAGGTGTCCAAAGTTCCAGGACAGATTTTCAGAGGACAGCAGAAGGAAGGAGGAACCGAGCAAAGTTGCTTCCTCTTAGCCCAATTCCTGCTGGTTGAGCATTCTGTGTGCAAAATGCTACTTATAAGAGGCCTACTCAGCAGCCAGAAACTCAGCATTGTAGCTATTGATTACTTTACAACAGGATGATTCCCTGATCATTATCGCAGTAGCAGAGAAAAAGCAGAGCTATTGCAATACTAGAAGCTCCTGGTTATATCAGGAAGATCAAGAGACAGTTTTGGACCTGTTCCTGCCAGCACTCACCACCAACTTGATCCTGTGAGGACTGCTCACAACCAGTCTTTGTAATATACCTATCCCATGGTGTAGCACTTAAATCCCATCTGCTGGCTCACTATGAAGAGGGGAAAGGATATTACATATCTGAAGGAAAAAAAGAACAGACTTTTCAAAGGCTTGTTAGCATCTAGGTTTAAGCTAATCCATTCATTTATATTAAATTTTAAAAAGTAGTAATTTGTTCATGTGTTTCTGATTATACACAAATCTACCAGAAAACTTAGAAATCAAATACTTACCTCACTACAGACTTTACCCTACTTTGTTACAATTTTTTCTCCAACATCTCCACAGTTCTATCTTCTCTGCTACTCTGTGCATCAATTTAATATGATCAAGTGACCTCTCCCCCAGCACTGAGTATCAAGAGGGCAAGTCATTTGGTATCTCAATACAAATTGACTAGTTGCTTTAGTTTTTAGAGGTTAGGGATAAACTATTCTTAGATGGTTTTAGTTGCTATTTCAGGTTTTAATTCTAGTTTGTCTTTTAGAATTGTGGCTTGGCCTAAATAATTGAATACAATTTATGGAACTATAAATGCTATAGAATCTGATAAAATTGAGGAATAAATGGGCATTGTGCTGAATTCCCCAGTGTTATGGATATTCCTCATTTCTAGTCAAGCAAAGTCAAGCCTCCTTCAAGTCAAGCTCAACTTCTGGTGGCTTTGTGGACACATCCATATAGTGATCTTGACAAGAGTATGGAAGTCATTTGCTCTTGTCTCCTTCCAGGACATTTTGCTTAGTCTTCCAAGTCTAGCCTAGGTTTCCTATTCAGGTACTCTCTAATGCTGCTCCTGCTTAGGTTTCAAAATTAGCCAAGTTCAGTGAGATGTTAATCAGCATCAAAGAAAGATCCAGGGAGAAAAAGATTTAGTGTGGAAAGGCAAAGATGAGGCAAAGCAACACCTGAGTTGCACATTGCAACAAAGATGGAACATTCACTTTGAGATCTGTCTTATAGCTCGCTATAGCAGCGGTCCCTCTCAAAGGATTCTTCAGGATAAGGTATTTAGAAAACACTTTTCTTGACCCAAAGATCCCTATGGCAGAAGGTTTAAAGGTTTCAATATGGCTCCCAGATTCATGTCACAATCTAGTGACCTAATTCTGGGTCATCCTTTGTGAAAAGGACGCTGCATAAGTAGTTCCAATTCCAAATATGGTCTGCACATAGCATTCCCTGCCATTAGTTCCAATAGTGCAAGTGGAACTGAATCTAGGTCATGTTCTGAATTACATACTCCATAAAATAAAAGCTGTTTTGCATGGAAACTGTTAGGATTGGTCAGTCGCCTGTGGCCCAGAAGAATTTTTTTTTTAATTTCACACAGGCAGCAAGAGTATATGACATATTTTATGTTATGACCATTTCTTCTGTGTTGAATATAAACATTTTATATATGTGAGTGAGAAAATTCTAGTCTTTATCCCCATCTCAACCTTTTCTGTTAGTGAAATCTTTTAATGCAAATGGTAACATTTGGCACATGGTTTATAGTAGTAGTTTTGTAGAGGACACTTCTATGTGAAGTGCTCTTCTTTTGAATTTTAGAGAGCTAGCCATACCCTTCTCTAGATTATTTTATTCCACTCACCCCCATACCCCTTTCTTTTTCTTTTCTTTCCCAATGACACCAGGAATATTTCATGGCTACTAAACGTTAGTGCTGTGCAATATTTCCATTTTATCTCCAAAATGTACTTCAGAATATACTGGGGTGTAAACGTGGCAAGAATATGACAAATCTGCAATGCTTTAAAGGAGTTTCTCAACCTCAGCAACTTTAAGATGTGTGGACTTCAATTCCCAGAATTCCCCAGGCACCTTAAAGTTGCTGAAGTTGAGAAACACTGCTTTAAAGCATTGATTCAGAGCAAAGAGGCAGCTGCTTTAAGGAGTTGAAGACAGGCACAATGTTTACATTCCTACATCCTTCAAAATGCCTTTTAGAGACCCCACTGAGCACCACACAGCCCTTACTACTGAAAGGTGTATATGTTTCTAAATCTTAAGAATCTCCAAAAGCACCAAAGAAAGAACTATGTTCAGAGGAGGATTCCTTCTGTAAAACAATGTATACGTGGCCAGATAGTGAAGTAACAAAACTAGTTATGCACTGTTGGTCTATCTGACATGCTTTGGGTAGGCAGTGCAGGACTGGGAAAACTCCAAGGATGAAAAACTTTGGCTTTTGTATCTGCTACCAGGAGCTCTTACAGGACGGAACATAAAAGAGGAAAATCAGTGCAAGAGAAAAAAAGAACAAAATGCACAGGATAAAAAGGTACTACTACTACTACTACTACTAATAATAATAATAATAAAAAACCCTCGCACATTGTGTCCCAATAGAGCCTTTCACTAGCCAGGATGTACCATCAGGCAGCGCGTGGGCTCACTACTTAGTCAGTTTAAGGACCGAGGCATAACTGCTTCCACCTTCCAACATCTGAGCTCCTGACAAGGAAACGCCTTTATCAATATAAATGAGGGTCTCTGATCTTTCCATTAAAAAGGAAAAGCTGTGACCCCACTGTGACCCCCTAGATCGAGGCACACCGTAATCACAGACAGAAGTCTTAACCTGAGAACTACCGTGGGGCTGCTTACGGTTCTCCTTGTTAGGATAAATAGCTAATGCTCTGCTTCACCTTTTTGGCCCTGGTATTACTAGTTGCTAGGCAAACTCCTTGCTCTTTGTCCGCAAAGACTGCTGGGGAAGAATTCACCGCACCTTGCATTCATGCATCAGCCTGACACCATATGGGCGTGAAGTAGGTCACTGCGACCTCCAGAGAAACGCACCATTATGCCTCATAAGCAAACACTATGGGTCGTAAAGGCCCACTGCCAAAGGTAGCTAACAGGAAGGAATTCTGCCTTTAAATGCTGTACCAATTTGCAGTACGGCGGAATTAACGGTAGGAATCTTTATCTGAACAGCTGGAATCTAAAGTAATAGTGTGAAGTGCTCTTAAAAACAAAATAATCTCTTTAACTTTATAATATCAGCAACGGAAAATGCAAAGATTTCTATTTATGGTCAAAGCTGTCATTGGATATTATATATCTACACAGGGGCATTTTAATATGTTTAGTTGTCAAGCAAAGGATTAATAGAACACATTTGAAATTGAAAATGAAATGAGATGACTAGGAAAAATGGCTCACTACAACCCAAAAGCTATAGGTACTGAATCTGCACCCATTTTTACTTTTGTGACATCTTCAACAAAGTTTATCCTGGAAGAAAATTTCTGTAGGACTCAGAAATTTATCACTGGTTTGCCACGGGCTTTCCACCCAGACAGGTTCACACGCCACAAAGCATTCAGTTAACTGACAAGCTCACTAACCTTTTCAAAATGTGCAACCAAGCAAAAAAAGACAAGGGTATGGATGCAAAAATGCAGAATGTCTGATTGGATTTTTTTAAAAAAACAAGCACCTTAACAACAGTTCCCATAAACACACAGGCACCTTTAAAGTTCTAATCTAATGCACTTTTTTGATCTTGTTTCTCTTAGTACAAATAGCATTGTGGTTGCATGACTTGCGGTACTGCCCAGCATATATTAAGTTCATACTTAAAAGAAATGAATCTATGCCTCTGTACTACAGTGCCATCTCTTACCGGGGAATGAAAAAGAAAGTTTCAAATCCTCTAGGCCAGTGTTTCTCAACCTCAGCAACGTTAGGATGTGTGGACTCCAACTCCCAGGATTCCCCAGCCAGCTTGGGAGTTGAAGTCCAGACATCTGAAAGTTGCTGAGGTTGAAAAACACTGCTCTATGATGACACTCTCACCTGTAACTAGCCCAGTAACTTTCAGAAACTAGATGATTACACTTAATGATCTCTCTTTTGAAACATCTTCATCTTGTTGCATAACAAACATCATGTTTTATTATACCTTTCTTTCCACCCTTTCCAAAATGGATTACACCAGCATACTTGAAGTAAAATATATGAATAGCTTACGTAGAAGAGAAGCTACAGTTTGGGGAATCTAAACTTGCTTTGCAGCTTTTGTATGAACACGCCATGGATTCTGATGTGGGATCCTGATTCAGTTCAGTCACACTTAGACATGGTTAGATGAACAAGCCACATCAATGTTCAGCTACAAGGGTAAGTCATAAACCCATAAACTCTACAAATATGTAGACCTGAATTTCCAAAGTTCTCAGCAACATCAACACTGGAAGTTATCCAAGTTAGGAGGAACTGCTATAAACTAGGGTTTACAGACCATAATGACTGTCTGACAGAACAGGCTAAGCTGAAACCAAACAAACCATAACAGGGCTTAATGTAAAGTGTGAACACAGATTTCATACAAAATGTTTAGAAGCAAGGAAAGGACCATGCGCTATCCCTTTTACAACAGATGTTCTCCCTTTAGTTTCTGAAGAATCTTTTAAAATGGTTCTTGTTACAATTTACTGTCTAATTAATATATTCAAACAAATAATTCATCAGCACTGTCTTATGTATGTATGTTTGTATGTATGTATCTCCACACAAAGAATAATATTTATTTTCATTGTTATAAAATTGCTGTATGAACTGTTAGAACCCTAGTTAAAAATTATTTTATTATTGTGGCATATGTAGTCCTCCTACACTAGTTACTGAAGCAACCACTTTAAGGGAAATTTTAAATAAATCTAGACATTAGTACTACATGTCCTTAAAGTTGGCATAATTCTTATGGTCCACTCATTTAAAAATGTACACATCTCAATATTTTTCACCTATTTCATTAAAAAATTGTATCTACAAAGAAAACTTTGGGGAAAATGTGCTGATTCAAGAAGACTGAAATTACTTTGCTATGTTAGTCTTATCCTAGTAAAGGTCAAGTTAAAAGTAAAACCAATTTATGCAAGATGTACTTTAAACTATCCCAATAAAACCAAAAATGATGACTAAAAGCCTAAATCCTGCCGTGGAGCTATAGTCTTTTTTTACTAGGTATAAGCATTACAGTGTCCAGAAATGTACACCATCTTCAAAAATATTCAAAATGTTACATCTCATAATAGTCACAAAAGGTATTTTGAATAGTCATTCTTTTCGTTGTTTTTTTAGCACTTAAAATAAATATTTGTTCCTTTGACTCTTTTTAGTTCCATGCTATTCAATATTGCAGCTCTTTAATTGGGAATCTACTCAAGTATCTCAATTATCAGAACGTGATATTCTTATGGTTTCAATTACTTGTAAACCAAAAAAGAAAAAGCAGGCCCTTCTCTAACTAGAGAAAAACTGAAAGTGATTTTTTCCCTTTGAAATGTGTTTTTCAGAATAACTTCCAAAGGCCATCCTGCTGCAACAAAAACGACAAATTGTTTTGAGGTAACTTAAAGACTAACAAGCTGATTAAGAAAAATGGGTGGACCGGAGCCCATATGGTCAGATGTACAATGTGTTGAAATCAGCAGTGAGATCAGAGAAAAATAAAATGAAGAACTTTCAGACGCTGGCAATTACAGTAGTAACAGTGGGCGATTGTTCAGATAATATGTATCCTGGCTAGATAAAGGGTTTTGTTTTGCTTTTAATGGCCTTATCTGACTCAATGCCTGGATGTGTCTCTTATCAGGAACCGCTCCCAATACTTCTTGGATAGGCACACCAGCTGCTGAACTTGTTCTTTCTACTTGCAATATTCTCATGGGCTGTGACTTAATGGGAGCGGCTTATCTTAATATCCAAAGAAGAACGTCCTTCCGTCGGGAAGATATGGCCCTGATGAAATGCTGTCCCTAGTCTTCTACCTCTGCGGCTGTTAGGGCTTCCACTCAGGAGGAATCCTCTAGGATAGCAGTATGAGATACAAACTGGATTCACACGTTGTGCTGAACCATGATTTATTTAACCCAAATACACTAAATCACAATTGGCTCACTTTGCACATGACTATGAAGCTCCAGGCCAACAAACCATATTCTGGTTTAGAGTATTGTGTGAATCTTCCCATGGGCACGTAGGAACTACAGCTTTTCCTACAGTACGTCAACAAAGCCACTAAAAAAGTGATATGCTACTTAGCAATAAAATGAGCTAGAGTGCTCCAACTTCTTTGCTTCCAAAAGCCTGGGGAAATGCCATTGCTACAATTAGCCAGTCCAGAGAAGCTGTGAATCCAAAAAATGCATTGTGGCCTATTCTTATCTTTTTAAAATCTATTTTTGATGTATTCTTCTGCTACAAATGGATTCTCCCTGCTACTCGCTAAATAGCAGCATCAGTATTTAAAAGCCAGCTGCCAACACGTAAGGAAGTGACCAGAGCGCCCCTCCCTCCAAGTTAGGTAGTTTATATGCCCAGGGCACAGGGCTGAGCCATTGAAAAACAAACCATCTAAGGGAGGAAATCAAAATAGCAAGTATGAAAGTGATTTGATGTAGTAGTTTAGAATTAGATTAAAAACCAGGAGACTGTGAGTTCTACTCTGCCTTAGGCATAAAAGCTGGCTGGGTGACTTTGTCTCTCAGCCCAACCCACCTCACAGGGTTGTTGTTCTGGGGAAAATGGGAAGCAGGAGTATTATGTACACTGCCTCGAGCTGTATACAATAAAGGTAGGATATAAATCTAAGGATAAATAAACAAAGTTGAGAAGTGAATATTTGGAAAAACCAGTGGTGTTATTGTGCAAAACTATGTAAAACATGGGAACAGATCTAAGTTTGATTTAGTGTCAGCTTAAGCTCAAATCTCTCTATGAGATTAATTAAAGGTACTAACTAGCCTTTATATGGATTTGGTTTAGATTAAAAACTCACTGGCACAGTGGCTTACAGATAGTACTTAATTTTGTTACATAGGAATTCTTTTTTATGTGGGAGAATAACTGAATAGTCTCTGGAAAAAAATCCAGCAGTGCTGTGGACATCTAGCTTCTACAGGCACAGGCAAAATGGAATTTGGCATTAGAGACAGAAAGCATTACCCTCTTGAGGAACAGGAAGGGAAGTTACCCAGCAAATGGGGCTCCATAGTGTAGCAATGAGTTAAATTGTATGTATTTAGTGGTGCTTAAATCCTACTGATTTGATAGAGGATTAAATGTATTTTAAGTGTGTGTCTCAATTCATAGTAATGATTTATACATATATATATTAATGAATGAAAGATTATAGAGTCTGAGAGACATAACTGCAACTGTTATATTTGGTTTTATGTATTGCCATAGCAATTCCTGATGTAGATCTCATTCATAATCAAAAGTCTAAATAAACAAAAACAACAACAAAAAATCATTGAACAAATTCAGTCAAATTTTGTCTCTGGCCCTCTGATCTTAAACATACGTGCTTCAGAAGGCAGTATTCTTGCATGCACCAGGCGTTAATTTCTAGCTTGTGTACAACTAAGCTTCTTTAACTTATTATAGACGTATTTGTAACCATGCTGTTTAAAGTCTGGATCAAAATCCTCCAGTATCAAAACACCACTGAACTGGCATGCGTACATGCATCTTTTCTGCAGATTTCACCAGTGTAATGTGCCCCCAATTTTCTATTTATCTGGGTCCACTTAAAGTATAACTATCTTGAGAGGTATCAAGACTATATAAATTTAATAAATAAACAAATAAGACTAAACTACACATTATATAAATACACATTTAAAAAATAGGTTTACAAAGGCTAATTTTACTTTGTTTCCAAAACTAGATGCCATCTAACTGAGTGAGTCTGAGAGAACTCATTTTTGCTTCTGTGGCTAATTCCCATATGGCCTATTTAGCCTGTGATATTTGCATATGTAGTTTTTCTGTTGAAGATATGGGGAGTCCCTGGGTTAAGAACACCCGGTTTAAGGATGACCCATAGTTAAGAACGGAGCCTATTGTAGCAAAATTCAAGTTAAATACACAACTATTTGAATTAAATACACAATGGTTCAAGTTCATTAGACAATACTACTTACACAGCATTACACAATAATACTGTTCCAGCTTACACACAAATTCGATTTAAGGACAGACCTTGGGAATGGAACTTGCTCTTAACCTGGGGACTACCTGTAATTGCATCTCCTGGATTATATCAGGGCATAATCCAGAACAGGGTTCCAGACAGCTATTTTCTCTTCAACATAGAAGACCCAACTTAAAAAGTCCTTAAGTCTTCTTTACTGTACCCTACAGCTTTGAGAACACCATTTCAGTCTTCCTGAAAGTTGGCACCCTTCAGTAATGCTGGGACTGCAACTTTCAAAAGTTCAGATATTATGACCTTCCAAGAACTGGAAGTAGCAGAGCTGGGAAAGGCTTTGGGTTATACAAGATCAGGAATGTGAAACTTGTGATTCTCCTTGTGATGTTGGACGCCAACTCAATCAGACCCAGTATAACATCTGGAGGAGATGGGTGATAGACTAGACAGTGGAATCATACAAGTTGGAAGAGACTATTTATAGGCCAATAAGACCAACCCACTGCTCAGTGCAGGAATGGGTTACATGAACAGAAGTCTGCTTTGAATCAGCTGTCTTTGTATGTCCTGTTCTCTTTTGCTACAGTCAAAGTCAAGCAATAGTAGAAAATTTTTAAAATATTTTCATAAAAAGCATTCTAAGCAACCAACCAAGTAATAATTTATCAATTGGAAAACAAAAACGAAAATAATTAGAGAAGGAAGTTTTATTTGCAGACTGGAGGACAGCATTGTAAACAATGAGGACCTTCAAAAATTATATACAGCAATTGCAATTTCACAAGTTTTTCTTTTAAAAAAGGTGGACAAATAAATATTTACAGAAGTGTACAGGATATGTCTTGGAAATTGATGGTATGTGAACACAAAACACTAAAATGATTTGCAGCTCTTCAATATGGATGCACATTTTTTATCTAATGGGAACACTTATATTAAAAATGGCAGCGTAATTGTAATCTGTAGATTGTAATTGATGTAATTTTCTAGGAGTCTATTGATCCCAGCAGGAATTTCTCTATTGTCTTTAGTGTGCAATGTCCTGGGGCATTAACTTCTCATATTTGATTCCATGACTTGAATGTATGTAGTGCTTCTTCTGGGCTGGATTCTGCATTGCCCTAATACCCAGCATCTCTGAGAGACAACAGGATATGCAAAATTTATGGCACCACTGCCATGCAACTTTAACATATTTAACTGTGGCTTCACATTCTTGGACTCCTGAACAAGCCTAAAAGAACTATATAGTGACTGTGCAGCAGCAAAACTGAAGATTGCTCCCAGAATTTCAGGGAAATGTTTTCACATTTACACCCCAAAAGAAATTATGACACTAAGTGTTCAATTTAACGGACTAATGTGGGGAATGAGGGTCTGTTAGACCTGAATGTCTGTTAGTTGACTAATAGGATTTTATGCATATATAAAAGGGAGTTATGCATGCGTACAATGGTGGCTGAGGTTTTAGAAATGCACTTTTTTTACCTCTATAAAATGGCAAACAGATTTTGTTCACAGACTACTGTATTTAACTACACACCAGATTAAACACTTCTATGCACCCTTATTAGGGAATAAGTCACACTGAAACTCTGCAAAACTTGCTTCCAGGCAAGCATGCATAAAATTGCTTTGCACCATACAGTTCCAAGGTACTGCTGGTCCACACACACAATGGATTTTTTTGACATCACCTGGGATACTTAATTTAGATGGAAACGTTATCCAAATAACTTTTTCCAGGATCATTTCTGGCTCCATTCTTTACATGCACCCCTAGCAAAATGATTAGAATAACCCTATTCCCATGTGGCTTTTTAACAGGAAGTCTCTCACAGAATTAATTTCTGACACATACTTCATAAGCACCAATTGTCCATGGATCATACCTTGGTCCTAAAAAAATTTAGTAGAGAAAAGCTATGGTCTGTGACTACATCTCACTTTATAATTTCTAGAAAAAGAAAATTAATATTTTAAATGCCCCCAAATATTCTTTCAAATGCTTTGTATAATACTATTAGAGGTATAGGCTTTTCTCCAAATATACTATTCCAATAATTAAGTGTTCAGTAGCTCATGTTTTGTTGATTTATTTCACAAGGAACTGTTAGCATAAGGTGAAAACAACTTTACAGAAAACAGAATTTCTTTTCCTTTAAAAGCACCTAGTTTCAGTAGCATTATTGCTAATGTCTACATTTTTGTTATTCTGTGGTTTAGAGTAGACTGCACTGACAGTCTTTGTTAAATAGCTGTCCAGAATTCAGCATTTCCTTTTCAAAATATTTTGTTCAGAGTAGGGCTTTTTGTCTAATTTAGTACAGCTAAGCAGGAAACATTAGCACACATTCAAAAATTAATCCAGAACAATTTAAACTTACCACATCCACTTTGAAAAATAAAAACTGGTCTATGAATGGCATATTTGAAGTACAAGAGAGAGCAACGTTTATCTTTATTTTCATAACTTAAAAAACTTATCCTGCAAGTAAACAGCCTTTATCTTGCATTAAGCACTTTGCAAAAGTCCCACCTTCACAAAAAAAAAAATCTTAAAATGTTGAAGTAAAATCCATTTTAAACAAAAATACTGTGCAACATCAGCACTACTTTTCTCTCTTAAATATTAAAATAAATAAAATAACTTGTTCTAGTTTCTGTCAAGTTTTTTTTTCATTAGTTTGTTGTTTTCAGTCACTTCTGCTGTTGATCAGTTCCAGTTTGACCTGGGCTTATATATACACGCATACACACACACAAACTCGCACAACACTTTAAAGATATTTTTCTTTTTAAAAAAAAAAAAAAAAAGTAAGGATTTTCTTGTATTGCACAAGATTAGGGAACCCCCAAAACTTCTCTGAGCAAGTGCCAGCAGGCATTCCACAGTCCAAACTCCCATGTGGGAACAAGACACAGGTGAGACAGGATCGGGCAATGCGAGAAAGATCAGAGCATTTGAACTCTCTTAGTCGGTTGGTTTCTTCAATAGATTCCATGAAGGATTCAGAGTCCATGTAAGCACAGGGGTGTTATCTGCGGAAGAAAAGCAAAGAAAGAAAAAACTCAAAGGAATTTCAAACAGCAAGCAGATTTTTTTTTTTTTTAAAAAAAGGAACAATAGGTATTACAACAAGTGCCATCCCCAAATTTAGATGAGCCAAAACAGACCAAGTCTTTCTTTGGAACCTGTTTTGTGTTACTGTATCATCTCACAGCCCTGGAATAATGGAGAGTACTTCAAATATACTCACAATATGAATCTGTCATTATTGACTAGAGGCCAGCTTTCCAGATGAAACATGTCTTTCTTTTTTAACAAACTAACGCTTACCCATCTTTTTCCTGTGTTTTTCACTTCTGATCATTGTTCTTCCAGACAAGTGGGTCCCTTTATGTTACATGATTAAAAACCTATTATTTAGTAACTGCATTTATTTCACATGTGTAAAGCAATAATAGTCAGGGGCCATGTTACTTGAAACATTTTAGATTTTCAATCCAAATACAATGAGCCTGCATTAGTAAGTGCAGAATCATGGCAATATCCTCTATGCACTGGTCCAGCATTCAATTGCGGGAGTGTATTCTTTAATGTACTCTTATTACACTAAACTAGTTACACAGAAACATGAATTTAGCTAGTACACCTTGATATGTCACAGTAATGCTTCAGGAAAATCTGCTGAAATTCTGGCTTCTGCCAAACTTCTAAAAAAGATATAGGTACTCTCTACTATGTATAACATCTCATCAGCCTTCTAGAAGTATGGATGAAATCCAGGACCATACACTTCACTACAACAAGAACTGTGATGCTGTAAATTCATGATACAGTAGTTTACAGCTAAGTAGCATTACGTGACAACAAGTCTAAGAATGGTACACCATATATGGGAATGATAGCTGCCTGCTTTTAATGCTGGAACCAAATGAAAAAGTTTCAGTTTATTCTTCACCTAAACCATCTGCTACAGGATTAAGTTGACGCACCAATCCTTCAGTCTATGAGCTGCTAAAAATAGCCACAATGACAACCTCTTATAAAAGTGCACCACTATAACCTCTATACGCACTTTAGGACTGATACCTTTTCAGGATTTATTACAAGAATGTTCATATTATGCCTAAATCAAATTCAGAATTTTTACCAAATTAACTCACATTTCTGCTTAAAATCAGGCAAAACAACATATATAAAGGTGCTTATTAGGAATACATTTGATTTGGGCATTTTATTACTCAGTTTCTGATTTTTAAAATGATTTTTTAAAAGATGCATGGTGATAGGAAATCCATGAATAAATGACAAATAAGTGGGCTCACCAATAAAATATATAATAGAGAGAGCTTTGATTCATAGATTTAAACATTCCATTCTTTCTCCTCTCTTTAGCAGTTGACTTTTTATGCCATTTGACCATGCTAAATTCTCAGTGATCTGTTCTGATTTTTACTGTTCTCTATTGTCTATATAGACAATGAGAGCATTCACTCTATATTATATATTTATTAATGTTTCTTCCTATTACCTTTCTTTCTAGTCACTGAGTTATATATTATATACTCTTTTATATATATATATATATATATATATATATATATATATATATATACTGTAATCAATGTGTTGTCTCCCTACCCCATGAGATGTTGTGCTACTCAGTTTAATTTTTTCTTTTTCTATTAAGTGCATGTATCCTTTTATTTAGGAGAGCTGTACCGTTATACTATTACCTTGGGGAAAGATCCTCCAAGTGCTCATATCATCCAGATTCTGATGAAGGCAAAGTTCTACAATCAGATTGTGTTGTTCAGATCTGTCAATATGTTGGCAGCCTTAAAATTATGGGCCAGCTCTTTGAAGGCCATAGATACTGACTGAAAAGAGGATTCCCTCACTTAACATAGTGAATACACGGTAATAATTTAATAAAGATTAACTTCACTGTTTTGCCCCTTGATCTTTGCAGACCTTATGCAATGGCCTATAACTATACTGTAGGGTTATCATACAAACATGCCCTCTTTTTCCCCTGTACTCCATCCAGCTGAAAAGAAAAAAATATCCCAAATTATGCAGATATTTTGGGAAGAAGCAGTGGTGGGTTGAAGCAAATAAGTGATGGGAAGTGGGGAGTAGTTGGTGCAGCATTCAAGAAGGAAATAAAGATAGTACTTCTTAGATAAAATTTCTGGGAAAGAGCCGCTCATGCTACCTCCTGATTGGTGTTAGAATGAGGTGAAGGAAAAACCAATAAACATAGAAATCGAGTTCTACAAGAGAAAATTCAAAAGCCAGAATGTGATTTGGAGCATGTGTGAGAATGCTCATGGCACCTGTCAGGAAAAGGTTGAAAGCAGAGGCATCTTTTCTTGTACTCTACCACTTGACATCAAGAAAACATACACAGTACTCTTGGACTGTAGAACAATACGTACAGCTAGTACTGAATTCACTGGGTTTTTGTACACCAAGCTATTTTCTGGATTGTGGCCACGGACAAAGTGTTTTCAGATATATCTGTTCGATCATTAGGATTCACAAAATTTATTGAAGGGCAGCTACATTTTGGGGGAATCTATGTCAATTGCTAGTTGCCATACTGTACAAAATTCCATGAATGTTTAGAAGTACAAACTGTTTAAAGTTTTAAGCCTAAAATCAGTAAGTCTAAAGATAGGAAGCAATACTGAAATTCTAATATTAAGAAACAGGACCTTTACTTCCTTCTGCACAATTTATAATCTGCTGTACAGAATTCTCTAAAACCTTTTATTTTATGTCTTCCTTCAAGCAAATCTTTTTTTAAAAGAAAGGTTTCATTTAAAACCTGATTTTGGTATTTTCATGACCAATGATAAGCATTAGTTGAAGAACAGAATAGGGTTTATCATACAGTTTACAGTAACAATTCATTCAGATAATAGAATACCCAGACTGTGGATGTTACAGTAACAAACCAAATTATATTTAAGACTAATTCAAATTTTGGACAGCAAATTTTGTTTTTGTCTCTGATTCTGACAATGATAAAAAGAACTTTCCAGATTATAATATGACAGCAGGCACAGAAGGCATTTATCACAGATGGTGTCCCTTGCACAGGCTGTGCTTATTAGCTATCTGATCTGCTCTAGGCATTAGCAGGGTTGATTTGCTCTGTCTTTGAAATTACAGCCATAAGCTGAAAAAATGGCAAATCTGAGCAACTACTAACAATGAGCAATAGTTATGTGTGTGTTTTGGGGGGAGATTAAGGGTGAAGTAAACCAACGTGCTACTATGTGAGTATCCCGCATAGGAGCTAGACAGCATTATTTTTAAATATTTTCATGAATTTGGGATTACAATAGTTAAAATGAGATGATTTCAAGTACTAGTTTGTAAACTTTATTAGACAATCATGATGCTCAGTATCCATCTGCTATTAAAGTTCATGGCATATTAAAAGGTATTCCTTTGAAAACTCATTGTTTTCAAACAACCACTCATCTCCTTGTAGTGGCACTAAGCATGGAGAGAGATGAAATGGGGAAAGGGCAGATTACTGTGCCACTAGCTTTGTTATCCTCCTGGACAATGGTTCTGAAAGCGTGTTGTGGGAGCAGGAAAATTTACCTTTACTCAATATCTAATGGGTTATTTATCATTTCAGAAGTCATCACAACATTGTATTTTGCTTTCTCTGTAATTGTGGGGTTTTATGGCACTAAAACAGAGTATGTCAAAAAACGGGTGATGTCTCTATAGGCCAAGCCCAAAATTACAATAATTGGGACTGAGCATCTAAATTCCAACTTCTTCAATTCCATTAGTACTACTAACAGCTGAGGGTAGAATCTGTCACGGCAGAGCTAAGAGGGGACAGGGAACCTTGTTTTGCTGTGAAGCTGAATAACAATGATATATTCCCATTACTTATTTAAAATAAAATTAAGTTACATACACTTGGAAAGACAGACATAGTTAATTAGCAAGGAGATAAGGAATCTAATCTATTACATAAGTTGTTTCATTATTGAAGATTATGTCCTCCAAACTGCAATCTATGTTTCCCATTGCTGTTAGCCTGTTCTAGAACTACAGTCATCTGTAGAGGAGTAACTCTTTAGAATGACTGTCTGACTATAAAATTCTGCAAGCAAGGAGGTTATATTCTCTTTGGACTAACATATTATTAGTTGCCTTACTGTTGTGTTAAGAGATCTTGTGCACTTAACTCTATTTGGGCAGTTCTTCCGCTTTTTATAATTGTAGTTCTAAATAAATTTCTTTTCTCCTATTTGCATCCTTAATGTGTGTTATATCAACTAAGTCCTATGGAACTTTTACAGGAAAAGCTTTTGACTATAGAGTGGCACTTGTTCATCATCAAAAAGAAGAAAAAGCACAAAGAACTACATTGGTTTAGGTATAAATAGATGCAGATGTAGAAGGTTTATTTATTTATATTATTAGATGTAAATCTAAACTATATAGAGATGTAGTTCTGTGAGAAGAGATTACAATCCTGAGACTTTTTTTAAGTTAGAAAGAAGTCAGTTAATGGGATATGATGTATAAGGGCATGGAATGGAAAATGAGTTGAGCAAGAAATTTTCCGAATAATAATGGAACTCAGAGTAAGCTACTAAAACTAAATGTGAGGAGATTCAGGAATGATAAGGAGCAGAATTCTGCCCCATCAAATGTGATGACATATCATTTAGATGAGTTTAAAAGAAACTACAAATTCATAGAATTCACAAATATGAATTGCTATTAGTACTGATAGCTCTATTTCCTAATCAAAAGTGTCATATTTAAATAGAAGAAGGCTATTATATTAATGTCCTACTTATGAACTTCAGCATGCATCTGACTACTGTAAGATACAGAATGGTGAATTAAATAGTGTTCTGATTCCTCAGCTTTTTAAATGTATTTGTTGTGTAATACAAAATGGCAAGATCACTGAAATCTCTAATTATACTTGTCTATAGACACACAAAGACATAAATGTATACATAGACACATAGAAAACAGGACATAACTCAGTTAACTAAATAACATTTTCATTTTAAATTTGTATCTTAACCACAGTTAGGTATGAAACATCAGTTAATGTAAAACATGATGAACATAGCTCAATAAACTAAGATATGATGAACAACACTTTATTCATCTCTTTACAGAATTGGCAATCAAAGTAGGAAGTGTCACATTAACTATCATGTCTGAACCAAGAAACTGATTTCCAATTTTTGAACAATCCAGACAATATCCTGGATTGTTTTGAAGTTGGTGGCCACCATTTCCCTATCTGGAAACAATGGATATTAATGTTAATTAGACACTTTCTGATTTAATTGCTTGTATCATGAAGGGAGAAATATCTCATATCTCATTCTTATCTTGGCTCATTCACATATCTACCTTGAGTTTTACTAGCAATGGTGATTATTTGTGACAAATTCAAAGCACAAGCATTTCATGAAGAATAAAACATGCTTCATTTTGCAACTTACCTTTTTAATCCTGCTGTTCAAATCTATGTTGCTGGAATAGCAAATCAGTTTCGGTATTCTCTGCTGCCCTTTGAAAATTAGTGAGTATTGCTTTGGTTTATTTCAAGAAAAATATCAAAAATAAGACTAAATGGGTTTTTAATATTATTTTTAAAAAATAAAATAAGGAACATGAGGTATATTTTTCTTTTCATTTCTTTCAAGATTCACATTATTTATTTCATCCATAGAATTAATGGTTGTATTCCATAGATGTGCTCAGAAAGTCCTTTCTAAAATGTAGAAGGTGAAGGAGAGGAAGAATAAAACAAATCTAAAAAGCAGTATCTGGTAAAAAGATGCCAAGGCTGGATAGATGAAGAAATACAAATGTGTCCAAATGAAGATGGCAGGAAATTTATGTGTTATGATTTTGTCAATCATCCTTGCGTTTGGTATATTTTTAAAGGTGAGCATAGCAGTAGTACAAAAGGGGAACAGGAAAAAAAAATCCAGTGTGCTACAATAAATGCAAACTTTTCACAGTGCAAAATTCACACTAGCAAACATTTGGATTTCCTTTTCATCTTGAACTATTCATACTATCGCTGTTTCTCTTTTTTTGAATAGATTATCATGTAGATTTCATGCTTTTTTGCCTTAATCTCAAAAGTCTTTCTTCTAATAATATATAGAATATAGAAATAAATATTTAAAACACTATTTGAGATAGGTACCTGCTGGTGTCCAACCCTTCCGATTTTGTGTTGTATCTGTGTATAATATATATCTATATCTATACCTATATATATCTTAAACATTGAGAAAATTAGCTCTATTTGCTTACTTATTATTTTAAAAAAAGGATATCCACATTTCACATTTGCACTGTTAAGGAAATATTGAAAATAAACTTGTCAAAAAAGATTTCAGAGAAGTTTTCTTTAAAAAAATGAGTTTGTTGTGCTTTCAGTGTACTCGCCCCAAAGCGAACATGGGTGGCTCTAAAAAACGCAGTAACAACAGTAAGAGTTAAAAGTAGCAGAAAGGGCAGAAAGTCACTCTTAGAGTTTGTGTGCTTAGCTATTTTAGCAACTGCCCTTTTTCTTTGCCGAGTGGGAGCTGCTGCTCTGGTTTGAGACAGGCTCTTCAGAATCATCCTCATCAAAACCATGAAAAGTTGAGGTGTCGCTTTCAGATGTGGAACCGAACAAGTCCTCCGAAGGATAGGCTGCAGCCGCTTCTTCCTTCCTGCTTTCTCTTCCCAAATGAGCTGACATGTATGATGAATATATCAGCACATGGGTTAAGCAACAGGCATCATGACTTATTTCATTAGTATTACTTTAATCATTATTAGAAATTTCAGCTAAAAGAGGTATCTCGGTCGTAAATATATATGTATATATGTCTGTGTATACATGCACATGCGGGCGCGCACACACACACGCACACACATATATATTCAGGACAATAATGCAAAGCAATAAAATAAAACAGGAGTAATAAGGAAATTATAAACTGAATTGCATTTGACAGATTTTTTTTAAAAAAATATATGCACCACTCCAGATGCCCCAAATCTTAAGGCAGCAAAAGGGTTAATACTGTTTTCCTCTATTTTGAAACCCACAGAAAATATTTTTGTTATTATATGAGTAACTTTATCTTGAGCCCAGAGTTTATATTGTGTATCCATTAAAAGTGCAGGGTACAATGATTGTCTTTCATTTGGTATCAACTGCTCTAATTGTTTTTAGCATAACAACCCATATCATAACTTTTCCATGTTTTTTTTTTTAAATAACCTCATTCTGTTCTCGTCCTGTACCAGTTCTCCTAAGTGGTGTAGTTTCTTTGCAAAATAAAATGGAAAATATTCTCAACAATAAATACATATTGTTTACATTGTAATAAACTGTCTTTGTAAAAAATGTCTTATGAATATAATACAATTCTAGTAAAAAATAAACATTTCAAAGCAGGAGGGAGGGAGGGAGGGAGGGAGGGAGGGAGGGAGGGAGGAATTCTAATACAGTATATAATTTTTAATGTTTCACAAACATTATGTTATTGGATCAATTCTTTAAAGTGTGAAATATTTCCCTCTCCCATTCCTTGTTGATCAGCAGTTCTAATAAGCATGCTTTCAAAGAATTGAAGGGTATGGTTATAGAGAAAATAAGTTTTGGTATAAGTGTGTGTGTGTATTCACACACACAAACACATACACATATACATATATATGTTTATATATACACTAGACTCTACCATTAGGAAGCCATATATAAAATCAGATTTTTGTGGCATATTTTGAAGATGATTTACAAATATGAAAACAAAACATTTTATATAAAAATAAGCATGAAAAGTAGAGTATGTTGGAAATTCTGCCTCAGGCTGATAGTTCACAGACAATGAATATGGTCAATATTACTACCTTTCTATAAAAAACGTCCAGATTAATATGGTCAATATTACTACCTTTCTATAAAAAAACGTCCAGATTAATATGGTCAGTATTACTAACTTTCTATAAAAAACTTCCAGAGGGAAGCTGTGCTGTCTTGTTGCAGCAAAATAAAAGCCCTTGTGGTACTTTAAAGATAAAGTGACCCAAGCTTTCATACACTTTCCTAAGATGAATGTATGTATCACACAGATATATGGATATAGAGATACAGAAACAGAGGGAGGAGCCCTGTAAATAGTGGAGTCGATCGGCCATGGAACAAAAGGGATACAATTTGTGTGACAAAGCACAAAACCAAGTTTTTAAACTTTCAGATTAATCCTGATGAGTTTCAGGAGCAAAATGGGAGTAAAATCACTCACCCATTTTGACAGTATTTGCCACTGCTTTTTTTCTTGGCAACAGCAAGGATAGTACCACGTTCCTTTCGTTGGCTGCTAGGGTATGGTCACTAGTGTTCTCCTTAACACCCACAAAGTCCTCAGAATGATGTTATGTCAGGGATGTCCATGGGAAGGGATCAAAAAAGTCAAGACGGTGGCTACAGCAGCACAAATTTCTGCCCTTTTTTTTTTTTTAACATGCATTGCAATTTTGTCTTTGGCATACAAACTAACTTTTTTGTCCTATTAGACAGCAGTGGGGTACTGTGGGCCAGTCATCTACATCAGTAATACCGCTCATAATGTCTATATAGTATCACAGTATCAATGAATACCAGAAAAGATGTCTATATTGCATCAGCAATATGACTGAAATTTGAGGGATTTATTACACTTATGTCCTAGTTTGGGGCTTTCCATTTGCATCTGTTTGGCCATTATTGGAATAGAATGCTAGATTAAATGGATCTTTACTCAGATCCAGGATGCCTCTTTGCCTGTTTTTATGCAAGCATATCATTTATTGAGGAATTTGCTGATAAATTAGTCTAAAATATGCCTAAAATCTTGTAAATCCTGCAGTACTGTTCTGTAAATATATGCATGGATAAAAGTGATATTTGGCTTGCAGGTTTTTGTCCTTTGGTTTCTGTGTCTGATAAGTGGCCTGTTTTGCTACACGAATAGTTCTTTCAGATGAGGGAAATCTCACAATAGTCAAGGACAGGGCTACCATTCAAGGTCTATGAGAATAAATTAACATTGTCCAAGATGGGCTTTACATAACTGATTATGTTTAAATGATGTTAATTGGAACTACTGTTGTTTAGGCATTTTTTCTTCCTTGGATAAATCTGGCATTATCTATCTCCAATATTGTTGTGTTTAGGGGGTTTTTTCCCTTCCGAGTGGGCTATGTAATTTGAGGAATGGCCGATAGAAATCACTAATTTGCTGAGAATTTAATTGATTGCAACAGGATATAAATGCTGTTAAATAAGCAAATAAATAAATAATATGACAATCAAAATCCTAAAGTCAATGCAGTTAGAGATAATATATCATGTGTTTTATTCTGGTTGGGAACAAGAAGCATGAATATATAGGGTTAGGGTTAGGAAGATATTTTACACTGGATCAAATAATTGAGAAAGACCAGCTTTGTCTAACTAGTAATTATCTGTATCTATAAGTGGGAAATGTTTTTAGCCCTATTTGGAGATGCCAGGAATTTAATCTGAGCTCTTCTACGAAAAGTGTCTTTTCTCAATCAGTTATGCCACCTTCACCTATATATTAGAGTTCAGAGAGTTTGGGGCATAAGATGAAGTTTAAATGTTCAAATGAACACACTCCACTGTAATAATTCAGCAAAGGAAGCTAACCATAAGTTTTGAATAGGCAGTTGAGGCCACGTAACAAATAGAGTCCCTTTCTTGCATTTCGTGACTGCTGTTTTGAAAAATATGTTCTGTAGCTATGTTTTTATAGGTATAAGTCCAAGTATGGATGTGTAACACATACACACAGCTTTGCTTACCTAGGATAATTTTATTTATTTTTTATTTTATTAAATTTATTATGGTCGTCCACTCCAAAAGACTCTGCGACTAAGGCTGAATTAATTTGATGAAGCTGATTCTTTAAAGTGCTACACAATTCTTTGTTGTCCCCTTTAATAAGTATGAAGCTAACAGAAAATTACAAGATAGCATTCTGCTGCTGTCAGTCTGAAGCAAAGAAAATTACTGAAGGATTTCTGATAATTTTTCAAAGAAGCTTTGGCATTATTTTGACAATAGATGAAAGTCAACAATTTTCAGAAGCTGAAACAACAGACTTGATTTTATATTTCGAGGGTATTGTGTATATACAGTGTATACACTTGCAGTATTTTCCCCATCCATATGCATATTTAAGGCACAAAAATTTCTTGCCATAAATAACATCACTGGAAACTTTAAGGAATAAAAATCTCACAGAAGGGCTGCATGTATATATTTTAAAAATATGGGTAGAACCAGTGTTTTTAAGTTAAGCCTTAAAATACTTTAAAAAAGAAATAATTTTTAAAACATATAAATCATAGTCAATATTTTTACAAACTTCTGCTTCTTTCCTTGTTAAAAACAACCATTCAACTAGGATAAAAACATCCAAACACACCATCTAAGGAATAAAAAGTACTCATGATGGAGCAAGTATATAAGGATCACAATTTATATAAAGCACACGCTCATAAGCAAGTACACAAGCATATATATTAAATGGAGAAATCAAAAACTCCCTATAAGTTACATTCTAAGAAATAATGTTAGACAGTCATTTTCAACCTTACCCCATAATCTCAGGTGTGTTTGTGTGTGTGCATGTGCATGTCCATGCATGTATGAGAAAGAGAAAGAGAGAGACAGAGACAAAGAGACTGACCAACTGTAATGGTCATAATCTAGGCTGTAAAAAATTTGAGTGGCATGTTATTGAATAGCAAATATAATATGTGAAGAGAAAAACTCTCCTTAAATCTTGTCTTCATTTAAATGAGAAGAAATGTCTTTCTACAAGACTTTCCACTTTTGTATTTGCCCATTAGTTTTAAAATATGCATTCAATCTTATTTTGTAAAACATAAACCACTCAAAAAGCCCCCTCAATCTTATCTCCGTAAACATACAGGTATGAAAAGAGAGGAGTTGTTGCTTAATGCTCACAGATAGCTGCAATAAGATATCACCTACCAGAACGCCCACAGTCTGAACATGAGACAAGCTCCTCTGGTCGTCCACTTTTTTTATTCATATTAGATCCTCCAAGGCAGAAATCACAGTAGTTATTGGAAATGATGGCCCCATCTGGTCCTTTTTGGGCTGTAGATTAGAAATATAATTTTTTAAATTAACAGAAATACCATGTGTATCTTTTATTCTTTATAATTTAGCTGGATTTGGACACTGCATTTATCAATTGATAGTTTAAACTGGTCAATGCATCTAGGTGGCCTGTGATTCTCTGGCCCTCTGAAGGAAATTAAAGTAGTTGGATCCCAATTAAATTTAAAATTTAAATACTCATCAAAAGCAGTGATAAACATGAGAAAAACAATTGTTATACTATAGTGAGCCATAATGTGATTTATCTTTGGCTTAGTATGATCTATGAACTCATCTACTGTGGTTTGTGAACCATCATTTCTTTCTTGTGATGGGTTGTATATCCTATTAAGCCAGAAAAAAACAAATCACATTGTTTAGCATAAAAGTGCACAACACGTGAATTCAAAACCACCTCTTCCCCCCGAAAGCCTTGGGTACATCATGACTTTGAAAGATGTGAAGTTGTAATTTTTAATGTGACTGAAGAAGGAAATTATTAAATATCTATGGAATACATACAGATGGACTATCTAATATCACATTAACTTTATTTAATGAATATAATTACTATTTACATTAAATTAAACCAAATTTCATTTTTGTCCTGGACCAATTCACTTCTTTTTCCTGAGTCCATTCCATGGCCCTGAAAGATCAACATGGTTCTCAGCCTGCCAACAGTTGTAACTCTTAGTTTAGTACTTCTGTGTGAATGAAGTGTGACCTAAGTTCAACCAGCTTAGTAGGAATCCAATTCAATTTCTTTATGGTCAGAAGTCAGGAGTAATGAGCAGCCATCATTCCTTCCTGACTGCTATGGTACCTTTATCTTCATTGCAACATCTGGGAGGGAGATGGAAGCCATAGCAGTTCCATCCTCATCCTTTGCCACTATCATGAGCTTTCTGACACTCAGCTGGGCTGAATATAGCTGATATGGAGCCAAGGATTATTGGCTCTGGTAACCAGTATCACACTTTTGATGTATAGTATCCAAGATAAGGAACAAGCAGACCTATATTGCTCCTATGAATTGCTACTCAAAAGTCAATTGTGGTTGTTTGTTTTATTCTTTTGAGTTGAAAAGAAGCTCTGGACCACCATCCCCACTTTTTAAAATGAGGCCTTCTAGAAATATTCATGGGGAAAGGCAAGAGTTTCTCTTCTGGTTTGCCTTCTTCCTTCCCTTTCTGCTCCCATGCCAGACAATGTGCTAAACTGTCTCTGACCTGGCTAATTCTTGAAGATGTCCTCTACATTTAGCCAGGACTTTAAAATACATTTCCTTAAGGGTGAGTTTTGGGGTGGGGTGTGGTTAGAGAATACACACACACACACGTGTCCTCTAGAATTAAGCATCATAATACCCTTCTGAATTTAGTGCTGTGGGTAATATTTCACCAAAAAACCCAGAAAAACTGTGCCATCAGGGACCGGAAGAAACTGTACCCTACAACTTGCAAATAAAGATAGTGAAGCGTTTGACGTATTAAAGTGCTACTCAATACTATAATGGCATCAGCAGCATGAAATCTGTTATCTGCTTCTGGTGTGACTTGCCTACCTGCCAGCAGAGTCTTTTCTGTTGGCACGAAGGCCAAGCAGCATAGAGCACAATGGGTAATGGGGTTCGTGTGTTTTCTTTGCAAAAGAAAAACAAAAGGCTTTTGTTTGATGCCTAAGCCGCGCAGGAGCCCTCTTCTCAACAGTTCAAATCTGTGGGCAGGATTTGGCTTCCCCATTTTCATATCTTTCCAGGCTTCATCCCTCGGAGGGATGGCTGACATACAATCTGAACCTATAGGGTAAATGGCATTGAGTTTCCCCTCGTGCGCCTTTCCCCCCTACTGCTGACAGAGCTCATCTCTCTGCAGGCTGACATGTTTCCATGACAACCAAAATTCCAGGCTCTGGCTGCCTCTGATCTTGCCACCTGTTATTACTCCATTTCTCAAGTGTAAAGAACTGATTTGTGACCTTTCCCCCCCGTCCTCCTCCTCCTCCTCCCTTTCTCTCTCTTTCTCCCTCTGTTCAAAAGGAATAGATGGATTTGAGAAATTAAAACTACCACCACATCAAATCAACAGGAAGAGGAGAACAACACCGGCAGCTGAGGGCAGACATGTTCCTGGAAGCGCCATGTGCAAAGAGAAGAAGCGATTGAATCCCTGCTGGAGACGAGTCCACTTCCGGCTGGCTTCCTCCCAACATTTAATGAGAAATGAGGAAAGTCACTCGGGTGGGATTCAAAGGGAATGGCTCACTGCACAGACCGCACATTGTTTTGCACAGGACAGAGGTGTGGACTGAAGCAAGATACAGCAGGCAGCATAAATCTCCTGGAGTGCTGAAGGACAAGCCAGATGGAGCTCACATTAAAAAAAAAGTTCAGACGTTTCCTATTTATTCAGAAGGATTTTTTGTACTGTCCTGTGCTTCCAACGCTGCATTTCTTTACTCCTGTTTCTCAGTCTTTTTGATAGCCTGACTTTGTATGTGATAGGGAAATGCCAATAATATCACTACCACCTCAGCTAAGGTGCCTTATCTTTGCTCTAAAGCCAGGTGTCTGTCACTACAGAGGAAAGCCTTTCTCTGTCCCGCGAATGCAGAAAAAATACTCTCCATTTATGGAGCAAATTGGAAACTACACAGCTTGGGGGGTGGGGGGTGCACAATACACTGAATTGCAATTTAAGTTGCAGGGAGAAGACAGCACTTGCAATGTCCCTTTCTTTTAAAGAGAAAAAGAGAACTCCATGCAAGTAAAAACCTAGCGCATCAGGGGAAATATTCCAGATCAACTCCCCGTTTTGTTCAAAGGTTATTCAGTGCTTTGGATTTGTTTCTAAACAAGGGCTTTAGACTACAGGGAAATGCAAATGTAGCACCTGTCTGCAACTCTTTAAAGCAGTTGTGTCACCAATGTGCAACACTGGGAAAAGATGAAGCTGGTTAGACAGGTGCTAAGTTTTATTTATTTGTTTACTTACTCACTCCACTTATATACTGCCTAATTAACTACAGACTCATGGCGTTTTACAAGAACAATCAACAGTGGACAATTTAATTTGCAACCCCCTTGAGCATTCTCTGGAATGGAGTGTGAAGCATTATACAGCCCTAACCTGTTCTATTTGCAGTGAATTTTAATGCATGCCTCATCAGTACTGCCAATAGGTCAGCAGGGCACAACCCCAGTAAAAGCTTTGGGTGCAATCTTCAGAACCTGCCCTACAGCCAAACTGTAGGTTAAATGTGCCAGAAGAGGGAATTTACTAAGAATATGTAAACCGTATTTACTTAATTTATGTTAAGTAAATTAATTAAATTTAAATATAGTTTTTGTCCTGGCCCTGCCTTTCTTTGGAATCTTATTTAAAGGCAAGGGTGGCCATCAGCTCTATGCTAGGTATTTTTTTGAGAATAAGTACAATTTATAAAGATAATGTATATTTTAAAACAAAAATAATAAATATGCTGCTGCAATTAAATACATGTCTTGCCAGCCACCCATCCATATAATACTAAAGAAAGCAAAGAAGAAGGAAACAATGCAGGATGCTGTGGGGCACAACCTCAGCCTTATTAAGCCCTGACATCCCCATGCCAATGCAAGTATTGATCTTAGGCCTGTTTGCTACTACCCTGAGCACTTGCCACACTATAAGGCAATGGGTATACTAGCTGTGGATAACTGGAGTAGTAGTCTAACATGTTTGGAGAGCACCAACTTGGGAAACATTGCTGTTCATCCGATAATATTAAACTAAATAAATATAACAGGCTAAGCCAATCTAAACCTCAAAATTGTTCTATAGGCTCTATTACAAAATCTGATCATATTCTGATAAGAATATCAGTAGCATTTGGTAAGAAATATTAAAATGGTATGAGATGGTATTTTCATATGTCATTAAGAGACCTATTTAGTTTTTAGTTGATCAGTTTTCCTTTCTTTCTTTCTTTCTTTCTTTCTTTCTTTCTTTCTTTCTTTCTTTCTTTCTTTCTTTCCTTTCTTCTCCTTCCTTTCTTCTCCTTCCTTCCTTCCTTCCTTCCTTCCTTCCTTCCTTCCTTCCTTCCTTCCTTCCTTCCTTCTTCACTTCATTTTTGGCCTTTCATTCTTAAACAAAACACATACTGTGTCTATTTTCCAGGCAACTGCAGCTTTTCTTTCTCTTATTATTTCTTTGAATTTTCAAAAAAGAATGGATGCAACATCTTGATTTTTCAGAGAACCTCTGGACCTAGTGGAAACAACTAAAGACCCTCCAGACAAATGAAGATGCTGGGCACGACTGATTTCTTCATGAAAGAGGAGAAGGAGGAGGAGATGACCAGTAATTCCTGCCTGATAAGAAGAGAGGAATTTGTGGGAGAGAAGAGAAGAGAAGAGAAGAGAAGAGAAGAGAAGAGAAGAGAAGAGAAGAGAAGAGAAGAGAAGAGAAGAGCTGAAGTGGGTTCAAAAATCAGGCAGCTTTATATTTCCAGTGGCCTGAACTGAAAAAGATCATGTTCCACCTACAGACGAAATAATAGTATCTCTTCTACCATATCAAAACTCTGCTATCTCCCTCTTCTGCATATGCTTAAAATACTCTTTGATTTATTACAGGGAGGAGGCAGAAAATGTGTGAAAAGGAGAAGAAAAGATTTCAGAAGAGTGCATTCCCCTCTTATAATATGGTAAGGATTCTGATAGCTGAAAGTGCAAATGACTTGGAAACTCCAATAATGAAAGTCAAGGAGCATAGTGAATACTAAGAAGACCAAACTAATGATAACAGCCTAAGAATTAACAATGAAGTTATTGAAGTAATGGATAGCTTCTGCATTTAGAATTGACTATAAACAATAAAGGAACCACCAGTCAAGAAATATGCTGCAGACATATTGGCTATGCTTGGTAGAATAGCCATGAAGGCCTTGTGTAAAGGGCTGTGAGAATAACTGTGGGAGACAGGAGGAGGAACAGGAGGTGCAGCCTAGACAACAGCCAGACGAAAGATATCCCAGAAGGAATGGGGGCAGAGGAAGTGTCTCAGAAGGGACCCCGCCTCCCAGTTCTCTGGAAAGTAAAAGCAAGAGAGGGGAAAGATGCTTTCAGTCTTTCAAGACTGATGTCAGTCCTTTGAGGTAGTCCAGACAAGAAGCACCAACCATGAGTACTGTACTAACACTACCTTCATTGTAAGGTTACAGTAACAGAATCTTGCAAGTCCGAAAGCATTTCTCCCCTCCCTTGCCTTTCCTTTCCAGAGAACTAGGGAGGGTCCTCCTCCTCCTGTCTCCCAAGGTTATTCTCACAGCTCTTTACACCTTGGAAATGATATTCAGGTGCCCTGTCATGCCTATACCTACAAATATCAGAACTGTGCAGGCAATGGTTTTCCCTGTGACACTCTATGGAAGTAAAGCTTGTTCTTTGAAGAAGCAGGATAGAAAGAGTGTTGATCCTTTTGGTATTGGAGAAGACTCCTGAGAATACCATGGATAGCAAAACAAACAAACAAACGAACAAATGAATCATAGAATAAATCAATCCAGAGTTCTTACTCGAAGGCCAAATGACCAGGCACAAATTATCTTATTTTGGACACATTATATGAAGACCTAGCTCTCATGAGAAGTTCATAATGCTGGGAAAGGTAGAAAGAAAAAGAAGAGGATGACCAGCAAGGCAGCTGGACTCAATTATAGGACCTTTAAAAGGCCTGAAAGACCAAATGGGGAGAGATCCGCCTGGAGAAGTTCTAATGCATCAATGTAGGAAGAAATAGTAATAATGTTGAACTTCATATGTAGAACTTCATAGGTAACACAAAGCTATAAAGGCACTTTTATGGATAGATGTTTTGAACAATTGGGGTTTTTTTTTCATAACTCATTATCAAAGACATTAATGCCAGTATGATCTGGACTATCTATGTGACTAACATATGCGTTTGGTCTGTAATTTTGCAACTATCCTGCAAGAAACAGTTTTAATAAATGATGTGGGCAACAGGAATCAGACATTAAAACATCTAATCTCTGATATAGTCATAAATCAATATTTATATTAAACTTTAGAAGG
Source organism: Python bivittatus (assembly GCF_059951505.1). Taxonomy (NCBI): domain Eukaryota; kingdom Metazoa; phylum Chordata; class Lepidosauria; order Squamata; family Pythonidae; genus Python; species Python bivittatus. The sequence continues at coordinate 27,786,306 of NW_028277075.1, read as the reverse complement.
GCAGGTCTTTGCAGATGAAGTATCAATATTTGTAGGTGGAAACTGAGATTAGAGCAAGGCTGTACCATGCAACTAAGTACTTTCATTAAAACCTGAAGAGAGTTCTATGCGTGTATAGTTGTTTGGAATTTCAATGAATGTGCATAAGTAATGGTTGGAGCCTACAATAGCTAGCCTCCTACCTTACCTCGTTCATGGGCAAGAGGATTGCATTACGTCTCTTCACAAACATGCACCAATAGAGAGGCTATTGCATTAATGATGGTTGTGATTATTAGGAAACACCATGCATCAGAATGTCTAGCAAGTGTGATATTCACTCCAAAAGCCATCTCCCAGGTTCACAGATCTTCTAGTTCTATACAGAAATGCATAAAGATACACATTTAGTTCATGCAATTTCTGCAAGTACATTGCTGGTCTGCACATTCTCTCAGATGTGTGTATGTATGTTTGTGTGTGAGATACACACACACACACACACACACATTGTATGTGTATATATATAAAATATCATATACTCACTCCCCCATATTTGTCATATATACTGCTGAGAATCTCCTTTAAAAAGGCCAAAAAAAAAAAAGTACTTTACATTCAAATATACTTCATACCACTGACCAAGGAAAAAATACCACTGAGAGAGGAAAAAAAAGGGAAGTCCCCAATGTAACATTCAAAAAGCTGCTGCTCAGTGTGAGGAACAAACAGTTTCTTTCCAACAGAGAAGTTGCCTTTATTTATTTCTTCATTCACAGCCTTCTGCTTAGATGTAAAATTTTAAAAAGTGTTCCAAAGAAGGCTTTGTTTGAGAAATAGGGGATAGCTTGGAACCCACTAGGATAAGTGTATCATTTTTTCTTAACCTCTGGAGACTATAGATCAAATTAAGTTTCAGCTGCAAAGCTTGCCTCAGATGATTTCTCCAGCAGAGCGGCTGTAAACCATAACATTTGCCCAAGCTTGAATAAACCCCACAATGTTATGTCATCTAAAATACAGTTTCTGGTAGGATTTCCACCTCCAGTGTATTGGAGTTGGACCTCTTCATTTCCTGATTCAAAAGCAGATGGAACGCAATGGCTGACCCCACCTATCATTCCCTAATTGTGTTATCTGCATTCTGCATGATGGATCTAAAGATCTGCTTGCCAGGCCAGATAACAGAGAACAAATGACAAGACCAAGAAAGAAACAAGGAAGAAAAACCATAAGTGTCTTGGATTTCAGGTCCAATGACTGAGGAAAAATTAATCAAGCCTGGCCTTCAGGGTTAGTGAAACCTTTATTTTGATCTTATCATCTGGCGTTATTTTAGGTAGAATGAGTTTACCTTGCTTCATAACTAAGTTTCCATATACAAGTCTTCAATCTGTCAAATTTGCAGATTCAACTTCTGTACCTAATAAAGTATAGATGAATATTTGGTGTTTCAGAAATATTAACCTAGTACTACCAGTATGTAAAAGGGTAGATCTCCAAGCACAAAAGCAGAAAGTAGCACTGTTAAAGTACCTTTCTATGACTATGCAACTGAAATATCCATTATTATTTCATATACTTTGCATAAAACAATTATTAAAAATTGTGCAAAAAAAAGTGTGATTTTCATTTTTCAAAATATGGAGGTTTTAATGAAACAGTGTATTATATTTGTTTATAGATTGTCCTGTTTATGATTTGTGAGTAAATTTAATAGTCCAGAGCCCTAGTTTTACTATTCTGTACTAGCCAGAAATGGAATGGCTGCCTTGGTTATACAGGTAGTCCCTGTTTAGCGACTGCCTCATACAGCAACTGTTGCAGTTATGACAGTGATGAAAAAGTAATTTTGCGACCAATCCTTGTATTTACAACCTTCACAGGTATGTAAAGCAAAGGAAAGCTGAAGTAAGATCATAAGCCCAGTCAAAGTTTCACTTAGCAATTGTTTTGCTTAATGACTGAGCTGGCGGTCCTAATTGTGGTTGCTAAACCAAGACTACCTTGCTATGAAAAGACTTCAAGAGCAATCGCTTTCAAAAATATTTAAGAGACAGTAAAAAATACAAGAAGAGATAATGCAATTTACACTGGCCAATACATAGAGAAATTTATACTGGTAGGCAAAAATATGTAATAACACAAGTGGTCAAAAGATCTGGCTAGTATTTTAAAATAAGAAAAGCTTAGCTAGGAACACAGTTTTCTATAACTAGAGTTTACCTCTTGGTCAGGGATTTTGGATTTTTTTTTTTAATTAACAGGTTTCACAGCTTGAAAAAGTTTGAAACCCCCTGAAATAGGCTATAAGAAGAAGCAGTAGCCTAGGTAAGGAGAAAAGGAAATAAACAATGCTCATCTAGGAAAGCAAACCTCAGCTTCAACCAGATGGACACTTTTTCTCTTTTTAAAGTAAATTCTCCCAAGCAGAAAGCAGAAAGACAACAAAGATTGGAAAACAATAAATATCCTCATGGATCCTCTGTTGCTGTATCATACTGACTCACTGGAGATCAGATTCAGCTTCAATAATTTTCTGGGTAATATACTTGTGATTCATTCCAAATAGTTTAAAAGATGCTAGAAAAAGGAACAGGGCTGGAGACAAGAGGAACAAATACTATTAGCTGTTTAGCTGGCATCAGGCAGCAAATCAATATCTGTTTTTGACAGATTCAGCATCAGCAGGCCTGTTACTACAACAGATATTGCCATGAGGTGATGCTTGATTAGAAGAAATGGAAGAACTAGGGGGGAAAGAAACATGTAAGAAAGCCACTGCAGAAATAAGACGTCTGTTGCCTCTTCACCCCCATCATACTGCAGTTTGGATTTGTTTGCCTTCATTTAATTGGTTTGCTTTATTTGCCTTCCATGCAGCTAGGGGAATAAACAGTGGATTGCTATTTACTGTATTTCTGCCCTTTCTATCCATCTCAGAAAGCTGAAGATTAGCATATGAATTAACACTCTCCCCAAAAGCTAGGCAGAGAGATTTCATGAAACCTAGACCTTATGACATTGTGGGCCTGATTCACAATGTGATTCACAAATGCTCCCAGAATGAAATGAATGAAATGCTCCCAGAATGAAATCTGATTCACAAATGCTCCCAGAAGTAGATGGATCTGGCATTCTGCTGCCTCATCCCTGGGCAGAAAAGAACCAGTTAACAACTGCATATTAGGAATATGAACAGCACATTCACATGGAAGATAGATGACAGCATAAATCAAATCTTGCCATGTGAAAGAAGGGAGAGAGTGAATTGAGCTCCAAGCTGTAAACAAATATCCAAAGAGAAGCAGAATTAAGTGTGTGTGTGTGTGTGTGTGTGCATGCGCGTGTGTAAAGGCAGGGTCAGATGAGTGCATTTGTCAGTTCTAATCAATTATATGCAGCATAAAATGGAGATGCTGATTGTAGAGGCCAGCCCAGCCCAACCCAATCCACCATAATCATATTTAGGCTTGTTAGACTTGCACACGTGGATGTCCCATCAATATAGAACCTACATATACAAATTCAAACTTAATTTGCTCTGCTCTAAGAATTAAATAGCACAGCTTCAGTCTCTGCCATGGATTTTTAATTATTTTAAAAGTACTTTTACACATAAATTCTTTGCTAGTAAGTTGGCCATGCAAAGATATCTGAGGAGACCAGCTGATGTGATAGGCACCATCTTTCTCTCTCACTGTACATGGAAAATAGAACAAATTTTTAAAGCAGGTGGTGACAGAAATTACCTAAATATGTGGCTCTCCAAGGCTAGTCCTACCATTACACATAGCTGTAGCCCATCTGGAGTACTAGATTTGGGTTATTTTTTAAAAGACAGTGAATGATTGCTTTTATCACACTCGTACCAAGAGAATTTAGCTATTTCAGAAGGTACAAAACCTAGCTGCAGAAATGTTGGTGAGAGCTTGTTCTGTGTGGACAGGAGCTGGTTCTTGGGGACATGTTACTCAGACTTTATACCAACTTCACTGGCAGCCAGTCCATTCCTTGGTGCAATTCAAGGTATTCCCTGTTACCACAAAACCTCTATCTGAGAAAACTGCCTTTAAGGGACATCTCCATTAAATCAGCAGGAGATGTTCTGTTGTGTCTCCCATCAGTTCACCCTGTCCCCACCCTGTGCAATGATAAGAGTCCAGTCTTTAGCGATTTCCTCCCTAATGATTTATAGCATCTTACAGCGTCATCCAGCCATCATTGGGCCAAGATAATAGTAATGAGGACAGGTTCTATATTGCCTCAACAATGGCTGGGTGATACTAGACGATGCTATAAATCACTAGTGAGGAAATGGTCTGTGTAACATTGCAGATCTGTCAAATCTAAATTACAACAGCCACACACCCTAGCAAGACTTAAGGAACTGGCACTCTTTCCTTGCCTTATTCCTGTGTACAAAGGAATCAACTAACAACTATGGAGCAACAATATCAATAATTATTATTAAACGTCTGACAGCGTACATTAAATATGAAATTAGATTAGCTGTGCTTGAAATCTTCTTTCCCCCTGGGAACGTCAATATAGGCTCAAAACGGATAAAGATACCTTTCACATTTATGAGAATAGAGCATTTCTTGTTGCAGTTGCCAATAGAAAGGATACTTACATTTAGGACCTCTTTATTTATCTTTCACCATTGCTTGAAGGCCACTGTGTTTTAGGAAGTTCTTGGTCTATATTTTATTAGAATTTTTTTGTTCCCTTTGGAAAGGTGTTTACCTTTGAGGATAGGTGTTTGTGTCTATGCTTTTGCAACTCCCTTTCTACTCCATTGAGTTAAACTAGTTTTATTGTAAAAAGCTTTACATTTATGTAAACCTCTTTGAGTACTCTGTTCAGAAGAAATTTTAAAACGTCTAAAATAAAATATACAACATTATGCAGAAATCATTTGAATTTTCTAGTTTAGGTACCAAATGCTCTAGGCAGCCTTATCATAGAGTAACAGGTGACCTCGTCCAATGTTTCTACTTTCAGCCTTCTTGTATATGACACTTTAATAAAGCGAGCAGAGAAGGGCTGTTAGTTTAGCCATTCCATTAGACTGAAAATTATCTAAGGCCAGCAATGAGGAGCACCAAGCTCCTTTTAAAAGCTTATTTCTAAATACTCAGTCCCTATGACTGTTTAAGGAACACAACTGAGAAGGCATACCATCTCCACAAATTTCTTAATACCCAAAGTCAGATACACGATCCAAGTTCCATGGAATCACAGACAAGGAGCAGGGATGTGGGAGTGGGTACACCATTTCATTATTTAAGCAAGTTCATTTAAAAAGCAATTTCTGACTCTTGAGATGGCAAAGACATGCCTGAAAAATGTATGGGGAATGGCTACTGAAATCTCAGAATTCAAAGAAGTAGCCAAATATTATTTCCAGTGCTTAGAATAAAGTTAAGATGCCCCAAAAGGTGCCCATCAGAATAAAAGTGCCTGCAATATTTATTTATTTCTGTTCAGATTTTAAAAATTGTGTGGGTGGATGGATGGAGATAACTGTACTGTACTTTGTGTATCTACAGTACTGTAAATACACAAAGAAGAGAAAAGATAGATTTTCAAAGCGGGCATCTTGTCCGAACCAGGTCAGCCAATTCTACCAATTCTCTTCTACCCTTAATAGCAGTTTGATGACTATTTGAATAGAGGAAAAAAACACTTTCCCCTCAACTATTTAATTTTTCAAGCAATTAAATAATTCTATAAGAATTCAAATGCCTTTAAGCCATGGCCTGGTCTAAGGGAGAGGGAGGGTAAAAGACAAGCAGTGTTCCTCAATACCTTATGTGCTGTGCCACATGGAAATATGCTGAAGTATTATCCTGCTACTGTACGTGCTTTTTAAAAATTCAGTGTAGGGCTTCTTTTTCTTCTTCTATAGTTTACAGTATGATGCAGACTGTAAGTCTCAATAAACTATTTTTGGTGAGCCTGATTCAGTTTTTGATGCTCAGACATGCCCGTCCCCTGAGGATGCGTAAGTCATGGTTGAGAAACATCCTTGCAACACTGAAGCTACTCACACACGTGCACACAGGCACAAACACACAAGCACAAGAGTTTTCAATGCATTAGAGAGAGCTCTAGAAAACAACAATCCTGAAAACTGTCAATATCAGTACCATACTTCACAACAACAATTTTGGAAATCCTTGCTAACAGATATATAAGAAAATAAACATACATCAGATAAATGCTTGTTATCTAAACCAGCTGGTAGTTATGATTATTTTTTAAAAAAAGTTCTACTGTATTAAATTGAATTGGAACAACAATAAAGTAGACAATATTTTGAGATATAAATGAGAGAAGGCAAGGATTTCTCTCTTATTAGTTTAACGAATAATTACTTCAAAATATTTGCCTGGTGATCTATGATACTTTAGCTATTCCAGAAAATGCATTGTAGAGTCTTCTACATTTTTTGGCTTTGTGGACTAAGGCAGACAGAATGTCTCTGTATATCATGGGATTACATTAACATACACACTTATTAGAATAAAGCCTTGTACTGAATAGGCAAGCAAACTCCCACCCCATATTTACTGACAGTAGTAGCATTCACAGGAGAGTCAAAAAAGTCAAGATGGCTGTCATGCCAGCAGAACTGAAGTCCAACCCCTTTGTACTTGCATGCAACACTGACACATGTACAAAAGGGAAGGCTTTGATTACATTGTCACAGCTAGACCTTTTGACTCACCCCATGGATGCTGCTGGCTGACAGCATTCTGGGAGAAGAAGTCTGAGGAAACTCAGCCCAGCTGTAGTGATAATAATTGTTGCAGAATTGTAATCCCTCAGAACAAAAAGGATTTCAAGGGCTAGTTCTGTTGGAAGGGATTCTATTGATTTAGGAAGGGAGAATCAATTTAGAAGTTAACAGATAAGATGATACGGTACTAAAATGTATGTTTTTTGGCTATCTCATCTGTTTACTCGATTCATTGCATATACTCTTTAGGAGACTTTATGTCAGGTTATCCATTTAAATGTTTTTTTAACTATTTCTCCAGGACTGAAAAAAATCTGATTTCCATATGCTTTCCATACTCCACATCCCCTGCCATAAAACAGAGCTGGGTAAAGGGGATAGACAGACAGATAGACAGACAGATATAAAGATTTTTTTGTATCCCACCTTTATTATTTTTATAAATAACTCAAGGCAGTGAACATACCTAATACTCCTTCTTCCTCCTATTTTCCCCACAACAACAACCCTGTGAGGTGGGCTGGGCTGAGAGAGAGTGACTGGTCCAAAGTCACCCAGCCGGCTTTCATGCCTAAGGTGGGACTAGAACTCACAGTCCCCTGGTTTCTAGCCTGGTGCCTTAACCACAGTGTTGTCCAAACTTGGCCACTTCAAGATGAGTGGACTTCAACTCCCAGAATTCCCCAGCCAGCTGGCTAGGGAATTCTGGGAGTTGAAGTCCACTCATCTTAAAGTGGCCAAGTTTGGACAACACTGCTTAACCACTTCACCAAACTGGCTCTATCCTACCAATGGCATCACATTTGCCAGAAACTTGAAAGTGGATTAAATTATGATTTTTTTTGTGTGTGTGTGCTCAGTTATGGTTGGTAAACAGCTGAAGATTGATTAATTGACTTAAGATAATTGTTGACTTTTATAACAGCCTGCTTAATCTGACTCCTGGAAATTTACATAAAATATAAAACAATATAGATAAACACAATGAATGCTGATGGCCGCCCACTATTTCTTTTATTTGTTGTTACTGATAATCTTGCTTGTTGGTAGTAAAGTTCTGAAAATATATAAAATTATATTCTGGTTTTTTAAAAAAAATAAAGACAAATGGACAATATGCTTTATAAAATATATTAAAAATTCATAAGATGATTGAAACAGACTCATTGATATTAATAAATTAGCTAATTGATTCACTGAATTATGCAGGGTTTTTTTCCTTGTATATATTTGCAGGTCTATTGTTTAAATAACTAGATACATAAGCTATTCTTTTTTAAAAAAATAGTACATACAGTAAGCTCCAGACTATCAACACCTTTATTAATTCAACCTTGAGATTTAACATTTTTAGATATTTACATTCTATCTCAGTCACATGGGAGTTGACTTCTGGGCAAAGAAAATGGACTTACAATCAAAAGATTTATGTTCAGCATTGGAAAGACAAATATGTGGCTCTAACTATTCAGTGGGTTTGCAGAATTGATTAATATAGATAAACCATAGATGACTGTAATGAATCACGGCTTCCATTTATTGATATATGTACCTCTATAAAAAAATTTTTAGCTTTCCCCCTCCTTTTAAAATTTTGTGTGTTTTTCTTTTTCTTTTTTGTATTAATAAAAACATAAAAAATAAAAGAAATACTTTTGCTATATTATACCATCAAATGTAACAAAACACTAATTTGTACTAATTTAGAACTACATTTCTAAAAAGAGACTAAAAGCCAGCAGTACATGAACACCAACACTTTCACCTATTAAGAAGCCATTATTATTTATGCTGCTTTGACTGGAATGCAACTTGTATTTCCACATTTATTCCTAACAATAAAGAGTTATATCCTAGCACAGATTTTATTTTACTTCCAGTACCACATTCATGTTATAAAATAAATTCTAGGGAAGTAACGTGTTCTTACAGCCATTTCCCCTATAAGAAATGTGCAATGGTTTATAAAAATTTATAAAGGGTTCACTTTTCAATCCATGTAATACCCAATCTTCTGTCATAAAAAAATGAGGCAGATAGAGCCTCATTACATTTTGATAATGTCCAAAAGTTTTCTGGAGCAGAAAATACTATTAGACCTACACGCAAGGGTAAATCTTTTTCTTTATTCAAGACCTTTGTCTCTTAGTTGCTCCCTTGATGGGGAGATTTACAAAGAGGTTGGGAACATTCAGTGAATTTTGTCCAGTAACAAGAAAAAAAGTGCAGAAGCAAAAGGGGAAAGTATATGTTGTTCTCAAAATGAACCACTACGAAACTGCTTGACTTGTCTTCACACGTTCATCCCAGAGGAGCAGTGATGGAAAGTGACCTGCTACTGAGCTAATGGGAGGTCTGAGGTGAATTTTGGACTAGCTGAGCTCAGCATCTGGAAAAGCTGCAGCTGATTAACTCCATTAAAAGCCTGGTCCCAACAATTCACAGAGGAGCAAAGTAATTGTAGCCACTGCTGTAATGCAAGGATGGATCTAGCAGTGGGAGGGTAAAATGGAGACTGGAGCATTACATTATAAAATGTAGGGGGCACACATTCTACTCACGTTTATGGTTTTCATTTCTGTGGACAGGTGGAGAACGTGTCTCCTGTTCCCGAGCATCATCCCCCTCCTCGCTAGCAAGGTGAGTATGGGCATAGTGGTAGCTCAGTCCTGGTCGATTCTTATAGCGCTTGCCACAGACTATGAACACAGAAGATGCAAAGAACAATAAACAGTAAATGAGACATCAGAAAGCATCTTACATAGGTCTGCCTATGGCAGTCAACTAGAGTTTTATTTCTATTTCTTAACATAAAGTGCTGCATCCCAAAGAAATGTCATACGCCCAGAAGCTGGGCGTGCTTCAAGAATGATGCAGAAGAATTGCTTTGAACCGCATACAGGTGTGAGCACAGAATATCTGTGATATTCTTAAAGCCACCTGATGTTTCTCAGGCTTTTGCACAGCTCTGAAATAAAAGTACTGCTGCTTTAAGGGTTCCACTCATTAAAAGTAATGTGATTGTTAAAGTAGAGCCCTAATAGATATCTATACAGTATATGAAAGACCAACACTGCACATCAGACAAAAAGAAATAAAAGACTGACATTGTCTTCAGGGGTGATTGAAGGTTATATCAAAAATCAGGTTGGCAGCCCCAGCATGCAGTTGAAGCCCCACCCCTTTTGTACCCATGTGACGTGTAAAAAAAGGCTGGGGCTTCAATTGTGCATGTGTGGCTGCCTGATTCCTCCCCCATCCACTCTGACACTTCTGATTGTCATCTAACATGTTTAGAAATTACCACCAGCTGGAGAGAATTGGGCCCTGAATCTGAAGCACATGCTAAATTTTATCCATGCAACATTCAAATATGTGTTTTCTAATTTTAAAAAATCTATTCCATACCTGAATATAAAATACAGAGCAAGACTTGCTCTAAATTAGTTCAGCTGAAACCACCTGCTGAGCCCTAATGGTCAAAGCTGAACTTACTGCTATGCTAGTTAACCAAATATCTCACGTTAATTAAAAAAAAAAATCTGTCCTCTCACAGCTGATAGCCTTTACTCAAAAGGTTGTTTGGTTTGAATCTATCTAGCAAGTTACAATAAAAATGCATTATTCAAGCACATACACAGGTTAAATGTTTGGTCCCTGATGACAATATGATTTGCATTTGCATCAGGTATTTGTGAATTTGTTTGGTCTTTAGTGTGTGCTTCTGGATAAGTTTTTCTCACAGGCAAACACATACTATAGATACCCCCAATGAAATTAGCTTGATGAGTGTTAGGTCCCTAGAAGAAGACCATTCTATTCCTAGTAATCATTTTTTTATCCACTGATAGGAACTACTAATTCTAGTAGATGTTGCCTTGCTGCATACTGGTCCATAAAGTTCTTTTTTAAATTGTTGCTACTGCAAAATGATCACATTTCAGTGGTGCAGATTGGACTAATTTGTAGGATTTTAAAGGTGGAAATTGGAATGCTTCACTTCCCAAAGGCCTCCTGCTTCCATTCGCACCCTTACTTTGGAAAAGAAAAAAGAAAACTCAAGCAACTGAAAACCAGCCATTTTGCTGCCAAACTTCAGTGGCATGATTTCAGAGAGCTGGAAGGCCACAAATCCAATGCTTTGGAGTCACAGTTGCAATGCTTGGGATAATGAACAAATATTAATTGCTTATCAAAACATGAACATAATTATGATGTGATATAAACGCATTCTGCACTGACAGGTGTGGAATGAATAACTAATATTTAGACTGAACATATTTTGGGCATCCCATCTATTTGTAAGACAGGGACCAAGCTAGTGTGCAAAATTCAGAACACTACTTCCATTTTTTTTAGGAGTTATAGCTATCACATTCAAACTGAAATGAGTTCATGGAAGAAAAATACCTAAAGGAAACCAAGCTAAACGGTACAGGGCAACTGCCTTGAAAGATGGGAAGAAAAAACCCACACTAATTTGTATTAGTCATCAGGAACAGAACAACAAAGTATGCGTTTCTTATGCAACACAGACGTTTTAACACTATTATTAACCAAGAACATTAATTAGAATGCAAAAGGCAAGAATGACACAGCCATTGCTGGAAAGACCTAGGATTATAGTAAATGCCTTTTCATCTAAAAAAATAGTAAGAAAAATAGAGTCCATAACTAAAAAGAAATTATGCTATCTCTTTTCATGAAACACCTGTCAAGTCAATACATATGTGGTACCTTGCATTCTACATTTAGCTTGGCAGAAAATGGTTCAGCTTGATGGAACAGATGTCTCTAAAGTGAGTCATCAGGGAGAAAGCACCCAAAATTGAAAGGAATATTGGAGGTTCTAAACTGATTAGTTTGGACAAATGTGATGCAACAATCAGTACATGTTCCTGGACTGAATTTTCTACAAACAAAAATATTCTCCACACATATGACAGAGACAAAAGATAGTTAGACCAAACAAATTCCACACTGCATTATTAAAAATATTTACACAGCCTAGGGGTCAAGCACTTGTTGATACGTAGATGATGAATGCTTAACTTGTATTCTGTAATCATGGAGAAAAACCCATCAATATAGTGATTGATTGACTGGTTGATTATGTGCCATCAAGTCGGTGTCAATTCTTAGCAACCATATACAGTAAATAGATTTCAATATTGGACACCAATATGATAGAGCAATAAAAAGCCAATAAGCAGAATTTTCCCAGAAAAAAACTTAATGGAATCCTTATAAAGAGCAAGCTTATTTAGAGTATCTTGTTTCCATTACATTCTGTAGTTCATCAATCATAAAACAGATCCAAAGTGAACAGAAATTATTCAACTGAGGTCACAGATATTGCCTGGATAGAACATAGCGTATTTTCAGAAATGGAGGCAAAACAAAATAATACAAACATGCCTGGGAGAATAAGGAGTTGTTTTCCCAGAATCAAAATGATCATAACAATTCTAAGGAGAAAAAAGGGAAGGCAGCAGAAGTCAACATGCTTACAAAAAATAGTGATTGAGCCGAGATTGGCAAAGGATGTCAAAAACAACAACAACAAAAGGATGCTAAAAACAACAGAAAGGCCTTCCTTCGGTATGTTAAGAAGACAAGAATCAATATACTAACTGCTTGATGAAAAACGCAAAATATTAATGGGTAACAAAGAATGGATGGAAGATAACCAGGAAATACCAGGCTATAGGCCATAACAGAAAGTCAAAAAATATCTCCGAAGAAGGCAATGACAAACCACATCTATGTTGTTACCAGAAAACTATACGGATATGTCCATGAGATCACTAGGGGTTGAGTTCAACTCAAAAGAAACTTTACTTTTAGTTTAACAAAGAAAAGTCCAAGCTATTCATCTTCTATTTTATCTCAAGTCTTCTCCAGCAAGAGAACCTGCATTCCACCAGGCAGATTGAAGTGGCTGATAGGAACATGGTCAACCAACAACTATTTACTTGGAATGAGTTTAAATCTTTATGGCTGAATTAACTGCATCCCCAAAAGCAGATGGCTTGGCAGGACCTTTATTCAACTGTTATTAACTCTGAAAAATCCTGGAGAAAAGATGAACTACCAGATGGCTGGTAGAGGGCAATGACCATATCTTCACAAGAGGAAAAAAAAAAAATCTTGAGGGAACTACAGTATACTCAGCCTAATATCAAAACCTGAGGAAATTCTAGAATTTGATTTGTAAACACCTGGAAAATAATGTGGTGATTGGCAGAAAATTAACATGGAATTGTCAAGCACAAGTATAGCCAGACTAAATTTATTTCATTTTTTTGATAGGGAACTTCCTTAGTTGATTGTGAGAATGCTGTAAAAGTAAATGCTTTGATTTCAGCAAAGCATTTGACAAAGTACGCCATCACATTCTGATTAGCAAACTAGTGTCATGCCAAATGGCATGGCAATTAAATGGATGCATAGCTGGCTTGAAAGTTATACTCAAAAAGTGCTCATCAAGGGTTTCTAATCAAGTAGGAGTGAGGTCCTGAGGGGGAATGACAATGTTTTGTCCTGGACCTTGTGTTTGTAAACATTTTTTTATTAATGACATAGATGAGGAAGTGGAGGGAATATTAATGAAATCTACAGATGACACAATGTTGAGTGGGTTAGTTAATACTCCAAAAGACAGAAATAAAATTCAAAACAATCTTGATAGGCTAGATAAATGATCTGAAAATCACAGAATGAAATTTAACAGAAAAAAAATCAGTAAGTAAATGCATAGATACAGGATGGGAGATATCTGGTTTTGTAATGGTACTTGTAAAAAAAATCATTGGAATAGAACACAAGCTGAACATGAAGCAAATGCAAATTTGGCTTGCATCAACCAGAGTATAGTTTCTAAATCATAGGAAGTAAAAGGAATGAGATCCCACCTCAAGTACTATGCAGTTCTAGGTATCACACTGGAGGTATCGAACTGGAGCAAGCTCAGATAATTAGTATAATCATTGAAAAAGCTGGATATGTTTAGCCTTGGGAAGAGACTATGGAGGATGAATATGATAGCACTCTTAAAATATCTGAAAGGATATTTTAAAGGAGAGCAACAAAGATGATATAGGATCTTGAGTACATGCCTTCTGAGGATAAGCTGAAGGGACTTGGAATGTTCAGTCTGGAGAAAAGAAGACTGAAAGAAGACAAGATAAACATGTTCAGGTATATATTGGGAAACTACAGTGAAGATGATCAAGAACTATTGTCCATGGCCACAGAAACTAGATTGCACCTATTTACATTTAGTTGCACCTATTTACATTTACAAAATGGGGTTGGCTGGCCCCTTAGCAGCCTGGTGTGGCCTCTATCAGCCTCTTGGATTTTTTAGCCTTTTTATCTTTCTCTTTGTAACATTGGTTTTATAATCTTTTAATTATGTATTGCCGATTTTAGTTTGTTGTAAGCCGCCCAGAGTCCCCCGTTGTGGGGAGATAGGCGGGGACAAGTCAAAATCATCATCATCATCATCATCATCATCATCATCATCATCATCATCATCATCATCTAGATTTTGTTTAAATATAAGGAAAATGTCCTTAGGATAAGCTCCGTATAACTCTGGTACGACTCTCATGGACACTTCAATTGGTCTGCTTACACTTTTCAGAGGATTGTATTAGGTGATCTTTGTGGTCCCCAATTCTCCAATTCTATGATTATACTGTATATCATACAGTAGAAGGTCTCCATTGTTCCAGAATGCAGAATATGAAATAATAGATTTAAACTACAGCAGTGCAGATCCTGACGGACTGTTAGCATAAAACGTCTTAGCATTAAGAACCATCTGAGGGTGAAATCTGTTAGACAGAGAGATGGTGAGTTCCTCTTCATTGAATGGGTTCAAAAGCGGTCCTAGATAGCTATGTGTCAGGGGTGCTTTAATCTGGATTCCTGCACTGAACAGGTGGTTGGACTCAGTGGCCTTTTCAGCTCTATGATCGCAATAAGCCTCTCTAGGGCAGGCAGTCCACAGATGGATGCGGCACCTAGAGATGCTTTTTCTCTTCTATACCTGCACCTCAAAGTATGGAGGAAGGCTTGCAGGTATGAGTGCAGCCAAGTTGGTTTTGCCTTTAAAAGCTGGATTTGCACTTTGAGCCATGAGACAGATTACAGCCAATCTGAAGGCATAATCTGTTCTGACATAACATGATCATAGTGGCCAGTCCCAGGGTAACTGCCCTGTTTTGCTGTAAGTGAAGTTTCCAGAAAGCCCCATATATAACACATTATAATAAATCAAATGGAAAGGTTATTTATAACAGAGCATGAATAACAGTCCCAAGGCTATTCCTATCAGGCTAGAATGTTAATTAGTATATCAGCCTGAGCAGAGAACAGACCTCTAATGATAGAAGCAACCCCAGATGCTGATCCTGATCTTTAAAGCATGAATCTTTTGCCTCATGAGATAAAAGGAAATAATTTTTAAATGATTTGAAACTCTGTGAGATAGTTGAATTGTTGAGGTTGCAAATAAAAATTCTGAAATTTCACAAGCTCTTCTGAGATTTTAGAAGTTTCATGTGAGAGAACTTCCTGCTCTGTGCCATGCTCTTACAATGTGTGCAAATGATTCCCAGATCAAACCAAGTTATTTGCTGATGAACTAGCAACAGACCCTTCAATCTGTCAGTCAAGAAACAGAGAATAGAGTAGATCAGGGACATCCTGGGCGGGGGGGAGAGGAGTGTGTCTAAAAGTAAATTTTCTGTTCCACCCCATCTTCCATTTCACCAGGAAGAACCCCAAAACCTCATCAAAGAAATCCCAGCCACTGTCTGATTTCTTGTGTCATTTCTATGACTCTTGCTTCCTGTGCCTTTACTGCCCTTAAGTACCCAAATACTCAGGCAGATGCAAGGAGCAGTGGATGCGGCAATTATTCTCCATGCTACTGTTGTTTATGGAAAATGAGTCTCCTGCTGCTAGGACATTTTCATGGTCTGGAGGATGTGCCCAGAGCCTGGGACATCTTTCCCCAAATTGAGTTGCTCCTAGCAAAACTGGGACATCAGGTCATCCTAACCAACAGAAAACCATCTATTTTACCCATTTTTCATTCTGACACTTTTCTGCTTAAAACTGTCCCAAACTCATTCTTCATTTTTCTGCCCATAGAAAGGGAAGAAAAGGTATTTTCTCTTAATAGTAGGAAAACAAGTGGACTTCCAGGGAAGAAACCAACTCTTCGATAATTCCTCTCCTTACAAGGAGAGAACTTGAGATTACCCACAAGTGCTCCTTCTCAAAAGAAGACTGCAAGATAGCGGCCTCTGGTGGGTTTAAAGCTCTGGGAGATGGTAGAATAGCCATCTTGCTCAAACGACGGTCAGTGCCTTTAAAAGGACACTGGGTTTGGATACTTCCTTTTCTAATCACTTTCAAAAATTGCCTATTGATCATAAAGTTATCAGAGACCTTCAGAATGACAAGTCTGAAAAGTCATTGGGTGAGTTTATCTTCAGCTCTGAACAAAAGAAAAATTAATTATAAGCTTAAGAACTTTAATTTAAAATAAACAGCAAAAAGCTAAGATTTTGACCTAAGAAAGTTATAAATGAATTAAGGGTCCAGATCAATTTGAAATATTGACTTTTACTATAAGATTTTGGAATTAATTATAAAAAATAAATACCTTCTCATGAGAAACAGACTTATTTTGGCTATCCTGGCTATTGTAAGTCATAACAAAGGTAAGTTACTTTATGATTTTAGAAACTGGACACTTGAAGGGACTAACGATTCTAAGCAGAAGAAAAAAAAACAATCCTATTCTTGATGTCACTTAATATGGAACTTACAAAATGACACAAACTGTTATAACATTGGAAACATTAAAGGAGATATTTGAAAAATGGAGCCAGAAATTAATAACTACAATGTCAACACCGTCAGTAATAATGTCTGCTTCTATGGGTAGACTATGTCAAAAAATGTTAATGAAGGAATGACAGATGTGGAACAAACTTTATCTGACAAGACAGAGAAAGTACCGAAAGTGGAACTACAAATGACAGGCCAGGAGAATGATTTGGAAAAGGACACTTTACTGGATATACAAAAGAAACTATCTGAAGCTTTAAAAATTAAAAGAAAAATACAAATGATAAACCAAGAGAATGACCTGGAAAATGTTTTCTTATTGGATCTACAAAAGAGGCTTGTTAAAGCCTTGAAGAAATCTGTGTGATGGGATAAATAAGATTTGAAGAAAAATAAAATCCTATGACAAATTTGATTGAATAAAGATTAAGACTGTTAGAAGAAAAAGGAAGGAATGTAAAGTTGGTTTATTTGATCAAGGTTAAAATAAGACTTTTTTTTTTTTTTTGCAAAGTTCTGGCAACCCTTTATGGATTTTTTGCTGACATCAGGATTGAAAAGTTGATCTTCTATGGATTTGCTTATAGATAAGGGCTGAGATATGGGATGAAGAGTGGGGGTGAAGAGTTACTAAATTTGTTTATGCTTGTGATGAAGGTTGGAAGTAACTTTTTTATATATTTCTTTTCTTTTTCTTTATTATGTTCTTTCTTTTCTTTTTCTTCTTTCTTCTTTTCTTTTTTTCCTGCACTTTTTCTTTTTCTATTCTCTCCTCTTTCTCTAAGTTTAGTTTGTATTAGTTTTTACTATTCTAATCAAAATTCTTAATACAAATTATATTCAAAAAAAAGTTGAGAGAAAGTCTGGATATTACTTACTGTCACAAACATAAGGCTTATCATGGTCATCCATAGAAGAAACATCGTTCCTTCGCCTACCACCACCAGAGCCTCGAGCCTAGAATGAAACCAAGATATTAATGTAAAAGCTATTTTTTTCTGGTTTTCTCCAGAACATTAAACTCAAAATAATTTTACAAATCATACAGTAAACATTCTATTTTGTCATCATTACTATTACATGTTCATGAGAACAGGTGTCCCTTGAGCAAATTAATGAATTAGCACTAGCTTTGAAAACATGAAGTTGTTTCAGATTTTGAATTCAAGAGCTGCTTGTAGATTCCACAGCACAAGAAAGATACTTGACCACCGACCCTGCCCAGAAAATGTGGCAAGTGTGCCTACATAGGTTGGTAAAACAATATCCTTGAGTACTGCTAGAATTCTCAAATGACCATTGGTACTAATGTGCTCGTTTTCTCCCTATCCAATGTTTTGGGACCAGATTTTATCAAGTTGCAGCTGCAGGAAATTGGGAAGTTCCCATTTCATTGTTCCACACTGTCCTGGACCATGTGGGAATTGCAACACAGCAACAGGTTCACTCTTTCATATCCTATATCCACTCTCAAAAGGACTATAAAGAGTTAGTGAAATGAGGCTTATTAAAATTAAATCAAAATATGTGCTGATAGAATTAAAGGAAGCAAAAAATAAAATACCTAGTCCCATGTATGCATGTTGATTTCTAAATGTGTCCTTTTTTCAAAATACTGGTTGATGAAGCGTGTACATTATACTACCACTGAATGATTCTACTATTACTGTTATGCATACTGTTGCACAATAATTTGCAACTGCACCTAACCTTCACTGTGGTGTATAAAATATCAAGTATACAAAATAAACATGAAAACATCCCTATTATCAGGGTAATCTGTGCATTAGGGTCTCAGGCCTTAGTACTCCATCCACTTCTTAAATCCAAGTCCTTAAATGTGGATTCACAAGTCCTTGGACTTCAAATCTCTTTATCAACATTCCCATAATTTTATACCTGGCCTCAGTGGGCTGGCAAAGAGACAACCACCCTTGAAGCACAAACTGAGTGCCACGTGGTTGCTGCCATTGCTTCAGTCTGTGGCATTCAGTCATCTACAGCTACCTTCAGCTCCTGCCATTATATAGCAAGAAATTGATGTATGAAGCTGAAAAGCTTCAAAAGAGCAGCCTTGGAGCACTCAAATGCAGCCAAATGGGGATGCTTGCCAGAAGGACAGATGAAGGCGCCCAGGATTAAAAATGAAATCATGCTGTGGAAAGAAAAGGACGTGCACAAATTTGGAATGACCAGCATACTCATTACTCTGTATTATTTCTGCCTTGGATACCTTCTTATTAGTTCTCTGAAACAATCAGTTAGGAACCTATATTCTAGATTTAAGGACTTTAGAAGATCCAGTTTGCTTCAGAAAATTGGTTGCAATAGGAACTTAGTGCAGAGAAGGAGGAAGTCCCATTTATTCCAGAAAAAATATGGTGTACATAAGTCAATCATATGTATTGGGAGTATTCCAGGGAGAGAGAATGTTGGAAACAAATGATAAAGCTTGGAAATGGATGCAAAAGAATTAGAATACTTTAAAGCAAGGATGGGCAAGTTGATAAGATTTACTTTATGCTTTATTTTTTTGTGGTTTTTTAGAGGTGCAAGGTCCATCAATTAGGGCTAGGTGCAAAATAGTGTCTCAAGAAATCAATGTCCTGCATTCCATGAGTCATATACTAGATCAGTTTGTTTATACAAAAACTAAATCTTCATTTTATTAAAAGATGCATTTAACAGAAAATTAAAATAGCCAGCATGATTACACAAAATCCTTGTCAAAAGCAACCAGTTAATAACCATATTTAACTTATGAGGAGTACAAAGGTCAAATACTAAGCAATTAGCATATGACCAGACATGGCAGAGATCCTTAGTTTTTCCTTGCAATTTTACTTCCTATTACTAAATTATTGAGAGTCAGAAAACCTTGCCAATCACTAGGGAATCACCAACATACAAAGTTCAATCTGCAAGGGTTAGCAAAGAAATAGTTTAAGTTTCAACCTCTTTATTCATTCTTCCTCTGAGGAGGTTCATTAAAGTTAAAACAAGGACACCTTTCAGTAGGACAGTATGACATTTCTGTTTTCCAGAACTGGGATTAAAATTAAAAGTAGAGATCTAGCACTATGCTCTGTTTTAATGGCATTGTTATCTTATTAAATTAGTAATCCCTTTAAGTTTTCAACATAAAGTTGGGTATTCACCTAAACACATAAAAAATCAGTAATATGTTCAGTTTTAATATAAGGATTCAAATTATGGCACGTTACAAAGAGATGATGGGAGAAAACAAGGAAATGAGAAAGCAGTTCATCTTTCACTGAGATATTACATGGTTCCTTCAGACAAAGTAGACTGGCCTAGCAGCTAATATGCTAGGACAGTGTTCAGTCTTAACATGATGGACAAATTTCACAGGCATGCTCTCAGCTGAGATCTGGAGTTGGAATAGTTTAGTGGTAGAACAAATACTTTGCTTACAGCTTGGCATGTAATGTTATGATTTTAATTGAAAGTTCCAGCGTGGTTTGGTCAGTCTAGTACAGATTCTGCAAGCTCCATTTCCCTCTCCCCGTGAACTTCCTCTGCCCACAGAAAAGACATGGGGTAGCTTTTACCATTTTGAGACCAGAAGCAGTAAATGCTACAATGTAAACCTTAAAATAGGCTAAACGTAGTTCTAACAAATTCTTTAAAACTCATCCCTAAAATCTGGAAAAATAAAACAAAGATCTTGTTTTCCCATTTGTATCATCATATCATCCCTTGTGGCTCTTAGGGTTCTCCCAGCTGTTAAGCCTCTAAAACAATGTTTCTCAGCCTTGGCAACTTTAAGACATGTGGACTTCAATTCCCAGAATTCTCTAGCCAGCATCTGGCTGGAGAATTCTGGGAGTTGAAGTCCACACATCTTAAAGTTGCCAAGGTTGAGAAACACTGTTCTGAAAGATTGTCCATTCCTGTTCCATAGCAATTATTCCCCTGCATAGGTTCACTGACTGAACAGAGCACCACCACTGTCAGCTGGAAGTTTGAGATAGGTTTCAATATATGTTCATGACCATTTCATACTTGCTGCTAAACTTGCAGGGGATAAGAATTGAGGCCATGTATATGACATATATGAACAGGAATGATATGCCTCCCCAAATTCCATGTGATTAAAGCAGTGATGGCATTCCTTCATGGAACAATAGTAACTGATTGATGACAGAATCCCAATTCTCTTATTCCCCTTAAGTACAAACTCAACATTAAGGTCAGGTGATTCATACAAGGGGCTAAAAATGAAATAATGGATTCGGAACTGAAAATGGGGTGTCCTTTTTGTTTGCTTAATGTTCCTTTGTGTAAACAACTCCCTGAATGTAATAAATTAATTGGTATATCAGTGAAGAAGACAATGCCCTCCCTCTCTCTCCTTTTCTTATTCTCCCAAATGCCAGAGTTGTGATTTCATTATTACAGGGTGGTACTTGAAGCCTTAAAAGTTACAGTTTGGAATTCTACCACCTGGATTCCCGGTTGCAAATAGCAAATCCATATCCTGACATTAGAATGGGCCCCTTCTCATTACTAAAAAGGGAGCAAAATGAATGTCTCTTGATGCCAATTTAGACATAATTGCTGGGTTAAACAGAAGTAAAATATTAGGACTGTGCGGGGCTTTGGCAGGGGCCTGGGCCTCCCCATAGTAGCCATGCAATCCTAGGAAAAAGACGGCCTCTCTCCTGAGTTACACATTAATGCTACCTTTGCATACCCACGTGTTCTCAAGTACCTCCTCTGAATAGAAATTGAAAGCACAGCACTGCATAGTTGGGAAGATTGTAATCAGGTAATCTCTCTGCCGGTTCTGTTTTCTATCAGAGTACTGTTATTGGCAACTCAAGACCCCTGCTCTCCTTTTTTTTTTTTTATCTATAGCCTGGACTAGCATCAAAGAGTCTTTCAAATTTTCAGTAGAAAAAATGTTTTCTAACAGACCCTAACATGGAGCAGATGTGGGCCAGATCTAAAACTTACTTTGTTTTGTTTACTAGTATCCCATCATTGACCAACTGGAGCCAAATTCAAAAATAGACTCTGGGAAACGAGTAGAGTTAGGGCCAAAATGGTAGAACAAACAACAGGTGCAATTATGTATGCCCTTGTATCCTAGGGTGATCCTTAAAGAACAAACTGACAACGTGCCATAGATGTGGAATCCTAAAAGAAAGGAAAATAGCTTGTTTCTATTTTTTAAGCAGTGCAGATTCCAAAACTCTTGCTTACTTAACACAGGCCATTCAGTGACCCAAAGCTGCCTTTCTCCCATTCCTGAAGGAGAGAAGCATCTTTTGTAAAGTAGTATAATGGCCATCCTACTTTAAATGCTGAATTGCTTCATCTGGAGAGGGGTGGAACTTATATGATTCACAAGGACATGTAGGGCAAAGATTGTGAGGCTTTTTCCCCCCATGCAGTCAGTCATATAGACCCAGTCCTCTGGTACTTTTCCTCCCCCTGCCCCGAGCTGAGCTTTCTTCTACTGTCAGTTCTCAGCTGGAAGAGAAGTGTTGCAAGAGAAAGATTGGAGGGAAAGTCACCTCAAATATACTTCCTTCTCTCTTTAGAATGCATTCCACTCCATCTTCCCTTAGAACAGAGCAAACCTGCATTTAAACAGAGAAAGAGGAGATTTTCTACAGCCCCTAATTCTCAGGACTGGATGCATCCTGCGTTCTGCTCTTGGCATCTTCTAGTGTGTACCTAGAAACAACATAGGTCTTGTTTCTCCCAACTAGGATATTTACTAGGAAGATACTGATGAAGGACTAGGTAGGTGCTGGTGAATATAATAGAGAGCTCTGCTGGGAAGCTGCTGCTGGGAACTTGGAGGGGCTGGTGTTCACTCAGTTCTGAGAGCTTCCAGTAGTTCACCCCAGCGAGCTGAGGGGGCTGAGACAGCCAAGCAGCAGGAAGAGCAGGAGGTGAGCTGCCTGCCTGCTGCGTGGGTTTCTTGCCAGGGGACCTGATTAGCGAGAGCCTGAAGCTGGAGCATCATGTGGAGAGCATTGATCAATAGCCAGCTCGCCCCTGCCCTGAAACTGCCAAGGGAAATACACACACACACACACCCTTTCAGTTCATCCACAGGGAGAAAACAAATAATACAAGTTATGTGACATAACTATATATGTGTGTGTGTTTTTATATAATTTCATTTCATGATGGCTTCATACTAAAAATCAGAGAGTGGCAAACAAAAATACCAGTGAGGCACCCACAAAATCTGCAGGTGTGAATTAACTACTACACATGATTAATGGATCACCGCACAGTTTTAGAACATATCACATACTGCTGGGTGTCATTAAACTTTGTGTCTCTATATGCATAAATATAAAGATGTGTAATATGTAAAGATGTGTAAAGATGAGAACTGGGATTACTCTGACCCCCTCCTTCTTCTTCCCATGAGGCTAAAGCAACTTACCCGTCCTCGGGGTCTGTTTTTTCGTTTTGGAATATCTTCTTCTATCTCTTCCTCTTCATTCACTTCATCTGCATTTTCATCATTTTCCAACACCCTCTGTAGTTGAAACAATAAACAATAATTAAAAACAAATCCCAACACAACGGAACATTTTTAGCAGAATGGCAAAGAAAATACATCACAGAAGGAGAGGCCTGGAAGAAGCCCCTTAGGTCATCAAGTCCAACCCCTGTTTTGCAGGCACCCAGATTAAAGCATCCCTAACAGATGAACCCACCTGATGAAGGACAGCTTGACCCCTTTGTAGGCAATTGGTTCGACTCCCAAATGGCTTTTACTGTTACAGAAAGCATTTTGATATTCAGCTGAAATCTGCCTTCCTGTAACTTAAATCCATTAAATTTAACTTAAACCCATCCATGTCCCATCCTCTCAAATGACAAAGAACAGATCTTGACCTCTTTCTGTGTATCATCCTTTCAAATTTTTGAAGACTGCTATCATATATCCACTCAGTCTTCTTTTGTCAACGATAAACACTCCCTGTCCCTTCAACCTCTCCAAATAAGACCTAATTTCTGGTGCCCTGATCAGATTTAATTGCTTTTCCCCAAACCTGATTCAGTTTGTCCGAATCCTTCTTAAAGTGGGGCCCATAAGGTGATACAATACTTGAGGCCAGGCTCAAACATTTTATTTCTGGCAAAAGGGATTTGAGAAAGTGATAACCTTACAACTCCATGGGCATATAAAGGACACTCTTTATGTTAACCCATTTGAATCAGACTTTCAGCTGGGATATGAGGTAGTC
Organism: Python bivittatus; assembly: GCF_059951505.1. NCBI lineage: Eukaryota > Metazoa > Chordata > Lepidosauria > Squamata > Pythonidae > Python > Python bivittatus. The sequence continues at coordinate 27,762,465 of NW_028277075.1, read as the reverse complement.
TGACTTACTTGCCTTGATAGATAACTCACACTAGAAACTGAATGTCGGAGGGGAAATGTAGTTCTGCTCATTCTTTTGGACTTTTAGGCAGTTTTTGATACTGTATACATTCTCTAGTCTCATCCATGTATGGTTTCTTCCAGTAGCCCACTTATCATCAGATTGTCCTGGTTTCCCAACATCTAGTGCAAACCTTGTTAATCTGGGTGATGTCTGAGCCGGCGGGACTCTCTTAGTTCATGTCACTCTCATATTCAAGGTAGGCAGGTGAAGCATTAGGGGATCCTTGCCCAAGGACCCCTACTGGTAAGGTAGGTAGTAGCTGGGATTTGAACCTCAGTCTCCCATATCAAAGGCCGATGCTCTAGCCACTATGCTATCCATATAGTTCCAGTCTTTTCTGTCAGGTCATGTCCAGAAGGCAGTGTTGGGAAACTGCTGTTCAATGCCTAGACCACTGATTTATTCAGTCCCACAGATGTGTCAACATCTATATGAAACTCCTGGGGATATCGTCCAGAGCATTGGAGTAGATACCATCAGTATGGTGAGAACACACAGCAATATTATTTCTTATCATCTAACTCCTCTAAAATATTTACTAGCCTGGAATGCCTAATTTCAAAAGGATGGGTAAGAGAGAACAAGTTTAACTTTTGGCAAAGTTGGAGGTATTGTTGGTGAATAGGTAAATTGCCTTGGAGATCACAGTTCAGATTGTTCTGGAGCAGAATATTCCCCTGCTAAAAAAAAATAGGTCCACAACCTAGGAATGCTACTGTATCCTTAGATGACACTGGATTCTCAGGAAGTTGAGTAATACAACCACAGCTAGAATACCAGCTGTAGCAGTTCTAATGGCTTAGGAACAACTCATCTTGACTATTGCATTTTACTTAGGGCTATCCTTAGAAACTGTCTTAAGTCCTTCACTCTGTCTGCCTTTAGAAAATCTGAAAAGACACATTTCTTTAGCCAAGCTTTTAACATTTAATGATGTTACTAGGCATTTGCATTTTCTTATTTTAATTCTTTAATTGTGTGTGTATGTGTGTAATTGTTGTTTTACATGGTAACCCACCTTAAATATTCCATTTGTACATGAAGGAGAATATACATCAAGTATACTTAATTAAGTATTCTTCATTCAGTAATTAAGAAATACTGATATTATTCTATTGCCAGTATGGTTTGACTAAATCGGGGATAAATAACTTTTTTCTTTTGCTGGTCATTAAGTAGAATGCAAAGATTTGCACTCTAAAAAGTATCTGGGGAATTTGTAAATTATTTGAAGTGCAATTAAAGCCAATTAATATAATTACTCGTTTTTCATTTAATCATTTTTCTTTGCTGGGTTTCCATACTAGGTGATATAGCAAGATGGATGAATGCATGCATGCATGCATGCATGCATGAATGAATGAATGAATAATAAAATTTGTTGGTAATTTTTGTAGTGCCACCTTGGGCTGTGTTCAGTGCTTCTGAGGACCTCATGCAGTCTTAGGACCTCAGGTTGTGTGCTTTTTTGCCCCAGATTGAAGAAGGCTGGTTTAGGAAGACTAATTTGGAAATAAAAAGGCATCAAAGCAACAGCTAATTAAGGCTGTAAAGAAGCTGTAAGCTGACAATGAAAGCCTCTATGTTCTAAACATATTTATTTCATCTCCCAGCTAGATGGAACCTATCTTATAAGTGCTTATTGCTATCACAAATATTTTTCCCCAAAATGACACCTTCAGTTCCCATCACTTTTTTATGCAAGGGTTTTACAAAATTCTAAACTATTTATTTATTCACCACTTCAGTCCATCTGGATTCCAGGCAGTCTTATTACACGCAACACATGCAAACTGGAAATAATGCTTAATTAGCATACTTACACATGAACATACTGCTCTACAGTTTATGATCTGAACATTCGAGGAGATTACCTGGATTTCTTGTAGAGTATCCTCCTCTTTAGTATCTATCTTCTTTTCAAGCCCTTCTCCACGCAACAAGGCTTCCAGTGTGGTCCCTTCTGATGTGAAGCCATCCTTCTTCAGAGGCAAGTCAACTTCTGACAAACCAAATAAAACAACATTGGCTACTATTATTTTCTTAAAATAAGCAATCAGCAGAATGGCCAGAATAGTCTTGTAGTTTTCAGTTTATTTAAAGAAAGAGCAAATGTCTTTAAACATGGAGTGATTATTATTTTGGCATGTTGACATATACAAAAATCAAATTTGAACTCCATGAACTAGCCTTGCAAAGCAAGGTAAAATATAACCTTCTCTTACCAACATGGAAGATTTTTTTTAAAATACTGTAATATAAATATTTGTCTAGCCGATAATTTGAAGACAGCTTTTATATGAAAACAGATCTTAGCAGGTGTGGCATCAGCTGACCTTGTCTGGTCTAAAAATTGAAGCAGGGTCATGCTGGTTAGTAGTTGGATGGGAGACTTCCAGAAATACTAAGAAAGATTGGCTATATTAGAAAGTTGAAATACATCCTCGAAAATTGCAGTGGCAAAGCACTTTTATATTGTTGACAAGAAAACTAAGTGGCCGTGGCCATGAAGTCACAAGAAATCAAACTCTTCACAAACAGACTTTACTTTTTATATGCTCAAGCAGTGAAAAATACAGCATCCCTTTCAACATTCAGCCTAGCTGGTCAGAAGATCCCATCAACTCATTCTGTGCAGAGCATCTCTTACCCAAGTAATACCTAAATCATCATCTGGCCAGCCTTATCCTTGAGGCTTTGAAGTCCTGCTGCACGCTGCATAAATACCACATTGGGGGACAATTTTAAACAGTGTAAAATGTCAATTCCTTGGGGTGAATGGCTCTCTTTTGCAAATCATTTATGTGCAGCTGCAAGAACTGAATAGGCCCATCCACTGCCTATCCAAACTTTGCAAAAAATATATACGTATGACTGCAATTGTACTGAATAGAGAAAAATTCCTGATCCCTGTGACAAGCTTCTGCACATTAGCATAGTCTAGGGAAAGCAGCAGTGGTGGTGGTGGTGGTGGTGGTGATGATGATGATGATGATGATGATAATGCATTCTTCTAGTCAGTTTAAAGTACCATAATTGGGATAAAATCCAACAGCCTGTAGCTGGATTACCATTTGTGCAAAAGGACTTTTTACCTCCCCATGCCTCCCCTTCATCCTCCCCAAATCTGCTCAGGAGAGTCACAAGCAGAGTCTGTTTTGCAAGCAGAGTCTGAAGATGTTTATGGTCAGTGGGAAGGAATTAACTGGTTAAGAAAGGCCTCTTTGGAGTCAGGCTTGACTTCTGGTGACTTTACAAATACAAAAATGGTTTGATGCTACTTTCTTCCAAGATACTTGTTGGTGTCCCAGTCCAGCCTCCAACCCTGGGAATTCATGCAGATGTCTATCCAATTACTGGCTAGGCCAGACCCTGCTTAGTTTCTAAGCCCAAACTCAATTGGCCAGGTGTTACAACCTAAAGCAGGTAATGGGATATAATCTGTTATGTCTGAGCACCGATTTGTACATGCACATTGGTAATGTATCATTAAGTGTTACCAGTTTCCCACTCAACTATTGATGTATTGAAACAAACAAACCTATTTCTATGTATTTTATAGCTATTAAGATGACCACTAATCTCACCCTGTTCTGAGAATAGATACCTGATCACATTTCAAGAAATAAAAGAGATGCTGTTTCACACACATTGTCCTTTCAACCCTGGATCCTTCCTGCCAAAATTCAGAGCACACCAGCAAGTGACTCTTCCTGTTTCCCCCCATCCCCCAGGCCAGACTGTTCAAGAGGGAAAAGAAAAGAATAAATCCCTCCCACAAACAGTATTGTTTTCAAAGAAGGAATATATCGTATTTCAGCATCCTAAAAAAATCTTATATTTTACTAAAAGTTAATAACCAATGTAGAATTAGGGGAGAGAACATTAAATTCTTTTTTATTGTGTAGGAGCTGCTTGTTTGATTGATGTCTTTTTCTGTATGCTTTACCCATGAAAAGTTTCCTCTTTTTGTTTTTGTTTTTTTGTTGATACAGTCTAAACTGGTGACAGACAACAGATCAACAACCAATCTCTGTTCCTATATGATTGGTCTGAACTTAAAATGGACACAAGATCAATACCAAATAGCTGGCAGTATCCAGGTCTTCAGAAGGTTAGGATCAGGTCCCAACCCCAGTCTAAGTCACCTTCAGAAGTGTGTCCCATAATCTCTCAAATGTATATGTCATGACAATAGACTAATATCCATTTGAAGCAATTATTTCACCTTTCTAATTTTCTATATAAGGCATAGACCTTTATACTTTACTGCATAACAAAGTGCATAATCAGTGGGAATCCAGTACAGCTCTCTTTTTGTCACATGAGAGACTGTGAAAAAGCAATTCAGCTTCCAAAGAAATGCTTTTTGTAGCGGTGAGGGGGTGCCTTCGAGTCAGTGTTGACTCCTGGTGATTGCCTGGACTAGTCCCTGCAGGTTTCTTGGCAAGATTTCAGAAGTGCCTTGCCATTGACTGCTTTGTAGGGGTGAGAGAGAGTGACAGACTCAAGGTCACCCAACTGGCTTTGTGCCTAAGGCGGGACTAGAACTCTCGATCTCCCAGTTCCTATCCTGATGCCTTAACCACTACACCAAACTAGCTCTTAAATAAATTCTTTACACAAGGTATATATAAATACTTTGTCACTTGGATTCCTTGGACCAATTTATTTTCATAAACTCTATACTGCAGCTGATTCTAGTAGATACATTTAAGATGGCAGACTTCTTACAACAATTTTTAAAAATTGAAATGCATGAAGTGCCTGGCACATCAGAGATCTACTGCTGGGTGAATGTAACCACACAGCTCATTAACAAAACAAGGCAGAATGTGCCTTAAAGGGCAACTGAGTGGCTCAATGAGCAATTACATCTCATGTCAGTTCCAAATTAGAATCTATCAACATCACAAGAGTATGAAATACCAGCTCCATTTCTGTTTCCCACTCTTACCATTTTTATTTATGGAAAGTATTTATGGCATTTATTCAAAACAACTGAAGTCAGAAAGACAATCATGAGGTATGCCAGGGGAAGGAGAAAAACAGATTAAGCTTACTCTTCTTCTGGGAAATATACAGAGAGAGAAAGAGGTTGTCTGTTAGCTGTCAAGTTTGCAAAAGATACCATCTTATGGGATGGTGCTCTCTGCCAGCAGCTGGAATGCCCCAAGGGAAATGGTGGTAGAAAACCCAGGCAAGCTGCATCCATCCATCATATTGCTCATTTCCACATCTCCAAGACATAAATATAGCATTAGAATGCAAAGTGGGGGATAGAGTTTTAGAGAGGGGGATGGAGGGGGCAGTGTATAGTATAAACATTCTTCCTTGAGTAGTTGGTGGTTTAGTCATATTAGATAAATGATGATGTCATATCAATATAATATTGTGGAGTCTCTTTGTTTTAACACTATGGAAACTCCATCCAGAGGGGAATTTTTATTGGCTTTTCAAAAGCCTCTAGAATTGAACAAACAGCCTTGACATTGTCTTGTAACCCTCATATAGCACATTGGTCTCCCAATGTTAACCAAGCTTGACTTCATCCAAACTCACCACTCTAGATCTCTGCACAGTTATTCTTGGGACATTCATGTCTTACCAGTTGCCTGCCCCTAATCATCAATATTGTCTTCTGCTTATCCTGTGTGAGCAACAAGATTTTTGCTTTAATCAAGGAGAGCTCTTCTCTGGTTCAGTAGAGACATCCTAATCAAATTTCTAAAGATATATTATGCTCACTTTTTAATATTCCAGAAAACAGGGGGCATAGGTTTGTTTTTTTCAAAAAAGCCAACTAGTGTCATAAGATGAAAGAAAGCAAGTTGGAGTCTGGGACTTGACAATTCCATACTACTCTAGCATTAGAAATTACAGCAAAAAAAGCAGATGGTCTTTAATCTTCTAACTAGTTCTATGTTTGATCTAAAGAAGCTCTATTCCTCAAGTTATTTTCCTGCCTCACCTTCATTTTTCCACTTTTTAAAGACTCTGCTTCTCTTTAAAGGGTATCTTTCTGAAGGTTAGTAAAAAATAAAATTTGGAAGTTTTATCACACTCTTAGATAAAACTGGTAAATCTTTTATAAAATGAATGAGGCTCAAGATTAGTTAAAACCAACCTAAATTTGCTCTTATTATCATTATGGATCTGGTTACTATAAAATGATTGTTCAGATAAGTTCATGCAATATTGGATATTGTTGAGATTGAAGATTTAGGAATGGGAGGAACTCTGCAAGGAAGGATTTTTGTCCATCAGAAATTCTACCCACTGCATATTATGGATGAGAGGCAAACTTATTTGAGTTTCAGGTATAATGATGAGAGATCACTTTGTGTAATTGTATTCATTATGTATTTCATAAATTCTACTTCCTGAGAGAAAGAGCAAGTAATGTATAAAACTCCAGTGTTCGTATGTACCACAAACACACAAGGGAGAATCAGAAAAAGTAAATGGCAACCTCTAACCAATATTAGATTTAAGTAACTTTAGTTTTTAGGCCTCAATTTAAAAAATGTTGTGTATGAAAGAGACCAGCTGTGTATTTCCAAAGATCTATAGCATTCTAATATACTTCTAAGGCAGCCCAAATCAGCCAGAGTTCCCTACTGAAGGTGTGTTCACTAACCAAAGATTACCTCAACATGACATGTGAAAATGCCTTTAGATATAAGGAAACATTTCAGAAGAAGATGTTATACCATTTATATGTGAGAATAGCCACTATAATCAGAGTTTCCAGTCCTTTTATCAGGTCCCAAACCACCATTAAAAATCACTGTCAAATCTTTTAATCACAGATTCCTGTATCTGAATCCCTCCCCTCCTGTCAAGTGCTCTGAGGCTTAAAAAATAAAATAAATAAAATGACAAGGTCATCACTTCACTACAATTACTAAATGGGAGTATAAAAGCTCTCACTTTTGTTTAAAGGTGTATAAATTATAATACATACTCATAATTAGATAAGATACCAAGAGGAATACTTAGGAATCCAATCCACAGTGTCAGAAAACGACAGACACGGGTTCGGTTGTCCAGTAGACAGAAGTTTTTATTGGGCACGTTTGCAAAGGTGGGTCCCTCCCGCAGCAATGGAGGAACCCCGAAGCAAGGTCTGACAGGTTTTTATACCCCCTATCTGTCCTCCCCCTCCTACGAGGGCTTGGCTCACAATCTCACCTTTTTTTACTGCCCTGGAGCGCCGCTAATTAACCGCAAAACCGCAGACATTCCACTTTCCGAATCCAATCAGCGCAATACACATTCCAATCCCCACTTGACCCGACAGCCGCCCCCTGCCGTTTCTCTTCACTCTGGTGCGATCGTGCCTCTTGCCTGCAGTCTTTCCTCCCTCCTGCCGTCCCTCTCCACTCTGGTGCGAGTGTGCCTTCTGCCCATCCTCCCTCCTGCCGCCAAGGCTGCCCCATGGTGCACAGCGCTCTCCCCTAGCAAACATGGTTCGTTTGAGGCCCTCACTTCTCCCTGCCTTCTCACAATCCCCCTTTTTCTTTTCACGCCTCTGTTGGGCCTCAAACCTGGCTAACAGGATTGCTCCCTTGTCCCGGACCCGGGGCTTCACACACTGGGACAGGTAATTCCCACAAGCAGGGAGGCATTGCATTAAGCAACATACTAGGACCAGTAAGGCAATGAAGCCAATAGTTAGTACAGAAAGTTGTTTTAACCAAGCAAAGTTAGGTAACCAACTAGTGAGCCACGACCAATTCCATCCCTCTGGATATGCGAGAGGCTAAGGTCTTCAACTTGGCTAGTTTTGCTTCAATATAATTCTCATTGTTGGTTAGGTTAAAGCAACAAAGACCTTGAAAAGATTCACAGCCTTGTCCTGCCCTTAATAGGAGATAGTCTATAGCTATCCGATTTTGAATGACCACCCTCCTGATCTCAGTGACTTCTTCAGTGAGGGCTGCAATGAGAGAGGATGTAAGGTTGACACTTTTAGCCAGGAGGCAGGCCACCTTCCTTAGGTCCAGATAAGTTCTTCCGCTTAGTGCAGGAACCCCTACTAAGGAGAGGGCCAGAGCCATGGCTTCTGTTTCGGACAAGAGTGTCACATCACTCTCACAATCAGATGGCAGCTCCCTTTTTCTTTTTTCTTTTGATGGGTGCGCTTGCATTGGAGGCAGGGCATATAGAGAGGTCAGGCGCCCTATGGCACAAGGGCCCCTGAACTATAGGCTGGAACATAGGTGTAAGCTTCATGTCCACATAACAAAAAGAAACCTTTAGGTAGGTATAGAGGGGTTGAGGCGTAAGGGATATTATAGACCCCTCCACAAGTGAAAGCAGGACCTTTTGAGGGCAATGGGGGATACGGTTCTGGGTATTGTTGAAATATACACATTGAGTTGCATTGGTTATCCCCAAGAGATTTAGAGCCATTTGCCTTTGATTAGTCCAGGGTCTTGGTATGGGAGAAGACCCAAAATGATAGAACATACCCCCCACGGGGATCATCCCCAGTGATCAAAGCTGTCTGTGCCAATTCTACGCCTTTATGTTGGTCATCTCCTCCCCTGCCTTAGTTCAGTTCCTTTTAAGTTTTACTTTGAGTCCGTCTCCCGGTTGGGCAGTCCATGGTCGGGGGTCGGGAGCTCGCTTAACCCGATGGTAGTGGGTCCAACCCCCCTGTCAGGTCCGAACCGCTGATTCAGTTGTCAGGAGAACTTGGTATGGTCCCTCCCAAGATGGTTTCAGCTTCTCATCCTTCCACGTCTTTATCAGGACCCAATCCTCTGGCTTGTGGGGGTGTTGGTCTTTCAGCAAGGGGGCCATTGAGCGAGGAGTCCCTGTTTTCTTAGAGACAAGAGAGATTGTGACAGTACCAAGAGATACTTTCTTAGGAAGGCATCCTTTAGCTCGGGGATAGGCTCTCCCATTGGAGCCAGGAAAGGTTTTCCCATCATCAACTCGAAAGGGGAGACCCCCACATCCTTGCGAGGGGCTGTCCGCATTCGAAGCAGGGCAACCGGAAGTGTCTTTGTCCAAGATAGCCCTGTTTCCAATCCCAGTTTGGTGAGATGTTGCTTCAACACCCCGTTGGCCCTTTCCACTTTCCCACTGGAGTCAGGATGCCAAGGGGTGTGGAGTTCCCATCGAACCCCCAGGCTCCAGTACCACGGCTTTACAGTGTCTACCAAAGCCTGCACCCCCAGTGAGACCCTTCGTGCAGTTTCTCCACCATCCCCCTCATGTCAGCACGGCTCACTACTGGGTCCCCTCAATTGTAACCCAATGACCTGCTTCCTCCCTGCAACCTTCCCTTTCCAGCAGCTGTGAGTAAACCCCGTTCCAGCCAAATTTTCCTGAAAGTGTGCACTACTCCCCAGGCGTATCGCGAGTCTGTGTAGACGGTGAGGGACACTCCCTTTCCCAACTCTAGTGCCCGTTTCAAAGCGTGCACTTCACACAGCTGAGCCGACCAGTCCGCTGGTAGTGCCCCCTTCTCTATTGTCTCTCCCTCCGCCGTCACTATCGCATATCCTGACTTCCTTTGTCCCTGCTCTACTCGGCTAGACCCATCCACAAACCAGACCTCACCCTCCTCCAGCGGGACCTCCTGCAGGTCCTCCCGGGTCTTTGTTTGCAGCTGCAACAGGGTGGAGCACTCGTGCTCTGCCGGCTCCCATTCTTTCCGCTCCCCCGCAAGAAACTCCGCTGGGTTCAAATTCCTGTCTGTTCCTACCACCACATCAGGACTTATCCGGAGAACTGTCTCATATTTCAACATCCTCCCTTCTGTCATCCAAGCAGCCGCCTGCTGACTAAGCACACTTAAGATCTGATGGGGTGAATGGACAATCACGGGGCTCCCAAAAGTGAGTTTTTTCCCTTCTGTCACTAGCACAGCAGCGGCAGCCACTGCCTGCACACAAGTCGGCCATCCCCTCACCACTGGTTCTAGGGCTTTGCTCAGGAAGGCCACTGGTTGATATTTCCCAGCCCGTCTCTGAGTCAGCACTCCAATGGCGGTTCCCCCATGGGCTGTGACGTATAGGTGAAAGGGGGGGCCAAGTTCGGTAGAGCCAGAGCCGGGGCCGTCACCAGGCTCCTTCGTAATTCTCCCCACTTCTCTGTGTCCCCGTCTGTCCATTCTACCCTGTCAGATGATCCTTTCAACTTCTCATACAGAAACTGAGCCTTGCTCATGTACTCATCTATCCATAGCCGGCAATATCCTACTAGACCCAGAAACCGCCGCACCTCCGTTTTAGTATGAGGGGGCTTCAACTGCATTATCCCCTGTATCCGAGAAGGATCAATCAACTTCTCGCCCTTCCGGAGTACATGTCCTAAATACTTGACCTCCCTTTTCACAAATTGGACCTTCCCTTTTGACACCTTCAATCCTTCCTCAGCCAACCAGTTCAATAAAGCCACTGAGTCTTCTCTCACCTTTACTTCCTTCTCTCCAGACACCAACAAATCATCCACATACTGCAGCACCCGAGAACCCCCAGGGGCCCGGAACCCCTGGAGTTTCTCTTCCAATGCCTGTCCAAACAAGAGGGGCTCTCGGTGTACCCCTGGGGCAGCACCGTCCATCTCAGTTGTTGCTTCAGCCCGCGCCTCCCATCCCGGGACAGCGGGTATTGGGCTTGCCGCAAACCCGTCACCCCTGGTTTCAAGGGGATGCTAATTGGGGCTATGCGAAACCGACCCGCCCCCCCTCCCCTGCCCATACCTCAGGGTTCACTACCTCCACGTCCGCCTCCCGCAACAAACACATCCTTTCTGCCTGTTCCACATTCCACAACTCCACTCCTAGACTACCCATTAGATCCCTTTCCAGCAGGTTCACTCTCGCCTGTGGGATCAGTAACACATCTGCAGTTACCTCCTTCCCATTCCACTCCAGTCTCACTCCCTCCAGTACGTCTGCCTTGACCGGAGAGCCTCCCACCCCCATCACCGATACCGACGCGCCCCGGGATTTCGCAATCCCTGGGATCGGTTGGCACAGCGATGTTCGAGAGGCTCCGGTGTCCACGAGGAACTGCTGTTCCTCGCCGGTGGGACCCACCGTGATGTTTACCAAGGGTTCCCCGTGGGTCCCGGTTGGGGAACCATGACCCCCTAGTCGTACAGGGGGAAACTCCTCTCATGTTCTCCCGATGTTCAGCATTATTGGGATCCCAATTTGGGTCTGCCAGAGGGAATTTAGTATTCGCGGCCGGGGCATTTGGGACATTTGCATTCCTTCGCTCCCAAGCCCCGAGCGCAGCTCGCCGAATCTGGCCTCTCTCTTCTGGCGTATAGAGGTGGGCTAAAATGTAATTCAGTTCCCCCAGGAGTATTCCACCGGGCCGAGAAAAAGTTCCAATTGTTCGGCGGCGGTATGGGCGTTCTCTTGCATACGAGGGAGGGTCTTTTTTAATTCCCTCAACTCACTGGGTTTGATGGGAACCGTTACGTAACTGGTGACGGTCACCCCCTGTGCGTTCGTTCCGTTCGGGACTTCCCGGACGGGGAAGGCACTGGCCGACCTTAGAATAAAGGGCAAGTTCTGAATGTCTTGGTTCAGCTGGTCCAGCTCTTTCCGCAGCCCGGGATAGGGTGGGGGCGCCGGAGGGGGAGCGGTAGGAAGAGGAGGAGGAGGAGGAGGTGGCGGCCCCCATTGAGGTCCAGTCAGCCAGAGGTCCTCCTCATCCTCCTGTTCTTTTTGGACAAAAATTTTGGCTAACTTGGGTCGAGGCTCCTCCCAATGAACATGGAACCAGACGTCCACATAGGGTTCCTGTGTTAACATTTTATGCTCCACGATGTAGTTTTTTTAGTTGGGTCACCCAGTAATTACTGGGGATTCCAAGAGTATCCCAATGGTAGGGGAATTCGGGGTCCACTAGTGGATATTTTGGCCATTCTTTAGTGCACAAAGTTATCATGGTCGGTTTTTCCAGACCCCTGGTGAATGGACACAACCAGGGTGTCTCCCATTGTTGCAACAATTGTCCTAATGGAGAATCCGTGGGGATTCCCCCTACTGCGTTTTTCCCACTGGCCCCTGGCCTTACACTCTTACTCTGCGCCTTACCCATCCTTCCTGACTACGTTTCCCACCTTACAGAAGGTCCCGGACTCTTCTGTCCCCTTGCGGCGTCCAACGCCTCGTAACCACGCTAATCTCCCCGAGATTATGGGTAGGCTGTACTCACCAGACCTCCCGGAGGTCCCCTCGTCGGCCGACTTCCTCTTTACTTCTGTCTGACTGGCGATTGGAGTCCCGTCCTGGACCCGACTCCGGGGAAAACGGGAGACACCTCAACGGGGTGTTACGGCCGATTACTCACCGGTTCCCACAGTCCGGTCCACGTCGAGGACTCCTGCCTGGCTCGCCAATTTTGTCAGAAAACGACAGACACGGGTTCAGTTGTCCAGTAGACAGAAGTTTTTATTGGGCACGTTTGCAAAGGTGGGTCCCTCCCGCAGCAATGGAGGAACCCCGAAGCAAGGTCTGACAGGTTTTTATACCCCCTATCTGTCCTCCCCCTCCTACGAGGGCTTGGCTCGCAATCTCACCTTTTTTTACTGCCCCGGAGCGCCGCTAATTAACCGCAAAACCGCAGACATTCCACTTTCCGAATCCAATCAGCGCAATACACATTCCAATCCCCACTTGACCCGACAGCCGCCCCCTGCCGTTTCTCTTCACTCTGGTGCGAACGTGCCTCTTGCCTGCAGTCTTTCCTCCCTCCTGCCGTCCCTCTCCACTCTGGTGCGAGTGTGCCTTCTGCCCATCCTCCCTCCTGCCGTCCCCCCAAGGCTGCCCCATGGTGCACAGCGCTCTCCCCTAGCAAACATGGTTCGTTTGAGGCCCTCACTTCTCCCTGCCTTCTCACAACAGTATCCAAGGACAAGCTAAAGAGTTACTTTAGATAAGCCTGTAAAAAGACGGGACTCCCTTCCTGCATTGCACATTTCAGCATGACATGGGATCAGGATCAGGATCAGGGCAGTCAACAGGCCTAATATCTGAGTGAGGCCCTGCTCACAGTCACTCACGCCTTAGTTACCTCCTGAATGGATTACTGCAACACACTCTACATGGGGTTGCCCTTGAAGAGTAGTTGGAAGCTTCAGCTGGTGCAAAATACATGGCACAGGCAGTTATGGGTGCCGGTCATTCAGCACATGTGACACCTCTGCTCTGCAAGCTGCACTGGCTATTAGTATGCTTCTGGGTGTAATTCAAGGTGGTGGTGGTTACCTTTAAAGCCCTTCATGGCTTGGGGCCAGGTTACTTACAGGGCCATCTGTTCCCAGTGGTGTCTATGGTCCATCCCCTTAGATCCAGCAGGAGAGGCATACTCCTGGTCCCATCTGAGAGAGAGTGTCATCTGTCAGGACCCAGGAGGAGAGCCTTTTCGGCCATGGCACCTGCCCTCTGGAACATCATCCCCACAGAAATTAGACGTTGCTGGCCTTTCATAAGGCACTAAAAATTTGGGTTTGCCATCAAGCCTGGGGCCCTGATAGCATGGGTAAGCCCGTGTCATGGCTAGTTTGAGTGATTATGAGTCTTCTCGGTTGCTATTTAATATTATTTTGATTGTTTTTAATTCTGGTTGTTTTCATTCTGTTTTAATTGTGAGCCACCCAGAGTCATGCATATGAGATGGGTTATCTATAAATTTAGTAAATAAATAAATGAATGAATGGTTTTCAGTTCCCTGTATCAAGCAACTAGATCTGCTAGTTTCCATCTTAATTTCCCACAATGCCTGCAGAGATATCATGCTGGACTCTTCAGGGAATTGCAGGAACTGTTATGTATATTTTTCTCCCTCACATTTGTATGCTGCCATGCCACATAATAATATACAACAAGAAACCATCCACAGTAGGAAACATTAAAACATTCACGAGAAACGAGAAACACTAAAACATGCACAGTAAACCATATGGCAAGAAAACTACCCTCATTTCTGCCACCACAGTTAAATTAATAACATCCCTGAACAAAACAATCCTATAACAATTATACAATAGCTGATCATTTAACCTGACCTAATAGCAAGGTGACAGTCAACCACCACAGGCCCCTTAGAACAGCTTGGTTTTTATTGCTTCCCAAATACAGCTGTCATAGCAGCAGCTCTTAGCCATCATGAAGTCTGTCGTTAGAGAAGGACAGTCTCAAACCTGTAGCCAGACCCATAGAAAGACATTAAGGAAATTCCTGCATAAATACTGTGTTCTTCTAAGAGTGTCAACAGCAGACACTAGTGAAGAAATCTTCACTCGCTCTGACTCTGAAGGAGGACAGCCAGGTTAGTTTATGGCAGCAAAAAATCTGGAGTCTGGTGCCACCTTTACCAACTATCAAATTTTATTAAAAGGCATAAGCTTTCATGAGCTGCAGCATAAGGGTTAAAAAAAGCACTGGCTCTATTTTTTGAATAGCAATAGCAAATAAATATATTTAATTAGTTATTAAAGGATCTGTATCTACAAGAAACTACTATTTATGTGGTCGCTAAGAGTCGACACTGACTTGATAACTCATAATCAATCAATCTCCAAGAAAACTACAAATAAGTTATACATTTGTTCAAAATGGGTCCTGTCAGACATTCCTTTCAACAAGAATACAAGGATAGTTGTTTTCCAAGACCCTAAGTAAACAACCCCCTACCTTCACACATGATGTATAATTCCTCTATTTGCAAAACCTTATACTCTATATACAAATGCATTAACAAGCCACTTTCTGTGAGATGGGTGGCTATATAAACATGATACATAAAAAAACAAGTGGAAATGTTTGTCTATCTCCCATCCAGATAATGCCTGAAAACAATTTTCATAACCATTGAATATATTTTTCCATAAATCCTTGTCTCAATTCAAAGGAATTCAAGGAATTAAATTACAGAGATAACTCTCATACTTTTTAAAGTATTACATATTAAATCTTTTTGGGTGAATAATTCTAAAATGTTCATTAGTATTCTTTGAATATAACTATATAATTGTTTTTGAGCAGTTGAATTCAACTCTTTCATGCTTTTATCTGAAAGCTGAAAGAGTCAAAAACAATAAAACAAGCACAGAGTACTGTTGATATACTTCTTAAAAGAGGAAAATCAATACATATCTCTATCTATATTTGTATGTCTGCATACGCTGTATCATTGTTAAATAGTAGTTTTTTTAATGGAAAGAAAAAAAGAACTCATTCATCTTAGCAACGTTTTGATATTTTGTTTTTCCTTGACTGAACACAGAAGTATGAAATGATAATCTACAGTAAATGTCCTACCTATGGAAGCAGTTTTTTTTTAAAAAATCACATAGAACAGCATGTTAAAATATGAAATCTTAAAGAATCATTTGGAAAAATTATCCAACATTCAAAGGCCTGCTTTTAAACATTTCGTCACTGGTAGAAATTTATTGGTAAAAAAATCATTTTGTTAAACTATTAAAATAAAAATAGTTTATAAAAATAAACTATTTTTTAGCCATCTAATATTAACTTAGAGAACTAAGAAATCCATTTTTAAGGAACAATAGTACAATGCTATCCATTTGTACTTAGATATAAATTATAATATATTCATCAAGGCTCACTTCCAGTGAAGTGTATGTAAGCGTGCTGCTCTAAACCTATGCATGGCAATTAACCTATTAAATTCATTGATCCAATATGGCAAACAGGCCTAGACAGTTGTTCTTGTACCATAGCCACCAGGATCCAAATCCTCTCTTAGCTACAAAATGTACTTGGTGACCTTGGATGAATCATTAATTCTGATATGAAAGGAAGCAAATGAAAAGAGACTGATACATACCTCCCTGACCTTGAAAAAAAGATAGGGGAGGAAAATGTCAAAAAATAATAAACAATAAATGATGTTTCTCTAATTACTAAATTTTAGAAGCAGGCAACGTGCAATGGTTTTTATTTCAGTACTTATAACCTTCTGAGTGACTCATGCTGGAGGCAGAGGACAGGGATAGGATGGAACAGATGGGTCTGATTTTGTAAAGCAGCCAGGCAGTCCTTACACGGAATGAGCCCTGAGTGTTAACTGTGCAAATTTGAAGGCAAAAACATGGATACATTCATCTATCCAAGTGATAGCATGAGCATTGGGAAGTGGACCTAAATCCCTACATTCAATCAATTACTATCACTGTACTCCTTTCCTGACCAAAAACTCTAAAACTTATGAGAGGAGAAGTCCCTCCACACAGAAAAGCAAATTATAATGAAGAGGGCAAAGTGCTTGGTGACTTTGAATTTCCCTTCGTTTGATTAACAATGAGCCAAGAAGCCGTGGCTTTGGCTAAAAGATGGATGGCTGTACAGAGGCTCTGGATTGCAAAGATGAATGACTAGTCATCTGTCCTTGATGCGCAAAGACATGTCTTTTCTGAACAGCCAGACCAAATACAGGCATGTCATGTCCCTGTTTCAAAGTCAGATAAACAGAAGGCAGATGGAGCTGCCTAGGGTGCATAACCCTTTAGATCTGTTTAATTCTTTAGTTCAGAAGGCAGGAACACACAGGCAACCTTGAGCTCCCAGACAAGGTCAGTGTGTCCATTCATTAACATCTGTTCATGAGATTTGTTAAACAACTTTTCCTCCTCTGGACATTCATCAGTCTGCATAACACGAGCAAGGCCTAGGTATGTTGCTGGGTAAAGAAAGGACTACAGAAGCTGAAAAAGTAATAAGCTCATCAATCTGTGGATCTGATTGGTTGCTGAGCATCCTTCAAGCTGCTTTTAGAGAGAAAGAAAAATGGCAGTGATTGTGGAAGATGGAACAGCAGCAATGGCACAGTGGGCTGGAAGACATCTTATCTCCATTAATGTGTTTCTGCATGTGGCAAAGCAGTAGGAGACCCATTAAAATTCAGGAATGAAGAGCTGGCAAGAAAAGGTGAAAACACTTTGGTTCCAGCCATCATAATGAGAGTTTCGATCCCTTTCAGGCATCATTTCTAAGAGAAAACTGATTGATTTTTGTCTATTGAGTTATGAAAAGTAGGAATCACCAGAATACTGTATATCATTAGAGATACACAAGCCCATCTACTCCAAAAGAAATGTCACTTAAAAAAAAAAAATCTTAAACTTCCACAAAATGTCCTACAAGATTTGCACACGCAGCAATGTAGGAGACCTCCAAATTGTCCTTACAATTAAATCCAGTGGTGAGCTTCTTTAAAATATATGACACATTATTTTTATTAGCTCTGTGTTCTGCAACTGTAAGAGTACAGGCATTTCACTACTTACAACAGTTTGGGATATATACTTTATACATAGAGGCTAAACATAAAATGCAGATTCATGGGATTAATGCTCCATCGTATTTTTGATTCCTATTGCTGTAGGCTCCATAGAACAGTAGAAGTAATGCAGAGAATGACTCAGTCCTCTGCCTCCTTTAGATTTGGTTCCAGCATCAAATACTTAAAATTTCTGCCTATATTAACCCCTCCCCTTGTAAAACTAATGGCAGCTGTCAACTAAGGTTTAATTCACCCTTACAGCCTGCACTTGTACTAATCTCTGAGTGTAGACCTAATTAATTGCTCTGCTTCCACACTGTCAAACTATCAAGTTTGGGTTGTGTTTCTTGCTAAAATAGTATGCTAAATGAGGCTCTCAAACCCTAGCCTGTTTTGCTATTTTTATTACTTTGAATGTTTTGAGCTGGATTTTCTGAATAACATAAAGTTTGCTAAATTCTTAGTTCACTGAATGCATTTTGCAAATTCACACCCTTTAACAGCCCTTAGGCTGGTTGGTTATTTATTTATATACCAGTTTACTCCAAATGAATGCTAAGGCAGAAGTTATTGTACAAGCTAAATATAATAATTAGAAAGTAACATAACAATAACAATGACATTTTAACGATCTTTCAACCTGGCATTGATAGCATCCATCAATGATGTCTTCAAAGGCCTTCCCCAAAAGCCAAGATTTTATATGCCTTCAGAAGGGCATGAAAATAGAAGCCACCCTTGCCTCAGGTGGCAACTATTTCAAGACAGGGGAACTTCCAAAATAATACCGACCTTCCTGCTCACTGTCTCACCTTTCTTGATAGATGGGGACCCTCACTAGACATTTTCAATTCACCTGGATTAGATGGGCAGAATCTATTTGCAAAAAAATAACCTCATAGATACCTAGACCTCAGAGGAGGCCTTCATAGAGAATAATAATCAGTACCTTAAACTGTACTTGGAAACACCCTGGTAGTTAATGTAGCTCCCAGAGCCGTGGAATTACAGTATGTACTGTGAAATAATGTAGATAAATAATGTAGATAAATAATATAATGTAAATTAGTAATGTAAAGTGATTTAGAGCTGACCTTGGGGATAGGGAAGGAATGAACAAGCTCTTCAAGGGGGACTTGCAGAAAAGATTACACTGTCCCAAGAAAGAGAAAACTGTGAGAAACAAACTCAAAATAATCCCGCCTTGATTTTTTTATTTTTTAGCATAAGATGGGAGAGAGAGAAACTTGGTCAGGCTTGCAGGATTCTATTATTCTACCTTACTACAAGAAAGAGCATTCCTAGAATCTTTGTTGTGCCTGTTTCTTTACCTGGCCTACTTCAAAGGGCTGGCATCCATCTTCAAAACCTGTCATCATTCTCCCATCTTATCCTAAATAAAATCAAGGAGAAGTTATTTTGAGGTTCCTTCTTGCACTTCCCACTTCCTTGGGACCATGTAATCGTGTTTTTCAAACTTGGCAACCTTAAGATGTGTGGACTTCAACTCCCAGAATTCCCCAGCCAGCAGTTGTAATCTTTTCTGCAAGGCCCCCTTAATAGCTTGCTCATTCTTTCCCTATCTCCAAGGTTGCTCCAAATTCCTTCATAAGAAAGCACATCACGTGGTGCTGGTTTCCACAGATCTTCAAGGGCGTCCCCATGTAAAGCAAATTACAGCAATCCAGATGAAAGACGTTTAGTGGAAGGACAACAAAGGGACAAGTCACCTTTCCCTCATGTCACTCTTCAAGTTGTCTAGGCAAGTGTGACCACATTACATTCCTCACAGAGGAAGGAAGGGGCCCATCTCTGAGGACCTCCACCATCCAGTTAATGTCCCTAACAAGAGAACAATTACCAGGCTAAATTGCCCAGGTGATTGGATCTATTCCAGCAATCTCATATCTCAACTGCAGATTCAAAGGACTGGGTGAAGATCATTTAGGCAAGTAGTTTTCCTTCCCCCAAAGGCATCCTGGTATGGCTTACAACTGCAGGCATAGAGTCTCAGGTCATGCCCCTTGCCATTAACATGATCATTATTTGCTGACAGGTTTCTAATCCATAACAGCTATCAGTGCTCTTGCAGTGCTTGCATCCTGCAAAATGAAGGGCATTGGGTTACAGTGATAGGTGTACTTGTCCTTGGAGGAACACTTTGAATGCAGCATTACTTTCTATCCACAGTAAGGGTGAACTTCGTTTCAGCTTCAGGAATCTTTTACCACTTAGGCAGGTTTGGGGAATGGCATTTAAATCTTGGCTTATGGCACCAAACTTTAAGAACCTAGGTTCTGAATTTTGCTTGCTTTTTTGTTTTTTAGGTGGGTTGTTTGTTTTTTAATTACAGCAGATGTTGGATTGAAACTACCATAATACAACAGGAATTGCACAGGATATTGTTATATTGCTTTTTGGGGTAATGTGAAGGGCTGACAGCAAGGAACATTGTTCTCAAGTCATATAATCCTGAATATTCAGATGCCATAAATTGAAGCCAAAGGTCCACAACTTTGGAGCCAGGGCA
This sequence comes from Python bivittatus, assembly GCF_059951505.1. NCBI lineage: Eukaryota > Metazoa > Chordata > Lepidosauria > Squamata > Pythonidae > Python > Python bivittatus. The sequence continues at coordinate 27,742,587 of NW_028277075.1, read as the reverse complement.
GAGGACCACACCTGCCTTTTGGAAGGTACACAGGGATAATGCAAATGCTGAATTTAATTTAATTTGTGTTTAAAACTATTAATACTTATTTTATTAATTATTATTAATAACTAACACAAAGGCTTTTAGAAGCTGTACATCCAGGTGGCTGCATCTGACAGACCTTGTCTGGGGTCAAGAGCAAAACATAGTTGGCCCATGGATGGGTGTCCTCCACAGAATATCAGGACTATAAATTAGACTGGAAAGTCAGAACACATCCTGCAAGAAGGCCATGGGTACCATATTGCTGCCAAGAAGACTTCATGGACATGTTTATGAAGTTATCAGCACTCAAGTTTGATTTCCAGACTTTTTTGTTTTTTACTCTTAATGCCTGGTTTTAGCAATGGACAAAGCAGGGGTGGGACTATTAGTGGGCCTATAATGATTTTACCTTTTTTCCAGGACGAGATAAATCTAGCTGAAGACTATCACATATGGGCTACAAAATCCACTAGAGAGAAACAGATACAGAAATATCTAAATCTTGGCTGTCACATAATGGTTGTCTGGATTTTGGTATGCAGTAGGGCTTGTCTCACCTAAACTGTCTTACTTCCTTCCATTTGGAACACAGCTTAATAAAGAACTATTTCGTAATATTAACACTGTGTCAGATATAAGACAGGATATTTGTTCTAACAAATCATACCATGTACATGTATCTTGTTTTAATGAACATTGCATCACCTTGTCCTCCTTTATCTGTTCCTACAATATTGGCACAAACACATCTAATACTTGGATTAAACAGATATTTGTCAGGCCTACTATTTTAGCATAAAATACTTATATTTTATTAGGATATAAAGTGCTAAATGCAAGGAGATATTGAAATGAATTAGAAACCAGTAGAAAATTATTTACTATCCATCAAGAGTAAAATGATTATTAGGCTATAAAAATTTACCCAGGAGAAGAATAAAGATGAGAGATTGAAAATACTCACTACAACAAATGAGGACAATGGAAAATCATCTACACTCTTTCTGCTTTCTCTATATCCATAAAAACTGGCTCAGAACATTTCAAACAAGAGTTTAATATCATTTATTACTTATTTCTTTATAGCATGCACTGGAGAAAGCGAGGGGAGGGGACACTATTTAAATAATAGGGTATTTCAGCCCCCTGAATGGTTTTATCTGCTAAAACCTCCAGTGAAATTGAATAGAAAGAATATGACACTTTAATGATGCATTATTCCAGATTTCTGTAACATATAAAGTATATGAAACTTTATTCCGTTTCCTACCACACTGATCACTGCTTCAGCTCTATAAATTTAGCACTTCAAATAGATATTAAATGGAACATGTGCTTCACAGACACACATAGAGAAAAGCTGCTAGTTAGAAGTAGGGGTGATTTTACTCTTCTTCTAAAGAATCATCATCCTTGTCATTGTCATCATCATCTGCCACCAATCTGTTTCAACTTCATGATATAGCCTAGCCTGATCAATTAGGGAATTCCAAGTTTTTTCACCAAAAATCACTTCCTTCAGTTCAACTCTAGGAAAAAATTAAAATAGTTTGGGTTTTCCTGTGCAAAGGTCAGAAATGCAGAACTTAATACATTTTGTTGGGAAACAAAAACTGAAGAAAGGGAGTAAGCTATGCAAACATCTTGCACATGAGAAATATTTTAATGATAAATGCCCTTTTAAGACAATAGAGCCAAATCTCTAAGTAGAAGTAGAAAAGAAAAAAAAATTGGACGAAGAGGAAAAGAAGAAAAATAGAAAGGCAATAATCACACAAATGTAATTCCAAATAAAATCAATAAAGCCAATCTAATAACGCTAGCAGCAATTTTTAACTGTACTAGTAATTTCATTTGTTATGCATTTATAACTAACTGCAATTCCAACATAGAATAAAAAAATTGATATAATAATACATTTCAATCAATCATAACATCATAATATAAAATAAGGAGTTTCTAAACTATAAGTTCCATGACATATAATATTATTCACCTCTAAACATTTCAAAGTGACAGGTATGTATTTATGTATTTATTTTAAAGCAGCTTCATAGAGGCCAGTGAAAAAGAAATATCTGAGTGCTTTTTAAAACTTCAAGCAATCTGATTCCAAGTGTAATCCTGGTGGAAGTCTAATTCCTGGTGGAGAAACTGGAGCCAGGTGAGAAAAGACTCATAACTGATGTGGCTCTTCTAGTATACAGGGGAACTAAATGATGCTTGGCCAATAATCAGGTCAAGAGCACAGTTCCATGATCATCAGCAGGTCCTTCTAATAACTGCAGATGGGTGTCCATATTCAGGTCTTGATGTGTCAATACCCTCAATTTGTACTGGTATCTTTCTGTCAGGTTCAGCCCAAAGAACTCCCTGAGACAGCGAAGATATAGTTCTGTTGCATTTATTAGCTTCCACCTCAGGACAGAATCTTTCCAGACTGGATCTAACTTCCCAAGCCAGCAACCCACAACACCGTGAATTCCTTAGGGTGGTACCGGTCTCATCTTCTTAAACTTCCCACGCTCCTGTTGAGGGCTAAGGGAATGCTTATCTCCTCGAGCACGGCCTTCATCCAACCATTCCTTCACACTTTCTGGTATTCCCAACCATTTTAATAACTGGTGATGACAAGAGGTAGGAGCAAAAGAAGGAATAGCATTCTGGACATCAATCAAAGGGTGGAGTGACATCTCAGGAAACCCACACAAAAAGTATGACAAACCAGGGCATGAACAAAAAGCCTGGCTATCTCAGTAGTGAGAAACCAATACATTTGGTGAACACTTATTATTAAATGGAAATACTGTAACAGGTTTTAACATTTTTTTCAGTGAAAGGATTTAGATTCCTATGTTTCACACAACTGGGAAACACAAAGTGGTAAAACTTTTTACTGGATAGAATGGGTGCAAAAATGTACAATTACATTAGATCAATTATTGTTTAATTATTACCTTAAATCTTTTCAGCAATTGCAAACAGAATTTTCTTTACCATTAATGCAACAATGGAGACATATCCAGGTAAAACATATTTTGACACCTCAGTATGGACCTAATGCTAAAGCAAATTATGATATTAATACTGAAGAATTCAATTTCAGAATCCAAGCCTACTTTTTTGTTCTGTCAAAAGTTAAAGGAACAGTTTAAAATATCTATAACAAAAAAAATTTCTCCTTTTTCATTGGTGATTATTCTTTTTTATTTTCTGTATGTGTGTTTGAAAATGGATTAATAAAAACAATTCAAATTTGTTTCTTTCTTTGTTTCAATGTAGGTGCTGCCTAACTCCAAATTTACCCTAGGCAGCTCACAACATACGAATTAGATAACAGATATACCATCAAATAGAATAAAAACATTAAACGTAAGATGGCAGATCTGGCCAACAGCATAAATCATGTCCTCAACAAGGGATGCCAGCCAGCCTAGTTGGCTGGTTGGCTTGGGAGAAGAGCCAGGTCTTTAAGGCTTTCCAAAACACCATGAGGGTGGGAGCACCCTGTTTTTCAGAGAAGAGGCGCCATGACAGAGGAAGCCTGCTTCTGGGGTCCTAACAGACACCACTGAGAAGGAACGTGTAGCACGCCAGCCCTGTCAGATGAACCGGAAGGGGAGACACCACAGGAGATAGAAGGGCATTCTGTACATATACATATTCATGTTTCCAAGACTCAGGAAAACAACTAGTGAAAAGACAGTATTTTATTCATCTGGTAATGAAAGGTAAGAAAGAAGGGAGGAGCAATAAATAAATGGAAAGAGGAAAAAGGATCAGAATGATTAGTAGGAGAAGGAGCCTCAGTGATCAAATAAGCAGATATCAGTAAAGAATTACAAATGAATATATTACCTACTTGAATGGGATTTGGGATTAAGAAATACACAGAATTCACTGCAGGATGGATTGTTTAAAAGAGAGAGTATCCTGGCTCTCTGATTACGTTTTATTAGCTAGGTGGCCCTTTCCTTCAATTTCTTTTGTCTTTGAGGGAAATACTTCTACAGCTTTACAGAAAGCAGAGAAAAGGAAAAGCCATCCTCTATGGGGAGACTGCTCTTTTTGCCCACAAAATCCTTATCCATTCTGATGTTAGAGGTCCAGCTACCAGTCAGAAAACTATCGAGTAGCTGAACTTACCTTCTTAATAACTTCAGAGTTGAAGACAAAGTAACTGGGCAGTTCTAGCTGGTTACAATAGGTGTATGAAACAAGATTAAGGGCTTACCCACATGGCCAGGTGACCCTCACCAGTACACACCAGCAATCATTTCTGGAGGGAAAGGAAGACAATGTCACCCTGCACTTACTTTCTGCCCATCATGAATGCAACCTCCAGTACATTTTCCTACTCTATTTCCAAAGTACTGGTTTTCTGCTTCTGTCAGTCTAAACACTGTGATCTGTTTACCTGCTGTGTTTTACTTTTTTCTAGGCCAACCCCTGTACTTTGATTGGCTACTTCACAGAGGGAGGATCACCCTTTCACCACATTTGCCCCACCTTCCCTGAATAATATCTTTTAAAAATATATATTATTTTTCTTTCCCTGAGCTGCCAACTTTTCTGCTGGGCTTTTTAAAAATACATAATAAATCCATCGATGCACTGTTTCGTCATCAGACTGGAAAAATGGTGCACCAGTAGAATTATTAGAATTATTATTTTTTAAAGACCTTAACATTAGATAGCTCAAGGAAAGAAAAATAGTAAATACAACAAAAATAGTTCTGCTAAGTTTTGAACTAGGGATGTTCTACACATAAGTGTTATAACCATTATTCTAGGGAAAAAACCTGTAATAACAGTCACAGTAGCAGATGTTATTTGGGACAAACCAGGAAAATGAAATTTTATTTTAAAGCTGGTTGTACCTGTGTGTGTGTGTGTGTGTGTGTGTGTGTGTGTGTGTGTGCTTTAACTCTGTATATATAAGTTTAACTTTGTGTAAATATATCTGCCATTCCAGAAAGAAATTGATTGGCAATTGCTTTCTGGAATGGAAAGTACGAAGACCCAGCAGCTGGGGAATTCTCCAATAGGAGGATGTGGTAGCCCGCTGTCTGGACTGAGTACTTTGCAAATTGCTGCCATCTCATCTCATCTCAGTCCATCTCATCTCATCTCAGTCCAAACAAGATTTTCTTAGACCAGTTTAGAGTCAAACTGGCATAAACACATGACAGGAGCAGCTTAATGGCACAGGGCAGATTAACCCTATAACTTTTGTATCCATGGTTTGTCGCTGATCAACTTACCTGTACCCTAGAGAGTGGGGGGAGGGGTGCTAACATGGTTAGTATTATGTTATTCCTTAGAGGGTTCTTGACACAGACTCCAGAGTAAGTTGCCATTTAAAACTTTACATAACAATTTTAGACATTCAGACACCCCGACAGCTAGCCATAGAGATCAGCAGTGAAAGAGACCAGTGAATCACAGTTGACTATGCTTTTCCTTGGTGTCTGATATAGAGCCCCTGGATAAATATACTACTGCCTAATGTATTTTTTGGCTCTTCCTCTGAATAGGTAAGCTGACAGACCTATCTGGGCATTCAGTAATAAAAGGCATTTACCTTTTGGGCAGGGCTTCAATTGTGATGGTGTTTCTGCCATCTTGCTGTTTTGACCCCTCCCCAGAAGAAGCCTCACCCATTTGTTGATATCACTCAAGTGACACCAGTGTCAGTCCTTCAAGGTAAGCCAGGTCAGGAAAGAGACACTGCAAGAACGAGGGGAACTCTACTTTATTGTTAAATGGCACAATAACTGACTTTTGAAAAACTGCCAGTTTCTCCCTGGTATACAGAATCAAAGTGGGGCTATTTTCCTGCTCTCCTTTTCTAGAACTATGTTGTCAATTGCTCTTTTATTATCTCTTAATGGCTCTGCTAATGGTTCTTGCATTCCTTCATCAACTTTATCACTGCATTCCTCTACAACCAGCTTCCAAGAAAGTCTATGCATATTGCATGGAGGTCTGCCAGAAGAAAACCTTCACACGTAAAATGATTTGCCCATTAGCTTCCATATGAGCAAGATTTCTGCTGCTTTTGGTTTCATGCTACTGTATAGCTCTTAACTGGCTGATTACTTTTCTATCTTTTGCTTTATTTGATTTTCTCCCTCTGATTAGTTTTGTTCTTCAGTATTAGTCTGCTTTGTTGAGTCTGGTTTAAAAATATAGCTCCCTTTAATAAATAAACTCCATGTTTTTGGCATTGCTTGCATAAGTTTGCCATGACATCACATAAGGCAATGGTTCAGTCACTGATCAGCCTGACAGCTGGCAAATTCACCACCTCAGGTGGCATGCCCTGCAGGATGCCAGGACTCTTAAGCCCCTTATCATGTGAGAGACTTTTGCTAAGCCCCTCCTGGATATATACCTGGGATCCTATCTCCAGACCAGGCTAATGTCTTGAGGATGCCATCTGGGATCTCTAATAGGGATCCACCTATTTGGAAATGGGGTGCCACAGTCCCTCCTTGGTTTACCTTCTGACTTGGGTCTCCTAATCAAACACCAGCTGTGACAAGCCGAAGAACAAAAGTGTTGCCAGGAGAAATCCATAAATTCAACCATAGATGCCCAGTTGGATGGTGAATAAAATTCCTTTTCTGCCCTATCAACCAGCAGCTAGCATCCATCCTTAGCAACCGAGGCTGATAGCTTGAAATTAAAATGGCAACTGGGGAAATCATGACAGAATAGCTATGGAACTTTCTGATACATCTCTGGAAATGATTAGATTATGAACTTTCCCTTCCCATCTGTCTCCCTCAGGAACAAGCTGGTTCTGACTGGTCATACCAGTAGGTTGAGCCCACCCATCTCATCATGGCTTGCTTATGTGGTGATACAAATTGGGATCTGGGGTAAGGAAAAGCCCCATTGCCTTTAAAAAAAGAAAGCAATGCATGGATATCATGACAGGCTGCAAAAGAACCAGGAGCTATCCCTTCTTCCAGACTATACTAATAGGCTATGTTGGTGGGGATGATGGAACTTGTCGTCAAATGCCTCTGGAGGACACTAACTATCCTATTTTATTCTCTATACTGCCTAGGACATCTTCAGCCTTAATGTTGAATGCCAATTTTGGAATGATTTTAAAGGCTACAATCTAATAATGGATTTGGCCAAGGTTAAAGTAGGCAGGCCAGATTCAGAACAGGCAGAATCACATCGCTGTAAATCATTGGCCTATAGACATTTGCTTGAAGATCAGCAGAAAAACTCCCTAAAAGTCCCAGCCCCATGCATATTTATTTAGAAAGCCCAAAAACAAGAATGCAGCCTGAGAGTAATCAGTAGTATATCCCCATGTACTACCTTTCTGGCACAAAAAGCCGCACTGGATTCATACAAACACACTAGTAGATGAAAATTCAGAAGTTGCAGATTTTTTAACAGCTGCTAATGAGGGAGCAGAATAGGCATATTCCTTTTCCATGTAGATTTATTCAGCTAGGTAGTCAGACCCTAATCAAAACTTTCAAAACTGGAATTGCTTTTTGTTTTCACAGTGGCTAAAAGGTTAAATTTACAATATTATGTTCATTCCATGAATCGCTTGATTTAAACAGGTAGCATTTGAAATGGAAACAGAATCAAACCCTTTGTACAAGTAGTCCTGTAATATTACTCCCTCTGCTGGTCCTGAAATAGTAGTTTTTCTATATTGATTCAAAGAAATGAAGTCTTTATGAATTACATATTGACAAAAGAGAGATCTAAGTTGTGTTGCTATTTGTTAAAAGAAAAATCAAATTATAGCTTTCTTGAAAACTCTTTAAAAAAACAGTGAATTCTGTAAAGCAAGAGTTTTTTAAAGAATAGAAATTTCAAATGGTAGAAGACTGAGAAAGTCAATATTAGACAGTTGTAGGGCTTTTTTTAACTTGTCAGTTGCCATTAGTTTTACTTTCATATCCCATTGATTCCAGAACAACTAGATTCCTAGGCAGAAAACAGAAGTAATGAGAAACTACAATAGCAACTACATCATTTTTTGTTTAATATAAGCAAAGCTATAGACAATTTTAGATTTTTTTTTTAGATTTTTTTTATCCCAAAAGTTGCTAGAGAATTATGAACAGTCATTTGTATTCAACTCCAGGATAGCTATAAAATCTGTGTAAGAGCTGAATTCTATATTTTAAACAATGGGGGCTCAATATACACTATTTTGATTTTTCTTTGTCTCAGCAATTCTAGAGAGAGCTCCTCACCATTATACCTGAATCAGTTTAAGCTCCTCATTCCTTACTTTTTTCTCTGTGAGATTTGCTATCCATTTTATTATTTATTTATCTTATTCCATTTGAACGCCACCCGACTCCCAATGATTCTGGATGGTTCACAAAAACAAATTGCCAAAGGCCTTAGCAGAAAGCCAGGTTTTCAAGGTCCTCTGAAACACTAGTAGGGTAGGAGCCCCCGGATCTTGGGGAAAACCCCATTCCAGAGAGGCCACAATAAGTGGCATTGTCTAATTGGAACAACCCAGAGCACTCCAACGCTGCTGAATTGAAGTGGCTGGGCAGTTACTAGGGGAGATAGTTGCATTCAAAAAAGAAAACCAAGAAACAGAAACATCCAAATATCAAAAGCAATCATGGAACATCCATTACCTCTATAAGATTTTCTAGGACACAATGGCGTCATTTGGTCTGAACTCGAAAAGGGCACTTATGCTAACCCTGCATATACCTTCATCTCTATCTAAGATTTCCGCTACACACAGACTAAAATGGATTGCCTGCTATGTATCTGCTGCTATGAACCAAGGCCAGATGCTCAATTTCTACCCCATTCTTCCAGATGAGAATCTTACATCAGTAAATTTCTTTTGGCTTGCTTTTTAGAAGGTAGGTAAAAGTGTAAAAGCCCAGAGAAATCTCTTCATTGGATTCATTAGAAAATGTACCTGAAGATTTGGTAGACCTTCATAGGCTTACAAATAATATCTAGTAGAAATAAAGGAGTATAACAGAAGCAAGAAGTCTCCCATATGCTAGTATTTGCCCTAAATCTTTACAAGGCCAATTGAAATCCCATAGGACCTTTTACACCCATTCACCCACTAATGTACACATACCTACCAATGCCTGATAAAATGGGCAAGGTTATTAGCATGGAGTAGTTGTGTTTTACAAGCTGTCTCAATGATAACAAAAACCTTAGCAGCCCTTTCTGCTTTCGAAGACTCCTCCTAAGTCAACAAGCCATCAAAAAGACCTTTTGCTCCCAAAAACAGACGTGATAACAGAAGCTGAGCTAAACATTGGAATGCAAACAGAGAACTGTGTGGAGGCAGACAACAGAAGTGATCTTTACATGCATTAATGCTAACCTAACTGGCAAATGAAAGAATTAAGAAGAGTCCGTTGTCTATCCTGTCCCCATCATATGGTGTTGTGGTTCCAAATGCTAGCTGTGGTTTGAAAGTAGTTGAGAGCAATAACATGGTATAGAAGTGTTTCAGTTAAGCAGTTAGAAACCACACAAAAATATGTTGGTGCTTCAAATTAGACTCCCTCTCTGCTGAAGGCCACCTGCTATCTTTCAAGGATAAGCCAAGTCACAGGCAGTTCAAATTCCAACAATGACACATGAAGGCCTCAGAACCATGGAGAGAAATAGATAAGCAGCTCCTCATTTTCTCTTATACGTTACTTGTACATGAGTACATGATCATTAGCTCTCCCTAGTTCTGATTCTCCTTCAGCAATTCAGGTTTATGCCATCAGAGCTCCACAGTATAAAACAGAAGTCGATGAATGATAGTCAACAACTAATATTTGAAAATAAAGAAAATAAATGTGAATTATTAGACTTGCAAATTAATTAAAAACAAGGAGTCAATCAAAAGTACATCATCATAGCTTCCCATCTTTAAAGAACTGTGCTAGTTCTATGATACTAGGATTCTTCATGTTTTTGATCCAAGCTGTACATGTAATAGAAACATAATTTTCTGTTAATTTTCATACACATCTTCATGTATCTTAGTGAAGGACCTCATAAACTCTATAATACAAAGCCTCCTTGTGGAAATAGGTTTCCTCTAGCTGTTGGAACTGCTTAAAATTGACCGCTGAACAATGTGGGAAGTCACTTCACACAACCCATTTCCCACATACTCATTTGCAAATGCAGTACCCAATCATGCTACTATGGTAATAGATAAATGGAACTTCAGGGCACTTCCACATGGGATCTTTCTATCCCTCCAAAATCAGTTCCAGAGATGTGTATTCTCACACCATTTTAGCAGCTGAGCTGATCAATTTCTATCACAGCCAAATGAAATAGCAAAAACAAGTTATCTTTCTGCAAGCAACAGTAAAGCTCTGCAGAACTTGTGGGCGGTCTCTTGCCTCATCGTACATCTTGTCTCCTGGCTTCATCTGACATAGCATTCTAGTTCTGGGCCCTTCAAAGGGAAAGATGGTTTGACAGCTTCACAGGTTCCATTTCATAGCAATTCTTCAGATTAGCAAATGCAAACCACTCTGCTGATCCCACTTTAAACAGCAGCCAGAATTGATCTCAACTGTTTTGACTCTTCACGGATCTTTGTAAGTGTTTCTGCCCGCACAGTAGCCCAAGTGGCAGGTGCTGAAACTGACAAGAGTGCTGTCTCCTTTTCCCTTCTCCTTGGCAGGAGACCAGCCCACTGCAAAACATCAGACTGCTGTTTGGCGTCTTTTCAAGCAACCGTCTCATGCGGGAGGACTTTTCCTTTTGTGTGGAGTGGGGATGAAGGGATTTTTGTTGCTGCAGTTGCTCTCTTCCCCAGTTCCCACAGGCAACCTTCAGCATCCTGCTCATCGTATCTCTTGGCTTAGAATGTACCTCCCCATTTCCTCCACTTCAGCCACTCTAGCAACATGCATCCATGGTTTAAGCTACTGGGGAAAGCGCTGGATTGCAAAATTGCAAAAGGCTAGCAAAAGGCTTTTGAATGTAACAGAGGAAAGGAAGCCTGGAAGCTTCACAGTTACCTCTTGGGAAAAAATAATGAATGAATGATTTTCTTGCATTCTGCTCCTGATCAGCAGGAGCGAGAGCACTAATTGGTTTGTGCTGTTCCCCTCCTGTTCTCTGCGTTCTGAGGTTTGTGGCAGTGAAAGCAACTGCATGCCTAACTTGAAAATGATTTGGAGGATTGTGGAGTGAAAAGAGCACCAAGCAGCAGTGCCCTTAGAGGGAGTTATTGAGCCTACCACAGTAATGTCTTGTGTAATACCCAAGAGATTTACTTCCATTCCAAACTTCAGGCCTTTAAAATGCAGAAGAACCCTAAGCACTAACATATCTACTGTAGTTTCCACATCCACTCCTGAATTTGGAATGGACTTTTTAATTTCTGTTGCATATTGTCAGTGCAACAAAAAACAGAAGAAGCTAGAAGAGAAACACAAACACACTGAGGCTTGCATTGCAGAGTCTTCTTGGCCCATCAGTAGCAAACACTTAAGGCCTTTCTTTTCTTGCACTTTTTTCATGGCACAGGGAGGGTCCTGGCAACAGTTTTTTTCTGCCTTGTCCCTGTGATGTTCCCTTCAATTCATCCTCAGTCCATGAGCGAGAGAGTCTTAAATCATCCTTAACTGAACCAATGTTAAATTAGTATTTTCCTCTTTATTCCACCTGATCCAAGGGTATTGTCACCTTCTAACCCTGGAGGAAAGTCAGGTGACTGAAGGGACTTAAAAGAGAGGCAATAGAAGCAGAATAGAGATCAGTAAGGGGACGGCCCATTTCATGCTAGTATAGTTTTCTGCCAATTCAAGGATGAGTAGATAGAACTTGCAAGCATGAGGAAGGAAAGGAAAGGAAAGGAAATGGTTGGGAAGAACACTTACCTGGTTTAATTTCCAGCAACTTCAGCCTGGAGTCTTCAGGGGGATGCAAACGTCTCTTCTTACGCCAGCACCGAGCAGGGTATGTATACAGCTGCCCGGGAGCTAGTCCTGAGGGTCAAAAGGAAACAAAAATAAGATAGTCACAAGGCTTTGGGATACAGACAGACAGACAGACAGACATTTCTTTTAAAAAGAGAAATAGATACAGATTATAGATATAGATATAGATATAGATATAGATATAGATATAGATATAGATATAGATATAGATATAGATATAGATATAGATATAGATATAGATATAGATATAGATATAGATAGATATGTATATACACAGGCAGGGCTGGCATTGTATACAAGCAGAGCAAACCCCACTACTCCCTTCTAGCACTGAAGATGTTACCTAGCCGGGTGATGAAACGTTTGCAAGAAAACAACCAAGCTCAGAGAACCCCAAGGACTCTATGCACATGAGGTATAGAGTCTTCAGGTATATATTAATAGCATATTATTCAATTAACATTTAAGTCAGTTTATTTAACAAAGTGGGGGAAGAGCATTGAGCATATAAACTAGTGTATGTGCCCTTATTTCCCCCAGTGGTAGAATGCTTCTTCAAATATAGAAAGAGAAATTTCTGCAGACCATGTATAGCTGATGGAGAATGGATGTCATTCTAGGCTTCAATATCTGTTTTTCTGGTGTTTCATAAAAGTGTGTCGTATCTATTTCCATTGTCCTCCTTTCAAAATGACTCACAGAGAATTCAAAAATCCATCAGCATCTATAACAATCAATGCATCTTCCAGAGCAAATTATGTGAAAAAAAACTCTGTTCCAAAGGAAAACCTCAATACTTGATCACATTTTATGAGTCAACCTTGCATGGTCAACGCTACAACTATTAGATGAACCCACCTTTTCCTTCCTTAAAAATGTGTAAGTCTCCAGTTTTAAATCTATAGAAGTGAGCCCTTGATGATTCTTCACTGAGGTTCATTTATCAGACATTCCAGTTCCTTATTCCAGGCCTCCCTATATTCTCGAATATCTAATTCAGTATATTCTAACAATTGTTGGTAAAAAAAACCTGTTGTACACCTAATAAAAATTAACTCACACAGTTTTGACCTAATCTTATTTATATTACACTCATTTATGAGGTCTGGATGTTTTCTGTCCTAATAAGATGCCGAGTGCTCCTTTGAAATCACAGCCTAATATGACTTTGTTTAGAACAATTCTGCATCTGCTGGGATCATGGCTGCATATACTGTATGTATAGGATGCAGTCATGCACAAAGCATGGAGGCATAATTATTACATTAGGTCAGTGATGGACTTGCAGTATGAACTGCTATACTCAGTTGCCTAATGCTGTGCATTAATAACTCAATCCATCTCTCTCACTTGATGAATATCAACCTGCAGCACGTGTGAACTGGTACCAAAGATTGCTTGTGCTGGGTTCCATTATGAGGGGATAAGGTCAGTGGCTCAGACATGGGACTTTGAAGCTTAATGCAAAAAAGAGCTCAGGTTTTGTGCTCTTCTGAAAATAAGCATCTTGCTTGATTTTCTTTCAGCATCCTTCTGGGGAATCACAGTATAATAACATAAGATGCATGTTAAGGAAGAGACATAAATAGGTGACACAGAAAAACACAATCTGGAATTTTTTATCTTTCTGCCTGATAACCCCTGCACAAGTGACAAAGAGTCTAGCAGGGCATTGCCAGTGAATTGGTTAACTGTAGCACAGACTTTAAGATGCAAGAGACTATTTTCTTCTGTATACACAGACTGAAAAAGTTGTCTGCAAATAAATATTTGGGAGGCAACACTAGGCTAACAAGTAAAATTTAAAGATTGGGAAGGGAAAATTGGAAGAAGTAGTCCTCTTTGCAGGGATTTCTATTTACTAGAACATCAAACATCAACATCAGCTATAATTGATATCACATGGGGACAATCATTTTGCATAGCACTTCTTTAATGCAAGAAATAAATAGTAGTAAAATTGATAATGAACTCTAATTACACACCTTTCTTTCTAATTCTCTAATTCTCACTCTAATTCTCTTAAATACCCAAAACATGAGGCCAGAGACAGGGAGTCTTAAATGTACTTCAGTGGTATGTTTCTATTTTTATTTTCCAATTTATGAAGTCCTTTAATTCCCTTACTTAGAAGCTGACCTATTTGGCTTGTAGAAGTACCATATCATCCTTGCTAGCAGGTGCAATGCATCTGTTACCGTGCTGGAAATTACATACAATAGCATCTACTAAAAATGGCACTGAAAATAGTATTACTTTAGCCAATTAAAGCATTTTAAAGTGCAAAGGCCGCTGCCTTCTTTCCCTGAAAAGAAACCACTGTATATCTCACAAGGGAGATAGCTTCACAGATGGGGGAACCATAACCAAAATGATCTCTCTCTGGGCACTGCTCATATCACCTCTCATAGCAAGGGACTCAGGAGAGAACCTTAGTAGATTAAACTCTACGCTGTGTGGGAAGGTGGATCTGGAAGCAAGTATTCCTTTGAGTACCTGGGCCACAAATCTTGTAGGAACCCATAAATTAACACAGAGCATTGAGTTTTCGCTGATCTCAGAGATGTCCTGAAGCCAATGAAGCACTTTCAGCTTCAGTATAAGTTTTTCCCAGTAATTGATCCTACCCATGTCTAACCATAACACTAAGCCAAGAATAGTCCCATATGCAATATATCCTTTATAATGGATAAAGGTTGCTAGATTATTCCTGTCCTGGAAAAGTCTCAGCTGATGCATCAGCCCTCACTAGAGAATGTACATCTTGAGCTTCAAGTGACCCCGCTGGACCTAGGAAAACTTCTAAACTGTGAACTGTATTGGTTTTTAGAAAGGAGGCAGCTCTATCCAGAGCAAGCTGAACACCACTTTTTAGAACAACCAACTGATCTGCAAAACAGCTTTTATCAGCACTGAGTATCACTTTATTTTAACTTTAAACTTTCCAAATGAACTAGTTAAAGCTGGCAATGGGCCCCCTAAGCATCTTGTTCAGGATAACTATCTGTAAGTGAAGACAATATTGCTAGAAATATACATACATACATCTCCATCATGCTATTCCCTTTGAAGGTAAGCAATGTATGCAAAGTGCAGAAAAAGAGTACCAATTGGTAAGCAAAAAACTTAAAGACATGAGATAACAAAAAAATAAAGGCATTATAACTTTTTTGCCTATCAAAATCACTCCCCACTTTACTTGCCTCTTTTAATCTTAAACATTCTTTGCTCTTTGACTATATTCTTCGTATCTTTTTCTCTACTTGCATAATACAGTATCTTTCTCTCATTTTTTTCTATTAAATTATTCTCTTACACTCATTTTTTTCTCACCCACAACCTCTTTCAGTGCATCATCCCACCAAGCATTCTTTTTCAGAGTTCCCATGAGCATAAATCCGAGTTCACACACTTCTGGGGCACTCTGGAACGTGATTCTTTTCATTCTGTTCCAAGGAATTTCCATAGCCTCTTTTCTTATGTCACCTTACAATTCATTCTGTTGAGAGATTAATCTATTGTTTTATTTATTTATTTATTCAAATTTATTATTTGTTGAATGTTTTTCCATATAGGACTTGCATGGAGGTCATTCTGCTCTCACTCTCATTTTGGGCCACTAAATAATCCTCTGCTAATCCTGCTGCTTTTTTGCCTGCCTCAGGATGGTAATCTTGAACCCAGAACCTATTGGACTTGGTAAGACTTTCAAAAAACTGTTGAAGGACTACTTCTTCAACCACTAATTTATTGTTTTTAAGTTAGCCATTTGATTCCTAAATCCAGCAACATGGCTCACAACTCTCTAAACTCCTCCTATGGGTCATAAGAATGAATTTCTGCCAGTAAATATACATCATACCAGTACTAAACTTCTTTTCCCACTTTCCCATACTCTGTCCCCTTTCTGGCTGGAAGACTAGAGGAAGCTCTCAAGGTTTTGCCAGTGAGAACAGAAGCTAGATGTACCACCCACATTTTTGGGGGTATTGACATACTGCTGCCTCCCTCTCAAACATTACAAAGAAGGCTTCATTGTCCTTTCCTTCTTTGCCAGCTACGTTTATCTGAACCCCTTGATTAACTCTAAAGAGAATGTAGTAACAGATATACAGACAGGTAGTCCTTGAGTTACGACAGTAATTGGGACCAGAATTTCCATTGCTAAGCAATGTGGTCATAAAGCGTGATATCATGTGACAGCATCATTTACTTACGACAATCTCAGCACTCACCATTGCCACCATTAACCAAATTCCAGTAGTCATTAGCCAAGGACCCACCCCAATCCAAACCATTCTGGGCTTGGTTCCCCCCAGCCCCGAGCCTTGGTTCTTCCAAGGTAAAGGACTGGCTCCCCTTCAACTCCCCCCAACTGCCTATTCCCCCCCATCTCTGCCCTTTTGGCCATCCACATCCTGCCTTGTGGGGTGGCAAGCAGCCCCAGAACCACACAGTTCTGGGGCTGCTTGCTACACTGCAGCTCAGGAGCTTCTTGGCATGCTATGGCTCTGGGGCTGCAAGAAGCTCCTGGGCTGCAGTGCCAAGCTGCAGCTGCCCCTGGAAGTCTCAGATGGCCCAGCAGCATGGTGCAAAGCCACAGCCATCTCAAGAAGCCTCAGCTGCCCCTGCCCAGTCCCAGCTGCAGTTGCCCTCACCAGCCTGCACTCCAAGGCCCCTGCCGCCCTGTGCTCCACTGCCCCAGCTGACCTTCGCCTTCTTCTTGCTCCCACTGCTGATGAGATGTACCCAGCCTGGCCCTTCGCAAGGCAGCTGCTGGCCACTTGAGGCCATCTTCCCAGGTCTCGTGAGGAAACCACCATGTGCGACCTTGGAAAGAAAGCCTCATGCAGTCAGCAGCTGCCTTGTGAAGGGCCAGGCCAGGCGTGCTTGGTTAGCAGGGGCAGCAAGAAGACGGTGAATATCAGCTAGGATGGCAGGGGCTGCCAAGTATAGGGGGCCAAAAGGACATACATGGGGGGAGATAGGTGGGTGGGGGGAGTTGAAGCACCCCTGCAATCATATGTGCGGGCAGGCTGCAAAGCCCCTGAATTTACATCATGTGACTGCAGGGGTGCTGCAATGGTCATAACTTCAGGGACTGGTTATAAATCCCTTCATTCAGCACTGCCGTAACTTTGAATGGTTGTTGAATGAGTGATTGTTAAGCGAGGACTACCTGTATAGTGATAGACACACACACTGACTTCAGAAGAAGCATGACTGGCAGGCAGGGAAATACAGTAGTTAATCATTGAATGGCAGAGAAATTAGAATAATAAGGTGACTTACTGCGTTTACTGCATTCTAACTTTTTTATGGCAGTTAAGCCAGGAGATCGAAGGAGGAATCTAAAGATCTCTCTAATCTGCTTTAGCTGCATGTTGCTTACCCAGCAATCTAGCTATAAATGTAAAATTGTTCATACACACACACACACACACACACACACACACACACACATGGAGTATACGATAGCTTGCAGAACAGATCTATGTGACATTTTATCCCATAAGAATAAAGTCTGCCTTACCTACAGAACATATGAAACATGTTCCAACTCATCTCCTGAAACTATTTTTCTTCAAACAATCCCCTTTTTCTGAATGTTTTTATTATAGGTCTTCAGGCAAGTGTGATGCCTATATACTACCAAATACAGTCTGAGCCATCAATTTTATTCCTAGGGAAAGTGTACATTACTTATATAAACAAGGCAAATCAATCCAGGGACTTTTCCGTCTGACTGCAAAACTGATTAAATCAGGTTCTCCAATAAGAACAGATTAAGAAGTTGACTAGAGAATGGAAGGGAGGAGGCGTGCCCTGGCTCTTCTTTCCATCAGACACAGACAGGAAAAGATTGGTTTGGTTTAGTCTTTGTTTTTTTTTAAAGCTACATCAAATGCACATGGATGAAAGATGTTTCAGTGCTGTGCTGTGCTGTGCTGTGCATGTTCATAGTCAGAAGAATGACTAAATAATTAAAAAAAAAAAACACTCAGCAAGTGGAGCAAGCTATTACATGAAGTTTTTTTACCACAACCTTCTTCTGAAGTTATATATGCTGTGCTTAGATTCTAAATCCTGGGCACTTATACATGGGATCATTACACCACTCCAGGATCAGCTCCGCATCTCTATAATCATTGTCTGTTTGGAGCTACTTGATTTCTTTCTGGCTCAGCGCTGAAATCCTGCCGAACTTCTAGGCAGTCTGTTTTCATCTTCAGCAGGACTCATGGTTCACCTTCCAGTACCCAGGCTTCTGCTGATGTTGCTGTTTCTGGATATCTGGATTCTGGATGGCCCTGCTGGATGTCAGCATGAGTAACCATGCTTCCTGATAAGTCTTTAATTTGTACTATCTGTGATCTTTGTCCAGTGACGTAGGTAATCATCTTTCCCATATCATCTGCTGCTGCACTGAGCAAATTTGCACATACTTTAGGAGCTGAACTGTTGCTCTTCTTAGCTCAGCAAAAGTGACAGGGAAGGACTCAAGTCACTAATAAAGTGAAGAAAACTTTAAAAGAAATGATAAATCAGGACTGGACGGGTGCAGGTGTAAACAAGCAAAAATGTCTTTATTGTGCTCTTTATGTATACAGAGTTCTAACCCACAAGGATCCCAGTTTTATACCATTACCTGGAATAGATAAATAGATGATAGATAGATAGATAGATAGATAGATAGATAGATAGATAGATAGATAGAGACAGACAGACAGACAGACAGACAGACAGACAGACAGACAGACAGACAGACATTCCTTTAGTAGAATTAAGTTTTTTTTAAAAAAATCAGTAGACTTTTAGGTAATACAAAAAACTCATACAAGAATTTCTACAAGAATATTAAGGCATTTCTTCAAAATATTCATTTTGTGAATTATCTCATAACTTGATACGATTTCCACTCATATAAATATGGCCCAGTGCTGAATAGACTAAAATCTTTTATTTCCTAGGCAAGTGAAATGCTAAACAACATCACTATAGAAAGGCAGAGATTCCAGCATTCTCTCTTATGTAGAGATCCCTATGGGCAATCGTTTTCCCTATCAAGGTGCAGCAGACTGGAAATAGGAGATAACACCACTATCTTCAAAGATCACTGCAACTAAGAGCCTGAAAAAACATAAAACATATAAAATCCAAGATGGAGATTATTTCAGTATGTTGGATGCTGGCAGTGAGTCATACTGTAATTAATGTGACAATACTGGGCTAGTAATGTTAAAGTAAAGAAATGGCCAAGCCTTTTGAGCCAAGTTAAAAAAAAAAAAAGCAGACTATTAGAAGAACCAGATTACATTTCTTCTTCCAGCAAAAACCAGAACAGTTAATAATGGGGGGCGGGGGGGGGGATTTCACCTTCCCCTTTTCTTAAAAAAAACCCTAAACAAACTGGATTGAGTTTTGCAAATGTTACTGCAGGGCTTTGCTTTGTTTTTATTGTGAACCATCCAGACTTGTTGGCAATAAGGGTTTGAATGAAATTAGGCTGATCCACCCTTCCTCCTCTTGAGGCGAACAAATTATCTGGTGATTCATAAATAGGTTAGAAAATACAGACTCACTGGAGTCAGTTATGTTAGACTAGTGCAAGACCAAGGGTTCTTGAATTCCTCCTCTTTAGGACCAGGAAAAGTTGGTCCTCTGTACCCTACTATGATCATTTCTTCAACTTTAGTCTTCACCAATACTACTCCTGCTTATTCTGCTGCAGAGGCTTAAAAAAGTATCACAGGAACTTACTAAGGCCAGATGATAGTTGTGACAAGTATTAGTAGACTGAATGCTGTTTCTTTTTACTATTAGCAAGATAAGCAGTTTCTACATGTGGCTGGTGTGGGTCTTCCGGGCTGTGTGGCCATGGTCTTGAAGTCTTGTTTCCTAACGTTTCGCCAGCACCTGTGACCGGCATCTTCAGAGTGCAGGAGCACAGACAGGAGCAGTTCTCTCTGTGCCCAGGGTGATGTGACCCTTCTGTGGGTATTTATAGAGATCTGGGGGGGGGGGTGTTAGGAAACGTTAGGAAACAAGACTTCAAGACCACGGCCACACAGCCCGGAAGACCCACACCAGCCATTGTATGCCGGCCGTGAAAGCCTTCGACAATACAGTTTCTACATATGTTTTTCACAAGTCTAGAAACCAGGATGAGGCCCAAAAAGTGTATACTGAGCCACTGCATGGCAATATGACAGGAGGAATCTAAATACAAGTAACCAAGTCTCTTACATGTAAAATTACTTGTATTTAGATTCCTCCTACTATTTATATGGTAATCAGTATGATAATTATTGATAATTAATGATAATAATTAATAAGTACATATGCATTAATTAGGCCATCAATAATATTTAAGTACAAAGTCTCTCTCAATGATATAGTCTAGTAAAAATCCATTTAAAGTTTAGAATAACTACGAAATAATATTTTTCAGAGGGAGTCCAAGATTAATCATTCTAGCACAGAAAAAGTACATATTAAAAGTTGCAGCACCCAGCTTAGTACGAAACAGTTTTTCATTCCCAGTTATTGCTCGGAAAGGTTTTATCAGTAAATATTGCTGTGCGTTGTAATATTTCACATGTGATGAGTTCAAAGAAGTCCTCTTTAATCAGCTTCACAAATAGGGTCTTCTGTGTTTTTTAATTACCAGCACAACAAAAAATAGTCTCTTTTTTTTCTAATAACCATCTTTTGCTAGATAATGTAAAGACCTGTTGATTTCTGGCAAAATATTATGTCTCATCCAATGTTTCAGTGCAAGGTGCTGTCAAGATGCAATTATTACCAAAAACAGGTGAGATTTAGCCATTCGCTTTCTTTACAAGATTTAGAGTTTTTAGATGGGTTAGTACAAACATGTACATGTAGTCCTCACTTAATGACTGCCTTGTTTAGTGATGTGACGTCCCCACAGTCACATCATTGCCATTTGCATACTTCACAAACAGAGTCAATGGAGAAGCTGGCAGTAAAATCACAAGTTGCAGTCATGTGATGTCTCACTTAACAATCGCGTCACTTAGTGATGGAGTTGCCAGTCCCAATTGTGGTCGTTAAGAAAGGACTACCCGTATATGCTACCTGAATATTATATATCTCTCTGGAAGTCACAGGAGGGAGGGAGGGAGGGAAGAAGGAAGGATCAGAGAATGGTGCTCAATATTAACATATTAGAAAAGAAAGGTCCATAGTTCAGTATCTCCTTTTACACAAAAGATCATAGATTCAAATATTTGGCATTTGCAGGGACCATAGGGAGCCCTGGAGGATCACTGGCAGTAGACAGTACAGAGAAACAAATGTTTGGACTTTGTATAAGGCAAGGGTTGGGGAGGGGGAAGGGGGGTATTTTTATAGTACTGTCCTTTGTCACTTGCTTCTTTACAGCAATTTCATGCATTGTAATTAGTCCAGTTGCTTTCTATCATATTTTATGGATGTCTGAATATCTAGGGAAAATATTTTCCTTGAAGAACCACAACTGGCCAAACTTGAAAGCTTATCAATATTCTCAGAATCAAGGAAAGTGTGGTAAAATGCAAGGAATCTACCAGAGGACATCTAAGAATATTCACTGATTTTATAAGCCTGCACAGAAACATGGGGGAACACATTTCATTGTACCTCAACTAGATTTTGTGAAAGAAAAATAGGATGCTATGCCACTTTAATCCAAATTAGATGCTAGTGCTCAGACTAGTGAAGACTCTGACTTTAACTCTCAGATTAATTTGCAGGGTTAAAATGCTGGTAGCATCTTGACCTGCATATTTCTCTACTCTCCCTGGTACAATGACCTTCCCAAAATAAGCTTTGGGCTGCTTCAGTCCTGCCTTTCTACTAGGGAACTCCTAGTGAACAATTTGCTTGCCACCATGATGCCCCATTACATGTTACTTAGTTTCACTGGAAAGGGCTGCGGTGTACAATTTGCCTGAGAGGGTAGAATGTCCTACTTTTAAAATTATTTACTCATTTGTTCATTCATTTGATTTGTCAAATGTCTAGGTGGCCCAACTCCAAAATGACTCTGGGTGGCTTTACAGCATTAAAAGACAACAGTATTATACATAAAACACATGCACAGCATTATATAAAATCAAAATGGGCGTATGAGGGGAACAACAAAACATATTTCAGCATCACCCCCAGCTAAAAGGAACCTGTTTAAACACCCTAAGGCAGTGTTTCTCAACCTTGGCGGCTTGAAGATGTGTGGACTTCAACTGCCAGAATTCCCCAGCCAGCCATGCTGGCTGGGGAATTCTGGGGGTTGAAGTCCACACATCTTCAAGCCGCCAAGGTCGAGAAACACTGACATAAGGCCTGGGGAAAGAATATTTCTTTAAAGAGCACTTGAAAGTAGGCAAGGTGGGAACCATACATATCTCTGGGTGGGTAGGGGTAGGTACAGCAAAACAAAACGCTCACTTCCTGGGTCCTGCTAAATGACACTGACATTGTTTAGCTGTTGGCCCTGAAGCCAGCTAAATGACAGGTAGACAGTATGAGAGACAAGTGGTCCCACAAATAGCAAGGCCCTGTGCCATGTAGGGCTTTATAGGTGCAGTGATCCTTTCTTATAAAGGAGAGTCCTTTATTTCTGAAAGCTGTTTTTTAGATTTATTGATTTTTCAAAAGCTCACTTTTGATCTTTATTTAGGCCATTGAACTTTTACCGTACAAATGGTGCCACTTAATGCACAGTCTTTTACATTCATGTGAAAAATATGGAAATTGAATTGCCTTTTAAAAATAAATTGACATAGACTGTGTGATTTTAGATACTTTTATTAAAATATGTGTTTTGGTAAGTTTCTCTTGATTTTGCTCTTGAATTTTCCTTTGTAAAACAAAGTTATAAACATAAACCTTTTTTTTTTTTATCCTTATGAACCCCTTTCAGTTCTGCTCTTTTTTTCAGGTTCATCTTTTATTTTTTCCAAGAAAATATGGTCACTGTATTTATAGGTAACAACTAGAACCTTGATTTGCCCCCAGAAGCTAATTGGCAATTACTGCAGCTCACACAGCAGGGCTGTTATTAATAGCAGCCACAAGATACGGGACTAAATTTTCCCTTCTTCCTCCCAAGAAATGCCCCTCAACCACCTTATATTTGCTATTTATCTAACATGGTAAAACAAATCAGAAATCTTTATGAAATCTATATTTATTCCTTTGCAAAGCAAAAAAACAGGACCTTCAGGCAAAAGTGTTAATCCTAAAACTGGTATCAGAGACAAAGATTTTTTTTAAAAAAATAAATAACTAAATAATGATGTGATGGTCCTAGTCCCATGAGTACAACTAATACATTTAAAAGCGTGGAGATCCTAGACCATTCATCGAATTTCACATTCACCAAGCTGATATTTGCATCCAAATATGAAGATGACAAAACATCTTCATATATGCTATTTCCTCAAGCTACGCTTTTCTATTGAATCTGATAACCATAGGTTCAAAATCATCTCAAGTTGGGTATGTTTCTATTAAATTAATGAATTTAAATTGGGTTCCATGCTATTGGCTTTATTAAGTATTTTTTAATGTTCTTAGCTCCAACGGGGGCTAATTCCATAAAGTTTCCACATATGCATTAGGCATGTACAGCAGTCCAGATCTCAAGGGCAAAATGTTAAATGGAGCACTTGTAGGCAAGGATCTAGCATCTGCCAGAAGCAACGGTTTGTTTTCTA
Organism: Python bivittatus; assembly: GCF_059951505.1. Classification (NCBI taxonomy): domain Eukaryota; kingdom Metazoa; phylum Chordata; class Lepidosauria; order Squamata; family Pythonidae; genus Python; species Python bivittatus. Next base: position 27,718,892 of record NW_028277075.1, on the reverse strand, counting down.
AACCTGGAAAAAATCATATAGGTAGTCCCTGGGTTACAGCCACTCATTCAGCAACCATTCAAAGTTATGACCGTGCTGAACAAGGGAGACTTACAACCAGTCTTCGAAGTTGCAGCCGTCACAACGTCCCCATGGTCATGTGATCGCGATTCAGGCACTTGGCAACCAGCTTGCACTTACAATGGTTGCAGCGTCTCATAGTCACATGATCACCATTTGCAACCTTCCCTGCCGGCTTCCCACAAGCAAAGTCAGTGGGGAAGCTGGCAGGAGGTCGCAAGTCACTCTGGTAAGCTGCTCCTGCTCCTGCCACTTTTTCTCCCAAGAAGCCCCCAGGCTGCAGGGTGAGTGCGGGCCCCAGGGGGCGGCAGCTGCCCATCCTCCTGCACTCATGCCAGGCCATAGCACCCCACACCCTTGCTGTGCCACAGCACCCACCCCCCACTCTCATGCTTTGCTGCAGCACCCCCCTGCCTGCCTGCACTTCGTAGCACTCAACTTGTCCACCAGCCTGCTTGCAAGCTGCCTAATTAAAGGCTTGGACATGCAACGTCCTCCCATCTTCCCCATTTACTTTGCTGGTTGGAAGCTGGCAGGAAGTTGCAAGTCATGGTCATGTGAGGTTCTCGCTTAACGACCCACAATCCTTGCTTAATGACAGCAACAGGGACTGCTGGGATTGTCATCACTAAGTGATGAGGTCACATGATGTCACACTTTACAACCGCATTGTTTACTGACCGAAATTCTGGTCCCAATTACCATCATAACCCGAGGGCTACCAGTATCTGCTTTGTTCCCAACAGATGCTACAGGGGCACCTGCATATGTCCCAAATCCCATGTTGCCGTTTGAATCTGCACAGTCCTAATATACATATATTTATATTTGCCTTCAGGTCAGACTAGACTAGTCTCTGCTGTTTTCTAGGCAACCTTTTCAGAAATGGTTTGCCATTGCCTTCTCCTGAGGGCTAAGAAAGAGTGACTGGCTCAAGGTCACACAGTTGGCTTCCATGCCTAAGATAGAATTAGAACTCACATTTCCCTGTTCCTAGTCCTAGTCTTAAGCACCAAACTGGCCCTTCCTAATATACATACCTTAGTCTAAAAAAAAAGGGAATGCCTTCTGAATGTTTGTCATTAGAAGGATATTAAACAGTTTTCAGAGGGAATTTATAAATTCTCATGCTAAATAGATCGACATTTGATTCATCAGTATAGACTTTGGCATTTGATTCACTCAAAGTGACATACACTGAAGTGGAAGAAAATGTGTGAATTGCAGTCCCAAAGTTATTCCCTCCTTCCACTTGTGAGATCAGGTGTTCAGATGTGCATGCAGAGCTGTGGTGCATAATTCTGTACAGTGCTATGATGTCGCTAAAACTACATCAAGCATGATGCGTTATAATAGACACCTTAGCAAAAGACAGGATGTCTTCAAAGTAAGTGACATTTGGCAGTTTCCTTCTCATTTTGAAAGTGCCGTTTATGCAACCTTGAATCAAAGAATCACATTCATCTGCAAAATTATCCATCAGTGACAAACTAGGTCATCCAAATTGAGAGCAGGATCTTTTTAGAGGTGGGTAATGGCAATGTCAGAACAGCAGCATCAACTGGTAGCTTGAAAACATCAAGTGGGAGACATATAAAACAAAACAAAATGGAAAGATTAAACTCAGGCAGAGCACATGCTAAAAGTAGGGTGCAAGGATGCTTGCTAGCCTGGTTGCTATAACAAGCAATTGTCCCAGTTCATTTAAACAGAAGAAGCTGCAGCTGGGTGGAATTTTTTTGTTTTGTGTTGTACATTTATTCTTGCAGCACAATTGTACTTCCTAAGAAAAACGCAAAAGGGGAAACACATCTCTGTTACTCACTCCATTTTCCTACTGACAAAAATCTTTCCAACTCAGAAAATGGGCAGGTAACCCCTAGAAGCCCAGATCAAAAGAGGCACAACAGGGCTGGAAACTGTCCTACATAAAAAACTGTTCTTCCTTTCCTAATTGACAAGGTTTTGTGCTAACAAACAAGCTGTGCAACTACAGCCCAATTCATCTGAGAGGGATTCTTCATGACTCCATCAATCTTCAAAAGCAGAAGCCACTGACTTTGGAAAAGGAAAGGGGATATGGTGATCCTAAGTCCCTGCAAGATAATTTCCTAGAAATATGTCTCTCTCTCTCTCTCTCTCTCTATTCTCTACCCAAAGACCACAAACAAGACAAAACATAGGGGAAAAAATCAAGGAAGAGAGATGTTCCTAGCTATCTATACATCTAGCCAGGTCTATCTGAAGTGAAAAGGCAAGCATTGGTTTGGTTTGATTTGGTTTGGTTTGGTGGGGTCATCTTCCATTCTCCTGAGCTACCTTGCATTTCAGCATCCTACAGGGCAACTACATAAGACTCTAACCGATTGATTATTGAGGAAATAGCTGCATCTACAGTGAATTATGTTATTTATCTCATTAGCATGGAAGAGCCATAACTCAGACTGAAAAAAACTGAGGAGAGAGGAAGGGACTTGTGCACAGCATTGTTTAAAATTAACCCTGAACTGTTCACCATGAGATACAGCCTTTATTTGGAGAACCATGCAAGAGCAGGTTGGTACAACAGAGGAGTGATTTTTGTCCAAAATTTAAAAATAAAAGTAAAAGTTGGTTTTGCTTCTGTAGGCAAAAATTTTGGCCATGAATTGTACATAAGCCAAAGAGAAAAGGAATTAGGAAAAAAAATTATAAGTGCCAGTGCTATTTATAAATGTGTTTTTGTAATAGCTGAAGTCAATCTATTTTAATTATGCAGGTATGCAAAAGTTGATCACCTGTATTTACAAAGTATTCAACAACCCAGGAGAAGACTAGGTTAGAGCTTAAGCCTTAGAGCCCTAAGCTGTAATGCTAAATATTTAATCATGCAGTGACCTATTGGGGAAGTTGGACTTTTCCAGGAGAGATCCACTGGAGGCTTTCTTTGAGCACATACATCAGCCCTTACATAAGAATTATCAATAATTCCTAGAGACTATTTTGTAAGAAAAAATGGAAGAGATCCTCAAATGATGTAGTAGTAGCAAAGGACTTCTGTACCTACCATTATTTCAGGGAGCTCCTGGAACTGACTTTTTTTTTAAACTCCCCACATCCCACCATTTCTCTGTAAGACTGATGGGAGCAATTACAGATTGAAGATCATTACAGTGGTACCTCGGGATATGAACGCCTCTACTAACGAACTTTTTGGGTTACGACCAGCTCCGGCCGCAAAAATTTACCTTGATGTGCGAACTCCGCCTCGGGGTACGGTAATTTTTCCGCCCTGACACATGGTCTGTGGCCATTTTTCCGCCCCTGACACGTGGTCCGCGGCCGTTCTCCTGCCGCGCCGCGCCGCGCCCGGCCATTCTCCCACCGCGCTGCGCCACGCCATGCTGCGCCGTGCCGCGCCTGGCCGTTCTCCCGCCACGCCGCACTGCGCGGCACCCGGCCGTTCTCGTGCGGCGCCGCACCCGGCCGTTCTCCCACCGCGCTGCGCTGCGCCGTGCCCGGCCTTTTTCCCGCCGCGCCCGGCCATTCTCCCACTCCTGACGCATGGTCCACGGACGCCAGAACAGATTAACGGTAATTACATTGAACCTTATGGGAAAATTTGCTTCGGGGTGCGACCAACTTCGGAGGGCGGAACGGATTAACCGGATTTACATTGAACCCTATGGGGAAATTTGCGTCGGGTTACGACCAACTCGGGATACGCCCAGAGTCACGGAATGCATTAAGTATCCCGAGGTACCACTGTACTATACTTCTAGTAATGCATTGACTTACTCTTCAGTCCTAATAACAGGCCTGTCTCATGGCCCATCTTGGCCTCCTTCAGATTGCTGTCCAGAGGCTCACCCTGACCCACAGAGATAGCTTTAATGCCACTAGATCACATTTACCAGAAAACACCGCTAGGTCATAACTGTATACAGTGGAACCTCGGGTTATGAATTTAATTCATTCTGTGACTCTGGTCGCATCCTGAATTGGTCGCAACCCAAAGGAAATTTCCTCATAAGGTTCAATGTAATTACCGTTAATCCATTCTGGCATGGAGGACAGGGAGGTGGCTATTGCTTGGAGGGAGAGTCCTCCTCCCTACGACCACGTGTCAGGGGTGGAAAATGGCCGTGGACCACATGTCAGGGCCGGAAAATGGCCGCGGACCACGTGTCAGGGTGGAAAAATGGCCACGGACCATGTGTCAGGGGCGGAAAAATGGCCGCGGACCACATGTCAGGGGCGGAAAATGGCCGTGGACCACGTGTCAAGGGCAGAAAAATGGCCGCGGACCATGTCATGGGAGGGAAAATGGCCGAGGCGGAGTTCGCAAACCGAGGTAAATTTTTGCGGCCTGCGCTGGTCGTAACCTGAAAAGTTCATTAGCAGAGGCTTTCGTAACCCAAGGTACCACTGTATTTAAGTTTTCTAGGCTTAGACAGATAAAAGCAAAACAACCTTCTTGAGAAAGAATGAATGGATGAACAAAACAGTTTCTCTAAAAGACAACTCAGCAAATGAAACAAAAAAGGAGGATAATAACTGTCTTGTAATACTTGTCTAAAGAATGGAGCTACTAATTCCAGCACAAGTACCTATACACATGGTACCAATTGTTCCTCATCAGTTGGCCTGCTTAGCTGGGAAATGAGCCTTGGTAACCCAGCTTGTCCATGGTTATACCTCAACAGTAATGAGAAAAGGAACTCATGCTTCACCAAAAAATTGTAAAAATGGTAAAAAATGTGATCCCACAGTTATCATAATCTTGAGAATAAAGAGAAAATCTTGTGATGTTTCTTTCAGTAAGAAACCCACAAACCCTCAAGATTTATCAGTTAGATATCATTTTTATATCCTGGATAAGAAAACAGAGAAAATAATGGTTATTAATTTAATTTTGAAACTTCACACAACAAGGATCACATTAATTTAATGTTGAAAGTTCACGTAACAAGAATCACATTGCCAGAATGCACTGGCCATTTTAACACAACTAACTTTTACACATCCTGATGTGACTACATTTAATCTTGAATCAGGAAAGATAGAAGGATTAGCATAAGTGTTAATCAACTGATCATAATAGTGTCATGTATTTGTTAAACAGACTACAGGTAGTCCTCAGTTTAAGAACGAGTTCCGTTCCCAAGGTCTGTCCTTAAGGTGAATTTCTATGTAAGCTGGAACAGTATTATGATACAATACTGTATAAGTAGTATTGTGTAATCAACTCAAACCATTGTGTATTTAACTCGAATCATTGTGTATTTAACTTGAATTTTGCTACAATAGGCTCTGTTCTTAACTATGGCTTGTCCTTAAACTGGGCATTCTTAACCCGGGGACTCCCTGTATTGCTTTCTTTATATATTGCTCTCCGTAATCATGATGGGAGCACAACTGCAGAATTTTTCATCTAGAATGTACCTGGGGAAGGTTGATGTAGAACACTACTTTCACCATCTGAACAATTTAAATCTGCCATTTCCTTTGCAACTAACTTCCTTCTTCCCTGTGCATATTCCTTAATTTCTTAATTTCCCTAGGCAATGGAAGAAGTGGAAACACCCATGCATACATATAGAGTAATGCTGCTTAACTTCTTAATCTTTTTCAGTTCAAAATCACCCACTACAAGTTTTTGTTTGTTTGTTTGTTTACCATCTATTCAGGTAAGTAACTAAACCAAGGCCTCTGTATTTCCACTGGATGTTTCTTTCAGCAATAAAAAGGTTACACAGAAAAGACCATGTTACAGTTTTTTAAAATGGAGAGGAAAATGTTAAGCAGTATATTTCATTGTCTCCCACTCAGAAACAGCTAATACTGCTTGCCTACACACACATACAAAATAGAAGGAGGAACATCAAAAAATTCCATATAATATATCACTTTATTTTTACATTATTGTTGCAAGTCAGGCTCCTTCTTAAACTGAATGTCTTTTAAAATAGTAAGCACATCATTGGTGGATTTTTCTTCTGAAAAATAATGTACACTATTCTCAGGTTGTCTCAGTAATAATATAAACATGTCTTTTCCTCTCAGCTCTATTTAAGAATACAGTTAATCTTTGATTTAAGGGACTAAGTGAGGGAGGATGTCCATTATATCTGAATGTCTGTTAAATATGAAAATATATCCTTTACATCAATTTAAATTGTTGGTGTAATGATGTCATTACACAAATTATATAAATTGCTCATTAAAGTAAAATGAATATAAACAAGACTACCTTTGATGCAGCAGGATTATATGTGACTTTGGGAGGATGTCCAGTTTGAAAGTTTGTCCATTGCATCCAAAGTCTGCTAAATAGGAGTTTGTTAAACAAAAGTATTCTCTTAAGTACTGGTTTTCCATTGCATAGAAATAAAGAAGCTGAGGTGATATAAGTTGGGGATGGAGTGTATCTATACACTCACAGAGAATGCAGGTGGGAGAACAACTGAGACTTACTCATCTTCTGTAGTTACCAAAGGCCCTTTCCAATCAGCCATTTTAGGCTGGTTCTTCAACATGTGGCTGCTCAGAACTTTAACATTCCTAGTAAAGGAAGTCCACATGGCTTCCTACGGCTTATATTTATACCTGGTCCTCGATGCCTCTTTTCCATCCATATGTAACAGTTATTCTGAGCAACACCAGTCTGTGAGTCCAGGAAAGGAAGACGCACGCTGCGCTCAGCACAGAGACGGGAATTGTAGCTGCGGCAATGCTCTATGGCTTCTTTGTAGAACTGGTCCCCAAGACTGCAGAGGAGAGAAAAAAGACAGAGCACCCATAAAGCAACTCTATCTATCCCAAGAATGAGCTAGCACAAATAGGGGAAGGAGTATGGAACAACATGAAACGGATAAAGGTCAATGAAAATGTATGTGCATAATGGATTGGTGACTTACAAGGCTGGGGTTAGTTACTTTTCTCTTTAGGACCAACACAAAACCTGACATGAGTAATATTGCCCAGACTAGTCTACAAAGGACCTGTCCCATTTATTTAATACTCCAAACTTCGTAGGTCACTGTAAAAATCTATATGCTGAATGTGAGAAAAGAAAATAAATAGATTCACTCCCTTGATAAGTCACAGCTCCCTCCATCATTTCTTGCCTGAAGAGCCATTAGAGTTGTCAAGTGACAGAGTTGTAGAGATTTTAAAAATCACAAAATCCCCCTTCAATCCAATCTGTCAGGCCCTGCCACTTGGGCAATCTGGCCTGCCATCACTCCTCCCCTCTCAGCTTTCTTCCATCTCTAACTAAGGCTCTCATACCTGAGCTACAAAAATCAGGGCAATCCCTAGAAATACTGAGAAGTCTGCTCATCCATGTTTTTGCAGCCCGGATTTGATAGCCCTGCCATTAACAGCCACCAGACACTGACTAAAAAAAAATGCACTTTAAATTGAGCAAAAGTAGACAAAAAGATATAAACAAATGAACAAAACATAACAAAACAATCTGCCTTCTGGCCTGATTCCTCCCTCATCCTCTATCCCCATCCCCACCCAAAAAGATGCAGTACCCTCTTTGTCCAGAAGCCCTGTTTCATTTCTCCATCTTCAATCCCTCAATTCCCAACCGGTTCAGCCAGAGTCTGGGAGGGAGGGAGGAAGGAAGGAAGGAAGGAAGGAAGGAAGGAAGGAAGGAAGGAAGGAAGGAAGGAAGGAAGGAAGGAAGGAAGGAAGGAAGGAAGGAAGGAAGGCAGGCAGGCAGGCAGGCAGGCAGGCAGGCAGGCAGGCTCTCCCCCTGTTTTTCTTGTCTCCTTGATTAGTAAACTGATAGAGTGACAAGGTATAAATCCAAAAAAATAAACCAAATAGGTTGGGGTTGACTTTTACAGGGGCAGTCTACAGTATGATCCATATATTGTCTATCAACACCACAGTGAATTATTAAGACAAATTATGATTTTAGCACAAGAACCAGGCCTGAGGACCAGAAGTCATTTTTAGCTGCTTCCAAAACTGGACATTCTCACACCAAGTGAAAATGCATCCCAGATCCACCTGCTGTGTCACCGAGCAGGTGGCACAGAAGGCAGCCATGCCAAATGACGCACAAGAAGGAAAAACAGCAGTGGCCCAAACCGCCTCAATCCAGAGCTGGCACAAAAGAAGATGCTGCCTGGAATGATGGATTATATACCTCCCTCTTCAATTCCATATGCAAAGCAGACAGCACTGTAGTTGAATCTTATTCTGAAACAGATGACAGTACAGCCAAGATCTACCAGCTACTAGAAGGCTGAAAGACACACATGGGTCTGCCTCCCCAACACTTTTCCATATTTCTCCACCCCATTATCCCCATTACTCCCAGCATCTGCAATCTGAAGCCCCTTTCTCTGTTCAGTCGGGCTGTCCTTGAGAGGGCTCCTGCATGAACTACTCCTACAGAATACATGTTTTGAACCTTTTTAGGGGGAAAAAAAGGGAGAGGAGACCAAACTGGTTTTAAACAACAGTGCCCATTTCACCATTATCTCTTATTCCTTTAACAGTTTCCACCTGACAGGCAATTATATAATTTAGCTGAAGACAAGTACACTTCTTTGTGGACAATTGTTGGTGCTGACACAGGCATCAGTCAGCAAGTTGAAAGCTTGTCATTTGGACTAATGGCTATCTTATGCAGTCCTTCAAAGGGTGCATTCCTCTCACAATCATGGGTTGTCTTGAAAGAAAGGCAAGAAGAAGAAGAAGAAGAAGAAGAAGAAGAAGAAGAAGAAGAAGAAGAAGAAGAAGAAGAAGAAGAAGAAGAAGAAGAAGAAGAAGAAGAAGAAGAAGAAGAAGAAGAAGAAGAAGAAGAAGAAGAAGAAGAAGAAGAAGAAGAAGAAGAAGAAGAAGAAGAAGAAGAAGAAGAAGAAGAAGAAGAAGAAGAAGAAGAAGAAGCAGCAGCAGCAGCAGCAGCAGCAGCAGCAGCAGCGAGAAACAGCAGGGCTTCCTTCTGAGCAACCAGTTTGCTTCAAGTTGAGTTCATACCCCAGTCTTTCCTGAGAACTCAGCATAGTCCCATAATATGCGCTCCAGACATGTTGACATTTGAGGGCTCACAATTTCCAGCCAGTAAGCCATTCCCACCAGATCTGGAATTACCAGTTAGGTAATCAGAGCTGCATTTTGACAGATATATAGTGCAAAACAATATGGCTTGCATGATTTCTTAGTTGTCAACAAGTTATTCACAAGTTTCAAACTAGGTAGGCCTGGAATTCTTGCAATACTGTGCTGCTTCTGCCCTCCTTTTTGAAAATCACGAAGAGAGGAAGTACATGATGCACTTGGATAATGAAAAAGTAAGTGAAACTAACATGGGGGAGGAACAACTAAGGGAATGTTCCATCACAGGGCTGGGGAACTGAATCAAGACTGAAGGTCTTGGGGGGGGGGGGGGAAATCCACACCCAGGTAGAAGCTTGTCCCTAACATCAATGTATTATATTCTCCATGCAGGAAAGAGGAAGTAATGTTTACCACCTGCTCTTCTGTAATGGTAACAGATCCCTGAATCCAAAAAGAAGGCCTGCAAGGAATCCTACTGCCACCTCTGCCTGAGCCAATTCTCTTCAATGGGTGAAAGCCAGAAAGCCACCCTTGAAGAAGAAAGCATGGTATGGCTGAAGGAGAGCCCCTCTGACAAGAATACCTCAAGAGCCTTTATTATCACTTCAGCCACACTGTGCCATCTGTGCTTTCCCTGATGAAAGTGGGAGATGGTTGAAAACAAAGCCGCACGTGCTACACTCTAGCTGGAATGCATGAACTCAGCAATAGCCAACTTCTACCATGCCTTACTTCTCCTTTTCCAAGGAAAGGGTGAGGGTCTGCTTTGATCCATCTGGAGCATGGTGAACTCCCAACACTGATTATAGTGGAAGAAGAGGGGCTTTGTGGGATATTGCAGGCCAGAGGCCCCCAGTCCTGCAATGGAATTAGGCTAATTTACTACTCAGAATGAGATAGTAGCCAGCAGATATCTCTACCCTGATGCCTTTAAGAGTGGTGAAAAACTTCTCAGTGGACACTGTAATGGTATGTGGGAATGACCTTGGGAGACAGGAGGAAGAGACGCAGACTAGACAACCACCATGCAAAAGCTATATCAGCCCACAGAAGCAAAAGGGACATGGGAAGCATCTCAGAATGGACCCTTCCTAGTTTCCTGGAGCGTAAAAGTAAAGGAGGGGAGAAATGCTTTCAGACTTGCACAGTTCTGCTACTGTAACTTCACAATAAAGGTAGTACTACCACAAGTACTCATGGTTAGTGCTTCTTGTCTGGACTACCTTGAAGGGCTGACAGATACAGGGCTCTCTTGCCTCACTATGCTTACCAGTGAGAAATTTAGAATGAGATGGGAGCTAAGTGACCACTAGAATGTTGCAGAGATACACTTAACCCACACCAGTCTTACTGTCAAGAAAACTGTTGGGCTGGGCAACCAGATGGCAATAAAGGAGGAAGGAGAGTTATATACACAACCTTGAGCTCTTGGAGGACAGACTGGATATAATTCTAACAAACAAATGAGAGGAAAAGCTGAAACTGGAAGGAGGTGGTATGGGGAAAGGTGCGTTGACTGTGGAAAGCGGTGCTGAAAAGATGCGCTAGGAGAAGGCAAAAGATGGGGAGATTTAACCTTGCCTGGGAGATGCCATTGTCGGCATAAATAAAAGGCCTTCCTCCATTATCTCTAAACAGACAGGTCATGTACAAGGAAACCAAGGTAATAAATCCATGCACATGTCAGGACATTCTAGAAGAGAGAAGTGACTATTAAGCATTTTAAAAGACTATATATGGACAAAGTACCTCTGTATGTGGAAAAATGTAAAATTTAAGCATGTAACGCAAAAGCATAAGTTAAACCGATGAGAAATGGACACATTATGCTATGCATCTTTATAAGCACTGTAACCATCCTGATGCTGAATCTGTTCTTGGGGTACAGATCCAATGATCATCACTGAATAAACTTTTCTCTTTACCTAGTGGCCTCCTCTAGTCATGGGGCACAGAATCATTCCACAGCACCATACATGTAGGATGAGCTATGCAAGTAACAGATTGATCCACCTTTTCCATGTCAGACACACGGTACCATATATGACCTTACAGAAAACCCAAATGGAATTCTAATCTGTTCAACAGCTGAGAAATGAATTACTACCACTACTTCTTTTCATTTTTTAACACAAAACAATTACACAGAAGCGCAACCTTGTTCTCCTTTTCTTCTTCCCCCACCTGGCTAAACTAAGACCACCAATTGTGGCAGGTTCCCTCAACAAATACCAGAAGTTTACTAAGAACTGAAGCCAAGGGACAGGGAAGATTCCTATGAGGGTTCAATACATGTTGTTGAATTTGTCTGTTACATAAGCGATAAAGGCACATAAATCTCACAAAAATTGTGGTAATAATTATTAGGATTTTCCAGCAGTCAGAGGGGCATTAGAAAACTGGTCCCACAAAATGTACTGATGGACTGTTTCCTAGTGGAACTGCAAGCAAAGGAGCTCAGTAGGGTAGGAAGGGAGAGGGATATACAATCTGTGTAAGGTGATGCCAGCCTCCCGAGACAGTTCACTACACAGAAATTCCAGGGTGCCTCTTTAGGCCCCTGTTTTCAATTAAAAAGTTGTGGTGGGGAGAGGAAGAAAAGGAAAGCAATAAAACTCAAGCCTGACTACAAAGCTATGAATCTGAATCAAAGCTATAATTAAAGCTGGGAAGTATGCACACGTTAAATCTAACTCACAAGGAGTCTGAAACTGAACATTTATTTTTTTTCCTTAATAATACATTTCACTTATCAGTATTATCTCAAATTTCTTTCCCTGCTAAAATGAAGATGCACAGTAAAACTCAAAGGGAGCATGCTGAATGAAAACAAAATAAACTCTCTCCTTTCGCTTAAGGTACCTCCACACAGAGCATTCCTTCCAATAATGAAATATGAGCAGTGCCCGTCACTTTGTATTAACAGAACCAAGGAAATGATAAACTACAGCAATCCCTGCAAGGGATTATTTTAGTTGCATGCCTAAAAATAAAAGTAAGTTTTTGAAACTAAACGTGTTCTTTAAATTGGCAGCATCGAGGATTGTTTAAAGTCCGGTTTTGCTCTAGGCAGAAAAATGTTACAGAAAAATTGAAGGGCCCAGCTATCAACCAATGGCTAAACAGTTATTGTAGGCCAGCAAATAATTTCAAGCAGTTTTAACATAATGTATTTGAAAAATGATATACAGTACTCAATTGTCTTACTGTTAGAACTATAAGCAAGGTTCAAATAAAGCCACAAAAACCTGCAGTATCTTCTGCTTTTTAATGCTTGTGTTTGAAACCTAGCGAGAAACTTCAAAGAAGCCAGCTATCTACGAGTGTGTGTGCCACTCAGAAGTGTTTGCACGTGCACACTTGCACAAGCAGCTGGAGATGACTGCCTGTGAAGCAGCCAGGCAAGTCATCCAAAGGACCTTCTTTTGCTCTGACATGGGGTATTTTGTTCATGCTGGTGTCCTTGATGAAGCATTCCTTCCCAATGCCTTGCACAGCCCTGGTATGCCCTTGTTTTCAGTCCTGCTAATTGCATAGATAGCTGGGGAATGTCAACAAATGAGAGTATCACAAACACCTTTACGCTGATGCAGCTCAGTAGTGCTAGAACAACTGGCAGCAGGGCTCCAGGCAATACCCAAATACCTTTGAGGCTAAACATTAAGCTTTTTCCTGAAGACTTTTCATTTATCTGATTCAAAGTGGAATGTTCTATTCGTGGGGTCATTGGGGGAGTGGGTGTAATGGTACATTCTGAGCCTGAGAGAGTTTCAGACATTGGCTAGGAAATCTTTGGCCACCTGCACATTCCATGATTGTCAAGAAAATGAACAGCCTCCTCCAGTGGCATCTGAGGGAGGGGGTCAGAACAGGCAAAAAGGCAGTCAGAACAGCGCAATCAAAGCCTTGCCCATTTTCTTTGTAATTCAATATCAAATGCACTTACAAAGGGGTAAGGCATTGATTGTGCTGCTGAAAGTGCCATCTTGCTTGCACTGATACACACACACACCCCACAGATATCACTAGCCTTCTCTCTGGTTTACAGAGAGGCTGTTAATTAACTAAATGAAAAGGTCTTTGCTTTAACAAGCTGAGAGATAAAATAATCTAATCTGAGATTTCTGCAATGCTATTTTATTCTTTTTCAATTACTTTTGTTAAAGGAAACTCCAGGAGAATCTTCCTTTCAGCTGAACTTGACTGCCAAGCGCTTAACAGTGGGTTCACTTACAGTGTGATTTGCTGGCTGGACCACTTACATCAGAAATGAAGATTGCACTGTAGGATAAAGCAACAGTTAATTTTCACAATCATAAAATTTTTACTTTGCTTCCAACTGGGGCTTTCTGTAGAGTTGGGAGAGCACATTCCTCTCTGCAATGAACTGGGTAAGCTCTAAAACTTCAGAGTTAGTCAAACAGGCAATTTTTATTCTACCAGTTGTATTTGGAATTCCACACATGACTGTTATTCCTTGTTTTACCCATTTTTCCTTTTTCTTCAATAAACTTTTTTCATATATCTAAATATTGGGCAGTATTGGTTTTGGTTTTGTTCTTTTTTTTTTTTTTAAGTTTCATTAAAACCTTCCTTGCATGCAGGCCCGCTTTTCTTTGTGTCCTTCAGATGTTCCACAAGAGGTCTGGACTTTGGGCAAGAAAATCCAAATCTTTTTTCCTAGAACTGGGTTGAAGGAATCAGCAGAAGAGTTAAGAATTCCTCAGCTGGAGAGACTACAGGCGACGTCAGATGGTTCAACCTGGCTGGTGGCCATCTATTCTCTAAAACAAAAATGGGGAGATCCATAACCTAACATCTATAACCAAAAAATAGAATGGGAGGTTTAATTTGCTTGGGAGATCCCCAGTTGTACAAAAACTCTAGGGGGGAAACCAGAAAAGAAACCAAAAAAGCTAATCAGAAACAGTCCAGTAACAACAAAATAACGCATTCTGTTGAAGCCACATGGGGGCCATTGTTTTAGGGGTCCCAGCTTGCCTTATCTATTTCCCAAACTAATCAGAACAAAATGCTTGCTTTCATGATCACTTACTGATGTCACAAAAGACATATTTACAGAGCCAGCAGCAAAATAGATTATTGTGAAATAACTGTTTTATTTGATAAGTGCTCAGAGTGTACAGGCTGCAAACAGTAAATACTATTTATTTAGGCTAATATACAGGTATTGCTTAAATGCTTGCTAGACGAATGCTTTTTATACAACCAGAATTAATTAGCTAAAGGTATCTAGTATATACTACAAAAACAGAGATTAACTTAACAAACTTAAGAGAGTTTGCTGTAACTACAGGAATATTGGATAACTGCCGTCCCTCTAGAACAGAATTTTTGGATAGCGTTTTTTCTGCTTATCCCCTCCCCCCCCCCCCCCCCGGCCTTCTGGCATCTTTTATTTATTTATTTATTTATTTATTTATTTATTTATTTATATTTCAAATTTGTCACCACCCATCTTCCTGTGGAGTGACTCTGGATGGTTTGCGGTAAAAAATAGAATAAGCATTAATTAAAATAGATAAATATTAATTAATTAATTGATTGATTAATTACAATATGCTAAAAACAAACTTCCTTTATAATACTACCAAGAGGCAGATTATTACTTCAAAGTTTTAAGGACACTGCATAATAGTATTAGCATCTTGGTGGGGCTGCCACAGAAGACAGAGGCTCAAATCTTTCTCACGGACTTACTATCTGATCTTAAGCAAATGACCATATTTTAGCTTCCGATTTTGGTCAGCAAAGCAACAGGAGCAATAATTAGAAGGATTGCCAGCAGAGGGGTTTACAGTGGCAGGTCAAGATGGTGGTTGCAGCTGCGCAGCCAAAGACCCATACCTTTTTGTAAGCATTACATGCACGACGCTTGTAAAAAAAGGGGGTGAAGGTTCAGTCATGCAGCCACATCTGCCATCTTGACTTTTAGAAAGCCCTCCCTGTGGATGTGCCTGACTGGAAATCTATCTGCAAATCCAGTACCAGGATCTCTCTCTCTCTCCCCCTCTCTCTCTCTTTTATACCATTAATTTATAGACAGGAAAAAAATGGCTTCAATTCCCTCATCAAATGCTTCATTCTTCTAGTTCCAACTATAATCTATTTCAGAAACTTGTTCAGAGGGTGCAGAGGACAAGCACATAAGACTTTCGGTTTTTAAAATGCCACAGATAATATGAATACTGTAACTGGGCAATCAAGATGGATCAAGAACTTAGTCCCCGAGCCATTAACTGAGTCTTGAATCTCTTTCTTTAGAAGACAGATGAGGTAAGGTTGGCAAGCTAAATCAAATGCAACATCGTCAAGGTTTCCCAATATATTTCATATCCAGAAGCAAGCGGCAGTGACACATTCAACAGAAGGAAAGCCAACCACGCTGCTGCTATGTGTTAACTCCCCAGCCATGTAGCAGGGCCAGCGTAGAGAGAAACTGCCAGTACAGTGAATGCCAGAAGAATGGTGCTAAGCTGATGACACTCATTCCTCTCCAGCAAACATCAAGAGATTCATAATGGACAGCTGCTTTTCCTCTTCCAGTAGCTTTCCTGTGCTAGAAAAAAGAACTGCAGGGCTCAGTCCTGTCATCCCACAAAACCTCTTAAAGAACTGATTAGATCGGTGTTTCTCAACCTCAGCAACTTTAAGATGTGTGGATTTCAACACCCAGAATTCCCCAGCCAGCATGCTTATAATGGCGCCAGTGGCGTCTGTACCAAGCCACGATGACGTCAACACGGCAGCGTGATTGTCATGATGTCATTACACAAATGGTACAATTATGTAATGACATCATGATATCTAATGCTAGTACATAATTCATGCTATTTACATGCTGACATCATAATGCACCTTTCATCAGTTCCCCTTCCCCACTTGTTCTCCCCCTGTGGATGCCTGTGCACGGTAGACGGTGCAAAATGGATTAATTCATTGCATCCCTTTGGGCTTGCCTGGCATTGGCTAGATGATCTTAAGGCATAACCCAACCCTATAATTGCATAATTTGTCTGTCACACCACAAGTTTGCAAAACTGAAAGAAGAAGAAAAAGAAATATATTTAAATTATGTAACTCTGTCCTCAAATAACTAGCTTCATGCAGTGAAATAATTTTGGCTTTGCAATATGATTCTTGTAAGCTACAATTATATTTAGCAGCTCTATAATAAATTTACATTAGTGTAATAATTAGATTTTATTTTGCTCTTGAGTCTGGCCTTGAACAAAGCAAACACAAAGAGAAAGATATATTTAAACATCCACTTCCTTGAATAGATTTGCAGTAACAGACACTTGATAATGCATAAGAAACACAATCAACATACATAACAAAAGTCTAAAACCAATTTTACTAGTCTCGTCCAATACGTTAATAGCACTTAAAAAAAAAAAAAATACCCAGGACTTAAAATTAAAATTTCTGCTTTTTTTAGGAGATTCCCTTTACACAGAAAATGTTATGTTATTTTAAATTCACCTCTCTTTTTACAGTAGTCTATCAAACTAACACCATTGAAGAAAATACACCAATAATATCTGCTCACAAACATAAAGCCTTCTCAAATTCTACAGTCATATAATGAAAAGTGGTATCCAGGTTATTTCTATTCATCGGCCAGAACTGTATCTGTAAGAAGTAAACACTGGGCTCACCTATGGGGAAACTCCATGGAAAAGAGCTAATATTTTCATTCAAGATATTGGTCTTATTTTGAGCTCTCTAAAGGACGAGTGGGTTGCAAACTCTTTGAAAGATGACAGATACAGTGCATGGAATGATATGTACGATTTCATCAAAGTTGGTAGGTCAGGATTTCCATGAAGATTTGTGTGGACAGAACTATATTTGAGGTACGGGTATGTATGAAGTCTAACCCACAGTGTATGTAGCTGCTTTTGGATGTTTTTCACCACCATTTCTTGTTGAAGAAATTTGACAGATGCAAAAAAAGGAATCGAAGGGCCCTATGCTACTCAGAAACCATGGTTAATAACACTACCTCTGCCAATTGTCTGAAATCAGGTTATCTCCAGAAGCATCTTATTTCTGAAGCCATCTTCCATTTACCAGCCTGGTGTCTCCAGTATGTCAACTGGGGAGGGCTGGTACAAATGATACTCTGATCTCACAGATATCTGAAAGCCAGCTGGGTGAGCAGAATATTCTCAATGGTGGCATCTGTCCTTTGGAACTCCCTCCATTCAGAAACCTAGTGCTGAGATGTAGACCCATGACTGTAAGCATTCCATCAGGCTTGGGGTAGTATTACTGATTCTCTAATACCTGACCTGACTTGAGTTTTAATCATTCATTAATATCACTGTTGTTGTAATTTATTATTTACTACATTGTGGTGTGTGTCAGGAATGAAATGCATAATAGAAACTGAGAAAATAAATTAAAATGTACACACTTTGACCCAGATGGCCACGTGTTGTATTTTATTTTTATTTATTTTATATTGGCTTATATTAGAAAAATTGTTCAGTCCGCTTGTGGTTTAATGAGGAAAACCCATAAGGATGCCAAGCTGGGCTCTTGAAGTTATACATACCTGACACCTGGTATGTTGACTAAGCAGAAAGAAAGGTTACATGGTCATGGTGTTTCCCATCATGTGCAAGCATAAGATTGCTGTTTAAAGTACTGTAATTATTTCCAAATTAGCGACTATAAAATTAACACATGCTAATTTTATGCAACTTTGGGACATCTTTTGAGGCATGTGTGTTTTGTTTCCCTTGTGTGTTTTGTTTGTTTGTTTGGCAATGTGTAATGATTACCCAGTGAACTAATTAGAATTACTTAGTATGTCTATATATTAATTAATAAATACTTATTGAACTCCAATCTTACAAATGTAATGAAACCTTGATTTAACAGACCATGTAGGGGAAAGTGTGTCTCTTCTCCTGAATGTCTGTCAACCTAGAAATTACATATTTGTCAATTATTTATGCCATTTATGTAATGTCTGGACAGTGTCAAGCATTGTACTGCAGGATACAATCAAGAAAGTAAGAATCTCACAGGCTTCAAAGAGGAGTTTTAATGCAAGAATCAGGGGAAAGTTCATTTGAAAGCCCCAACTTTTCTTCTCACTGTATGGTGGGCCAATGTAATCTTTTTTCTTCCTTCTTTTTTGTCCACTGATATCATTGAACCAGTAAACTGAGTATAGAGGAGGAACTCAAAATATAGGTGAATTTGGATTGTTGTGTGAGTGGAGGACACACCATAAGAGTAATCCTATACAGTACAGAGGATTACACAGCATTTGCATCACTCCTCGATTGGCTCCATGCTCACATGATCTCTAAGTGCAGGCAGTGGAACCAATTTATTTCCAGCTCAACTGCAGTTCAAAATACAACCAGGTTGGACACACTGGGGTGCCAGGACACAGTGAACCTCAAACCAACCTTATAGGCAGGATGTGCATAACATGTTAGTCTAAAATAGGGTTGGCTAGGTTCTGGTTCAAAGTATTGTGTAAACACAGCCAGTACATTGTGTGGTGGATGATATCTTTCATGAACAGGCTGTTTTCATGTTATCAGAATATGGGAGTCCAGATGCTAAGAAACACCCCCTAAAACCCTCTAACCTTATCTCACTTTCTAATAAACAAGGAGGAGGAATAGAAGGAGGGGGAGGAGGAGGGCTTCCATTAGGGTCATTTTCTGATATAATTCCTGGGATTTAGTTGGGAGCCTGGAACTAGTGGGCAGCCATTAATCTTCCTTCAATACTTTATATTATATCAATCATGAGATTTTTAATGAAGTTACTACAAACCTACAGTGAAATTCAAATTCAATTTAATTTAACTATGGTTAGCAAGGTAGCCAAGATCATAATTACCACTTGATCCAGCTTCTTCAAACAAACCATAGTTAACTCTAACAAGAATCCCCCTCAATGTAATAGGCAAATAAAACTGATTGAACAGACTTATTTTCACTGGCTCTGTTATCATTTGTGCAAATTTCCACTTGTTGGATCCTGTAAAAATCAGTGAACTGAGATTCCTTTATTCATTTTCCATTTATTTAAACACATACCTTTAACTATTACTCCCAGGCCTGAATAACAACCAGACCATGTTTAGAAAAATTAGAAAATCCCAGCCCCCTCCTCCCCCCAAAAAATCCATAAGTGTGGCTTCCACTCACTAAGGCTGTATGGTTTTATTTTCAAAGTCTAATAAGAATTTTTATTCTAACATATAAAATTAAATTACAAAAAAGTGGGAAACTATAATCCTATGCATCATTACTGCTGTGTAAAATGGAACTTATTCTCATATAAATGTATATAGGACTGAACCGGCTTTTCTTAAAGGTTCTGTTCATTGGACACCAAATATTTTAATGATTAATTCTCCAGTGGAAATTATATCTGATGTTCTATTCCAAAACACTTAGAAAGCAAAGACATTCTTATCTGATAGTTCTCTCCTGGTATGCATGTGTGCATAATGCAAAAAATGTTAAAAATACTTATTTCTACTAGGCACTACTATGGCATGACAAATTATAGTATCACAAGTCTTTCAGCTTCCGTTATACCAACAACGACCCAACTATCCCTGTAGAATAAAAATCACAATTTAAGAGTGGATGAGAAGAAAGGAACCGTGAAGCCTATTTTAACTGCCAGCCATATACTAAATTTGCCATATCTGGGGGATCACAACAAACTTGGCAGATCTGCCCAAGAAAATTGTGTGGGCAGATCTTCTACAGAAGGAAAGAAGGGAGGGAGGGAGGGAGGGAGGAAGGAAGGAAGGAAGGAAGGAAGGAAGGAAGGAAGGAAGGAAGGAAGGAAGGAAGGAAGGAAGGAAGGAAGGAAGGGAGTTCATCTTCCCACTTGAACATCCTACCTGTTGAAGCTTGTTCTTCTTTAGTATGAAAAGTAAGCATTCTGCTTAATTTTTTTGCAGATAGAACCTTGTGGGCAGTTCACAATCACTTTTGCCCCTTTTGCATTACAAGGAGGACAATTTTATATGCTCCCCGTATCAGATGAAACCACAGCCCCACTTGGAATGTATTTTCTTTGTCTCTTCTCCAATCTGGCATCATCCAGGTGTGCCAGAACTGCAGTTCCCAGGATTCCCAGCTTGCATGGGAACTGCAGTCTTAACATAGCTAGTGAAAAAAGAGATGGCAGAAGGCTGTCCTATACTGAATGGATTAAGTTAACCTGACAAAGTAAGTTAACCTGACAAGATAAGGGCAAAGGTGGTTTACTAGGATGCCAATATTATAGCCAATACTGTATTACTAACTCCCTGTTAGAGTTGACAGTGTCAAAATTTTATCATAGCCAGAGACAAAAAATACTGTATCTAGGGGATTGGAGTACCTAGAAAATAACTGTAAAGGCATTTGAAAATGAAAAAGAGTGGTGAGAAAACCCATCTTGGACTGTGATTTATCTTGCAGTGACAGTACAGGTTTAAAATCCACTTGTTCATTTTGTATAGTAGAAGGAAAGTAATAACTAAATGGTTAGATGCATCATGAGGGAGAACATTTCTTTACCTTGAACGTTCACCTGTCAAGTCATTCAGTTTCTGAAATTATAACAAAAGGGACAGGCTGATGTAAAAGAAAGTATTTCTATAATATTAATAGTATTATTCTAACAAACGTTTGTGTTTGCAATGCCAATAGCATAGACAAAAGAAGTAAAATTCACTGATCATCATTTCTCTTTTCTAAAATAAGTCAGTGGAAAAAATATCATGATGCTCCAAATGTGATGCCACCTTCTCTAAAGTTCCTAGAAAGCTATAAAGCAGCACCAGGTCTACATGAAGCCCTGAAAACCTTGGGTGTCATCCAAAAGACAGCCAGAAATAGTTATCAATGTATATCTTTTAATACGGCAAGAGGGATAAAGTATTAAACACATGATATGAACAGAGTGTAGTAGTTATATGCCATTTTGATTAAATGTAAATGAAATAATAACAATTTAGTTCTTGTCCTAGCCCCTCCATGAGTTCTTGGAGGGCAGCCCTACAATGCTACTGAAAGGCCAGATAAGGTGGCCCTTGGCTTCCAAAGAAGTTGTTCATCTTTGAGATAAAGTATATATTTGCTAAAATTCCACTACAAGTTACTTCCGGGGATTACCATTTAGGTAAGCTACAGGAAAGCTGTAGGATTCTCATCACTGGGCCATCTGTCTCAGCTAACTGGCTGGAATTGCTAGTACTGTAGTTCTCATTCTTCAATACCTGATCACTTGTGGCTGGCTCTTGACAAAAGTCAGATCAACATTAATAAAAAAACTTACTGAATGTATGATTCAGTGGGGTAAAAAGTTTGGTTATAATATACCGATGGAACAATGGGAAAATATGTGGCCGAAAGGATTGAAATTTACACTATGTTATAATTGCAAAGAGAATTTATATAAAATGATGTACCGTTGGTATATGTCACCAGAGAAATTGTCTAGAATGTACAAAGGCACTTCAAATTTATATTGGAAATGTGAACAAGAAGGGACATTTTATCATGTTTGGTGGACATGTAAAAAAGCTAGAAAATTCTGGATTCAATTACATACACTGATTCAGAGGATTTTAAAGATTAATATACAACTGAAACCAGAGGATTTTCTTTTGGGATTGATGGACGAACAGTTGAAAAAAAAGTCATGGAACTTTGTTTTTGTACATGATAACTGCAGCGAGGTTATTGTATGCACGAAGATGAAAAGATTCAACAATCCCCACAATGGAGGAATGGTTGGTGAAGATGATGGAATTTGCTGAGATGGCTACATTGACTTCTTTGATCAGAGAAAATACAATATCTACGCTTACTGCTGACTGACCCCTTATAAACTTTTTGCATGAAACAGAAAAAAAATATGATTTATGGTTTTGATGATTACACCGGATAGATTATAGAAAGAAGAGAGTTATGTTGTAACCATAGAGTAAGAGGTAAATTTATAATCACACTTTTAACTGTTGTAAAAAAGATTGGAAGCTACTTCTTTGTATATTTTTCCTTTCTTTTCTATTTTTCTATTACTTTTTTCTTTCCTTTCTTGCACTTCTAGCTTTCTCTTTGATTTCCTTTTTTTTCTTTTCTTTCTCTTACATTAGTTTTTATCTTCCTTTTTTTAAAAAAATCTTTAATAAAAAAATAAAAAATAAAATACTGCCAAAAAGTAATTTGGAATCAAAGAACTGTGTAAAGTGATGGCTAAGAAACGAGAAACTACAGTGATCATCATCCTTTATAATACTGAAGGAAACAGAAAGGCCGAGAAGTACTCACGTTGTTGAATTTCTGAACTGTAACAAAGAGAAGATTCTTTTTAAAATGGGAAGACCAAAGCTAAAAACTGAAACGTCCATATGTGGCAATGAATACAGAAAGGAAAGTGTCAAGACAGTAATAAACTGCAGTATGCAAAAACAAGGGGAAAAAATGTTCTGGAATTGCTCCAGCTGAACCATCCACTTTTGCCTGGAATGCGTCTGTGGATTTCTGCTTTGGGTCATCGCGGCAAAAAAGCTAAAACAACGCAAGGCAGGCTGCAATTATTTGAAGGAAGATAGCCATACGCAGAGCAATCAGCACGAGTCTTGGTCATGACATGAAAGTGCACGGGCAGGTGCTTATTTATCCCGATAGCAAATATTCAAAATTCCTTAGGAATTCCAAATCACTTTTCTCCTAAAAAGTTTACACCACTGAACTAAGGTTAGACCTTTGATATTTATTGCCTGCCTCGAAGCGTTTGCATCTGTTTCTGTTCTTTTATTTCCATTATGCATCTCTAGAAACAATCTTTATGAGGAAAAGAACGATTTCTGAAGTTCTCCATTTGCTTGCTTAATGTGCTATAAGTTAGATGATGATTGGTTATTTTTACCTCTAAATAATCTTTATGAGGAAAAGAACGATTTTGGAAGTTCTCCATTGCCAAGATGTGCATTTACTAAATAAGGTGCAAAATAAGGTCTTCCACCCAGTGCCTTCATCTCATATGACAAATCACACATCATCAGCATCAGTTAGCAGGGAGATCATATTTGTCAGGAAAGCCAGCTTGGTGTAGTGGTTAAGGCTCCAGGCCAGGAACCAGGAGTCCGGGAGTTCTAGTCCCGCCTTAGGCATGAAGCCAGCTGGGTGACCTTGGACCAGTCACTCTCTCGCAGCCCTAGGAAGCAGGCAAGGGCACACCACCTCCAAAAAACCCTGCCAAGAAAACTGCAGGGACTTGTCCAGGCAGGAGTCAGCACTGACTCAAAGGCACAAACCAAAAGCAAACGTATTTGCCAGCTATCACAAAAAAGATGGCAGACAGATCTGGTTTTCATATCAGGTACAAGAAGCATTTGCTTGCTTAATGTGCTATAAGTTAGATGATGATTGGTTAATTTTACCCCTAGTTCCTAAGGCCATCCAGCTTCATGTGTTTTCACCTGAACAGCAATAGAACAACATTCAACGTTGTCCAGTTACACATATGCAGCCAAACTGCAGTGCCAGAGTGAGATGAATAGAGATAGAAAAAGGCAGAGGTTGGAGAATACTGTAGACTGTACCACTTAAAACTGCAGAGGACGTTTCTGAATGCTTCTCTACATTAAAAAAAATATCTGCAATTGAGAAAATAGCGTAACAATGAACACATTTTGCCTTATTCCTGATACCCTATTTGTTACTTCCAGGAAACCTACAGTTTATGACCTCATTATTCTTCTACATTTTGCAATATTTGAAGCTGGGTCTGAGCCAGCAACAACACTTTTCTCTGAAAGCGAGTAGATTTGAAATGTCAGGATTGCATAACTAGATGTCCAAGAGATATCCTGCTCTTGCCTCCTTCTCCTCAAACTATACTTTCTCAAGTCTCCAAGAAGACAATTTGTGGCAGATTCAGTATGGAGGCCTTGTTCAAGTTTCAAATCAACCCCTTATATTTCAGGCAGATGGGTGCCACAAGGAACTACATCCATTTGTTAGTTGCCCAAGATCCTTTCTCTGCATCCATAAGTAATATTTTATTGGATTCTCTTTTTGTTCTATCATAAAAATCATCCCTTATGGACTATAGTGAATATGCACAAATTAGTGATAACAGAGATAGGTAAATATTTCATGATGGCAGACTCGTAGTAAGCATGAGGGCTAGACGAGAGATAGATGCGAGGCAAAGTTTAGGTATCTTCAAGAATTCAATTGCTCTACTATTGAAAGAACAGAAAGATCTGAAGAACTGCAACCACATTCTACTGAAAGCACGTACAGTCCTCCATGGAACTGGAAGTACCAAAAACAATTGCAGTCCATAACATTTATATATGAATTAAAATCATGGTTCTGAAACAAAAGGCACAGATTTAGATGACTGTGTCACAGCAGTCATCATCTTAGAAGAGACAAACTATCTTATAAATTGGCATGGTCAATCTCTTCTGCATTGGGGTCTCCTGCAGACCACAGGAGCTCTTCCTTCCCCCTCCCTTAAAGAAAAACAAATTTATTATCAATGTTTTACAGTATCAGTATTAAAACTTTGCCTGCAAAAAGTTCATAATCTCAAATAAACACCAAGGAAGAAATTAGAAGGAGTGGAAAGAGGGGGAGAGAATAGCAAAAAAAAAAAGAAGAAGAAGAAGAAGAATAGATGCAATTGTACATGCTTATAATTGGTTACTAGTGGGAATTAAAGATTGAAGCAAAAGTTCTTTTTTTAAAAAAAGGGGGGTGGCAGATGTGAAGGAACAGGGAAAACAACCTTTCCCCATGATCTCTAGACTGGGCATTATTTTATAAACCTCTATCATGTCACTATCATCCCTTTACTCTTCTTTTCTGAATTAAAAAACCCAGACAGGATACCTTTTCCTTGTGAGGAGTCATGCTGATTTTCAGGATCCTTTCTGAAACATAGCAACCAGAATGAATACATTGTTCTAAGGAATACTGCAACACTGATTTATATGGAGACATTATGATACTGGCAGTCCCTTTTCTCTTCTTTCTTTTTATAATAATTTTATTGAAGATTACATTGTACAGATAAAACTAATACAAACTATAAAAAAGAAAAAGTGCAAAGAAAAAAAAAGAAAAAAGAGAAATAACTTCCCCCTTCATTTCAGCAAGTATAAACAACTTTAACAACATCACCATCTCTTAAAATACTACAAACAATCTCTTCAGCCCATATCTCACCTCATTCTCTATAAACAAATCTTTGAAATCTCTTAATCCATCCTAATCAGCAAAAGTCCATTAAGGGTTACCAGAAATAACAACCTATTATAAACTTGATCTAATAAATCCACTTGAATTATTTCCTTTTACATTTATATCTCATTTTCTATTTTTAAAAATCCCCCAAACCTCATAATTCAAAGCCAATCTGTAAAAATCCCATAGAAGTTACTAGAAATAACAACGCAACTATTTTTAACTTTAATCAGATAAATTTAAAATGCAACAAATATTCTCTTTCCCATATAACTCTCAGCTATAAGCAAAACCTTAAAACATCATCATCCAGTCCAGGTCAGAAAAAATCCATTAAAAATTGCCAGAGATAGCAACCTATCTATTTTTAACCTTGGTCAAATAAACCAACTTTATATTCCTTCCCCTTGCTCCCAACAATCTTGGTCTTTAGTCCCTTCAAATAATGTCCAAATATATATTTTTTTCATTTTCTCTTTGTCTCGTCTCACAAAATCACTGAGAACATTAACAAGTCCCTTTCGTAAATCCAATACAGAAAGGTTATCCAAGTCATTCTTCTTTTCTGTTATGTGTATGCCCTTTTTAGTTATTAAAACATCAGCTGGTTTCATTTGTATATTCAATATTTCATCTTTTTCCATATGCTTCTTGTAGCCTGTCATTTTTAAGTCCACATTTGAATCAATTTCAGTCTTGTCCAGTAAAACCTGTTCCTCTTCCATAACATCATTTAGTCTATCAATAATGGCAGAAATATTTAAAACCAGCTTCTGAGTCTATTGTTCACAAATATCTCTCACTACGTCCATTGTTTTATTTCCTTCTAGTGCCGTCTAGTGTCCAACCTTCAAAGTCCCATCTTATTATATTGTTTCTACTTTCTAAAAACAAGACTCTAATCACCCTTTTGCTGTTAATTCTGAAAAAAAAATATAAATTCTTAAACTCTTAAGTACAAGAAATTTTATTTCGTAGTGAATCAAAGGAAACTCATCCAGTGAATTCCATACAAACTTGCCATTGCAGATGTTCTCAATATTAAAAAGCAATAAAAAATTTCATTCTAAAGTGATTAAGAAATGAGGATTGGCCCAACCCTGAGTCCTTAAAGGCTATATTACGACTATGAGCTTAAATGTAATCCCTTGACTCCCAGACACTCAGCTGTCCGAAGCGTGTGTGGGCTATCTCACACTCTCTCCTTTCTCCTGAGAGTTTTTGCCAGTCTGTCTGGATCCCGCATCCAGCTGCGGATTTCAGCCGTAATGTTGTCCCTGCTTCTTCAGGGACGTCCTCACCATAGGAGGTCTTCCAATGATGTGGTGACATTACTAGAGTCCAAAATGGTCATTTTGCCAACACATGCGATAGTATAATCTCCGGGAACCTCATACTAGAAGTTGCATACTGCTTATTTCTGTTGCATGTGAAAGCAAATGGACTGTATCTTTTTTACAATTGCTACTAGCTGCCTGCATTTCCTTCATTACTTGTATTTTTAAAAGATATGTAAGTAAACAATATTCTGGACCAATTAAAATAACCCTTTTAGCTGATTAAACATTATTGAATTAAAATGCTGACTAGGCTTCCACTAATGAACCAAAGCTATTTTGTCACCCACCTTAGAGACAGCAGATGATTATGGATCAAAGAAAATGTGGTTTTATTTATGCATCTAGCCCATATATAAAAATATTGTCTTAGTAATTTATAAGTGAAGGAGCCTCCCCCCAAGCCTTCTATAGGGCACATAGAGTTTGAATCCTTTGCCTTCATTATGGTCATGACACATTTCTCCTCTCACCACGTGTCTAGTCTCCCATAGACAAAGCTATAAATCTCACCTCTTCAGACATTAAGCCTTTATTTAGGAACTGGTTTACTCAGCAGAAGACTCACAGATAAGACTCAGCTAGATTAGTTTCTTTATTGCAAACAAGAATGAAGACATATCTACACAGATGTGCCTACTTCTGTACACAGGAATCAAGAGCATATTAAAGTCTATGCTCCAGGGTTTAAATTCTAAGACTTTTCCTCTCACCTTTCTGGTCAATGGATATTTGGCTGTGTTTTTAGTGGTTTTTCAAGGCGCCTGATCTAATGTTCATTGTTGATGTTGATGTAATGGTTCTTCCAGGCCTGAGAATGTAACCAGTTTCATTCCTTCCATCTCAACACATGAGAAGAAAGTGTCCACTAAAGTCAATTGAAGCTTTTTCCCTCAGTACCAATAGCAGGTATGATGTGATGGAATGGAATTATGAAGGCCAGGCTCAGGGAGATAAGCATTTTCTTAGCTCGCCACAGGAGCGTGGGAACTACAAGATGATGAGACTGGCACCTCCCTGAGGAATTCACACTGTTGTGGCTGGATGGCTTGGGAGCTGTGGTTTGAGTCTGGGAAGATTCTTGCTAGAGGTTGTAGCTAATACATAGCTGAACTGATTTTGCATTGTCTCTTGCAGTTCCTTGGGCTAGGCCTGACATCAATCTTCCCAGACTCAAACCCCAGCTCCCAAGTCAGCCAGCCACAACAGTGTGAATTCCTCAGGGAGGTGCCAGTCTCATCCTCTTGTAGTTCCCACGCTCCTGCGGCGAGCTAAGAAAATGCTTATCTCCCTGAGCCTGGCCTTCATAATTCCATTCCATCACATATAAGTGGGGCAATCAGTTAAAGCTCCCCCTTATCTGGCTATTTCTGATCCACCCCACTTGCCTCACTTTTGGGCGGGGGGGTTGTTTTTTAATGCACACAATATTTAAATGCGTGAACAATATTCATCCAGATCTGAAATGTTTTAAAGAACATTTCCTCCAATTGGTTTCATAGAAATGGGCAAGACAGCTTCTGGTACAATGGAAGGTACATACCTATTTGTTACAGTGGCATTTTGATTCTCCTTCAAGACACTCAAAATGGAATTTTAGTATTGTAATATCTTGGTGATGTAGGTCAAGCTGAGAGATTGCCATTTATCAGAAGCAATTCTATGTTTCAGCTTCAGAGAAAGTTTTGTAACAGAGGAACACAGGAAAACTGACTATTTCTTTCCTTAAACTACCTCACAGCTTCATTTGCTTAGAGGAGCTTTCGACACCTTTCAGCAACAGTCATGCTGGCTAAGGAATCCTGCAAGTTGACGTTCACACATCTGAAGGTCTCCCAGATTGGGGAAGGCAGCTAAGAGAGATCCATTTGCCTTGCATGCCTGGAAAAGGAACGTCACTCTGTAGAAGCAGCACCATGTCCTAAATCTAATTCCATTGGTGAAGCTACCAAACTTTGGAGTATCTGTGGGAATCATGAGCATGGGCCAAAAGCCAACTATGGTGATCAGAGCTTGTTGAGCAAGCACTACTTAGATATACAACCAAGCAAAAACTTGTCACTATTTTTAAATTGACCTTATCAAATTATAAAATTTCAGGATCCATAACACCATCTAAGCCTCTGTTCAGTCACTGTGTTATAACTTGTTGAACAGAACTTCGGTTTTAAGCCCTTCTTATATAATATAGCTCTGAGTCCTTTACCCTATCTAAATGAATAGCTTCATAATAAATAAAGTGGGAAAATATAGATTGCCTATTTTCAAATTATTTTTAACTGTGTAGGACCAACTCATAATCAATCAGTCAACTAAGAAATGAAATTTGTTTTGTTCACTTTACTCTGGAATATGTAACAATAACTATTTGTGCTCTGTCACTCCTCCTTACCATTTCTACTCTCAGTTTTGGCCTACAGCTTACTATTTTTATCAGCACTCAGGCTTACAGCAACCCACATCTTGCTATTTCTACAGCATCTCCTTTCACTCCTCATTTGGTCAATATTAATTTCACCAATCTCCACCTTTTTAAACCTCTGTTAGAATTAGTAGAATGATATCACTTCATGTTTCAGTGGGTCGTTATACCAGCCCCTTTCCTTTTCATAATATGCATCCCTGTTGCTTTGTGTATGTCTCTGTATATATGTTATAAATTCACATCTGTACTTTTGAACTTTAGTTGCTTTAGTTAACGGTTGCTTTAGTTAATTATTCCTCATTTTAAAAGTGATTATTTCTCTATTAGTGAAATATATTTGAAACTACAATATAACAGTTCCCCTGTTTCAGTTGATGGAACTCCACATGCAAGTCCATATATACATGTAGATGGAGGACACCTGGCAACAATTTTAAACTGTATTCAAAGCTTTGACAGCCTGCCAATATCCCTTTCCTATATTATTGTGTGAGTATGTGCTGAAACTGGACTTCAAAGTCATAACAGTCTGGCCAATGCACTTTTAGTTCTTCTTCAGCCTAAGACAGATTTCTCCAACAAAGTCCTATTGGAATGGAACTTGCAGTAGAGCACGGTCATATTGGTTGAAGAGGATGGAAGTTCTAATGGTAGATGTTTTTGCTGTAGACCACTGTGAGTCATTTCATTTGAACTGGCAGTATACGATTTAAGAATCAATCAATCAATAATCCAGCATGGAGAGCAATGATTTAGGTAAGGCTGTCTTAAGGTTAGGATGATCTGACCTTAAGGCACATTGATCCAACTTGGAAATGCAGTTCAAAACTATGTAGGAAATCATTTGTTCTGGACTGATGCAGCATCTTTGAAATACCCTTCCACCAGCAGACCACCCCGTTATGCATTAGTGAAGAAAATCCTCCTTCATTAGAGTGCTTGATACAAAGTTAAAAAACAAAACAAAACCAGTTTTATAAAGAAATCATTATTATCTTCAACCTTGAAAGGCTGAGTTCACACAACATGTTTAAACTCAGGTTAACAGAACCTAACTGCTATGTTTACCTCAACTGCTGTACCCAGAGAACTAATTCATAGTTTAGCATGTTTCACACAGCTCACTGAACCACAAGTTACTCAATCTGATTTAGCCTTGTTCAAATTGCAGTTAATGTAACTGTTGCTTTGATTGCTCTTGCTCCTCTACTTCAGACCACTGTTGAAAAACTTTGGGGTCATGTGGTTATGTTCAGTATGGTGAGCCCCCTTGACCTCCCATTGAAGAAACTAAGCAGGTTGAATGAATACAGTTCCAAAGACCAAGTCCAACTTTAGAGCATCTGTGGGAGTACTGGCAGCTATCCAAGGCCAGGATATTTGAAAACAAGATGCTCCTTCCTTGTGTGAACCTTCCATTGTCTTTGCAAGTCTGTTGCAAAGGCAACCAGATCCTACCCTCTGACTTACCTGTATATGTAGTGAGTGAATCACTATGGTTCATAAGAACAGGTAGTGAGGAAGGCTGCCTGACACACCTGCAGTGGTACCACCGTGCAAGAGCCAACAAACAAGAATAAACAGGCCAGGAAAAGGGTAAAGTTTAGCCTCTCAAGCAGGAAACCCCAAAGAAGGAAGAGGCAAAAGCAGCATACTAATTAGCAGCACAGTGTGGCTGCAAAAGGCACAGAGAGATTCTCTCATCTCCCCACCCCGGCCATCTTGGATGACAGCAGGGCTTTGTGGAACAGAACAATAGGTACATTATACAAATCTATAATTATCTCAAGAAGAGTGATAGCTAATTCAAGGCTTTACATGAGGGCTGGAATATTGGATACAGTCCTGCAAGAAGCAAACAACAGAGAAGGGGGGGACAAAAGTCTTAAGCAAAGACAGAAAGCTGCCTGGCACAACACATCAAAGATGTTTCAGGTTTGTATCACATTGGCTTGGATTTCTCTCCACAACCCCAATCCCTGCTGAAATGTAACAATTTAAAACACGGTTTCTTCTTTCATACATTTCTTGGCCAGTGATGGAAGATCTCTTTTTTATTATTTGGGACAGTTTTCATCACAGGGCTATATATGACAGAAATCTCACAATAATACCCTGACTTTTGTTTGACATCTGTAAGAGACTCAGACAACAAAAGGCAGAGGGACAGAAGCACTAATTAAATTGTTTACAGGATCACATCAGATCCCCAGGAACAGTCAAATGTTGTGGCTGCAACAACCTCTGAATCTGGAGCCTCCTCTCACTCATATGGGACTACCTGCCACCAAACTGAAAGGGGAAAAGAAGAAATAAATAAAAATGGAATATCCATGGTTGCCCAAAACAAGATTCTTGCCCCTTAATACAGTAATCAATTTACAGAATAGTTCATAATGAGATTAAGAATATTCTTTCAAATGGAGTTGGACCAGTGGCTTATTCTCTTAGTAGCAAATGCTTATTGCTTTATTACAATTGGCCACCCAAACTTGCCTTGATCACTCAGTGGCATTCTCATTAAGAACCACAAGAAAATGCCTCATTAGGCTTAGTCAGGTGGTTGATCCATCCTGCTCATGTTGTTGAAACCAGAGGTGGACAACCTGTGGCCTTTTAGATGGTAACAATGGAAGTTGGAGTCAAAGAACATCTAGAGGGCAGGAGATTGCCCTCCTGTGGTCTACACCAGCATTTCTCAACCTTAGTCATTTTAAGATGCGTGGACTTCAACTCCACACATCTTAAAATGACTAAGGGTGAGAAACACTGGTCTACACCGATTGGCAGCACATTTCGAGGATTTCAGACAGCTGCATGCATCTTTTTCTGGAGACAACAAGGACTGGATCTCAAATTCACTGCATGCAAAATGTGTGCTTTGTACTGCAATCCTTTCATAGTTAATATCTACAGCTTTATAGGTCCTCTGCAGAGAAAGTTAAATCACACTGAAAGCAATGGGCCTTAAAAACCAGCTTGAACTTTTTAAAAATTGATCTCTTGCTTTATCAGTGTACTTTTCACTGAGCTGCACATACAATAGCTGAGCCTGCCCAACTCTTGATAATTTGATTATTCTGCTTTTCCACCATATGATCCATATTACAGGAAACTTTATCCAAATACCATTTCCATTTATCCAATTGACTGCTTACTTGAAAGTCTTTCATGTTCCTTCCCACACCCTCACCCCACCTCAACTTATATGAATAAGTAAAATTGGTTTTCTGCATGAAATAAACCCCTACAAAACTGGGGGTTGAGGGGGCACTGGAAAACTCACAAAATTACAGCCTGACACATATTGATGTAAGATCAATTATAATCAGTCCCAATTACAAAATTCTTTGTCTTGGGGTACTTGTTACAGATAGAGCCTGATCACTTCAGGGAAGAACAGTACCATCTAATGGTAGCCCACAGAGGTGCTGGGGTTGCTGAAAACCCTGGCTAGGATTCTTGGAGTTGCAACTTGAACTGGAGTGGAAGGGATCAGGTTGAAGAATGCTGAGGTATTGAGTTTCAGGTTGGAAGGACTGGTATCAGCCTTAAGACTAGAACTGGTCATGTTATAAACCTAATGATCATTTAAAACAGATGTATTACTTCCCTAAAGCTTTGTTTTAAAGCACCTAATGCCAGCATCTTCCTGGAGGGTTCCCTACCCTGTACCTTAGGTATCAATAAATATTTCCAAGGTAAAACTACTAGCTGAATTTTATTTCCAGAGAGAAAACAAATGCCAGCTGTTAGGTGGAGAATTGCTGCTACAGTTGTATAGGCACCCCTGGTCAAACTGTATGTTTCAATGAATCCATAAGGGAACAGATGCAGACACAACCTTTACATGGTATAAAATCAAACATGAGATCTTTCTGTAAATTTGAATGTGTGCATACTATTTATGTACAATTCTTTATAGATTCAGAAAAAGAAAACAGTAAGTATGGCAGGTGCACCCTTTCAGTCAGAGCTTTGTGACAGCTCTTTTTGGCAGAAATAACATTTCCATAGCCAGCTAAGAGTCTTTCTTTTCTTGCTTTTGGAATTGTTTCACCACCCTTCCTTGCAGAACTCTTCTAGCTGAGAAATATTTTTAGGTTTCCTTGTATGTGCTACTTGTCTGAAACCTCCCCACCAATATTCAATAATGTTCAAATCAGGGAACTGTGAATGTCATTCCAAAACCTTTATTTTTCTTTCTTGTAAGTACTGCATGGTTGATTTGCAGGTATGTTTCAGACCATTGTTTTGCTGCCATATCCAAACTTTTGTTTAGTTTTAGTGTCTCCAGTGCATCTGGAAGACACCAAAATCAGGAGGGATACCTTTTCCTGTTACAGTTAATAAGTACCTTATATATGCTTTGTTAAAATCATATCCCTATCATATTTCATACTGCTGACGCCCATGTAAGTGTGCGTGGGAGTGAAGACTAGGATACATGTACATGCATACGTTATAACAAACTTGAGGCTGTACCCAAAGTAGCAGCCATACTTCTGTCCTTTGTATATTGCAACAACAGTACATAGGCTGAAGCTTGCCTATCTTTGGCATTTCCCCCCTCACAAGGAGGAAGCACTGAGAGAAAAGGACTGGAAAGGCACATTTCTGTATTCTCTCTTGCTCTCTCGCTAAAGCAAAACAAAAGCACAAACATCTGCAGGAGAGATAAGAGGCCGTCAGACTCAGTTCAGCTGTTTGGGCACCGTTCCGCTCTCACTGAGGAGCAGTGTTTTGAGCTCGGCAGCAAGCCCGCTTCTACGCCGAGTTGCAGCAGTGTAAAGGCAGAGACATTCCACTGAACTGAGAGGAACCTACAACGATAAAACCTTTACCCACGGGAGACAAGTTCACAGCATCAGACTGAGAAGCAATTATAATAACGTAAAGGATCGCTTGGAGCATTGTTCTGGGCATCTGGGATGACAAGGCATAAATATTTCACATTAAAGCAGAAAAAGTACTGCTCAGCAAAAAGGCTCATCTTCAGATATGTAGAAACCACAGTAATAACTTTTTTCTCTTTACTGAGCAGTAAACAGGGGAAACCTTAGCCAACCAGATCATATTTCCCTCACCCCCAACATAGTCAAACTGATCTTATAATCTCCTCTCAGCTCTTGCACACTTAGGTCATCCCATCCTCCCCATGTAAGAGCAGCAGTAACTCATATTTCACCTGAAATGTATGCTCCCTGCATTTGTAATTCTGTCATTGAGTACTATAAAAAAAACCAGCAACACCACCAGCTGGAAAGCATCTTAGAATGAAATCTATGCCATTCTGCAGTCTTCAAAACCATGCAGGTCAATTGGGACAACTGAGCCCATTAATGTGCTAAGCATTTCTGGCAAATTCAGTACGCTGTGTTGGTATTTTAGGAGCAGGTGAAATTTGAAATAAGGTTTTTTATTAGACACATATTACTTAGACCGAGTTCTTCTCTATTACAGAAAGCTATATCAATGCACTCTAGGCTTGTGAAATAAGATAATGAGGATGGCTGGCAATGGGAGGACTTTTACCTTTCTTTCTTATAATATAGTTATTATTTTCAAAGGATATACTTTCCTGTGTCTTGAACAGAAAATGTTCCCTATTCCAAGGACAGCATAACAACAAGAAGAAACCTCTTATTCTATAGTTGGGTATTCTCTCTCTCTCTCTCTCTCTCTCTCTCTCTCTGTATTCTGCATGTCATCCCACATTTTAGGCTTTGCACTCTAAAGCAGGATTGGGAAACCTCCCCCCACCCAACCTGCAGCTGAACTACTACTCCCAGCATCCCTCACCATTGACCAAGATGGCTTGGGTTGCCAAGTATGTCCAGGAACATCTGATATACCCAATCTGGAAACTCCCCCCTCCACTTAACATGCATTTTGTTATGTCATAGTTTCACTGTAGTTTATTGTCAGAAGCAAACAGAATATAGCAAACTATATTAGGAAAGTGGGAACCCAGCCAATAACTGAGAAAGGAGAATGGATGAAGAAGCATAGGGTAGACAATCATGAGGCAGTGATATTTATGCTGCTAGTGCCTTGTTCAAAGGAACCATAGGTCAGTGATAACTCTGACAAGCACAGAAAGATAAACATTCAGTTGGCATTTCTACCTTAACAAAAGATCAGGCAACAGAAAAGTAGAAAGACCACAGCCCAAGAGCATAGTAAGTCTGCAGCCTGTGAGAGTAGTCAGTACTAACATGGACAAATAATCTGACCCATTGTAACACACTTTTTTAATGTGCCTATTTTTTTGCCCTTGCAATTTTTCCACTGGGTAGCAACCATGTTTATCCTTTCAAGAAAAGGAAATATCTGGTCCAATTTTGCCACACTCAATAGTCAACATTCAAAGTTTAGGAACTCTGATCAATTGGAATGTCACCGCCCATCATACTCAGCAATAATAAACATTATTACTGGAGAGCTTGTTCCACTTCTATCCTACAGATGTTGTGCCAGCAATTCTTTATAATCTACAGTACATATGTTGAAGTTTGTTTTAAACTGGTACATCTTACACTTTTAATCTTTAACAGTCAGCACTATTGCTAGAGAAAAAAAATCAGCAATGGTGGTTTTTTTACACCTGACTGTGCATTAAGAACTTTTTAGCAGTCTCTTAATATGTTATGTATTGTTCTGCAAAAATGACCACATGTAGAGTAATACCACAAAAGAAAATCCATTAGCCCCAAATTCCCAGGTGTCATAAATACAACAATTTTATAAGAAAGATTTTGGCACGGTCCTTGGATTTGGTTTATCGGCAGTCTTTTCAACATAGCAGAGTGCCAGATCAGTAATTTCAAGAACCCATAGCTCAATTATTTTTTCACAACGCAAAGATTTCAAAAGGTGTAACACAGATATGCACTGGGGTGGTTAAATCACTTTTTTGCATTGTTTTAATGAAGACCCAGCTTCTATTTTCAAAATAACCTCTCTAGGAAACTGGGAATATTTCCTCAAGGCTATCATACAGAACCCCTTCCTGTTTTAATGCTAAAATTCATCCAGGACAGGTAGGTTTCATTCCTGTCCCACTTTTTGTTCTCTGGAGTGACAGGTTAATTAAGGAACCGCAGAGACTAGCTCTGAAAAAGGAAAAGCTGCAAGAAGATCATCCATGGCCGCTATACTCACAAACATACATAAACACACACCTGTATTTGTATGCAGACAGGCATTGGACTAAAGAAACATTTCCATAAGTAAACATTTCCCAAACAGTTAATACAGTATCTTGTGCCCCAATACAATAAGGCAGGGCAGGGAGGGATGCTAGTCACCTCACTTTCCTGGTCAGCGACAAGCAAAGATAGTTATCATTCAGCAAACCTGGAAGACTACAGCTGCAGGTATCCATGGCTAGTTTAGGCAACCCCATAAAAAGCACTTTGATCCATAAAGATACAGGTGAACAATTTCTTCACTAATTATTGCCCAGAAAAACTATGGTTCCAAGTCTTTTCAGCATATTGATATTTCCAGATTTAAGCCCTTGGCTGATGCTTATAAAGGAACATGAGTAAATATTTTGTTTGAAGGGCACTTGGTGATATTTGTAACATTTGTGCTTGTTGGATAGAAAAGCCCATGACTAAAAGAAAATGTTTTTTTAATTTCTTCTATGATTAGAAGAATTTATAAGCTATAATAAGATAGACCCGGCATACTATCATGCCAAACAATATCCCTCTAGCTTCCATGGGGTGTAGAACTAGATCTGGTCTAAAGAGATTGAAGATCAAGCTTGAAAAGGAAAGTATACGGTAAGGCATATTCACACTGCACCCTTAAACTACACTTATCCTGTGCTTGTGTCAGCTTGACTCTGAGCCATCTTCAGAAAACGTGTCTGGTCTCAGATACTTTGGCAAAGGTACTCGGTCTGAACGGCAGGCTACCACCTCCTCCCTTAGACAATTCCTTAGCTGCTGTGCTCTGCCAATTTTTGTTCCAGAAATGCAGTTGCCAGCTGTGGGTGGGTCTTACTGGATGTGTGTGTGTTTTACACATATACACAAATACATACACACTATCTTAAATTGAATTTATATATCCAAAATTAAAGCATCAAAATGCACATGGTGCTACCATAAAAACCAGCTTTCTTTCAGTCCTGTAATTTCTAATGCTTCTAGAGCTATTTTAACCAGAAATGCTGGAACAGTTCAATGGTTACAGCTATTGCCTTGTAAACAGAAGGTTGCTAATTCAAAACCTGGCAGATTTTTTATTACTATTTTCCTTTCCCTGGGCTAGCTACTTTTCCTTTGGCTTCTTTGGAGTGAGGGGTTAAATAAGTCCAGCGGTACACCATTTCATCCTTTTTCCACTAAAAACCTTCTATCTCAAGTGACTGTGAAAATCATGAAATGCTGCCTTGCAGAACTTATTTTTAAAAAGCTGAAGGAAAATTAGCTAGCTCAGGAAAAGCAACAACAACAACAAAAAACTTAAAACATGTTTCTGGTGGGTTTCAAACCACCAAACCTCTGCTTACAAGGCAAGCATTTCAACCAATGTACCACTATAGCATTACTAATAAGGATAGTGTAAGATAGTGTAAAATATATTAGAGATCAT
Organism: Python bivittatus; assembly: GCF_059951505.1. Classification (NCBI taxonomy): domain Eukaryota; kingdom Metazoa; phylum Chordata; class Lepidosauria; order Squamata; family Pythonidae; genus Python; species Python bivittatus. The sequence continues at coordinate 27,681,129 of NW_028277075.1, read as the reverse complement.
GATAACCACTGACTCAGGCATTTTTTCCTCTGTGAAGTAGGCAATGAACTGCTGGGGTTAGCTTGTAAGGAAGTAAAATGCACCAGCTAAAATTGGCAGGAACATTCAAAGCAACGTTATAGCCCTGCAGCAGGAAGGTCACATTTGCAATGTCCAATCCTGCTTTCCAAATTGGTCACTGGCCTGTTCTGGTGACAGAGCAACCAGGCAGTACAGATTAAACCCTAAAACTCCAATCTGATACCTTCTTACCCTGCAGTAATTCCCACTGAATTTCTGCATGACATCAATAAAGTCGATGAAATCACTAAATCCTGGGGCTTTCCCAGCAAGCAAATGGATTTGGAATCCAGCTTTTTATCCATCATTCCATGCCTGCTCCCAGAATGGGCCATGAGGGGGACTATAATTGGCTTTGGTTGATGTAACACTATCAGTGGCAACTTTAAAACCTCAGAGGTATCTACAGGCACATGAGCCGAACTTCCCCATGGTGCTCCATAAGGGACATACCGTACCAGTTTATTAGCTTTGTAGACTAAGGACAACTAGAGTGTGACTTAATTAGTAGGCTTGCTTTGGTGATATTAGAAAAACTTTTTCTCTACTTTTCCCCATGCTAAAGAAAGCTAACAGAATTTCTGCTTGTTTATGGGACCCAAAGTGAAAAAGGAGAAAGAGAAAAAATCCTACCCTCAGTAGAGTTGAGCTACTGAGAGTCTTGTTTTGGTCTGTATCATATTCACTAGTATCCTCTATTTGTTTCTTTTGTTTTCTGCAGTTTTAAACAATCTGCCTAAAAATTGCATTCAAATTGACTTGGATATTTAAATCTAGCAATTTTTTTTGAGAAAAATGCATATTCTTTAAAGCAGTGTTGTCCAAACTTGGCCACTTTAAGATGAGCAGACTTCAACTCCCAGAATTCCCCATGGCTGGCTGGGGAATTCTGGGAGTTGAAGTCCACTCATCTTAAAGTGGCCAAGTTTGGACAACACTGCTTTAAATATATGTATTTCAATAACTTAAATGGTTGGCCATATTTATTATTTTGTTAGATTTATATCCTATCTTTCTTCCAGGAAGAAGACAGCATATCTAGCAATCCCTCTTCTGATTTTGCCACATTTTAAAAAGTGCAAAATCCAGCAAAGAGTTATTTTGCAAAACTGCAAATCAGCATGGTTCCTGCCAGAGTTATCAAGAATTCTTCAGGCAGCTCTATCATGTGGGCCAGGTAAATCCTTTATCTTCAGTAACACCCTCAAAATTGTTTACCAGACATACCAAAAAAAATTCATACCCTTGCCCTAAAATTATGAAATCAATATTTTTCCTGATCTGCTCTTTTATTTTTAATATTGGCTTGATGTGCAAAAATTACTGGTACAACCCTAACATTTTGTCTTTAGTCCCAGTAAAGCTTAATATATATATGATGCATCTGAGACTAAAGGGAGAAGAGTAAAGAACCATGAAAAGCTGGTAGTGTCCTGATTTAGGAGTTATACTTGCCTATTTTAAAGGTACCACACTTCCAGAACTTTGTACATTTACCAACACAAGATTCAATTATGGCAATCAAGCATAAAACAGATCCTAATAATAACTTGGCTATCAAGTTGCGAAGGCACTCCTCTTCTATAGGCAACATTTAGTGCTAAACCACATGTACTGAAAAGTAAGGCCCAGTAAAATAATAGCGGCTTACATCCAGATAAACATAGTGAAGCTATTATGGCACAAGATAAAAAGTGACCCTACAGAATGAACTACAATATCAAAAGGCAAAAAAAAGAAAGTACCTTCATTCCAATTTCAGAATAAAATATTTTTAAATTACTTCTATTGCCATATCCCAATACTTTTTAAATCCAAATATAAATAGAATAGTGGAAGGCATGTACAAAAAGCTATCCTAAGTGGTCTGCAGTGAAAAAAATATTATAAAAGAACAGCTATACAGAAAGGTACAAATCCTTTAGTATTCATACTAGAGTGAAAGGTTATATTTCTTTTATAAGAAAGATCATCCTAATAGGATCTCTACTTTCATAAATAGAAGATGATAATGCTAAGCATTCTCTTCTCAAAAGGCAAGAGGAAGTTTCTACAGTACAGGAATAGCCCTGGTGAAGCCGCCTCAAGTGCATCACCATCTCACAATGGGAATGATCACCATCTGTTACAACTGTAGGAAAAATGAGAAAGGAGGAGGAGGAGGAGCACACAGTAAATACAGAATCCCAGATTCCAAGAAGGAATTGCTTTAGGGAGCTGAGTAACAATAAACACTCCAAGTAAAGCTCAAGAGTTTTCTGAGCCAAAGAATTGTTTGAAAGTTCTACCTTTTTCCCCCTAGTCATTCAGGTGCAGAACTAGGTCAACTCAATATAGCGTTGCCAGCTTTGAAGCCATTTCCTGTACTGTCCTTTCACAATAAATTGATAGTGGCAAGACCTCCTGTGCTAAATATTGGACATCAAATCTCTGTTACAATCACAAGATCCAGTCAGACCAATGGCCTTCTGCCAAGTGACAACTCTAATTCAAGATGTAACAGTGCTATCAGTTTAGGAGCCACACATTCATATACATACCTCTGTAACTAACTGGCATATACGTATTAGGATGGATATCTTCTATGAATGATTTGCCATTCAAAATCCAGGGAGGTGGTAAAGGCCACAGATTGTCATCATGATTGCATAGGACTACATGGGCACATGCCCTTTTGAGGATATATCTTCAAGGGAAGAGGTGGGGACGGGATAGAGCCAATTTTATGAAAGGGTCCAATCCACGTTTCCACAAATCCAGTTGTGCCCCCTGCTCTGAAAAGGTTGCCTAGCCTTGCTTTGAGATGAAGCCTACAAGATTACCAATAGATAAGGAATGTCGGCAAACTTCTGGCAATCACCAGGAAGACACCACAGCTAGTTCTGCTGACTTTATCATAAGTGATACAATAGACTCAGATTAGATCTAGTGATATCCTTACAGATGGAAAAAGGTCACATTTATGCCAGAGTGTAAAATCATGGAAATCAAGAAATCATGTTCTTCTATTGTGGGATAAAAAATGAGATAAAGTAAGAGGCTAAATTACATTTCCTTACACAAAACTGCAAATTGAAACTGTTGGCAGATATAAGGTTTTAGGAAAGATTAAAATGGATAGCCAAAGGCAGCGTTATTGATGGTGAATGCCAGCCTTCCTCAGTCTGGTGTCTTCCAAGGTGTCCACCACATTGGCTGACAATTTAGGAATTACAGTCCAACCCCTCAGCCCAGTTGGGGAAGGCTGGTGCACATATGCATAGGATCATGATGATTACTTCTCCCACTGTTGTATCTGGTCCAAGTTATTCTGAATTCCACAGAATCTTGACTATTAGCTCAGACAGCAAGCTGAAATGACAACAGGGACAATGGGACCTCTTTGATTCTGCAATCAACATTCTGAAGTTTGGATCATTTGTGGGAAATGTTCAATCAGGACTGTTTCACAGAAAAAATGTTTTCCTCTGTACACAAAAAAGAAACCACTTCAGATAACCTGTCTGACATACCACGATGGTCCTTGACAATTTAGGCATTAACAAAATCATCTCTCGAGTTTCACACAGGACAAGAATAGTTTTAACACATTCAAATCATTAGCAAGAGGTAATATGAAAAAGATCTCAATGTACTACATGTAAAGACTGGTGACCAAGGAACTGAGCAAGAGACAGATTGCTACAGAACTCCGAAAAGAAGAGGTCTGTTTTAACTGCTGACATAGTTTACAATCTATTAGTAAAGTATCAAATTGATCAAGAGATCTTAAAATATAAATAAAATCAGATATGGCAAAAAAGATTGCCACCTTTCTCTTTCTCTCTTTTTTCCCTACAAAAGTGTCCAAGCTATTTAAAAATGCAGCTTTTTCTGCAAGAAAAATATCACTGGTTGAGTGGAACAGGAGTTGCTTGTCTTGGCCTTTGAGACAAACCGTTGAAACAGATTTTCACTCCCAACTGAGCAGCTCAAAGCCTATCTTCGCCTCCATCAAACTGAAAATTATTTGCCAGATTTCAGTGCAGTAAACAAGTGAAACAGGATGTGGCCAAACGAGCAGAATAAATTTTATTCTGAATCTGAACTGTGCCCACACTCACATTCAAGACGGTGCATTTCCTTTGCAGGTGCAAGAGGACTTTGTAGGACCTACCTACAAAGGTTAGCCATCAAGAGCCTCAGTGACAACTTCCTGAAGACACAGCTCCACAAAACAATAGAGGCAAGGTCAAATGGAGAAAACTGGTAACGGCTATTTATATCACAAAAAATACCCGGTGGGTCCCTGCAACACTGACACAATTCTACTGCACTGGACAATTACAATGTCAGTGGATGTACTATGCAGAGGAAATCTTACCTTTTTTTAGGTACAAACTATTCCACATACAGGGCTTGGAATCCAGGAACTATCCTGAATGACAACAGGCAAGTATAACATAGACAGTTTAATAGTAAACAGCCTAAATATTTACTCTTAAATCTGTCTTAACACTTACCTGTTCTGCCATTCTGTTTGTAACTAGTTCTACAAGGGGGCTGGAGATCTCATAGAAAATGGTCCCCCAAGCTAATTTCCTTGGGGAAAAGCTAGGACAATTGAACTGTTACATCTGTAATGTTGCTATGTCATGAACCTGTAACTGAAACATCATATTAAGTCCTAGTCTGCTCAACCATAAACCGCAGTTGCTTGAGTCTGCACAAAGCAAAACCAAGCAAGCATCATTATGGCTTAGGAACTTCCTAACTGGAGCAATGCCAGCAAAAAAGGAAGCTGTACTATGGATTCCTTCCATCAAATCCATGGCTTCTGTTACTACCAAAGCAGTACAATACCGTAATACAAAAAGCAGGAAGCATCAGACCATCAGTCATGGACTAAGAGGTAGTAGATGGAAATGGGGAAAGGGAACAATCTGATGGCAGGAAAAGTGACATTTACTGCCATTTGAGAATAGTTTTCTTGAAGAGTACAGTATAGAAGAGGCCTTTATGAAGTAGGAAGTACTGTATCTTACTGAAAACTATTCCAGGCAGCACAACAGAAGATGCAGCTATATACAGTAGATCGCACCAGGAATTTAACATACCGTGATCTGAAAGAGAAATACTTGTATGCTGGTGATTTTCAGTTTAACAGAATATCCTTGGCAAACGTTTGCTTGAAAGAAATTATGTTGTAATAAACCTATTTTTAGAAAAGAATAGTCAAGGCAGCGCCATCCATCCAGTGGCCAGATAAAACATTTATATGGGCATGTCAGGATATCATATAACTAACCTTGACAGCTGGCACTATATAAAGTTTAATAAAGAAGTACTCATTGGGTGATAACTTTATCACATTGTAATGCTTCAGTCCTAAATAGAAAGGAAGGTGAGAATGACCCTGAGGTTTGCCTGTCCAGTGCAGGAGCCACTCTTTCTCTCCTCATTTCTTGAATATAATGTTGAAGAAAATGTTGTTTATTTCCAAGGATGTCTTTTAAATATTCAGATCCTAGAGGGATCCACTCTTCTATGTGTGAGGGACTGCAATGGCAATAGTTTTCCAAAATGCGATATTGGCATATGACAAAGGCATATGACAAAAAATACAACACAATAACTGATATATTTAGAAGGTGAGCCTATGTCATATACCTGATAATGATGGAGTGGGAGGAGCACGAAGGATGCTATAAAGGCCTCCTGGTTTTTGTTTGGGAGCTCCAGTTGTGCTGTGTTCATTTCTTTCTTGGTCCAGTTTTCTGTCTATCAGCATGCAGAGTTTTGTACCATTTTGCTTTATTCTAGATTGTCCTTTCTTGTCTACCAAGCTTGGGGGTGGGGGGTGAAATTAGAGTTGCTTCTCTTTCATCATCATCCTCTGTGGGCTTCATTCATTCTCCAGTTAATAGTCAAACCTGAACCGAACAGAGAATTGTATCTAGTCACCTTCATAAGTCCTCCCTACTCAATTTCACAATGTCAATAGAAAACTCTCTGACCTGATTTGTGCTACTTACCTAAGTAATGGGAGCATTTGGTGGAGACATTTGCATTAGCAAGAATTTCATCATGAATGATGGAATGTTTAGGGACTTCCCCCCTTCTCCTTTGCCACAGCCCATCCCATTCAAATTTTCCCAGCCACTTTGTTAGTGGAGAACTCAGAGCTGCTGAAGAAGGGGGCAAGGAATTGTGATTTTTTTTCCCAACAGATTGATGTAGGAAACAACCCTTAGATGCAGCAAACAAGAAGAGATAAGGTCTCTGATTCCATGTAAATTAAAGGAAAAAGTTGCTTTGAACATTCAAATACCCTAACTGGTCTTCAAAGTACTCCAAAATGATATATTTTAAATACTGTTTATGTATTTTTAATTGCCTTAATTGTTTTATATTATTTTATTAGAATTTGCTTGCTTTCTTGTCCTTGAGTGTTCTAGGAATTAGAAAAGCAGAATAAATATGGAAGACACTAAACAAATTAATAAATACAACCATTGAGATCCAGATTACGTTAAATTTACCTTAGTCTCATTGAAATCAGTTCTATAAATTAGTTATCACTGACACAGCAATGGGATTAACAGTTTTTCCCCAACTGGTGCTCTCCAGGTGTGTTAGGATTATAGCTTCCCAGCAGCATGATTAATGAATTCTGAGAGCTGACTCCCAACACATCTGGAGGGCACCAGGCTGCTGAAAGATGGATTAAAACATGGCTTAGTCTGGCGCTTGACTGGTCTGTCTGATCTATAAATGCATTTACCTAAAACATCTGTTTCTGATCTTTGTTCTGTTCAGGGTGTTTCTGCATTGCAGATGTGCTGATTTAACAACCACTCCCTCTCCCCGGGGAACTTTGAGAACTGTAGATATGTGAGCACAGGGACCTTTAGAGGTTACATTGGAAGAAACCATGGCAATTGTTAGGCAGTACATCTGAATGTTAATCTTGATCTATCCTTTGGCTTCCAAATCATCTCACCAATTCATGACCCATTTGTTCAACTGTACTTTCAAATAGGCATTCAGAATTTGTGAATAATGAGTTGGAAGAGAAATACAGGCCAAGGTTACATGGCATAGACAAAAAAAAAAAAAATCCAATTTATATAACCTATTTACAGCAAAATCTTAGGTATGTTTATTCACAAATAAATCCAACCATGATACTTTAGGTAAACAGGCATAGAATTACAGTCTAAATACACTAACTGCTGCCATAAGCGTGTTATTTAAAAGTAATTTGGATGTGTAAACTTGACTTATTTCCTAATAGACTTCTTAAGTCTTCAGCCATTGAAGTTTCTAACTGACATTAGGGCATTCATGAACTTGAAAGAATAAAAATTCTTAGAACTTCTGGATAATTCTAGATTATGGAACAGAGTAGAATACCCAGTGAAAAAGGATATAACAAAGTATTGGTTGGTCTTTCTAACCTTGCATAAATTGAGTCCTGGACCTGTATAACTGTTGCTGCTTATAGTATGCATGCAAATTTTGTGTTGGTACAATATACTAAGAGAGTGAAAGTTGGCACAAATTCTAAACTAAATATTTTCCAAGCACACAATAAAAAAAGAAAAGCAAAATAGCTATTCGATGATTACTGTCTAAGTATATTACAGTACAAGCTTATATAATGTCTTCCTGTAGTACAGTTGGATTCCTGCTACCTACATGAACATGTTCATGCTGTTTTCTTGGAAACAATAAGAAATGTTTGCCATTGCTGACTATTGGGGCAGGTATGGCAAACTAGCATGTCTCTGAAAGAGCGGTGACGAACACTGCGGCAAAGACTGAAGAACCAGCGAATAGACTGGCTTTATGGAACCTCTCTGGATAAGGAGAGGATGGGAGATTGCCCACATGTGCTCCAGACAGCTGCTCCTCACAAGAAGACCAAAGGACAGCTGTCTCCTATGGGTTTGAGCACCAGGAGACGAAGGGATCAGCCATCATGCACACAACCGCAGCAGAGCCTTTTAAAGGACACTGGCTTTGCTAACCTCACTTTCTAATCACTTTTAGAAATTGTCTATTTAGCTATCTTAAGGCTATTAGAGTTCTTTGGAACTACAAGTTTAAAAAGCCACCTGGTGAGTTTATCTTCGTTCTTGAACAAAAGAAAAATTAACCATAAGTTTAAGAATTCAAAGAATTGGAAATAAATGGCAAGAAGCTAAATAAGACTTTGATTTGAGAAAGTTATAAATGAATTAAGGGTTCCAAAGTCCAATTTGGAATATTGAGACTTTTATTATAAGTTTTTGGAAATAATTATATAATTAAACAGCTTTTTGTGGGAACCAAAGTGTTTTGTCTATCTTAAGTCATAACAGAGATTTGAGACTTTATGATTTCAGAAATTGGACACTAGAGGGGACTAAAGATTCCAGGCAAAAAAGGAAAAGGAAAAAAAAGTGAAAACTTGCCTTTGGTTTTTGGTTAGTACGGGGATTTAAAAAATGACATAAAATGTTGTAACATTTGAAATATTCCAGGAGAATTTCCAGGTCAGAAATTAGCAGCTACAATGTCAGCAATGATGTCTGGTTCTATGGATAGACAATGTCCAAAAGATGTGAATGAAGCACTGACAGATGTGGAACAAATTTTGCCTGTAGAAATATTAGAAACAGAAATACTGGATAATAATTTTTTTTAAAAGTGTGGATTATAAGACAGAGAAGGCAGCTGAAGTGGAAACACAAATGACAAGCCAAGAGAATAACCTGGATAAAGACCTTCTACTGGATATACAAAAGAAGTTGGTTAAAGCTTTGAAAATTAAAGTGGAAATACAAATGATAAACCAAGAGATTGACCTGGATAATGACTTTTATTTGATTTACAACAGAGGTTTTCTAAAGCCTTGAAGAAGCTTTTGGGATGGTGGGGGGGGAATTGAAGAGAGACCAAATCCTACAACATCTGAATAAATTAAAGATCAAGATTGTTAGAAGTAAACGGAAGGAATATAAAGTTGGTTTGTTTGACCAAGGCTAAAATAAGACATGTTTCTATAAAGCTCTGGTAACCCTTTACAGACCTTTTGCTTACACCAGGACTGAAAAGTTGATGATTTATGGAAAGAAGAGATACTTGTCTGTAACCTTATAGGGAGTGAAGAGTTATTAAGTTTGTTAATATTTGTTGTGATGAAGATTGGAAGTCAGTTTTTATTTATTTTATTTATCTTTATCTTACTTTCTTCTTCTTTTCTTTTTCTTTCCTTGCACTTTTTATTCTTTCTTTCTTTCTTTCTTTCTTTCTATCTATCTCTCTTTCTCTCTCGAAGTTTAGTTTGTATTTCCTTTTACTATTGTAATAAAAAACTTCAATAAAAAATATTTTTTAAAAAGTGTTTGCCATTGTCTTCTTCTGGGAAGTATTTACAATTTCCCAAACTAGCCTACAACTCTAGGATTATCTAGCAGTCTCCCATCCAAGTACTAACCAGGTTCAAAACTGCTTAGCTTTCCAAGATCAGCCAAAGTCAGCTACACACTGCCACCTGTAGGCATTGTATGGAAAACTGTATGGCCACAGAATATATTCAGATGTTCAGTTAAACAAGATCACATCTGCTACACCATTTGATAGTTGTGAACCTCTTCTCCTACAAACTTCTGTTAACATAATTCATTGTCACACAATTCAAGCATTTTAGTAACTATTCCTTATGTGAAGGAAAGTAGGACTACTTCCAGTACTTTTCTCATTCAATTCTGGCAGCAACAAATAGAATTATGATTTTAGCATTTTGCACAAAAATTGGTTAATTTCCTTAGCAACCCTGTAAACATTTCTTATGTGTTTTTTCTAGAATAGTGAATTCAGGATTTTTGGTCTAAGCAATATTTTTCATTCTACCTTCGTGGCCTGCCATTGGCTATTAGTCCCTAAAATTAAACAACAAGGAACTTGATTTGAAACCACCACTAGGTAAGTTTTCAATCCTAGGTAAGAAGGGTATGGAAATGGGTGGGGGGTGGTGTGGAGGGGAATCCTTTGTTCTTTTTGTTGATATTCAGCACACACAAACAAATGCTTGGAATTTATTTCAGTAGAAACACTTCACAGTGGGATTTCTCCAGTTCACCCTCCATAGAAAATGCATCAAAGGATATCTGGAGTCCTGCTCATGAAAGCCCTCGGCTAAGGGACTAAGAGATGAAATGATTGTAGCTACTGTTCTTTCCATCTTCCATTGCACTGAAGAATTTAAAAGCATAAACATGGTCTCCACATGGTGAACTGGCATCTCTAAATCCAGGCATGACTGGATAGTAATTTTGTGAGTCATCTTTGACTATCCCTATAATACAAAGACAAAGCCGCTTGTGACAAGAACACAGTGAGCCAAATGTTTGTGGGTGTTACTATGCAGGAGGTCAGGCTGAATTATTACACGAGTCTTTTATGTGCTACAGTATTTCATCATCTGAACTAGGTTTCCTAAGCCAGGAACTAAGGTTGGTCTTCAGGTCTAAGGTGATCAGCATCACTCCCACGTAGGGGGCCCATAACCTGGCTTATTGCTCCTCCCCCTCAATTAGGGCTGGCATCCTTCCTGTTTACCTGGCCTTCTGAGCAAGCAGGAAGACAAGAGCAGAAGGAAACGCAGCAGAAACATTGCTGTGCTTTCTCTTTTTTTGGATGTCGAATTGACCCAGAGGCAGAGCCAAGCCAAGCAAAGCAGCAGCAGCAAGGAGGAGGATGCAGGCACCGCTGTCAGCAACCTGTCTAAATTCCTCTCCCCCCACAAAAAAAATCTGAAAGCCATAGTGACAATAAACCAAGAAACTTCCAACCAATGCACAAAGCTTTCTTTCCCTTAGCTAAATCCTGTACACTGCTTAAATTCATCAGGGTTATTACAGGCGCCTTCTCAGGGATGTGCCAGGTGCCTGCTTTGTCTTTCCAACACCAGGCAAAGTTGGTTTTATTCCCTCAGGCCCTTTATGACATTAATATGTTAATATTTTACACAACAGCTTTAAAATAACCTCACCACTGCTATGTTTTTACTATATGTATATTGTTTTTAATTATTGTTTTAGATATATCTACATACGTGTGCATGCATGTACTTGTGTATGTATGCATACGAGAGACTACATTCAAACTGTCCTGAGAAAGCAAGGTTTTATTAAATAAATAAATAAAATATTAACCCAAATCTAAATCTCTTTAAGCACCCATGCAAGTTCTTGTTTGTTAAAATCTATTTTGACACTACTAAATATACATTGCCTGGCTTTTCCTGGGAAAAAGCTTTCGGTCAGCTACCTGAGATACGGGTTGACAATGGGTGCACCCCAGCAATTTGTGGAATTAACTCATCATCATGAAGTAGGATGGTGATACATCTACCAAAGAGTGCAGTCACATATGCTTGCACACCTCTTGCACAAATCCATCTTGATTTTATTTCATATGACTTCAGAAGAAGTTATCTATAAGGAAGCGAACTCCTAAATGAGTGTGCATTGGATTTCAGGATGCAATCATAAACAAAATTCAGACACTTAAGGGGAATGATTTAATTGGGCTCCAGCTCATAAAGACTGGTGGATCAGCCAAGGCCCCAAATCTGTGAGAAGTAAGTCCCATTTAATTCAGTAGAGCGTATTCCTGCAGAGCCACGCATGGGGGAGAGCTGCTAAGCAAGCAAGTTATTTAACAATGTCAGTTTATTGAATGGATATCTGATTTTCCTTATTCATAGAATTATAGAATCATAGAGCTGGAAGTCAGCTCCTGCTCACTGCAGGATCCCCTAGCACATCTCTGACAGATGACCACCCAACATCTGTTTAAAAACTTCCAGAAGAAGAGAATTCTCACATGATGTGGCCGTCTGTTCCCCTGGCTGACAGCTCATACAGCCAGGAAGTTCCTCCTGACATCTGCCCTGAACTTACTTCCTCTATATTAACTTTCTCCAACATGATGCCCTCCAGAGGAGTTAAAAGCCACTCTGACGAAAACTTTGCTTTTAAGAAACCATACCATTAAAAACAAAAAACAAAAAAAAACCCTACTCAACTACAACTCCCCTGCTATCTTTGAATTATGGGAGCTTTAGACAATGCATATGGAGGGGACCCAGATTGGGGGAATGTCTTAAATCATATAAATATAAGCACTTTTAAAAGTTACTTATTGCTTGGCTTTAGTTTAAATTAAATACACCCACCGACCAGAAATCTAACTTCCGGAAAACTCATCCAAGAAATTTTAAAGTACATCTACAGATCCTTAACATTTTAATGGCTTGCCGTTTTCTTTTCTTTTTCCTTTACTATTTGACAAGTAAAATGGTCATTATGGTGAACCTTTCTTTTCCCTAAGAGAAACAGGAGCAACCCTGCGAAAGCAATCTTCTTACAAAGGTGCCAAGTGTCTTCTGATAAGCAAAGAGAATCATGTTATCCATCTTTCCTTTCTTAGGTGTCAGATCAATGGGTCAGATCCTTACTTCAGTTTAAAAGCTTGGCCTTCATGAGAAGGGTCTATAGCAGTGTTTCTCAAGCTTGGCAACTTGAAGATGTGTGGACTTCAACTCCCAGAATTCCCCAGCCAGCATGCTGGCTGGGGAATTCTGGGAATTGAAGTCACACATCTTCAAGCTGCCAAGCTTGAGAAACACTGGTCTCTAGTAACACAGCTGCATAATGAGGGGCAGCAGGAGTTGGCCAAAGTAGGGAGGTCCCCAGGAAATGTGGCTCTTTTCCAAATACGTAGTAGATTCTGACTGCTGTGCATTCAGCTGAACAATTTTGCATTTTTCAGATGCTATGATACTAAACTCTGACGTTTCAGTTTATCTCTCCTGTCAAGTATATACTATTTCTGAAGACATGTCCACATGCTGCTTGAAAAGGGGAACATGTGGATGCAGTATATTTGATTGCCTCCACAGACCCACTTTCCAGCTGATCCTACATCAGCATGTGTGCATTCTTAGGGTAGGCATGGATTACAGGCTGCCTTGCTAGTGTTGCATTTTAATAGGCGTCAGCAGCTTTCTTGGTTGCTCTGTAACATGGCCTGAGTTTTAGAGGCTCCAGGGTAAGTTGGCAAAAGAGTGGGAAGAGAATTAATCCTGTTTTGGTGGAATAGAGTTTATTCTGCCTTGCCAGGGAAACGTTTATGCTTTGGGCAATATAACAAATACTTCAAAGTCCACCAGGTTGCAGACCTCCTGCACTTTTAATTTACTGTACCAGCCTCAGATCACAAGCAGAGAAAGCTGTCAGCCAGAAGACATTAGCTCCAATTTAAGATAGGTATTGCATTGTTCAGAAATAAGTTATCATACTTCACGATGATCATATTTGCAATTCAAGGATCAGCAGCCTAGTGCTCTTCAGATGTTTGGACTTCTCATCAACTCTCCTAACATGATTACTGACATATTCAAGAAGTCTTTCTCTGCGCCTTTGATTATCAGGCACATTAATCTGTCACATCTTTAATAATATGGGATGAAATTAGGAGCTACAAAGCATTTTCCAAATAAAGGAATTGAGGTAGAGAAGGAGTACTGCTAGTAATAGTACTAGACTGGAATGCAGATTTGAGAAACAAAAATATTTGCTACAATATATTATAGGGTTCATAACAGATACATGAATCTTCGCTAACTGCATCATGAAATTACCTACACAGCAGGTAAAATGCTTTCAACTGACTGATTCCTCTGTCTGGCCTTCTGTCCTGCCAATTAGGGAAAGAAGAATTCAGGATCTCTTTTTAACTGGAAAGGTTAAAACAAGACAAGCTTCTGATACCTTAAGCAGATACTCTGGCTCCACATAAAATCACAGACTACTGATAGCAGTTGGCAGTCCTGTTAGGGGAATGGTATTGCACCATATTGGTTAGTGAGGTATATAAAGATTCCTTAAAAACAATCTTGCCATATAAAAAGGAGCAGGGCTCCCAGTCCAACTGCCACAAAGGTATTAAGATGCAGGCCTCCTACCATTATGTGCCAGTATAGCATATATACCAATAAATAAATAAATAAAGATGACAAAGCCTACTACAAACTCAAATTGACCCAAGAGTGATGGGTTTAATAAACCAGAGGTGCACTAGATTAGAGGTTATCACACTTTGACAGAGGGACAGTCTGAGAAAAATATGCCACAAATACAACAGAAAATGCCAATCAAGCTTTGGAACAGAAGGCCAGAAAGATGAAGGAAACAAGCTGACTCAAATCCAAATGAGCCCACAAAGGAGAAGCTGAATCTGATCCACCTTAATCCACCAAGACAGGGAGGGAAATGTGCAGATCCCCTGCACCCTAGCCCAGATAGTACAGCCAAGGGCTATCCTGGCCAGACCGAAAGTTGACTTGCTGGTTGCCTGGACCAAGGAGGGAGGCACCTGGACTTTGGGCAGACCAGTTTTTTTTAAAAGTCATAATGATGCATAATTAACTGAGAACATGATCATCTAGAACAGACTTTCCCTTCCAGATGGACTGGATCTCTAGTTCCAGCAGTTCCAAGCAGCAAGGCTTTAGGCATCTGGAAGGCATCAGCTTGGGGAAGACTGATCTAGGAAAAGCTGAGAGGAGCTGGAAAAAGTATGACACATGAAATCTCAACTCTATCCCTTTGAAAATTCTGTCCATGATTTCAGCCCAAGAACATTTCATTTTGTAATGGGATTTTGCTCTCTCACAAAGGTGTTATCATAATTTTTCATAGAGCTAAATAATTATTCTAGGCTCCTAAATCTGAAGCAGTAAAATGTTATAATGAGACATGGTTTGAACTAGAGTACATCACACTAATTTGGCAAAATTTTGCTGAAGATGAGAACTTTGGAAGGGTTTTCCTGGGTCAAGGTAATCAGAAAACCAATGGGAATCATGAATCATGTCTCCCTCCCATCATACAAAATGTAGAATCAAAAGTATACAGAACCTCCTGTAAAAAACAAGGGGGAGAAAACTTGTGAGTGGAGGACAAACACATAGTAGGAGGAGGACATCCAGAGCTGTCTTGGCAACAGAGGGTTAGCATTCACAGCAGTCTGGTCTGCACTTTTGTGCCTGAAATAGCAGCAAGAAAACCAGAATATTTCAAAATAACAGCTGTGAGCAAAGATCCCCAGTACAAGTCTTAGGTTAATCACAAACAGTACCCCCAGATATTATAGAATTAGTATAAGGCAACTGAAAAGTTAAACAAATCACTTGAGCAAAGCAGTAATATTTGTTGTTATTTAATTACTTAAAAGGATCTGGTTTTAAATAGCTTTAGATTGAGCATCCATGCTCAGCAGGCCATTTTCTTCTGTCCTCTCACCCTTTTAAGGAAACAGTTAAATAGCCCTCCTCATAAGATGGATGAGAAATATTCTAAATAATATACTGTAATCCTATTTCAGTGCTTAAGGGATGTATTTACCAAAAGGATTATAGAAGTACTTTGATTGTCCTGAATCTATTTCTAGTCAATTTCAGAAAATGGATCCAAACAATGGTATTATGTCTGAGTACTATTTTATAGTTTTATTAATCTTCATCATATAAAAAATAATTTTGTAAACCTGTATCTTATCCTTTCTTAAACTATGATTTATCAAACATGTAATGTTTTTTTTTCTTTTTTAGTTAAATAGTCTAAGCTCCTGATAATTTTGAATATCCAATTCAGTACCGTTTTAACTCTGTGATGTCCTTTTGGAATGGGGCAATTCCATCCATTCACAGTATTTCAGTTCTGGCTGCACTGTAGCTTTGCCCATAATAGCAGTTTTATTTCCAATCCTTTCCCTGTTATTGTGTGCTTGCAAAATGCAAACTGTGCATTTAGTGCAACAGAATTATTATAACTATCATTCTGGGAGATGGCAAACATATGGTTGGCCTGGGTACACAATACAAGTTTGCAAAGAAAAAAAAACCATACAAATTTAGCTAAATCTGGAAGAATGGGAAATGGTACTGAGAAGCAACCCTTTAATGAAGAAAACCTCTACAGAAGGAAAGCTTAAATCATCACCTTTACTGGTATTATGAGACATTAGAGAAGTACAGTACCAGCGGAAATTGAGAGGTTAGGTTTGTTATAATATGACTTCCGTTCCTGGTGTACTCAGCCTTCTACAAAACTTACTTCTATATTAAGAACAAGTATTAAGTGTTAGCATCTCTGAAAACACAAGCTGCCTTTGTTCTTTTAAAATATAGTGTAGAGCGCTGTCTTAAAGCTTTATCTCTGAGTGTGCTTAATCATTCATCTCCCAGGTCTGTAGAAAGAAAACAAAAAGAAGTTTTAAAAGATCATATGGGAAAAAAGGGAAATATTGATTCCCAAAGCTAGCAAGGTTAAAGTGCCTGTTCACATGTGTCCAGACACACTGTACTGTATTTATATCTGATGCAATATGAACCCTGATCAGAATGGTAAAACTTTTAGGACATAGCCATAAATTAGAAAAACTTCACTATTTTACCATTTCTGTGCTCCATCACGTCAGCATCCCAAAGTTCCTTTATACTATTACTATTATAATTGAACAAGTAATGTCTCAGAAGTGTGGCTAATCAATAAACGCATAAAATTACTGTGCATGACATAGAGGATCAAGTGCATTTCCTCTGTTTCATTGCACTTGCTAAACTCCATGTTTCCATCACCCCTGCAGAACAAATGAAAGTATATTAGTGTTTTGTTAGGTGAGCAAGGAACTGACGAATAATTCTACAACTGTAACCCTGAATTCACTTAGGCTGCGTACTAATAATCATTTCTGTACAATTTCAACACCCAGCTACTTCAAATGGGATAGTGAGTCTTTTCCTGCCCTAGCTGCTATGAGTGGGGGGCCCAGAGAAGAAGCAGGGGGCCTCTTCCTGTTAACCACTTGGCTAAATTCTTGCTAACAACACATGCACACATGTACATGCACACACACACACACAACACACACATGGAGGTCTTTTTCCTCAAAACAGGATTACCACGCTTTTTTTGATAATAGGTTTGCCTTCTGTTGAGTTGGTTTTGCTATCTACTGTAACACAAGTTTTCAGTTATGATAACTGAAACCAGCCCCATAATACCAAGTCCACAAAAAGGAATGGAACCCAGCAGAGTAAAGGAAAGTCTTGCTTGATAGTGTTCAGGAGTGCCCATAGGGGGTGGTCAGAAAAGACAAAATGGCAGCCGCAGCTGTGCGACAAACCTCCTCTTGTTTTTTATGTGCATCAAGCCCATAAGAGGCCTGGGCTTTTTGTCCACTTCATGGCAGAATTAGGGAAGGAGAGCCAAAAGACCTGAGAGAAAGTTTGAGCCATTACATTTTAGAGCAGTGCTTCTCAACCTTAGCAACTTGAAGATATGTGGACTTCAATTCCCAGAGTTCCCTAGCCAGCCATGGGGAGTTGAATTCTGGGAGTTGAAGTCCACATATCTTCAAGTTGCCAAGGTTGAGAAACAGTGTTTTAGAGTTTTGTCTTTCCATTTGTACAGTGTTAATAGATATCCTGCAGGAATTATGTAATCTCCCACTTCCTCTCCTTCCCCAACGTAAGACCTATAGCAGAATAAGAATAGTCTAACTAACCTTATGATTTCAGAGTTCTGTAAGACATCACAACAGTTGGGATAAACCGCACTTTGCCAAACTATTACATGCATAGAAGACAATTCCTATCCATTTATAAGGGCTATATTTATACACTGTATTCACAGAGAAATTAAGCAAAAAGAATAGGTTAAATGTTAAATCCTCAGTTGAACATTACCCAAGAATGAACCCCTCACCCCACTCCCCAAAAAATAAACTTAAAATACGTTTTAAAATTCAATGGACAAAATATTAGGAGATCCTCCTGTGAGAAAGCTATAATCTTGGGAGACTTTGTGCAAAAATAGCAAAAGCTCACATGGGATTTCCACATTCTTACATAAATTTTGTTATTTATTTTTTATCCCACTTTATTTTTTGTCAACTCAAGGCAGCATACATACCTAATTCTCCTGCCTCATGTTTTTCGCACAACAACCACCCTGTGAGGTATGTTGGGCTGAGAGCAAGTGACTGGCCCAAAGTCACCCAGCTGGCTTTCATGCTGAAGGGAGGACAAGACCTCACGGTCTGCCTGGGGTGAGTTCATAAAAATCAAGCAAAATTTGGCAATATTAAGAGATTTAGGGCAGTTTGTGGAGGGGGAGGGGGGAAGCCCAAGACTTAAAAATCTTGCCAACATTTTGCTTGTATTGCCTCAAGCTTAAAACTCTATCCTCTGGCTATTCTGCTGCATTATGTTCATCCTTCCTGTTGGTTTGTTTATTCTTCAATAAACAGCTTTTAGTTTGTTTTTACCAAAGCGTGAGATTTTTTTTCAAAAAAAAAATAAGAAACACATAAGAAACACATATACAAGCAAGATGTAAGCAGTTAACACACACACACACACCATTCTACTGCTGGGGGAACTGCTGTGCCCTGTAGCACAGGATGCCTATAAAGTTCCCCCATTGTGTGTGGCAATGACCTTGAGAGACGGGGGAAGAGATGCTGCCTAGTGAACGATCAGATAAAAGGGGGAGGAGCCTGCAGATGAATAACGGGAAAAGAAAGAAACTTAGAAGGATCCGCCCTAACTTATCAGGCTACAAAAAGAGACAGCGGAAGATCTGCACTTTCAGACTTGCAAGATTCCGTTAATGTAGCCTTACAATAAAGCAGAATTAGCTCATCTTGCCCTGTCTACTCTACCTGGGAGGCTGGCAACCATGGACAATGAGTCAGAGCTGCGTTAGGCTGTGGCACATCTCTGATTTTGTTCAATGCACCTCCTGAACAGGTGGTAGGAGCTAGAGAAAGCTTACTCATAAAGTACTATTTTTCTCTGAGCGGTCCTGAAACCACATACCACCAATGATTTGCAAAAGAGTGGAACAGGAGGTTCCAACTCCTAGGGAAAAAAGAAGCACAGCTCCAGTTACCTTGAAGTAGAAGTTCATAAGTTAAGATCCCAAGGCTGCATGCAGGCCCTCCAAAAGTTGCCATTGAATTTTATGTTTTATATGAAACAAGGGGGAAATTATTAACTACACAGAAAACATATTACACACACACACACGCTCACACACTGTAATTAATCTAACATGAATTTAAAGATAAATCAAATTTACCTACCCTACTCATTTATATGTCCCAGCTTACTTTGTGCAGCCATGACTTAAATTAAGGCAAGTTGTTTTTCAATAAGTGTGGCAACTGTACTCCACTGAACACTCACAGAGATATCACCATTTTGCAATATAGGATGACATTACTTAAAGTAATATAAACAAATGCTGTAACCTTCCCCAGCTTGGTGCCCACCAGATGCACAGGTCTTGCTGGTCAGGCATATGGGAGTAAAAGTCAACTGTATCTCAGGAGCAACAGGGTGAAGAATATTGAACTGATCAGTCATCTGGAACGAATGAACTGTAGATGAGAAGGTCGTCTTGATCAAGCCAATTTCTCCCTGGACTTTCCTTGCTCACTTAAATTAATTTAATTTATTCAATCTAGGCACTGCACAACTCCAAACTGACTCTGGGCAGTGTACAATAAAACCAAACAAAATATAAAATACAAAGAATACAACATAATAAGAAAGGGAATAGAGAACAAGAACAGATGGCAAGTCCAGCTACCAGCACCCATTCCCCCAAACATACAGGACAGGGACCCCACCACCCTAACCCAAGGCCTGGGAGAACATTCAGGGCTCCAGGGCTTTCCAGAATGCTATCAAGGTGGGAGCCACATGGATATCAGGAGATACCTCATTCCAGCAAGCAGGTGCTGTTACAGAGAAGGCATGCTTCCTGGGTCCCAACAAATGACACTGTTTAATTGAAGGGATCCAGAACATGCCAATCCTGTCAGCTTGTACCAGCTGGATAGACACATGGGAGATAGGTCATGTAGGTCATAACCAGCACCTTGTATCACACCCAGAAGCATACTAGTAACTAGTGCAGTTTGCAAAGCAGAGGTATCACATGGGCATATTGAGGCAAGCCCAACAGTGTCTGCACCACAGCATTCTGGACCATTTGAAGTTTCTAAGTGGACTTGCACAGCACCATGTAGAGCACATTACAAAAGTCGAGTTCTCAGGTCACTAGGGCACAAGTGACCTAGTCTGAAGGGCCTCCTGATCCAGAAAAGAGTGCAACTGGCACACCAGATGGAGTTATGCAAAATCCTTCCTGACCACAGCTGCCACTTGCCTGTTGAGCAGGAGCTATGAGTCCAGGAAGACCTCCAGACTGCTCACCATTCTTGAATGGGGAAGTGTATCCCCATCCAGGGTTAGACATGTAATATTCCAGGTGGCCTTAACACCCACAGCCAGTTTGTTTTGGTAGGATTGAGCTGGAGTCAGTTCTTCTCCATCCAGGCCTGCACAGCCTCCAAGCTCTGGAGCAGAAATTCATCAACCTCACGTGGCTGGCCTGGGATTAACAGATATAACTGGGTATAATCAGTGTATTGATGATACTGCACCCCAAATCTGTGGATGACTTCACCCAGGGGTTTCATGTAGATGTTGAACAAGAGAGGAGACAGCATCAAGCCCTGTGGCACCCCATGAATAGGGGTCTAGAGAACATCCTCTCCCCCCAAGCCAAAACCGACTGAAGCCAGCCCCAAAGGAAGGACAAAAACTACCACAAAACAGCCACCAACTCCCAATCCCCAGAGCTGACCCAGATACCAAGGTTGATGGTATCAAAAGTGGATGAGATCTCAAGTAGCACAAGACTCACAGATGGCAACAGCCACCCTCCCCTCCCCCAGGGTCTTGGCTGATGCAAAGCCCAAGTGGGCATAATTTCGAGAAAGGTACACCCTCTTTTTGGGCCCACCCAGGTCTCACTTAAACATGCCAGGTCAGCACCCTCATTCATGATAAGATCATGAATGAGGGCGGCCTCATTACACACCAACCTGGCATTCAACAAGGCTCCAATGAGTAGGCATCAGTTTACTAATGGTTGCAGATATGCTCCCCGAAAGAAAGAAAATATGCATCAGAAATACACAGATATGAACTGCCCCAAGCATTGCTTCATGCCATTTACTAGCTTCTGTTATTCCATTGGGGGAGACCATCTTTATCTCTCTCCAAAGCTGACTTAGTTCGTAGGTCCAAACTATTTGGCCCTCTTATTCACCCTTATAGCTTCCCTATTAAAATTTGTATTTCGAGATCCTGAAAAGTTCCTTGTACATTTGATACATATCCAGAAGAATTTCCACCAGGAATAATTTCCCACATTACATGAGTGTAACCCCATGACCGGTCCATGGCAACTTTTTCCTTTGCAAAAAGTAAAAAAAAAAAAAAAAAAAATCCTCTCAGGAGCCTTCTGTCACAATTCTTCCCCCAGCCTTCCTTTGCAGTGTACTGGGCGTAATATCAAGACATTTGAGGGACATCAGGCTGGGAATTGCAGCTTTACAGATGCTAGTAGACATGAGGGTGTAAATAAATAACATACACAGGGTGGAAAGAAAGAGGGGTCTATCTCATACTTCCTCTAGGCTGAAACACCTATTTTGGGCTACTGTATTCTTATTTTTGAGTGGCATACTGGAGGATGCAATAAAAAAAAAAAAATAGAATCATGATAAAGACTTAAATGGAACTAGGATGTAAACTGAAATTGATCACATTTAATTCAAAATTAATTTAATACAGTTGCAATGATTACTCCCCATGTATTTAGCAACTACCCTATCACGTTGCAACTTACAAACTGGTGGTAGCATTTTGGAGGCACAACTAAAGTTTGGAAAGCCTCCAGGAGATTCTAGAACTGCAAGCTGTGAGCCCAGTATTACTTACTTGGGAATAAATCTACTCTGACTTCAGTAGAGCTTACATCTGGATAGACATACACAGACTTACATTTAGTTTTTTCTTTATTTTTCCCCCTTTATTTTTGCAAGACAAAAAGAAAAAAATCACAAGAAAAACTAAGAAAAATACTTATCAATAGAAAATTTTAAAATGTAACTAATAAATGCAAATAACGTCGTAAAAAGTTCATTGGAAATATAGACATATGCAGTCTTGATAAGAAATATAATTTAAATATATTTTTGGCCAAAATAATATTTGTGCTTCCTTTTGGCTGAGATAAGCAGGGAAGAGATGCCTGTAACTTATCTTGGACAGGAAAGTACTGGAGGATTAAAATCATTTCTCCAAGAGCAATCTGAAGTCTTCAGTGAGCCACATTATTCCTTATTGATTTAAAGGATGGAAACATCTGGCAAAGATCTGATTTGTTTATTATGGGAATATTTCTCTAGGTGTCACCAGACCTGGAGAGAATTAGTAGCTCTTGTACTTGCAGATGACTGGGGAGGCGGTATTTCAGAAGGCAGAGTGGAAACAGAGCATTATGTTCACATCTGTGCAAGAGGGCCCTTTTAAGCTTCAAAAGAACTACCATCAGAAGAACTGGCTTAAAATGATATTTGAGCATTGCATCTGAAAAATCTGTTTGGGGATTGATTCTCATGGTAATAATTAACCATAGCATTGTTACTGAATTGTATTGAGATATGAATATGCATTTGGGAGGGGGATGTTGTGATGTGCAGATTTGCAAATGTTGTGTTGATATAAAGCTGGTTTTCCATAGAATCATGCTTCATGAAGGGCAGATGACAGGTCAGCATATAAATGATATTAATGTTCCTTAGCAAGAGAAAAATGACTGTTTGGGTTTCCTGCTTTCTCCTCTAGCTTCTCACACTGGGGTTCTTCAGTAGTTATTGGAGAAGGATTGGCTGGCTAACTTTCTACTCTTCATGAGAATCCTCTAGGAAATAAATGCAATCTAGCAACTCTTTCTGGAATATGTATCTATCTTTCTGCAACCGCATCTCTTAATCCTATAATAATATGGGGGTTATCAACAGGAAACCTCAGGACCAAATCTGGAAGCTTAAATAGCACTTCCCATTGCTACCTCAGAAGCAAGAAAAGTATATGGAGGGAGAAACGGCTGTCACAATAGTATTTACTTGCAGATCATTCTAGGGACCACTTTCTTGTGCCAAGAGCCTCCCTCAATCCCTTGAGAGCTGTAGAACTCTAAATATGTGTAAATCCCAAGAAATCTATCAAGTTTGTTGCATCAAAAACAACACAAGTGAAGAATCATGAAAGACCAACAGTAATAAAAGGGTGGAGGGATTGAGAAGAGCATTATCCATATATTACAACAGTATACACTAAAAAGAGAGAGGATTAAAATCATTCTACACTGTACATTATAGAATGGCTTCAGAGACAGACTTTTAAAGATGCAACAAGAGAATATGTGCTAGTGAGCTGCATATAACATTAAAAAAGAAAGTTACTGGGGGGGAGGGGGAGAGAGAAAGAGATGCTCCAGATGTGGAAACAGGTTGTGCTTCCTCTCCTGTAATTTCTATAGGAATCTGAGGCTATTTTGAGAATGTGCCTGCCGTGATAGCCCCTCATATATTACTCTCAATTTAATGTGGATCTAACATGCTTTTCTCTGGAGACATCTCCACAAAACATAACAGGCAATTTGTCTGTCTCCTGAGCCATTCAACTAAAAGCTTTCCTGAACTGTAGAAGGGTTAGATTCAGTTTACTGCGCAATTAAAAAACACGCACACAGAAACCTTGCTATAGCTCCAGAACTGAAATCAAGGCAATTATTAAATGTGGTCAGAAGCCATTGGACTGCTCCTGTAAGTCTTTTAACTCATAGAAAAATGAAATTAGGCTAAATGTTTTAAAGTTCAGTGAGTGTATTACAACATTCACAAAGTTGAATTTTCACAGAATCCATTGGAATTGGGCAGCTAATAAATTGAAATAAATAGATAAAAATTAAAAAGTTCCTACTAATAAGTAAGCAACAGAAACATGATTGACAGCACGTGGTTGCTGAGGCATTCCAAATCTGTAATCCTAAACCCACTTATTGGAGACCTGGAGTAAGCTCCACTGAGCATAGAATTCATTCTGAGTAATCAAGCATAGGTCTGGACTGCATGACCCAGCTCACTTATCTGGGCATAAATGAGGTGTGGGGAACACAGAGATAAATAAATCAGGACTAGATAGGGCAGTGGTTTCCAATCAGTGGTGCACATACCACAGATGGGACTCAGAAGTCATTTAGATAGGACATAGTAAGTCACTGAAACTTTAAACTGAGTCTATAAAGTACAGTGTAAATGATAAATATTATAACAATGTAAACATATCAACGTCCTCTGAAATAGTGGACTTTTTCTTTCTATTATGCTGGGACCCATGTTCTTTGATAGAATGATGGTTGGGACTTGAGAAATGAAAGAATAGAAAAAGAGAGAGGGGGGCGGAATAGGCAAAAGACAGTGGGCCTATACACTTTGTAAAGATAGGACTTTACAACCAAGAAGCTCTGCCATGTTCACACACCTTGATTATCACTACAGTTTCCAGAAGATAAATGTTGCCTGCAAAATGACCTGCTTTAATCACTAAGAGGCAATTGGCATCCTGTAAGTTAAACCCCTTCTCTGAAAGTTGCACCACCTGTTAAACTCAGCTGTGCATTGGGTATGCAAAGTGCATCTGTGAATTGTCCACCCTTTTGGCATCTCTCAAAAACGTTAAAGTGTATTAAAGGAGTGGACTTCCATTCACATTTCTGAACTCTTCTTCTACCTAGCAGCTACCCTTGTTTATCTCATATCTGCTCTGTAGGTTCTCCCAACTTTCTGTCACACATTTGGATGAGTTCACAAGAGAGGCTGTAGGGTGTAGATTTTGTACATGGTTTTAAGCACATTGCAATTAGGTAGATACAGTTTATAGGCTGCAGTCTCTGTTCATGCTAACCCTGGGGTACACTCCACTAAAACTCATCATACTGACTTCCAAGAAAATAGGTATAGGATTGTATTGTTAGCTCAATTCTTTGTTTTGGATGCTTCTGTCCTGCTATCACTTCCACTCCAGTCTCTCAAAGCAGTTTGGAATTTACCCACACTCAGGCTTATTTCTGCCAACTCTGAAACACTGAGAACAAGGAACAAAAATCACACACATGGGCACACAATCAGTGCAAATCACCCAAGGCCGCTTGGGTGAAGAGAAGTCACCCAAGCAGCCTTGTATTTGCACTGATTCCTGTGGAACAGAAGAGGAAATTGACATAATCTTGTCAATTTCAGCCCTATCTGGGTTAGATTGAAATCACAGGGGTGTAGTGCCAAATCATGGAGTAGCACAAACACAGTGTCAGTTGAAATGCCTTCTGATTAAGCAGTTAAAATCTTCTGATGAATTGGAGTTGTCCACAATTAAATGGCAAACATAATTATTTTTTAAAAATGACAAAAATCCATTTTTAAAAGAGGCAGTCCCTCCTCTCTTGCACAAATGTGTGCTTATTCTAACTAGAAAGCAGTGACAGCTGAGACCATAGGCATCCACAGCTAACCGAGACGGTGTAAAAATGATGACATCCACATGGTGACATCATGAAAAACACTCTCCCCTTATGCACTTATGTCCTGATGTTTGACACAAGTACTAAGTTGTGAGTTTTTCATAATGACACACATTACGCACAGTGTGTCATTTGCCCCCGCCTTGACCTCCCACAGAGCTGATGGCTGAGATGCTTGCTTGCAGGAAAAAAAAGATACACTCTTCTTCAAAAACAAAATCACCTTTAATTTCTGCAAATAAATTAAGATTTATTTCATTAAATGGCGATCACAAAAGTAAATAATCTGGCATACTTAGAAGCTAATCAGTGAATAGGTTTTGACTTGAAAAATCTGTCATGGATAAATACCAAAATACTTGAATGTGTCCTCCTCTATATATGCTTATACATGCATTAAAATCCATAGGGCCTTTCTCCAGATTCCCAGGTATCCAAGATATTACCAAAGAAAAATGAAAAAATAATTACCATGTAAAAGAACATTTTAGTGATGGTACCCCAGTAGTAGAAAGTTCTCTCCAAGCTGCTTGTGTGATGTTTAGATTAATATTATTTACTTCCAGATGAAGTTTTTCAGAATTTGGATGTTGATATCTTTAGGCTATGTAAGAGCTAAAGCATACACAATTAACAAATCTCAATGCCCGTTTTCACACAATAAGCTGCTATTCAGCCCCTCATCCATTAAAGGGATGCATAGTGTTTAGGAGGGAGAGGCAAGAAGCACATTTTGCCTTTGATGGCATGGCGCACCTGATGTTGCACCCTAACAAATAGGAAATGTGACCAAGACAAAACCCAAGTTTGTTTCACATGTAATTAAAATTAAATGTAATTAACTTGATTATTCTCTATGCATCTATTTAATAATTTCTTTCTTGGACCTTGAATATAACAATTTGGTAATCCTTTTGGAGATCTCAGGGAGGCATCTCCAAGGGTATGGAAAAACACAGGTTGCACTCCTCTGTGCAAGAGCTGCATCACTTCGGGGAAATGCTGGGCACAATCCAGGGGACTCAAAAATGTACCAATATCCTGGGCTGGCTCTAAAGTTCAAAGAATATCCTAAACATTTCTGCTCAAAAATAGGCTTCTTAGGTAAGTGAGTATGGGATGGCAGTAGCCTACAGCAACTGAATTCTAGTTTAGGTGGTTTTAAAAGGAGATTAGATCAATTCCTAGAGAGAAAGTCTATCCGTGGCTACTAACCTTGATGCCTGGATGCTGCCTCCAGCAAGGGGTCAGTTTGCCTCTAGATGCTTAAATGCACAGGAGCAGCAATGAGAGAGGAGGGCCGCTTTGATCTTCTGCTTGTGGATCTCCCAGATGTAGCTGGTGGCCCTTTCATGTGAGATAGAATGCTGGCTAGATAGACCTAGACCTGATCCTATGTGGATAGACCTGGGTTCTCCTAAATTTAGGTCCTACTGAAAAAAGCTGAACTCAGTGGAACTGAGATTCCTTTCCTGTGGCTGTCCCACGTACTTCTGTGCTTCACTTCGTTAAAGAACAGACATGCACAAGGTTGTCTTGTTAGCCTGGATCGAATGTGTAAGCAGCTAATATTAATTGTTCTTTAAAATATTTAAAGAAAATACATGCAGGATAACGATAAGCCTGTTGGCCCTAGACTATTACAGAGAATGGACCACTGTTACCAAGTAAAAGTAAAAATAAACAGGGAATCCTGCTTGAGTGCTATTTGTAATTTATGGTATGTTCCTTAGTAACCCCTTGAAATGTATCCAGGACATATATATGGAATCATTCATGGTCTGTTACAAGCAACTAAAACAGAGTGATTGTAGTTTCTTTGGATTCAACCAAAATTTCCATCACAGTACAAGATGTGGGAAAAGTACTATCTACTAATTTAAGATATATATCTCATGTATTGTTACTTTTTAAAAATCAGTCTGTTGGAAAGATTGCTGAGAGTCAGCAGCTCTCACTCTGGGTGTGTATATGTATGTATGTGTGTGTGCGTGTGTGTGTGTGTATGTGTATGTATGTGGGGGGGGTTGTGTGTGTGTGAGTGTGTGTGTGTATATAAAATCTCCATCCTTTCACAGTCAAACCATTAACCTGTCAATAATGTAAAAGATGCAAAAGATTTTGACCAGCTCAAAGTGGTCATTTGTTTCCTTTCTGGGCAGGAATCCCAGCAAAGCAGATACTTATGCACAGCCTGTCCTCTTTTCGTCTATTTACAAGCTTCTCTTTCAGAGAAGGAG
Source organism: Python bivittatus (assembly GCF_059951505.1). Taxonomy (NCBI): domain Eukaryota; kingdom Metazoa; phylum Chordata; class Lepidosauria; order Squamata; family Pythonidae; genus Python; species Python bivittatus. The sequence continues at coordinate 27,653,285 of NW_028277075.1, read as the reverse complement.
AGGAAGAACGGGGAGAAAGGTTTGATCACCCAACGGAAGGTCATTTAGGCAAGGAGTTTCGAGAATATTCATTGATCTAGTGAGCATTAAAACAGTCACAAAGTTCCCAGGGTTTGCTACCAAAAAAAAAAAGGCCTTTCCATTAAACAAGTTGTTAGAATTGGCCAATGATTAGAACATTAGAACATGCAGTACAATAAATCAGCCTATGGTGTACAGGAATGTTTAAAGTACTAGAACATTAACCAGCTACCCCTGCTTTATTTTTCCAAGGTCTGTGTCTAATAGGGCTTTCTCAGAGAGAGAACATGGATAAGTGCTGGCTTCCTTGACCTTTCTCTTTCATCTAAACGTGTTGTAGCTAAGACTGCATAATAGGAGTGTCAAAACATAGACAATGTTTTATTTTGGCCAAATGCAAAAAGACTTGCTCAACCCACACAGAGTTTGTTCCATGCTACAAGCAGGCACAACACAAACAGCAAACACTGAACCCAGAGGCACATGGCTAAGCCCAGAGCCAACCTTATTATGTCACACCGTTATGCGTGAACAGGCCTTCTGTTCCTTCAGATTCTCAGATCACTTGACAAAGAATTGGGGGAGTATATCAAATTTGGGTTCCATCTACATCTGGATTTGATTTGGCTTTCCCAAACCTTTCCAAATCAGCCCAATTCAATACTGTATACGGCTAAATTCTATACATGCTTCTATATATTCACACTCTTTTACTTTCTCCCATAAAAGCAAATGCTTGCCATTCATTCTTAGGCAGAAAATTAATGCATTATATTATGGATTGCTGTTAAGTGATGGCAAAACCTACCTTTTTGGGGGGGGGGGGTTGTTTTTGTTTTTTTGGCATTTTACAGGCTACACCTCAGTGAAAGCAGTCTCTCAAGGCATACCAAATAGTTGCTCCTCTCACACAACTATATCATTCCTCAATCTTTAATATATATCCCCACTCAGAATGATAGGTATGGAGGAAATCCAGAATGCAACAGCCAATTCCCAATATTTCTGCCTCCCACAGGCAGATGCTGAAGCTTTTCAAAGAAGAAAATGTACAGAAATGGGGAAAATGAAAATGAGTTAAATGTAGTTTTAAAAGACAGAGGAGTGCTTCCACAAAAAAAAAAAAAAAACAACTGTTATCTGGATCAGATTCATCAAAGTCTGGGGGAAGGAAGAGACATTACATTGTCTGAATTTTCATGTCTCTATGTTCTGTCCCCTTCTGTGGACAAGTAATGCTAGAATGTTTGCTGACTATGCCAGCCAATCATTGATTGCTGCTGTTGAATCAAGGATTGTTCTGAAGTCCATCCTTCCTTATTTCATCTAAGCATGCATATGTCTCAGGACTTGGGTGGCGGGTACAAGGGGGACCACCACATGACTCTCTCTTCACAGAAAGGAACTTTGCTAGCAAGTTTTTTTCCTGCCCTGCCATACAATCCAACTAGCTTTAATAAACATAACATATATATGTTACATGTCTTTTGACATTAGTCAGGTGATCAGCTAAGCTCTGCAACGTCAAGTAAAGAAGTATGTTCTGAGGAAATCCCAAGTGAGTGAACATATTAAACGTGCCACCACAGAAGATGTACCTTCTAAGAACAGAGATTCATTTTTCTGAGTCAGGGAAAAGTTGGAAAACAAAAGGAAAACATTTACTAGGCTACCCACTGGGTAGTATTGGTATCATCCAGATTACCAGTAAATTTTATATCAATACAATATTCTGGTGGTATGGCAAGACAGTCATCTAGAAAGCCTCAAAGATAGCTTTATTACATATGAGACCAGAAAAAGGGTAATACAGAGGGAAATTAGATTTATAAATAGAATGAGCAAAGAGTAATACAGATGTTTGTTGTTCTGTTTTTGCAAGGTACCTTTGGTGCATAACAGTGCCAGGACTAAAGTCTTGGTCTATTGTTTTTTTAGATCCTGAGCATTACCTCTAAGCTATGGTTCCACCCTGGCAAGCATTCTATAGGAGGAACAAGAATATCATGGCCATTTAAATTGACAACATCACAGTCCCATAAAGCGTAGTAGAAATTTCTTATTCTCAGATTCCTGTATTCAAGGGAATGATTGCTTTGGGGACACCAGAAGCAATGGACTTATGAGCCCTATGCAAACATTTTAAGCAAGTAGAGTAAATGTGTACATAAGGGAAGGGAGAAATATACTTGGCAGCAAGCCTCGCCCTTCACCCCCATGCATTTGCTAGTTGGTGTGTACGATTCCTATGCAGATAAAAACTCCATGAGCAATCAGGAACCCTGTGGAAAAAAAGCCGATTTTCTTATCCCACGTAAGCTGACTGTACAGGAACTACACACTGTTTAGCAGATCTGCATGGCTGAAAGCTAAGGTCTCCCATTGTGACCCACTGCCAATCCCTACCAACCTCGGTCACTCTTCTTCTAACATCAGCATGGAGTTTAGTTGCTCTATAAAAGAAGGAATTGCAGCCGCAGCTTTGCTCTCCCCTGCTGTGCCTTGACAATCGGCATTTGACAAAATTAGCTCTTTGGGGAAGTAAAACAAAAAAACAAAAAATATCCCAGAAGAAGGCAAGGGTAAGCCACTTCCATACTGCTGCCAGGAAAATTACATGGATGTGTCCAGTATAAAATCACCAGGAGACACTTGAAGGAGACTTTGCCGTTTATATAATTCTTCTTCAAAGGAATGATGCCCCAACTGCTAAAGCAACTTCTCAGATCAAACTTTCAAAAGCAAATAGCACAATGGTGATTGGATGTACTGCCCTTCCCAGTTTGGTGGTCTCCAGCTGTGTGGATGGCTTTGAGTCTCAATACATCAGGACCACACCTAGTTGGGACAGGTTTCTCTGGCGCATCTGATTGCCACCATGCTATTTGCTTTCAAAAGTTTGATCTGGCAAGTTGCCTCATTAGAACTTGATTAGACTCTGTCCTGAGAACTAGATTGGCTAACAGAATAAAGCCCATTTATTTGTGTAACCACTGTGAATGAGAAAATGTGGACACAGTTACTAACTCTGTATTTCCTGATCGCAGACATCTGTGTCTAGAATTGTATGCATGAAAGCCAATTATTACACATGTCATCAATTCCATTTTCACATGTTTGGATTACATAGGTCTGATGAGCAGGATTTCACCATTATATTGTTCTTCTATACGTTCAAACTCTAAGCTATCTGGAACCCAAAAGATGATGATGATGATGATGATGATGATGATGATGATGATGATGATGATGATGATGATACCTAACTCATCTCAAATAATTTTAAACAGTGAGTAATATATGCAAGTAACATATATACAAACTCACGCATACAACCATAAACACACACAATGAAGATGTGATCTCAGTGAAGAACCTGGCACCTCTTGATTGACAAGGAGGTTGCAACTGTGAAAGCTTGCTGAGGGAGCTGCACTCCAAACCCTACAGCAGGATTCTCCTTCTTTTCCAGAAGAGTCATGTGTGGTTGCTAGAGAACTGGGCAGATATGGCCAATTTACTGGGAAAGTTTAGCAGAGGTGGAATTAATACGATGGGGACAGAGCTCAGGTGCGCTATTCCATTACCATGGAAAAGAACCATTCGGACGGAATTGAAATCCCTTCTGTTGCCAGAGCCTTGTTCAAAGTCACAGCAGCATGTGCTTCTCCTTTCCCTCCTCCTCCTTCGCCCAGGACTGCCTCCCCCCTCCCAACTCCAATCACCCTTAACTTCATATCGGAGAGATAACCTGGGAAATGCATTGCACTTGGCTGACCAGCCTTGAACTTTGTGTGTTGGTTGCTTAGCAATGGCTAACCTTGAAGACAGACTGTGAGACAGAAGAGCCCAAAAGTGCTTTTGATGGATAAGGTTGCAAGGAAAACAAAAGCAGAAAGTAAATAATCGGGAGAGAAAAACTAAATGCTTCTTCAGATGCATACCCAACCTGCACAAAAACAAAACTCAATTAAATATGCCATGGAAGGAGGCAAAAGGTGTTCTTCTTGCAAATGCTAATATAAATATGTATCAAGGGAAGTGTCCCCTAGATTATTCAATAGACAAACAAATTAGCCCAGGCTTCTAACAAAGGAATAATCTGGGCTAAAGAGAGAGGCAGGAAACCATTTCTAAAACCAGTTGACAGTAACTAAAAAGTGATGGTCAATATTATAAAATGAATCAGAAGCCTGTGATTGTGCCAGAAATGCTCATTCTTTACAAGAGATAAGCCTTTTATCATGGAAATACATGTGCTCAAAGATAATAAAGCTAGACAATAAAAACTTTGTTTTTAGATACCTTACTTAAACAAGCACCAAGGCATAAGATACCATCTAGATTAGCCACTCTGTTAAAAGATATGATGAAGTTTATTTTTACTTCACCAGGACATGCAGTGCAGTATGCTTGGCTTTGGTCAAAATGGAATTTGAACCACCATTGATAGATAACATACGTGGTCAAGATTCCCTGAAATCAAGCTGGATGTGGTGACTATATGGCCAATAAATTTACATGGCAATGTTACAGAAGTGGTTGTCGTCATCTTGCTCTAGGATTTTTATTTTATTTTATTTTATTTTATTTGTTACATTCCAGTCTAGGCAACTTCTCTGGGATTCCCAGCTGGTCTCCCATACAAATTCAACCAGAACTCAGCCTCCTTAGCTTCCAAGTCCGGGTAAGGTCTACGTCATCCATTGAGATGCTTATAGAGATGCATGTTACCAAGCTGACTTAGGAAATGGAACATTTTAAAAGAATCCTAATAATATTGTGCTTGAGAAATGGAGAGGGAGAGAGAGAGAGACCTGGAACTGGATGTAAAATGCATCATTTGAGTGGCAAACCCCGTGCTTTTCAAGATTTTTACAGGGAGTGCCACACATAGGTCATCTCACAAGTTCTGCACCTTGGTACACTACAGAGCAACTTGGTACATTACAGAGATAAGAGTTTAATCCTTATTTTAAATGGGGAGCCAAAGAGCTATTAGCTCTTGAAATGTGATTAGGTGACTCATAGTTCTAGATATTTCTTCCCAAACCTAATGAGTGCTATTTTTTTTTTTCTCTTGCGAAAAAATCATCTTCATTTTTCTTTAAAAAGGAAAAAGCAAGATGTGTACAAATGATCCACAGTAAGACAAATATTAACAGTGTGCTTATATCTTCCTTGTCTAATAATTTATGGAGGTTATTCCATGAAAAATATCAAGGTCCTTCGATTCCAATTTATGAATTAAAGGTGTGTTTCATTATCTTTCTTATGAAATCAATTGGCAGACTTCCTAGCTGGCCAGATGCAGTTATCAGTATGATGTTTTGGTTTGGTTTTGATATATTGGCTTGGAAGTACCCTCTAGATTAGAGATCCTAGCTTGCATAGAATAGCATCAGCATGTCTGGGTAAAACTGGGGTTTGGTTGGACTTGTGGCCTACTGGCCAATACATGCAATATAAACCACTATTATTCTTAAAACTAGCAGGCAGTGTTGCATGTAGCAGATGTGCCACTAAGTCTGGTAATTTAGTCTACATTTTTTTCAAATCTTATTAAAAAGTATTATGAGAAAGCCTCAAGTGAACAAAGTCATGATGGACAATAGAGGTGCTGACCATAGAATATGGAAGATTACAACTAGGAATGTAAGAAGTATAAATAGTAGAGAGCATGAAATGAAACAGGAAGGAAGGAAGGAAGGAAGGAAGGAAGGAAGGAAGGAAGGAAGGAAGGAAGGAAGGAAGGAAGGAAGGAAGGAAGGAAGGAAGGAAGGAAGGAAGGAAGGAAGGAAGGAAGTTCCTGGGGTCACCTAGATTGTGGTAGATCTGTAGGAAAGTAAAAGTTAGTGATAGCTGCAGGTTACACTCCAGTGAATAGTCATGATGAAAGAATCAGAAATGAGTTTTAGGGGGGAAAAGCATATGCAACATACTGAAAGAATGTCATCCAGAGAGGAAAAAAAAATTAAGTGACATGAATGGATGGATGGGAATGAAAAAAGAAAGTACAGAAGAAATAAGAGATTGGGACCCCAAAGGGTAACTGTCAGTTTTAACTTAGAAAGAGATCTGTTCATTTCAAACACATAATTTAAGCATATCTATTCATGCATATACATGGTGAAAGAATTAATCAAAAAGCAAAGTTGATTTAATTAAAATAATTAGTGAAAGATACAAGGGTTAGGAGATGTTCTGAATGTGGGACAGAAATTTTTTTTATACTGTGAATTGTGGATGTCAGGATAAAATGGACAGGGAAGAAAAGGAAATAAAAGGAAGTAGAAGGACTGCAGGAAAAAAGGTACAAGTCCAGTCTGAAAAAGTATCAGAAAATAGATTACTCTCCCAACAGAGAGGAGTATTTCAGAGATTGTTTGGGAATAACGGTTGAAGAGTGGAATTGAAACATACACTATAAATATCAGTGTCCAAGAAAAAAGAAAAGAAAGTCATTGAAATGGTTAGGCTACAGATCTATATGGTGTAACAGGACAAATGTTAAAATATGGATTTGTCTAAGTTATGTGTTTTGTGAACTGTTTAGCATTTACATGAAGACTGCATCCGGGCCTGAAGGTGGTAAGAATGCTGTTATTGTTCCTGTATACTAAGGGAAATGTAGCAAAAGGTGAATACAAAATTACTGGAGGATTAGTTTTTGAGAATGCCTAGAAAGGTGTTTTGCTGAATTCTAATTTAAAGGACACAAGAAGTAAAAAATGAGCAAAATTTGGAAAGCACTTTGTGGCTTTATATCAGGCAAGGGTATGTAGATTAGGTTTTTGCTCTTCAGCAGTTCACAGAGACTGTATAGATGTAGAACGGGTATTATATGCTTGTTAATTCAGAGAAAGCATATGATAAATAATAGACTTGAATTATCCAATTAAGAATGGAATTGAAGGTTGGTTGCCAAGTGCAGTAAGAGCAGAATAGGAGGAAAGTAAAGTGCATCAGAGTACATGGTACACTTAACAAATGGTTCAACACTGAGCAGGGAGTAAGACAAGGATGTATGATGTCCTCTTGACTGTGTAATGTATTATGGATAGATGTATAAGAGGACATAAATGTGTATGTAAGAAGAGTTTGGTGTAATGGTTAAGGCACCAGGCTAGAAACCAGGAGACCAGGAGCTCTAGTCCTGCCTTAGGCACAAAGCCAGCTGGGTGACCTTTGGCCAGTCACTCTCTCTCAGCCCTAAGAAGGAGGCAATGGCAAACCATTTCTAAAAGAATTCACCAAGAAAACTGCAGGGACTTGTCCAGGCAGTCACCGGGGTCAACACTGACTTGACGGTACCAAAAAGAAAAAAGAAAAAATGTATATACTCAGTAGTGTCCATAGGATCTTTCTGCTTCCATCAGAATGTTGAAAACAGCTTTGCACTACAAACTCTGCCCCTTTGGGGTGTGTCTGTGAAATCACAACACACATAAAGGCGAGGGGTGGGTCATGCCTTGCAATGCTGTGACACTGCTTTTGTCACTCTGATCCCTCTTGCACCCCCTTCCCCAGTGCTGCTGTATGTTACTGTGTTGTTGGTTGAAAACCTGAATGTTTTGCAGTAAAAATTAGACTGCAGAATGTTAGATAGGTTGTATGATTCACCAGGAGTATGGATCTCAAAATTAATGTATCAAAGACCCAAGCTGTTATGTCTGACAGGGAAAATTGAGTGAATGATTACAAATTATACATTAATGGCAAAAAATCGAGCAGGTAGATCAATTAGTGTACCTTGGGAGAATGTTTACTAAAAATAGGAAAATGGAGACATGTTAAGAAATGCAAATGCTAGTAGAAAGATAGCCAGTGGTATATGGTCTATTGACAAACATTCTTCTCTGCACTCTGCATAAAAGTGCTTACCCCAAAATAGAATATGGTAACTATGTATGTATGAGTAAGCCCAGTGAATTCAAAACATGCACTTAAGAAGACAACGTTTTATTCAGAGTTAGGAAAATCCTAGCTTTACTGAATGAATAGGCAATTGAACTGATCAGGATTAATAAACTTATACACACACAGCCTCTCTCTATCTCTTCTGCCAAAGAATGTATGCATAACCAAGGACCCTCTGCAAGTGCCTGGTTTCTATTGCAAATATGTGATTTCGCTACTGCAGTGAATATTGGAAGTTCTCTTTTAGCATGTCACACCACTGGCCATTCTAGCATAATGTTAGCATAATGTTATCTATAACAGCTTTTCCAACCCTGGTGCCCTCCTAATCCCCTCCCATAATCCCTACCAAATTTTACTTTACTTTACTTTACTTTACTTTACTTTACTTTACTTTACTTTACTTTACTTTACTTTACTTTACTTTACTTTACTTTACTTTACTTTACTTTACTTTACTTTACTTTACTTTACTTTACTTTACTTTATTGTTGTCCACCTTCCTGCAGGAGCAAAAGACTGAACCTGACCTCTTTTGCATAGAAGAAGCATGCCGCTGAGCTATAGCTCTTATCTCTTCCTTCACTGCTGTCATGGGGCACTATCCATCCAGAAACTAGGAATGGATGGAAGATGGCTGCTTCTCATCTATCTGATGCTTTAGAAAATGGACTGAATGTAACCTTCCTTCAGGTCTGTCTCCATCTCTGGCCTCAGAAAAAGAATGGAGCACTCTTATTGTTGACCATCTTCCTTTCGTCCAGTCAGAAGACTAGCTCCTTCTCAGTCACCAGAGTAGAAGACCTGCAGCTGCCATAAGCATATTCATGTGGTATCAACCTCTGCCAGTCTAACTGTAACTCCCAAGGTCTTCTCTTTGCCCACTCTCAGCTCTACTTAGTTCCTGCTTTGAATGGCAGCACCAGGCCCCCCAATCAAGATAGAAACTAGCCATGATGAACTACCTACATTGGCCAGAATGGTCCACATTACTACAGGCTTCTTCTCCATCCTCTCTTAAATGATAAGAGCCAAGCCAGCTAAGAGGCATTGCTTAAATTATTTTTCTCTTTGCTTCTCCATTTCTCCCCGCCCCAAACTAGTAGCTTCAGAGAGATGGTTTTCTGTTATTGCTGTTGTTGTTTTAAAAGACGAGGGATACTTTTCACGTTTTCCAGTCTGAGTTTCTTGTGGTAACATAACTAGCATCAGAGGGGTAATAAAGCCATTTAAGCCTCCCAGAGAAGCATTCTAAAAGAGCCCTTGCACAGTACATTGGCATATGTGAATACTGGTGATGTGACAAAAATAAAATAATTTACTCTCTAACCACATAGGTTTTACATCTGAATTGATTGCTGACACCAGAATGCAAAAGTGTTTTTCAGTCTTATTAAAGGAGCTTAATTATCCTAATTGCATTGCTCTAGTATTTGTTTATTAAGTGACTGCCATTGCTTAGCTAACCAGGAAAAAAAGCCATACCAACTCTTAGTTTTTTCATCTTTAAAGCACTTTTATGTGCAAGATTCAGTAGGTGAAGCTTTTGAATACAGGTAGTCTTCACTTACCAGCTGCCTCATTTAGCAACTGTTTGAAGTTACAAAGGTGTTAAAAATTGCTTTGTGACCAATCCTTACATTTATCACCATCACAGTGTCCCACAATCGTGTGTTGACCATTCAGGCACTTCATAACCTGCGCACATTTACTATTGTTGCAGCATCCCATGGTCACATGATTGCAACTTCACAACTGGCTTGCAACAAGCAGAGTTAATAGAAAATGTGGAAGTAAGTGGTGATCACATGATGTTTCACTTAATGACCACAGTGATTTGCTTAGCAACCAAAAAGGAAGTGAGGACATAAGCCCATCACAGTCATGTCATTTTCCACTTAGTGACCGCAGCCAGTCCCAGTTGTGGGTGCTAAGTGAGGACTACCTGTTATGTGAACACAACTTTCCTTAACACATTAAACTGCTGTCAAAGACAGAGAGATGTCAGTTAAAAAGTAGGCACTCTCTAAATCAGAGGTGCACAATTGCCATCAATTTCAGGACTGCTCTAGGCTTTGCACAACACGTAGACAGCTGCATGACAAAAGTAGGCAAGGTCAGAAGCCTTTTGGAGGGTTCAGGGGTTAACGGATGAAATAGCTCCCTTAAGTCTTTACAAAGCTTACAGTGTCCAATCTGCTCTTCAAATTTTTAAAAAAGGATCCAGACACTCTGAAAGGCAGCGAAAGGGATACAGATATGTGGTCTCATTTTTATATCCTTATGTTGGTCTTTGTCCGTCTATGCTGTACTGACATCATGGTGATGCCATTTGTATGAACACAGAAAACAGCAGACATGCAGGAAAGAATCATACCCACAAAAGGCTATTGTTGCTATTGTTGCCAGAGGCTGGAAAAAGGAAATATTGTAGAAATACTGAAGGAACAGCTAACCATTTTGTATATTGCCTTATGCAATAGGATATGAATAAAAAAAGCAGAACCTAGTGATAGGATATTTACCAGCTCCTATTCCCTCACCTTGAAAAACTTCCTCATCATGAGAGAATCATAGAATCTGTTAAAATTTCCATCGACTTAAAAAATTCAGCCTGGATGTTCCTCTGTAGATGTATTATCCTTATTAAAGCCAGCTGTTTATACTAATGTGTACTAATTAAATGTCTTTCTGCCCCAAACATTCATTATTGTGATGGTATGATACAACAACTCCTGAGAACTAAAAGCTAAACAATTCAATTCGATCCATCTTAAAAGAATGCCTTTTCAAGAGAAGAAATGAACTACTATGAATGCAGATGCTCATCAAGCATTACTAGGCAGTGTTTCTCAACCTCAGCAACTTTAAAACCTGTGGACTTTAACTCCCAGAATTCCACAGCCAGCATGTTGCCCTCAACTTGGATATATGCTTCCAGTGAACTATTTTTAAAAGGAAGAGCGATTTGCCTTTCTTTTGTTAGGGAAAAACAGAAAGCCCGGCCCTTCTCAATTTTATGCAGCTCTACATTACAGCCCCAGGAAAAAAAAGATTCTCCACTTCTGCTATTTAGCATAACTCTGAGGACTCCAGCATGTAGTCCACGGCCACTGATGTACTCATGGATACCATCTGTGGTTCCCTTGTGGCTCCCTGTTCCATCTGCTCTCTGCATAATGCTAATATAGTAGGGATAAAATTGTTCAAGCTAATATTCAGAAGTGCACTTGATTTCTGGCTAATGACTTCAGTACCTGCTCTTCCCCAGTTGTTCCAGCATTCTCCCCTGCAGACATCACAGTGTGCTAGGAAATCTAGCAACAGATTAATGCTATTTAGCCTGGATTCTGGAACGCTTGAAAGACACAAGCAGTGTAGCTCTCTCTGTGGCCCAGAGGAACTGGTTCTTTTCGGCCCAGGAATGGTTGGGTTGAATAACCATTTCAAAACAAGGATTGCAAATCTACATGGGTGATTTTATTAGGCCAACTGAAGTTTTATAATAACTACATGCTTTCAAGTTCCCCAGACATTTTCATCAGGCTAAATATTACCAAAACAGGAGAAAGAATAACATTTTAAAAGTCTAGTTGGTATTAAAACCAAATGGAAATTTCTGGTAAATCCAAAAACTGCACTTAAAGTTCAGTTGACTTAATAAAGGTGCAACCTCTGTGGAGCTGTAGTTTTGGGTGGTTGTTTAATTAACAGTTAATATGACTATTATTATTTTTATGTCCATTTCAAAGGTAGCATTACCCAAAGAATATACTATTTGGTTTCTAGGCTTCTCTCCATAAGAAAACATGAACAGAACAAGTTAACCCCCCTGCAAAGACTGGACAAATAATGCAGAAACATCATTTGTACTTCTTTGTAATGGGGTGGTAAATTATACATCTTTGAAAAGTGAGATGTTGAAGGTTGTTTTACCTTAAGGAGACAAAGCAAGAAAAATGTCAGTTGTTACACACTGACAAAGCCTGGGCCCCACTGATTCAACCCATGTCCACGTGATGTCCTGAGCCAGTTTGTTTTGAAAAACCGGAACCAACCATGATAGTGGAATGGGTTGGCAGGAAAAAAGAAGGACACTGAGACAAGCCAATCCATCCAGTGGCAGAAAGGGCCAAATCAGAGATGCCATCAGAAGGTGCCATGTTTTCACCTGCGTACAGTCACAAGGGAATCGTTCCCTCATTCTCATGAAAGCAACAAACTTCTACAACTGTCATTTGCAGTTAGCTGACCAGACCTATTTAACTTATTCATTTATTTATTTAATTTAATTTCTATAGCCACCCATTCAACCAAGTGACTTTTACTTTATAAAAACATTGCATAAGAAGTACAGTATTTATAAGGTTGCCTGCTTGCACATTGTCCCCAGTCAGTGTTACTTCCTGCATAGTTTATTAGATGGAATCAATAAGAAAGTTTCTGTTTCGTTACCTCAACATCTGGGCAGGTGTATTTCTCTTATGTCTATTCTTCCAGATGTCCTATACTACAACAACAACAACAACAATGGCTCCCAGGATTTCTTTTCACTTTTTCTGCCCTTTTCCTTTCCCGTGAATCACTGTCCCTTCTTCTATCCTACTGTTTGGAAACAGATTAGTTTAGAAATAACATTGTTGTAAAAACACTGTAGGGCAGGAAAGGGAAATCTATCAGCAGTATAGAAATACAGATATATATTCATTACTGATTGCTTCTAGCAAGAAACCACCCCTCAAAATAAATGCTTGCAGAAGAAGTCCATTCTTCAGATAGTGTACAAGTCTAAAGTTGAGCTGGATGAGTTTAATGTATCGGTGAATGTAGCTGTCACTCTGTGATCTAGAAAAGATATTTCTGTAAAGCAGAGCACAGTGTCAAATGAATAAAAGACTATGATAGGCTGATCCAGCCCAAAGGCCATTTAAAAATCATTCCTGAAACTATACAGCAATACATTCAGTAATAAATGGCAGGTGGAATAAAATTACCAATTCATGTGAATAAAGAAACAAAATTATTCCCCAGCTATCAAATAAAACTGGCCAAGAGATAGAGGACACACAGCCCATTAAGCCAAGCTTGTTCTGCAAGCTACAATTGGCTTTATGATCCCTGTTGACTTCAGGAGGGATACTTATAAGAAGCAAGACTAAGTAATATTTGGCAAGTGGAGGTGGGAAAATGACATTCTGCCACCCGCTGAATGGAAGATAGAATAACTGTGTTTTAGTATCTCCATTTGCAGAAAGTTTGCAAGCCTTGGAACTTGGCTCTGTAGCACTGAAAGGTATTCCAGTGAGTTTCAGCTTTTACGTATGAATAATTGGATAAACCAGCTTACAACAATAGCGTTCTGAAGAATTGGCTCGGGGACAACTGCCTGGAGAATTCAATGAATCTGGATTTAGCAGGAACATCCAGCTAATCGCATTCGCTGCCACACCACATGGAAGTCTTCCATCATTCCCTGCCATAATGCAACAGTATTAGGCATTGCCATCAAACAATTCAGAATGACTAGAGTGGTGTATGGTTTACATTTGAACAGTGCAGGCAGGTAAAATGCAGGCCTACAATATATTTTGCTGAAGTTATCTGCTGTTCACATGTGGAAGGAGAGCGGGTTGTGTTACTCCAGACACACTAATTTACATTCTTCCTTGAGGCTACTGATTTGGAATCCATGGCTTTAAAAGATTCATTTAGACAATAAAGCATCTTTTCAAAAATTCTTGCCCCTGTGCTCTTGCAGAAATACATTTAAAATCTGAATATATTTTCCCTCTGATAGTCTTTATTAGCTTTGCAATCAAGCAGAAAATCAAATCTTGCTTTTCAACACCATCCCACTTCCCCTGTGTTTGGCTCTGAAGGTTATCACATTAAAGCTTATGTTGAAACAAGGAAAACCAACTAGTGAGAAAGGGATTTAAGTCTTCACCATCCATGCAATCTGTACTACTGTTCACAGCTCAAGCAGTCCAGTAAATAACTTGTAAGATGAGCATTCAATTTCCTACCATGTATTTTACTGGTAATTTCTGAGCAGAAGGTAAATTTAGATCCACCGATAGATTTCTGAGGGATTTCCAGTAAGTGGGCAAAGATTTGGGACTCCTTGTTGTTTAATGTTAACAATAATAAAGTGACTTTTTTTCTCCTCATTCTCATTCTGAAATGAGAAAAGAATGGGTAGCAAGGAATGGAGTTTGGTGTGGATCATGTATTCTGTTCAGAACTGGTGGTTTATAACAAATTCCTAGGCTCAAGGTTGTTACATTCTCTATATTTTGCAGTGGCATCAGTGGCAGGATATCAATGTTTCACCATATCCCATAAGCAAACCGCACACTCACCAGCACTGATGATGTTACCTAGTTGAGTAATGAAATGTCTGCAAGCAAGCAACTGGGCTCAGAGAGCACCAAGGACTCCACATATCCCATAAGCCTAAGCTCTGCCCATTACTGCTATAAATGGCCATGATCAAATCATACAGCTCTCAGATTCTGAGATGGAAAGAGAATTTCCAGCTTTTGAACAGCCCTTCTAATCATCCCTTTGACAGATGTTTCATAGTATTTAGGTCCATGTCATGAAAAATCTCACCTTGTGATTTTAAGTAATAGAAATAGAAACAGGAACAGGAACATTCAAACTGTTTAGCTCTGTGTTTTGTTCTTCTATCCAGTTTGCAACCTTAATTGTATGTTCATATGAATAACATAATGAGTAGGATGAGTAAGATAATGTCTGTCTGTTTTGGCAGGAGGTTACATCTAACTGGGCTTGGTTAATCTCAAAAGCCAAGCATGATCAGCCCTGGTTACTACAGTACTGTTAGAAATGAAACTAGCTACAAAAGAAGCAGTAGTTCCCAGGCAAAAGAGAAACAGTTTGTCAACTAGTCCCAGTTGACTTCTGTGACCTTAAAGAGAATCACCACATATCCATTAACTAGAAAGGCAGGAGAAAAAAGCCTAGAATTTAATGCCTGGAGCACTGACATATATAGAGGCTCAAATTGATATAGACTACAATAAGCAGATTTTCTGTTGTAGTTGGCTTCCTTCTCATCTGCAATGAAGTATCTTTGCTAATTGAGTCATGTCTGAGAATCCACCACTGAGTAAACCAATTCCAGAATAAGAGGTTGAGAATCAGAAGAACCTAGATTTAGAGTTGTGCCAGGCTTAAGGGTGACAAGTACTTGGATGGGTGCCCTCTGGAATTCCAGGGCTGCTGACTAGACCAGAAAGTAAGAGAAAAAAACCCACCATCCTGGAAGTATACAATGGAAAACCATGACCATTCTTAGCTGTAAAAATAGACTTTGCTAATTGTATTAATTATATTTTATAAACACTCTTGAATTTAGAGCCTTGCTGACCTATTTCTTACCCACATGTCACAGAGTTCAATCAGCAGATTTTCCTTCCCCATATGTTGAACCTGCATAATTCAAAAACATAACAGTCACTCAGTTATCTGGGATAACACTACTGAGATTGGGAGAAATTCCAGAGAATGTCAAGAAGTGCACATTAGGACCTATGCTTGTGATTGGCAGGCAGTATGGTCTACAGGTGTTCTTCTAATTATATTTGCCAATAAGAACACTCTGGGCCATTTTTCTGGTCAACTGGCAACTATCAAACATTTTGTATGAAAGCAAAAGCTATATTAAACTTGCTATAGTTAAAAAATCCCATATAGAGTTTTCAGATTTTTAGTTTCCAAGCTCTTGATATTTGGTTGATGTATAAATACAGATTACTTGATTTCTTTATACTCAGTTACTTGCAAGTTAAATGTGTGATGAAAATTATTTATGTTAATATAAATTCTGGTTGTGGTTCATTCACATACGTAAGCAGTCATTTCAAATTTCTTCCTATAATGTATAAACCAATTCTATGATTTCTGAGCATCACAGAAGTCAGAATAAGGGAAACAAAATTAGTGGATGATAAAGGCTAAGTCCAAAAACAGCATATGCTTTCCTTACAGAGTCTCATCGTAGTTGCCTGTATAAGCTGTATTGGTTTGGTATCGTTCATGCCAAGAGCATGCTTCTGCTCAGAATACAAAATCCTATTATTATCATGAGCTATTATTGTGCCATATGGTGTAAGAATGATTACCAAGTAGTCTTGCTTCTTAACTTACACATTACACTATTAAACAAACAGATAAAAGAAAACACTCCTTTAGCTGGCCTAATTTCAGGCATTCTCTCCATTTCTCACTGGAACAGTACTACATACTAGTATATTGGAATTACAGACTAGAGCAATTAAGAATATACATTGCATCTATAGAAATCAGCTGGTCCAGTCAGATATTGCATCGAACTGCAAACAGATGGACAGAATAAAGACTTCAGATCACATACTCTGGAATCATCCTGCTGCAACTATGGAACTATTTAGGAATAAGTTAATTAAGGAGCAGAGCCAAAATAGGATAAAATACTGTTGTGGGACAGGTAAAACCAGTCAGGTCCCATGTATGTTAATTCAGAATACATTCAATAAGTTTTTAATGTCCTATTGGTGTAAGGATTGCTTCTTAAAGGAAAATGAAATGGTTAACAAACACAGGCTGGATTCATATATCATATTAAGCCATGGTTTGTTTAACAGTTTGCTGAATTCATACAGCATGCTAAACTAAAATTAACAAGCCACATTATGGCTTTATGCAGTGTGTGAATCCAACCATAGAGAATTACTGGGATGACCTTAACTCAGCTGATTGCTGATTAATAACAGTCTTAGAAATGTAATTTCTCAAGAGTCCATTGTCATTCATCACTGAGAACAAGTCTGCAATGTGGAAAAACCACTTCACCTTCCAAATGTTGAACTTCCATCCACTGAAATTGATAGAACAAGCTAGTTCAAGCTAATTTAACTCGATGTCAGGGGCAAATACTTTGTGGATTTCTGTTAAAGAAAAACTAATGCTAGAATCTATTAAACACAGTCTGGTAAGCATTCTCCAAATCATGCCCCATTAGTGTGAAATGAGTGTCTTGCTATGGAATTTACAAATACACATACAAATAAAAAGATCTGATCATTCTCATGTCCCTTGAATGTTTTCCTCCTCCAACCCTATTAATTGCTGGGGGAGGGGGAGGAATAAGTCCCAGAATTATAGGGTTTATGAAACCCATTTTCCATTGTAACAATTGTATGATGCTTCATCCATCCATCCAACCTGAGGGACTATGAAAGATCTGAATGTGGAGAAAACAATTTACAGAAACATTACAGCAACCATTCATGCTGGAATCCTTCATCCAGCCCACATAAAGCATGATAATGAAGAACCTCTCATTCTCCAGGCTCATTAACATTACAGTATTTCCCTAGATCACACTAGATCACAGCATTCTCCTTCAGTTCACACTGTTCAGTGTCCACCTCCCCCTCACATATCATGCAGCTATATTTATCTAATACTTCCCCAGGAGGTTAAAGCTACAAGGATTGTGGAGCTTCATTGATTATGAGGATTTGGGTTCTGAAGCAGATCATAACTGCAGCATGTCAATGCTGTTTTATTTCTGCTCCATAGGTGCTCTCTGCAGCCTTGCCAGTCTCAAATGTGTGGGCTGTTTTATAACCAAATGCACTTTTCCCAAACACCCTCTCACATACACCCCTGCCATTCCATTTAAAAAACCCATGCTAGAATTGCTAATCATGTATTAATCTAAGATACGGTTAGACCCTGAGAAACAAGAGTATCAGCCTTCTAGTGGGAACCCCACTGTTGCAGAGATTAAAAAAAAAATTAGGAGATCTATCCCTAAAAGACAGCAAGGCGAACTGGGCATGCTCAAAAGCCACAGAATGCTAAATGTTAATTGAGAGGCTGTAGAGCGTCCTAGAAGATGTCTGGCTATCTGGAATACTGAGCAGAAGAACATCATTTCTTGCAGGGCATGGCTGTGCTTGTTATGGATTGTTTGAATTTCACTACATGATTCATCAGCAACTCTACCATAAGACATCCATCCACTGTGATGCTAACATCCCTGAGCTGGCAGAAAAGTATGCTAACATCAAATGTGCTTCCACAATTACCAAGCCCTATCCTGCTACACTAATGGAGTTAGCAATTAATGCTGTCCTCACTGTTTTAATGCAAGACAAATGAAAGGAAAGCGACTGGTGATTTCCCCCAGTTTCGTTGCTCCTCCTACAGGGCCATCTCTAGATATTTTGGCACCCTAGGCAGTCATATTCTGGTGCCCCCTATTTAACTCCTGAGCAGACGTGCCGGTGCATGGAGTGTGTCATTACCACTTTTCTGGGTATAACTTTGATAAGCTGATAGTCACACAACTTGCTCACTCAGTACCTTCCTATCAGACCTTTGTCTTGCTTCAGTAATATTATCAGCTTCCTGAGGTCCACAGCTGTAATACTAATTTCTTTTTTGTGACTTACAAGGTCTGATTAGTATTCTGTTCACTACCACTTGACCAACGTTATGGGTGTTTTTGAAAAGCATAGAAGGAAAAAGTTCTACTGCAACAAGGAAAGATGATCAGATTTTATACTCACATTGTATATTTTGGAAGTCTTTTCAGTTTTGGAGCCTCCTAAAATTTGGTGCCCTAGGCAACTGCCCAGGGTGCCTAGGCCTACAACCGGCCCTGCCTCCTATCAAGCATCACCTGCTTACTGGAAAAGGAACACCAATCACTCTTTCCAGTGTGGGGTGGGCCAGGGATGGGCAAGTGTAGGCAAGTGCTTGGAATGACATGTCTGGCCACTTATCAAGTTGCCCAATCCACTGATTAGAGGCGCAGAGGTGACAAGTCAGTGAGGCTATTTCTGAACTCACCTCTCTCACTCTTCTGAAGTGGGGTAGGGTGAAGTGGGTGAGAGCAAGTGAGCTCCTCCTTCAGCTGTTGCTGCAAGGGAAAGGCAGTGATGGCTCTTAATCTAATTCAGTCCTTGTGGGCAGCAGCATCCGGAAGTAGACCGTGGATGTCCCTGGGAGCTGGAATGAGCCCCCACCACCAGCATCAAAGGAATAAAACAATAAAAAATACAGCCATGCAAAACCTTTTTGACAGAGCAGTGGAAAACCTGTCATGCACTCAGCGGTGACAGAGGCACCAATGCACAGTTCTCTGCCAGCTTAGATTGACCAGCTGTGCAGCACAGGACGAGCTTTCTCTCAAGAGAGGATAGTCCTATATTTTTAAACGCAGATCTAGTGCTCTTTCAAAACAGCGCAAAACTCATGCCTAAATAACCAGTTTTATAAGGAACTCATGTTCCTGACAAGCATTTCAGAGGACACTTGCTAGTCAGGACAGATGACTTTGTGGAAACCAGGTATGAAATGCTTTCCTGAGGCACAAGTCAACATGGCCATAGAGCATAGTCTCATTGACCAGAGGGAGGAGGGGTGCCTGTCAAGCCTAAATTAGCCAAGAAGATCTAGGCAGAATTCCCCCACAACTATATCAGCAACCACATTGCTGATGAAGTATCCACAGCAAAAACTGTGTTGGGAGAAGAGAAAAGCACTATTTTAAAACTGGAACACCTAATGACAACTTTAACTTGCTTCAGGTGTGGGCTGGGAAGGAGCAAAGGCAACATCATGATGATACAGCATTAAAAAAAAAACCCACAACCTATTTATGATGCAGTTCAAAGGATGCAAGGATGAGTCCAACACTACTCACTTTGCCTTCAGTTCAAATGATATTTTCCTTTCATTAAATCTGATTCTATAATTCCTTGTTAGAATGGTATACAAAGATCATGTTTGCAGGAGACAGCTGAATTGGTAATCTCCTTAACCAGTCAACTGATTGTCCCCCATGCGGCAGCAGCACTCCGCCCAGAATGATCGCATCAGTCTTGTGTCAGCCATTATTCAGTTCTTCTAGCCTTTTCACAAAAGGGAAACACAGTAAGACAAATTTGCTTTCTATTCCTTTTCCCACCCACTCTTACTCATATACCTATAGAGTGGGGAGGAGTAAAAGGGAGATAGAGGTAGAATTCCTAAGAAAACTCTATTTTGTAGAACCTCTTTAGGATTTCATCTCTGTCTGTGATTCAGAAGGACTGTTAACTCTCTTGTAAATAATTTGCACCATACATTTGACCAGAAGATGTTAATTCATCCCTAAAGAACTCTCAGGATCAGTTGTTCGGGTTAAGTGAGTTAGTATGCTTGCACAACACATTAGCCCCAGCATGTCATGCAAAGAAGGTTACCAAGTGGTTTGCACTAATTTCTTGGACCAGCATCCCACACAACACTAATGTACAAGATCTAAGATGTATTCATTATTTATTTGAAGAACACATATCCTGCTTTATAGCCAGAAAGATTGATGGCCGAGGGGAGGGGGATCACAACAGAGCCTATCTCAGTATTTATAATGCATTTATAAATATGCTAATCATGTCAGATTCATTGGTCCATATCCCTTTCTATGGCCACCTCTACAGTTGCAAAATAAATAAGCCATTTCCAGGCCGGAACCTATATCTGTATTTCCTGGGACAAACTCAGGGGCATCCTTAGGATGGGGGAAGAGATTAAAAGGACAATCAAGATGGCAGATTTGATTGTGTGATGAAAGCCCTCTGCTTTTTTGATGGGCATCACATGCACACTGCATGTAAAAAGCAGGATGGGGCTTCAATTGCATGGTTGTCTCTACCCTCTTGCAACCCTGACACTCTTCCAATGCCCCAGGACTGTCTATAGAGAACTGGCTGCTGTATCTTCAGGAATTGCTTAACAGACAGTAATGTAAGAACTGGACCTGTTCCCAGCAAAGGAATGGACCACATTTTAGCAGCTACATTTCTGATTTTAAAATATTAAAAATGGACAGCACCCCTTGCTCTTTCCCCTGTCTGTGCCTTATGTAATTGTCCTTAACCCCATGCCATTGCTTCAATTTTTGAGGTGTTCCTTTGACCCAAGATTCTGGATTGCCTCATGTCCACCATATGCTGTGACAATGTGTGGTATCCACCACCACCCCAGCCCCCCAAAACAAATTGCTGGCATCCTGCCTCATACCCTGAAGCCTGGAGAGTTTAATTTTTGTATAATGAACAGCTGCTTGAATGGTGTCAGACTTTTGAACCAGCAAGTGGATGGATAATAAAGGTTTTTCTTTTTTTTTTAAAAAAAAGTTGCCTTCATTTGTGTTTCAGCATAGTTCAAATTTAGATCAAGGCAGGATGGTGCATCAGGAACCCTGCATAGGTGGTGACAGTTCCTAAAGACTGATTCAGATAGGCAGAACCTCCCCAATGCGAAGGTCCTGGTGCCTTCCAGCACCCCCTGCACTATATGCAATTTGTCACTATGCCTGCCTTTATTTGGTATTCTTTGCTTTCAGGTTTATGGCAGCCTTTCCCTTTTTTCCTTCCTGTGAGGTTTACCAGTTCCTGGGGATTTAAATAGGTGGGTGTAGATGTGCACAATTACTGCAGATTTCATAAGCAGAAAAGAGAGTCTTGGGGTACCTCAATGGTGAGTTAATGTATCGTGGCATATGCTTTTATGAATGACTGCCCACTTTCTAAAGGGGTATTTACCGTTGTCAGACAGATACCCACACGACCAGGTAAAGGTAGGTTTGTGAGATATATAGTCCATGATATACTGGGTTTGCAGAAGTACAATTTTTAGGGAAAACTCTGATGGAAATAACAGCTGAAGAACAGCTTGAGAAGCCAGAGTCTGTTTAGTGACCAGTGAAGCAACTGAGGATAAAATAAGAGGAATTTCCTGGAAATACCAGCATTTCTCACTTCAACTCTTTGTTTCAGACTTCCTTTGTATAGGTGTTTATTTAATACACAGACATATTGGGTGAGTGTGGGGAGCAACAGCCATCTCAATTCTCTGGTTTTTGGTCTTTATGCAACCAAAATGGCACCATCTCCACACACAAGGAGGAGGTAAAGGGAGATTGGAAGCATCCCAAGGTTTGCAAAAGTACAAAACTAATTTGAGAAAATCTCTTGGAGAAACTCCAAAAACAAACTCCAGGAGGACTGAACATGTTTATTGGCCATCGAATGCTGACTGCTGGGAGGAAATGTGGAAAACGAGAGGTTGAGGGATGGACTGCAAGTGCTGGAATCCTGAGGACAGAGTATTTCGCACTGCAACATAGCACCACCCCACACCCCCATCAGAAGACTCAAGGAACATCAAGATGGGCTGAAGTACAAGAAAGCTTTTGGGAGAAAAAACATTGTCCTCCTGGGGGGATTGGGAGTCAGCAATTCATGAAGACTGAACATGATTAGAAGACCTGGATCACAGAGGGTGGGATGGCAGGGGTGACCAGAAGGTGTGGCCAAAAAAATCCAGATGGCCTCTACAACAGTGCAATCAATGCTCCATGATGCACATAAAAACAAGTGAAGCTTTGATCACACCATCGTGGCCACCATGTAGACTTTTTTTTTTAACCACACCTTGTGGATGCCAGGATGGCAAAAGTAGGGAGAATGAAAACACATGCTGATTACAGATGGATCATAGCATCTTCCATGAAGTTCTGGGAATGAGGCAGGTCAACTGCACAGTAGAAAATTCATTAAGAAGATGCCTTGGTTGGATCTTACCACCAAGTTGCAGTAAGAAATAAAAAGGATTTAAACCTTTCCCAACACTTTGTTGGTGTGCATCAGAGGAATCAGAGAATATTATAGGGGCTGGTAGGAACCAATAGCCAAGCAGTCATAAAAATCTAAAAATTAGGAACAGCGGAGTGAGCAAAGATATCCCTCAGGCCCTGCTGGTCAGGATCCTTTTCAGGTAAGAGGCACCAATGAGCAGGAGCTCCATGCAGAGAGTGGGTATAGCAACCCTTAAGTATTTGTCCTGGAAGCTAATACGTAAATTGGCCTTCATCAATTTCATGCTCATGGGATGTGTTGCAACAACTCCCAGAATTCCCAGCCAGGAGATGTGGAACTGATTTAAGGCAGGAGTTCATATCGAAGTGCATACAAAGAACAGGGTTTGGGGAGGATACACATGCTTGCCCTGCAGGAGATAGAAAGAAAGAAAGACAGGAGCAAAGGCATAGAGCTCTCCCTTGTTTGTGGCTGCTTCAGCCCGTTTTGATACAAGTTTTGTGTTTTAGTCATCAGAAACAGCTATGGGGAGGGGGAGTCGAAAGGGAGAGGTGGGCAAAGAAAAGTGAAGATGCATTTGGGAAGGGGAGAGGGAGACCCCAAGCACTGTGTCATAAATTATAGTCTTCCCGCAACTAAATAAACAAGTTTGGAAAGCGCTTTCTATTCCGGGAGCGAGGCACGCTAATTCTGAGGAGGCATTTGCCCCCCAGCCCTTCTTAGGCGCCTAATCTTATCAATTCAGCCCTCTCCTGCTTTCTCCTTTGAACACCGTGCGGGCAAACGGGGGGAGGGGGGGGGTTCAACGGCAGGAACAAGACAATGCGCGCTCCTGCATCCCTAGCTGAATTCGCAAGGAGAGGAGAGATGAACGAAGCGCCGCGGGAGAGACCCCAAACGATCCTCTATGGCTGCTGTAACGAGGAGTGGAGGAGGAGAATCGGTGGAAATTTAACAAAGGACCCGCAACCTCGGATCGGGCACTCCAAGTATTTCTTCGGAATATTCCGGGAGGCTGGAAATGAAACGGTCCCCAAGGGGATTCATCGCGGGAATTGACGGGCTCCTATCTCAAGCCCTGGAAATAAAGGGGGTCTTGTGTAGCCAGAGGAAGAGGCCAAGACACAAAGAGTTTGAGAGATCACCTGACTTAGCAGGTCTAGAAAGCGATGCCCATTTCGGTGACCATCAAGCCCAACGGGGGAAACCTTTGTGCCAGTTTCTGGAAAGTCTGGCGGGGGCGGAGGGAGGGAGAGCAATCTTTAGATTATGTGTTTGAGGCCGAATAAAAATGCAGACGGAGCAAATGCAAATGTCATTCGGCTCGCTTTCATTGTCAAGAAGGACACACGGGGCTGAAACGCTGCGCGCCACATCGCCCCCTCCTCTCCCTTTCCTTCAGCCCCCCCCCCCCCCCCCCATTATTATATGCCTGCGCCGGTTTTGCCATCATTAACCTTCGGGACGGATTTAAATTCTTCTTCCCGATCAGCAACTTTTTAAAAAGCAATGCTTTTTAAAATAAACAAACAAGTTGCTAATTGACAGATGGCCAACAACATTACTAAAAAAGCGTATTTGCTATGCTTGATATCTATTGTTTCCTCTCCTCTCACCCCAGTCAGGCGTTGGGGGGGGGGGGAGAAAGAAGAGAGGGATAATTATATTAAAAGCCTGCCTGTGCTCCTGAAAGATTTCAGGGGGAAGAACTCTGGGCCACAAGATGAATGAAGCTTCCGGCACCAAAGAGCTTCGGCCCGGCCGTGTGAAGAAATCGGAAATGATTGATGTGGAACGGTCTTGCTGCAAATAAATTTAATCACGTAGCATTAAGAGGGCAGCAGCTTCCCTCCAGAGCCCGGCTCTCTTTTTGTCTGCCTCTTCCCCGCGCCACACTAGCCAAACCCCCGGTGGCTCCAACAGATACACGCTTCATTTGCACCTGTGATGTAAGCAAGAATCGATTCCGGATCCTCCCTTCCCTTCCCCTCCCCCCCCCCATCTCACTCTGAAAATATTGCCCTTCCTTGGAAGAAACTCAAGCGCAAGTGACTTTCCCCAAAGTAACTTCCATTCCGCCTCTCATTTATCTCAGGGAGGCAGAGAAATCCCAGAAGTTCCTTTCACGGGTGGGGTATCCGGGTCTGGCAAGGCAGTGGGCTTTCGCGTGAACCCGCCCTCCCGATCGGGCTGCCCGTCCGGTGGTTGGCTGCCAACCAAACCCCAACGCCTCCTTCCTCAGGTGCAGGAGCCGGAAAGAAAAGGGGAGGGGCCGTGGCCGTGGGACTGAGCACTTCCCCCAGCAGCCCGTCACCGCTCGGGAAAAGAGGGCGCCGAGCAGGTCATTCCCAGGGAAGAAAAGGAGCTTTCCCCACACCCACCCTGCCTCCCTCGGACATCCAGAAACACGCCAGCCCCGTTGAAATCCACGGGATGCCCGCAGAATGCGTGATTCCCTTCAGGCCAGGCTAACTCCTTCGCGTCCCTTTCTTCAGGGAAATCGGGATTTGCATACAAGTGTACTGGATCTAGTCCCGAGGAGGCCCGGGTTCGGGTTTCCCACGGAACTCCCCAGTTTATTGGTCCAGCCTTCTCTATCTCCAGGTGCGCGGCGAGGATTACAGGGATCCCGAAAGCCACGTGCGCCGCCCTGAGCTTCTCAGAGGAAGGGCGCGATCTGACGACGCCAACTAACAGCTTTGAAATCGGTGGAGACCGCAGATTCCGAGGTTCTTTGACCAACCCTCGTTCCTCATTTATCCTCCCGGCGCCGCCGCCCCTCGCAGCCCCCCCCCCCAAAAGTGCAAGAAAAAGTTAATATCTTGAAAAATCGCAAACGCCTCTTCCCAGATCATGTTTTGAATTTATCCATATTTCCCCCCATATTTTGTCCCGAAATGAGGATCGAGGGTGCGAGATCGCCTATGTAAATTCGAGGGCTCTCTGTGCAACTGCCTTGAATCCCCACCCCATCCCCCCGCGCGCCGCCTTTCAGCTGAAAGCGTCTTCTCTCTCCAGCCATTGCCCACATCAAGAAGTATCTCTGGAACACCCTTCCAAAGTGTTTGCCAACTCCGGAGGGAAGATTAAAACTGGCAGAAGACTGCAGTCGGAAGCACTCCAGCCCCTGAAATACTCGCCGGATAGAGCGAGAAGCCGCACAGCCAGATCCCGCTGCGCCAAGTGCCCGGCTCAAAACTCCTTTCGCTTGGTTTCTGAGCCCCGCCCCCCTTCCGCGCAAAACTCATATGTAAAGATGGTGGGGGTGGGGGCGGGGGCGAGAGAAAGCGAGAGCGCCTACACAGGCGCGCGCGCGCACCCGGTGCGCAGGCAGCCGCCTCTAGACCCGCTGCCAAACCCCACCCTCCGTAATGCTTTGGGGGATTAGCCACTGATGCGTGCCTGCAGACCACCTGGGAAATCTGGGACTCCCTAAAGAAAGGCGAACTGCCCACCTTTAATCCCGAAGGGAAGGTGAGCTTTCCCACCCCGTCTCTTGGCCGCTTTGGGAACCCGTCCACCTGCACCTGCGCTGGTTGGAGGACTTCTGGCGAAGAGCCAGAGTTTGCTTTCGGTTGCATCTCCGCGATATCTGGTCTATCAAGTCTATACATCCCAGAACTGCTCTGCCAGCAGCCCGACTGTGGTGGCATCGCCTACTCAGAAAAGCGAAAAGCGAACGATATGCAAAACAGATTGCCGGACTTCCTGCGCTGTATTGGAAGCAACCGTCCACGAACCGGAGTTATTCATCTCGGACCACAACTCTCTCCCTTCCTCCCCAATAATGCCTCGATCCGGGCTGCCCCTTTTGCCACAGAAGCCTGGAGAAACAAAACTCCTTTCCTCTCGCGCTTCAAGCCCTTTCCAACTACTGGAGCGTTTGCAAAAGCAAAACTCTTAAACTGCAGTCCGACTGCATGCCAAGACAACCATTATGCACCCAGTTTCCACAATCGATCTTTCTCTGCTGGACACCGTGCGGACGGCGCTGGAAGCCAAGCCGGACGCCACGCACAGGACTCTGTCAAGCACAATCACCCCCTCCGGAATTCCTGAAAACCTTGCCAATTCCAGCAGCCAAGAATCCGGGAGAAACTGCAAGCACTAATCCGTACCGTCTTAAAGCCCAAAACTCTTGTGGGCTTTTCTCCGTCACCATCAATAAATAAAGTAGAACGCAAATATATTTTTCTTATTAATTTCCGAGCAAGAGATTTGTGTGTGTTGCACAAAAAAATGAGGATACTGGAAAGAAAAGAAGGAGGGAGACGAGATCAGCTGGGAGTCCGGAGACACCAGCGTCAGTCTGGCAGCAAGCATCGGAAAGGCGCCCTTTTTCATATTTAAACCACGCGGAATATGTACATTTTTGATTCCTACTTACGCTTTCAGGGGGTTGTGAATGACAGTCGCCATTTTGCTACAATGTAACAGAATATTGTGTCTCAGAGTTCTAAAGGTTCGCTCAGGGGAAGCGGTTGGCCAATCGGGAAAGTGGATACCGGCCCGCTGTCCAATCAAGGAATGCAGGAGGAGCCAGGGTTCTGCTAGTTATTAGGGGAGCTGTCAAAGCCCAGAGGTCACTCCCTTTCTGTGCAACTGTTAAGAGAGCAGGTCTTAAAGAGACAGCAACATAGCAAAGGGGCAATCGTCACTGAAATTTCGGAGGGTTAAAGACTTTCTATAGTCATCTGGGTCTTTGTTTTTGCTTCTCAAACGAAGCATAGAGACGGCAAAAAAATCCAGACTTCGCTCCTGGTCCGCTTGTATTTCTGTGACGGGTTCTGGTCCCAAATAGCATGCCCTCGCTCTTATCCCTATACAAGAAATGGGTTCACACCACTTCAGCAGGAAAAACAACAACAACATCAACAACAACGAATTGTCCTTCTGCACACCCAGGCAACCTGTTTAGGCAGCATATTTTAATTACCCCCATTTTGTTCCTTTGATCTACAGCCACTTTGTCTTTAGGTTTCTTGGAACTGTTTGTAATCAGTGACTTTAGGGCAGCACCCTTCCCCCTCCATGAGGAATTTCTGACAGTCATCCAGACTCTGCAGCCCATGCACTAGTTATATAATGCACGGTGGCCAAACTGACCGCCTGTTTGTTTCACTCAAAGCAAGTTTATGAAGTGATCGTCTTGTTTAGCATGTTGAGACTTGACCTGTCTGATCTTTTGACATGAGGGAGGGAGGGAGGGAGGGAAGGAAGGAAGGGGAAGGAGCATTAAGTACGCATCTTTTTTTTAACTGCAAGAAAAAGGAGTGGAGACGTGACCCCATTTCTGGGAAAATCACCAAAACTCTGAGGCATCTGAGTTTACCTATAGCTAATTATACCAGTCTGCAAATGAATTATCCAGTAGAAGGGAAAAGATTTTTAATGTGCCAAGACTGCAATCAAACTGATTTGAGACTAAACATATTTAGGCTGCAACCCTATGCAACACTTTATTGGGAGTAAATCCCCTTAAACTCAGTGAGATTTATTATTGAAAGGTAACTTATTGCAATCATATACTAACTTATGAGGAGATGGCTAGATGAATATAACACGATTTGCCTCTAAGTAACCATTCCAATAATTGCATCATTAAGAACACATATAAGTAAACCTGCCTCCATCACCACCACCCCTTGCTCCATTCTAAATACGTATGTATCACAGGAAGCTATATTGTAACAAATCAGTTCATTGGTCCACTTAGCTCAGTGCTGAATACTCTGACTGGCAGTTGCTCTCCTATGCTGCAACCTGTGACAGAGCCTATTCTTTGCACAGAGAGGTTTCCAGGTCAGCCTTCCTAGGTAAAACTGCTGGATATTTCACTGTTCCACAAGCATGTGACTGAGTACTCAACTCTGGATTTGCAGACCAGATAAAGATCTCTATGCCTCTGAAGAGCTTCAAGGTTTCAGATAAAACACCGATTCTGTCACTTACTCCCAGGGATGTGTGTGTGGAGAGAAAGTGTGTGTATTCTAGAATATACTGTCACTTCATTTGGGCCACAGAAACCAAAGAGATCAATCCAGCTGAAAAATAACCCATGATAAACTGTGTGTGCCTCTAAAGAATAATGACTTGGCCAGAACCATCAGAGGCCTACCTTGTAAGATAGTGGATACTGAGGAGGAAGGGAGGTCACTGATGGTTGCTCCCCAACCATTTGCCCAGAGTCCTCCTCTGTATGCCATGTACTCTGTTTAGTGCTCCCTAAACCAGACACTGCCCTCAAGTATGGAGAATGGATGTTGTTCCATCAGCAGCACTGAAGCAAGATCCTACTGCTAGTGCAGCTAGCCTCTGGGCATGGTTTGTATAATGGGAGAGATCTCTTTGTTTCAAGCAACAAAATATCCTGGCTACCCCTACCAACTCCCACAGCTATCGGTACTGGCAATGAAGCTGCTGCGGAGCAAGTCTACTTCAACCCCTTGCTCAGGGCAGGAATCCACTAAGCCATCCAGGGAGCTTCCAGCTCTAATTTGAAAACATTGAGGTCATGGTGGATTGTTCCATTGATAAGCTGTTTTTACCATCAGGAAATTTTTCATTATGTTCACCCTGAATGTTCTTCTTTTTTTAATTTCAACCCATTCGTCCTTATACTGTTCTCGATCTCGATAGAGAATAGGTCTGCCCCCTCTTGCACATGACAGTCTTTGAGATATTTATAGACATCTATCACATCTCCCCATAGTCCTCTCTTTTGCAAATTAAACATGCCCAGCAGCTTTAACCATTCCTCATAGGGCTTGGATTTTAAACCCCTTTATCATCCTGGCAGCTCTCTTTTGACTCCACTCCAGCTTCTCCATGTCATTTTAAAGTACAGTACAAGTGTGGCCTAATTGGCACAACGGCACTGTTGCCTTCTATTATTTGGATCCTATAGTTCTTTTAATGCATCCCAAGACTTCACTGGTCACCTGAGTTTCTACTTGCTTATGTTTGGTTGGTGGCCTGCTAGTGTACTTAGACCCTTTTCACATGCCTCCAGCGCAGTATCTGTGCATCTGATTTTTCTTACTCAGATCCAGGGCTTTATACTTGTCACAGCTGATCATCCTTGTGAGGAATCTGGCCCATGTTTGGAGTCTGTCAGGTTAATTTTTTATTGAATTTTGCCCTTTAATCCCCTTAGTTAGGTATCATCTGCAAATCTGATAAGCATTTCTTCCATTTCATCCTCTGTGGCAGAGGATGGCCATTTTCAAAAATGTCGGTAGCACTAGACTGAGAACAGAGCCTGGAGAACACCACATGAGTTTCCCTCCAGAACAACACAGAATTGTTACCCTTTGGATATGGATGTTCTATCAACTGGAAATCCACCAGACCACACTGCCATCTAGCCCACATTCATCTTGTCCATGTTGATAAATGCTTTACTGAGATCAAGGAACAATATCCTATACCATTCCCTTGGTCTACCAAACTAATCATTCTTCCACAGTCTGACATGATCTGTTCTGGACACATTCATGTGGGCTCCTGGTAATAATAGCATGCTTTCCTAGCAGCTCACAGACAAGCTTTCCAAGCAGCTCACAGACAAGACAACATTTTTTTTAGATTTTTTTTTATCCCACCTTTATTATTTTTATAAATAATTCAAGGTGGCAAACATACCTAATATTCCTTCCTCCTCCTATTTTCCCCACACAACAACACTGTGAGGTGAGTTGGGCTGAGAGAGAGTGACTGGCCCAAAGTCACCCAGCCGGTTTTTCATGCCTAAGGCGGGACTAGAACTCACCGACTCCTGGTTTCTAGGCCAACACCTTAACCGCTACACCAGACTTCCACATCCTCTTTCCTTATATCCACCCTCCATTTGTTCTACTGAGAATTAATATATTTCCTAATATTGTTTCATAGAAAATTCATACTTTGTCTTCCTGCAGTCATTTTACTTTAGTTTCTTTCACTTTCCATTTTTTCCTTGTCCATTTTTCCTAAACTCCATTCTTGAAAATACCAAATAATGGTATGTCCCATATTCAGAACTTCACATTACCCTTGTATGATTCTCTCAGACATTCGCTGATTCTCTCAGACATTTATCACAAACACTCAATTATACTTTTAGATTTATTCGTTTGCCATCTACTAACATAAATAGAGAAGTTAAAACTACATATCTGAGATGGGTTTTTTTAACTGATACTCATCAGTCATTATTCTCATTCAGTCTTCAGTCTTCAAATGGCCCGGCCATTTTCTGTACCTTCTTGTCTTGTTTCCACCCATCCATCCATTCATGTCATTTAGAAGAATAATTTTTCTCCTGAACTGAATCCTTTCAAAAAGTTGCACAGTTTCCCCCCAAATCTGGCTCTTTCATTAACACCATTCACTGGATCATTACATAATGTGGTAGCCAAAAACTCACCTTAAGAAATAAGTCAATAAGTGATTGAAGAGGTCCAAGCTGGTTTCTTGATTAAGCCAGCAAAGTTACAGTGATGACTGGTCTCCCAGCCAGCAAAAGCTAAGAGTGCAGAGACTGATCAGAGCAGATTGTACGTAAGGTTCACAGAGAATTGAAAGGGTGCAAGCACCGTTGATCTTGTTATGGGAAACAGTTTACAAGTAATAAGAAATGCTGGGAATTCTGGGCGTCCTCCAGTCTGGTGCAGCAACATTCTGTAGTGCTAAGCACTTAGTTTAACAATAACACCGATGCCATGCTCATTGCCCTTTGTTGCTATTTTAACAGTTTGACCCTCATCCCACCTCAGACGGGGAAGCTGTAAAGGCATTTCTTATCTGCATCCTTGAAGAGATTGCAGTTGTAGAGGCACACAGTTTCTAAATCAAAACCATTTATGATTCAAGGAGGACATGACAAAGGGAACCGGTTTGAAATGTACAGAAATAGCTGCAACAGTTAAGGCTGTTGTGGCTGGCCTTGTATTAACAGGGGCAGAAGACAGGAAATTTTAAAAATTCAGAGGCTCAACTAATACAAGTTAGTAAACTAATACTAATAAGTGCATAGAAACGTAGGATCACTTATATGGACTAACTTATAAAATCACCTAGGCTCATCTTTGCCTCCCCAATATAACTGTTACCATCCCATGGATTCCTGCTTTCATATGCACCCCCAACACTCTAAATGACACCGCTTCATCTCTTCTAGCATGCATTTTAGCCCTACATCTCCAACTCTTTTCATGTGTTCAGAATTGTCATTCCATTATTTCATTCCCTTCAAGACTCAAATTAACCCAGTGAGACCCTAATCTTAATACGAAAAGATCATAATGGTATTGCTAGGAAAGTCTCTCTGGAAGGCTATACTGTACCAGGACTTGAATACATTTACTGCTGCTACCATCATGAAGAAGCCTTCTCTAGGGAGCCACAGTCTCCCTTCACTTGATGGGGGAACAAAGCCAGTTGGATACATTGTTGATTAGAGCAGCAGATAAGCCTTAGTATGTATGTATTTATGTATGTATGTGTATGTATGTATAATAAAACAAATCATAAACTACCTCTGGTATTATTCTTATGGTAACATTGCTAAAGAAACCAACCCACTTCATGTTTCAAATATCTCCTTCCACCTCCTGCTTCAAAAGCTCCAGTGGGAGCTGGAATACACTCACAGGATAGCCAAGAACTCTTGGACAACCACAACAACTCAACAAGGATAGGGGAGCATGTCACCACCTAAGGATACCTTGTTGCTCAGAAAAGGTTGAGCTGGAAAACAAAGTTCTCTTAGACTTCCTCCTTCCTGGGAAGATCCAGTGGCTACCCTGAGTGGATGAAGTCAGTCCAGCACAGCCTTCTCCAACCATTGCACCCTCCAGGTAGTTGGACTTCAGTTGCCACAGTTCTCAGCAATAGTCAAATTAAGGAATTTTAGGAGCCGAAATCCACAGATCTGAGTTGCCAGCTGCAAGCAGATCCTGCCCCTGAACCAGAATAAGGGTTTCTTTTGATTCTGGAACTGCGCCCTGATAGCAAAGAAACATGAATCATCTTAGGAGACAGCTGAATACAGAATTTTTATTTATTTAGGCAGGTAACTACTGGCTGCTAATGAGAAGGTTTATCTTGGATATAATTTTGAGCTCCCTAAGTAATTCTGTCTGTGTAGATATTGATTTGTATTGGGACTATTGCTTTTTTTAACTTGTTCATAATGAGCTGAGCTAAGATATTTCCAGGTAAGGCCTTTATTTACTCTGCCTCATTCATAGAATTTATAAGTCACATGTTTTTCCACTGCTACAGTAATCTTTCCTTCAAATTACAAACAGTTACAAAGGAAGGAAATAATGGAATAGTAGTGGAGTTAGTAAACAGAAAAATGTGATTCAGGATTGCTTGAAGTTGCTGCCCCAGGAAGATGAACGATAATTTCAATATGCCTCTTCTTTATCACTTACCACATATTTCCAGGTGCAAAGCTATTTTGTGTCCAGCAAAACAAATTCTTTCCTTTTCCCAGGGATTCTTCCAGGCACATAAATTAGGAAGAGATTCCACGGAACATACATAGCAATGCTTACTTCTGTGTATAATATGCGTTCAGTTGTAAAGCTGCAATTTCCTTACTGCCCTTCAGTTTGGAAGTTTTTAAAAAATCACAATTTCACTATCTTTATTTTAAATGAAAGAGCAAAATTAGCACTCATTTGGTAATTTCCACCAATACTTCTTGTGAAGGAATATAGGCCTGACCTTGGGAATGAGGAACAAATGAGCAAACCTTGTCTGTTGACCTTGGTGAGCTACTAGGCCCATCTGCAAGTAAGGGAGGGGGGACCGAAAATCTCACTACTCTCTCATCAGAGAGGCATTGGCCCTTGACTTTTAGACCTAGAATATGGCAACAGATCCTCAAGGCACTCCACTGTCTGCAGAACAAGTGGGCAAGGCATTATTACAACATCAGCAACAGATGGATGTACAAGTAGCAAAGCAGCACAATGCCATAATGCAACTAGCACAGTGATTGAGTTAAGGGTTACCTCAACCAGGAGCAGCCGCATAAGTTGCTGCATAGCCAGTATTGTTCTGCTGTCCTAGAAGTCTATCAGAGAAGTTTGGGGGAGCTCAAGATTAATTCCCGACTTTCACAAGACAATGTGAAATGTTCGTGGCCAGTGGAATTTCCTACAGAACAGACCAAGATTGCTTTTGTTCTTAGTCTGGTGAAAGAAGGGGTAGCCAAATGGCCTGTGCCACCCATTGAGGGTAATGATCCATGGTTGGAGAATTACCAGGATTTCATGCAAAAATTTAGAGCTGCTTTTGATGATTCAGCCAGGAATGTAAAAGCAAATTAGGACATTCACACATGCAAGTGAGGAAACTACTGAGTTAATGAGGGATGAATAAGTTTTGAAAAAGGCATAGCAGAGAATTGGCAAGAACTGTTTCAGCACTGCCTGTTAATTGATGGGCAAGTGGAAGAGTTGAGGCATGGAGGATGTAGTAAGGGGAGGAAGTTTTACGGGCTTTCTTTACCTCTACTCCCCCCCCCCCCACGGCCTCCTCAAATTCTAGCACTATGGAACCCATGCGAACAGAAGCAATGAAGAGATCCTTGTCTGCAGCAGAAAAACAGAAAAGGAGAGACCTTTATTTGTACTGCAGAGCTCCAGAAACTAGCCATTCCTTCCTCTAAGTTGGCTGGAAAGTGCTGCACCTTGGAATTGTGGGTCACCTCATGAATACATGCCCAAATTGCTCTAGAGCCTAATCTTCAGGAAACTTCACAGCTTCCCTTCCCAAGAGCTTGGCAGAGAGGCCCTCAGACAATTAAGAGCTCAGACATCCAAGAGCAGGGAAGTGCATTTTATTATTCCTGTTACTCTTCACATCCTCTCAGGCACAGAAATACAGCTTTCTGCTGTTTTAGATTATGGTGCAACAGCTAATTTCATAGAGACCATAATACATCAGTTTAGGTTACTCATAATTATTATAGAACTCTATGCTAGTTGAAATGATTAATGGCAATCTCTTTGAGCTGGTCCTATTTTGCAACATACAGCTCCTTTGCAGTTGAAAATAAATTATCATATGGAATTCTTGCCACTCTATATCATCGCTTCTTTACATGTCCCCATGGTATTGGGAATAGACTGGCTACAGACTCACAATCTGGATATCCACTTGGGACAAGGGACAACTTCTTTTTCCTCCCAATAATGTCAACAGCAGGTATCCCATTTTTGGGGTAACTATACCATCAACTTGAAACGTGGAGCCCAGATCCCAGCTAAAAGGCAATATTCCATATCTACTCAAGAATTAGCCACTTTAAAGGAGTTTCTGGACAACAATCCAAAGAAAGGATTCATTCACACTTCATCTTCCTCTGCATCTCATCCTTTTTTATTAAAAAGAAAGCTAATTCTTCTTTGAGGCTTATTCACGATGATGGGCTTCTTAATTCTGTAATGATGAGGAACCACTGCTTCTCATTTCAGATCTCTTGGATTGCCTTCAGAAAGCAGGCATTTTCACTAAATTGGACTTGAGTGGTGTTACAATGTGATCCAAAAGAAAGATGGCTATGAATATTTGGCAGCTTTTGACAACCAGTACGGAAAATTTGAATATACAGTATTGGCTTGATTAATTGCCCCGTAGTCTTCTCCAGATTCATGAGTGAAATGTTTTCCAATATTTTAGACAAATATGTAGTCTACATACATACTGGATGATATACTGATTTTTTTCAAAAGATCCATTCTTACATGAGACTCATATCAGAAATGCTCTAGAACACCTTCACAAACACAAGTTTTTTGCTAAGTTGGAAAAATGTGTGATCTTTCCCAATTGGACTGTTTGGGTTATCAAATCTCTGCAGAAGGAGTACAAATGGACCTGACTAAGGTACAATAAATTCTTACATGGCAAATGTCAGCCAGTTTGCTTCTATTGCTCTCCTCCCCTTCTGGATTGTGGGACAGTTTCCCTGGATTTTTTTTTACAGATCTTCCAGCTGTACAAAGTTACCTGACCATTTTGATGGCAGTGAATGTGTTTACCAAGAAAACTCTTTTTATTCCTTGCAAGAGATTACCATTGGCTCAGGAGACTACACAACTCTTTTCCAGATCATATTTTTAGGTACAGGGGCTTAGTTAACCAAACACGTTATCTCAGATCATGGCTTTCAATTTACATTCAAGTTTTGAAAGGCCTTTTCTATTTACTAGATACTCATATTCATTTGTCATCCTCTCATCATTTGCAATCTAATCGACTGTCAGAGAAAACAAATACATTACTTAAACAGTATTTGTACTGCTGTATCTCTTATCAGCAGGACAATTAGACTAAATTATTGCCTCTTGTAGAATTTACCTATAACACCTCACTGTGTTCTTCCATCAGCATGTCTATGGCTACCACTCCTGCTTTTTGCCTGAGAGCTCTGCCTCCACTATTCCTTGTGCCTCTTTTTCCATGAGAGGCAGGCTGCTCAGCATCTCTTAAAGGAACAATCAGATTTGGCCAAGACAATATACAAGTGTGCCACAGAAACACAATAGGCAAAACGGTACCGAGTTTGCAGTGAGGGATTTCATGTGGCTTTCCACTAATTTTTTGCCTTCTTCCTGCTCATCTTAGAAGCTGGACTAAGAGCTTTTTCCTCCCCCCCCCCCCCCAATTACACATCAAGTGAGCCCAGTGGTCTTATGTCTATAATTGCCTATTTCAATGAAGACTTATCTGGTATTTTACCAGTTGCTCCTTGTGTATGTGGAGCTGCCCTATCCCTTAAGCCCTGCACCTGTTCCTTCCCCTCCCTCTATTCTGGTGGATGGGGAAGAAGAATACACATTGGAATGAATTCTGGGTTTTAGAGGCAAGAGAGGATTTAAAAAAAAACAACTCTTACCTGACACAGACATAGAATTTGAAGGCATGGAAGACAACAAAATTGAGGTTACCAAAATGGGAATACAAAAGACAAATCAAGAAAAGCATCTGGACATAGAGCAGCTGCGACAAGAAATCCTGGATGATGCCTCTTTATGGGATTTACAAGGTAGGCTGGTGAAAGCTTTGAAGACTCCTCTTGAATGTTAAAGATTGATGAAAGATCAAATCCTGTGATGAGTTGGATCGATTTAAAGGTCAAGATTGTAAAGAGCAAAAAGAAGGAATATAAAGTTGGACTATTTGATCAGGGATAAACTATTTGTTTGATATTTCTGGTAACTCCTAATGGATTTTTTGCTGAACCAGAACTGAAAAGATTTGTGGATTGTGCATAGATAAAAGTTAGCTATGGGAAGAAGAGGCTTTTTTATTTGTAACTTTAAGAGGATGAAAAGTTATTATATTAGCTTGTGTCCAGTGTGATGAAGGTTGGAAGCCACTTCTTTACTATTTTCTTTCTTTTTTCTTTTTCTTTTCTCTTCTACTTTTTTCTTTCTTTCTTTTTCTTTTCCCTGCACTTTCTGAACTCCTATTTTACTTTTCTTCTGCCTTCTAATTTAGTTTGTATTAGTTTTTACTATGCTTACTAAAAGCTTCAATAACATTATTTAAAAGACAGAGAGATCTCTTCATGTTGGAAATCAGGATCATTCAGTGAATCTAAGTTCATGACAGTCAAGTAGAAAATGTTAGACAATGCAGATCACTTCCATTAATCTGTAATGATGGTCACTAGATTGAACAGCTTTAAAAGGGATTAAACAAAGTCATGGAAAAGAAGGTTTTCAGCAGTTACTAGTAACAAGTAGTTACAAGTAGTAATATAACATCCAGGGTCAAAAACATGATGTCTTTGAATATCAGTTCCTGCTATTGTCCTAAGGTTTTGTCTAGACTACACAGTTCAGTCTTACCTGTTGGAGGAAGGATGCTAAATTAGGCAGATCTTTGCTCTCATCCTGTATGGCTCATGTTCAGAGTAGCCAACATTATATACTGCTGCTGGTGTTGAGAGTAGTGGACATTTGGGTTGTAGGTTTATCTTGTTTTATTTTATTTTATTTTAATTACTCTACTGTTTCTGGAGAAGTGACTATGTAATTGACTATTGGAATTCTTCCATATAAAAGTCCTGAAAAATGTGGTTGTACTCCAAGTCATATGAAGCTTATCAACCACAGACACTATTTTTCAAGGTATCTGACATGACAATTATGCTGTTTTTCGCAGTCCTAGGAAAGTAGTCTTATCAAAACCCTCACAGATTACAGTGCAGTGCCAGGTCTCAAGTTGTACAGAACTGATACTAAAATATAAATAGATAATTTTTTCACTTCATTATAATGTGGTATGCCCTTGGCTTAAAATAAACTTTTGTTTAAAAATAAACACTTGATTTGTGTCTTTTAAAAAAGGTGAAAACTGTCATATTTTTATTACATGTCTAACTAAATATCAGAATTACAGAATGCTTCAAGCAACTTTAGATCCTTTGTGACAGAATTTAGAAATTCAATCAAGGTAATGATTCTATGTAGTAAATTGTACAGTACT
This sequence comes from Python bivittatus, assembly GCF_059951505.1. Classification (NCBI taxonomy): domain Eukaryota; kingdom Metazoa; phylum Chordata; class Lepidosauria; order Squamata; family Pythonidae; genus Python; species Python bivittatus. The sequence continues at coordinate 27,615,183 of NW_028277075.1, read as the reverse complement.
AAAGACCTGCTCCATTAAAAAAAAAAATCCATAGATCAATCTGTATCTTAAACCAGATATTAAATATCAACTCCCATAATACTGCTGGATATAAAAATGTCTGCTGGAAAGCTGTACCTCATAATTAAAGGATTTATTTTTGGCTGCCGTAAGTTTTTTGAGGGCTTGTTTGTCAACTGATACAAAAGGAGAATCTGGAACTGGCCCAGCCCTTTGAGTAGATTGGGAAACAGAGAGGCACCAGATTAAAAATGTACACATAAAGGATGCTATAAAGTCCAGAAATGCTGTTCTGAGATAAATAACTGTCACTTATCTTCTGTGTTGTTCTGGTATCCAGAAGTATAAGATCTTTTCTTACAATAACTGATACTTGTCAAAGTTGTTTACAGCCAACATTCTCTTTTCAGATGCACAAAGCTTTTTAAAAAGTTGCAGCCCATATGTTTTACAGAGCTCAATCATCTAATAAAAGGGATACCATGCATTTAATTGGTTTATGGCTTGGTATCTCACAGTTGTAAAGTTTTCTTGACTCTGAAGCCTTTTTTATTAATGAATAGTACCATGTATTATCTATCAGTGATACTTCATATAATGAAAGAAATACAACCCTAAAGCCTCTAGAAATGAGATTATTTCATTTCAGTGATCACGCAGGTGTATATTTTTGTATCCTGAACAGACACAGTCTTTTTTAAAAGATGCGTAATTAGCTGCAAATTACTTTTAGCACTACTGTATAAGAATTACCTTTTTGTGAATTAGAACAAACGTCCAATATCCTCTTTCCTTCAGTAGCCAGCCCAATGCCTCTCTGTTCTCAGAAGTAGGGCATGAAGACAACATAAATTCACTATCATGGGTAATAGCTATTGATAAATCTATTCTACGTGAAAGTAAAATACCTACAGTGGTGGTGCAATTGGGTCATTTTAGATTTTGCACAATTATCTTATAGGGGACTCTTGCTTTAGAAGACAATATGTATTACTTTGCCTTTTTAAAATGATGCCGTGGGATAAGAACCTGTTTGGATAATGATATGTATTGTTACATTTCCTACAAAATGTGGTAAGTCAGCTCTTCTGCATTTGGAGCTCTTGTGCTTGTTCTGCTAAATAGAATTATGACTGTTTGCCCAAAAGTTATATCCTGGCATCATCATCTTTGATCAGAAATTGCATAACATTTGTAACTCATGTCAAGAGGAATTACTGTAGTTCTTTGTCAAGGCTTCATGTCATGTATGGAAATTAAACTCTTTCACCACTCCTAGAGAAAGAAGAAAATTAAGTATATTTCCTGCAGAGGAAGCCATACAAATAAAGAAATTCTCCATCTAACAGCATCCTGGAATCCTGTTTTCCATATATGTTAGTCACTAAGTTTAAATCCTGGGGCCTTCCTCCTGCTTTTTGAGTCAAAGAGAATGTAGCAGCTTGTTACCTGACCTTGAAGGTTTCTGCCATCTCTCTCTTGTTTACAAAATGGCTTTCACTGGTATGAAAAGATTCCGGCCTCACAAGCTTCAACTCTTACTCTACTGCCTCAGCTTAACTTTTCCTCTCCTATGAACTTGGAAGTGCCAAGAGCATCCCCCTCCCCCATCCTCCAATCAGAGGAACCCCTAGAAAGCCATAGATGATGTCTAACACCTGTGTGGAGTGATGACTGCAGATGAAATATGGTGTTTCGTTAGAAAAAGCATATCGCCCCTCCTCAAATCGCCTTTCCCAGGGAAAATAAGAACTGACAGTGCAACTCTAAAACATTTAGATACAAGAATGTGGATTAAACCACAAAAGGGTACTGGGAGATAAGAGCAGCTGTGTGAACCAAAACCAAAAGAAGGTAAAACAAAAATAACTTTTATTCCAAAGAATGCAGCCATTGTTTCCTCAGTACACCATTGTATTTGGAGAACCACCTTAATTACCTCGCTTTTTCTGATCCAGTCAAATAGTTTTTGTGGAATCCAATCATACTGTATGTATATTCTAATTTGCATAAGTCTATATAAAGAGGTTGTACCCCTGCCCCTTTTAGGTCTCCTTTTAAGCTGCTTCTGGCCCCATCATAAACAATTTGGGCTTCAGTGGAAGGAGGTGACTGATCCCTGTTACTAAAGAATTCTATGGAGAAATTTCTCCTACATGATAATCAGCAGAGCATTTGTAGGTGGTCTTGGCACAGTCCAACTGAAACTTGAGGAGATACTGAGCAATATGCAGTTCCTGGAGAAAATGGACGGGCTGAGAAATATTGTGGTACCACCAGCCATGGGTGGTAACCGTACATCACCTGGAATGGCAACTCTGAGTAGAGGCATGAACTAAGTAGAGGTTAAATAAGATAACTCAGACAAAAGTAAACCATCGGATCTTAATGGCAGTTAACTTAGCAATGAAGGCTTTAGGATGGCATTTGTCTTTTCTGTTTTACCATCTACCTGTGGATAATGGGCAAAGGATGGGCACAATTGATTTTTCAAAAATGTACCATGAATTGTGGACGTCTGGTAGAAATGTGATGATTGGGCAAGCTGTGGTTCTGGAAAATCTGCTGAATGGATAGACAAGTCTGTTTCAAGAGTGGAGAGGAGGTTACAATTGAAAATTAAATAAACCATCTTAGAGAAAAAAATTCAGCTACCACTAGAATGGCATCCAGGCCCTTGAAATGTGATAAAGTATAAGAAAATGAATAAAGGTAATAAAGTTCAAGGAAACTATATTTCAAAGCCCTATAGGGGAGCAGAGAGGGTGGGATTAACAGTCCAATTCACTTGCTAATAAAAGTATTAACATTGTGAGAGGTTAAATACTAAAGACTAAACAAAGGGCTTCATATCTACTCTAACTTGAGGCCACCAAAAGTTACAGAGGAGATGGGTCATTTTAAATACTCTGAAATGTCCAGCTGGTCAATTATTATGGCATAGGTTCGCAATTTCTTCCCTTAAGAAAGGAGAAATGTATATTCAGTGATGATGACGCAGTTCTCCTATTCCAAAGAAAAAGGGAATGGGAATGACAAGGAGCTTCCTGAAGTTCATTCATCCATGTCCACGCATATGTTGCTGAATACAGATTCTGTCAGTTACAGAACAAGTCTCCCTTCTACTCCAAAAAGGTCACAGGGGACCCAAAGGTTTCTGGCCACAAAATGAATATAGGAGGAAGGACATAAGGCAAGAAATATTCTGGTTTATCAGCATGCTTGTTCTATGAGGTAGGAATATAAGACATAGAAAAGTTAAAATGGAAAGAGAATTCTGCCCATCTGTCCTGATGCTGTGTGAGTCTGTTAGAAATTTGTAAGTGTTCCAAATTTCTCTGTCAGTTCTGACATTGATAGGGCATTCTGTGATTTAGAGGAGATAATGCCAATGTTGAAAAGTGTCTTTGGTGGCCAAAAGCTCCTTGTTAAAAATATAATAATTTTACTCAGCCAGAAGCAGCTGTCAGGAAAAAAAATCATAGGGAAGCAAGCTGTCATCAAACTCTGGAGTAGACTGTACAAGCATACCATACACATCAAAATTAGAATTGTCAGCTTGAACCACAAAAGAGAATGTGGGATCTAGATGATAAAGGGTGGGTTGAGAACTGAAGTCTTGTTTGGGTAGGGGAGAGACTTGTTAGGCCTCAGAATCCCACCTAACAGGAGCCACTTAGACAACTGATATAGTTAGAGAACCAATATTTGGTAATTAAAATTGGCAAAATCCAGGAAACACTTTGGAACTAGGGCAAAGGAGTTCCCAAGACAGATTCAGCTTTATGTGGATCCATCTGAGGAAATACATTAGCCCAAATAATTCAACACAGGCAGATCAAAGGTGCATTTTTCAGCTTAGTGTAGTGTTGCAGGGCTGTCCATACCTTTTTCATTTGCAGAGTGAGATCCTCAGATAAATTATCAAATTATCTAAAACAAACAATAAGTGTCTAATAGGCCCTGAAAAATATGATTCATGAATCTTTGAAAGACTGCTGATGCCATCCTGAGGCAAAAAGGCATTGCGTTGTATTTTAATTTTCCTTAATTAAAATGGAAGGCAGTTAAATACCTTGTCCTTCTTTTATGAAAATTGAAGTGTAAACTACTTTGATATTTAATTTAATAAAGATGAAGGCTTTCTGCAAATATTCCAAAAGTTTGGAAATGAATGGGAAAAGAGCAATCCCTAAGAATTATAGAATTCAGAAGCTGGTAATCATGGAATACATAGAGGGATCCATCTTTCTTAACAAAAAAAGGTAGCGGCTCTTATAGGGAAGGAAGAAGGGCAGATAAAGTCTTTCTGCAAATTTTAATCAATAAAGTCCTTTTGGAAGGTGAATTCTGTCTTTGAGATTCAGTGGTGGAATTTTGTGGGAATCTGAGCTCTAGGTACAAAAGGTAAAAAAGAATAAGCAAAATATATAGCTGCCAGAGGACGTAAGCTTTCATCTTTAAAAATTTTATTGGGATATATGTAGCAACTTTGAGAATTTACCTGATGAAGACATAGAGACGTCTTAAGCTAAAATTGATCTCCTGCAGATGAATTCCTCACAACAACAATTACTTTTCTGACCATGGATGTGATTTTTTAAAAAAAATGATTTTTAATATGAGTAATTAAAGCACCAGGACTGCATGGCTTTCCTGTGGAATGTTATAAAATATTTATTGATATTTTTGCTCCTAAACTCTATCAGCTATCTAATGAGATTTTTGAGAATGGAATTTTATATTTTTCATCAATGAAGCATATATTACAGTAATAGCAAAACATGATAAAGATCGTATATTATGTGCTCATTATCAACCTATTTCATTGATTAATGTAGATATTAAAATTTTAGTTGCTGTTTAACAAATAGACTTCAACAAGTAATCTCTTCAGTAGTTAAGAATTATCAAGTATGCTTTATCAAAACAAGACACGGAACAGATATTTAGCTGGTAATAGATTTGATTGACTTGAATAAAAATAAAAAGACTGCTGCATTTTTATCACTAGATATGGAAAAAGCCTTTGATAAAATGTTCAGACAATATATGTACATTACCTGAGCCAAAAATGGATATCCTAAATATGATGCATGTTTGCAAGGATGCATATTCATAGAATGAAAGCAGTGAAGTTAGTTGATATTTTATGAGCAAAGCCTTACAGATCAAATAAGGCTCTGTTCCTCGTTTCAGTCCATTTGAGACAGCTACATCTATGACGTGAAAACTTTGTTATGAATAGAAAACAAAAACCCTCTGGAAAAAATTATTTCATTTAATAGTATATCAAATCCCCATGTCTAGGTTCTACATTACCCAGTGTGGTGAACAGAGGAGACTATTCAGAATTATCCACAGAATGGAACATGAATAAGGTTCTAATAATCTTATTATATGTGATATCACTATTTGTGATTATGTGTGATATTACTATTATATGGAGATATCACTCTGTTGATATTAAAACTGTCTATATTAAAGACTCCACATTAACTGCTTCATTAAATATAATTGCCAATTTTATAAGTTGTTATAAAAAGGGAGTCCTATGGGAATTTTTATTTTTATTTTTTAGATTTTTATAAACTTTTATAATTTTTATAAAATTATAAATATATTATAAATTAAATAAATTAAAAATATATTATACAATTATTTTATAATTTTTATAAAAATATAATTTTAATTGTTGGCCATCAGCTAGGAATCCATACTATTCCTCAACAGAATCCTGTTAAATATTTCAGTTAGGAGAACGACCTCCTTCCCATAGCTATCTTCCATGATTACTTCAATGGACCCATGGAATTTATGTCAACTTCAATACTGGCACTTTGGTCAATATATAATACTACTCTAAAAAGGACAAGGAAGAAGTTTACAAGGGAAGGAAGAAATTGGGGGACATTGTTTATTTCTTTAATCCCCACATCTCAGCCACTGCCCTAAATCTTGCTAGCTGGGGAATTCTGGGAGTTGAAGTCCACCCATCTTAAAGTTGCTGAGGTTGAGGAACCCTGATTTAACAGGATGGTGCGATTGCCTAGAGACAATGTAAAGCTAACTGTTAATCAAGCAATCAAACGTAGAAGACACATCGCACTATAATTAATTACTACTGTCCATTGGCATTCTTTAGCATATCAGTTTGAAGTTAGAACCTTCTTCTGATTTCAGAGAACTTTTGAAAGACTTTCCTTGTTTTTCCCTGTCTGGTTTCATCTTCAATATCTTTACAGAAGTTGTTGGAATACTGCTTCTTGTCTCTTCTAATAGCTCTCTGAAATTCTTTATTAAATTCCTTCCTGAGATTTTTGTCCTTCTTGGCTTTGGCTTCTCTTCTCTTTTTAGCAATTGCCACGATTTGTTCTGACATGCAGTTTGCTTTCTTCTGTTTTTAGACCTTTGGCAGTGCCTTTTCACATTCAACCTTAACAACTTCTCTGATTTCATTCCACAGTTTCTCTGGTTCCCCATCAGCAAGGTTCAAGATTTCAAAGTGATTCCTAATGTTTTTAAAAATGGTGGGTATATGATCAAGATTATATTGTGGAAATTGGTCGGTTTCTTCTGCTGGAAGAAGAATTTGCACCTGAGAAGCTCATGATCTGTTCCACAGCTAGCCCCTGCCCATATCTTTGCAGTTATAACTGAGCTCTTCCACCTCCCTGGCATTCTCCACTCATCCCTCCCAGGAACACTGCCCACCATCACCACAATGAGGCAGCACAGAGGATTGCAGGGGGAGGGGGGAGATCTGTCTGCAATGGCTTCTGCTTTTACCAAGAGTCAAACATCACAAGTTAATATATATGTACTATTCTTCCCAGTAGGAAAGTTCAAGGTTTTATGCCACCTTGAGCAAAAAAAAATCTTAGGCATACCAAGCAGAGAACCCAGATTCCTGAGTTGCTTTGGACAAGAACTGTGTAAATCTAGACAAGTGGTTTGTTGGCAGATATGGCAAAACCAGCCATGCATGGATTTCCTATCCCCAAATGGTAGATCTTCTGCTACATGTACACTATGTGGAAACGTAATACAAAGTTTCAATTATCCATATGTTCTCAAATTTTGCAAATAATGGGGCACGGAGAGAAGAGATAGATCCTTGTCTCCTATAGCCTAGGATGGAAGCCAACGTGTATTTTGGCATGCCATCTCTTCTGCAGTGTCTATGTTCTGCTGAAAGGGAGAGTCATTTGAGATTGTAACTTAGACTGTTCCAAGCGAGTGGTGTTTTCTCCATTCGACCTCTCTGCCTTAGTAAGGAAATATTGCAGAGGGCTTGTCAAGAATTATTATGGACTACTCGGTGATGGATGGGTCTGAAAGGACATATGCTGCGGGCCCAGATACTACTTTTTGCTGCTGATCCTGAGGCAGCGCTGGCATTCTTTTTGCAATCTTCCGTGACAGAATCCATATCAGATCGGAAGGTGCACTGTTCAAGAAATTGAAGCTTGTGAGCAAGCCAGCTTCTACTCGCTCAATTTATGGTACACCAATTTACGTGAACTCAACAGACTATTTCTCATTTGCACTATAGTGAATAGAAAGGAAAACATTGCTAATTACCTTTAACTACTAAGGCCATCACAATATATAATATAAGCCTGAGCAAACCATTTTTGTATCTATATTAATGTTGAGAAATAGTCAAGCAACCCAATTCAATGTATGCTTTATTTTTTGAAAAAATATTTTTCCTACACAGACACAGAAAGTCAGAATTCATCTGAAACCTTATGCCCACTTACTAAAGTTCAAGTCCCATGAAAGACCTACTTCTTAAACAAATACATGGGAGGATCAAACTGCCTACATGAGTAAGTATTCCATATATTGATAATGAATCATATGCTGTGCACAAAAAAGCCACTAATGTAACCTATAGAAAGGAATCAATACATGAAATGAAAACTACCAGATGTATAAGTTGAATTCTGAAGAGGTGGAGACACCTGAGATCACATTTCTATGGATAATGAAAAGCATAAAGCAACTCCCCCTAAACATGCTTACTTTTGCTTTATTAATTACACCAAGTGTTTTGATTGCATAGACTGTAACAAATGGATAAAAAACAAGGATATAGTAGCTACCTTATGTGACTATTGAAGAATGTGTATGATACCCAGAAAGCAACTATTCAAATGGAATATGAAGCAACTAAATGGTTCAGAATATGGAAAGGAGTACACCAAGGTTGTATAGTATCGCTTTGTTTGTTTAATTTATATGCAGAATGTGAAATATTGGACTAGAAGAAATGCGAATTAGAATGAAATTTGCTGGCAGAAATACCAACAACCTCAGATATGCTGATGATACTGCTCTGATGGCTGGAAGCAAAGAAACTTAAGGAACCTCTTGCTGAAGGTGAAAGAAGGAAGTGGAAAAGCTACTCTGCTGCTGCTCAGTATTCACTTCTCCTACCCCCAGGTTACAACAACAGGCCAAGCCAACCCAACGCAAACAGGCAGAGAAGAAATTAAAATACAGTACAGTACTTGCAAACTTTATCTTCCTACACTCACAAATTTACAGGGATCATGATTAAAGCTGTGAAATAAAAGCTACTTCGGAGAAAGACTATGACAACATATAAACCAGCAGAGACATCACACTGACAACAAAGCCATGGTTTCCCAGGTTGTAACATATGGCCGAGAAAGCTGGACCATCTTTCGGAAAAGGATGGTCCAGCTGTACAAAGGCTGTACAAAGAAAAACGGGTGTCTCTGAATTACAGTGCTGGAGAAAACTGTTGAGAATACCTTGGACTGCAAAAACAGCACATCATTCAATGCTAGATGAAGTAAAAACATACTGCTCTCTGGAAGCACTAATAATAAAACTAAAGTTTAAATATTTTGGACACATACGTCCAAGGCAAAGGTCGTAGGAGAAGATTCAGGTGCTTGGAAAGGCAAAGGCAAGACAAAAGAAAAAGAAAAAGAGGCTGGCAGAAGACAAGACGACTCGCTGTTGCCATTGATGAGTAAAAAGCAAAACAGATCCAATGAGCCTGAAATCAACCCACCCCCGCCCCTTATCCTTTACTACCCAGATTACTACACTATTCATTTATTTGGTTGTTTTATTTTTATATCTCACCTCAAGACAGCGACACTCCACTCCTCTCTCCCATTTTCCCCCAAAACCGCCACCACATGGGGTGGATTCCACTTGCTCTACCATTTCTTTCGGAAGAACGAATGAGTCCCTCTTCTCTACCCCACTGAATGTGGGGAACCAGGAACCAGATAAGCCACTGTTCCCTAGGCACGTGGTTCCATCATTCGGCTTAGTATGGAGTAGTGAGAGCCACCCCGGCCAAAACATTTTGCTGCCTAAGAAGAGCGAAACACATGCTGCCGTTATGCTAGGTCAAAACGCAATAGAACAAAGATCAGCTAAACTCTTGGTACCTAAGGTAGAAGGGTTCATAGGTCCCTTCCCTCCCAGCTGTAAAGCACAGTCATGATAACTCAATCCCCTAAGAAATTAAAGCCTTTTCATGACATCTACAATCAGCTGACTTACTCTGCCTCACAGCAAGGTCAGCTTTAGGGCTCCATTTTACCACACAAGTTCTAAATGGAAGCAGCTCTAAGGTAGCTTGAGGTCCTCTAGATGTGGAGAATTCCCAGCTGCTGTGGTTATTATCCTTGTGGAGGCCACAAGATTAGAAAAAAAGTGATCCAGGGTCTTTTGAGAACTTTCCCATTCCTCAGCTATATTTCATGGAGGTGGCATTCATTCATTTTAACCCACTGCCACTTGAGGACCAGAATTTGAAACCAAATCCTGAGAGATTGATATATCTAACATCTCTAGATTTTGGATTAATGTATTTCTTGTTAGTCCAGATTCTGACTTTTTATATCTACAATACGAGCGTGCCTCATTCTCTGCAAGTGAAAGGCACTTGCTAGTCACGTCTGCACTGAACACGCTGGAGACGCCTCGCTCTATTTATACATTTGGAACAATTCACCACCTAATGTTTTCCCTGGGTAAATAAATGCCCACACTGCCTGAAATGGATGCCATTTTTCCAGAGGACCGAGGTTACACACTAAGGGTCAGCCTGGAAAGCCTGGTGCCAAAGCTGTGCAGCTGTTTCCCTCACTCAGTCACAGCCTGCATTTATGGAACATGGGAAATTCACTTGAACTCCAGATCCCAAAGTAAGCATATTATATCCAGAAGAACCCTGGCAACAGCCCAGTTTGTCCTACATGGCACAACGGCATGGGTGCAAGAAAGAGCAGCCCTCATTGCCTTGTTTAAGAACATGTTTAACCCTTCTTCTTCCAGTCACTTTCCCCAACACTTCCTTCTCCCAGCTGTTTTTACCTATGCAGATCTCCACAGGTGAGCACTGCTTGGAATACTTACAGAGGTACGACAGCTTGGAAGAGAAATATTTCAGGGAGAAACTGAATGGAAAAGAAAGCTTAAGTGTTCCATTCCCCCGCCCCATCTTTTCCCTCTTGAAAATCCCTTCCACCATGCTTCACAAAATAAGGGGGATCTAATCAGCTTCATTATAGACAACTGCAGTGTGCATATATAAATTGTGATATGAAAACCAATACCTGGTGTGGAACTTTTGTTTATTTGTCTACCTAAACAGCACTGCAATACATTCCACAGGTGTCATGTATGCCAAACGGATGACCATGTGAAGAGGTCTGATATGATGCATGCCCGTTGGTAAAGCACATTCCAAGAAGCCTGAAAATTATATGATCTAAACAGTGAACTCAGGTGGTCGAGAGCTGACAGGAAGGAGGGAAAAAAACACTGTTGAACCAGAAAGAAAGAGATCGGCGTGCTCAGGAGAATCTGAAGCATGAAAAAATATCAGAGATATTTAAGAACCCAAAAGACTTGAGCCATTCACTCAAAACCAAGCAACAACAGCTTGATAACAGAGTGCACTCAATGACATGCAGGAGATACAGAATGCCTGCATTTCATTTTCCCCCAGAGCTCACTTTTTATCATTCCTCATCACCACATTCCTGTCTACAAGCGAAGTTAATATTTGGGTAATCCACAAAAGCGCATGCCACAATCATTACGTTAATCTCTACAGGAGCCACAAGAATCCCTGACAGGATTAAAAGCTGGTTCACACATTAGGACATGACCAAGTTTTTATAACACAGTGGCTGATTTTATACATCATTCTTATCCAAACCCAAAGCATCCATATGATGCCTTAGTGTGGTATATGAAACTACTTCATTGCAACAAACTAGCATGGCCAATCCCTCAGAAGTAAGGGTTAACAGTAACCTGGGGGTGGGGGGAACCCAAAAAACTAAGAGTGTTTGCCTGATTGAGTCCCTTACAGCATTGTGGTTGGCAATTGTAGGCTTTGTAGTCCAAAATCTCTGAAGAGCAGCATGTTGGGAAAGACTGCTTTATAATATTCTATCTTGGAAGATAATGGCAGGTTTTTACCATGAATAAAAGCACTCCTGTTGGGATCTGTGCGTGGCTATGTACAAAAATGACTACAATACATTATTTTGATGCAAGTCTCCCTCATTTATTTAAGAACTTATACTCTACTCATTTATCTGTCAAAGGTACTCAGTTACAAAAATTACAAATATGTTTTAAAATAAGGAGACATTAAAATAGTGATTACATCAACATTATTAATATTAAAAGTTGGCAATAGGCATTTGGAGCCCTACTTTTAAATAGAATCCTTTCTAAATGATGATCCAGAATGTTTCCACTTTCTTTTAAAAACATTTATTATCACAAGTTCATCCAATTCACAGTATTTTCACTGAATCTCCATAGAACGTCAGTATGCTCACACACCAGCATCATTAGAGACATATCTCAAAATGTGTTCATTCAGTTTACATCTACTGGGCCATCGGGCTATATCACTCTGGTAGCCAAAGTACAGACTATCCAGGAATGACATGTCCCTACAAACAAAAGGATGCAGTCATTCCTGGAGCTAGCTGGGTTCTACTGGAAATTTGTGCCCAACTACAGCCAATTTGCAGCACCCACTAGTTCTAACTAGAAAGAATCAGAATCACAGGTTTGGAAGGGATCTTGAAGGTCTTCTAATCCAACTCCCTCCCCAAGGCAAGAAGACCATCCCAGACAAATGGCTGCCCAACTTTTGTTTGAAAACCTCTAGTGATGGAGCACCCATGGCTCCAGAAAGCAGGGTATTCCACTGCCGAATAGTTCCATGGTTAGGAAATTTCATTTCACGTTTGGATATCTCTCTGTAAAGCTTCCATCCACTGGTTCTTGAACCCTTGGACACTACCAAGAATAAACCCACATCATCTTCCCTGTGACAGCCTTCCACATACTGGAAGATTGTTATCTTGTCTCCCTATAGCCTCCTCTTCTTTAGGCTAGGCATACCCAGGTCTTTGAACTGTTCTTTCTTCATAGGATTTATCCTCCAAACCCCTCACCATTTTTGGTGCTCTTCTCTACACTCTTTCCAGTAAAACAAAAAAAAAAACCTCTTCTTTATTGTGGTGACCAAAACTGGACATAGTATTCCAGATGTAATGTAACTAGTGTAGAATTATTACTGCCTGTCATCTTGACATTATACATCTGTTGATGCAGCCCAAGACTGCATTGTTTTTTTCGGTAGCTATAGCATAATGCTGGCTGATGCTTAATCTGCGTCTACCTCAGTTCTAAGATCCTTTTCACAAATACTACTCTGATCCAGGTACCACCTATCTTGTATCTGTGTGTCTGGTTTTTCTTGCCTAAGTGCAGAACCTTACATTTCTTACCAATGAACAGCATTTCACTGGATAGGACCCAATGTTCAAGTCTATCAAGACCCTTTTGAATCCTGAACCCATTTTCTAAGGTGTTAACAATCTACCCCAGCTTTGTGTCATCTGCAGATTTGATGAGCATCCCTTTTATCCCTTCATCTAAATTATTTATAAAAATGTTGAAGAGCACTGGACTCAGGACGGAACCCTGAGTTACCCCACTGCATACTTCTGGCAGCAGTTGTCTTGGGTTACAAGCTCTGGACTTTGACAAACTGTTCACATTATCACTGATGCCTCAGAGATGGAGAGGTATTGGGGTTTGTTAATGAAAGAGGTTCAGACCAAGGTCCTTGTGGTATTCCTGAACAAGAAATGGTTGCAAAGGGATTTACATTAATCTGAATCAGAAAAAGAATGTCACTACAAACACCCTTGATTCAAACTGAGAGCTGATGCAGCACTGTAGTTGTTACAGAAAACCCAACACAAGAACTGAGTGTGTTGGAATCTTGCCCTACAGAAGTATGACTTTACAATCAAATACATTCAAGAGTACACAGTGATGGATGTACTGTATCCAAAGAATACAAAGGATGTATTCTGGGGGACAACAAAGCATAGGGAACTGTGGGGGAGGTAGATCATGTAATTGAGGATAAAGAGGGGGGTCTATAATATTAATTTGAAACATCTAACCAATCTCTTTTATGGAGATTTGGGGCAAAGATTGAGCCATTTTGTAATTTGTCAAAGCACTGCATTTTCTTTCATATTTTTTCTTTCAGGATGCTGTTCTCCAATAACCCAGACAGCTGTTATAATTTATCCCTGTTACCACTGAATGCTTGCATTTTAAGTACTTAAAGTTAAAAAGAGATTATACATTTATCTTTTCTTCTTTTTAAATAAAGTTTGATTTTGTTAATCTTTGGTGAGATTAATCTATCACCCAAGGATGGAAGGAAAGGCTGAATCATCTAGCCACATGCTGCTATGCTACAATGTCAGGAAATTGCACTATTGAAATCATTTCAGGTTTTGGCATTTTTATCTTTTATTTGCCAAAAAGACAGCACAGATTGTGAGAGCCCTATTTTTTCACACACTGGGGTTACAGGGTGGACATCAGGCAAGGCATTCCCTGGAAGACAGGTGGCAGCAGCAAAAACTAGCAACTTCCCATCCCAAAGCAAGAGGTGGACAGAATGTAAGAACTCAGAAGGCTTCTGGGAGGGGAGTTTTGAACCCTTTAGACTTCCATCCTATGGGCTCAGCACATGCTAACTTAAATATTGCTATTTTGCATAAGTCTGGAATGTTTCTAGATAAGATAAGGTAAATGTACAGAGCCATGGGCTGACAGTAAAGGACAATTAAACTCCATTCAAATCTTATGCATCCATGACTCCAGCTTCTGAGAATAACAGCTATTATCCACATAGTCTTCAAGCACATCCTTACAATCACATGGTCTAGAATTTTCTTTTAAAAGGTTGCATTGTTGAGGAAGTTGAATTCTGCTTCACACTATAGTTTTTTTTGTGTAGCTCCATGGAATCATAATACATACACACAAACCTTTTGAGGATTTTGATATATGTTTCAACAGTATCTCTACCCTAGTGACAAAACTTTACACAACGAATTATTGGAATTAAATTTAGGTTTGAATATTTGGTTTGAATATTTTTTTCCTGCAATGGGAATGTTTGTTCAGTCTATTAGCCAGAGAAGCCCAAAATATTTCCACACCTTCTTATATGCTAAGGTATCAATTACAGATAGTGACAGAGGAGCTTCTGAGATACTTAGCCAAGATCCTACAATGGCATTTTGGTAACAGCTTTTGCGCAAAAGCAATGAGACAAATTTACATAAGGTATCAATGGGACAGCTTGTGTTCGAAACAAAAAGATTATATCAAAAGGCATTGCAAAAGCATTTCTGAAACTGCCTGTGGATATATTTGATGAGATGTGAATATCTAGATCTGTGTTTCTCAACCTTGGCAACTTTAAGATGTGTGGACTTCAGTACTAACTGGGAGATTCTGGGAGTTGAAGTTCACACATCTTAAAGTTGCCAAGGTTGAGAAACACAGATCTAGATTAACAGAAACAAATGGACATTTTGAAAGCAAGGATTTGTCCAATTAGATTGAGGCCTTGTGATCATCCTGATCAATCCACAAAACCATATTGTAGGAATAGTACTAGCAGCATTTATATACCACCTTTCTTCTGAGAGCTGAAATACATGGGGTCTTCCCTCATTTTATCTCCACAACAACCTTGCTGATTGGGTTGGGTTAATAGAGGGTGATTGGCCAAAAGCCACCCATTGTGTTTGTAGTCACTTGGTACCTTAAGCCTGGATCTTCCCAGACTTAAACATTGCATAATACCGACTCTCTAAGTGGAGAATAATAGCAATAGAGCCTTTTATATTTTAATGTTTAGTTCTTCTTTATTAAAACAGAAGTAGATTTTGCAGAGCCAGAAGTAACGGAAGAGGGAATTACAAAATATAACATACAGCCCTACATACAATTAGACTACAAAAGTTCAATAATTAAATGGTATTTATTAAATCAAAATATCCTAGGTTAATCTTATCTATTTTTTTTTTGTCACTTGGACTGATTGCTGAGTTATTTCTTAACATCCATTGCTCTATATGATATAGTATAAAGGTGTGTTAAAGTTAGATATTAACAGGGTTAACACAGAACAACACATTCTTTAATGCTACATGCATATACTTAATATCTTGTTCTCTTGCTGCTGAATATTGTCTTAAGCTGATTACATTTTGCAGATACCAGAAACATTTTCTAGATAAAACTAACTAGATCAAAATGAGAAAATGGAGCTGTAGTAACTGAGAATATGGCAAAAAATTTAAAACCCCTTTTCCCGCCCTTGCACTGGGGAAATTTGCCCTTGCTCATGGATTTATTAAATCCCATCTGGTGGTGTTTTAGGAAAATATGAAAGCAGAAACAGCAGGCTTACATTAAGGTTAAGAAATTAAGATTGGGCCCCTTCCCCTGAGTTCTGTGGCTAAATGCCTTATCTTGCAAGCCACTTGACAGAGAAGGCTTTGTAGGTGTTCAAAAGGAAGGCAGTGGGAATTTGGAGGGGTAAGAAAGTCTTGGCCTTAATTATTCACAGATAGTGATATCTAATGTACACTGCTTTACCAGTGTCCCAGTTTCCTAACTGTAGACATATGATACTGCCATCATTTTTCATGTCAAATGTCCTTCCTTTGCAAGATAAATAGATGTTTGTTCAGCTATCTCACGTAGGCTGCCTTTAAAAGTGGTCTTGGGGACATCAGTTACTCCTGCACAGGATAGCATGATTTATTTATTTATTTGCTAACCATATTTTATGCTGCCACACTTACAAGAAGATTCTTAGCTAGAGCCAAATGCTTTCAGTTTATCACAGCAGGGATAGATGGCCTGGTACATACCCCCCACTCACCCAGGGTACCCACCACAGTCCCTCTTCCACCTGACTTTTGAAAACAAATTAAATAGGAATCTAGTATGCTGCAAAGCCAAGCACTATCAATTAACACTATCCTATCTCTATTTTATAGCAAGGACATAGGAAACCAGAAAACCCCTGGCATAGAGCCTCCTGGGAGTGGCTGGTCCACCTTCTAGTCAATGGGTATCTTGTGACTAGCTGTCAGCCCTTTGAGGTAGGCCAGGTGGAGAAACAGCAGAGATTCCAGGAATGCTGTTTATTACTGTAGAGTGGAGTAACAGAGCCTTGAAAGCCTGTCCAAGTGTCTCTCTGTCTCAACTTCTACTAAACAAAATCAAGGCAGGGTAATTTTGAGTTTCCTTCTGATGCTCTCTGATTTCTCATCAGGACTAAGCCATCTTTTCTCAAAGAGCCCCTACCCCAGGCACGCATTACAGGTTCTCAACATTCCAGATGCATCCTGACCCCAGAAAAGTTTGTGCGGTTGCAAACAGTAAGTTACAATATACACCAGCTTCCAGCCCATTTTCAAGCTCAGTTGAAGTGCTGAGTTTAACGTTTAAAAATGATTTAAGGTCTTTGCTTTTACCAAAAGTGATTCAGCAAGTGACTAGAAGGATTTTTGACAGGTTGCACTCCATCTGTAGAACATCCTCTTATCTGATATTCACTCTAAGGGTTTTTTTTTTTTGTGGGGGGGACTAATTTGCCCAGCTTTTAAAAATTAAAAATTAAGTTAATTAAAAATTTTAATTAATTAAATTAAATATAATTTTGTTTTATTTAAAAACTAAAAATAAATTTAATAAACAAATGTAAATACATTTAAATAAATAAATATTTTTAGAACTTCTAACAGCATAAAGACTTTTCAGAGTTTTATAGGATTGGAATTCTGGTGGTTTCCACTGGAATTCCACTGGATTTCCACTGGAAGTTATTTTATGCCTGTCCTTGTTTTTTTCTATTATTATTATTATTATTATTATTATTATTATTATTATTATTATTATTATTATTATTATTTAAGCCACCTAGCAAAACTCAATTATATGGCAGCAAGTGTCATAAATAAAATTATTACATTCTTCTATACCAATATATGAAAACTGCAAAATACTATGGTTTGTTAATCAAGTACTGACAGATTTTACAAGAAGCTTTTAGATTCTCACAAAGAAGAAGCAAACACAGAGAATTTTCATGCAATATGCTAAGCTAAGTACCATGATTAGTAGAGCCACATACTATCTTACCCTCATATCACTCAACCTTTTAGCTTTTATAAATCTAAGTGCATTGTCCAAACCTGGAGAAGACACGGTTTTCAAACAAGTCAGAGTTGCAAGCTGGAAAATATCTGTAGGAACAAGTATCAGGAGTAGCAATGCAACAAAAACTATACCAGATGTTTCATATCTAAATGTATAAGGCACAAATGAGTGGTGCATTTATCAAGGCAACTGGTTATGACATGAACATAGCAGGCTGACTGTACTTGGAAATAATATAAATGGTTACTTCGTAAAGTATGGGCATCTTGGTGAGATAACACTTACTATCAACACTTTCCCCAAGGTCTGGCAAGGCACTTTCCTTACGTTTTAAATCAGGGATAGGCAACCTAATGCCCTCCAGATGCTTTGGAATTCAGTTCTTTCAGTGTTTCTTAATCTTGGCAACTAAGATGCATGCCGGCTGGGGAATTCTGGGAGTTGAAGTCCACGCATCTCAAAATGGCCAAGGCTGAGAAACACTGCTATATGCCTTTCGGCAGGTTCCATGATTTGTTGTTTATCCCATCTTTTTGCTTTCTGTGGGATGGAAAAATCCATACCTATAAAAGTGCTATTCTCACAAATAGAATCATTTGTGTTGGATCATACTTGTAAAATAAAGTATAATCAAACATGAATGATTCTATTAGCTGAAAAACTTACCCAATGAAGAATCCATGGATAATGTAAGTGTTTAGCTATTACTGGCTATGTTGTTACAATCAGGTTTTAATTAGGACCTTCAAAAATGGATAGAAAAGCTAATTTGTGATTGCCGTGCTCAATTATTAAATTGCCTTTACTCACACATATTAATTAGCCCTACACACGTGAAATCCCTATCTGATTTCTAGGGTAAGCTATAGCACCATAGGATTTCTTGTAGGATCTCTCTTATTTTGTCTCTTTTCCAGCAGAGACCCAAAACAACTAAGCAACACGACCCTCTCTCCTGAGTCTGATGGGGCGGGGGGGGGGGGAGAATGAATCCTTACATTCAGGTAATTCAGTACATGCCTGGGCAAGATATGATTAAATAACATGTATTCTTGGGGCCTTTGAAATACAATCATAGCCCTCTGTCAGAAAACACAAAGCTTCAGGTCATTCACATTACTAGCTGTACTCACAAAAATCTTTTAGCACTCAAGAATTATAGAATAGGAAGGGATCCTTAAGAGATCTTTGATTCCAACCCACATCTCCACATTTTATTACATGACACTTATTGTCTTGTAGCTTAAAACAATTATCATGGCAATATATAGACTAATAAAAGATCAAATTAAAAGACAAGTCATATAGATTTGTTATAAAGCAGCAGTCCCTAACAAAATGGAGACAGTACTGTGATTTTATATACTGTAACTTTGAAAACCTTTCAGCATTTGCTGTTAAGTGTTCTAGTTCCAGTGGATTAAGCCCCTGCTAAAGCCTAGCTGAGAGAGCCAGTTGGTGCAGAGGTTAAGGCATCAGACTAGAAACTGACTGTGGGGACTGTGAGTTCTAGTCCCACCTTGGGCAAAAAGCCAGCTGGGTGATCTTGGGCCAGTCACTCTCTCTCAGCCCTAGGAAGGAAGCAATGGCAAGCCACTGCTGAAAAACCTTGCCAAGAAAACTGCAGGGACTTGTCCAGACAATCACCAGGAGTCAAAAACTGACTCGAGGGTACCAAAACAAAACAAAACACCTTAGCTGAACTGCTGAGGTAATGTAAATTTCATTTGCATTCCACCTGCTCTGATATTTAATGCATTATCAGTACTCAAGGCCTAAGTATAGATGGAGGTCAGTGGTTCTGGTGGAAAAATAGCAGTCAACAACTGAATGGGTGTGTATGTGTATGAAATGTATGTGTGTGTCACATACAAGGTGAAAGGCACAGAAGAGGGAACAAAACGTAAGAAATGATCACACATAAAAGCAATGACTATATAGCAGCATCTTCATTAAAAACTAACTCTAGAGCTTATGATACATTGTTATCCTTATTTAGAAAATGCTCCTTGTAAGAGAAGTTTGTTTTTACTTTAATGCTTAGTCATTCAAATAGCTTTTTGCGTTATAAAATCTAGTTATCTATGGGCGTGTGTGTGTGTGGGGGGGTGTATATTATGCTAGGGGAAGGAAACCTTCTAAACAGCATAGCACTGAAAGGACAAAAGGTGTTAGTTGCATAGAATGTGCCCTGAAGTGTGCACTTAACTGAGCAGAAATTAGAATGTGATGTGTAGTATAAGAAAATCCCACCCAGCTGAAGATATTCCAAGGTTAGAGTCAGTCTTAAATAACAGGAATTGTGGTGTTATTGGATTTCATCTTACTCATCGATCTGCAAGAGAGGACCCAACATTACCTTGTGATGGGGCTGTTCCCAGGCAAGATGCATCCAATATGCAGCCTTTGGATGATTCTCAATGTCCCATACACTGAAGGAACATTGGATCTGATAGGCTGATCACAAAGTGTACCTGACCCCAAACCATGTTTCTTGCTTACACTCACTACTTATAAGCCATAATTATTCATTGAACACAGGCACATTCTTTGGTGGTCATGCATTGATTTGTTGGAGATGTAAGTAATTTGCTTCTAGCCAGCTTGAAATCAGCCGCTCTCCCCTCCTCATCCTCCTTAGGTTGACTTTTAGGTAAATTTTTAACCCTAAATGACACAATCAACATTTTTGTGTGGCAATATCTTTTCCCATCATGCTACAAGTCACTATGATTTGAATTTCAGCGTGCATTCCTTTTTAAAATCATGGATTATGTCTTTATGACAATTAAACTGAGGAGCTAGGGACAGAGGTGAAAGAGATCAAAGTGAACTGACTACAGTTAATTGTCTTTTCTCGTCTCGTCAAACTTCCTTCTCAAAAAAAGCAATAGCATGCATGCTTCAGACCAGTTTATGATTCCTTAAAGTACTATTCAAGGACAAAGGGCCAAAGATCTATAATCTGGAGATTTTGTCCTGCCAATTCAAATAGAAACCTTATTATTATTGATGTCTTTAAGTATGTGCATTGTGGAGTGAGGAGATAATTGAGGAATTCTAGTAATTGATTAAATGGAAGAAAAGGCTTAGGATAAACTGCTATGTCATGACGTAATAACAGTATACTGAAGCCAATGTATAATGTAACTTAAACTGAATGCAAGTCTCAAAACTCAGTAAAAATAGCACTTTGCTTTTGACAGTGTTTATTTATATTAGGGGAGGAGACTGTTTTTTCACAAATCAAAAATAATGAAAATAGCAGAGGTTGTATGGAACACATTCAGAATACATCCTGAGGGGGTTTCTTCTGAATGATTTATTATCACCCATAAAAACAGCATTAAGTTCACCAGCATGTGTATCCAAGGGCTTTACTAGATATCATTTAGCTGGCTTTTTTCCTGCTGCGGACTTACATGGGATTCCTCTTTCAGAAGGGAAACTCTCCAGAGATGACATCTGCTTTGGAAGAATTGCATCCAGATGCAGACAAATGTGCAGATGTAGACTTGAGCCAAATCTGGCCTCTGGAGAACTAGGCTTTGGTAACACGACCTGGCTGTCTGCTTGTGGTTGTGGGGAACGAATTCTGCTACTGCCTCTCAAAATAGGCCCCAATCCACAGAACGTTTCCCTGATAACACCTGGTCTGGGGAAATGAAGAGTCTGCTTAGAACTGGGGCAGCAGGGCTGGTGGGGTGGTGGCTTGCTCTTGGATATCAATATCAGACGAACTAAACTAAAGAAAATTTGTTTGGTGGTCTGCTCACTGAATAACATCAGTCCTGTAGCTTATGCTGAAAATAAAGTAAAATTGTCTGACCAAATTAATTACAAGATACTAAGAACATCCTACATGGTGAATTTAAAGTAGGGATTATGCAAAACAGGTGAACATCATCCACTGTGTTCATGGTGTAGGGATGTGTTAGGGGCAGTATATGTGAGTGTACTTTTTGAAATTATACAAGCCACTCTTGGAACATTGATATTGGTGTGTTCCAGGAGAAAAACAGAACACTTTGGACGAAAAGCATAACATTCCTTTGCTGGACCATCCTGTTTCGTCATCCTGGGTTTAAAGAAAAAACATTTCTGAGGCTGCCAATAGGAAACCAGGAGGAAACCGGGAGCCCATGAATTCTAGCCCTGCCTTAGGCATGAAGCCAGCTGGATGACTTTGGGCCAGTCACTCTCTCTCAGCCTTAGGAAGCAGGCAAGGGAAAACCGCTTCTGAAATCTTGCCAAGAAAACTGCAAGGACTTGTCCACCAAGAGTCAAGTCCAACTCAAAGAGGCATGCACACACTCACACAAAGAGCTGCTAGGAGTCGTTTCTGAGCCAAGTCATAAATACGAATACATCTGAATCCATTTTTCAAACAGATCTTTGAATTACGCAGCACACATTTTTTTTTCTCTATGCTTTAATTTGTAAAGGAATGTGTCCATTCATGCCATCTGTTAAAAGGGAAAAAAAAGATAGAGTACACTGAGCAATCTTTACGTTAATGCAATGCTGCTCTCTACTGGCTGCAATGGAAAATTACAGCATTTGTCAGAAAAAGTCCTAGAAGACTTATATACTGTATTGGATAATAAATATTATGCTCTGTTTATTATGGGTATAAACATTTGGCAACTTAGCTCCAATACTGAAAAATACCCCAAGGGGAAAAAACAGAGCTGCTATAACAATTGTCAGATAATTCATTAGATCAAAATCAACATTTTTATAACAGCTGACAGTCTAGAGTCATGATTTTTGACTCTTATAATTAGGTTGAATATTCATTTCAGATTAATATTATTTAAGTCATGATTCACTGGTGTAATCAAGCTAGTACGCACTAAATATCTATAGGAAACAGTACCAATTCCACAAATAAAATCTATGGTATGATTTTCAGTTTAGTGATCCATGTGGAATGGTGACCAACACCTGCAGGAGTAGATGGAGCAGAAATAAGTGATCACAGTAAGTACAGTTAGGTAATTCAAGATTTTGAAGGCAAGGCTTCGCAAATATTTGAGGAGAGCAAGTATTTGACCCAAACAGCAAACAAACAAAAACCCTCTTATAAACTCATATTTATCTGAGAAATCCATTGCACAGTTGGGAAAAATGGAGGCAAGTTAATTATAAGAACATGTGCAAACAAAGTGTGGATTTTTACAGTACTGTAATATAAATCAACCTGTCTGAGCCTACAAAAGGTAAAAGAAGGGTAGGATAGTCCTGCAATCTGCACACCCATTGTTTATTTCTTGTAAAAGCTTCATACCTGCTTCTGGTGTTTTTTCCACTTTTGGACTCTGGACTTGATCTTTGTGTTACTTCCTGACATCAATATTCCAAGCCAGTTGAATTTTTTTTAATCTTCTTAGTGTCACATATTCACACAACATACAGAAGTGAATTGGCATGGACAGAATCTTTTGAATACACATGAAAATAAACTGGGGATACCAGCTGGATTTGAACACTGATGGACAAGGATTAAATCTTAAAAGTAATACTGGACTTTGACTAACCTACCATTTATTAGGAGAAACAAGCAGAAATATATATAAATACCTGAGGCACTTCAATCTTTCTAGATGCTTGTCTTTGAAGAGGAACCATAAACCTCATAGATCAAGTTAGTTATGTGTAAATTAATCTTGAGAGCCAGTTTGGTGTAGTAATTAAGGCCCCAGGCTAGAAACCGGGAGACTGTGAGTTCTAGTCCTATCTTGGGCACGAAGCCAGTCACTTTGGGCCAGTCACTCTCTCTCAGCCCTAGGAAGGAGGGAATGACAAACCACTTCTGAAATCTTACCAAGAAACTTCAGGGTCTTGTCCAGGCAGTTGCCAGGAGTCAACACTGACTCAAAGGCACTGAAATAAATAAATAATCTTATGTTTGTAAGCATCCTCAGTCACAGCTATGGCATACATGCATGCAGGGAACTTCACATTATTCACATGGATAGCCGCCCTCTGTATGTATATTCGGTGAGATTTATTATGTATGCATACAGGATTTCAGTCTAAACCTACAATAAATTCAATATGTGTTCCTCTGCATAAGAGAGAAAAGGCAAAATATAAAGAGAATCATCAAATTAAAAGCATGCAGTCCAACAAATATGGCACAGTTGAGAATGTTTCAACTTTGATGAATTGCAGGTCAAAGTCAGAACTACAATCTCACTGACTGACCATTGGCTACACACACACACACAAAAAAAACCAAATCAAATCAAAATCATTTATCTACAAAGAAATAATAGTTTACCACTAAGTTACCACCTCCAAAAATACAAAACTTTATGACTTGTCTCAGAGGACTGCAGTGTTAAATGTCTCTGAGAAAATTCCAATATTCTGCGAACAACAGACTACTAAGGCAGGCCAAGTTTGTATCTTTCCTGCTTTCTTCCTTTCCTTTTCTTCTTGCAAAGAATAAAGGGTAAGTGTCAAGATAGCCTAAGCATTTGCCATGTTTGAGGTGTGATGGAGGATGAAGATGAGGATGGCTGAAGATCCAACTAGTCCCTTTCTCGTTAAGTCCTTTAAACTTTCCAAGATTTCCAACATATGAAGCAGATGTCCCTCATCTCAAAGGTGGAAATTCAAAGAACTCAATGTTACAGCAACACATTACAAGTTTTCTCAAACCCTGTGACCATCTAAACCAGTGTTTCTCAACCTCAGCAACTTTAAGATGTGTGGACTTCAACTCCCAGAATTCCCCAGCCGGCCATGCCAGCTGGGGAATTCTGGGAGTTGAAGTCCACACATCTTAAAAGTTGCTGAGATTGAGAAACCCTGATCTAAACCATCCAAAAAGAAAGACTAGACATGTAAAATAACAGATAAAAATACAGAACATCGCTAACACACATCATTCACTTCATGTGAGCGTCATGGCGAGTTGACGTCCTGCTCGTTAGTAGGACAATGTTTGTAAGGGGAATTGTGGCTGGATACTGGATCTGGACTGGTGGAATTCCTTCGGAAGAAGGAGAAATCATTGAGATTATCCATGTGACTCCAGACAGCTGCTACTCGTGAATAGGCCACAGAAACTGCTGTTTTGTGGTTGTCTTATGAGTGGAGTGGCTGGGAGTTGGGATTACATCAAGCTCATACTCGCAAAGCAGCCTTTTATAGACATGAAACTCGACCGAGTCTCATTTCTTAATCACTTTTTTGGATTTTTTTTTTCTGTTTACTGGAGAGATTAAGACCCTTCGAACCAGTAAGGCTTTACTGTACTCATAGGGTAAGTTTCCTCCTCCTTAGAGGACGATGGTATAAATTTGATTTTAAAAATTTTGAAAATCTATGATTTTTTTATGCAGCAAAAGGGTACTTAACATATGGATTTGTGAAAGTAAACAATGGATTACTTTCCCAAATTAATCCAGGGGCCAGAGGGATTTGAATTTGAATTAATTAGAAGATATTTTCTTATGAGAAAATGGCAACTGTTTTGGCTTTTTTTAATGATATGGAGATCTTGAAGGTTGGACATTAGAGGGACTGAGAGGATAAAGAATATGGAGCAGAAATCTATATTGCCAACTTTTGAATATTTCTCTATTAAGCTTCTTAATATAATAGATCAATTGCTTGATAGGATGGACAGAGTATGTTGTAATGAAGCTATAGAACCAGAACAAACTGCAGTGGATATCTATAAAAATACTTGGAAGGGAGACTTAAATCTAACACAAATGGAGCTGATGGATGACTTATTCCCTAATAACTTATTCCCTAAAGGACACATACAGATATCAAACCAGGAAAATGATTTGAATCATTTTTCTTACTGGATATACAAAAGAGGTCTATTAAGGTTTTGAAAGACTTTATTACAAGTGAAAGCAAAAGTTTAAAATCTATTTATTGGATGTACAAAAGAAACCTGTAAAGTTCTGAAACACAGGTGACCAGCAAACTCCCTCTGGGACTCTTTTTGAAGGGGTTAAAGAATATTTTTAAAAACTCTGGGAAGGAATACAAGGTTGATTTGTTTGATCAGGGCTCAAAGAAGAAAATAGTTATATCTGGTTGCCCTTACTGAACTTTTACTGACAAAGAATGATTGATAAAGCATTTGGATTTTGAGCTATGGGAAGAAGAGAGCTTATGTTATGCTGTATTTAGAGATGGTGATAGGTTATTAAAAATGTCTTTACTTGCTGGGATGAAGGGAGAAGTTGCTTCTTTTTTCTTTTCTCTCTTTTCTTTCTTTTTTCTTTTCCACACCCCTCCCTTCTTTTTTTTTCTTTCTTTTGTATTTTTCTGTTTACATTTTTTGTATTTTGTATTGGCTTTTATTTTTTCATTTATAATTCTTAATAAATTAAAAAAAAAAGAACATCACTAATGCATAGGATAGGAAACCAACAAGAAACCATCTGATTGGGCATGGCTGTGTCACATGACTAGATCTATGGGTTTAGCCTTCTCTGAAAACTGGCTTTGAACTTTGCTCCCTGCTGCAGACTTGCCCTGGCAAAGCAGTAGCTAGTTTTGACAGCTATCACACACCCCCACCCCACATTGGAGAACCCAGAACTAAAAGCATTACTTCAGGGGAGCAATGGCGACTAGAAACTTATTAAAAAGTGTACTGATCGCTAGCAGCTCTGAACAAATTATAATTTCTGAGCTGTAGATTGAAGGGTGCAAGTTTAGCACTGGAACCGAACCAAGGCTGGAGGCAGAAGTTCAGGTTTTGCAGGCAATTAGGTAGAAAGAAAGAGCCAGAAAAATGAAAACAGACCACTCCCCGCTCTTGAGGAGGCAGCAGGATTAATGCTGCTTTTTCTATTAGCCCAAGTTATCTGGCTTATTTCCAGGTGCTTCGTAGGTAAGCCTGCCTCACAGAAATAGCAAGCCTCTTCCCTACTTCTTCTTGCAGGGAAATGGACTTTATAAAACTCTGCCACCAAGCTATTTCATCAATCCGAGATGTTTGGAGTGCCCAACAATAAAACTCCTAGTACCTCTTCATCAAAGAAAGGTCACTGAGAGCTGGACTACAATATGCTCATTCTGCAGTTTCCCTTACTCATTTGGTAGGATTTTCATTCATTGCCTTAAAGCACTCATGAAACAGAAGCCATGTGCAGCAATACTTATAGCTTCGGAGACATGGCTTCCAAACTGGTCTTCTCAACCAAATTTGTTAGAAAATGTATATTTCAACCTCTATAATCCTAACAGTTTCTCCTCGAACCCAGTGTTTCTCAACCTCGGCAGCTTGAAGTTGTGTGGACTTCAACTCCCAGAATTCCCCTGCCAGCTGGCTGGGGAATTCTGGAAATTGAGGTCCACACATCTTCAAGCTGCCAAGGTTGAGAAACACTGCTCCAACCCTTTATTGTACCTCTCTGACTGTTCTCAGAACCGCATTCCCTCACTCTCCAATCAAAACCCCTCTCTGCCCAGCGCCCCGCATACTTCTGCACGTGTTCAGTGGGTCCCTCCCCCTCCACCGCCGGACAGTCGCGTGACCCGCCCCTTCTACGGCCAAGTGAGCACGGCCACGTGACAGAGGGAGAGATCAGAAGCTTCTGTTTCTGCGTTGTGGGAAGAACGCGCAAAGGGATAGGCGCCCGCTATCGGCCAATGAAAATCCCCAGCGGCGGAGAGGTGGGTGGAAGTGTCCAAGGGCAGGGACGAAATTATCGGGCGGTGGGTCAGGCCGTTGCGTGGCGAGGGTGAGGTCCGTTGCCTTTGCAGCGAGGAAAAGAGGCAGGACGGGGCCTAAACTGCCTTCCCCGCCCTCGTATCCAGCGGTAGCGGTTAGATTGGAGGAAAGCGGAAGGGCTCTTCTGCAATTTCTAAGGTCTCTAGGCAGCGAGGGACGGGCATTTCACAAGGCAGTAGTTACCCAGGAATGAGGGGGCTCTCAGAGGCGGTTAGGCTGAAACAGAGGGCAGCCACCATCTCTCGTGGGGGCTTTGGACTGGATTCCTGCACTGAGCAGATGATCTGAAAGGCGAACTGTATAAATGCACGATCGTGGGCGTCACTTAGCTGATCTTAGCTGGTTTTGAAAAACTAGGTCGGACTTGGATGGAAGGCTGTCAAACAAAAAAGTTTTTTAAAATCCTGGAAGAAGACAATAGCAAACTGCTTAAAATTTTGCCGAGAAAAATAGATGGATGTGTCTGTGGGGTTATCAAACGTTGAACTTGATATGCGAGAGTCTTTGCTTATGTTTTTGTTACCGTCTTCCTTGAACTTAGAAGCCCTTTGGAAAAGGGAGAAGAGTCAGGCTAGGTGTGGAGGAAGCTCAGAATCAAATCATCACTAAACCCTAAAAGTCTCTGGATGATTGTGTGGTAATCCCTTTCTGCATGAGCCAACCAAGCAGATGGTTGTAAAAATAAAATGGGGACAGGGAGAAATCCTTGGAGGCAAGATGGGACTGGGGCAAAGTAATAATGTGAAGAGAATAGCCTAAGTCACTGCCATGCGGAGCTTATCTTGATGCTTTATTTATCTCAGTTAAGCAGGATAAGCCCCCAGCTTGATTACCCCTAAAGCTAATATTTGCAGAAGTTCAAATGAAACAAATTCAAAAAAGGCAGATCACCACCTTTCAGTAACTGGCAGCCCCTGCCTGAGTTTACTGGGCTCAGAAGCAGAGTCAGTCCTAGCTAGTTCTTGGATTGGGGGCCACCAGGTAATATCAGGCTGTAGGCTAGACTGGGAAGTCAAAAATGCAGCAACAATTTCTGTACTGTTGCCAAAAAAAAAAAAAAAAAGGTATATTTATGTCCATATACTTACAAGGAGTTAAGTTTGACTTTTCCTTTTTTTCCCTACTTTTCATTGTACATGACATGTATTGAAAATGGGGTGCTCCTAAGACAGGGACTATTTGTGTACTCTTGCATAATTTTTGAATACATTGCAGACTTGGATTAAAAGTGTACAGAGAAAAGATCTATTTGAAGAACTTGTTTGCAGCCTGATAGACAATTTGTGCCTGATTAAGAGTCTTGTATGCGCAGTAGAACAAGTTCCCCTGTCCATGATAGATTACCAGATCAGAATTATGGCTACAAGTTGTTTTTTTTTTTAATATTTAACTGCACATGCTTATTATTTTTTTTCTGGTAGATTATTGACTCCCAAAACTGTCAACATTACTCAAAATAAAAAGCTTACGTTGTATTTTACAGTATCTTTATTCATTACAGAGATGAAGAGAAATAGGTGGCAAGGTAGAGGAAATCATGTACAGCATAATCGTAGACAAATCTGTAATACCCAGCCATACACAGTATGCCACCATCGTCACTCTACTGAAAGGCAAGTATTCATTTTCAGCCTTTTAAAAATGTATTTCAAAGAGAATAGATTATTTAAAGTTTTATGTCAGAAGTTGATGAGAGCAAATCCTCACCTTGATTATATTATATGGGTTGCTATTTCATATCTAATATAAATATTTTGCTACTATTAAGGTGATATAGCAAATCCTTTATACTTTGAACATTTCATGTTTCGGTTTATTATTACCAATTGGGGTAATCCTTAAAAAATGTTTTCCTGATATTTCCTGCTCGTGGAATCTAGGCTGTATATTAAGATTACTTCCCTCCTTTTTCACTGTAGCATCTGATAGGAGCTGCTCTGCCATCATCATCCTTCTCTGATTTAAGAAGGCATGGCAGAGAGGGCTTTTATTGGGCACTGTGGTAAAGCCTCTGCTAAGTGCTAGATGCTGTCATGAACATATTTGGCAGACACCAAGAACTTTATTTACTACAGGATTACTCCTGCAGTTCCTAGATTCCCTGGTCTAATGGAGGCCATTCCTCAGTACCCCTCATGCTCTGTCCTCACCAGCTGCTTCATTAAAGTAATGAAAGATGGCAAGAGTGGGAAGGAATTATGATACATGTTCTAGTAATGGCTTGTCTTGATCCAGCTTGGAGACTGGATTATTTTACCAAATATTTATTGAATAATTAGTGAGGCAGATTATTAGTTACAGTGATTATAACAAATCAGTGAGAACTGGTATATAAAATAACAAGTTACTATTTCTTAGCCAGTGTAGAATTTGAATAGCATTCTATAGTATATAATATCAGGGAGTTGTTGGGCTAGCAAGTGGAAAAATTGAGGTGATAAAGTAAAATCTAATGCCAGAAAGTGTCCTCCAAATACTGCCAGTTGTCCTTAGAGTATGGAGCAGTAGGGAAGCATGTATGACCCATTGGCCTGAGGAACAAATTCATAGATACAGTTCAAATGAGATATGGTGCTGCATAGAATAATGGAATTTTTGACATCATTTTCCTGCTCTTTGTACACTTTTAGCCTTTCAGTACTTCTATATTTGATAGTTGCTTCATTATTTAGCCTATCTACTATCTTCTCAATTCTTTCTTTCTCACGTACTCATAGGCCTGAACAAAGAGAATTGCAAAGCTTGCAGAACTCAGGTACAAGCCAAACTGAATCACCCTCTACGTCTTCTCACTCATGCCAGAGTTCTTCAGTTCCTGGTAGGCTCTCACTGCTTCTATAAGTTTACGCCAAAAAAATCATTTAACTTTTAATAAATGTGCCTTTCCCTCATGGCTAAAAAATATCTAAATGAATTATCAATTTCAAAATGACAAATTATATGGATAAATAGAAAATGACTGTTTTTCAGCAGCCACTTCTTTTTTTCAGTTATTATTAATATTGGAAGACAGTTTTTCACATAATTCACAGAGTTCATATTCTTTCCTCCTCTCTCAGACTGTAGTTATTAGACAATTTTATTAATAGCTCTGATACCAGATATTTTGCTAATTGCAGCAAATGTGCATGATTGACTGTTCTGTAGCTAGCATAACTGGTTAGCTCTACTGCTTCTAAAGTCTGAATATTTTGAGAAAAAATACAGTATAAGTGCGGAATAGTTGCTTTTTTGGTGAGGACAATGTGCTGGATAACTTTTGCATAAAACTCATCATTTTAAAGTTTTAGAATAACCATTGGTGGTCTACTTGTTGAATTTTATTTTGAGTTATTTTAATCTTGTCTCTGTAAATGATTCATATTTTTTATTGATGTTGTTTTATTTAAGTAGCCATATTTGTAGTATAACAAACAAAAGCATCTTCTTTGGATTGAACTGGAAGTATGAAGTTTTCTTATTCCAGATCCTAAAGCTGCAATACTGTGTAAGTTATGAAAAAGTTGAGAGAGGCTCTAATAAGATTTGTCACTCTCTTTTTAAGAATTACCAGGATTTTATTATGATCCTGAAAAGAATCGCTATTTTCGCTTACTTCCTGGGCATAACAACTGCAATCCTCTCACTAAGGAGAGTATTCATCAGAAAGAGATGGAGAGTCAAAGATTAAGACTTTTAAAAGAGGAGGAGAAAATGATGAAGGTAAGGTTGAATAACAGTCACACAGTGCTAACAGTCCAGTACATCCTTTTAAACCATTTTATCTCATTAAACCTAGTTTTGTGATAAATTGTAGCCTTTTCTTTATTTGTTAGTAACAATCCTAAATTATTGGTTGGAACATAGTAAGGGGTTCTACAATTGTCTGAAATCCACTTGTCTTTTGGATATTAAAATGGTAACTACACATGATTTAGTTTAAATACAAGAAACATAATTTTGTTTTTCATTGTTTTAAATAGAAAACACCTAGATCTGGGCTGAACTCTTCAGTTATCTTACGCAAGAAGCAGTTAGGTTTCTATAGCTCTATCAGTTATTGCAGGTAAGATATTTTAAAACCTGTCTATGTTGCAGAGCTTTTACACTATAGTGTTGACCTTAATAGTCCCACAGAAAGGAGAGTCACTTTGATAGACTGAAACCTAATTCCAGGATGAATGTTTGCTGGAGATATAGCATTTTTGCGGGTTTATCTTTATTTACTTCTTACTTAAGTTACTTTCAATAGTATACAAGAGTTTAAAATATACATTTTAAAAAATCAATTAAAATAATAATGACACTCAACTAAGAAGGTCATCCAAACAAAACTATGAGCCCAAAGCACACTGGAACAGTACCCTTTAACTTGCTTCCTTCAAGATGAATTAGGGCCATGCATACATCTGGACTTAAAATATTTGAAATGATAGGGTCTACCATCAAGAAAGTCTATCACCTGATTGACTGCATAAGGTCAAGCGACCTCAACAGGCTCTCCCTGGAGGTCCTAACTGGAAGGGTGCATTCTATTTTAGGATATTTGATTCTGCATTACACAAAGTAAATCTACAGATATTTATTTTTGTAGTTATAAGGCTTTTGTTTACTTTTGCCCAGTTAATGGTATTTTAAAAGTAATGTATAGATCTCATATACATCTAATATTCTTATATAAAATTTCACTTTAACTGAATAGTCTGATTAAGTCCTACATAGGAATAAATAGGTTTGGGGATTTTTAAGAAATTGAATACTGCCTTTTAACTAAGTAATAGTGTCTGTTGACATTCAATTTCAGTTTTGCACTTACTTAATTTTTCCCTTTTCTGCTTTCTTATGTAGGCTGATTCATGAATTAAAGGTGAATTGCATGCAGAGAAGGAAATTAGAAATTGAGAGCCTCAGTTCCTCAGTTTCTGGAAGCAACAATTTTAAACTAATTGTGGTATGTTGGCAGATTTATAGTTTATGTTGGTTTTAATTTTTTATTATTATGTATTTATATTAACTCAGATTACAGATTTAGGGAATTGTATGCTGCTTAGAGTCAGTTGAGCAGAGCAGCCTATAAGCCCAATAAACAAATAATATTTCTGTTAGGATTGTAACATGATCTTATATTAAGGATTGTTACTTGCAGATATCCTCTTTTTACAAACTCTTTTAAGAAACATTTGGAAGAATGTAACAGCTAACTAGAATTGGGCTGTGAGATGGGAGAAGCATCTCACGTGTGTTAATCTATGACATTTGTGGACATTAACTGTTTAAGAGGAATAAAAAATATTCAACATCAATGAATATCAGTGGAAGGGCCTTCAAGGAAAAATTGTACAGTATACCATTTCAGAACAATTCACATATTTTGCAGGCAGACACTGCCTCTGAGAGAATAATCACTGTGAATGATGTAGAACGTGGAGGATGTAAATATGGAATTGTCAACCTCAGTGGTTTGGGAAAGGATTCTCTTACCGTGGAGATGTATGATAACCTGTACTTCACAAATCGCAAGGTATTATTCTGTCATGCAATCTCTTACTCCCTTTTATCACATAAATTACAATCTTGTGGTTAAAGTTCTATTTGATAAACATTTATGGTTTATGATTTTAGACAGTTAAATAATATTTAGTTGATTTTACAAAGTGAAATGCTAAATAAGTTGTAAAAGGAAGTAATGCAGGATATTTAACAGTGAAAAACTATGAGCATAGTATCCAAAATGAATTCATTCAACTTTTGTGATAGAATTTTTTGTAGAATTCAGCACTCAAACAAAATATGATTCTGAAAAATTATTAAAAAGCTTAATTCAGTTAGGCTTGTTGTGCAAGAGCTTATGACATGTAGGCCACCAATATGTATTTTAGGAGGTGGAATTCGGCCTATTCTAGATTGGATAACATTCTTCCTAAAGGAGCATGTTTTCCACCAATTTGAGCTGATGCACCTCAATTATCCATACTCTAATCAGTCTAGGCTACTGTAATTCATTATATGTGGATTGCTTCAGAAACTGTAGTTCAGAATGTATTGCTGCTGCTCTATTCTAGATGTTGAGAACTTAATTCTTTTCTTCCTAAGTAACTACAGTAGCTCCTGACTTTTTTTCTAGACCCTGTTCAAAGCCCAGGTGTTTATGCTTTCACCATGCAGAGCCAAGATATCTCATGGATGTCTTCTCTCCATTTGAACCCACTGAGGTCAGTGGGGGTCCTCTAGATGCCTCCACATGTATAAAGTAAATGCCTTTCTGAAGTACATCTCAGTGAGGGCATCCTTTCTTTGGGGAGGCTTGTCTGCCACCTTTTTACTGACATTTTGATGCCATGTAAATATTTTGTTATTCTAGGCATTTAGTATTGTTATCTTTGCTGCTTCTCTTTGGGTTTTGAAATTTTTTAATAATTATTTTATTATATTTACACTCCTGGACTGTTTTTTTAAAAAATAGGATATAAATGTGTAAAGATAGGCATATAAATTTAATAAATAAAAAATAAATAAAATGTCTTTTAAAAATATTGAGTGGGGATTAAAAGTATTACAAATTGTCAATTTGTTGGCTTTTGTATGAATAGAATATCTGAGTTCTACTGAGTAAACTTGAAAAGTTGTTAGAACATGTTGATTTTCCCACTTCTTTAGTTGTAGTATTTTGCTGATCATAATTTAGGTTAGATGCAACAGATATATCCTGCACATTTTTTTACATTCTTTCCAATCAACCCTTAGAAAAGGAAGCTCTGTTCCTGTCCATAAGCAATTAAAATGAATATCAATTATTCATGATTCCAACTAATATATTCTGAAATGCAGTAGAGTTGCTGCTATGTTTATAGCAACCCCAAGCCTGCCTGCCAAAAGGCTGTAAAAATCAGGCTTTCCCCCCCAGGTAGAGGAGGTTTTATGAGCCCATTTTGACTGTTTCTAGTTGTCTGAATTGCCTCCAGTGGAATATGTTTTAATATATTTTCATTTTATTTTTGTTGGTTCTTATTTGTTGCTTTTAACTGGCTGAGCTCTCCTGAATTGCATGCTGGCTGGCAACCATATAAACTGAATAAATAAATTCATACAACTCTAATCCAGGATGTTTTAAATGATACTTTGTCTAATAAGTCACTACAGCCAAATTCATGTATAATTCTAAGACATAATGGAGGAATTCACACTTTATACTAAACCAAAAACAAATTAATCACACTATGGCATAACATCAGTATCTTAATAACATCTAGTATAGAAAGTTTTTCTTGCACATTACTTTTCTGTATTTCACTTTGAAAAAAAAAATCTATTTTTTTTTCTTTAACCAAATAAATTAATGGAAACTACATTGTTTAGTATGGAGCATATAAAGATTTAAGAAAATACTTACTGAGACCCACATAGTCCTTAGTGATGTATTCCTATTTTTCTATCCAGTTACTTTTATTCCAAAGTATTATCACTTACTGATTTTTTTTTAATCCTTTCAGTTTTTTAGCGCTTGCCCCATTAATTCTTCTTATTTAATTTTGCTTATTTTTGCTGTAATAAGATTTATCTGCCTTTTATTTTCCAAGGTGAATTCTGTGTGCTGGGCCTCCTTGAGTCATCTGGATTCACATGTTTTATATCCTTGTTATTAAATAAAGCATGTCTAAGTTCATGTTCATCCCAAAACTATTGTACAGATATAGCCTTGTTTCTTACAAGATAAAAACCAAACCAAGATGTGCGTTTTCTTGATTATAATAAATCCTTCTGGATCAAGGCTGTAGCAAGGAGAATGGGAAAATACCTGTTGAGCATCATATGGCACTCACTCAAGTCTTGATTTGAAGGTTAAAGAGCGATTAAAGTTACAATTTGATAAGAAGGCTTGGAGCTGCAGAGTAACATGAAGTCAAGATCGTATCTGCCACAAAATGTGGCACTTGTCTAAAATCTTATACTAAAGAGAAATATATCTCCTGTATGCATCCAGAATATATTTTTTGCTATTTTAGGGATTCTAACTCAGGTTAAGAAACACTGATGTTAGCCTTTGTTGATTCCCCCACCCCCACCCCCTTTATGGACAAGAGGAAGAATATTTCTTCTTTCATTCTGTTAGAGAGGGATATTGTTTGTTTTTAATGGTATTTTAATTGTGTCAGTTTTAATGCTTTTTATTGTGTTGTACACTGTCCAGAATCTTTCAAATAGACACTATAAAATAATTGCAATAAATCAATAAAATCAGAGAATGGAAGCATTATTTTCAATGAATGTATTTTACAGTATATTTTAAGATAGTCTGAAGGCTTCTGTTTTCCAGTGAAATGTTTTATCAGTGTTTTCATTGCAGAAGTTGATCTACTTTTTAATCTGATGTCATGGAGCACACTTTGCTTCTGTGCAAGTTCTATGTATCCTCTCTTTAATATCCTTAACTGCATTTTTCAAATTATGCCTCATGGGTGCTGCAGAAACCTTAGGGTGTGCCAGCCTGCTCCCAGCATCCTTGTTCAACAGCTCTAACGCAGGTATTTCATATTTGTTTGAGGATGGGGGGGAAAGGAAGGTTTTTTGGGAGAATGTTGTTTCAGCTGCTCTTCTATTGATTCCTATTAATAGAGGTATATATTTTTGATCAACGTTGTATTGTTAGAATATTAATAGGGAACTGAAATTTGAAAACAAATCTTATTTGTAGACATTACAAAATAGAGGTGTTTTCCCTGAGAATACATTTGAGCTATTTCTGTTAATATGTGTAAAATCGGGTAAAATACAGTTCCGTTGGTCGAGGAGGAAAATATGAACGTTTGTTGCTACACAATGTATCCATATTGTAAGAGCTTGGATTTCTATCTCAGATTAGGGATATAGAAGCTTGGGGAATCTACCATTAGTAAAAATCATAAAGAATATTACACATTTAAGCAGATAAGATTTAACCATGATATTGGGACAAAAATTATTCAGTCTCTATAGTGCTGCTGGAACATTACATTTAGAAAAGCTAATAATCAATTTTCTCACACAAGATGTTAGCTATCATGAAATGTTTTAATTCCAGATATTAGTATAAACACCCCTACCTCCAAATAGAAAATTTGCCCAGATTCTAGAGTGGCTAGCAAAACAGAATTATCACTTGCATTCTTTTCAACATTGTTTCATTTTTAAAACATTTTGTTTCAAATATTATATTTTTCTGCTGAAATAATTATATAATGTTCGAAAATGACTGGAAGCAGGTTTGCATGGAGCATATTTCCCACTTCCCAATGGCATTTGATACCTTCTTTCCTGTTCATTTTAGGAGATCAGCCTGGGATGTTGTGCAGCTTCAAGATCTCCACAGCCTGGTCTTGTGCCTGGTGTCATAATCCTCAGGCTAATAACTGCTTTAGCACAGGTTAGTAATTCAGATTTCTACTATGGTGTCTTATTATACAATTGGCACTTACATTTTTGTTTGCCTTAGGTTTAAGTCAACGAATCCTTGTGACTAATGCAGTGACTGGTCATCATCAAACGTTTAATACCAACAGCGATGTTCTAGCACAGCAATTTGCCACCCAGGTAGGAGAGGCAATCAGCCTGATCCACGTATTCATCAGAACTAATGCTGGCAGGACATAATAAGGAGGACAGGAGAGGGCAGAAACAGGTGAACTGCTACAACATGATGGCTGTTTTAAATTCTTTGGAATGGCACTCTGTGAGAAAAAAATTGCAGCCCATTATTCAGATATTCACATGACATGATGTCACCAATGCTAAATATTTGAAAATAGGCTGCCAAATTAAACCACGTTTTGCTAGACAATCAGTTTGGGAGATGCAATAAAGATATCATATAGCTAAACAGAAACCTGCCCTGTTTCTTCAGCTGCTTGCATCACCTACTACCTTGGCTGTCATTTGGATAAAATAGAATTACAGAAAATAATCCATTTTATGCTTCTAGTAGCCTAAAAAAAGAATCTGGTATAGAGTGGTATTAAAGACTAACGGCTGTTTTTGAGGGTGGAGTTAGTTACTTGAAAATGTTTAAATTTCTCCCTTGGCTTCTCTAGTCTCCAGTTTTATATAATGGCTGTCGGTCAGGGGAGATTTTCAGCATTGATGTCCGTCAACGCAGCCATAAAGGGCAAGGGTGGAAGGCTACCCAACTCTTCCATGACTCAGCAGTCACATCTGTTAACCTCCTGAAAACTGAACAGTATCTCATGGCTGCAGATATGTTAGGCCAGGTAGGATTTTTTAAATAAAATCTTCCTGATAACATTTTATGCTTAACTAAAGAGGTATATTAGTTCTGTTACTTTGATCACTTGCAGGTAAAGCTGTGGGACCTGAGAAAACTAAAATGTGTAAAAGAATATAGAGGTCACAAAAATGAGCATACTATTGTTCCTTTGCACATCAATGAGACGGAAGGGCTTCTTTCAGCAGGTATGGCCTCGCTGGTCACAGACCGTATTTACTGCTAAATAATAAACAGCAGGTATGGCACATGCTATTACTGTACACAAAATGAAGTTGGCCTGAGAGCAAGCCGAAGACTGTGGAAGCAGTATTTATTGCTTTCTAGCCTTTAAGCATAATACAAAATGAAAAATGCAGAAATATACCTAGCTGGCTTTAATGATAACGTTTGAGATATTGACCCATATTTCAGGAAAACTACTGTCAGAGGTCAGTTATTTTTTCTCCCACATACTCAGGTATCTCTTTTTGAGTACATTTACTTTGCTCAGTTGATTGGAATCTGTATTACTGAATTCAGCTACTAGCTCAGGGGTGGAAGGCAAATTGTATGGCACAAACCATTCTGTTCTCCATCTTGGCACCACTTACGACCTCCTCCCCCAAAGTTTGTCAGTTTAGATGGCCATTTCATTCATTTTAATTACCACAAGCCATCTCTACTGAAATCTATAGCAAGCATTCTAATTTGGGAAAAACGGTGGATGCAGAACTTACAAAGACAGTTTCAGTCAAATGGCTGTAAGTAGTTAGGTGTTAGAATTTATGTTCATAATTTAATTGCTTTTTCCTTCTTAGTGGGTCAAGACTGTTACACACGAATTTGGAGTCTCCGGGACGCTCATTTGCTACGAACTATTCCATCTCCATATCCATCCTCCAGAGATTCTATTCCAAGTGTGGTGTTCTCATCACAGCTTGGAGGTGTCCGAGGTGTTCCTGGCTTGCTGATGGCAGTCAGACAGGATCTCTACTACTTCTCCTATAAGACAGATGATCCATATTGCCTACATACTAAAGACATGGACTGTTCCACCCTCTATAGTGAATGAAAATAAAAATGATGGACATTGTTGTGCTGCACAACACACCCTGTAGTTGTCATATTTAACATTTGGGACTCTTAGTATAATTGTCAATATTTTTCAGTGTTTAGAGTAAATAAAACAGATTATGGATAACATTCTTTGTTTTTTTCTTTTCTCTCATAGTAATTACCTTCAAACTGCCAGTATTCCTGTGACTTCTAATATAATTGTTAAAGCCAACAACTAAAAGTGAAAGCTGATATATTTCACCATTAAGAAGGTGGCAGAATATTTGAATGTTTCACAAATAGGTCTAGAAATTTTATCAGAGAGTCCAGAGTGACCTTTGCTACATAACGAACATAATTTTCTGAAGCTTCCAAACCTTGTTATTTAAAGGTTAAGCAAAGCAGAAAATTGTTCCAAAACGTATTATTTGTGTCAATGCTTCCTTTAAAATAGTATTAACTGAGATGGGAAACTTCTGGCTTATCAGCCTAATATAGGATAGCTTGAAAGAGGTCCCTCCCTTTCCTCGAAAGGTTTCGCTGCCTTATGTCTTCCCACTGTTCCACTTGACAGCTGTAAGCGTATTTCTGTTTGGACTGCCCTCCACTTTCCCTGGTATTCCCTGTTTCACCCTACTTATATTTATGGATAAATGTACGTTTCCAGAAGAGGCAGTTGCTGTTCAAGGAACAGAAGGGGATAACTGCCTATTGCTGTCTTCTTCAGAATCTTCTATGTGACATCAAACACATTTTGATTTCAAACAGGATTTGAGAATGCAGGGTGGATGGAGGGCTTTTTAGGAGGAGAGGGGAAAAGCCCATTATTTGAGTGGCATTCCATACACACAGCATAGAAATCTATCCAATACGCTTATTTTTAGATAAAGTAAGCCACAAGCCTCCTTAATCACAATTATTTCAGTATTTGTTTCAATAGAACTAAGTAAGACATGAAGTGAATTCCCTTCAGTCACAATCTCCACTTAAATAGATTAATATATTCTATAGTAAAAACAAAGAAACCTCAATGGTCCTTTAAGAATGTAAAATCTGCAAGAAAATCTGATATATTATGCTTAAGAACAAACTCACATATTTTAAGCACATGGGAAGAAAACAATAAAGATTATTTAATGGGCTCTCATGTTGTAGGAAGAGGTGGCTTCTCTGGAAAACACTGGTATCTCGAGGAAAAAGGTTAATAAATAGATTAAATCAAATAGTCCTGTTTCTTAGTATGCTTTATATATGTCAATTATTTTTGTTTCATTGGATTTGGTTTTATGAGAGTCTTGTAATCTTAACAAAGTTTGTCTTGTAATTGATACATAATCTAGAGCCACGCTTCAGTTTGAATGCAGAAAACACTAATGAAGCTAGATAGAAGTTTGGCACATCTATTATAGGCACTTGTTGGATTTTAATAACATTTGATGTTTTACCTAGCTTGTGTTTTTAGCTGTCTTGTGGTGTGAAAAGCAATCTTGCCAAAATACAGAAACTGGCCTTGGGATTTTGCCCACTTGGAACCATTTTACACCAGTTGAGTGCATCACTGGAGGAAGTATTATTGACAAATTTAAAGCTCTGCAAAGCAGCTTCATTTATATACTGAAATCAGGCAGAGCTATAGAATTTCTACAGGACAGAACCGTTATGTATGAGTTAAGCAATTTGGTTCTTACAGGAGAGAGAAATGTATTAGTTCCAAAATTATTTTTTTAACATGATAAAAGAGTAGCAGAACAAAATGATTATATTAATGAATTTTTAATTATTCCAGCTATTCAATGTATATGCTGCAGAAGCCATTCTGTAACTGACACAGGCATATTTTGGATTCCACAAGACATTGGTAGAAAGTCTAGATTCAAGCCCTAACACAGAGAGGAGGAAGGGGAGATGGATAAGATCAGCTTCTTGTGAGATTCCTCTACAAGATAAATGCTTCCAGTGGACAATGTGCTCTTCCATATACAATTCATTTTGTACTGGATTGAACTGCAGTCTATTATTCTTCCACATTTCTACAGGTATGATGGGCTTCCTGAGATGCATCACTTTTTAAAGTAGAATATTTGTCCAGCTCCTCTCAAAAAAAATGTATGAACGCATACAAAAGCAATGTTTCCAGGAAAATTCTCTATAACTGTATTGCAATATCTGTCTTGCAATAAACAGATAAAGGCTCAAACATTACCACAGCATTATGTTTGGCTTCCTACAGCCTATGTCTGCTATGATGCTGAATTTAAGAATGTTACCAATTTATTTTGGAAACAAGGATTTTAAATCTATGAAGAACAAGTACAGCTTGATAGCTTGAACTCTTAAGTTTCATATGCTGAAATTTGTTAAGTCAACTCCTATTTAAGGACTGATACAGGTTTTTGCATAACTAGCTTTTTTCAACCAATAACCTGTTCTCGTCAGCACTGTTCTCCATTTTTTACATACTGATATTTAGTATTAGCTTAATCAATTGGTGATTGCAAATTAAGCAGTAGTTTTTATTTTAGTAGAAACTCAGTGTTTCTAAGGTGTATTTGGTTATGTTCTAAGGATGACCCTTTAAGCCCACTTAATTAGTGACTTTGAAACACAGTATTTCTGTATGTGCAGTAACATGGTAGAAGAGCTTCATGCATGAAGAACACACAGGCCATAGTCTACAGACAAATTCTATTTGTATATTCCACCATAAGTCAAAACTAAAAATATTGAGGGGGGGAAAAAGAACCTCTACTAGGACTTTTCCCTTGGAGCAGAAAAAAACAACAACACCTATTCAGCTTCTAATTACAAAATGCATATTAATCCCTGTGCAGTTCAGAAATTTATTACTATATAATCCAATTCTGTTTCGATATACAAGTCAAAACCATATCTTCCTTCTAGTGAAAGACTACGCAGGCATTCAGAAGAAATCAGCACACTTGTTCAGAAGGGGTAAGTCCTTTATAGCACTTAATTTAATACAGTCCTACAACAGGATTTCAGGCATCAAGATATACAAGAATATACTTAATAAATTGGAAAACAGTGTTAGATATCATGCCGAAGTCCAGCCATTATTAATGTAGATAAATCTCCACCACAGGAATGTGCCATTTGACTCATAGGAGTCAAAAGGATAAAGGATTCGTTCATTAAGCTTCTGATGGTGTCTTATCGTGATAACAAGATCCACAGAAAAGCCTAATCCTATCATTTTATTCAGTGATTAGATCAATGCCTCAAAGTGGTTCGGTACAGGGCTGTTGTAAAAAATAATGCCATCGCCTCATTTGCTCATACACTCAGAAGATTGCCTTTTTCCAGTTTTGTTTATTTGAGTGCTTTGGGGGTCCTTTCATGCCTCCAAGACTCTACATTTGCCAGCTTAGGAAAGACTACTACTTATGAAGCTAAACAAATACTACGCTGCTGAGTATGGAAGTTTGCTTCGTACTTACCATTCCTTTCAGTCTGGAGATGTTTAATGAAGAAATGAGAGTATATCACAAAATCAAGCACATAAGTTTGTGGACAAGATGAGTAAGGATTCATCACCTCAGAACTAAACTGGAATGGCTTTAGTAGGTAAGTTTTGGGTTCGTGCCACAGAGTTTACTTCTCTCCAAACCTGTACTATGTTTAATACAAGGGCTTCCAATCTTACACATCAGACCTTGCACATAGTAATAAACAGCATTCCTCCTACTTCTTTCTGGCTGTTTTTAGCTTTGACTGGGAGGATCCTACCAGCAGAAGAAAACCTGACTGGGATAAAATAAATAGGGGTAACAGAGTTGCAAGGGCCAGACCAAAGGCCTGGTACTTGGTATCCAAAACCAAGGCTCATGAATGGTGGTTATTTCAAGTCACCAACTTGTATAATCCCAGCTATTGAAATTCATGATGCTGTAAGTAGCAGAATGCTTCAAGCAAATGAATCCCAAGGCACTCAAGAGGTTGTGCTTGATCCATTACACTTAAAAAAAAAAAAAGTTCTATTTATCTTTCAATTTTAACAGTAAATTATCAATGCTTAATCAGCCAGCTGCATTTAGCATACTACATTATAGAGATATAGAAATACATACAGTTGACTGGTATATAATATACTGGATTTGGGATTCCTCGATTTATTGCAAGCTTCTCCACATACTCCAATCCCCAACTTTCATGATCACAGCTGGCAATCAAGCCTTAGCTTGGCTATTTGTTATTCCACAATGTTACTGAAATCTACACATATAAAGAAGGCTAGAAATGAGGAGCATGCACTCTGCCTAGTTTTTCTTTTTATTTTTTTCATCTAACCCTGAGAAGCTACGGTGTTATTGAGTACCCAGAAGGAGAGGTGGGGTTAAAGATCTCCAGGCTTTTTATTGCAATTGAAACAGACTCTAACTGGATGATCCCATCCACGGGAAGGGACGGCTCTGCGCTCATGAGAGCATTCATCACAGAAGCCCTGGCCGCAAGCGCGACAGTGATGCTTTGACAATTTGATGTTGAATTCCTTCCGGCAATTGTGGCAGTGTAAGATTTCGTGGTCAGGTACCCAATAGGCAGGTCTAGCGGCATCCTTCACAAGACCTGCAAATGGTCAGAAAAATCCCACAAAGCTAGTTTGTTATCAGCAAAGTAGGGCAAAGATTACAAAGTCACCTCTGTTTGTTTACAAAAACCTATTCAACATTTATATATGTATATAACTTAATTATGTTAAGCCACAGTCCCTCCCTATATTGGCCCTACGTATTCACACATAGAGTATAGCCATGCAAGAAAACACCCCAGGAGAATTGCCTCCAGCTGAGATTTGAAAATACCTGGCCATAATCACAAAGGGAGGATAACTCAGAGTACTTGATTTATAAACCCATCAATGAAAAAATATCAGCTGCCTCAGAGGTAGGCTCTATTCATTCCCCCACGTTACTTTCCCCCACAAGCCCATTTTTGTAACTAACCAGAAGCTTAGAACATTTCTAAGGCCATTTGTAACACTTACCCAGTGGGATGTCAATCGCTGTTACCACAGCCCCAAGAGTGTTCTGCACAGCTTCACCAACTTTCCTGGCAATCACTGTCCCCCCTTCCTCATCTGTTGATGCCTCAGGCACTTCTACAGAACAGATGGTAGGGCTCAAAACCAAAGCACAACCCCAGAGGAATTCCCTATTTAAAAATCATCACAACATGCAGAATAATTGTCCTATGTTACCAAAAGCAGGCTCACTGAATGTTAGGAAAAGCTTCCTCATAATCAGAGGAGTTGGACAGTAGCACAGATTACAGACCAAGGTGATGAACTTCCCATTGCAAGATATGCTTAAACAGGTTGGTCAGCCATCTGTCACAGATACTTTAATTTGGATTCCTTCTCTGAGCAAGGTGTTGGACTCAGTAGGCTAAATGGTTTCTTCTAATCATATGATTCTATAAAGCTCCCATAGATATGCTAGCCAATCTGCAGTAGAGGGCAACAAATGAGATCTATTACTCCAAAACAGTTAAATGCTAAGAACTTCAACCAAAGGTTGTGTGACTTTTCCAGATGAAGGCATTCATAGGTAAAATCCAGGATTATTTCTCACCTTTCTGTTGGCCTTTGAGAAATGTTCATGACTTCCAGCTGCTACCAAATGAAAAGTCACACTTTGGAGTGACATCAGCATATAAAGCTAGCACTACTGTGTGTCACATTGTGATTATCTCGTTTATCTCCAACTGTTTCTGCCCACCCAGTATGCTCCAGGTCCCCTCCATTAAACACTGCCATCTTGTGGGAGGACCTAGGAAGCATGCTTTCTCTGTTGAGGCCCCCACCCTCTGGAACAGCCTTCCCTGCAGAGATTAGGACTGCGTCATCTCTCCTGGGGTTCTGGAAGGCTTTGAAAACCTGGCTTTGGTCCCAGGCCTGGGGTTGATGTTTAGTATTTGTTCAATGGCCTGTTTTGTATTATTGTTTTTGCCATCTATTAGATTATTTTAGCCTGGGCTGCCTGTGTGATTCAATGTTTTTAGCTGTTCTTATGTTCTTCCTAATTTTGTATGCTGCCCAGAGTCTACTGAAGTTGGGTGGCCAATAAATTTAAATAAATTAATTAAATTAAAAGAGATGCAGCTGGGAAGGATACCAACTAAATATGATAAATTACTGAAAAAATC
This sequence comes from Python bivittatus, assembly GCF_059951505.1. Classification (NCBI taxonomy): domain Eukaryota; kingdom Metazoa; phylum Chordata; class Lepidosauria; order Squamata; family Pythonidae; genus Python; species Python bivittatus. The sequence continues at coordinate 27,570,448 of NW_028277075.1, read as the reverse complement.
CCTTGTGTTTTAACAATCCATTATGAATATGGGGGACTTGCATGAACAATAGACTGAACAATATGCAGGTCGCTTAAGTGATCGCTTGCCCTGAGTTAACAATTTCTTATATTTTCTTTAATGTATATTTTTTGCATTTACATCTCACTTTTTCTCAGGAACCTTAAGGTAGCATCTATTGGGACCTCCTTTAATTTTATCTCCACCGCAATAACCTGAGAAGGAGTGAGTAGCCTAGCATCATCTAATGAGCTTCAAGTTAAGTTGGGGCTTAAACCTGGGTTTCCTTGGTTGAACTCCAACATCTTAGAAAATTTGTATGGAAGCATTAGGTTCAACAGTGACCGAAATGAGCTGCATATAAAGCAAAGGGATTCCACAAAGTTAAGGCTTGTGTTTTACCTTAGCAAAATGACCAAGTCATATTTCAACTGAATTTCTATAACACATTAACCTTAATATCGCTTGTACTTAGGGTGTCGACCATACTCGGTCATTTATTTACTGGTTTATTCATTGAATCACAGTTAAGCAAACCATGAATATATATGTTGTGCAAATGCAGCCTTGGAGAAGACCCACTGAAATTAATGAGACTATGTTAGTTACAAGTAGCTGATCACAGATGTCATTTAGTTGGTCTCATTCTCAGATATCACAGGATTTAAATTATCACAATATTACTCAAAAAAACATTGTCAATTCTCCACTTTGATTCACACACCTAGTATGGTCAGGATGGGATTACCTAACTGAATGCCCCTGTTGTCATAACAGTTGTCGCATACTCGCACAGGTGTGGGTCCCCAACCACGTTCTGGGACAGGGCGGGTCTTGGATGAACAACCATCACAGAAACCTTCTCCACAAGCCCGACAATGGTGTTTGGTGTCATTATCTTTAAACGATATGCCACATTTCCTGCAATTCTGAACAAGAAAGGATGAACATAGTCAAAACATTGCAGGATTTTTTCCTGTTTAGTGAAAGTGAAAGGAAAAGGAAAAAGGTAGGTGAAGGGGTATTTGGGCCACTCAATTGGCTTTGGCTAAACTAGTTTTGCTCAACCTAATGTCCTTCAAAGACACTCAAACTCAACTCTCATCATCCTCATAGAAACAAAGTTGTTGGTTAACATGCAAAGAACTATTCTATCTAGCTCAGCATCAGTGCTAACTGGTAATACTTCTTCACTTTTTTAGACAGGAGCTTTCCCAGATCTATTTGGAAATACCTAGGCCCTTTTCCAAGCAAAATATATGTTCTGCCATTGAACAATAGCCCTTGGTGGGAATTGTAATCCAATATATCTGAACTGCACCAGATTGGGGAAGAATGGACTAAACCAACAATGCTACAACCCTCACTAATACAGATATCTTCACTAAGCTGGCTTCTTGGAAGAATCTAGACAGATGCATAGGGGTGATTAGGCACAGCATTGGTGTCTTATCTGAGGAGTTTGTGGCCCAGCTTTTAGCCCTGAAAAGAGAGGAGAAAGTCAAATAACCGATCCCTGGTTACTGACAGGAATTGTGTTTCATCCTGACTTTAATGGGGCAGAAAGAAGACAGGCTCAATCAGCATACAGTATGTAAAAACAAATCTTGTTGAAATTAAAACTCCATCCTGGAGATGAAAGTGGTGCATTGTTCCATATTTCAACAGTGGAGAAGACAGATAAAAAAAAAAAACCTAGGCTGTTTTTTTACAACAATTTACACCCATTTCAGCAGGAGTAGTTATTTGCAATTCTGAAAAAAAAAATTAGGTCTATATGTCTGTACCCTGTAATAAATGCATTTTAAAAAATCATGAACCATTAGTTCAAAAATTTGGAAAAAGCAAAGGAAAGGAAAGCAAGAAATATTTGTAAACAACATATAACAATGGTGGGGCTGGATACCAGAATCTGGGAATTGGGTTTCCAGTAAGCTGGAGCAATTTGATCTGTCAACCAAGAGGTTACAGCCTTTGTGGGTCCCAAGCTCAGTTCGGACACTGACTGTGCCATGAAATTCATTCCATCTATCAGGCGCTGAGCAGCATTGTTGTTGTCCTTCAAGCTGCAATCGGTCTGAAATGAAATAGTAATGTAGACATTTTATTCTGTTCATCTGCTGCTACTAAGCTGTCTTTATTGAACACAATTATATACTGCTCTTTATGCAAAGAATAGCAAAAGATTATTAATGCCACCAAGACATTTGGGAGAATGTCCAGTCCTGGTCATGACACCTTTGAGTAGATTGTGAGGGCCTTAGAACATGCTGCCAAGGGCTGCTAAAATCAGAATGCAGATCATCGGAAGTGTCACAAGTTCTGCACTCCTGGCTTGGAATAACATGTCACTTAGGAATAACTTTAAACATCCAGTCATTGCAAATTCTTTTCTACATGTCAGCTCCAGGAAGTTAGCACAAACTGGATGAAAAACACCTGTCATCAATTATGGTTGTATTGGGATTGGTTTAATTAAACCCAGTGGCCTAAATTGGGTGGGTACCGATAGCTTAGGTGTGCCTCAAGACCATGAAGCCAAAATCTCAGGGAGAGATATTTAAGGGTGGGAAGGCTTACCTCCCATTTCCATCTGCACCTTCAACACCCTTCCAAAATGCTAAAAAACAGGCCAAATCACTTTGCGCAATCCTGGATCACTGGACATTACTGGATAGCCTCCTGTGGCTCTCCAAAAAGCTAAGAGGTTGAGTTATGGCCCCCTTCTGCTCAAAGTTTGTCCACCCTCATCTAAATGGCCCTTTCTAATCCCTATCTTTCTGAAAAGAATGGAAACCAATCATTACCAACAAACTTACTCCTGGCCAGACGTGCACAATCTCTGTCCTCACCACAGTATCCACAGGATCTTGGTTCCCAAACCAGTATTGTCGGCTACGGTACACGACTCCACAATTGGGGCACTCAATCACATATCTGCAAGTACGGAAGAAAAGAGCTGCTGACTTCAGCCTCTCTGAAGTGATGAGACGAGGAGATCACAAAGGGTAGGGTACCTATACTCACCCTGACCAGGCGTACTTAGCAAGGCCCATCCAAGGGGAATCTGTAGAAGCAGATGTTTTGGGCACTACCCTAACCTCATTCCCATGTTCATAACAAGCCTGAAAAGCAGGAGATCAGTTAAAAAACTTTTCTCTTCAGATCTCAATTTTCAAGCCTACTGTGCACAAGAATTTTTCTTTTTTAAAAAAGGGGCAGTAAGAAATCTCATGAGCTGAACATTTTTAATGAAAATATAAACATGTAAAAGTTAACATGGTCTTTAAGTAGAGTGTAGAAGCCATAAATAAATTAGGAAAATCATCATTGTTTCTAGCTGAAAACTACTATCTGGGATCTACCAAAATGAACCCCCAGTCCCTAGTTCTACTTACCTAGGACTGCTAGAATTACCTACATCATATAATGTGCACAGAAAGAAGGAAGGAGGGCTTACAGAGACCTTCTTTATGCCATCTGCCCTACCTTACTGCCATTCACAACATCCCAAAAGATTAAAATGTTTTTTAAAGGGTAAAAAAAAAAGTGTTAATTCGGTCCATTGCCAGAAATACCCAGACTGATGGGAAAGAGGTTTCTAAAATGTTGTTTTTAAAAGAACTCTTTTGCCTAGGAAATCCAGAAACATGACTAATGTGAATTGGAAGGTGGTAGGAAAAGAAATGGAGCAAATGCATCTGACAAACAACTGGGATTCAAAAAGCAGCAGAAAACTGAACTATGAAAGGAAAAAGCAAAAGACAACTTCCAGATTTTGCTCCTTTTCTCTGTGGTATTTCAAAGAAAATGCTAAAAACCAAGGGAAATTGCTAATTTCTAAAGCAGCCTTTCTCTGTCTGGAGAAGCCCTCCAGGCATGTTGAAGCACATATATCCAGTATCCACTGATAAGATGGCATCAGGTTGATGCAGATTTCTCTAAAGTTTCATAATCTATTGCTCCAAACAGCTTCATTCCTAATTCACCTGAAGGGGTGCATTAGTAATGAATTAGGACTGATCTTCTGAATGTTTTTTTTTAATTCCTTCAGAAATGGAGTAAATGTTTCTGTTCTTAGATGACAATCACCAACCAAATTACTTATGATCCCAAATAACTGGACAGCTTATTTCCAAAAAAACTTCTGGCTGTGGAAATAATGAGGCAGTCTGATTAAGGTGCCAACAGTTTAACAATCCAACCCATTTCCCAAGCCACTACATATGAATTGTGGATTGCCTTCAGCTTAGCAACTCATAGTTGCACAGGCCTGCTAATAAAATGAACTTTTCCTAGTCTCCAGTACCAGAAACTCCACTTCACGTGCTCCACTCACCTTGCAAGTGAACACTCGATTATCATACTGATGAGTGTATCTACAGCGATTCTTGGCTTCATGGGGCATTCCTTCTTTTGCATGGTTCATGCTGTTCTTACACCCACATCTGAAATTTCAAAATAAAGCAAAGATAAGATCAGGGGTCAAACAGCTGGCAGCAAGACATATCTCAGTATAGAATAATACTAATAATAATAATAATAATAATAATTCAATTTTACATTGATTCTAATGTTACTTAGAATAATCTAACACTTTTTACACACTTTCATCTCAGAAAAAGTGTTTTCTGTTTCCAATCTTTTTTGGGATGGGGGGGGAGGAAGAACTGGAAAAAGAGACAAAACTAAGTTTTGTTCATTCACCTGAAGGTAAGGTCCCTGTCCTCATTCTATATTAGCCTTGTGATATTGTAGTATAACAACATGATTTGATTATGTGACCTTGCCGTAATACAATTGTTGGCACATCTTCGCAGGAAAAAGTAGCCCCCATTTGAAGGGGGAAAATGGCTTTGAAATAGTTATTCAAAGGCAGCCAGCAAAAGCATGGAGGAGACATTTACCTATCTTTCTGCACTTTTGTCTGTTCTGATAATGCTTAAAATTGAATATTTGATGTATTTTGGTGTCCTTCTGCCTTATAGTTATATACAGCTTGTTTTCCCCTAGCAATTTTATAACTACCAAAACTTGACGCTTACTTGATCACCTTGAAGCAGTCATAAAATTACACAGAGAAAGTATTCATCTATACAAGAACAAAATGAAAGAGAAGGGAAAAGTACAACAAAAACTTCACACAAAGAAAAGATGCATATATCAATAGCAAACTGCTTTTGTTGTCTATATTTGATTTTTAATGGATTAATTTATTTTAACTATTAATGGGGGATTTTTAATTGTTGATGGGGTTTATGATTTTAACTGTGAGCCACCCAGAGTCACCTGTTGGGGGGAGATGGGTGGCATACTAAATAAATAAACAAACAAACAAACTACCATTTTGGGCAGCATACTAAATAAATAAATAAATAAATAAAAATAAATACTACTGTTTTAGAACTGTTATTTCAGCATGATTAAAGCTGGGATTTTAGCCTCTCTCTAGTTCCATTTGATGAGGGTCAATATGTCATTCTAATGCCAGATAGTCATTTATGAAACTCAGACTGGAAAGGTGAAATTGCAATAAACTGAACTTCCATTTCTAGATTAATCTATTGAGTATCATCCAGAAGCAAATATAGCCACTTCAGATTTGTTAGCTTTTATGTTACCCAAAATCCTATCCTCTTAATGATTATCTAAAAATAACACCAAGGCCATTTAAAACAAATGTGTCAAGTCATACTACATCTTAACAAACAAAGCAAATAAAAATCCCAATTTGAAAGTCATCCAATGTTTACAAGTGTTTGAGCCACACTTCACTGTTTTAGCAGCAGACACATTCTGCAATGCATACCTGAAGGAACTATGGCAGGCGACTCTTCATCCTAACCAAATGATGCCCTGGTACTCTCAGCATCACCCTAACCTTACAGCATATTGTACATTTCTGGCACTAGATAAACATTATTCAAATATGGGCCTTCATATCTACTTACCCGCAGCTGAGACATACAGAGGAGCAGGTAAAATACTCATCTGGAAAGAAGGAGCTATGAGCCATCTGATCATCTGGGATTTCACCACAGAACCGATCACTTAATGCCTGGAGGACAAGTGAGAGAGAAACCATCAGTGAGCACAGAATGGTAAGCATGTTGAACAAACAGCAACTTTATGGAAAGGTATAGGTCAAAGGATCAACAGCCTGTGACCCTCAACACCACCCTCTTTTTTTTTTTTTTCCTTTTGTAGTCATCAGAGCTCCCGAATACACAACTGAATTTCAGGTGTACAATTGTTGATATGGGTGAAAAAAATAGCATTTGGGAATTCAGGACTGATACAGATACATCCCTCATACAAATCCATGGCTGTTTAACAGTGGTTTATGAATGAACCATAATTAGTTAGATTCAAAAAAATACACTATGCAAAAATCAAATAAACTACTTTATGCCTCAGAGTTGAACCTATTAGTTTCTCCATTATTGTTTTGTTAGCTGTCTTTTAACATCACAAGCAGAATACAGTAATGTTATTCCTTCCCCATCCCCCATTACAAACTTCTAGCCCACAGCATTTTTTTTTTAAAAAAATCTTTTATGAAGCATTCTGATGATTAAGAATGCAGAGGTTAAGCATCAACCAAGATACAAGCACAGAAAAGGGTAAAAAAATAAAATCTTATTCCCCGAAAGAAATGTATTAATAGCAAAATCAAAAGTTTAGAGATTATGTGAAATGTGTGGATGCTAGCCATAAGCAAGCATAGAGAAGCCACACATCTCTTAAACCCCTAGGAATTCTTAGCCAAGATGGACATTTTTTAGGAAACCCTATAGGAGAAATTTTCCCTGAGGGATTGTTGTTATTTATATAGTTTTCCATAATGAACTATATTAACTGGATGGCACTACAGAGCAAAAAGCAAAACTAGATACATATTAAAATATAATATAAAAGAAGAAAACAATGCAAAACAATGCACAAACTCCTTTTCCAGCAGAGGCAGAATAAAATAATGGTCAGAAAAAGAGAACCACATTCAAATGTGGCACACCCACAGATTTATTGCCAAAGCACCAAGAAGCTTAATTACAAGAACGTCAGGGCCTAGCTTTGAAATGTTGGGAAAAGCATACAAATATCTCTTCCCATAGTATTATGAAAGTTGCAGGACCTCACTCTGATTCACACAGTAAGTAACCCCTCCTGAAGAGAACAGGTCATACAATTATTTATTATACTTATTTACACCCAGATGTTCAGCCCAAACAAGGAAATATGAATAAAATGTGTGCATTTCACCTGAAATACAACTAAAATATGTCTATGCCCATAATAAACCATGAACATTCACAGCTCAGATAAATACTATGATTTACTGGGCTGATTTTCTAAAAACTAACATTAACCATGCAGTAGGGAAGAGAGAATGTGGGAGAAAAGAGTGTCACTTCTTTTTAATACATTTTAATCTGGAAATAAATCCTAAATAAATAAATCTTAAAGCTAATGTCTGAATAAACATACACAGCCATTATTGTGAATCATGTTTAATGTTACAAAATTACAAAGGATTAGGTAGGTTAGTATTATTTTTCATGGATTAAACAGATATGTTTCTTATTGTGCTATGTGTGTTCATCAAATAGTTGTGGGGGAGGTAATAATCATCACTGTCTATATCACCTACATTTCATTTCCTTCTGACACCTTTCTTCAGTAGTCTCCCCCTCTCCTATTCTCATCAATACTTGTATGTATGCATATATACATTCTTTTCTCATGTTAATACTCCATACACCTAATGAAATGAATTGTAGTTCCCCAAAGTTGATGCCATAATTACTTTGGTAGTCCACAAAAGTGCCATAAGAATCTCTGTGTTTAGGTTGCAACCAAGTTATAACACCACTCTGCAGGAAAGGACAAAAGAAAAATCCATGGGAAACATGAGAAGAGAGTTGTAGTGAAAAAATGTTTTAATGAGTTTGCACTCCCCCTGATTGAATATTGCAATCCCTGGTTCAATACTGCAATAATGATAAATTGGAAATAAATTACCAGAAAACCAAGGTCATGGCCTTTGCTAAAAGGACAAGACTTCGCTCATGGTATCTTAATGGTCACAATATAGAACAAGTGACCACCTTTAAGTATCTAGGTGTGGTCATACATGCCACCAACTCAAGGAAAGCACATTGTGAATATGCAGCTGCTACTGGTCAAAGATCAGCCAACACCATCATTAAATTTTTCCATTCACAGGGAGGATATTATGTTCCCACTGCAATTAAGCTGTTTCAGGCCAAGTCGCTAGCACAGTTTCTTTATGGGGCCCAGCTCAGACCCCCAGCTTCTTGTTTTACACCTCTGGAAAGAGTTCAATCAAAATTTATTAGCGCAATCCTCCAGATGCCTCATTGCATTTCAAATGCACACCTATGTCTAAAGACTGGGTTGACAAAAGTTGAATCAAGAATCTGTATAGCTTCCTTAAATCTTTGGCTAAAGCTTAATTTTTTTCCTCAAGGCCTTGCACCATTAATCCTCCAAGATAAATTCTCCTCTTCATGGATCAAGGCTGTTGAGTCCAATCTTGCAAAACTAGGTTTTTCTCCTTCCTCAGTACTTGAATTGGATTATGACCAGGCAAAACAAAATCCGAGACAAAGGGTAGAGGACACTGAGAGGCAAGCAGACTTAGAGAAACTTCCATCATTTCTGTCTCCAGATTATACCAGATATATTGTCAACCCGCCAATCTTAGCCACTTAGAGTCAGCGAATCATCGGAAAGCTTTCTCGCTTGCACAATGCCATGCGCTCCCCTCAGCTGTTCTGGATGGCAAATATAAAAAGATCTCATTGACTGAAAGGCTCTGTCCCTGTGATTCCGGAGAGGTAGAAACCACTGGACACGTTCTTCTTCAATGCTCATTCTATAGAGACATCCGAACAAAATTTATTTATCCAATGATTAATAGGCCACTCTGACACCGACTATCTACAGTTTCTGCTTAAAGACAAATGGATTATAGTCACAGAGCAGATAGCCAGATTCTGCACAGCAGCACTAAAGAATCTGATGAATAACTTATTGTAAACACTTTTACATAACCAACACACTTCAATTTTAGATATTATCACTTTGTTGTAATTTTAGTAGTTAACAACTAATAATTATAGAATGTCATAATTTAAGGAGTAATAATATACTACAGTATAGGCCGCTTGACCTCATGTATAAATGATAGTTAGGCTGCCAAATTATAATTATGATATGGATTTTATTTGCTATTATTGTAGCTAAGAATTTTTAATTAGACATTTTTGTGCATTTTTAATTGTACTGGTCTATGACTGTAATAAAATAAAGAATGAATGAATGAGTCTGCACTCCAAAAACTCATCCACATGGTAAAGTACAGAAGGATCTGTATTGCTACATTTCCCAGCTGCTACTCAGAGTCTTACATTGTTCCCTGAAGGGCCTTGGTCCTAGCCTTTGTTTGTTCTAGGTGCCACATCTTTGGTATTTATCAATGAAAATTTAGTTTCCCACTTAAGGAAAATTGAAGAAAGTCAAGGGAAACCAAAGAATAGGTTGTTGCCTAGAGACCATGTCCTGTCAGTTACCCTGGTAACAATATGGACCTTTCCATTGCATTACAATAGCTCAGTCCTGACTTGCTTATGTATTTATAGTGCTCTGGCACCCAGCCTGAGACACTAAGTATTTAGATTACAGAAGTTATCAAAACTAGATTTGCCAAAGCAGACAGAAAAGAATTATATCTACATGGGCCCTTCACTAGCTCCACATCGAAACCAAAATTTCTTCTAGCCCAGTTTATTTAGTTTTTCCTTAACTAATAGAAGAGGGCAAATTTAACTGTCAAGAGCCAGACTTCCGAGCTAACTGCTGACTTGCCAAGATGCAGGCATATTTTCCCTCTACAGGTGAGGAAAATCAGTTATCTGTTTACTCCTGTGGCTTGACTCACTTGCTGTACCATTTGGGCTTGCCAATTCTTGAGAAGTGATTGGTCTAGATTACTTTCTGAATTCAGGACCCTATCAGCAAAATGAGAAATTAGGCATCTAATTTGAAAAGAATTATACCAAATTATACCATGAAATAAAACTGGACAATCGTAAACTTTGGAATATAGGCCCGTCACAGAACATAAACTGGGAAACACTAGAATTACTGGTGCGAATCGTAAATCTGCCCTTACTTCTATAGAGCAAATTCTACTTACTTTGAGTGCTTTGTAGATAACTCCAGGAGGACGTGGAGAACGGGTGGTATTATTTTCTAGCTGCTGCTCCACAGCATGCCTGAGACCAGAAAAATCTGTTGGGGGGGTTTGTGTTCTTATTCCTTTGTAATGGATTGAGCTGAAGGATTCGGGGAAGAGACCAAGTTTCCGGAATCGATCCTGAATTAGTTTCTCAGGCACCTCAGAAGGGTGATCTGAATAGATTTAACATGCTATTGTTAATATGCTGCTGTACCACATAATTCTGATTATTTTTGGCAATCAAGTGGTAGTTAAATATATATTGAGTATCATACATTTCTGGAAAGGCAGAGTCAAACAACAGAGATGATAGCCAAAATTACACAAGAAATAGGTTAAAACAGACCTTTAAGGATTTCTGCAATTGTTATATTTGTGGAAACACTGAAGAGAGAAAATATCTGCCTGTATAATGTATCTATGCCATGTCTAGATGGATGTCTGATGTAATAACATTTCTGTCTAAGCCACATTTTCAAAGAGTAATTAGAAGCAATACAGGCAAACTCATGAACCTAAACATGGGCCACTATCAAAGTCATAAAAAAATAGAAGAGTGGGATAAAGAGTGATTTAAGCTTCTATAGGTTAAATCATCTTATTCTCACCTGGAAATAAGCTCCCTTAAAAACATAAGCAGTATTCTGCAGGATTAGACCTCTGGCCCATCTAGTCCAGCAGTCTGTTCTCACAGTGGCCAACCTACTGAACAAGGAAGCCCACTAATCTTCCAGAAGATATATATATTCAGAGGCAGTCACATTACTACCAAGGCTTGTTCACTTAGGCTTATTTCTGACTAGATATGTACTAGATCAAAGTGCAGAAAATCCTGTTTGCCTGTGCTTCTTCCTATAAAGCACAACTTTTGTCTCCACCATCCTTGAGTATCATATAGGTACTTGACTTAGAATATATGCAACTTCCTTCTGAGGATATTGAGTGGCAAATCTTGATCTGACAATATCTAGAGGTTTATGGATTCTCTGCCCTTTATATTATTCCATCCCAAGTGATCCAAAAGTCACTTTGCTCTCCCTAAAGGTGTTACCTAAATTTCCATCTGAAATGGAATCTTGACACAGAAAGTTGAGTTACTCTGCCTTGAATCAGTGCGCTGAAATAAGCCAACTGTATTCAGTCGAGTGGAAAGATGCCTCTGCACTTATGTAGCACATTTACAGTAGTCACTTTTAATACCCATATCAAAGCAGGATGGTCAGTTCAATCCAACTCTTCAGAGGGGAGCAATACTTTGATTCAGCACTTTGCTTAAAAAGAGTGCTTCAGCTGAAGCTTTGCTGAATCAATGTATCCCGTCAAAGCTTCATGCAGCCCTAAAGCACAATGTATTTCCATTGAATTCTACTCACCAGCACCCAATAACTGTGTATATACAGTTTCATGAAAGATAATGACTCCAGGACCCAAAGTGGACAATGGAACATCCAGTCCACAACGAGCTGTGGTTGCTTTCAGTTCTTTGGTGAAGTGTTTTAGGTATGCTTCTGAGGCATCTCCAAGAAATTTGAAGAGATCATTGTGGAGTCTGTCAGCATGAGTGCGGTAGATTATGAGATCTGAAATAGCCAAGACCTTCAGAAGCAGCCGGGTCCTCTGACTTAGGTTCTCCATGGCACCAAGAAGACCCTCTGTGTCAATCACCACCATTTTATGAACAGGGTCATAGGCAGCCCAAACACCTACTGTACAAGACTCCTGTGCTGGAGATGTTTTAAAGACTTCACGGCCATAAAAGAAGGTGTGGTTAAGGGTATGAGATTTCCCATCCCCTGTATTCCCAAAAATAGACACCACCTTTACATGCTGGTCAGGCTTGCAATTCAGTTTCTTGATAAATTCTTCTTCATTCTCCACCTTCCAACACAAGAAAGCAAGATTTTATGAGAACATTGTAGCTGCTGAAGCTGTGCCACTACATAAACCTGACTTGTAATCAATCGCCCAACTACCACGTTTAATCTATGATGCTCACAATTTATCAGACTTGTATTGAAGGGAGCCCCATAGTTTAACAACCTGTTCCAAGAATGCTGCTCTGTATACATCTTTATACTACCAGCGCCCAAGTAGGTGGGGGTATCTAGCCAATTTCAAAAGGCTAAGCAGGTTGGACTTGGTATGCCATTCTAATCCTAAAAGGACTCTGAGCATCTTACAGACCCTCTTAGAATAAGATTACAAACAGTCAAAACAACATAACAATAATTAAACTACAAATACAAAAACCTTGGCATTCAAGGACTGCCAAAAACAAAACACAAAAAAATCCATACAAGAGTGATTCACATCTCATAATCATTCCACAGTAGTTAGTATACCAGCCTAGGACCAGAGAGAATTAGGTCCAGCCATGAATGTACAAACTTAAATCAATCACCGTCTCAGCCAGATTAAATTTATATTGTTGTTATAAGGATAAAATTGGGAAAGGAGTAAATGGAACAATGGATACATCTTGAAAAGAAAATTCATTTTTGTTCAACAAATAAAAAATAAGAAATTTGTGGGCTTTTTTTATTTTTCTTGTGCCCTTGATCAGTGTTGACTCCTGGCAAGTACCCGGAGTAGTCCCTGCAGTTTTCTTGCAAGATTTCAGAAGTGGTTTGCCATTGCCTCCTTCCTAGGGCTGAGAGTGAGTGAGTGGCCCAAGATCACCCAGCTGGCTTCATACCTAAGGCAGGACTAGAGATCACAGTCTCCCAGTTTCTAGCCTGATGCCTTAACCGCTGCACCAAAACTGGCTCTTAGGATCTATCACTTATTACTAATATTTTCCAATTGCAGTCAGCCAGCAGTTAAATAATAGGATCCTGGTTTAGCACTTTTAACTATGAAGTTTATTTCTGGAGAAGCAAAAAATGTGTATTTTGCTTTAACTCTTATAAAAGGATACCTATAAATTAAACTGGCATATAAAGGATCCATTTTAGTCCTCGCCCTCAAACCCTTAAATGTATATTTTCCATTATGTTCATTTCTAAGCAAAATTAGTAACATGCAGAAAAGAGATGCTAAGTCTACATGTGGAATGAAATGAAATTAAGTCCTACAGAGACAGAATTAAATTTATAACTTCATTCTGTGCATGACAGAGCACATTTTAGTGTTCCTCCATATAAAACACTTGCTGGAAGTAAAAATGTTGTACTAGAACAACCTTTTACACTAGCAAATACATGGAATTTTGAGAATACTCACACAAAATGGCTGACAGGCAGTGTTTAGCTATTCCTCAAATGGCAGCCATGATAAGTGTGGCTAGTCACAAAATACCCCTTTAGAAGGTAAAATTCTAAGGTTGTTCCTTACTAATCACTCCAATCCCTGAATGCTCCTTACCAGCCTACTTTATCTTTGCCTTTTCCTTGGCAGATGGCTATATATACTTCTACACAAAGTTCTGAGCTGCAGGAACACACCAAGAGGACCCAGGGGCATTGTTGTAAATAAAAATTACTGTATGTTACATATGGGAATTTTTAAAAAGCAAGATTAAAAAGTTTCCTAATCTGCTGGTGAAATCTTGAAATCTAACTGGCATATTAAATTTATTCCTATTTTAAGAACAGCATACATACAGTTTCAAAGTCCTTTTTTTAGCCACAAGAAGGCAATAGGGTGTCATTAGTGTAATATGCTTTCCAATACTGAATCCAAGGAATGAGTGGCAACTAAGCTAACCCACAGAAGTACATAAAATGTCTCATTTTCTCTAAGGGTACCATAGCTTAGCAGCAGAAGAAAAATACCCAGATCAGGATCCTAACCTTTTGGGAAAAGCTCAGCAGTTATGAGAGCACCTGATGGTCAGACTCACAATAACTTGCCCAGATGGGTGTGGCCAGCCATAAAATGCCAATTCACCAGAAGACAAACTGATGAGAAGCTGCTTCCAGCTGTCCCTCTGAAAATCCTCAGATGCTCTTTATCTGCTCAATTACTTCTGTGTTTTGAGACAGGTTGACACACTTCCAAACAAACAGTTTAGGCTACATCCTCTTATCATTTTAAATTTCTAAGAATTACTCCAGAGGCCATTACTGGAAAGATTATGCCTCAGGCTTACAGTTCACTTTGAGGGATACTAGCACTCCAGAGTTCTTTAAGAATTAAAAGACTCTGAAGAAACAAAATCAGGTGGAACATGGAGCCTTCTCAGATAAAGGGAGGTGTCCATGAGCAAGTTGGGTTGGTAAGAACATGTTGGGGATCTAGACCTAAACAACTGGACCAAACAAAAGTTATTTGGGGAAGGTTACTTTCTTATAACATCCATAAATCCAGGTCTAATTGTAATTATGTATTATGAGCTCCATCTTACTTGCAGTAAAAGATAGGCACACCCTCCAAACAACTTTCTGAACAGTCCTAAGGTTCCTTTAGCTGTAAACAGGATTCATTGGTGGAGTAACCACCACATCCCTCTCACTGTGTTTTGCAAGAGGAAGGTAGTACTTTTTTTTAAATGTAGGGGTGCGGAGGGAGAGAAGATAATTAACTACAATAGCTCCAGCTCTGACATAAAATTGTGGCAATTTTGCAGGCACACTGAGGAATCAAAGGGCTTTATGTGTGTGGATTTACAGCAGTCCCCAACATGTGGGTGGACTTCTAATGGTGCCAGTGTCTTGCCTCCTTCTCTACCACTACTTATGGCACCTTCTATAGCTTACTCAACTGGTTTTCCACTTGGCCTTGCATTGCACACTTTACTTAGGATTACTTATATTGATTGATATATAATTAATTCAATAGAATTAAGGTATTATGTAGAGGAATTAAAACCATATGCTTCAACAGTGTCTTCAGGACAAGGGTGGCATATGAATAGGTATCACATCTTATCCTGTCCACTTGCAATAGCAGCTCAATTTGAACTTTAACGAGGAAATGTTGAAGTACTTGAAACATACATGCAGTAAATATTGTCAACATGGTGGTGGGGGGGCGGAATAGGGCACTTCTACATTTGACAATTGCACAAGAGGCAAACCCATGGTACCTCGGGTTACGAACACTTCTGCTAGCGAACTTTTTGGGTTGCGACCAGCTCCGGCTGCAAAAATTTACCTCGGGTTACAAACCGGATCCGCGGCCATTTTCCGCCCATTCCACGTGGTCCGCGGCCGTTTTTCCGCCCTGCCGCGTGGTCCGCGGACACCGGAACGGATTAACGATAATTACATTGAACCTTATGGGAAAATTTGCTTCGGGGCGCAACCAATTCGGGGTGCGACCAGAGTCACAGAACGAATTAAATTCGTAACCCGAGGTACCACTGTATGGCCAAAGCTTCACTGATACATTTATGGCCATGTAGAAGCTTTTAAAAAGTGAGGAAAGAACATATGAACCCTGACAGAGGAAACAAAAGTAAAACTTTATAAATGTTTAGATATTTGCCATAGGCATCTGTTTCTAACTATAATGAGGCCTAAATGACAACATGTGTGTCATGATATTGTACACAAGTATGTTAGGGATGGCATTTGCATCAGACACACATTTTGTTATTTCCTTCCCCTGGTCCCTTCAGGACCCTATGATAGCTCCTAAAGCAGCATCACCCATATATATGCCCTTGAGATGTGCTGGAAATTAACTCACGTTATATCAGCCAGAACTAGCAATGCTGTCTAGTGCTTAAGGGAACTTTGGAGGGCATGAGACTGGGAAAAGCTGGGCTTGAGAGAGAAGCTCTGTTCTAATTTTATATTCTAATTTTCCTGCACTGCTTATATTACATTCTTACAAGATGGAAAGATACCTACAAGTTGCAATTTGGCAACCTTAACTGTTACACACTATCATAGTTATGTTTACTGGAAAATGGAACAAGGAACAGATGTGCTAAAGGCATGATAGAAAACTGGTTAATAATTAGAAAACAATGTAGATGCTGTATTGAAAATAATGTAGTAGAGATTAAGGACATTAATTATCCTAACATCTGTTGGAAGACAAATTCTGCCAAAAAATTGAATTTTAATAAATTCAGAGCAATGATAAGTAGGATTCTATGGCAGGAGAAGCTAATGGGAAAAGACAATCAGGATAGGTCGGAGTTCCTTAAAAAAAAGATACTAGAAACACAACTGTACACAATTCCAATGAGGAGAACACATATAAGAGGTAGAAAGAGGTTTAGGGTATAGACAGTCCAGAACTATAGACATGTATCAAGAAAGCTACTGCACTAAGGTTAGTGAAGGATACTAAGAATAACAAAAATAACTTCTTCAACTACATTCAAAATAAAAGGGAAAAAAATCAATTTACCTGCTTTTCAGTAAAGACAGCAAAATGCTAACCTGCTAACAGGTAACAAATTAAAAAAATGGAACTATTCAGCTCTAGGGCTGAGTTTGGAAAAAAATGGAGAAAGTGCTTTGGAACATGCAGGAACAAAAATATGGCACCTGTCTACAATTTTCTTTAAAGCAGCTATGACTTTTCCCAGGATTGCACAGCTGCTTTAAAGAGCTGTAGACAGGTGCTACATTCATGTTTGAAAATAGCTTTGAGCAACCTTTTGGAATCTAATAAAATCTGAAGTACCGCATGGACCTTTTCAACTCTTATTCTGGTTCAAGTTTACTCTCAGAAGAAGGTAGACATTCCCTTAGGCAACTGTGAAGAACAGAATGAAAAGTAAGTATTTACACTTGAGATGGATAGAAACAAAGCCAGACAATACGTATTTACTATGGAAGTGTTTAAATCTCCAAGGTGAGATTAAACATATCCTAGGGTCCTCAGATCATTTGCTGATGGTCTGGCCAAATCTTTATATATTATCTTTAAGAAATCCTGGAGAACTGATGAAATGCCAGACAACTGGAAGTGGGCCCTGCGCTCAGAAAAGAGGGCAAGGTGGATCCTAGGAACTACAAACCAGTCAATTTGACATCAGTGCCAAGGAAGATTATATAGCAGATCAGAAGGTCAAATCCTGTTATCCCTCATTCTAGAGTGCAGGATACAGAATAATTGTCTTAAATGATAGACATATTTGAACTGACTACTAGAAAAAGCTTTCTAACCCCAATTACTTAGAGAGAATAAGCTTGATATGTTCAGATGGAAAGTAGACAGCTATTTGTCAGTAATGGTTCAAACAACATGGTCAGCCAGAAATAAGCAAATTATATTTGGCTTAACATGATGTGCGAATCTAGTCTATTTGGAAAAGAGGCCAACATTCTAGGCAAGAACATTGTTTTATTTCAGACAATACCTGTTTTGACCACTGATGTACCAATTAAACAATGGCAGAAAGATATATCTAAATTTGTGTGGCAGAAGAAAGATGCAAAAGAAAGAAGAGGATTAGGTTTATTTGATTTGAAAATATACTTTGCAGCTTGCTGTTTAGTTTGGATGAAAGAATGGATGCTGCTGAGAAACAGAAGGCCATTGGAGCTAGAAGAACAAAATTTGAGATTTGGGTGACATGGATACTTATGGTACGATAAAGCTAAGGTTAATGTAGATTTTAAAAATCATTTTGCTAGACATGCCATACTGAGAATATGGAACAGATATGAACCCAGATTATGCCTGAAAATACCTTTGTGCCTCTCAGTAGATAAAGCATTTTATAGACAAGAAACATAAACGGCTAACTTATTGCGATATATTAGAATTTTGACAGGGGTACTGTAAAATAAAATCAAGAGAAGATCTGGTGGCAGAAGGATACACTTGCCAATGGTTATCTTATGTACAATTACAAGAAAGATTTAAAGTAGATAAAATAACTTTTGGTTTTGAACATTGTAAGACTGAGTTTGAAACAGAATTGTGTACAAATGATGAACATGTTATTGCTAAAATATATAGGCTTTTATTGAAATTTGAAACAGAAGAAGAACAAGTGAAAGAACGTATGCTAAAATGGGCTAAAAACTATGGTTACAACATACAAATGGAACAGTGGGAGAATATGTGGATGAAAGGACCGAAATGTACATTATGTTATAATCTTAAAGAGAATTTTGATAAAATGATGTACCATTGGCATATGTCACCAGAAAAATTGTCTACAATGTATAAAGGTATTTTGAATTTATGTTGGAAATGTGAACAAGAGGGGACACTTTACTATGCTTGGTGGACATGTAAAAAAGTTTTAAAAATTGGACTCAATTACATACACTAATTCAGAAGATCTTAAAGATTAATATTCAATTGAAACCAGAAGTATTTCTTTTGGGATTGATTGATAAACAGTTGGAAAAAAGCCATGGAACTTTGTTTTTATACATGATAACTGCAGTGAGATTATTATTATTCCACAAAGATGGAAAGACTTGATGTTACCCACAGTAGAAGAATGGATGGTTAAAATGATGGAACTTGCTGAGATGGCTAAATTTACATCTTTGTTTAGAGAAAAGAAGTTTAACGCTGACTGGAAACCCCTTATAGACTTTTTGCATGAAACAGAAAAAAATGAACTTTTGATATATGTTTTTGATGATTAGAAAAAACAATAGACTATAGGAAAAAATGAAAATCATGCTGTATCCATAGAGTAAGAGGTTAATTTACATTTATACTTATAACTGCTATAAAAGAAAATCAGAAGTTACTTCTTTATATTTTCTTTTTTTTTCCTGTACGTTTGTCTTTGTCTTTGTCTTTTCTTTTACTTCTTTCTTTTCTTTATTCTAAATATTAGTTTCTGTGAGTTTTTTATCTTTCTTGTTTAAAATCTTAATAAAGTTATTTAAAAAAAAAGAAGAGAGACTGACAACAGATGCCTGATTTTGGAGATACAATATGATTATTGTTGGTTTAGCTCAGTATTGCTTGCATTGACTAGGAGCTGCTTAGCCATCTGAGGTTTTACAAAGAAAACTGTCCTAGACTAACCTAGTGAAGGAACCAAGATGTACTTCTACTGAATTTTGACTTTTTGTTCCATTAAGACAAGAGGTCTCAAACTTTACAATTCCATGACACTGTAAAATAGTAAATGAGTTTGTGTGACCCCTCCAATGAATACAGCTAAGGATTTCATTGGGATTAGTATTTGGCAAGAAATAAATATACCTCTTTTAGGTGTGTGTGTGTGTGCCAAAGGAGTCAGGAAAAACTGTTTGATAAAGAAATGTGGGGAGGCAACAACTAAGAGCTGGGGTTGAAAAGTCTTAATTCTGGTAGTATTTAGCTAGAATTCACATAGATGCTTGGTCATCGTGTACCTAGGCACTTGGTCGCTAGGATATAATGTACTTGTGAATAGGTTCTCCCCTGAGCTTGTACAATAACAAACATCTCTGTAATTCACACACACACACACACACAGAGTATATAACCTTACAATTCCTCCACGGGGGGAGATGGGTGGCATACAAATTTAATAAATAAATAAATAAATAAATAAGCAAGCAAGCAAGCTTTATAAAAAAGATAAAACTACTAAACTTCACTAACATGTCCCCTTCTACTGATACTCCAATTATATGGACATATTACTACATTCCACGCCAGCAGAAGTGCAGGATGCACACAGATATATCTAAGGAAAGCTGAACCCAATTATCAGCAGTCAGTGACAATGGATTGTTAATATCCAATAATAGTTTGTCACATGATCAGCAGGTATCAGTTGTTATATTCTGCAGAAATTAGAGTTATGGACCACTTCAATTTCATTAGAAACCAAATTCATGAAACACATTAAAAATGATGACCCCTTTCTGAGTTGTTCATGACCACCACTCCCCACAAGGGATCAGGACCTACAGTCTGAAAAACCCTACTTTAGGGGCTTTAGCCGAGAAAGAATCTAACATGCAGGGCTGTGCATCACTTTAGATCTGGAGACAAAAAGATGCTTCAGAGCATGCAAAGATCAGCCTGTACCTGCTGGCACCTTTTAAAATCAAGAACATATTTTCCTGCAGCTGCCAAAGACAGTCCCACAATCCCAGAGAAAGACACAGCGACTTTAAGAAGTTGCAGATAGGTACAGTCTGAGTGTACTCTGAAATACTATTTTGCCTTGAATCTGAAACACTGTACAGCCCTACCAGGAACGAAAGGAGGAAAAAAAAAGATTTGACAATCAACACATTAATCAAGTTTTCTTCATTTGGGATCTTTTTTTAACTTAACTTTTGATATGCGTTGTTTAAATATTTTGTAAAAGTGTTAACAATAGTAAACTTCTGCAGTCTTAAAGTCCCATGTTTGCTAAATGCTTGCACAGTATTGCCTACTTTGTTCATCTTCTCACTAAAGACTGTCTACCATAGATTTCCCTGCCTATTCAGAAAAACAAAATTATTATTGTTAATATTGGTCCAAAGGTTCAAACTGGGCATCCAATAAACAGCAGCTTATGCCACTGAAAAAATTCACAATGACTCAGTCAATTTGTACTCACTCAGTACAAATGATTACCCAGTTCAGTTTTGCAAAAGCGGCTTATGGACTTTGGAATTCAAACGCTAGTTTCCCAGCAGTCAGGCCCAAGATTTCTTCTCCATAACCTCAGAGGAATAACATCAATATAAATGGTGATGTCTCTGCCTCCTACAGCATCACAGCAAATCAGCCACTTGCTTCCTATGTACACTTTATCCTGATCTTTTATGTGTATGGACACACTGCAGAAAAGCTCTGTTCAGGTAAATGGGAAGAAACCCATGAAGAAAAAAACATTTTGGTAAAATTTCTTCAGTGTCCAAACAATAACTTAGTTGATAAATTGTGCTAAACTATAATTTGATTTCTTTAATTTTGGCTTAACACACTGACAGGGTACTCACATTATGTTAAGCCATGGTTGGCTTAACCACAGTTTATTGAATAAGCCACAATTGTGTGGGTACACATATACTAAGCCATAATTTATAATTATAAAGCATATTAGTTGGATTTACACATCAAACTATGCTAAAACTAAACCAACCATATTATGGCTTAGTGTGATGCTTGAAGACAATACGATAACCGTGTAAACTACTTATTGTGTAACTTGTCAAATCAAAAGGAGAGTATCACTTGAATATGAGGTGATATGAATATAAAGAGAAACCCCTAAAGTGATAATTGAGTTCATTTTTTCCCAGATAGCATCATCCTGACCCAAGTAAGACATCCCATCAGTCTATATTCATGTTCAAAGCTCAGAGCAATTCTTACCTGAATCTCCTCCGTTTCATCCACCAGCAGGAAGCTTACAACATGTTCTGTCATCTTCTTCCTCTTGGTCTCCTCATCCATTCCTTCCTCCTCTTGCTGCTCATGATGTCTGCCACTATGGTATACGGTAATAGGATGCTTCCTCTTGTTTCCACCAGCATGAGTTCTCTTCTGACACTCTAAACATAAGTTTATTTTGCACGCTTGGCACCTTACTGTTGCCCTTTGTCTGGAGCTTATGATATTGTTCTGCATGATGCTGCCACTTGTAAGTTTGCAGGTGTCACAGTAGGGGACATGGCCAGCTTTGATTCGAGTCCGTTCATGATTTCGAAGTCTTTCTTGTCTATGCAGTTCTTCTTCGCAACGCTGGCATTGCAAGCTTCCACATTCATCACACTCAAAGGTTGCTTCATCTGTGCCACTGCAAGCATAGCTTTCCTGGCACAAAAGTGTGGTGTTCAGTCCTTTATCTATTGATGGAGGTTGGGCACTCATCTTCCACAAATTACTGTTACTTCATAAAACTGGGGTTTTTTTACCAGATACATACATTGGTTTTCCAAAGGATTAAAATCAGTACTTGTCTTAAGAGAGAGGAAACTATAAAAGTTGGATATATGTATCAGTTTTGACTCTTCACCCCTATAATGCTTTCATGAAATGCAAAATTCTTTTTTTTTAATTTGGTTTAAGAATTGTAAACACTACTTTCCATAATGACTGAGCAGCTCAAATAAATTCCACGTTTAAAGTTACAATAAACTTGGATATATGTAAGAAAAACAGTCTGGTATGTCTCCAAAATGTAAACCAAGTATTTTCTTTATAATGTCTAAAAAATAAAGGAAAAATTATTGATTTAATATATACATACACATAAGTGCAATAAAGAATTCAGATAATATTATAAAGCCCTTTACTTTCTTTTCATGATTTATTCCTCCTTCAAAATGAAAAACATTTGTGCGTATGTTTCAAATCTTTGTATAACAAAAGATAGCTTCGATTAAATCAGTCTCTTACAAAATCTCCATTTGAGCTTCAAATATTATTAAAACTACCTTGGGATCCTCCCATCAGGTTGACAAAGAGGTTTTTCTCAAACAGGTATGGGACTCGATCTTGTTCAACCAAGAAGTCCATCTTATTTGTTTTAAATATTTATAAGTCACTTTCCATTCAACCAAATTGAGCGGCACCTAATCTTAATTAAAAGTGTTTTGGACTGCACTCTGCCAAGCAATGATACCCAACTTCCGTAAACACACACTGAGTAAACCACATCAAAGTTGGACATATTTTTAAGCTCTACAAATGGACATGTCATATAGTAATGCATTATTTATTTACTATAAAGCAAAGCAATAAAAAATTAACGTTCTCTAAGCTGTCTTAAACATACCAGGAAAGGTGGGGGGGGAGGAGAGAGAGTGGTTATAGGGAACACATTGCTTTAGTGTTTACTTGTGACTCACTCGCTACCATGAGAAGATCTTGACTTAAACCTTGTCGGATAATCTAAAGAACAAAATATATAACTCACGGTTTGACTGAGTTACTTGAAAGCACCACAATCAGATAGTCTTAAACTAAATTCATTTTTTTATGAGTCATTAAATCTCCCTGTATAAACAAGAATAAGCGAGAGGAAGCGGGGTAAAATAAGATGAGAAACAAACCGTGCCGAAGAACAATGCAGCCCGATCTATTGTTTATAAAACAACAGGCATCTTCTTCCTCCTCCTCCTTTTCCTCCCTGCAAGTCTCAGTGACTAAGTAATCAAACCATTGTCTCCTCCTCCGGCTCCTCTCTTTTTAACTACTAAATCCGGCGGCGGGCGGGGGGGGGGGGAATCTCTTTTTTCCCCAATAGTAGGGTTTAACTACCGTACCATCCGAGCCCCAGAGTATAGATCTGGTGCCCCGGTTAGGTATAAGGGCAGTCCCAAGATCGTCTCTTTCCCCCCTTGTTGTCAGTGTTGATCAGCTGATCGCAGGGAACTTCAGGGTTATTTTTTCTAAGACAGGAAGGTATGTGGTCAAATGGGAAGGAGAAGGGGCGGCCAGGTGCATTGTGGGAATTGCAGTATTTTTGTGTGCAGCTTTGCTGCGGTGGAAACCGAGACAGCTCCACGTCCTCATGTTGCGGACGGAAGGAGTAAAACAAAATCGCATAGCATACTGGGAGATGTAGTTTCAAAAGTCCCAGGACTCATAATGATGGGAAACGGTGGTAGAAGTAGGAAAGTGCGGGGGGGGGGCGTGATGTATGATGAGGAAAGACAGATAGAATATACACTGTGAAGAATATTCGAAAACATGTGAGCCTTTAATATTTACAGCGTATGAGTGCTTACTGCAGATGATCAAGCTGTTTTCAGACAATACTAAGGAATGAGAGTCATCATTACTGGCACACACTGTGTAACTGAGAAAGCCAACAAATACCCCAAAAAGTCAATTTGTGCTTCACTGACTATAGAAAGGCACTATATTATGTCAGCCATGTCAAGCAATGGAACCTCCTTAGGAAATGGGGAATCCCAGAACATCTCATTTTCCTAATGCGAAATCTAATCACATGAAGGAAACCACAGTCTGGACAGAACATGGCAACATGGACTAGGTCCAGGATGTTGAAGGAGTGAGACAAGGCTCCTTATTTGTTTAACCTACATGCTGAATATATACTGAGGGAGGCTGGAGTGGAAGAAGATGAGTGCGGTTTTAAAATTGGAGGAAGAAACATCAATAATCTGTGCTTATGCTGATGACAGTCTCTAGGAATGAATATCAAAGAACACAGTGAAAACTGATGGGATGGGATCAACTCAGATGACCTGCAGTCTCTAGGAATGAATGTCAAAGAACACAATGAAATGTCAAAGAACACAGTGAAAAAATGGGATTGCAATTAAATATTAAGAACACCAACTGATCACAATAGGGACAGCAACAAGCATTCGAATCAACAATGAAGATATTAAAATGGTGATTAGCTTCTACCTTTTAGGACTGACTATCAACAACAGTAAAGGAACCAGCAGTCAAGAAATATGCAGTAGCTTAGCAGTTGGTAGGGTAGCAATGAAGCCCTTGGAAAAAATAATCAGATGCTGTGATGCCTCTATACCTACAAAGTTCAGAATCATGCAGGCAGTGGGTTTTCCTTGTGACACTTTATGGAAGCAAATATTTTAGTTAAATAAGTAAATAAATAGGATATCATATAGTATACAATGCTTAGTTCTGGGCACATCATCTTAAAAGAGAATTGTTGAAGTGGAAAAGATATAAAAATGGCAGCCAAATAGTTGAAGAACTAAAGTAATTGAAGAAACATTGCAACAGTCTTCTCCATCTTCGGTGACTCCATGGAACTACTTCCAGAATTATGAGCAAGGGTCATGCTATTTGTGGAATTCAAAGTTCATTCATCTGGATGATGCTATTGTGGGAAATAACATTTGAATGATCTTAGATTATCCAAATGATTAAATATGAAAACTTTAGATGATCCAAATAATTAAATATGAAAAAAAAATTAATGATGGATAAAGTTAGCTATATGATTAGATGTAGATAACATTGACTCAAGAGTTGACTACAGGTGACTACCTGAATACATCTGTCAACTTAGCAATTATACATAAGTGGTTCTTACATTTCTGTTATCATAAATGTTAACATATTATAGTTATATAATATTTAATATAATTTAGCATTATAGATAATTATATTGATTGATTGATTGATTGATTGATTGACTCCTAAACAACTCTGGGCAGCTTACAACTAAAAGCCAACTTATAAAAGAATATAATTGATTAGAACAAAATGCCAATACAAAAGCAAAACAGATCAAAACAAAATGAAGGAAAACAAAAAAGGGCTCCATGATCACCCTGTCCCCAAGGCCTGGGAGAACAACCAAGTCTTCAATAGTTTCCTGAGCAACATAAAGGTAGAAGCCACACAAATCTCTGGGGATAGATCATTCTAGTAGGTAGGAATTACAACAAAGTAGGCATGCTTTCTGGGTCTGCAAGATTATGTTCTTTAATTGATGGCCAGGAGCACCATCACCCTGC
Source organism: Python bivittatus (assembly GCF_059951505.1). Lineage (NCBI taxonomy): Eukaryota > Metazoa > Chordata > Lepidosauria > Squamata > Pythonidae > Python > Python bivittatus. Next base: position 27,544,909 of record NW_028277075.1, on the reverse strand, counting down.
TGGATCAAATTGGACAAAAAAAGACAACTGGAGATGGGTGGTCCCTCAGATAGCCAGGCCCTCTGCCATGAAGGGTTTTAAAGGTGATAACCAGCACCTTGAATTGTACTCGGAAGCTAACCAATTAGCAGTGCAGCTTCTGAAGCAGTGGAATGACACACACATAACACAGCACTGCCAATGTTGCCATGTCCTGAACCAGCTTTAGCTTCTGGAAGGTCTTCAAGAGCAGCCCCATGTAAAGTACATTACTGTACAGCAATCCAATTGTCATATGACTTGGGCATGAGTGACTTTCTAAAGGGCCTCCTAGTCCAGGAAAGAGCACAACTGGTGCACTAGATGTAGGTGTGCAAAGACCCTCTTGGGCACAGCTTCTACCTGCTCTACAAGCAGGAGATGAGAGTTCAAGAGGATCCTCAGATTGCTCACAAGTCTCAGATGGGGAAGTGCAACCCCACTGAAAATTGGTGATGGAATGCCTCCAGATCCAGGGGCACCAAGATACAGCCACTTGGTCTTGTCAGATTGAGTCTGAGCCTATTCCTCCCCATTCAGACCTGCCCAACCTCCAGGCACTGAGTTAGGATTTTGATCACATCACTCAGCCAGCCAGGGGTTGAGATACACAACTCAGTATCATTCACATATTGATGATATCTGACCCCAAACTGGCAGATGATCTCATGCCACAGTTAAACAGAAGGGGAGAGATTGTCAAACCTTGTGATACCCCACAAATGAAGGGCCACAGATGCAATATTTTGTGATCAAGGGCCATGAGTACAGATGTATTACTCCCATCCCAGCTCCACCACAGGACATCAACAAGCATAACCAATACTGTCTCTGTATTAAGCTATGGCCTGAAACAGGTCCAAACAATCAGCTTCCTCCAGGGTCCTCTGGAGCTGAAGCCCAACTACCCTCTCCACCACCTTCCCTAAAAAGGGAGGGGTTGAAGACTGGACAATAATTGTCCAGGACCATTGAGTCCAGTGATATCTACTTGAGGAGAGGGTGCACCATAGCCTCCTTCAAGGCTGAGGAATCCACACTCCCTCAAAGAAACTGACACCACTGCATGGACCCAACCACAGGTCACCTCCCAGGCAGTTTTAACCATTGACATAACTATCCACAGGAGGATCTAACAAGCAGGTGGCTGGGTTAACAGACTGGAGAACCCTGTCCACTTCCATGGGTACCACAGAATCATACTTGCTCCAGATAATAACACAAGGCCTGTGCACCTCAACTTGACCTGTCCAGTTGGAGTCCAACTCTGAGCAAAGCCAAGCAACTTTATCTGCCCAATAGGAAAAATATTCCTCACAACAACCCTGTAGATGGTCTTGAGTTGCCCTGAATAGGGCCACTGGGTGGCTATTACTTCCTAGACTAGTCTCGGTCCTTAAGACTCAGTCTCATTCCTAGAATTTCCTGGCATGATCTCCCATCCAAGTACCAACCAACTAAAATGTGGATGGGTAATTTGTAGCCCATTGGCTGTGTTCACCTACACATGTTTAATTCAGTTTGGGGGGAGGGTTGCTTACACAGTAACATATGGTTGGCTAATGAGCAGTTCACCATATGGTGAAACACAGCCAGTGAGCTATGCAAATATATTTAACAATATATTAGGATGTACAATTTCTATAGCCACCCAACTCCATACTTCATAAAATACACAGAAGTGATATAAATTACAGCTGATGCAGATGAGACTTACTTTAGCATCACCATAGCTGGGTTCACACAATAAGCCACACAATCCATACTTTGATTTAATATATCATGTGTTCCTATGATTAATAATAGCAAATCCAATTTATGGCTCAGTGCCAGAAGGAAATCGCCAGCAATTTGAATAAACCCTGCTATCCAGTTAGTTTAGTTCTGGAGTTCAACTACAAGATTTAGAGCAGCAGTTCTCAAACATTTTGGTCTCAGAACCCCTTTACATTCTTAAAAATGATTGAGGACCCCAAAGTGCTTTCATTTATGTGGGTTATATCTATTTATCCATTTGGTGCCTTCAAGTCAGTCCGGACCCCTGGCGATTGCCTGGGCAAGTCCCTGCAATTTTCTTGGCAAGTTTTTTTAGAAGTGGTTTGCCACTGCCTCCTTCCTAGGGTTGAGAGAGTGACTGGCCCAAGATCACCCAGCTGGCTTTGTGTCTGAAGCAGGACTAGAACTCATGGTCTCCAGATTTCTAGCCTGATGTCTTAACCACTACACCAAACTGGCTCAATATTTACTGTATTAGAAATTAAAACTGAGAAATGTTAAAATATTTGTCTTCACGGATCACCTGAAAGGGTCTTGGGGACCCCCAGGGATCCCAAGCCCACACTTTGAGAACCACTGATTTAGAGAAAGTGCATTCTGGCTGTGCTGTGCCTAATTTTGCCAACCGAGAAAGCTCTGATAGTTCTGCCTAAGCTGAAGTAGATGAACAGACAGCACACAACAGCACACCGCTACTGGTATAACTCAGTGTTTCTCGACTTCAGCAACTTTAAGCTGTGTAGACTTCAACTCCCAGAATTCCCCAGCCAGCCATGCTGGCTGGGGAATTCTGGGAGCTGAAGTCCACACTGCTTAAAGTTGCTGAGGTTGAGAAACACTGGTATAAGTACTCAGCCTTCTCAAGGGCTGACCTCAAGATGCGGCTCCACACTAACAACCCTTCAGGAATATTGATGCCCCACTGCAAATATAGGATACTAAATCCTTGTGCCCTTCCTTTGTGATCTCCGAATAGTAACTTTATAATGGTACAGTAACACAGAAACAGAGTTGTCATTCTGTTCAACCTTTCACCTCCATGCATCCTCATTGTTTACAGCAAAAATCCGGAAAACTCAAGAGGAGAACATAGAGGGAGGAAAAACAACAATTCTGAAATAGTGAAAGAGACAGTCTTTATTTCTCGGCGTTTCATGCTTCTAAAAATTAGGACTGTAAGATTTAGTCTGCAAAAATTCGGACCAACACCACTAGAGGATAGAATTAAGAGTTTTCTGTGTATCTTTGCTATCATTTATTGCTGGTCCGGATTTTTCCAGTTCAGATTCCTTACTGATTCTTTTGAAGCGGTTTTTCTCTCTCGGGCAGAGAGAAATTTTCCAAGTCAAAACAATCAGTTTTGCCAAAGTCCGCTTCTTCCAGTGGAAGACCTACAGCGCGGGGCGGGAAGGGGGAAGAACGAGCCACAGACATGCGCAGACCCAAAACTATTCCTAGAGTTGCCTATTCCTTGAGATACCGCTAGGACTTTCATCTGCCTCTCCATGGTCAAACGAACGCGGCGCAGGGCGGTCTTTGGCGGAAAGCCGAGTGGGGAGGTTGTTCACGTGACCAGTCGCGTAACGCGACGGCGCCTGTGGCTCCGAGTGGCGCGTTTGCGGCCTACCTTCCTTTGCCGGTCGAGAAGAGTCGAGGGAGTCGGGCCTCTGGTCTTCGGCCACTGCTTTCGGTGAGAGAAGGGCCATGCCCGTACTGCTTATCTTCTGGATAAAGAGACGGAAACTGAAGAGCGATGGGGTTTGGCGACTTGGGGCATCTGCGGTCAGGGCCCCATCAGCAATAGGGCGGGCTGAAGGTGGCCCTTTTGGGGCTTTTCAGGGAGGGTTATGGCGCTTTGGGGGACAGGGGCGGTGCTGTTGTTTGGATGCTTCCCTTTTTCTTTTAAAGCATCATGTTCCATGGTAGGAAAAAAAGGCGTTGAGGGCGACGGAGTACCGAAAGCCCTCCAAGAAGGCCACTCTGCCCAGGCCTGAGAGCCGGCCCGTTCGGAGTAGGTGTTCCCCGAGCGCATCCTTGTGGGCTTGCATGCCGTAAGCTCAGCACTTCATGAGAGGCGAATTGCATGTGCAAGGGAGTTATTGCGAAGCAACCATCCGTCGGCAAAATATCGTTTAAAACACGAGGTTTTAAAAAATAATAATCTCAGAGATCCAAAAGAATCCTTAGAGGTGCTTTTGCAGTAGTTTTTCAGAAGACAATTCATTTGTGCAGTGTTAGGGCTCGGTTTTATAACCTCCAGCGTTTCTTGAAATTGAAGGTTTTGTAGGACCGTACAGGTAGTACAGGGTTCTCTCATCCTGTAGGATTTATCACGACTGTTTTAAATAGCAGCTAATCATTCCTTAAAGCACACACAGGGCCATGCATTTATTTTTATGGACCTGCCATTTTCTGTGGAAATTCTTAAATAGAGCTGTAATCTTATATTCCCCTACCTGAAATTAAGCCAAACCGATTTTTTTAAAGGGGACTGCCCTGCAAATGATGTTAAAAATGTGCTCTGAGCCCCAAAATATTTACTTGAAATGAAATCTAAATGAATTAAGACAAGGTAATCCCGAAAAGATGTAATTGTGAGAAGGTAATCTCAGAAAAACATAAATTAACTTTGAGTGTATCTGATATGGCAGCATCTTGTATTCAGCTAAAAAAATGTGGTTATCCATAGCGTGTTGGCCGTTTCATTATATTTTAAATTCTAGGTGCTGGATGTAGTTTTTTCTTTTCTCTTGTTGCTTCAGTCAAGATGCCATCAATTAAACAAATGTGCAGTCTTGTACAAACCAATTTACAGGTATTTTGAAGAGGTGAAGATAAAGTTTACAAAGCTGTGTAGAGATCCTGATTTGTAGGGCAGAATATGATTTAGAATACATGGGTATACACACAGCAGTTGTTGAGAATGTTTTAAATCAATTACACTTTTCCTGTGGTCTTGTGCCAGCTGCAGAAGGAAGGCATGCTTCTGTGAGGTGTTTCTGTGAGGTGCTGTGTGCATACTTTCAGATTCAGATCTCTGAACTACTGGAAAATTCTAATGGAGAGGATTTCATGGAGGGAATACAGGACAACATATCTAAAACTATCAATAGAGTGCAATTTAATCAGCTGGATTTTAATTATATTGCAAATTCTATGAAAGTTATTGCAACAGATGAGAAATAGAAAATATTCTGGGAGCATATAACATTTCATGTTACTTTCTTTGATGCAACTAAAGTCTTTAAGCTTCTTTCTGGTGCCACCTTGATGCTTTTAAGAGTTCATTCTTTGAGCATTTGTGGGTTCCCCCCTTTTTTCACATACTGTTTGAACAGCAACATAAAAAGTTCATACTTCAGTAAAAGTATGAACCCCAAATTTATAGTATAATCGTATATAATTATGTGTATTCAAAAATGAGATTAATTGAATTCATTTAAGTATAAGACTGAACTTTTAATATGTCATGTTTTTAATGTGTCCTTTATTTAGCTGTCTTCCCAACAGCTCAAATTGAATGTAAAAATATCTTTAGTTTCTTCCAATAATATTCCCTCTCTTGTTTGTTTGTTTGTTTGTTTATTACAACCATTTGTATGGCTGCTCAACTCAATAAGTATCTGGGCAGCATACAACAAAATAAACTCTGACAATATTAATTGATGCTGTACTTCTTCCATGCTCAGATTGAAGCTCTTATTAAGCCTTGCCACTTCAGTATTTCAGGGTTCATCAGTATCCTTTCTGTTGATACTGCTAAACTGTCTCTATATATTTTTAATATAGATCTGAAATTCAGGAACTCTTTGCTGACTTCTCTATGTGTGCTCCATTTTTATTTAAATCGCAACATGATTCGTATAATCTTCAGTTGCAGATCTCCAGTCATGTGATTCCTGAAATACTTTATATTTTTCTCTATTCCATTCTATGGTTTTAAGGAAAAATGTGTGCTGTATTAATTTTAGAAGCTGCAGAAATATTTCATGCATTTATCAATATACCAAAGTAGCCAAACCATAACATTTGAATCAAGAGGCCTTAAATCCTATATCCAAATAAATTTGGGGTTTTATTTGTAAATATATTAAAGATATTACCAAACACTATCATATTTTTGTTACATTATATAAATTAGAAGGTAGATTGAAAACACTGATGACTGTTAATGTACTGATTTTTAATGTGTTTCTAATAACAAAAATAAAAGATGCACTGCTGTGGGGGGGGGGGTTCCCCCATATTACTGCTCTCCATCTCAGGTAGTAGTGTTTAACTTTGTACATTTGAGCTGTGTTTTTGTACTTTCAGAAACCTGAAAGGAAGAAGACAATATTTTTTCCTGTTCATACATTGGAAATTGGGCCTAAGTTGCACATTTGCAACATTCTCTTCAATTTCATACAGAAATTCCTTTGGACAGGAAAATAGAATGTAAAAATATAACTGCTTTGATGGCATCATGCAGATATTTATAAATAATCACATCTACAGATAAGAGTTCAGGGTGTAAAAATTACACCATGTATTTATCTACAGGTGATCCTCGGTTAACAAGCACTCATTCAGTGGCTATTCAAACTTGCAACAGCGCTTATGACTGGTCCTCAGAGTTCCAGCTGTTGCAGCATCCCTGCAGTCACATGATCATGATCTGGGTGCTTGGTACCCGGCTCATGATTACAATGTCACGGCATCTCAGAGTCATGTGGTTGCCATTTGCAACCTTCTTTGCCAGCTTCCGACAAGCAAAGTCAGTGGGGAAGCCAGCAGGAAGTCACAAATGGCAACCATGCTGCAATTCGCTTAATGACGGCAAACGGCTGCTGGAATTGCCATCATTAAGAGCCACAGTCGTGTGACATTGCACTTTATGACCGTGTCGCTTAGCAACAGCAATTCTGGTCCCAATTGCCATCGTTAACCAAGGATTATCTGTACTTGAAAATGCCACTTGACACTAACTTATATTATTTCCTCATATACTTAAAATAATTATTTGGGAACAGTTAGATTCTAAGAGGAAGAATTGATGAATATAGCTGAATCAATTGAATGATTTTAAAAGTATTTTTCTCATTAATGAGAGCATAATAATAACATATTAAGTAATGTTCTATATCGTTTAATATACTTTCTGGATGAGTATACCATGGGTCAATTTCATCCAGTTTGGATTTTTTTTTAGCCAGTTAGAAGAAGGATTTCCTCCCTTAGCATTTTCCTTTTCTTTCCTGCTTTTTCTTTTTGGTACATATTCTCATCTGCAGAAGTTTTGTTAATTTCCTATTTCCACATTTTTTAATATTATTTGATCAACCCTTTTTTGTTCATAAAATGACTGCTTCCACTTCTTAACTAAGCTGATTTCTTCAGCAATCTTTCATAGATCAGAAATTGTTCTGGAGCCCTTTGTTATTGGTTAACCTTCATTATATCAGTCTTATTTTGCTTGTTTAAATTTTTAAACCTTAATTTCTGAACGTAGAATCACTTGAATTTTCCCGTTAAAAAACTTGCTTGGGAAATGCCATAATTGGAAAGGCTAGAATAGGACTGTGCAAAGCATGTTCCACAACTAACACCTATAATCACATAAAATAATGAGTATACTTTTATTTTTCTATTCTTGAGCATTGGAATTTTAATAATTTGCCTTCATCTTACTTTTTATTTGAAAGTAAATTAAGTGAAATATGCTTTCAAATAAATATGTATAGAATTATAGCCTCAATCTAATCTTCTCCTTTTCGATATAAGAATGAAGGGACGAAGTCCTTTTTGGTTGAATATTTATTTTGTTTAATACATTTATTTTGCAACTCTGCAAAATAATTTAAGGCAGATTACAACAAAGCTACATAAATCTAAGCAAGTAATAAATCACTCTTGTCAATGAGCACCAAAAAGGTTTTGTCTTGCTAAGGTTTTACTAGCCTGGTTTTTAGCCATAAGAGGGGCTAGTAAAGGATGTTAATCTGTTCTTTATCAGCCCGTATTAGAAGGAAAAAGCATGCCAGAAATGCAGTAAGTTGGTAGAATATGCAATATCTCACCTACAAGTCTGTTTAGTTGCTGCACTAACCATGGAGAAGGAAGTTTACCACAGCCAGCAGAGACACACAGCAGACTAACAACAGATTCCTTTCCATTTCTGCCAGCTGACTTTTTTATGCTGAGTATGTGAGAAAACTTTTCATTTCCAGTGTGTCCAGTATAGAATTATAGTATGCTAGCATCTAAGGATGGAGTGCTCTATGACTTTGTTGTCAACTGAAATGGATGTCAGTATGCTTTGTCACCAATCCATGTTTCCCTGTTAAATGTGCAAAAGATGATGTGTGCAACCAGTTCAAGAACCAGTTGGAAATGATGAAGGAAGGATAAAGTGTTCCATTCTTCTTCCACCATTTCACTGCATGCCATTTCACTGCACTATTTACATATTGGCTAGGTAGGAAGGCACTTCTCACACAGTATATATAGAAGCTAAATAGCCTTTAAAAGAGGGATGGCATAGTTCATTCCTTTACTGCTAGCCTATATGGAATTCCTTGTATTTGCATATGCACTATGGTTACTAGAAGAGTGCTTAAATATACAGTGCATTTGGAAAGTATTCAGACCCCCTTCAATTTTTTCAATTTTGTTATGTTGCAACCTGATACTACAATCATTCAAATTCATTTTTTTCTCATTAAACTACACTCAGTACCCTATAATGACAAAGTGAAAACAGAATTTTAGAAATGTCTGTAAATGTATTAAAAAGGAAAAACTGAAATATCACATTGGCATAAATATTCAGACCCTTTACTCAATACTTTGTTGAAACACCTTTGGCAGGAATTATAGCCTCAAGTCTTTTTTGATATGACGCGACAAGCTTTGCACACCTGGATTGGGGGATTTTCTGCCATTCTTTGCAAATCCTCTCAAGCTCAATCAGGTTGGATGGGGACCATCGGTGGACAGCCATTTTCAGGTCTCTCCAGAGATGTTCATTAGGGTTCAAGTCAATTCCTGTGTTGTCTTGGCTGTGTGCTTAGGATCGTTGTCATGTTGGGATGTACGTAATTTGTACGTACATTCCAGTCTATGTAATTTTATCAAATGCAGCTTCCACTAAACTTTTGGAATATTATTTTTTATTTGTGATGGGACTATGGATATTTTATTACAATGGCTAAAGAATATTGGAAGAAGTTTCAGATGGCTGAAGCTTTGTAAATTGTAAAGAAATCAATTATATGTTACTTTAATTTCCATGTGTTTTATATTTCCAAAGTATTTGGTTACTCTGTTCAAGTGATCCCACTTTTATTTGGTATCTATATGTTTAATCTTTGGCACATTGGGAAAGTCATCTGAAGGATATATTTCAGTTCTGTTTGTTCAAGATACTTTGTTCTATAATACACTAAATTATCCCTTTATTGTGGAGTTTCAAATTAGATCAGATTCCTCTGCTACCTTTGTGGGTTGCTTGACAGGAGTCAGGATTGAACTTTAGAGTAAAATGTTTTTCCTTGATGTCAGTTTGGTTCTCAGAGTAAACTGGGAAATGCTTCCTCCTCCTCTTGTGTAGCACAGAAAATATAGTCTGGGCTTGATAAAGCTGGGAGCTTTGACCGTCACAACTTTCTCTCCATTGGGAAAATACATTAGAAATGCAGTAAAGTTACCCCTGCAGGCACTATAACTAGAACATTTGCACCATTTTCTGACCCACAGGCCTTTTTACATTTGAGAAAGCAAGGGACATTCAAAATAGTGTATGCTGCTTTGGGTCAGATGGAGTGATTACAATGAGAAAGAAGTCTGCAAATGAGATGGGTTAGTTGTGTTACTCCACCCCTGTCTTACAGTACTAGATTCAATGAAGAAAAGGTCCTTTCCAGAAACTGGAGACTCAGTAGGCCTCATATAGAGCATCTGGGGGGTTATAATTTGTGTCCCAGATGGCCTATCTATGAGCCATGTTGTTATGACCTTTTTGAAAGTATAAATATTTTGAGGCAATGCATATCTTGATTCAAGCTGCTATTTTAATATAGAAGTTTTACGGAGTTTATAATTCATGCAAAATAGCAAAGCCCTGAATCTACTTTCCTAGGAGTTTCTTGATTTATTTTGTGGCAAGTAAATCGAGAAAAGCTATTATTTCTGTTTACCTTCTTATCTAAATTAGTAGTTCTTTGCACATTAGTATCTTCAAAGGAGGAATATAGAAACAACTTTCATAGGAGATTCTCTGTAAGTACTCAGTAATTGATGTTTCAAAAGATTCACAGTTCTCACTCTGATTGCTCTGTTAATTTTTTTTAGGTTATTGTTAAAATGTCTTTTCCACCTCACTTAAATCGTCCTCCTATGGGGATCCCAACGCTTCCACCTGGAATTCCACCTCCACAGTTCCCAGGTTTTCCTCCACCTGTACCTCCTGGTAAGTTACATCAGAAGCCTATCAAATTAGCCCCATTTTTCTGCCACTAATTAGTAAATTATTTAAATCACAATTAACTATTTTAATTTAGTTGCATTGTGTAGGTTAATAAGGCAAATATTCTTCTTTATAAATATAATTTTCTTGTTTTTCTGTTTAGTAGGTGTTTTAAACAAAACTGAGAAATTGTGGTTGATTCTTGTTCATAAACTATTAACACAATCTCTTTTTACAGGGACACCAATGATTCCTGTGCCGATGGGTATTATGGCTCCTGCACCAACTGTAAGCATAATATAAGACACTGCTTGTGTAAACATTATTCATAGAAATAATTGCAAGATTTGATTATTTTTATGACATCTTCCAAAATAGCATTAGTATCTGACAGAAATAATAGCAAGAAATAGTAATTAATTACAAAAATATTAAAGTGATCATCAAAGATTCATCAGTATAATTGCACTTGCCTCCACTGGTTCTCTTCAAATTGTACTTTGCAAACTTAGAGTCATCCTCAAGAACACAGGACTCCCCTTTCTCTGAAAAAATGCTTCTGCTCCTTGTCTTATAAACAAGGTTAAACCTAACTAAATCTAACTTTGATTATTGTTTGCGAATTGTCTTGAAATCCTTGCTAAATTGGGAACTATGGTTACCATTGCCCCAATAATCATGGTTGAAGCCAAAAAGGGAAAGGTTTTGCAATAGAGATGAGGAAATGGAGTTCAATTTCTGTTGGATGCTCCAAAAATAAAAGAAAAATGGCTTGTAAAGAGTCAAAATTGTATTTGCACTGATCTCCATTTCCAAAAGATTGTTCAGTTGTTTTAACACAGGGATGGGAATTTTGTGGCTATTGGAGCATTCCCCAATCTTGCTGCCCAAATTTGATGGCAAAACTTTGTGTCAAAAAAGTGCAAAATAGATGTACTAAGCCTTTAAAACACAAATTTGCTACTTTAAAAATTTCAGACCCCTCAAGTGGAGGGGAAAAACAAAGACTAAACCTATTTTCCACCCCCACCCCCATGACATTACATGGTTGGGTGTATTCCAGGTAGCCTTTGGAGGCCAAAATAACTATTTTTAACAAAGTAGCTGCCAAATTTCAAAAAACACCCATCTCTATTTTAATTAATACTTCCCAAGTTTAAGGAAAGCAGTTCCTCTCAGGATGGCATTTTAAATATGAAGAAATACGACATGCAGATTATTAAAAGATTATAAATTGAAATTGAAATATTCTGAGTTTCTATATCATTTCCTGTTTGGATTATTTTTTGTGCACAGTTTGATTCTTGTAGAATCACCTGAAAGAATTGCATGAAATAATCTCTATTGTAGGGAAAGCTATTAAGACAAATTGTTTAATACTGAAATCCTCAAGGTAAATGTGACTCAGCATTTTATAATAGCATTTGTTTCCAGTGACGTATTGTTTCAGTTGTTTGACCATTTTGTTAATATGTTAAATAATGAGGTTTTTCTATATTTCTGGACATTTTTTTTAATGACACAAATGCTAAAAATGAATGTTTTTCTCCCTGAAATTTTACACAGGAATCTCTTTATTTTCAGGTATTGGTTCCAACTACAGTGTCGATGGTTGGAAAACACATGGGAGTTAGAAAGGAACATCCAGGTCTTAAGAACAAAGAGAATGATGAAAACAGTGGCCCCACCACTACTGTCTTTGTAGGCAACATATCTGAAAAGGCTTCAGACATGCTTATACGACAGCTTCTTGCTGTAAGTGGCATATTGGAACTTAGTCTTGCAGATCTTAATTCAGATGTTTTGACCTTAACTGTTTTGTTATACTCGTGTACTAATTTAAAATGCTATGTTTGGCCAAGATTTAAAGTGCAACTTACAGCATTTCATTTCTGTGTAGAATTTTTCATCTCAGCTGTTTGTCAGTATTTTCATATGGTAGTGAAAAGCTCCCCTCACCCTCTATACACATACAAAATATCATGTAGGTGTGGGGGACTTGATGCCTTTCAAATGTTTTGAATGCTAGTTGTTATGAGCCTCAACTGGCTTAGCCAGTGATAAAAGATAATAATAATTGCAGTCCAAAGTATATGGAATACCCAAAATTATCTATTACTACACTAGCCAAATGAATTCCAATTCCTGTTCCACTACTACCACCACCACCTCACATACTTCCTCAAATCTGCCCCAGAAATTAGACCAACCCTTTGATGTAAATTTGGAGGGAGGGCAATGGACTGAAATGCAAATAGAAGTTCCCTTCATCCCTACAGTAGTAGTAGTCCATGTGTTTAAATATCCCAGGTTAAATGCAAAGAGAACCTGTAAAATGAATTTCTCTGTGTATGGAATATTAAAGGAATAGGACAATACATCATTATTAATTGGATATGTATCCAAAGGTGGTGCTATTACTTAGTTTCTAATGTCATTGGAATAGCAGCAGTCTTCAGCACAGGCTGGAAGGATAAGAAAGATTTTCTCTCATCTCCCAGAGATGGTGCTCAGGTTTGCTGTTTCTGTACTGCTAATGGCAATGCAGAAACAACAATTTTGAACTGCACTGGTGGTGGAAGAAAGTACGATGAGGAATGTGCATGCATGACCCTGGATTCAGCAAAGCATCCTCCATTGGAGCTAGAAATATTGCCCAGCCATGGTCTATGAATCAGTTTGGATGATACAAGTAGCAAAGTTTTGCAAATAAAATACTTGATGGAATGGACAATTGTTAGATAAGTGCTGTCAAGTCAGATTTGTGTCCTGGTGACTGCATGGATAAATGTTTTAGCAATAAGATATGGCTATTCCAAGGATAGTCCTGCAATCCACCTTTTGTCTTCTCCTTTCTTTCTACCTTGCCAATTATAGTCATTTTTTCTAGACCAACTTATGCATTATGTGTCCAAAATATGTGAGTTTTTGCTTACTGATCATTCCAAAAGAGCATTGTCTATTTGGATCAGGATTGATTGATTCTTACAGTTCATGGTAGTCTTAGTAACTGTCTCCAAATCCATAATTCAGAGACCTCTTCTTTGCACAATAATTAAACATGTTGATCATTAACAGGAATTAATCAAGAAGGATTTCTTTAAATAACAATAAAACTACTTAGGGAGGCTATTTTCTTCTTATGATACATAATCAACCATTGTCCACCAAAATTTATGCTTTTTTAAACAATGTTTTTCAGAAATGTGGGTTGGTTTTGAGTTGGAAGAGAGTTCAAGGAGCATCCGGAAAACTCCAAGGTGTGTGCATTTTCTTGCCTTTACGTCTGTATACACAAACATATATCTATATATACATATTCACATGTGTGAGCTTACAGGCTTTGTTAATAGACCCTCCCATATGTCAATAGCAGGGAGAAAGAAACATAATAATATGGGGGTCTGATTTTATAACTGCAGTTGGCTAACTGAACTGTACTTAGACAATGTTACTCAGTGGTTTACCTTAATATCATCAGATTGGTGGTAACATTCCAGATGGCCCAATTCTTATCTTTATAACCATTATGTTGCAACAGCATAAATCACTACACCATTCTTGAAATTATTATTGTAATTGATTGGCTGTTTGGGCTTTTAGTTAAAAGTCAGCAACATAGAATGGATACTCCTAATTTCAAACACTTGAATGCATAGAGTTGGCCTGGCTTTTTTCAAAATATTTAAAAATGTACTTTAATGGAGGTCTTGATAACACATAAAATGACTTGCATTTAAAAACAATCTTGTGATTGTTGATACAGTCACTTGCATAGATGACCTTTAAATTTATAGTCTAAAATCTCAATTATTTATTCCTAGCTTTTGGATTTTGCGAATATAAAGAACCAGAATCCACACTACGTGCACTGAGATTGCTACACGACCTCCAAATTGGAGAAAAGAAGCTACTTGTTAAAGTTGATGCCAAAACAAAGGCTCAGCTGGATGAATGGAAGGCAAAAAAAAGGGCATCCAATGGGGTATGTATACAAATTAAGAAATATACAAAATAGAAAATAATTGACAGACTTATACTTTCCCTATACTTCTTTTGTTTCTTTGTTTCTGTTCAGTCTGTTGTGTTGAATTTGTTATGTTTCTTTTGTACATTAGCCCCATAGTACTGCTTTGTTTTCTAGTTTTCATGATCAGGAGTTAAAGTAACTTCCATAACATTTACTGGATATGACAGATTTTATTTTTCACTTTAGTTTATAATCAAATGTGAATGTAAGGGATTTGCATTTGGAGGGGCATAGACTAAATACATTCCCATGTATATGCCCATTTGTTATACTTAAGTAGGATTATTGTCCATACAATTAAAAATGCTAGTGCTTGGACAGATCCTTCCAGTATTTAGGAAGAACAGGCCATATATGTTTTTTGTTTATTTTAAGGAATTTAGTTGTATATGTGCTGGTTTATCATTCACTACCAGGCACTATATCTATATGAAGTATCAGGCCACCACAATCACCCAGTCACAATCTAAGTGCTAATTGTGAAAGGGAAGGAAGAAATAGCAAATAAAAATCATGCTGGTGGTGCACAGTTAATCTGCTAACTGTAAAATTTAACTGAATAAATTATTAGTTGCAAGCAAGATTCAAATGGCAGATCTTTTTACAAAAATGATGTGAAAATTTCTTCGCATTTGACAGGATCTGAATAACAGCCATAGTTCTGAGCTTGTGCTGTTATGACAAAATAGTTAAGAAATTTTCTGTTGGGAAGTTGTGAGCTATAGAATAAAGAAAGCTCATACAGGTAGTCCTTGTTTAGCAACTGCCTCATTAAGTGACTGTTCTCAAATATGACAGTAATAAATCTTAGTAAATGATAGTAAAAAAAATCATTTTCAAACCAATGTGTGCACTTACACCCAAATCTTTGCGCCTACCAACAATGTACACCAGAGTGAGAATAATCCTGGCATAGCTGCATGAGAGAACTTTATCTAAATGAGCTGGCAGCAACCAGTTATTTTTGCAACGTCTTTCTCTCTCGCTCACACAGTTTGCTTAGCAACCATTTTGCCAGAACCAGCTGCAGTTGCTAAATGAGGACTACCTGTATTTTCATTTCTGTTATCTTTAAAAAGTTATGTATTTCATGTAGCCCTGAATAAAAGGAAAATTATAATATTCCAATCAGATTTTAAGCTTATCATTTTTATGAATTATAGCATACAGTTTTATTTTATAAGATATGTAAGAATTAGTCCAGTTAGTCCTGATTAGCACTTTTA
Source organism: Python bivittatus (assembly GCF_059951505.1). NCBI lineage: Eukaryota > Metazoa > Chordata > Lepidosauria > Squamata > Pythonidae > Python > Python bivittatus. The sequence continues at coordinate 27,529,413 of NW_028277075.1, read as the reverse complement.
CTTCACAAAGTTATTTTGATGTCACCTAGCCAATACCCTCTGTTAGCTTTTTTCAAGCTGTTCTTGACATGACAGCTTCTCCGCCAGCTGTAATCCCTTCCCTCCTCCTTTCCTTGCTTCTTAGCTACTGCTGCTCAGTGAGACTTTTTCCTTTTTCTATTCTTTGTTTCTTCATCTGGCATTTGACTGGATAAACTGTCTTGGAATTTAAGGTGAGAGTCCCTTTGGTTTCGTCTGTAAACAAAAGTTTAAGCGATAGTTTTTGAAAGAGATAAACTCACCAACCATTTGTTGCCATTTATTTTAAAGAATTTGAGGTAGCTTTTAAAGAATATCCAATGGGGCAAAAGATTTTTTTTAAATTAATATATAGGTTTATCTTCATAATTGGGTTTTGTTTGCCATCAGAATGTGGGTGACTGAAGTTGCAATCCTTAGCATCGTATTGTCTTCTTTAAATAGGAATATTAATAATTTAATGTGCTGGCTGTTTGTGAGGAAGAATTTTGAAAAAATTCTGACTGTATTGTACTATCATAGATTCTACAGTTTTGTATATTTGTAATTGTTATAAGCTATCTTATTCTATGAAAACATTAGAATGTTTTAAATATATTAAAACCTAAAATAGTGTAGGCAAATAACTGAGAGACTTGTTCCAAGTGTTATGTATAACTTTCTTGGAAATTGTATTTTAGCAATTCTTATGTTTAGATCACAATATATAACAAAATACAAATGTAATTGCACATACATAACAGCAAATTTATTAATATGTGCTTTGATTACACATTAGGTATTCAGAAATCAATTTTTATAAAGTAGATTTAAAATAAAAGCTCTAAGAGAGCTTTTATGTATCATGTAAGCCATGTGACAAGGTTCATATGAAACTTCCTCTATAATTTCTGCTTTATTGAACAATATTGTTTGACTATACAGAAAAAAGTGATTGTCAATATACAGAGAAGTTTAAAATTATTATATTAGTATTTGTCACATGAAAGGATTAAGCACATGCATGCCACATAATTTTGTTTTTAGAGCGTTTATAGGACATGAGTCTCTTTAAGAGTTTTAGCAAAGTTTCAGTATATATGTTTTCTGTGAGGAGGGAGGATAAAAAACGGCTATCTCCCTTGCAGCCCTTAAGCTGCAGGGTTAGTAAGGTCGTCTGAGTGGTTGTGCAGCACTCCCATTAAATTTTCCGCTTTGAAATTGGGAGGAATCTGGGATTAGTTTTGCAGCTGTGTGGCAAAGCAACTGAAGGATGTTAGTTTTTCATGCGCTGTTAGGAACAACTCCTCCTCAGACCTTTGCTGCCTCACTGACTGAAGACCACTGATGCAGTTTTGGAAGAGGCATCTCAGGGTATATGGCTCACTCACCTTTCCGCAGGAAAACCTTGGGATAGCAACATCTAACACCTACACTTTTCATAAAGGAAAAGGCAGCACATGAGGAGATTGATAGATAGGGGAGTGGTAACTGTTTTTAGTAATTTCAGCAAAATATTATCAATCCCCATTTTATAGTATATCAACATTTTCTATTTTAGCCCTGTGGTATAGATACTGCTTCATTCATTTTCATTGCTTGATAGTTCTGAGCCAATAATGGTAATAATTATGCTGTTAAGTGCCTTAGCTGCGTAGTTCAAGTAAGAGGGTAAAAATATAAAAGAAGCATTTTGAAAAAGCATTTGCTTTTTCATTCTTGAACTGCCCCTTCTATTATGACATTATTGTTTATATTGTTTCTTAGAACTCTAGGCCAGAATCTACAGCCGATGATGATGAAGCCCTTGATGAAGAAGCAAAGAGAAGAGACCAGCTAATTAAAGGGGCAATTGAAGTATTAATTCGGGAATATTCCAGCGAGCTCAATGCCCCCTCCCAAGAGTCTGATTCTCATCCCAGGAAGAAGAAAAAGGAAAAGAAGGAGGACGTATGTGTTTTGATTTTGGACACAAACAGATTTACTTCATCTCTCCTTATATAAGGGCCAAACCTTGTGCCATACATTAGCTCAAAGCATCTGATGAAACCACAAATCAACAAGCCTTGATGTTAGCAGCACTTACATGTTTCATTACTGAAATTAAATCAGTTCTAAATGCCAAACCCTGTGGATGATGTAGGTGTGTATACACAAGGGTTGAATGCCCAGACTTGGAGCTGCAGGTTTGATTCAGCCTTTCATCCCTTCAAAATTCATTTATTGAAGTCGTTGCAGATCGCTCTTTATGATGGGGAGGTACTTTTGACATCTTAAAAGTAAAGGTCCTGCCTGTTAACATTTGTTATTTTAAAAGGCCCAAAGCACTGGGCCATAGGGGTTTACACTGATGTCATAACCACAACTTACCTTCTTTGCTGTCCTGTTTTGATTATGTTTGTGCACATAACTGAGAAGTTGTTTGTTATTCTTGGGGGAAAGCCATGCTGTTATAAAATGGTTTGTTATTATTTGGCTATTAAGCCATCTGACTTCCAGATTTTTTTAAGTGTAACATATGGCACAGAATGCCATATTCCACCTTCTGTGGAAAACCTAGTCATCATTGGGCTAAAAATGAAATTCTCTCTGGGAGAAAGGGGAAATATAGTAGAATGTAGTGATACTTTGAAAATACATGGCAAATACTTGCATGATTGGCTGTAAACTATCTCAGTCACAACTAGAGTTAACTGGTGGGGTTTGGCTTGAGTTTGCAGCACTCCTGCTAAGTTTAATTTCCTCTTATCGCTATTGGGTTTGAAAATCAGTACCAAAAACAATCAGAGAGTTGTTACACAGTTCCTCCTGCTTTCCTTTTATGTTCAGCCTCCAGTTAATCTGAGTAAGCCTTGTGCTGAAGTTTTTGCTTACCATAGTTCCTTAAAGATTCTCATTCCCCTAAGTTTCATCCACGTGATGGATTGTGTTCTGAATATATAACAACCATTATAATGGTACTGAGAAAGATGAGTGTTAAGAAAGTTGCTATTTGTTAGCCCACATTACATTAATTGAATATTGAACTTCCTACTTTAATGTTTTTAGATTAGGATGATTTCAAATTGCACATTGCTAATGGAGCTGAACTTTAAATAAGTGTGCTCTGCCAAAATGAAAAACGATGTAATTGTTTTTTTTCACCTGTTGAGAAGATGGAAGTGCATCCTTCTCACTTAGCAAGTGGAACTAAAGCTCTGTATATGGTGGGGAAGGAAAACAAATTGAGGTGTGTGCCATGTAAAGCTGGGTTAGAGGCACTTTTGTCTCCTTTATTGAATGCTTATAATCACAATTGGTTCCCTTGCCCATTCTGTTGTTGAAAAGATGAGATGAGGGATAATGTGGGAGAGTAACGAGTGTGGGGAAAGAAATGGCAAATCAAATCTGACTCTTGATTTTCAGATGTGGGGAACCTCGCTAATTTGCAGTAACTTGGGAACCCCTTTGAGATCATTAAATTTTGCGAATTAGCGAGTAAAATACAAAATCAAGCTTAAAATACTACAAAAGGCACTGGCCACTTATAAACAAGCATAGTTTAGCTTGCAAGATTTCTTAGTATGATAATATCCTGTGATTTTAAATGGAGACATACTAGGGTAAGGTGGCACCTAATAAACCTTTGCTGAAAAGTAGATCAGTAAAAGGAGAATTAGCGAGGTTCTTCGTAATTTTGTTGAGTCAGACCAAAGTTCACAGCAATACAATATTGCTTGTTCTACAAACATACAGAACATTGTTTTTTTTCCAGAGTAGTGTGCAATCTATTTTTTAAAAAAAAAATCTCCGTGGATTTTTCCGCAGATTTTCCGCAGATTTCCAGTGGCCCCACTGATACCTTATCCACTCATCACCAAGGTTCGTTTACATTGTAGGCTTTGACAATGACTATGTTTACTGCTAGTTACCAGATTTGTGACTCGTGTCCATCTAATTTTTTTTTTCATTCATTTAACATCAGACTGTGAGGTTTGGTACTGCAGAAGCCCTTTATTTATCTCTTACGAGACTGGTACAAAACATCTAACCTTCAGTTTTTCTTTTGGTTCTCCCATTCCTTTGTGCATGGATTTTAATATTTTATTTCTTGTTCTGTCTCCCCACCCCCTTTTTTTTACAGGAGGATATAAATGCTATAGAAATGGAAGAAGATAAAAGGGACCTGATATCCCGAGAGATTAGTAAATTCAGAGATACACACAAGGTAATATACTTCTTTTTGCAGCTTATGCAAAATTAGGTTATTGCAAAACCCAGTTTCCATTCCCTTACCCTTTAGAAAATTTGCAAGCACATTACATATCATTTGTTCATTTTTATGGCAGGAATAATGTGTATCTAAAAATTCCCACTTAAGTGGTCTAATATTTTAGTTAATTTTTTTCATATTACTTATTGCATTGCAATCTTCTCTCTTAACACAAATACATTTTTTAAAAAATACCCTTCTACTCTGCTTGTTTTAAAATTAATCCAAAGTGGCTAAAATAATACATAAGACCAAATAACTAAATTGGGCTTCCCTTTGAAACACATTTTGACTCCCACAATAGTCAGGTAATTGTAAAACATAATTCATATTCAGTATATTACTGAGCAACATATGCTTAGTTTAAATTTAAGATTAAATTTAGTAGCTGAGTTGAGAATGGGGGTAAAATAAATTAGGTATTATTTATCAGACTTTACCAAAATTTAGATGCATGGAAGAACTGTAAATTCCCATAAAGCTAATCTATTCATTGACCCCCACCATTATGATAGAGATCATATGGTGACTAATGCAAGATGAAAAACACAGCTTGGAAAGTAACATGGAATAGGATGTAAGTATGAGCTTCTGTTTTTTATTATTTATGGATGCCCCCTCAGAAAAATATGCAAAGGGGTAACTGGCTTGGAAACGTGTTTGCACAGCAAATCCTACCTCAGGATTCCCACCTACAGAAGTTTCTGTAATGTGAATTTATTAATGTGTTCTGGTTGGGAAGGGTGGTACAAGGGTGGAGAAGTACAAGCTATGCATGCAGTGTATCTTGATGTTTAGCTTTAATGGAATAATAACTGTGCATCAAGGCTGGATTACTCCATGCCAGCAAAAATGTTTACCCCTGACATGAGTACTCTGTTTGCTAATAACATTGTAATGGTATTAAGGTACAAAATGGTAATGTACATTCTGGTTACAGGTCACGCTTATTTGCATTTCTAACTTTTAAGTAAAAATAGTTATATGTTGCTGGCAATGCACAATATTCCAGTATTACTTGGGAATGAGAACCTGAGGATAAGTATTCCGAAGATGTGTGAAACTGGTCATAGTGAAATATGGTCTTATTTCCAAGCCCCAACAAATAACTAAAATACAATTAAATGATGTGGTTCAAAAACAAAATATGCTTCCTGTTTCAGAAGCAATTGGGCATTCTTATTGTCTTTGATCTATCTTATTGGAAAACATTTTGAATTTACTTTTTAAAATAGATGAAATTAATTCTAATATAAAGTGGCCATTTTATATATTGGGTGGGATGTTTAAAAAGGGGCTGGCTAGCGAGCACAGTGAACCTTTGCATGTTTTTTGGTTAGAGTTTACAAAATAATAATCAGACTGTTAGGGTGTCAGCATTGCAGGGGGCGTCCATTTACAGCACAGATGAGTCTGAAGAGAACTTAAGGTAAGATTTTATTATTGTTCTCTCTATACTCTTTGCTCATTACTTCAGCATATCTTTAATTCTTTCTCCATTTCATTTTTTATCCCTTTATTTTTTGTTACATGGAAGCAGCCTATTAAAATTCTGTATGAAGTAACTCTGTTGATTTACTACCTGGTATCTTAAAGTCTTTCATTTAAAGTTGCTCTTTTTCTTAAGAGCATGTTAAGTCCACATAAATTTTGACGATGATTTTTACTACAAAAGAAAATTTAGGAGAAACCAGCAACTTAACCAATAGCATTTTTATTGGAACAACTAAAATAATCTGTAAGTATTGCCCGTTCCAGTATCTAAACTTTTCTATAAAAGTATACAAAATTTGAGGTAAGTTCTACTTTTGAAAGTTGATACAGCATATACAAATATGCCCTAAATGATGAAATTATATGAGAGCACACTTCATTTAGAAATTAGATTGTAATATTCCCACATGTTGTGCACTTTCATCTTTCCCTCCTTATAATGGCTGTTTCTATCATTCTTAAATATCCTTTCCTTTGTGAGTTCAATGTATCTAACACCATTTTGCCAACATTTCATTTTTAGTACTATTTAGCATCATGGTTAGATATATTGACCTCTTGTTTATTAGTTTTATTACTATGATCTTGTTTGGGTTCTCTGATCCATGAGTGCGCCCCAGAACACTATCTGACAGGTAAGATTGTTTTTCAAATTGTCTTAAATTATTTGTTGAAAGAGAGAAATATATGCACATTTTGTTGTTCTAATTTATAAGCTATTTTGCTGATGGTAAACTTGGTGCCAAAAGGAATGACTTTGCTCTTTCCATCATTTAAACTGCATCAGTTACACATAGGGTGTGATCCTTCCTTACACTAGTGCTGGGCCCCTGTACAGAGGGCTCTCCAGAAGGAATAACAAAGCTCAGTTACCCTTTCCTTGGCACATGCAGGGGTTGAACCAGGCCATTCCTCAGAATGGGAAGTTTATGTATTCCTCTTATATTCCCATCCATTTTCTTCAGTAGTTCAGAATATACAATGGATATTTCCTTTATCAGGTGTTGAGGGGAGACTGGATGGAGATATGAGAGGTATATGCAAGCCTCCCATTCTGAAAATAGCTTGTACGTTAAATGTGTGTACCAAGGAGAGAACAAGTGGGAAAAGGATTCTGTTGTGCCCTATATGGCATCCCTCTAGGCACAACACTTGCACAAGGAAGAATCATGCCCATAAAGTTCTGGCATCCATCAGGCTGATATTTGGCTTATGTTTTTTTTTTTTTTTTGGTTTACTTGTGAACCATGTACTTGCTCTTCCTCCCAGAAATATAGCTTGTAGGCAAGGTTAATCCAGTGTTGGCGGTCCATGTCCTAGCACAGCATCTGTAAGTTAACCCACACCAATTGCTTCCAAGGATGGATTTATCTATTAGTGAGATTTAATTTTTCTGTTGTCTTCATGGGAGTTTTAATAGTAGTCATGCCTTTTTCAGTAAAGAAATGTACTTTTATAGAAATTCAGTAAAATATGTTATACAATCTTTTAATCTCTTTGTGATTTCCAACCTTTTCCTTCTTGACCACCCCTTGAATGAGAATCCAATACCTTATCAGTGAATATTTTTTTAAGTAGGAGTATAGTGATTGTAAAGATGTTTGAAACAATATAGTCATTTACTCCACTATAAAATTGGAAGTTGCTTTATTCTCCATCTTTACAGAGCATAAACTTAATTTGACTAAATGTGATATAATCAGCTATTGATTTTCTGTTATCTTACTAAATTATCTATGTGAATTGGATGAATTTTGCTGGATAAAAATATAATCTTGTTTAGAATCAAAGTATTTTTCATTCTCTGAACTGTTATAGGCAATGCATTTATGTAATTATTGGTATGGAGAAGACAAGCATTGCTTTTCTACACAAGGTTGGAGATTGCTGGTCTGTTAGGTATATAACTTGCACGAAATCTATCTTACGAATGCAAAACTTTGTTTTCATCCCTATGAATTGAAAGCAAACTATATACTAAGTGTTGAATTATCAGTGAACTTGATATTCTTGTTACCAACTTGTGGTATTGTGGGGTGGGGCTTCCGAATTTAGTTACAAACTAACTTGGAAAATCCTCTTGGTTTCTAGAAATTGGAGGAGGAAAAAGGCAAAAAGGAGAAAGAAAGACAAGAAATTGAAAAAGAACGGCGTGAAAGAGAAAGGGAACGGGAACGCGAAAGAGAAAGAAGGGAGCGTGAAAGAGAGAGGGAGAGGGAGCGTGAACGAGAGAAGGAGAAGGAACGGGAGCGGGAACGGGATAGAGATCGGGATCGCACTAAAGACAGAGACCGGGACAGGGAAAGAGATCGAGACAGAGACCGTGAAAGAAGCTCAGACCGTAATAAAGATCGAAGCAGGTCTAGGTAAATTTTGCAATGTAATAAATACTGAATAATTTTGATAATGTTTGGTAATGTTTCTTTTCTAAGGCAAATATTCTAAATGTATACAGTAAATCAGTAGATGATGTGTAAAATATTCTGACTTGAGACCCACTGTGACACCTTATCTCTTTGGTACCACCACAAGGTTGATCAATAAAGCCATAAAATGTGGAACTATTGATTTTTGTGTGGGAATGGAACGTCAGCAGATTTCTATACACTTTTATTGTTCAAAGGTTATTTGTCTGATGTCTACATTCTGTGGAAAGATGAAAGAGAAATATGGAGATGCTGCTCAATCTCCCATTTCTTTAAAGAGGAGGGGAGAGGATAGGGAATCCTACCACTTTATGGAGGGAGAGATCCCACCTCTGTTCTTGACACAGCAAAAAAATCCCCCTTTTCTGTAAAGTAAATATACTCTATCATGATTTTATTCTTTTTATCATAGATATTGACATGAACAGGGCAAAATTTAAGATTCAGAAAGATAAGTATTTACATTTTGTTACCAAAAAAGGCAAATTAAATTAAAGCGGTGAAATCATAATATAAAATATTCATTTTAAAGAAGAGCAGATTCTGTATCAGTCAGGAATAGGGTTGGAATCTCTTTCTTCATAAAGCAGCAGATGTCCCCTAGACTCTTCTTTCCTTTTTAAAGAAATGGAGGATTTAGCAGCATCTCCCTTTCCAGCACTTCCATCTTTCCATAACATAGTCAAATGTGAAGTGGGTGTGCAAGAGAAGCAAAACAGCTGGGAATGTACAAATCCATATTGCAAATACAGAGCAGATTTTCTTTCTAGCTCATTGGAATTTCTCACCAAATTCTTCTCATGGTGCTACATTGTTTCCTTCTGACCTTTATCTCCATTTTGGCTTACCGTTACATACAAGCATTAAGTTTAAACATTGTACTAACCTATGTTTTGAGAACAGTTTATTGAACAAGCTATAATGTTCGAATTCGCACCTAAACACAAAACTATAATCACGTATGTGCAGCTTTTTTCAAGCCAAGAGCTGAATGAGGCCTTTAAAGATATGCTGGAGCAATTTTCTAAAAATAGTGAGGGTGTACAAAACCTTAATTTGATTTAGTTAACTTACATCTTACATTTAATTAAAATACAGCTAATTGGGTTACTCTCTGTTATGTATTTAATAAGTTCCTACTTCTGTCATATTAAAAATTACACTGTGGTAACAGCTCTTGAAGACTTCAATCTGGAGCTTTAGGTTGTGGGTCTTTGCCATAAAGCATGGTTTACAAACAGTAGTAGTTGGGTTCACATGTTGCATTATGTGAATACATTATGACTTGGAGATGGGATTCATACAAAATTCTTGATGCAACAGATTCCTGTGCTACAGGAGCATTAGTATATGTTACAATGATTTTCTCCTGGCCTCATGATTTCTTTATCAAAGCTTCCTCTCTGCAGCCTCTTTAAATTCTGGCTTTGCTCATTGACTTATGGTTTCACCTGTTCCAAACCACATTGCTTCCCATGACCTGTTTATATTGACAGTGTTTTCAGCTACTTTCCCCTAAGATTTAACTCTACCTTAGATCTTCTTTCTTCCAATTCTTCTGATGATCTGTTCCTGGTAGTCTGCCATTTCACTCACATGTGCCCCCCTTTGATTCAGTTTTCCTTCCAACTCACAGTTGATTGGTGGCATAATTTGAGAACTTCCAGTTAATTGGCTTTTAGCCTGGCCATTTCAGTCATCCTTAAGTCCATGAATAGACCGATGCCCAGTGTGCTAGTTAACTGGAACATTCATTGGCTGCAGCCTCCAAAGCTATACATGAGAGAGAATGTAAAATTCTTCAGCTAGTACGTTGTGTCCTCAGCCGTTTTCTCTCAGTAGATTGACATTTGAACCTCTTATTTAACCTAAAGGGAATAAATACTTCCATGCAAATACTAACTTTGAAAGGAAAAATTGCTACAGTCTGAGTGATATTGTGACATATGTGAAGGGATTTAATAGAAGTTTAAGTTTCTGTTTGGTTATAGTGATCTCTAAATCATTAAATCTGGCATTTAATTATACTTTGTTTTTTTGGGTTTTTTTTGTAAAATTAATTTAATCAGACCCAAGTACTCCTTTGTTGCTGTGTTTTCTACAGAGAGAAAAGCAGAGACAGAGAGAGAGAACGGGAAAGAGAACGGGAGAGGGAACGGGAGAGAGAGCGGGAGAGGGAAAGAGAACGGGAGCGGGAACGAGAAAAGGACAAGAAAAGAGATAGAGAAGAAGATGAAGAAGATGCCTACGAGCGGCGCAAACTGGAAAGGAAGCTACGGGAAAAGGAAGCAGCTTATCAAGAGGTATCTACAGGAGTTGCTGAATGGTTTCTAATTCAAGTGGAGGGAGGGATTGCAGGCTATATTTTCATGTATGAAAATATATGAAAGTGTTATAATGAATGTTTTATTTGTCTAAGGCAGAGGTGTCATAAATAATATATAATACCATATCCCTGTTACCTGTTTTCAGGGGTAATGCTCCTTTTCAGTGGGGAAACTCCACTTACGAATGAGGCCTGAACATAAATATTAGAATTCAGTTTCATTACCTTTGAATTAATGTCTGTATATTTCCTGTATATGCTGCCTGTATTTTTGTATATGCTGTCTATATTCTTGTAGCATTTTGTCTTTTTCTGTTGGAATAGAATGCTAAGGCCGATATAATTAATTGGTTTAAATTAAATATGGATGATTTTACTGTTCCCAAAATGAAATATGGAATGATTTTTCGGTTCTTGTGCGAATGGTGAAATAATGGTAAAGTTGTGTGGTTTCAGCGTCTTAAAAATTGGGAAATCAGAGAACGGAAGAAAGCTAGAGAATATGAAAAAGAAGCTGAGAGGGAAGAAGAAAGAAGAAGGGAGATGGTAAGGGATTTATTACATTACCAGTGTTCTCATTAGATACTGAAAAGCAGAATTTCTCTGCTGGGTATGAAAGTGTTATAATGAATGTTTTATTTGTCTAAGGCAGAGGTGTCATAAATAAATTAGGAATTGTTTTTCAAGTATACATAGAGTTTAAAGCCTTACTTGAGTATCAGTATGTGCATATGCTTATTTCTGTGATTCAGGCTTTGGAAAAGGCTCACAAATGTTAAAATCGGTTCAAAATATTTGTGGGCAATTTTAGGACCAGACTACATCTAGAGTATTTCGTATTGTTTCATAGACACAAACAAACCTTCCCTGGTACGCTTGGATTGACCCATCTCAGGGAACAACATTCTAGAAACAGTAGAATGGTCTAGGTGTGGATCAGGCTGGTCTGTACCTAAGTGTTGCTTTATCCTATCCTTTCCCAACTTAATGCCTTCTAGATACGTTGGATAAGAGTTTTGATTATCTGTAGCCTGGATAACCATTGCCTGTAGTGGCTGGTTATGATAGAGCTATTGTCTAACACATAAAGAGTGCCAGGCTGAGGAAGGCAGCTTTATCCTTTTGTCACCTTTTGCGGTGACTGCATATAATCTAATCAGTCTAAAAAAGTTTTCTATATGATCAATTTAAGATTGAAAATATTACCTAGATAGTTTCTACTGGCATATTTTCCTCATTCTTGCCGTCATTTATGTTTAACTTAAAACTGGAGAAGGTGGTCTGTGGAATCCATGTTACAGTGTTGTGCCTTTTACTTTAGCCTAAGAAAAATGTATGGTATTCCTGTTTGTATTTTGGTAGGAGCCTAAAATAATCTTTCTTTCTAAATAATGTATGTGAAACTTATATACATTATTAAACTTAAACTTTTCTGTTAGCCAGTACCTAAGAAAATTTCCCATAAATCTGGTAACTTGATGCTGTAGATGTAGGTGGTGAATTTTTGTGGATTTCAGCATTTTGATACGAAGAAAGCAATTCTAAGCACACTTAATAGAAAAAAAGTCACATTTGAGTTCTGTGATGTTTCTAGATAAGCATGCCTAGCATTGCACTGAAAAATTTAAAAGATCTCCTGTTTTAGCTGCACAGGTCATTAGCAGTAGCATAAGTATACTTAGCTGCATACCATTACCACACACATCTGCATTATCATAATAGAGCAGATTGTTCAATGGACTAAGAAAGCTATCTTAATTTTCAGACAAAAAAGGAGAAAAAAATCAAACTGCAGAAAGGAGATTGACATGGCTATTAAACAAGGATTAAAATGAATTTAAGCCTTTACTTAATCAGAATGAAAAAATAGAAGATAAGGCTACCAGCTTGTAGTTGCTCTCATATTAATCAGTTGTGAGAGTGCATCTGTACAGCTTTGTTTATTGGTCTCCCATAGTTTTGGAGAAATGTAGCTACCTCCTTAAAAAAGTGAAAGTTCTTCAGGAAATACAGCTAGAGATATAAATTTTTTTGCCTTGATCATTGAGGATTATGATTTTGATTATAAGGAAATGTGGAAGTAAACATTGGTGTTCTCCTAGATATTTTGTATAGCAGCAAATCTAGATTATTTAAATGGTTTAAAGTACTTGGGGTTACGCTTAATAACATTTTAGATTCCTTTTTTCAAAAATGGGCAGGTTTAAAAAATAGAGGAATCTGGAAAGTCAACAATACAGTGAAGCCTTGATTTACCAGATGATAATTCAAAGGACTTTCCATTCAGTAAACCTGATTTCTAGTGCATTTTACATCACGTACATAATATCACCCAAATGTGTAAATCTCCACAATGCACTACTTTCCAACTCAGTAGCCTTTTGTCCATGATGGACTCCCCCATCCCCCCCTTGAATTAGTCCATCAAAAGGAGGTTTCACTGTATATGCATCAATAACTAGAAAAAAATCAAGGTATTAAGGAAATAATGTGTTCAATTCTCATAGGCAAAAGAAGCTAAACGTCTGAAAGAATTTCTAGAAGATTATGATGATGACAGAGATGATCCCAAGTATTACAGGTAAGTTAATGAGAACTATTATCCTCATTAATTATTATTCCTAAATCAAGGGACCTAATGATGAACTGTCCCTAAAATAGGCTTTGTGTTTCTTTTGAAAATCCATATATTTAATCATTTAATATTTAAATTTATAACATCTTTAAATGCATTTGTTTCTGTTTCTGCTGTCCAGCACTTTTTAAAAGTATAATTGTTTCAATTGTTTAATTTGTTGTTCTCAGCATAATCTTAACTGATTTTAATAGAATCAGTATACATTGAGTGTATGAAGCCTTAGGCAAAAATTGTTTTGAAAGGCAGTGTAGAATTTCTTAACTAATATCAAGATAACTTTCATTGAAATCTTTAAAACATCACAAAATAACTATTTAAACTTAAACTACCAGTTCTATAAAATAACTATCCAAGTAAGTTATTTGAATTCAGAAGTTACAAAGTCTATGAAAATTACAAATCTTCACTTGGGATCAAAAATACATCTTCTCTTTGGTAGTCAACTGCTACACCTCAGAAGGCAGAGAAGAGTCTCCAAGTGAAGATCTCAAAATATGGTCAGGCACATAGGGAGACAGGCAGTTTTTCAACAATTTTGCCCACAGCTACAGAAGGCTTCTCAGATAGCCTTCTTTTGAATTAGGCCAGGAAAAAGAATGGGGAACCAATAAACCAATAAAGGTTGCCAAAACTGTAGCACTGTATGCTCCAAAGACTCAGTTAATTCATATTCTGAATTAACTGTAGTTTCCAAAACTTCTTTGGAATTTTGTAACACATTAATCCAGAAATTACAAGATTGTAGAATATTGAAACCAAGCTATCATTGTTCAGATTGAGACTCAGCAAAATGAACCTAAAGTTGTAACAGAATGCTTCCTGCTGTGGAAGAAGTCTGTTCAATCTGTGGGAAAGTGGTTTAAGGAGCAATTCTGTAATTTCAAATGTAAAAATAATAAATGGGCAAATCCCAGCAAATACGAATAAAATCCAACATGTGGAAATAGTTATAAAAAATTATTTTAAATTGTATCAATAAAGAATGCTTATTTCCCAATTTAGGAATTACTAAATTACTGTGTTTTTTTTTGTTTTTTTGTTTTGGTACTTGCTAAGGAACAAGTTGCTGAGGGGTGGGGAAATGGTGTTATTTCTGTTTAATATAGAGAGAAATAATTCCTTCAGAATTCAGGTACAGGCAGTCCTTGATTTATGACCATTTGTTCAGCAACCGTTCGAAGTTATGATGGCGCTGAATGAATGGTGGTTACAACAGGTCCTTGGAGTTCTGGTCATCCCAGCACCCCCATGGTCATGTGATCGTGTTCTGGGTGCTTGGCATCCGGCTCACACTTAGGACCAGTTGCAGTGCCCTGCAATCATGTGATCACCATTTGCAACCTTCCCTGCCGGCTTCCCCAGAAAGTCATTGGAGAAGCCAGCAGGGAAGGTCACGCACCCTCCCCAACTCTCACCATGCCTCCCTCATGCATCCCTGCACCTCTTCCCTGACTCTTGCCATGCCTCTCTTGCACCCTTGCGCACCCCCATACACCCTCTCTGCACTTCCCTTGCACCCCCACACACCCTCCCCAACCCTTGCAGCGCCTCCCTCACACCCTTACACACCCCTGCACACCCTCCCTGACCCTTGCTGCACAGCCCCTTGCACCCTCCCCCACCTGGCAGCAGCCACTAGCTGCCAGCCAGCCTGCTTGCAGGCCACCTGGGACTTGCAACTTCCTGCTGGCTTCCCCACTGACTTGGTTGTACGAAGCCATCAGGAAGTTGAATCGCCTAACAGTGCCAACTGATGCATCATTTAGTAACAGATATTGCAGTCCCAATTGCCATCGTAAATTAAGGACTACCTGTAGTCCTCAAGTTATGACCATTTGTTCAGCGACCATTCAAAGTTATGGCAGCACTGAACAAATGGTATTTACGCATGGTCCCTGAAGTTACGGCCGTTGCAGCACCCCCACAATCACATGAACAAAATTCGGGCGCTTGGCAGCTCGCCCGCACTTACAGCCGCAGAGGCCCTTCAACTCCCCCCACCCACCTATCTCTGCCCTTTTGGCCTCCCTGTACTCTGCTGGCCCTGCCAGCCCTGCTGCCCTGCGCTTGCTGGCCCTGCCAGCCTTGCTGCCCTCACCTAACCTTCGCCATCTTCTTCCTGCCACTGCTGATGAGGCGTGCCCGGCCTGGCCCTTTGTGAGGCAGCTGCTGGCTGCGCCAGGTCTTCTTCCTGAGGACACACCTGCCCCTTGTCCAAATTGTGTGTGGCCTTCTCATGAGGTTTTGGAAGGCTTCTGCCTATCAGCAACAGCAGGAAGAAGACGGTGAAGGTCAGCTGGGGATAGCAGGACCAGCGAGTGCAGGGCGGCAAAGCCAGCAGGGGTGGCAGGGTCAGCAAGCGCAGGGTGGAAGGGCCAGCAAGTGCAGGGTGGCAAGGCTGGCAAGTGACTGCATCACTTAGCAACAGAAATTCTGGTCCCAATTCCCATCATAACTCAAGGACTACCTGTAGAGATTGAACATGAAACTTCATAATGGAAGATACGGCATCATTGTTTTCACAGCTATTTACTGTACTGCCTCCAGAATTAATGGTTAATGGTTAACCATCAATGGTTAAATAACTGTTGCTGTCTCCCTGAAGTTCCACCTGGGAAATTCTCTGCTTGATCACTGCATGCTAGTCACCAGATTCATATTTTGTACTAAGCCACAATTTGACTGCATTGTGTGAAATAAACTACAATTTACTGGGTTTATGGTACACTGCCATAAACCATATAAACCAGGACATAGAATGCTTGAAGAAGTAGACCTTTTCACCTGATCAAACAGCATTCTTAATCCAGATTCTGAACAGAGGGGTTAGATGCATTCATCTTCTGACAGATATTAATGGTAGTACTTGGTATTGCATGAATTTGTAAATCAAAAGTGAATGTATGTTGCAGGGGAAGTGCTCTGCAGAAGCGATTGCGAGACAGGGAAAAGGAAATGGAAGCAGATGAACGGGATCGAAAGAGGGAAAAGGAAGAGTTAGAAGAAATCAGACAACGTCTTCTTGCAGAAGGACACCCAGATCCTGATGCAGAGTTACAAAGGGTAAGAAAGTTTTCTGACTTAAGAATATATATTGGATTTCATATATTTGTAGTCAGCGTGTCAGTACACTGTATATACCTCCTGCTTGGTCGGATGCAGAAAACAGTATGTTGGCTTTCAAGGTAGTCTATAGATTAGAGATTTTAGTTTCCATAGAGTAGTGTCAGCATACTTGGAAGTAAAACAATACTTTGGTTGTACATCTGGCATACTAGCCAAAATGTGTCAAACTAACCAGTACTGTGCTTCCCATTTGCAAGTTAACCTGCATGCTGTATAGTTGTGACTAAAGCTTCATGGTACTTATCTTACTAAAACATAGGAAAGTTCAACTGACCAAAGTGATGATAGGCAACAGAGATCAGTATCTGTGGGCCCATCTGATGATGACTGTGGCATAAGGAAGGTTGTGATTTGAAATGTAAAAGTAAATAGCAAAAAAAATTTTTTTAATATGTATATAATTTTTATTGAAAATTTTCTATAAGTAAAAGACAAATCTAAAGGAAAAATAAGAAAATGAAAAGAATAATAAAGAAAAGTGCAAAAAGCAGGAAAGAGGACAGAAAGAAATTAAAGAAGCAAGATTCAGAAAAAATAAATGACTTCTGACCTTTTCAACAGATGAAAACAAACCCATTATCCTTCTCCCTCGTTGATATTACAGAAATCCCTTCAGCTCATTATTTAATCTTTTTTCAATCATCAGATCCATAAAGCATCACTTTACTTTTTTCTGTTTTCAGCAAAAAGTCCATAAAAGGTTTCCAGTCTTTTAAGAAAGTAGTTATTGTTTTGTCCCTGACCAGGCAGGTCAGTTTTGCCATTTCAACCAATTCTGACATCTTCACAGTCCATTCCTCCATTGTTGGAATTTCAGTATTCCTCCATCGTTGTGCATATAGTAATCTTGCTGCAATTACCATATATAAAATCAGTCTTCCATGAGTCTATTCTAATTGGCTATCCATAAGTCCCAATAAAAAATGTTCTGACTTTTTCTCAGTATTAATCTTTAAAATTCTTTGTATCATTGTATGTATATGTATCCAGAATTTTTTGGCTTTTTCACAAGTCCACCATATATAGTAAAATGTCCCTTCATGTTTTTCATATTTTCAGCTTTGAAGTCCTTTATACATCCTTGATAATTTCCCTGGTGTCATATACCAACAGTACGTCATTTTATAAAAGTTCTTTCTTAGATTATAACATAATGCGAATTTCATCCCATTTACCCACATTCTTCCCCATTTATCCATCTGTATATTATAACCAAAATTTACAGCCCATTTTATCATGCAGTCCTTAACTTGTAAATAGCAAACAATATGACTTAACAAACAAAATTAAAGAAAACTAAGTGGATGGGGTCTGTATTTTTGAAATTAAGAAAGAGGAAGGATGTACTAGGTCTGATCTTGCAGAGTGGAATTGATGAATACATGCAGGGAACTGAAGGTGTGTTTACTTATGAAGGAAATGGCTAAATGTATGTCAGAAAGTATGTTATCTGGGCTACTGGTGTACGAAAGCAGGTATCCATAGGCTGATGATAGCTGCATGTTACGCTCCACTGAATGGTGGTGATGAAAGAATCAGCTGAGAGTTTTGGGGAATGTGTATTATTCTGAGTGAATGTGATCCAGGGGAAAAGTATTCTGCTAGGTGACATGAATGGATGGATAGGAACAAGGTAAATGATGGGGCCATCCAGAGACTCACAAATGAATGAGAATGGTGACTAGGAAGTATGCACTTAGAAAAAGGTCTGTTTATTTTGAATATATGGTTTAAATATAATTCTATCCTGTGAATATAGAGCAAAGCAATAAACACAAAACTAAAAGCATAATTGATGTGATTGCTTATGATGAAAGGATGAGACTTAGTGAAGGATATGAGGGTGCTGAGTAGCTCTGAATGTGGAGCAGATGATTATTTGGTAGTGTCAGAAGTGCATAATGGAATAAAAATGGACATAGAAAAAGAAGGGAAAAAGATCAGAGTAAAGCAGAATGACTGCAGAAGTGTATGAAAAAATATTAGCCTCATATACGTGAGTATTAGTATTAGCCTCATATACATACATATATAAATGAAAGTGGCAATTGCTTGAAACAGTGAAAGGAATTGCTACAGAATATCATATAAGTGTGCAGATTAATGCTAAGGGAAAGAATGAAAAAGGATGCTCAGTGGAATGATAAAGCGAAAGTCTGTAAGAAAAAATACATATAGTGGGGCAAAAAAGTATTTAGTCAGCCACCAATTGTGCAAGTTCTCCCACTTAAAAAGATGAGAGAGGCCTGTAATTTTCATCATAGGTATACCTCAACTATGAGAGACAAAAGGGGGGGAAAAATCCAGAAAATCACATTGTCTGATTTTTAAAGAATTTATTTGCAAATCATGGTGGAAAATAAGTATTTGGTCACCTACAAACAAGCAAGATGTCTGGCTCTCACAGACCTGTAACTACTTCTTTAAGAGGCTCCTCTGTCCTCCACTCGTTACCTGTAGTAATGGCACCTGTTTGACCTTGTTATCAATATAAAAGACACCTGTCCACAACCTCAAACAGTCACACTTCAAACTCCACTATGGCCAAGACCAAAGAGCTGTCAAAGGACACCAGAAACAAAATTGTAGACCTGCACCAGGCTGGGAAGACTGAATCTGCAATAGGCAGGCAGCTTGATGTGAAGAAATCAGCTGTGGGAGCAATAATTAGAAAATGGAAGACATACAAGACCACTGATAATCTCCCTTGATCTGGGGCTCCATGCAAGATCTCACCCTGTGGGGTCAAAATGATCACAAGAATGGTGAGCAAAAATCCCAGAACCACATGGGGGGACCTAGTGAATGACCTGCAGAGAGCTGGGACCAAAGTAACAAAGGCTACCATCAGTAACACACTATGCCGCCAGGGACTCAAATCCTGCAGTGCCAGATGTGTCCCCCTGCTTAAGCCAGTACATGTCTGGGCCCGTCTGAAGTTTGCTAGAAAGCATTTGGATGATCCAGAAGAGGATTGGGAGAATGTCATATGGTCAGATGAAACCAAAGTAGAATGTTTTGGTCTAAACTCAACTTGTCGTGTTTGGAGGAGAGAGAATGCTGAGTTGCATCCAAAGTACACCATACCTACTGTGAAGCATGGGGGTGGAAACATCATGCTTTGGGGCTGTTTTTCTGCAAAGGGACCAGGACGACTGATCCGTGTAAAGGAAAGAATGAATGGGGCCATGTATCGTGAGATTTTGAGTGAACACCTCCTTCCATCAGCAAGGGCATTGAAGATGAAATGTGGCTGGGTCTTTCAGCATAACAATGATCCCAAACACACTGCCCGGGCAACGAAGGAGTGGCTTCGTAAGAAGCATTTCAAGGTCCTGGAGTGGCCTAGCCAGTCTCCAGATCTCAACCCCATGGAAAACCTTTGGAGGGAGTTGAAAGTCCGTGTTGCCCAGCGACAGCCCCAAAACATCACTGCTCTAGAGGAGATCTGCATGGAGGAATGGGCCAAAATACCAGTAACAGTGTGTGAAAACCTTGTGAAGACTTACAGAAAACGTTCGACCTCTGTCATTGCCAACAAAGGATATATAACAAAGTATTGAGATGAACTTTTGATATTGACCAAATACTTATTTTCCACCATGATTTGCAAATAAATTCTTTAAAAATCAGACAATGTGATTTTCTGGATTTTTTTCCCCATTTTGTCTCTCATAGTTGAGGTATACCTATGATGAAAATTACAGGCCTCTCTCATCTTTTTAAGTGGGAGAACTTGCACAATTGGTGGCTGACTAAATACTTTTTTGCCCCACTGTATGAGAGAATGATTGCAGCAAAAAAATGAGGATGAGAAAAAAATTATTTAAAATACAGAGGAGGAAAAGGTATTGCAAAGAATGGAGTCAAAGCAAGGAATGGTTAAGATTAACAGAGCACAAAGAAAATGCAGAATGATTTTGATGGAAATAAAACATTGTTTTGAAAAGCGGGTAGTGAGAATTAAACATGGATCCCTCATAAAGGTAATGAAATTAAAAATAAAAGTGAGTAATGTTTTATGGTCCTGTATGGGAATTATAATGATATGTTGAAAATTGGAATTGAAATGAGTACTATAAACCTTAGTGTCCAAGACAAAAAATGATGAAAGTCACAAATGCTATGAGAATCTTGAAAAATAGTAAGGCTTCAGGGGTAGATTATCTGCAGAAATGTTAAAATATAGGTGTTGTTTGCTTATGGAGTGGTGTGTGACTTGTTTAATGTGTGCATGAAGACCTTATTTGTGTCAAAAGATGGGGAAAATGCCATTACTGTACCTTTATTCAGAGGAAAAAATAATGAGTGAATACAAAAACTACAAATGGATTATTTAATTAAGTACACCCAGGTAGGTGTTTGTCAAAATTCTGATTGAAATGGTCAAAGAATTGACAATGAGCAACATTTGGGGAATGCAGTATGGGTTACTACATACTGGGGATAGACTAGATTTTTGCCTTTCAACAGGTCTTTGAGAATATGAATGTGAAAAAAAAAGTACATTTATGTCTTTAGGGGATATCCAATTTGTTTGTGACCTGCATACTCAAAAACCTTAGTACTGTATATTCAATGAAACTGAAATGAATGGACTTTTGGAACTCCTTTGCCTTTTCCATTATCCAGATTGATAATGGATAATTTTCCATTATCCAGGTGTTAGTTAGCAATGTGACTTTGGGTTTCCCTGATTCTTCTGAATCCAGTTTGTATATCTGGCAGTTCTCAGTCAATACAGATAGTCCTCACCTAATGACCACAGTTGGGGCCGGAATCGCAGTCATTGAGTGAAGTTGTCCTTAAGAGAGATGCCCACATGACTGCTTTGCTCAACGACCTCAATCCAGGTACTCCTGACTGCAGTCATTAAACAGTCTCCCAGGTCATTAAACAGACGAGCAAAAAAGCTGTCTGCTGAAGGATTTCAGCTCCATGCAGAACTGAAATCCAGCAGGCAGCTCTTTGAGAGTGAAAGGTTTTAGCTCCATGTGGAGTGAAATCTTCCCAGCAAGCAGCCCTTTTCTGTAGCCCACTGAAGGGTTTGCCTTCCCCTCTGTGGACAGAGGGGAAATTCTTTGTGGGGCTGGAGGAACGGAGTTCAAATCTTCAGGATTTGAGCTCCATTCCTGCACATCGCTGAGATGTTTCCCCTCCTCTCCACGGACGGAGGGGAAATCCTTTGTGGGGCTGGAGGAACAGAGCTCAACTGTTCAGGATTTGAACTCTGTTCCTGCACACCACTGAGAGGTTTCCCTCCGTCCCCTCCACTTGCAAACTTCCTTGCATTGACTTTCTGAGGAAGCCAGCAGAGAAGATTGCAAATAGCAATCACATGATCACAGGGCACTTGGCAACCAGTTGTAAATGCAAGATGGTTGCCAAGCACCAAAATGTGGCCATGTGACCACAGGGGGGCAGCAGCAAGATGTTTTACAATGGCTGGAAGTGCTTTATGGGCCATAAAGCACCCTTTCTGAGGCCATCATAACTTTGAACCATCATTAAATGAATGGTCATTAAGCGAGGACGATGTGTATATTGTTGTAGTCTGGATTGCAAAGTGTTGAGTATTATCTTATTAGCATGTAAGATAAATGCAATTATTTGGTAGTTTGAGCATTCCTTAGTGCTGCCCTTTTTGATACTGAAACACAAACTGATCTTTTCTGGTTTCTTGGCCACTCTTGTGGCCCAATTCACACCTGATTAGAAACTGCATGTAACGTTTTAACTGAATCATCTTAAAGATTCTAAACCATTCTGCTAATACAGCTGGTTGTGCAGCATGGTTATTACCAGTATTTTCTAGATATCATTTAATATTTCTTTCCAAGATGTCCAGTTGTAATTCAGTGACCAAACCTTCATACATACAGGTAGTCCTCGCTTACCAACCACTCGTTCAGCAACTGTTCGGCCTGACCCTTCTCCCCCTCACCCCCGGCAAAGCAGAGAGATTGGAAAGGAAGGAATTTCAAGAGAGCAAGTGCTCTTCCACAGATGGAAAGCAATGCAATTGCATCAGCAGCAGGAAAGGGTCAGGCAAAGGAGAGATTGCCTACAGAAATCACTTGCTCCCCCCCCCCCGCCCTGATGCAGTTGTATTGCTTTTGATGTGTACAAAGCAGTAAGCAGGCACTCAAGCATTCCAAAGGGCAGGGGAGTGATTATGAGGCAAACAAAAGCGTAAGGTGTGAAACTGAGTGCTCTTGTCTGTTTCCAACTGGAAAGCACAGTTGCAGTTAGGTGATTTCCCACTTAACGACTGCTTAGCTTAGTTGCCAGTCCCAATTAGGGTCATTAAGTAGGGACTACCTGTATCAGTAGTTTTGGAATTTTTAAAAACTATTTTCCATATATTTGTGCCAACTCTGCATATCTTTACCTTTTGGCGGGGGGGGGGGTCTTGTACTTCTCATTTAATTGTTGTAAATTACAATTTTGCAAGAAGGAGTTCATGATGTGAGCTTTACTCAGCACCAGGTCTTCTTTTTACTAACTGAATAGAACTTCTCCATCTTTGTTCACTGATTATATAGTTAATTTGACTTAGATGTTGTCCATCCAGTCCATGTGTAGCTGTCCATGTTTAGAGTTGTCTTTTAGGATTTGGAAGAAAAAATTTGCTATAATATTGAAATTTCTTAGGACAACTCTGTTAGCTTGACTTCTGTTTCATTTCATACACTGAGATTTTACATCATTCCACTCCTTTACTTTGTTACTTTGCTTCCAACTTTAGCATTTCAGTCTCCTATAATTAGTTTGATATCTTTTTTAGGTGGAGATGTTGCCTTGGCAAGGATTTGCAAGTCGTCATAGAACTATTCTATGCATCTGTGGTGGGAGCATAGACTTGAATCACTGCAATATTGATTACTTGCCTTGGCTTGGAGATAACTGGCTTGAGATAATTCTCTTTAAGGGGTGGCATCTGAGCATTGACGTTCACCCTTTTGTTAATAATAATGGCTACTCACCCTCTCTAAAATGTATCAGAATAGGGGAGACTGAGATAGAATGTGAAACCATGGTGCTGATGTTAAAAGATATAATTTCCTTTCAATTATAACTGGTAAGGGAAAAGACTCTTACACCAGTCTTTCTGTTGCTTTTCTTAATCATTCTCTTATGTTCATATTCCATAGATGGAACAAGAAGCTGAAAGACGTCGGCAACCGCAAACCAAACAGGAACCAGAATCTGAGGAAGAGGAGGAAGAAAAGCAAGAAAAGGAAGAGAAGCGGGAAGAACCTGAAGAAGAAGAAGAGGAGCCAGAGCAAAAGCCCTGCCTTAAGCCAACACTGCGACCCATCAGTTCTGCTCCATCTGTTTCATCGGCAAGTGGCAATGCAACTCCCAATACACCTGGGGATGAATCTCCCTGTGGCATCATCATCCCACATGAAAACTCTCCTGATCAGCAGCAGCCAGAGGAATACAGGCCTAAAATAGGACTGAGCCTCAAATTGGGTAAGATCTTTGTTTTTGCAGTTTGGCATCCTCTTAAAAATTGGATGAAAACAGAGAAATAGAAAGCTTCTCTTAACTGTTGCCTTAACTAACTTCCTCACAAGTTCTGCTTCCCCTAGCCATCTGCTTGTTCAGCTGTTCTTTTCTTCTTGTCATTTAAAAATTATTCATGTTGTTGTTGTTATGTTATGTTATTATGCAAACTTTATCTTGATTCTGACAAAATCCTGAGAGGAATTTGTGTTATATGAGAGATAACTATTTTCCTTTATACTATATTCCATTATGTTGCAGGTGCCTGCAATAGTCCCAACCAGCCTAATGCTGTGAAAAGAAAAAAACTCACTGTTGACAGTGTCTTCAATAAATTTGAAGATGAAGACAGTGATGACATGCCCCGAAAAAGGAAACTGGTGCCTCTGGATTATGGTGATGAAGACAAAAGTTCCTCCAAAGGCAGTGTGAACACTGAAGAGAAACGCAAACACATTAAGAGTTTAATTGAGAAAATTCCTACAGCCAAACCAGAGCTGTTTGCTTATCCTCTTGACTGGTCTATTGTGGATTCAGTGAGTATTTTAACAACAACAAAAAAATCCGCTGTTAATATGATATCCAAAGAGTTCAATACAGCACTTTGTCATCTCTCATTTGGTGCCAGTATCTCAAGGCAAATACCTGATGTCACCCAGAAGAACGCCATAGCCTGTTCTATCTTCTCAGAGTACATGGTATAAAATAACAGTCTTACAAGAAGGTATATTCTGGATAAATGTTAGGGGGAATCTTCCTAAACATAAGACCTGTTAAAAAAAATGGAACCATTTTTAGAAAGGGAAATTTGAAAAGAGCCAGGATAGCTAACTGTCAGTATCCTTTCAGTTGGGGTATAGACTTGATGGTCTAAGTGGTTCCTTCCAACTCTATGGTTCTGTTATCATTTAATAGGCAACCGTAACATTTTTGTTACTTTAGATCAAAAATGATCCAAAATTTTCTGCTGAAAAATTTCATCTTTTTCCATCCCCTTCTTATAGCCTGTCATTTTAAAATCTTATAGATCTCTTTAACGTTAATGTATCCATTGATGCATTTCTTTCTTTCTAATGCTCTCTGGTGTCCAACCTTCAAAGTCATCTTCATTTCTTATCAATTGTTTCCAAATATAAACAGCCAATTTCCCACAGGATGATTCTTTTAATTAACTTCAGTCTTAATTCAAGTTCTTCTGAGCCCTTAATCTGTTTG
The DNA here is from genome assembly GCF_059951505.1 of Python bivittatus. Classification (NCBI taxonomy): domain Eukaryota; kingdom Metazoa; phylum Chordata; class Lepidosauria; order Squamata; family Pythonidae; genus Python; species Python bivittatus. The sequence continues at coordinate 27,504,427 of NW_028277075.1, read as the reverse complement.
AAACTTTCTAAAATAACATTCTTAATCACCTTTTTGCTGTATATTCTTCTTCTTTTTTTTTTTTGCAAATCTTTAAACTCATATTTACAGCTCTTTCTTAAAGGATTGAAGAAAACTCACCCAGTGAATTCAATTAAACTTGCCATTCTGAAAGTTCTGAATCTTTAAAAATCAGTAAAAAAAAGTAAATCCAAAGTGATTAAGAGGTGAGCCTTGGTCGAACCTTGAGTCCATATAGGCTACATTAACGGTTATAACAGCTGTGGCACTTCAGCTGAGAGTAGATAGCTGAAGCGCCACAGGGGCTCATTTCCCAACCTCTTATTCCTCTCTTGCCCTGTATGGTTCATGGTATGGCGGGCCCCTTAGGTCGGAGGCCTAGAGGGTGGAGGGAGGAGCACCTTGGACGATTCAGGGTGCGTATTCAGGTGGTGACGGGCATGGGACGTTATGACGAAAGCCAGAGGGAAGGCCATTCCAGGGGAAGACGCCCCCAATGCATTATACCAGTGGTGTGTTCTGACCCTCTGGGCTCAAGCCGAGACCCTGGTCAGCAGGCCTACCGAGGCCCAGGCTTTTGGCTGCTGCTGATGAATCCCAGGTCAGTCAATAATAAGGCCCCGATTATCCACGACCTTATTGGGGTGGAGCAGGCTGACCTGGCATGCATTACAGAGACCTGGCTGACACCAGAAGGGGGTGTTGCTCTTTTGGAATTGTGTCTAGCTGGGTTTAGGGTTTGGCACTAGCCGAGACCCCAAGGTAGAGGAGGGGGTGTGGCAGTGGTCATCTGGGAATCTCTGCTGGCCTTCAGGGGCTCTGCTCCACAAGTTGCTGGATGTGAGACCCTGTTCCTGAGGTTGGGCACATGGGATCGGTTGGGAGTGTTGCTATTGTACCAGTCTCCCTGCTGTGTAGCAACCTTCCTGCCTGAGCTGCTGGAGGCCATCTCAGGGTTGGCAATGGAGTTCCCCAGGCATATGGTCTTGGGGGACTTTAATCTGCCGTCCATGGGGTTGGCCTCGGAGGCAACTTGGGAGTTCATGGCTACCATGGCGGCCATGGGCCTATCCTAGGTCATCCTTGGCCCAACTTGGGACAGTGGTCACACTCCAGACACAGTTTTCTTGTCAGAGCAGTGGCAGCGTGATCTGGTGGGGGATTTTATTTTATCCCCTCTGTCATGCTCAGACCACTCCCTGGTGGCTGTGAGATCCTCCCATGCTGCCCCCCTCTGCAGGGAGGCAGGACCTATTCAAACGGTCCGTCCCGGCAACTGATGGACCCGTAAGGGTTCCAAAGAGAGCTGGGGGTTGTTCCTGAGGCCTTGCTGCACAGTCCAGCGGAGGCCCTGGCCACAGCCTGGAATAAGGAGGTGGCTAGGGCCTTGGACAGGAACGTGCCTGTGCGACCTCTCTTGGCCCATCGGCCTGGCACTCCCTGTGGTTTATGGAGGAGTTAAGGGAGCTGAAAAGGGCTAAGAGATGTCTAGAGTGCCACCAGCAGAAAACGAAAAACGAGTCTGACCAAACACGGGTTAGAGCCGCTATTAAGGCCTACCTAGTGGCAGTAAGGGCGGCAAAATGTCATTACTTCTCTGCTGTTATTGCATCCTCAGAGTATCGCCCGGCAGCCCTGTTCAGGGTCACTCAGTCCCTCCTGAGTAGGGAGGGCTCGGAGAACTATCTACAGGGCTGTACAGAGGAATTTGCTGAACACCTGATGGATAAAATCACTCAGATCCACTCTCAGTTGGAGACCAAGCATGAGGCGGGTCCACTGGAGATGCCCGGGGAGCATTCTTACCCAGTTATCTGAGAACGATTTGATCCTGTTGGCCCTGAGGAAGTGGACAGGGTCCTCGGGGCTGTTAGTTCGGCTACCTGTATTTTGGATCCTTGTCCCTCCTGGTTGGTTAAAACCACCAAGGAGGTGACTTTAGGGTGGGTACTGGCGGTGGTCAATTCATCCTTGCGGGACAGGGTGTTCCTGAAGCCTTTTAAGGAGGCTTTGGTCCGCCCCCTCCTTAAGAAACCGTTGCTAGATCCCACCCTTCTGGACAATTTTCTTCCAGTCTCCCACCTTCCCTTTCTAGGAAAGGTGGTGGAAAAGCTGGTTGCGCGGCAGCTTCAGAGGATCCTGGAGGAAATGGATTATCAGTCAGGTTTCAGGCCCGGTTATGGGACAGAAACAGCATTGGTCACACTTTTGGATGATCTCTGGCAAGAGCAGGATGGGGGTAGTGCATCCATCCTTGCTCTTTTTGACCTCTTGGCGGCTTTCAGTTCCATCAACCATGGTATCCTTTTGGGTTGGCTGCAGGAGCTGGGGCTGGGTGGCACAATGCTGTGCTGGTTCAGCTCCTTTCTCCAAGGCCAAACCCAATTGGTGTTGATAAGGAGTGAGAGGTCCAACCCACGGCCCCTACTTTGCGGGGTGCCTCAGGGTTCGGTGCTCTCACTGCTCCTATTTAACATCTATCTTAAACCATTGGGTGAGATCATCCGGCACCATGGGATGAGGTATCATCAGTATGCTGATGATACTCATATATCTCCATCCCGGGTGACCTAAGTGATGCTGTGGCTACCCTTTCACAGTGCCTGGAGGCTGTGGGGGCCTGGATGGGGGAGAACAGGCTTCAACTGAACTCTGGTAAGACGGAGTGGCTGTGGGTACGGGGAGCCTCAAGATCTAGGAGTTTATCATCTTTGGTTCTTGACAGGGTCGCACTTCCCCAGACAGACCCAGTGCATAATCTGGGGGTCCGTCTGGACTCTCAACTCCTGTTCGAAGAGCATGTGGCAGTCGTGGCCAGGAGGGCCTGTGCGCAACTTCGTGTTGTGCGGCAGTTATGCCCTTTCCTCGATCGGGAGGCTCTCTGCACGGTCACTCATGGCCTGCTCACCTCCCGGTTGGACTACTCCAATGCGCTCTACATGGGGCTACCCTTGAAGAGTATCCAGAAGTTACAGCTGGCACAGAATGTGGCGGCGCAGACAGTTCTGAATGCCCCCAAGGGGTCACATATAACACCGCTGTTACACGAGCTGCATTGGTTGCCAGTTTGCTTCCGAGTCCAATTCAAGGTGTTGGTTACCACCTTTAAAGCCCTTCATGGCACAGGACCAGGTTATCTGAGGAGCTGTCTCACCCCTGTTACATCAGCCCACCCTACTCAGTCCAGCAGAAGGGGCATGTTGCAGACCCCATCAGTCAAGGCATTTCGACTGGTGGGATCTAGGAAGAGGGCCTTTCCTGTGGTGGCCCCCGCTCTGTGGAACAACCTACCTCCTGAGGTGCGGTGTGCCCCCACTCTCATGGCCTTCAGGAAAGGCATGAAAACCTGGCTATGCCAGAAGGCCTGGGGGCCGGATGGGGGCTCCCACCAGTGGAAGTGGCTTGTGGAGTAATTGACCTTGCCCCCCCATCATCTTGAATGTTTTTTAGTATTTATGTATAGGGTTGTTTTATAGTCGGATTTTAATTGATTAATTAATTTTAATTATTTAAACGGTATTGTTTTTTTAATGGCTTTGGTTTTTGGTTTTAATTGTGAGCCGCCCAGAGTCACCCATTGGGGGAGATGGGCGGCATACAAATTTAATAAATAAATAAAATAAATAAATATAAGCTTGATGGAATCCTGCAACTCCCAGCCATTCACAAGCCAACCGCAAAAACATCAGTTCCTGCCATCTGCTCACAAAAGAAACAGCTGTGTCTGTACAGGAGTACATGTGGGTAATCTTGACATTCCTCCTTTCTCTGGAGATATTTCTGTAGTCCAGATCCAGCATCCAGACACGTTTTCAGCTGAAATGTCCCTCTCTTCCAGGGATGTCAGTTCACCGTGGTGCTCACTGGAGTCTCACATACAAACAAAAAATCCATCCAACAGGGCTCCATCCTCAATCTTCCCCAAGGCCTGAGAGAATAGTCAGATCTTGAGTAGCTTTCTGAACATCATTGGGGTGGGAGCCATTCAGATCTCTGGGGTATCATTCCAGAGGGCAGGCACTGTGACAGAGAAGATACATTTTAATTTAAAGTTTAAATTAAAGATTGCATTCCTATTTGAAGGTCCTATTCCATTTAAAAATTCTATTAGTATATGTATGACTCCCAAGAAAAGGATTAAAGAAACACATAGTGGTACAGAAAAATATTTAAAGTGTTTGTTTATTCTAGACATTAATGGAACGGCGAATTAGACCATGGATCAACAAGAAAATAATAGAATATATTGGTGAAGAAGAAGCTACACTAGTTGACTTTGTTTGCTCAAAGGTAAGCTTAGTTTTCTATACATGTAAATGTGTGTTTCTGTATATGAATCTTCTTTGAACAGAATGGCTGTTCTTAGATGGTCTGTGCCTGAACTAAAGCATGCTATTTTGGGTGTAGACCAAAATGGAGCTGTGGCAGGCAGAAGTAGAAGAGGAAAGAGGAGAGACAAAACCAAGAACAACTGTGATGGCAGGAGTGAAAAGAGAGGGAAGGGCAAGGCTGTGATGCATACCTCAGCAGCTCCCAGGACAGCCTGTCTGACTGGCCAGCTTGCCTAGCATTGGGCATGTTTCAGAATGTATTTTCCAGTGATGGCTGCACCGTGCATCTGAAGGCTGATATTTGAATAAAACTAGACCTCCTGCCCAACAGATGGTATGGACAGCTCCAAATATTTATCAGCAGTAATACCAGCAGTAATGCAGATGCCACACTGAATGGTTAGAATAGTTTGACAAACTAATTACCCAGAAAAGTTGTGAGCTCCCTTCACTGAAAGTGGGTAAATGGATGCTGGACAGTCTGTTGAGGATACTTTAATTTGGATTCCTGCATTGAGCAAGGGATGGACTCAGAGACCTCAAAGCCTATATTTTTGCATTTATTGTTTGCAAAGAATTGGATCTTCGTGGCAAAAGAAAACCAGAGTTTTGTGAATACAGATAAGTATGTCTTCTGCAGTGCACAAAAGATATTAACATGCAAATATGTAAATGCTCAGCCTAGTTGTTTTAGGTATGTTTGTAATGCATATTTAAAGTTAATTGGTATTGTTATCAAATGCTGCTGAAGTTATGCACAAGTGTACTAATAATAGATATTATAGCACGAATTTAAATTATGAACCCACTGAGTCTGATTGTTCCAATCTGGAAGTAAAGTCAAGAGTATCTTTGGATACATGGTGGTTTGCCTTTACTGTGAACTCCTGTGCGCTGCAAAAGATTCTAAGGAGCTCTTTTACAGCAATATTTGTCAACCTGGAGCCTTCTGGGTGTGTGAAACTGTGGCTGTAGTGACTTGAGATGATGAGAGCGGTAGTCCAATACATTTGGAAGGCACCAGGTTTTGAATGGCTGTTGTAGAGTAGGATTTCAGCTGATGTGGAATGTGGGCCAAGCCTGTTGAGTTTTCTTGTTCTGAAATAAATGTACATTCTTCCCAACACTCCCCTGCACCTTTGCAAAAGGAGGCAGGAAATGAAGGCTCTGGAAAGATCAGAAATTGGTGGGCCAGTGTTCTGTGCTGCACTAGCAACTTCTTAAGGAAGAAGAGCATGTGTGTGAGATGCACACTAATTTTACCCTACTCATCCTGTTTGGATTTTGTTTTACTTGAAAGCTTGAAACAACACAAAATGTATTTAGCATAGCAGAACATGCTCTGATAGGAAACAAAGCAGTTTCTCTATTTTGTGCACACCCCTGGTATGTACAGTGGTGCTTAAAAGTTTGTGAACCCTTTTGAATTTTCAGCATTTCTGAATAAATATGACCTAAAATGTGACCTGTTCTCCACACAAGTCCTAAAACTAGATAAAGAGAACCCAAAAACAAATGAGTCAAAAACATAATACCTGTTTATTTATTTATTGAGGAACATATCCAAAGCTACATACAAGTGGTCCTCAACTTATAACCACAAATGGGACCAGAACTTTGGTCACTAACCAGTGAGGTTGTTAAGTGAGTCGCGCCTGATTTTATGACTTTTCCACGGTCATTAAGCAAATCCGGCTTCCCCCATTGATTTTGCTTGTTGGAAGCCCTCTGGGAAGGTCACAAATGGCAATCATGTGACCCCAGGACACTGCAATTGTCATAGATACATGCTGGTTGCCAAGCACCCAAATTTTGGACATGTGACCACAGGATGCTGCAACGGTCATAAGTCAAGTACCTGTCATAAGTCACTTGTTCAAGTGCTATCATACCTTTGAACGGTCGTTAAACAAATGGTTGTAAGTTGAGAACTACCTGAATTTGTGTGTGGCAAAATTTTGTGAACCTTTGCTTTCAGTAACTGGTATGGCTCCTTGGGCAGCAATAACTGCAACTAAATGTTTCTGATAACTGTTGATCAGTCCTGCACTTGGAGGTGTTGTAGACTATTCCTCCTTAATGAACAACTTCAACTCAGGGATGTTGGTTGGCTTCCTTGCATGAACTGCCCACTACAGGTCCTTCCATGTCATTTCTATAGGATTAAGGTCAGGACTTCGACTTGGCCATTCCACAACATTAACTTCTTCTGCTTTAACCATTCTGTCATACGACTTGTGTGGTTTGGGTTGCTGTCTTGCTGCACGACCCACTTTCTCTTGAGCTTCAGTTCATGGACAGATATCCTAATATTTTCCTGTAGAATTTGCTGATACAATTCAGAATTCATAGTTCCATCAATGATGGCAAGCTATCCTGGTCCAGAGGCAGCAAAGCAGGCCCAAGCCATGATGTTGCCGCCACCATGTTTCACAGATAGGATAAGGTTCTTATGCTGAAATGCAGTGTTTGCCTTTCGTCAAACGTAACGCTTTTCATTCAAGCCCAAAAGTTCTATTTTGGTCTCATCTGTCCACATAACCTTCTTCCAATAGCCTTCTTGCTTATCCACATGGTCTTTTGCAAACTGTAGACATGCAGCAATGTTCTTTTTGGAGAGTAGTGGCTTTCTCCTTGCAACCCTGCCATGCATACCATTCACCACACATATACCTGTGTGGTGAAGATCAGACTTTGATAGTGAATACCCAGAATTCTGTTGTTTAAATAAGGCAGAATCTCCCACACTCATGTCTGATTATCATCCCATTGATTAAAACACCTGGCTCTAATTTCCTCTTCAAATGAACTGATCATCCTGATAATCCTAGAGGTTCATATACTTTTGCCACACACAAATACGTAGCTTTGGATCAATTTCCTCAATAAATAAATAAACAAGATAACATTCTTGACTCATTTGTTTAACTAGGTTCTCTTTATCTAGTTTTAGGGCTTGTGTGGAGAACAGATGACGTTTTAGGTCGTATTTATGCAGATATATTGAAAATTCAAACTGGTTCACAAACTTTTAAGCACCACTGTATAATGGCTGGCTTAATCTTTGGATGCTCCATTTTCCACATATCTACTATTCTCTGTTATAATATTTACTGAAATAAAACTTGCTGAGGGAAATTGGTCCATCAGTCAATTAAACACCTTTTGTGGGTGTGTTTTAACCAGTGGCATTAGGTCAAAAGTCTGATGAGTGACCTGTATAGACTTTTGTATTGATCATGTGTTTTGGGAATTATGGTATGCTCCTACTTGGATTGCTTGTGACATGCTACTGAGCTTGTAACTTATGCCCCAACTGTTATTATGATGCCTTCTTAATAAACATTGAAATGCCTGTTGAAAATTAAATGAAATTAAAGCATTAGCATTTTGTCTGTCAAATAATTCAGTGTGGAGACTCAGAAGTGCCTGATTTGCTAGAGAGCACCTAGAAAAAATCTTACTTGAAATCAGAACTGAATCTTGTTTTTGATAGGTTTAAGATCCTTTGTCAGCTTGAGTTTTTCTGTTATATTGATTTCCAAGTCTTGCATGCTTCCATTTTTCAGACTCTTTTAAGTGCTATGTTATCAAGACAATTTCTACATACCTCTCTTTCAGGTTATGGCTCATAGTTCACCACAAAGCATCCTGGATGATGTTGCTATGGTAAGTAAAGGCAGAAAGCTTACCAGTGTAAATTTGTAATACTTTATCAGAAAATGAACGTTTCTTTTACAGAATGAATTCAGAATAATAATAGAATATCAGGCCCTAAATTTGAATTTTTTTCTTTCTCCTACAGGTGCTAGATGAAGAAGCAGAAGTTTTTATAGTCAAAATGTGGCGGTTGTTGATATATGAAACAGAAGCCAAAAAGATTGGTCTGGTGAAATAAAGACTTATTTTTAGGGTTCCATTTCAATTTTTGTTTCACATCACTGAAGAACTTTGAAGTTTCTCTGTGCTCAGAGACATTTGTGAGACCTGTATTTTTTAAATGTAGAAAATGTGAATTTTTTTCATCCTCTGTTACATTGAGGCTATCTTTGTCCCATTTCTCAGCTTCCTTGATTGTAATTCTCCAAATCCTACATTGGTGGTTTTCATGCGCCAGATAAAGTAACAGGTATGATTTATAACTTGCAGCTGCTGTATACAGTCTCTGACCTTCATATTCTAGACTGCTTCTTGTAAATATTGAAGAGACCCATGTTTTAGAAAACATCTCCACTTATTACATAAGAAAATAATTGAACTTTATGTAAATGTACCAATCTCTTTCCCTCCATTTTTAAAAAATAGAATAAACTTTAAAATTCCAAAAATGGATGGGAGTCATTTTACTGGCAGACAATTTTCACCTGCATGGATGTGAACTTGTTCACTTGTCGGGCTTTGTAATATTTTTAGATGGCCTGTCCTGTAGAAAAAAAAATGGTGGACTTGCATAAACTCAGGACTTTCAGTTAAACTTTATCAGAACATCACATACTTAGTTTTGTTGTTGTCGTTGTTTTAATTAGGAGAAATACCACACAGTTTTATTTGCTTTTAGCCCTCCAATAGAAACCAGACATCTTAATCTTTATTATTTAAAAAGAAACTGGAAATAGGCCAGTTTGGAATATTTGTGGAAAGGATTGGTATAAAGATGTAACTTGAGCAGAACAGTTTACAATGTTAGATCATAATGTGTTCAAAAGATGGAAAAACTGTTTTAAGTAAGCCATCAAGTCAGCTGTGACTTTATTCTTTTTTGTACTGTAAAGTGTCTGTCAGATTTGTAGAGGGCACCGTTTCCTGCCCTCTTACTTTATGGGTTTTATACATATGCTGATGTGGTATAAATAACTATGTACTGTAAACTGCATTTTTTAAAATCTCACAAGTAAAAAGACTGTATGCAGGACAAACACTTTCCAGGAAGCAACAACTTGTCTTTCAAAAAAATCACTCTTCTAATATCTCTTCACCTGAAGAAATACAGATCACTTACTCAGAAGGTATAACTGTGATCCCCTGTTACTGAATTCTTGCATCTGAAAATTTGTTCTTAACGGGATCCTATAAAAGTTTCATCATGTAAATATTTCAGATATTAAAAATGTATATATTTGATCTGGATTTTGATTACTCAGGTTTTAAGATAATATCACTACTTCTATTTCAATTGTGGGAGGAAGGGAATATAAGCAGATAGTTGATGTGCTCTCATTGCAGTATGGTCTAATCAATATAGATCTCAGGTTTTGCCTATTTGCCAAGCCCCAACATTGTATTGAATCAAGACTAAGTTAATTGCAGTCTGGTCCTACTGAGATGAATTTTAATCTTTTAAAAATCTACTTCTAGTAAACTACCTGGACATGGTCATGTAGTTTTTGGCAGTAGCACAGAAGTAGGTTGCTAGTGCCTTCTGGAAATTTTTTCTGACTTTCCTCTCTAGCCTATACCTCTGCTATTTCATGGAGGTTTCCTATCTAAGTTAACGGGCTCTGACCCTGGTTAGCTCCTGAGCCCAAAGTCAGCCATGTACCACTACATACTGCTATTAGACGAAGTTTGTGAACTCTTTAGAACTACTCATAATTCTGCAGAACAAAATGGATCACGCCCCAAACAAAAGATATTTCTGGACTTCAGAAAAAGTTGAGGGCTGGAAAGAGTTATAAAACCATTACCAAAGATTCTGGCCTCCAGCAATCCACAGTAAGGCAGTTAGTGTATCAATGGAGAAAATACAATACCCTTTTTACTCTTTCCCAGTATTGAGTCATAAGAATTCTAGCACTGGCCACTCTTGCATTGTATGACATCAGTGTTCATGATTCCACCATAAGGAAAACACTGCACAAGAGTGGTATGCTTCAGAGGATAACAAGAAGGAAAGCACGGTTTTTGAGAAGCACATTTCCATCCATGTCAAGCTTATTAGAACAATGTTTTGTGGACCAGTGAGGCAAAAGTGGAAATTTTTTGGCACTGATGAGAAATGTTACTGGGAAAAAAAACACATTGCCTTCCAACAAAAGGACCTCATCCCATCTATGAAGCATGATGAGGAGAAAAATGATGTGCTGTTTTGCAGCCTCAAGACCCAGACAACTTGCAATCCTTGAGAGAAAAATGGATTCTGGATAGTACCAACAACTTCTACAGGAAGTCAGAGTATTGGCCCATGAGTTGAATCCAAAACAAATGTGGGACATGGAGCATGATAACAAACCTCAATGCAATTGAAATATGCTACAATCTGAACTAAGGAGATCATAAAAAACAACAAAAAATGTCAGTGAGTTGAACCAGATCTATAAAGAGGAATAGGCCAAAATACCTGTAACCTGATGTGCAGAATTGATCAACAGATGCAAGAAACATTTGGTTGAAGTCACTGCTGCTAAAAAAAAATGTTTCCATTACTACATCTAAAGCTTTAAAAAAAATTTCCAGCAAAGATTGAATGTTGACTCACTGTGTTCAATAAAAACACAATACAGTTGTTTTTTTTATTAAAGAGGAAATAAATGAAGCTCAGACATTGCAGGTTGCAATTCTACAGGACTACAGTTGTTTCTAAATGGTTCACAAACTTCATTCCTTCTGACAGAGGATTCATACAGGCTGTTTGTATAAATAAACTCGGGAGTTGTGTCTAACTCTTCATGATCCCATGGACATAAGTAGGGAAATAAGGGCTCTCGTCTTGAAACAAAAGCCGGACTATTGCTCAATTTTTTTTTGTAAAGGTAATGTTAAAGGACAATGCCAATGCCTGTTTGCCAATGAAAATAGGTGGAGAGGTTGTAGTAACAAATTGTCTTCTTAGGCTCAAAAATTCATAGGGATGGTGGTTATAATCATGAAATAAAGAGATATCTGCTATTTGGAGGAGAGATTGGCAAAACTAGACAAAATATAGAAGTGCAGAGATTGACAGCAAAGGCAGCACAGTATGGCTGTGATTTTCCCAGTTATACTGTATGTCTGGGAAAGATTACCAAAGTAAAATGGATGCCTCTGAATTGTGCTGGAGAAAATTGTTGAGCCTGGATAAAACACTCAGAACTAGATGAAATAGATCCATACTGAACATGAGATGAAACTAAAGTATAGATATTTCAGATGCCTAATGTGAAGGCAGCAGTTACTGGAGAAGATTAGTGTGTGAAAAAATTAATGCCAATTGAAAAAGAGGCTGACAGAAAACAAAGATGCTATTACTAATGATATGTGAGCCTTCAAGAGCTCAAGCAGTTACTTACATAATCCTGTCAAACTGATGTCTTTCAAGATAACACTATGGATCATAGGTGTGCTCTGCTTTAGATGGCTGATGAGCAAAGTGTGCTGCTCCAGTGGTTCAAAGGAGCCAATAGGCTCAGAGTGCTAGAAAGTGTTCATCACGTTAGCTATTTTATGGTTAGGTAAACTCTATGAATGTAGCAGTTGTACTAGTCTTTGATTGCACAAGGGGCTGAAACAGCCATTATTGTTTTGCACATCATTGCATTTATTTGGCATGTTACAGGTAGTCCCCAGTTTAAGAACTAGTTCCGTTCCTGTACCAATTCCTGTACCCAGTTTAAGAACTAGTTCCGTACAAGTCTGTACCTGAGTTGAATTTGTATGTAAGCTGGAACAGTATTATTCTATAATACTGTATAAGTAGTATTGTGCAATTAACTCAAACCATTGTGTATTTAACTCAAATCATTGTGTGTGTAACTCGAATTTTACTACAGTAAGCTCCGTTCTTAACTATGAGTCACCCTTAAACCAGGTTTTCTTAACCCGGAGACTACCTGTACGCTGTTCTTATCATTACTCATTTGTATAAAAAAAGGATAGCATTCCAACTGCTCACAAGGTATTAGCAGCAGCAAGTTCTATTTCACCATTTCATGGCTAAGGGCATTGTTCTGGTTTTGAGGAATGCCAATCCTCTGAAAAAAGAAAAGACCATATAGTAGTTCAATGACAAAACAAAGTTTTGCAAGGAAAAGTTCCCAGATTTAGTGTCTGGCATGTAAGCAGAGCCAAAACTGAGTCTGCCTGAAATCTTGAAGATCACAGATAGTGCCAAAACAGCTTGATGAACCCGTTATATAACTTGTTATGAGGAAGTATCCTATGTTTTTTATTCCTATACAAGGAAATATTGAACAGTCCCAAATAAATGTTCATCCATACATGATACCATGTATTTATAAAGCTTCCCACATTCCTTAAGGCAAAATACCTTTCCAACAAACAGTTGCAGGTTATAGACATGATTGTGGCCTCAGGGACTAAATAGATTGGCACTTGGTATCAGAAGTTGTGTCATCACAACAGGGCTTAAAGACATACACAAATAAATATACATAGACTTAGTTCAGAAATAGACAAGTTCTCAGAATGAAAGCAAAATAGATGGATGAAAACCACCAGCTGTATGGCTTATTGGAGTCCTCAGTCCTTTGTAACATATACATACCATCAGATTTAATTAGGTTTTTAAACAATATAAAAACATGGGTAGCAACATAAATGATCCTTCCTTAAAGTTTAGTTTTTATTCAATTCAAATGTGTGTTGAAACAAAAAGATTTTAACATGTTTTCTAAAGGGAAAAAATAAAGCTGTTTTCATAAATGTTGGGTGTTGAACAGATGCCATTCAGGGAAAAAAAACCCTGCTTCTTCCCAAGTATCTGACTAGTAACGTATCGGAGAGATACTTCCCGAGAGAACCTCTACTACACATCACGTTAAGGTTTATGCAATGCAGTCCCTGGCAAAGCGAAGAAAAGGCAGGTCCTCGGCAAAAATCCGCATTCTCTCGACCAGCCTAGGTCCAACGACCACGACCGCGTGAAATAAAAATTAGCCCCCAGCTACCTCGACCCACAGCTGGGGTTGACGCGTTTCTACAACAGAAGCAGCTGCTCTTCCTCCTGCGCGTGCGCACTAACCTCCTTTCTTCCTCGGTTGCAGCTGCAGTTGTTGGCTGCCGAGGGGCGGGGCGGCTCCTTTGATAGACAAGAGCGATCTGCCAAAGAAAGCAAGGAGAGGGGGACACCCAGCCTACGGGAGTCAGAGGAGGCGGGGCGAGGCCTGGGCCGGAAGCGTCGGGCAAAAAGGGAGGGGGTTCTGCTCTGGTTCGGAGCGAAGGGAAGACAAATTGGGCGCCGAGGCGGAGAGGTAAGAGGTGGTTTTCGGAGAGGGCGAAAATCCTGACGCGGGCAAGGCCTGGGCGGGAGGAAGGTCGTGCCCCTCGGGGCTCTTCCCCTTACTTCCCTCCCTACCTGTCCTCTTACTAGAGGAGCACAATAGCTTCCCTTTATCGAAACTTCCTTCCAGCAGCCGTGGCCTCCCTTTCCACGCCTTTGTAAATCTGGAGTAGTGATTCCTTTCCCCGCTCTTGACAGGAATCAGAGTGCCTGCGAAAGAGCGGGGTTGGAAAAGGGTTTAAAATTCGAGTTGCCTGAGCTTGAATCCAGATCGGGCTGTTCGGCGAGGAGAGGCTTGGACTGAAATTGCCCCCCAGTCCTAACCGAAATCTTACAACGTTAAAAGCGGAAGCCCATTGGCTGTTGCTGATTTCATCGGGGTATGTAGCCGGTGGAGGAGCTTTGTCTGCTGAAAGTCTGCTTCCCACGTCGTGTAAATGAAAAGGATACATTTTCTTTGGCTCCAGGCCAACATCTGAGGCCCATTCATAAGGATGCTTGGCTCTGTTTCTCTCTCTCTCAGAACGGAGTGAATTCTCAGCATTCCTTTAAAGCAGGGGTTCCTAAACTTTTTGCCATCACACCTCCCTTTAGTGTAATCTTAATGTACATATCTCCCTAAAAATCAGAACACCAAAATGAACACAAATGAACAAGGAAAACAGTACAATGAAACTTTGGGAAAGGTAGATTTATTGTAACAATGTAGCTAAAATGTTCTTCCCACCTCCCCAAGGGAAGTACAGTCTGGGAAGCCCTGCTTTAAAGAGTATCATCCCATACTTTTTGGCATTCCGCTGGAGTCTTGAAGAAGTCTTTCAAACAGGGAAACAGCGATGTATTTTACAACATTTTAACAAAGGGATATTCTTTTGTGCCCCAGAATCCAGCTTAAAAGTGTGAAATGTTGTTTGGTGTTGGTAAATATGCATATTGAATCAAAGTAAAAATGATAGACCAGGAGAATGAAATGCAAGACAAAATACAGGCATATATAAAATAACCACAGTGACATTCAAAAACTGCTATTGCTAAATAACTTATCAGCACCAAATTATTAAGTGTTTGTAAACTTGGCTTATACATTGTGCTAACTTATGGTTTGATTAATCTTAACTGTTGAATAACTTACAATTGGATAGGCTTATATATGAGACTAAGCAGTATGAAGTACTGTTTACAAAACACAGTGCCACATGCTAATTTAAGACCAAATAAAAACCATGTTATGGCTTAGAACAATGTGTGAACTAGTCATAGCATGATAAAATAATGCAGTGGCAATTTATTGGTGATTTGAACTGACATTTGAGTGCCCATCATATTGTGTGGTTGATAAACATTTTTGTGTAGGTAAATTAACAACTTGTATATAAGTTTTCATATAGTATAATGGTATGTCCTGCATTATATTCTCCTCTGTCTTTGTTGTAACATTTTTTCTTCTTCTCAGGACTGTAAATATGCCAATTCAGAATCACATTCCACACATCTAATGAAGTGGGCTTTGGTTTACAAAAGGTTAGGCGTGTCTGGTACAGTAGATTAAAACTTGTACACTTCTCTGGAAAACGAAACTATCATTCATTACTGACATGAAGTAATGCCAACTTTGTGCTGCTCCTCATTGTTCGGGATGAAAGTAGAAATGAAATTTCCCTTTAATGTTTTACTGTTTTTGCCCTTAGTTTTGGAAGGAGGGGAATGGGAGAGGAATGAATGGGTGAGATGGTGCTCTTGAATAACTTTAAAATATACATGCCTTGAATCATTTATTTGATTTTAAAGCCTATATTTTAAAAAGAATAAAAATGAACTTGTATGGGATTAGGCTGTAGGTCAATAATGGGGAAGCTGTGACTGATCAAATATTGCTGAACTATAATGCTAAGCAGTGCTGAAAGGACTATTGGAAAATCACATGTTCTGATCAGCATTACCTCTGGAAGCAGGAGTGATTATAGACACTCTTGAGGGCAAATAGAATGCTACTTTATTGTGATAATGGTATTATTATCTCTTATAAAGTTACTTCTTTATTATTTCTAAACTAGCCACAATTGTTAAGTTTAAGAAGTACTGTATTAAAGACCCCTAAGAGAAACTAGAACAGATATAGTTAATCTAGCACTGGTATTTTTTCCATTCCAAAAAGAAATGCTTAATTGGCTGAACAGGTTGTAATGCTTTTCTGTTAGCCTGGGGAAAAAAAGGTGTTTTTCCCCCCTTTATTGGTTGTAGAACAATTTCACATATAGTTGCCAGGAGTTTTGAGGTAAACAGTCTCAATTTCACATGAAACAATTGATCACTGAGTAATGGATTGTCTTTTCCTGTCATTTTGCTTTAATTATGTCTAACTCAAAGGATGCCTATTATTAACCTTATTGTGGCAGGTTACAAGATACTGCAAACCTTGGCAAGATGACCAGCTATACAGGTAGTCCCCTGGTTAAGAATGACCTATAGTTAAGAACAGAGCCTATTGTAGCAAAATTTGAGTTAAATACACAATGGTTTGAGTTCATTACACAATACTACTTACATAGTATTATACAATAATACTGTTCAGTCTTACTTACAAATTCAACCTAAGGATAGACCTTGGGAACAGAACTTGTTTTTAAACTGGGGACTACCTGTACTTCAATCTATTGTGCCAATCCAGAACACAGGATTGAGAAAACCATTCAGTTTACCATGGATAAGCCATGTGAACACAACCTCTCTTTAGCAATTGATTATGGTTTACTTCAGCAAAACAAATTGATGCTCAGTAAATAAAAAAGTACAGATCCTGTGATCTGGAGCTGAATGGTAGACTTTATTAAGCATGCATCAGAACTATATTAGCTCTGTATGTTGTAAAATATTTTTTGCTGAAAAAATACAGATAAAATATATTCTGCTTAATAACAGTTTCTCTATGAATGAGGTCATACGTTATTAATCCAACTTGCACCCAATTTGTAGCTGCTATGGACTGCACTACTAGTTTTGAACTTGCTTCTTGGCCCAGTTTACTTCAATCATTCTAGTTTGTATCCTTTGTAGGTTAATTCTTAGTTTCCTTTACATATGAAATAGTGTTTAGTAATAACTGGTTTAATAAATCCTCTTATGGGGGTATATGCAATTCCAGATTGCTTTCAAATATTTTTCCAACAGCTCAGTGGCAATTACTGAAGAAGAGAGTATCATATCTCCTTCCACAATATCAGTCTCACTAGTTTGGGTTAGTGTGTTCTGTGAACCCAGCTTATTGTAGTTTATTTAATAAACCATGGGTGAGTATAATGTGGAGATGCAGGCAGTATAAGAATGCAAACAGCATGTTCACATAGCATGGCTAACCCAACACCTTAACCATAGGTAAGTTAATTTATAATGGATAGGTTGGTTACTAAACAACCCATGAAACAGGCTAGCTTCATTTAGATTGAAAACAGGTGTCTTGCAGTTATTGCTTCCTGCTTTAAAAACAAAACAAAACTGATGCCATCACAAGGATTAGTGCCACTGTGGATAGGGTGGTGAAAGGTTTAACCTCCCACTATCCTCTTTCTCTTCTTATTTCAACCCCTGGCTCAGATAAGGAAAAAATGGGGAAACAATGGGGCTGTGTGATGCTTCAGATTTGATTCTGTGCAAAGGTGCTTCAGAACACCCAGAGGTGCAAATGCAGCAGCTGTCTGTATCTTTAAAGCAGAGTGTCTTTTCCTGGAAGGAGATGTAGCTATTTCAAAAAGCAGAAAGATGCTGCATTTGCAGTCTATATGATCCAAAGCATTTTGTGGAATCAAATGTAACATGTTGACCAGCCCTGGAAAACAGACGATATGGCTGGAAGATGTCTGAAAAGCAAGTTACTACATCTTGACCGTATTTTTACTCAAGTTCTTAATTTGAATAGGATGCTAGATTTTTAATTAACTAGCTTAGCATGGCAAAAGAACAGAGCTTGAACCAGTTGCTAGTATTCACCTACCTCATGTTTTAACACAATGTGCAGCTGTCCTCCCTTATTCTGTGTTTAATATTCAACAGTCTTGCTTTTCCTTTTAATGCAGTCTTTTAGCAGGTAGTTTCCACTGAATAAATGGAGCCTGATTACTGCCAAATAAATATGCATCAGATTATAGTTTTAAGGGGATATTACTCATTTCTTTAGAATGGCTTCTAGTACTTGTCTACACACATGGAGCCATATTTTGTTATCAGGGCAGTAGGTTAGACTGGGAAGTCTGAAAAGTATACCAGAAAACCAATTAAGTATTGTTGCTAAAACAAGAACAAACAAAAAAAACTCATACATGGACATGCCTATGAAGTTACTAATAGTTGAATAGCCCCAAAGAGACTTCTTTTTTTTTGTATCACTGTGTATCTTTCCTACATGTTTTTCAATCATTGCTTCTTTGAACTTAATGGACAAAATATGGAAAACAAAACAGAAATTATCATTATACGTTTTCCTTTCTCTGTTATTTTTTTAATGCTACCTCAGTAGATATTAGATATGTTCCAGTTGTGTTTATATCATATAGAGTCAAGGCAAAATAGGCAGTTGAAAATCTCAGCTGTTTTTACTAAAATACAAACAATGATCAATTGTATGAACCCTGTACAATTCTTTATTGTAGCCATTATTTGAGTGGAGCTTGGCTCATTCTTGAATAAAAAGGACATTGGCTGTACTGACCAGAGTATTTGTCTTACCATCAGACCAGAAACTGTAACAGCTGTCATTCTTGATTGCATCACCAAATCCTTACCAAAACATCTTCTCATAACGATAACAAAATATTTCTGCCAATATGCTCTGTGGTGATCTTTTTTCAGTACTAACAATTTATTTCTGCTTATCCCTTTATCATTTTAGTAACATGATTTAGAGTGGCACAGAAGTCATGTTATTGCTCCTTTTGTTAAATAGCAAACATTTGATCAGGAAACCTTGCTGATCAAATAAACATATCGTGAGCTCTAGCAGGACATCCAGATCTACTTTCCACTCATCTTTGTTATGTCATTTTTGATTTTGAAATCATTTGATTTTGGTATTTCAGTTTCTGTTTTGTAAACTGCTGTGACTGAGGATCTCAGCCTGGCACCTAGAACATCAGTGTGCCCACAGACACTTCCATTAGCACAAACCAGGCTACTTAACTTGTACTTTTAATAATAATGACAATATTTTGATAATAAACATGTAATAAACTGGAGGTGGTAGGGCATTTCCTGGGAGACTGAAGGTAGCAATTTAGCCTTTAATACCCTCTACCACCACCCCATGGGGGGAAAAATGGAATTTTCAACTTTACCTCTCCTACAATGTGTTATTGGTCTAGCTCTATATAGCCCCCACGTAGGGTGCAGATGACATGTTGAAAAATATTGCCCACACCTTCTCTAGGCTGCAAGCAATCTTTTCTCCTCAGTTCATTTTTTCACTTCATAATATCCTTCAAGGTGTTTCTTCAAGACCAGTACTTCAGCAGTCTGTCTTCACTCAACTTGCCTCACTTTACTTTCATTTCTTGTTTTTAGATTACTCTTGTCTTCCTCCAAATATTAGTTAATTGTTTATTTGTGTTTTCTTTATTGCCACCCCATCCTTCTTCAAAATTGCATGCAAACTGCATTCTTCTTTCTCTACAGCAGAAGGTGTACTGTGGTAGTAATAATAATATACATGGATGTTTATATTCTAGAATGTATCAATCATACTTCATTTCTTTCTGATGCCAGAATTTAAAATTAGCTTTTTCTGAGAAATTTCTTTACAAATTGGAAAAGAGTTTTTTTATTCCAGTTGAGATGGGAGGGCGAAGAAACCTTCAGAGGATGGACAGCCAGTTTTTTTAAGAGTACATATTCTGAGCTATAATGCTATTCAGTTTTTGATATCATATTGGTTGTGTGCATAACACTTTTATGTTGCCTAATCATAATTTACAATAAAGAGTGTTTATTAACTTGTAAATTCATCTCATGCAAGTATCCTTCTACAGTTTTACAGCTAGTTCTGATTATATTGTGAGTGATATTGAAGGTCAAGTTTAGATAAAATTTGGTTTGAAACAGATTTGCCAATCACAAATCCAGGGTAAGTGTAAAATCACTCCACAATAGTTAGTTAGGCAATGTTAACATCTACATCAAACTACGTTTTATTCACACTGATTTAGAACTGCTAAGGTGGATTTTCATTTGAGTTCAGCCAGCTATATTGTAGGTTTTCAGAACATCTCTCTTTTTAAAAAATTTACAGCTGCAGTAACTCAAGAAGAAAGAAAGTCCCAATGGCAGAACTATCTGCACACTTATCACAGGTCCCGCGTGGGCAACTGAGAGAGAACTCTCCTGACAATCACCTGACCAATACCGTACGTAAAAAATGATTTTATTATCTGCCAGAATATAAAATGAATGGATTACACATGGTAGACATACAGAATCAGTGGCATACCAAGGGTGGGGATAGGGAACAATCTGCCCTGGTGCAGATAATAAGGGGGTACATTGTGTGATGACTCTGGAGGCTATCCAGAGGATTGGCAGCAGTGTGGAGTCAGGCCATTGCTGCCAGCACACTAATCAGCTGTTTGGTGGTCAACAGCACAGCAGCAAGAGGGAGGGGATGTTAAAAAAATAATATGCTCTGGTATGCCACTGTGCAGAATGCCAGTTAATTGCTCCTTAACTGGCATTGCTCCTTATTTATTAGTATTGTTTTGCTGTGTAAACTGTAATGAAGATGAATTCTTTGTGGTTCCTTTATGACATGGTAAGGTTAGATTGTAGGGCTAGTTTTGTTGAGGAGATCTAGGCTTAAATCCCCATTCAACCATGAAATTCACTATGAGTTCTTAGACCAGTTGCTATGTTTTAGCCTAACCCTTTTTACAGGATTATTGTGAGCATATCATGGACAGTATAAATAGAACAATGATAGTAATAGAAGAAATGTATGTGAGAATCCAGGATTATTTAATTTAATTTGATTTTCACATTTTTAGGCCACTTAACTTCCAAATGACTATGGGCGGCTTCACAAACTAAAAACACAATAAAATACAAAAGGAACAATGTATGACAAAATAAAACAGCATATCGAGAAAAACTACAAAAGACACCACATACCTTCACTTCACTAGCCACTAAAAGGGACCTCCCAAACATCCTAGCTCCAGGCCTTCAGAAATAATCAATGTTTAAAAATTGCTTGATGGTAGGCAAGGTGGGAGCCATGCAGATCTTGGTGGGGGGTGGAGACTATTCCATAAGGCAGGTGCAGCAACAGGGAAGGCCTGCCTCAGGATCCCATTAGGTCGCATTTTTTAATTGACTATAACCGGCACCATGAAATGTACCTGGAATCTAACTAGCCACCAGCGCAGCTCACATAGCAAGAGTACTACATGGGCAAAATTAGGCTTGCCCATCACTCATTCTGCTGCACTTTGGACCAGCTGTAATTTTTGGATGGTCTTCCTGGCCAGCACCATTGCAGTAATCCAACTGCAAGGTGAACAAGGCACAAGTGACCATGAGGCGGCCTCTCCAGGAATGGGAACAACTGGTGCGCCAGCTGAACCTATGCAAAAGCTTTCCTGTCCACAGCTGTTACATGCTCCTTGAGGAGGAGCTCTCAATTCAGGAAGACCCCCTCAAATTGTGCATAGGTCTCGAGTAGGTCAGTAACGTCCCCCTCAGGACTAAAGGTGGAAAGTTCCCCGAACTATAGGACCAAACACTCAAAGCCACTCAGCCTTGCTAGGGTTGAGTCTGAGCCTGTCCTCCACATCCAGACTGCATCCAGAGCCTGTTCCTCCACATCCAGACTCCACATCCAGATCCCAACAGCTTCCAGAGAATGGGACAAAGCCTCAGAAGCATTGCTTGGTTGGCTAGAAGTTGAGATATACAGCTGGGTATCATCAGTATATTGATGATACCTGACCTACAATGGATGACCTCCCCCAACAGTATCGTGTAGATATTAAGCAGGAAGGCTGAGAGTGTTGAGCCCTGAGGCACCCCACAGAAAGGTTTGGGCTTCAACGTCTTCCCCCTCGAACACTAGTTGGAGCTGTAGAGAAAGGAGGAGCACCACCACAACACAGTATCCCCACTCTCATAGCTCACAATCAGTCCAAAAGATGCCATGGCCAATAGTATTGAAAAAGAGATCCAGGAGGGCCAGAATGGTTGCACCACCCCATCTTGGCTCCATCAGAGGTCATTGACAAGGGCGATCAATGCCATCTGAGTACTGTGTCCCAACCTTAAATCTGACTGAAAAGAGTCTAGATCAGTGTTTTTCAAACATGGCAACTTCAAGATGTGTGGATTTCAACTCCCAGAATTCCTCAGCCAGTATGCTTTTCATCCAGGACCTTTTCTATAACTGCAATTCAACCACCTTCTCCACAGTCTTCCCCAAAAAGGGAAGGTTGGAAATAGGATGAAAATTGTCCAGAGAGGTTGGGTCCAGTGATGGCCTCTTTCAAGGCAGGTCAGGTCACCCCTTTTTTCAAAGAAGCTGACATCACTACATGGACCCCACAATGTGTCATCTCTTGAGTGGCCTTCACAAGCCAGAAGGGACAAGGATCTAGTAGATAGCTGGCTGGGCTAAGAGTCCTAAGGATCCTGTCTACTTCCTCAGGAGTCATGGATCAAACTTCTTCCAGATAACCAAGCCAGACCTCTTCTATGCTAAATCTTCCATTCACATTTTCCTTCTTGTTTTCAAATAATTAGGAATAAATAGTTAGGAATTTCCAAATCAATGATTTAGCTATCAGTCTGTAAACTGCTGAATTTCTGGATATTTTTTATTTGCTTGAGACTTTTGTTAGTAAATGTAATGATACTCAAACAGTTAAACACTAATAAACTGGCATTGCTGACTGCTTCAGAACATTTGCAAGAAATTTGACCCATGCCCATTTCTTCTAATCTAATTCGTCCTGGTAACAGTTCAAAAACAACAGATTCAAACATTTAAGCAAAATAATAATTTTGAATGTAGCTTTTTCTGATTTGATGAGAAATCACATAACTTACCCCAATTTCAGATTGTCAGTTCAGTATCTAGGAAATAAATGTTTGTTAAAATCTAGAGTACCACAATTATTTCAGGGGAATTTCCACACTATTCCTGAAAGTTTTCTGGGTTTGGGGGGGCGGTTTTCTAGCAGAGTAAATAGGTGCTGTAGGAAGAGATCTAAATATTTCTTGAGCATATGTATGTGTTTTTTTTTTAAAAAAAAAATCCTGTCATTAAAATTTTTAAAACAGTCTAAAAAGAGTGAAATTACATCTTATGGTAAGGCACTGTAGAAGTCAGTTATTTTATTTTATTCACTTATTTTCTGCGTTGTAGAGTATGCTAACAGGGTGAAGGACATATTTGTAAGATGCAAAGACATTATCCATTACCCATTATTTAGATATTCATTATAATTTCAGGAGAAGAAGATAACTTGATTTGGAAAAGATTATTTTTTCCTGTTTAGTTTCAATCAGTTAGTAGAATACAGCTCCTGAGGGTCCAACATGATGCTTTTAGTATCAGTGCATATAGCGTCAGCTCCACTGCCATTCTGGTTTTACTTTTTTAGATTACTTTAATTAAAAAAATGAGTGAGAAACTATCATGTTGTAAAGGTACATCTATATTCCCAACAGTACTTTTGGGACCTACATAAATTTCTGAGGCATTCTTAGAAAATATAATTGTAGATGCAGCTCAGTGCTTTGTTTGGAAGTCTGAACATGTGCCTAAAAAAAACCAAGGGAAGTCATGTATAGAACATCCTGAGAGACTAAAGGAAGTAATAGCGAAGTACCTTACCAGTTTACCTCTTGGTAAAAGTGTGTTTGTCACTGACATGATGCTATAACGTGTTTTCAAATTTCCAGCTTGGGTTCCTTCTAATAATGTTAGTTTATAGGTTCATCTGAGTACTCAGACTGGCTTCTTTGGGGCTTCTGTAATTTTCAAAGAAATCAAAATCTGTATATTTTAAAATGCATAAGTAGCAATTTATTTATTTGTCTATTAATTTATTTTATTTATACGGCCACCCATCTCACAACAGTGACACTGGGCAATGACTCTAGTTGGACTCTAGTTGTTTAGCAAGTTGATGGTGGCTTAGAAGTCACCATCAAGTTTCTTTTCTTACGCACCTTAAGGAGAGAATGTACCATATTCATTTGCAGATGGTTTTACTATTCTGAATTGTCAGGAGATAATAGCAAAGTTGGGCAAAGGACTGTTGGCAATTTTGGTAAAAAGAACATCTATCCCAGAATTCGTGGTTTTCAGGCTACTGGTAACTTAATGAAAACTGAAAAATTATACCCAGGTTTTTAGATATAGGTCTTAATGTGTTATTTTCTTTGTACTGAACTTTTCAAATGATTTAACATTTAACCTTATCTTTTTGAAGTTATTTCCTTGGAAGTCTGGTTTTCCAAGTAATGTCATAATTATTACACAGATCCTGTGTTTGTAATTCCTGTAACATATGGAAAAATGCTATATCCAGTCAGAATGAGTCTCTACAATCTGGTGCTTGTTAGATGTGCTGCTATTATAGTTTCAAATTCAGGGGCAGCAAGGGATCTGTGGTTCTGATATATCTAAGAGGAACCAAATTAGGGAAGTAATATCATAGTATACACTGAAAATAAGAATTAATTCATTAAATTCCTGTTTAAATAATTGAATAAAGGTGTCTCTGCAGAGTTCTTCTATTTTAAATACAGTAAATTCCTTAATATGCACCGCATACCTTAATTTCTGTGCTATGCATTCTCTTATTTTATATGCTAGTTGGCAACTTTTATGGAATCATATGATATCCAATTAAGTGAAAGCATTTTGAAATAGAGGGCTAATCTATGTGACAAGCAGAGGTTTTCTGTATTTTTTTATATGGCACAGTCATGTTTGAGAGAGGTTCAGAGTAACTTTCATGTGACAGATATTTTAGTTTGTGTCATCCCAAAGCATAGTACTTAAAAATCTGCTTAGGTAGTAGCTGCCTTCATAAACTTCAGATGTTTCTATACAAATTTCTTATGAGTTGTAAGGAACCAAGAGACAAGTGGTAGTACCAAAGTCAATATATTAATATTTTGAAGCCATATGCAATGCCTTGTATTGTGCTGCTGATGCTGCCTCCTGCACTTCCAGCTGATTGACAATGTACAGACACATTATGCAGGAAGTGCTACTTTCCATGTTCCACACCTTTAAAATGATTGCTTTGGATTTCATATTAACTATAAGTTTGATAATTGTCAAGGCTGTTCTTTATCTTTGGTATTACTCATTTCCCTTGAAGATATGCAGTGCATTCTTGTTCCCAAAGAGTATAAATGGGATTAGTTCAAGCCTCTTTCAAGGATTTTGTTCTTTAATGGCTAATGAAATTGAGGAATCTGTTCCTTTGCTTCTGCTACAGGTAGGATCTCTGACTATTTCTGTTTAATGCTAATCAGGTAGGGATCTGTATTTTCTGTATACTAGAGCAAAGTACAAAAACTGTAACATGATCCCTTGCCATTTAAAATGCACCTTTCCACAGACTTTACATTCTAGGCATCTGTGAGTAATCTTGTTTGAGCAGTTTCAAATTGCAGCCCGGAACATAGTTTTTAGTTTTTATAAAGTTCTTTTCTCCTATTTATTGTACTTGTGACAGCATTCTATGTTATGAGTTATCGGTGTGAAAATAATTTTACTCATTTATGAAAATTATTTCTGTTACAAAGCAGTCCCAAATGTTCATTTGTAAATGTCTTTTGGATCAAAGTTTTGTTGCATTTTTATTAAACAAGTTTGATCAGGTTTTCTTAAATTACATGCTTATATTTTTCACCAGGGCTGGAAATTTAGAATCACAATTATGACTTTGTTTCGTGTTTGTCGGATCTATATTTTTTTCATACCCTATGATTTTGCTTATTTGGGGACAATAGTATGAAAGTTTGGAAACATTATACCAATATACAGGTCAGGGCATCATATTTTGG
This sequence comes from Python bivittatus, assembly GCF_059951505.1. NCBI lineage: Eukaryota > Metazoa > Chordata > Lepidosauria > Squamata > Pythonidae > Python > Python bivittatus. The sequence continues at coordinate 27,478,825 of NW_028277075.1, read as the reverse complement.
AGACTCGTCAAAATATCATAAACACATTACTGCCTCTCTACTTAACCTCCTGTAAGAAAGCACCTTATTGGTTTGTGTATGTCAACCATATTGCAATCTGCATGCTTGCACCTTGTAATGAAAATGCAAAGGGTAAAGTGCATGCAAGAGGTGGAGGAACAAGGGGAGCTAGAGAAGCACTATGGAATTGGTAGCAGAGGATAAAATTAAACCTGTTTTGTTACAGGATTAAAGGCAGTGAGTTTCATCTCAGATTTCTCTGCTTTACATCTCAAAAAACTATTCCATTTAATAGTTATTCAAAAATTGAATGCTGTGCTGACAACTTCACACCAAGACACCGATTCACACGAAAATAAGTAACCAACATCTCAAGATTTTGATGGTCTTTTCCCTTCTAGGACATTTCAGCCACTTACCTGCATAGCTTCAGCAGTGCAGCAGCATTAGATGCTCCCAGATTATTGACTTTTATAATTTACAACACAGGATACGTATAACACATGCAAATACTTATGGATGGGAAATTCTTAATTTCAGAATGACAACAGTGGAAGACGACAACATGAGAGTGGTGACCAGAGATCTAATAATCCTATTCCAGCATCTAATGGGCAGCCACAGCAAAGGCCTCGACAAGTGGTGGAGCAAGATGAGGAGGAGGAGGAAGAGCTGACACTGAAATATGGGGCCAAGCATGTGATCATGCTGTTTGTCCCTGTCACACTATGTATGGTAGTTGTGGTTGCAACCATCAAGTCTGTCAGTTTTTATACGCGCAAGGATGGACAGCTGTATGTAACTTAATTTTTTTCCATAATTGCTTTTTTTCTTGCTCTGATACTGGGTTTTGTTTTTTGTTTTTGTTTTTTTGGTCCTCTGTATTCATCCTTTAACCAATGTTTCAAGATCTAGTTATGGTCAGTACATTTGTTATTTTTTAAAAATAGTCATTACCAGTCATCGTCAACCTTGGTTGGTTTTCCCAGAAATCCCTTTTCCTCTAGCTCCTCAGAATTGAAAAAACAATTGGGAAGAGGTAGTTTTGGAAAAGAAAGATTCAAGCATCCTCTTCTTTCTTACCAGTTCTCCATTTTAAATAACTCTCCTGATTCTTTATGTTTCTTTGAATGGTTACATGTAGTTATGGATTAGCATGGGGTATCTTCATTCATGGATTGGATGTTGGGTGGATCCTTCTAAATTCCCTCTACCAATTGAAAGCTTCCATTAATAGAAATGGGGGATCATCTTTCCCTTGCACCTCTCAAATCTATTCCAGAGAGCTCCCTTAATCCTTCCTAGCAGATGGGGTTTCATAAATGCCCCTTTTCCCCATTTTGCTAATAGAAGCCTCCTGTCAGTGGAAGCACATTTGTTTGATTTCACCTGTTGTATTCTCATGTAAAGTCAATTTATGCCTTTCTCTTTTAAGAATTTAGATGTTTAAAAAATTAAATGGTTATTACCTTTATTCTCTACCTCTTTAATGTTTAAACATCACGGCAGGTCCTTGATCTAAATTAAAATACACCCCATCATCCAACTTGCATTCTTCTAGAGTTTAGGAGTGGATGAATGTGGCAAATGTAGTTCACTGTAAGTGCTAACTAATGCATGGTCCCACAAAAAATATTTTTCATGTGCATTAATGGAATCTGAGTTGAAAGATCTGATCAGGAAAGGATCTTGGATAGCTCAGTGAAAATGATAACCCACCACATACATGTTATAGAAATCATAGATGCCATGTTTTGGATTCATTAAGAAGGGAACTGTTAATAAAACTGGATGGATGGATGGATGGATGGATGGATGGATGGATGGATGGATGGATGGATGGATGGAAAGTGTGCATGTGTGGACATAGATATAATATGAAATGTAGACAGAAATGTATGACTCCCTCTTTCACAATATGACATTACATTACCTAGAGAATTTTATTGTATTGGGTCGGGTTTGGCTTACTCAGCAGAATATGTCTTGTGTTTTATGTGACAAGAGTTACAGTACGTTTTTATTCAGCTTATTCTGGTGCTGTGCTTTTGACTTTGTTGGCAGCTTAAAATAAAGGAGTAGCTATGTGCTTGCTATTCATTTCATAGCCACTAGATGGTGCATGCAAGAAGGCAATTTTAAATTAGATTTTTAGAAAGTGTTCCATATTTGTTGAATTCTTTTCAGATGAATTTACATTTTCAGAAAATGTATCAGGGCTTAAAAGCATATTTTATTTTGCTCTGTATTGCATTGTAGGATCTATACTCCGTTTACAGAAGATACAGAAACAGTTGGACAAAGAGCTCTGAATTCTGTTCTCAATGCTGCCATCATGATTAGTGTCATTGTTGTCATGACTGTACTCCTGGTTGTGCTTTATAAATACAGGTGCTATAAGGTGAGCTCAGAATTACTTATTTTCATTCAAACCCCCAAAGAGGTTCTTCCATTTATTTATAATACTATTCCTAGACCTTACTCTTTTCCAGTGCATAAAGGACCAGAATAGTTGTTAAATCTATGTTTCAGCTGAAGACTAGCTATGAAACAACAGAATGGGACAAAAAGAGTAATAACATACTTTTGTATTTTACAAAAGAAATTTGTAATGATGACCATCAGAAATTGGCAGTTAGATATTATAGATCTTATTAAAAACTATTTGGAAAGGGAGGAGATCCTGAAATAAATTAAAATGACTATTAACTGAACCTGATTATTGAAATGTGTTCAGAGAACTAACTATTGACTTATGTTGGGTGACTCCTTTAATTTCATATGTTTCTGCATATTTGTTTTGCTCAAAAGACCTTTATTCTGTTGTATGATCTGCCAATTAATGTAAACAATTCAGGTTTTCCTGACAAAAGTAAAACATTTTGCGTTATAAATTGAGAACGTTTTTTAGTTTGATTTTAGTGGGTGAGTGGAATCTGGTGCAACAAATCAGTTAATGTGTACAGAATTGTCAAATGTAGTATGGTAAACCAAATTCTGGAGATATACCTTTATGTACTATTAAGTAATTCTTTTTGCAAGTTTCATTTAGAAACATGTATAGGCTGGTTGTGTTAGAGAACAATTTGATTTATTGAATGGTACAATATATGTGACAGGTTTAAATTATTATAGTCCCTCTGAATTATCTGTGATTTTTTTTGCACTGAAATTTCAACCATATGTCTCTTCATTTAAATATTGATTAAATAGCACTATTCTGATAACCACACAGGTTAAAACACTGTACTTTAGATGCCAAAGAATACTGCCGGTTCTGGATCATGCATTCTTTTCAAATCCGATGCATTTTTAATTCTCAGTTATTGTGAAAGTGAAATTAAAACAGTCAAGCAATAGTTGCCAGGATCCAAAAATCCCCCTTCGTGATCAGATGGCAGATAAGTAGAGAGCATTATGTACACATTCCACAATGTACACTACTTGACTGCATCCCTTAGTCCTTAAAAACAGGACTTAAAAAAGGGCTTAAGACAGAAAGAGACTCACAAAAATCCTTAGTATCTTGGTGGGTCTCTGCATACAGCCTTTGGGATTTCATAAAAAAAATGCTGTATTAGCATGTTCTAAAGTTTCAAATAATCATTTTTGAAATGATTAATGCTAAGTCTGAAAATGAAATCTTGTGTTTGTGTTTCAGGTGATCCATGGTTGGCTTATTGTTTCTTCCCTCTTTTTGCTTTTCTTTTTCTCATTTATTTACTTAGGGTAAGTATACAAAAGTTTTGCTATTTAGATTTGTCAAAATGGAGGAAATAGTCTCAAGTTTTTGAATATTTAGTGTCCTTAAATCCTAGCTGCTATATTCAAATTTACATATAGGGATTAAACTTAACAATAGCAAAAGTTTATGATTCAAAGCTTTGTATCATTTTATAAAAATATGTGACCATTTGGATTTCAAGGAAACAGAGCCACATATAGATCTTCTGTTTTCTTAAAAAACATATATATCATTTCTGACAGTACAACAATGCCTCATTTCATTGGGGACCGAGATGTCCATTATTTGTGAACGTCATTTAAATACATCAGTACATCATTTGTGTGATGACTTCATTATGCAAATAATGCAGATTGATGCAAATAACATAATTTGTCATTTGTCCAATCACATATGGCATAAACAAAGGTATGTTTATAAAGTCCAATGTATTGAGGTCTAGTAAACTAAGATTTCATTTGTACAGTGAAAGCAAAACAGTGCTGTAATCAGTGTTCCTGTACAAGAACACTTCTCATCTTGTTTAAATCCTAGTTGGTTCTAGTTTCATACCTGCTCTAATATTAGTGCAGATGATTTTGCATAGAAAGATCAAAGGTTTATGGTTATCTTTGAATGAGAGAGAGAGAGAGAGTTCTTATCCACATGGGATACTTGTACACCATGCTAAGGTCTGCATAGTTAGTCCATAGCTCATTCCTCTAAAACAGTGCTTAGCAACAGGACTTTCTCCCCAATTTTCAGTGCAAATGGGCAAATGAAAGCACATTACAAGCAAACAGACTGATATCAGATTAGTTGTTACCAAAATGATAAATGTGTAGAAACCATTCCTCCCACCCCAAAAGGAGGGCTTTTAGTCCTTTACATGAACAGGCAGGAGCAAGAGAAGCAAAGGTTTGAATCTTGATTTCACTCTAAATACAACTTGCATTTGATACACAGGAGTTGCCAAAAGTCTTTTGTAAGGACTTCCATTAACTTTGCTACAATAAATCTATTTATTAGATCTTTAGAGCCCTTAGAAGTCTATTTTTGTAGCTTCTTGGCTGGTTGAGAGAACTCTGTCATTTTATCTAAGACAGGTTAATACAATGATTGTTATGACAAAATGCTCTGCTGGTTGAAGAAGCTTAAGGCTTGCCTTTTTGGGAAAAACTTTAAACTCCACAACTGCTGTACACAAGGAATTGTTTTTTGAAATTCCTCTTTAATAGATTGAAAAAATATCTTTGGCAACGATTGGATTATATGATAATTCTTTTAAATCTATTAAAAATCTAATTTTGGCTACCATTACAATTTTTAAGTTTACATGTGCCCCATATTGATTTATTTTTGTTTGATGCTGTGCAGTCATTTTATTTTCTGTTGAATCATCTGTATCTCTGGATTTTGTAACACAATCTGATCTGGCATTGAAATAGTTGTTAACTTTATCTGAATATTACAATTTGTTCACTACATACCATTATCAGAATCACAAATACCTCTTATCTTTTGTGTGTGTGTTTTAGGGAAGTTTTTAAGACCTATAACGTTGCCATGGATTACATTACTGTAGCACTCATGATTTGGAACTTTGGTGTGGTAGGAATGATCTGCATTCACTGGAAAGGCCCCCTCCGTCTTCAGCAAGCCTATCTCATTATGATAAGTGCTCTAATGGCCTTGGTATTTATTAAATATCTTCCTGAATGGACTGCTTGGCTCATCTTGGCAGTAATCTCAGTGTATGGTAAGATTCCGCTATCTCCACTTCAATTTTGAGTAAAAGCCCTCAAAAACCCTTTAAAAAAATTAATTGGTATTCTTTTGATGTTTGGGATGTTTGATTATTTTGATGTTTGGGAAGTCATAAATCTGTGTAGTACCTTGAATAAGATTGCAGTGGGGAGCTGTCATAATATGGGTACGTGGTTTCTTTCAATCCCATGTAAAAGCTTTTGCTGTAGGAGAGGGATTTGGTGTGAAATCAGACAGAAGTTACATGGGGAGATACATGTAATTCCCTACAGTGGAAGACAGGATTGCCTTTCAGTTATTTTGACTACAACTTTCACAGACGCTTGCCACTGGCTAAAACTTACTAGCTATTAATGATCCAGTATCAGGTGTATTCCCCCATTGCTCTTTGGGATGACCAAATACGAGAGTAGAACCTGGTCTGAAGCAGGTTTAATGATCCTTTGAGGAATAAGACTGGGATCTTTTCTAATAAAGGCTATGTCAGTTGAGATATGCAGTATGAATCCATTCATTGTCAAGTTTAGAAATCTGTCACAGATGCTGCAACTATGGTAAGCAGGGCATATGACTCTGGCACTTTCTTGTTCTCAGGCAGATATTGCAAGAATGATGCCACCTTTTCCCAAAGGAAACTTTACTAGCAACTGAGGCATACCTCCCAGTTTATATTCTGGAAAAGGAGAGCAGAAGAATATGAGTGATATCCCATAGAATCCAATTTACAGCCTGACTTATCCATTAATAGTGTGTGGATCCATGGGGTAGATTGACCTTCCATTGCCTTAACCAAAAGTGAATTAGGTGCTAGGTATTGGAATAAAAATTGACACCCATCCTTCTGTAACCTATATTGTCTCCCTCTCCTTTGAAATGAGAAGAATGGAGGCTGGTTTCTGACAATCTCTGTTTGAACTAGTCAGTTAAGCCTCTTTCATTCCAGCCAATATCCTGAGTTAGCAGCTGAAACTCGGCACCATACTCCAACACCAAACACTTACCCTATCAAAGGCAACTAATTTCGTAATTAACAGTCACTTACATGACCAGATCCATGAAGTTAACTCTCTGGCATGTCACAACATTTATGTAGTTGTCCAAATCCAAGCTGGCTTCTATTGGAAGGGAGGGGGTTGCCCACCTTATAGCTCAGTCAGTAATTAGCCTAATTATAAATCCTCTGCAGATTCTGTAAGGTGTCATGGAGTTGCATAGTTATGGTGACCATATGTCATTTATTATAAAGGACAGTCCTTTATTTCAGAAACTTGTCCTTTAAATTTATTTATTTTTCAAAAACTCACTTTTGTCCTTTATTTTGGTCATTTAACTCTACACTTAATGCACAGTCTGATTACAGAAACCCTTTTTAATGCTTTGTTACACACACTGCTCCCAGGTTCGGCTTATGGTCACTCACTCACACACTCACAGCCTGTTGAGGCACGCGGATCTTGTCAGCCCCCCTTGCTTTCTACCTGGGTTTTCCAGATAGGTGCAGCTGGAGCAGACAGACATACAGCCCTGGTCAACAGCCGGGAAATAATTAGGGATACACACAGATCACTTCCAACTGAACACTGGGGCACAAGAGGTTCTTTGTAATACACGGAGACCCAGTGAATTTAAAGTAACAGCAAAACTTTACTGGTTGCAAGGTACATTTGCTCTTCCTCATACACACACACACTTACCCACGTCCTTCCCAACTAGGCTGCCAGGCACTAGCTAGAGGGACGGAAGCCGCCAAGTCTGGATGACTCAGATGACTAAGACGACTCAGACGACTCTGAGTGGGCGGGCTTTGGGACCCCTTTTATCCCCAAAAGTCCTTGCTTTGTTGATTCACAAGTCTGGCAGTTGTTGATGGGATTGGGGTTTCCATATGCTCAGGCCCAACTTTTTTTCTGGTTTAGGTCCTTTGTTTTTTTCCTTAACGACTGGCTTCCTTCTTATCTATCTCCACGAAGGGATCCCATAGATAAGTTTCCTGGCTTTTGTCCTCTCTGCTTACATTCCTGCTTCATCTTTAGGTTATGGCAGCTTCAGCCTAGTCTCACAGCTTGCTTCTTATAACTTCATAGCTTTTTATGTTTTTTAGATCATTTTATTAGAGTTTCGTTTTTTAAAAGTGTTGGTTTTGCTCTTGAATTTTCTTTTGTAAAACAAAGTTATAAACATAAACTTTTTTTTTTATCCTTATGAACCTTTTTCAGATTTGCTCCTTTTTCAGGTTTGTCCTTTATTTTTTCCAAGAATATATGGTCACCATATCTATAGTTCACATACAGCAAAAAAGGCAGTAAATTTGCTTGGGTTTCCATTGTATTTGTCTAATATGGAAGCAGGTACTTGGCATTAGATACCTGGGCCCTTGTTGTGAGTGGCCTATCTATGGTGGTTGATTCTGTCCCATGTTCTGTACAAATAAGATTAGAAAGTAATGTCATTTTATTTCACATTGGGGAAGCATTGGAGAGATTCTCAGAAGTAGGTTTCTCTGAATTCTAGCTGTTTCATTATTGCAAGTTATGCTTTGGTACTGAAGTGTTGGGCTGGTAGGGTTACAATGCCAAGAAACAGAGAATGTGTGCTCCAGATGGCTTTTGGGTGACATATAGATACATCAGATATCAGCACTGTCAGCAGCACAGTGATGGAGAAGGGGCAGCTGGTAAAACTGAAGTAGGTTTTGTGGTAGTGCCCAGCTTACAAACTGGTTGTCAGAGACATCATAAATGGGTTCTTGTTGACAGTGAAAGACATGGGGAAAACAAGGTATTGGTGGTATGAGCCCTGATCCTCTCATCTATAATACAGACCACAAGGTCAATGTTGATTCTCATTCAGAAGTTTATCCCTGTTGGTCTCCCTCTAGTCAGTAGGGTCTCAGTCTCAACCCCTTGAAAAAAGATACTGAGAGTTGACATCATGTCAAGAATAATGACATGACCCTTAAGAGGAACGGACCTTCAGTAAAACCCTATATATTGGAGAGTGTCGATCTTATTGGCCCTGCAGAGGACAGTGATTGAGGACGTCGTGATAAAATATTCTGTTGCTCTGTATATTGAAGAGTGTACAGTTTTGCATTTCGCTTTCTCAAATTGAACCTGAAGCTGCATGGTTAACAAATAGATCCTCATTTGATTGATCTCTGCCTTGGGATTATTTTGCTATTGTTTTATGCTGGTCATTGACCAAATTAAAGGAACTTACTTGATTGCTGGAGTGTGATGTCAGTCCAAATAGAATAGGCAAAAGCAGTTGTATCATCTAGGAACATGTTTAGTTAAAGTGTACTTTCTGCCAAGCTTCCCTGAGCTGTAGAGGTTCCTGATCAGTTTTCAGTGCAGGTGTAAAACACGTGGGAGAGAGATACTGTTGACTGGATTACTGCCATTAGAGATGGGACTTGTTATGACTGTGGCAATTTTATAGAGGTGTGGAAACAAATTGTGCTTATTACATATCATGTTTTTGAGCACATGCTCCCTTTTACCACATATATGTTAATGATATTCTTTATAGAAAGGAGAATTTATTGAGATGTCACCTGTTAACCTACAGCAGAATCCTGGTTTGCTTATTTTTATTTTAGTAAGAGCATTCAGTCATTCTATTTAATTTAAAAAGTATCTAGTATTAAAAGATGAGAGAGTTATCTACAGTGTCCCTCTTTGATTCAGTTATTACCTGAAAATTCCTTTTCCCTGGAAATTCCACTTCAATCAGAAGTTAATAGAAATCTTGGCATTCTCTCCTTCCCTCCCACAACTTTCTGCCTCCCATCTTGGCACATAGCTCCTTGCTCCTTTTCTCCAGGAGTATTCTCTACAGTCTTTTCAAGATAAAATGTTTCCTCTCCAGAGAGAGGTTTGGTTAATTGGACTTTGCATACAATCCAGGGCACGTGATTCCCCTTCAAGCAGCTGCAGATTCCATGTCTGAGATGAGTGAATGTTGATGTGGGCTGAGAGCTGATACGCCAATTCAGTGCATATGATTACAAAGCATAGTAGCTATACATCATCATCAAGGGCCACATACTGTTACTCCATGTGTTTTTGGGGTTCTGATATGCATTTGGTTGATCAGTGTGGAAAATTAGCCAGCTAAGTGTTAAATTGCTCTCATCTTTAAAAAAAAAAAAAAAGCCCTCTCAACTCTAATCTTGATGGGAATTGAGATATTGCTGCAATACTGGCTTGTAAAAGGAAACATTTACAGCATCAAAATACTCAAATAAGCAAAATTCTAATTTAATTAGAATTAAAGATTGCAATCCAATTGGTTAGATTAAACAAAAGCCCTTTTAATGTGTGTTCATTGTTTTCCCGCTTACCAGCATCATAGTAATAAAAATAAACAAAATAATAAAGGAAGATATTGCTTATACTCTTTTATGATTTAAATTTTTTAAGTACTGAAGACTTCACAGTGCAAAACAGCTCTAGTTTTTGAAGTTTTCTTTCTCTCTCACACACACTCACATTTTGATTTTCAAGTGGGAACAGGCAGTTTGGCAACATTTTGAGATATGTAGACAAACAAGTTTGAAATACCATATACTTTTCCCCAAGTTGTGTATGCGTAAGGAATCCAAATGACCTTGTAAAACATTCTTCTTCTGTATAAGTTCAGAAACAAGGGCTAGCCACAAAAATACATATATCACATGTCATCCAATTACAGTGATTTAAAATACTATACTCTTTTCAAATTCCTTACCATCATTGAAATAAAGTTCTTAAACATAGTACATTTAGGAAATTTACTATTAACTTCTACAGCGAGAACAATTGCCAAGTCACGTGACAACTGAATCTGTGTAAGCCTTAAAGGGAAGAAATTGGGTTTGGCAAGGGAGGTATTTTTTCAAACTGTTGGAACCCAGGAATTTCAAACTATTAAATTTTTCCTGATTATGAAAATGAAGTAATGACATTTAATATATGTCCATGCCTAATAAGATGATGTGACTCTATAGATGGGTACTATTTCTTTGAAATAAAATAAAAACTAGAGCATAAAATCCCATTTTAATTTGTAGTATTTGAGTAAAACTTAAGGCACACCCAGGTGTTCACATGGGTTTTCAAGCCTGCAAGAAACTGCAGCAGCTTTGGGTGAGGCAGGGCAGGAATGGATTCAACCCCAGAGGCCCCACTGAAATGGAGGGTTGCCATGATTCACTAACTCCCTTATGGACCTATCTTGCCTTGTTGATTAGCCAGGGAAGTCTGAGCACCTTGTATCCATAGAGTTTGGTGGAGGATGATAGAATTGGAAAATTGTTTTAGAAGAGTAATTGTGCCATATTTTTCAGACAAGGAAAGCTTGTTCTTATCTTCACAATAATGAGAGCTATATAAATGTGATTGCTACAATTGGGCTTAAAATCATGAGGGGCGAGCTAGCACGATCCTTGCTCATGCGTGATTTAAAAAAGAAAAACTGATGTGTAGAAAACATTTCTCCTTCCCAAAAAGGAAAAGGGATGATGGATGGATGTGTGCTGTTTATATATCTCCCGTGAATGTCAACTAGCAGGATATAGGCACAGTTACAAATGTGTTGGTATGTGTATATGCATAAGTGAGATATATAGGTTGAGGATGATTTCAATCAGATTAGAGTAGGTGGACTGTTTCATAAAGTCATGCCTAATGCACTACAAAATATTACATGGCACCTTGAATTTGGATCCAGAAGGGCATGCTGGAGGAGGAGGTGTAAAGCTTCCCTCCCTGTTCAGTTGATAGAAGTCTCTGGTAGACTAAAAAAAAAAAAGTATCCCATGAGAAGGATATCAATTGGATATCATGCTTTAATTATAAAAGCAAATATGGAATTCAGACAAATAAGAACATCTTAGAGGCTAGAGTATCCAAAGAGGAATGGGAGAACCATTATACTAGATTGTTTGCTTCCTATCCCACTCCAGTTAATTCTCCAATTAATCTAAAACTTTGTGAGGCTACACCCTGGCTCCCTGGCTCTTTAAATATTGAATATCTGATCTAGGCATTGCCATCAGGCAAAAGCCCCTGGAGAAGACAATATCCCTGGTGATTTATTAAAAGCTAATATCGTCTGGTGAAAGCCTATCTTGGCTAAACTCTTTAATTACATTAATTCCCCTGGCCAACTTCCCCAGGGTTGGAATACATACACAGTGATCTCAATATACAAAAATGGTGATCGTAGCTACCCAGAGAACCATAGACTGATTAGTCTGATAAACATCACAGGTAGAATTTATGCGAAACATCTAGCTAATAAATTAGAGGACTGGGTCATCAGTAACAATGTGCTTGCAGAGGAACAGGCAGGGTTTAGAGTAGGATATTCAACAATTGATCATGGTTTTGCATTGGAACATCTGATAAATAGTATGTACAACACACCCATAGGAAACTATATGTTGCCTTTGTGGATTTTCATGCAGCTCCTCATCCTGTTGATAGAAACTATGGATTAAGTTAGTTCAGTTAAATTTGGGTAGAAGGTTATTAATTTTGACAAATACTCAAATTCAGATTAGGTTCACCCCAGTAATAGCAAGACTTTTAAAGGGGTGAAACAAGGATGTGTGCTCGCACCTTTACTATTTAATCTATTTATTAAAGATATTGTTCCAGCCCTGAGTGGAGAAAATTTTTTTCTCCAAAGGTGGGAAATAGGAACTTGTCCATATTACTTTATGCAGATGATTTATTGCTTATATACCATTCTCAGATAGGTTTGCAGAGAAAGTTAAGAGCTTTGGATAGCTATTGCCCCTTAAATTGTCTAACTCTGAATGCGGAAAAATCAAAGGTGATGGTATTTGGGGAGAAAAGGAAAAGACACAAATGGAGAATTGGGGAACATAATATAGAGCAAGTTGTCTCTTACAGATACTTGGGCATCCTTTTTAATTCTCCAGGCAGTTGGCGCTCTCGCTATCAGGCCCAAAAAATAAAAAATGAGAAAGCTTTGGCAGGAATAATAAAGTTCTGGCCTACAAGTGGTGGCTGACAAATTCCTCCAATCCTAACTCTTCTTAAAACCAAGTTAGTTCCTTACTTTTCATGTGTAATAGAGTTATGAAGAATTTCTACCCATTATGATATGGAATTCTTTCAAAACAAGCTCCTCAGAACTACTTTAAGTGTACCTAATGGTACTCCTGTCCCCTTTCCCTATGTAGAAACTGGTACCTACCCAATTCAAGCTAGAATAATTGTAAGGGCATTTAATTATTGGGCTAGACTCCTTTCACTACCTGATCCCCTTGTCAAGCGGTGCCTCCTGGAGCAAATGAATTTCTCCACTCCTTGCACCAGTTGATTTTTATCCAATCATATGCATACCTTTGATTTTTCTCTGGAATTCTTTTTAAATTCAAATAATGCAAACAATCTATTATTTAAAAACAGGGTGCTGAATATCTTTGCCCAAAGAAATTTGTTTAAATTATCACAAAATAAAATTGCCCCTTGGCATGCACTTAATAAAGCCAAAATCGAATGCGAACATTATCTGAGGTGTATTACAGTGCCATCCTTCCAAGAGGCACTTACAAGACTATGGTTCCAGAAAATGCCATCAGCAACTAGAGAGGGCCGATTTCTCAATCTCTCATATAATATGCACTTCTGCCCTTGATCCAAGGAAATTATAGATTTTACCCATTATTTATTGTATTGCCCTATTTCTGCTTCAGCATGTGGAAAATTTCCGGAGCCCCTCTTGGTAAAAGCATTTTGGCTTGATTCATATAAAATGGAATATTTAATGAATTTAGACAAGGAGACACTGCTATGGAAATTAGCAAGCTTTACATGGGCTGCTGCTAAAACAGAATATTTTATCAAAAGTTCCTAATGTTGTCTAATATTTTACCTGCTATAATAACACTGTTTTAATGTTTTTACTGATTTTTGTACATTCTAATGTATTTTATTAATGTTTGGTCACTTTTGTGCAGGTATTATCTTAAAGTCAAAAAAATAAATTGATTGATTGATATGGAATTCAGACAGGCTATTTTCTTCTTCCACATCCTTTATTTACTTTTCTGAATGTCACTGTGCTAAGTCTCCTCCCAATTTTTACACAGTCTTGTTTTTATTTTTATTTTTGTCTTTTTTCAGTGGTTTGGTTTTTATCCCCATCCTGGTGGCACAATGGCAATGAATTCAGGATTAAGAGTAGTAATAATAGTGTTTCTGAATCAAGAACTTCCTTGTAGCATGTATGGCTCTCTTTGTAACTTTTTAATTCATTAAATCTTCTAAAAATGTGTGACATATCAGAGGTTGGGCCACTAAATGGATTGAACCGTATGACATTTTTCTGTTACACTTTTATTAGTATACAAAATATTTTATAAAAGTCCCACCAAGTAGTGTAATTTATTACATTCATATTACTAATTATTTCTTTTTGAACCACAGAGGAGCCATTTCTTCAGTTTTTTTTAAATCTCAATATCTGTCTTTCAGATCTGATTGCAGTATTATCTCCCAAAGGGCCTCTTCGTATGCTAGTAGAAACAGCTCAAGAAAGAAATGAAACTTTGTTCCCGGCGCTCATTTACTCATGTAAGAACTGAGATTATGTGATGCCTGCTTCTGAACTGTGGGGGAAAAAAATTATCGAAGTTTCTATTAAAATATGAAAAGTTAGATGCACCACTGTATGTCATATTTCCCTTTCCTAAGGAAACAGATTTTTGTCTGCTGTGTGCTTCAAAGTTGAAACCTGGGCTGGGTAAGATGCTCCAGTTAGTAGATTCCCTTTGACTACAATAGCAACAATGAGATACAGCAAAAAGCTGATGCTTAAATATAACAAACTAATTATACATTTTTCCATTGTGGTGGACTTGCAGTTAAGCAGTAGTTCCCCAATATACTGTACTTTTAAAGATTTACTATTGAAAATATCCTACATGATCCAAAATAGTTTGACTATTTCAGGGTTTTTGATGGGTTTTATGGTACAGTGTATCAACTGATCCTTCAGTGCAGTTTTATCATACTTTGCAATTACATATGAATATGGCACAGATGTTGCCACGATAGAACTATAAGATAAAAAAAGAGTACCTGTTTAGTTGGGTGCGTGCTTTTAAGAAGATCTTATTTCAGTGTATAATTTCTATTGGGTCTGCTGTCATTTCAGTTCATTATGCATCTATGCTAATAAAATTAAAAAATACTGTTTTACAAAGTTATACTGCAGTGCTTATTTCTCAGGCAGAATGTGTTCAATTGTTATTAAGATTGTCTTTTGATTCAATTACAGTGGGTACAAATAGAGAAAAGAAGGGGTTTTTTTTGCTGTTTTCTTCCATTTTAACAACTTCTTAGATCAGTGTTTCTCAACCTCAGCCTCTTTAAGATGGGTGGACTTCAACCCCCAGAATTCCCCAACCAGCATGGCTTGCTGGAGAATTCTGGGAATTGAAGTCCACCCATCTTAAAGTGGCTGAGGTTGAGAAACACTGGCTTAGATGAATTCATTACAAAGGTCACTGCAGTCTTCTGTTTGTGTGCAACACAGTGGAATGTTGCAAAAATACTTAAAATGTATATATAATAATGTGCAGTTAAATAGTGTATAGCATCAGTGAATCAGAGGTCATTCTTCTTTTTCCATTAGCAACAATGATATGGCTAGTAAATATGGCTGAAGAAGATCCTGAAGCCCAGAAGAGAGCTTCCAAAGATGCCACTTACAGTCAGCAAGGTGAGGTTTATTTATCTTTGTGAAATCATGTAAGAAATGCAGAATAAGAATTGTCAAGCAGTTTCATATTAGCTCTCTTACCTTTAGAGAAGGGCTTCACTATTCAGATACTGCAATCATGTTCATCAATGAAAAATAACAGTGTGCACTGACTTGAAGCCCTCTTTGCCTGAAAATTATTTACTTTTCATTTGTCCTGAGATAGTTTTACCTCCACGCATCTCCAAGAGTCCTTATAGCAAGTGAGGGGAGGGAATTCTGCAAGGATTGGCTGGGGTCTTTTGTTCTACCAACCTTAGGACTCAGTTTTAACAACATAGCTTCTAACTTTACACCTCAACTCCTTTTTAAAAGAAATCTGCAGAGAAGGCTTCCATTTAGTAAACTCTTTTTTTACAAATCTGAAGGAAGAATAGGGAGAAAAATCTGCTACATGTTTTAAACATGAAAAATGTTTAGCTGAGTATAATAAACACATTTCTAACTAGGTAGCAAGCATGAAAGAAAAATATGGATTTGTTCTAAGCTAATATCTGGCTAGGAAGAAGATGCAAAACACTTTACAGGTAGTCCTTGGTTAACAACAGTTGCCAAGTGCCTGAATCGCAATCACGTGACCACGGGGACACTGCGACGGCCGCAACTATGAGTACTAGCTATAAGTCTCCCCATTCAGCACCATCGTAACTTTGAACAATCACTGAATAAATGGGCATTAACCATCTCTAGTTTTTTCCTCCTGTTTCCTGACTAAAGAAATTTCATTACCTATTTCAGTTATTGCCAGCTAACAGCTACCATCTTTTTCTCTCCTCATTTTTCCTTCCTTCCATATAGATCAGACTTGAAAACTCTAATGTGTTCATGGAATAGAACTAACAGATTGTGATATTTTCAGCTTTCTGATAATCAGAATTACTTGGTTTTATAGCAGCAGAAACTGATAACTTCAGATATTGGACCTCAGTTCCATCATTGTCAACCAACAAGATGATGGAAATTATTCAACATTTGGAGGGCCCTAGGTGCCCCCTCTCTGAGCTAGTGAAATAAAACACAGAGGTTTTAGATTTTAAGAGGAAAAGGAGGGCAGATTTTAGTAAGACTCAAAGAAACCCTTCATGAATAAATGTAAGTGCCTTCATTCTTGACTCCTGGTGACTCCCTAGACAAATCCATGCAGTTTTCTTGGCAAGATTTTCAGAAATGGTTTGCCATTGCTTTCTTCTTATGGCTGAAAGAGAGTAACTGACCCAAACTCACCCAACTGGCTTCATGCCTAAGTAAGGACTGGAACTCACAGTCTCCTGCTTTCTAGGCTGGTGCTTTGAACCGCTATACCAAATTGGCTTTCAAATGTGTTCTTAAATATATTCAGTGTTAAATGGAAAAGCAGTATATTTTAAGACCATTTTTCTATACCCCATAATTCTGGGCATGTATACTGAAAAGTACTGTCCTATTATATTAAAGGGTACTTTTATTTCCATAGAATAGTGCCTAAAAATGAAATACAAGTTTCAAGAGTGTCTTATTTTTTTTAAAAACGCAAGATAATTAGTTCCTTGGGTATTCAAGCTTAGTCCTGAGAGCCCTTTTATTGCTATTGCAAGTTTCTCAGCATATAGAACTATTTGTACTTTAGAAAGCCAGACGGACTTAGCCAGAAATAATAGGAACTAGTGGAATAATCACATGCTATATTTGCCTCCAAAACAAAGACCCTAAATACACGCCATTTTACTGCTCAGTTCACCTAAAGTTCTAGCTGTGATGGTTTCTTTGTTAGACAGCTAGCTTGCTTGAGTTCCATCAGATTTCTTTTCAGTATGCTTGGGATCAGAGGATCAGGCAGAATGAGTAGGCTACCTCGGGCATCTGCTCTTGTGATCTTAAAAGGCTAGCAGATTGATAGCTATTTGATTTATTTAATTGATTATTATGGTATTTTTATTGTCAGGCAACAAAGACAATGTATTTGCAGCATGTTCAATAAGTTGACTATCATTGGATTCTTAGCATGCATGTTGGTTGGGGACAATGGAAATTATAATCCAACACAACCGGATCACTTTGGGCAAGTTGCTGCTGTATACTTTAACTTGCAAGGGGCAGGGAATAGTATTTGCTTTTCCAACTGAGGCAGCAGAATGCCTTTGGATGTTGCTAGATGCTTATAATATATGTCACTGTCCAGTTCTACTTCATTTTCTAAAACTGATTTGCAACCGGTAATTGTCTTTTCAATTCTGTTTGCGTTGAAGATCATTGTTACTTTATACCTTTCTTCTGTGAAAAATTAAGTATGCACAAACATTACCATTTGGCGAAGGCTTTCACGGCTGGCATACGATGGCTGGTGTGGGTCTTCCGGGCTGTGTGGCCGTGTTCTTGAAGTTTTGTTTCCTAACAAAGTATTTCTGCCCTATATCAAAGGGGTCACAGACCGCATGGGAAAACTGATGGAAAAACACAATTTCCAAACAATCTTCAGACCCACCAGAAAAGTACAAGAAGTGCTAAAATCAGCAAAAGACAAAAGGGATCCCCTCACCGCTGCAGGAGTATACCGCATACCATGCAGTTGCGGGCAAGTATACATCGGGACCACAAAACGCAGCATCCATACCAGGATAAAAGAACACGGAAGGCACTGCAGACTACAGCAACCAGAAAAATCTGCAGTAGCTGAACATGCTCTCAAGCACACTGGACACAAAATCCTATTTGAAAACACAGAAATACTGGACAACACCAACAGCCACTATACCAGGCTATACCGGGAAGCCATTGAGATTCACAAACACCAGCACAGTTTCAATAAAAAAGAGGAGAGTCTAAAAATCAACAAAACCTGGCTACCAATCCTGAAAAATACAGCCTGCAAAAGGTCAACGGACTCAGCTCAACCACCAGGACATGTGAACAGTTCAGACAATGAACTTGCTAATCACCCCCAGCAGCCCCTCGTTAACAATTCAATAGAAGAAAAAACCCTGCCTAATCCCCAGGAAGATACACACATATTCTGACACCAAAACAAGCAGCCACTCAGTAACTCAACCCCACACACACACCCAATCCCCCCCTTCCCCCTCCCTCAGATCTCTATAAATACCCACAGAAGGGTCACATCCCCCTGGGCACAGAGAGAACTGCTCCTGTCTGTGCTCCTGCACTCTGAAGATGCCGGTCACAGGTGCTGGCAAAACATTAGGAAACAAAACTTCAAGAACACGGCCACACCGCCCGGAAGACCCACACCAGCCATTACCATTTGGCTTTTGTTACTTTATATGATCACATGACAAAGCATAATGGAAATGCCTGTGTATTTCAGTCACAGTGAATCAAAACCAGAATGCAGGTGCTGAGGCAGATGATGGAGGTTTCAACCCAGAGTGGGAGCAGCAACGAGACAACAGGATTGGGCCATTGCAATCAACCCGTGAAACACGAGCAGCTGTACAGGCTCTTCCCAATAATTCCCCAGCCAGTGAGGACCCAGAAGAGAGTAAGTAACATTTATAAATAAATATAAATCAACTTTCCAGGCAACACAGAGACTTACTATTGATTTAGAACTGGGGTTGGCAAACCTTTTAGTTGCTAAAGAACATACTTAGTACTTTTCAGGTGATGTGGGCTGCAAAGGTGTGAGGTCATGTCCCACATGTAGGGGGAGGTGGATTTTTTTAGGTAGTTTCGGAGATATTGTTGTTTCTTTAACGGTAATATGGGACTTTGGACTTAAACTACAATTTTCATGGTTCCCATCTCAAAATAGGAGTAAGCTGTACTCTCAGTTTTCAGTAATCACAGTCAGAGAGAGCCTCAAGGGTTGTAGAAAGGAAACTTGGGCCATGGGTTACCCATCCCTCCTTTAAAATGCACTTTTCTGGCCAAATTCTGACTATTATAGAAGAAGAAAGACTTCTTACAAGACTTTAACTTTTGGCATAACACTCTTGCTGTCAGAATGTTATATTCACAAAATTCCTTATCATTATCAGTCTTAAAATGAAACTGTTAACTTCCTTCGATGAATGATAACAAGCATGTCTTGTGACTTTGCTTTATGGAATTCATCCAACGTTATGTGAATGGATTTCTTGGGGAGCTGTTGAAGCAGGTTTGTGTGGATGCCTGAAGATTTCAGGGAAATAAGGAATTTAGTCATCTTGGGCTTTCTATTCTGCTGGTGAAAAGACACCATGAAGTACAAACCTAAATATTGAAATGTCCTGCTCAAGGAACGAGAGTAAAGCAAAAATGGTTCAATTATTCATACAGCTACAAAAAGAGAGTCTTTTTGTCCCACGTGTGAGTAATCCATCTGTATTAGTCACTCCTGGAAACCATATCAGATCTTGGAGTAAATGTTGTCCCTCTCCCTGTTGGTATAAACTCTGACCTCCATGATGCTATTGTACAAGCTACAGCCTAATAGAAAGTGTGGGTTTAATTGTTAATCAAAAACTATTTTGAGTGCAGAACGATCTGTGCAGTTCTTTTCAGACTGATGGAAAATATGTTAATTTTAATGCCTTGTATCACTTGCAACTTTAGATCCAGAATTTTTTTTAATAATGAGGCATTTTGGTAGACATATCATGAGCTGCATGTTGGCAAGCACCAACAGCTCTGTCCCATTTTGTTTGCCAAGAGGACTACTATTACTTTACCTCCTTTTTAACCACTGAGGAAGAAGCTTTTTAGAATTTTTCTCTCCTCATAAGGCTTATGCTAAGTTTTGATTTTATGAAATTCATTGCTCTGGTCTTTTAAAAAAAAAGATTGTTAGTTTATATTTTCTGCATCATAATTGTATTTATTTTTAGCTCATTTGTTCATGTCTTTGTTCTGCCAAAGATGCCTAGGACCTTGAAAAAGTTGTTAGCAAATGTATTCCATGCAGCCTTCAATTTCCCTCCTCAGATGGATACTCTTTGTACAAGGGATGTGCATAATATTCCATACACATGGAAAAAAAGAAAAAGCCAAGGTTGAACATTTCCCTTTTCAGAACATATGCCGACATAGACAGTGGCAGGGAATGGAGCAAAGGAAAAGCCTTGGGGAAATTAGGTGGCAGGCAGGCTGATGAGAGATGCTGTATTGGGATACCAGCAACGGGAGGGGGGCTGGGAACATCTGGGGCAGGCAGGCAGAAGGTGCCATGCTGTGATCCTGCTCCTTACCGATTAGACCTTTGCAGTAAGGAACAGGCACATCAACTAGTACATTTGACAGTGGTAACAAATTAAGGGAGATTCAATATTAAATGTGTCCCTTGTTCCCTTACTCCTTGACCAGATGAAATCTGTTGTCTGTATTAAAATGGGAGTTTCATCTTGGAAGACACTGAGGTCTATAGTGAGTAGGTTTTACACAGAATAGGTGCTGTCAGCATAGAAGACAGGCTTCCTGTTTTGGCTGACAGTGATCCTGTCTTCCAAGCAATGCCATCAGAGATCTTTGCTCCAGTATTCATTCTGGTATTAACTGCATTACTATAATGTATGCTACCAGGCAAACATGACAAAAAGAGCTGTGAAACCTAGACTGAGATTCTCAAACAGTTATCATAGCATTCCTAGGTATGATTTGCTGCTGTTATTAGAAATCTAAATCCTAATTTCAGCATTCTGGTGAGAGTTGAAGGGGATATCTCACATAAAACCTGTTCTGTACCAGCTGTCTAAGAGCAGTGAAAGCTGGGCAGTATGGGATATATTCAATTGGTATTATTCTGAGAAGAGGTTCAGTTCTAATAAATATCACACAATTGTCCTAGAATTACAGTAGATTTGGTAGCTTTTTGTTGACGTGTATGGCTTCACTTTTCAGAATTAGTTAAGAAGGTGATGAATTTTTCTGTGTAAAGACAGATGAAGTAGATCATGTAACACCACTCAACATACAAGTCTTGGCCCATATTGCCTAGTTTACTCAACATTTCCGCTTTGGAGCTGTGGTACTTCTTTTCCTCAATCTTCCTTCTAGAGTTTAGTTTTATCAGAGGCAACAGCTGCAGTACCATTGCTCTGGACAGTTTTTTCTGGTTCTGATTGTGTAATTCTGTCCAAGGACACCAGGGCACCTCTTGCTTTCACAGGAGGGCCAGAGACCATTATTTTGATTGCCACACACTTAGGCTGATTGCTCTCCATTTCAGCAATCATGTCCAGTTTTTCCTTCCATTTTGGAGGATGATTACTCTGCATCAGTATATTTTCATGATCAGTCAAGGATATACCTTAGAATTCCAGGTTTATCACCATGACCTCTTATTTAGCAGCAACAGTGCTTGAAGATTATTGTGTTGAATGCCTCCTAATGGAAGGACTACTGGATAGGAGAATAAGAGATAAACCCATCGTTGTAACTTTAAAACTTCAGAAAACATTAAGACAATGCTTAAGCCTTTGGAATGAAAATCAAGTCTCCTTCTGTTCTCTGTTAATTGAGTGTTTTACTTGTAAGTGCTGCCAAGCTGTTCATTATCACACAAATAAAAGTAATCGTTTATTTGGTAACCTGTAAACATACGTTTAATTATAAAAATGCACTGTAATATGCCTTAAAAAACATAAGAATTTGGTAGGAGACATCGAGGCAGGTGTACACTGTTACATAAGACAAGCTATCATTTTGAGCACAAGCTGTAGAAAAACAAGTTGCTTTTCACTAGAAAGTTGTAATAAATAGCACACTGAAATGGCTTTGTATTTCATTTTATTGGCTTTAACAAAGATTAAGCTGCTTAATAACAGCATTTAAAGGGCAAAAAGATTAATATGAATCTTGTAGTATTTAGAAACATGTTAGGTGTTTTGCATAATAAGGTGGGAAAGCAATAATATGCAGGATTTGTCCAGTACAGCTACATTCTTTGGTTATGAGGAACAGCAGGGAAAGCATAGGTTGCAGTCTCTGAATTGTCTTTCCATTTGGGTTCCGTTCTCACCAGTGGTGTGCTGGAGCTGGGTCATAGCAGATTGCAAGAACCAATTGTTAAATTATCAGGAATGTTGGGAGTTGGTTGAAGCAGAGCTGAGCTATGACACCTATTGTGCAGATCATCTGTTCTGTGACTAGTGACATGGTGGCGGCAGTGGAGCTGGCAGAGCCGGTTCTTAAACATTTGTCAGCACACAACTGGTTATCACCTTATTTTAAAATATAAGATGATTCCCAGTCAGTTGTCCTCAGCAGACAATTGAATCTCAGCTTCATAAGGCAAAATATGAAAATAAGCTTTTTGCCAACACTGTGCATTCATTTGCTTCTTCCTTCACAGAATGAGCTAATAAATCAGGGACCTTTTGCTTAACTATAGTTTCTTAACTAATTCAGACTGAAACTTTACCATAGGTTGAATTCAATTTAACTCTATTTTCCAGCTTAAACAAAACAAAACTATGCTTAACTAGAAGCTTTCTAGTTTGTTTGCTTGTCCTATGAAGAGAGCAAAAGGATTTCATGCGCAGACAAAAGGCTTATTTATATCTTAGTTTACTTCCAACTTGTTGGTTCTTCAGTAATCTATTTGAAATTTGAGGGCTACAAAATATTTCTTAAGGATTGTTCAGTCTCACTTGGATACAAACATGCAGATATTTGGCACACTGCTGCAAAATAACAGAACATCTCTAATTGAGCTGGCAGCAAAAAAAGGCAAACACTTTTAGATGTTCCGTTTCTTCCTCAGTCTTAATAAATGCATTGGGGTTAATCATAAGTTTCTGCATACAATGGTTTTAATTTCACAACTAAATGGCAGGGGGCTTTTTTTTCTTTTCTTTTGCAGGGGGAGTTAAGCTTGGTTTAGGAGACTTCATTTTCTACAGCGTTCTAGTTGGCAAAGCTTCAGCAACAGCCAGTGGAGACTGGAACACAACTTTAGCCTGTTTTGTAGCCATTTTAATTGTGAGTATATTTCCCACTCCCTTTCTTGGTGATGCCACGATTAGTTAAATTGTGTAATAATGCTCTTCCATAGGAATTGTTTAAACTTGCCTTGTCAACTGGACAACTTCGGGGGGGGGGGGTTGCAAGTTTTTCTGTTTTGGTTTTTTGACTATACAGCATTTCCAGCACGGACATGCAGTCGTTCCTCTCTTCCCTCTAAAACTGATAGGTGGATGATAGTTTCTGAAACTTAAATTGTGTGAAGAATTTGTATTAGGAAAGCAATCTCTGCCTTCTTAAGAGAAAGGAAAGTAAAATCCTTGTCAGCTCTGAGTAGAAAAATAAGGGGTTGTAGAAAACCTTCAGCATCTCAGAGAAAAGCTTCCATCTAGAGAGATTGCTCGTTGCTGGATTGGAATGATGCCCGGGCGTTGAAAGTGAAAGCCAGAGATCTAACTCAGAGCAGGAGGGGTGAGAGAAAGAAAGCTTTTCCTATTTCATTCTGTTAAAAAGAAAAGTCACCAGAACAGACCTGTGTGCAGTCCTTCAGGTCCTCACAATGAGGCAGAGTCGTGGAGCCTGTAACAATGCAACTGATTCTCAGAGCTGCTCATAAGCTTTTTCATATTGTCAGGTGATTATATCAGGAATTTCTTGAAAGAGGTTTTGGAATAGTGAATCTGAAAGAACTTTTGTGTCATTCGTACTATTCCGGCTTGAGATAACAATGTTTTCCTAATAAAGCTTTTTGTAGCCATAAAAAAAACAAAACAAAACTAGACACAAAATTAACATTGGTGTAGATTTGCAGGATCCAAGGGAGAGGCACAAGAGTTCCATTTGCAGATGCCATTTCTTTCAGAGAATGGACACCAGTAGGCTAAATCCTACACACTTAGAAGTATAAATTATTTTAAATAAAAATTAGAATTTCATAGAAGGAGCCTAATGTTCTGCATGGGCCAGGCTGTTATTACAGGACTGTTTGTAATTACTGAAACTGTTGCTTCTATGACGGTTCTGGATAGATTGTTCTACTCTTAGTGAAAATGTGGTTACCAACTGTCTGCTTACAGCAGAAATGTCTACAGATGAGGTAAAAGAAGTCACAGTGGTAGGTATGATTGAAACCCCCTGTCTTTTTAATATGAATTGTATGCATCACACCCACAGCTGTGCCTGCCATTTGGCACACATGCAGATGGCCCTGGCTTAAATATGGTCAAAACTAATCCTCCATTTTTATAAAATGCTTGGTGGGTTGCTCCTGATGTTTTCTGTTTAGCTGAGAGTCTTCCCCCCCCCGCCCCCCAATTATCATGGATTTTTTTACAGCGAATTTAGGCATCTCTGTCTTTTTGAATGAAAAAAATATGTTTTCTACCAACTACAGACTCCTGAATCTCTCCACTTCTCAGAAAGTCAGATGGGCCCTCATATCCCTTGTAAAAGCAGGCTCTGCTATTCAGCACAGTGATAGAGATGACAGAATGGGAGTTTGGCTCAAAAATCTGCCTCATAGCGATATTCAATGGCAATTTTCCCACCTAGTATATGAACAATCCTCATTGGCACTTAGTTTATCTCTGAGGGGCACCCCAGCTAAATAGTTGTCCCTGGAAGCAGGCAAATATTTAATCGTTTGAGATAAGAGCTCTGCTATCTAACTGTGTGCTTTTCTCTCTCTCTCTTTTTATCCCCAGGGCCTGTGCCTTACTCTCTTGCTACTTGCCATTTTTAAAAAGGCCTTACCAGCTCTTCCAATTTCTATCACTTTTGGGCTAGTTTTCTATTTTGCCACAGATAATTTGGTGCAACCTTTTATGGACCAATTAGCTTTCCATCAATTTTATATCTAACACCCTTTCAGCTGACCACCTGCGGACGTTTTATTGACTTTAGCAAATATGGGAGGGAGAAACTATTTTCCTCTCATTTCCTCAAACAGCTGCTATGCTGGGCATTACTGGATTCTTCTTTGTAAAAATGGTCTCTTCACCAGTGGGTTCTCTGCAATTTGACTGCAGTTGGTTATATATCTGTAGAAAAAATGCCAGTGCTTTCACCAGCAACATAATTGCTCAGCACGGGGTTCCACCTTGCACAACTCAAGAAGGTTGAGGATCCATCCAACATTGAGCAGTATGGTGGTAAATCAAGCTGAACTGCCTGATGAGCGAGTGTGATGCCGTAACAGAAACTATCAGCGCCTGTATCCTGATGCGCTCAGAGAAGAGCAATTGGGAGGAAAGAATATTGTCTTGTTTAAGGGGGAAAAAAATCAAGCAAATAATGTCTTGCACTTTGTGTTAGGTTTTTCTTTCCAGTTCTAATTGTCATACTTGCAGAATAGCCTTTATGCTCACTTCCCAGATCAGCACAGAACACACATGTAGATTCTGCTGCCAAACATTTCTGTGAATTTGGGGTACAGTAGGCTCATCCTGGGATCCTCTGTTTAAAAAAAAAATCTAATTTCTTATTAAGCTATGTAATCTATTTCTAGATATCTCCCCTTCCCTGAAGTATCCTGAATATTCTTTCAGCCTTATAGTGAGTTTTATAATTTATTCCAATGAAGAGGTGAGAAACTAAAATCTATAAAACAGCAACAGAACATTGCAATGAAATCTTGTGGGTTTTTTTTAAAAAAAACTTCCATCTTTTGTTCTGAAACATTTTTTTAATAATTCCTTGGGACTATTTTATAGAAAAGTGTATCTTTGCATGCATATTGCAATATAAAATTAAAAAGAATGATACAAACTATTAACTCTCTCCCCCCCAGACTGCAATGAAGCCATCTTGTGGGAATGAAAAATACATCTCAAACATCCACATCGACTTGTCAAATAAGTTATATAATCTAATTATTCGAATCTAGCTTGACCTCATAAGTTCATTCAGAAAATTTGGGGAGGGGGGGCAGCGGCACAGGAGAGGTAACTTAATTTTGCTGTACGTGTATTCTTTGTTCAGAATCATTTCAGAATTTTCCTAATGGGGATTTCTGTTAATGTCCCCCTTCACTCGCACACTAAAAAACAATCACCTGTCAGAAGTGGGGTGCTTCCCATGAAAACCTATTGCCTATACTGCCTTCCTTGTTCAACGCATGTTGAGAATGCCATCTGTTAGGCTGCAAAGGAAATTGGAACATGTAGCTGCCTAGCTCGTCCTAAAGCGCTGAATAACATCCAGCTGCCTGTTGCATACAGTCAGTAAAATGAAAACATTCTGTGTATACATACATAAACACACACACACACCAGATGTTTTGTTGCTATTTTGTTTGTACTGATGCTCACTTGAGCGTCTTTCTTTGGTTTGTGAAGCTGGGATTATCGATATAAGACTACCAAAGGAGACTGCCAAAACCTGGTAACTGCTGCTGAGCTTATCCAAGCACTGTTATCAGCAGTACCGGTGTGCAGTGTAACTGCTGAGAGTTTTATTCCAGAGATCATTTGAGCATGATCATCATACAGATCACTTGCTAGCCACCAAACTAAGCACTTCAGCCAGCCCTTACAGAAGCCAATAAAAGCTTTCCATGAATTTCAAAGAGCTCTTAGAAACATATTTATAATAACAGTAGGAGTCTTCACTGACTTGTTGAGCCATTTTTAGGTCCTAGTTCTTAATAAGGTGGTAAACTAGGCTTTTCCCCAACTTACTGCCTTCTCTCTGTCTTGGGATTTCTAGAATATTCCCTGGGAATTTCAATAATTGTATTTTCAACACTTCTGGAAGGCATCAGGTTGGTAGGTATCTGTCTATAGATTGCAGCAGCATAAACTGCAAACACAGGCTACTGTGATAGAATATTCCTTCGTGGAAACAATTTTTTTTACTAGAAAAGTAATTTAGGGCAAGATTGCCTCTCCTGGGCATATTCATTTAGGTGAAGGAATGGGGTATTCTGTCATACAAGTCCACACTTGTCATCTCAAGCCTTGCAGATGTAAGTTTACTATCTCTTTGAGAACTTAATCATTGTCATAAGGCTTGTAATGATTCTACAGTACCTAAATGTGAACGTGTGTCTGCTTTATCCAAAGTTATGAGGGCAGAAAGGGACAATGGTTTTTAATGAACAATCAACCTTAATATTAAATACCCCAAGTATTCCCTGTGGGTTTTGAGCATGCATCTAGGAAATGCAAACAGGTCTGAGAAGAAAAGCATGTTTGTTGCAAAATGTTAGACTGTTTGCAGTATTATTATTTACTCAAAAGCAACTCTAAATTAGTTTGGGGATATAGCAAGCATCAACTTGGTTGCAAATAATTATGAATCAATTTTAAGTTTCCTGGATGTCAGTTTAACTCTAGGCAGCAATAGCTTGAATGCATTAGACATCAGTACCTTCTGAAAAGCAGCCACACACAGTATATGACTCAGTATGCAAACACTGTGTTGATCAGGCCCATGAGAATTGCCTTAAGAATCCCTTAATACAGTGGCTTGGTACCTTCTCTTATCGTCAAATTTATTCTGATTGTTATGGGACTATTTAACAGAAGCTTGCAAGTCAAAAGATTTAAAAAGTTATAATGTGAAAGTGAATTTCTTGTACTTTTTTTTTGTCTTTTGCATTAGACTTTAGACTTTTTTGCAAACAAAAGCTAAGTTGCTATCTGTAGCAGAATTTGAAACCTGTCTTAATTTTCACTAATACTTGATATACGATCAGTGCGGTGTATTCAAACCCTAATAATTACCAAATTTCTAAGGGCTGTAGTAAGCTGAAAAAGCTGAATCTTCTTCTAGTATAAAGCACAGTTTGGATGTCTTCAGTCCACAAGGGATGTTGCAGCTAGGATTCTATCATACGCGTTGCTGATGCAGCAAGAGAAACAAATATTAGAGTACATTGGGGAAAGATTTTTAGGAAGGATAAAGGAAGACAGATCAGTTTTATTAATAAATTATTTTTGCAGTTATGCATAAAGATCATTTATGGGAAATCCATAGCACATGGATCTGTACAGAGGTGTGATTTTGTCTTGTATTACTGGTTTGCAAGTAAGAATACTGGAAATGCAATAGAATTGGATTTTTAGTCCATTTTGTTTTGTTTTGTTTTTCAGACACTGGTTTGTGCATTATCTGAAATGAATGTGAATAAGCCTTTTAAAAACACCTTTTCAATTAAGATATAATTTTGATAGGTCGTTGCTATTTTCCTTGTATTTATCAAATTATTAACAATAAATAATGCATGGACCCAACGTCTCTTTTATTCGTTGTGCTGAACACTAGTAAAACCGTTGCTGTTCCAGAGGGCTCATGTAAATTCTAAAACATTTTGTTAGTCATATAAAAACACCCCAACTCATATATATAACCATGTTCCATTTCTCCCCAGATCTCTTCATGGTAAGGAATAAACTTTTTTTTTTTTTGGAAACAGGGTATTCTATGCATGTATGTATGCTGAGATATTTGCTTTAGTTCAAGTAGATTAAAGTCATAAAACGTAGAAAATCTTTGAGATATTGCCAGTGCTGAAAATTTTACAGCCCAAAGTCAAACCTTGAGGTTCCTTAATAAACTATTTAGCCTGTTAGCACCACCTGCAGAGTTCAGTGTAATTACTGTGATTATGTTTATGTTTTTACAGAAAAATGTTAATTTAGGGAAAGAATCCTAGAATCCTTTAGTGAGGTATGAGAATATTCTTGTCACTAATACCACATTAAAGTTTATATACAGCTTAATTTTAAATCTGATGTGGTTTACGTACACAAGCTTCTTCCTTTTCTGCTAAGCTTCTATTGAAACATTTTTGCATTATTTCTGTAAGCATTCTACTCCTACAGTTGTTCTGATTGCCTGGTATTAGAAGGTAAGGTGTAGTTTTTTGTTTTATCCATTCAATTGTGTCCAATTCTCAGAGACTGCCTGGACAAGTCCCTGCAGTTTTCTTGGCATAGTTCAGAAGTGGTTTGCCCTTGCCTCCTTCCTAGGGCTGAGAGAAAGTGACTGGCCCAAGGTCACCCAGCTGGCTTTGTGTCTACGGCAGGACTAGAACTCAGTCTCCCAGTTTCTAGCCTGATGCCTTAACCACAACACCAAACTGGCTCTCGGTTTGTACTTGTAGTACTTGTTCTTTTTTCTAATGCTGCCTCCTTTAAAATGGGTTACACAAAAAATAGTTTTAAATATTGAGAATTTTTATAATGCAATCATCCAAATTACTACTGATGAACAGTATATCTTATTCAGTGGTGCTTACTTACAAGTAACTGAATATGGCTCTGGTCTAAGCTATCACTGTATTCACATTTACAGGATTCCATTGAAATCTTGGATTTACTTGAATTTCCAAGTAAACAAGCATAAAAATCAATTGAAAGTTTGAAATCCTAAGCATAGCATCAACACTATAGAGCTGAATTTAAGACAGTGCATGCGTAGAATCAGACTTAAAAATTCACAGCTAAGAATCAGATTATAGAAGTGTTTATTATACCATCTCCCAAAGGAATAATTTTCAAACTCCTTTTACAAAATCCACTTATAAAAGCTGCTTATTTAGCAACCCTGACTTAACCCATTATTCTGAAGCCACAGAAGACATAATTAAGACTGAAAAGCTATTTGCGTTGAACAACAAAAATAGATTTATTAGGACAAAATATATATAGGTCATGATAAGAAGAAATACTTTACATAATAGACTCTAAATATCAAAAACTATGCTTATATTTCCCCCCTAATAAAATATAAGTAAAATAGTAGTCCTAATAAAACTAGTTTTGTTATTTATATAATATTGAGTGGTTTCAGACTGGGGCAAACTTATCCTCTCCATATTCAATAACACAGAGGGTAGAATCTAAACAACTTCAGGACATAATCTCCCCATTGAGCCAAAGGAAATTGCTTCTAATGAAACAATAGAATTAACATTGTTCAGTAGTGCAACCCTATCCATGTTGACTCAAAAATAGACTTTTGGAGT
The DNA here is from genome assembly GCF_059951505.1 of Python bivittatus. Classification (NCBI taxonomy): domain Eukaryota; kingdom Metazoa; phylum Chordata; class Lepidosauria; order Squamata; family Pythonidae; genus Python; species Python bivittatus. Next base: position 27,448,709 of record NW_028277075.1, on the reverse strand, counting down.
TTAGTGGGACTTCCATATATGTGTAATAGAGCTGAGCAAACGTAGGGGGAATTGTATGTACTGTATTGATTCCCACAAAATTGTTTATGACCCATATATGATAGTTAAATACTATTTCTTGTGTATAAAATTGGAACTGATTCTCCAGGAGAAAATGTTAAGACTATTCTATGGTATTATGATAGCAGTGAAGTTTGCCTTCTCTGCCACTAATGTGTTTGAACAGTCAGCCAAGCTCTTTTGAGGATATACTATACTCTGATTTTTCAGGATAGCGAGGAGGTACTGTCCAAAACATTATATTATAGATTTGGAAGGATTTTTGCTAATTTGGTTTCTTATATCCACAGAACTAGATACCATATTGGAAACACACATTGGTTGGATGACTAAAATAGCTTCCCTGTTTTGATGTTTCAGTTTGTTACCAATGAATGTACATAAATTGATTGAAAATATATCTCTTTTGTTTATAAATGTCATTAGAAGAGGGTGAATCTAGAATAGAAGTTGAGAATAGTTTAAATGAGGTTTGTTTTGGTCCCTCTAAAGGCAGTAGTGGTGAAAGTTTATTAATAAATTGATCTGTCTCAAAGTGTGGTGAGGGGACATATAATAGAACAAGAGACAAGTGTTTCAGCTCCGTGTTTTCTTGAATTAAACAGATTATCTTAAATCCTTTTTTGGCCTAAATTCAGGCCAGTTTTAGTGACAAAGGAATCTTGGTCATGGTAGGTAATTAAAGGAAAACCTAGGCAGAAGAAGGGTATGTCACTGGCTCTTCTCAATAGCATTTGACAACATCTCTTGTGGAATCCTTCTGAAGATTTGGCATCTCCTGGCACCATTTTTATGTTGGTTCTGGGTCTAGCTGGCTGTTTTCTAATGATGGAGAGACTTTAATTGATCTCTTTGCTTTTAGCCTGTGAAATTCCTCAGGGTTCCATTTCTGTACCTTCTTTAACAGGTGCTTGAGTCACTGGAAAAGACTGAGTTGCATTAATATGTTTGTGATACCAAGACCTAACTCTATTGTTTTAATGAATGCCTAAACCAGTGTCTAGATGCTTTTTAACTGTAAATGTGGATTTAAAAAAGAGAAATTCAGTCCTGACAAGATGAAGAGCAGAGTGATCAGTAGACAATATATTCAGATTCATTGGTATACTGTATCTTTCATAAGAAGTATCATTTTTAATGATAAAAAATGACAAATTGGGATGTTCTTGCATCCAATATTATTCCTAGAAGGTCAAGAAGGCTTGTGTCAGGGCTAGAACTACCAACTCAGGAGAGAAAAGGTAGTCTAGATAGTGTATTAATGCATTAATCATCTTGTGTGTACATTACTGTTACGTATAATGCGCAAAACTGAGTGAAGTATTTGGAAATTAAAACTATGCAAAATGCAACAGCTAACATTTCTCTAGGAACGTGCTTTGTAGACCACATTGTTCCAACCTTTGTACAATTGCTTCTATTTTGTTTCAAGGTATCGATGTTGACTTCCAAAGTTCCCTTTTGCACATGGGATGTTTGAACTTCAAAATTCAAACTTTCTTCCATGTTGGGGGGAAAAAAGGAAGGAAAATCTATATGTCAAGCTTAAATGCTGATGACATCTTGATGACATACATGCAGTTTCTTGGCAATAATTTGCCACTGCATTCTTCTAGGATTTTTTTTTATTTCCCTGCCTAGTACAGCCCTAGGATTTCTGGTGGCCCTCATCAAAGTGCTAACTAGGTCCAGCTCTGCTTAGTTTTTGAGATCAGCAAATTATAATAATAAAAATCCTGTTATTTATCGCACCAGGCTGAGAGTCCAGATTATTTATTGGATTCTTGAAATAGGGCTTTTCAGTTGCAGCAAGAATTCCCTGCTGAGATACATAAGACTGAATTCATATTTATTTTCTTTATAAAAGCATAAAATCAATTCTTTAGCATCAGGTTTTTCTTATATAGTAGGATTTTTGTCACTCTGTGAATTTATCATTTTCAAATTAAACTACACTTAATGTTTCCTTTTTATATATAGTAAGTTTTTTATTGATTTTTTTTATGTTTTTCTGTATATTACTCCAGGTGACTGATAGGGAGACAATACAACTTACATATTTAATAAATAAATCAAACCATAGGTTGTAAAGTATTCTGATTTGCTGGAGTATTATAGAAAGAACATGGTGCATTTTCTGATTTAAGAACAAAAATAATGCTTTGCCTCTATAAATACTACTATGTAGTAATTCCTGGCAAGGAAAGCCAATAGCTGAAGTTATGATCTTAACCATGTTTAGTTGCAAATAAGTTTATCTTCCTCCAAATAAGTACCTTCTCCAGGAAGGAGGCTGGAGCACACTCTTAACCAGTTTTCACATTCTATTTAAGAAGTAGCTGGAAATGGTTGTTTACTAAGTAAAATGCATGAAATGAGCAAATCAGGAATCTCTCTCTGACAGAATCATGGATTTGGAAGGGGCCATTAGGCCATCAAGTCCAACTGTTGCTTAGTTCTGAGATCCCAGTTAAATCAATCCCATAGCCTCTGCCAAAATACCTTCATTGAAAGGGAGCCCACACCTGCTTTGGTTAACTGGTTCTACTGTTGTACTGTCTGCTAAACATTGCTATATCTATTTATTTTAATGTTCATTAAGGTAATTTAAATTCTGTCTTTCTAATCCTACAAGGGAACATTCATGGAGCTAACATTTTCCTTAAAAAGACTGTTCAGGGATCAAATCAACCAATCATGGTGAAGTATAAAGAGATGGTGACACAAATTAGAAAGTCCCAGGAAGCATTAAGACATATGTTCTACTCCCCTAGTATTTTTATTTCTGCTCCTCTCAGCATTTCTTTCCAAACTTAAGGTAACTATGGAATAAAAAAATTCACAAACAACATCAAAGAAAAACTAGTGGAGAGTTTATGATGCTCTGTTTGACATGAGCTACAAAGCTAATTCTCAGGTCCTGAATTCCCAGGTCCTATGAGCTATATAAGCTTATTGTCATTGACTATCTAAACTATTTTAAAAGCAGAACTGGATTGTTGTCATATCAACAGTCAATGCTTTGCATCTCACATCTTGGATAATTTGGAGTCATGTCAGCATTGATAGACTAGGTGAAAAGCAAGAAGCCAGCTGTGAGATGTCATGACTCCAAAGGGTTTGATGACAGGCCTTATACCTTTACCTCATAGAAGAACACTAATAGAAATACATTACAGTGTGGCAGGATGCAGAAGTGGGCAGGAAGATCAAGAGCTCTTGATATAGCGATGCATGAATTGCAGGAGATCAGAAAGGAATTTTCACTTCCAATGGTTTAAGCATGGAAAGATCTAAAAGGCTTCCTTTGTCTCTCCCTGACAGCTAAAATGGAGAGAGATTGGGAGGAAAACCAGCAGGGAATTTATATTCTTTATGTGTACTTGGAGGAGTGTAAGTTTAATCATTCTGGCGTATGACTCAGAGGGTGTTGTGCATAATTGGCTCTGTCCCTGGAGCCATAATTTTGCTTCTGGCTCCCTCATTCTCTGCAAGCTACTGCTTTACACCCAGCTCTGCTTAGGAAGTCTCTGGGACCCAGCAAAACAAAACCAGAGTGGGACTAAAATTCCTTTTCTTAGAACATTGCTGAGATGTTTATTTTCTCACTGTCCTAGAAAAATAAAAGACAGTTATAGCAATATTGGTCCATGGGGGAAATGTCTGAGTGATATTTTAATTAGGATCAACCAAAATGGCACATAAGGTGTGTAAGCATTCAAGTTCTCCAGGACTCTTATCAGGCATGACATTATATCAAATGGGATGTGGAAGAAGTTTTTTAAAATACTCAAATTAGGGCAGATATTTAAATTATGAGATCTGCAGTTCAAAGTTAATCTCAGAGTTAATGGATTGAATGCAGAGTTCATTTGAGGAGGTGGTATCAGATTCAGGGACACAGGAAATGTTGTTTCCCTCAGCCCTGAAAGCAGGACAATTAGATCTCATTCTATTTCTTGCCATACACATAAAAAATAAGATGGCTGTCGGGTTGCCAAGCCAGTACCTACTACTTGCAGTGGCAAAAACCCAAATTTTATGAAAAAGGAAAGAAAGTTTCTCTATCACCATTAGTAAAGAGGAAGCTCATCCCCAAGAACTGTTGTAAAATGTTTCCTGTCCCTGGAGAAGTTCAATAAAAATCTCCCTATTCTCTATCCACAAGCCTGGCTTTTTTGTGAACTGATCGGGAGGGAGGTCTTTTCACAGGTAATGGATGAGCTTATAGGCACCCATTTGCAAAACCAGCTGCTGAATCCTTATCAGCCTCAGAATCAACCCTTACATCTGCTCTGGGACCCATGGATTTGTCCTGTTTAATTTGGACAAATATTTGAGCTGGTGTCTTGCTATGGACTACCTCTGAATGTGTAAATTAACTCAAATGTGATGAAGGAAACCAAACGTGGATGACTCTCCAATCTCTTACTGCTTGAAAAAACAGGGCAAGTTTAACAAGAGAGATCCTCATCTCAGAGGTCTCAGGCCACGTCTAGGAGTTGTGGTACGTGATCAGCCTCCCTGTACGTTTATGACTGAGGTGCGCAGCAGTCACCGTATATATATTTTGCTTATAGCAAAATATGAACGCCAACCAAATGCAATATTTCATTTCATAATTTCTCTTTTAGCACCATAACAAAATTATTTTATATATTTATTGTCAGGTTGTATTCATGTAACATGTTTATCCATTGTTATATGAACCACAATTTTCTTAACCCAATTTTCTGGGCTGGCATAAGCCACCAGATCATAAACTTACCTACAGCATGCTAGGCTAAGATATGATTGGCTAATTTGTGATTCAGTGTGGCATGCAAACCCAGCCCTTGAAGAGGGCTTTTTATGCTAAACAACACACTTGAAAAGCCAACTAAACAGAGCTGTGTTACCACTCCAGTTGTTAGTATTTAAAATGGAACTGGCATGGCTTTAGTAAAAAATGTATTAAGATGTGGCTGCTCTGAAGCTGCAAGTGATTATCTTAAACACTGGATGTGTGAAGCTGAAGGATTATGCAGATTAATTCCTGACTGGAGGCTGGCCAAAGCATCTCCTAGAGGCATCACCGAACTTTCTTTATGCAGCCGGTGCTAGCAGAGCAAAAGGCTCGCTTAACTTCTAGGGTGGGAATGGTTTTGAAGACTAGTTTTATCATGGTTATTTGCTGCAGTGGAGCATGGGATGCTCCAAATGGAGTGAGAAGTTTATTTAAATAACAAAGACTTATGGCATCTGGCAGCCTAACAACCTTACATAGAAAAAAGCTTTTTTATACACTGTCAGGGCCATGGAGAATTATATTGAGAGGATACTCCTGTGGTTAGAAGTGGGGAAAGGGAAGCGGAAAACATTAAGACATTTTCCTAAGTCTTAGGAAAAAGAAATGTGGAGGATGTACAGATAGCGGCTATTTGCAAAACTGCCCATAGATTTGCACGTGGAGTGCGATATGAAACCAGTCTTTGGTTAATCCATGAGCTGTAGTATTAAATCTCCTAAGGAATTCTAGCTCAACCATTTCATGATGAAATCAATTATTGTGATCCCTTTGCTCAAGGATGGCCAGTAATAGAAAATCCTGGGGAAATGAAATGCTTGGTCACACTGATAATCAATTCAGTTACTGAACACTTCTGTTGCATGACCTGATTTCATTTCAACTGAGCTATCACTTGATTCTTGTTAGAAGTCTTTTTGTCTAGACCTGCTGCTAACCTAGTCAGTCATGGATAGACATCACCCTCTTAAATCTACCCTTTTTAAAACTATACAACCCAAACATCCAAGGTTATGTGAAAAAGATACATAATGCAAGACCAAAATACATATTTGTATTATTTGCCCTTTTATAGTCTGGAGTAAGTGCAGAGGCATAATCTGAATCAAGTCCCCTGGATTTATCCTAGGGCAGAAGTAAAGAATTGGCTCAGGCCAAAAGGCCCAATCCAGTCAAACTTGATGACATTGGGAATGAAATTTAAGAGAGATATATCCCGATCTTCAGGAACACAGGAACTGCTCCTGAGCCCACCAAAATTCAGCTCAACTACAGGTTGTTCTCACTTAACAATGGTAATTGGGACCAGAATTTCCATCACTAAGTGACGTGGTTGTAAAGCATGAGGTCACGTGTCTGTGCCACTTAGCGACAGCAGTTCCAGCACTTCTAGTTGCCGTTGTTAAGTGACTCCCATACTATTATTAAGCATGAGTCATGTGGTTGCCATTTGTGACCTCCTGCCAACTTCTCTATTGTCTTTGCTTATAGGAAACTGGCAGTGAAGTTCACAAATTGCGATCACATGACCATGAGACTCTGCAACTTCATAATTGCAAGCCAGTCACTGAGCACCCAGATCATGATCACGTGACCGCGGGAATACTGCAACCATTGTAATTGTGAGCCGAGTGCCAAGTGCCCAGATTGTGATTACGTCACTTCAGAGAAGCTGTGACCATCTTAAATCTGAGGACCGGTCATAAGTACCACTCGTTCAGCACTGTCATAAGTTTGAATGGTTGCTGAATGAGTGGACGTTAAGCAAGGACCACCTGTACAGAATATTCCTAAGATGGCTGTGCAGGCACAGGCATACCTGCCCATGTGAATGCACCCATTACCACTCAAAGAATTACTCTCTTCTGTCCATATTTGATGTAGCTATTTTAGCTTAAGTAGTGTAAACAGCATACTATTCCATGAAAACAGTGGATACCAACTAAATGGCAGTGTTGCGCTTCATTTGCTGTGTACCCAGTCTAATTCTCTGGCTTCTTTTTTGTGCAGGATTGAGTCATCCAATTATAGTAATGTTAGTGCTGCTGTGTTAATCCTTGCCTTTAATGCCTCAATGGGGTGAAAAGGAAATGTATGGTAAGAGATGGCGGAAACTAAGAGCCTTTTTATTATGAGAACTTGAAGCCCACTAGGGACCAAAGGTGACCAAATCAGAGCGGGTATGAGTGATCACTGATAGAATAGTGTCAGATTAAGAATGGAGCTGATGAAGATCAAATTGCCCACTTAGTGATAAAGATCACTGGGTGACTTTGGGGTACTTCTTTCTCAGCATGAAGAATAAAAATGGGTGAGGGGGATAATCGGATATGTTGATTTAAGCTTCTTGAAGAAAAGGTGGAAATACATATCAAATAACAAATCAGAAGATTCGCATCTGATGGTAATACCTATAGGAGAGATTTTCCTGCCAAGGGGATTTACCAGGCATCAGAGAAGAGACCCTACTGTTAAGTACTGCTGATTGGCCATTCCTTCTAATGAGTAGATTGTTGGTTAAAATCTTTTTGGGTCATTTTGTAGAAACATAAGGGGTAGAACATCCTGTAAATCCTTCAGTTGTTTGGAAAAGATGACTCAAAGGGAGAGATGTAGCAATAACTGGGTTGATATATCATACTAAAGAATGATATAGCTTGTTTGCTTTTGGCTTAGCATGTTACATGGGCCCAGCAATTGTGATTTATTTAGTTAGGCATGCTGAAGCAAACCATGGCTCAGGGCAATGTGTGAACCTAGGCACAGAAAGAAAAGACAGGGTAGGACAGGTAGGCAGCGGGTGAGTGCTACCAATTAGCTAAGGCTGAAAACATCTTGATTGGTGATGCAGGTCTTCTTTTTGATTAATTTTGGTGGATAACATTTCTGCTGTGCTATGGCTGGTGTGGGTCTTCCGGGCTGTGTGGCCCTGTTCTTGAAGTTCTGTTTCCTAACGTTTCGCCAGCACCTGTGACCAGCATCTTCAGAGTGCAGGAGCACAGACAGGAGCAGTTCTCTCTGTGCCCAGGGTGATGTACTGCTCCTGTCTGTGCTCCTGCACTCTGAAGATGCCGGTCACAGGTGCTGGCGAAATGTTAGGAAACAGAATTTCAAGAACACGGCCACACAGCCCGGAAGACCCACACCAGCCATTGTATGCCGGCCGTGAAAGCCTTCGACAATACATTTCTGCTGTGCTGTTTGAATGGTGGCTGTTTGCCTTTGTTTATCCATCCTCTCCTGCTTGAAGTGGAGCCTAATAGCATGGATCAGATTTCTGCCACCACATCTCCATTATGTAGCCAGGTGCGTTTAGCAAAGGCTGGCCAACCAACCTCTTGGCCCTCCATTATAACTTGGTGTTTTTGACAAAAGTGCTTTCGCACAGGTAACCCTGATATCCGTGGCAGAGTCATGTTGCGTGGTTCGAAAAGCAGGAGGTGCCTGGAGCTGGTTTATTGTGTAGTTTTCAAGAGGACACTACTGAAGTCCCTCCTTCCGCTCTTACGAGAAGAATTACTTCATTTTATTATTTATCAGATTTCTGAGAATTGGGAGTGTGTTAGATGCTCTGTGATGCATATATTTAGAACATTAATCTTGACAATTTCTACATGTTTTGAAATCCCAAATGAATGAACTTCTGGATAATGTCAGAAGCTCTTTATTCCTTTTCTTTTATGCTCTTTGTTGTCAGTGGACAACATTGACAACTTCCTTGTCACTACCATCACTACATTAAATTCTCCACTCTAACCAACAGCCTCCTTTCCATATCCCACATACTTAATCTGACAAAGTAGAAAAAAAAATTTTTTTCAGCATATGGCCAGGACCAAATATTCAAGCCAGTTGGAAAGAAATTTAAATCTTAAAGCATTGTACCCAATCAAAACATCTAATCAAACTACTTTTAGACCAAATTTCTCTTCATGCAGTATCATTATTTTAGCATCCTAAAGGGGACTAAAAAGAAATCCTTACCCATACACATTTGTTCTTTTATAGTGTTAAAATGGGTTGCAAACAATCCCATTACTGAAGGTTTGGGCTCAAAGCCAGCCGAGGCAATTCTACAAAAGCATCAGGAAGAGACAGAGAGAGAGAGAGATGACGATGATAGATAGGTGATGATGTTAGTTAGATGATGGATAGATGGTAGATAGATAGATTATGTTTGTCTTCCCTTTCCCTTTGTTTCCTTTCCATTTTCCTGGCTTCCTTTGCAAAGCATTGGGAGGCAACTCCCAAGTCTGTGTCCCACAATCAGGAAAGCAGGCAACAGCAGATTCCACCCACAGCTATAGTCAGGGTAGGTGCACAGCTTCATCTAGGCTGCTTATTCATCGCATCTAGGAATCGTTATGGAACATGTTATTTTTTTTTCCTATCAATATTACAACTGCTTCAATTTAGAGAATACGATTTAGAATTTCTAATCTAATTTATGTGAAATAGATTATGTAAGGCCTAATCCTAAATATTTACAGACAGCATAGTAAATGTTTTAAAATTTAAGGAAACATTTCTATTTAAAAAAATGGAACTGTGGGGTTGGGTATGAGTCATTCTGAACACATAATCAGAGAGGAATGTGGATGGGACATGACCAGGTGGCTCTGGCTGGTATCCCCGGAGAATGCGTAGGAGAGGTATGAGGAGAAGAGGGTTGAGATGCAGACTCAGCTGAAAATTGGCACCAATTCTAGTGTCAGCATTAAAAGTTTAGATGAAGTCATCTGTAAATTGCAAACTTCAAACTAGCACGGAGGCAGATTGAAGCTCTCATCAAGCCAGTTTGGTTCATTATATATTTGTGCAAGGCAAAATAATAAATGGCTAGCCATCAACACAGGAGACAAATGGGCGATGGCTATAATGCTGATCTTGCTTTAATTTCAGTGCTGGTCATGTCAAAGGCAAAATTCTTCCATCCTGTTTTAAGGAAAATGGCATGGATATGTCTCTGAGGTCACCAAGATTCAGGCTTGCCTCAAAAGCTCACTTTTAAATGTGTTATCTGTTTAGAGGATTGGCCAATGCATTTTAGTTTTACTCAGTGGAGATTTACTCTCACACATTTGTCAATTGTATGGTTCACAAATTGTATTAAACTAATAGTTTGCTCAACAGCAATGTGTTAAATAAATCACAAAGGGTGATTTAGGCATCCCATTATGATATGGCTTATTAGGTTTTTGGCTTAATTATTGTATAAACCCAGTGATGTAATTAATAAATGATGGTTCATAGCTTAGCCTGTTGAATGAACCCAGCCAATTGTGGTTCATTATACGTATAATTAATTAATTAATTAAACAAATCATGGTTCTGTACAATATGTGAACTCAGACAATATAACACTATTATCCCATTCTGGACAAAAATGTGGTCTTGGCCTATATAAAGCCTCTAAAACTTTGCTGAAGGTAACTCCCTATCATATTACAGGTAGTCCTCGACTTTTGACCACAACTGGGACTGGAACTTCATCACTAAGCAATGCGGTCATTAAGTGAGTCATGCCCAGTTTTATGACCTTTTTTGCCACAGTCATTAAGCAAACCACTTGGTCATCAAATGAATCTGGCTTCCCCCATTGCTTGTCAGAAGCCCCTTGGGAAGGTAGCAAATGGTGATCATGTGACCCAGGTAAATACATACCAGTTGCCAAGCGCCCAAATTTTGATCACGTGACTGCAGGGATCCTGTGATGGTTATAAGTGTGAGGACTTTTTTCAACACTGTTGTAATTTCAAACAGTTGTTAAACAAATGGTTGTAAGTCAAGGACTACCTTTATTTTTCCATAATAACTAAAAGGAAATGTTTGTTCATTTTTAATATTTATGCTTCCCAACTCAATTAAAGTGACTCTGGGCAGCATAAAACAAACAATAAACCAACACCCACACACCCATATAACATTAAACATATATAATATATAAATACACAATATAAAATGGCAACCAAGTATTATGTTAGTTAGTAAGCCAAAGTAAGCCAAATTCATATAGATGTTTTAGTGAGTTCTCACTTAAACTGAAATTGCTGGATGCTTTCTGAAAAGGTCATATTGGTTAGACTTTATGGACAAACTTTTTTTAAATACAATTTTTTTTTTATATGAAAAGTAATGCTGCCAATACTATAAGTCACCAACAGATGATAGTACTGATGCACTAGAAGCTCTAGCATGCTCTTCAGCATCTATTCTTTCACTTCAGCTGGCAGGAGGTTGCTGGGAGAAAAGGTGATGTTGCTATTGTTTGTGAAATGGAAATCTGCAGGGAGTACTCATCAGTGCACTTTAAGCAATGTTCTGCAACTGAATTTTTGACTGCTGAAGGAGAGCTTCCAAGTGAAATTCACCACTGAATGCAGATTGTTTATGGTGGCAACTGTGCTGATGTGAGTACTGTGTGTCACTAGGCCAGAAAATGTAAAGATGGTAACTGGGAAGAGCTGATTTACGTGATCAAGAAAGAAGTGGACTCCCTGTGACAGCAGCCAATGAGTTGCATGTGAGAAAAATTGAGGAACTGATTAAGGACAATTGGCAGATCACTCAAAGGGAAATTGCCATCAAGACTGGCATTCCACAGAAACTTGTAGGTCACATTGTTGATGTTCTGCAATATTGGAAGGTTTGTGCAGGATGGGTTCCTCACATGCTGACAGCAGAGAGAAAAGCTTCAAGAGTTGAAATTTGACAGCAATTGCTGTCATGCTATAAGAATGAAAGTGAGGAATTTCTTCACAGCACCATGACAGCTGACAAGACATGAGGTCATTTTATCTTCCAGAAATGAAGCAGTAGTCCATGGAATATTATCACAAAGCTTCAACTTAAAAAAAAAAAAAATCAAAACCCAGGCTTCAGCAGGAAAACCCATACTTAGTTTTCTTGCACACAGATGGAGTTATTCACATGGATTTCCTTGAATCTGGCATCACTATCAACTCAGAGCATTGCATTGCAACACTCAAAACTTTGAAACAACAACTAAGCAAAGTTCAGAAGCACAAGAAGGAAATTTTGCTATAATGTAACAGTGCTAGGCCTCATATCTCACAAGCTACCCAAGAGACAATTGTGAAGTTGGCTGTCAGCATCCTCTTCCATTTGCCATAGAGTCCAGACTTGGCACCATGCAACTTCTACCTTTTCCCCAGATTGAAGGAATACCTATACATGGGCACCTGTTTGACTCAGATGAAGAGGTGGAAAGGACTCTCAGTACCTGGTTGAAAAGATGGTGTGAGTTCTTTCAAAGCAGCTTAAGAAGCTTGTCCATCACTGGCAGAAGTGTGTAGCGAATGGTGGTGATTAGGAAGAGAAGTAAATAAAGTAATGAAAGAGCTCATTTCAACTACCATTTTCCTGCTTCATTTATTAAAATATTCTTATTTAACCATGCCTCCTAAGTCATGGAGGTGGAGGCATTGCTTTTCATTTTATCCTTATTGTATGAATCTCAGTTGTGCTTTTGGATTTATTTTTAATGTGTGGCTTTAGAGGAGTTGTGATCTGTTCTTTAACCATGATGCTGATTAGCATAGTAAATGTCAGTCTGTGTAAAATGATGGATTTGTAATTGCATTCTTCTGATAATTAAATGCAAGAGGGGAGTATTTTCTTTATGATCTGCTGCAAAAGTTTGGTTCATGACATGAAGACTCAAAACTAATTGGGTATCCTTTGTTTACCCTCAGAAAAAGGGTAAAGAAGGAAAGCCATAAGTACATCTGAAAAGAAATTAGAAGATGGATGGACTAGCTACCCATTGTTTAAAGCAGCATTTCTCAACCTTGCTATCTCCATTGCTTCATGCTGGCTGGAGAATTCTGGGAGTTGAAGTCCATACATCTTCAAACGGCCAAGGTTGAGAAACACTGGTTTAAAGAGTTTCCACTGTTTTGAGATTTCTTAGCCTTTGGCAATTTCCCCACTTGCACCTACCCACAGCACAAACATGCCCCGGCACCATGTTTTTTCTGCCACATCCCCTCAGTGTTGCCTTCATCTTGCCTCCAACCCATGAGTGAGACAAGATTGGTTGTCCTTAGCTGTTCCCATATTAAAATAGCATTCTCCTCCCCCCCTCCCTTTTCCAGTCTGTCCAAGAACAACTGCCCTCAAGGTGTGTAAATCTGATAGGGAGGTCGGTTGTCTGGCCATGACTGGGAACTGCTTCAAGTTTTTTTTTTTAAATGGGAAGTATTATACAAATATTTAAAACAGCTCAAAGGATAAAGAGGCAGGCTCAGCAGAGGCAGGATGGGGATCCGCAATGGGGATAGCAACCTTGTTTTCTGCATTTCAAGGATGGGTGGAAAGTATTATAACTCAGCAATGGGGGAAAGCTCTTTGTCTTTTCCAGATCTGCTCCGAAAGCAATAGGGCAGCTGGTTTATTTATGGCAACCTGCACTTCCTTTGTGTCAGGGCTGGGCCAAGGTAGTCCGAAGCTTCCCCGGAAGCAGCTGCTGAGTAGAGTTAAACTGCTTGTCACGATCAAAGAACAGATCAGGAGGCAGGATTGAGGAGTGAGCCAAAATTCAGGGCCTAAGGACAACTGAGAAATACAAAATATGCCAGCAGCCTGAAAGGGCTGTAATGCTTCTTTACAACAAGAGGGTCCTTATGGCTTAAGAGGGCCAGTCACTAGGTGGAGAATTATTTGTTTATTTATTTGGCCAATTTTTAGGCCACCCAACTCCACAAATGACTCTGGGCAGTTTCACAAAATTAGAAATAGAATATATATGCATTATAAATAAATTATGCTATTTAAATGGCTGAAACGTGCCATTCAGTAGCTCACCAGGGAGGGCAGAGGCACAGACCTTATGAACAAGAATCACTAGGCCCTGTGGAAGGCACTAAATAGCCAAGCTCTATTTTGGCTGTTACCCAAGACATCATGTTTTGTTTTGTCTTTTGCATATCTGGATTTTTTAAAAGTGTGAAGAAGAAAAGTGCTACAAAGTGTTACACTGGAATGGCTCACAGCAAGCAATGCTGGAGAAGTTCCCTTTTGGATACTGGTTTTTTCTTATTTCTGATGGAGATCAAAACCAGGTGAAAAGAAGCTATCAGACTTCATTTTGAATTATACTTGAACCTGAGCAAAGATTCAGGGACACAGCTCTAATTTAAAAGATCCTTAATAATGCAGAAAAACAGTTGCTGTCAATTGTAAGACTCACCTTCTATTTAGCCCAAAGTTCAGTTCTTACATCCTTTTCATCCAGCTGTACCGCATAATGGACTGAAAGCCACTCATTTCTCAACAGGAGAAGTGGCATGCATTGTTATTTTAACCAACTGGTTTGGTCTCAGATCTGCTATAGCCTTCACAGAAACCAAAGCATTTTTGAGAAAAGACAGAATATGGAGAGAACTGAGCCAGTTCTACTTGGAGAAGAGCAGCATAGCGCAATTATGTCAGAATCAGAATAGTTTATTAATTGATGAGTCTTACGACCATTTCAAAAAAAATAAAATATAGGTAAAATACAGAATCTAATTCCAGGGTAAAATAGATAAAAGAAATTACAATAATAAAATACGTATGTGCTAAATACAAAGAATCAATGTTCAGATAAATACATTGCCTTTACATGATACCTCGATCTGTTCATTATAACGAGTTCTTAGCTGAACTGTCTTGTCTATAAGTTTCTTGTAATCAGTTTCTCATAAATCATGCCTAATTTTTCACATTTTAGCATGGTTTCTTATGGTAGGGTGTACCTCGGCCTGGCACATCACTGTCCTCAGTAACTTTCTGGTAGGTAGACAGTCAGAAACCAACTGAACTTATTTGTTGTTGATTTCTGGTGTGGGGTTTATCTGTTAAGAATTTTCTCAATGAAAGACACAGATCAGCATATTGGGTCAGGATTTTATCAGGGCCTTGGGTAGGAGAGGAAATTGAGTTTCTCTAAGTCTGGGCCTGTTCTGAGTTCAGAAAGGTGGATATTGCCTTAATATCCACCTTGACCCAACTGAGCCTTCTATTCTGCCTCATTTTGAAATTAACTAGTAGCCTCTTATCATGAGACATGGATAATCTAGTATCAGATCTACCTTGGAAATGGACTGTGATTGATTGGTGATCACTATCCTCCCTCACATGGGCTTGGATGTCTGAAAACAACCCAGACTTGTTTTGTGTAACACATATATAGTCTAAAACACTGCTAGAGCTTCCTGGATGGTATGTAAAAGGATATATAAAACCAGGTCCTTTACCTCCTGAAAGGTGGGGGTTACATTTATAGATCAAAGAGACCAGTTGTGAGCCTGCCATATTTATTTTGGGATCTCTAGAATGCCAGGGTGAATCATTTATAAGATAGTCCTAAGGAATAACACCCAGATGTACAAAATCAAGTAAGGAGGCCCCCACCCTGGCACTGAAGTCTTCTGCTAGAATTACAGTAGTTTTAGGCTGATTTGAGTTTATGTTTAACACCATCTTTTCTAGATTCACCCAAATATTAGGGGAAAAGTGGGGAGACGTGTGGGGGTAGATATATGTTCAGTAGCACCATTTCAGATAATTCATATGAAAATTTAACAGCTAAATAATGGGGAGAGTTATCTCTGAGGACCAATTCCTGTCCTTGCCAGTCCAGCTTTGCCTTGGCAAATCTAGTCAGTCCTCCTGATGCCCACCCTTTAGCCTTGTATTTCCTTGCAGGAATAGTCCAGGAACTAAAGCCTGGTAAGTGAATCTTTTCCTCATCTGTGGTCAGCCATGTTTCTTGGAGTGCTATGAAATCAAAGCCAGAGAGGAACTCTACCAGGTCCCCATCTGCTACTCTTTTCTTCCAACCAGTAATATTCCAAGTCAGTAACTAGATAGAACCCCTGTGCTTAATATCAGTGGGGATGATTGGAAAAGTATTGGAATTTTGGGTTAAAGAACATGGGTCTTTCAGTCATTCAGTGGGAGTGATGTTATCCAAGATTCCTTTGGTATCAAAAAAATGCACTGGTTTGAAATTCGTCTACCTTCACCACTGCCTTGCTGTAGTATGAGCTCCAACAGGTTTTGAGGTTAGCAGCAGTTTGGGTGGGGTACTTTTGCAGATTGGCAACTCAGAATAGTATCAACATCCAAAAGGGATGGCTTACCCCTAGGCAATTATGGTTTTCCTGCCTCAAGTGCTCTCCTTAACCCATTTTGGACTGCTTTGTGAGCTGTAACCCTAGCAGATGTTTTGGGGCTTGTGTCTATTTTTAGAAGTGTTGAGGTAAAGGTGTCTTCTTTGTAACTCAGTCCTACTCCATGTCCAACCTCTGTTGGTAACTCACAAAGATTTGGGCTGCATCTTGCTTTCTCTTGTCTATCGGCCTCAATTTTGTTTCCATTTCTTAAGTTTTTCCTGTGGTGTAGTATTATCAGGAAGCAGGGGCAGTATGGTAGAAACTACTCCTGAGGACTCTTTGTTGTTCTTTTCCATGTCTGTATTTCATGTTAAAATAGGAGGTGAGCCAGCAGATGGTTTCTCAAGATAGGTACTATTTTCTTGGGCAGTCAGGGTGACCAGCTCTATTAAAGGTTTAGCAGCCTTACATGTTAATGCAAATAATTCCTTCAGATCATCTAGCCTTTTTATAATATCCACTTGTTCAGTATCTCACAAAGTACTGAAAGAGTTAATCAAGTTTGTCTCTAAGGTTCTTCAGAAAACTGACTTGCTGTAGGAGGTATAGATTGTTTGCTCAGCTGTTTCTTCTTAAGGACAGTGGTGATAAAAAAAGTCCTTGGCGTTACCTACTTTGTTGCTACTATTAAACTTTAAAGTAAAAACACTCTTATTGCCAAGATGAGTTATTAATGAGCTAACTCTCTCTGTGTGAAACACGCGTAGTGGGAAGATCTCAAACATGCTCAAAAAAGTTTCATTTTGAACAACATGCTGGTGATAGTAGGTTGCTTAAATGTTAGATGAATTTGTTTAGAGTCTCTCCTGGATGGAAGCCATTCAACCTTTGGCAAATCAATCAACTGCCTTTCACAGTGTAGAAGCTGACTGAAGGAGAGAATGGCTGCACTTCTGGATCCCCATTTTCCTCTATTTATTCTGTTATTTTGGATTTGTAGAGTGATCTGATTTGGCTGTAAGTAACAGTTATGATTTAATTGCCTTTCATCCAATACTTCCTGAGAGAGTGGTACTTGCCTCACATGCTCCTCTGGATGTAGGGTTAGATCTCTTAATTTATTCCTTACTCACTTTTTAGGTTCCAGAATAGGATCCACCTTTCCACCACTACTATCTGCTTTTGAGTCACAGTTGTCTCGGGATGAGCTTGTTTTGACTTACTCAACAGTAGTATTTGGATGACTGTGTTTAAGCTTAATAAGAGACTCTTTTAGAGAGTCCACTTTGTTGTTAACTGTGGTTAGAAGCTCAAAAATTGACAGTACTGTTTGTGCCATCAGTAGGCATTGTCTGGTTATAAAGTCAGTAACATGTGTTTTTTAAGTCCTCATCCCCTTGTTGTATAAGCCTTGCAGCAACTGGAAAGATGGTTGCAATCTGCAAGGATGAAGCTTCCTCAGCGATAGAAGCAGAAAGATCTAAAAGTTGGGAACTCTCTATCTTCACTTGTAGATTCCATTCAACTTTGAGATGTTTGGAAGGCTTGAGTGAAGTCTGAGAAGCAGAATGTGAATGCTGCCTCTTCTTCCTTTTCCCCGTGGCAGAAATGGAAAGAATACAGGTCTCCAGCAAAAGTAATAAAAATACAGGTCTCCAGCAGAACAAGAATAAAAAGAATAAAAAGAAAATGAAATAAAAATAAGGTAAAATGGAATGGAATGAAAGCAAAAAAACTAGTTAAAAATTACAGAGTGGCTTTAGAGGGAGCTCTTGACAGCAGATGCTACCACGATGCCATCTTTCTGGGCTCCTCCACAATTATGTCCTTTCCAGAGTATGTGTAGAGACACAAACACACCACAACCTCCAATCTACAATTGTTTCTACCTTGGAGATTCTTTCTGTGTTTCAGGCTGTGGTACCATCAAGACTATTTCAGCAGGTGGCAGCCTCTTGTCAACCTTGCCTGGAAGCTAAATGGAGTTAGGTCTGGCTAGTATTTGGACGGGAAACCAACAGAGGATTATAAGCTAGTTTGGAAAGCTGAAAAACATTCTGAAAGAAGCCATGGCAAACCACTTCCATATTTCTGCCAAGAAAACTGCTTTCATTTGTCCATGAAACCACTAGGAGTCAAGCTCAATTCAAGGCCATATGTTCCTTTATAATCAAAACTCAGCTTGCAATGTTTTAGCATGTTTATTGTTGAGCTGAAATTGACATTCAGAAGGGGCATCTTATCAGCTCAATATCGTGTCAGTTCATCCACTGCTAAGTTCATGCTAAGTCAGGGAGAACAATAACAGAGTCATGTGAGGACCAATCCAATAAATAATTTGAAAGGAGGGGGGGCATTGCAGAGAAGGTGTCATAGGAGAAATATATTGGAATAAATAATGAAATGTACAAATTCCAAGCTACGCCAATGTAGAAAAACAAAGCCAACCTGTTTCCATCATATGATTTTGAGGATAAACCACCATTTTCAAGGAGAACATCAGGAATCACTTTGAAATCCTGAACCTAGTTGACAGGGAACCAGAGGAACCATGAAATGAAATCAAAAAGTTGTTAAGGATGAATGTGAAAAGAGATTGACAAAGCTAAAGAAACAGAAGAAAGCAAAGTGATTGTCAGAACAGATGGTGGAAATTGCCAGGAAGAGAAGCCAAAGTCAAGAAATAGAAAGATCTCAGGAAGAAACTTAACAAAGAATTTCAGAATGCTCTTAGAAGAGACAATAAACAGTTTTACAACATCTGTAAAGACAGTGAAGATGGGAACAAACACAGAAAATTAAGGAAAGTTTTCCAAAAGATCTCTGAACTCAGAAGGAGATTCTAAATCCAAATTCATATGCTAAAGGATACTGATGGACAAATAATAACTGATTCAAAGAAGATGGAAGGAGTATACTAAAATTCTGTGCAGTAAGGATGTCAATATCCATGATACCTTAGAAGATATTTCCTATTTACAAGAGCTGGTACTAGAAGATGAAGTTAGATGAGCATTCTGGTCATTATCAGGTTAGAAAACTACAGGAATTGAATAATAGTAACAGAAATATGGCAAGCAAGAGGCAAAAATCAGTAAAGTTCTAATCAAACTATGCCAGCAAATTTGGAGAACAACCCAGTGATCAACAGATTGGAAAAGCTTAGTCTAAACACACATACAGGTCTAAAGAAAGAAGACTTAAGAGAGTATGCAGACTATCACAATATTCTTGTTCTCACATGCTAGCAAAATAATACTTAGGATTATCCAACTACATCTATATCCATGGAAAAGAGATGCCAGATGTTCAATCTGGTTTTAGAAAAGACCAAGGAACAAGAGACATAAATTGCTGTTGCACACTGGATAATTGAAAAAGTTAAAGATTACCAAAAAGAAGTCAATATATGTTTCATCAACTATAGAAAGGCTTTGACTGTGTCGACCATGTCAAGGTGTGGAATTTCCTTAAGATGGTGGGAATCCCAGAACATCCCATTGTCCTCATCTGAAATCTATACATAGGATAGGAAGCCACAGGCCAAACAGAACATGGTGAAACAGACTGGCAAGTGAATAAAACAAGGTTGTGTACTGTCTCTTTATTTATTCAACCTATAGGCTGAATATATACTCAAGAAAACTGGATTTCTTTACTACTTTTTTTTTAACCAGTTAACAGTGCCCCATTTCATCATTTTTGCTGTCATTTCACCCAAGCTCCCAAATAGCCCAAAGGGATAAATGCTGCAACGGATTTATCACTGCCTTTACCTGGGGGCTGGTTAAAAAAAAAAAAAGGAAGGTGCAACATTTCAACCATACGATAGTGGATTAACTTAACTTTTTAAAAAGCCCAGTAGTAAAGTGGGTAGCTCAGGGAAAGAAAAATAATAATTGTGTAAAAAGGTTGGGTTTTTTCCCCAGATTCAGACCAGAGACCTTTAGCATATGAGGCAAACATGATAATCATAGTGCTACTGTAGCAGTACTATAGCAGTAGCTTTGGCCAAAATTATGGAGCTAAAGCTGTGACGTTGAAAGAACAGAACTTGTATTTTAAACCTGGTTCCTGTGCATATGTGTGCATTTTCATCCTTTAAATCTGTAAATTGTATTATATTTTCAAGAAAGAATATATAAGTAATAAAAGTGAAGGGCTATTTTGACAACATGTTACCACCAGTATAGATAAGAAGCTGTATTTATGCCACATAAGTAACCAGGTCATTTGGAGATCTAGTGAATTATGTGAACTTGTCCCCTTTGGGGAAGTTAATGGTTAAGTTAATGGAAGTAGTTCAGTGTATTCAACCCTGGGAAGGTGTCTACAGAGTAGGGCATTCAGTTTAGTGGTCCAAGACAAAAATGGTTGTAGAGGGCAATGATTCTTGACCCAAGTAAGGAGGCATTCCTGCCACTGCCCATAGGGCTCAGTTGACACAGAAGGCGAACCAGAGAGCAGCAATTGAATTGGTGCAGGCCAGACACTATTTTTGATGTGGAGCAGAAAAACACAAGCAAAAGGTTGGTTTGCAGGTGGGCATGAGTGAGTTGAGGACAATATCATATGTTTCTACCTTCCAGAAATGGTGGGTGGATGGTATTTATGATGGGGCAATCTGCCAGTGCAGATATCCCCTTATCTACTCAGCAATGTATACCTTGCTCCATCTGTTTCCTGTTGTTATCCCTGTCTTGCTTTTATTTCTGCTCAATTGACTTTCGGCTGCTTCTTACTGCTCTTTCCTTACTCATAATAATATTCCTGTTACAATTCACCTTCAATTCTACAACATACAAGTTATCACATAGAAGCATGGACACGAGAAAGATAATGTAATGTTGATTCCCCACATACACAAGGACTGTGGTATGGAGGACAGGGGATTACACTGTATTAAATATATGTTTTGGTTAGAGGGATAGATCTTCAGCATTGAGAAGAACTGTTCTTAAATTATTCCTCCTCAGGTCTGAAGAGAGGCACAGCAATCTAGCAATGATTTCTCTCTTAATGGTTGTTAAATTGGTCCTCCTTTCTCATACAATCACAAAGCTGGAAAGGCCTTGGAATTCTATCCATGCTAGGAGCAAGTATCCAGACTAAAACATGCCTGATAGAAACCACTAGCTAGCCACTGCTTGAACACATTCAGTGAAAGGGTGTTCAACCCTTCTCCAGGTAACTGGTCCCATTACTGGAATATGCGGGCACACAGCAACTAGCAGTTGCAATAGTAGGTATGTGGATCCTCTGTATCTGTCAATCTGGGATTCATTCTTTCTAGGTTATCATTCTGCAGTTTAGATGCCATCTAGGTAGCTTGAGCAACACCATGCTATGGCAAATGCTCCCACAAAAGTTCTCCCCCAGAAGAACTACAGAACAACCATTAGGAGTGTCTTAAATTCAATGGCATTCTTCCAGTGGAAATTTATCTTATCATCAGCAAGGTTCAGATAATATTGCAAGATGGTTCAAGTCACTATTTATTTTCACACTCACTTTCCAAAAGTAAGGACAAGTTTTGAAGCTCATCTTTCAAGATGTTGAGGCCACTTTAGCCTACAAATAGAGCAAGTAAGCGTTGGATTTAACTTTATAAAGCTATACAAGAAAATGCATGCATGATTTTCTCAATCCCACTTATAGAACCTTGCCTTTTATCAGATTAGACCTGAAATTAAGAACACCATTCTCTTCTAATCAAGGGAACTGAGTACTGAAGATCTATACAACAAATAATATGAGGTCATAATCAGTTTTTTTGATGGAAAGGCAGCACCATTTGTACTTGATATATGGCATTCTTATTATACATATAAATGATTCCAGCTGTGGAGTGATAATGTGGATAGGAAACCCTCAACAGAAACTAAGGAAGATTAGTCGTAAAGCAGAAATAGGCAATGTAGTACTTGTGGGGGTAATACCTCTCTCGATATCTGCTAGACTCCTTGTAAAAACTGACTTTATTTTTATTTTTTAGTTAAAAAATAGGAGCTGGGGTGCTTCAAAACAATAGCGGCTTCTAGCATCATTCTTATTGACAAGAATGCCTGTAAGCCCCACATCATTCTTACAAAATAATAATGGCTGCAGCCCACCACCTTGAACAAACTGTGCCCACCTAGCCAGAAACAGGACCACATCAGGATTTTTTCTTCAATTGATAAGGCCGCCCAACTTTACAGTGACTCTGAGCGGCCTACAATAAAAACACCAGCAAAATACAACTGGGAAATCTCCAATGTCTGGAAACACAACCACCACCAGCACCACCACATCACCCCAAAAAAGTACAGAGGACCCACCTCTTCCCCAAGGCTTAAGGGAAGAGCCAAGCTTTCAAAGCTCTTTTAAACACATCCAAGGTGAGTGGCAGACAAATCTCAAGGGAGATAGTGTTCCAGAGGGCAGATACTTTGACAGAGGAGGCACCGAGGTATGGTAGGAGACATCTGCGGTGGTTAGGAGAATGAGCGTGAAACAACTTTAATGTGCTTTCTACTTCTTTTTAATTTACCATGTCCACCATGGCAGCAAATTATGTATAGACAATTGGCTCCAATATTCGTAACTTTCATTTTCTAAAACTGCTGACAACATGTTTTATTTCAGACTGCATCCATTACACCAAGATCATCCTTCTGCAAATAAAAGGATCTGCCCTGAAGGTGTTGTAACTGAAGTATTCTGTTTTTTTCAGGAGATCCTACCTTGTATCACATTTGAGGTTAATTCATTTTATTTCCTAATGTCCTTGTCTACTTTCTTAACTGTCTACACTGTCCAGAAATGAGATTCCAACTACAAGAAGACAGAAGACATGATTTGACCCCTGGATTTCCCCATTGTGCAACATGGTGATAAATTAAGGGCCTCACTGAAGTTGATGGATGGGGGAATAAAGGGAATTTTTTATTTTCCATTTTCAAAGGCCTCAGATGATATGAGAAACTTGGGACAAATTTGGGTGTTTAACATAGCTGGTTCAGAACAGTTTGGAATCAACTGAAAAAGGGGAAAGTGGGCAATGGCACCCTATATCTGGGTCTCTAAACAAGGTTCTATCAGGATAGTCACTGCTATTCAGGGTTTAATGTCTTATTTATTTCATTTTTATTCTATTTTATCCAACTTATAACCCACCTTTCCATTCAAATGCAAACACAAGACAGCTAGTGATAATAATAAATAAGTTAGGTAACCCTATATGGCTTCTAACTTATTTAGACCATAAATTAAACTAAATACTAAAATGAATGAACAGTTGAAAGCCTGGAGAAATTTTACAGACTTCTAGCAAGAGGGAGTAGAAGCCAAACACAACTCCTGAGGGAGCACATTTCATAGCCTGGGAAAGCTGTCTCCTCCATACCAGATAAGCAAGTTTCTGACAGTGGATATTTATATCCTATACTGTGTTCTATCTCTGTCAATTATTTTTGCCTTAACCACACCCACATGCATTTGGACCCACCAGTTTTTGAGAACCACTTTCAGCCTGACACCTAAGATGAAGGACCACCTTAAAAAAAAAAAAAAAAGTTGTCTACCCCATCCTAGTGAAGGCAAAATCTGTAGTGCAAATTTTCCCTGGTTTCCTTATATATAACCACCATAATTTCAACCAATATTTATTATGAAATAAGATGAGACTTTAGAAAGCTGTAATCAGAGGTTGATTCCAGCAGCTGTCTTAACTGCCAGTTTCTGATGTCCAAAATGTACATCAATGGCAAATCCAACTTGACTGCCATTAAATATACAGAGTAGCACCACTCTTTGTTGCACATCATAGTCTCTTCATCTCCACACTGCCAGCTATAGAATATTAAGTGAAAAGCTGTTTCAAGACGAAAAAAGTCCTTGATTTGAATTTTTTGAATTTCACTTTTACTGTGAGTTTGTTGAACTAAGAATGCCTCCATTGTCTCAGCCTGTCTCCCGCCCCCACCCCTATTAATTGGTCAACTTTTCAGGGCTGTATATTCTGCATTCTGGAAGACATTAAAGATATTCTATATTATTATTAATGAGTACCATGTTCACAGCTTAATTTAAACCCGGGAATTTATGAACAAATAGTTTTAGTACAATTCTAAAATTATGGCTTA
This sequence comes from Python bivittatus, assembly GCF_059951505.1. Classification (NCBI taxonomy): domain Eukaryota; kingdom Metazoa; phylum Chordata; class Lepidosauria; order Squamata; family Pythonidae; genus Python; species Python bivittatus. The sequence goes on along the minus strand of NW_028277075.1, from coordinate 27,424,617 downwards.
GGGGAAAAAAGGATCCTGGGGTATTTTAGAGTCTAAGAAAATGGAGATTTTTTATTATTTATTTTTAGATCTTATGATTAAATTTTCAAGAGGAACTCAATAGTATTTGTTTATTTTATCTCTTTTTAACCTTGGTAGTTTGATTATTGAGCCCTGCAGAACTTGTTCCTGACACTGAGCCAAAGCTGGACCAAAATCTCAGAAGAAATCAGTTTTCCTATCAGGGCATAGCATCTGGAAACATAATTATAAAACCTTTGTTAAAATATATAGAAGTTCAAAGCTCCAAATCTGACCAATTCTTTCTTGTCATTTCTTATTAGTGCTTTCCAAAGGAAGGTGTCTCAACTCTCCATGATGGCTTTAAGCAGTGCCTAATATAGAAGGAGCACAAATATTACTTGGTTATGTGCTAGTTAGATTTCAGCCTTGATGTTCATATTTCTCATACTTCAAACCTGCAGTGTTCCTGAACAGGTACGGTCAAGTTTAGGGATGATGGAGAAATAGCTTTGATGTGGGTTTAAACATGAACTTACTCAATTCACACTTTTAAAACTAAGTGAACCAAAACAAAGTTCTGGATTCTGCAATGCAGTATGCAATTAAATTAAAATAGAAATATGTATATTAAAGAATTACAACCTCCCATCCCTAGAGACAGTCTCTGCTATAAATTGTTCTTCTGCAGTATTTCTACATTATACGTTAGAAAGTGAAAAGTTAATTACTGATTGAAGGCATATTAAATACTTTCTTTAAGAATCCTTTGTGTATTGTTTGTTATTGCTTGGATCTGAAAGTTTAAGATTCTTGTAATTCACAAATCTCTATAAGGCACCTAGCACACATCAGATAGCTGTCACTGCTGCCCCAAATTTAGCCAGAGAATGAAAAATATACAAAAAGGACTTCAAGACACACATGTTCTCTTCTTTAGTTCTGGGACTTCCCCTTTTCCCAACCCATCCTCTTAAAGAATATTTTTCAAGTGACATCAACTAGACAGAGACACTTCTATAAGTCCAAATAGGAGCTTTTGATTCCCCAAGACAATGCTAAGTTGTATTAATAAATTGAAGGCAGGGTTTCTACAACAAATGAACATGTCTGAACCACAAACTTAGCCAGCCACATTTAGCCTAGCATATTGTGCACCTTGGCCCAGCTAATTAGTTTATTTAGTGTGTTCTGCAAACCAAAATGAAGTAAGCAGTAGTAAAGATAATCATGGGTAAGGATATTGTGCAGATACAGTATGTCTGTCTAGTATATTGTCCTAATTCAGCTATACTTTTCCTCATATGATCCTCACAAACACTTAGGAGGTAGATGAGGCTAAGATACCATACTAGAAGAGTATAATAAAGACTTAAAGTCTGAGCACATCTTCTCTTTAATTACAAATAGCATGCAGATCCTAATTTAGATCTGGACCATGTAGCAAATAAGGTTTAAATTTGCCTTTCCATCTGCTTTTTAACAGTGTGTTTTGTTTTTTGCCTTCCCCAGCATGAGCTTTTTTAAAAGAAAAAAAAGTACACACTCTACAAATGCAGTTTTTCTTCATCCCCACTCCTGCTTGGCGTTTGCAAATATTAAGGAAAAAGCCCGCAAGATGAAGATTGAAATCTCTGCTTGCACATGTTGATCCTAATCATGGATTTGCACACTTGTAATTAATAGGAGAACAGAGGTTCAACAGACTTCTGTTATGAAATAGCCCAGTGAGTTCATAGTTACCAAACTGAAAATTTGGACAGCATCTCCAGGGTTATATTAATCTGCCACTATACCGTGACTGACTGCTTCTGCAGCACCTGAAACCTCTATGGCAGTGTTGTCCAAACTTGGCCACTTTAAGATGAGTGGACTTCAACTCCCAGAATTCCCCAGCCAGCCATGCTGGCTGGGGAATTCTGGGAGTTGAAGTCCACTCATCTTAAAGTGGCCAAGTTTGGACAACACTGCTCTATGGGTTTTGCTGGGATCACACAACATACTGGAATAACATGGGATTGGCTAGTTGTGGTTGTGGAAACCAGAAATACGGGTGAATTCCAAGAACAATTGAACTAATCATGCCTAGCACATTGCAGAAATCCAACAGTTGAGTGCACAGGGAGATGGGCACCTATATGAATGGAATAAACAGTAATGATCCCAGAAACCACTATTAACTGACCTCAGAAAGAAAACGTTTGATCTACTCCCTAAACTGACTATTTGCTTACGGGTTGTGCAGGAAAGCCCCCAAATATCTCTATTTATAATATGTGGGGTGCTGCTGCTATAGCTTTAGTCTTTCTTGGGCAAGGCAAATAGGCCTGAATCTGGCAAAATATCCTGACATAGTTCACAGAATGCATTTAATAAACCACAGTTGGCTAAATTCATACCATAAACCATGATCCATAATCCCTGGGTTCACACAATACACTACACCTAAAGCATGCTGGCTGGGGAATTCTGGAGTTGACGCCCACACATCTTAAAGTTGCCAAGTTTGAAAAACACTGACCTAAAGTAAACAAATTACATTGTGGCTGTGTTTTACCCAACACACTCATGGTTAATCACAGTTGACTCAATAAGCACCCTTTCTGGGTTTACATGACACACTGACCCGTATATTAACCACACAGGGTGGGTTTGTGCAGCATACTAAGCTGTAATTTGACTGGCTTATTTAAGGCTTGGTTGTTAAACCCAGCCACTGAGAATCTTAGATAACAAGAGAATAAGTGGCACAATGTTTAACTCCCCATGTGCTGTGTTTGCTGAATGACTGCAGACTCAAGCTTGCATGACACATTCATTCACAAATGAGCCAACCACATTGTAATCTAATATGTTGTATCATCCCTATCCGGTTAGTTTATAATTCAATGTGTTGTGTGAATACAAAACATGGAGTTAATTGTATGGATAAGCCTATTGTGCAAAAATGGCCTGTGTGGTACAAGCTCAGACAAATGCCGTTTTGGATGTTTTCATCCCAGATCACTTCCCTGACATATGATGGTCGACTGGCAGGGCCCAGAAAGAGAGCCTTCTCTGCCATGGCACCTGCCCAATGAATACCCTTCCCCCGGAGGTGAGGCACCCTGCTCTCTTGACCTTCCAGAAAGCAGTCAAGACCTGGCTCTGCCAACTTGCATGGGGCGAGAAAAGGGACAACCAACCCTGGGGGTGGCTAGCACCTTGAAGATGCTCCCATATGTTAATATCTTTTTGATCACCAGCACCTTGGAAGATATAATTATGTATGTATGTATTTGGTTTTATTGTATTTTATACTATTTTTATTGTATTTTAACTAATCTTTATTTGTTGTTTTTATTGTAAACCGCCCAGAGTCACTTCCTTGTGAGATGGACAGTGTCCAAATTTGAAATATAAATAAATAACTAAATACATTTCTTGTGATTTTTACAGAGACCCTTAATGCAAAAAGTGGGATCAAGTACACTTTGATATCTTACTGTTCAAATTTGTCTCTGCATACTCTCCAGACTTCTGTCCCAAGATGTGACTCACCACATTGCATAGATGGAGACAGTCTTGGTTGGAATTCTTTACAGTCGGTTATAAACTCCAGAGTATGCCTATTTTCTAGCTGCAACATTATTTATATTTTTCACTGCTTACACATGGAGCTTTAATAGAAGAAACTATGGCTCCAGTTAGAGATTCTTCCTTTTGCACCTCTGCCTTATCTTTTGATGACTTCTTAGCCTCTGGCTAAAATAAAATTTAGTTCAGAGAGGCCCCACCCTGGTAGTAACTTCTATAACAACAGTCTACTTGCTTTTTGAATTAAAAAAACATTTATCTGAAAGAGAAGCAAATTATTCCGAACCTAGTTCTTTCATGTCTGTAGGGTCGCAGCTCCAGCTTTTAAAAACAGGAAAACCGTGGAGGAGCTTTTGCAGCAGAAAGGGTTAAATGAAATCCAACTCTCCTTTTCCTGTGCTGTAAAGGATTAGTAACCAAACAGAAGCTCAAGGCAAGATAGAGTGTCAGAGCCACTGACAGAACTCCAAGTCCGGGAAGCTCTGGGTTCTTGGTCCTCTCACGCTCCAGGAGTGGCATCGCTGCCTTTTGCCCTCAATCGACAAGCAGATCCCAGCATCAGGTAAGGGTGAGCTTTGGATTACAGACTAAATCTTGGTGCCTCTTGCTGTCCACTCTTTGTTTAATCAGTTTGATCAAAGTTTCAAAAGTTAGAAGCAAAAGAGTGTCATGCAAAGGGGAGAACTTTTAGTGATAAATGTCATCATTTGGCAAGTGGAGAAGAAGGGATGTTTACATGTGAAATTAACTTACAGTTAACTCCTTCGGAGCCCCATTTCTTCTAGCACAGCCCAAAGCTCTGATATTTTGATGGGGAGCAGGTAGACTTGTTTGTTTTATATCAGATCTCCTCCTTCCACCGTTGAACAGAAAAGGCTGTATGTACAGTTTGTACATTCAGTAGAGTTTGCATATGCGGGTTAGGATTGAGAGCACTCGTTTATAAGTGGGTTACTTGGTTTTCTCTCTGCACCTGCTTTTTCTTCATTCTGTGTGCTTTGGAAAAGGACACTCATACTGCAGCCACAGGAATAACCAGACATTCCCATGAACGCCAGAAGCTAAACAAGCTTAGTTCAGCACAAGGCAAGCAGCTGTGGGTGACACAGATCGTGGTGGTTGCCATCGGCTGATGAGAGAATCATGTTGCTACAGGCTCATGTAGTTGTGGGAACAATTCCACAGATTATTTGGAGCCGTGTACGTGCGTGCTTGATCCTGTAAACAGTTTTGGGGGGTTGGCTTTTTTCTCTTTTATTATTTATTTTTTGGATGAGAAAAAAATAAAAGTGTTCGGCAGGCTTTGCAGGATCAGGATGTGCATACTTGGGTTCTGCATTTCTATATTTATCTGTGTATCCAAAGTCTGTTTGGGGCCAATAAACAGAATGCATTCAATTGCATTCTGCAAATTGAATGAGGGTTTTCCCACAGTTGTGAGGGTTTTCCTCATATGTGCTTTCAAGTGGCACACAGACCTTGCCCTATTGGCAAAGAGAACACCTGCCACAAATAAGATTGTGTGGCTTGAGGATTCCCTCCTGTGCTTGAAGCATCTTGTTGACCAAACATATTGCCTTCATGGGTTGGGTGTCAATGTTCAGTCAATGTCTGGCCAACAGGTGACTCATAGATCCTACTATCCAATGACCTGATGGAACAAAAAATGTTTTCACCTTTTTACATCTTCTCTGGTCACCCCTTACAACATGTCCTCTGGCTTTATCTCCCCAATATGGGTGGTGAAGCATTCAGTGCTCTGATGGGACCTGCTAGCTATAGCAAGGAAAAAATAGGAAGGACCAGCAAAAGACAGTTTAAATGCTGGGCTGTGGACAAGTTAAGGCCAATATAGTCTAATTAGGAAGGGACACGGGGGTTGCAGTCCAATCTGGTAACCACAAACAAGAAAAGAGCCACAGAGAAATTCCCTGTCTTGAAAGCTACCTGAGAGAGGTAGGAATCCAACAGCTGTGTCTGAAATGCTGAAGAAGCTGCATTTTCAGGGAGGGTTCAGTGGTCAAAACGTATGCATTGTGGGCCAAGTGTTAGGTTTAGGCTCTGGCAGCCTGGTAGAGCAAAGCAGGGAATGAGGCATACGTTATTTCTTGTCTCAAGGGTCTGGAGAGGACTGCTGGTCAATAAAGAACAGCCTTCTCTGACCTGGTATTTTCCAAATATATTGGACCTTAGTTTTCACAATGTCCATGCTAACAGGTAATGATAGGAGTTCAAATCTGACATCTAGAGAGCACTAAAAGCTGATTCAATAACACTGAGCTAAATGGGATGATAAGGCACAAGCCTGCTTCTAACATTTCCATGAAATGCCAAGCATTCCTGTTATGTTAATTAAAATTACATTGTAAGTTGCCTTTTCAGCCAAAGGCTTCCATGGTTATGATGATAAGCTAGACCAAAGATTGCAAAAATAATATAAACAGAGCAATATAGTGAAGAAAAGAAGCTTGATATTTAAAAGCTGCAGGAACATAATGCAACGATCTGCAGCCTGCGAGCGATGGATAGGCCAGGAAGTCATAATAAATCTCTTCCGCTGTCCTTAGCAGTGGCAAAGCAGCAACCTACAATGTACTGCTCCAAGAGATAAGGTCACCTTGTTGCTTTACTCTTCCTACCCAAACCAAAGATTGTGAAAAATAAGGGAAACAAGGGACAAACAAAACTGAGGGTTTATTAAGCGGTATGGGTTGACATGAATGGGTGCACGCATGTTAACCCCAATCTCCAAGATGATGATCAGCACAGCTCCTATATCTATTCTATGGTGGTGTGAGCATTGTCCTCCAAAGCCATGCTGGTTTGGACCACAAAAGAGTCTGGTTCTTTCTAAGTGGGTACTCACACTTTACCCACCAAGTCTCCAAGCCAGTTTCATCCCAGAGGCCTGAATCAACCTGAATGGCAGCAGATCAAAGGAGGGGGTGGTAGGGTTGTGCCATGAAACAGGAGAGAGAGTTGATTTTCATGGTGCAACCTCCCTGCCCAGGAGTTGTATATGGGTCTTTTGAACACTAGTTTAGTGCTTAATAATAGCTCACAAGTGCAGGGGAGGTATATATACTGGCTCCCTCTTCCACATCACTGCACAATGTCCATCCTCATAGCACTTATCAACTATTACTTGGGCAGTTTTTAAACAGAGATTTAGTTCTGCTGGAAAGAGTGCTAAACCAGTGTTTAAAACTAGGCTGCCTGCCAGCTGACAGCTACTATGGAAGATGAGTGGAGAAATAGAAAGCACTCTCCTGCATTGCGCAACCCATGCCTGTCACCTGTTGTTGGGTTGCTTTTAAATGGGGGGAGAGGTTAATGCTCTTTCAAAAGCCCTATGTCAAACCCATGTTTCAAACTAGCCTGACTTAATGATTGGCAGCTCTCTCCCACTTCACCATGCCGCCCTCCCCCACCACACACATACACACACCTGTCATTTGGAAGTCAAGACAAACCTGGAGCAAATTTTGACAGATGGCTAAAAGCGTTGGACTGGCTATCTGCCAAAATTCCTCCCTGCCCTTATCCCATGTTAAGGAGAGTGACAGTTTCCCCATTGGTTGATATTTGGCGGAAAGGAAGGGAAACAAAGGGTGTGTCTCATGGCTGTGTGGAAATGCAATCCACCAGTCCTTAAGAATTTTATGCCTGCCCTCCCCCCTGCCCCCCAGTAACTCCTGTCCTACCAGGCAGGTCAGCAAATGGTGCTGTCATTCTTGGTATATTAAGGACAGGGGTTGGTAGATTCCCCTGGCTTTGTTTCTTTCCCCTTCCACCAAACATCACCAGCCGTCAGAAAGCATCCACCAATCACTCTTCTTAAGAAGGGATGGGGAGGAAGTGAGTTTGGGCAGATGGCTAGACTGTTGGGATTAGCCATCTGTCAAAACATGCTCTTGTTTGGCATGGGTGCATTCAGATGGAGCCTGACCATCAACTGGTATCAACTGATAGTTGGCGTAATTTTTGACAGAGCTTTAGAGCTATTCAAGAAGAGCATTAAACCCATATTTAAAACAGACTGAGCAACTACTGACAGATGTGGGAAGGGTTGGGCTACTGCTTGAATGGCTGATGCAGGTTTTCACAAAGACCTAGCAGGGACTGGATTATTCTGCTGTCCAAACTGGAACATTCCTGGAGGACAATGTCCACAATAGCATAAATTAGGTGTAGATGCTGGGCTGATCCCACCCCTTAGAGTTTGCTTCACTGTACCACCAAAAGAATGGTTGGTGAAGCATGTCAGACTGTGCCCTCAGTTAAGCTGCCATGCTTGTTACTTGTCTAAGGGAAAAGAAACTAACTGGATCAAGCTGGGTTGGGCAAAAAAAGAGTTTGTCAGGGCATGATCATGCCAGGGTTAGGTGTAAATGGGGAAAGGCTCATAGCTCAGGGAATCCACTGATAGATTTCCTTAGTGTGCCCTGCACAGAGTTAGTAAGAATACCACCATTTGGCAGAAGCATCTCTATGACAGGACAAGGGTTGGTTGTGGTGGTAGCAAATTATCTGCAAAAATAGTTTTCAGTTGGCAAAAGGATGTATGGATAAGCCTAGCCCTTACAGGAGCTAGCTGCCAGGAGGAAAGTCAGCTTTTTTAGGAAGTTCAAGAGCTCTCTTTGTATTCATGCCTGCGATCTTCTTCTTGTAGTCTGTGACTCAATGAGGCATATTTGATCATATCAGCAGCATGATCACCCTGTGCAATTCCTAATCTGCTTTTAAAGACATTCTACCAAACAGGACACAGTAAGAAATTCTATAAGATAGTCACTAGGTGCTGAATATCACACTAAACTATGGTTTGCTTTACCCATGGGTTGTGGAGCAAACTATAATGAGTTGGGTCACACTGAATGCTAAACCACGAACTGTGACTTATAGACAGCAATGGCTAGTTTCACACATTATGCTAGGTTAAAACCAAATAGATATGAATGTAGTACAGTGTGTGAACTCAGTCAATACTTCCTCTTACAGTTGGACTCTGATCTATCAGGACCCCAACTTCTATGAAAATGTTCATGTAAGTGGAAATGTGGAACCTGTATCTGATATGGTTGTTACTTATGAGAGTGACTTAATAACACAGCTTGATCTCATGAATCCAGCTGGGATCAGGATAGTGTCAGCCACCTCATCCATGGTGCCTCTATGCTGTGCTGAAAATCATGGTTACCTAGAAGTTTGTTTGAATGTATGCAGCCCTAACTCAGTGCAATCAGTACATTGCAACATGCACAAATGTGTGTATATGTGTGTGCACACACAAGCGCACACACATTGTGGCAGTGATGCCTATATGTGGTAGGTGCTACATAGATGGCTTCTCAGCTAACCTGGTATAAACCAGCTAATCCTCTTGTTTGTACAGGGACTTATGTCACTAGAGGCGATATCTCTTCTTTATAGGGATAACAGCAGGAAAAGAGTATGTTTTTTCATGGAAATTATAAAGTTCAGCCCCAAGTATCTTACCTGCAGGTTTGGGGGCTGCTGCTGCCCTTCATAAGTGGACTAATTATCTGACTGGGTACAAGGCAGCTTCCTCTTTCCAGCACAAAATAATCAAGCCCAAATTATAATGCGTACCAAACAGATATTATAGTTAGACTGATTGCTAATCTAGAATTTTTACAAGAGTATACGGACGTGTTTCTGTTATTGTGCATGGGGTGCAATGCATTTATACCAACCTATCGGTAATATGTCCAGCTTCTGTGGAAAAACAGTAAATGGAACAAAGAATAAACATTCTCCTCTGGGCTGGTCTTTTAATTCAGACTGGGCAATCAAACAAATACTCCACTCTCCTTGGGATGTGGTCCCAATGAGGGTCCATAGGAACAGGGGTCTACCAGTAGGTCATAATTAACTAATATGGAACACCCTGAACGTGAGCCTTGGCCCTTTTTTTTATCATTCAGTGCACTAGGGTAACACTTAACTTATGAAAAGGCACAAGGTGATGACAAAACTTTAATTCACTTAGGGCAGCAACAAATTTCAAGGTGGCCCTGCACTTCTAAAAATGTGAACATCTTTTTCACTTAATAAATTAGCTCTTTGGATATGCTTTTCCTGCATTCACTGGTTGAATTCACACATGCAAATCCATGGTTTATTTTACCACAGTAGAACAAGGTATATGTTGGGTTTGTACATGGTGATGCGCCATTATATAGCTTGTTTGGTTTTGGTGGGTTGCATGAAATCAGTCATTATGGCCTGGTCTGGTACCATATGTAAAGCCAACCAGTTGTGACTTTCCACAAACTATAGTTAAGCAGACTCTGGAGATAAACACAGGCTGCTATGTGCTGTTTCACCATTCAAGGTATCCTATAAATTGAATGTTATGACCACTTAGAAAATTATTTTCTGTTCTTATGTTTCCAGAACTTTTCACTGGGGCAGAAGGCCTTAGCACTTCAGCAGATTTATATCTGATGTACACAATAGTGTTACCATGCAAAGTAGGATTTATATTTTGTTATCTGTCCCTTGGTGACTAACGAGACCCTCTCAATCCATTTGTGTTTCCCATGTATTGACATTTCTTGTTTAGACAGGGATTCATCTGGTCAAGTTCTAGTTTTAGAAGCAGATGAAGCTACCTGAATAAAAATAGATAAATTATCAAAAAGAAAGGGTGTTGTTTTGCTCAGTGCCAGATCTGAAAGTAACATTATGTAATTTCTGAGGGCTTGCACCAGATATCTCCATTCTCACTTCTTAATTTAACAAACCTTAATACCTAGACTTGAATTCTACTGACTGCACTAGTTGTTCATTACAAGCCATAAAGCACCTTCTGTGCCTCTTGTTCTTTTTATTCAGAGACTCAGGCATGTAGAAAGAAATGTACTGTGTGTTTCTTTTATTTTAGTTCACTTTATGAACTAAAAGCTCCATTCACTCCCACATTCACGTATCCATTCATACTTACTCTACTCAGTCTAGCTGGCCAGGCCAGGTTTGCAATCCAGAAGAACTGAGGCAGAATATCCACCATACCTCATTCTATGTGATGGCTCCCAAGGACTACAGTTCCCGTATATTTTTATAACTTCCTACAAGGCTTGGCCAGTCCTACCTTAGGATTTTTCTCATATCTCCTAGCACTTTTCCACCAGAATGCCATTGCCTTATCAGTTCACATGGAAATCATCTGTTGTTCTGAAAGCTGTCTTTTATTGTGAGAAATCTATCTAGTATAATTTGTGTCTTCCAAGTTATCATTCTCCACATGGTACATAAACTGAAATTTTCTTGAACAAGCCTTTCTGGCTTTATTCAGCTGCTTTGAGTGGAACTTAGATACCTCCATCTTTCATACATGTCCATTCACACAGATACATAATAGAAAGCTACAGCTTGTCACTATACCATAATGTTATATGATTGGCATAATGTACTAATAACACATACTGCCATTAATACATCAATACATGGTTTATTGATTAATATGGTTACACAGTTACACATGTTTAACATATCCTAACAGCTGACTCTTTCCTATAGGGATTCTATTATGCTACCAAGTATATTTCTCAACTATTTACTTGATCAAGCCTATTCTATCACCTCTGGCCTTTGGTGGGATATAATATGGAAGTGCTTCATCATTACAATGCCCTCCAGAAGTGTTGGATGAGAAATTTCATTATCCCCAACCAATATGTGGCTGGCAATGGATAATGGGAATAGTATCCCAATGCACCTCTAGGGTATCTGGTTGGGAAACTTATGTAGTATTTAACTGCTTCATTCTACCCTGTTTATAGTTCCTTTTTTTTTTTTAATGCGTTAAGTGTAAGGGATGTGCAGTGCTTCAGTTTTGAAGGAGGAAAGGTACTTGAGAATGAGTGCATATATATACAAATAAAAAAAAGAATGACTCTAAAAGTCAGAAATGGAATTATGTCATGCTATATTATAGAAGCGGGACCTTTGCTGGAAAGGAACTCTAGAGCACCAAATGATAGCACAGACCACAAATACAGCAAACCTAGTTCTGTGCTATGCCGGTGTGGTTTACACACACATTTTTATGTCAAAAAATGAAGTTTCATTTAACAGCTACTCTTTTGTATAAACAACACCAACATAACACATGTTTGGCAATCCTGTGAAGGATCATTTTCCTACCATTCAACTTTGAGTTATTCTGCATGGAAAAATGTTGCCATACCACTGATTGTTTACATGTCTCCTTAAAATAGTTCAGTCCTGTTTTGAATGTTTTATGATGATTCTTCATAGAACAAACAGGCTTTATTTCCTATAGCAGAGTTATATTTTGTCAGTCTGTCTGTCTCTCACATGCTTTTGTGTTTGTTCCAGACTCCTGGGTCAAGAAGTATACAAATACAACCTCCCCAAGTTGTCTGCATCAGCTTCTAGGGAGTAATGTTTAAACTTGCAGGTTTCTTTGGGTTTCATCTAACATAAAGTATTAAATTTTAAGTTTGCTATGATTTGTTAAATAAAGATAGAATTTTCAAATTAGACAGAAACTATGGCACTCTTTTATCTTGACTTCTTATTCATAATTTATATTATACTGACAATAGTCATTAGTTATTGCATATTAATTCAATTTTAATCTTGAGTTACAGTTTAAAATTGATATAAGAGATTCTAATACGTAGAGCTGAACCAGTCCTAATTTTCCTTAGGGTTATCATTCCCTTAGTGAAGACAGAACTGAGATACCCCTTATAACCCTTTCCTTGTTCTATTCTAAGTTTTGATATTTCAAAATGGTTGGAAGTTGGCTGGGTTCTTCTTTTTGGGTAGATGTTATGTTTGTCCCTCGTGCTGGACCGGATGTTAAAAGACAAAATCTAGAAAGGAGGATGAATTAATTACTATTGGCTGGGGTAAAAGTTTCCTATGAAGGAATGAAAAGTGAATCTTTCCCATATAACTTTCAGACTAAAAACCTGGTAGAAGGTGGAGATGGTTTAAAGCATTTCTAAACATGTGAAAATAAATGTCAGCAAGTGATATTTCTGCACTAATCCACAGACGTAAAGCATCATGCGGGCATTTACAGATTATAAAATCTTATGCAAGTTATGATCTATTGTGCATCGGTACACAAGTAGAAATCAGAATATTTTTCCTTAACCATCCCCTTCCCTATTCTGCATAAATCCCTCCCCAGATGCAAGAGATGGCTCAACACCAAATAACCAAGAATATATCCACAACAGCTGTAGAATCCTGACTTGGAGAGACTCTGGCACCATCCCAAAGACAGATGCTGGACCAGGGAATCCTAGTTTGCAGCTCTCCCTTCAGTTTAATTCCTGGCTTGATGATTGTCTTGCCTCTGGAGGTGATGTCTGATATTTGGCTTATTGGGAGCCAAGAATTATTACACAGTATTAAGAAGTATTAAGGCAGATACACATACATACATATGTGTGTGTGAGATTAATAATTATTTATTATTTATTAATATTAACTATTAAATGAATTAAGAGCAAAAAAGTATACAGATGTACAGCAATATACTAATATAATGGAATGTCAAATGAATCATTATAACAAGAAGTAATAGTAAAGGAGATTTTTTTTTTAAAGCCTAGAAAATTATGTCTTAAACAAAACAATTTCTCCATATTAAGTCATCTTCCTTGCCCTTTACTGAAAAAAACAATGCAAAAGTTGACAAACTCTGCATATCAACCATCCATTGTTGCAGATCATGCATAGATACACATTCTAGTACAGTATAATAATTATTTTAGCCAGCCACTGCACCTGAAAAGTCCTCCATTCTTGATTGCTTGTTAAATTTCAATACTTGCATTTTCAAATACTAGTCAAAAACAAAATATGCTTTTTAAAACACAGTATAGAGTGATAATCCAATTGATCTCCCCCATCCCAAAAGTGGCAGTAACAGTACTTGAATTAATATTCCAAATTCCTGATTTCTATCTTCAACAGCAAGGCTATTGCAACCAAACTTAATTGATTCCAATTAAGGTGTCCAATATTCGAAAAGACTTTTTATATTACATTCCAAACAAATAACAGTGGTCCTGAAGAGTTATTCTGGGTTCTGGGCTTGTCCAGATGACCCATTGTCCCAGGGTCAAACCTTTCTGAACCCAATACAAAGCTCATTCCATATTATTCTAGATAGTTCTGACCTTATAGATAAGGATGTTATGAGGACTGCTGGGGAAGGAAGTAACTTTTTGCATCTTTTATCCTATTCATCACTTGGGGCTTCAGGTACAGAGACAGCAGGCATATTCTCCTTCTCCCACCATGAGGAAAGACAACTAAGAGATGCAAGCTTTCTGTCAGAATTTCCTTAATAACCCTTTTTTGTCCTTTTGGAATGTAAGCGTCTGTCTCGAGATACTTTTAATGGGCTTGGCTCTATTCATACAAATATGCTCTACTAAATATGGACACTGATGAATGAATTCCTTCGAGAGGTACCTCAGTATTTTCCCTACAAGGGAAAGGCATGTGTAGATGCTGGAAATCACCAACCAATCAACACCACTCTTTTTTACCCAATAACAAAGCACAAAGAGCTGCCAGCCAATCAGGGCTTAGTTGCCAGCTACTTATTAATAGCACTCTTCCACTCAGGACTGATTTATTCATTAGGCATAACAGATACAGTGCCTAGGGCCCACAAAAATGTTTTAATGTTTTTTTTTAATCAGAAAGAATGAAAATGAAGTAGAAGTTATTTATTTTATGTCTTTTAATAAATGTTTGTTGATTTTCACTCCTTTTAATAAAAAAAACACACATAAGAAATGCACAAAATTTGAACATCTAACCAATAATCTTATTTGCAACCTATAGGTGTAGCGTGGCTACTGAAATTTAGTAGCTTTGATGATGATTAATTATGATGACAGACATAATTAATTGGCAACAATGGATTATTATTACTAAATAATACATATAATATATGATTTACTATTTCCTGTCTCTCTGTAAAAATACAAAGAAAATATTGAACATTATATGAGGTATAATTTTTAATACTATTATTTTTATAGAGGGAGGGGCCCATGAAGGCAAAATTAGCTAGGGCCCACCATAGTCATAATGCAACCCTGTTCCAGCCACCCCAGATTTGCACCAGAAATATTCTTTGCCTTGCTTTGAAGAAATAAAAGGAAAATGCATAAGCCGGCACCATTCCCTGTGGCTGCACCCGTCCCCTTCAAAACTATTGATGCTGCCATGCCAAGATGGCAAAAGCTTGTTTGCTGGAGCTCCTCTAATGAAAGCCCAGATGCGTCATTTAGTGCAACAAAGGGAAGCCAAGCCACTGAAGGCTATTCTCTGAGCGACAGAAACATGGGAATCATCAGATCTGCATTACTCAGTGAAAATCCCCTTCGTCTCTCAACCTGTGGCTGCCCAACATTTGACATCTCTTTCTAAGGAAGGGAAGATGGTTACTGACGATCCAACAGTTGTGGAACCAGGCAAGAATGTAAAATAAATGTAACAAAACGCCCTCTCCTGAGCGACTAAGCAAGCATCGTATACCGTATATGTAGATAGAAGTGACACAGAAGCCATTTCCATGCTCATGATTTATAGCATCTTACCTTGTCATCTAGCTATTGTTGTGGCAATATATAGCTTGTCTTCATTGCTGATCTATTGACACAGAGATGGCTGAGCAGTGCTATAAGATACTGCCTCACTAGTGTGGAAAGAGCAGTTTCCAAATGAAAAATTACTTTGGGGAGGAAGAGTGATCAGGACTGGAGAATACTACAGGGTAAAGGAGTATTTAACTTCAGACCAGCAGCCATTTAACTACCCCAATTCACTTAAGAAGAGTGATATTGTAATTTAATTTGGTAGAATTTATTGTAGTTCATAATTTCATTCTGTGATTGATACTGTGCTGACCATGGTTCCTGTTATTTATGTTCTGAATAAAGCTTTATAGTGATTTTCAGGCTTTTAAAGTGATATAATCAGTTATTCACAGTCAAGTAATGACTACTGAAAAATTATAACTTCTATGACATTTGTAAAATCATTGCTTATTCATTTCTATTTTGCTCTTTTATCTCCTTTGTGTTCTTTTTCTTTACCCATTATATATTATAAAAATATATAATTTTTCTTTGAAATGTCTAAAAAATATTTAAAAGATTAAAATTTGGTGTGTTTAATCCTTTAGTTGCTGCTGTTGCAACATTGAATTCAAAAGGAGCGCTTGTTAGAGGATATATGCTCCTGAACATAAACAGAATGCCAAAAGAATACTGAATAATTTGCAGAATGTCCTATTACAAAGAAAATACATTCATAGCAATTATTCATAATTGTCTAGGATACAGTGTATTGACTTAGTCCAGCTACCAATGAATGTTAGCAGACATTCATTTTATCTGAAGTAAAAGCTAGACTAAGTAATACATGAAGATTTCTACCACTAAAGAAGATCATTACTGAAGATCACTACTAACTAAACTACATCTTGAAGAGAGGAGAGCATATGACACACAGAGAGAGAAACAGAAACAGACCTATGGACGGATCAACCAACCCATGACAGAGAGACGAGAGAAGGAAGTTCCCTTTGTTTTTTAAACACAGAGTCTCATTTAATAACAAGAGGGCCAGGAACAGTATTTGATGTGGCAGATCTGATTAGCAAAGATTTATCATTGTGTTTCGTTGCAGTGTCACAGTAGCTGTGAAGGTTCTGCAGACTCTTCCCATCCTGGATATAAACTGTTCCAACTTCTTCCTTCAGGACGGCGCTACAGAGCACCATATGTTAAAACATCTAGACATCGGAATAGTTTTTTCCCTTGTGCCATTGCTCTGTTAAATACTACATGACTTGATATGTGCTGGACAGTGGCTTCTCCCTTTGAAAAAGTTATTTTACTGTGTAGTGTTATTGTTACTGTTTGTTATTTTTCTGTTACTATCCAAACACACCGTTGATCTTGCTGTTCGTCACCGAAGACAAATTCCTTGTATATGTTTTATACTTGGTCATTAAAGTATTTTGTATTGTATTGTACTGTATTGTAAAGAAGGTATCAGGCTCCCGATATATGCCTTTGTCCTTCCAAATCTGCAATTGTCCATGAATTCAAGCTAATGAAAAAAAGTTTAAATAGAATGTGCCATAAATGGCTCTCTTGCTCTCTGCAGCACACTTAACAAAGAGGAAAGAGTTTAGAATGCTTTGTGCTGCACAAGAAGATTCCCACCTAGTTAGAGAGATTCCAAGATGACAGTCCCACTTAAATGAGAGGCAAAGAAGTAATTTTTATTGTTGTTATCTTTCTCATTCATCTGCAAGGGAGGAACCTATATCTTATGATGGGGGATGCTCCAGGCCAGTTGTATCTGCTATGGAGCCTTAGGATAAGTCCCAGTATCTTATACATTGGAGTAGGATTAGGAAATGAATCATACTATGTGTATGTGCCCCAAAAATGTCTTGCTTCTTGCTTACAATCACTATTTACAAGACATAATTACTCACTGAACACATGTAGATTCTGTGATGGTCATCCATTGTTTATGCCAGAGAGGTTAATAATAGATGTTAATAATCATCCCAGAATAAGACATTTACGCCTCCCAGTGATGGGATTTAGTCATTTTCTCTGATGCTTGAAGGCCATCAGATCTGACACAAAAAAAATAAAGATGACATTCCTTGGCTGAATTGCTACCATCAAATGATCTGTGCATGTAAATGCTTCTGATTTAAAAAAAAAAAAAAGACAACATGAGCATTCTATCTTATAGAGTAAAAACAGAAATAAGGAATAAGAAACAATACGAACAGTAATATGGTGTCACTACAAAGAAAGTTTGTAACAATCAGAATCAACCTGGTACCTTCAAAATAGGGTGGACTATAACTCTCAGATATGTAGTCAAACCCACTGGAGAGACATGAGGTTTGGAGAGGTTGATTAGACTGTCATGAATATTGGACCAAAGTCAGCATGATTATAAATAGCATACTCATTTAGTAAAAATATGTTTGAGAAAGATTGCATGAAATGAAAAATTGAGTAGAACTATCTGCATGTTATTTCTTAGCAAAACAGGACTACTGATAAAATTACTAGAGAAAAGAGATCAAAGAGCAGTTGTCTTCTCAATAAACAGCTACTCCATCTTGTTGGGGTTGATATTCAACACACTTCTTCTTATCCAAACCCTTAAACACTCCAGAGACTGGGTCAAGACTTCCCCAGGTCAACCATTCAATCTTGGATAGAGATGTATAAATGGGTAACAACAGCATACTATTGATACCTCTCCCAATGGCTTCATGTAGATGGTACATAAGAAGGGAGAGAGTGTTAAGCCCTTGAGCATCCCTGTGTGTGTGCACATGCACGTGCATGTGTGCACACATGCATTCTAGTCAGTCTGGATTCCTAGTGACTGCCTGGACTAGTCCTTACAGTTTTCTTTAAAAGTTTTTCAGAAGTAGTTTGCCATTGCCTTCTTCCTAGGGCTGAGAGAGAGTGACTGGCCCAACATCACCCAGCTGGCTTTGTGCCTAAGCCAGGGCACAACAGTCTCCTGGTTTCTAACCTGGAGCTTTAACCACTACACAAAACTGGCTCTCAACTGAGTATTGGAATTCCTGAAGACTCAACCTCTTCTCCCCCATACATACACACTAGAAATGCTCACTCCAAAATGGTGCCTCCAATCCTGCAGGCAAACCAGAAGGATACTTTAAAGCAACTGATAGCAAAAGGAGCAAGTAGAAGAAATAACAGACTCCTTTTATCCTTCTTGGTAGCCCTATGTAGCTCAGGAGAACTAAGTGTGAAAAAGAGCTGTAGGGAGAACAATGAGGTGGACCTCACCCAAATCCCAAATAACTGGTAAAATATTTTAAATAAAAATATATTTTAGCTATCAGAATCTTAGTCTTTGAGATTGATTAATTTCTTCTTCTTACCATCTGCAGGATAGAATGGCATTTTTAATCCTACTGCTCATGCTGGCACTGACGTCACCTTCTACACTGGCGGTAAGTATTGAGGTCCAGCTTTCAGAACTAGAGCCAAATAAAGGAGTAGAATTATGAGCCAGATTGTTTGCAAAATATGTGGAGTACTAAAATATAGCTACGTTCAGCATGCTGATGTTGTTTGTACATTGTTCCTTGATCATTCACAGACAATGAAAACATTGTTTATTACTCATGGTGATGGTACAAAATACTTTGTACAGTACATAATCCTTCTAGGCTGGATTATGGTAAAATATGGGGTCTGAGATTCTTCTGCAAAAGCCTGGCCTCCAACATCAGGTTGATTATGTGGGACAAAGCCAGGAGCACTGGCTACCCCCCCTTGTCTGCATAGATCAGTGTTTCTCAACCTTGGCAACTTTAAGATGTGCGGACTTCAACTCCCAGAACTCCCCAGCCAGCCATGCTGGGAGTTGAAGTCCACACATTTTAAAGTTGCCAAGGTTGAGAAACACTAGTGCAGATGAAGGCAGTTTGTGTAAGAAAAAGTAGGGAGTACTTGTCTCCCACTTTGCCCTACATGGATTGGCTTCAACTAGCATGCATTTCATGTGGTGTTTCTGCTAAGGCAGGGAGTACCCCCTTAGGCTGCCTGGCATCTTTCACCATTAGGGAAAGCATGTGCCAACCAATGCAGAATCATGCAAAATAGAATCACACATGCCAAGAGAAGCATTGGTCATAGTGACTTTGGCCATTTGGAGAACGCAGCTCTAACTGCAGGAGAGGAACCAGAGAGTCGCAAAGTGATGAAATTCTGGAAAATGAATTTCACTGCAGACTCCATGGGCTGGGCTCGGAGGTCCAAATTATCCCCTTCTTGCCTCCCAAGATGAGGCAGCACACATCTGAATATGAGTTGCCTGGAACAATGGTATGAAAACTCATCTCTTCCTTGCATCCTTTCCAAAGGCATATTTTTTGACCAGTGTGGGAAACAAGCTGCCCCCTAAATGGATCTTTGGTATGGTCTAGCACAGTGTTGTCCAAACTTGGCCACTTTAAGATGAGTGGACTTCAACCCCCAGAATTCTGGGAGGACAACCTGGCCTAGCAGGACTGTTCTGCTTTAAGTATTAACTGTTTTAAAAACATAATAGTTGTGTGTGTCAGGGGAGGGAGGGTTTCAGGCCGGGGAAAGGGGATTAGTACCATAAAGTTTGCCAGTTAATGTGGCCCCACACTGACTTTAAAGAAAACCTCTGGCCCCAGTTTTGTTCACAGTAAGTTCCCCTATTTGATTTCCCATTTTGCTTTATGTTTAGGATTAGATTTTGATTGAGTACACTGTAAAAACTGATGGTAACTGTTGCCTTTATAAACTACTATCCATTGTCAAATGTGTATGACTATTAAATGATGCTGACTGGTGGCTATATTATGAGATTGGAGGAAGAGGAATATAGAAATGTGCAAAGTTTTCTTCCAATGACACATGCCCTGAAGTGTATTTGCTATTTGCCTACGCTGCTTGAGTTGATGTATTCATGGTGGCACTTTTAGTTTTCAAGTTAGGAGCAGGTTGACTCAAAAGTGATAAAGCATGGAAATTGTAATGTAAAACAGAAATAAAAATAGGTGTGCCTTATGCTGCAGCATGTTTAGACATGCTTGCATCTTCATGGAAATTATATGTATTTAGCTGATGTTTGTATCTACCCATCCTTCAACAGGTCCGTAGAGGTCTCCTCATTGTGCTTCCAGGCAGTTTTTTAAATCAGCAGATGCTAGACTGAGTTGGTTTTGGCAGTGGCACTATTTCTTGTATACATTTTAAAATTATCAGCAAGAAGTAGAGTGCTTGTATGTTTTATTCAGTTTTATAATGGACCTATATTTCATAATGTACTGTTCTTTTCAGTTTTTTAAGAAGCAATAGACATGATCTTGCCCAACTTTGACATGCTAGTTTAAATTTCCCATTTAAATGCTGAAGTACTTAGCTTGGCCTAGAATGGGACCAGTGGGACCAGTGGGACCAATTATTAAATGCTGGTCCTCTCCAACAAGGTACCCTCTATATGGGTTTAATCCCTGTCCATTCCAAGGATTATTTGGTGTTATAGTCCAACGCTTCTAGAGGATGTCAAGTTGGGGAAGATGTTTCTGAGCATTCCTTGGATTTTATAATAGCAATATAAGTTTGGAGTTTTAGACACAGGGGGCTATGAACCAGAAATCTGGTGGAGCCTATCTCAGTGTTTTCCCCACTATTGGGTTAAAATGCCATTCTCCCATCGGCATAAGGTGATATTGCCATGAAATTTGCTGCCCACATTGCTGATTCTTTTCATGTCTCTATTTTAAGTCACTGCTGAATGATGCTATCCTAATTATTATAGCTGTGCAGAGCTTCTGATAAGGCAAACAGGTGCTTTGGAACATGAATATGACACCTGTCTACAGTTCCTTAAAGCAGCTGTGCCTTTTCCTGTGCTTATGCAGCTGCCTGCCCAGTCCTGTGTGTGCAGTGCATGATAGGCAAAGTGATTGGCTGAGTCCTCCAGCTTTTCTGCCTTCCGTCTTCAGCATATGACCAGCTAATACAAAGAGAAATCTGTTAATTAGAGCACCACATCGAGAACGTGGGGCCTGGAGTCCAACACCAGGACTCCGTCAGCATCTGAAGGCGGCTTTGTATGTTCTACTCTATACCATGTTCTGTTCTAAAATATGTTTTTAAAAACCAAGTAGGAATCACAAAGGGAACTGAGAGCCACTTGCAGTTCTGAAGAACAGTTCTTGGCCCCATCACCTCTTTTTGGCACAAAACCTACAAGGGCAATACAGAAGGGATTCACAATACTAGCTGGACACTGTAGTAGTATAGCACAAATCTACTCAATCGCCAACTCAGAAGCTTGTCCCAAGCACACTGTATGCCAGAAAGTAATGTGAAGCCCCCTTTCACTTTCAATTATTCCAAAGTATCAGGAAGCTGATCTGCAATTGTCTTAACTTCTGCTAACCTCAAAACACAGAGAACATGGCGAGATCAGCATGTACTGATCAATACTTCATCCAGTGTTGTGTGCAAAAAACACCCAATTTGCTGGGGGGAAAAGAAAAAAAAGAATCCAATCTGTGTATTGTCGAAGGCTTTCACGGCCAGCATACGATGGCTGGTGTGGGTCTTCTGGGCTGTGTGGCCGTGTTCTGGAAGTTTTGTTTCCTAACGAATCACCCTGGGCACAGAGAGAACTGCTCCTGTCTGTGCTCCTGCATTCTGAAGATGCCAGTCACAGGTGCTGGCGAAACGTTAGGAAACAAAACTTCCAGAACACGGCCACACAGCCCGGAAGACCCACACCAGCCATCAAATAATCCAGTCCTCGTTACATGTAAATTCCTCCTGTGAGCTATGATGAGCAACGGATAGGATACTGTTTTGTACATGGGTGTTGCATTGGAAAGGAAGCCACACAAACAAAAGCTTCTAAGGCAGCGGGAGTGAGAGGAAACCCAGGACTTGCAAGTGAGTTGAGTGTGAGAAACATGTGGAGAAACAGATAGACTACCCACAAGCTCCAGAGAGCCACAATATTATGAACAAAATAACCAGCTCCACCCCACCCCCCCAAACAATCAACTTTGTTCCTGTAGAGAGTAAGGAAAATGATCTTGACAGTGATAGGCTAGATCTGTTACCAAAGGGATGAGGAGAAAAACATGTTTTGAGTCCAAAATAAGCAGAAAATATATGGAAGCAGCTCAGATGGACACCTCCTTAATTCATCCACCTCCGTATAATAAGAAAGGGAGGAAGCACAGCACAATCAGACTTGCAAGTTTTTGTTATTATACCAGTCTCAGTAAAGGAGGCATGGCCTTCCTGTGGAGTTGATTCTTGGCCAGCATCATGTGGATTATGCAGGTCTGGAGTGGTTCTGGACCAGCACAAAGCCCTTGTGTGGAGTTGCCCTGAAACTGTTCGTTCTAAACTGGGGATTTTCCACTTCAGCTCCATGTAGAAGTATCCCTTATTTGAGGTTAACATAGTAGGTCTTGTTGTTGTTCAGTTGTTAAGTCGTGTCCGACTCTTCGTGACCCCATGAACCATATTGCGCCAGGCCTTCCTGTCCTTCACTGCCTCCCTGAGTTTGCTCAGTTTCATGCTCATTGCTTCAGTGATGCTATCTAACCATCTCATCCTCTGCCGTCCTCTTCTCCTTTTGCCTTCAATCTTTCCCAGCATCAGGGTCTTTTCCAAAGAGTCCTCTCTTCGCATTAGGTGACCAAAGTATCTGAGCTTGAGCTTCATTATCAATCCTTCCAATGAGCAGTCAGGGTTGATTTCCTTTAGGATTGACTGGTTTGATCTTCTAGCAGTCCAGGGGACTCTTAAGAGTCTTCTCCAGCACCACAGTTCAAAGGCATAAATTCTTTGGCGCTCAGCCTTCTTTATGGTCCAGCTCTCACAGCCATACATTACTACCGGAAAAACCATAGCTTTGACTATGCGGATCTTTGTCGGAACATAGTAGGTAAACACATACTAAAGAGCAATTGCTCAGGTATTCAACATTTGGTTTAACTGATTTCTGTCAAGGATGCAGCAAAGCATGGTTTCCATCAGAAGGAGGTCCTATGCCATTTTGTAATGCTTGCTTTTTTCCAAAAAAAAAAAAAAGCCAGTTAAGCACAACTGAAGGCCCAATTCCCAACCATTCCAAACATATTCAAAGCTACAGTCTCACATGAAATCTTGAGAAGAAAGAACCAGGCTGGATTCATAAGTATGCTAAACCATGGCTTGTTTTATCTATAAAGTGTTGAACAAGACAAAATGAGTTGGTTCAGACCTAATACTAAGCTATAGACAATAGTTTGTAAATCACAGTGGTTAGATTCATACATTGTGCTAAGCCAAAACCAAACAAAGCACTATGGCGTAACGGGGTAGGTGATCCCAGCTTTGTCTTACTAGAAAACAGTAGTCTGTCTCCTACAGAAGCACTTTTGTTGTTTTTCATTGATATTTACCTTGTCTTCTCCTTCTGGCTGGAGGATAACATACAGATGAGTCATCTAATCCCAACCTTCTTAACTTACCTGTAGTTTCACAACAAAAGATGTGCCTGCTAATTATGCCCATTTGCACTTAGCCATGGCACAATCTTTCCATGAAAACAATAATTTCTCCCCTTCTTCACACAGTATTGTCTCCATCTCATCCCTGGCACATTAACAGGACAGGCTTAAGGGCTTATCCTTATGCCCCTCCAACTATGATGATACAAACATGTCCCACAAACTGTTTATAAATGACATGTCCTCATGATTTGGCCCTCATAGCTTATAAAACCCATGGGGGAGGTGGCTTAAAGTCAGCCTCAACTATTCAAGGTTTAAAATAGCGTTTTCTCTCTTCTCCCAACACAGATTTTGCCATGAGCATAGATGCTTTATTGATGATGTGCTTAAAGATACAGTCAGATTGGATTGGCCGGGGTCATATCCACTACATTAGGCTGCTGTGGGCATGCCCCTCCTGCCTGGTGACTGAGCACTGCCTTCCATGGCCATTTTGCCTTGGGCTGCAAGAGAAACCAGATACCTGTCTTCCAAAGTTCTTGTTCTGACTTCCAAATATGTCCAGAGTTCTTGATGTACACATGTACAGTGTTCTTTTGAAAGAGCGCAAGGCCTGTTTTTTAAACACCAATTTAGCACTCCTTTGAAAGAGCAGTAGATCCATATCTAAACAACAGGACTAATGCTCGCTTCAGAGAGCCCTAGTCCTGTGCTTCATGGAAGATTGGTTTCAACTGGGAACGGTACAGCCAGTGGTGCATTACTGATTCTGTCACCAGTGAGCATTATAGGATTTCTGCTGCTCCTGCCAAGAAGTGATTTTGCACGGCCATACTTTTTAATGTCTTTATTCTGTGAGGGAGGGGGCAGTGCATCATTTTGCTCTCTAAACCATAGGCCACTTCTGGGTGCTGCTAGCTATGGCCCCTCACTGCCAGCACTGCCCTTCTTTGCAGCCTATGTTTAAGAAAGAGCATGTTCATTATTAAACACTCCTTCTCACATCTCCCTGTGTCCTTTTTCCATGTAATTTTGCCATTGGGACAGTGCTCCACCAGCATACTTTCCTGCCAACTCAAGGACTGGAAGATAGCAAGTTAATACAACTGTGAGGAAGAGCCTTAAGTTGCCCTTAGCTTATGTGTGTTAAAGCAGTGTGGAAAAAGAGGAAACAATGATGGTGGATTAATGCTGATGAGGGTAGGGTCACATGATTTTAATGTTCCTCTATTTAAAAAAATGTTTCTCTCAACAAAAAAGATTCTTCCCAATTTCAACTGCCCTTTTCCTTTATTCACTCAGAATAAATAGCTATCTTTGCATCAGCTTATAGAAAATTGAATAGGGAGAATGGGTGGGCAGCAGATTGTCCCTGAAGACAGCCACTGATCTGAACTTAGACTTTCTGGCTTCTCTATGGGGGCCCAATGCAGAACCTGATAGAGAACTTGCTGTGTTGCAGCCCTGGGATTGATTGACTGCTTTGGATTATTGTAACTTTCTAGCAATGGCTATTCTACACTTGACCTATGAAGATTAATATACTGCTATTTAGTATGTGGCTCTTTTCCTGCACCATCTTCTGTTTCATCCTTGTCATCATTTTACTGATCTTCCCTTGCCCAGCAGATTCCTGTTTTGCGCAAGAGCATTTCCTTGATAACTTGTGGAGTTATTTGTGGAGTCATTTTAGATTTATTAACCCTCTTTCCTCTTGAAAGCTTTTAACGAACAAGCTGTTGATAGTGAATCCGTAGGTACAGAAATGAGGACAAGAAATGATGGATTTCTTTATAGCTGAAATGCTTTGATCATTGTCTATGCACATTTACTGACTCTATTTTAAGCTCATGGCAAATGAGTGAGTTTCACGTCTGTATATATCTTTATATAAAGATTGGATATGGTGCTTTACTGGGTATCTAATCAACCTTTTTTCACAGACTCACATATTTCTTTGCCAAGGCTTTTATGCCCTTAGCTCAAATCATAGTCCAAATGCAATCTAGGTCTGCCCGATGCCTGGAAAAGAGACTATCTGCTAAACCCAAATTTCTGTTTTTCCCCAGCTAATTAAATACACTTGACATTTTACACCCTAGAAATTCTACCATGGATGTCCATGTTTGGAAAAGAATCTAAAGTTCTTTTCAGTGCTGCCTGCAATATAATGGTAGCCACATTTTAAAATGGCTTTAAAAAGAGATAAATGAGAAGATTATTCCATTAGCCATATTTGCTAAATAGGAGCTCTGTTTACACTCAGAAATCAGTAGCTCTGAATATCAAAAATGGTATCAAATAGTGAAGAGCAGGCTACTGCATTTGTATCCTATTTGTAGGAGTTCTACAGGCATCCTCTCAGCCACTGTGGGTAATAGGATTTTGGATAAAAAGATCAGTAGCCCTTCTGGTGTTAACTTCTTATGTTCTCAAGAATGAATATTTCCCTGTGAGTTTAAACATACTCAAGGCTGAAGTAGAAACAATATTATTTATTATCTTTTTATCCAGTTTTGACATCCTAAAAATAATCTCCAAACTAGGTGTTGGCCATTAGCACATACTTCTTTTATTTTCTACATAGCAGCCATGAGGAAGTGTGAGCAGACTCGGGACCATGAGAAAGTTTAGCTCTTTCTTTCTCTGCCAAAGTTTCAAGCAAAAAAAAAAAAAGCCTCTTGAAAGATGTTATTTGTATTTCAAGGGAAGGTCACATTGGTGCCCGAGAGGGATTTCGTTGAACTTTAAAAGCCTTTTCTGTTGTGGCACCTGCTGTTTGGAACAATCTTCCCCCGGATCCCAAAATTCAGTTGGCCCTGAGCCTTTAGGAAAAGTTTGAAAACTTGGTCCCCCCACCCCACCCCACAGCCTTGGGCCAATGGATGAGCCCATCTTTGGGTGGGGGAGTGTGTGTTCCATGTTACTGCTGATTTTGCTTTATTTTTGTTGCTATTGTTGGTTTTAATTATAATGTGAGTTTTCCTTTGGTTTTATTGATGTACGCTGCCCAGAGTCATGATTGTGTGAGTAGGGCAGCCCTATAAATCTTTTATGTAAATAACGAAATGGCAGTTTTAGAAAAGCTTTTTCTCAAAATAGTGACAGGGAAAGAAAAATCCCTCCCCCCAAATGCACCTTCCACAGTTTTCCTTGTAGTTACTATGAGTATGATAAAAATCTGTATGGCCCTTTTCTGGCATTCATGTAATTACATCATGTTAAGTTTGGCTCCTCCTTGTGAGTTGGACTAAAGCAAATGCAGCAGATAAACTAGTTGTAGGATTAGAATACACGGCAGCCAAGCCAAGGGGAATTACATTGTATTGAAATATACAGCTGCTTGGCAGTTTTTAAGATTCTGCAGCTAGCTCTTTGTTGATTCAAAACAGGCTTCATAATCTTCTACCAGCTGTCCAGCTTGTACCAAAACAAAATAGGACTTCTTTGATCACTGTAGAACTGCTCATTCTTCCGGGACACTGTTTCAAAAACCCTGAGTGAAATCATGGTTAACGGTCTATTAAATGTCACCTTTTCTATACAACATACAAGAACACCTTCATATATTTTTATCTAGTACAGGTTTACAGTGAGAACAAAAAACTAACCTGTTCTTTATAGAAATATCCTTTTCTTAAACTGATTATTGTACACCACCCACTTTTTGTAAGATGGGCGGCTATATCAGTTTGATTAATAAATTAATTAATTAACTAAAAGAGAGCACTCACACAATATTCCTTTCCAGACACGTTATGCAAGGCTCAAGAAAGGAATCATAAGCTAAAGAAATTAAAGAGGTAAGGGAAAAAAGAAACACGGCCGCATTTAGTTTATAACAACATCTTTCACTACTCCTCTCAATACTTTTCTATCCTTGCAAACTATTCCTGCTGCCACCTTCATTCATTTCTCAATGATCTCTTGAAGAGCAAAAATCTGTTCTGCACCCAGCTATCCTTGCTAAAGCCTCACTGGATTTTCCATAAGTTATTCATTGTTACCTCTCATAGCCCTTCTCTGCAAACACCTTCCCAGGCACACTTAAGAAATTAATCTCTCTGTATTTTTTGCATTCCTTCGTGCTACTATTCGCTTGGTGTAAGGATACCACAGCAGCCTTCTTCCAATTGTCAGGCACAAATACAGTCTTCACCCACACATTAATCCAGTTGCGCAACCGCTCATAAAAATCCAATAACCCAGTTTTAATGTTTCTCCAGTTACATCATCCACACCTGTAGCTTTGCCATTTTTCATTATTCTCACGGTTCTTACAGCCTTCTTTTCGTCCATTGTTTCTTTTGACACTAGTCTGCCATCATCCCTTCACTTCAGCTTCATCACAATTCATTTGTTATTTTTATTTTAAAGCCATTCATTCCTTATCACCTGTTTCCAGGCCAACTTTTTACTATTGTTAAAATTGTTCTGCATTTTATCTGCTTCTTTCAATCTTGAACAGTCCTTGCTCTTTGACCACATTTTTGCAAATATTTCCTCTACTTATACATGTTATAGAATGTATTTCTCTCATCCTCATTTTTTGTGACAGGCACTCCCATGCATTTTTTTCTCATATACAGCCTCTTTCAGTTTATCATTTCTCCAAACATTTTTTTCACACTTCCCATTAGTGTGATTCCAAAATCCTCCTGTGATACTGTGTGATTTAATACTTTTCATTCTCTTCCAAGCACTCTCCTCTTCCCACTTCTCTTGCCTACTTTCCATCTTTTTTATGGAGAGATTCATTTATCTTATACTTTTTTTGTGCAGGAGTCTTACTTTCTGTCTTTCATTGTACTTTTTCTTCACTTTTTTTTCACTTTTTTTCTTTCATGTCCATTTTTCCCCGCAATTCACCAAATGTTAACATCACCAAATAACTGTGTGGTCCACATTTGGCAGCAATAATCATTCCTGAATCCTTAATTCTCTCAAACTTTCATCATACAAAATCAAATCAAGCATACTTAGATATTCATTGCCTTTCCATGTGCATGCACAAACCAACTAAGTTTCAAATCACACATTCAAAATGAGCACACTTTTTTCTAAGCATATATTCTCCACTCACTATTCTCACTCATGCTTGGGTCTCTGAAAGGCCCAATAATGTTTTCTGTATTCTCATCTTGTTCCCACTCATCCCTTCATGCCACTTAGCAGATGCTGTGGTCATCATCAGATGGACCCATAGATATTGATTGCTACCTCCCATCATTCCCTGCTTATAGTGAGGATACTACTAGTCTGTTTTGGCACAATTTGACATACTGCAAGCACAACCAAAGCCCAGTTTTAGCCCAAACACGTTTACTCTATTCTGTGCAAACTAGGATCTTTAATTTAGAAACTGCAAAATGATTAGGAGATACATGCAGTATATTCCCACACTTCAGAATATATTAAGCAAAGTGTTTTTAGCTTTTTTTTAAAAAAAATATCCAGGCTTGGGGTTTGGATTTGTTAAATTAAGTCTCATTTCAGTTTTTATATGTGCATCTGTACAGTAGTCTGGAATGGAGTTTGGTTTTTACACTTTTTCTCTGCTTGAGGTTTGGAATTGTTAAATTAAGTCTTATTTCTATACAGTAGTTTGAGATGTGCAGGATTGCATAAGACCAATGAAAGGCCAGTGAGATATAATGGTTAGTCCAGAGGCACCCACAGAAACCATATAAAAATAAAAAAACAAAGATAAAAACCCATAGTTCAGTTTCTACACTTTTTCTTCAATCCATTATTACTGTCCTTAAGTTGAGTATTCTTGGACATGTCAAGTGAGAAAATGTCCATCATGGACTTGATAAAATGAAAAGAACAGAATTTACTTGTGAATGCTAGCAGCATAAACCAGATAAACAAATGGCCGGACTTCAGATGTAATTTTCAATACTGTTTAGGTTGCCATATAAATACTTTATAAATGTAAGGGGCAGAAGAAATAACTTTGAGGAACAGGAGGAAAAGCCGCAACCAGGACAATGATCAGATAAAAGAAATCTGAGTCTGGGCCAGAAATGTAATTTGAGAAAGTTCTCAGACATGACCCTCCCTCGCACTCATGAAGAAAAAGGGAGGAAAGGGGGAAGTATATTCAGACTTGCAAGATTCTGTTACTATAACCTTATAATAGAAGTAGTATTAGCTTTCATGTCTTTGGTTTCCAATTTTGGTTTACCTTGGAGAGCTGACAATAAAGTATGATGAAATTTAGAAGAAAATCTGGTATAGACACTACAGTTCACTATTTTAATTGACTTTTGGATTCCCAGACAGGCCCACACATACTGCAGATGTAATCAAAAGGAGAGAAAAAAGGGTGATTCTCTGCCATTCTTCAGCTATCCATTGGTAGACAGATGACTCTTTTCTGAACTGAAACATGATAAAACTTTTCCCTTCTCCCTATCCTATGTGTATGTATGTATGTATGTGGAAAGTCTATAGGGCAACATGAAATGACTCTCGCTTGGGAGAATGAAAGATTGTGAGTTGCAGCACATCATTTCCTGAACATGGATAGAAGTGCTAAGATGAACCATCTCTAGCGTGCCCATATGCTAGTATCACAAAAAGTTTGCTCTTTGCCATACCGCTGAGAAACAAAGGTAGAGGTGAGAAGGATGGTGTTGTCATTGGCTCTCAACCATATTGTATTGTTGGAAAGTATCTTTAAGATTCCAAAATGTTGACCCTCTCGCTGTCTGAGTGCAACTGAATTATTCTTACAGGCTCGAAAAGCAAAGAGGCAAAATGACTTCTGGGGAAGTTGGGGAGAATGGGGTGAATGCAGCCGGAGCTGCGGTGGGGGCATCAGTCTTCGGCAACGGCACTGCTACTCACGGAGGTAATAACTGTTTCTTTCCAAGTCGGTTTCCTACTCCTTAAGTTCTATCATCTACAAGAAAGGTTAGAACAGATCTTGTATGGAAAATTAAGAGGAGTCTTGTGAAACATTAGGCAGATTTCTTGGGCCATAAGTTGCCCATCCATTTGATGGAAGATGTTTTGGCCCTCTTTTGTTCCTACATGGTGCTTGCCTCAGTTAGCAGATAGGGACACATTTAAATATATTGGGGATCTGGGTGACTGCAAGGAGTGACAACATAAGGGAATGAAATACATGAAGTAGAGGATGTAAGCATCATATCCCAACTTAGTATTGAAAGTAAATATCCTGGTATTAATAAGGTCATTAAAGAACTGTCACATGGCATAGCAATTCAGTCATTGTTTGATTAAGAACCTTTTTGGATAAATTAATCAATTGTTGGCTTGAATTTAGCCTCTACTCTAAGCCACTAGACCCTTTTGGGTAATCCCTTTTGGATTTCTCTTCCCATCAGCAGTTTGAAAGGGAAGAAGGTATTAGCATCAATATTGGTTTTCCTTACAGATTTGTTGAAAGGATTACAACATGTTCTGAACACTACACAAATACCGCAAAGGTAATAATAACAGCAAAACTATAGGGGGATGCAACTGTTATTTTGATTCTGGCCACAAGGGATAGAAGATAAGTTATATTTCCACAGTTTTAAGTTGGAAAGTCTCTCTGAAGTTTGTTCAAGATTGACAATTTTGAGATCAGCAGCAAAATCCTGGAAGGACCAAACGTTTTCTGCAGATGTTACCTTTCTGTTAAAAGAAGACAGGTAGAGAGAGGGGGGGGAAACTGATTATTTGGGAAAATAGCACAAAAACATTTATTTTCCCAGTAGTTTGGATTTGGTGGCTTCCCAGGTCAATGCCAGTCTGAGGTTTGGAATAGCTTCCCACTCATCATGATGCTAGAGTTTTCATGTTTTCCTGCTCTATTTTACTCCACTCCAAAACTTCCAAGAGTGGGCATCATTGTGACATTGCCTGAGAATTCTAGATGTTTTAAATGTAATTAATTAAATTTTATTTTTAAATTGTTTATACCTTTGTAATTGTACAATCACAGAACATTTTTAATCAGCCTGGTAGTCTGATGGTGGAAAATTAACTTGGAAATTGCTCATGGCTCTTCTATGTATAAATATCTTTACAATAACCAGATCTAAACTGTGATAGGATCTCCCCACTACTATCAAAATGAAATTCTGTATGAGTACTGCTTTGTTTGCAGACGTCGTAGACATAGCAGAGACATTGTAAGCATGCCATCATTTTGCAGACACTAACAAAAGACTAGATGTTACACCTATGTAGTAATAAAAATGCCAGAGCCTTGCATGCCAGGGCAAGCAGAGCTGCACCCATTAGATGCAATGTTCTGGAGGATATGTACTAGTCTTGTATAAACAAGGCCAGACATTAAAAGTGTTGAATGCTACCATAACAATGTTTTTCAGAATCAGTTTGTCCTAGGGTATTGCCAAATTACTACATATGCATTCTAGATGAAGATCTCTCCCATTAATTCCCTCTTCTTTTTTTCTTTTTAACCTTTAAATTTGCACACAGAGAGAACTTAAAGCCAAGACCCTCAATAATAACATGCCTGAAGATCTCACTGCTATATTTTAGTAAACGTTGCTGGAAATATCTGGTTTTTGCTATTTTTTTTTAACCAGGGAGTGTCCTGTTCTTTTCTTTCTTTAAAATCAGGGAGAAGCATGTTGCTTACCTATAACGATTGAAAAAGACATAATCTGGAGCTTAAATTGCTTCCATTGCAATCAGGGTAATAACTTTGATCAGGCCTGTGAAGAGCTCTCTCTCTCACACATGCACACAATGGGATATTGCTGTGAGAACAAGGTATTGTGAGAAATGGTAAAGAGATTATTAGCATTTTCCCATTCTGATAATTGAACAGTGAATTGCTAAATGCATTTAGAAAAACAATTTTAAAATTAACCATAAAAATGAACTTTTCAGAAAATAGACAGGAACACAGGGTCACTTTTCCCCAGTCTTGCAGCAAGCAAAAGTATGCCAGATACTTGCATAACATTGACCCTCCAACTCAGAAAAGTAGTCTTTGCAACTTAAAAGCTTATATTCTTTGTTTAGTCCATATAAGAGTATTATTTTTCTGATCCTCTCATTTTTACTATTGGACCAATATTTGAGTGATGCTGTTACAACCCCCACCAATACTGTAGGCAATTTGTGAACTGAAAAAAATCTATTTTCACATAACAGAAGTGATGCCTGCAGGGGAGACCTTTGGTTCCTGTCCAATAAATAACCACTATGGCCTTATTATGATAAAATTTAGATCCGCCTTCCCCAAAATGGGGAAGGGATTGCAAATGTTTTTGGGATTCCAAATCCAGAACTCCCAGCTGTATAGCCAGAGAGGGGAAAGCTCATGGAATCTAGAAAAGTCCATAGATGTGAGAGTTTATTTTCCAAAGGTGCAGCTCTTTGGAATAAAGTCACTGAATTCAGTAGGATACCATACAAACACTGAATTCTTTCCTATTTGTTCACCTGCCTTTTCAGCCAGAATTGGCATCAGAGGAAACCTGAAGCAAACTGTGTACTTCCCACTGCAGTGACTTCACGTGAGGGCAACCAACCACATTAAGAAATTGCTCACTTTGCACAACATGCTTACATGCAGCAGGATTCTGTGATGGTCCATATCCTGTTGTACCTAGTAGTCTGTTCACTAATGAATTTTGTTGGTGAGAAAAATAGGAACTCTACCCCAGCCTGTCACATATGGAGATTTACAGTCCTGATCCCTTTTAAGATTCTGTCATGAGTCATAGTAGTTGCAGATTAACAGCCTTACTTGGCACCATCTTCTGCTTCAAGTTGAATAGGAGTGCTATTTCACAAGCAGTTCCCATATGGCTAGGTTGGAGATTAAATTGCTCAAACCATATGGGTGGGGATGAATGATGCAGTAATTCTTTGCGGTTAATGTATTAGTGAGACCACTTTACCACCCACTTGGGTTATTTAAATGGTACCCAAGGCTTCCAGAATAGAGTTCTTGTGAGGCTTAGGTCATATTTAAGAAAGTTTGATAGTTAAATTACACCTTACCTGTCAGTTTGGTGCTCTGAGAAGGAGATGGCACTCTTCCCGAAGAAGAGAAAGAAGCCTGAATGTTGAAACTAATCCATAAGATATATCTTGAGGGAGAGGGTCAGTTGGTGCTAAGAGAGAATTGGTTCTACTGTACTTCAAGACAGCATTGACTATCCAAGAGTCTCACAGTCCTTCTGGTTCAACCCTGCATTACAAATTTGCAATCCTAATTTGCAAACAGTGTTTCAGCTACAATTTTCAGTTCAGAAAACATAGACAATTATTTTAACTAAGGAAGAATTTGAATTCACTTGAATTTTTCAAGTGAATATTTGAGAGAAGAAAGAAGGATGTGGATTCATTACTTCTTTCAGCTGTAACAAACCATAGTATGTTGAAGCCTGGGAACATTATCTTTGAGGCAGGCTTCTTTCCTTCATTTTACAGGATTACTGACCTTTTAAAAAGCTAACCTAAACTCCTACCACTTGGAGAAATGGGGAGTAAGGACATTTCCTTGACAACTACTGCCTTGTTAGAAATATTAAAAATGATCTGGCAAAATATGGTTCTGGCATTGCTAATGCTTTCCAGGCTATCGCTGACTGTTACTGTGTATTTCAGGACAGATGGTGGCTCCAGTTGCATAGGATCAACCCAAAGTTATCGCTCATGCAATATTCAGGTAATTTATTTATTTGTTTCTTAAAATATTCGTAACTGTCCACTTATCATAAAAATGTTCCAGATCACAGCCTTGCTATTCCTTTCTGCACCTTCATGTTGTCTTCAAGACGTAACCATTACAGGAGAAGAGCCATGTTAGTCTATATTAGCCAAAAATCAGGAGGAGTCTGGTAGCTCCTTTTCAGACTAACACATTTTATTTAAAAGGCATAAGCTTTGGTGAGCTATAACTCATCAAATGCATGGAGTGATTAGACTAATGTAGGATTTGGGATGAATCACATTGCATTAATCTAACTGAGTGTTTACCACAGCATGAATGTCTATGGCCAGGCCATCTCTGTCCAGGAAACTTGCAACTAGCAGGCCAATCAGCAGGCCAAATGTAGTCTATGACACTGAAGCCCATTTGGGCCTCAAGTGACAGAGATGAATCCAGGAGAATTCCAAGGCTGCCCCAGCTTCTTCAGGAGGCATTCAAAGCCAGAGATGTGTCCAGTTCTTTCACTTTTGAGCCATGAATTTACAACATGGCCATCTGATGAGGATTCACTCATGCTTAATTAACCCTTTTCCTTATTGACCTTTCAATGTCCAATGCTGGTCCAGTATCTAAACTGTATCATCTAACTTGAATGACAAATGGAAAATAGAGTTGGGCCTGCTCTACCAACTGTTGACCCCCAACCTCACCAAAGATTGAAAAACTGTTAGGTAGGGTATCATTCATATCTCTGTAGGCAAGCTATTCCAAAGTATTGTGTTGTAACAGTGAGAAATAGCGTGCTCTAATCCCCTCTCCCCTGATCTCATATATAGGAGAACATTTTCAGCACCCTCATTTTTGACAAACCAAATAGGTCAGTTCAACCTGAAGTAGGCAGTCCTCTAGATTTAATACCTAGATGCCAAGCCACAAAAGGTTAAACTAGCACTTTGAGTTGTATTCATAAGCCCACAATGCAACACCTGCAAAACTAGTGTTACGTGATGCTGGTGACTCTCACCCACCAGCAGTCAGGAAGCTACATTTTGCAACAACTGCAGCTTTGAGGTTGTCTTCAAAGGCAGCCCCATATACAGCACATTGCAGTAGTCAGTTTGAGAGGCAAAGAGGATACAGCTAATTGCTGCTTGCTCATTATAGTGCAGGATGTGTTGCAAGTGGTATCTCAGACAAAGCTGGGCAAACTCTCTATAGCTGTAGCCTCCACCTGTCTATCTAACAACAGCTGTGAGTCCAAGAGTATCCCCAGATTGCAAACCTGTACCTTCAGGAGAAGTGCTTTGCCATCCAGAGTTATTACTGGGACACACAAGAAGAGAAAGAGAAAATGACTGGGGAGAGATCATCTGGACCTTTGATGTATATAGGCAAGCCCTCCTTGTTCTTTCCTCCTTCTGTCACTGTTCTGCCTTTGCATATGTGAGACTCCCCCACCAACACTGACAGGGCAAACTACTGTATATAAACAGAGAGCAAACCCCACTCCCTTCTAGCACTGAAGATGTTACCTAGCTGGGTAACAAAACATCTGCAAGAAAACAACCAAGCTCAAGAACCCCAAGGATTTTTGATAGCTATCTGATGTATAGGATTTTCAATCTTTCTTGTGCCACAGAATCATAAATGGATGCCTTATTCATAAATGGTGTGAAAGAACTCAAAAATGTGTTGTGTAGTCTCCCCTGAATGTACTCCACTTTCTGGTGATTCTTGAAACTTATGGTATTCAAATGGTATTCAACATCTGTGATAAATAGGGGGAAACTGAAGGTGTGAAGATAATTGGCAAAGTGTTAATATGGAACTCTGAATGGATGGGAGTTGGAAATCTGTATAATTTCAGTCATTTTATGGAATTAGATGGTTGGGCTAAAGTCATCTAATAAATGTGAACCCAGCTATCTTTGATCCAGAAATCCATTCACTATACCAGTTTTAGTACGATGGTGGTGATATTCAGTTTTTGGATCGATTGATTGATTGATTGATTGATTGATTTAGCTGCTTGGCTCTCAATTACTCTGGGCAGTTCACAACAACCAAAGAAATTTATTTATTTATTTATTTATTTATCAATCAAATTTATATAGCCACCCGTCTCACTTAAACGTGACTCTGGGCAGCTTACAATAAAACAGTTAAAAACAAGTATAAAACAACCATAAAAAACAATGAAACATAAATATAAATAACACCATGGGAGAATGGACCAACATCCTACACACAATGTAACCATCCTGCAGGTTCCCTATTTCCATGGAATCCCCAAGCCTGCTGAAAAAACCACGTTTTAAAAGGTTTCCAGAAGGACAATAGGGTCGGGGCTAAATTACAGTAAAATCAATAAAGCATAAAAAATAAAAAATAAAGATAAAAGAAGGCAGCATATAAGCAGCAGATCCTCACTTGGGGGAAAATATAGAAAATATACAACTACACTCTGGAGTGTTTTTCCAAATCAATTGCTTCTGTGCTTCAATAGGTCCCCTATTTTGGATAATAGATTTTCTCTTATTTTCCCTAGGACTGCCCTGAGGGCTCCAGAGATTTTCGAGCAGAACAATGTGCTGAGTTTGATGGGACAGAATTTCAGGGGAAAAAATACAAGTGGCTCCCTTACTATGGAGGTAGTCTATTGATTCCTATTGCCTGACTCTTCACAGTGAGTGACACACAAAATCTGGGTGAAAATGATATGGCTTCTTATAAGGGGAAAATATCTACTGACATTCCCTTACTGGGAATATCTATCTAAACCATTTTAACCTATCCTTCCATTTAAAATGCAGCAAGCAACAGATTTTTACAAATATCAGTAATTTTAAAAATTGCTGTTGTCAGAATAAAGGACACATTCACCGGGGGGGGGGGGGGTTGTATAGAGAAGGAGAAGGGAAAAGCATGATCATATTCAAATTCTTAAAATTCCTGGGATAAAAAACAGCCAGTCTGTTTACCAACTGATGGGTGGAGAAGTTTGGAGAAGTAAAGGAATCACCCTGCTTTGTTTCTCTCTTTTGGAATACAGCTAGGTCTCGAGTAGGGTGGATAATGAATCCCACAAAGTGATCGGATTATTTGAATTTTCACTATTCCAAGTGATATTTCTTTGGAAAATATGGTAATTGGTTCCAGCTCGACAGAAATAGGCAGTGAAAATGTTTAAGCATAAATTCTTACATGTTTATTAATGAAATATTACAATAAAGGATTCAAAGAATATACTTATAATTTAAATTTATGGTTAACAAAGTCATAGAGTAGTTATAGAATGCAAAATAAAAACAAAAAATTCTAAATATCTTTCTTAAAGGTAAGTTTACTTAATTTTTAAATTGATCAAACTAATCAACACTTGCATTAAATGTTTCTTCTACTTCATTATTTTGTTCTTTCACTCTCTTAAACAAATTTAAAGCTTTTGTCTTGATGGCTGCTCTGCTAAGGGGAATGCATTTTTGACTGCCATCCTCAATCGATACAGATGCTCTCTTTCTATCATTGTAACACTTCTATTCCTTGTAGATGTTAGCAAACCACAAAAAATAATGCAACTTTACCTTTTTATTCCCCCTGCATGTTTTATAATATTGCGTATCATCAATTCAGGCATTCCAACATCTCATCCTATTTTAGAGTTGCTAGGACCACATTTATGTCACTCAATCACATCCAATTTTTGTTCTAATTAGTCTCTTCTTTTTTGAGTTTCTAGTGCAGTGTTTCTGAACCTTAACAACTTTAAGATATGTGGGCTTCAACTCCCAGGATTCCCCAGCCAGCATGGCTGGCTGGGGAATCCTGGAAGTTGAAGTCCACATATCTTAAAGTTGTTAAGGTTCAGAAACACTGTTCTAGTGTTTTCATTGGAAGGAATCTTCCTTTTATCTATTTTGCACACACAAAGATAAACAAGTAGCAGTGTCTAAACCCCCAATGGTAACCTGGTAACCTCAACTGCGCACGTGCCAGCCTTGCATTAACTGCATACTGGTTCATGTTAAACACGACTAGGTATCAATTTACAATCGCACTAAATCAAATATCGCATTGTTTGAACTCGCATTAATCACAACCTAGCTGTATATTCACTGAATTGGGGGCCAAAAGCTAATTAAGACACTGAACTGTCTACAGCAAATTTTCCTCTAAATTTCATCATACTTTAGGAATTGTTGATATGGCAACCTGGCTATTTCTTGCATCTGACTGCCACTTGTTTGGCTGGTTGCCTTTGCAAGTAAAGTCTGTTCTCCTCCTCCTAGAAAGTTCATAGTGGACATTTTTCCAGTTGCCATGGCTAAGAATATTTAGCTCTGTGATCATGATGGACAGCAGACCAATTATGAATTGGAAGAAAAGGTTCTCTTCATGGCTGGTATAATAATACATGATAGTTGAAAAAAAATACTGAATGTAAATAATGTATTTTTTTTTAATAAACTGCCCTTCCCCCATGGCAATCAAGGCAGAATACACGGTCCTTCTAACCTCCTACTTCATTCTCATGTTGCAGAAAAATGGGTTAAAGTTGGGGGTTGGCCATAAAATCTTCATGGCCATCCTTACCTGCCACTAATCACTATATATCACTATATGTCATTTCGTTGGTTTTATATCTCCCTTGCATATTCCAAACTACTAAACTTGCAACAGAGTCTCTATAATCAAGATCCTGCCTCGCACAGAATATCATGAGCCTGTTTGGGGTAGAATTGGACTTTGGTTGCACTTGCGGCAAACAGATCACAATATCTCAAAACTGACTGGCAACCTGGTTTATACCTTTTCTATCTTACTTAAAAAGCATTCTGTGGAAGAATAATTGATCATGATGTTATAGCCAAAGAAAACAACAATATGAAAGTCCTATGTAAATGTGCTACATTAAAGCCTTAGCTAACTAAAGTCATGATGGGTGGCAGAGATCAGTATCCATGGTCCCATATGGTGATAGCTATAATATATGGAAGTTTGCAACTTGGAATGGAAGAGGAATAGATGATAAAGAGCATGCATTAAGAAATGGGGAAAAAGGAAAATAGATTTGTTGTGTATCTGTGAAATAAGAGAAAGGGGAAGGATATAAAAGATTGAAATAGAGGTGATCTGATCTTGTGGAGTAGAATTCATTAATACATGCAGGGAAGTAAATGGGTTGATATAATTATGAATGAAAGGGCTAAATATATGTCAGAAAGCATGAATTGGTGTCATTTTGATTCTTGCGGATGTCTATACAACAAAGTGATACTTTGGTGATAATTGCATGTTATGCTCCAGTGAATGGTGATAATGGAAGAACCAGAGATGCATCTGGGGAAGAAATGTGCTATGCTTGGAAAGAATGCAATCCAGGGGAAAGATTTATTCTGTTGGCTGACATAAATGGCTGGGTGGGACAAGACATGTGAGTACAGAAAAAGTGATTGGGTTTTTCAAAGACCCAAGAATGAATGGGAATGATGATTGATTGGTTAATTTCTGCTTAGAAAAAAGTCTGTTTTTTAATGATATGTCTATTCACAGAAAAGGAATGCATTCAAAAGGATGATTGATTTGATCATTTATCAGGGCCACCACTGACCTGTAAGGCTCTTTTATGCAAAATGTTTTTTGCTGCCTCTCCACTTAATCATTTTATTTGTTAATGTTTTTATTGAGAACCAGGACAGTGGTTAAGACTAGACAGGAAGTTTGCAATAAGCTTTAACTTAGAGAACCAACGGAAAGACAGATGGGTGTTTGGCACAGCTCATATTAGGCTGACCTTCCTGGAACTGTAACAATATGTGCACCGGAAGATGTTAGTGGCGCTCTTAGTTTCAGATTGTACAATATATATGGTTTCTCTGAATTGATATACAGCACTTGTTTCGGAAGAAGTGAAATCTGCTGTAAGGTTGGTGTTTGGAATGGAGAATTGATTTTTAAAACTTAATTTGGTGCCCCCCCCCATGTCATGGCACCTTTGCGCAGTGTACAACTTTCACACCTGCTTGCAGTGGCCCTGTTGTTTATGATGAAGATTGAGAGAATAATAACTTTATAACTTTATTGCCATTCCACTATACACTATACACCAAGTGCATAATAAAATGAAATTCCATTGCAGTTGGCTCACAATTACAATCAGACACTAAAAGTACAATCAAGATACCATAATTACTATAAAATATACATTCTATACACAATGACATTTACTTATTAAACATTCAAGTTTAATTCTTGAAATTAAACTTCATGAATGAAATTAAACATTCAGAACAGTGAAGGATACAATAATGAAAGGTTCTGAATGTGAGACAGATCATTGATTGTGTCAAGAGTGGGTCTTGGGAAAAATAGGCACAGCAGCAAGGAAAGAAATGAAAAACTAGAACGAAAGAAGAATGGCTGCATGAAAAAAAAAGAAAGTTCAATTCCTATATGAAAAAAATATGAAGACAGATTAATCTCCTGACAGAATTAATAAAAGTGACCATAAGACCATAAACTGCTTGGAACAGAGTGAAATGAATGATGAGTTCAGTGATGCCACAGAAGCGTGTCGAGCTTATGCAAAGTATGAAAAAGGATGCTGAGTGGAATGATGAAGTGAAAAAAGCTACTGATGAGAAAACATGCATTTAAGAGAATGGTTGTTACAGAAATAAATATGAGAAAAAATATTGTATAGCTGCATAAATAGAAAAGATAGTTTCAAGGAAAATAATCAAAGGAAGCAAGGAGCAATCAAGTCTGAAAGAGGCAGACAAAATGCAGAGTGATTTTCATGGAAATAAAAAATTGATTTAGAAATGGATAGAGAGGGCTAAACAAGGACCTTCCAGCACAGTGAATGGAATTAAAATAAAAGTGATGAAATTATTTGAGATCAAACTGAAGAGAGGGTATATTGGAAGGAGCATTTTATTTATTTGCTTGTTTCTTTGATTTATATCCTGCCATAATTTCCAAGGACTTTTGGCAATGAACAATAACATTGGAATCATACAATAATTAAAAGATCCATGGTACATAATAGAGAAAATTGTTTGGGAATTATAGTGATATGTTGAATAGTGGAACTGAAACACGATATTATTGGCTGAGAAACTGAATTATTTTCAGTGAATGTTAAATAGATTGTATGATGCAATGAAGAGAATGGATTGAAACTTGATTCATTGAAGGCCAAGGTAGTTGTGTTTGACAGGGAAAATGGAGCAAATGTTTGCAAGTTATTCATAAATGGCAAGTAATTAGAGCAAATAGATGAATTTCTAAGAATCTAAGAATGAACCTGATAAATGTTTATTAAAAGTGGGGAAATGGATGGAGAAATTTTAGATGTACAAATGGTGGGTAGTAGATCACATGCAGTATGTAGAGCATGTATGGTATGTAGCTTAGAAAAATGAATGTTTATCAAACAAGTAAAAATGGATGTACAAGAGTGTGCTTCTACCCACTTTGTTTTATAGATGTTAGAGTTTAGGAGAATCATAAAAATAGAAGGAGAGTAGGAATGCAGTACTTAAAAGTGTGAAGTAAAACAAAATGTGACAGGGTCAAGAACAAGTCGGCGCTGAGTGCATGTGGCAGGAATACAAATGTACTCAATGCAAAGTACACTGAGGAAGTTTGATCACATGGGGAGAATGGATGAACTGAAAAATAAATATATGAATGAAGAAGGAATGTGTCAGGAGGAAAGGGGATACTGAAAAAGTTGTGGCTGAAATAAGATCCTCAAAATAAGAGAGATGAGCTTAAAAAACAAAAGGCAGTGTTTTGATGCACAGACTTGGTGGAAGCAAGAGTGG
Source organism: Python bivittatus (assembly GCF_059951505.1). Lineage (NCBI taxonomy): Eukaryota > Metazoa > Chordata > Lepidosauria > Squamata > Pythonidae > Python > Python bivittatus. The sequence goes on along the minus strand of NW_028277075.1, from coordinate 27,382,454 downwards.
TTCTCAAAGATAGGTTTGGAGAAGTGTAGTGAATGGGGTTGGTGTATCCTGATTTAGATGTATTTACTTTTCTTTTTCTTAACTCATCTTATTCCTTTAATTTTCTTGGCTTGCTATCTCTTACTCCTTTTCTCAACTTTGCTTAATGTCACTTAGTCCAAAAGGGAATAGTACGATGGGTATGTCTGTGGTTTGGTTAACCATAAACTGAATTACTAAATGAACTATGTTCACCTTGTCACTATTTGCTGAATCCTGTTTATTGAACAAAACACACTTGGCTGCATTCACACAATATGCCATGCCAAAATCAAACCAAAAGCATTATGGCTTAGAGCAGGGTTGCTCAACCTTGGTGACTTGAAGATGTGTGGACTTCAATTCCCAGAATTTCCCAGCCAGCATGGCTGGCTGGGAAATTCTGGGAGTTGAAGTCCACACATGTTCAAGTCGCCAAGTTGAGCAACTCTGGCTTAGAGTGTGAATCCAGTGAAACCAGTTCATGTTTTGAGCAACTCTTGTTTTGGTCCATGTCCCAGTTAAAGATAGGTCCAATTCAAGCCTGAAATAACATGCAGTCCACCCTTTATATCCTTATTCCAGAGAGTGGATTAGAATTCTTGAACCCTTGTTTGTTAAAGCCAAACATGAGAATGTTAACTTCTGCTCTTCTCCATTTGTAAAGGAAAACAGAACCCAAACAGTGAAATAACATGTTGCTTTTTAATTTTGCTGACAGCTCCCAATAAATGTGAACTGAACTGCATCCCAAAAGGAGAAAATTTCTACTATCGGCAGAAAGAAGCAGTCACTGATGGAACGCCCTGTGAGCCCGGGAGGCATGGTGTTTGCGTGGAGGGGACCTGCCGCGTATGTGTTTGTCTTCATCTCACTTTCAGAAAGAGCACCAAGTTTCCTGGCTTTTTTTTCTCATGCTTGAACTCTGAACTTCCTCAGGCCATTTATGGGATTATCTCATTTTATCCTACCATAGATTTGTTAGGCAAACTAAGGTGAGACACCAAATTCACATACCGTGACTAGCCCATAGTTTTGTTTGAATAATAGTTTTGTTGACTAAGCCATAATTGATGGCATTCACACCACATGCTATAAATCATGTTGTCCGAGTTCACAGAATATTTCAAGCCAAACCAAACCAGGAGTGGGGAGGGGGTTGCTGGCCAAAAACTGCCTAACTTGGGTAGGGGGGAGCTGCCTTTAAGCGGGTGGGGCATCACGCATTCAAGGAGGAGTTACCAGCTGTGGCAACCTTCAACATTTGCCGTCCCTGGAGATAAAGCTAATAGTGAGCATTTTTTTGTCCCCCCCCTTTTTTTTTTTGTTGCTTGCTGAATGTCAGCATATTGTCCACACAGTTCATTTCTATTCTGTGGTTTATTACAAAAATGGCTATCGTATCTGTACAACAGATGGTGATTAATAGCAGGAAGCCCCTATTTCTTCTGCCCATCTCAGTTTCTCCTCATTCCCCTGCCCAACTCTTCCAGCACTTCATTGGTTATGAGCAGGGATATCCTTAGACTATCCTGAGTGTTTTCCCAATGGCTGTACTATTCAGGGTGAAGGCCTGACCGCTTGGAAGTTCCCAGAATAATCAAAGGATAATCAGAATACATGGTGAGATTAAAAAGAAGTAGCCTTCTAAGAGAAACTCAGACCTAACAAATTAGATCAGAGGATCCAGGAGGCCAAGGATTATTGTGTGTTTGTGTTCACTAAGTTGTATGCATCTGAAGTCCTCATAATGAAACTGGGTGATAGCAGAGAGGGGAAGGGAAGGGGCTACAGTTCCAAAGCTGTAGGACAGGTTTTTTTTTTACAAAATTGGCAACTTTAAGATCCGTGGACTTCAACTCCCAGAATTCCCCAGCCAGGCTGGGAGTCGAAGTCCACACATCTTAAAGTTGCCAAGTTTGAAAAACACTGCTGTAGGAGATGGGTTCATATGGCATAGAAAGTGGGACAGGCAAGGATGTCTGGACCCTTTGCATGTTAAAAGACCCTTCTGGAAGCAACTTATGTCAGCGATCCCCAGCTTATAGCAACAAATCCAAAGGAGAAATGAAGAATTAACTCGTTTTTCTGGGAGAAGGACCAGGATGCACCTTGGCCTTAAAAAAGCTTTTAACTCCTGCACTTCCACCCTTGGCCACCAGAGGGTTCACAAGGACCAAAAACCAGCCAACCAACCAATGGCTGGCCTCACTTGGGCCCTTTCTTCACTGCTGGGGGAACCTGTTATCTACCCATCCCTGAGTTAGCGATATTTGAACAGCGTGAATTTTGCTACCCCTGTTGCTGATCTCTGTCTTCCCTATCTTGCCTCTCCTGCCTCTGCCAAATGGTGTCCTGCTTATTTGTGTGCAGGCTTGAGAGCAAAGCTATTAGTACACCCCTCCAGCTCTTCTTCCTTCCCATTTAAGCATGTCACCAACCAGAAGGAAAAGCATTTCCTAATCAAAGCACTGCGGCAGGAAGGGTGTAACTGAGGACTGCACTATTGCTCAGCTTCTTCTTCTCCCCTCCCCCTCCATTTGGTTGTAAACCAGCACTGAATAAAGTTAAAAAAAAAAAAATAGATTGGTGTCACAAAGGAAGCTTTTTTAGGATTTCTCTCTCTTCCTTTCCTTTTTATGGATAACAAATGCCAACTTCCACCGTCCTCCCTGTTTTGTTTGGGAAGCAGTGGGAGAGAGCAGATCCCACTGGCCCCTGAAATGCTATTTCAGCCTTGCATTAAACCAGTGAAAAACGCAGAGATAGAGCATTTACAGCACTGCCAGGGCAGTCGGGAACAGTTGCACCATCCAGATCGATCACAGTTTCAGTTCACCAGCCACCAATTTTCTCCACTGTCCCATAAAGCAAGTAACATGGCAGCATCCACAAGTTGTAGAGGTGGGCACTGGTTGGGGCAGGGAAACACTGTAGGTAGCTAGAACAAGATGGCTGGAGAAATGCAAAAGGAAGCCAGTGCTTAGAATGTACAGCTCTATTGCTCCTGGGCAAATTTAAAAGACTCCTAGCCCAGCGCTGTTCCTGTCCAGCTCTTTAGGAAGGCAACAGCAGACGAGGCTGGGGGGAAGGGGAAGGGGAAGGGGAGTGCTCACATCCGCTTGAATAAATATCTCTCTGATCCCACCTATTCCTAGTCTCCCAGCTTCCCTTCCAACCCAGTGACTGGCAAGGTATAACGTCTTTTACACACCTTGCAGCTCTTGGTTTCAGGAAGAAAAGAGTGCTTTAACACTAGCACGCAGAAGGATGACTTAAGCCTGTCACATTCATGGGCTGGAGATGAGATCAAGGCAACAACTTGTGGACACGATGAGAAAGGATGCTGCCAGGCATGCTTCTGCCACAAAGGTTAGGTACAAGTGGAGATTATGCCTAAGCTGTTGAGTACCCACAAAGGCTGGAGACACACATAACGCATTAGTTAAAGCCACAATGGCTGGATTCACACATTGCATTAAGCCAAAACTAGGAAAAACATTTGTTTGGCCCAATGTGAGAACCCTGCCAGCAGTCCCTTTTTAACTAGGTGGATTGCAGTGGGGTGGGGGAGCTAGGGAGTGACTTATTTTCCAGCTTGAAAACTATCCTTTTCCACACTTTGTGCTCATTTTCTCTCCAAAACGGGGAAGCCCACTCTTACACTTTCTTGTAAGAAAGGTGCTTGCCATGGACATGTTCATGGCAGCGGGGTGGAGGGGGGGATGGTTTGAGGGAGGATAACTTTACCGAAGTAGTTTACCATTACCTCTTTCCAATATTTTTTTTTACTAGCTAGCCTAGGACCTTGCAACTTCCTGATTGCCTCCTGTCCAAATAATTTACCAATCTGGTCCTGCTTAACTTTTTCAAGATCAGGCACATTTGGTGCTTAGTTGGACATTGAGAATCCCTCTGCAGCCCAACACTACTCCTCTTTTGGTCTTTCCCATGTTACTTAGCAGAGAAACCAACTACTGGTCTCTCTGTATTCCCCTTCCTCTTTCTGTTCAACAGGCAGCTGTTGGTTTCTCTGCTAAGAACATGTTTATGTAGGAAGAAGTTATTTGCTTGGGCAGCTGGTGTGGGAGGACAGCTCTGGAAGTATCAAATTACAGAGAGTAATAGGCAGTTTCATTAAAGCAACCACATCAATAGTTAGCTAAAAACCAGACACTGTTTTAATTTTTGTTAGCCAGTCAATAGTGGCTGCACAAATATTAGCTGAATTTAACCTCTAATGTTGTATCCCCACAGGGTTGAATTTCCTGCAATTATTATATCACAGTATGTTTGAAAGCATACTCCTACGAAATATCAGTGCTGGAAAGCTGTCTGGCATTTGTGTGGACTTTGGGCAAACTTGCTTAAAATTTTAAATATACACATTCACTGCCTGATGTCTGGGAAGTATGGATGCTGAAATCCCACAGGCCTGGTAGGCACCAAGGTGTGGAAGGCTGTTTAAGAAAGATGTTCTGAGGAAAGTTATGAAACATACGGCTGCTGTTGTCCTGGCCTTGATATCTCCAGAGATTTTCTGAGTGGGAAAAACAAGACTCGTTTCAGAAAAAAAGGGGATTTGAAAGAAAAATATATGCACTCATCTGTTTGTTTGAATAAGTTTTATAAGGGTTTATTATTAGTATTATTTTTTTAAAAAAAATCTGTAACATCTGATCCAAATAATAGTGATTCAAAGAAAAAGATGGATGCTCACAATTGCAAGCAATGCCTTTTCCCATTTTTAAAAGCCTTTAAAGCAGCATTTCTTGGACTTGGCAATGTTAAATTGTGTGGACTTCAACTCAGCATGCTGGTTGGGGAATTCTGGGACTTGAAGTCCACACATCTTAAGGTTGCCAACTTTGAGAAATGCTGCTTTAAAGGAAGTTCTCGATCTTACTGTGAAGTGTCTTGTCCTTCCATTTTCCAGTAGCTTGATTTCTCTGTCTTACCAGTGCATGGTTCAAACTTTGTTATTTTACAGGCTGTTGGCTGTGATAAAATGCTGGATTCTTCCAAAAAGGAAGACAAGTGCCTGCAGTGCGGTGGGGATGGAAGAGCTTGTTTTGAAGTCAAGGGGCTCTTTGATGTGCCCAACCTCCCTAAAGGTACAGCAGGGTTGTTTTAGTACCAGAGTTTAACGAAGAAGCAGAGCAGGCTTTAGACTACAGCTGGGGTGGAGATGAGATTGATCGTTTTTATTAATCTCTTTGTATCTTTACAGCTAAAGTCAGTCAATGAAGCTCAGGAAGGTTCTAAGTGTACCATGCCTGGAGTTTGATGCATTGATGTCACTGCCTTGTGCCATATTACATCAGTTACATGCTTGGGTAGCTTTATGGGTAATATGAATATGGATAGAGCCAGTTCAAAATCAGTGGAGTAGTTACAGCAAAATTTATATCTTTTCCCATGTAGCTTCTCTGCTTGAAAGAATGACTTTGCCTTGTCTTCCTTCTCTATTACAACCTGTCTTAGAAAATGAATTTATTCTGGCCAATTTATTCTGCTCCTATAGGCTACAATCAAATCTTTGTCATTCCAATGGGAGCCACAAGTATCCGGATCAAAGAAGCAACACCCACCAGGAACTTCCTGGGCAAGTAGTTGTTACTGCTGTTTGTACTTGACGTCCATCACATCATTTAGTTGTAACTTAATAAGGCACAATATAGATCTGCATATTCAGAAATATCACATGGCACCATCATCCTGGGAATGTGCTATTAATAATACAGGTGGGAGACTGCTTAATAACAGAATGCAGTTGGAGTATGCCATGAAACAAGGTTCTGATTGCAACAAAATATTTGCAATAATATGTGTATTTTACAGAAGCAAGAGTCTTCATGACTTCTCCATCAAAGCCCCATGCATGCCATCCACCTTTGTTTCAGATGTCTGGGGGATCCTCTTGAACAAATGATGAAACTACATGGGAACCATGAAGGGGAAGGCAAAGGGAATTGTCCCCTACCATTTGATCAGCAGAAACATAAAAATGAATTGCATCCCTCAACAAGAGAGCAAGCAACATAAATTATCTCAGGACACTGGTCCCTTATAATGATTTGATTTCATGGTATGAGTTGAATGTTACTCACTGCTCTCTGTATAAAAATGGTCACGTTTCTCTCAAACTAGCATCCTGGTGACTATGTTTACACATCTATGTGGTTTTCATGGCAATAACATGGGGATGGTTTACCCATGCTTTCTTCCATGATATTTTATTCAGCCCTGGGATTTCCTCATAGTCTGCCATCTGAGTATTTACCAAACATGACCCTGCTTAGCTTTCTGGGATCAGTCAAGTTTGGCTAGATACAGCTACCAGTTGTAGATTCTTTGCAAAAGCATTACACACACACACACCCCGCAAAAATCTATTGACATTCCATTTTGTTTAGTACATAATAACCATATCATATCTGGGGGATCTTTTGCAACATCTAAGTCTCTGTCTTTACATTTCTTTCCATTTTCTTTTCTTTTCTTTTCTTTCTAATCTCAGCAATCAAGAATGTACAAGGAACATACTATCTGAATGGTCACTGGACAATTGACTTTAGTCGGGCCTTGCCTATTGCTAGCACAGTGGTGCATTATGACAGAGGTTCAGAGGGGGACCTGGCTTCAGAGCTTCTACATGCCCGGGGTCCCATCACTGAGCCTTTGATTATTGAGGCAAGTAGCTGCAACTACTTTCCTGTTTTCTTATAGGTCTTAATCCCTGAGCTGTGCATAGGTATTCTAGATAATTCTCCAAACAAAGGAATTCCACATGGTCATAAATAAATAAAATAGATTGAAGGGAGAACCTTTATTTCTTGGCTGAACAACCATTAGAAAGACAGTAGAGAAGAACTGGCTTTGGGGTTATCTCTATTTCATGCGGAGGTCAAACAGTACATGGGTACTTCATTTGTTGTTGCATTCAGATTATTTTAGTTCCTCATTCCTTAACCTCTCTCTTAGACTTCAGCCCTCAACAGTATTCATAGATGAGACAAGAGTTTTGACACATTTGGAGGGCACAAGGTTGGGAAAACTAGCTTAGTAATTGTTTCTTGTTGAATAAAGGAGAAGTATAATCTTTCTTCATTCCAGCAAGAAACCTCTTCATCCTTCGTATTGTAGGCAAAGTATTCTAATGTTGATCTGTGAGAGTCAGGAACGGCATAAAGCAGATTCCAGAAGCAAACTATTCATGCTGGAGACAAATAGCAGACAGGAAGGGAATAAACTTTAGCAAGGATCTGAGTGATGGACATGTGTATGTGACTTCAAGGTAGTTCCCTGCATTTTTCTTGGCAAGGTTTTTCAGAAATGGTTTGCTATTGCCTCCTTCCTAGGGCTGAGAGAGAGTGACTGGCCCAAAGTCACCCAGCTGGCTTTGTGCCTAAGGGGGGACTAAAACTCGCAGTCTCCGGGTTTCTAGCCTGATGCCTTAACCACTATACCAAACTGGTTCTGAGTGATGGACATAGTTTTCACAAATAGCAGACAAGGTTGGAAAACCTCATGATCTATAACAAACAGATGAGTAATTGTATAAATGTCTAAATTAATGCATGAGGGAAAAGAAACTAAGTTGATCCTAGTTTTCTATATGTAGGCCAGAGTTTTTCGTTTAAAAGAGGAATATTCTTATCATACAGACTCTTATGTGCAAGAACGTTAGAGTCCAGGCTTTGCCACTGCATGAACTGAGCCAGTGGATAATATCCTGCTACAAGAGTAACAAAATAATGCATTTCATTATACCTACTTGTCCTCTTTCCTTTTCAGCTTATCAGCCAGGAACCAAACCAAGGGATACATTATGAATACTATTTGCCATCCCAAAAGCAAACATCAGGCTACAGCTGGGGCTACGGCTCCTGGAGTGACTGTAGTGCTGAATGTGGTGGAGGTAAATAATGTAAAATGCCAGCACTATGCATTTAATGTTACCAATTTGCTTAAGTAATGTTCCCAATCCGTGTGTATAGATCACACATTGATCTGCAAGGATATTCTAGATAGTTTGTGGTTCATGTGTGTATGCTACAAACACAGACACATAGCAGACGGGGGAGCTGAAAACTGAATGGATGTGTGAAGGTAAGTCCCCAGGAGTGACTGCGTATTTAATTAGCCAAAAGCTCAGAAAATTAGCAAATCACACAAGATTTTGACACTCTCACTCAAAATCTCAGAAAATTTTGGATAGGAATACTAATTAATTAATTAATTAATTGTTGTACACTGCCCAGAGTCACATTGTGTGAGATGGGAGGCTATATAAATACAATAAATACAATAAATACAATAAATAAATAAATAAATAAATAAATGCATATGAGAACTGGGAGACTTGCTAGATTTCAATCATTAAATTAAATGCTGTAGTGAACTGATGATTCTGTAGTGATCTGCATAAAGAAACAGGTTGGGAACCACTCTCTTAAAGCATTTAAAGCCGTTTTTAAATAGAATGTATTTACATGTATTAACAAGATTATCCTAAGCAGAAATCAGCTAGTTCCAAAGAAATTGAGAACCAGAGCACAGAATAGGTGGAAGCAACCTTTTCCAGCCTGGGATAACACTTCAACTTTGTGCTCTGCCTATGGGCTGCAAAGGGTAGGATGGATAATAACGTGGTGCCACCCAAATAGGCAGGGCCAACGCATTTGGCTTGCTCTGAGTAGAGGATTATAAGGGGTGAAATGAATGATTTAAGCCACAATGGAATAAGGTATGACCTTGCTCTTCAGGATCCACCAAAACAGGAAAATTGCCCTAATTCAGAGGGAAATTGGTGGGTTTTAAGGGTTGAATTTTTGTTGAGATCAGGGAGGCTAAGGGTAATGTTGTCCCTTAAACTCTCCCACACAGAATACACAAAAACGTCCTGAAAATTTGGCCGGGACCACTCTGGGAGCTGCAAAAGGGATGTTTGCAGAGGCACTGACCTGTGGGGAGGTCAAGGGAAACAAATGACAAAAGCAATTCTGTGCCATCATGACACAAGCCCCACCCCTTTTGTACATAGTTATGATGTCATTGCCACCAAACAAAGGGGCAGAGCTTGTATCACAACAGCATGATGCTGCTTTGGTCATTCGAATGAAAGCATTGCATCCTGTGGATGCTCGTGCATTTTTGGAGGCTGCATGTGTCTCAGGGCTCCGCACATCTGGTAGGCATGAGAATTGTAGCAATATTGCTCTTGTAATTCTTTATGTCCCTGCAGGCCCCTTTTAGGCTTTAGAGCTGATATCAAAATGACTTTAGCTGCTGTTTTCCCAAAGCAACATTCTGTGCTGGTTGCCATTTTTCTAGTGTGTGACTGTAGTGCGATTTTAATGGGAAAACCTAGTTTGAAGGGTAGAACAGAGAGACAGACAGATGGTTAGATAAGTTCTTTAGGCCAGTTTCCTCCAATAGAGCTTCCAAGTTTTTATTTTGGTTCTTTTCATCAATGGGACCCAATAGCTGACCAAAGCTCTTGAAATCGTTCCCTTTAGACCCTCATCAGTTTATCACGAGTGCTGGAGCCAGAGGAAATCTAGAACTCATAAAATATATTACCGCAAATACCCAGCTCTCCTGTCCTTACATACAGGAAAGGACCAACAGCACTGTGGTTATTCTAGCACTGTGGTTATTTGACTGGAAGGCCATGAGAAAAGGGATAAATTGAAAATAAAGTGTTAACACAACTTTGGTTGAGTTGCATATAATAACATCAGGGTTATTATATCATGAACAAAATAATGGATTTTTGATAAAGCTTGTTTTGAGAATATGCATGGATATTGCAGACATTTATTTTTTTAAAAAAGCATGCAGTGGTCTGTGCAAAAAATCATGTTGTAATCTTTGCTTATGTGAGTATAAAGAGAATCTGCTGTTAGCCATTCTAGGAGATAAAATTTTGTGATGGGTGGGAGACATCTTTGCACTCATTCTGGAGTTAAAGCCTGTCCATCTGTTTATTCTCCCTCAAAACAGATGTGACCAACAGCCTTAGCTATAGATTGCACTACATATATGTTGTTGAGATTGTATATGGTATAGTGCAGTGCAAATAGCATTTATTTCTTCTATAGTGTTGCAAATGAAAGAGTCCAGCAGTGCACAACATAATCTACAAAAGTAAAACATCCACAGTAGAATAAATAAAGCATCTGTGGTAAAGAGTAATAAATAATCAGCAAAATAAAATCAACATCCATTCTTCAAAAGAACCAGAGTAACGTACAACAATCTATTCACATTTAGTTAAGCTAAAGTGAAAAGACCCTCAGGAAGGCCTCCATCTCAATCGGCTTCTGCAAGGCAATCAATATCAGGACAAGTCTGACCTCTAAGAGAAAGCCAGTCCATAGCACAGGGCCATGGTGGGAAAACATCACCTCCCACCCCACAAGTTGATGGAACTGAGGGGTTTCCAGCATCTTTTTCCAGGATGTGCGTATTGAAACCATCACTTCATTCAGTTAATTGACTTAAGGATTTCCTCTCTTCAGGCCAGTGCTAAGCCTCTTACCTTGATTTCAATCACATCGCTTGTGTGGGAATATGAAAACAGAACTCACTGGATGCTGGGCTCTATCTAATGTTTATCTGTTAGATGATAATACTTGATTGCTTTGGAAATATTATGCTACTAATCTTCTTGCTAATTATCTGTTCGTATGTACCATCTTTGGTTGCTGTTGTTTTTCTGTCCTCTGCAGGTTATCAGTCTCGTCTCGTCTTTTGCACCATTGATAATGAAGCATATCCAGATTATATGTGCAGGGACAAACCATGGCCAGGCAATAACCAAACCTGTGGCCTCCAGCCCTGCCCACAAACAAAACGGTGAGCTTTGGTTTGGTTTCTCTCTTCTCTGAGGTACCTTGAAATCTAAGAATCAGTCAAGTTAGAAATAAACTTGATAGTATCTGTTCTGGGCCCTTGGTGCTCTCTGATGAAATGCCTGCAAAAGTAATACAAGGTAAAACAAAATGTTATTTAAGGGGAAAAAAATCATATAATTGGCAAGCTAATTGGGTGGGAGTAGGCAACCATTTCTTTGAGGCTTGCCTATTCACAAAATGTCTTCCAGGTTGGGTGCAGCTAACCACAAAACACATATTTATTGGAAGGCAAACTTGCCCTCCAGGATGTGCTCCATCTTTCTAGACACATAAGCCCATGAACAAAGAAAAAAGTAGCTATAACATCTACTGTTTTTCTTTTCTAAGCAAGACAATGCAGTCTGAGTGGGGCCAAGGGACATTCTGGAAATGAAAATGATGCTAGAAGCTGGTGCTTTGCTTTCCCACTTGCCGTCCCCCTATTTAATTAATTTAATTAAAAGCACCTGACTCCCCTATTAGGAGAAGGTCTCAATATTACTGAGCATACTAGGAAAGGTGGATGAAAGCTTTCTGTTAGAAGATCATTGTATACTTCCTGACTATGGGAATCTGTATTGGAGAGAGCCCCCTTGTGTGAAGTGCAAGTGGTGAGTAGCAAGGATTCATTTCAATTTTATCAATAGGATGTTATCATTTGGATAGTTTTACAGATATGAAATGGCTTCCTCTATTTTAGTACTAGATCTTTTCTGAGCATAATTAGGTTTCTGCTTGTAATATGCATAGAATTCAAAGCAAGCATTCACCCTTCAGATCTCTAAAGGATGTGTCACATTCAAACTTTTACACAGAGAGTTGGACTACAATTCCTCCCTCCACCCCCCATTTACTAGGACCTACTACTAATTTCCAGGTACTTAGTGGGTTCCTGTGGCTATAATGAGCAATACAATCTATGCAATTCAGATGAAGAGATCAAAGCATGAAAGCATCATCTATGTCTTTTGTTGTATGCAACTTTTGGAGGGGACGATCTGGAGACATGATGAAGGGCAGGAGAAACTGAACTATTCCCACCACCCACATATTTGGCCTTGATCTGAATTTTCTCTTCCTTTTGCGGGTAATAAGGTATCTATGTGTTTTCTGCATAATAGCAGCTATGGAGGGTGATCTATTTTGGTGCAGGAAATTGGTGCAGCTGCAAAGAGGGGAAAAGGCTGTTGCCTGCCCATGATCCTGATCCAAACTGGACCCTCTTCCAACACCCAAAGGCTTTTAAAAAATGGCAGCAGAGATTTTCAATCCATCTTCAAAATCCCACTTAGTTTGGCCCTACAAGAATAGAAATCATACTGTAAAAGTCAGACCCAGATGTCTATATATTTATTATGGGCTTAAAAATCTTTGTTCTATACACAAAGGGTATCTTACCTCTATCTGCCGGGAGCATGGAGCCGCAACAGAGCATGGAACTTGCAGACAAAGAGGTAACTAGGAGAAAGTGGTCTTAGAGTTCCTATTCAGCTCCTTTCTTCCTTCTCCTCACCTCCAATAGTAGTCTTCAAACTTCCTAACCTTAGTAAACAGCTTGTATTCCCCCCTTCCCCTTGCATTCTTAGCTGCTCATTCAGGAGGAATTTGCTAGAAAATCACAAATCCCTGGGAAACACTTGTTGAAAGCCACAGACCCAGATTCATAAATCATACAAAATAGAAAGTCTGGAAGAGATCTTGGAGATCATCTAGTTGAAACCCTGCCCAATGCAGGGATATGCTATTGTGGCAGTTTAAGGCACAGGTACACAACCTGTTCACCCAAGTAGTGTGACTACATAGCCTGTCCCCAAACTGCTGCTGAAAAATTGTAATTTGCAGTGTGACAGAAGAAGGCATTATTAAATGCATGGCAAGCTGAGCATGTTCAATCATTTTAATTTAACTTCAATTAAGTTTAAATTTAATTTAAATAAAAATATATTTTTGTCCTGGCTCTATATCCTGGTTGGAGTGTGGCTTCCCGCACATTACTCAAAGGCTGGGTGAGGCTCCTAGTCTTCTAAAAGTTGAACACCTCTGGTTCAATGAACCCTTGAAGGCTTTTTTCCTGGATGATGGGCCTTGTTCTGAAAGCTGGGGCTTTTCTCCCTAAATAATGGTGTTGGCTGATCAGTACATTTGGCCTTCTTATCAGGATCCTGTGTGGAGGAGGGAGAGGAAAGATAGTTTCTTATTTTTCTTTCCAGCCCAAGAGTTTAGATGTCATATCCCCAGCAGCTTTTGTTCAGGAGTTTAGAAAATTAAAATTTAAAATAAATGTAGCTGGAGATTGCTGGATTGTCTTATCTAGCCTTCTTTTCTGTTTGTCTATCTTTTTCCCACACCCAGTAGTCTGAATGATAATTTTACAGATTCAGTTATATATCCTCAGGATTCACCAGAGGCCCCTCCAGAATGATGGATTACCAGCCAATATTACAGCTGTATTAAAAGTCATATTTCACATAATGAAATTCACTACTACAAGCGTGATGATGCCATTCACTTTGATAACTTCAACAAGGGGCTGGATATATGAAAACAAAATAGTCTTTCAGCAGTTGCTTACTGTGATTGATATGCAGTTTCAGAACTGGGGTGCCTTTCATATAAGTGAATAAAGGGCTTTTTCTTTCAAGCTTAGCTTGTGGGTTTCTTGGTGGCAACTAGTTGATTGATAAGCAGGATGTTATAGTGAAGGATCTTTGAGTTGAATTCACATAACATTCTGAACCATAGTTTGTTTTCATCATGGTTTGTTGAACATGACATAATCTGGCTCATGCCTAACACTAAGCCATAAACCACAATGGCTTTCAAGCCACAATAGCAGGTTCACACATCAAGCTAAACCAAGCCAAGAGAGCCATGTTATGGCTTAGCCCAATGGGGTACCCAATCTGATCCAGTGGAGCTCCAAAGTCCTACAGAAGATACCAGAAAGTTTTTTGAGCTTTCAAGCACAATACCTATATGACTGTTATACAGTTTCATAGTCTTTATTATGCTTTATAGTTCAAATCTGACAAAAAGAGAATCTTCCATGTGAGGTCTTATAACCCCCTGCACTATTCACTTGATAGAATATGGAATGTACGGATGAATCAGCAGAGAAGTAAAGGTTGCTAAAAAGCTATATAGCTTGCAATCACCACTTCCAAAACAAAAATCTTTTGCCATGTTCTTTAACTATAACTGTTCCCACAACATGCTAAGCCAGGGTGTGCTTAATCATGGTGTATTGATTAAACCACAATTGTGGGGTTCACATGATACATTAAACCCTAAACCATGATTTTAAATTAGCTGGACTAAAACAGCATGGTAAACCACAAACTAGCAGGCCACATTTTGATGTAGCACATTATATGAACCAAGCCAGTGTGTCTATAGGATAGAGATAAAGGTTACATTGACATTTGAAACTCATTTCTCATCAAGTGAAACAAAAAAGATGACCCAATGCTGAATATTTTAGAATATTTAAAAGGAAGCTTAGGATGGTTTCAAATAAGTGAAGTCTCAAGATTCATAAACTTTAAAACACTTGAGGGAGTTAAAAAAAGAGATTTCTTAAGTTTTCTAATTATTTTGGATCAATGAATATAAAAATGTTAGGAGGTAATTACTAGAGATATTGGTAGCAGGTCATTAGAATGTGAATCTGCCATATGGGGTAATTGGATGGGGAAGGCGATTGGTAATTTAGGGCAGGAGAATGTTGGGAAAGAATTGTGTACTCTTTGCTGTCTTAATGCTCAAAATGTGTAAGCCTCCCCAGCTATGTTTTTCCAGCAAGACTCATAGACCAGAAGCAAGTTTGGTTGAGAAAAGTTGGTTTAATTTGTACATGACAACTCCAGATTTCTGGAACTCCTGGGGATCTGGCCCATAGCAGGTCTTCCTCTTTAATGGATCATCTTTCTCATCCCCGTTGCTCCTGGCTCTTTACTTGCTAAAGAGAAAACTAACTATGCTTTCTCTCTGGGCTCCCATGACAAGGCAATGTCATTTTGTTTCTGATATTGACTTCCATGGCTTTCTTTCACTAGAATGAACTGAACTCTATTGTTGCATCTTGTGGTCCAAGAGAATGCATCCCTGGCTTGTTGTCTATGTTAAAGAGAGAATGAGTTCCTTTATTCTTGCTACTAGAGCTGCTACAGTCTGGGTATGGATGATTTAAGAGAAAACAGAAATGAGTAGGGACGGCAGAGCCCATGGGCTGATTGCAGAGGTTTCCTCTTGAGAATGGCCCTCTGCAAGGTCCTAACTATGCCAACCCTGGAGACTTGCTCTGAGTAGTTTTTTCTGCTGTTAGTCTGTTAAGCAAATGTAAAATTTTTCATTCTGTGTGGGGGAAATTGCCCTTTTTTTGGCTTCTTGTGCATGGGATTGTTACTGCCCATCTGTATCTGTGATGGAATGGAATCATGAAGGCCAGACTCAGGGAGAAAAACGTTTTCTTTCATCTCCTGAGGCGAGAGGGAGAGATAAGAGGATGAGACTGGCACCTCCCTGAGGAATTCACAATGTTGTGGCTGGCATTACTTGGGAACTGGAATTTCAGTCTGGGAAGATTCTTGCTAGAGGTTGTAGCTAATAAACATTGCTGGACTGAATTTACATGGTCCTTGGAGTTCCTTGGGCTAGGCCTGACATCAATCTTCCCAGACTCAAACCTCAGTTCCCAAGTAATGTCAGCCACAACATTGTGAATTCCTCAGGGAGGTGCCAGTCTCATCCTCTTATCTCTCCCTCTCGCCTCAGGAGATGAAAGAAAACGTTTTTCTCCCTGAGTCTGGCCTTCATGATTCCATTCCATCACAGTATCCTATGATGTCATGAGGTTCCAGTAGGACTTGGAAGCTGAGCCAATTAACAATCAGCTTGGATCCTCCTCCAAAGGAAATCCTGTAAAGATTGGGCAGTCAGTCTCCCATTGACGGGAACTTCCATCCTGTCCCAGTCCCACCCTGATTTTTTTCATCCTGTAATTTGGCAAGATCCCATTGCACTTGCCACCACCCCTACTTCTTCAGAGTTGCTCTGAAGTATGCTTGGCATTTTCCCCTGAGCAATAACCAGTTGGGGCTTTATTGTTTTCCCCAAAAAGATGAGGCAAGGGAAGAATAAGGAAGAAAACAGGAAGTTGGCTACATGTCTTTTTTCAGCAGCTGGAGCTAACTGACCAGAGAGGCTGACCAGCTCAAGGGGGTCGGGGGAAGTGAGAATAATTATGAATATTGTTTGGGGAAGTGAAGATATGGTTTTGTGTAAGAAGCCACTAAGTGCTGAAAAGAGTGATATATTCACAGGAATGAGAAAGACAGTATCATTTGCAGGGAGTGGAGGGAGATTTATTTCGTTACACTGAATATTGTTCCATGGCAACATAAAATAATACGTAACTGTAAAGGCAGTAAGTAGTGAAATTCCTCCTGGAATATAAGGCTGAGATAATTTTTCAGCCACTGTTCCTTATTTGCAGTCTGTTTCCTTCTCTGTCCATAATGAAGAAACTGCCTAGATTAGCCTGCCGCCAGCTAAGTTATTTTTAGAAAAGGACTTCCTCGGAGATGCCGTGCTCCAATCTTAGTCACTCTTCACACAGCATCCTATTGGTCTGTATGCTGCGCCAAGATAGTTGAGGCTATTTATGCAGTTTCTGTTGGAAACGACAGCTTTAGTTGGCTGCTTGACTGCCTGGCATTTTGATCCAAGCCCAGCCTTTGCTTCTTCTGACTGTGGTCCTTGCTACTCTCATTTGCAGCATTGGTCCCTTCAGCTGGGTAAAGCTTGACTCACATTTAGGGGAGTCGAGTTAAAAGAGGAGTTTTATGTCAATGCAGAGAGAGAGAGAAGCATGTTTCTGGAGTATCGAAATCTGATTAATTCATATTTTATTAAAATATAGCCCCAGGCTAGACCCTGGAGAACTCCCAATGTGATCCATGGCACCCATCCGTGGCACCCAATGTGGTCCATGGCACCTATCCATCCCAAATTCCATGGACCACATTGAGGGGAGTAGTGGAAGGTGTAAATGTACAAGATTTTTCACAGGCACATTTTTAAATTTAAAAAAAAAAATTCTCCAGCTACTTTTAGACCTGGGGGACATTTAGATATTGGGACCCTGCAGGTGCAAAATCCATCTAATATATTTTTAAATGTGCTTAGCATCTGCCTAATATAGACCGATCACACAATAATGGTATTCATCATTCAGAATCTGGGGATTGTCTTAATGTAGCTGTTGGGGCTGCAACCACTTAAAAATAGTGACATTCTACTACTCTCTCCTGGAGAAAAACTTCTTCCCTTTCTAAACATTTCCATAACTGAGGCATCCATTAATACTTCATCTCAAATTGTCTTTTTTATTCCTTTCATCCCCTTCCTTTCCTTAGGTTGGCACGCCTGTTATTTTTAATGCTGCTAGGAATTTCCATTAGGCCCTTGTTTTGAATTCCTGGCTTTTACTATGAATTCCTGCATTTCAGATGTCTTTTTCCTAACCCTTGCTTACTAGCTGGATAAAAGCTGAGGCCAAGAAAGCTTATCCCAGGAACTAATAGCGAGAGACTTTTGTTCCTGGAAGCTTTCTTGTGACATCAGTCATTTCTTGGTTCCTTGAGAGTTATTTGAAATTTTTTTATTTTTAGCTGGAAAACTGGGGACTGGGGAGATTGCTCTGCCACCTGCGGAGGGGGCATTCAAAGCCGTTCAGTTTATTGTGCCTCCTACAATGGACATCATTTTCAGGATGCTGTGGATGATATCGAATGCGCATCCTTAACAGAGAAGCCACGCAGCACACAGCCTTGCAGCCAGCGGCGCTGTGCAACATGGGTCACGGGTCCTTGGTCTGAGGTGAGTTCTTTCTCAATATCTGTTCTGAGGCAGGATTGGCCCAGTTTCCTCTGCATCTTGGGGAGGAGAAGATAATCTAGCACCAGGGCCCATTCAGGACATCCTGATTTCCCTTGCATGATTTTAGCACTCAGTAAACAGTTGGAAGTACAGGTAGTCCTGACTTAGTGACCACAATTGGGAGTGGCAACTCAGTTGTTAAGCAAAACAGTCGCTAAGCGAAACCACGACTCTGCTAATGATCTTACTTCAGCTTTCCTTTGGTTTACAGACTTGTGAAGGTCATAAATGCGAGGATTGGTCATAAAGTTACTTTTCCAACACTGTTGTAACTGTAAACGGTCACTAAATGAAGACTACTTGTAACAGGACAGAATTTGGTAACATTGGGGCTCATCATAACTCTGTGTGTGCCTATACTACAAGTACAGAGAGAGATTAAATACAGGAAGAGAGTGGAGTGGTAGTTAAGGTCTAGTCTAGGACCATGGGGGCCCAAGTTCAAAACTACCACAGATATGAAAGCTCAGTGTGATCTTACGCCAGTCACTTTCTCTCAGCCCAACTTACCTCACAAGATTGTTTTTGTGGGAAAATAGAGGAAAGATCATTTTATATACCTCCTGGAGGAAAAATAGGCTATAAATCTAACAAATAAATAAAAGTACATAAATAAAGTACATAAATGTTCAAATATCATTTAACTGGATTTAACTTTTTAAAAACATGTATTTAAATTTAGAAGAAAATACAAAATATACACAAAAGACCAAATATCCTAAAAAATTTAAGTGGAACAATCCTTAAACTTAAAATGATAAAAACCAGAAAAATAAAAGAGAAAGGGGGGAAAAAACAAATTCTAAAAAATGGCTATAACTTAAAATTTATAGAATAAAGTAACAAGCTACAATTGCATTTCTCCTCTGAAGGAAATCAAACTCCATGGCAAAATCTCTGGAACTTCTCACATGCTGGAAAGTTCTTCCTGATCCCACAGCATTTCAATTAAATGTTGAAAACTTGAACACGGAAAATGGATCTTTATTCAGACTGCAGAGCATGCAGAACAAATCAGCATCAGAGAAATGTATGTCATGCAGTGACCAGATTCTTTTTTTACAGTGTTCAGTAAGCTGTGGTGAAGGTATTCAAACCCGGACTGTAAGCTGCCAGGTCGAGCAGGGCTCAAAGATTCTAGATGTTGCTTGCATGAGAGAACCAAAACCTCGGCACACCCAGCCCTGTATTGGGCAGAATTGTATACAGGAGATTGGTTGGCACATTGGAGACTGGGGATTGGTGAGTATGACACATATTTGCCCATTGCTCCTTGTCCTTTCCCCGCTTCCACTTTCAGATTCTTACAAAGACCCATTTGCATCCATACAATGTTTGTTGATCTCCTGGGATGATGAAAATAGCCACAAGAAGGAGGTCACCACTCTTAATAGCCAGATGTAATGGAATGTGAGAATGACCTTGGAAGACGGGGGGAAGAGATGCTGCCTAGGGAACGATCAGATAAAAGGGGGAGGAGCTCGCAGCTGAGAAATGGGCTGAGAAAAAAACTTTAAAGGACCCGCCCTAACTGATCAGATGGTGAAAAAGGATGGTGGAAGATTTATACTTTCAGACTTGCAGGATTCTGTTAATGTAGCCTAACAATAAAGTAGAGGCAGCTCATCTGGTTGTGTTTCCTGTCTGGTCTACCTGGGAGGGCTGACACCAGTAGGAAAAAGTTAGGCCATAGGCGCAGCATAGATATCTTAATCAGTTGCTTTCTGGGACATGATGGTGATGCTTACATTATCTTATCTTCTGGAAATGAAACTATAAAGTGACTTAGTTGTAACTGCCTCTAAGAACAATTGCCTGCAGAACCTCTGGACTATCTCTGGGCCCTATTGATCAGTCCTACTAATTGACCTGGAAATAACTATTCCTGTTAGGTCTTTCTTCTTTCCCAGTCTTCCCTGATTGGCCACACTTCGGATGTGTTGGGATGGCAACTCTCAGAATTCCAAGCCAGAATGGCTGCAGGAAGCCTGGAGGGTGCCAGACTGGGAAACTTCCAAACAGTATTTGCAAACTTGTTCCTTGACACTTCACCCATAAGGCCTCTGACTTTTCGTTGATTCTTTGCTCCTCATCTGATTATCCATTGTTTTAATACTTATCAATACTTTTTGATCAAGTGCTCAAAAAGCTGCGGTTCTGGCATCCGAACCCGCCAAGTCATCTGTGCTGATGGTAATTCCAAATTCTACAACCATGAGATGTGCCAAGACATCCAGCCACAGATACCAACCATGCTTGGGAGCTGCAACACGCAGCCTTGTCATCTGCCCCAGGGTAAGTGCAAATTGGTGTGCACAATTATTAGGCAAGTTGTATTTTTGAGGATGAATTTCATTACTGAACAATTACAATGCTCTTGGTCAATCCAAAATGTTAATAAACCTCAAACCTGAATATTTAAGAAAGTAAAAGTGAGGTTTTGGCTTTCTTAGGAGCATATTTATGTGTGCACAATTATTGGGCAACTATTAGTGTGCAGAATTATTATGCAACTAAATGAAAAACGAAAATTCCCCCATCTCACTCGTTTATTTTCATCTGTTAAAGTGAGAATAATAAAGAAACAACTCAAAATGTACAAATAAACATTTCCGATATTTCAAACAAAAGATCAATGACCAATATAGCCACCTTTCTTTGCAATAACAGTCATAAGCCTTCCATTCATGGAGTCTGTCAGTTTCTTGATCTGTTGACGATCAACTTTTTGTGCAGCAGCAACCACAGCCTCCCACACACTGTTCAGAAAGGTGTACTGTTTTCCTTCACTGTAAATCTCCCATTTGAGAAGGGCCCACAAGTTCTCAATAGGGTTTAGGTCAGGTGAGGAAGGGGGCCATGTCATTATTCTTTCATCTTTGAGGCCTTTACTGGCTAGCCACGCAGTGGAGTAATGCGATGGAGAATTGTCCTACATAAACAACATGGTCTTCTTGAAAGATGCAGACTTTTTCCTGTACCACAGCTTGAAGAAAGTGTCTTCTAAAAATTGGCAGTAGGTTTAGGAGTTGATTTTGAGTCCATCTTCAACCCGAAAAGGTCCAACTAGCTCATCTGTAATAATACCAGCCCATACCAGTACTCCACCTCCACGTTGCTGGCATCTGAGTCGAAGTGGAGCTCTGTGCCCATTACTGATCCAGCCACAGACGGATCCGTCTGGTCCGTCAAGAGTCACTCTCATCTCATCAGTCCATAAAACCTTTGAAAAATCTGTCTTCAGCTATTTCTTGGCCCAGTCTTGCCGTTTCAACTTATGTGTCTTGTTCAATGGTGGTCGAGTTTCAGCCTTCCTTACCTTGGCCATGTCTCTGAGCACTGAACCCCTTGTACTTCTGGGCACTCCAGGTTGCAGTTCTGGAATATGATAGCACTGGAGGATAATGGGTTCCTGGTAGCTTCACGTTTGATTCTTCTCAAATCTTTGGCAGTTAATTTGCGTCTTTTTTTCTCAACACATTTCTTGCGACCCTGTTGACTATTTGCACAAAACGTTTGATGGTTCTGTGGTCATGCCACAATATCTTAGCAATTTCAAGAGTGCTGCATCCCTCTGAAACACTTTTTACAATTTTTGACTTTTCAGAGTCAGTTAAATCTCTTTTTTGGCCCATTTTGCCTGAGGAAAAGAAGCTGCCTAATAATTATGCACACCTTGATATAGGGAGTTGATCTCCTTAGGCCACACCCTCCCTCGTTACACAAATACACATCACCTGATATGCTTATATCCAATAAGCATTCAGGTTTATACAGCTTGGAGGTGGAAAATACGCATAAAAATGATGATATGGTCAAAATACTCACTTGCCTAATAATTGTGCACACAGTATAGTTTAACTAGTAGGCTTTTCCATTTTATACATGTTAAATTATACTCCTATGAAACATCTGTCCTTTATGGAAATGTTGAGTTGGTGACAAATATTCTTCATGTCTTATGTTTGATTATTGATTTGTAAAAAATGGGATAGGATGATGCATGTGGGAATAAATGAAGTTAGCAGAGGCACAAATGGAGCAAAAAAACTGGCAAGTTTTTGCCTTTGTAGGTTGGACCTTACCAGCCAAATATTGGAGTTGCTAAATTGTTTTACGGAGTGCAAAAGGACACAAAACAGTCCTCTCCAATCAGGTGCCCTCCAGATGGGTTTGATTTTCATTACCAGTATTTTCAAAAGCTAGGCTATCTGACAGATTCTGGGAGTCAAAGTCAGACAGCAATGCTGAAATCTTATGGCTATACAAATTATGTCCAGGATGAAAAATGGATAATTTTTCAAAATTGGAAAAATGCTCAGGGGGGTATAGTATTTTGCTCTGGAAACAGGCAACTGTAGATATTATACCAAAGAAAGAAGCAATAAAATATAGTAGGAACTTTCTCAGGGCACTTAGCATAAAGTCCTATATTTTTAAGTGTGATTTTATTAACTAAATACAAAAAACAAAGAAAAAGAATATGCAAATTTCTAAAAGAAGAAGAAAAAAGCTGAAAAACCACCCAAAGCATACAAGAAATATATTTACAGACATCAATAAATTGAAGCCATGATACATTACAATCATCCATGGTTGATCTATGTTAATCAAGTCTGCAAACCACTGTATAGATAGAGCCACATGTTCGTCTTTCCAGTCTAAACAGTAAGTCTTTTGACTGTAAGTCCATTTCCTTTGTCCAGAACTGAAAACATTAAATCTCAAAGTTGAGTTAATGAATGTACAATCGTGTGAAAAAGAAACTATACCCTCTTTGAGTTCTATGGTTTTACATATCAGGACATAATAAAAATCATCTGGTCCTTAGCAGTTCTCAAAAGTAGGTAAATACAACCTCAGATGAACAACAACACATGACATATTACACCAGGTCATCATTCATTTTACAAAAATAAAGCCAAAATGGAGAAGCCATGTGTGAAAAACTAAGTACACCCTTACTGCTTCCATAGGTATGAAGAGGCTAAGTAGCAGCCAGGTGCTGCTAATCAAATGGCCTGGATCAATTGATCATCAGCAAGTGTGACTACCTCTATAACAGCTGAAGTTTTAGGAGTTTGCTGGTCTTGAGCATTGAGGTGTGTGTTAACACAATGCCCAAGAATAAAGACATCAGTAAGGATCTTAGAGAAGCAATTGTTGCTGCCCATCAATCTGGGAAGGGTTATAAGACCATTTCCAAACAATTTAAAGTCCATCATTCTACAGTGAGGAAGATGATTCACAAGTGGAAAACATTCAGGACAGTTGCCAATCTTTCCAGGAGTGGACGTCCCAGCAAATTCACCCCAAGGTCAGACCGTGCAATGCTCAGAGAAATTGCAAAAAATCCAGGAGTTCCATCTCAGACTCTACAGGCCTCAGTTAGCATGTTAAATGTTCATGTTCATGACAGTACAATTAGAAAAAGACTAAACAAGTATGGTTTGTTTGGAAGGGTTGCCAGGAGAAAGCCTCTTTTCTCTAAAAAGAACATGGTAACACAGCAACACAGCTTAGGTTTGCAAAGTTGCATCTGAACAAATCACAAGACTTCTGGAACACAGTCCTTTGGATAGACAAGACCAAAGTGGAGATGTTTGGCCATCATGCACAGCGCCATGTTTGGCGAAAACCAAACACGGCATATCAGCACAAACATCTCATACCAACAGTCAAGCACGGTGGTGGAGGGGTGATGATTTAGGCTTGTTTTGCATCCACAGGACCTGGGCACCTTGCAGTCATTGAGTCGACCATGAACTCCTCTGTATACCAAAGTATTCTAGAGTCAAATGTGAGGCTATCTGTCCGACAGCTAAAGCTTGGCCAACACTGGGTCATACAACAGGACAATGATCCCAAGCACACCAGCAAGTCTACAACAGAATGGCTGAAAAAGAAAAGAATCAGGGTGTTGCAATAGCCAGGTCAAAGTCCAGACCTCAACCTGATTGAAATGCTGTGGCGGGACCTCAAGAGAGCTGTGCATAAACAATTGCCCGCAAACCTCAATGAATTGAAGCAATGTTGTAAAGAAGAGTAGGCCAAAATTCCTCCACAATGTGAGACACTGATAAAGTCATACAGAAAATGATTACTTCAAGTTATTGCTGCTAAAGGTGGTTCTACAAGCTATTGAATCAGAAGGTGTACTTACTTTTTCACACATGGCTTCTCCATTTTGGCTTTATTTTTGTAAAATAAATGACATGGTGTAATATGTCATGTGTTGTTGTTCATCTGAGGTTGTATTTACCTACTTTTGAGAACTGCTAAGGACCAGATGATTTTTATTATGTCCTGATAACGTAAAACCATAGAATGCAAAGAGGGTATACTCCCAGTTTATAGCTTGGTGCGTTAACCACTACATCAAACTGGCTCTCTCATTAAGAATTAGAGATGGAAAATCCCTGAAAAGAAAGGGTCCTTGAATCTATAGCTCCTGGATCTTGCTAGGGTTGAGCCTAAACCTGTTCCTCCTCATCCAGATCCTAATAACCAGGGAAGAACCTCAGCAATATCACCTGAGTGGCCAGGGGTAGAGATATTCAACTAAGTAACATCCACATATTGATGATATCTGACCCCATGCCATTGGATAACCTCACTTAGCTACCTCATGTAGATACTAAAGAAGAGTGTCAAACCATGGGGAACTATGCAAAGCAGCAGTCTTGAGCTCAATTCCTTATCCCACCAATACTGTCTTCTGAACCACGCGAACAATGCCTCCTACTCTCAGCCCTTGGAAATGGTCCAGAAAGTTACCACAACTAATAGTATCAAAGGCCACTGAAATCAAGTAAGACCAGGAAAGTCTAGAAAAATTAAGGAACCCATTTCATCCCTTAAATTTATCCCAAATCTCAAAAAAAAAAAAAAAAAAAAAGGGAAAAAAGGATCCCAAACTTTTGGCCCCACACACTTTGGGAGTTTTGGAGGGGATATTAATGGAGTACTGGAGGGCCAAATGAGAATTTCCTGCACTTTTCTATTAAGTTTCAATTAATTCTTTTTTTCTTGAATTTTTGCCTCTTTCTTAAGAAATATTGCTATTTTATAGTATACTCTGAATATTAAAGTCTATAGAACTTTTTCTCTTGTGTTTCATAATGGAGCTTTATTTCCATATTTTTGAAGTACCATTTTTCCACTACACAACAAAGTATGTCCTTAAGGCAGTGTTTTTCAACCTTGGCCACTTGAAGATGTGTGGACTTCAACTCCCAGAGTTCCCCAGCCAGAAGATGCGTGGACTTCAAGTCCCAGAATTCCCCAGCCAGCCATGGCCAAGGTTGAAAAACACTGCCCTAAGGCTTTCCTTAACTGATTTTTGTGGGAGCAGAGATTATTTTTTTACACAGAATAATACAATATGTTTATTTGTATTCTTGCAGAGGTTCCCAGTATGCAAGACATCACAGGGTACAATATCAGTCGCCGGACATTACTGACTCGCTACCGCCCTGACCAAGGCACTGAAGGTTTGGAAATGCCAAGCTGGACTTCCTTCATCCAGTGTTATTTTGCCTTTCTCTGTGTAGCTTTTCAACATTTTCCCCTGTCCCATTTATAAGGAAATGGGAATCTTACAGCTCATGCTACAGTTCTGTGGGAAATGAGCTTTGGCTCCACTAACCACTGTCTTCTTTTTCCTGCTTTTCTCAGTGACAGTGTCAGAAAGCAAAGGAGACACGACTATGAAGATGGGGAGATCATTTGAAGCCTGCTTCCACCCCTGATCACTAATGCAGGGGGACCCAGTCTCTTTGGCCAGTGGCACTTTTGGAACTTGTAGAGCATGTTATGGCTGCATGGGAGAAAGGAGCTCCCTTTTCACAAAATGGTAGTCACAGTGACATGCCAATCACACAGACACACAACAAATCAGCCGGAGCCTAGAGTATACTCAGGGAGAGATTGCTGCTTATGGATAACACATTGGTGATCCCAGTTCTAATATCTCACTGGAGATCCAGCTTAGGACTTGCCTCAAGTCTTCAATGAACTTGAATGATAAATTTAAAATGCTTTGTTAACTGGATGTCACAGCTAGTGTTTCCAGAGCAGATCCTAAGAAACCTTTAAGAGTGCAAAGCATAAAGAGCTTTGCCTGTCAGTATTTTCAATTTCTAACTTAAAGATACCAGAATTTTCTCAGGCAATTCTACCCTACCTGTACCTGGTCCTTAGCCATTTTTTAACCCTTCGTTGTTGTTGTTTTTACCCTTCTGGTACAAAGTGTCCTGGAAAGCAGGAAATCCCACTGTCCTTTGACTTAACATGTCAATTTTACCTAAAGTAAAGACTTTATTGAGCCAACTTTGACTCCTAAAGCAATACACACTTGTGGATTCTTGACTTACATGGTTTGCTCAGCAAAAATTTGGAAGTGAATTGCCATTGTCTTCTTCTGGGGTAGTGTTAGCATTTCTTGGGCTAGACTAGAGTTCTGGATTTCCTGGTGGTTTGCTATCCAAGTACTAACCAAGTGGAACCCATTTAGCTTTGGGGTGGGGGTCAGCCAAGATGGCTAAGGTGCTTTTCCCTGCTGTGACTGTCACCCAAGCTTACTTTTTGCTTCAATTCCATGCTTCATGTTTCCTCATAGTGATATTCAATAAGAAACAATAAATAAGAGGCAAAGGGAATACAGAACTCTGAAATCTGATCATGTTCACTGTTCTTTAGCTTTAAATGAGTATAACGCAAGAAAAGAATCTGTATTCATTCTATATCCAGTATGTACTGGACATAATTCAAATAAAGACTGTCCACAATATGTTGTTATATGCCCCTTACCCCTAGTATAAATGTCCATTTCAAGGGTCCAGCGAGCTTGGAATAAGAATCCTGCAATATTTCTTCTGATTTTCAGAAAAGGAAGGAAGAGGAGTTTCAGGTGAAAAAAAGGAGGAAAAAAAAAACTTTTTCTTTCTCCTTCCCCCCCAATATTCCCTAGTGTGTTCAGATTTGGAATCATATGCTGGAACTTACTGTATAGTATTGTAAAATGGAACTAAATCTCTCCTTTCCCCATGCCTATTAACTTTTCCATCCATATTATGGGCAGGAAAGTATGTAAGTATGAAAAATTAACAGCATGCATCTTTATTTCTCTTGACTCTAATCACTCTAATCCTCCCTTCAAGACAGTGATTCCTCCTGCTCTCCCGTTATCATTTTACCTCTGTCTAATAACTGTAGCACTGTACAGCTGCAAAGTAATCTTCCTCAATTCCTAGAAAGTAGTGAGAAACCAGATGCTTCCAGGGAACCAGTTCATCCATCAAACATTTGTGTGCTTATTCTCATTTTTGCTCTTAAAATATGTTATCTGTGTGAAGGGGGAAAATGATGAGAAAATGTAAGAGGATACAGTTGAAAGGCGTGATCTTCTGTCCCCTCCCTAAGTTCTGCGAATGAAGCAGGGAGTTTCATTCAGTGCTCAATAGAATCTTGCCTTCGAGGTGCTAGCTAGGTCTTTGGGCCATTGCCATGTCCCGCGGTTTCGTTTCAGGTTAAATGTATGAACAACTAAGGATCCTCAGCTATGCATCCTTATGACTTTAAAACAAAAATCATTGTTTTAAGTAGGGTAGTTTTGTTTCACTGTCAAACTGATAGACCCAATTTTTTTCCAGGAGTTGATAGTGTAGGAGGAGAGCCATGTTAATCTACGGTAGCCAAAAATCAGGAGTCTGGTAACACCTTATCAGAATAACAAATTTTATTAAAAGGCTTTTTATTAAAAAGGTTTGTTAAAAGGTTTTCATGTGTTACAGCTCACTGTATCAGATGCACGGAGTGGCCACCAAAATGTATGCCTTTTAATAACATTTGTTAGACTGATAAGATGCTACCAGACTTCTCCTGATTTCCAAAAATTGATAGCAGAGGTAATTATTCTGATTTGGGAATGCATAGTTCCCAGAGTCTGCATTATTATTGTAGTAGATTACTTATTTTCAGACTTTCTGCATATGTTATGACTGAGTGCTACACCAAGTGATAAGCCTTGTAAGTACAGGTGATCTATGTCAGGTAAGCAAGAATGGGGTAGGTTGAGGGTAGGTTAATGTAATATTGAGGTAAAAGAACATAGTGAAACCTGTGTGTAGATCTCACCACTACCTTATGACACAACATCCCTCGCAAGACTTTGTCCCAATTAAACATAACTACAGGCTGTATAACATTGCATTATGTTTTTCAGTGTGTGTGTGTGTGTGTGTGTGTGTGTGTGTGTGTGTTTTGTGTGTAGATATTGATCTCACCACTACCTCACCACTAGAATTTTAATTACAATAGTAAAGTCTAATACAAACTAAAAAAAGAAAGAACAGAAAGAGTGAAAGGTACAAAGGATTTTGCACCTTTCTTCTATGTTTTTCAGTTTCTACACGAGAAAGAATAATCCAGGCTGGCTCTGCTCATCGCCGGTTCCAGCCAAATGAGAGTCATAGTTCCAATTTCTTACCTCTTCGTTGGGAATCCTACTCAGACTCCTCCGTGTCCCGTCACTCGAATTCTTATCAAAATGGTGGTCGTGATGTTCAAGACTGCAGCCATACTCCTCATGGCTGCTGTTCAGATGGTCACACTGCTGCAGCAGGTCCCTTTGGCCAAGGTTGCCCACTTGATTCTTGTCATCTGAGCAGGTAGGACTAGTTCTTTAAATGACTAATTTGCAGGCAAAGCTGATATATTGGGTTGCTTTGAACATGTTATCCCTCCCACCCAATTGCCTAGGTATGGGTGCTGCCCTGATGGAATATCACTTTCCCATGGACCTAACCAAGAAGGGTGCACGCAACATCACAGTGACGTTTACATGAACAGAAATCCTGTTGCTCCCACTCCAACAGTAAGTAATGGAAACTGAAGAGCTAGAAGTTCTAAATGGCTTGTTGGAATAGAGTTATCTCCCCTTGGCTATTCCATATACAAGGGCTGCATCCATCCAGGATCAGTGCAGCATCCCTGTGTCCCCTTGATAACTCTGGGGGTTTCCATAGATATTTGCAAACTGAATTAAGCTCAGAAGTTCATCAGCTCATCTGCTGTTCCAGATGAAAAGCTAGGAAAGGTGATTACCCCAAGGTAAGAAACTCCATTTGCCCTGTGCTGAGCATTTGGGCTTCCCCTTCCCTCAGAAAACAAAGTGTCAAGGTGCTTTTGTGTCCTTCTGCTCCTTCCATCCTTCCCAGTTATCCAAGGTGCAGCTCTGTTGTTGTCCTGCATAGTGACCATGTGTTTTTTTTCCTTATTGCAAACCAAACAGGACAAGGCGATAAAGGCGGAGAGCAGAGTACAGGATGGAATGCCAGTTCTGTGCTCTGCCACTGGCCAGTTGGGGAAGAAAGAATGAGGATGCTGGCCAATTTGAGAAAATCCTCGGCAGTTAGACTATGAGGGCACTTATGGGGCAGAATTAGCACAATTCTGAGAGTTTGGAGGCAAGAATGGTAGCTGTGTGGAAGTGTCAAACAATGTCCTTATTGTAATCTAGAACAATCAATCTGTTATCCTCCGTATGTTTTGGAATACAGCTTCCACAATCCCTTGCCATTTGTAGTGTGATTGGGGGCTGATGGGAGTTGATTCAAAGTATCTGGAAGATACTGAGTCGTCTACCTGTGATCTAGAGAGGTTATTTTCTATAAGTAGTGGCTTTGAGACATTACCATTTCAATGAGGTTGGCTCACATACAGAATGGAAGGAATTATGATACTTAACCTATATAACTATTGCATCCAAAGCATTTTACATATTATGGACCAGGTATCCTCACAGCTGTTGATTTTGGTGCGTTAGTTACAGACCTTTATTACAAAGAAGGTTGGAAGAAAGGAAGCTTACCAGAAAGCTGTTAAGTGAAAGCATGGCATTAGCAAGCATTGAACTACAAATTCCCCTGTCCAATCCAGACTCTAGCTGAGCATCACTATGGTTTTGTAGTTAAGGTGTTGGATTGGCACCAGGGATGCTCAGATTCTAGTCAACCCTCACTCATGGAAGTTCATTGGATTATTTTGGCTAGCCACCCTTGCTGAGCCCAACCTACCTCTCATGGGGGAAATTTGGAGGAGGAAGTGCTATGTACACAGCCTTGAGGATCTGTACAAAAGATGGGATATACATCTCACCGATAAACAAACTCTAATGTATCTAGAAGGTCTATGCCACCCACAGGTCATGAGAATATTTGAACAGATAATTTCATAAATATTTCCCTAAAATTGATGGCAAACATTTAAACCTTCAGGGAGCTCTGTGGTCCCCATGGCACCAACAAAAATAATAATTTTCCTATCAGTCACAGTCTTGACTAGATAAATTATAGCATCTGCTGGGACTCAGGACTCATGGGCGTCTCAGCCATGAAGCCTACTTCTGCATGTATATGGAC
This sequence comes from Python bivittatus, assembly GCF_059951505.1. NCBI lineage: Eukaryota > Metazoa > Chordata > Lepidosauria > Squamata > Pythonidae > Python > Python bivittatus. The sequence goes on along the minus strand of NW_028277075.1, from coordinate 27,352,174 downwards.
CCTGGAGATACTATTATCTTCCACCTCACCTTCCTTCAGCCCTTGCTACCAAAAATGCTGGGCCATTCCCTGGTGGTCATGTTCAAATCCCTCCCTAGCTGTTTTGCTAAGAGGAGTACCTATCTCTCTAGTGTCTGAGGATTGGGCTTGCAACACCTAATTATCTAGTGTAACATATTTCTTTTGACTTAACAAAGTGCATGGACTCCGAGCCCATGGATATACTGACAGGGTGTTCTGAGAAGCAGACTGGAGTTTTCCTCAGCACCTGCAGGCTGAGACCCAGAAATCTTGCTCTTTTGAGAAATATCTAGTTAATTGGGTATCCCATATCAAGTGAGTAGATATCTCTATTTAGTTCTGTGTATCAGCATCCTCATCAAAATAATCAGACTGTTAAAGTCTACTCACTTGGTGTAAAAATGATAATGCTGTTTTGTTGGGGGCAGGTGGCCTTGGCACTTCATTAGGGTAGCCTGTGAAATTATTTTGTGACTATAGAGTTGTTGATAAAAACAGTGAGGCAAATAGAAGCAAATGAGTCATATACCTTATTGGTAGATTAAAAATGAACTAATGCCTGGGTGCACATGCTATGAGGACAGGCTGAAGTGACTTGGGATATCCAGGCTGGGGGGGAGGCTGAGGGGAGACAGAATGTTAATATTCAGGTACATAAAAGTTGATCATAGGGAAGATGGCCAGGAACTGTTTTCCATTGCCACAGAAACTAGGACCAGAAGTAATGGATACAGGTTGCAGCTACTAAGATTTTAGTAGCTTAAATATAAGGGGAAAAAAGTACAACAGTGAAATAGTCTACCTGCAGAGGTTGCAGATTCGGCATATCTAGAAATTTCAAGTAGAGGCTAGACAGCCATCTCTCAAGAATGATTTAATTGGTATTCCTGCACATTGCAGAGTGTTGGACTAGGTGATCCTCATAGTTCCTTCCAACACCATAATTCTACGGTTTTTCAGTTTCTACAGACAATTCCTCCAGGTTCTCTCCAAGAGAGAGGAAAATATCATGAAGTGCTTTGCTGTCATTCAGTGTCTAAAGGGTTATTTCCATTCCTCACATTAAAATTAGAAGGGTATCTTCTCTTGTTGATATTTTATTCTGTAAGGAAAAATGTAACTAAATTATGAATTGTTTCTGGGATTGATTCAGTTGAATGTGCTACTTCATAAACACTGTTGAATGGTATAATCTGAGTAACATCTGGTTTTATCTAAGGCAAGCCAAGTTCTGGCCCAGCAGGTGCCAACAGAGGAATGCCGAGGCTCTATGTATGGTTGTTGCTATGACAATATTGCCTCTGCTTTAGGGCCACAAGGGGAAGGATGTCCCACAAGACTCAGCCAATGTAAGTGACCCTTGGATTTTGAAAAGTGGGTTCACCTAGTACTTTCTAGCAAAATGGCAGCAACCAATGGAATCATTTTGGTGGTGTTTTATATAGACAGGTAGTCCTCGCTTAATGATGGTAATTGGGATTGGCAATTCTGTCGCTAAGCAACATGGTTGTAAAGTGCAACATCACATGACTCCGTTGACTTAGAACAGCAGTTACAGCAGCTCCAGTTGCCATTGTTAGGCAAATCCTGTGCAGTCACAGCATCCTGCAGTCACATGATCATCATTTGCAACCTCCTGCCAGCTTCCCCACTGATTTTGCTTGTCAGAAGCCAGCAGTGAAGGTTGCAAGTGGTGATCATGTAACTGTAAGGATGCAGCGACTGCCGCAACTATGAGGAACAGTCATAAGTCCCCTCGTTCAGCTCCGTCGTAACTTTGAATGGTTGCTGAACAAGTGGTCGCTGAACGAGGACTACTTATATACTATATAATCCAAAATCTGATTTAAAAAAAAATCTGTGTCAGAATTCAATATAGATCTGAAGTATATAAGTATCCTTATGTCTGAATTCTGTTGACTATATTTCTTGCATAGAAAAATATTTTGTGCTTTTGTAGTAAGGTTTTACAGAGTTTCCGTATTCGGTGTTCTTTATAAAACTCACCAGGACATCTCTGTTTTGAGGATAATCTTGTTCAGCCACCCTAGCTGAACAAGATTCCCTTTGGAACAGTGTTTCCCAACCTTGGCAACTTCCAGGTGTGTGAACTTCAACTCCTGGAATTCTCATCAATGGTGATGTTGACTGGAATTCTGGGATTTGAGGTCTACACACCTGGGAATTGCCAAGGTTGGGAAACACTGCTTTAGGGGAAGCAGCTTCATGCAGAGCACAGAAAAAAAAGGACAGTATAGGAAGCCAAAGAAATTGACAGCATGAAATAGCTAAGTCTGACTACTCACTATAGTGTTTGATTTACAAACTTGTAACTATAAATAGTGATTGGGAGCAAGGGATGTGATCAAGATATTTGTGTATCAACTTAACATATAAAGATGGCTTCTCTTCTGACTTTTTCTGTTAGTTTATCCTGTCCAATGCCTGTTACCCAGTGCCCATGGTCCCTGCACAGATTGGACAACCCGCTGGTATTTTGTAAGCAGTGTTGGAAAATGTAATCGCTTTTGGTACGGAAGCTGTCATGGGAATAAGAACAACTTTGCTTCTGAAGAAGAATGCATGAAAACATGCCATGGATCAATGGGAAGAAGCCATGTGAGTCTTCATCACCATGTTGCAATTCCTAACGTCCACTCTAGTTCTCAGCTGCAAGAAGGGAACATAGAGGAAAAGCCACAACAATTTGGAAGAACCATCAGTCATAGAACAGGAAATGGAGGTTATGATGGTAGGATTTTTCCCAGTCAAGATGCCTTACCTGAGTCTGAGCAAGGAACTAGCATGCTAGAGAACCACCCAGAAAGTTCTCATCGCTCAAGAACTCTTGAGGAAAAAAGAAGAGACCCAGTAGATCATTTGCATGGTTTGAGTGAGACTGTCATTTCTGAACACTCTGAGAAGCAGCTGACTGTGAATGGTCAGACCATTCAACATGAGCGTGAAGAGTGGAGGAGGGAATCTGGAGCAGATGGATTAACAGGGAAAAGATTTGAGTATCAAACCCCGCCAGATTCTACTTTTCAATATTCTCTGAACAGGTACGTATTTGTGTTAGCACGGTTTCCCACAGAAATATTGAGGATGTCTTGCTAACTTTTTAGAATCATGCTTCATACAAGTTCCTATCTAACCCTGCTACCAAAATTCCTCCATACCCAAATGTTGTCTACCCATTACCATGATGATTTCCCCTTAATAGTGTTCATTTTTTATGGTTGACACCCAAGTTACGAAAGGACTTCCCTCTTGCTCTTCTTTCCTTTGCACCACTCTCTGCATTCCTTAGCTTTGTTCTGGAGGATCTTGACACAAGGATAAATAACACATTATCTGAATAAGCAACCTGTAAGAGCATATAGTGATTGTCTGCGTGTAATGTTAAGCCACCATTGTGCTTAGCAGCAAAGGAACAGAGTGCGGGTGCATGCACTAGTAGATCTTGCCTGCTGGTTTTTCCTGAAAACAGGTGCAACTAAGAAATCATGGAGGGCTATATGTTATGGGAACTTTGGCTCATTCCAGGAAGAATAGACCAGTGTCCCTGGTTTGCAAAATGCACTAAACATACAAGTGGAGCCACCTATCATTTATTAGCTGTCTCTGCTTGCAGGGAGAACCAGTGGGGCTGATCTAAGCAACATGCAGTAGCATGCCACTCATTTGCTGCTAGGCAAAATTAGGGCTTAATGTGACATGCAAACACAGAAACAAGGTAATCTTTCTTGAGTCCTGTGAATTAATCCATAATGCAGAATCTTATATCAATCTTTGTTCTAAGTCTATGGAGAATCACACTTTGTCTTGGACCATTTTGAGCAACATCGGTTTAAGCTAGTACAACTGCTGTACAGCACATTCTAAAAAGCATTTGAACATGGCAGTTTGATTCAGACACACTTTTAAATAAATCTAGGTAAATGGCATGGTAAATGATTAGTTGGGCTTGCAGAAAAGTTTTGACAATGTTTAGAGTTTTCTGTTTTTACCATTTCTATGCATACCCATTTTGGGGGAAACTGCTGCATATCTTTCAGGATCCTCTTGGATGGATCAGAATCTTCTGCAGTGGAGGCAGGCTTAGGACAAAGTATTCGTCTTCTCTGTAAGACAAGCAATTCCCACTTCTCTAGAGTTGAATGGCAGAAAGATGGACAGCCGGTCTCATCTGATAGGTAGGTCTGACCTCTGGATCCACCCCACACACCCTACGAGTGGAAGTTTGAGGTCATAGTTCTTACATTTTAAATTTGTCAGTATCAAAATCTATGACCTCTGTTCATGTTATGAACTTCAGCGAGGTTTACATGCAAGTTTCCATTGCTGCATTACTTCCCTGTTCCTAACCGGTAAAAATTTTGGCCAGCCATTCATTATTAGCACTGCCCACTTACTCTTATTTCAGTAACTGATCAGCGTAATTACTATTAATATGCATTTGACGCTGACTGCATAGCTGGTGAGATTTCCAGCCTATCTTACTATTTGACAATCCTTTCATTTTCTTCCCCGGTAGACATACCTACCAGTCTGACAACTCCTTGGTGATTAGCCATCTCAAGACTGAGGATGCTGGGATCTACATGTGCATTATTTCAAATGGGAGGATGGAACACAGACAGATTGAGTTGCGGATCAAAGGTTATTTGTTCTTTGTTAGTCAAAACAGCCATAAAGCAAGAAACTGCTTGTCCTGATGCAGCCAGCAAGTCATTCTACAATTCTTTTTTCATCAATGGAGAATAATATCCTTTTGTGGGTTATCAATCCAAATTGCCCCAGACTGCAAACCATATGCTATCTTTAGCCAGGGAACAACTTTCTTGCTCCATGCTTCCAATCCTTAGAAAGTTCTCCTCTATCTTATGGGAAAGATAATCGTATTAGCACCAAAAAAATCCCATAGCCAAATAAACACTGGATGGAACCATTCCTTCTGTCAGCCCCAAAAGCTTGCTGAAACAGTCAAATCTTGATGGTTTCTTTGTTCTATTTCTTTGTATAGAAATTCCTCAATCTACCCTCACCCACGGAAGAAGGCATCAACTTACTCATGATCAAAATCACCAGCACAGAGTGTTTGGCACAAGAGCTAATGACAGGTGGTCACGTGTTTCTTCTCTGCATCCTCAAATAACATACAGGTATATCTTTCAACTTCCCAAATCAGCTCATGTTCTGCAGATTGCGATGGCCCCTTAGTACTGTGTGCTTTTTAGAAATGCATTTGGAAACTGATCAAATAAGAGCAGGCTATTTAATCATAGTGCTCTTGTATCTAATCTTAATGCTTAGAAATCAACTCTGCATTTTCTTTGCAGCTACAACACAACTCTAACCTAATTTTACTTAGAAGCTTTTTCTTTCTTCTGACTGGATGGACCTGATCGGGCAACTGTGAAAGAACCTATGGGATTTAAGTAACTATTGATACCAAAGTGTTTTAATGAAATCATTTTATGCCTTAGGCAGTTTTCTGCATTTTGTTTGACCCCTCAAGGATCTTTCAGTTAGAAGGAAACAATCATTAAGAAATCGATTAGTGTCTTAAATAAATATTCATTACAGAAATAAAACCATATTGCAGGAAACAGATCCTAGTAAAACAAGGTTTCTCATACTGACAAGTGATTATTTAACTAGCTTATTTTCATTGATCACTGGACAGTTTTGTAATAAAACTCAGTGGCCTGCTTGCAACCCAGGTTCACAAGCACCAGCTCAAAATTGCTTCTTTTGTGTAGGTGGGTATCATCTCATAATAGCAACTGTGAGTCACATTCTAGAATGTTGCTTCACTAATAAGGGCTGAGAAATGCTGTGGTGGGATAGGTGCTGAAATAGAAGAGTTTATCTTTAGCAACCCAAGTCTTTTTTTTAATGGCTCAGTATGGCAGTAGGGTTGAGCATTAGTACACAGTTTCAGAGATAGCAGTCGCTATCACTCCATCTTCTGCAGAGAAACCTGCCCAGAAGAAAATGTAAAAATGGAATAGGCAATCTCTCATTCCCAGTTCTAGTCATCTATCTCTGTCCTAGCTATTGCTACTAGCCTCAATAGTTGGAAATAGTCCTCCAGACAAGAACTAGAGTGCATACATTGGACATTATCAAAGGGAGTGGAATTCATCTGGTTTTGCAATCATGTGTTGTAAGCATTCAACTTCTTTATTCTTGGCTTACAGTATATGAGTGAAACTTCTAACCTACTGTGTCTGGATTAACTGGCTGGTGGAGGCCCCAGATAGCTGCATGATAAAACAGAAGCATTTTGTTGAAATTCTTGCAGAAAGCATCAGATACAGCCAGATACGTTATAAGGAGAACATTCCGTTACACGGGATTCTTGTGGCTAGCGGCATTCTCTGGGCCTGTAGCCAAAGGAACAGTTAAGGGGGATGTGTTTATATGAGCCTGCATTTTGTAAAGTGTTGAGAGAGAGCTGCACACTGGATGAAGAGGAATCTCTGCAATGGCCCATTTATGCTCAAATCAAGATGAAAGGCTGATACATATGCAGCAGCACATCCCTGGGGAGAAGGGAAGGAGTTCAATTATGTTATACAGATGCATTTATTTTATCAAATTTATACCTCATTTTCAGCTTCTTCTGAAAGGCAGATAATGTCAGGGTTAATCTAACCTCCAATAGGAGGAAAAGCAACACTTCCAGCTTTGGCCCTCCCTGACTTGCTGAAAATGGGGAACAACCAGTTTGTTCTCTGCACTATCAAATTGGTCAGGGTGACTCCAGTGGAGAATGGGATCCTGCAAGTAACTTGGAGCAAAATCATAAATGACTCTCTAGGTTAAAATCAGCACTTTAAATTGCACTTGAAGCTAACATGAAGCCAGTGTAGAGCCCGCAATAAGATGTAATGTATTCCCACCTACAACTGCTGGTGAGCACTCTGGCTGCTGCATTTTGTGCAACTGAGAATTCTGGATCATTTTTAAAGCCCCATATAGAGCCTATTACAGTAATCTACATGGATGACGATAAGGGCATGAATCACCTTAGCAAAGTCCTCACGTCCCAGATAAGGCTGCAACTAGTGCACCAGCTGAAGGTTTATCTGGCAAAGGTCCAGGGGAACCCTCAAGTCACAAACCTGCTCTTTCAAGGGTAGTGCAAGCCCACTGAGAGTCACCACTGAGAGTGAAGGAGAACCCTGATGTACAAACAGTAGCTCCATCTTGCTAGCATTCAATTCTCCCGTGAAGACCCTCAAAGCCTCCAAGCACTGGGCCAAGACTTCAACAGCATTTTCATTGTGATCTGGACTTGCCATGTAAAGCTAGGTATCAAAAGCATACTGGTAATACCAGACCCTAATCCATTGGATGGTCTCCCCCAGTGGCTTCATGTAGTTCTTAAATAACGGGGAAAGAACCAATCCTGCAGTACCTGTAGAGAGTAAGGAAGATAACCTTGATGGAAATATGCAGGAACCATTACCTAGACAAAAGAGGCTGAAACATTTTTTTTAAGTCCAGAACAAAATAACATTCAGAAGCAACTTAGGCAGACACCTCCCTAATTCACTGAAGTATAAGAAGGCGAAAGAGGTACAGCACAATCAGACTTGCAAGATTCTGTTATTATAACCAATCTCATTAAAAGTAGTTTTAGCCTTCCTGTGGAGCTAATTTCCTGGCCTGGTGTATTAGTGGGGCTGACAGTACCCTACAAAAGAGCAACCACCATGCCAATCTCTCCTCTCCTACTACCAACTGGAACCACTTGTTAAGGAAGGAGCAGAATCACTGCAAAACAACACACACACCCAGTCATGACCCTTGCAGATGGTCCAGAAGGATACCATGGTCAACGGTATTAAAGGCTGCTGAGAGTCCAAAAGGACCAGGACAGGTTCACTATCCCCATCCACATCTCAACAAAGGTCATCCACTAGAGCGACCAATGCTGTCTGTGCCCCAAGCCCATTCCTAAACCCTTCCTGATAAGGATCTAGATAATCTGGTTCCTCTAGGACATTATGTAAAAGAAAAGATTGGAGACTGGGCAATAGTTGTCTAATAACTTTGAATCCTAGAAGGACCTCTTGAGGAAGGGATGCACCACCTCCTATTTAAGAGTTGCTGGCATCATCTCCTCCCACAACAAAGCATTTACCACCTCCTGGATCCAGGGAACCAGCACCCTCCAGCTGCCCAAAGAAGCCAGGAGGGGCAAAGATCCAACTTGCAAGTAGCTGAGGACATCATAGAGATCACCCTATCCATGTCTGCAGAGGTTACAAGCCAAAAAGAATCCCAAATAACACAGCAAGATGATGCCATGGCTACCACACAATACCCTGCCCAAGTGGAGCCCAGACTTGAGAAAATCTGAGTGACTTTACCAGCAAAATGTACTAACTACTTATAGCAGTCAGATGGCAATTCTACAGGGCAGCTCTTACCCAAAGGGGAAAGCCACCCAAAAAGGGGCTGTTGGACAACCTGACAACCCAGTAAGAGAGAAGATCACTTTGCCTCCCTTGTTGCCACAGAGTAAACGCATGCTCAGGTACATGCTCATGCTCAACAGATTCACTTTTTGCTTTCTCCACTTGTGTTCCAGGCATCACTTCTACCACGTTATTTCTTAGGTATTTTCTCAAAAACCAAGAAGCCACCCAGAGGCAGAAAGGAGCTGCTCTGGAATGATCTTGCCTTGGGCCCGAGACACCGTCTCTTGCCAATGGCAAATCAGGCCCTCTGCCAACTAGGCCACCAGATTGTTAGGGAAATCCCCCAGCACTCACCGGGAAACAGTGATTAAAATCAGCGACGGACTTCTGATCCTTTCTTAAAATATCTAACACGTCTGCTTCGCAGATTAAAAATGTATACGAATGAGCCTTCCATAGTTGATGCCAGTGTTGGTGAGCAAGTCCGACTGCCTTGCCGTGTAGAGGCTTCACCCTCTTTAACCATTGAATGGCAGAAGGATGGCCGTCCTATTTCATCCCCCAGGTAAGTTATAACTTTGACAATGTCACTTCCTCATTTTGTTCTCTCTGTACTAAGGGTGCAAAACTCAAATCTCTCTAGAAATAAGGTCAAATTAAAAGCCTTTGTAAACCATACTCTTCCCTGTTTTTGTCCCTTAGCATGCTTTCTTCACTCTCCTTGTGTTGCTCTACAACTAAATCTTCATATTTCAGTACCCCTTTTTAGCACTTCTGATTCACATCTTCCTGCATTCCTTTCTCCTGCCTTCCTTACATTTTTCCAGTCACCATTCCCACATAAATTTCTGTACAACCTTTTGTGATAATATGCTGTTTTTTCTTGAGCTAGAAGTCTCTGTAACTGTTAGTTGCATACTAGATGGGTTCATATAACATGCTTAACCAAATCAGTTAAAGTCTGATTGTATTCATATAACACAATAAGCTTGGTTACCCTTAACCTTGGTTTGTTTTGTGTTGCTGAATGTGTTGGGCAAATACAGCCCATTTTGTTACAGGTAGTCCTTGGGTTATAACTGCTATTGAGGCTGGAATTTCCATCACTAAGTAATGTGGTCATAAAGCACAATGTCACGTGACCACATTGCTTAGCAATGGCAATCCCGGCAGTCCCAGTTGCCATCATAACCCCAGGGCCATGTGGGTGGTTAAGCAGGAAGAGGCAGGAGTCCCAGGCAAGCAGGTCAGCAGGTGCAAGGGTGCTGCAGTGAGGGCAGGAGGGCCGTGGGCAGGCACTGTGGAGCACGGGAGGGTGCCAGAGGGGGACAGGGTGGGTGCTGAGGGCAGGTGCCGCAGAAGGTGGGGGTTGCCATGGGCAGGCTTTACAGAGTGTGGGTGGGTGTGTGGGTGCCATGGGGGAGTGCTGCAGGCAGGTGCTATGGAGCACGGGCAGGCAAAAAAGCAGCAGGAGTAACTTCTGACTTCCCCATTGACTTTTCGCAGGCAGGTAAAAAAGCAGACAGGAAATGTTGAAATTTCAATCACGTGACCACAGCTCACTGTGACATCGTAATTGCGAGCTGGGCACTAAGCTCCCAGCTCATGATCATGTGACCGCAGGGACACTGCAACAGCTGGAACTCTGAGGACCTTTGTTCTGTGTCAGCCTTACCAGGTAGACCAGACAGGAAACATGACCAGATAAGCTAATTCTATTTTATTGTAAGGCTACATTAACAGAATCTTGCAAGTCTGAAAGTACAATTCTCTCCCTGACTCCTTTACACCCCGAGAAATTAGGGAAGATCTTTTCTGAGCCTCTTGCCCTGCCCACTATCCAGCTGTGGGCTATGCTCTTATTTGACCGTTACCTAGGCAGCGTCTCTGGGCCCCATCTCCCAGGGTCATTCAGCGCCGTCGTAGCTTTGAATGGTTGCTGAGCAAGTGGTAATAACCTGAGTACTACCTGTAGTTTATGATTCAGTGCGTTGTGTGAACCCAGAAAATGGATTAACGCAGTAGTCAGGTTAAAGCATTGTGTAAAGCAACCACAACTTTTTCTCTGCAATCTATAACCACTCTCACTGACTTTCTGCATTCGATCTCTATTATTCCTTCTTTTCCTCCAGGCCCAGATGGCTCTCTGTCCAGTTCCTTGCACTTACTTCCTTTTTTTCATACCATTTATTCCCCTCCATACTGCCCTAAGCTTACTTGTAGAGCATATCGCACTAATGAAGCAGCTCCAGATAAAGGAGGCTGAATAAGATGGCCTGAAATGCACTGGTTTTTTTAATTCTGGGAAAAGCCTTTCTCTCCTCTATTTTAAATGAGCTTCAGTATATCCTAAACATGACCAGGGTAGAGCAGAGTGTAATGTGGTGGACAGCGATTAGCACTGTGCAGCTTCAAAACCTCTCTCAATCATGGCTTTCAAAATGACTTTGGGCCAGTCGCTAACTCTTAGTTCATCCTATCTCACTAGGTTCTTATTGTGAGGATAAAATAGGGGGACCCCTCCCATGTACATCATTTAGAACAGTCTGAAGACAGACAGGCTATCAATGTGATGTCATAATTTCCCAGAGGCTATCCCTATATTATACAGTCCTGGTTCATCCATCCAAGTAGCAACTCATTCATTTTAATGACTTACTCAATTTTTGTGCACTAAAGTGATCTGGCAAAAGCTGTTGTTTGATAGCTTGAATACTGGCTGTCCTTACTGCTTACAGTAGTCTGCATGGCCAGGTACCCTGCATAAAGCATTGAAATTGTACTCAGCTCAGTGCTTTTTGTATTTTTGACTCCTGCACATTTTAGGTGGAACCACCAACATACTACCAGCTGCTCAAAAAGATTAGTTTTAAAATTGGTCAGATTCACATGAAGAAAAGCTAAAACCAAATACCATTACAGCTTATATGTTCCTTATGTACCCAGCCAACTGTGGCTTACTCAATAAACTATGGCTTAGTGCAATGTAACAACCCAGCTACTTTTAATTAGCTTGCAGCAATCAGGCAGGACTGAGACACCTGATCCTGGAGAGGCTATTAACATTTTTGAACCTTAGGGGCTCATAAATCACATCCATAATACATTTTGAGCCATTAGCTTCTCAAAAACAAGAGTCTGAACTCTATGAATAAATGTTTTTCCTCTTCTGAAATTCATGGCAATTTTAATTTCCAGGCATAGGCAACAACCTGATGGTGCCTTGCTGATCAGTCGTCTGACAGCTGAAGATGCCGGCTTCTTTACATGCGTTGCTTCCAATGGTCGGGACCAAGATCAGAGAAAAGTTCAGATTAGACCTAGAGGTAGTAGCGGGTGGGAGGGGAAGCCTTACTTCTATATTATGGGAATATAAGTACTGAATTTGTGCTGCTAAGGAAAAATATGCTTTTTTGTTACTGTTGTTAAACTAAGCTTCAGTTGTTGAGAGCTGATTAACACATCCAATCTGGAGAGTGAACATCTAAGCGTATTTCCCCCAGTTGAAACCTGGTGGCGAGAAGAAAATGAGCAGAGTTTGAACACTATGTTTAAGAAAGGCTGAGTTGCTTATCCAAATCAAACAATCTCTACATGGTTGCTAGATGACACCCTTGTGTATGAGATCAGTTTAGTTTCATCAATGGTATCATCAAATAACCTGAATAAGATATTTAGGGTTTCTTATAAATTGTGCCAGGCCCAAGAGTTATAGAAAAATATTCAATACCATTTTTTAAGCAGTTTGGTGGTGATAGTTAAGCTAATTCAAATTGGTTTAGGCTCCTAATGGAAATATTCTTCTATGAACAAGAAAGTAGGGCTCTGCAAACAGCTACTGCAGTGACCTGTGTGTGTGTGAGAGACAGAATGAATGTAGGAGGGAGGTATGGATACTGCTATAAGAAGAGTTTCTGCTTTTATCACTACAATATAGGAGACCCATAGAGAGATACTTAACTGTAGGTGATTGGTTACGCAATGTTGCTGTGTGTTGGATTCTATTGTGGATGTAGTGTTTTTTCTCCCACGTAGACAGTCTTTCAGCTAGAAGGGCCAAGTTCACACAAGCAGCAGGGCTGCTCAATCAGAGCTGTGTTTTCAGAACATCATTTGACAACCTTGAGCAAAATCTTCCTGGATTTGATGACACTCTTTTCCTCCTTAGGAGACTTAAGAATTGACCTGCTGCCCAGACTTTCTGTGTCTGAAGGGGACAATGCTCATCTTCATTGTGTTGTGACAGGCAACAATGTAAACATAAGATGGTCAAGGTAAGTAGGAAAAAAATCAGCTATATTTACTTATCCTTTTAGTACTACTGAAACATGTAAGAAATTATCAAGCAACAACTACTACCTACTTAGAAGATGAAGAATCCAGATTTTGTTTTTCAAACACATTTGAAATAACCCCATTTATTTATGTGTTCCTTGGAACGTTCTCTTAATACAAACCCACCCTATATTTCCTTATAACTGAGGGTTAGGGGACAGTATATAGCAACTGCAAGACAACTAATTACGTACTTCTGCATAGGAATGGGGTTCCAATAAGATCAGATGGTCATCGTGTCCATGTTTCTCAAGATGGAAGCTTGTTTCTAAACAAGGTTCAGATTGGTGATGAGGGCTCCTATACTTGCAATGCCTACAGTGGCAGTCATTCTGTCAGTGCCAGTACAGATGTGAAAGTTATCAAAAGGCGTCCAGAAGGTGGGTGTACATAGTCATTCTAAGTTTCTTAATTTCTCCAGTATTGGGATTTCTTTCTTGGAGTTTTAGGATTTCACAGCAGCTGCAACCTTAGATGTGTGGCACATGCATTTCCTTCCAGGACTGGGAAAGGTTTTACTGTTGTAGATCCTCTGTAGAAGTATTCCTGGTTTATCTTGTATGTGAAGCATACTTCTGGGCTTCTTATAGAACCCTCATATTTTATCTGGTACTATTAACTGAAAGCTTATGTATATGGAAGGATTGAAAGAGAGGTGTTTACATCTGGAATGGTTAATGTCTATGTGAGGGCAAGACAGCACCTGCCTTCAAAGAGGCAGCAGTGTACCCTCTCTTGAAGAAGCCATCTCTCAATATTAGACAACTTCTGTCCTGTCTCCAATCTTCCCTTTTAGGAAGGTGGTTAAGAAGGTGATGGGCAATCAGCTACAGAGCCAAAGAAGCAAATTTTCTAGATCTCTTCCAGTCACAATCCAGGCCTGATCATGTGAAGGAAAAAGCACTGGTTGCTGTGGTGGGCATCCTTTGCATGACTTGGATGCTTCCAGGTGCTATTAGATTTCTTGGTGGCATCAATACCGTCAACCATGGTATCCTTTAGGATTGCCTGCAAGGATTGGAGGCACAGTTCCGCAGTGGCCCCATCTCTACCTGAGCCTTTAGTACCAGCTAGTAAATTATGGGGGGAAAGCAGTTGAACCTGTAATTGCTTCAGCATGGAGTCTTCTTCCCCATATTATCTATATGAAATCTCTCAGATTATCCATCAATTTGGGGATTGTGTTATATATGGCAAACCCAGCCAAGGCTGAAGATGCTATGAGAGTTTAGAACTGAAAGTCGCTGGGAGTTGGGCAGCATATAAATGCCATAAACCATTGTAATTACAATTATTAATTGGTGCCTAGAATCTGACATGCCTATGGCCACCACTGGTAAAGGGACTGGAAAGAATTCCAGCTGCCAGGCTCTGCATGATTTCCTGTAAAGTAATATTTTTGCATACATCCAGAAAATGAAATCATTAATGGTACAATCCAATTCCTGTTATTTACAAATAAATTCTATTAAGTTCAGTAAGGTTTCACTACTATTACTTGAAAGACAATTTTAAGGTCAAGGCTTTTAAACTATGCCAGTTTGACTTCAGGAATTACTAAACTGTAACTGCTGTTCCAGCGGAGAGCATTTATTTTCAGCCTGAAACAGCTGTTTGCCATTTAGAGGATCTCTCAGCAGAAACCAATCAATTTTCTCTCAAAATAAGTTAATGCTGATGTTGCCATTTGCTGTTGCTACATTTGAACGTTTGCCAAGAGGTAGATTCCATTCACAGTATTGTAGTTTAAGCTGCAGCAGATAGAATATTCTCCATTGCATGCACTTATATAGTCATAATGTAAATTACAAAAAGTGAACTACTGTAATCCCTTTCAATCAATTATGAAAAACACCTGGTTTGCAAATTTGGTTCTACTGTCTGACTACTTCTTCTTCCTTACTCTTATAGTGCCATCATCTCTCCCTGTGGAAACAAGCAGGGAATGTGTTGATCAGCCACACCTTGCTAACTGTGATCTGATTCTACAGGCTCAGCTCTGCAACAATGAATATTATTCCAGCTTCTGCTGTGCCAGCTGTTCTCGCCGCTATGGCTGAGCCACAGGCTCCCCACCCCTCTTGCAATCCTGCTCCGGAAGAAAAGCAGCCATCTCCAATTTGTTTATCAAGCATATACACGGGTAGTCAATATGGCTAAGGCTAGAACAGTTGGCAGAAATGGTATCTCCACCTTCCTAAGCTGTATGTTGTTTTGCAAAAGCAGCACTAAATCCTGTAACAGCTGGCTGACCTTTTCATTTAAGGAAATAAGGAACTGTTTCACTAGCAAAGCTTAACAAACAATACAGACAAGAATCAAAAATGGGAACGTTGCTTCAAGATAAATCAAGGATAGCAGACACATTTTAAATCAAACATAAAACTAAATTAATGCCAGAACCCACTCAGAAGAAAATCTGCTGACCACATTTTTTTTGTGGAAATTTAGCATACTGACCTAGAAACTTGCTTCCTGTAGTTATTTCAAATGTCCCCCTACAGTTTAGCTTTAAACAGTTATAAACAGACAATGTCTTTTTCAGCAGATACAGGAAACGATTAATGCTGAGTTACTAGCAGCAGCAAATAATATTGAATATCTGTGGAACTATATAGAACTCAAAGCAGCTGAAGAGGAAAATGCAAAGCAACGTGACAAGGTTTTGTACTTTGGATACTCTTAAAACAGCAAGGCTGTATTTCTTGGAATAAGTCCATTAAACTGTGATCTTCTCTTCCAATTAAACATGTATACAATTGTAGTAAGGCCTTTGAAGAAGAAAACAGAGCCTGCTATACCTCGTCTACATAAACATGAATAACAGAGGACTGTGCAATGTGGGAGCAGTGGTGTTTTTAGAATCTCACAACTACTGCAGCCACACAATCCCCAAAGAGATGCCACTGCTTGAAGGAGTCGCAGATGAGTACTGAATTTGCACTCCTGTATGTTCCAAAGCACTGTGCAGCCCCACTAGAGTACAAGGTATCACAACAGAGAACTAAATGGTTATTGACGCCTCAGAATCCTGGAAGGCCATACCAAGCTTGCCTCTTTGATCATCCCATCCCACGTGCCAGACTGTTTAATATAAGGATGATTGTTGGCACTATGGAAGTTCAAGTTGGCATTCAATCTACAATATCTATGAAGTCTCAATGGTTGACTATAAACACAAACCAAACGCATAAGGGAAACCTGTATGTGTTAACTACAATTTTGCCAGTTATACTAGCTTATCCACAACCTTTGACCAGAAGGCTATTTACTATGTCTCAAAGGTTGTGGATAAGCTAGTATAATTTCCTTTAAATGCAAAGGACAGGAAATGCCAACTTTATTGGCAAATCTGCAGTTTTTTCTCACATAAGTTTCCTGCTATAACGTTCAGCCCACTATTATGGACTCAATTAACATGAAACCTTCCCAGATCTTAGGTAGCTCAAAATCTAATTTCTTTTAGAAACAAAGTATATCTATAATACAATGTTACTTACTGGGTTTGCTTCCAGGAAAAACAAATATGAGAATCTGTCATATCTGAGGGGTTTATACTGAGATATGCCAATCATACTACATGAATTTTCAGGCATCTGAGGGCAAATATGATTCTGATAGTTGGGTTCTTCCATTACAGGTTACAGATATATGAATAGATATAACCAAATAATGAAAAAGAAATTCCCATGAACATACCTATGTCTTTTTTAATCATCTGACTGTACAATGGGACTATCTTAATTGAAAATGAGAAACGTTTATCAATTGCTCCTGTAAAAAATGTACAAACCAGTATTTACAGCACATTATGCAGAATGTTTAGTAACAGAAACAATCCAATCTTCTCCATATTTCCTGCTATCTGAGAACTGCCGGGTGCCATATGAACTAGGCAACAAGTTTTTCAGCTTGTTCAATAAAGGTGCAAATTAATTCAGTGTTAGTATAATTTAACTGTAGCAAAGACATATAGATAAACTAAGAGAACAAAACATGTTTGTATTGTCTTGCATTCAGAACTGATTTTCCATGGAAGGTACAAAGATTATCTTATAAAGGCCAGAGAGAAGGCAAGTGATGCTCTTTCACAAATGCAAATCATTCCCCCAACTATCATTTATAGCAGTGTTCCTCAACCTCGGCAACTTTAAGATCTGTGGACTTCAATTCCCAGAATGGCTGGCTGGGGAATTCTGGGAGTTGAAGTCCACAGATCTTAAAGTTGCTGAGGTTGAGAAACACTGATTTATAGTCATAAGCACAAGTTTTCCTCAGGGACTGCCATTCATCAAAAACAGTGATCCATTAACTCTACCTCCCCTTTAATGGATTGAGAAGGTAACTCTGCAACAGGCACATGACCATTTTAAAAAAGCACTCGACCATCCAGAGGGCCAGTTTTTCAGAATAGAAAAGTCGACAGGCACGTTTTAATGCTTTTTAAATGATGGTATCTTAGAAGCTATCATGGTGGAACTCAGCCAGTATGGTGGCGTGGTTAGGGTGTTTGACTAGAACCAAGGAGATATGGGTCCACGTTCACCCTTAGCCATGGAAATTCACTGGATAAATTTGGGCCAGTTACTTTTTCTCAACCCAGCCTCTACCACGGGGGGTGGGGGGGAGGGGAGGATAAAATGGAGATCCCCTTTTAAGCTGCATTGAGCTCTTGAAAGAAAGATGGGGTATAAAATCTAAACTGGAGTATGGTAGTCTTATTCCACTTGTTTCCCAGAAATCAGGCTTTAAGGCATACTACCTATGATTCAGTTAATCAACAGATACCAGATAATAACCACTAAAAGTATGATCTTCCATGACCCTGCCAACCCCCCTTTAAAACCATTCTAACTGGCTAATTTTACCCCAGCTACTGACAATAAATTCCAGTTTAACTATGTGCTGTGTGAAAAAGTTTTAGGTCCTGAATCTCCCTATGTTTTATATCAATGGATGACCTGAAGCAAGGGAGAAAAATATTTCTCCACATTATTCATGCCATGGATTACTTTATATATCCTCATTAAATCTCTCCTTCAGTCCAATTACTGTAGTCCAAAAGAACTCCAATTACTATAGTCTTTGTAGTAGAGTTGCTCCATCCCCTGATCATTTTGGTTGTGCTTTTTTGTACCTTTTAAAATTCTATAATATGCTTCAAGCATAGCAACTAGAACAGTACACAACACTCTGGTCTCACAACAAGTACATGTAAAGACATTAGTATATCAGTAGTTCTGTTTCCAATGCCCTAATATAAATTTTCCCTTTCCATATATACTTGCTTATACACTGTCATTTACCCAGTTTGGAGAGATCCCTTCAGATCCCTTCACAATCACTTTTACCACCTTGAACAGTACTGTATTCCCAGCAAACAGAGCCACCTCACTGCTCAGACCTAACTCCAGATCATTTATATATCAGTTAAAAAGCATCAGTCCCAACATGATTCCTAAGGGCCCCACTTATACACACCTCACCAATGTCAGAATTGCTGATTTATTCCTCCTTCATTCTTTCACCAGTTGTAAATCCAACTAAAACACCTGTTCCTCTTACTCCATGGCAGCTGGGTGGGTGACTTCATCAAAAATTTTGGTGAGACAAGATTACTTTTGCAGAAGCCATGCTGATTAGTTTTCAGCACGGCTCATTCTTCTATGTGTTTAAATGGTATTTTCAATTATTTTTTATTGAAGCAGGTGTTAAAAGAAATTATAGACCAGTTAGCTCATCACCTCCTAATCCCTTTTTCAAAATCTGGGTTACCCTAGCATCTGTTCCCATGACTGAAAAGCATTATTATTTAATAATATTAAAGAGAAGTGGTAAATTGATAGCAAAGCAGCTTTTGTTATACTTGTTATTATTGTTTCTAGATTAGTGTTGAATGCATATCTGAGAGAAGCACTTTCAATAATTTGTATTGATGAAATGGTATAGACAGAATTGTGCCTTCATTAGTAACATAACAATCAACCATTGATCATGACCTGTTCATTCATTCCACATAACAATCCCCATAAGGAATGCATGTTCTGAGAGAAGAGGCTCATTTTCCCTAGATCCAGAATAAAGTAAGCCTGGTTTTATAAAAGTGTTTCTGCAACAGAAGTAAGGCCTTAAAGTATTGGGACTTGTATGCAGTAAATCAGTAACTGTCCATTCACTGTACAAAATTACCGGATTATGGAAATTCTTGCCTCTGATCCCAACAGGAATTTATTTAGGCTCTACACAAATGTTTCATTGACAATATTCAATTATTGTCTACGTGGCAACTTTATGAGAATTGCATGCATTTACATTTTCAAAAGGCATGAATAAACCAAGGACAAAAAGAGAGGGATTTTTTACTCAAGTGCAGTATGGCATAGTCTAGATTCATATATCACCATATATGCACCTACATTTGAGGTAGCTATGTTTTAGAGTACACATGCTTCTTACTGAAATAAACCACTTAAGTGCTATAATTTTAAACAGCAATACCATTAAGTTCCATTATGTACTAAGACACTCTAAAACTGAGCAAAATCAGGTATGCCTCTAGACAATGAACGTGAATAATGCTCTAGAACAAACACAAAGTTCTTCAGGGCCATTTCTGAATAATACAGTGATAATCACTTAATGGGGAATGTGGCCAATATGTAAGAACCACATTCCTCTGGGGGCGGTAAGAAACATCATACTCACAAAATTCAAAATAAGAGCAAGCTGAAATTCCAGAAGTTGCAATTCCTGCTTTAAGCAATCAATACAAATGGGAGTATATCTCTTGCCCTGCTATTAGTAGATCAAACATACACCAAATGAATTGAGATCAAACTGGCTGCAGGAAAACAACAAGGAAACCTGCTGAGAAAGACACATAATCTACTACCAACATTTATTTCTGTTAAAGCAGATTATAAATCATCAGTACAAATATATAACTTACATTTGCTTGTAAGGCCAAGTTTTAAGAGTAAAATTAAAAATGAGATGGACTTCATGATTTGCCAGAGGAAAGACATGGAATAGCTGCAGCCTAGCTACAAGCTTTCACATAAAACAATGGGAAAAGCATTTTAAAAAATCTAAAATCTATTTAATGCACCTAAAATGGGTTCATAAGTAGACCTGATTGTAGATATAATTACAGTTGTCACAGTAGTGTTAAAAGAGATGTAAGACAAATAAACTGCAGCAGTACATGAAAGAACCTATATGAACTCTAATATCTAGTCTGATTGCTTTAAAAAAGATAAAATTTACCAATTGTTTTCAAACCAAGACAATACTGTTCTTACACTACTCTACAATGATTTTTTAAAATTGGTCATGATTCATGATTGTAGTTGCAATATGCTACTTACAATGATACAGACAGGGACAAGCTAGGAACTCTGCTCCCTACCATATTCCCATATTACTGACTGTAAGAATCAGTGATAAATCAATCTTATGTACAATTTTACATCCGATCCCCTTTTATAACTTTGGCAAGATTACTTACAACTCATTCAGCTTTTAATAACTAGAACTATTTAAAATAATCTAAAATGCATAAAAATAAAGATTTTGGCTTTATTCTATATATAATTACTTGAAATGGAAGCTCATCCTTTTCCACTGATAGTGTATTCTGAGCAGCTCTCATGTTTTCTCCACCAGCCCATGCATTACTGTGCCTCCATCCCCTAACCCCTGTTTTCTCCACAAGGGAATGGGCCATTCACAGGAAGGTAGACACATTCTTAAGATAGTGGTGAGTCATTTGCTTTTCAGCTTATGAGGTTTCCTGAAGTTTTTGTGGAAAAAGGGCTTCAGGTTCAGCTCCCTTCTTCAGCCCTTTTCAGATTCCTTTTGCCATTCAAGTTCCCAAACAGGTGGCAAGGGTATGTTTCCTGGATTATACCCCAAAAGGCTGGGTTTAGGAGCCTCTTCCCATGACTGTCCCCTCTCTATATCCCCAACCTAATTCCAAAGAGAGGGACATGAGCAATTAAAAATGCTGCCCCTAGTACAATCTTACATCCAATGCCAACACACACATACACAGAGATGAAGTACAAGCCACAGGATTGCTTAAAGTTCTATCTCAAATGTCTTCTGTAGTTCACTGGAGAAAGGATTAGTTGGAGACGGATTAGTACGCTGTTTCGATTTACTTTCCAGTGCTGCCCACTGTGCTTCAAATGGATCCACTTGCTGGACAGCTACAGGCGGAAGCACATGTTTGTCCTCTGTGGGCCACTTGGCAGGGTCCGCACCATTGAAAGCAGCAGAACCATTGAGCTGCTGGGCAGCGGGTTTAAAGAAAGGGCTGGCAGTAGCACTATTAGTTTCATATTGAGGAAATGTCTGCTGCTTTATAAGACTGGGTGACTGTTGAGTGTGGGACACTTGACTATGACCTGCAGTGCCAAAGACATTGGCCACCATCTGGGAAGGGGTGATTCCAACCATGGTTACACTGGGAGCTGAATAGGGCATTCCATTTGCTACAGCATATGGCTGAGCCTGGATAAACGTAGGCTGCATGGGCTGCACCACCCCAATAGGTACTGGTGGAGGTGCAATGAAGGTGCCACCTGGAAAAGATGATGCTGCCTGCGAAACCACTGCAGGAGGTTGGAGGAGCGGCTGGGGAGCTGCAGGCTGGGACTGCACCTGAGGCTGTTGTGACCGGACAGTTTTAGATACTTCTTCCAGCCAACGGTCTGCCTCCGAGGGAGTGCGTCTGTGGCTTCCCTGAAACATATTTGGTGAGGCAGCTCCTGAGTTAGCACTCCATTCAGCAGCTGTGAAAAGAAATTAAGAACAGGATATAACTTCAGCAAGAAATTGTCTTCCCCCTTTTCAGAACAGTTTGATAAGGAACTGAAAGGATACTCTGAAATAGCTTTAGCTTTTAACCATAACCAGGTCAGAATAGTCAGTTTCCTATTACCGGTCAGTAGTAAACAATCCATAACAATGATTAACACACTTCAATTAGTGTGTATATATGAAGTTCCAGTTATGTTGACAAAGATAACTAGGCATTTAAATAAACAAATTATTTTGGGGTTTGTTTCCATCTCTTCTATTTCTGTCCAGCTTCTCAAGTAATAGCTCCTTGTTCTAATGCCCAAAAAGTCATTAGCCAAGTCAACTGATCTACAATAATGAATAAACTATACTCTTAATCCCTAGATCAGAAATTTCCAGCACTGAGAAATGTGTGCATTCCAGTTTGGATTCAAGGATCGATTTAAGGGGGAAAAAAACCCCACATCAAATAATAATAGTGGTATGAGACCAATATGCAGGGATTGGACAGTTAATTAAATTCTGTGGGAATGTTGCTAAATAGGTAGAATCAGGTTTGTTGTATGTCATGGGAAACAGCCCTTGCACCCTTTACTTAAATTAAATTAACAGGAAAAAGAGTACTTTTCCATGGCAGAAAAGGGTATGGCTTTAAGAAACATGCATCAACTTGATTTTGAAAAAACAAAAAGAAAAAAACCCAAAACTACTGTGGCTTACAGTTGGATCCTCAAGTAATTTTCTAAATCACTAGAAATGTTATAATACAGATTTATATTAGAACGTCAATTACTCTGAGTGCTAATTTATAATACTAAGTGACTGATTTCATGAAGATTCATATTTAATTTTTTAACATTAAAGTTACTGGTTATTGAAACAGCTTTTTCTTCTAGTAAGCTTTAATATGTTATTTATTTATTTATTTATTTATTTACTTACTTACTTACTTACTTACTTACTTACTTACTTACTTACTTTCTTACTTACCCACCCACCCACCCACCCACTTATTTAACTTACACATTGAAATAAAGAAAAATACTGCATCTAAATGTCCAACTAATCCTTCTGCTTTCCCTTAACTGTGCTTCTGGATATTAAAAAAAAAATCCTTAAGAACCATTTTGTTAGCTGAGATAAAAGTCTTTCAAATCCACCATCACACATTTTAAGCTTCTAAAAGCAATACACCAAGGTCAGTCCCCAGTCTTACCAGAAGGAGAAGCTACAGCTCCAGTTTTAGCAACAGCTGGAGCAGTGGGGGCCTGAGCCCAAGGATTGGTTTCACGAAGTGGTATTGCTGTAGGTGCTACAGTAGTTTGAGCGGGTTTATCAGCAAACACATGGAAGGCAGGGGCAATGCCATTAACTAAAATGGGAGCAGACAACATCAATGCTGTTAATTCATGCAGGGCATGCAGGTGACTGGAATGTAGAAAACAACACGTTTTGGCCAGCATGCAACACACTTCAAGCACTTAGTCATGCTAGTCCACTATTATTCTACAAGCATTTTTTTTATTCAATACGTTTAATTTTGTTAATTCGCTTGGAAGATAACTGGGGCATTTGCTAGTATTTTAAAGGAATGTTTCTTTGGACTTTTATAAGTTCTGGCTTTATTTTATGCTCTCAGTGCAAGCTTAGAAGGACAAAACAGCCATGGGTTGAACATCCTGCCCTATCAATATTCTGGTTAAATAAAATTATTTCAACTGTCAGATGTTGCCTTTCATTATTAAAAAAAAAGCACTGAGATAGTTACTGTCTCAAAGATTAGGCTGCAAGTTGCATCTCATTTATAAGGTATCAAAGCAAAATACATCAAGACTGGGAACATCTCTTCAACTTTAGAGCCACTGTATTCTTTAAAATAAGCAGCAGGTAGCAAATTCACTGATTTTATGTTTATTTTATATTTATCCAGTTGTTCTTTTTTAGACCTGGGAGACTGGGAAACGGGTAATTGCATAACTTCTTAAATAGTAACATTTCATCTGTTAACAACTGAAAGATGTGGCCTTCTGTTTTAAAATATTTTCTGTTATTAGCATGTAACTGAGTGTTCTCAATACGTCCTTGACTTTCTATGAAGTTCACAAAGGAATAGCTTACAAGCATATAACTGAGTTAAAAGAGAATGATTCCAGATGCAAACAAAATAGCGGCAAGATGGTTTAAAACATTAGACTGCCAGCACACAAAAGGAAAACAGCATTTGCACATATAAAAAGCATGACATGCATCCAAGTTTAGAGGCCACACACCTTGAAAAGCTGGTGACTGTGGTGCAACCGCTGTTACTGGCTTTGTCATTGGGGCAGAGGAGAAAGGATCCTCAGATGGCGTGCTAAAGGCATTTGTAATCTGGGAGCACAACGAACTAATGCTATCGACTTCTCCTTCAGACTCAGGAACTGAAAGAAAAAACACAGTTTGCACAGATATGACCCAACATAATACAAAGGCACCTTCCTGATTTTTCAGTGTCCTCCTTTGATTTTTTTTTCATGATTAGGAAAAATTGCCCTTTTTCCTGCCCTTCGAAAAAGCTTAGGAAGAAAAGTTAAGTACTAAGAAAAATCTAGGGAATAAGAATAAAGGCTACAATCACTTTGGTTTTATGTTAGTCCCTCAAAGCACTTACATCCATATTAATATAAGAATAATGATCAAAGCTGTACAGCTTTCACATTAAAAAACTAAGTGCTTAATTCATTAATCACTGCAAACACATATAACTGAAGATATGCTGACCAAAACCAAATGAACTTTTGTACAGATATCAAATCCATACTTTGGAATATGTGATGTCATCTAGAAACTCTGATCATATTTAGAAACATCATACAAAGGAAAACTCATAGAATTTAAGATTACAACTATGAGGTTATAACCCCAGCAACATAATGGAGCCTTGTGGTGACATATCAAAAGAGAAACATGGAAGTTCTGAAGAGAATCATACCAACATTAGTTCTCTCTCAAATGCAGACAAACTCAAAACAGAATTGGGGAGAAATTTTGTCCTACCTGAGTTTTTTATAGGAAAGTCAGTCTTTCTCTGCACTGTCGAGGGCAACTCATTGATTCGTAGAGAAAGCTGGCGTTTAAATGGAGACATCTTCTGGCTAAGAGCAGGGAAACCCCGGAAAGACCCTTGTCTGGCTAACTGCTCAATAGGAGCGTGCCGTCGGGGGATGGCATGAGGATTGCTGGATTCTTTTTCAGCAGAAGTTGCAACTTCAGCAGTAGGAGAAGTTGGCGAACCTGGAGATGGAGCTGTATTGCCAGGTACAACACTCGAAGCAGCTGTTTTCACATCTGTTTCAACTGTAAGAAAAGGTTTTTAAAAATGGAGAGCACAAATACTTGAGCCTGATTTTTTTTTTAATTTAAATTTTTTAGTTTATGGAAATATATGTTCTTGATGCAAAATATAGCATCTGGTTTATTTAGTCCTTACATCTTTAACCTAATACACACACACACACACACACACACACACACACACACACACTTCAATGATTTAATTTATTACCTAGTTAACATTTTAACTATCAATTAAACATTAATACTTATCTCAAGAGGAAAAAAGCATAAATAGGGTTTATTTATTGAAGAGTCATCATGTGTTACTAGATGTTTAAGTTTGCAGCCCCCAAATTAAAATGAATATATGACTGAGTATGTGCTCTCAGTCTTTCATATGTAAAAGAATTAAAATCAGATTTGGGTATCTATCATTTCTAGAAACTGATAATCAGACCTTTCTTGTTAAACCTGAGTTTGAAAAGTCTGTCACAATCAACAACGATCTCCAGGCCTAAACATTTAGAGAACTGGGTTTCAAACGGACCTTTCCCATCTGATAGGCTAATGCCCAAGGTACTGTACTGAAGCCTGTTGTGTTTTCATCCATAACTTGAGACCTGTAATATATTCCTCTTTTCAATCTGCTATTGGTACTCATTTCAAGATTAGAAAGCAGCATTATGAAAGAGGACTCGTAGCTAGCTCTTTATACAGAGATCACAAACTGTCCAGAAAGAGGCTATTCTGTAGTGAGAACAGTGAGAGCCACTCCATTTTATTGGCTTATAACTTTGTTAATAAATGTTCTGGTCTTTATGAAACAGATTGGTCATGATTACTTTTCCCAACATCATCAGGTCACAAATCTTGCAAACCATGACACTGGCAATTCTCCTTTACAACACAGGATTAGGCACACTGAATTATGCTCAAAAAGATGTAAAAAAAAGTCAAAAACATTTTTTCTAATCTAATGCATACTCAAAGGCAAACTCTAATTATGCTATTTCTTTGTGACAAATAGAAACTCCTATTTACAAAATAAATAAAATCACATTTATGTTTTATTCTTGATTTCATGAGGATGATTTAATAATTATCACTATCCTATTAATTTCATGGCTATGATTCATTTTCTCAAAACTAGCCAAAAAAGGAAGTAGTGTTAGTTCATGCAAAAACAACTAAAATCCTCATAGGACAACCCCTTTACTAGAATCAACTAAAATAACACATAACAATGGACAAGCTTTTGAGTTCTATAGAGTCCTTTATCAGACTACATGGTGTAATAAAAAGTGGTTTATGAAGACATGAGATCCAAAATTTATCCTGGGTCCTATTTTCATATGGAGATTAAAGACTGACTGAATTAGACACTATTAGATGCTGTAGATATCAGATTACATTTAGGATTCTTGAGTACTGTAAAATAATAGTAGCTGACTTCCATTTTGGCAAATGTAACACCCAGGTGTTACCTGGATATAGATATGTCTCCAGATCTGGATGAAACACATGAGTTTCCAGAAAGATAAAGAGCAGAAGTGAAGACAATATCAACCACTGTTTTAACCATCCAAAAATAATGAAATCTTCTACAGCTTTAAGGACATGAAAAATGTTTCTTGGATACAAGGGACTTATACCATGATTGCTTCATCAAGCACTACAGTTGAACATCTCAGTGACACTCTATATGGCCTATAAATATCTACAACAGCATTTGAAGGAAATATTCAGTAATACAATCTGTACTTCAAATGTATTCTGTTACCTTTGATGTCTTGTATTTGTCTCATGACTTCTTCTCTTTCTGCTTGTTCAGTTGCTGTAGTAACCCTGAAAGACCCCTCCCTTGTGAAAGTGGTTCTACTGGCATCAAAGGTGGCTGTCACCCCACACTCCTTCTCTCTCTTTTGCTTTCGCTCCAAACATGCTGCGAATGCACAGCCAACTGCATGACTCAACCTCTCTCCCTGAAAAAGATCTCACATTAATTAGAAACAAAACCAGAAACCATCCAACTAGTGCCAATGATAGCTG
Organism: Python bivittatus; assembly: GCF_059951505.1. Taxonomy (NCBI): domain Eukaryota; kingdom Metazoa; phylum Chordata; class Lepidosauria; order Squamata; family Pythonidae; genus Python; species Python bivittatus. The sequence continues at coordinate 27,325,211 of NW_028277075.1, read as the reverse complement.
GCACTCCATATAAACAACCTTTCTGTGTAAAATCTGACCAAGAAGGTTCAGAGCAACAACTGCAACCAGTCTTAAATCACCTGATTTTAACCATTTGGAGAGAAAGAGATTGAATCTTTTTATTTACTTATGATATTAAAATATGTTGGCCAAATATCTCCTATTAAAATATTGTTATAAAAATATGTTGTTATACATTTTAAATAATTTGTACATCACAAGTAGATGAAGTCCATCATTTGTATCAACACATGCACAGGACTGATACTACTTGTAGGAACTTAATATATTTAGATTTAAATCCTTAAGATTTATGAACGTACTGTGCTTTATTTATTTATCATGTTTATAAACTGCCACAATCAACTAGGACTCTGGGTAGTGAACACACAATTGGTATACACAATTAAAGACATAATACAAACTTTCCACAAATAAAAAATTATACATTTTTCAGTTTGTATAATTTGTATACTAAAGTTGAATTGAAATCCAGGAAGTACTCCCCCACCCAGTACTGATTTGTACATGACATGCTACTTTTTATCAACCAAAATGGGACATACCGTGTCCTTTACAGCCATAAAGCAATGACATATCCAACGTCTTGTAGTACCATCTCGACAGATGTAAGAAAATGCTCGGTCAAAATTCCTATCTGGAGCACAGAAGGAGACCTTCTCTATTGTCTGATCAACTATAAGATCCTTTAAAAAAAGGGCAATATATTTCAAGTCATTCCAGGAATTTGGAATACCACAGCAATACGTTTTTCAACTTCCCTTGTTCTTTTTATCAAGTTAATATAGAAATTATATCTTTTATCTCCACACAAATTCATTATCCACTTGGAACAGTGGATATCCATGTGGGAGACTAAAAGGATCATCATCTTACTCACCCTTTCTTCCAGTGGAATTGAATACCTAGATCTCATTTTTGTAACTGCACATTTATTTAATCTATTTAAGTTTTTTATATGTTGTCTTTAAAAATAATTTTTTTTCCCAAGGAAGTTTAGAATGTATCTCCAAAAAAAGCTAGCATTAAGTATTTGGAATCTTGGACTAACCACAAAAGAAAATACTGCAATTGATTTCTTATATCAGAAGGGGATATTTTTAAAAAATGTATGCAGTTTAATGAGACAACTTACAGTGGCAGTACAGTATGAAGATGCTGGTATTAAAGTCATGCTAGGTGATGATTCACTACTATGAGAAATAAAAATGTACTGACCAGACCCACCCGCTTGTAAGGTATGTTGTCTGCCAGAAGCATAGAGCAAAGATGTGACAGAAAAGCTTGCAAGACTTATCAAGTTCAGGGACAGTAGTCCCTTTTTACTGGGGCATGCAGAGACAAATTCAAAGAATAGCATCCACCATATTACCATGGACTTTAAAGATCTAACAAAGATATTCAAAACCCTAACAGTTAAGGTAGTATTCTCTTCCAGTTGGTGAAAAAGGATCAGAACGGGAAAGAATACTGCAAATGAATGACTATACAGATGGAGTTGACTGGAGGGATTTGGTTTCTGTTACCACAGGTAGTACAGATTTCTGGCATAGGACACAATGCATCTCTCAAGGACCAGTAACATTTTATTTAGCTGAAGTATGGCAAGCTTGATCAGGATGGCTTTAAAATGAATCCTGTGGGAGTTGGAGATAATAAGATCTTCAGATATGTCGTAGATCTACAGATGTGTTGTAGAAGAAGCTGACAGTGTTTCTTGAAAGTAGCCTATTAAGCAACTTAATGAACAATCAGAAAGAACACTGGCTTACAATCTTCATTGTCTCTATACTAATACTCAGCATAGAATAAATAAATAAGATCAAATTTATCTTCTAGTACAGGAAGACAAATAGGTTTTCTTAGAAAAGATGGGGACCTGGAGGGATGACTTCTATTATTGGAATACAGCAACTAAAAGATGCAGTTGGTTCAAAATGAACAGAATGACTACTAGAAAGAGAGGAGGAGGTGCACTGTGTGTTAGAAGTATCACATTTGCTAAGAAAAGCTATATGAATGAAATTGGCAACTGCGTAAACATTAATTAGTTTAAAATAAATAGAACAAATAAAAGTTACAGCGCTGTTGATGTTTACTATTGCCTCCTAGCCAAGGAGAAAATGTAGCTGATATTTTCCAAAAGCAAGCTGAAGTTCTTTCAAAGAGGCATGAAATAGTAGTAATGGGGGACACAGTTATCAGCTGAGATTGGTGATGCCAAGAAAAACAAAAAGAGCTCCTTCAGATATTCGAAAGAAAAAGAGATCAGCATATCATCTATTCACTGAAGACAGCAAAATGTGAATAAGGTAACAAAAAAAAAAGGCAGAGCTACTCAAATCCTATTCTGTCTCAGTCTTCTCCAAAAGGAAAGTATGTGTTCTACCAGACAACTGTGAAAAGAATCATTTAATCTTGGGACTGATACAAAATGGTCAGGGAATACCTATTTACCTCGAATGTTTAAATCTCCATTGCATCCAAATGTACGGAAATAATTTGTTTATGGTCTGGCCAAACCTTTCTGTATTATGTTTGAGAAATCATTTAAGAGAAGAGAAGTACTAGATGACTGGAGGGGGAAAATGTCCCTATCTTCATAAAAAAAAAAAAAGGATAACCTAGGAAATTACAGATTGGTCACTTTAACATCAACACCCAGGAAGATTCTAGAGCAGATTATAGGAGATCAATATGTAAGCAACCTGAAAACAATGTAAGAAATACTAAACGTCAGCCCAGATTTGCCAAGAATTAGTCTTGCCGATCTAACCTTCTGATTTCTTGACTGGATATCTTAAGAGGATACTACAGATATAAAATATATTGGTTTTAGCAGAGTGTCTCATTAACAAGCTAATGAAGTATGAGCTAGATGGTGACACAATTGTGGATATATATTTAGTATGAATATTGTATACAAAGTGTGCTCAACAACAAGCCCTCCAGAAACTAGAGCAAAGTATCAAGTGAGGTATTCCAAGATTTTAGACCCTCTGCTCTTTAGCTTTCTTACTAATAATTTGAAGAGAAGGTGAAAGGAATGCTTATCAAATTTACAAACACAAATAGAAGAGATAGTTAACATGGGTTGTGTTCAAATACTGTGCTAAGTCCTAACATAATACAAAATGTTTGCTTTTGGCTTTGAATGCTACACAAACCCAGCCCAACCACTGTAGTTTCTGTATCATAGTTTATGTTAGCACCTTGTTAATTCAGCCAATTGTGGCTTACTCAATAAATCATAGTTCAACAAATCATAGCTTAGTGTAAAGAATGAAACCAGGCCATGAAGTAGTAAAAATATTGGTTTGTCTGTTTGAAATGTTGACTATCAGCTTGTTAATCAATCTGGAACTTTTCAGATTACTTTTGTTCTTTCTTAAATCATATTTTTTTGACTGAAGCTTTGCAATAGGCATTAGTTATGCATATTATAAGATAATTTTTGGCAAGTTATCTTGTCAGATTGCCATGCAGCATTAGCAGAACAAAGTTTGTTATCTGTAATGCTCCATATACTCATTGTATAAGATACACAACATTCTTCATTATGAGGTGCAGTACAGTACAGAACCTCCTTGGTTTTGACATCAAGTGACACCCACAGGAAAATCAAGTTTCTGTCCTAAAAAGCCACACATTAAAAAGTAGCATGTCACTCTTTTAATTTAAAAATAGGGTTAAAATCATAGCTTTAAAAATGTTTGAACTAAAAGGACTTATGCTGCTTTAGTAACATTGGAATAATAATGAATATATAAGAAGGTATCAAATTATAATATCTTACTTCAGTAAACTTATGTTAATATTTCAAACTAAGGGGGAAATCTCTATTTTTATGTTATATTCATGTTCAGCATTGTTAGAATCTTAACTCCATTAGATTGTAATACTTTTATGACATCCACGAAAGAGGCAGTGAACAGAACTTCAGATCAATCACAAAATTATATAAGAAATACCAAAAACATCAACATAATGGACCATTTGGCAGGAGGGGGCACCTATTAAATCCAAATGTCTGTTAAATCCAAATTCCTGTCATTTGAATAATTAATGTAACTGATGCAAGTGATATATTTGCAATAAAATCTTGATTCCATGGATGAATGGTTATCCATTAAAGAAGGTGATGTCCAAAGGAATTTTTTTCCTATCATATCCAAAAAACTAAAATCCATTAAACCAAGCGTTTAATAGTACAATATTTCTTTAATATCATGATTTTGTTTTTCCTATTGCTTTTATGAGTGAGGCAAACAGGAGTTCAGGCATACACTTGTTCACTGAAGACATCAAAAGAGAAAATAAAATTTGTACTGACTTAAATGAAAGGATCAGAAAACTTTTTATTTAATCAAGGTTGATTCAAAACCAAGCAGCAGCTAACCTTTGTTTTCTCATCCACAACTCTGAGTCCATCTGCTGAAACCCACAGGACCGCTTTAACTGCCTTCTTTCCACTCTTGCAGGGAAGGAAAAAAGAGAAAAAAGATTATTGCTAGGCTGTTAAACAAGCTGAATGCTGACTTCCTCTTTCCAAAAAGCACAAAAGTCATAAAGAGATGATATCCAACTCCAGCAGGAGTGCCCAAAGCCAGATATTCAGATCAAACAGCAAGAGCTCCAGAGAATCAAGCTGAAGCCAGTTTTAAAAACACAATGCAAAAGGAAGGGGAAAGAACAGGATGAGTCAAGTGGGTTAAAAAATTCATATAAAGGCAAAGAATTCAACCTTAAATTCTTTACCTATTTAAAACCAAATAAACTGTCAGTTAACTCTGATGCTTAAGGAGTTACATCACAAGTAGCTTTCCCCCTTCCAACATTTAGCAGTCAACATTCTTGTTTTTCCATTATCCCAACATTCCACCCTAGTACCTCTCAGATGAATCATAATACTGCCATTAAGTTCAATGTTTTAATAATTTAGCCTATTCCTTCCCCGAGAGCTCTTATTAGGTATAAGCACTTCTACTGTCTTACTTTCATTTTAATCTAACTGATAATAGAAAATATCCTTGCAGATATACGGATATTTCTATAAATATGGAAAGTGACAGATCACCTTCACAATTGCCATGCAAAGAAAACAAACAACCCCTCCCCCAAAACCCTGCCTTTCCCACCCCAACATTTCTGAACGTACTTCCTCAAAACATCTAAACGGTCTTTCCAGAAATACCAATGGTCTTTCCAGCTTTAGCACATTTTTATCCTGCCTTTCCTTAAAGTGCACAAGGAAGGACATGTAATTTCCCCATCTCATACTCACAGTACCTCTGTAGAAGAGATGTGAGTTACTGACTGAAGATTACTGTGAGTAATGCAAGCATTTTGATGTATTGTTTTTGCTGTCTTCTATTGTTTTAATTGTTGTAAGCTGCCCACAATCATATATGTGACATGGGCAGCTACACAAATTGAAATAATAAATACATAAATCCATCCATCCAGACTGACCTTTTAGAAATCAGTACACATACTTTCCATCTATTTCCTCAAATTATAGTAAGGAACGTATCATAAATAATAGTGGGAAGCACAGCTCCAAAAGCAAAGCAGGTTGATGATATGCATTCATCTTTCCTTGTAGAGAAATATATTTCTCACAGATAATATATTTAGTGATTGTGGCAGTTTTCACCCTCTATCCTGTATTGTATAGCCTAATTTGCTTACATAATGCTATATTAAGTACTGCTAAGGTTATTTCTGCTGTGTTTTTATATGGTATGCTTTGCTAAGTTCTCAGCTTATATAACTTGACATACCTGTGACTAAAATATTGTTAATTTGATATTTCAGAATGTCTGTAGTAAAGAGGAATATTCAGTAGTTATTTAGATTACTTTTTCACCTACTGTACATCTTTAGAACTCACTAGGAAGCTATATACAGCTTTAAAAATGCAGCTTAAGATTAAACATGTACTGTAAAAGATTTTTATCTGCAGTATAACATAAAGATTTATCGAAAAGACTTTGTTTTACCATTTATATTCTGCCTTTCTGACCATAACTGTACTATGACTTTTAACATCTAACTCTGTAGTAATTGTCTACCGAAGCCTTCATCATGAATCATACCAAAGCTTATGGTTCAAATATTGGATGGCTTTTGTTGTAGTTATGAAAACACTAAACAAGGAATCATGCTACCTTCCCTTCAAACTTCACCTCCACCATGAATTAATTAAAGTAGCATTAGGCAAGCAATTGTCTCACAACTCCTATCTGCAAAATGAGGATAAAACTGGACTTTTGTATAGGGAGGGTTATTAAGGATTACAAAATAATTATGTGAAGTGAATTGAATTGAATATCTGAAAGTGTTGTATTATTGCTAAGGGAAAATATTCTGTTCCAAGAAGGGATTACAACTTTATAGTTAGAATATAGTAGTCACAATAGACGATGAGAAAAGATATTTAACCACAGATAAGGTACAATGAAATGAAGGCACCCCTTTTAGCCATAGAAGGGCATCACTCAGCTTTATTTCAGAGAGAATATCTACTTGAATTTATGTATGCAAAAGCAAAGCTGAACTATCAGACAAGTTACTTGGCTTCCTTATTCTTTTCAAAAGCAAAGAGCTGAGACAGTTTGCTCTTCTGTTAAAACAACTCACATAAGAGCAAAATTCTTTTAAATATTTGACTGAATTCTTTTTCCTTGTAATTTCAACATGCTGGTTTCAGCCCTATTTTCTGAATCTATCTGCTTACTGAATTGAGAATCAGAGAGTTCATCTTTAAAGTCTTTCTATAGTTTGGTGTGTTTCAATCACTGAATCAAGCAATTTTGTGACTTTATATCTCATTATGACATTTGAGACATTACATTCCTACACCCTAAATGGGATATAATGTGGAGCTATTATCACCATTCTTAGTTACAGGTAGTCCTCGCCTAACAACCACAATTGGGACTGGAATTTAGGTCACTAAGTGATGCAGTCATTAAGGGAATCATCACACGACCGGACCTGATTTTACAACCTTTTTGTGGTGGTTGTTACGTGAATCACGTGATTCCCCACTGATTTTACTTGCCAGAAGCTGGCTGGGAAGGTCGCACATGGCAATCACGTGACCTTGGGACGCTACAACCATCATAAGTGTGAGCTGGTTGCTAAGCACCCGGATCATGATCACATGACCACAGGGGCACTGTGACGATCATAACTGAGCACCAGTTGTAAGTCACTTTTTTAGCTGTCATAACTTCAAACGCTTGCCAAACAGAAAGTCATTAAGCGAGGACTACCTGTACTGTTAATTTTGCTGCACTGTCTGCTTTTACTGTTTGTTTTTTGCTCACTTTGTTTCAAGACTTATTTTTTTCCAAATGAACACTTGCATGTAAATCACCTTGATGGTCACCTTATAAAAAGACAGGATAGAAATTTTAAATGTATACACTCTGAAGAGCTGGAAACATCAGCACTCTTGAACAGTAAGTGGCTCATTCATTAATTCTGTGATGAATTTTTATTGAACGTACTAAATTATGTAGCCCCTAAACCACAGCTTGACCAGAATCTATGATAATGTGAGACTCTTGAGGGAGGGATGAAGGGAGGACCATTTTACAAGCTCTCAGAGACAGGTTATGTTGTCGTCAGTTTTGTAGGACCTTCTGACATATCACAGTGCTATACTAGGGATGTAACTCCTTATAGCACAAACACAATGAAGCATTAAACTTACTTTTCCAAAGAAGCCTTTGAAGAACTTCCTTTCCTGGAGGAACAGGGGGGACAAGTCGAATGCTATTACTGTAGGTAGCTAAAGTGTCCCAAGGTTTCAAATCAACATATACATATAAAAATGGGGATTGAAGGAAAATAGGGAATGCTTAGAGTTATCCATAGAGGATGTGACAGGCAGATATGAAAAGTCCCATGAAAATGCAAATAAAAGGCTTTACGTGGACTTTTATTAGGACAGGCTATAGCTCTGAAATCAGTGGAAAGAGAAAAAAAGAATAATCAGACCCAATTTCATGCAAAATGTTTGCTTCATTTTGTTTGTTCCCTTAGCTTTTAGTAGGGTTATAAGCCAAACTTGGCAGCAGACATGGACTCATTCCAAACTGGGTGATGATGACTTGGAACTCACACATTAATTTATGACATTTTGAAAACTGGAAATATAATTAACAGAGCTCAGATAGCATGAATACTAGCAGGGGAATTGCTTTTAAAAAGTGTTCAAGCCTATATATTCAACCAGTTATTCTCAACTCGTATTTCTAAAGCTGATCTGGCAAAAATGTAGGTTATCTTTATGCCAAGGCTTGTTCAGTAGAATCTAAATATTTTTCAATAAAAGGCTTCATACTAAATTCTTGTTAACATCACACGGGTTATTCTTTCCGTATATTCCTTTTTACAGTCCCTGTAAAAAGCTTTCATAAACTGTCAAGGAAAATGAGTATACCACTTAAAACTGGAACAGGCAACCTTGGCACCTTTAAGCTGTGTGGACTTCAACTTCCAGAATTCTCCAGTCAGAATTGCTGGATGTGGAATTCTGGGTGTTGAAGTCCACACAGCTTAAAGTTGCAAAGGTTGAAAAACACTGTTCCAGATGTTCTGGATGACAACCTTCATAACTTTTTGCCAGTACTGGCTAGGAAGCTGGAATCCAACATCTCTAGACAGCATTAATTAAATTAATTAATTAATTAATTTAAAGGAGCATTCATCTCCTTTCTTCTACTATAAAATATTTATTATCCAAATTCCAGTTTGCAGAGGTAACATATGATGTATATTTAACATGCCCAGTTAAAAAAATGGGGTGTTACAATTTGATATGCAATTAAATGTGGCAGAGTTAGTATACATTTTACATGAAGCTTATTTTAGAGCTATTTACCTGTTTCAAACACAAATAAAAGCCTCAATGTATTTTTCTCAAAACTACTGAATACTAAGGTATGGAAGAAACAAGACTTTAATTTGCTCATGTAATAATCATTGGTTTGGCATACAAAGTATTTTTATTCACACCATCATAGCCTTCCAAAATCATAGGTTCATGATGGTTTGGAGAAAACCATTCCATCACTATGGTATGCTATTGCAAGTGAATATTTCCCCACTTAGAGGCAGTACTTACAGAAATCTCCAAGCTGTCGCTTTTTCCTATATATTTTTCCCATATCTGTCACATGCCTATGGATTTCTCTGGTGTTTATAGTTTTGGCCCTTGTACAATCAACAATGGATTTCTTTCAATCATCATAATGACTTTCTTACTGACACATACAGCATATATAATGAAAAATATATAACAGATACTATACTTCAGGTGATCATACTTGTCCTCCAAATAACTTATTACAGTACAATCTTACAGAATTCCCAAATAATTGCTGAAGAACATAAGGCTACCTATTTTAAAAAAAAAAATGACTGTCACACTGCCAAGTTAAGCATTAAATATCAATATAATCATCTTTCAGAGGATACGCCAGAAGCTATCTTGTTTGGGAGACTATAATTAGTTTCATTTTTAGAAAATGTTAACATGGAAAAATTGAGATGATCTAGAGAAAGTATTATTGGCAGAGAGCATGCAAAATGGATTTAGAATAGCTATGGAAGTTAATATTCAGAAACACCACTAATATTTTAAATATAATAAAACTATGTTTCTTGTACCTGCTAAAACAAGAACATATATTAACGAATGTATCATACTTGCAAACAAAAGTCTGACATGCTAGAACATCAACACCGAAGACAACTTTAACTAAATTAGAGAGTATGAAGGCAATATAAAGACTTGTTGGGAATTCTGGGAGCCGTAGTCTCAACAGATCTGGAGAGGCCAAGTTAGAAAAGGATTCCCCACTCACTCAATAGTTCTATAGCTCTACTATCACAGCCCTATCCTGCTGTCAGAATTTCAGAATCAACAATTCCACAGTCTCTTTCCTATACATTACGTTCTTTATTAACAATGGAGATTATTTGTAAGAACATGCCATCATGTTCTTCCAAAATTGATCCACTGTTCTAACAAAACTTCTGACATGTTTTTCACTCCAACAGAATCCAATATAGACCACAGTTAGCACAATACCGAGTGTTAAGGTTGATTTAATTGTATTTCCAAGCAAGCATTCCATTTAATTAGAACTTTGTAATGTTGTATCAATGCATGCAATTCAAAATACATTTGGAAATAAAATCAATGAAATGCCCCATAAGGGAATAGGTAATGACAAAAAGGTTCCCATCCACTTTTGCTTCACTGAGCTTGGATATGCTTTGTTCCCTATGTAAAAGGAAAAAGCAGAGTACTCCTAGGAAAAGAAAATGAAAAACAAGGGAGAAAGAATACTTTTATATCTTTCTGAGTGGTGGGAATGGTTCACACAGTATTTTTTGGTATATCCAAATCCAGTGAACACGCTTACTGAAGCGAGAAACGGGTAGTAAAATGACTAGAAGAGTACAGAAAAAAGGGTGTAGCCATTCACAAGTCAGTCTGTTGTGTCAACATAATACTGTTACATTTGAAAAGAAAATCTAGACTCAGCCACCTCTAAATGACTTAAGGACTGTTTTGAGAAAAACAGTTCTATAGCAACCTTCCCCAACATGGAACATTTCAGAGCTTTAGAATGCCTGAGGAATTACATCTTGTTAAAATGGGAGTTTATAAAACTGCATTTCAGATATTAACAAAGAATCTATATGACAAAAGCAATTTACTACTGGATGCTCAAGTGACATTAGAAGTCTCCTTCAATAATCAGTAAATATGGTTTGAAAAAAGAGAACTTCAGCAAGGGAAAAAAATCTTTAAAATTAACATTACAGATCAATATTTTAAAAAGCTGAATCGGCTCAACTTTGTACAAGTGCTTAGAAAATATTTGGGAGTTCTTTTCAAATTTCTTTCTACTCTGAGATATTACAAACATTAGATAAATGGTAAGGGTAAAATGAGTAAGGGTATTAATGGCATCTTGTAAGTTAGTCAAGACAAAAACCAGTGAGCAATTGAGATGACATTACATCCTATTACTGGGATTTATTCAGAAAATATCTGAATTAGAAGCCAAATAACACGTGTGATTTTAAAATTATTTTATTTTAAATTGTCCTGCATGTAGTTTCCATAAACAATTTTTCTGTGCTGTTTAGTTTTAGAGCCTCGGCTGCTGTTCCTGAAGAATGTAATAGTAAATGGCAAGTCTCAAAAGTCAACAGCACCAGTTGGAAAATCATTATGGCATGTGCTGTTTTTATTAGTGAGGAATCTGGACTTCAATCTTCATCCCATTCTTTCCCCCCAATTTTCTTCATTCACAAGTGAAAACAGATGTTGAGAATGAAAACTGCTCTATGAACCAAATGTCAGCTGTTTAACTGAAAATCTCTGAACAAATATGAATATGAATAAATATATCATAATCATTTTAGTCTATATTGCTTAAAATAAGGATTATTATTCCAAATAGCTAGTATGCTTCATAAAAAAGATAACAAACTCAAGGATAATAGATACTTCATATTTCAAGGCCTTTTCAAACATAACACTGATAATTGAAGTTTCTCAGAATTATTTAAGGAATGATATAGCTACCACGAACAGAAGCCATTGTTTCAACAATTTTTCTAAGCTGCCATTCCTCAGTAATAATATGCAATACTTTAAGTTAAATAATGCACTGCTTTTGGAAAAAAAGACATATAATCTGAAGCTGGAAACATATAATTTAAATTAATATACATACAGCTTTTAGTCTTTTCACAGCATCTTCACATATATGCATTCCTCTGGATTCATCCACTTCCACATGTCCCAGATACTGAGAAGAAAAGAGAAGAAAAAAGGTCATATTAAAAGAATCTGTTTAGATCAATTCTTCTGAATCCTGACATGTATCTAGTTAGACCAATTCAACAATTCAAAATTTTCAAGTATTCTTACATAATGACTGCAAAACATCAAGCAACAGTGAGGCCTATAACCAAAATCAGACAGTTCAGAACTTGATGTGATCCAACAAAATATGTCAAAAAGAGGATCACAGAAAAGAATCCATTAAAGTTGGGGGAGTTCTTTACTGGTACAAGTAATCTAAAAGAGTAACATCAACATGCTTCTCTATTAAAGAAACCACTGTTAGCAAAATTTAAGAGAGACTAAACACAAAGTTATGCCCTTAGGAAGTGCACTAGCACTCAAGAAAAGGATCTTGGAATGACAGTTGATTGCAAACTGAACATGAGTTAGCAATGTGATGTATCTGCAAAAAAAGGCAAATGAACTATTTGTTTATAAAAACTAACTTTTTATTTATCAGCAGATGAATAGTTCTCAAATCACAGAAATATAGCAGTATTTAAAAGTTTGTGAACATTTTTGAATTTTCAATATTTCTGCATGAATATGACCTAAAACATGATCTGTTTTCCATGCAAGTCCTAAAACTAGATATAGAGAAAATGAGTCAAAAACATTATACTTGTTTATTTATTTATTGAGGAAAATGATCCAAAGCTACATATTTGTGTGTGGCAAAACTATGTGAACTTTTGCTTTCAGTAACTAGTGTGCCCCCCCAACCTTGAGCAGCAATAATTGCAACTAAACGTTTCTAATAACTGTTGATCAGTCCTGCATGTCAGCTTGGAGGAATTTTAGCCCATTCCTCCTTACAGAACAGCTTCAATTCAGAGATGTTGGTGGGCTTCCTCACATGAAGTGCCTGCTTCAGGTCATTCCACAACATTTCTATAGGATTAAGGTCAGGACTTTGACTTGGCCATTCCAAAACATTAACTTTCTTCTGCTTTAACCATTCTTTGGTCGTATGACTTGTGTGTTTTGAGTCGTTGACTTGCTGCATGACCCACTTTCTCTTGAGCTTCAGTTCATGGACAGATACCCTAATATTTTCCTGTAGAATTTGCTGGTACAATTCAGAATTCAGTCCATCAATGATGGCAAGCTGTCCTGGTCCAGAGGCAGCAAAGCAGGCCCAAGCCATGAAACTGCCACCACATTTCCCAGATGGGATGAGGTTCTTATGCTGAAATGCACTGTTTGCCTTTCACCAAACAGACCGCCAAAACACCAAATTTTTTTTGGTCTCATCCATCCACATAACCTTCTTCCAATAGCCTTCTGGCTTATCCATGTGGTCTTTTGCAAACTGTAGACATGTAGCAATGTTCTTTTTGGAGAATAGTGGCTTTCTCCTTGCAACCCTGCCATACACACCATTGTTGTTCAGTGTTCTCCGGTTGGTGGTCTCATGAACACTTACATTCACCAATGCAAGAGAGTTCCTTAGAAGTTACCCTGGGGTTCTTTGAGACTTCCTGGAGTATTACACACCTTGCTCTTGGTGTGATCTTGGTCGGTCAACCATTCCTTGGGAGGGTAACAATGATGTTGAATTGCCTCCATTTGTACACAAGCTGCCTGACAGTGGACTGGTGGAGTCCAAACTCTTTGGAAATAGTTTTAGAACCTTTTCCAGACAGGTGAGCATCTACAACTATTTTCAGAGGTCCTCAGAAACCTCCTTTGTTTGAGCCAAGACACACTTCCACATACCTGATGTGAAGATCAGACTCAGAATTCTGTTCTTTCAACAAGGCAGGACCTCCCACACTCACCTCTGATTATCATCCCATTGACTGAAACACCTGACTCTTAATTTCCCCTTCAAATGAACTGATAATCCTAGAGGTTCACATATTTTTGCCACTCACCAATACATAGCTTTGGATCATTTTCTTCAATATATCAATGAACAAGTATAATGTTTTTGACTCATTTAACTGGGTTCTCTTTATCTAGTTTTAGGACCTGCATGGAGAATAAATCATATTTTAGGTCATATTTATGCAGAAATATTGAAAATTCAAAAGGGTTCTCTAAATATTGCATTTTATTCTGTACTGGTCAGACTCTACCTTGAACACTGCCTATTCTTGGGCATGACACTTTAAGAAGTATTCAGAGAAGTGAAACAGGTTCCAAGAAGGGCTATGAGGATGATCAGCTGACTCTACTGAATTATACTGAAAGAACTGGGATCTTCAATTTTCAGAAGAGAAGACTGAGAGAACATATTGATAGTACTCTTTAAGTAGCTGAAAGAATGCCAAACAAATAATCAAGATCTGTTTTCCATCTTTCAGGACTGAAATGTATATAAGATAGATATAACTTAAAGACAGATTCCGAGTGAATGTTAGAAGAAAAAAATTCTAGTTGTAATAGTAATTTGGCAACAGAATCAATTAACTGAAGGGTGGTAGGTTATACTCCACTGGAAGTGTTCAGTCGGCTATCTCTCAGAGATGCTTTCACTTAAATTCCTGTGGAGAACAAGAGGTTGGAGTCAACAGTCTATGCAACCCTTTCCAATTCCAATTCCACATTCTTAATATGCACTTCAGTTGAAAAGTTAATTTCAGTGCAACTTAGTACCATGGCCTCAGACATGCTTATTGTTTGACATGTTATCCGATACCAATGCAGACTTACAAAGTTGTTTCTTATTATATGATTGAAATAAATAAAGCAGTCCTCAGAGTAGTTCACTGTTGGACATTCTGAAAGCCCAGGCTAAGGACACATCACCCTGGAGAATTCAAACTATGGAGTCACTAAGAATCGACACTTATTTTATGGCACATAATCAATCATAGTAGTGTAAATCATTTTTTAATGTTGTCAACATGACAACTATCATTGCCCAGCACACCAAAATCACTGTGCACCATGAACAGGCATCAGTTCATCATCGGCTACAGCTGTGTCACCTGGTTACAGATGCAGTGCTCTTATTACTACTTTTAAAAAATATATCTAAAAAGTAGGGATCATTAAAGAAGTTATTTTCAATTATCTGCTGCCTATGGTACAATAACTGGAAACACAAAAACCACTGAAGTCAGAAAGTAAAATGTATGTTGGCTATGTTGTTCATCTTTGCCAGGAAAAATTAAATGTCTTAATGTTCTTTCATATAAGCCTACCAAGGAAGTTTGCAAGTTGCTGGGTTAAGTCTTCCCCACCCACACATACTGCCCCAGCTCCTCTGTGCTCGCACCATGCCAGCCACTCACACACCCCCGCGCACCCTCCCCAACCCACACGGCACTTCTCATGCACCCCCTCACCCCAACCCACACAGTGCCTCTCCTGCACCTTCCCCAACCCTCTCCCACACTTCCACCCACCTCTTCACTCCCTCCTCCACCCGGCAGCAGCTACTTATCTGCCTGTGGACCTGGGACTTGCAACTTCCTGCCAGCTTCCCCACTGACTTTGGTTGTGGGAAGCCGGCAGGAAGTTGCCTTGCCTAATGACCATGGGATTCAGTTAACAATCACAACAGGGACAGTACGGATTGCTGTCGCTAAGCAATGATATTATGCTTTTTGACCGCATCACTTAGAGACAGAAATTCTGGTCCCAATTGCCATTGTAAGTTGAGGACTACCTGTACACTGCTTTATCATGAATTGACAAAGCAGAGACAGACACTCAGAATTAATAATTTCTTATCTCGCTCTTTTGTGCAGCAAATGACTAGGTCACAGATTCACTCCACGAAAAAAATCCTTTAGAGTATCATGTACAATACCTACAAACTATACTACTAAACAGAAAAAATCTGTTATATTTGTAATGGCAAAAATCAACTGTAGTTAATGAGTTTATAAAAGAATCCAAAAAACAACTAGCACTTCCATATGTCTCTATAGGAGTCTTTTTGATGATAACTCAAAAGTTGTCAATAAAATTGTTTTTTTTTTTCAGAAAACAGAAATGTTTGATACAAAACATAGGTCATTATTAGGTAAATTTCATATTTTTATCCCATAAAAGGAAAATAAAACAAAACAAAACAAAATAAAATAAAAATATAAAAGGTTTGGATGGAAAGGAATTGTCTCTGACTCAATCTTCCCAAGACCAAGTGGCTGTGGTTATTTGGGCCACTCAGATCTGGGATATTCCATCTTTGACCTTGGATGGGATTGTACTCCCCCCTCTAAGGTCGATGCACAAACTGGGGGTCTTCATGGACTCACAGCCCTTGCTTGAAAAACAGGTGGCAGCTGTGGCCAGGAAGGCCTTTGCACAACTCCATCTGGTGCACCAGTTGCACCTTCCTAAGTTGGGGGCCCTTCAGACAATCACTCACACCCTAGTCATCTCATGCAAAGTACTCTACAGGGGGCTGCCCTTGAAGACCACCTGGAAGCTTCATCTGGTCCAGAATGCAGTAGGGTGAGTAGTGATGGACATGCCTTGGTATGCCCATGTAAAACCTCTACTTTGTGAGCTGCCAGTTTGCTTTTGGGTGCAATTCAAGGTGCTGGTTGTTACCTATAAAGCCTATACATGGCATAAGGCCTGGTTACTTGAGTGATTGCTTGTCTCCCATAGCATCTGCCTGGCCGATTCGATCCTGCAGGATTGGCGCACTCTGGGTTCCTTTGATTAAATAATGTCATCTATCGGGACTCTGGAAGTGCACCTCCTCTGTAGAGCACCTGCCCTCTGGAATAAGATTCCCCCCAAGATCCAGATGGCCCCCATTCTGCTATTGTTTAGAAGAGCCGTAAAGACCTAGTTCTTCACCCAGGCCTTTGGCAAGGGAGAGTGACATTTCTCACTTCATTCCAACTGGTCTGTCATGCTTGCCATCTTTTATCATTATCTTTTAAGCTTTATTGATTTTATTGTAATTTCTTTGATTGTTGTGAGCCGTCCTGTCATGAAAGTCAGGTGGCATACAAGTTTAATAAATTATTATTCAATTTCACATACATACCCCAAATTAAAGGCATCTGAAATGTAGCTTTTGAATCACTGATTATAACATCCAACTTCCGAAAGTGTAACTTTATTTATTAGATTTATATCCTTCCTTTCATACAAGATCACACAGCAACACACATAGTGTTCCTTCCTTTTTTTTCACTATATCAAGAACCTTGTGAAGTAGATTGGACTGAGAGTATGTGTCTGACTCAAAGTTACCAAGTAGACTTCCATGGCTGAGGGGGAACTAGAGCCCAGGTCCTCCTGAGGCCAGTCCAACACCTTAATAACTTAATAATTATACCACACTGGCTATCACACTAGTTGAAAAATTCCTGTTTTAAAACAAAACAATCCAGAACTGAACACTTGGAGCATTTCGCAATATGCTTATAGAAAACCATTCTTTTAAACAGAGATAAAACTCCAGCAATTTCATTTAGATCAAAGGAAGCTAAAATATTATTGTAGCATTTTAACAACAGCTAAAATAACTGCCGGGGGGGGGGTGATGCACTTTCCCCGAAAGTAAATTCTTTATGCATATTCAGTCCTTCCAGAAAAATGCTACTCCTCCAGAAATAGTTGCAAAATTAAGAGGTCTCCTTGTACAGTGAGCATTTAAACAATTTTGAACAGCTTCCTGACTAGCAATCAGTATTTGCTACAAAAGGGAAATCAAACAGAATGCAGGGTTTAAGAACTTTTCAAGATCTTCTCAGACTTTTGTTCTTTCTTGGCTACACCTTTCTGACAGGCTGTTTCTCAGGCTCACTGCAAATACTCCTTGCCTGTTTTTGCTTTGATGAAATCTTGGACAGAGAACTCTCAACTGTGAAACAGGAAAGTAGTACACAAAGTAAAGTTGTGTTTCTACCAGGAGGCAGAGAAATACTAAGTCAGGGTTGTCTTTACTTGGTTTAGTAGTCAATATTCAGTAGTTAGTTACAAGAACTAAATAGAGATATCAGAACAAGGGTCATTACTAAGGAATTACAATACTGCAAGACATTGAAAGCAATGTCAGAAAATTATAGGATCTTACAGAGGCATATACTTTTTAAACATGAGCAAATACAACTCCTCCTGCATACTCCTGATCCAAGAAAAATTGAAAAGAAAGTTGGACGTACAGATCTTATAAATAATTTAAACTCATAAAACAGGTCTTGTAAATAATTTAAACACATAACCCAATCAATTCAGGGAAATGAGCATTTTCCAATCCAATCAATCACAAGCAGTGTTTAAATTTCACCAGTTTGCCTGAGCGGCAATTGGCAGGCATAACAGTTCAGAACTTAGCAAGCCAGTCTAGGAACAAGAGAAGAAACACACAGCTTCAGTGGCTGGATTTGTCCACCACTCACTTCAAAAAGGTGCCCAGCAAAATCAAATGAATTGAGTTGCATTCTGAATTTTGTAGCAGACTATATTCTCCTCTACAATTTCACAGAAAGGAAATCAAAATCTTTTCTTTCCAGAATTTCAAATATTCCATTTGTATCTTACTAACGAATAGAACTGCTGCCTTAAACTGATTTTCTGTTTTGATATGTTTTAAAAACTATTATAATTAGTATTTCCATTTCAATGTCCTTCTTAAAATCCTTCTTCACCAACCTTGTGATTTGTACTAGTATCCATTTTCTTCAATTTAGCAGGACTCCTTTGTTAGTTTATTTTAAAGACACCTTCCTGCTATTTAAACACTGCAAACACTCTTTTATACTTCTATTTGAGGGTATCTGTGTATGTGATTCTAAATTATTGATACCTTTTAGAGTCTCTATTACAGAGTTCATTGTAACACTCCTTGCGAAGTTTATTTACACAAATCTATCTTTTTTAATGGTCCAATGAAGCTTCTGGACAATGCTAAATGAAACACAATGGTAAAAATGGCAAGTCACAAGTCTCTGCCACAAATGAAAACCCCGGTATCATGTATCAGGTCTGAATCTTTTTATCACATTCTCCCAACAGTGCTACAAAAGTCAAACTCTTAAGTTATGTGAAGTCAGGTATAAAACATAAAGAAACAAAGTGGGTATTCTAAATAGAGAGAAACAAAGGAGCTTCTATCCAGTAGGTTAAGTGTCCCTTCAATGAAATACAGAGGGCTGCATGAAGTAAAGCTATTACAAGGGAAGTGAAGATAAACATCACTTGGGGAAAATAAGGAATACTGGTGATTGTTCAGAAAGCTGACAAAACGAGCTTTTTAAATTGTACATTCATTTCTTAAGCATTCAAAACGTAGTAGCTTGGATTCACATACATTATTAATCCAATATTTGTTTTAGGAATTTTTGCTGAATCAATATAACATGCAGGTTCATATCTGATGCTATGCCATAAACCATGATTTGCAAGCCACAGTGACAGGCCAAAACCAATGACTTACATTATGGTTTTAGTACAACATACGAACTAAGGATCTGCTGTATTTTACATTCAAAGCCAGAGGTGCTTTTGAGTGGACTTGATTGTGCACGCTGCATCTATTGGTCCCTCCTTAAAGAAACTGCATCTTTTTCTGGTTCCCATAGTAGCAACGCAATCCCAGGAAAGTATGTGCTCAAAGGAGCTAACACAGAAATGAGCAAGGGCATGCTGTCAGCGCCTTCTTAACTCAAACGCGTATTTTCATTGCCTCTTGCTGTTATTGTGAAAGGCTGGGAAAAGACACTACTTCTTTAAAGAAGCACTGGCAGGTGGGGCATGGGCACCTATGCTGACCCCAAAGCATCCTTTTGGCTTCATATTCAAAGTGCTTTGCATCCCTAGAGTGAAGCCGGGCAATGAATAAGGAAGTGATCTTTAACAGAAGCATATCCCAATTGGGCCTACAGAATTTATCTCCAGATACACTTGTCTATGTGGATTAAAATTACAATGAGACATTTTAGAATTTTCAACCTTACTCAAAGCTATTTTCTAACATTGTTGCACAAAGAGATATAAATGCAGCAGGGCACGATCTATAGTTTCAAAAGTGAAAGCATTTCTCCTTGCAAAGGAACAGAATCACAGTACTTTGTCTTGCTGTGTCTATCCTTTCTCACAGCACTTCTTTCCCCATGCCGCCTCAAATCCTATGAATGTCAGGTTCAGCCCAAAGAACTCCACCACGAGACAATGCAAATACAGTTCTGTTGCGTTTATTAGCTTCCACCTCAAGACAGAAATCTCAACAGACTGAACCCAAGTTCCCAAGCCAGCCAGCCACAACACCGTGAATTCCTTAGGGAGGTGCCAGCCTCATCTTCTTGAACTTCCCACGCTCCTGCTGGGGGCTAAGAACACGCTTATCTCCCTGAGCATGGCCTTCATAAGTCCATTCCATCACATTGAATAATCTAAGCCAGCCTTCAAAAAATGCTTTATCATTTCACAAAAGAAGCCATTCTGAAAACTGGGAGAATATACATATTTATTTATTTACAATGTTTAGCTTGTATCTTAAGGTGCAAGCACAGTATGACCTGATTTGTATCAAATGCTAAGCCAGTATTTTATTTTGTTTAATGTGATCGGTCTCAGATGAACCCTCATAGTTTCTCTGGGAAACAAACCCCAATTATACATCCTAGTTTTAACTATGCATTGCTGTGTTTCAATGTGGGATCCTTAATTACAATTGTCTCTGCGCTTCCCTGTCCATGCCCATGTAATCCAATAGCGGTCAAAAGAGAAATCTTCTTAAGCTGCACTTTCTGGTCTCCAAATGTCAAACCCCATATACAGCCGTATCCATTTCACAGACATGAAAAGAGAGTTGCTTAGGAAAATACAGATAGATACACGATGTATAAAAAGCCCTAAATGCCCTTACAAAAGGACATGCACAAGCATATAGGTAAAGTATGCATCTGCCATTAAAAGAAACCCAGAAATACAAATACTAGAAAACAATCTCCAGACAAACAGGACAACCACCTCGTACCAAACTCTGGACAGCTCACAACCAAGAGATAAAACCACATCTATGTGCAATAAAAACATTAAAACCAAAAGACCTGGCACCACAGCTAAACTTTCCCATGCAGCCCACGACAGGTTCATCTCACAAAGCTCCCCTACCCCAGCACTTTGGGGAAAAGCCAGGTCTTGAGTGCTTTTCGGGAGGTTAAATGGGCAGGGGGCTGCTGAATTTCAGGGGGAAGGGTCTTCCATAGGGCAGGGTCTGTCACAGAGAAGGCATGCTTCCTAGGTCCCATAAGATGGCAACATTTAAGCGAGGGGACTAGGAGCGTACCCACCTTATCCAATCTGGTAGGATGGGCTGATGTCCTTAGGGAGAGGTGGTCCCGCAAATAACCTGATCCCGTGCCATATAGGGCTTTAAAGGTAACAACCTTTAAATCCAGAAAAGGATATGAAGTATTTTTTAAAACTACAGAGCTTTTGCTAAATTTAGGACCGGAATGTTACTAAGTTGTCCTACAGCACCACTGTAAAACCTTAGTGTTAAAGAAAACTGCTGATTTTTGTAACCCAGTTAGTCTTAGGTTGTTATGAACTCTCCCTTTATATCCATTTAAAATTGCTTCCTTTAGCTCAGCCATTTGTCACCTCCTCGCATCTAAGTAATCAAAAGACCAAAAACAAAAACAAAAAAACCAGGGTTAGGAGCATCATTTAAAAAAAAGTATTTCTGTTTATCAGAAATTATTTCAAGATGCTAAGCATATGAAGAATTTACCCACAGAGGAGATGGACTCTCTGTGGGAAATAGAGCAAGAATATATATATATTTTTACCACTTTGTAGTGTGAATCACACTTCTTGCCTTTGCTAGCAATTTTCTATAATTAACTTTTTATATAAAACTATGTATTTCTGACTAACATGAAAGACATGCAGAAGCTTTTATAATCCTAGCAATCTGGAGAACATTTATTTTATAGATAGGGACATTTTGATTAAAATACCCTCTGAACAGAGCAGAAGGTTAACAGTATTTCAATTAACAGGCTTACAAAATTCTGCCAGTGCAATGTTTAAATAAGTTTTCCAGTATGGTAATTCATTCTGGATCCAGGATGCTTCTTTGCAGGAGGGAACAGTCCACCTGCTCTGAAGGAAGTGGTGGTCTGTCCCCTCCTCAAGAGGTCATCACTGGACCCAGCAGTGCCGGACAATTTTCATCCAGTGTCCAACCTTCTCTTCTTGCCGAAGATTATTGGGAAGGTGGTAGGCCTACAGCTTCAAGTGGATAACCTGAACCCGTACCAAGATGGCAGTGATCATGCTTGTGAATGACCTCTTGCAGGCCCAGGATGGGGATGGTGTATCCCTATCCAGGCGCTACTTGATCTCTCAGCAGCTTTCAATACCATCAATCATGGTATCCTTCTGACTCAGCTGAAGGGGTTGGGAATGGGAGGCAGTTCTTCAGTGGTTCTCCTCCTTCCTCCAAGGCCAGTTGGTGTTGGGAGGGAGGGGAGAGATCTAGCCTTAGGCCCCTGCTTTGTGGAGTGCCGCAGGGCTCAACCCCCCACTCCTATTTAGTATCTACATGAAACTGCTGGATGAGAACATCAACTGGCACAGGGTAAAGTACCATCTGTATATTGATGACACTTAGCTGTACATCTCTACCCCGGGGTGCCGAAGTGATATAATTGAGGTACTTTCCCAGTGCCAGACAGCTGTATGGGCCTGGATAAGGAAAACTGGCTTCAGCTCAACCATGACAAACCTGAGTGGCTGTGGGTTTTAGGGTGTTCCATATCTAGTGATTTGCCATCTTTAACTCTAGCTGGGGCGACATTCCCCCAATTAGAGCTGGTGCACAATCTGGAGGTTCTTCTGGACGCACAGCTTAGCTCGAAGAGCAGGTATCATCTGTGGCCAGGAAACCTTTTGCACAAATACATCTTGTGCACCAGTTGAGCCCTTTCCTAGATTGGGGTGCACTGCTCATGGTCACTCACGCCTTAGTCACCTTCCAAGTGGACTGTTGCAATGCATGGGGCTGCCCTTGAAGAGCATTTGGAAGCTGCAGCTGGTCCGGAATGCAGCAGCACAGGTAGCAGTGGACACAACTTGGTATGCCCATGTAATACTGCTGCTGTGTGAGCTGCACCAGCTTCCAGTAGGTTTCTGGGTGCAATTCAAAGTGCTAGTTGTCACCTTTAAAGCCCTACATGGCATGGGGCCAGGTTACTTGTGAGATTGCCTATCTCCAATAGTTTCTGCCTCTCCTACTAGATATGACAGGATGGGCATGCTCCAAGTCCCCTCAGTAAAACAAGGTCACCTGGTGGGGCCTTGGAAGCATGTTTTGTCATAGGAACTGCCTTAAGGAACAGCTTCCCTCCAGAGATACAGATGGCCCAGACCCTACTGGCCTACAGAAAAGCAGAGAAGGCCTGGATTTTCCCTCAGGCACTGGGGCCAGGATGTTGATGTTGCTGGCATGGAGTGGTTGATAAATAAATGAATGCGAGGTTTACTGGGGCCTGAATGTAGTTTAGTGTTTTAAATTGTCTTTTTAGTGTATTGTGTTTTTATCCTGTTTGCTGTCCAGAGTTCCTTCTGGTAGATGGGTGGATATCTAAGTTTGTTTAATAAATCAATAAGTGCCTCTAAAATATCTGTAGTAACACACATTTGCATTATTTAACAACATTTGTATTTCCTTTAGGGCTGTTGATTTTATATGTGTACAAACATATGCAGATTTAATCCATGAATTAAAATGGAAAGATCAGGAATTCCAAAACCTGAGGGTTGGAGTTGCATTCAGCATCTGAAAATTTTATGGTCAAACTTCCCAGAACTACTCCAAAAGTTGCCCAATTTGGAAAGGGTAGAAAGAAATAGTACTATGTCTAACAATGAAAAGAGCAGTAACCAAACTATATTATGCAATTTTAAATTACTGAAACTTAGTGTTTTTCCCCTGGTGCCATCTACCCTAGCATCCTACTCAAAAGCTAAGTACAACCCATAGCCTTAAAATATTTGTGAACCTTGGGTGTAGATTAGAGAGTAATAATAATTTTGTATAAAAGGAGATTATCAGAAGTTATTTGGTAAAGTGCTAATATGAACCAAGCAAACATACAGTATATGGCATTTAGAAGTTCACTGAAAAAGAAAATGACCCAGTTCACCCATCACTCTAAGTCAGTTTTCAAACTTTGTGGTGCCATGATCCCTCTAAATAAATGAATTTGTGTGACCCCTCCATGTATAATAACAACAGTAACAACAAATATTGACATGGATATCAATAGCTACTGAAGGAATTAAACTTGTTCCCGTTGTGTGGGGCTGTTTGAACTGCATTCTGAAAGATCAAGATGCCAAATCCCATTACCCTCAACTCCCATCACTTTCCTGCTTCTGAAATTGGGAGAAAGCTCCTGCCAGTGCCTTTCTCTGGCAGCACAGCAGCTGCTCCCAAGAAATGGACTGCTTTATCTGCCCACATGCCACTGGGTGCAAACACTTCCGAGGGATGGGCAGGCAGATGGCCAGATTTCTGACCTCTTGCACTAGCAACAGCACTGCCCAGCAATGGCAGATGCAGCAACTTGGGTGCTCTGTTTCGACTGGCAGCTCGCAGTCACCCACTTTCTTCCCAGCACTGAAGAGAATTCCTGGCCTAGGCCTGGCCTGGCCATTGGCTGTTGATACAAACTCCTATTTTTTGCTTAGAAGCTGGAGCTCTGCAGATGCTGTGCTCCCTGCATGCTTTTCAACCCTTCTGACTGCTGAAGGCTGGAGCCACCTTGGCTGCATTCACAAAACATGTCAACCCAGAGCCAGATGGTTTCCTTTGGTCTTCTTAGCATGTTGGATGATTCCAGCTGCACTATTAATTTCCCATCCTCCAGAGCAAATGGCAACCAGACTGTGCCTCTCCTCTTCCTCAGCTACTACATGAGGCATGGGCTTCTTTCTTCCTGCCATGACCAGGAGTCACAGCTCTGCAGGGGCTGCACCCCCTCTCCATCCACTTTTCAACCTTTCTAGGTACCCAGGCATCTGTGATCCTCCTTATATTTGGGGGAGGGGAGGGTCATGACCTACAGTCTAAGAACTCCTGCTTTAAGCCATAATTTGATTTGTTATGTTTTGCTTAACCATGTTGTGGGAACCAGCCATCATGATTTCTAAATCATGGTTTATAGCACAGTGTGATGCAAGCCTAGCCAGCTGTGTTTTATACCCAATAAGCTATGGTTAATTAAACTGGGGCTTAACACAATGTGTAAACCACATCTATATATATTCACCTCTGAGATCAGCAATGCAGTAGTCAGAGCCAGAACATTCCTAGTCCCTGCCAAGTCCCCAATCCTCCCATCCTTTATTAAAAAAAAAAAAAATTAATGATTTTTGGAAAGCAGCACATCCTCTAGAGCTAAACATGAATTCAAAACATTTTTAGAAATGAAAGAAGAATAAGGCAGAGATGTGTTTTTACATACACCCAGACACATACACATAAAATTCCCCTTCTAGATCATCCTATTATTCTCACACATACAAAATCACTTGTTCTTATATATTCAGCTATTCTCGCATGCACACATGAACACATAAACACACACCTTCACAAATTTGTTCCTCATTTGCCTCTTCTCTTTGTTCTTCCCCCCTCACTTTACTCTCTGCTGTTTTTCAGTTCACAGAAAAGAAGAAAAAGCAGCAACTTTTCTAGGAAACTGGGGTGACAGCAGAGATAAAACTGAAGATGGAAGAGCAAAGAGGAAAGAGGAAAACAAATAAGGGGAAAGGGGTTCTGGGTTTGTATATGCAAAGAGGAATCTGTGTGTGTATTTCTATGTGTATGTTTTCTCAAAAATTCAAATGTGCTTACTAGACTAAAAAGAACGGAGAACCCCAATTTACCTTAACCGGGAAGCTGCATTTTCCAGTTCGAACCCCTTCTTCATCTGTCTGCCATTGGTGTGGTCTACTGGCTTCAGGCACGTAGACATCTTTCTTTCTCCTGAAGCTCTGCCGTAATTTATTCATTGCTCAATTTTTGTGCCCTACAAGAAAAAAAGAATAATGTTTAAGCATATAGTGTGTTCCCCCATGATTTTGAATAAAAAATTAATCAAGATACCATAATTTTCAAATAACAATCTTACTCTGGTCCAATAAATAAGCTTACCAAGCAAGAGAAGAGGGAAACCTAACAGGAATTTACTTAGGGAGCCCAGCAAGGGATTCCCTAACAATTATTCCCTCTAAGTCAAGAATGCAGCTGGCTATGGTAAGAGCCTGAGAAAGGAACAAAAGGAAGAAATAAAAACCTTTCTACTGGTGGTGATCTAAAAAGATAAAGTGAGAATCAATTAACACAACGTACAGTTATGACCTGCAATGCTTGTGGCATGTTTTCCTTCCTTCCTAAAAACAACCACAGATATATTTTCAGCAAATGTGAGCTTGTATCGGTCTTTGAAGAAAAAGTCAAAGCACTGGAACAGAGAGCAACCACAGTTGATGAGAAAGGCAGGGATTTATCAGTTCAAAGAAAAAAGGCTCAACAAGAGACATGGACAGTGAAAGCAATTTCTCAACAAGAGAAATGGACAGTGAAAACAATTCTCTACAAGGAAGACCCAGAGGAGCAAACGCAGTGGATAAGAGTAAGGACCAGAAGCTAGAAAGGTAGAAGATATTCTGCACAGCAAAAATTCAAGAAATTTTCAGAGCCCTACAGATAAAACAGGCTCTGCATATTCAGAGGAAGAAAAAGAGACACTGTAAAATGGGAGACACAATGATGAATCCGTAAAGGACAGAAAAAGCACAACTGTGCCCTATAATAAAACAAAGAGAAGAGTCATTGATGCACCACTATAATGATCTGAAACAAACATATATTGGCAGGACCCTCTGTCTCCTTGAGTATATTGTAATGTCAGGATCAAGGATGCAACAGAACTTTGAAGACTTATCAAATTCAGTAAATAATTCTTTCCTATTGATACACTTTGAGACAATATTGTAAAGAACAACTACAACCATATTACCACAGATATGTAAAATCTTGGAAGGAATTTCAAACTCTGGGGGCTTAGACAATACTATCATCTATTTTCCCAGTCCATGGAAAGAAAAAGAGTGATAATGCAAATTAATGACTGCCTATGCAAAATGTGGCCACTGGAGAGATTTGGTTTCTAGAACCATTGCCTGAGGAACCAAAATGGTAGGCTGCTCACATATGATGGGTTGCACCTCACATGGATTAGCAAAAATGTATTTAGACAAAGCAAAATTAAGAGGAGTTTAAACTGAATCCTGTTGTGATAGAACAAAAACTCTGAATTAAGAACCTCAGAGTTATGCACTGTATAAAATGAAAATGTTACCAAATGCTCTTAAACCACTCAAGAAAAAATCACTCAAGAAAAATCAGAAAGAAGCTTCACTGTCCAAACAATAATGCTCAAAATATGGGAAACATGAAAACAAGCTGAGCTTCAGCTCTTAGTACAAAAGGGCAAATATGTTTTAATTGGTATAATGGAAATCTGGTGGAATGACTCCCATGAAAGGAATACAGTAATTAAAGGATAATATCTGTCCAAAAGGACCAGAAGCAGTAGAAAAGAACATAAAGTTGCACTATATGTCAAAAATACACATTCCTGCTCAGAAATCAAAATGAACGAACTTGGCTGGAGTTTGAAGAAATGGGTTGAAAGTAACAACAAACTTTTTACAGCAACTACTGCAAAATTCTTCACTTTGGAAATAAAAATTAAATGCACAAGTACCAGATGAGGAACAACAGGCTTGATACTGGTACCTGTGAAAAAGATCTTAGAATCTTAGACTACTGCAAACTGATATGACCCAGCAATGTGCTATGGCTGCAAAGAAGGCAAATGTATAGACCGTAACAAATTTGTTTAGCCTTTAAAAACATATGTACCAAGCCACTTTATCTAACTACTGAGGAATTTTTGTGATGGCCAAGAATCAGCAATTAACAGAATATAGAGCAATGAAGTGGTTCAAAACTGGGAAAGAAGTGTGCCAAGAATGTATATTGTCACCTTATTTATTCAGCTTATATGCAGAATATATCATGAGAAATGCTGACCTAGGAGAAACAGAATTTGGAATTAAAATTGCTAGGAGAAAACTCAACCACTGCAGTTATGCAGATGATACCACTTTGATGGGTGGAAGTGAGGAAGATTTAAGTAATCCCTTGTTGAGAAGCTTCTGTTGCGCGCGCAGGCGCATTCTCTCTCTCTCTCTATATATATATATACAGTATATATTTTAAGTAAGGTGTCAAAAGGTAATGCCAGCCCAATGCAAATAGGCAGGGAAGTTGAAGTAATGGCAGATTTCACCTTCTTAGGATCAACATTTGCAGGGATGGTAACTATAGCCATGAACTAGAGGTGGCCACTACTTGGGAGGAAGACTATGATAAATCTAAAACAAATATTAAATTGCAGAGATATCACACTGACAGCAAAGGGAGATATTGTCAAGGCTATTGTTTTCCCAGTTGTTACATCTGGCTGTAAAAGCTGGATCATTAGGAACGCTGGATGAAGAAAAAATGATGTCTTTGAACTGTGCTGCTGGAGAAAATGGTTTAGTATATCTTAGACTACAAGAAGAACATATAACTCCATTATAAGATGAAGTAAAAGGCTTAGATATTTTGGACAAATAATACGAAGGCTAGAGTCACTGAAGAAGATCATGATGTTTGCAAAAATTAAAAGCAACCAAAAAACAGACAACAGAGGACATGGTCAGATATTATCACTGATGATACAAGTATAAGCTACAAGAACACAAAAAAGCAAATTATTGAGAGAAAAACTTGGTAAAGTGTTGTCCACTAAGCCATAAAGAGTGGGAAGCAATCAAGCAACTGAATAACAACAAACGAAAGAAAAAGAAGAAAATGCTGTAATATTTCAGGAATTTATGTGAAAGATCAAATCCCTTTTTATTCAAGTAGATTTTATGGGCATCCAATTGTTTCACACATTCATATTTTTTACTGATAAATCATCTTGCTAGGGTTTATCTGCAAATATGTGAAGATAAAGATTTAAAAATTTAGTTTGTGAACTCATCCACATAACAACATGTCTCTGGGGTTGCTGATTTATAGAATTAATAAGCCTGCTTTAAGCAAGAGGGAAGAGGTGAGCCACCTGGGGCAGCTGCTGGAGATTGTGAGCTCTTTACAGTACTCAATCCAAGCCTGCTGGGCTCCTGCCTGTTCTTTGGAGGAAGAGGAAGAACTTAAAACAGGTTCAGAAGATCAGTACTAAACTGGCTGGAGAAAACACACACACACACACACACACACACACACACACACGGAGTAGCTGCACCCCGCTGCTTTCTTTGGAAATGTGATTTAAAAAGATAAACAGAAGTTCTACAGAAAGTATCCTAGGAAGCTAGAGACAGTGATGGGACACACCATGGTAGACATTTTGTAGGAGTGCTGTAACATGCTCTTGACGTTCCTAATGTGCCATCAATCCCCAAAAGGGAGTCTAGGTTTAGAAGCATAATAATATGCTAGGTTCATCATGAAAACTCTCTTCCATCTTTGCTTAGATTGTCATCAATTTAGGGATATAGCTAAAATCCAGAAAGAATGGTTCAACAGCTTGATACATGATTTAAAGTTACTAACTTCCATATACCAAATAGCCTTCATCAATTACAACCCAAGATCTATACATATTTTGACAGATATATTCAGAAAATGTATAACCCTTTATAATTTGAAATTATAAACACAAAATGTGACCAAGCAAATGAAAACATTTTTTAAAATAATTTTAAAATATTGGCTCACCTTGGTACCAGTATTTTAATTTTTGTACTATTTAAATACTCAGTCACATTTATTACAGATATTTCTGCATCTGTATAGTATGTTTGCTTGGTATGACTAAGAGGTAAACCCAACCATTTTTTCACATGCTTCTTTATTAAATTAAAAGGGCCCTACACAATGTGTGTGCATGGAATTATTTTACTTGTCTTACACTTTGCCAAGAAAATACTCAATTTAAAATTTGTGATGAAATCAAACTACTACCACTAATGATGATCAGACATTTCATTATTTCTCCACTGTATACTTCACTTCCACATCTGCTGTTTAATGGTAAATATGGGGCATGTGTCCTATAACATGATCCATATAATACTGAATACCTCATTTAACAGGAAATGCCAACAGGAAAAGCAAATAGAATGTTTATATCTACTTGCAATTTACAGCATTTATATCTAACATGAGACACAACACTAATACTTGGATAACAGTTTAAAAAGTGTCCAGATACATCCATTCAACCTAGCAGCTTTTTATTTTCCAAATTAAAAAAAAAAATACAATTCAGCTTACAGAACAAGTTTTAAAGCGATCTACTTTTGTGAAACCAGTCAACACAGCACTTCAAAGAATGTAGTCCCTATCAGGACTGGAATAGCCCTTTTACATGCTAACTGTATTGGTCATGGTAAAAGGACAGTGTTTGCCAACTGTTCTGGAAAACATTGTCGGCAATTTTGCTTGTTTACCTGAGGCATTTCTCACAGTGTTACTATGAAAATCTAAGTTTGGAGGGGCAGGAATATCATTCAGAAACAAGCCATATAACTTCATGATCTAAGTAGGTCTATGCTGTCCCCTTCAGAAGCCCAGAATTCTTCTCATAATAAGGCACCAGAAAGCAAGCAAAAAAGACTTCATCACTAGTTAGAAATGGAAACAGCTCCAGAGATATAATATTGCTACTTACTTTGGCAAACCAGAATATAAAAATAAGGAATTGTCTATCCTTAGTTCCTTACACATTGCAGTGAGACACAATATGGTTTATTTTGTTTACCATTTTGTGTGAAGTCAGTTACTGTAGTTTCTAAACCATATCTTATGTCTTTTTATTTTGCCTGTTAACGAAATTTCTATACAGCCCCTATCTAACAACTCTTAAGCACTAGATCACTTTGTAAAGCAAACTCAACCAATCATGGTTTAATAAACCATAATTAAATTATTCATGGATTAATATGCTGAATCTAGTCTGTGTCGTCATTCCAAAGTACCTCCTGAAAAAAATACTGGGCAGAAATCTAGTTGTTTATATTGAAATGAAGTCTATACATAGCTCTACTTCTTTTCTAAAATAAACATTCTAGCATAAATCAAGAATTCATGGTAACATGTGAACTTGACAAACAATAATCCTCATTCAGTACACTTCTGTTTATTAAGTTCTGCTCTGTAGATGCTGGAAGATAGCTCATTGATATTTAAACTTCAGATTCCAAGCACCATTATACCAAAGTTTATTAGTCAAAATCAAATCTAAAGTAATTCCATATGACCATTCTCCCTGCATATGGGCATAAACACTGTCTTCTGCTATGATTACAACTGAGAAAACAATTACTTACACATTACTGAAAAGGACCAATATAAGTTGAAGGCATATTATTTTTTAGCAAATCAGTATGCAATTCTTCAGCATCCAAACAATCTCAAGTGTTCAAAAATAAAATAACATTCTGCAATGCAGTATACCATTAGTATCAACACTGCTTGCTAAAGCAGACATTTCAACTCATTTGTAAACAGTCCTCATCTGGAAAATCTTACATGAACTGATAACCGGAAGTTTACAACACAGGAAGGATGCAACACTGGTAAATATTTATATCACAATCTTCACAGATTGTGAAGCTGCCTTGGAAGCTACCTATACTCTAAAAGTGATAATATAACCATAACATAAAGAGAAACTCTCCTCAAACCTCACATTTTTGCAGATGTTTAATATGTTGAAACAAATAAACAATTCACCTGTTGAAATCAGGTATATTTTCAGAGTGAACAGATGTATCACACCACACAGAATGAAAGTTGTCAAACACTGCTGCTCACAGACCAAACTGCTTCACTGAAAGCCATTACTTTATCTGCTAAACATTTCAAACTATAGCTTTCAGAAGATGAACTGGTAATATATAATGAGAGAGAGGGAACACAAACACCCCCTGGTTAGCTGATAGCTATTACAGTTTCTTACACCAAAGACTGGTAACCAATGGCCCTCAAGATGCTGCTGATCTACAACTCAACTTCTTTTGCCATTTTCTATGGTATCAGGGGATTCTGGGAGTTGTAATTTGGCAACATCTAGACAACCAAACTTTCTCCAACTTGATGTGTGGAATTATGCATAATATGAGGGTGTATATGATTCCCCACTTTATCCTACAATATCCCAGTTTGAAATGGCACACACATTCCCTTTGTTGTCAAAATGCTTTCATCTCCCTGATCAAGTAGCATAGGGAGAGGAGTCTTCTATCATGCCCACATAAAGGAGGCTATAGTAATCTTCTGCTTTCTTCCCTGGGTAGGGCAAAACAAAAAAAAGATGTTTTTCCTCATTCAAATTGCTTCATTCTTGGTTTAAGAATCTTGCATAGGGAAGTCAGACTACTGAAAAAATATTCTAGGATAATCTATAGTTTTTTTTAAAGAATGACAGAAGTATAGTCTATGTCTAACCTCTTCCTTGCTGGAATCCAGGAAGAAATGGGAGACACTAGAAGGCAGAGGAGACCATGTAAGGGCAGTGTGTTGCTTTTGAATTACTCACCTTTGCTTTGGTGTACTACTTATATATTTATTTCAAGGTGAAAGAAGCCCCTTAACATATATTTGGGGCATAATAAGGTGCAGTAGTCTAAACACTATGGAGAGGACCAATTTGCACAGGGCCTTCTAAGAATCAGAATCTTAGAATAATATAGGAACATATGGCTACAGGTCTCCCAATACCTCAAGTTCAGGAGCACTGAGTTCCCAACCATTTTTCCACAACATTTTTATATAAAATACATTTTAAAAACTTGAAGTTTTTAAAAAATATGAAAGAATTACAGCAAATAGATTTAATGAACACTGGTTTCCGCTATCGCTGTAATCTGGTTTGCCACGTTGTGTACGTATGTTTAGAGGTAGTAAGGATGTCATGATGGAAGAGCTCTGTTATAACAGCAAAGGCATGGCCAGGGGCTGACTGCAGAACTTGCAGTCAATGATAACTGCCCATGTGCAAGTTCCAAGTTAAACTAAAGCAGCAGAAGAAAGCCAACTGGTTTCCCTGATATGATCTTGACCATATACCCATAATTTTCAAGTAGAACAGCAGAAATAGCTTTGAAGTCCTGAAACTCACTGATAGGGAACCAGAGTAGCTATGGAACGAAATCAAAGAAGTTGTTAAGGTTGAATGTGAAAAGAAACTGCCAAAGATCAAGAAATGGAAAAAAGCAAACAGAATAAACAGTGGAAACTGCCAAAGAGAGAAGAGAAACTAAAGCCAAACAGAGAGATCTCAGGAAGGAACTTAAAGAATTTCAGAGACCTATTAGAAAAGCAAGAAGCAGTATTACAATTATATTTGTAAAGACACTGAAGATGGAAACAGACACAGGAAATTAAAGAAAGTCTTCCAAAAGATCTCCAAACTCATAAGGAGGTTCCAACCTCAAATTGGTACACTGAAGGATGCCAATGGACTGATAGTAACCGATTCTAAGATCAAACAAAGATAGAAGTATTGTGATGGAATGGAATTATGAAGGCCAGGCTCAGGGAGATAAGCATTTTCTTAGCTCACCGCAGGAGCATGGGAACTACAAGAGGATGAGACTGGCACCTCCCTGAGGAATTCACACTGTTATGGCTGGCTAACTTGGGGCCTGGGGTTTCAGTCCGGGAAGATTCTTGCTAGAGGTTGTAGCTAATAAACATACCTGAACTGATTTTGCATTGTCTCTTGGAGTTCCTTGGGCTAGGCCTGACATCAATCTTCCCTATCAGTTCAGATATGTTTATTAGCTACAACCTCTACCAAGAATCTTCCCAGATTGAAACCCCAGGTCCCAAGTCAGCCAGCCATAACAGTGTGAATTCCTCAGGGAGGTGCCAGTCTCATCCTCTTGTAGTTCCCACGCTCCTGCAGTGAGCTAAGAAAATGTTTATCTCCCTGAGCCTGGCCTTCATAATTCCATTCCATCACAAGTATACTGAAATTCTGTACAACAGAGATGCCAATGTACAAGATAATTTAGAAGATATTCCCTACTTACAAGAACCTCTAATATTAGAAGACCATCACTCTGGTCATTGCCAAGTCTGAAGGCTACAGGAATTGAAGGAATAGAAGAAATATGGCAAGCAACACAAGAATAATCAATAAAGGTTCTAACCAAACAATGTCAGCAGATCTGTATAATGACAGTGGCAAACAGATTGGAAGAGGTCAGTCTACATATCTGTATCAAAGAAGGGAGACTTAACAGAGTGTGCAAACTATCATACAATATCCTTAATTTCACATACTAGCAAAATAATGCTTAGGATCATCCAATACAGATTAGAAACGTACATGGAAAAAGAAATGCCAGATGTTCAAGCTGGCTTTATAAAAGACCAAGGAACAAGATACATTATTGTTAATGCATGCTGGACAACTGAGAAAACCAAGGAATCTCAAAAAAAAAGTCAATATGTGCTTCACTGATTATAGAAAGGCCTTGGATTGCGTTGACCATATCAAGCTGTGGAATGTGCTTAGAAAAATGGGAATCCTGGAACATCTCATCTTCATGTGAAACTTATATACAATTAAGGAAATCACAATCTGGATGGAATATGGAGAAACAGATTAGCTCCAGGTTAGCAAAAGAGATAAGGCTGTATACTTTCCACTATATGCAGAATATATATTGAGGGAAGCTGGATTAGAAGAAGATGAGCATGGTTTTAAAATTGGAGGAAGAAACATCAATAACATGCAATGAGCTAAGGGGGAAATATTTGATGTAAAGATAGTACCTAGAAGCAATTTCAATGTTTATAATTATTTGATTCACTCACTAGTCAGGTACAATGGGAGGGAATTTAGAACTTAATAGTACTCTTATGGATAGTTTTTAGTAAATTTTAAATTTTATTTTTATAAGATCATATGCATTTATGTTAGATAATGATAAATAGGGGTGACATCAATATAAATATTACATTTTAGAGTTTTGTAATGATTCACAAACATTTCTCAAGATGATACAATTATTTTAGCTTTATATATTCAATTATCTAATCAATGAAATAATGTATTCTAAGTTTTATGACAATTGTAAATTTTATTTATTTTCCAGACATTATGCCTCATTCACTTTCTTTTTTCCTTTCTATAGTAATTTATTTTATTCTTCAAATGCTTTAAATAAATATATATTTAAAAAGAAATCAAATTATGCTGAAACTAATTCCTAAACATAAGAACTATGCATTGCAACAGAAACCAAATACTGTGGATTTCAGCCAACTTTTTCTAAGCAAGCCATCTTCACAAAGATTTCAACCATATATTAATTATGTCCTTTTTTTTCACTAAATAATTTGGTGTAAGGTGACAGATAATCATAAAATGTGATCAAACAGCTGGGAACAAGAACCATTTTTAAAATGTATTTATATACTTATTTGCTGGGCTTCTAGATCACTCCAATCATAGTAGATTCTGACCAGTATACATATCCAATACAGCAATCATATTAAAAATAAAGATACGATCCAAAATATCCAGGCACTTTTAGCCACATTTCACATACAGACTTTCTTCTGCACAGAAGAACAAGATAACATATCAAATCCCAAAGGCACACCAAAAGAGCCAGGTCTCTTGTACAGGTAGTCCTTGACTTACAACCACAACTGGGGCCAGAACTTCTGCTGCTAAGGGATGCGGTCGTTAAGTGAGTTGCGCCAGATTTTACAAACCTTTTTGCCGCAGTCATTAAGTGAATCACCATGTCATTAAGTGAATCACATAGTCATTAAATGAATCTGGCTTCCCCCGTAGACTTTGCTTGTCTGAAGCCCCTGGGAAGGTTGCAAATGGCGATCACTTGACCCCAGGATGCTGCAACAGTCATAACTGCAAGGACTGGACATAAGTCAGTTTTTTCAGCACTGTTGTAACTTTGAACAGTTGTTAAACAAAAGTCAAGGAATACCTGTATAGCTTTTTGAAAGTTCATGTAACAGCTAATATAGTCTCTGGGGGAATGTTGTTCCAGAGATGGGGGGAAACAACTGAGAAGGCTCTACTTCCTGAACACTGCAGATAACACTCACTAAGAGGAGGAACCTAAAGAGAGCCATCTCTTCCTGATAGGCAGAACCCACTGGCAGAAAGACCTTTTAAAAATACACAGATCCATGAAAACCTTTAAAGATGACAACCAGCACTTGAATTTTGCACCCAGAAGCAAAATGATTACCAGTTC
The DNA here is from genome assembly GCF_059951505.1 of Python bivittatus. Lineage (NCBI taxonomy): Eukaryota > Metazoa > Chordata > Lepidosauria > Squamata > Pythonidae > Python > Python bivittatus. The sequence continues at coordinate 27,288,997 of NW_028277075.1, read as the reverse complement.
AGCTCTCAGAGTAGTGGTGTTTACATGGGCAAATCAATAACACCTATAACATCTGAGTAGCCTTCAAGGGCAAACCCATGTAGAGCATACTGCAGTAATCCAGACAACAGATGACTAAGGCATCATCTGATCTATGATGAGCTCTGAGACTAGGAGGAACCCCAGATTACAAACTGATTCTGCCCAAGGAAACGTGACTACATTCAAAATTAAATATAGCATTTTTTTTGGAAAAAGAAGTCTTCTGCTCTCTTGACCATTTTGTCTTGCTGACATTGAGCCTAAGCCTGTTCATTTCCATCCAGATCCCAATAGCCTCCCAGCAGCAGAACAGGGCCTTTATTGCATCTCCTGTACATCCCCTAGTCAAGATACAGAGCTGAGTATCAACACACTGATGCCTGCCTGTCTCAGTGTTGATGAATGACCTCACCCAGCAACTTGATGTAGATACTAAAAAGGAGAGAAGAAAGCACTGAACCATGAGACACTCCACAGTGGAGGACTCTAGGATTCATCCTCTCTCCCCACCAAAACTGAAACTACCTGTTCAGGAAGAAAACCACTTAAGAACAGTGCATCCAACCCTTAACTCTTGCAGCCCTGTAAGAGACCAGGGTTGATGGTATCATATGCTGAAAGATCAAACAGGACCAAAAGGGCTGAACTTCCCCTACCCTGGTCCTGTCAGTGGTCATCCACGAGAGTAGCCAACGTGGATTCATTCCCTTTTGACCTAAAGCAATAGCTTTCAGCACATTAAGAGGAAAGATGGGCAACTAAGCTGCCCAGGGCTGCATCTTCCTCCACAGTTTCAGAGACAAGTATTGAAACTTCTGATTAATTTTGATAATGTACAGATTTTAAACAATTAAAATAATTTAAGGAGTTATTTCAGAGCAATAGGCTTGCCACAAAGTCCAACTTTTATATTTTTAAAACTTTTAAAAAGTGATATTTAAATTGATTTTGACCTTAATACAAGATGAGCTACTGATCCCCCACATCAAATGGATCAATTTCTACATTTCTAGCAATATTTTCATCTCTATATTGTTACCTTTTCAAAAGTTTTCCCCATCCTATCAAAATATACGATATTAATTCAAAAGGCAATAGTTTTACCAGTTTAAATTTAAGTGGATTTCTGAAGGAAGCGTATAATAATGTCAACACTTAAGACTGTTTTAGAATCACACTGTGAATTTTAGTACTTACCAAGGATAAACAGTGGCAATGTACCTATTCTGAATTATTTCTGAATAATTTCCTAATACAGTGTACTTCAAACAGAGGTTATAGTTATCTTCAAGGAATATTATTCTATTCTATAAGCAAAACCATTTTCTCTCTGCTACACTCCAATTCTTCCTATAGAAATCTCATCAAACCGTCAAGATAGCTAAATGGAAAAGAGCCAAATAGAAATAATTATTCTCCAACATTTCTTAGGGAATTACATAAATTTCACTGTGATCAAGCTCAACTTTTAGTCTTGAAACTTCTGAAGAGCAGAAGACCTCTAAGACCTTTCAACCCTATGATTCTAAGTATGAACTTAACATGCTCCAGTTCAATATCTACTGAGGTCTAGACATCTAGTTTCTCAAAAGCTTTGTAGTGGCAGGAACTTAGTATATCATAGTAACATACAAGTACCACAAACAGGACTAAATATATTCCAAGACACATATACTGCTTCTTTATTAGGCCCAAAAATTCCTGAACTTTTCCCACCTAAAACTGTCTCGAAATAACTGGGCCTGACAGTCTGAGGGCCTGGCCAGTGAAATTGGAACTGGCAACTTCCAGAACTGTTACATAAACAGTGAGCAAATGTTTTCTAATCTCAAGACTGTGAACAGAACCACCAAATTTCCACTAACTCAAAAAGACAGGAAGAAAAAAAATCTAGAACTTAAATTCTGGAGCAGCATGGATTTCTGTAGTAAGATCTTCTGTATGTATGTATGGGTGTATATACAGTATATATGGTATATCTAGAGAGAGCTTCATTCTTGTCTGCAATAAAGGAGCTAATCTAGCTACATCATGTCTGTGGCTTCTACGTTAAGGAAGTTCCTGAATACCAGGTTAAGTATTTGGGAAGTCAGTGTTTATTGCTGAACCTGATCAGAAGTCTGACAGTGGCCAGGAAAATAAAAAGAAGTGTAGCTACAAAAAGGTAGTCTCCTGGCCTTAAATCACAGCTTTATTACAAGAGAGTCTCTGCAGTCACAAGTATTTAAAATACATCTCACTGTCACAAATGTTTCAGGATTTCACAAATGAGTACAACTTCTGTTGGAAGCAAGAGTATTACTTAGCAAAGTTTGAGAATTAAGGATCCTCAAAGTTTGATCACTGAGTCTTCGAAGAAAAAATCCAAAAAGAAAATTTGTACATAAAAAAATCCATTAGTCTTAATTCAATAGAAATTATAAGATCAGATATTTTATATAACTACCAAGCAAACATCTTCATGGAGGTTTTATCTTGATGTGTTCAAACTATAAGGAATGATCACACTTGTTCTGGAAAAAAGAAATTAGAGCCCTGTGGTTTGTGAGAAGTTTGATCTGCTCTTTTAATTAATGTTATCACCTGAAAGGTTCAGGTTCAGTGGCAGAAAAGTACGAAATTCTTTTCTGGCCTATTAAAAGTTGGCAATCAACCAACCCATGAACACTTATTTTTCACAATGCAGCTGATATACATGCCTGGAATCATAGCTATTTTCTCCCAAAGTAACAGAAAATTCTAAACCACATGTTTAGATACATAAATCTACATCCAGGTAAGTTCCCCTTTCACAGTTATAAAAACTTATCTTTATTTGAATACTCTGACTCCCAAAGCTAATAGTTCAGCTAAAAGAACATATCCATTCCGAGTCCCTAGTTTTGGTGTGAGTAGAAGCACGTCTTTGTATGGTGTGGTAGAGTCTTTTTTTTTCCCTGTCAAAGGCCCCGTTCCCTCTAGTGCAATATTTAGACCTGCATGACGGGAACATCCATTCTCTCTCCAACTCTATTGTTTTTTCTCTTCTTGTCTCTCTCTTCCAGCAGGTTGCAAGTGAGGACAGATAGTTCCTACTGGATAACTTAACTGACTTGCTGCATTGTGGTTCTGAAATTCAGCTATTAAATTGTCTTACCTCTGCTATAATGCCAGATGAACTGGGAGCACCACTATGTTGTTTAATTTCTTTTGGTACAGGAGAGATCCAAGTAACTTAAAAACATCTCAAAGTATTTGTCTATCAGGAGTCCAGAACCAACATTTTTTATTTGTTCATGCTGAATCTGGAGTTAACAAACTATTTTATGGCGGGTGCTGGTGGAGGGTTACTTACTTAATAAGTCTCCAGTACCTCAATTAGAGCAGCAAATTGGTGCTGCTAAGATGGTTCCAGCAACACACATCATGTAGCAACAGAACAGTTCTATGTGTGAGGAAGAGTAAGGCAGGTGCTACAGAATACAATGAGCACTTACATATTTGATGTTAGAAATTACAGGTTTGTTTTAGCTACTCCACTCAGTGCCAAATAGATTTATTGATTTGACTGATGTAAGTGATCTTTGACCTGATATTCAGGTCAGCCAGACTGAATTTGAGAGATTCAATGCACATATTAGTATGCTTATCATTATGTTATTCCTGGGATGTGGCTTTGTTCTTCACAGTCTGCTTATATTAGGCAAGCCTTCAGGTATTTTTTTTTTTTAATGTTTTTTTTTATTTTTACAACAAACACAAAACAAACATGAACAAACAAAAACATAAAAAGGCATAAAAAAGCATCTTCCATTTTATACCGTGTGTCAACCAGTTAAACTCGTTGGTGCCCCTTTCATAATCTTAAATTCTCATATCATCTATTCAAAATATACTTGTATACTTATCAATTAACAATTATTAATCATTCATAGCTAATCTATAAAATCATATATTACAAAAAATTTTAACTTTCAATAGGATTAGTAATACATTTCCATCTATCTATATCTAATCATTAATAAAAGCAAATCCCGTGTCATATAAAATTACTTATCTTCTTACTCTAGTTTCAAATCTCAGTTTAACTCATCTCTGCACATTCCATAATTTTCAATAACTTCCTCCTGCATAAGTACTTTTTAATTTTTCCAATTCTTAAGAGTTACAGTTCTAACCAATATCAGTTACAGTATCAATTACAGTTCTAACCAGGTTACAGTTCTAACCAGATTCTTCACTACATGTTATACAATTTTTAACTATATATCTCAGATTTATACTTTATTCCAGCGCTTGCATAATTTTGAGTTCACCCTTTTCATTCAATATCCCAAAATATCTAACTGTTCATTCCTTTTTCTATATTATTGGATAAGAGAAAGCAATAATAAATGTCCTTTTGAACATTCTGCTTTTGGAAGCTTCTGTCAGTTCCATCATTGTTGTATTCCCCTGATTTTTTTCTTTAAACATCTCCAGTAGTTTCTTTCAATATTGTTTTACTTCTTCTTTTTGTGCATTCTCTTAGTACAATTTTCCATTATGATCTTGTATAATCTTTTTCTCACCCTCAGTGCCAAGAACAAATCTGTCTCTCTTCATTTATCAGTTGATTAACCCTTTTAATTCTCAGTTTATAGGCCTCACAATAATTCTGTTTAATGTTTCTGATTTCTTGTACTATTTCTTCCTTTTCCAATGATCCCGGTTTATGTTTAATTAAGTCCATTTTAGCTTTAATATCTTTTTTTCTTTTTCTTTTTTTTTTTTTGAGAATTTCTGCAGCTCTTCTTCCAATTTTTTATAGTCATCCTCAATAGTTTAAAGATCTTTTTCTGCATTGTGTTTCTCGTATAGTCTGTTATCTTGATAAACCTTCATTGAGTCAAAGGATTCTTTATCTTTGTTCTTGCCAAAAATAAGAGAAAAAAAGAAGCAAAAGGAGAAAAAAAAAAAAGGAAAAATAAAAAGAAAAGGAAAAGAAGGGAAAGGCTAAGCCTCTTTAAAAAAAAAATCCATCTGGGGGGGGAATAGAGAGCAAAGCAGAGCTTCTAGCAGAAAAAAGAGCTACTGCCACTAATCAAGGCTCTTGTGACTAGCTCAAACTTTCCATCTTAATATTTTCAAAATCGCTTTCAACTCCACTTTCTTGTTTATAGTTACGGATGGCACCTGTATAAACATGCACATCCCACTATCTTTTTAGAAAGCACAGAGTCCTTGAGCGTGCATCACAATGAAAAAAGAAAGCACTAAATCGAGCCTCTAGATGGCAGTGCAACTTTCTTTCATTTACTTTCTCTTAACTCCACTTTCCCCATTTCAAAGTCAAAAAAATATAAATTTCTTTTAACAATAAAGAAATCTTAGTAAAAAAAAAAAGGCTTAAAATAAAGAGTTATTGAGTATTAAAAAGAGAAAGCCAATCCAGTTAAAAAAATTTTTTTTTTAAAAGAAAAACATCTTATCAATTCCACTAAAAAGGGAAAGTTGAAAAGAAAAATTTTCTCCCCCTTCTTTTTTTTTAATAGGGTTCAATCTCGCCGCTTAATCCACTTTTCTTCACTTTTAAAAATCTCTTTAAGTTACTTAAGGTGTTCTCTAAGAATAGTTGAATAGTAAAAGTCCATCTCACCCAGTTGACACCCCTCTCTTCCATCTTCCTTTGGAGCTGTCCCGGCTTTCGCAGCCATTTTTGGCTGCCTCTCCTCCGCCGGCTTCAAGAGCTTCTCCTGGGATCGATCTGGGACTTGCGGCGTCCCTGAGATCCGCGGGACGCGCCCTTTGCATTCGCCATCTCTACGGGACGGCTTAGGTCCATCGGGACCGTCCGGGGGAGGAGATATCAGCTGCGATCCTGGGAGCCCAGGATCGCCCGCCGTATCGCCGCGACGCCAGCTCCGCCCTCCTCGCCTTCAGGTATTTTCATGTTTCACACAATAGGTCATCTATTGGTTTTCACTGACTTGGCAAATTTATATCTAAAGATTATAAGAAGATGCTGCTGATTTTAGACCTGTCTGCAGCTGTCTTACATACCACAAAAAATCAAATATTGGTGAATCATATACAAGAATTATTAGGTATAATTGGTTCCTCAGCCTAAATTTCTGATATTTGATTGGACATTTCTGAAATGGAAATAGACAAAGAGATCAACCACCTTGGACCAGATTATTAAGCTGTTCCATAAAACTACTGGGAGAGCATTTCATTAAATGTATATAAGTCCTGTTAGATGAATTGTGCATAGTTATTTTATGGAGCACCAGTGCCTCAGAGATAATTCTATTTTTTAAAAATTAGATTTAGAAACAGTGATTTCATCTCATAAGCTATGACTGATAATTGTGGCCAATCAAAATTAAATCTAGATAATAAACATTCTTACATTTCAGCAAGAATTTTGAATTTTGTATTCTTCTTGGCTATCATAAAATGCTTGATATAGGCAGCAAGACCACATATTCTTATTACAGTGATTGTACTATTGCCCATTGTGTTTCATAACGTTCCAAATATTGACTTTGGCTTTGACTTTTAAAACCACTTTCTCTTCAGAAGACATTATTCTGTTTACCATATTCACCTGAAATGACAACCCTCCCCACTTCCCAAGGAAGATTAGATTGGAAAATATTTCTTCCCTCCTGTACTGTACTACATTTTCAGCAAACCTATGATGGTCCTCCCATTTCAAAGATAAATTGTTGGGGGGGAGACTAGTCTTTCTTTTAACTAAATACAATATGTCCTTCTACTCCTTGAAATCTTGTGCTTCAGGAACTAAAAGGTTCATTGAACTGAAATGCATGAGGTTCAAAGAAGCATGTAATACACTTTCTAGAGAAAGATTTATTATCAGCCATAAACTGCCCACAAACCATTAAACCATATCCATTCTAATATACTTAAATAATGTGACGGAGGGTTCTTAAATTTTTGCTTCAGAGACAAAAAGAAACATTTGAGAGATTTATTCTGAAGGGGTGTGTCCCCAAAAGTCAAATGAATATTTAGATAAATTAAATGAATACATAATCTAAATGTTATTCAAAACAAAAATGCTTCATTCTTGGAGGGGTAACAGATCTAAAGAAGTAAAAGGTTAAAGAAAAATATGAAAAGGAATTAATTCTGATTACAATAAGCTGCTTTACTGTGACTACAAAGTTAATTTATTCTTGGTTTTCTTCAGACAGGATTAATTGGCATTAACCTCAACCCAAAGCAATTTTTAAGTATGAGACTAGTGTTCATCCAAACACAGCTTGAAATATGAATCCAAGAAGGCTCAATTTCATTAGTCTTAATGTGATGTAAATACACAGTTGTAGAATTCTTGGAATTAAAATCCAAAGTAGAGAGGAATCTAGGATCTTTCACTTATCCATTCTCCACTTCTAACCCCTACGCCCACATTTTCATTTCTGCTTATGTAGCAAAACAGCACAATCCCCCCTTATTTCTCCTCTGAAATAGCTGGCATGCTTCTCAAAAACTCAGTTTCCATTCTTAGAGCTTCTTGCTTTTGCAGAAGATTATACCATGGGACAGTGACTGAAGGCAGTTGCATTCACACTGATATCAGCAAAGACGCAACAGGAACTGAAGCAGTTTCTGAACTGATTAAAAAACTATTTGTAAAAATTGGTATGACAACACAATTTTATTCTGAGTCGCACTGGTGGTAGTTGTGGAGGAAGTTATTCTATCCCTTATTATGAATCTATTACAGTTCTCTGAAAACAATATTTGCCTGTTTTTCAGATTTGTAAAACGTTTGCACATCATTACTGTATATATTACACATGGGTTCTGCTGATAAAAATGTGTGCCTATGTGGACAAATAATACCAATGTTTGATCCTTGTTACATTTATTTCATAATCAAGTCATCTAACATGTGATATGCCCAGATAACCGCCCAGAGTTGCTGGGAGTCGAACAGCATATAAATTTAATAGATGATGATGATGATGATGATGATGATGATGATGATGATGATGATAGTGTGAAAAGGTAATTGCACTCTTAGATTCAGTAACTGGTTGCACCACCTTTAGTTGTAATAACTGCAGCCAAATTCTTTTTGTAACTGGTAATCAATCTCTCACATAACTACATAGGAATTTTGGCACATTCAACTCAGTAACATTTTAGAGTTTTCTAGCGTGAATTGCTCGTATCATATCCTGCCACAACATTCCTATGGTCTAGATTTTGATTTGACCATTCCAAAACATTTAATTTCTTCTTCTTCATCTATTGTCTCATAAGCTTGTATATTGGGAATTTACTGTTTCACTGCATAATCCACTTGAGCTTCATCTGACAAATGGCTTGATGTCCTCCTACAGAATTATCTGATACAAAGCAGAATGCATCCTTTCCTCAATTATGGCAAATCTTCCCAATCCTGAGGCCACACAATATCCCCAAACCATGACACTATCAATTTTATGCTTGACAGCTGGCATGAGATTCTCATTGTGGAATGCAATGTTTGGTCTCTATCAGATGTAGTGACACCCAAGAAGTCCCCAAAGTACCACTTTTGACTCATCTGTTCATAAAATATTCTTCTAGAAATCTGTAGGGTGCCTTTTAGCAAACTTGAGATGAACACTGATATTCCCCAGTTATCCTTTAACTGAAATTATTGCACTGAAGCAGAGGTAACTTTTCATATGTGAAGGCTTAGGCTGACATACTATTGTATCAGTATATCAACCTAAGTATTGCATATGGCTACTTATAAGTTATATTTATGGCTATATGATTTTATTATCATTGAGTATATTACTGACTGTATTCTGCCTAGTGTTGATGAGAATGAAGTGGCCTAGAAGTCTTTGTAAATAATTGGAATAGAAGCTATACAATATTCAAAGCAAGGAGTAGGTAAAAGAAGTATGCATAAAGTCTAAATTTCTGGAAGCAGACCTTGTAATGCCTTTTTTGAAACCCCCACTCTAGAAAAATGTTTACAGTTTTAAAGGAAATCAGTTGCATATTGTCATTTTAGAGTCACCCTCTGGGAGAGATGGGCAGCATAAACATTTAATAATAAATAAATAAATATTATAATTGTATTTTGTGCGACAGACTGGAAAAGTTAAACACATCTGCCATCCTATCATGTAATCGCCCAGACTACAAAATGGACTGATCACCTGAGTCTTTGAAGTTGCAGAGAGAACAGATTTGGGGTTTCACGCAGAGGACGCCTCTCTCTGAAAGAAGTGGGGGGAGTTACAAAGTTGGGAAGAGGGGGTTGAATGAAAGGTCAGAGAGGGAGAAAAGAAAAAATGGCTACCAGCAAAAATGGAATTTGGCAATCTCAGGTGGCTGAAGAGATGCAAATTCTGGGGTATTTAAGACCACTGGAGAATAATCAACATAGGGGTCATTACTGAAGTAGACAGATCCAGTGTGGCATCTATCTGTCCAGCCCAGATGTCCAAAGGAAAAAGAAGGAAGACTAACAAAGAAGGGCCCAAGTTTTGTTAGCCATGTGAGGTTGCCACCTAAATTTTAACTGAAGTCCTTGATTTCCTGCTAAGAAATGTCCTCTTTGGGGAAATTTCTTAGCAGTCACATCCTAGAAATGGTATACCATTATTTTAGCAGAAGCCATACTTTGCCAGCAGAGAGATAGTTAATCTCTTAAGTGTGGACCAGTTAGGTCATAAGTAATTTACTACTTTCTAACCTTTAAAGTCATATATAAGAGGGATTAAATTAAACAGAAAGTCTGTTTGTAAGCATTAACTGAATCATGCTTGCTTAGTTAACTGACTGAAAAAAATAAACCGTTCAGAGAAAATGGTATCTTTCTACCCTTGTTACACTAAGAATAAAGAGGGAAAAAACCTGAATGGTTTACAAGAAATATGTTGTACAGTATATTGTCTGATCAACCTTGAGAATTCATGACAATTCAATTGTAACAGGAGAAAAAACAAACCATACAACTCAGCAAATACTGTTGAATTCAGATTGGCAAAAGTGAAAAATAATGGGAGCTGCCCTCAATTCATAAAGGACCACAGGTTGCCATCACCAAACTATGGGAATGTGAAATTCCATATCACATATTCAGTTCACTTTCCTCCTCCTAAATTTCAAGGAAGTATAAAGTAGGGTAGGGGCTTCTTACTTGTCGCTCCATGCAGTTTATGTGCCTATGCATCACTCACACAAAGCATGAAAGCAATGGTTGGAAGAAGGGCAACAACTTGCCAATCACAGCCACATGCCACAGGTTATCTCTTACATTAAGAAGTGCAGTGACACACTCAGGGAGGGCAGACTAAGGGGCACCTGCTCTCCTAGCCCTTGAAATCCCATTACAGCTACAGCAGGGACCTGGTCCCACTGCCATCACTCCTGACTACTGGCACTGTCTTGACAGGCCACAGCCTTTGCTGTGACAGCATCTCAATGCAACCACCTCTCAGCCTGACCCACTCGGGTTTCTTCTCTACCTAAGATCTACAGTTCCTAGCAATATCAGCAATTTGCTGCCCTATCTTTGGCTTTCTATCTTTCTACTTTCTATTGTTCTAGATCACTGTCAACCTGGAACCCTCCTTTTCCTACCTATGCCATTTGCCCAATATTTAATTTTAGATCTCTGAAGATGCACTTCTGTTTTCTCTTGAATTGCCAAAGGCAAGTTTGCAATTAAAAGAGAATTCTTAGTTTATCAATTCTTATAACGCAGCTTTATTTTAAAAAAAAAGTTTGTCAAGGAATTTATACAAAGGTCTTCACTGTAATATATTTGATAGACAAAAACCAAAGAATCTCCTTCCCCACTATTTTTTATTTGCCCCTGTAAAATAACACTTGCTTTCATTCCAAACTCACTGGAAACAGTTTTTGCTAAAATAAATATGGCATTAGTCATCAATATGATTTTGAAGCGGATAATACCACATGTACATTATTTACTTATTTTCAGTGTTTCTATACTACCACAGCTCCATAGTTCTAGGCAGTTTACAAATCAAGTAACATAAAACGTAAACACTGTAATCATAATTCTAACAAAAAGTAAAGTAGTGCACTGCTGACTGGACAAGAAGCACAGAACACATGCAAATCTCCAAAAGAAAAGCTTTTTGCATGCTACTGGAAAAGCTATGTTTTAACCACTTTCTGAAAGGTGCCTGAAATGAGGGCTAGCCAGATCCTAGGAGAGGCACATTCCAGAAATGTCAGGACAGCCCTACAGAATGCTTGCTTCTAGGTCTCTGCACTCTCCATCTATCAAACCGGGGGAATCTGGAACATTCTACTCAAGCAGAAGGGACAGTTCAGCCATAAGAAACCTGGACCTTTTCCCTGTACAACTTTATATGTTAAAACTAGCACCTTGAACTGCACTCAGAAACTCATGCAAAGCCACTGCAGCACTCACAAAATCAGTGTTATATTGCTGAATCAGTTTGCATCCATCAGCATGTGGACTACATACCAACTACAGTTTCCAGATAGTTTTCAAGGGCTCTTGGGTAAAATACATTGAAGTATTCAAATCTGGAGGAAATGCCAATGTAAGTGAATGTTATCAGAGCCTCTTACTTCAAGATGGTCATAACTGTGCACCATTTAGTCCTTGGACTAATAAACCAGTCCTCATGTGGCACCTGTGATTATTTAAGTCTGAGACCCTTGAAGTAGGATGAAACACCTCAGTGCAGGTAGTAAATTGTGAAAGCAGTGTATTCCACTCCTAATTCATAGCACCCACACTCCACTACTATGTAGTTAGAAAAAGCAAGAAAACTTCCATAAGCCAAAACTCTTGTGCATCCTACCATGTGTAAGAAGCTAGTGTCAGACTCTTTTCCCCAGTCAGGTATCACAGTAGTATTATTATCAAGATGAGAGGAACTTTCTGAAAAGCTCATTTGCCATGATCACCTTCCTGAAGTTGAGCAAGCTACAGAGGGGACTACAGTAACTGGAGATTTTTCTCCACATTGCCTGAATTCTCTGAAGTGAGAATAATCACCTCTACCTCCACTTCCTTGTAGTTGGGCTAATATGCATCTTCTTATCCTCGAATAGGCAGAAATGTATATCAGCATAATTTGTGCTATCCACACAACTGAGCTTTATTGTGATTCAGCGATGAAGTCAGGGAGTGGTCTATCCTTTGACAATTTCAGGACAATGAGTGGTAGATTCCCCGGCGTCCTTTCCCCTCCCATCCAACAACACCCACTGGCATGAAAATCACCACCAATCACTCCTCAAAATGTATGCCTCAGTAGAGCTGAGGGACTCCAGACATTCCCTCCTGCTTCATCCCACCAATAAGTCAGCCAGGAATTGTGTATGTATGTATGTATGCATGCATGTATTTGCCATAGGATTATTAATCTCCTTGGAGATCAAGAGCTCTACAGCAAAAAAGGGCAGTAATTGGCAAGAGGACAGTGGATTGATATTCCTATCTTAAAAAAAAATCAAAAGGTCAGACTTCTAGGAGATTAGTCTTCCCATATACAAAAAAATCAAACCCTCCCTCAAAAAGGCTGTGCAAGGCAGGTGTTTAGTTTCTAACACAGCCCAAGGCAAAATAGTTATAAAGGGCAGTGTCTTATGGCTAGACAGGGAGAGTCCATGTCCACAGAAGACTTCAGTAAGTCTTCTTGCTTAACAAAGCAAACAATATGATCTAGGTAGACCCTCCCCTGACAGTACAATCACTAGCCTCATCATTAAGGCATTTAGATTGTTCATATGGTAAGACTGTGTCAGGGGAAGGGGGAAAACCCCACTTGAACAGGAGAATTACAGAAGATGACTGAACTGCCTCTACAGTAGGATGGGGATGAGACGGGGGCGATGCCATGAGATGTCCCTTAAAAATAGTTAGTGAAGCAACTTTGTGCCATGATTAGAGGTTCAGGAGAATGAACCCTAGGTGAGATACAGTTTTGCCTGAAGGAAAACTGAGAAATATAGTGTACAGCTGAACTTCTCCTAAGTTATGAAGATAAATAGCAGTTTTTTTCTCTTCCTCTTCTATTGGGATAATTCTACATTACAATTGATCCTATAATAACCAGAATATTCGTTTTAAGAGTGTTTCATAGCTATACCTCCAACTGAAAATTAGATCTAGCAAGTTTCCAAAGTTAAATCAGTTATTTTCAGATGTGACATTTATCAGCTAATTCTAGGAGATGCATTTATAAATCAAAATTTGAGCTTGCCTGTCTTCAAAAACAATCCTACACATATTCCTCTCTTCGTGCAGTTTGAGGACTATTTTAATTTTTATAATACTTCAAGATGCAATTAAATTTTCACTAGAGAATGACTAATTCATAAAATGTAAAATACTAAAACAGGAATAGGATGAATACTTTCAAAGTTATACTTGCAATTAGAAAAATCTTGATAAAAAGGTACACCTGGCCTTATCATGATCGTCTCTGTCCAATTCTCTCTGTTTAAACACTGAAGTCATCACTGGAGGTTCTCCTCCTGATATTTAGAATTAAGGCAGATTAATAACTGGAAAGAGAACAGGAAGTCCTGATAAAAACTTCCCCACATCAGTCTAATATAAACTCTTCAGTACAGTATTAAGAATACTGAGCTGTGGTTCTGAAAGGCACACTGCCAACATATTTCTCAAATTCAGCACAATTACCATTCCTAATCTTTCACATTTCAAGAAACAAAGCCTTCTCCACCCACAGGAAGAACTAGTCAAGCAATTAACAAATTACGGCACAGTGGTATAAGCCTTTTAATTTCATCATGGCAGTCCAAACCAAATTTCCCAGCAAGCAGTAGTTTAGCATTCAAAATTATGCTACTCTCCTTTATATAGTAACAGACTGCTAATTACTTTAGAGGATCAGGCTACTCAGCAAAGCTATTTAGGCTTCAATAAAACCACCCAGGAATTCACCACCATTAGAGGCTACCACAGAGATAGGGTAGAGAGAGGGAGAAAAATTATGCAAATATACTTAAAGAAGTTTTCAGTGAGTTGTTACCTAAGACATGCAAGGTGTTATTTATTTATTTAAATCATATATATTCCACCATCCTCCATTTAATTCTAAGCAACTTGCATCATCAATAAAAAGATGGAAATATAAACCAACCAAATAATATAGAACCACAACAGCAGCAATAAGAAGTATTGAAGATCATAAAACAGTAAATTGACAGAAAGAGCAACAGAACTATATAGTGAAGACTCTCCTAGAAGGAGTATGACATAATTCCACATGAAGTTGGAAGGAATTTAATACTAAAAGTTCAAATGCACACAGCAAACTTTCGTCTTGTACCACCCCTATGCTGATCTATAGCACAAAATACAACACAGCCAACTTTTAGTGCATCCCAACAATTTTATCTGAAGGAAATATACATAATTATGTAGATAATGGGCATGTATCCAGGAGCCAAAGCAAATTTCTGCTTCTTAAAGATGTATAAGTATCCATCCTTTCAAACTTTGCAGCATTCAAACATTAATATTCACAATGCAATACAGACATGTATATATCTGTGTAGGGTGCTCAAAAGAAATAGTGCAGTTATAACACACGATGCCTTCTAAGAGTCCAGTGGTACATCTTTAATCCAGAATTACCATAAAGTAAGAATGTAAGTAGCAATGTTTACTCATTATTTAGCACAATTTCTCCTACAGCATGCTACAGCTACACTGAATGCACAAGATGATGAAATGAAGACTAATTTTAATTCAATGCTCATTGGTGACTGTCCAGAATATAGATATTTTCAAATCTTTATTTTGATTATTTTGTGGGGTTTCATGGCTCACAACTAGCAGTTTAAAATTAATTACATTCTTATGATTCAACATTTTAATATGAAAAAAAACTTGATGGACAAGGCAAATATGATTCATGTTTAATAATCGAGCATAGCAAATAAAATGCAGAAAAGCTGGGCAATGTGTTGCTGTGTAATAAAAATATGTAGCTGCCAGAGGCATATTTGCTTGCAACACCCATTTCAAGACATATTGTAAGACCAGAACTGACTCATACCTCAACCTTTATCAGGAATCATGTTTCGTCGGCAGAGGCAAATGGCTTTTTCTCCTGCAGATTATGACATCAATATTTTTTTGCCAGAATGTATGCTGCTTTAAAAATCTATGGTAGGGGCAGCATATAAATGTTGTAGAATAATAAATTAATTAATATTTTCTACTGTTGTCAGTTCTACAAACAAATTTGTGAGTTTTTTTCAACTACAATTTTACTGACAATTTAAGTATGCTGGTATTTAGGTACTGTTCTAAACATTTTATTGTGCTAATAAAAGGGTAGTCTTATTACAATGCTTACCCTAATATTAATAGTAGACTTATTATTTCTAAGTGCCTATCTTACAATCCAATGGGGCTATAAGAATCATTTGGAGAAGCACTTCATTACTTGAAGCACTGAGGCACCACTTCAGAGTCCTCTACACATTGTCTAACATGCTTCAAAGCCTCTCTACTTTCAATGAAACTATCACTGGGCAGCAGTTGCACACCAACACTTTGATCACTTCCCATACCATCCCTCTAAATCAGTGTTTCTCAACGTCAGCAACTTTAAGATGCTTGGACTTATAATTTCCAGAATTCACCAGCCAGCAGGCTGACTGGGGAATTCTGGGAGTTGAAGTCTACACTTCCTAAAGGTGCTGAGGTTGAGAAATGTTGCTCTAAATGGTTCCCATATCACTACAGGTCCAATGAGGTATGTTCAGTTGCCACAGAACGCCAACTATTGAAGAAAGAGGAAAACAAAGGAGAAAGAGAACTTAGTTTGGGAGAGAAATGGCTGATTGGTATCCTGAACAGGAGGTATTTGGTACTGAAACATTTTGTATGTTCCCGTCTCTAATTCTTAGAAATGGTTTGCTGAATTGAATAAAAGACATTGTCTTCCAATTGGCTCTAAATGCATCTTTTGTCAGTTTTAGTCTTAAATGCTAGAATGTGTTGGCTACATAATGATAAAATAAGTTGTAGCAATATGTCATTGCAGATGTACACTACTGGCAGGAATTCTGCTTTACTTCTTTCTAAGCCAGCCAGCTATAGCCACATATCTGAAAGTATGTCCTGAAAACACAAATTTAAGCAATAGGTTTACACACATCCTGCTGCAAATTTCCATAGCATTCTCATCACTGCATTTTATTCCAGCTTAAGCTAATCACTTACAAAATTATTTCTGAACTGATTTTCAGCCTTTCAACAAACCCTAATATGTAAATTTCTTACAAAGCCAAACTAGCTGCCAATTTTACTGTTAATATAAATTATAGCATCAACTTCTAATCAACAGGTGTATGATTATTAAGCTAGTCAACTTTCTCCAACTTGATTCCTCCAAATGGTTTTATCAATAATTATTTCTGATCATTAGTCTTGCTAACTAGATTTGATGGGAACTGTAATTCAAAATATCTTGAGGCCTCCAATTTGAAAAAAATATGCTCACTTGCATAATAATTTGCCTGTAGCAATCATGATGAAGAGTTCAAATGTATCTTTCAGAGTTTTAATAGTCCTGACTTTATTAAAACAATCTATGTTTGTAATAGAGTATTTTTCCTGACTGCCATGATCACTTATTTTCTACAGTTAGACAAAATAACAATGAACACCATATACAGTGAATGAAAAAAGGGTTTTAACATCAGTATGATCTTTGTTTTAAAACTGGTTTGCTTATTTAGGATAAAGTACATTATTATTCTAATCAAAGTCACCCACATCTTAGCTAGAGTTGTATTAATTTCTACAATGTAATCTGGAGCATTTTTTCACCATAGGTACATTCCTACTGCTCAAATAATTTAAATAATTTTCTCACCTAATAGGCAAATTCAACTTTTTTTGAATTATTAACTATCCTTTTGTTAGGTTCCTATGTCACCATAAAGCTCATCTGACTTATCTACTATTGTCTCAACGTCACCTCGAAGAATTCTTCTAAGATGACTTCATTCTTAATCTTAATTGAGATGTAATAGTAATACATCACTGAACTTGGATATACAAACATCAATGTTAAAACAACCCATCAAGCATATTGTTTTAGATCAACTGGGGGCTATTTTCCTAGTCTGATTTCTCACTGACAACCATTCTTTCTTCAGCTCAACTTTTTAGCCCTTCAGCAACTTAGGAAAAATAGAAAAATTAAATGGACTACAGGCATCTACATCCAGTGATCCATTAAAAGCACACCTTTTATTTTAGCAAGCAATACCAACAATCCAACAGATGCACTGTAACCTAAATGTCTCCCACAAACATCTCCTGCCCATTTTTTGCTAAACTCTGCTTCTGCAATAATCCAAGTGCTCTCTTCTATGTTCCAAGCCGCATGACTATTACTACCATCATTTATTCTGCTTATTCAGCAATAAAGTTTTACTACTGGAAAAATTTAAAAAAATGTCCACATGAGGCAAGGATCTTTGTGCGGGAGAATTAAGAGTAAACGATTTGTGGAGGGTTCCATGAGTGGGGAAAAGGAGGATACATAAGGGCTGTTTTTCTTTCAGGTGTGCCATCAGCTTGAGCATTTCTGTTCTCCACCCAACGCTGCATTTAGTGTCAGGCTCTCTAACCGCAGATAATACTAATAGAACATTATGCTTAACTGATTTATACATAATAACTAAACATCAAAGTCAAAGGGCTTCTTCACATATGTTACATCTTTTCAAGCTCATTCTTCTGACATTTAAAGCTGGACTATTATTAACCTTTTATGACTCTGGTGGAGCTTGAATTCCAATCATTAAGAAATAACTGACTCTATTGGGCAACTTCATTACTGAATGTCATTATGTTTGGTATGTTTTTAATTTCTCTCTATACCACCCAAATAACTCTAATGCTGGATAATTTAAAAATGCAAAAACTGAACAAAACAAAACACCTTGGGGTTATGTAGTCTCTTTTTCTCACATTATGTTCATTTCTGTCCCAAACATTTAACTTCATGGGCACCACAATTTCTGTCTGCATCTGAAATGGGCAAACTTCAATTCTAGTTTGCAAGCAGCCCTTACTGGATGCAAGAAATATTAAATTTGCCACAAAATCTGATGTTATATAGGGTATGCAGAAGGAAGAAGAAAGCACTACGCACAAAAGCTTGAGATTCTTTGCTACATCAAAACAAATCCGACATCTCTTACTAGATATGTATACAAAACTTTCTGCTTGTTTAAATATCATGAATGATTTACAGACACACACATCTGTTTCTTAAAGCCAAAAAAAAAATGAATATTTAAAAGCATTCCAAAATTGATTTACTATGAATAGTAACTTTCTACCAAAAATACATATCCTGGTGCAAAGGACCACCCCCACCCAAATTTATTACAAGTTATATCAGGGCAGGGCATTTGAAGCACAAGATAAGAGGGCTGATTATCAAGCAGGTAAAGGGTAAAAGGATATAAATAAGTGAAAAGGTTGTACCTACACTAGGATTTCTACAGATGTTTTTGTTAGCAATGCCATATTTATGATAGCAATATTAAAGCAACATCAACTTTTTTAACACCTTGCCTGCATTATATTTGTCATGGCATCAGCCACTGTTCAATTCAGAAAGACACTTGATTTTCCAAGTCTATATTGAAAGCACCCAACAATGTGTATAATTATGTGCTGATTGGTGTTGAGATCTTTAACATGCATTGATCTAAATGTGTCTAGATCTCATGCAGTAATCTAAAGGAATAGTGTCTAAAGGACACTATTCCTTTACATTACTGCACTAGAACATGAACTAAAAAAATAAAGATATAAACTAGTAACAGCTTAGCTCATTCCATGTTCAAATTATCTTATTCCTTAATGCTCACAGTAGCAAACTATATAGAGAAAGTATTTAAAAGCAAGTGTAGGGAAGCAACAGGAAAGTCCTGCACAGTAGACATCCCAACAGAGTTAAATGGCACAAAGAAAGTATGTGTAATTACAGCAATCAGTTTTAAATAAAATATTCTAAGGTTTGTTGTTCAGCTTTCTGCACACTAAGGTATGTTTACAGCAAGGAACAGGCATTTAGCAAGATTTTAAAGATACTTCTTTCCAGGGAACCATTACAAAAACATTTAATGAGTGATATGATTATCTATCTATCTATCTATCTATCTATCTATCTATCTATCTATCGTAGATCTAAGTTGCTAATTACCATCACAGAACATAATGAAATCCTTTCATGGCCCAATAAGAGGCCACTTCAGTCCTACTTTAAAAAAATTCTAGCACCAATTTCCTCGACTATTTTTAAAAATTCAGAATGCACTAGTATTGCATACTTATTTTATTGCCATGGGACAATATGATGGGGTGGGATCTTTGCATAGATTAGTAATTGGTGATATATAACAAGGAAGTCTCAAAATAACAGGAAGCAGGTATTTATAATATTTAGTAGCATCTAGCAGCTGTAGAGTAGTACCTTGCGAATATATAGTTAGATGCCAATATTCTTTCTAAATAATTTGGATTCATGAATGAGCTAAAAACATTCTGGACATGAAGTGTTTCATTTCCACATTTTACATATTTTACGCAAAATACATGCAAGCAGACACTAACATATTTAGCAGTAAAGAGTAACTCAGTACTTACTCCTGGACTGCAAAATGGGAATCCTCAAAATCTAACATATGCTCCCCTCAATAAATACCTTTTAATATTGTACCAGAAATTATTGTGAGATCTACATCTTTATACTTTCCATAATGACTATCTCACGAGTATAACTCATCCTTACAAATAAATTTGTGTGGCACACAATCTCCTATAAAAATCACCCAATTTATGGCCCTAACCTCTTGTGCCATTCCTATTACATCCACATTTGTAGAAGATAAGAGGAGTTGCTGCCAGTAACTATGCTAGACAAGCCTGTATTTGAATAATGCTTTGCCTCAGGCTGCCATAATGCTCTTTTTCATTGCAGTCCCAAAGAATGTAGCTGTAAGCATGGACAAGAAACAGAGCTCTCCTGAAGTATCTCTAAAAAAACCGTCTTCCCTCTTTTAAACTGCCTTTTGAAGGAGCAGCAGCACAAAATTGCTGTTCAGTGGAACTCAGAAAACAAAAGTCCTACTTTATTATTTGCAAGATTATTATAAATTCTTTTTTTGAAGAGTGACTTTTTCCTTGTATCAGTGAGTAAATGCATTTACAAGACAGCCAAAATAATCATGAATTGTTTCTGTTCAGTATGCATAGTTATGAACTTTTTGTTATAAAATATTAATCTGTCAAGATATCCTTCTCTCTTTTTTGTTTATATCAGGGATGAACTTCCAGATATTACTGAATTGCAATTCTCAGCAGCCCTCACTCCTGGTCATGCTGGATAAGGCTGCCATCACTCAACAACTGGTGACCCACAGGTCATTCATCTCTGACTTAAAGGATATATTCATATCATGATATGAATATATCCTTTAAGTTATGAGATATTGGTTGAAAGCCCATTATCGATTGTGTACTTTGCCCTAAAACGGAAAATAACATTTATACATGAATAAACGCTTATTCTAATTCTTACATGTTGATATATTTTAAAAAGTGATAGATTTTAATGTGTTCATGCAGTTACATTTTGGCCTAAGTAATATTTGGTAATAAATAAATAAGACTACAGTTTCCCTCAAGTTCAGTTCATGGACACATGTAACTTTCCTGGCAGCAACACACAAGCAGTTTGTCACCGCTTTCTTCCAGGGTTTTTTAACTCCCCAGCCAGCGTATAAACTTGGTACTTTGTTGGTACTGAATTAATAAATCTACACACTAGAATTTGGATAGATTTCTACAGTAAATATATCCTTAATGATATTTAAAGAAATTATTTTCCCAAACAAGATTTTCTGTTCTGTTATGCCGGAAATTTTGGTTTTAAGAGGAATCATCAGTCAGTAGAAGTAAAACTTTAGAAAGCAAAATTTTGAATCCATTGCTGATGGAACCGGTCAGAATATTCCACCCTTAAACTCTCCCATCTCACAGCAATTATCAGTAGGAGCTGAGAGCTGTAATCAGGCAGAAAAGGACAAAGAAAGTTCCTTGCAGCTGCTGTTCTGGCCGATCTAAAGAGCCAGATTGTCCCCCTTACTCCTAAGTTGACTTTTTTTTCTTTTAAGGCACTGTCAGTAAGCAATTTCTTTCTGAAATTCACAGAAGATATTACAGCTTTGATAAGAAGGGTTTAATGACAACCTCCACCCCTAAAAAGAATGTAGTCTGTATCCAGCCTTTATTCTATTTTATCTCCTTCCCCATTTTTTACTAACAAAAAATAAGGTCTTATACCTTACATGGTCATGAGGAACATGAAAAATGGAGAAACTTATTATTATTTTGCTTTTATCTGACGGTCATGGCTCTCTTTTTCTTCAGCTAATTGGACTTTTTCCTACACCTTTCAGCTTAGAGTATATTTCTGAATACCCACTGAATAATCCATTGCGGACTTGAAAGGCTATCCCAAATTCAGTCAATGCCAAGTCAAAAATATTTCTAGTTGCTGCAGATACCATCAAGTGACATATGATTCTTATTTAGACATGGGAAATATGCCTCTACTGTTGTGGGGAAAGGAAAATATGCATAGCATACTATTTGGATGAACCAGAAAACTGTCCTTGAGTTAGGGAATAGGAAGCTAAAAAGCTGGCCTCTTGACAAGGAGTTTCAACAGACAGCAATGTTGCTTTGTATTGCACCAAGAAGTGACTCTGAGGTAACAACATTCACAAGGGTGTTTGCTTCTAATTAAAATGTATTTTTTCGAAAAACATTTGGTTTTGGGTATGTCGCGCACATTCCCTATTAGAAGTATGTAACTTGCTGTTACATACATTTGAATGTGATATATTGTTCCCCTCTTCCACCACCCAGCCCTCTCAGGTTAAACGAACTTTGGAAGCCAAGAATAAGCCAAACAAGGATTAACTATGTAAAAGATAAAAGGTCTGAAGGACAAAGTCCCAGATTTTCTAGTGAACTGCTATCAATGCAATTCTATGACTAATTTCTGCCAGGAAAAAAAACCTAACTTCTACTTCAGTTCAGATACCATACTATTAATAATTTAGGAATCCATAATTTACAAATATTATACAAACTGGCAAGGAAGATGGCCTGATATTTTCCACACCTGGCTTTCCACCCCCTCCTTCAGACAGTGATATATAGGTAACCACATTTTATTTAAAGAGATTAGATTTTGAACAGTATTTTACTCATTAAATTGGTGAGGGGAAATAAAATCATTTTCCAACTCTTTAAAAAACTTCACTTTCCAGACAAACAAAAATAGGAGAATCTACATGATAACTAAGGTAAAGAATTACAAATGTTGCAGAATGAAAAACAAACTGAAGACCAGAACTATCACTGACAGAAGTTAAATAAATTTAGATAAGTTTACCTTTCTAAGAAGAAAACTGTTTTGCAGAAAGTTTTCATTTTATTAATGGTAGTATCTGACTTCCCCATAAAATATGAGCTTGTGCAACTGATACTGCTGGCGTACTTAGGCAAGTTTCACAGATTTGTTCATTCTTATTGCAAAACATCTGTACCAAAAAGGTTGGATTGGACAAATGATAGAATTAATACAAATCAAATTTCTCCTAATATATGCATCTCACTCAAAAGGTTCTAATCTAAGGTTGCACCAAGTTCTAACCACATGTTTTCAAGCCTAAAGTTTCATGATGCTAAATCCTATGTCTATTATTATATCCTGCAATAAACATTCTTTTTACAGACGTAGGAAAGCATGTAGAGCATATGCACTGCAGCAGACAGATATAAGAGGCCTAATTAAGAAATAGTGTAGCAAGCTGTTCTCCCATTTATGGTTATAAATTAACATGGTTTATAATATATAGAAGCATTTAGCATAGTTTATAATATAAAGAAGCATATAAGAAGCATTTACTTATCACTGGACTCAAGTGGCTCTGGACAGTTAACATAAGAATATAAACAATCCATTATAATAATAATGTAATGGGATTTATTTATATCATGCTTAAAAATTAAGTGCAGAGCAGAAATAAAGGAATATCAGTTAGTTAAAATAAAATTACAAAGTGGACATATTACAAACCTAGGCAGTTCTACCTCTAAAAAATTACTAGGATACTAAAAAGGTATTTACAATTTAAAAAAGAGATAAACGAGACCATATAAAATGTACTAACAATATTTAACTAATTAAATCAAATAAAATTAAACAATATACAATATAAAAGCCAGGGAACATGAGTCAACAGAGCAAAAGTAGCCCTGTCAGTCAGCTGTTGCAGTAATGTAGGGGTGACACAACCACAGCATGAATAAGAAGTTTTGTGGCATCCGCTGTCAAGAACTGGCAAATATGTTGAATATTACATGGATGAAAATGGAAGGCCCTCACATTAGTTGCAGGGTCAATCTATTGTCTATTTACACACCCAATTCCTGGCAATTGGCATAGGGGCAATCTCATAACCCTTGAGACAGACAGAAAAATCAGAAAATGGGGAAAAGGTAATCAGAGCGAAACACTAAAATTTGTTTTGTCCACATTGAGTTTAAGACAATGGGCAGTAATCCATTATGAAATTTCTTGTAAAAAGCCCACTGTGAAATCCCACGTCTCACATTAACCTTGGAAAAAGATCAATACACTGGTCTATCATTGGCAATGGCTCAGAAAATGAGGCTAGTGATCAAGTCATTCAAAGGAGTATAAAGAAAACAGGACCCAGGATTGAGAGGGAATCTACATGGAGTTGTTAAAGGCAACAGAAAAATGACAAAAAGCCAAAAATGACCCAAACAAGGAGAAAGCTATACCAGTGTCATTCAGAGACTACAACCAGGACAAAAGTATCTGATGGTTAAGAGTATCAGTGAGTGGGTGATAAGTCAGAGATCACCAGCACAAATAACAGATGCTGTGCCTTGGCCCCTAAAATGTTATTCAACACTTGAGACAGAGCTGTCTCAGAGGAGTGACCAGATGAAAATCCTAATTGATGGAGGTCACAGCGGTCATGACGAGCGAGATAAATCACTAGTTGAGAGATAACAGCTCTCTAGGAAAAAAGGAAGGAGGGACACAGGGTGATGGCTAGAACAGTTACAAGGCTCAAGGGAAGGTTTTCTTCAACGGAAAGCATAAACAAGTGTGTAAAAGATGTTTTATGTTTAATGTACTGTAGATGTTTTACTTAATATTTCATAATGGAAGCAGCCAAGAGAACGTGGATTGCAATGGGATATAAATATGTTTAAATAAATAAATAAAGGAGTCAGGAAACCTGACAATGGAGAGCAAACAGTTCACCAGGCTACTCAAAAAAAGAATAGAGGGAAGGAAAAATAAATACAGGAAAGAGGGAAAGGAAACCAATAGGCAGGTAGTGCAGAGCTAAGATTTAATAGCATAACTTTATTGCCAACTTCTTTCTTATGGGATTCCAATACTGAATGCCTCTGGGGTTTTTGTTTGGTTGCTTGTTTCACAAACAGAACCCAAACTTATGTCTCTCACTGAGTTTTGCGCTAGGACCAAGTTTTCCCTCATAAATAGTTCAGCAGCCATATAATTTTCCATTTTGAGAGTTTGAAGGTGTGCTTCATATGCAGACCTTTTAAAAAGTATTTTCTATTATATATTTCCCAATAAGACATTTTGTTTTTATTAGAATTATAATCACTAGCAGCTTAATTGATATTTGTTTTTTTAAAAAATATTGAATAGGTCTAGGAAACATTCACGTATGAACTTTGGATGTTCTATAATGAGAATGTTAAGTCAACTACAATGTACTTATAGAATGCTATTCTTGGACTATTTTATATGATAGATAAGTTATGTCTTTTGTTAAGGCGTAAAGGTATTCCAAACATGTGTTAATATACAACATGACCTCCCAGTTGGTGAGATGCAGGCAACGGTATGTTGGCTTGCAAAGGAATCTCTAGATTAGAAATCCTAGCTTGCATAGAATAGTGTAAACAAGCTTGGGATAAATCTGGGCGTTGGATGTACTTGTGGCATACTGTCCAAAATGTGCCCAAACTGATTGGCACTGTCCTTACCTTTGGCAGAGAATGCTGCATATGGCTACAATAAGTCTTCTCTAACTGGTTAAAAGTATTATAAGAAAGTCTCAGTTGATCAAAGCCATGATGGATGATAGAAGTCAACATGTTGGGCCTTTCTAATGATGACAATGACATATGGAAGAATTGGAATGAGAGAAGTAAATGGTAAACAGTATGATTTATGAATGAAGTGAAATAAAGAGAAATGGATATGTCATGTGTCTCTGAAACTAAGAGAAATGAGAAGGATATACTAGATCTGAATGAAGACAGCCTGAACCTATGGCTTGAATTAATACATGCAGGGAAGTGAAAGTGGATGTGCAATTACGAATGAAAAGGCTAAAATGTATATCAAAGTATAACTGATATCATCTAGATTGCTGTGAGTATATATAAGAGCAGGAATCCATCAGTTGGTGATATGTTATACTTCAGCAAATGGTAAATGAAAGAACCAGATATTAATGTTGAGAAAAATTTACAACACTCTGAATGACTGACCTGGAGAAAAAATATTCTGTTAAATGACATAAAAAGAGAACACAAGATAAGTGCAGAATGTGTGTGTCTGTGTATACAAACACACACACATATAGAGATTGAATCTCGTAGAAATGTGAGGAATTACAGTAATAGGAATTTATTTATTTAAATTGATTCATATGGCCATCCATGTCACTAATGTGACTCTGGAGGGGCTAACAAAAATTTAAAAATACAATATAAATACAATATAAAAAATAGATATCAACACCAACTAAAACACAAAATGGCTGCTGAAGACACCATACACCAACAATTTGGGCTCAATTAGTCTCCCAATTCTATGTCCAGGAAAACAATCAAGTCTTCAAGGCTTTCAAAAAGGTGAGTAGAGTTGAGGCCAACCTAACCTCAAGTGGTATGGTGTTTCAGAGGACAGGAACAGGTATGGAAAAGGCACATTTCTTGGGTCCCACTTGATGACAATCCCTAAGTGATGGGACATGGAGCACAGAAGTATTAAAAATGGCACAGAAAATCCAAAGTGATTTTGACAGAATAAAAGCTAATTTGAAAATGGGTAAAAATGGCTAAACAAGTAATCTCCAACAGAGTAATGCAATTAAAAATAAAAGTGATGAAATGCTTTGAGATAAAACTGCAGTGAAAGAACGTTAGGAGTATTTTAGAATTATGTATAACTATGAAAATATGTCAAACAATCAAATTAAAACATGCTATAAATGTTAGTGTCCAATACAAAAAAGATGAAAAAAATCATACATGTTGTAAGAATGCTGAAAAATGGAACGGCTGCAGGAGCAGATGGTATCATTAGAGAAATGTTAAAATTTGGATGCAGTTTGCTTATGGAGTAGCTATGTAACTTCTTCAATGTACATGTGAAAAATGCATTTGTGCCTCCCGACTGGAATAATGCCATTTCCCTTAGCAAAAGTATATACAAAACCCATTGTGGAATTAATTTGCTAAGCGTACCTGGGAAAGTGGTTAGCAGAATTCTGACTGACAGGATATGAGAGGTAACAATGAGCAAAGTTTGGGGAACGTAGCATGGCTTTATGCCGGATAAAGGGTATGCATACCAGAGTTTTGCTCTTCAGAGGTTCATTCAGTATGTTTGTTCATTTAGAGAAAATGTAGGATAAAGTGAATGGGCTTAAATTATGAAAAGTTCTACCTAGATATGGAGTTTAGGGCTGGTTGCTAAATGTGATAAGATGAATATATGAGTGGCATAAAGCATGCATGAGAATAAATGGAATAGCTACCAGTGATTCAACTGAGAAGAAAGCAAGACAAGGATGTATTATGTCCCCTTGGTTGCTTGATATATTTATGGATACATGTATAAAGAATGCTTATGATGACATCACCAATATATTGATTGGGGCTGTAAATAAGTATGTACTTTTATATGCACACCCTTCTGTGAAAATCCAAATGATCTGCAATGAATTATAAATTGTAAGATACAAGAAATATGGATTTGTAAACTAATGTATTAAAGACCAAGACAGTTGTCTGACAGAAAAAATTAGACATAAATGACAAAAATTTAGAGCAAGTAGATGAATTAGTGCACCTCAGTAAAATGTTTAGTAAAAGTGGGGAAATGGATGATGAAATCTTAAGAAGTGCTAATGCTGGTAGAAAGGTAATGGGTAATATACAGTATGGAGAGCCAGTTTGGTGTAGTGGTTAAGGCACCAGTATAGAAACGAGGAGACTGTGAGTTCTACTCCCATCCTAGGCTCAAAGCCAGCTGGGTGACCTTGGGCCAGTCACACACTCTTAGCCCTAGGAAGAAGGCAATGGCAAACCACTTCTGAAAATGTTGCCAAGAAAACTGCAGGGACTTGTCCAGGCAGTTGCCAGGAGTCAAGACTGACTTGAAGGCACAAAGCTATAGCTATAATATACAGTATGGGGCTTGTTGCAAGAAATTAATGTTTGTCAAACAAAATGCAAATGGGTATAAATAACAGCATAGTTTTGCCACTTTTTAATATGGAACTGTGAACTGTGTGCATAAGGAAAAACATAAAAGTTGAATGCACTAGGAATGGGATACTTAAGAAATGTGAGGCAAAGCATGAAATATAGGTAAAAAATGAATGGGTAATGAATGAACATGGATTGAATATGAAAGTGTGTGAGCAGTACAAAAGAAGAATACTGATATGGTTTGTCACAGAAGGAATAAGGACTGGACCTCACAACAAATATATGAAGGAAGAGTCAGTGGGTCAAGAGGAAGGGGAAGACAGAGAAAGTTGTGATTGGATGGAGTCTATGAAACCCTAAAAAACAGAGAGGCAACACATGAAGCTATAGACATGGTGGAAGCAAGGAGGATAGAAAAGTTTTCAGATGGGGTGTTGCTATAAACTAGATTCAGCAGTATTTCCTTTTATTTTATATCTTAACTTCTTTGGCTTGCTATTTCCTACTGCCTTTCTGTATTTTAGATAACATTGTTTACTCTAAAAAGAATAGCATGATGGGTGCATATGCACGAATCTATCTATATATGTACATTATTTCTTAAGATATAACAGCATTGATTTATCAGCATATTAAAATTTTCAGTGCCAATATTTTTTCCTAAGATTTTAACAATGCAATGGAAGTGCATGCTCAGGTAGTCCTTGACTTACGACCACAATTGGGACCAGAACTTCTGTCACTAAATGATGCAGTCATTAAGTGAGTTGTACCCACTTTTTTGCCACAGTCATTAAGCGACTCACCATGGTTGTTAAGCGAATCATGCGGTCGTTAAGTGGATCTGGCTTCCCCCATTGACTTTACTTGTCGGAAGCCTCCTGGGAAGGTTGTAAATGGTGATTACATGACACCAGGACACTGCAACCACTGTAAATACATGCTGGTTGCCAAGTGCCTGAATTTTGATCACATGACTACGGGGACACTACGACAGTCGTAAGTGCAAGGACCGGTCACTTTTTTCAGTGCCGTCATAGCTTCAGTCATTAAACGAATGGTCATAAGTTGAGGACTACCTGTATTGAGTGGCTAAGTTTTCACAATAATTTCCAGGTAGAGATTTGAATATTTTAATAATTAATATTCAAAATACTTAATTTTTATTAGTTTTAATAAATATTATTAAATATTAAATATTTTAATTATTAATATTACAAAAACCTGATTCTTCCTAAATATTTCAGTTCAGCTGCTTTGGGTTCCCAGAAATTTTTGAATACTTATACAACACACAAAGCTAAAAACCATGAACTATATTATGCTAATGAATTCCAAATCAAAGAGCAAGTCAGAAAAAAACCACACTATTTTTCCTTCCTATCCCATCAAGCATTTATTCTTTCAGAGACAAAACAAAAAAATACAGCTAGACAGATTATAAATCAAAGTTATATACACATGGGAAATTATTTTATCGTCTTTCATTAAGCAACTCTTTAATGCTATATAAACCAAGGCTACATTCCTACACATACTTCTTTGGTAGTTAAGCCTTATTAAACTCAGTGGAATTTACATCTGAACAAATATCCACAGGATCAGTTTATAAGCCTATCTGCTCTTCAAAAGGCATATGTATCAGTTTTCTGTGTGAAATATCTAGTAACATACTACCAGGCAAATGTTCTATTAAAAATACAAAATAGTAAACATATAATTGTCCCATCAGGAAAAGCTCTCCACATAGAACTTCACAAAGCTAAAGGCTCAGTCCAACAAATTAGGGCTAAACTACTGGAAGATAAAGGACAGAACTGATTGTTTCTGGGAATGTAAAGTCTGCAAAGACAGAATTACCAGAAAGACAGTACAAGTCCAAAGCATACCAAACATGTTTGCAGAAAGAAAATGATTTTTCACAGAACTTTGTTCAGCTCTTTCCAACAAAACACACACAGCAAGAACTACAGGGATGTCTCAGTAAGTTCCTGGCTGGCAAGGTATCGGGCTTGGGAAAAAAACTAGATGAAGTTTTGTTATGCAAAAAAAAAATGATGACATCTCTTTATCTTCCATACATACATCCTCCATTAGCACTATATGGAACCATGAATTATATGACCTTGCCAACTTAAGAGCCAATGCATATTAAAATTCCTATTATATTACTCTTTCCTGAGATGCAAAAGTATTTCAGAAAAAGGTTCAACAATTAAATATATTTGCTGAAGCCATAATTTAAGAAAGCTATATTTAGAAATATAAAGGTTTATTTATTCCTCTACAACTATGCACAGAAAAAGTTTGATATGCCCCAAGCAATAAAAATCAGTGTCCCAGTAGGAGAGCAGAGACCCTGTCTAGGACTACTTTTTGTCAATTTCACTCATCCGTACTTTTACCTAAATGGGGATTAAAAGGATATTACTAAAGACTTAGAAGATGTTTTTTCTTCTTTCTGCTGAATATGGCCCACAGAGACTCCTCACCCAGTTAGCAAGATCTCTCTACACAAGATCTAGTTCCCCCCTTTTCCTAGCTTTGACCAAGTCTCCACAGATTCACCATAATTCCTAGTGAAACTGAGAAGCCCTTCTCTCCAGTCAGCAGCTAATAAAAAGTAAGATATTCCTTCATACTCAAGGATTTAAAATTACTTCCACCAACTATTTTAGAAACACACTGCTGTCTAGTAAGACTTTTTCACTGGGAGGGGAAAGGACACATTACTGAGGAGGAAAAAGCCTTCCTGTAGAGACACATAATATGTTTGTAAGTGAGGTGACACCAAATGGGAATTATGTGCACATATATGAAAAAGAGAAAAGTGTATTATGAGATGCATGTACACTATCATGTCCCCATCGAGTCTGGGATCTGACCAGGCTCTCTATAAGATGTTCCCCACTGCACCTGGATACATATTTGCCTAGAGTCAATTCAGTCCTTGAGCTCAAATAGCATTTATGTTCCTGGAACAGCAGCAACATTTCATATTTTAGGCATGCTTTCTGGATTTGTCATTCAGTCTAGATTCAGCAAGGACTCTGAGCATCTCCAAATTTTAAAGTGTCATGGTGTGACCATAAAATGATTGTTAATGTTGTGTGGTTTGCACAAAATTTCCAGAGGGTCTTCTGTTCCCATTCCAAATAGTATCTTTTGTGCATTTACTAATACAGTGGTACCTTGGTTCACGAACTTAATTCGTTCTGCGACTCTGGTTGCGACCCGAATTGGTCACGACCCGAATCAAATTTTTCCATAAGGCTCAATGTAAATACGGTTAATCCATTCTGACCCCTCCGAATTTGGTCGCCAACCGATTTTGGTTGCAACCCGAATCAAATTTTCCCATAAGGTTCAATGTAATTACAGTTAATCCGTTCTGAACCATATGTTGTTGTTTTTTTAAACCACAAAAATATGACACAAAGTACAGTACGAAGAGAGAGAACGCTAACCTTGCTCGATGCGACTTCTGGTGTGGAGGACAGGAAGGCGGGTGGGGAGGCAGTTATTGCTTGGAGGGAGAGTTCCCCTCCCTACAGGAAGCCACGACCACGTGTCACGGCAGAGAAAATGGCCACGGATCCTGTTCATCACCCGATCTGGCGTTCGTGAACAGAAGCAAAATTTTGCGAACGGTGCTGTTCGTGACCCGAATTGGTCGTGAACAGAAGCGTTTGTGACCCGAGGTACCACTGTACATACATACCCAGCAAGAAATGTATGCAGGTAATGTCTCCACTGGCTTGCATACTGGAGACAAAAAAGCTACACTGCCAAAAAAACACCCAAAAAAGATTAGGGGAAGCCTATGTCCAAGAGACAATTTCCTTAAAATTGTGTGCTCTCCCACAGCAGCTAAGCAAAACTGCTGTCCACTAATTTTTAAAGCAAAAAAAAAAGCAATAGCAGTTGCGTAAATGATTTAATGTGGCCTCATGAGTGCAGCGGTGCCCAAAAGTGCTGCAGCACACACACCAGCACTTTTCACAGAGAATCTTTATTCTTAAATGAGTTTCTTTATGTTTTTAATATAATTTTATTGAATAAATTTTTAAACACAATCAAAAAGACAAATATTGGAAAAGAAAGAAAACAAGGAAGAATAGTGAATAAGAAAGAAAGAAAATAGAAATAGAAAAGAAAAAGAAAAAAGAAAAGATTACAAAGAAGCAGCATCCGATCTTTTTGACAGCTGATATAAATGGAGCTTCTTTATGTTTTTAAGGTGCATGACCACTAACTGCCTTTCTTTTTACCCCCCCCCCAAGAAATGAATCACAAGATCAATGTCTGCATCGTACACTAAGATCTATCCATAGGCAACTACAGCACACTACTTAAAGCAAAACGTGAACTCTTCAGATGTTGTTGGACTACTGGCCAACAGGAAGCAGAATACAACCATATTTGGGAAAAGCCCAGCTTTCACTCCATTTTGTCTTCCTTGGATTACAGCTAGGCACAGACACGTGCCTGTATATTAGCACTGTATCTCTGAGACTATTATTCACACAATTTATATCTTGCTTTTTGACAAAAGCTCACAAAGCAATATTATTTCAGTAATTCTCCCAATTGCTAAAAATTCCTTAAAAAGAAAGTTTACAGGGAAAAGGTCAGCTCTCACTAAAACTTTTTCTGCTTTAATACTACTGATGTTATCTAAGTAGCCTTGAATAAAACTCTACTCCAGCACCACACACTTAATATTATAAACTGCTACAGGTAGTCCTCATTTAATGACAATTGGGACCAGAATGTAGGTCACTAAGCGATGTGATCATTAAGCGAATCATCACATGACTGGACCTGATTTTATGACCTTTTTTGCAGCGGTCAAGTGAATCATGTGGTTCTTAAACTAATCATGTGGTCATTAAGTGAATCACATGGTTCCCCATTGATTTTGCTTGCTGGAAGCTGGCTGGGAAGGTCACAAATGGCAGTCACGTGACCCTGGGACACTACAACCATTGTAAGTACAAGCTGGTTGCCAAGTGCCCAGATTGCAATCACATGACTACAGGGGCACTGTGACAATTGTAACGATGGGCACTAGTCATAAGTCACTTTTTAGCACCAGTGTAACTTCAAACAGTTGCTAAATGAATGTTGTTAAGCAAGGACTACTTGTACTGAGCTATTGTAACCACCTGGTTCCACAATTACATCAAAATTACAACCATCTCTGACACTTACCCTTCTTGCAACACTTTGGCTTCTCTCATGCTTTATGTCATCTCTTCTTAGTTGGGGGAAATGAAACAAGATGGAATTGTTTAGCACTGAAAAATGTTTCAACATATTAGGGTCAACAAAGGTGACAGTCTTTCTCTCTAATAGCGCCTTGACTCTGGCCAATGCATGTACCACTATTTCTGAAAAACTCGGATTCTTGTTTAACAAAGTATTTACAAGTTTGAAGTTGCCAGGACTATATCATATTGTATTATAACCACATTTATATCTCACCTTTCCCTATTGCCTCAAGGCAGCTCACATAGCGTCCCTTTATTTTATCCCATAACCTCTCTCTAAAGCAGTGTTTCTCAACCTTAGCAACTTTAAGATATGTGGACTTCAACTCCCAGAATTCCCCAGCCAGCATGTAAGTTGGACTGAGATATAATGACTTGTCCAAGTCATCCATTAAGCCCCATGGTCAAGTGGAGACTTGAACCGGAGCTATTCCAGTTCCACTCCAATACATTAACCACTGTACTACTAGTTCTGTAATTTGATAGTGATGGGAGCTGAGAGTCATTCTCTCAGATTCATGTTTTTGTGTGATCACATCTTTCAAACAGATCAAATCCATGATTTTGACAAATATTTACAGTTCTTGTGAGAAAGATAATTGTACCTGTTCTTTTCACTCTGAGTCATTTGTTGTACCCTCCTCTTCTTTTACTTTTATTCTGCTTGGC
The DNA here is from genome assembly GCF_059951505.1 of Python bivittatus. Taxonomy (NCBI): domain Eukaryota; kingdom Metazoa; phylum Chordata; class Lepidosauria; order Squamata; family Pythonidae; genus Python; species Python bivittatus. Next base: position 27,255,418 of record NW_028277075.1, on the reverse strand, counting down.
CATCACTTTACTTTAAATCTCTCCCACTCTAACCCTTATAGTTTCCTGCTCCCAAAACATGCTTCTTGGCTGGTAAAGACTACTGTACTGTGTCCATAGCCAACTTGGGAAGGCCCTCAATAAAGAGTGGTGAAGGAGAGGATTTACTGGACATCTCTGAATACTCTTTCTAAAAGGACCCAGGAAGATATATTATTTTCAGCCTGCCTGCCACTTGACAATGAAGATACTGAAGTGGTAGATAGCTTATCCCTTTTAGGATCCACCATCAACAGTAAAGAAACAAGCAGTCAAGAAATATGCCACTGGCTAGCACTTAGTAGAGCAGCCATGAAGGCACTGGAAAAGATATTCAGATGCTGTGATGTGCCTATAACTATACCTACAAAGTTCAGAATAGCACAAACCATGATATTCCCTGTGACAGTCTATGGAAGCAAAAGTTGGACTTTGAAGAAGCAGGATAGGAAGAGTATTGACACTTTTGAACTTTGGTGTTTGAAAAGGCTCTTGAGAATACCATGGATAGCCAAAGAAACAAATGAATCATAGAACAAATGAATCCACAGTTCTCACTTGAGGCACAAACAACCAGGCTCAAATTACAATATTTTGGATACATTATGTGAAGATTTAGCTCTCTTGAGGAATACATAATGCTAGGAAAAGTGGAAAGAAAGAGAAGAGGATGACCAGCAGCAAGGTGGATGGACTCAGTTACAGTGGCAATGGGTGCACTGTTGGAAGACCTGAAGGACCAAGTTAGGAACACATCATCATGGAGAATATCTATCTAAGTGGTCACTAAGAGTCAACAACAAGTTGATGGCACATAATCAATCTGCCTACCACTGCATGTGATATGCAAGGTTACAAATGTACTCATTCTCCCATCTGCCGGTGCCCTTTGCACTATTTCCTCTCACCTGAAATACCATAACAAAAATCTTTTCTCATCATGACAGAGGTGATATGATGACCTGCTCTTGCTGTCATGTGCATTTCAGATTACCTGCTTCCTTGGCATACAAGCCCAAACCAATGGAAATGAGAAAAAAAAAGACATCAGCAATGTAGTGATATACTACAGTTTTGCAATACCAAACAATTAAGAAAAGTGTTTAAAGGAAAAAGAAACAGAGCTGAGCGAGGAATATATAGCTGTTCTTGCCACCATTCTTTTCCTTATTTTCAGTACTTTTGACCCCCATTTCTAGGGTACACACAAGGGATTGCATCCAGAGGTACTGAGGATGAGAAAGAAGATAGCGTACATTATAGTCACTTATTCAGTGCTTTTTTTTATAGCAGTCAAGAAAAAGTAAAAGATTTTAAAACAGAGGCAAGCAAAGATAGTAATGGAGGCAAACACAGTTCTCTACACAGGATACAAGAATGTGTAGAAAAGAGCAGATTAATTTAATCTCTTATCCAAATCCAATATTATTTTTACCAATAAACATTTGTATTGCTCAGAAATAGTTTTACTAGACTGGAATTGACAACAGCCTATTCTAAATTAATCTAAAGCCAAGAACATTTTCCAAGGTGGTTCTGGATTTAATTAAAATATCTTCCAATGTTAGAGCTCATAAGTATGAAGTTGAGCAATTCCATACAAAACTTTAGACATAACACTTTTGACTGAATGATATGCGTACTAGCAATTTGGCAAAATGTTTAGTTTCTTCAACCATGTTTCTTTAAATGGAACGCAGGACTGTGAAATCAGTCATACCATCCGAGAGCTCTCAAATACTTAGATGTATTAAGCGGTATGCCATAATTCATGTATCTAGGCTAATCATTTGTCTGATAATCTGTGATGGCTAAGAACTGCAAGACAGGAGAGAATGTTACTTTGTAATGTTTCAAACTTAATTTAAAATGTCATCTTATTTAATGGTGTATCTGAGTTTTGGCACTAATGTTCCAGACAAAAATGTACAAGCATAACACAGATCATCTAATCGGGGTGAGTTAATTCAGTAAATAAATCTGTAGGAAGATGCAATAGGATTTATTTTCCTTATCACTGTGTATTTTCCACCAAAGAATATAATAAATATTTGCACCAAGATAGTTCTTTTAGTGTAAAAAGGTTCCTTATCCATCATATTAAAACTCCACTGTAGGGTAATTTTCTGTACACTGTACATAAGGACAATGGTTTTACTCTTTCCAAATGTATAGAGTTGAACATTAAGAAAGTTTAGTAAGAAACAGAAATCACAAACTGAAAGAATGAACAATTTTATGTTTGCATTTTGTTGGTTATGATGTCATTCAGTGTTTCCATAAGGACTGGCCAAGTGAAAGAACAGAATTAGTTCAGCAATCCAGTGGAAAAATGGTAATCATCACTGCTGTTTTTCTGTGTCAGGCATAAAACAGCAGATATCATTATAGGTTTTGTAAGGCTTCTGACAAGGATTAGGGAAGCCAAAATTATGCTTCCTTATTCTCTTTTGTGGCAGATAATAAGTAAAAACAAATGCCACTGCTGTACAATTGTACAAGTGCTGCTTCCTAACATTCTTCTGTGCTGAAGACTACATATACACAGTGTGGGAACTTCAAAATATTTAAGACAAACATTTTCCAACACACTGAAACCAGGCAGCAAATCACTGTAAATGCATTACAGTCCACTGAAAGACTGAATGGAGGAGCCAGGAAGAGAGGAGCGAGGCTCAGAAGGCATGACAACCCACACACTAAACAGAACATACCCTACCAGAAGCTTTTCTACAGATTTATACAACATTAATGTGCAGGTTACATAAATCTTGTGGATTAAGGAGGTCTGGATAAGAGCTGCTGTAAGAGAAAGAAAGAATGGCTTTTCATAAAATGAGCACTCTCAGAAATTTTAAAATGTAAATTCATTCAACCCCTTTCAGAAAAAAATGAACTTTCACTTTTTTCTATTCTTGTAGCTAACCAAAGTGACAAGGATTTGCTGTTGCTGCTATGTGAGAAAATGGGCAACATCACATATCAAATCCAGTAGCTATTAGTGAGTTTGCATTATTTTTGATACAGTTTAAAAAAAAAACTTCAGTTCTTCATCTAGAAAATGTGCCATTTTTTTCCTTAAAGGCCAAAGTGACCCCATGACTGAAATCAACACCTGTTTCACAGATGTTTTAAAGTTTAACCTCACTGATCTGACCCCACAGCATATCAAATCTGTTTCTTAGGAAGCCCAGGAGTAAGAACAAGAAATAAGGGCCAATTAGCCTATCAACGCTTTCCTGCCTGGACTCCAATCCCAACCCTCCTTTGGACTGCGAAGTGAGGGTTCAGCAAAAGGATCCCCACAAACAAGAAATGCAGCGCAGTCGGAGGAGAGGAAGCCAACTGGCGGCATTCCTTCAGAAACCCAACCAGCCCAAGCCGAGGCCTAACCCGAGAAGGCAGGACGGTCACGGCGCTCCCAGAACAGACGAGGGGCGGCAGCTCCTGCCCCCGAGGTCGGCCTCGCCGCCCGGCTCCGAGGCACGCTGCGCTGCTCTCCCCTCGGCGCGACCCCTCTCCCTCTGCGGCTTCCCGCGCCCCTTCCTTCCCCAGGACGCCTCGCCGCCCGCTTTCCGGGACTGCTCGCCCGCCGCCGCCGCCGCCGCCGCCGCGCCCAGGATCCAGCCCGCCGTTTAACCCCTTTGCCCCCGCGCCCCTCCGACGGAGCAGAAAGGGGGCCCGGAAGCCTCTGCCTCCCGCGCCTCGGTCCGTCCGGCGCTCCAGCCCGGCTCAAGGGGGCCCTTGCCGCCCGCCGCCTCGCCTCCACCCGGCCTCCCCCTCCCGGAGACATCCCTTGCCTGCGACGGGCAGGCTCGCTCGCCTCTTCCTCCTCTCCTGCCTGCCCGGCTCTCGCTCTCCCGCGCCGCTCCTTCCCTCCGGAGACTCACCGCGGCGCTTCGGGGGCGAAAAGCCCAAGCCCAAGCCCAAGCCCGCCCCTCGGCTCGGCTCGGCTCGGCTCGGCTCCGCTCCACACCCCGGGCCTTTCGGCGCAGGGCGCCCGCTCTCTCCGCCGAGGGGACGAACCTGGCGCCCGGTCTTCGGGAGCCCCTTCCTCTGCCGAGCCCCACCCAGCCAGTTTCCCGGGCCGGCCGCTCAGTCTCACCTGCTACCCGCTGCCTCCTCCCTTCAGCTTCTGCTAAGCCACCAAGCCGCGCTGTCTCCCTCTCCCTAACAACAGCTCCCACCTCCTCAACTACTCTCTTCTTCGCCAGTTCGAGCTTCCCGACGCATTCGCTGACTTCGGCAGGAACTGCTCAAAATAATTGGTGAACATTTACGCCTGTCAAAATCTCGCTCCACCTTTCGTTTCCTAAGCATTTTGGTTTCCACTATGGTTTTGCTGCCCTCACTTCTTCGCCTACCTTTGTTTTATTGGTTCGTACTGTTGAAACTGGCGGCTACAATAGGTCAGAGAAGGTGCCATCATTGGGGATATCTCCGCCTCCCGATTCCGGAACCACTATAAGTGCCTCGCTCTGGTTGTTTGGTTGCACAGTATGGACGGATGTGGTCGGTGGAGAGGTGTTCGTGTACCTGCTCTTAAGAGTACCCTCCCCCTTCTCCAGGAGGAAACGATGCCGTTATGGTCCTTATGATAAACTGTTGCAGATATATATATGGAATCAGATCTGGGAGAAATTCCTAATTATCCATAAGCACTGAACCATGTATTGGAGAAGAAAACAATACATCCAAAGCATTTCCAATAGCCAGTTGATGCTTTGATGCATTGGTAGGCAGAAAGAACTGCCTTCCTAGCAAAAGTCGTGCCTGCTTCTTCCCCAGTAGACCCCTAGTGTTTTCCTTAAAAGTGGTTCAAGCCTATCAAAAATCTGTCTTCCTCCATCCTGCTTCTCCTCCATTCAGATAAACCTACCAGAGTCATAATCTTACACATATTTCTCAGACAGTTGAACTGTGAGCAAGAAAAAATAATAATTTTATTTTTTCTAATTTTACTCACAAGTAGTTTCAATTAATGGAATCTACAATGTGTTTAAAGGATCAGGTTATGAAAACAAAATTTATTAAAATTTGCAAAAAAGGGAGGATGGAATTATGTTTTCACTGTGTTTGTAATTTTGCTTTTTTTTCCCCCTCTATGACTGAAAAGAAGATTTTGACAATTTGGTAATGCAAACTTGTTTGGTGCTGTAGAAAAAGGTTCTGCTTTTTCAGTAAAAATATCAAATTAATGCTTATTTATCATAATTATTTTATCAATATTCCCTAACTCTGTTTATTTAGAAGCAAGCTACAATGCTTCCATGGATCCATACGCCTTAGGGCTAAAAATTATGTACAACTTTCTATTATATATGTCTACATCAAATAAGTGTATTTAAAATTGTGGCCTAAAACACAAGTATTCTGGAGCTTTTGCATTTTAGAAGGAGTTATGGTTACATTTGTGTGCATTGTCTTTGTCATTCACATGGTAATAGTATCTCTTATTTAGTTATTTATTTCCCATTTACATTGGAAATCACTCTGGAAGACTAGCTGAAGAAAGGCGTTAAAAGATGACACTTTCATTAGATTTACAGTTGCTTAAAGATAACAATCACTTCTGACACTGTAGCTAATTGTAACCAGTTTCAGCACTACTTGTTGAAAACCTCTTGGTGGAATGCTTAATAGAGATAAGCCTCAAATCTTCAAAATGATTCTGCCGTACATTTAATTTTGAGCTGTTTATGTTTTGAGCTTTTCATCTACAGGTTTTGTGCACATGTTGGAGTGTCTAATGTAAATCTTTACTTTCCACAGTGACAGAGACATATTATAGGGTAAAAAAAAAATAGTGTTGAAAACAATGTGGTTCTAACTTTGAAAAAATGTGGAAAGGAAATGTAGAAAGTGCAGTTATCAAAGTAAACAAAGAGAAAGACCAGAAGACATATATAATTTTCAGCACCAAGGCTTTAAACACAATATTATCTTTCAAATACTAAAAATGGGAATCAGTCTATGGTTTAGGTTTGTTTTCACAAGTAACTCAATCTCCTTGTTGATTTGGACTCCAACTGGTCTGGTCCAGTCAAAGTGATGGAGGCGCAGTCAAGCTCTGTAAGGAGTTTGGGAGGAATTTAACCCTGTACCTCCTGAGGAAGTGGACAGAATCCTTAGCACTGTTAACCCAACCACTTCTTTGTTAGACTCTTGTCCCTTCTGACTTGTAAAGCCTGTTTGAGAGCTGACATGCAGTTGGGTAGATACAGTGATGCTGGCCTCTTTGAGAGAGGGAGTGGTTCCGGAATTCTGAAAATTCTGGAAAATGTTCATCCAGGCTCCAACCTTCCTTTTTTAGAGAAGGTAGCTGACAGGATGGTCAGATTGCAGTTACAGAGAAGCCTGAGGAAATTGATTATCTGGACCCTTTTCAATCAAGTTTCAGGTCTAGACATAGTACGGAGATGGCATTGGCTGCATTTGTCAATGACCTATGGTGAAGTTGGGTTGGGTTGCTACCATCCTGGCCATCTCTCAGTGGCTTTCCAAATCCTCAACCATTATTTTGGACTGACTGCAGAGTATAGTGGTTCTCCTCCTTTCTCCATGTCTGGTTCCAGTCAGTATTGGTTGGAGGAAGAGGTTGAGCCTGAAATCCCTAATTTGTGGATTGCCTCAGGGTTTGATACTCTCTCCTCTCCTGTTTAATGTCTACATGAGACTGTTTGGGGAGGTTGTCTGTCAGTTTGGGGTCAGGTATCATCAGTACACTGATGTCAGCATTGCGAGGTAGTACTGACAAGAAGCACACCCAGCAGTACTAATTCTAATTTTATTGTAATGTTACATTAACAGCATCTTGCATGTCTGAAAGTACATACCCCACCACCACCACCTTTACAGTCCAAGGAACTAGGAAGGGTCTCTTCTGAGATGTTTACCATCCTTCTGCAGGCTCAGCTACCACTTGTCTGACCATTGTCTAGTGTATGGCTCTTCTACCTGTTCCCCAAGGTCATTCCCACATACCATTACAGCTGATGAGACTCAATTGTACATCTTGACCCTTGGCCAACCAAGCAATGCTGTCAAGATTTTCCCTAGTACCTGAAGCAATTGGAGGCTGGAAGGGGAAGAATAGCTCAGGGTTAGCCCTAGCAAGACTGAGTGGCTTTGGATATTTGGGCCTCCTGGTGTTGAGAACCTTCCATCTTTGACTCTGAACTGGGTGACATTGCCCCACTTGGATTGGTGTATAATCTGGGAGTCTTCCTGGACTTCAAACTGTTACTCAAAGAGCAGCTGGCAGCTTTGGCCAGGAAGACCTTTGCACAGGTGCACCCATTCCTGGATCCAGAGGCCTTCCTCATAGTTGTTCATGCCTTGATCTCCTCATGGATGGGCTATTGCAATCTGCTGTACATGGGGCTACCCTTGAAGATCACTCAGAAGCTACAGTTGGCCCAGAATGCAGCAGCACAAGTAGTGATAGGCAAGTCCTGCTATGCCAATATAGTACCCCTGCTATGTGAGCTGCCTGATTATCAGTTAGCTGCCAAGTGCAATTCAATGTGCTGATTATTCCCCATAAAACCTACATGGCATAGGACCTAGCTATCTGAGCAATCACCTGTCTCTTGTTGTGTGGGCTGTCCTGTGTGCCCTACCCTCTCATTTGTATTAATTTGAATTAGGCAGTCCAAGTGAACGTTCAGTTTTGAACCTACTTGATTATAGTGATGGTAGAAAGGAAATAATGCCTCTATGACTAGTATGTTAAAGGATGGTTCATTGGTACAGGTTACTGGTTTTCCTGCACTTCTAGTCTTCAAGTACATATCAGTTTAACTCTGCAGTATGGAAGTCCTCTATTGACTTAGACTGATGCATCTGCTGTGGTCTAACTCATCCCTTCCCAATCTGATGCTCTCCAATGGGCTAGGACTATAATTCCCAGATTTGCCAATCAGCATAGACAAACTGCCTAGGAATCCTGGGAGTTAGGAGCAAAATGTTATCTGAAGGGCACCATGTTGGGAAAAGCAGACATTTTCTGGCTTCAGTGATCATATTCTTGTAAATCCCATATCAAACTATTGTAAATTAGGGTTTGCCTCTGAAGATATTTGAAAACTGCAAATATACCTGTGACACTGCTAACTGGAACTGAGTGATATATGATCGCTTCCATTTTTCCAAAATTATTGGCTTCCAAATTATTTCAGTTTAACACACTAGTTTTCATCTTTAAAACTCTTAAGGCTAGTATTTCTGAAGGTTGCCATCTGTGCTTGTCTATAAACAAAGATCTTCACTCAGCTTCACTTGCCCTGTATAGGATCCCAGATTTCCCAATCAGCATAGTTCCTATCCTGATGTCACTTCAAACGAATAGGTTTTCATTTTTCCTATTTACATTGCTATAATGTTATTTGATTTCTTTGTTTATTTCTCCCAGTGTGCTTTTTAAAATACTGTTCTTTTATACTGTAATAGTCTAGCCAGACACTATATGAAACCCAAATAGCCGTCTACTCAGAAATAATTTCCACTAGGTATTGTTGGTAGCTTTGAATGAATGCATACTCCTGACATCTCTTTGGGTGACATTCCTAGTACGTCCAGTTAGTTGCTAAGTCTGAAAAGGCATTCTGCCTTGAGAGCTGCTATAAGGACACAGTACAGTACTGAATACTGAACAAGAGGAGCTACTGCACCATCTCCTTATAAGGTATGTCAATATGGGCAGAGTGCATAAAGCCTGTATTATTTAGAGATCAAAGCATGTTAGACAAAGTTGTATAATAAGTAGAGAAGCTATATCTGCCAAAATTCTTTCTGTATAATGAAGTTGTTAGAGACACAGGAACATCTCATTGGACCTTTTCTCTTGACCATAAAATGATTTAATACATTCTGTTATCATGACCTTTGCCCTCAGTATAGGATGAGTGCAAGCAAGCAGGTTAATTGTGCACACTGTCTCTGTTCTGCTTGACCATAGCGTTTCTTAGTGCAGTGATTTTTCAGTTTCTCTTCTGGTTCATTTTGTTACTTTCCTTCACATCACTAGCTCTCCCTTCCTCTCCCTTTAAAAGTAAGAAACTTGGAGTCCCGAAGTCTAAAGCTTTGTGTTTAGTCATTGGTTGTTGAGAAACCACAGACAGGATCTTTTCATTATCACCAAGTGAGCAATCCTTAGATGTCATGTTTTGTGAATATCAAGTGAGCCTTAATAAGTCTAACTCTTCCAAAGGAAGAAGAAGAAAAAGACACAAGGTTTACTGCAAATAAAATGGGTCATGGTTAAAGAGTTCATGCACTCTTGCACATGGGTGTGTATGTATATATGTATTATCCATTTAAATATAATTTGGATGTTATCATAGCTTTATATATCTTAGCAAGAAAACAAGAGAGGCTTTGCTACACATCTTTATCTTTCCATTTAAATATATCTCATAGTGACTAGGTTTTTTTTTTAATGTACTTTTGTTATTAAGCCATTTGAGTTAGACTAGCCAAATTTAGATGAAGCTCATTTTCTCAGTGGAACTCTGTGTGCAAGATAATTAGGATTAAGGATCACAAAGAAACAGAATGGGAGAATCCTGGAGAGAGAGAGGGAGCGTGAGCTGCCATTGGAGGTAAGCCAAAGTCTTAGATAAGAGACGCTTCATTAAGTGAACTAGTGCATTCAGAGTGTTAAGAGGAAGGGAGGGTGAAGGGTAGCAACAAGCTCTTGAGAAACAGTCTTTTGAACAAGCACTTAGTCTTGCTATCTAGCCATGGATGTCACAGTAATCACAATGGAGCACAGATTTTACAATTCTGTCCAGTGTCTTTACTGTGTTGATCTACTGGATGCCACTGGACTGAATGGAGAGGTTTGTCAAAGCCTTCTTTTTTTGGAAATGTACAAGAACATGCTTGGAAATGTTCTTCTCCCATAATAGGCTGTTGCTTTTGGCAGCTCAGCAAAAGTGACAAGACAGGACCCAAGTGGGAAAAAAAGCTCAAAAGAAGTGATAAATCAAGATTAGATTGGGTCAGCTCTAAACAAGCAGGAATGTCTGTCCCATATGTACATAAATGTAGTTGTTCATAACACATATGAAAATGAAGGGCAAGAAGCAGAGATATCAATGGATGCTTTATTCATTCTAATATTAAAGGATCTATAGGAACAACGCAAAGGGACTTTCCATTCAACTTCTCTCCCATATTAGTCTGGAAAGTTCAACTTTCTGAGACCAGTTTTGAGAATACCTGAAGGATTTCAAGAGCAAAATCCCTCTCCATATTTTGATCACAAAGAATCTACGTGCAGGCAATTTCTAGCTGATAGAGAAATCTATATTAAGACGACTTCCTTCCTCCAAAAACACACTGGTTCTCACTTGGAGTTGGTTCTTGCTTTTAGAGCTCTAAATCACTAAACGTTTAGTCACATGAAAGATTATCTTCTTGTTCAGTATTTGAATGCCTTTTCTGGAATATTTTGTTATCTGAAGCATGGCAGTCGGTGGCCACTTAAAAATCATCCTAAGAAAAGAAAATGAACCAAAAATAAGGATAATTATAATAATCCTTATTTTTAATCATTATAATTATAATATGCATATTTTTGCATGTGCTAATGTGTATATTTAGAAATAATTGACACACTTCAAGTTGAGGTATAATACCTCACCCCATTGTTAAAAAGATTGTGGTCATGTGAAATTTTTGCCTATTCATTCTTTTGACCAAGTGCTGTAGATGAACAACTTCATGGCCTCTGTTCCTCCTACTTTTGACTTTTATCTTTAAGATGGACTTTGGCTGGATAGCTCGTCAAACAAGGGAATGTCCTCTCACAGCCTTTTAAATAGAGGGCATTCTTCAGTAGAGTGAGATATGGCCACGTTAATAACAAGAGCTTTTCTGTTACAGAACTAGCTCTCAAAAATATCATGGGGAAATCCACTCAGCCCCGATGCTAAATCCTTTTAAATACTAAAACTTTGTTTTCCAGACAGGACTTTATATACACATGAGTTGTGTTCTGCTTTTTTTTATTTTTGAGGCTGTTCCTGCTGCCATTTTAATTTTGGATTTTCATCATTACTGATTACCTATTTTATCCTCTGTTGGAGTGTTTGGTTTTGTTTTTAACTGATTTTATGATTATATTTGCATGGTTCAGATGTGATACATCTTACATTGTGAGCTGTTTCTTCTTAAAAACAGTTCATACTTTGTTCTACAATAAGTAATATAGTAGTGTGCAGTGAAGTACTGTATGCATGGAAGCTCTTATAATTTTCCTCTTAGTTTCTGGTTCGTTGTGGGTCTGTATTTTACAAGATATAAAATATAGGCCCCTAACTTAATCTGGCAGAAGATACACCAGTTTTAAAATAAGATGGTTTCTGGTCCAGGTAATACATGTTGTTTTCCTTCTACCATGTTAGGATAGTTTAGCTACACCCTTTGAGATGGAAACTGAAAAGTACATTGAAAAATATAAACTAGTTTCTAAAGCATAATTTATCTCTCTTTTGAAAAATTATTTCCTTCTTTCCTAAAATGTGTCTTACAGGTTGGTAAGACCCAGATAACATTGTCTTCATCTTTAATTAAATATTTGATTGATTGATTGATTGATTGATTGATTATGTGCCATTGGTCATTGTCAACTGTTGGTGAGCACTTAGATTTTCTCCATGACGATCTATCCCTAACCTGGTCTTTCAGGTCTTCCAATGGTGCAGTCATAGCCACCGTAACTGAGTCCATCCACCTTGCTGCTGGTCATCCTCTTCTCTTTCCTTCCAGCTTTCCCAGCATTAAAGCCTTCTCCAGAGAGCTAGGTATTCACATAATGTGTCCGAAATAGGATTATTTGAGCCTGGTCATTTGTGCTTTGAGTGAGAAATCTGGGTTGATTTGTTCAATGATCCATTTGTTTGTTTTCTTGGCTGTCCATGGTATTCTCAGGAGTCTTCTCCAACACCAAAATTCAAAGGCATAAATACTTGTCCTATCCTGCTTTTTCAAAGTTCAACTTTCACTTCCATAGAGTGTCACAGGGAATACTATGGCTTGCACGATTCTGATCTCTGTAGGTACAGACACATCATGGCATTTGAATATCTTTTCCAAGGTCTTCATGGCTATTCTACCAAGTGCTAGTCAGTGGCATATTTCTTGACTGCTTACTGTTGAAGGTTGATCCTAAAAGGCAGAAGCTATTCACTGCTTTTGATATTTTCATTGTAATTTCTAAGGCTGGTTGTTGTACCTGTTGTCATTAGTTTGGTCTTCTTTATATTGAATTATATTTAATTTTAGTCCCATTTTTTTCAATGTGCTCCTTGACTTTTATTACTAGAGCTTGCAGATCCTTTGCACTTTTGGCTATCAGGGTAGTGTCATAAAATTGCAGAAACTCAGTGTTCTTTTATAATTAAAACAGTTGAAAATCTCTTTTCCTGCTTATCAGTTTATTTTATTTATGAACCGATGGATTAAGAAGAATATCTAGGTATGTTTTTAGCTGAATAATTGAATCTTCCTTTCAGTATTTACTCAGCAATCTCCCATCCTTCCACCAAAGTTCTGTGTAAGTATTTGGGTTTTTAAGCAGAGTCACTTCATGAATAGCTAGTGGGAATTTTTAAAAAAATCAGTAAGGAATTTTAATTCTTGCAGATTTTGTAACAAGGTTTAACTTCTTCTCAGACTTCCTGAAACTTAATGTAAATTCAATCCAATCTCAGCCCAATACCATTCTGGGTATTAGTATCAATGCGATCTCTATAAATGCCATACACAACTAGTATAAATGTATTCAACAGTGCTTGAAGATGGGGGCTACATGTTGGGGAGGCTGCGCTAACATTTTTTTAGGAGCCTGAGGGCCACAGTAGGTGGGAAAATGACGCAGACTTAACAAAGCTGTGTTGTTCCTCAGATTTTGGGTGGAGTTTCTTTGTCTTTAAACTATATTAAGTCTGTTGTATAATTTGCACTGTAATTTTCTGCTGCTTCCTACCTCAAAATTGTGATAAACTGTGCCACCAGTTTTAGTCAGAGGAGGTTCTGGGAGCCACAATTAAGGTACCAGGGAGGTGGTGTGGTAGATTATCTACCTCGATTCTAGAAGGCCATAGAATATATATTTTAATCCCCTTCTAATTGTTTGTGGGACTCATCTGATTCCCCAATCTGCAGTTCTTCACTATGGCTACTTTAAGATTCATTGCTCTTAACATTGCCAAGAGAGATGTTGTACAACTACTCCATCTGTCTTTCTTAATTTAATCATTATGATTTTAAAAAATTGAAGTAGTGATAGAGGGAAGTGAAGATTACAAAGATTAAAGCAGCATTTGAAACCTCATATAATCCTGGGAACAAAGCAGGGCAATTACATAATAAAAGCTTCATTTAAAAGGAACCTATGCTTTCTTCTTGTAGTCTGTTTTAGTAGAAGATGGAAATCCATCTCTGTGTCACTTTGGGTGTTTTTAGGCAGCCTACCCTGGGTTTGGTCAGATATTCCCTTTAAGTTATGTTTTACTGAAGAAGCCATAGTGGCCTGGTTTACAGCAAACATTGACCCACAAAGAGGCTTACAAAACACGATGTGGCTAAATACATAAGTCTCAACCAAACCAACCAACCAAACATTAGTGTGATATGTGATTGTAGCTGCCTATATACATTAGCTACAAGAATTTTCCATTTGAGTAGAAGAGCTTTCCTAGCACCCTTAAAACTTTTCTCACATTCAGAATGTAACAAGTTCCCAAAGTACCAAAGAGAGCACACCAATGAATTCTAATTGGAGAATGACTAGAAGGCAGGAAGTGGAATATCTGGTGGTCATCAGGAATCATAGAAGTGAAGGTTGTTTGACATCTTTGGGTTAGAGATACTCTTGGATGGGTGCAAAAATTATGCTCCAGAAGATAGTTAAAGGTTTCAGTTCAGGCAAGGATGAACATCCTTTGAATGTTACTTTGTGGAGGCATACAAATGCAGAAACATCAGCACTAAAAGGGAGTTTGAATAATTATAGGTTGAGCCATACCACAAAACAACATAACTACTAATATAATAAGAAGACAGCAAATACTTAACATTTTGTTATATTTTTATTGCCAAGAATAGAGCAAGATGCTTGTGGATTTTCTGCTTTATATGCCACAATAATTTCCAGCTTCACCTGACTTAGCAAATGTCTTGTGCTAATCCTGATTGTTGAAATTATGTCTTGTTTCTCTTGGCCATCTATTCTACGGCTGTATGCACAAAACACACTAAGCAGTGTTTATTTAACCTTGATTTACTACATAAACCACAGTGTTTGGGTTTATACTGATGGATAAACCATGATTTTCATATCACCCCAGACTGAAGGCACACAACATTCGAAGCCACGATAAACCAGTTTGCCTTAGATTGTTGGGAGTTAGTTAAGATACCATCTGTGTCTTAACTAACATTCTTCTTCTGATGTTCTTTATTGAATTAGCCCAAAACTGGGAGTTCCTGGAACTCAACTTTGACAAGCATTGTTGAGATGAAGGAGGACTATTATTACAGCTTTTAATTTTGTTTGTGGGTTCTTGATTGTTTTGTGACAGGCATCAAGAGATAATGCTCATGAAAACATAAATTCAGTATTTTATTAACATGAATACATGTCAGTGATGAAAATGTAGATTTATTTAAAATATTGCCTTGTAAAAATAACATTGAGTTCTTTACCCTTAACTACTCCATCACAGAATGTGGTCCCTATGAATAATTTGGACGTTTTAAATAAATGTTTGAAAAGAGCTAGGTGTGCCTTAGAAGGATCAGGCAGCAAACAGAGCTTGTGGATTTTATTAAACACTTATCTCCCTGCTCCCACCATATTTTGAGCACTGATATTTGATCTCCTGGAGATCTAGCTAGGCCAAGGTCAGAGAGCATCCAGACTGCAGAAATCCTCACTTAATCTTTTCTCTGATAGCTGGATTCCTTGAAAAAGAAAAAGAAAAGACTCTCTAACTTTATGACAGTTACTTCCACAAATAGGAACAGCGTGATGGCTAAAAAGCCTATATTCTTCAGATGAAGAGTCTTTGGGCCACTGCCCACCTGAAGTAAATATGATCTGGCAACATCTTTCAAGTCCTCATGAAGTTACCTTCATCTCATCCCCATGAGTGAGTGAGCCTTAAGCCATGAACAGCTGTACTGGTATTAAAGTTGTGTTTTCCCCCAACACTGTCCAAGGGCAGTCTCAAGCCATGTAACCCATTACCTTGTCAGGTGACTGGCAGTGATTTAAAAAGAAAAGCATACAGGCAACCAGTAGTTTTACAACAGATATAGCAAAGTTCATGCTGATGTAGTTTCCTGCTGACTCAAGGATGGGTGGAAACCACTTCAACTCACCAGTGGGGAAAAACGCTCCCCTAGACAAGGAACTCAATTGGAATAGCACCAAGTGACCATAGTGCCCTGAATCTAGATGAAAAGCTGTTTTATATTTTCTTTTCCTATTAGCAAGCTGAAGCTAATATCCCCAGAAACAGAAAACTCAGCCTGTCTCTTAGTGCTGGGTAGGTCATAAACCCAGTGCAGGACAATTTTTTTCAGCACTGCAACACAATCCTGCTGAGTTTAATTCTCTTGATATCTGGTTGAAGTTTATAAGAGTAATGATGCTCTTCTCACATCAAGCTGAGAGGCTGTTTGACAAGGAGAGTTCTACAAGGAAGTAAAAAAAAATAATTCTGCCTAGGCAGATTTACTCCTGCAATGCTGAGAATGGCTGCCACAGTACACAAATATGCTGCCAAGGGCAGATGGGACAAGGGTGACAGGATTAATCCCAAATGCTGCACCAAAATGAACAGCTGGTCCTTGCACTGAAATAAAGAATACATAGAAGCCATAATCAGTACTGAAGAATGCAGCTGATTTTGTAGTTAGTCATTGATACCATTATACAAAAAGAGAAGCAGAATCTAGTCTTCTGCACCCATTTAAACTTATGAGTTTTCAAAGAACATATTTGCTCTGTCCTAACACAGAATATTATTATGGTATTTTCTGCTGTGAAAATTACATTATGACAGTGTAGTATGTGAACCGTGTTATTGTACAGTTAAAACTGTATGAAAGGGTTCACAGTGTATAAAAGTTACTGCCCTGTAGTCCTCAGGAGTCAAGAATGACTCAAAATCCCCCACCCCTCCAAATTTAGAGTTCTCTACCATCATTTAGGTAGGTCACTGCAGTGGCCTCCAGCACAGAACAGCTGACGGTCACAAGGCAGATGGGTAAATGCATGTGTGCTTTCGATGGGAAAAACTACTTTGAGAGACTATCTTACAGAAAACAATCTAAAATTGGACCTATGTCCACACTTCTGCTGGCATGTTCCATTTTAGGAGACTGGCATATTTTGAGTCACATGAAAAAAAAAAAAGTATGGTGCTACAGCATGTCTAAATCCTTTTTTGTTACTAACATAATTTTGAATTCCTAATGCATTGATGATTACACAGAACTTACATCTTTGTATTTTTCCATGGTTTTGCTTTTTTCCTTACTTGGCTCCCTAATATTCCTACTTGGCTCCCTGGTTTTGCTTTTTTCCTACTTGGCTAGCAAACTTATATTAACTTACTGAAAATTCTCAATCTAGCTGGGAGTGACACATGTACTTCAGGAACTGAATTATATATTGTATTGATGCATTTTTAAAAATATATGTTTCTTAAACATTTGCAGTAACTTTCCAATGGGTCCTAGATTGTTTGCCTCTGTATGACATGTATGGGATTCATCAGCTTTTTAGCCCTTGTGCTTCTGCTGATACAGTGCTTATATATATCAGATAAATTTTATTTTTTCATAAACAGATGTCTTCCATTTCATGGTGCTGGCAAAATATTTAATTCTCCATATAATTATTGCCATTTATTTGAGACAGTAAAGCAACATAACATTTTTATATATCATACTACCACCTAGTGGAGAGCTGTTTCTTCATACACTAGTGACATCTTATACCACAGGCTGCACATGGAATTCCTGGATTATTTTAGTTACCTCCAGCTAGTAGTTTGACAATAATCATGATTCCAAGAAAGTAATGTAAGCTAGAGTACCTAAATAAAGATCTATATGCATGTACATATAGCCACCAGGGAATTCTAGGGCTGTAGGCTAGACTGGAAAGTTTAAAAAAAAAAAGGTGGAAAAATGTAATAGCAAGCACTTCTGTATTATTGTCAAGAAAACTACACGACATGTCTATGAAATAACCAAGAGCTGATTTCAGCTACAAGGAGATCATACCATTACTTTACAGTCTGTAACAATTAGATGCATGGAAGCTGATTAAAATAAAAGGGTTCATGTACTTCTAATTCTGTACGAGATTGAATTGTGTATCTCAAATTGATTTAAATCCAAACATCTTTCCCTATATAGTTTGTGAAGAGGAATTATACTATAGAAGCTTCTTGACATGAAGAAGTTACATTCTGGCAAAACATGCTATAGTTTTGCTTCTACCTGTTTGGGATTAAACATTTCACATTATTCTCTTTTGTCAAATTACTATATTCTACAGACTCTAGATTCCTATGGAATGAATCTTCCATGGGATTAATTAATGATGTGCAGCATATTTACATATAATAATGAGTTGTATATTTTTTCATATAAAATGTTGATTCTTTAAAAAAACCCCACTGAATTGGACTGCTCTGTACACCTAAGGCTCTAACCAAACCATTGAAAAATACTCTCATTACATTAAATATTTTAAAAGAAAGTGAAAGAATTGTCAAGACACATAAATGACAGTAATACAAGTTTCTCTGCTTTGGTTTTAATATTTTCCTCTTAGTTTTACTGAAAACTAATTTTGTACCAATATAGGAAAATAATGCGAGTGAATGAGTATAAATACAAAATTAAGAGGAAATCTGCCTTTACAAGTACAGTACATAACTGCTTTAAATGCATCGAACATCTCTCCAATATAGCAGTTTTCTGTAACAAACTGAGCTTGTAGCACTCAATCAGATTGAGTTTTTCAGCATAGCAGAGTTATAACACTGTATTCTGCGGACAAAATAAAAATAGCGACAATTTTACGATGCCATGAATGAAGTTGTAGATGTTTTCAGGAGACTTAAACACTGCTGACTTAGACAAAGAGCCTATGATGTCCAGAGACTGTTGGTTTGCATTTATTAAGAGCCATCATGGGCTCTTTGTCTAAGTCAGCAGTGATAGCTGCGCCTCTAAAGCAATGCTAACAGTACACAGATCATTCCTGATGCTCTCTTATCTTCAGTTTAAAATTATTTAGAAATGTGTCTGATTATATCAGTACTGGTTCCATGCTAAAGGTTTTTATGCTAGTTAATTCCCATGTGTATTTCATTGGGTAATAATTGCAAAACAAGCAAAAAATAACCAAACTGAAAACAGTTCACTGCAAGGAAAAATAGTTACATAGATCTAGCCATGTTAGCTTTTTGGATTTCTGTGCCATCTTTCTAAACCATATTCATGGTTACATGTTGTCGGTCTAGGGATGAAACCATAAAAAGCAAGTAACAAAAATCATTATCATCATCATCATCATCATCATCATCATCATCATCATCATCATCATCATCCAGCTTTACAGCAAGATTTTTCTTCTCTTCAGAATTCATCTTCTTCCTCAGTAGTGTTGACAGTGTTTTGGCTACACTGTTAGAGAGCCCAAATTCTACTTACCATCTAATTTTTCTATGAGATGACAAAAAGAGGGAGGGGAGCAGGTGTTACCCCATAACTAATGTGAAGAGGGTCCAGATGGAAAGACTGGATGGACAAAAATTGCACTGTGACAAAGAGGGCTCAAACAAGAAAATTAAAGATAGAATTAAATTAGGGATGCCTAAAGCCTATTAAATCAATAGATCTGGACCAAATTAATTCTACACAGACTTGGTGTATAAGCTCCCTTCAAGAGATGTCTATATTTTAGAAATGAGATGATACCCATAAAATATTATTCTGACTGCAAGTCTAATTGTTCAAAAGCTTGTAGATTTTCAAGCAGGGTTCCTCAGCCTTTCAAGCAGGGTTCCTCAACCTTGGCAACTTTAAGACTGATGGACTTCGACTTCCAGAATTCCCCAGCCAGCAAGGGGAATTCTGGGAGTCAAAGTCCACCGGTCTTAAAGTTGCCAAGGTTGAGGAACCCTGGTATAGAGTACACTTACAAACCAGGTTATCTCCAGGTCATGCCACAATGAATCACTGGCTACGCAGACAAAATATTCATTTAGCATATTGTGGACCCTATGAAATCTTCCATGTATGGGTGACCTTGGTCCATACAAGTTTTAAAACTGAAAGCATATTTTAAAATTGAAAGCATGTTTTAAGATGAATAATTGCTATGGGATTTTATGCACAGGTAACATTTTATGAACTACAGAAAATAACTGACATTATAGCATAATCCTAAGTGTGTTTACAATGGAAGCTTGAGTAGGTTCAATGAAATTTCTTTCCTAGCACTTATAATTAAAACCTGGATTCATACATTGTATTAAACCATAAAGTGGTTTGTTTGGTGTTTGCTTAGAAAGTTCTATAAATCCAGTCACTATGATATGTAAACATATCTATAGCTTAATTGGGGCTTATTCAACAACCCCTGTTAACAAATTATGACTAAGCATGACATATGAACCCAGTCCAGTCACAGGCTCAATAACTCTGCTTCAGCAGGAAGCTTTGCTTGTACGGAATCACGAATTACTTCTGACAAAATGAAATAATACATTACTCTGCCTACACCCTATCCAATAATATAATATGGATAAATATGGCGTCATTGCAGAAGTATCCCGAGCAATGTTACAATAGATGTTGTGCTGTAATACTCTGCACATAGTTTGCAAGATATTGGCTATAATTCTAATGCTCCCAGAATATATTTTTAAGCTCAGTAATTCAAATTCCTGCACCATGTAATGGAGGATCCAAAAATTAGCATAAGTGCAATGGGCAATTGCATTTAGCTACTATTCTTTCTCCAAACCTCTGAAAAGCTATAATCTGTACATAAGCAACCACAAAAGCCTGGCCAGAACATTTGTACCTTTGCTTGTACCACAGTGAAAGGATCAGCCAAGTGTCTAGTTATGACTCAAAATGGACACCAGGTATTGCTTCTTTGCCCTTTTCGATGTCCCTGGATTGTTTCTGCTTTTCTGTGGATGTTTTTGGTTTTTTGATATGTTCCTCTGTTTCTGCCTTGTGTGTTTCCAGTGCCTCATAAAAGGCTCTTCGTGTCCATGGATTTGGAGGGATTCCTAACCAAGGCTGAAGCATAAGTAAAAACACAAGCAAAATATCAGCAGATAGAAGTGAAAACACATAGACTGTGCTCCCCAGTGCTGGCCTGCTTGTGGCTCCCGCTGGCCTACCCACACTCCCTAGCACCCACCCGTAGCCCTCACCAGCCCACCCGCACTCTAGCACCTGCCCGTGGCCCTTGCTGGCCAGCCCATGCTCCATGGTGCCCGCAGCTGCCACTGACCCACCCATGGCCCCCATGCACTCCCTTGTGCCCGCCTGTGGCCTCTGCCAGCCCGCCCATGCTCCCTAGTTCTGACCCACCTGTGGCCCTCGCTGGACCACCTGCAGCTCTTGCCAACCCGTCCACGGTCCTCACTGGCCCGCCTGCACTCCCTAGTGCCTGCCTGCGTCCCCCACTAACAACTGGCACACAAGATGGATTTGTGCAAAGGCCCTCCTGACCATGGTTGAAATTTGTTATTTCCTATCCAGACTCTCACAGCCTCCAGACGTTTGAAAATACATTGATGGCATTACTTGGTGTGACCTTGGATAGAGATGTATAACTGAGTCCATACTGATGGATGACTTCATCCAGCAGTTTCATGTAGATACTAAATAAGGGTGGAGAGAGAATAGAATCCTAGGGACTCCCTACAAACACTGACTGAAAATGACAATGGAGAAAGGACAAGAACCAGCATAACAGCTTAACCAGTGAGGTTTCACAGCTCCATTCTCTCACTGATCCAAAAAGTGGGACAGCATACCTGCAGGACAGGACTGAGGATGACTACCTTAATCTCCTATTACCTGATTCAGAAGGTGGAAATTTCAGGTAGTGTAGCTAGGGTCTGTATACTGGCTATGATGAAATGTAAACCATTGCTTCAAGTGGGGTCAGTCTGAGCATTGTCTTGTGTTAATTTAATTTTATATGTGCCGTGGTATGTTATTTCAGTTGTACTATGTTTTCATTTTGATTTTTATTATGATTATTATTTCTTTAAGTTGATCTAGTCTAAATCTGCATAATAACCTAAATTAAACTCAATTACCTGATGAGGTGTCACACAGAAGACTTATGGGTTTGATGATTATAAAGGTTATAGAAAGAAGGGAATTATGATGTGATCTTTATATATTTTTTTTCATGTTTTCTGTTCTTTTATTTTTTTTTTCTGTCTCTTTTTTTGGTCTCTTCCTTTCCTTTTTTTCTTTTTGCATTTACATTTTTTCTTTGAATGTATTTATTATATATGTAAATTTTTAAAATAAAAACTATTTTTTTAAAAAAAGGGGGAGTGTCACACAGGTCATGTCCTGTTTTCTTATCCTCCCAGAGTTATAGGAAGTAAAATTCTGATTACTAGGAAAAACTTAATAACTGCAAGAACAGTCGACAGTAATGCCGATTGCCCAGAGATTTGGTTTCGCTTTCACTCCATGGGTTCAAGTAAATGTTGGAGAGTCATCTGTCGGGGATCCTTTAATTATGATTCTTGCATTAAACGGAATTAATTAATTTAGGTGCCATCAAATCAGAGTCGTCTCCTAGTGACCGCATGGACAAGCAGCCTTTCCAATTTAATGTTTCAGGATATTATCTGCTGTACCCCCCCCCCAAATTCGTTAACCCCATAACCTATAATTAAGAGCGTCCTGTGGACACGGCCAGAGACTCTATAAATCACTGGAGTTGGAGGTACAGAAAGCAACGTGGTGCTCACTTCGTTGGGAGAAACCTCAGGGAATTACAGTAGCCATTCTACTGTGCTAAATTATGTAGGCTACGAGGGAGAGCCTCAAACCACAATCTCGTATGATTGCAAACTCAGCGGCACCGTGGCACAGTTCCATCCCACAGTTACGTGGGAAGGGCAGGCACGGAATTTTATATTAAACTAGGGACGCCGGTGAGAGCGAAAATAGTTTAGGCTCGAAACATTCCACTCGCCCTCTTCCTCTTCGCCGTCAGAGCGAAAAGGCGGGGCTAAGACGTGCACAGGAAGAGCAGAAGGGAAAGAGCACGCCTTGCCCGGAAGCCCTCCGTCGCGTAACGCCCGCGAGGCGCGCTGTCCTCGTTCCGAGCGCCGGCATGGAGCTGCTGAGCCCACGTGTATCTGCTCGTTCGGCCTATAATTCATTCTTGCCTCTTGGCGAACCGGCACAGCCGAAACCACCTCCCAGCCCACCTCGTGGTCTTTCGCTTTCCCTGAGGCGCCGGAGAGTCAAAAAGCGGCAGCTGAAGGGGTCAGCAGCCAGGAATTGCCCTGTTGCATCCGAGGCGGCCGACGGGAAGCAGCCTAGAGACGCGTTCCCGCTTTCGGGTGCGAAGGAGAAACGAAGAGTGAAACCGAACAATAGCTTGAGTTGCAAATATTTGGCTGCCTTGCAGAGCCGGCAGAAAGCATGGCGGAGGAAGCCGGAGCGCGGACGGGCAGACCAGAAAGCTCCAGAACCAGCACCACCTCCTGCTCCGCCCCATGGAGGAGGGGAACCCTTCTGCTCTCCGGAATTTCCTTCGGGCTGTTCTCTCCGGTGCCTCCTCCAAGAGCTGGGAAGCGTCCAGCATAGCCGGGAGCGAGCTGCCAAACTGTTCCAGTGGCTCATAGCTCCTGTTCCCTCGCAGGAATTCTTTGATCAGTACTGGGAGAAGAGACCGCTTCTGATCCACAGGCGCAGCCCAAGTTATTATCAGGACCTCTTCTCTACGGCTGAGTTTGATAACATCCTACGCAACCACAATGTCCAGTTTGGTGTCAATTTGGATGTGACCAGTTATGAAGATGGGAAGAGGGAGACCCATAATCCTGTGGGCAGGGCAGTGCCAGCTGTGGTCTGGGATTTCTACAAGAACGGCTGTTCCCTCAGGATGCTGAACCCTCAGGCCTTTTCAGTTACCATCTGGCATTTCCTGTCCGTCCTACAGGAGCACTTCAGCAGTATGGTTGGTGCCAACACTTATCTGACTCCTGCTGGTACTCAAGGCTTTGCCCCTCATTATGATGATATAGAAGCTTTTGTGATTCAGCTGGAAGGAAAGAAGCATTGGCGGGTTTACAGCCCCAGGAAGCAGGGTGAGATGTTGCCTCAATTTTCAAGTAGCAATTTTAGCCAGATGGAGATTGGCGAACCAATTCTGGAGACTGTCTTAGAAGCTGGGGACCTGCTGTACTTTCCCCGTGGGTTTATACATCAAGGGGATTGCCTCCCAGAGGCACATTCACTCCACATAACGGTTTCCTCTTATCAGCGAAACTCCTGGGGAGACCTGTTGGAAAAGCTTCTCCCTGTAGCATTGCAGATGGCCATTGAAGAGGACATTGAATATCGCCAAGGCCTCCCTGTAGACTACCTGGAATACATGGGTGTCATAAACACTGATGCTGTTGATCCACGCCGAGCTGTTTTTTTGCAGAAGATCAGGACTTTAGTCACTAAACTAATGGACTATGCACCAGTTGATGCTGCAGTGGATCAGAAAGCCAAGTCTTTTCTTCATGACTGTCTTCCTCCAGTGCTGACTGAGACTGAAAAAGCATTGAGTGTTTTCAGGCATCCAGCACGGTGGGAGAATGGAAGTGTGCAAAATGTTGATGTCCAGCTCAAGAAAACTACACAAGTACGGCTACTTCGATATGGAATTGTCAGGTTGTGCAATGAAGGAGATGCTATGTTGCTGTATTATACCACAGAAAACTCAAGAGTGTATCACAAGGAGGAGCCTAAGTATTGTGAAATAGAGCCTGAATACATAGATGGAATTGAATTTTTGCTATCCTCTTACCCAAAATACATCAGTGTGGATGCCCTTCCTTGTGGTTCTTTGAATGATAAGATTGCCCTGGCGACTTTCTTATTTGAGAAGGGGTTGGTGATTACTAAAAACCCTCTTTTATCTGTGTAACATACAAATAAATGGATTGTAAGAAGATGCTTTTCTTGTACTTACTAGTAAATTTAAGATAGCAGTCCAAAGCTTTGAGAACTTCTGGCTTGGAGTTCGCGTTTGATCTACACAGATAAACAGATACATATATATTTTTTAGATAAGCTATAAAAAGAATAAAGAATATAACTTAATCTGTATTTTAAAATGTTTATAACGTAGTATTTAAGAGTAAATCAATTTGCAAATCAGTTTTTGTCTTTTAAATTGTGAGCAAGATTAACATATTAAAAAAATTCCAGTAAAGCTTGCAACAAACATAAATGGTAGACTTAAAGCTTTTCCACTTGGGGAAAAAAATGTAAGAATTGTTTACTTAAGTTTTTTTGATTAGAAATTAAAACATGTACCAGATGTACATCTAATATAGTTGGTTAGTATAGAGCAGAGAAACATGATCAGACACTAGTTCAGGTATGCAGTGGATCTACTAATTCCTTGTGCAACTCTTGACATTGATCCTACAGATCCTACAGACTTTATAAACTAAGCAAAACATTGGCAGAATTAATTTCTGCTCACGATTTTTAAAGCTCATATTTTAAATATATTCTTTATTTCAGAGGCTCTCTTTCTGTAACTATTCTCTATTATGTGAAACAGATTTATTTGTTTATTTGTTTTCTATAGCTACCCATCTCAACAAGTGACTCTTATAATAGCTTTCAAGCTACCTAGAAGGAATTATCATTCCATTTCATTTCATTTCATCCCACATTACCAGCGAAAGCAGTTTTAACAACGTCAAGGAAGATGGCACAAATATCTCTATATGCAAAGATGTCTCCCTTGTTCCGATAAATGCGGTGGGCTTCATGCCACATCTTCTCTATTACTTCTTGAAGTTTTAGTACTTTCTTAATCACTAGGGGTGTTTGGCTCAATGTGGAAATCTGCAAAAGGAATTGTGCATTTTATGACACCATTTATCAATATAACTGTACCCATTCACAGTTCTTGTGTCATCACACTAAAAAGAGATTGCCTTGTTTCTGCGAACATGGAAGTGGAAAAGGGAAATATATTTGAAGAGTGATCTGCTTACACTAAACAGTTAATAGCTTTTAATTTATATGAGAAAGTAAGTGTAACATAGTGCGTCTAACTTTTTTCAGATACTCATTAAAAACATCTATAATGAAATTTTTCCAGAAGACAATGATTAGATGAAAAATCAGGCTGTATGAGTTGAAATAGCATGGACAATTCAATCATGGTTTTTAATCACTATAGAGCTCTGCACACAGGAAACCAGCTCCTAGCTCTTCACTAAGATTCCTATTTTCTGCATTATAAAGGTGGGAAACCAGAGCAGAAACTAGCAAGTTAGTCCTCCAAGGGCAGAGTGACATAAAGGATATTAGCAACTAGTAGCTCTTACTTCACTAGCTACAGATCTCAGTGTTGGGTGCTCTGCAGTCTACATCTCACAGGCCTTGTCACTTTCAGAATGCACATGCATCTTATTAGTAAAAGCCTTTATGAAGGCAAAACATACTTGAAACACCTTGTTTGAAATGACAATAGTCATGATGTATGACTGATGTATTGGTTTTTTGCATCCAGGGGGATATTGATGAGGTGATACATGCAACAGGGATTTTCCTCATTGTGGTGTAGTATCCTTTTGGAGAGTCTGACTACATGCTTGAACTTCTGTAAGAATGCAATAAGATGTACAGGAATCTCTCTTGCTCATTACCTACCCAGTCTTGTGGTCTCCTACAGTCTGTCTCTGCATATAAGCCAACAGTTGCTCTGACACATTGGAATATGGTCATGGAAACTCATGCTGACTATCCGATTGCTCTGATATAATCCTGAGGCCCATTATGTAGTAATTAACACACTTTCATGCATTACAGTTACACATCGCTTCAAATTTTCAGAAGTTAGAACACTTTAGAAATTCAAGTAGGGAAAGAAGAAGTGCTCTTGAAGTCTGGAAAGATCTATGTATTTTTAGTTTCTATAAAAAGTAATGCACCAGAACATTTCAGATTGTAATTTTTTTACCTCATCCTTGATTTTTTGGATCATTTCTTGCTCTTCCACTTGTTCAAAATTGAAATTTGTCACAGCACGACTCACTTCTCTATTCAAAGAAACAGGTATTTGCAGAGATCTAAAAAGTCAAACCTACTTTTCCATTTTATTTAGAATATTCATATGCCATCCCCTCCCTTAAGAGCATTTATTTTTGCTTTTGCTGAATACATGGCATCTGATACACATTTTCTGTAAATCCGAGGCTAGTGCAATACTAAAAAAAATCATCTTGCACTGTTTCCAGTTAAAAGTTCAGTCCTTTTCCAATTAGAAAAAGTTTCATCCCAGAGAAAACTGTTCCAACTTGACCTCTTTCAGGTATGTTAGCCTAAGTTTCCATCATTCCCAGCTAGCAGAGCCTGTGGTCACTGGAAAACCTCAGACATTAAAACATTCCAATCTTCTTCTTTAGATATCTGGGTAAACCTAGATGAAATTATCTTGCTATTTGCAAGGGCATACATCTGGAATCTCCACATAGTCTCAATTAGTGCTACAATCCTGGCACTAAGTTTCATGGAGTTCATTGAGGTTTTGGAGCAGACATTTATTGACGGCTGCACAGAGCATAAATTGGAGGTACTTCAATTAATAGTACCTACCATGATTTGACTAAAGTGTACCTATTGTACTGGTTGATGATCTGTTACTGTTGAAAAGGAGCCTATAACTGATAAGATTGCTCTTAAGTCATTAATAAAATGTTATGGACAGGCTTCAAAGAGTGCATCAAACCTTGGCTGGCTTCATAAACTAATTAGGATTCGTAAGCCATAAACCCTAGTTTAAAAATCACAATTAGCAATACAAGTCATTGTTGTCCCATCCCCACATCACATTACTGTAGGAGTGCAATGGCAAGCAACGTTTATGCTAGAGGAATATGTGTATATTTTTTCAAAGATGTAAATGTGCTAAGCAGACATGAATTGCATATCCTACAGGGTGGCCCTAGAGAAGGAGCTTTCTTTCTAAACATGTGAGTGTTCTTTTATGAAAACAAGCAACTTACTTTTTTACTGCCTCATTTGGTTCCAGTATCATTCTCTCCAGTAAAGTAGCCCGAACAGTTTCATCCTGCATCTTGAGAGTGATGATACTCCTACAGGCTTCCCTCCGTACACCAGGATCTTCTTCATAATGAAGGGCCCAGAGAAGAAGATCTTTTAGGTAGGGACTTACCTCACCTATCTGACCCAAAGCTGTCAGAAAAGAAAATGGTGTTTGCTTTGACATTTTATGTCAGGAAGATGAGCTTTTTGGTTGCTGTGACCCAGTATTTGTCAGGTATCTGAACAGACCATTATATATCTTATGTTCTGAAATGAAATACGACCCTTAACAAAAGTAAAAGTACCTTACTGAAGGATGAGTTAATTGGCAATCCCTTCTCTCTTGAAGCACAGAAGTGACTGTACCTATATTGTATCATAATACTATTAATTATAGTATTAATTAAAAACATCTTAAGAGTATTAATCTTTTTGCTGTACTCCTGAACTTAATAACTGATGCATTAATGCATTAAAAAGCAGATTTACTTTTAACAGAATGCCAGAATCCAAAACACACATTTCATATGGCATTTCACAGAAAGGAGCTGCAAGTAAATCATTTAAAAGAGTTAAGTGTGCTGTTAGCAGACAGTGCAGGATTAACAACTAATGGCCAAATTAGATTTGATATCAATACTAATTTCTATATTCAATGTGCACAATCTTAAAGAGTTATTTTTGCCCTGTATATTTCATTTACATTATTCTTATTATTGAGGTTTGTTGTATCCACTCATTATTGGAGGTAGGCAGGATACAATGTAAACACTGTAAGCATGTAAGCATGCTGCGGAATTCTGGGAGTTGAAGTCCACACATCTTAAAGTTGCCAAGGTTGGGAAACACTGGTTTAGTAAATAAATAAAATAAGTGGTGATAATTTTCTAGTTAGGCATTATTCAACAGGCAGGGCTGGAGAGTAACTTTTTTCCCTGGTAACATATATATATATCTCCCTCTTCTGAAGGCACCATTTGGAGAGGAAGCTGTCCTCAATTACTGCCTTGCAGCTTTTGTTTACATGCTGGCTAGGGAATTCTGGAAGTTGTGGTCCACACATCTTAAAGTTGCTGATGTTGAGAAACACTAGTTTATAGTGCATTCTTAAAAGCTTGCATATTAATTGCAAGTACAGATGGTCCTTGATTAACAACCACTCATTCAGCGACTGTTCAAACTTGCAACAGCACTGAATGAATAGTACTTACGACTGGTCCTCAGAGTTCTGGTTGTAACAGCATCTCACGGTCACATGGTCGCCAATTGCGACTTCCTTTGCCAGCATCTAACAAGCAAAGTCAACAGGGAAGCTAGCAGGAGGTTGCAAATGGTGACCATATGACATCCTCACTTAACAAGCCATGGTGATTCACTTAACAATGGCAACCAGAAGTTCCAGAATGTCATCACTAAGTGGTATGGTCATGTGACATCATGCTTTATGACTGCATTGCTTAGCAACAACAATTCTGGTCCCAATTGCTGTCATTGACTGAAGACTGCCTGTATGTATTTACAGGTAGTCCTTGCTTAATGACCATTTAACAATGGTTCTAAGTCACAACCTTGGAAAGGGTGCTTTACAGCCCATAAAGCACTTCTGACTGTCATAAAACATTGCAATGCCCCCCCCCCTCACAGTCACGTGGCCACATTTCGGGCACTTGGCAACTGGCTTGCATTTATGACCAGTTGCCAAGTGCCCCGTGATCATATGATCGTTGTTTGCAATCCTCTCTGCCAATTTCCTCAGAAAGTCAATACAGGGAAGGTTGCAAGCAGAGGGGACAGAGGGAAACCCCTCGGTGGTACGCAGCAATGGAGCTCAAATCCTGAAGATTTGGGCTCCGTTCCTCCAGCCCCACAAAGGATTTCCCCTCTGTCCGTCATGTGCAGGAATGTTTAAGAGCAAAAGAGCTGCCTGCCGGGAGGATTTCAGCTCTGCGCAAAGCTGAAATCCTTCAGCAGACAGCTCTTTTGCTCCGTCCACTTAACAGCCCAGGAGATTGCTTAACAACTGCAACCAGGAGTGCCCAAATTGCGGTCATTGAGCAAAGCAGTCATGTGGGCATCTCGCTTAACGACCGCTTCGCTCAGTGATTGAGATTCAGGTCCCAATTGTGGTTATTAGGCAAGGACTGGCTGTTACTTCCGGGATTAAGCATCCACCTGCTAGATAAGGAACATCTATATGTCTCTGTTATAGGATTGCTCTGAATCTCCCTGAAGCAATAATTCTATTTATGGAGGGCTAAATACTCCATTTATCTGAAAGGAAGGTGACACTTTGGATGATACTCTCTAAAACAAAGAGTAGGAAGAAAAAAAATGTATAAAGACAACTATTTGCCCAGCTTCACCATCTAATTGATCTAGAATTGCCAACTTCATCTGAATTAGATCCCAGAAATCCTCTCAGAAATATATTTATGTAACACACTTATGTAATACACATGTGTGGATACACATAAACATACCTGCCAGAAGCTACAGTCCAAACAGAGGGAAGGTCTAGGACAAAACAACAATTTGATTCAAAACTAATTAGGCTTAATTCCCTGTAAAACAAGGTATCCCCATTTGCTAAGTTAATTGATCCCCATCTACATTCACCAACCATTCTCTACCACATACAAACTACTCTCATGTAAAGAAACACACAAGTACATACATACCTACATACATACATATTATTCTGTAGTGGTTAAGGCACCAGGCTAGAAACTGGGAGACTGTGAGTTCTAGTCCCGCTTAGGTGCAAAGCCAGCTGGGTGACCTTGAGCCAGTCACTCTCTCTCAGCCTTATGAAGAAGGAATGGCAAACCACTTCTGAGAAACCTTGCCAAGAAAACTGCGGTCGCCAGGTGTCAAGAGTGATTCGAAGGAACACACACAAAAAAGTTCTTAAACTTACAAACTTTTCTTCCCTCCAGCTCCAGCAAGTTACCAGAATTTGGAGAAGATTATAGAAAGGGGGTGTTAAAATATAGGGTTGGATCCAAACTTTGTTATACTTAATGTAGATCTTTTCTTTTACGTGGACTATTCCATGTCATCAAAAACTTTTGTACATTACTTTCCAAGCCAGCCATTTCAAATAAACTGTATATGGTACAGTTCATATTTACACGCAGATGGGCCATTTTAATTACCTCATGAGAATTAAATTTACTTCCCTGTATGGACCACTTGCTCTATCTCTGTGGATCACAAGTTGGGAGCTATTGGAGTACAATTGTTGAAATTAATGGGACTTGATAATCACAACATATTTAAATCCAGCTGATTTCAATGGGCCTAGGCCAAGCATGATTAACTTGGGTCCATCTCACCAAAAATAAATAAATAAATAATCCATGAGTGCGATGCAATACATATTTTCTAAAGGGTAAGTCCTACTCAGGGTGTAAGAAGCCCAGTTTCCTGTTCTTTTAGTGACTGACTAAATAAAAATATCCACAAATAAGAGAACATCCAAAATTGCAATTACAAAAACTACTTATAGATAGGGTTTAAACCCTAGTAAGAACTCTCAAGTTTTGAATTGTACAATACCTCTGATGGCAAGAGCTTTGATTTTCCACAAGGGATCAGTCTGCATGATCTTAAAAAGGCATTTAAGTACCTGTTCAGCAACAACAAAAAATCTGTTGACGGATACAGCACCCTATTTATACATTCTTTTAAATAGGGTTATTTATATTAAATAACATACATAATTTATCCCAAATTAAAAGCACCAACTAGAGAACCAGGACCGCAGTATGCAGCCTACAGGCATATACAATAAAAGACTTACAAAGGTAAACACAGATAAATAATCATGTATTGTGACTAGCCAGATACTGATCAATCCTGCCTCATCCTTCTTGCAGAAAAAAATCTGCTTCTACACAAAGAACGGGCTTTAAGGGATAGCTAATTGGCAGACCACAAACCAGATTCAGCTCTCAAAGCACTCCATCCTGTTGGTTCTACCATTTTCTCCCTAATGATGTGTCTGGGGGGGGGGGGGGAAACACTTTAGTTACAGTTTTGCTTGCTATTTTGTCATTTGTATCTTTAAAAGGTAGGAGAAATTACCAATTTGTCTTAAGGGGATTTTTCAAGACACATCTTTATTTCTCTGCTCTTCCCTTCCTGCCTTTTATTTTCTAACACCCTTATGAACATAGTGGGATGCTTGAGAATAGCATGAAATCATTGTTTATGCAGGCATTGTATCTAACTGGAGTGAGCAATCTGTGGCATTCGGGCATTGCTGAACTATGAAACTCCCTGCAGACCCAACAAGCAAAGTCAGTGTTGAGGGATGTTGGGAGTTGTAGTTTAAAAACATCTGGCAGATCACAGGTTCCTCACCCTAGCTCTAAGTTGATTGGAGTCATGATTTTTCCTCCACCTGACCGAAGATGCTAGGTAATGCATTTAGCCCTTCAGCAAATAAATAATATGGTTTAAAAGATAAAGTGCCTTCACTTAGCAATTGCCCCTTCCCATATGTCTAAATGAAGCCCTATCTGTTAGGTGATGCCAACTTTATTCAGAACCTGACACTGATCCACCTCATGATGTACATAATTACTGCTGACCAGATGGGAATACATCAAAAGTCACATTTAGTCTAAATGAACATCTAATGTAGATATAGAGTTGCATATCCTGTTATATGCCTGAATTTTGTATCCCAACCAGTTAGGTATGCAGAAGGCTGGTTTTGCAAACATATGTTCCTTACTAAACTAGGATGTTTCTTGATTCATGAACAAGTTGGACTGTTCCAATCTTAGACTAGAGCAAGGTAGCTCTGAGAATCTTGCATTCAAGAATGGAATTTATCCATACCTTTGCATTCAAATTCTTTCTCAATCATTTTAGTGAACACTCACTGTCTCTTCTTTAATCTGAAGGGCTCCAGCTGCCCAGCAGGCTTCTTTTCGGACAGCTACAAAGTCATCAGAGAAACACTGAAGAAAACCAGGGAGTAGCCGGGCTGTCATTAATTTCAGCCAACCAATCAACGAAAGAGCTTCCACTTTCCTCCTGCAGTCTCCTCTTTTTAGCTTCTCTCTGAGAAGATAAGTATGCCATCAATGAATGATAAGTGAGCTTGATTTGTGCATCCAGGACAAAAATACAGTAAAATAAAATGTATTACTTGGCTTTGAGGGCAAAGCCAAGTAATCATAACTGGTTCAAAGCCGTTGAATCAGCAAACGTATTTTTCCTCATGCTATTGGTTAGTATGTTTAGCATAAATTATTATACATCTAGTTATACATCAATAAAATGTTTTAGGGATCTTTTAAAGAACTGTAAAAGACATCTGTACAAGCCAGGGGTGGGGGCCATTCTTCTGGTGCCACAATTCCTCTCTGCCATCTACTGTTCTCTCCTAGAGTGTCTCCTAATTTTGGGAAAATATTTTCATGAGGTACAAGGGAAAGAGAATGCAAGAAAGTCATCTTTCCTTGCAGCTAACAGAAATTAAGTTCTCTGTGCATGAAAAATAATTACAGCTATTACCTCCCTCTTTCTTTTATCATCACAAAGCACAGGCTGTATCATGTTACTGATGGCTGCTTGCATATAAAAATATCAATCTGTCGCACCATTTCTCATGTTAAGATATTACTGAGGCAGTGTGTCCAGTGCAGATAGAGTATCACATCTATCTTGCTAGGTAGAAGTGCAGGTAGTTGTGGTAATGTTTAACGCTCACCTGAGCTGGTCATGGACTTCTTTTCCAAGTTTCAAATATCCCAAAGCTTTGGCAGCTGCCTCGCGTACCTCAGTTTTCCAATCTGTCCACATCAGTTGGACAATTTTGTTCTTGAGGTCCTATTTAGAAGACCTTATATAAGTCATAATGTGACTTCAAATAACACATATAAAATAACAGTCTTGATTTTTAAAGCCACCTTTTTTTTTTTAGAATAATGAGTTGTTTCTGATTTCAGTATCACCATGGGAAAAGCTCTCAGAGATACCATATAGAAAGGCTGAGGGCCTTCCTCAAACAAAAAAATGCAAGAAAATCCGAAGAGACTGCCCCTTCTGTCCTCATGTAAGGGATGATGGAAGGGAATATGTTTGATAAGCCTCTTGCCAATATCTACCAAAAATAATAGTTCAGTTTTAAAGCATTGTGTAAATCAGTGTTTCTCAAACTTGGCAACTTTAAGACGTGTGGACTTCAACTCCCAGAATTCCCCAGCCAGCCAAGTTGCCAAGTTTGAGAAACACTGGTGTAAATTATTTTTTTTAATAGAGAATTTTTTTCTCTTGTTCATGTAAAAATGGAATCTCCAGTAAGCTTCAATCATATCAGAAAGATTACACTACCAATATTTTTTGCATTTCCAGTTCATGAGACATAACATACCCGGGTGACGTTCCCTGGAATACGAGACAATGTTTTACATGCCAAAACCCGATGCATCCATTGATAGCTGTTCAGTTCCGATGCCAGTAAACAATGAACCAAACCCTGAAAGCATTAAATTAATAAGAAGGAACCTAAAAACCACTCTATAATGACAATAGGAGATTCTATAGAGACAGGAAAAAAATGGGATGTATAAATATTTAGAGCTGAGGAGACATTACTCAAAAGGGTATACTGAGTACTTTTCATTTCTCATTTTTATTAAAATGCCTTTTTAAAAATAATTACTTTCATTATTTTTATATTGGTATCAAACAGCATATTTATTATATGCATGTACATTTAGCATGCAGGTTGAGTTTTGATGTGGAAGATTTAACTTGCCTATAATGTACATAATGCAACAGAATTATTTTTGCAGACTCTTCACACTGGTGGGAAAATCAAAATGAAAATAGTAAAGCATTTAGTAAATTGAATATATATATACACACGCATGCGTGTGTGCGCGCACCCCCCCAAAACATTACTTTTTTGTTATACATAAGGAACATTTATGCTTTCTCACAGTGACAGGGTTATTGTAGGATAATAAGGATTTCATTGTAATCTGTTAACTGAGAAGAATTTGAAAGGAGTTTTACAGTTAGCTTTTAATTTATATCCATTGTATGTGAAATTGTTAGGCATTATTCAAGTCTCATCAATGAAAAATCAAAGCACAGAATTTGTAATGTTGCCAATCCATTATATGCATACATGCACACATATACACACAGAGAGAGGAAACCCTGGAAATTAAGAAAGGTGGGATGTTACATGTTAGTCTCTGATCCCTTCCTATTAATTAAATGGCTGAGCTAAGGTGACTTAGCAGAAGATGAAAGACAAACCTTTTGACTTCTAACACTGAAACACTGAAGTGAAAATTTATTCCACTGGTTTAAAGCAAAACTGGATCATTATCAATAAGGATAGGATGTGAGTTACAAAGCTTACGGGAGGGAAAAAAACCCCTACACACAGTCATGAGAAGAAAAACATCTTCGTTAGATTTGCTGTCCCCAAAAATAGTTTAATCAGAAGAAGAAAGCAAAGGGAAGGCACGTAAGACCCGCTGATAAATGAAAATAGGAATTGCGGTATTGCTGTCTGCCTGGCTCAGAACTCATAGACGAGAATATATGTAGCTCAGGGTTAAACTGTGGAGTCCTTGGGGTTCTCTGAGTCACTGTATATAAACAGAGAGCAAGCCCCACTCCATTCTAGCACTGAAGATGTTACCCAGTCGGGTAACAAAACATTTGCAAGAAAACAACGAAGCTCAAAGAACCCCAAGGACTCCACATGGCTCAGAACTGGAAGTGAAGGGTGATGTTTTGAAAAAGAGCATTCCAGTCCCCATATCATAAAAAGGAAATATAATACAACAACAGTATGATGACATCCCACTACTTTTTGGAGCTACCTGATTGGTGAGGTCCCAAAGGCATGCTGTTTAGATGGCAACACATTTATTTCTTTTTCATCTTTTGAAGCAACTGCCCATAGTACCCTTTTCTGCAACTTGCATGGGACAAAAGCCTAAAAGATGGTAAAATCTCCTTGAAACCTGTTATTCCCTGGTGGCCTCCCACCCAAGTGTTAAGCAAGCCAACTCTACTTTGTCTGTGAACCCAGACAAGGAAGGTGACTTGCTGCTGCTGCTGAGACACTAGTACATAATGTGTGTATCCAGTAATGATGGGCCAACCCGATTCAGAAATCCTCAGTGGCTATCCCTATCATGTGTTTCCACCACGTTCTTCTTCCTGAGCTTTGATACTTACTGTGTGTTTGCTGAGCCGAGCTAACAGAAGACATGCCTGTTCTTCTGAGGCATCATCCTTTTGATCAAAAATCTGAGACAGAATCCTTTTCACTACTTGGAAACTGGTAATTCCTTCCAGTGCTAGGGCCTGAGCGGCTGCCCAGCTGTCTGCAGAATTGCCTAACAAGAAAACAAGAATAAATGTATGTCAAGGTTTAGAGTCCCCAAAGGATTGCTGAAATGATTATTCAGGGATAGCTTAAAAATACAATTTTGGGATAAAAAATGTCATCCTCATTTGATCTACTTCTCAATCCAGGTAGCAATGTAATTAACCAATGGTGTTGTTTTCAATGGGGCTTAATGATGGATGGAAAAGGCACAGGGTGTTTGCAGGTGATTATGTTCCCATTCCCCTTTTAGCTTGACTAGAGTCCTAGCCTGTAGAGCAGTGTTTCTCAACCTTGGCAAGTTTAAGATGTGTGGACTTCAGTTCCCAGAATTCCCCAGCCAGCCATGCTGGCTGGAGAATTCTAGGAGCTGAAGTCCATACATCTTAAACTTGTCAAGGTTGAGAAACACTGCTGTAGAGAGTAAGGCACATGACCTTGACGGAGATATGCAGGAACCGTTACCTAAGCAAAAGGGGCTGAAGCATTTTTTTAAGTCCAGAACAACAAGATAACATTCAGAAGTGGCTCAGGCAGACCCCACCCTGATTCACTGGGTTATAAGAAGAAGGAGGAGGTCCAGCATAGTCAGACTTGCAAGATTCAGTTATTATAGCCAATCTCAATAAAAGTCGTTTTAGCCTTCCCATGGAATTGATTTCCTGGCCTGGTCGACCTAGTGGGGCTGACATCAATCTTGCAAGTCTGATTGAGCTGTACCTCCTCCTCTTTCTTATAGTTCAGCGAGGCACATACCTGAGTCGTTTCTGAATGTTATCTCTTTCTTTTGGATTTAAAAAATAGGTAATGGTTCCTGCATATTTCTGTCAGGGTCATCTTCTTGACCCTCTGCATATCCTAGCATATATCCAAATATTGTTTACTGGAGAAAAAATATATTATCATGGCTTTGTGGATTAGTGATATTCACCGCCCCGCCCCCCAAAAAGAAGTATACTAACCATTTATCAGAGCATTCTTCATGATAGAGCGTGCCTCTTGATTTGGTTTCCACATGGCATAGAAGCATACTGCAGCTGCCATTCGCACGTGTGCATCCATGTCAAACAGAGTTTTTTGCAGCAAAGGCTGTATTTTTTTCGGTATATCCTCAATTTCTATGTCCTTCATGCCAGCATCTAGCCCTAATGCTGAGGAAATCAGCACATGTTTATGATAAAATAATACCAGATTCTAAAAATATGTTTATGTTAAAAATGTATAATTAGTTTTATAAATAAATTGCTGTGAAAGCTTCATAGCGTTTTAAAGATTTTGTCTCCTAATGATTTCAGAAAGGTTTTGAAATGTGCATTGCAAAGGATGGGGCAGGGGCAGAGTTGAGCTTTTCGCTACTAACAGAAGAAAATAAACCACTAAGATACGAACAGAAATACAAATGTCCATATTGTCCATCATATGCTTTAGCCTTGACTCATATGCACAGTACTTCTTCAGAGATAATGGAGAGAACTAAAAAATAAAATGAATTAAGTCATTGTGTGTGGAGGACAATTCATTTATTTCATAGCTAAGCTTTGGAATGTGTATCCCAAGTACAGCATTCTTGCAATAGGGCAACAGGATAACATACTGAATTCAATAATAAAATATACATTTAACATGTCAGAAATCCCAAAGTCAGTTACCAGCATATTTATTTTAAATCTTAATTTTTTTATATTACCTAGAGCTTCTGGAGCTAGACAGCCCATTGATTGACTTAATGGCTGCACTTGTGTATAACAATAAGCCAAGATTGTTAAATTATATTTTGTTGAGCAAGATATAATAGGCTGATTCACACTCACAGTATGCCAAAAACAAATTAAGCACATTATAGCTTAATACAAGACACAGCACTTTTTAAAGCTCTGGGCACCTAAAATTTTATGAGATTATTAAATTTTGCAAGATTCTGGAAATTTCTGCAACATCTCATGAAATCTAACGCAAGAAAATAAATTTTTATAAGAACTCACATAATGTTTTAGCATTCTTGCATGATATCTTACAAAATGTTGCCATTCTTCTGCAAAATCTCATATCATTTAGGAGATCTCCTATGAACTTGCTCAAA
Source organism: Python bivittatus (assembly GCF_059951505.1). NCBI lineage: Eukaryota > Metazoa > Chordata > Lepidosauria > Squamata > Pythonidae > Python > Python bivittatus. The sequence goes on along the minus strand of NW_028277075.1, from coordinate 27,217,571 downwards.
TTTTGCAAAGTTTGGTAGTTTTGTAAGATTTCAGCTATTTTTAAACAAATTAGTTTTTATTTAATTTGGGTGGAATCATAGGTTATTCTGCTGATTCATCTCTGGGTTGTATTATGTATGAAAGGCATTTCCTTTCATTGTCCTGATATAAAAGTAATATCAAATGCACACAGAGGCTTCATTGTTTCCAAATGTATTCTATATGACTGCTTGAATTACAAGTCAGTAGTATCATGCAATAGGTTCAGTTAAGCCTTATGTAAAAATGGACGGAATTGCAACTTAACTGTCCTAGGAAGAAACCAGAGTACTTGAACTGGTTACTGTATATATCCTGTAGTTGCTAGTAATGCTCAGGAAATATAAGTGAAATGATAGGAATTTCCACCCAAGGCATCTACCTGACTCCTGACTTGCATTTGGGAATTTACAGGGGCGCTCGAGCACAGCAGATGCACAGACAAGTAGAGCCCTGATACGATTTTGAACATGCAGATCTGCAAGGTCTTCCAGTATTCCTTCTATTGTTGCTGACTGCCACCGAGGATCTGAAAGTTAAGTAGAAAAGTATCACAAGAAGAATGTTGGGGAGAATATTATTTATAGCAAGGATATGAGACTGCTAGCTCTTTTAGGTGACCCACTCAAAACAAGTTAGAGGGGATTCAGCAATTATTAATAGCAGCAGTAAAATCAGAAAAACTGCCTTTATTTATTTATTAAATTTCTCCCCCGCCCATCTCCCCCCAATGGGGGAACTCTGGGCAACTCACACAAACATTAAAACCATAAATATATATAAATACATAAAACATCAGTTTAAAAACATTACTAAAAAGAAAAGGAGAGTCCAAGAGATGAAGAATCTGGGGCTGAAGACAGCAGGCCTCTATGGGGCTAGCCATCCCCACTCTTGAAGTTAACTTGAATAGACTATGACAAATTAAAGCCATAACTAGAATAAGAGTATTCACCAAATTTCCAGGCAGCTTTCCACTGTTCCAACATTGTCCTACGGATACGAACAGTCTCAGATGCATTTTCTTCATGTTTAGTGAGCAGATCTCTTTCTCTTCCAGCTGGGATAGATGATTGTGCTTCATCCACTTGGGTAAAGTCTTCAATAAGAGTGGGAAGTGCTTTCCAGTGGATCATTCCTTTCTGTACTTTTTTAGCTAATCCAGAATAATTTTAATTAAAACTAGTTAGTAACCTATCCTTATTAGTTCTTGTTTGCAAAAGTCATGAACAAAAGCAGAGATGAATGGCTAAAGAACAAATCTGACATCTCTTAGCTCTCTTTATATAGTGAATGGTTTACAGCAAAATCTTAAATTATTCCAATGGCCTTTGTGTTATTCAGCATAATTGGATAATATCTGGATAGAAATGTTACACATTGGAATTCAGTGAATATGGGTAGTCAAGACATATGGAACACAAAGCAGATTGTTTTAGCTGTAAATGCTGAAGTGGAAGCATTAAAGGGGAAAAACTGGCGAATTATTTTAAATGCATGTGTAAGGGTCAAAGTGATGCAACTGAAATACATAGCAGTCAGTAAACAATGAAATTCTAATACAGTAGATCAAGTCAGGCAAACAGGTGGAGTAACCTGGAAAATTAATTTTGACAAACCAGAGAAGATTTTAGATAAATAATTAAATAGCAGTTTTTCTTCTTTTCCATCCTAACTACCTGTATATGTAAAGGGCAAAAAACCCACTCAGTTTTTGTGAGGAACTAGAATTTTCTCCCATACAAAACAAATCCTGTTAATGGCAGAGCAGGCTAATTCACAATTGGTGGGGATGAAAGCTTTTAACCATTAGCATGATCCACAACATGAGACAGGCAGGACTGTCCATGAAAGAGGTAAAAAAAAGTCAAGATGGCAACCATGTGATCAAAGCCCTACCCTGACTTTAAGACTACAAAGCACTTGTTAAAAAAAAAAAAAAAGTGCTTCAATAGAACGGCTGCAGCCATCTTGACTTTTTTAATCCCCCTTCCCCCGATGGGGAACAGGTAATCTGTATCAGGATATTTTCCTTGATTAAGGGAGAATAGCTACTTCTGGATAATTTCAGGAAGTTGTATATTAGAATATGATTAGGAAATTGTGTGACAGAAAAATTATAGTACTTAGATTGATTCAACAATTCTGAAAAAAAAATTGAAATAAAAATGTTTTATACTGTATATAAGGACACAGGTGATTAAAAACATTATAAACCTACATAGTCCCCGTTAAGGGTCTTTTTTCTTCTAGGATTTACAGTGAAATATGTATTTCTTTACTTTCTTCAGGTTGAAAATGAGAATAGCCTTTAACAAACAATAGTTGATGTGAAATGCCAAAATCTGTCCCCTAATTTCACTTTTTTTTTAAATTCTTTGAAAAAGACTATTTTGGTCTATGAACACATTTTTGAAAGCAATATTTTCTCTCTCAAATGAGAATGAGAATGGTAAAGAAAATGAGACGGGAAATTAGTACAGCAGTCCTCTCTTACTTGTCCTTTTTGATGATCTGAAACTCCAGAGTTCTGGAGGTCTTGGATAGCATTGTTCTAGATGTTTGTTATACTCATCATGATTATCCAGAATGATACGATCCTTCTTGGTTTCTTGATGGATAATCTTGGCTGACCCTAAAAGTATATGGGAGGAAAGAAACCATTTGGTTTAACACTGATTATTTCAACACTGATTATTTCCAGATACTGAACAATTTTCTATATCACATATGTATGGTATAGTAGTTTATAGTGTTTAGAGGATGTCCTATGTACAAACCAATGTTCAGACACAAAGTTTACTGGTTAAGCATCTCTTAGCCTGTAATGTTTCCTGAGTCCTTTGAGGAAGATGAGAATCTGACAATCTGCAAAATGAATGAGGCCAAAGACTCATCTGATCCAGCATTCTATGTCATTTAGTGGTCAACCAGATGCATTTGGGAAGCTCACAAACATGGGTAGGAAAATAGTCTTCTTTCACCATTGCTACCTAAAATGTTAAAAAGTTTCAGATAGGATAGACACCATGCAAGTCTTGAAATAAATGAAGACATTATTGTTTTAATATCTACTATTCTTATATTTGTCACGTCTTTCAGTACACAAGATTTGATCTGGCATTACAGAATTTTCTGCAAGCTAATAATGGAGCCAAATTTTGAATCAGCCTTTCTCTATATAAAACTAAGGCTCTTTAGTCATTCCCCTTATACTTACCAAAATAAAGTTCTTGTTCAAAGACATTCTGAGTAGTATATGAATGTTTCCCAACCCTGGAGTGCAGTCGTTCACGACGTTTAATCGGAGTCACTGGTCTGAGACATTTCTTTGATATTTTTTCTGCTGTTTGATTGTGAAAGGTTGGATCATCCATGTGCAGCGCTCTTGTATGAAAAGATGGCAATCTGGAAGTTTTCAGTGGACATGATTTGTATGGAAAGAAAGTTAACATGATTTGTATGGAAATAAATCAATAAGCTTAACCAATTGGCCATGCTGGCTAGCTGGATAGGAATTATGGTACATAACATACACCAGAGATTGTCAAATTGGAGAAAATTATGCAACTTGTGATTTATCCAAACAAATGGGACCCATCAATCACAAATGGAGCTTATTTAGTAGGCTTTGACACACATGAAATACTCTATTTTATTATGTCTTTTTAATCCTCGTCATATACTTCCTTGACTCACTCATGATTAAGCAGATTTATAAATCAAATCAAATAGTAAATAATAATATATGAATAGTTCTTAGGGAAGAGCTCAGGCCAGAAGTAGGTCTGAAACCAGAGACCACTGAGTCCACCTTCCTGGTCTGTGCAGGGATTTAAATTAAAGCCTCCACGATAGATGATCGTCCAACGGTTTAAGTAGAACAGTTTATTATGGCTGGTTCCTAAAGTTCAAGAAAAGAATATCAGTGTATCTTTGCTTGCCACCAAGCTATTGAAGAAAAGGAGGAACATTTTGAGAGCTTGAAGATTCAGGGTGATAAAGAAGATATGGAGCAGTTTGAAGCTGAACTCCAAAAGCTTCAAGCAAAGCTGCAAAAAACACTAGATTTGTTGGTACCATCTACCCATGTTACCTTTTTCCAGGCTACTCAGAAAAAGAAAGCTCCCTAATCTAGACCAGAATCTCAGTTCACTGCAGAGATGTTCTAGCAGTTGCTGTCTAACAACAGGCAAGGAGGTGGGAGTGCCAGCAGTGAAGAGAGCTGGGGAAACAAAAAAGGCTCCTAAGAGAAAAATTGGAAAATGTAAAGTGTCAGGAGGAAGGGGAGAAGCGGTAACCCTTTAAACAGTGATTAATTTAGTAGTAGCCAGGATCATACCAAAAAATCCTAATTCAAAAGAACCATAGATTAGAGGTAGAACTGGATTCTTTGCAGTTTTTTCATGGTTCAGAGGGTTTTTTGTTTTGTTTTGTTTTGTTTTGTTCTTATTTCAGAAAATACCATTCTGTGTCTAATGGATAACTAGGCATAACAGGAAGAAATTGATGGATTCAGCTAATTGTTGGAGATGTAGATCAAAACCCAGCACTGATTCATATGGCATGTTAATAAGGTACAGTTATTCCCTTTTGGACAGAAACTAAAATTAGAAATACTAATTTTGCTCTAGAAGATGTTTTTAGACATCTTTGCATATGTTCCTTCAAGATGACTTCAAGACTAAGAGGAAGATAGTGAAAATACAAACTGCACACTTTTATGATCACAGGAAGTTGATACAAGGAGGCTGAAATGACATCTGTTCCCCAACTCACTTAGCAAGTGGGCGACCATATAAACGAAATGAAATGAAATGAAAATGGTCTGAAAAAGCCTGGAAATTTGGTAAGTACTCTTCTAGTTCTGGCTTTAATTTATCATAGTCCATTCAAGTTCATGGTAGTTTTTTAAAATTTTACTGCCTGTTATTAATAATTGCTGAATCCCCTCTAACTTGTTTTGAGTGGGGCACCTGAAAAGAGCTAGCAGTCTTATATCCTTGCTATAAATAATATTCTCCCCAACATTCTTCTTCTGGTACTTTTCTACTTAACTTTCAGGTCTTTGGTGGCAGTCAGCAACAATAGAAGGAATACTTAAAAACCTTGCAGATCTGCATGTCCAAAGAAACTAGAAGGAGAAAACCACACCCCCACCAACACAGGCAGTGAAAACTACTGTATATAAACAGGAAACAAAGCCCCACTTACTAGCACTGATGATGTTACCTAGTCAGGTAATGAAACATCTGCAAGCAAACAACCAAGTGCAGAGAGCACCAAGCACTCCACAGTTCAACCCTGAGCTACACATATTCCCTTCTATTATAATAATAATCATTGTCTTACCTATAGTAAGCAGAAAGAGGTGTCTCTAATTTCTTTTGTTCATCTCTGTGACCTCCCTCTACTGTTTCTTCTACCAGAATTTCATCCAGCAGTTTCACATCATTTTCACAAAGGAGTACATATCTGATGCTGTTCCAGTCGTACTTTTGCTTCTTGAAATGCTTTAGTTTACCCTGAACCCAGCCTCCCCAGGAGGATTGATTGTTCACAATCCATTGAGCTGTTGCTTTGCTTATCTTTGTCAACAGTCTTTCTTCCCATCCCAGTTTTTCTTGTTCTGGTTCATCCCAGATTGTGGATTTGGACCATTTTTTGCTAATTGGGTCTTCTAACTTCTCAAGGGGTTTGGTCAGGAATGCCTGAACATTTGGAAGGTCGGAAGAAGGAGGAGAAAGAGGAGGAGGAGGAGGAATAGGTACCAGCCAAGTGGGCTCTGCGTTGGTACTCTCAACCTTGGCTTTCCAGATACAGTCTTCTAAGAACAGAGGGATGTTCCCAGTGGTTTCTTGGACAAGAGCAATCCCTGATTTCCTGAACTGAGGTAGTCTTCTCAATGGTTTCAACTTGCTTGGTTGGCTTTGCTTCTTAGGAATAATATGTTCATGTTGACAAATGACACTGGAAAAATCATATAGACCTCTAGGGTCATATTCTTTATAAGACAAAGCTGATGGTTCTCTGTGTTTAATAGTTTCTTTGGAAAAACAAATGCTCTTGGTTACATTCTTAAGACATTGTTCCTGGTAGTGGGTGTAATGCCACTCAGCATGGCAAACATCCCTCCGATACATAAAAGGCATTTTTGCCCTCATTGCAGACAACATAACTTTGCGAGATGGCAAGTTCTTTCTGTCGACTTTGACTTTCAAAGTAGACTCAAAAGGAAAGGAATTTTTGGTATTGAAAAAATTAGGAACCTCCATCCTTTCAAGAATGGTGAGGCTCCTGACTAGCAGCTAATTTATTGTGCTTTTTAAAAAATCAAACATTAAAAAAAATCAGATTGCCTCATTCCATTCCTCTATTGAGACACCTCAGTTTTCCTGTGCCACAAAAAGAAGATAAAAATGCATTAACATTAAAGACAACAAATTTGAGGTTTAAACAAGGTAAGCAAAACCCAGACAAATCTTGGGATCACCCCAAACTGGCTACTGCCACCACAGAATATTTATATTATCTGGTAGTAAGAGCCTGCTTCAGGTGGCATGGAGAGTTAGGATCCACATGATGATCCATTCATCTATGGTCAATACATATGAAATAGGACAAGGCCAAATAAAACGCAAGATACATGGGTGGTGCTTAACTATTGCATTTTGCCTCTGGAACTTCATGAAAGAAAAACAGCATTAAGAAATCATAATCTATGAGGGCATCAGCACAGACCATCCTTTCAAACTTTGACTTGCTGACTATAGTTAAAAACAATGTAGATTCTCTAAAAGAATCTTTTGCAAAATTTACTGAGAGTCAATTGAACAAAATTGCCCACCCTGCCAAAGCAAATGATCTCTGTCTAAACTGTGCCCTACAAATAGCTGGCAGAAGAAAAGAGAAGGTTAAGCAACCCTACAGAGAAAGGCAAGAAGGGTGAAAACCTTGTAAAAGTTTGTCTCCTACAAACCAGTAAGATTACTCTGCAAATCTTAAATAACAGAGCAAACAGAGGCAGATGGGGTTCTAAAAAAAGCCATCATCCAGTCCTTAAGCCAGCTATTATGCTGTGGAAGACAACTGATGACTTACAAAATGTAGAATGGCTCCCACCCAGAGGCAGTTGCAGTCGAATCCTGCTGACATTTGGGCAGCCTATAGTCCCCAGCATGCTCTTTAAAATGAAGCCCTTCCTGAGCACTTTTTCAATCTTCCCAATTTGTGTTTTCCACTCTGAGAAAGTCAGCCCACTTCTAACTCAGTTCGGCCAAGAGGATACTGGCACTTTAACATACAAATGCAATATTCCCCACTCAGACAACGTCAAGAACACATAATCCACAGAGTCTCTGGGAGGGAGAAATCTAAGCAAACTACTTGCACAATCCACAACAATACAGCCATCTAATGAATCTCTAGAACGAAGCTTGATTAACTCTTTTAGTGCTCTATCGGACTCACACTGGGCTGACATCATTGAAAGGCTAGATGACCTGAGAGAATCTTTGGTGACAACTTGTAAAACAGCCAAGCTACTAATAAATTTAGCTTTATTAACTAGCCAGGACAAAAACTCCTACCTTGACAAACAACTAGATTGTGCTGCTGAGGAGGAGCAGCTTATCTGCATCCTCACAGCTGCCATGAAGAATTCAGACCCTCTAAACTCCAATGCAGAGCTTGATGTGGAGCACGTCTCCATTTCCAATTCATCTTCTAACAGCCCTCTGAAATGACCAGTATCCCCAAAACTCAAAACTTCTGCAGTTGTTCAGTTTTATGAGCAGGCTTCTGATAACTTCATGTCTGAATCTCCACAAGCTATGCCTGCTGGTGGGGCTCATCAGGACCATAAAGTGGGTACTGACATGTTAGGGCACATGGTACAGAAAGCATGACAACATGCAGGCCAGTACAAGGCAAACATTTTAAAAATGCTAACATAGGTTCTAGCTGGCTAGTGTTGCAACAGAGGCTCCAATTTCTCCAACCCCATACATGTCGTGCAGAGTGATAATCACAAACACTCCTGTTTGTGCAGAGCGCAGCAAAAACTCCAGGAAAATATTAGCTATGAAAGCAAACACAATGCAATGTCCATTTCTGGTTTCCCAAAGAAATCCAGTCAGAAAATATATACTAACTGGTGTTTATTGATAAAAATGCAAAAGTCCATAAAATGTAAATATCATATAAAATATAAAGAAAAACACATATTTTTTTATATTGTAGCATATAAGACTTATTAGTAACACAAGCTTAACAAAATCTCTAGCTACAAACTCTTAGAGAAGAGGTACACTACTTGGTACTTTGTTACAACTATGTAGCCCATAAAATCTATATAGTGGCTAACACTAAAACAACTAATAACTATTCAGAGAGGCTGAACATTTTTTTCTCCTTTTATTATAGCTCTATGCCACCCCCACTGGGTGCCTAGCATATACACGCCAATAGGTGGCAGTAAATAGCACAATATATAACACAATAACAGGTGTTTTTCACATGATCTCTGTAGTCAAAATATTATTTGTTACTGTTGTAAAGATAACGAATGAATCTTTTTTCATGATAAAGAAAATCTTGACAATACATAGCAAGGATATAATCCTCATGCAAGAAACATGGACAATTGATGCTGTCTTGCTCAATGCCCAGATTTAGAAGTTTAGATTCAACAGCCTTAATCCAGGTAGATTATCCTGGAGAATTAATGGTGCTAGGCCTTGAGGATAAAAGTTAAGCTTTAACCAAGGGTTTATAGAAGCAAAACACACTCTTGTTTCAACTTTTATCCAGTTGTAGATGTGCGTAAATGTAAATTTTAGATACTATCAGATTTTTGCAATTTTAGATGTTATCACGTTTCATATAATTTTAGAGACTACTGGTATAACCTAGACATAGATTGCTCCTTTTGGACCTCACTCATGGATTCTAGTCAGGTTGTTTTATATATGTATTTTAACTTTATCTTAAATTTTATTTACTATCTATTAAGATAGATTTATAAATACTCACAGAGCACTCATGGACACATTGCTCGTACTGGTCTAAGACTATAATAAACTGGCTGACTGATTGACACATGCTTACCAAGAAGAAAGTCCTAATTTTTTCCCCAAGTCAAATTAAATAGATTAGTGACTAAATCGCTTACAATAAACTAAATATATTAATAGGCACACACACTGTTTGTTGCCTGAGACGAGGTTAAAAAGATTACCTCTCTTTCCACTTATACCCACCTGACCAGATGTTTCTACGCCAGTGATGGAACAGCATTAATTACATTAGGCACTGTGATGGAATGGAATCATGAAGGCCAGACTCAGGGAGAAAAACGTTTTCTTTCATCTCCTGAGGCACGAGGGAGAGATAAGAGGATGAGACTGGCAGCTCCCTGAGGAATTCACAATGTTGTGGCTGGCATTACTTGGGAACTGGGGTTTGAGTCTGGGAAGATTGATGTCAGGCCTAGCCCAAGGAACTCCAAGAGACCATGTAAATTCAGTCCAGCAATGTTTATTAGCTACAACCTCTAGCAAGAATCTTCCCAGACTGAAACCCCAGTTCCCAAGTAATGCCAGCCACAACACTGTGAATTTTTCAGGGAGGTGCCAGTCTCATCCTCTTATCTCTCCCTCTCGCCTCAGGAGATGAAAGAAAACGTTTTTCTCCCTGAGTCTGGCCTTCATGATTCCATTCTGTTAGGCACTAGCCTTTGTTTATTTGTTTACCCAAGTTCAGAGAACCACATTAAAACTTGAGACGAGGCTTTTAGCTAACAGAAGTTTTATTGGCCAAGAAACATTCTGGATGGCTCATTCAACACCATGGCAAGGTGTTGAGGAGAACCACACCTTGCAAAGCAAACAACAAAGATTTTATAGGCATTTACAAATGTAATCAGATCGTACATCCCCTCATGTCCATATAAGGGATTTTTGGGATGGTCTAGGGAGGAGTAAAGGTGGGCCCTAAAGAAAAAGTTAGCTCAACTCTCTTCTCCTGTTACCAAAGAAATGCCTACATCCTTATCTCTCTCTGGCTTTCTTTGTAACTTCTTTGGGATTCGATGTCTCTGCCTACCTGGTACAAATCTAATTTATAGCTTACTTGTTCAGTCAGGCAACTGGCTAATTGCTTCTAAAGGAAATGGGGTGGGGGAATGCTGTGCTCTTTTGGAAGGCAAAAGCAAGTTAACCCTTTATAAGTAAGATAGAGTGCAGTTACATGCATGTCCATACATTATGAGAGAGTATAAAATTGTGTATCAAAACAATGCCCTTCATTTCCATCACAGGCACAAAGTAATAACTAGTAGAGTTAAATAAATAAATAGTACGAATCAAGGCTTGAATGTTCAGCCTTATCCTGCCACAGGTTCAGGAAGGCAGCTGGTAGCTGGATTTCCTGCTGGTGGGCAATGCTGGGTGGGAGGGAAAAGGACAGCAGGGAATCCATCAGTTGCTACCCTGAAATTACCAGGTATTAACCCTAACCCTAACCCTAACTCCGAATGCAGCCGGCATGAGCGGCGAGCAGCGAGGAAGATCTACGGAGGAGGAAAAGCCCGGATGACCCCCTAGCGACCCCTGCCGGTCACATAACGTAATTAATTGTAGAATTGTAATTGTTGATATGTACTTTGTGAGCCGCCCAGAGTTCCCCATTGGGGGGAGATGGGCAGACAATAAATAAATCGAATGTATAAATAAATAAATAAAATAAATTAAATGGTGTGAAAGTAGCAACAGTGCCCAGCCTCACTGCTGAGGCTCAGCAGAAGTAGGCCGTGGGGAGGTGCACCGTTTATGCTGCTACATTCTCCTGCTGATTTGGGCACAGAAGGAAAGCACATTAACTGGTGTGTCTCCAAGGTATGGTCACAAAAGTCAAGATGGCAGTCTGCAGGGAGTAAGGAAGATGATCTTGGCAGAGATAGGCCAAAGCGACAAGGGGAAAAACATGGCTTCAGTCCAAAACAAAAAGAAGCTATGTGGAAAAGACTCAGGCAGACACCTCCCTAATTCACATGAGTGGGGGTGGGGTGGGGGTAAGTAAAGCACAGTCAGACTTCCAAGATTCTGTTATGATAACCAATCTTAATAAAAATAGTTTTAGCTTTCTGTGCAGTTGATTTCTTGGTCTGGTCTATGTAGTGGGGCTGGCACAGTCACAATGATGCAAGTAAACCTTTGGTGGGACAATCAAAGCTCTGATTGTTTTTTATGGGGATGGCACTTTGATTGCATCATCACAGTCACCATCTTGACTTTTTGAACACACTCCACACATTAACATGGCCTTGAAAAAGAGCCCCCACCCCCAATGGTTAGTAAGGTGTTTCAGGTTGTGGCAAGCAGGACTTGAGGATGAGCCCAGAGACTGTAATACATTTTTCCAACAATGCTTAGTCCAGGAGAGCCAACTTCAAGTCCTGAAACTGGTTCTGAAGGAGCACCGTGCCTGTGCTAATAAAGCGCTGCTTAGGATCCTCAGTTGCATTTAATATTATCTTTATGGAGTCAAACAACACAGTATGTCCTTCATTTATGCTTTTTTCACCCTCTCATTTCCTGTTTAGAAGAACTTACACAATAACCTTTTTCATAGGATACCATATTCATTTTCACTATGAGTATTTGCAAGCACCTACATTAAATTAATACAGGCCACTGTGACTGTTCATCTGTTTTGATAAATCAGAAAAGGAACTTTACAGACTCTTACGTTTTTCTAGGAGCTATGCATAAATTCAACAAATTCAGAATTTCTAGTCTATTAAAATAATAATTTGGATAATTCCAGTTAAATATTTTATAGGTAGTTATGAAGGAAGCAAATCCTTGTATTTACCTTACAAATTAATTATTTCAAAAATCCAACTTGCTGGGCATCACAGCTTTTCAAATGACTTTGGTTCTGGCTGTTTACAGTGGTTGCCTAGTTACAGATGATGCATTTGCATTCTGACCCTTTTGATTTGTTGATTTTAAATACAGCTCTCTCTAGCTCTGGCCGTTTAGAATCGAATCTTTCATTAGGCAATTTCTCTATCCTTGGATTTAAGAGAGCTAAAGCAAGCAAAAACCACACTGGAGAATATATTTCCAAGGACATGAAGTCTCAGCTAAGCAGATCTATTGCAGGAAAGCTATGCAGCTATGCAGCAGTCAGAAGAGAATTCCAGTCACTGTGACTGTATTTAAAATAAACAGTTTTCAAATGTCTTGAGCCTCTTTCTTCCATGCACTCTACAGAAAGATCTTGAAGCCAATCTCCTGGGGATGAAAGTTACCATTACAGTATTTTGTAAATGGCTTGGAATAATATCTGGTTGTTTACTTTTGTCCATGTGAGAACTACTTTTCACATTATTTTACTCCAGATAATCAAGCCTCCAGAATTCAACTTAGGTGGTGTTTCCATACTATTTGAAGCTGGGTACATCAAGCAGATGTATTAAATATTATGTATTAAATATTCACGCAGCATGGCAAATACAGTATAAACATTTACAGTTTAGCTTCTAAGGGGACCTAAATCTTTATAAACATCTCAAATTAGCAGAAGCACAAAAAGAGGGAAGTTGGAAACCAAAGAGACTTTTTTCTTTTCCTTTTTTCTTTTAGCTGTCGTTGCCTATTTTACTTCGTCCATTTTTTTCTTTTTTTCAACATACAGAAACCATAATAAGTAACAATACAGTGGAGACCTTAGTATTAAGTATTCAGCTTAAGACAAAAACCTTTATTGTACAACAAACATTTTGATATATTTTGCAGTTGTTTATTAATGTTACATTCAGCTTTGGATGTAAAATCTAAACAATCTTATGTTTATTAACACTGACATTTCAAATCATAGTCTTCTGACATAATACCTTTTCTGGTTTTCTGTCTTTAAGGTCTAAGTTATCTAAACGTTAGAATGTTAATAACCTCTAGTCAATACTGTATTGTTGGACCCAATACAGGATTCTTTGCCTGGAGACGACTGCCAATAACTTCACCGGACACGAGAAACAGAGCAAAATTCCTTTATTGGTGCGCAGCAGTAAAGGGGACACCTCTATGAAAAGAGGCTCCCCGAACACAAAGAGATCAGGGTTTTTATACATTTTGCTTCAAGGAGATATAACATTTAGAGATTACTGATTGTTCAAGAAGTTTTTCATCACCTTAACTGGGATTTCCCTTTGATTTCTTCTGTACTTTGGAGCCATCTCCATATCTTTTGTTTTCTCAAGAGATGTCAGCTACAGGTGAATGGAGTTAATAGGTTACCAACGTTAGATATAGGCTAACCTAGAAGGATCAGCTATGGGTGAATACATCCTTGCTGTCCTGCAAGAATCACAGGCACAGTACTTTTCCATTCCATGCGCCTCAGTATAAATACCACTCTATCAAATAATATAATGTATTACATGTCTTATAGTAATATAACATTTTTTTTAAAAAAGCAAACCTTAAATATGTATTAAGTACAGTATATGACATATATTAAATATAGTAGAAAAATGTTGGTCTTCGTTAACTGCTAATTTCTGGGGAATTTCTGGCCATTCACAACCTGCATTTCCTGCTTCAAGCATTACAATTTTCTGCTCAAAAGACTACTTATCTTTGGAGCTCCTGTGGCATGAAAAGGGACAAGGAAGGAAAACTCCTGAAGAGGTACCATATCTGGAAGAAACCCACATTGGCACACTGTCTTCCATCTGTATCATTCCAGTTTTCAGATTGTACCAATGCAGGCAATTAAGCAAGTGGGAGAAAGGTTTAAGCTTTCTCTCATTGTAGGCAGTGGTCCCGGTTCTAATCAATCCTCCACATTCTTATTGGGCAGTTGTTGTTGTTGTTCAGTCGTTGTGTCCGACTCTTCGTGACCCCATGAACCATATCCCACCAGGCCTTCCTGTCCTTCACTGCCTCCCTGAGTTTGCTCAGTTTCATGCTCATTGCTTCAGTGATGCTATCTAACCATCTCATTCTCTGCTGTCCTCTTCTCCTTTTGCCTTCAATCTTTCCCAGCATCAGGGTCTTTTCCAAAGAGTCCTCTCTTCGCATTAGGTGACCAAAGTATCTGAGCTTGAGCTTCATTATCAATCCTTCCAATGAGCAATCAGGACTGATTTCCTTTAGGATTGACTGGTTTGACCTCCTAGCAGTCCAGGGGACTCTTAAGAGTCTTCTCCAGCACCACAGTTCAAAGGCATCAATTCTTCGGCGCTCAGCCTTCTTTATAGTCCAGCTCTCACAGCCATACATTACTACTGGAAAAACCATAGCTTTGACAATGCGGATCTTTGTCAGCAAGGTGATGTGTGTGCTTTTTAATATGCTATCTAGGTTTGCCATAGCTTTCCTCCCAAGGAGCAAGCGTCTTTTAATTTCATGGCTGCAGTCTCCGTCTGCGGTGATCTTGGAGCCCAAATAAATGAAGTCTGTTACTGCTTCCATTTCTACCCCTTCTGTTTGCCAGGAATTGATGGGTCCAGATGCCATGATCTTAGTTTTTTTAATGTTGAGTTTCAAGCCAGCTTTCGTACTCTCCTCTTCCACCCTCATCAAAAGGCTCTTTAGTTCTTCTTCACTTTCTGCCATAGGGTGGTATCATCTGCATATCTGAGGTTGTTGATGTTTCTCCCTGCAATCTTAATTCTGGCTTGTGATTCTTCCAGCCTGGCATTTCTCATGATGTACTCTGCATATAGGTTAAATAAGCAGGGCTAAATAAACAAGAGCTATTTGTCAGGAATATCTGCAGGGAGGGGGCCAAAAAGTCAAGCTGGCAGCCACAACTGTGTGGCCAAAGGGACCTTTTAACAGGCGTTGTGACACCTGTAAAAAAGGGGTGAGGTTTCAGTCGCACAGTTGCAGCTGCCACCTTGCCTTTTTTGAGGGGTCCCCCTTGGAAACCTCTGCGGTCGGTAAATTATAAAATTGATATAACGTGTAGTTTGGTTGGAAAACTCTCACTCAGGACAGCCTGAATCTCTCTTTCCAGCCTTGCACAAGGCTTTAAGCTTTGTTGCACAAGTACACACTGGCCGAGTTCATGCAATTAAATTATTTATTTTATTGTCGTATTTCTTCTCACGTACTCCTGAAAGCCAACCCACGGTAGTTTTCAAGGCAATAATGGATGAATAAAATCAACAGTTAATAAACATACTCCCAAAGCAAAATAATAAATAACAATAAAAGCACATCAGGTGCCAATCAAGAAGGAAAGGCTAGTTGATAAAAACAGGTTTTCAAATCTCTTTTATAAGCAGCCAAAGAGGACAGATGCCATGCACCCAAAGGGAAGGAATTCCACAATGTTGGTGCCGCTACCTCCCACCCAGTATTACCTGTTGTCAGGAAAAACACTCATCAGTCTCTCCTTAATGCGCAGTGGGCAGAGTGGATGAATTTAGAAGGCGGCTAAGAACAGCAAGCTTAATCACCTGTCAATTGTCTCAGTGCCCCACAGATGGTGGGGACTGGGGGCAGCAGGGTGAAGCAGTGGTTAGCTCTCCTGATACTCCTCACAACTTCTCCTCAGCATGTTACCTTTTACTTGGCCTATTTCTGGGCGCGGGTCTAGCTAAACCTGTATTCAGAGCTGGCCTGGCTGAGTGAGCTTTCATACTACCAGGGGAAAATAACCTGATATCAGGACTATCCCTTACCAAGACAAGAGACAGATGGGAACCAGGCCTCCCACCCAAAAGAGAGGGCTGCCCATGCCATCTCACGTGCGTGGGAAAAAAGTGCAAAACAACTAACATTGATTTTATTAGATATAGGAGTCACTTTTGATACACAACCCTCACTGGAATCCCTTTCTCGTGGCTTCTTATCTTGCCTGTAGTAAAATTCATTATCGGAAGTTCTTGGATTCTTGTGTACCTATTTAATTATTTCCAAGCCAGCTTAGTAACAGGCATAGACGAAGTCAGAGGGAGCTCTTCCAATGCTCCTGCTCAGCAAAACTCTTCCTTTGTATTTTTAGCCTGCCAGTCACGGTATTTCTGAACATGGGTCAAGTGCTCTTTTGAAAAACGACCAACCTATGTTCAAAAATACCCCTTTTGACAGGTACTGTAAGAGGCAAGGAGGGTGGCACAGGGTTAAATGGGAGTGACTGAAAACAAGCAGGAATGGCAGCGCTGACAGCGAGGGACCCGGAAGTCCAGTTTGTATGACTGGCAGCACTCAGAGATAGTCCGTGGATAGCCTTGGAGAGCACATGGGCTGGACGAGACTTTCAGTACTGCACAATCGGAATTGGCCTGCGCGTAATGATAGCGCCACCAGCGGTGGGATGGACTCTGAATCCCCAAATTATCAGCTCCGCAGAACGGGACAGGAGGAGTCAGAGTCGAACGGAAGAAGCAAGACCAGGCTCGTCCCAAGCAGAAGGGGCCAAGGCTCCACCCGCTCCTCCTCTGCAGGGCGCAGACGTGCGGAGGCAGCTCTGATTCGTTTAGTCTGAGAGTCGTGGTTGCAGCAGGTGTCCCCTTGCTTACGAGAGTATGTTGCGACTGCTCTTGAGTCGCTGCTTGCGAAGAACTTCGATCATGAGTTTCGGGGGTGGCCCGAGCCAGCGGCCGCAGCGAGCGCTCTTTTCCGTTTCTGCGCCTCGTGGGGAGCCTCGCGTCAGCTTTTCTCCCCCCGACTGCAGCCTCTTCGATGAGCCGCTGGCCATCTCGGTGGAAGGCCTGCGGCCCCAGCGGGAAATCGCCCTCCGCGCGTCGCTGGAAGACGAGAGCGGGCTGCTCTTCCAGTCCCGCGCCTTCTATCGAGCGGACCGCGAGGGGCGCCTGGACTTGCGCCGCTCGCCGGCGCTCGAGGGCGGGACCTTCTCGGGTTTGGAACCGATGGGGCTGCTGTGGTCGTTACAGCCGCAAAAGCCCCTCAGACGCCTCGTCAAGCGCGACGTCGAGCGACCCTTTCGCCTGGAGCTGGAGGTGTTAGAAAGTCAGGGAGCGTCTCTGCCTGACCGCGTCCTGGCCAAGGGCTCCCATGAGCGGAGATTCCTGGGCGAAGGGGTGAAGAGAATCCCGGTGCGGGAGGGGCGCATCCGGGCCACGCTTTTCCAGCCTCCCGGTACGCAGCGCGGACGTTGACCTTACTGTGCATTCAAGTCCCGGAGGACCAACCGGATTGACTTAATTAATCTAGTTTTTGGACTTCTCACTGGTGACTCTGAATTGAGCCATAACTAGTCATATGGGCTGAGGCCGCCTAGCCTCTTAGACTAAGTTGCAATCCGGTGGGTTGTGCAAACTCAGTCTTGGTGAGGCTAATTTATGGTTCCGTGGTTATGTTTGCACAACCCACTGAATCACAACCTGTAATGCAACTATATTTTAGCTTAGTGTGTTACATGAATTCAGAAAATAAAATTGAGTAAACCATTGTTACCTTTTTTTGTGTGGCTTCAAGCCAGTCTTGGATCCAAGTGACTGCCTGGACTAATCCCTGCAGCTTTCTTGTCACCATTTTTTGAAAATGGCTTGCCTTTGCCTTCTTCCCAGAGCTGAGAGAAATGACGGGCCCAGAGTCACCCAGCTGGCTTCATGCCCAAGATAGGACTAGAACTCGCAGTCCCCCAGTTTCTACTCTGGTTCCTTTAACTTCTACACCAAACTGGCTCTCTGAATCCAGAAAATAAGATCAGTGGAATACACCATCATTATATTAACCCTGGATAATTGTAATTCAGAAGCAGCTAGTGCATTGTGCAAACCCAGCTCTACATGTTCATACATTGTATTAAATCATGGGTGGTTTGATAGAGGTTTACAGGCAGTCCCCAAGTTACAAACAAGTCCAGTTCTTAAGTCTGTCTTTAAGCCAAATTTGTAGGTAAGTCAGAACAGGTACATACGGTTCTTATTTAGCATCAGTTAGTCAAAGGTTGGTCTTAGTATATAGTGTATACCTTTCTGTGCATATAAAACACTTAAAAACCAATTCCAAATACACTAAAATATCATAAACATAATAATTCATAATAATTCAGTACATAATAGTGCAGTAATAATGAAAGTAACTACATGTGGTACTGTACTGAACAGAGAAAGTATGTGCGTGTGTGTGTAGGTATACAGTACTGTAAAAAACATTAAAGAAACATTTCTTAAAACAGTTTAGATAGAGGGAAAAAAGAAAAAAAATCATGATTAAAGGTTAACCCTTACTCTTGTTTCATCAATGTCTTGCATACCGGAAGGGGCATTCATGAGGTAACATTATGATAATGTTAATAATTGGATGATGCAGGAGAAGATGATGGAGAGATGGCTACTGTTGAAGATGATGGGCCTGGTGTTGGAGAGGATGGACCTGGTGCTGGAGAGTCAGCCTTTGATTCTGCTGCTGGGGGGGGGGGTTACTACTGGAGTGTGTTTCTTGATGTAGGCATCAAGGGAGGTTTGTACAGAGCTTTTCTTTTCTCATCATAAATGGCCATGTAGTAGCTGAG
Organism: Python bivittatus; assembly: GCF_059951505.1. Lineage (NCBI taxonomy): Eukaryota > Metazoa > Chordata > Lepidosauria > Squamata > Pythonidae > Python > Python bivittatus. The sequence goes on along the minus strand of NW_028277075.1, from coordinate 27,199,051 downwards.
GCCCTCAGTACCTCTAAGGTAAACTTTGGTGAACCTCTCTGTATTAGGATCTTGCTCCTCTAACTTTGCCATCCCTGCTTCAATGAGATGAAAGGCTTCAGCTAAGTGTTTTGTCAAAACCTTTTTCCATTCTGGAGTTTTTAGGTCCCAGTCTGATTCCTCAAATGCTATTATCCTCTGCTGCTCTAGTTCCATAAGGTCTTTACTGTGGAGTCCTTGGGCTTCTCTGAGCTTGGTTGTTTTCTTGCAAAAGTTTCATTACCCTGCTAGGTAACATCTTCAGTGCTAGAATGGAATGGGGTTTGCTCTCTGTTTATATACTGTATATTAACAGAGAGCAAACCCCATTCCATTCTAGCACTGAAGATGTTACCCAGCTGGGTAATGAAATGTTTGCAAGAAAACAACCAAGCTCAGAGAACCCCAAGGACTCCACAGTTCAACCCTGAGCTACACATATTCACTTCTAAAGGTCTTCATTGGTCAGTTCTTCGGGATAGGAGTCAAGTAACTGTAGGAACCATATTATAGCTTGGCCAGTTGTATGAATCAAGCCATGTGCCCTTTTGTGGTATATCCTTGATGCAGGAGTTTATTGGAAGTATGCTAAGTTCTTAAGAAATCTAAATAAAAACAGCTTTTCTACTTTATATCTCTTGCAGGTAAAGACCCCTTTCCAGGTATCATTCAGGTATCTGGAACTGGAGGAGGGCTTCCTGAAAATACAGCCTGTCTGATGGCCAATCATGGCTTTGCTGTATTAGCTTTGGCTTATTATGGGTATGAAGATCTTCCTAAAGAAGTGAAGGAATTTCACCTGGAGTACTTTGAGGAAGCTGTCAATTATATGCTAAAAAACCCAGTGGTAAGTTACTATATTCATGGCCTTTGCAAAAAAAAAAAAAAAAAAGCAAATTCTTTTCAGAAGGCTGCTATGCTTGACAGCTGAAAAAAAGTCCTGTGCAGCTTTAAATTATTGCAGGTTTACTAAGAGGAGGCAGTGTGGTGTAGTAGTTAAGATGTTGGACTAGGACCAGGGAGATATGGGTTTCTCAGCCACAGAAACATGTTGAGTAAATTGGGGTCAGTCACTCTCTGCCCAGCTTTCCTGACAGGATGGTTGTCGAAGAGAAAATTGGAGGGGGGAGCACTGTGTATGTTGCCTTGCACTCCTAGATAATCCAACAAGTAAATAAATGCATTTGCAGGTAGTCCTCGTTTAGTGACTGCCTCATTTAGCAACCATTTGCAGTTGCTACGGTGATGAAAAAGTAACTTTATGACCAGTCACATTTACAACCTTTGCAGGTCTGTAAAGCAAAGGAAAGTTGAATTAAGATCATAAGCACAGGTGCAGTTTCACTTAGTGACCACTTTTTTTAACTACCAAGCTGCTGGTCCCAATTGTGGTCACTTAACCAGGACTACCTGTAATTCATTATCTAGAATGCTTAGCATGTAAGCAGTCTGGATAATCTTTCAGATAACTATTATTATTATTAATAATAATAATAATAATAATAATATTAATAATAATAATTTCTATTTGTATGGCTGCCCATCTCATCTAAGCATCTCTGGGTAGCTCACAACAGGTAAAAAACAATCTAATGAAAGCAAAAACCATTTACTGTATTTATCAGTGTATAACATGCACTTTCCCCCCTAAAATTTGGGGCTGAAATCCTAGCTGTGTGTTATACGCCAATATACGTGTTATACGCCGATGTATAAGCCCCTGTATAACCCCTGTGGCTCCTCACCTCAAGTGGTAGGGCTGGGAGAGTGGAGCCTTCATCTGAGCCAGGGCTGTTACTGGGGCTATAACTGTGCATTTCCCACCTCCTCCTCTGATGGATGACACTTAAACCATGCCTCCTGTCTTTAGTAACATCACCTGCGTGGTCTGGCACTCAGTGTGTCAGAGCAAAACGCCGGCGCTTTGCTCTGGCTCATTACTATACGCTGGACTGCACAGGTGATGTCACTAAAGTACTGCGAGCTTCCCTCCTCTCTTTGCAGCGTTCCGGCGTGTAGTAATGAGTGCCAGACCGCATGGGTGATGTGAAATATTACTTATTTCAGTTTCTTAAAACTACTGGTATCCCTAATGGAATCAAGACAAAAGCATTTAGCATATACAGCCGGTTTCAAATTAAAGGTTGTGGAATATGCCAAGCAACATGGAAATAGAGCTGCAGCAAGGCATTTTGGAGAGCCACCAACAGAATGCACAATACGAGAGTGGCGAAAAAATGAAGAAAAAATCAAGACATTATTAAAAACAAAATGCAATTTCTGCAGCGGTATTGCTAAATGTCTAAAATTGGAAGAACAGGCAAAAGAATTTGTACTTAATCAAAGAAAAGCTGGCATTGCTTTATCAACAAAAATGATAATTATTAAAGCAATGAAAATCAGCAGAGTTACAAATACATGATTTCAAAGGGACAGCATCATGGTGCCAAAGATTTATGAAGAGGCATGAGCTTCAGATGCGAAAAAGAACCAGGATTGCCCAGCATATGCCGGACGATTATGAAGAGACACAGTTAAACTCGAAATAGTTATCAATTCTTTTAAGACATGTGGCATAAGCAGTGCTTTGGATGCTAAAGAAGACAAATTGATTTATGAAGACAGTAGCAGTGAAAACAGCAGTGTTCAGTTTGATTTTGAAGATAGTGAAGACGAAGAGTTTCATAGTTTCCAAGATAGCAGTGATTCTGATTAAAATTTTTGTAAAAACTTATCTAAGTTTTTTCGTTCAAAAAGGTGCTTTTTCTTTCATATTACGTATTTACCTTATAAGTGGTATAAATATTAATAAACAAAAAGTTCAGAGCTCCCTTTATTTTGCTTCCAAGTCATTTATTTTAAATTTAAGTTTTTTTACTCAAACTTCCTTCTTAAAATTAAGGTGTGTGTTATATGCCGATAAATACGATATATAAACATATAAAAGCTATGCATAATCAAAACAAAACAAAAATCATGATTAGTGGCAGAATCCATCCATACATTAGCTCAACACAGCCATTGTAAGAACTCCCCACCATTGCCAGAGCCCCAGTCACAGTGGCAGAGCTCTGGCAATGGTGGGGAGTTCTTACAATGGCTGTGTTGAGTTAATGTATGGATGTTTCACAGGGCAGGCGCTATGGCAGAAAAGGCTCTTCTTGGGTCCCGTCAGATGACACTTTTGTAGACAGGACCCATAACATGCCATTCCTACCTGTCCTGATGGGACATTGCTTTAATGATACTGGCTGCTGTGGGTACTTGAACATGAAGCACAAATATTTGCAACGACAAAGCTTTTACAGCGTGAGTTTCTATTAAAAGTATAAAAGTATTTGTATTAAAAGTATAAAAATATTACCGTATATATTTGTGGATAAACCTAACCTAATTTTTTGGATGTATTTTGGTACCTAAAATTCTCAGCTTATCTGCAAGTATATATGGTATGTGTAATATCAGGCAGTATTAGCTGTTACATTGATTTAATGTATTTCATCTCAAAGAGCTGTGTTCTCACAACATAGTAATTTTGATTGACTTTAACTCTGTTAGTTTTGTTGTTTAGCATGTTAAGTTATCCCAGCTAGTGTTATCAGTTAATGATTCAGTATGTTCTGTGAAGGCAGAAAATGTGGTTGGTTCTGTAAAATTAACTAAACTGAGCTTCGTTACTGTATCGCTGTAGCATGTTGGACTTTATTCTTTGTGCTATGCTCCTGAAAGAGATCGTGGGAAGGTTAAGGCCATAGCAACTCATTTCTTTCCATTTTGGGCAGCCAAAGATGCAAGATTAACTGAAGCATGAAAGCTTTAGGCAGTCACTGCAATAGAAAGCAGTTCAACCGGAAAAGTAAAATGGTTTGGGGTTTAGAATTCCAGCAGAACTGCAGATAAAAAGCATGAATTATTTTCCGGGAGGCTGTGTTCACATAACACATACTTCTGGTTTGCTTAAGGATGGCTTATTGACTAAACCACAATATGGGTCTGTACAATATGCTGTGCTTAACAAGGTTTCCCTGGTTTTCATTTAGGGTTATTATGTGAGCATAGCCATGGGATGATGATGATGATGATGATGATGATGATGATGATGATGATGATATAAGGATAACTACGTGGCATGGATCCAGGTTACCTGAGGGACCGCCTCACCTCCATTACATCAACCTGTTCCACCAGATCAGGCAGAGGGGGCATGTTGTGGACCCCATCAGCAGGAGAAAGTTGGCGGGCAGGGCCCTGGAGGAGCCTTCTCTGCCGTGGCCCCCGCCCTTTGGAATATTCTCCTCCCAGAGGTGCAGCGGGCCCTTACCCTCTTGGTTTTCCGGAAAAGACTTAAGACCTGGCTCTGCCAGCTTGCATGGGGCAATAAGAGTTTTAATCAATCCTGAGGGTGGCTGGCGCCCTGATGTCACTCCCTGAGTTATTTGCCAATTCCATCATTCTTGGAATTTATTATTTTTAAGATTGTTTTTATATTGTATTTTAATTGATTTTATCGCCTCTGTAAACCACCCAGAGTCGCTTTTCAACAAGATGGGCGGTGACAAATTTGATATATGAATGAATGAATGAATGAATGAATGAATGAATGAATGAATGAATGAATGAATGAATGAAGCATGTGATAGGAACATAGTTAGCAGTCTTACACACCTGTTTCCGTGTGAATCTGATTTTCCTTTTCTTTCCTTTTTAGGTTAAAGGTCCAGGAATTGGGCTGTTGGGACACTCCAAAGGGGCTGACCTCTGTATTTCCATGGCCTCTTTTTTAAAGGGCATCACGGCCACAGTCACAGTGAATGGTTCTATAGCCAACGTGGCTGCAACACTACGCTACAAGGATATCACCATTCCACCTCTTGGCTTTGATCCAAATCGGGCCAAAATTGATCAGAATGGGATAGTTGACATTATTGATATCCTGAACAACCCACTTGAGGGTCCTGACCGCCAAAGCTTAATTCCATTAGAGAAGGCTGAGGGACGTTTTCTTTTTATTGTGGGCATGGATGATCATAACTGGAAGAGTGAATTCTTTGCCAGTGAAGCTGCCAATCGTTTACAAGCTCATGGAAAAGAGAAGCCTGGAATCATTTGCTATCCTGGAACAGGTCATTACATTGAACCTCCTTATACGCCATTGTGCCCTGCTTCATTCCACTTTTTGGTGGGCAGACCAGTGGTCTGGGGGGGGGAACCCAGAGCTCACGCAGCAGCGCAAGTCGATGCTTGGAAGCAGATTCAAATCTTCTTTCACAAAACCCTCAATGATAGCAAGAACAAACTCTGAATCTGATGGTTATGAGCTGTGTTTCAGGTGGATGCATGTATGTTTACTAAGCAAAACGCTGGGGATGGGAGATAAAGCTGGGAACTGATATGAACTGGGGGCAAGAACAAGCAGACTGTCAGGCAATGAAGCCCGTTTGAACTTTCTTTTTCTAATCTTCAAATATTGTACCTGCGTTCTCTATTCTGTATTAAAGTCCTCAAGGCTGGGATCTGCATGCAGTTGATAGCATAAGATGGTGACAGTGTGATTTTGATTTATTGATTAATTTCAATTTATATGGCCATCCCTCTTACCACAGTAACTCTGGGTTGTGAACAAAGGTTACACAGAAACCATAATAGAAATCCTTAAGATGTACCATGCTAAAGATATAATTCAAAACAAACACCACAGGGAAGCCCTGGGATCCACAGAGGTTGTATGCATACAATCTGGTCCAAAGCCCCAGCTGCCTTCTCATTCCAAGTGGCAGTTAAGTCTTCAGCCAGACTGTGCACCAGACTTTCAGGAATAACCACAAGCTCCCTCTGAACCCATCTGGGCTGGAATGAGGAACTGGTACCAAACGCTAAGGCCGCATTCCTGGAGGGTGACCTGTCCCCAGGCTCCTGCCATATCTCCCTCTACCCAACAACATGCAAACCTCCCCACCACGCTGAGGGTCCCCTCCTCATCTTGTCAGTCACCTACTTTTTACATACATTGCAAGCTTCAGTTGGTGTCCCAGAAAGCTCGGGTCCTTTCCTGGCCTGCAAACCCAATAAATCACACCAAAGAGGTGGAAAGAAATAAAGCTTTTATTTGTAAATAAAAGGATGCCCAGTAGTAAGTTCCAAATGGGCACAGCTCTGCTTGGAGTGAACCTTTTTTTATACAGTTGTAAACAGTGTACATAACTATAAACCGATCAAAAACCATACGTTTAATTCAACTGAGGATTAATCAGGAAGAAGTAAGATGGTTCATCTGAGGGTTAAGAGATATATTGAAGTTTTATTTTATCAAACATTCCTGAGTAACTTGGTACCAGGATCCCATCCACCATCTTAACAAACTGGCATTCCTAGACAGGCAGATGGTCTGGGTTTCATCTATTGCTATCATGTCTACCCAATAAGCAGGTCACCCAGTGTTCAAGGCACTACCAATGGGTGCAAAGCATCATAATTATAACTCTGCTAAATAATAAGCAATGCATGGATTAAAATGATTTATCAATATACATAAATACAAAGGATAAAACATGGGTTAAAATGGGCTGTCTGCCCATGTGTCTATCACAATCACATGGATGTGGCCTTCACCCTGACTTTTTTTTTTTTTGACAGCCCCTGATTGTATCCTTCCAAATTAAAAAGAAAAATGGATTTGTAGGTTAATTTTGCAATTTTGTCTTTAACTTGTAATGGGTGCAATTTAACATCTCATAGCATATCTGATTTTAATAATCTTATATAGTGACCTTGAATGTATGTGAAAACAGACTAGCATATTACTGGCAGAGAGAATTAGATTTAAAAAATCAAGTGAATAGGAATGTGTCATCTCTTCTCCAAGTTGTTTTCAGCAGAAGAAAGGGTAACTTCCTATGACTGAAGAGTGTGCTGTGTAGTATTCATTTACAAAAATAATTACTCAAATAAGCACTTCAGCCAGGAGATAATGTTCTAAAAATATCTGCTGCTTCTGACAGTGCCAACTGGAGAAAAGGACCAATCGTTTCATCATCTTCCAGATAATGCAGATAAATCTCTTACGTTATAATATAAATTAACTGCATCATATTGTCTGGATGCATACAAAATAATACAATTCTATTATGCAGAAAAATTAAACTGCCTACTACTAACAGTGTGTTATAAGGCTGGAGCAATCTGTTAAGTCCTGAGTGCGGTCCAATTTATAAACTTCCCTGTTTTATCAGCTTTGTTCTATCTTACTCTGCTTTTGAACTGTTCTTATTTTTTATTCTTATCACGTTTCATTGCATTTCTTGTTAAAATTAATAAGATAACATACATGTTACTGCTAAGTTAAAAATGACTTTAGAAGTTCAAGAAATTCTAAGTCAATATTTGCAGATCCAAATAAATTTATCACTAGTCTGAGGCGTCCAAAACCGACCTCGAACGCCCCGTTTTGGAAGCGTGGTCTCTGAGATCGATTGCTACAGCCTCTCGCGTCTTCACGTGGATTGTCGGACTGACGCAAAGGGGATCGCCCTTTAGATCCACCGATCATCTGGAATCGCAAGGAGTTCGGACAGCTGAGCTGCGAGTCCGTCATGTGGCGAAGAATTATAGACAGAGCGTGGGACTTCCCCCTGGAGTATTTGCGGGGACCGTGCCACCCTTTGGGGAGGATCTTTCCGAAAAGCTACGACCGAAGAGGCGTAGTAACGATCTCGGGCACTCCCACGGCAGGCTTGGCAGATCAGCCCGCGAAAATTACGATTGAAGGACTCGCGCCTTTGCAGGGGGTGACGCTCCGGGCGCTCGTGGCGAACGAGCAGGGCACCCTCTTTGACTCCTGCGCACATTACCAAGCGGACGGGCAGGGGGGAATAGACCTGTCCAAAGATGTGTCTAAGGGGGGAGACTATGTCGGGGTTGAGCCCATGGGGCTATTTTGGAGCCTCTCCCCCGCTGCCATAGAGAAACCTTACCAAGGGCTGGAGCCCGGGCACGTGGAGCGTCCCGTGAAAGTGGAGATTACGGTACATCAGGAATACAGCCAGCCCGGGGCTATCCCCGGACAGGTGCTTGCCCAAACGAGCGTGGAAAGGTGGTTCACTCTTCCTGACGTGAGAAGGATTAGGTTGAAGGAAGGTGCGGTAAGAGGCAGCTTGTTCCTTCCCTCAGGTGAGTAGAGGAGGATGTGCATGTGAGGGTTCAGGCTTTTTCTGTCCAGAGTTAGGCATTTCCTCCAGTCTTGGCAACTGCTGTGCTATTGCAGTCTCAGTCAAGGCAATGAAACCGGAATAAGCAGTGAGCCATTTGTGGTAGCATGCAAAAATATAGGGTTGATGGGCAAAGCTCAGGTAGCTTGGACAAACTTCAGGCAGAGGTAATATAACACAAGGGATTGCGCATGCACTAAACTGGCTTGTATTTGGATCTAAGCAGTGGCAATCTTACCAAAAATATTTTAAAAATGAGCTCGTAGGAAAAGAAAATACAATTTTAAAGGGGTTTAATATAAAAAATTCAATTTAAAAAATCCCATTGGTGATATCCAGCCCCAACAACATTGATCAATATCTACTCTTACTAGGAAATGGCCCATTTCCAGGTGTGATAGACATGTTTGGTGATGAAGGTGGGTTAATCGAATTCCGATCCAGCCTTCTGGCAACCCAAGGCTTTGCTGCTCTTTCCTTGCCATATTTTAATTTTGAGGATCTCCCAAAAGTCATGGATGATTTCCACCTTGAATATTTTGAAGAGGCAGCCAAATTTTTGCTGCGCCATCCAAAGGTGAGTGTTGTGAAGAAAACATTTCTATCTATAATATAGTTTGTGTACTAATGCACAATGAATTGAACATTATTGAAAAAATATTCTTTTTCCAATTGATTCTGAATGAAAAAACTATGAGGAAACCAAAAGAAAAACGTCTACCCATATCACTCTGCTGTTTTGCCAGGAAATATACATTACTGATAGCTGTTGTGATGAAGCTCCCACACAATGACACAAACAACAAAATGATTAGTGCTTGTATAGCCAGGTATTTTTACTGTGCAAAAAGAGAATGAGTGAGAAAACTTGACAGGAGGTGGAAAAAGTCAGAGGCCATAAAACTACAGAGAGAGAACTATAGAAAGGAGACTATCTGGAAACCATAATGCGAAAGTTCCGTACTGCCAGAAAGAGATAACAAGAAAACACTGAAAGTTCAAGGTGTAAATCAGCAGAGATGCTGTGCAAGAGCTATTGAAACAAACCTGGATTCCTGGACATGTGTTTATTTCCAGTCATGAATAACGAGCAGAACCTATCCAAAACTGATCCTTGGATGACTACAAAGAGCTATTCTTTCTGAAAAAATCTGGAAGATTCTAGAAAATAACAAGCCAAAAAGTCCCTTCTCTACACAGAAGGCATAAGAAGACTACATCTGCAAATTGGGGGATAGCTCATGCACAAACTATTATTTTCTGCTCCACTTCCCTCTAATTTAGAATGCTGCAACCTAACATGTAGTAATCAAATATGAAAAATTGGATGAGAGGATGGATGAACAGGGCAATTGGATGTAAATTTATTTAGGTTTATAAGAAATGTGGTTTCTAACACCTACTGTATTAATCTTTTGTGGATAAACTTATGCATAATACTGACATTAAACAAACAGATGTTAATATGTCAGTTCAGATTAGGATTTCATGTATTGATTTGGTTATCAGTGATAGTGCTTTCCATGACAAAGGACATAATTAATTTAGAAGATTTTAAATAGTTTTCTTTATAGAGTCTTTGTCAAAAACTGGACTGTTTCCAAGAAAACTATGGAAAGCATACCTAATAATCACAGCAAATACCAAAGATTTAATCACATACACAAAGATATCAATTTTCTGAACAAAGTAGGGTTTTTCTCCCCTATCCCATCCCCCAACACATTGCTCATACATTTTTCATTCAGAATATTTTAGAGAGAATTTGTCTAGGTTAGCCTTAAAAATAATTTAATATATAGGGATCTCTCTATACCATTCTCAAAGCAGTATGTGGTACAAAGTGGAAAAGCTCCTTCTGAGGGAGCAGATAATAATTATATCTTTATTTTGAAAAGGAGATACATTATATAATCTTTCTGTAAACATACTAAGATTTTCCTCATTGAAGTATCTTTAAAAATACTCAGTATTTTTAACAAATCTAACCTGAGATGCTCCATGACACTTATGAATAAATAATTCATATAATAAATACGTTTTTAAAAATAGATAATAAATCAATTGTGTTCTTTTTAATTCTGTTCAATAATTGCACTCATGCTGTTTCATTCATGAAGGTTAAAAAGCCAGGAATTGGTGTTATTGGAACTGGGAAAGGAGGAGAACTGGCTTTGTCAATGATGACCTTCCTTCCAGAAGTGGTGGCTGCGGTCTGCATTTCTGGCTGCAGCTCCATCACCGCCAGCGCCCTTCATTATGGAAAACTGACCCTGCCTGGGCTTTGCTTTAATATGAGCAGGATCAAGATTTCGGACAATGGAGTATTTGATATTTACGAAGCTTTGGATGACCCAAGGGATCCAGCCAATTCACAGTGCCGTATCCCCATAGAAAAGGCAGAAGGCCATTTCCTTTTTGTGGTTGGAGAGGATGATCGCCATTGGAAGAGCTCCTTGTATGCTGAAATAGCTACTGCGTGTCTACGCCAGCATAGGAAAGACAATTTTAAACTCTTGAGTTACCCTGGAGCAGGCCATCAAATTAATCCATCTTTTTCTCCTGTTTGCCTGGTAGCTTTAGATCGTGTTCTAGGGGTGCCTATTCTGAGCGGTGGAAAGAATAGAGCTCATGCCCATGCCCAAGAACATTCCTGGGGGAAGATACTTGAGTTCCTAAATTTGCACTTGAGATGAGATGAGCAAGCAGATGGTTGAACACTGAAACAAAATGAGAGGAAAAAGTTCCAGAGAAAACTAAGAAATAGTCAGGCACTGAGCAGATAGGATGGGCAGAGATAATGTATAAAATATATGCCTATTCTGGTTAAATTATCAACAATATGGATAACAAGATAAGATTAGTTCAGATGGAGTGGCCAAAAGTATATTTTTTAGAAATCTAGAGTACTGGAATGAAGAATGGTTTTGTTTAAATTAATGTTCATGGAGTTGCAAATGCTAGTTAACTCCTAAAGCACTGCAACAAATCAAATACAGCCAGCTGCACCAACTATAGCTTCTGCCATTTTAAGATCATATATACAGAATATAATTACTTTCTGCCTTCTGGGAATTTTATGTCTGGAGTATAACTTCAGCACACATAGCCAGTACTGTATTCTTACTTGAATAGAGAGAACTCTTGGAGAGAGAGAAATAAGAGGTAGGTACTGACTTACAATGATGTGTGAGGCCACCTGCAAAATCTGTTAACCAATTCAACATGAAAGGTGGCACATTTCTGTTTAGCTGTTATACAAAATATAGTGGCTTTTACAACACAGATACCTGTTTTGCATACACACCAAGACAAGGTTTGTTTAACTACATTATAGCTTATGTGTGAATCCAGCCAAAATAAATCTTGTCAAAACTGCCAAAATCTTTAGCCAGAATCAGATTTTTTTAAAATAACTAAATAATACAAAGTGTATTACAGATTCAAATTTTTACTAAGACTGAATTTGTAATTTATCTAAAATGTATTTCCAAAATATAAAAACCAGCCAATTAAAACATTTAGAGTATCAGTTCTTATGGCTTGTCACCAGGAGCTCACTAATACAACACTCTAAAGACTATAAATGTATTTTAAATGCTGAGGACATAGGTACTACCTAAACTGACATTCATAATGGTTCTAAGAGAGAACAAATTGTCACATATTTAATATTTAGTATGAAGTATTACTGATGTTATCATGTTCTTAAAAGTACATTTTATTGCAATTTTTTCAAGCACTATACTTTGTAAAATTGCATCTGTGAAGCATGTGTTTCTTGAGTCTCATGTATCTATGCAAGCACACAAGCAGACACTCTTTTCTTTTGCAGTTAGTAAGTAGGACCTGAAAGCAGAAGAGATCATTTAGTTTCCCAAAGGAAGATTTTTCCCATAGGAAAAGGGCTGCTGAGCTGACAAAAATGATGAGACTTAAAAAACAAAAAAATATGGTGGGTAGGAGGACTTCTAGTAGTGGAAGGCTATGTGATAATTGGCAACACAAAATGGATCTAGACATCATGGACTGTTTAAGATTTGTTACTGGGGGTGATCCTTAAACAGACTGGTCTGCATTACAATGCTAAAGGATTGTTGGTTCAAAAAGAGTCTGACATCTCAAGTGGAGAAGACTTACCAAATACCTGAAGAGAAAAAGGTATTGCAGAACCTCTTCTTCTACCCTTCACAAAAGGTCTCCAGTGGAGACTAAGTGACAGAAGACATAAGGTTCTACTAGTCAGAGAGAAAGCTTGTGACAGCCTGAAAGAGGAAATGCTGACCAGCATATTAAGCCCCCTACTTATCTCTAAATAGAAAGTAGGAGGATATTTAGAAATAGATTAGTCTATTTCTCTATTAGTCTATATGTTAATTAAGCAAATTTATAGAATGCATATCTAGGTAGAGAACATGTAGGTTGCATAATATTCAGTAGGGAAAAAAGTCCACAGTGCATTTTAAAACTCAAATTGTGGTTATTATCTGCCAAACAGCATGGAATGTGCTTATCTTATAGTAAGGAACACTTGCAACTATTATGATTGTACTGGCTTATATAACTAAGGACATGCAAACACTTGCAGTGCAATTACTTAAAATGTAATATCTGTGTAAGCATCATTTCTAATCTGACTACAGTAATTTTATGCACAAACATACTTGATTTTCTATTGGGAAAAAAATCAAATTTTCTCCTAAAATTAAGCCAGCAATTCTTCCAAAGTTGAAAGGTGTACAGATAACAGTGTCACCAGGATCAATTATATGTAACAACATGCCTTATCCCCAACTCAAATCCAAGCTCAGAAAATATACAAACATTCACAAAGAGTTAATGATGGCACAAAAACTAGCATTGGTCAGCTCACTAACAAATGCCATGTGAATTATTTAAACAAAAAGCAAGCAGACACAATACTGTAATGTAACGTACAGCATATTAAAACAATGTAATAAGTAGAAGAAAGTAATACAAATATTTCTTACTATATCAGGAAACAGTAAGAACAAAAATAAAATCCCAATATCAGTAACAGATGAAATCACTCTACCCTAGGACCTCTTGAAAGAGCCATATTTTAAGGGCTTTCAGTGTTACTTAATGTAATTGTTGCTGTTGGTTCTCCACTTTTTCTTTAATGCCTCTTCCTACCATGTGTGTACATGATATATCTAGTACTGAAACTGATTAGTGCATCTGATTAATTGGAAAGTGGTCCAGAAAAGTGTTGTCACCATACATTTGTTAATGTGGCAATACTGTTTTTCCTTGCCAACAATCCAGTAGTTTCGGCTCTAGAAATTATTCTTAGCCAGGAAGTGTTTCTTTGACATTTTTATAAATCAGTCGAAACATTTATATTTACAGTAAAAGGCCTTGATTGTGGGAAAAATCTGTATCTTTGCTTTTACTTTTGGGAAAATGTGAATGTGACAGCGTGGAATCACTAAAACAAAAAAACCCCTGAATTTCACCCCTTCTGTAAAGGGGAAATCCAATCTAAAAACAATTAAAATTATTAAATGAACTAAGCAGGTCATATCTGGACTATAAAAATGCGGACGATCGTGGCAACAAAGAACTCCTCTGCATTTTTGCAGCCCAGTAGCGGCATGTCTAACTGAACGAGAACCATCCTTTCTTCCCTTGCTTATTTAGGGCTTCCGCTCACCCACGCGCACAAATATCCTCATGAAATACGCCTCAATTTTCAAAAAGAGCTAAATTAAATTGCCATGGCCAGCGTAGTTCAATGCCCCAAATACCGGTTGTAATAGGACGCACGGAGTACCGTACTTCCCCAGCTCAAAAACAAAACCGGAAATCAACGCGCGTTTAGTAATATGACCCTTTTTCCTGCCTCTATGATTAGGGGGAGACTTCCGGGGTCAAAGCCTCTCTATTTTCGAGGGATCTCTGTGATCCGGATGTTGACTTTGCTTTTTGCTCCCGCGCCTGGCCCCGCCCAGCTTTCAGGTGAGCATGCGCGCGGATTTAGCTCACCATAGCAACCAGGGCAGGAGACTGTAGCAACTAGAATCCTAACAATGGTGAGTTCCTTCGAAGATTACCGGGGGAAGGAAGAGAGGTCTGGGTGAAGATGAGGCGGAGGGAGGCTATCCTTTGGGAAGGGGAGTTGGGTGCGCTGGCTGGCTGGCTGGCTGGCTGGCTGTAGTAATAGTGGCAAAAGTTTAAATTGTAGCGATGGGTGTTGGAGAGAAGGGAACAACAGCAATGGGAATGTTCTGGCAGGAGAGAGGGGGCTTTGGGGGGAAAGAAAGGGTCTGGAGCAACAGGTTTCAGGCATTACTGGAGAGAGGAGAGATCCCTTTGGGGAAAGAGAGACCAAAGAGGCCTGTGAGAAACTGGCTTGCGGAGGTGGGAGGTACTGGTCCAGTGGAGGTTGTAAGTGCTTTTAAAAGTTTAGGGAAGAAGTTCCAGCCGTGACACAGTCACACGCTAGGCTGGTGGAGCAAATGATCACCATCAGTCATGTGAGTTGAAGTCTCAAAATCTCACTTTAGCCGTGTAATCTTCCCTTTTCATTTACGGCATGTAGTGACCTATTCTGGAGAATTGTATGAAGGATTACAAAGATAACTTGTGTGTTAGAGACTCCTAAGTATATACTGGGGCATAGCATTTGATTAGATATGACCCCATTCCTCAGATACCCCTCAAAGGGCAAAAAATACCTTGTGAGAATTGAAAACAGTAAACAAAGAGAGGGGAACTGAACCTTTTTAGTGAAATTAGTAACAAAGGCCAGGTACCTCAAGAGTTGTGGATTGTTCCATTAGCAGCAGCATATTCCCGTTGGAACCCGCTGCTGATGGAAAGTGGGAGAAGGTAATCTTTGCTGATTGCTACCTCCCGCTTCAGCCTCCTACACCACTTCCTCCACTATTCAAGTGGTCTGCTGATTCTAGAAATCCTAGAACAAAAACCCAAACAGGGCTGCTTTTGTGGGATCCAGGCCAGTGTGTTGTAATAGGTGTCATAGGGCAGTGATAGGCAGAAGGCACATTTGGTTTACCAGCAGATATCTGCAGCAAGGATTTTTACCTATCATTTCTTTAACAAAATTTCCTCCCAATAACACAGCTATAAAGAAGGAAGCTTTGAGCATTAGGAACAGATTGTTATGTAAAAGGGCTTTGAATTCTATTTCTGTTTGAAAAAATTCTGGGCTCAAAATTCTTTAATTGGAAATGTACATCTTTTGCACAAGGCAGTAGGTAATTGATTTCTGAGTTCTGACTGAAAAGTTATAAAGGAAATTGAGCAATCTTAAAAGCAACAAGATTTTTTTTTTCTTTTGCCTTTAATTTGGAGATCTCTGCGGTGGTTGAAGCCTGATATAATCTTAATTTTTTTTTCCATAGGAGGGGTGCTCATGTGAAGAGCAATCTGCATAATTAATGCAAATTATTCATAATCTAAGAGTTATCTGACCATCGGAAGTCACCTTCAGTAGAATGGTAAATACTTTAGAGTCATGATAGAGAATTTACGTTAATAAGTTCGACTGAAATTGTCCCAACTTTACTTAATATGTATCTACATTATAAATTTAAATACATGCCTTTGTGGCTTATGATTAGGTTTTATTGAGCATTTCATACATAGATTAACCAGGTATTCTTTCTTCATACATAATCTTCTTCTTTTTCTTCTTCTTAACAGAGAATAATGTAGCTTTTAACTGCTAGAGTATAAAAGGAACATAATACCTAAAGCTACATGTAAAACTAGACCAAGCTAGAGAAGCCTTTCCATCTTGCACTTTAAATCTCAGTAAGCTCATTTAAAGCACAGATTTTCTGTTATAAATGAGTGACACTACATAGAATGAAGTTGCTTCATTAGCTATTAAGAATTGGCAGTCTAGCCTGTGTACAGAAAATCATCTTAACTGGATGTAAAGTTGCTAAAATATTTTGTATTACAAATCATTTATATATTCTGTCCTCAGTTCCTTTTACTTTTTGCATAGCTACTTATAAACTCTTTACAAAAGAAATATATATTGTGCCATCAAAGCTTCTATGCAGCATTATGCAGTGTTCTTTCTTTCAAAGAAGTTTTCATTAGGGAGAATAGAAAAGCAGCAGTGTTTTAAATGTAGAAAGTTTGCATCTCTTGGACATAATGTTATCCTTTCAATGAATAAAAGGATCAAGAATGAAGTTACTAATTGTAGCTGTCATACCAATGATTCATAGATAGTTCTCTTCATGCTTTACTGAAAGCTTGTCATTTTTATTCCATAATATTTGTGAACCAGATGGTCTTATCCTATGTTACTTGATTGTCTTTAGGAAATTGTTACTTGATTGTTTTTAGGAAATTGAATCCCAATTTCCCATATATAAATGTAGCACTATCAGATTAACCATATGAAATAAACAGTGCTTCAGCTAATTTTCGATGGTTTAAATGTAAGAAATAACACTCCAACAATTTTAACTGTATAGATTATCCTGAACACAAAGCTGATCTTTTCTGTCAGTAGGATTGTTACATGCTAATATGTCTTTCATGTCAAAAATAAGGTTGGAGATGAAAAAACCCTGAAGTAAGAATTTCAGATAAAGACTTAAGCAGTATAGAAAGAATCAAAACTGTTGCTGTAATAGAGCCTCTGATACTACTCAATGAAAAATCAGAAAACACATTGAATCATATAATTCAGAGCCTTCATTATCTCTAGAGGACTGCTCAGGAAGTGAGAAACAAGATGCACTCATAACACAGAAAGACAGATATGATTTAATGCACGCAACAAAAATCTGGTGGGATGACTCCCATGATAGGAATACAGCAATTGAAGAATGTACTTTCTTCAAAAGAAACAAAAACAATAGAGAGTTGTTGTTGCCCTATATGTTAAAAGTGTCCACTCCTGCTAAAAAATCTAAGTGAATGAACTTTGCAATGGTGAAAAGAACATTAGAATTAAAATAAGTAGAATAATAAATAAAAGCAATATTTTTTGGCTTGTAGTATTGTCTGCCCAGCCAGGGAAAAAATCTGAATGATGCCTTCCAAAAGGAAATTTCTGTTCTCTCAAAGACTCATGAAATGGTAGTGATAGGTCAGTTGAATTCTCCATCTGTTGAGAAATAAACTGCCAAGTATGATCCTTCAGGAAATTCCTCCCTGGGTGACAAATTTCTTCTTCAGAGTGTGATGGAAGGCACAAGAGGGTCACCTAACCTTGACCTGATACTGATAAGTAGGAAAGACTTAGGGAAATGCTGGAATTTCAAGAGAAACTATATTTGAGTATAATCAAATGATTATCTTAAGAGGAAATGTTAGTAAAATGGAATAAAGGTGAGTAGGATTCCATGGAAGGAGAATTTAATGCAAAGGGAACTCAAGATGGGTGGGAGGAGGTACTTAAAAGGATAATTGTAAGCAATTCCAGTAAGGAGATACTAAAAACATAGTTGTAAACAATTCAGCAACGGTTATAGTAGATAGAAAGAGGGACAGCTCATCAAGGAGAAGCAGATGCAGGTAGCTCAGAACCATAGACAAAGTGTCCAAAAAATTAAAACTCAGAATGAGTTGGTTAGCCAAAGATGCTAAGAACTAAAAGGACTTATTTAGATGCATTCAAAATAATAATTAAAAAAGAATCAGCATAGCAGCTACTTAAGAAAGATGAAATGCTAAGAAAAGGAAAAGTTGTGCAACTCCTATTTTGGTTTAACCTTCAGATATATGCCTGAAATAGAAAGGAAATTGTGAAGTGAAGGATGAAGAGGCAAGATTCAAGCTTGATAAAAAATATGGGCAGGAAATAAAGCCTTTATTTTGAATGAGTTTAAATCTCTAGGGCCAAATGAATTGTATTGAAGGAACCAACTGATTGGCCAAATCTTGATGTATTCATCTTTGAGAAATCCTGGAGAACAGGAGAAGTGCTGGATGATTGGAGGAAAGCAAGTGTTGTCCCTTAAAAAGAAAAAGAAAAAGAAAGAAAGACCTAGCAAACTTTAATTGATTAAGAATGCTTTAGGCATAATATGTTTTGATTTAAACAAAACATTTGACAGTGCTATTCTGACTAGCAAGTTAATAAAGTGTGGGCTGGATAGCCTGATGATTTAGTGGATACATAGTTAGGTAAAAAATCATTAAGGGTTCTTCATCAAATTGGAGAGAGATATCAAGGGGGTAAGATTTAGTCCTGTGTCTTCTACTATTCAGTGCTATTATTAATGGGTTGGATTGGGTGGTAGAGGGAATGCTTTTCAGATCTGAAGATGGGTGGGATTGTTAATGCCCTAGGCAGAAATAAATTTCAGAACGGCAATCTTGCTAAGTTAGAGAAATGGACTGAAAGTAATAAAATGAAATTGAACAGAAAAAAGTACCAAGTTATTTGCTTAAGAAACAAAAATAAAATGCACTGGTATAGGGTAGTGGATACCTAGTTTGCTAATAGTATTTGTGAAAAAGATCTTGCAGTAGTACTGTACAGTAGTTGACTGCAGTGTGATGTGTCTGTTAAACACACACATGCAATTTTAGGGTGCTTCAACAGAAATTTCGTTTCCAAATACAGTAGAGTCTCATTTAACCGACCTTCGCTTATCTGACATTCTGTCTTATCTGACGCCCCTAAAAAAACACAACAACACGCATAAATCGGCGACGAGAAAAGTGTGCCGCTTGTTTGCGAGCGGGAGTGTACTCTTTCTTGTTGCTCCTGACGGTGCAGTGCCACAACGCAAAAATCGATTGCAACAGGTGCAGTGGATCGTTGTTTTTTTTTTTACCGCACTCAATCGTTACTGTGTGTTATCCGACATTTTCGCTTATCCGATGTTCTGCCGGCCCGTTTATGTTATGTTAGAGCCGAGACTCTACTGTAATAGGAAGTAATTTTTCAAATTTATTATGTTTTGATTATATCCCACCTTGAGCACTGTACCAGTTCTGTGCACCATACCTAAGAATATAGAAAACTGGAATAGTTAACAGAAAGGCAACAGAAATTATCAGACAATGAGAAACTAAATCCCATGAAGAGAGATTAAAGGAGCTGGGTTCCTTTAGCTTTGAGAAAAGAAGACTGGGAGGGAATATAATAACATTTCAAATATCTGAAAATATGTCACACAGAAGAAGGTCATCTCTGTCATACTAGAATTCAGGACACTAAAAAATAGATTTAAATGATAGAAATTAGATTCCGGTTGAATATTAGAAACATTTTGACAATGGAACCAATTATCAAAGCAATAGTCAACTCCCTCTTCTTGATTATGTTCAAACAGAAGCTAGACAGCCTTCTGTTGGGGATATGTTCATTTAGATTCCTGAACTGAGATATCATACTCAACAGGCCCTTTAAATGTTATTATTTTTTTATGTCATGGATATGCTGCCAGCACCCATTAGCTTATAGTTCACTGCACCTGCTTTTTCCTGTTTCATATGGAGCTCCAGCAGTGCTCTTTTTGATTGTAGCCCACAGTGCTGTCTATGATAGCAGAAGCTCACAGACAGAGCTTGCTGCTGCCAAGAGACAGAGGTGGGGATTTAAGGAGCAACTGCTGACTTTAAGTGCATAACAGTAGCTTGTGACAGATTTTGTCTTAACAGGTACAAACAATATTCGTACAAACAATAAAAACACTAACAGTAACAGGTGATGTGAGCTGAGTGACATTAGTAACAATAGTAGAATCAACAAGTGTATAGCAATAAATAATAACCATAGCAACTACTTGTTCAGTTTTTCCCAGGCTCCACCCACTTTTCCTCAGGCCCTGCCCTCTCCTATAAGTGCCGCTCTTGAATTGATTGAAAAAGCAACAGACCTCAACTCAAAAAAGTAGCTCATTAGATAGTGTGAGGATGGAAAGTGGAAAATCATCTACTAGTTCCAATCCCTCTAGCTCACATAAGCCAATATGGACAGGTTTTTCTTCTTTTAAATTGTTTCCACTGATTTCAGGCTTGTATAGATGAAGCTCATAGGAATTTTTAACCTGGGACAAGAATAAAAAAGTGAGCAGAAAGGATAAAATGTCAATATGATTTGAAATCAATCCATTATATATTACATTATGAGCATGAAACTGAGCAAACTCAGGGAGGCAGTGAAGGACAGGAAGGCCTGGCGCAATATGGTTCATGGGGTCATGAAGAGTCAGACACGACTTAACAACTGAACAACAAATATTACATTAATTAAATAGAAATGATTACTATCTCCTAAAAAATTATAGTTTGCTGACAACTTTAAGCAGGTTGTAGACACATGCAGCGCTGGAGCTTCAGGTTGTGTACCTACATAGTAAATTACTCATTAAACTGACCCCCTCCTTGACCAGGACGTTTAGTTTAGCTTAATTTAATTAAGTCATTGTGGTGTACTGGTTAAGGTATTAGACCAGGACCGAAGAGACCAAGGTTCAAGTCCACCCTCTGCCACAGAGCTCACTGGGTGACTTTGAGCCAGTTACTCTCAGCCCAACTTAGCTCAATCATAGGGTTGTTTTGTGGGGAAAAAAGTGGAGTGTGGAGTGCTTTGTATGCCATCATGAGCTCCTGGAGGAAAAAATATAAATTTTAACAGGCAAAGAAACAAATGATAAAGCCAGACAATTAACTAAGCTGGTTGTGCAAATCCATTACATTTTATTTATATGTTGTTGGGGTTTTTTTTTTGTTAGGCAAAAGCAACAACTATCAAGGAAGCTCTAGCCAAATGGGTAAGTAGGAAATATATTGTGTGTTCTTAGTTATATGGATTTTCTTTATCAAAAACAGTAATTTTCACTGGGCTTTTTCCTTTTTGCTATGATGCAAAACAATTGTATACAAGAACCCAGAAAAGCTATGTAATCAAACTTCTTAGCTTATTAAGTTTTGGTATTTGAGCTGCAAATATACTTCTATGAACTCTAGTTGATGTTTATATAACACTGAGTATGAGCTGAAAAATGCCTGTGTATAGAAACATTCCATAATCATTATATAAGGAATATACATTAAAAGCCATGACAAAGAACTCACAGAAATCAAGATTTGTTAATAAGCAGTGGAGGGAACAAATGTAGTGGATAAACAGCTAATGCTAGGCAAGTTTGGGAAGGCTTTATTAACAAAATAACTAGCTCTCAGTTCAAATGGGTGACTTGCTGCATCTGTCCTATGGAACAGCATTTCTCTGACCCTGTTGGTGTTTCATGCTGGGTCTTCTCAATGATATAGGCAGCTATATAAATTGTTTAAATAAATAAATAATAAATACATCCAGCAAGATAAAGTTTAAGGAAGAGGAGCTTCTCTAGTGTATCAGTACTCAAGCGTCAGTGATTGGGTGTCATCACATACTTGAACACACTCTTTCTTAGGACAATGTTTGATGTGCAGAGAATGTACTGCCATACTATCATTGTCAGATCAGGAATGAGTCTCTCTCAATTTTTTTGTGAATTGCTTAGATAGCTCAGAACTGAATATTCTGTATTAATAGCCAAGCCATCAGACAGCATCTCTCTTCTCCTTGGTAATATTCAATGGATACTTACTCAAGGTGAGGTTGGAGCCAAGAAAGCAGTGGCCCTGGTGATGCTGCTCCTCTCCCGAAAGCAGCCTAAAACTGGGCCACTTCTATAACCAGGAAGTCTCTCTGCTAGGGAAAAAAGGTTGATTACACAGAGTGGCAACTACTATTTTTTTGTCATCACTAAATTTGTTCAGCTACCATATGACTTCAGTGCAAAGTAGATTTTCTAAAAACAAACAAACAAAAACAAGGCCAGAATTTGATTCAGCATAACTGTGTCTGAGCTGAAGACATTTGCTGCAAAGGATAGCTCAGAAACTGCTTCAGCTGTGAGTCTCTTTTCCCATGGATACACCTGGTTGTGCACCTTGTCAAACAAGGAATGGCCATCTGCTGCTTAAATATTTACTTGAATAGGCAGGTGGAGAGCACTGGGGACAACCTTAGAACTTCTGAAGATGATCTAGGTGCTGGCTGCTCCCAGACTCAGGTGTCAGCCCTTTGAGGTAGACTTGATCAGGAAACAGACACCGCAAGAAATACTAAAACTCTAGTATTGATAGGGATTATAATAACAAAAACGTGAAAGCATTTCTCCTTTCCTTTCTCTTATACCAAAGAGAGTCAAGGCAGGGTAATCATGGATTTCTTTCTCATACCTTCCTATTTTTCAGGCTAAGTTTGTGTTTTCCTAACAACTGCTACATGTTTTTTTAAAGGCTATCTCCATACTACTCTACTATGGAGTATGCTGTAGAATCAAGCAACTCAGCTGATGTAGACAAATCTTACCTGATGGGCTGCCTTTTTCATATTTGCCCTGCAACAATGAAGCCGCTGTTCAAATTTCGCTGCCCAGACAGACATATCTCCAGACCTAGGTCCAAACACCTCAACATGATTCCTGCAGCGTAGGAGGTGCTGGCACCTACAGTAGCAAATATCTCCTCAATCTCATTCTGTCACCACCACCACCAGTACATCTGAGATGCAGGGGATGCTCCTGTTGAAGCCTGTATTTCCATCACCTCCTTGGTGAAGGAGCGTTCTGTTAGTCAGGCACAACTAGTTGTCAGAATCCAGCACTCTTCACAGTACTGAATCATCCAGAACCATTATCTGCACCTTTGCTTAAATCAGATCTGAAGCTTTTGAACCACTATCCCATTTACCTCGCAATGGCTGCTTGAGAAGAAGTGCCTTGTTATTAGTTGACAACATGAATTAACTGCTGCTGCTTAGATAATGCCTATGCAGGTGCTAAAGTATTCCACAGCTCAAAAGGCAACTAGTGATCTCTTCCCTATTTATCTGTGGTTTGCAATGGTGTGGGCAACATAACATAGGTCTTCAAGCTCAGGTTTGAAATGCTGCCATACTACCCTGCCCTTGGACCCAGTAGCTCACTTTGCTGGTGGTGGGTGCTCCACTGGTTCCTTTAGGTCACCTCCACAACCAGCTGTTCTTCCTCTTTACCCTCAATCCCCAGTGAAAGTGGATTAAGTGGGTGAAAATTTGGTCCACACTTACTTCTGCTTGTGTGAGGGAAGAGCCTCATCCCCAGCATTGAGCTGTGAATTCAGCCTCACCTTGATGATAGCTAATAGCATACAGTGACCCAGGAGGAGCTGTCATATTGTTAATATCAAATTTCCTTACTGATGTCATCTTCCCTGTCCCTTGAGTAGTAGAGCTTGATTTGGCCCTCCCTTTGACTATCTCCTCCCTCGTAAAGCTCTTCTACTTTTCCCATAGCTGTTTTTATAGGGGAGATTGGATGGATGAAATTGAGGCAAGTAGAGGGGAAGTCTTAAGGCAAGCCTCTGTTTAAAAAAGAGAAAAGGCTTTAAAGTTTGTGATTGTATCTAAGAAGCAGCATAGCAGTGGTATCACTATCTCTATGCAGGTAATTTCTGATTAGAAGAATTAATTCCATCAAACAAGTATAGTGAAATTTTCTTTTGTGGCAGGGAGAGAAAAGTATCTTTCAAAACTTTAAAGGGGTTGAACTGAAAAGGGGGTGAGAAAATCTCTTTCTCCCCTTATGTTGCTTTAAAACTGAAGCAAAAACTCAAAAGCAGCACATTTGAACTAAAATTGGATAGTGTTGCATAGAGGTTGCCTCAGAGACAGACAGTATGTGCTCACCAACTGCAGTAGAAGTAGGAGCAGTATTGAGTCCCTTCTGGTTACAAGTCCTGCTCCTCCTCTCTTAAGCCTTTCACTAACGGCAGTTAAATCCAGAATGGCTCCTGGCTCAGCCGTGTGCTGCTTAGATGGCTGCCCATGCTTTGTTTCCAGCATTGCACTCTCCCCAGATTAACCCCCCCCCCACCTAAGCCAATGATAGCAGACGTGAAGCTTCTCAACTTTTAAAGAAGCAGCTGTAATATTTATTATTATGTCTTCAGGCAAAAAATTGTACGCATAGCGGTTTGCCTGATAAACTATTGCCTTCTCAACAGTATTAAATCACAGGTTTTCAAATGCTTAACCCCTTATTCAGCATTTGCCTTGAGATGGTAGAAGACTCTCACATGCAGCTTGGCTGAACTTGAATCTTTATTCAAACAAGAATGAAGCCTGAATACAGTGGTACCTCTAGTTACGAATGCCCCTCCTTACGAATTTTTCAAGATACGACCAGCTCCGGCCCCAAAAATTTACCTCTACTTGCGAACTCCGCCTCAAGTTATGAACCGGATCCGTGGCCATTTTCCCTGCTGCCACGCAGTCGCAGCTTCCTGTGGGCGAGATCGTGGTAGCAAGGAGACGTTCGGTGAGGCTTGTGGTGTGTTTTGTGACGTTTGGAAGGTTTTTGGTGTGCTTGTCAGCTTGGCTCCAAAGAAAATGCAGAGCAGGTTGGCAACTGACTTTAGACAGGTTTTTCCCCAGAACTGAGCCTGCAGCTAAGAGGCAAAGAAGAGAGGAAACCCCTGAAGGAGATCTCCCCGATGTCCCTTTGGAGGGGGACTCTCCCTCCAAACAATAACTGCCTCCCCACACCATTCTCCCTCTTCATACTGTGCTGTACTGTACTTTTTTTCATGTTTTTGAGGTTTAAAAATAAAATGCATATGTTTCAGAACTGTTTAGCCGTATTTACATTGAACCTTGTGGGGGAAATTTACCTCGGGGTGCGACCAAATTCGGAGGGCGGATTAGCCGTATTTACATTGAACCTTATGGGGAAATTTGCCTCGTGGTGCGACCAAATTCGGAGGGTGGAACGGATTAACCATATTTACATTGAACCTTATGGGAAACTTTACCTCGACTTGCAACCAACTCGAGTTGCAACCAGAGTCACGGAACGGATTAAGTTCGTAACTAGAGGTACCAGTGTAATTGATTACCTACTGTACTGTGGAGGAGACTGAGCCTTTATTCATGTTCTAGAGCATTTAAAAATGCTCCCGCTTATTTGAATTAACAGATACTCAGCCAGTTTCTTGTTGGCCTTTGGAAACAGCTAAGTGGATATAATAGTTTTATTCAGATATGGCCATGAGGGTGTGGGGAATGACAAGACATGTTTTGTGTCATCATGACACAAAACACTTGACCTCTGTCCAACATAGCAACGCAAGTATAAAAAGATGGGCTTTGCATTGTAATGTCATGATGCATCTTTTGTCACTTTTTTCATCATTTGGTTTGGTTTGTACCAAGCACCTGTTTCCTGTCTTGCCAGTTTTGGCCCCTACAGCAGGGAAAATTAAATGAGAAACTAAAAATCAACTCACCAATCAGGCTATTGGAAAAATATGGAATACTTGAAACAGTACCAAAATTCTGTTTTGTTTTAGTCCTGAAACAATTTCTTAGAACATGGTGTGTGTTTTGGAAATGAAACAGTTTTTTGCAAGCATGAAACAATTCACAGTTTTCTCATATAATTATCCTTTGTATCTATTTTGTGAGAAAATCATTTGTTTCATCAAGAGAAAAATTCACTTACAAGTATCTACATGAGGAAAATGCAGGAATCCTGGCAGATTAAAATTATCACAATTTTTTTCACACTTTGAAAGGATTTGTTTAACAATGCCATTTAATATTTACCAGGCAAACTGCTATGAATACAACTTTTTGCTTGCAGACATAATAAATATTGCAGCTGTTTCTTTAAAAGTGCTAGATATATTTGTACATGATCTCGGTGTTAGTCATAATGTTAAATTCAGACTGAATTGTTTTTCTTTTTTTTAAATTCTAAATTTATTTATTTGTTTGTTTGTTTAATCTGTATGCCACCCATCTCCCCCAGAGATGGGGGACTAGAATCTAGAATTATTGGTGACTAGAATCTCTTCAAATTTTTATTGCAGATTTGACATTCTTAAAAATGGACTATTGGATTATATCATGTATCGCTGACCTGAGCTACCCCACAGTTACCATTCCATACCAAAGTGCATTCCAGGCTGGGAAAAAAAAAACCCTAACAACTACACTCAGTGCTCAGATTGAGAAGTGTGATAGCAAGTCTGTTTAAAAGGGGTTCGTTCCTTTTTCTGTGAATGGATTAGATTGAATATTCTCTAAATTTTGAGGAAGCTGTTTTCTGTCATTCTTTTTTTCTTCAGGAAGAAAAAAATGGTCAGAAGCCATCGGAGGCCAAGGAAGTGAAACTCTACGCTCAGATTCCCCCTATAGAAAAGATGGATGCATCTCTTTCTACTCTTGTTAACTGCGAGTAGGTGCTGAATATTAAAAGAAATGTATCTTGGGTTATTTGTGCTTTCAACAGTACAGGTAGTCTTTGTTTAGTGACCACAATTGGGACTGGCAACTCCATCGCTAAGTGAAGCAGTCACTAAGCGAAGCAGTCACTAAGGGAAATCACATGACTGGGACTATGCTTTCCTTTTCCCCACTCAGCCCCCGATAGCTGTCTTGACACTGACAACCCTAATCAGTTTCACACCTTCAGCTTTTGCTTGCCTCTTAACCATTCCCCTGTCCTTTGGAATGTTTACCCCAACACTGGATAATTAACAAGAAGGTAATTAATGTTTGCATTGACATTCATTGGAGAGGAAGGGATTACAAGAGAGTAAGCAGGCACACAATAAAAAGCACATGAAATGGCAGCTGCAAACATGCTATGCAAACAGCCCAGAGTATTCCCTATTGTGGCCCTGCTTACTCTCTTGTAATCCCTTCTTTTCCAATCTCTCCATTCTGCAAGTGGAAGGGGGGAACTGGTAAGGCACAGGAGAGATTACCTACAGAAATTGCTGGTTCCCTCCCCCTTGCAGAGTGGAGAAATTCCCACAGGTATATTTTGGCACATGGAGACCATCATTGCCCCCCAAACATTCCCCTAAACATTTTTTTTAACATTACTCTTTTCAGCAACATTATCATGTTTATACAGCTTAATTTATATAATGCCAAAACATGGTTTGAAGTAATCATAAGTTAAAAACCAAGCTGTGTTTCAAGCTTTGAAATGTAGAAGTTTTGAGCTACTTGCCTTCTACTCTGTATTGAGCCATTAGCCTCTAGAGGCAGTTCCATTGTTCCTCTTCAGTTCCTATCTCCCTCAAATAATAGTTGTCACAAAGTGTTGTTTACAAATCTTCAGTCATTGTAGAATTATTAATGTAAAATCATTTTTTCTGTTTCAAGAAAGCTGTCTTTATCTACAAACTGCATTGAAAAAATTGCCAACTTAAATGGGCTAAGTAAGTAATAATGAATATGCTGTATTTTAACTATTTCTCCTTTCTCAAACCTCTGTAAACCATGATTTTAGGTACAGAGTTTATGTATGTCACACTTGCTTACATTACTTTATAACTTTGTTCCTTATTATAATTGTAGAAAACAACAATTGCTATTGTGTGTATCTTATACTACAAAGATAGGGATGTCTCCTTTTCAGTGTAGTATGTAAGCAGGGACCATAACGTTTTTAGCTATCTTGAGTATTCAGTTGAATAGAAAGTTGGGATATAAATTGGATAAATGAATACATGTACTGTTCCCATAACTCTCACTGCAGAGGTCTTCCTCCTGCTGCAGATTGATTCAGGTTGATAATAACTATTCTTATTAACTTGTCTTGCTGTGTAGCCAAATACAGAGTTAATTTGAAAATCAAGCTTTATTTGAAAACAAAATAAGCACTATAATATTATGAAGTTTTGATTGATTTTATCTGGCAACTGATTGGATGATAACCTTTTGCATTCTACAAATCATACTTTCTGCATTTCAGATTCATGCACATAAATACACATACTATCATATGGCAGTGCTTTTCTGTTATGATCCTATGCTACAGGGGAACATGTGTGAATATCTGAAACATATATATTCCAGATTCATTTTTACCTGTTTCCTGCTCTTTTGAGTTCAAAACCTCTCATCTCTATAGACCCCTTACTATCTGGCCAGCAAACATAGATTGAGATAGAATGTTTCTGGCATTGCTGAGAAAAAGACTTTGAATAATTTGTTTTCAAGATATTTGGTATAACTTTTTTGTACTTAAAATAAATGTGGTTGTTTTTAAAAATATCCCCCTCAACTGTTCTAATCTCTTGGGAAGCTTGTCATCTGTAGTCTCTAGCCATGTCCTGAATCAACAGGTGCACAATTTGGTATGCTGAAGAGCTAAGGAACTTGGTGATTTTTGGCTTATTACAGTGGGGCAAAAAAGTATTTAGTCAGCCACCAATTGTGCAAGTTCTCCCACTTAAAAAGATGAGAGAGGCCTGTAATTTTCATCATAGGTATACCTCAACTATGAGAGACAAAATGGGGAAAAAAATCCAGAAAATCACATTGTCTGATTTTTAAAGAATTTATTTGCAAATCATGGTGGAAAATAAGTATTTGGTCACCTACAAACAAGCAAGATGTCTGGCTCTCACAGACCTGTAACTACTTCTTTAAGAGGCTCCTCTGTCCTCCACTCGTTACCTGTAGTAATGGCACCTGTTTGACCTTGTTATCAGTATAAAAGACACCTGTCCACAACCTCAAACAGTCACACTCCAAACTCCACTATGGCCAAGACCAAAGAGCTGTCGAAGGACACCAGAAACAAAATTGTAGACCTGCACCAGGCTGGGAAGACTGAATCTGCAATAGGCAAGCAGCTTGGTGTGAAGAAATCAACTGTGGGAGCAATAATTAGAAAATGGAAGACATACAAGACCACTGATAATCTCCCTTGATCTGGGGCTCCACGCAAGATCTCACCCCGTGGGGTCAAAATGATCACAAGAACGGTGAGCAAAAATCCCAGAACCACACGGAGGGACCTAGTGAATGACCTGCAGAGAGCTGGGACCAAAGTAACAAAGGCTACCATCAGTAACACACTATGCCGCCAGGGACTCAAATCCTGCAGTGCCAGACGTGTCCCCCTGCTTAAGCCAGTACATGTCCGGGCCCGTCTGAAGTTTGCTAGAGAGCATTTGGATGATCCAGAAGAGGATTGGGAGAATGTCATATGGTCAGATGAAACCAAAGTAGAACGTTTTGGTCTAAACTCAACTCCTCGTGTTTGGAGGAGAGAGAATGCTGAGTTGCATCCAAAGAACACCATACCTACCATGAAGCATGGGGGTGGAAACATCATGCTTTGGGGCTGTTTTTCTGCAAAGGGACCAGGACGACTGATCCGTGTACAGGAAAGAATGAATGGGGCCATGTATCGTGAGATTTTGAGTGAACACCTCCTTCCATCAGCAAGGGCATTGAAGATGAAACGTGGCTGGGTCTTTCAGCATGACAATGATCCCAAACACACCGCCTGGGCAACGAAGGAGTGGCTTCATAAGAAGCATTTCAAGGTCCTGGAGTGGCCTAGCCAGTCTCCAGATTTCAACCCCATGGAAAACCTTTGGAGGGAGTTGAAAGTCTGTGTTCCCCAGTGACAGCCCCAAAACATCACTGCTCTAGAGGAGATCTGCATGGAGGAATGGGCCAAAATACCAGCAACAGTGTGTGAAAACCTTGTGAAGACTTACAGAAAACGTTTGACCTCTGTCATTGCCAACAAAGGATATATAACAAAGTATTGAGATGAACTTTTGATATTGACCAAATACTTATTTTCCACCATGATTTGCAAATAAATTCTTTAAAAATCAGACAATGTGATTTTCTGGATTTTTTTTCCCATTTTGTCTCTCATAGTTGAGGTATACCTATGATGAAAATTACAGGCCTCTCTCATCTTTTTAAGTGGGAGAACTTGCACAATTGGTGGCTGACTAAATACTTTTTTGCCCCACTGTACATGACTTGAGCTTATGGCTCTCTATGTGTAATGAATGATCTGCTCAGAGCCTGAGAAAGATTCAGGAAATCTGGATCGGGATGCCCTTTGAACGGTCACTCTTGCCCTTGTTATCTCCCAGATAGACTACTGCAATGCGCTCTACATGGGGCTAGCCTTGAAGAGTATCCGTAAGCTTCAACTGGTCCAGAATGCAGCCATGCGAGCAATTTTTGGGGCCCGAAGAAGGACCCATATAACACCTTTGCTCCATGAGCTGCATTGGGTACTGGTTTGCTTCTGGGTCCAATTCAAGGTGTTGGTTATCACCTTTAAAGCCCTACATGGCATGGGGCCAGGCTACCTGAGGGACCACCTCACCCCCATGATTTCAACCCGTCCCATCCGATCTCACAGAGAGGGCATGCTCCGGACCCCCTCAGTAAAAGAACTCCGATTAGCGGGGTCCAGAAGGCGGGCCTTCTCTGCTGTAGCCCCCGCCCTTTGAAACATCTTGCCCCCGGAGGTGAGACAGGCCCCCTCATTCCCGGCCTTTCAGAGGGATTTGAAGACTTGGCTCTGCCATCTGGCCTGGGGCGGGGAGGGAGGATGTCAGAAATGGGGTTGGCTAGCCGCTTAGCAGCCTGGTGTGGCCTCTATTGGCCTCTTGGATTTTTTGATCTTTTTTCTATCTCTGTAAGTGTGGTTCTCTTTTTATAACTTTTAATTATGTATTTATGATTTTAATTTGATGTAAACTGCCCAAAGTCCCCCATTGTGGGGAGATGGGCGGGGACAAGTCCACTAAATAAATAAATAAATAAATAAATAAATAAATAAATGTTTTGGAAAACATCAACTACCTGCTAATTCCTCAGTTATTTGCAAAAAGAAAAGCCAGCTCCCTGGTTCACAGTGAACTCATTAACAAGAAAGTGAAAAAGACTCCCTTAATGAAATATAAGATAAGTTGGGCTCTGAAGCGAAAGTAATACAGTTGCTGAAATTTCTGTAACCTTATCCCTTACCCTTTTAATAAATGTTGTTAAAGTAGACTGGAAATCTTGCTTTGATTGAATCAGTTACCAAAAGCCTGCTAGTGTGGTTAGAACAACCACAAGGCAGTTCTAAATAACATCAGTGCAGAATATCTATTTCCATTCTCTGTTTTAATTAGATCCTTTTCCCTTTGCCCAGTTTGGTCTAGTGGATAAGGCATCAGGCTACAAACTGGGAGACCGTGAGTTCTAGTCCTGTCTTAGACACAAAGCCAGCTGGGGGACCTTGGGCCAGTCACTGTCTCTCAGCCTAGGAAGCAGGCAATAGCAAACCACTTCTGGAAAGCCTTGCCAAGAAAAATGCAGGGATAGTAGTCACCAGAAGTCAGCACCGACTTGAAGGCACACACATACTCTTTGACCAACTGGATTGATATGCATTATTCTTGGGTATTGTGTGCTGGGTTTTTATTATTTATTTATTTATGTATTTATTGAATACAGTGGTACCTCGGGATACGAATGCCTCTACTAACGAACTTTTCAGGTTACGACCAGCTCTGGCCGCAAAAATTTACCTCAATGTGCGAACTCCGCCTCGGGGTACGGTAATTTTTCCGCCCTGACACGTGGTCCGCGGCCATTTTTCCGCCCCTGACACGTTTTCCCGCCGTGCCGTGCGGCGCCCGGCCATTCTCCCGCCGCCGTGCCCGGCCGTTCTCCCGCCGCACCGCGCCTGGCCGTTCTCCCGCCGCGCCACACCCGGCCGTTCTCCTGCTGCGCCGCACCCAGCCTTTCTCCCGCCCCTGACGCGTGGTCCGTGGAACAAGATAATGTAAGAACATTATCAGTGCATATAGTGGATATTAGTTTGTTGGGAGAAATATTGAATAAAACCAATAATACTGTGTAAGTTAAAAAAAAACGCCAGAACGGGTTGACGGTAATTACATTGAACCTTATGGGAAAATTTGCTTCGGGGTGCGACCAAATTCGGAGGGTGGAACAGATTAACCGGATTTACATTGAACCCTATGGGGAATTATGCGTCGGGTTACGACCAACTCGGGATACACCCAGAGTCACGGAACGCATTAAGTTCGTATCCCGAGGTACCACTGTATATACACTGCCCAACTCCCAAAGGCTCTGGGTGGTTATATTTAATAACTAATAGTGTAGAAAAATAAGTTTGTTTCTATTACAGAAAACTTGCGGATATTGTCATTGGGAAGGAACAACATAAAAAATCTGAATGGGCTGGTATGTAATTACAATAAGATAGTTGCTTCTCATAATATCACTAAGTAAGAACATTATCAGTGCATATAGTGGATATTAGTTTGTTGGGAGAAATATTGAATAAAACCAATAATACTGTGTAAGTTAAAAAAAATCTTGAAGAACCACAGATTCTTGGAGAATTACAAGATCTCTACCTCATGTCAAGAGGATATATGACCTCTATGCATAGCTTTTCACAACTGGTCACAGTCACTGAAAACACCTCACTAGTAGCCATACAGCTCAATTCATTTAGTGGAATTGCACAAGAAAGGCTTCAAAACATACCTTAAAGGTCCAGTTAGGACTGGCAGCTAATGCAGATAACAAACAACTTGCATAATCATTTATATCAGCTAGTTCCATTTAATATTGCTGCACTATGGGAAATTTCATACTTATTCCTTGGACTGCAGTAATCCAACTGTGAGTTGCCGGAAAGCAGCAGCAGCAGCAGCAGCAGCAACAATCTATGCACGGCAAGGTCACAGTTAATATATCTTCTAAATTGTTAAATGGTGCATGATAAATGCCAGTTATGTCTGCACCAAAAGTAATGAAATCAAGAGCACTTATACTATGAACCTGATTTCTAGGGAAGTACAACTTCTCTGAAGCACCATTATTTATCTGGATTATTCATTGGTCTCATCCAATCTATCACTCTGCTGAGTTCAGAATACCTTCTGTCTCAAAAAATTAGGTAATTTGCCGCAAGAAACAAATGAGTCAATTTAATATTTTGTATAGCAGATCAGGACCCTCAAATAAGCCAATCTAGAACAGGCTAAAATCCCAGTGAAGCTGCCTGACGTGACTCCTGACTGGCTGGTGTGATCCAGAAAGCTTTGAAATCTGTGGATCCCTCTTAGGACCCCCATCCCAACTTTCTTTTGGGGGATATATAGAATGAGGATTTGATTTTTCTTTAAACTGCAACATTTTCCTATTTTAAGCTTGTCTCAACTTGGGACATGGTATCAGGGAAGTAAAGGTCATATAGAGAATGAATATATACACACACCCGCACACATATACATACGTGTGTGTGTGTACTGCATATAT
Organism: Python bivittatus; assembly: GCF_059951505.1. Classification (NCBI taxonomy): domain Eukaryota; kingdom Metazoa; phylum Chordata; class Lepidosauria; order Squamata; family Pythonidae; genus Python; species Python bivittatus. Next base: position 27,165,697 of record NW_028277075.1, on the reverse strand, counting down.
ATATATATATATACACACACACACACACACACACACACACACACACGCTTTTTTAACTTAAAAGCTTCTGATGGTAATACAATTTTTTCCCCTGAACATTATTGTCTTTCAGGAAGCAGTTGGGGATACGTTAGAGGAACTGTGGATTTCATACAACTTGATTGAGAAATTGAAAGGTCTCCATGTGATGAAGAAGTTGAAGATTCTCTACATGTCCAATAATCTGGTGAAAGACTGGGGTAAGGCAGTGTGTTATATCTACTTTGAAACATATTGATAATACTCAATAATTGATGTTCTTGGGCAAGGATGTTTATCTTGGAATATGTATACAATTACTCTGCTGCACCATAACTTTATTTTGAAAGGTCATAATCCACTGATAATATGTAATAAAATTAAGAGCAATATTGGACCTAACTATAGGAGGAGGTATATAGAAATTGTTTTATTATGCTCAATATTCATGTATATTTGTATTTTATACATGCTTTGCTATTGATGAATTTGTATACTCGTCTAGCTAGCTATTTGTATTAGCTTATGTATTCCATGCTCAGAAAGTATAATATGCTTATTTACAAACTGGCAATGTGCATTCCTGTTTTCTGGTTTCCATTAGTAACCTATCTGTGTTCTGATTTTAAAGCTTTTTTTAATGTCAGTATATCAAACTAACAGAAAATTGTGTACATACCACTAAGCTAACAATATGATACAACATTAAAATGAAGGAAAGAAAAAAAACCTTAGTTATAAACACAGATCCCCCCCCCCCAAAAAATTAGAAATCTTTTACCTTGTTTCTTTATTAAAATAAGACTAATTTGAAGTTTGAGACCCAGTTTGGCATAGTGGTTAAGCACCAGATTTGAAACTGGGAGATTGTGAGTTCTAGTCCCGTCTTAAGTATGAATCCAGTCAGGTAACCTTGGGCTGGTCACACACTCCCAATCCTAGGAAGAAGGCAAGGGCAAGCCACTTCCAAAATCTTGCCAAGAAAACTCTAGGGATTAGTCCAGGCAGTTGCCATGAATTAACACTGACTCAAAGGTACACCAAGAAAAAAAAATGTGATAAACAATGCGTACCAAGTGTATATTTATATTTTCAATATTGCATAATAATTTTTGCCATTGTCCCATTTGTGAAAATTCCATAATTCTTGATATCTTAATTAATTCAAAATACTGGGAAAGTAGCCAAGAAGAACTTACCATATAACAATTGGTCTAAAATCATGTTAACTGTGTGGATTTTAGTTGAAAATGTGGAAATAATAGGACAAAGCTACCTGAACAGGGTGGATTAACATTCTAGCTTCTGAACTGCATCTCCAACAGGGAAGCAGTTGCCAACCTGCTTTAAACATTCTCTGAAGTACTCAGTATCCACTGATTTTATTATACAGTACTAAAATAGAGACTTATTTTTTAAAGCACTCTTTTACTGATTTTCAAAAACAGCAATTCATTATTCCATATTTGTTAAAATATTTGTTAAAATGTCAATATAATTTTCATAAAATTTCTTTAACTTTTTACAAAAATATATTGTTAGTTTAGAAGCCTCAGTGGATTCCTCCAAGATCTCTAACAAATGTGAAACTTCAGATGCAGCAATAGTATCAGTGCCAGGTAGTCCAAGTACAACTTGAAATTCTCTGAGGTAAATCAAATGGCTTTAAATTTTACAGAAGTTTTAAAAACTGCTTCATTAGTCCTGACTAATATTTTGAGAAACCAGTCTATCCATAAAATGGATTTACCCACTATTTTTATGGTTCTGTTTTGTTTGTGCCTTTGAGTCAGTCTTGACTCCTGGCAAGTCCCAGCAATTTTCTTGGCAGCATTTCTGGGAGTGGTTTGCCCTTGCCTTCTTCCTAGGGGTGAAACAGAGTGACAGGCCCAAGGTCACCCAGCTGGTTTTGTGCCCAAGACAGGAACTCTCAGTTTCTCCCTTGGTGCCTTTAACCACTACACTAAACTGGCTCATTTGTGTGTTGTAGTTATCTTATAATGTAAACTTCAGAGTAAAAAGATAAAATTATATCAGTAGCACCATATGTTCAATATATATATATTGTAACATTAAGTACAGGTGTGAACTTCGGTAATTGTTAAGTGAAGGTTGTGAGTTTCATACTCTTCAAAGTCAGCTCCATGTATGCAGCAATTTCACCTGGTAATTATTAGAACACAGCTGCTTTAAGGAGCTGCTAACAGGTGGTATATGAGGAGCCACACAGAAATCTTCACTGAAGTAGAACAACACTGTTAGTTTAGTTACCTCATTGATGAAGACATATCTCATTTTTATATATATAAAAAAAGGTAATGTCTTAATTCTGTTGAATGGCACAGCTGTTTGAGAACCAGAACCAGAACCCTGGAAAGTTCATACTGGAGATAGTGAGATATCCCATAGTAAGTGAATTCTTCACTTAGCATCTCCCTTCCCTTCTGGCATAGGCATCCGGTAGAAGTCAGTGTTAAACCACACATCATGATGTCATCATGTAGATAACACAAGTTCTGTAATTTCAATTATGATGTCATGACCCAAGCTCCCTGCAGGCACCCGTGCCTTCTGATTTTGAAGTTGGGAAGTTTTTCTTTCCCTTCATAATAAAGAATTTTTTTTCTGATTATGTCTCTTTGCGGATGCAGCAGAGTTTGTGAGGTTGGCAGACTTGCCGTTACTGGAGGATCTGGTGTTTGTAGGCAATCCACTGGAAGAGAAATACTCTGCTGATTCACAGAGTGCCTGGGTTGAGGAGGCAACCAAGCGAGTGCCCAAATTGAAGAAACTTGATGGTGAGAGCTGAGGAGGAATAGCACAGCATTAATAATGGAGCCAAAAGTTCTCATGAAAAGTTAAGCTGGGGAAAGATTAGCCCAGTTCCAATTGTTCATTTTGAAAGTCAGGTTATGATAAACATTTTTACTGGACCTTTTAGTCTCAACCAAATTATCAGCAAAGACCTATAGTAGAGACAAACCAAAATCTGTAGATTTCTATTCCTATCAAATCTTTTTTTTTAAAATAAAAATACTGAGATTTAATAGATGGTTGCTATTAAAGAATATTTGAAAAGGCTGCTGGAACCATATATCATCAGTGCTAGAAGAGAGAGGAGATAAATTAAGCATGTTGGAAATAAATACTACCTCCCATTAGACACTGATATTAAAACTCTGGTTTTCTCTTAGACTTTGGAATGGTTCCTCCCCTGTATTCTTAAGTCTTGATCTGAAAATATGTGCTGATATACAGTGCATTCAGAAAGTATTCAGACCCCTTTCATTTTTTTCTATTTTGTTATGTTGCAGCCTGATACTACAATCGTTCAAATTCATTTTTTCTCTCATTAATCTACATTCAGTACCCCATAATGACAAAGTGAAAACAGAATTTTAGAAATGTCTGTAAATTTATTAAAAAGGAAAAACTGAAATATCACATTGGCATAAATATTCAGACCCTTTACTCAGTACTTTGCTGAAGCACCTTTGGCAGCAATTACAGCCTTGAGTTTTTTTCGGTATGACATGACAAGCTTTGCTCACCTGGATTGGGGGATTTTCTGCCATTCTTCTTTGCGAATCCTCTCAAGCTCAATCAGGTTGGATGGGGACCATCAGTGGACAGCCATTTTCAGGTCTCTCCAGAGATGTTCAGTAGGGTTCAAGTCAGGGCTCTGGCTGGGCCACTCTAGGACATTTACAGAGTTGTCCCTAAGCCATTCCTGTGTTGTCTTGGCTGTGTGTTTCGGATCATTGTCATGCTGGAAGGTGAACCTTCAGCCCAGTCTGAGGTCCTGAGCGCTGTGGAACAGGTTTTCATTGAGGATATCTCTGTACTTCGCTCCATTCAGTTTTCCCTCAACCCTGACCAGTCTCCCAGTCCTGTTGCTGAAAAACACCCCCACAGCATGATGCTGCCACTACCATGCTTCACTGTTGGGATGGTATTGGGCAGATAATGAGCGATGCCTGGTTTCCTCCAGACGTGATGGAATGTTGTTATGAAGGCCACGCTCAGGGAGATAAGTGTTTCCTTAGCCCCCAGCAGGAGTGTGGGAAGTTTAAGATGAGACTGGCACCACCCTAAGGAATTCACGGTGTTGTGGCTTGCTGGCTTGGGAACTTAGGTTCAGTCTGGAGAGATTTCTGTCTAGAGATGGAAGCTAATAAATGCAACAGAACTGTATTGCACTGTCTTGTGGAATTCTTTGGGCTGAACCTGACATCAATCTCTCCAGACTGAACCTAAGTTCCCAAGCCAGCAAGCCACAACACCATGAATTCCTTAGGGTGGTGCCAGTCTCATCTTCTTAAACTTCCCACACTCCTGCTGGGGGCTAAGGAAACGTTTATCTCCCTGAGCGTGGCCTTCATAACAACATTCCATCACAAGGCATAATGTTTAGAATTGAGGCCAAACAGTTCAATCGTGGTTCATCAGACCAGAGAATCTTGTTCCTCACAGTCTGAGAGTCCTTCAGGTGCTTTTTTGCAAACTCCAAGTGGCTTTCGTGTGTTTTGCACTAAGGAGAGGCTTCCATCTAGCCACTCTGCCATAAAGCCCAGATCGGTGGAGGGCTGCAGTGATGGTTGTCCTTCTGGAACTTTGTCCGATCTCCACACAGGATCTCTGGAGCTCAGTCAGTGTGACCATTGGGTTCTTGGTCACCTCTCTTACTAAGGCTCTTCTCCCCCGATTGCTCAGTTTGGCCAGGCAACCAACTCTTGGAAGAGTCCTGGTTGCGCCAAACTTCTTCCATTTGAGAATTATGGAGGCCGGTGTGCTCTTGGGAACCTTCAGTGCAGCAGAAATGTTTTTGTAGCCTTCCCCAGATCTATGCCTTGCAATAATCCTGTCTCTGAGCTCTGCAGCCAGTTCCTTTGACCTCATGGCTTTTGCTCTGACACAGTATGCAGTGTCAGCTGGAAGGCCTTCTACAGAGGGGGGTGTGCCTTTCCCAATCATGTCCAATCAATTTAATTTACCACAGGTGGACTCCAGTCAAGGTGTAGAAACAGCTCAGCAACTATCAAGAGGCACCTGAGCTCAATTTCAAGTGTTGTTGCAAAGGGTCTGAATACTTATGCCAAGTTCAGTTTTTCCTTTTTAATAAATTTACCGACATTTCTAAAATTCTGTTTTCACTTTGTCATTATGGGGTCCTGAGTGTAGATTAATGAGGAAAAAAAGGCACTGTAAATAATATCATGGGAGAATTGGTAGATGCATTAGTAAATCCTCTGAAGAAGTGGGCTGAGCAGTAATTTGTTTTACTATTTTTATGCTAATTTTTAATTTTTTTTTTCAGTAATAAGAAAAACAGAGTCTAGCCAAGAATTCCTTTAAATCTGCATTAACAAACTTCATCAGATAGACCAAGTGGTATCCTGTTAGTCTTCACACACAGCACAAAGTTGAGGAACTGGAAGTGATAGGGAAAGAAAATGCAATAATGTTTATTGTGATTGATTGATTGATTTATTTATTTATTTTAGGTATCCCAGTTATAAAACAAGAAGAAGGTGAAGAAGGAGAAAACTAGCACAACCTTTTCTTTCACATTAAATTATTAATGTCTCTCCAGCACTATACAGCATGTGATGCTTTTATATAAATATGTCTTTAAAGAAAAATTTAGGCAACATTTTAACTGATTCATCTCCACGTTCTTCTCACCCAAAGAATTATTTACCTTTTTTTTTTTACTATGAATGTTTACTTTTTATTTAATACCTGGAGTTTTTGCAAATGTATAATGATTTTTTTTAAGAGCAGATTTCTATAAAGCACGTGTTAAGCAGATTTTTCTAATCTTTTGAAAAATGGCAGAGGGGTTCTTTATACTATGGCCTTTTAAAAGTATCTTTCTTTTAAAAATATCTTTCTTTTAAAGAAAGAATTCAAATAGAGGTGTGCTTTAACATTTACCAAATGTCTCATGTTTTTTTTCTTGGGTTAATATGCAGTATTAGGTGAAAGAATGAAGGTCATGTCTTCATTCTAGGTGAAGTATTTCTCTCCTCCTTTAGTTTAGTATGCTGGCTGAATTTTCCTTTACATGCTTTGTTTTAAGGAACATGAAAGTCTTAAGCAAAGACTTGTGCTGATGATGTTACAAAATGGCTGAAGTTCTTTATTATTTTGGAATCTGAGTAATCTGAGAAGAGCAAGCAGCTGCCTAAAGAAGTTGAAACATAGCAGGTTATTCAAAAATAAGATTCCATTTCAGAGTCCAGTAATTGATAAAGGACAGCTGAAGAAACCACAGGAAAGAAAGAAGAGAAAAGGAATAACACTGTAGGATATATAATCTATATGTTCCAATACAGTTTATTTTTTGATAAAGGAAACTGTGAGCCTTCTAACTTTATCAAAGCCTTCTCCCTCCTTAGAACTTTTATGGATACCACTGGACGTTTTAGTCATTGTTAAAGATGGAAAGGAGATAAATAAAGTAAGGTGTTGCTGTTTCCTGAAGGTAAAATTTAACTTCATGTGGCTTGCAGCAGCTTTTTCCTGCTCTGTTTTTTTCTACTTAAAAGTGCTGGCTCTGATGGTCCATTTCCCTGTTAACAGATTGCAAGCATAAAACAAATGGATGGAACTGCAACCCTCTGCATATTTACCTGGGAGTAAGTACTGTGGAACTCAATGAGGCTCACTTCTATGTAGCTATTTTACACAGACTCTGAGCCTTTGCCCAGGAATATTTATTCTTTAGCCTTTGGATTGATCATAAACATTCAAATGTGGCAGTTGGTTAATATTACTCCTATGGTACTTACTACTCTGTCTCAAATCTGTGTATTTATTTATTAGGCTTTAGACAATTACTACTCTGTAAGAATTCTGGAATTCAGAACTTTTTTAAGAAGAGAATTCCGTACTAGTTTAGGCTTGGTTACTTCAAAAAGTAATCCTCCAAGATCTTTCACAAAGTCTGATTAGAGTTGCAGTGGAATTATTCTTGCACATCCATGGATTGGATTTTTTTAAAGAACTTTCAGATAATTGTTTTTTACTTTCATCCTATTTATATTTCATGTTAGTTGTTTTTGTGAATCTTTCCAAACAGATGCATCATTTTTAACAAAAATATTCATAAGTCAGGATTAGTGCTTGGCGTTGTTTTTCTAAGGTGTTCTCATTTGTACCTTTATTGTCCTCTTCATATTAGGCCAGGGATAGGTTATCTTTCGTTGGCCAAGAGACCTGGGGAAGAGGCTGAAAAATTAATGGAATATGTCACATAAGTGAACAGAGTTATGTTTAGGGATATAGAGTAGAGTACTAGATTTGAAAGGCAGGTATAAACTGAAGAAACAAATGTTTTAGGGCTTATGCTACAGGTGTCATCTTTTCTTATCTCAACAAGTGGGAAACGATGCTATGAGTGTTCAGCAGTCATGGTAAAAGGGAACTTTAGGGCCATTAAAAGGCCAGGCTGCATGGAGTCCTTGGATTATAGGTTGCTCTGCTTTGGGCAATAGTAAGTCTGGTTGGATGCAGTGGAAGTTACTTCTGAGTAAATGCATGGGATTGCATTGCTTGCAGCTGAGGAAATCGTTTGTGAACAAATGAATTATGATAGTTCCTGATGTGGAGCTTGTTCTTTTTAGCAATTTGTGAGAAGTAAGTCACTGTGTTCCTAGCCCAGTGATAAAGTCATTTGCTTACATCTTCCTCTTTACTACTTAGCAATTAAGATGTTTTTCTTGCTATCTACGAGGCAGGAGAAACTGGTGAGCTAATGAAGAGTTGCCATATCTGGGGTGCAAACATTGGGGCTGCAAACATTGGGGCAGCTGCTGGATGGCAATAAAAAGTCATAGTATTCTGTATCTCTTTGCTTCCATCTAATGACCATCCAGATGTTTGCCGCCTGGATATAGTAACGCTAGATAATGGATATTATAGCTTGGGTTTAAGAGGCTGTTTCTCTGCAAGGACTTGATCTTGAGGCATTTAGTGCTGGCTTGGAAGAATTAAAATATAGTCAGGGTTCTTGTTGGCTTGTGAAGGGCCATATATCCAGTCACCATCGGGATCTGGCAGGCAGGTATCTCTAAATGCAGAGTTGGTTCTTTTAACCCATTCTTGGTATCCCTCAAATGGCCAATGCATTTGAAGAGAAAGTTAGTAAAATGTTTTGACTGGCAACTTTTGTGGAATTGAGTTTGAATTCAGGCTTAGAATTCTGTTTGATACTGATGGTATAGCTAGTATGATATTAACCATGCAAGTAATGTCATAATCTTAATAATAGAAATTTAAATATTTTAAATTATAATTTTCTTTTAGAAAACAGCTTTTTCAGAGTTCTTCCATTTCACCTACTTCCTGTCATTTGGGATCCCTCACATGTACTGTCAGTTGTGCGTTATTGTACCTAGGAAGTGAGATGAAACACATTTGGAGAAGGGAATATCTAAAATGAGCAAGGCCAGTAACTAGGGGTTGATCTGTGATTGTTCTGAAGCCAGTGTTTAATTTTCTCTGTTCATGTTATAAGAAAGAGTTATACACTAATAGCTTTTTTGTAAACCCTTTATAATGCTTTTTTGGAGTGTGATGGGATATTTAAGTTTGGGAGTGGGTGATAGGCATATGACAACACATATTTCATTAGCAAAAAGCATCTCTGTAAGAATGAGTGCCTTAAAGGAATTTATTGATAAGCTTTTATTGGCCCTGGTCTTTCTTTCAGGAGGTTAGGTGGAAATCCTTTACTACATCCTGCACTTTTTTGTTGTTTGGCTTTCAACTATACTACTAGTGCCCTTTGTGTTAGATGGATTGCTAACAATCTCATTGTCATTTGCTATAATAAAATATAGAAAAATAAAAATCTAAATGGAGGAAAAATGAGGCATTTGAAAATATAACTGTCTCTTGCAGAATGGTCATGGATGATCAGGCATAATTTTTAGGAAAAAAAATTAGCTGGTTTTGTTACTCAGATTAAATAAAGAATTAAGATATATTTGTAATTCAAGTTTATTTTTGGTATGCCTATGGAAAAAGGTGATCCTGTAACAAGTGTGCTTTAGTGATTGGCTCAGCTTCCCATTTCATTTAGCCAGTACTAATTGTAATGCTTTCTTGTATACAAGTTGGTTCAGTTTCTTTTTAAGAATGTTGAATTGCAGTGGTATACTCAGACTCATAGGCTTGCTGCAGCAGGGAAAAAAAGAAGCAAAGGGATTCGCCTGGAATAATTTGGGGTTTTAAAAAATTGTAAGGTTGGCAAGAGTCTGATGAAATAGGCGTATATTTCATTTATACAGATTCAGTGTACAACACATTGCACAGTGCTGCACTGGAATGCAGTATAAAATGTAGTTCATAAATCAAAAAGCAATGGTACTTGTGGCAAAGCCTTTTACAATACCCAAGTTCCCAGTGAGTATAATTAGTAGACTTTCACCATGATACTGGTGACACCATGGTACAAGGTACATGGACTTTCACCATGACACCATGGTACAAGTATAATAAAGGTTTCATCCATGATGAGAATACAGCTTTCTTCAGAAGAAAAAGAGTGAGGCGTAAGAGTTGAAAATTGAGATGGAATGATTTCTCTTTAAAGATATGAATTACAGTGAAATGTACTACCAAACCATTTCAATGCCATGTCCTCCAAAACTTAGAACGTACAAGTTACACAAAAGAGCTGGTAGGAGCCTATGTAAAAACAGGGTTAGTGATAGAGAACTTCTAACTGCAGAGTCTGTGCCACACAGCTGTTTCCGTTGGCTTCCAGTTGTCTTGCAGGCTATTCCACATGTTGCAGTAAATGCTTGTTCTCCTCTAGCATGTCATCTTTACTTCTCTGAACGAGGGATAGATAACTCAGCTTTGCCTGGAGTGACCTTTCCTTTTCCAGTTGCATATCGAAGGTTTTTTTTTTAATAGCAAAGCAACGTGTTCTGTGGTGAAAAGCAATTGGCAGGATAATGACATTTTTATTTACCAGGTAATGTTAGGAGATGAAAGAGACACAGGCTGAACGTTGGGTTGATGTGGCATTCTTGTCAAATTATTTCAGTAATGAATTTCTGGCCTTGTTGAAACAGATTAGAGTTTGTAGCGCAAAACAGAAATCCAATTGCCAAAATAAGTGGAGTGTTTTTTTTTTAATTGCACTTTAAAATTATGCACTGGATGCTGATTAAAAGTAATGCAAATAGTTGTGTTGCGATGTGGTTACTCAGAGAAAGCTGCCTGGCAGAACAACAAATAAAAAGGGCTTTCTTCTAATTGTTCTGAGGAGCTATTATGGTTTGCCATCTCCCTGGAGATTATTTAGCCTAATATATGGATCATGGATGAAATAAATATCCATGTAAAAACTTGAAAGCAGAGTTGACTTCCACTGTCCCCACTGGAAGTAGGGTGGCTTATGTTAACCTTATTTGAATTTTAATAAATTTAAGACATACTGATAAATTGAGAGGTGTTGACTTGCATTTCAATCTCTGGCTGCAGACAGACACTGTACATAATTTATGCAAAGATGTCAAAGGGCATTTAAAGCAGGCAGCTCTCATTTGTGGATTTCTGGTTTGGGTAGAAATTGGCTTCTAAACAAACTCCAAGTTGGAGAGCAATTTTTAAGCAATTACTGTAGCATGATAACTCCTTTTTAAAAGTACAATATAATTTTGTAGCACGATCATATTGTCTGACATTATGAAGTTATTTAGATGTGTTTTAAGTCATTTTGTGAAACTTGCTCAAAGTAGTAATAAATGTTTTATACAAAGGAAGGCCTTTGCTGTCATATATGAATTATTCAGTTACAACCCTGAAGTCAAGGTAATTAGAGGTTTGGTTGGGGGGGGTGCTTAAAGCATGCTTACATCCATACGTCTTAAGCAAGAGGGAAAACAGTGTTATTGTATATACTTGTGGATAAGCCCATCTGTGAATAAGCCAACCCGCATTTTTCATGATATTTTGGTTATGATTTTGAGGGTCTGCTTATCCATGGATGGGCTTATATGCAAGTATATATGGGAAATATGGGTACAGGTATTTTTCATTTAGCTACTGTTTGCAGTTACAACAGTGATGGAAACAGTAATTTTACAACCAATCCTCATGTTTATGACACTCACAGGTGTGTAAAGCAAAGCTGAAGTAACAAGTATAGTTGTGGTTTCACTTAGTGACCACTTTGCTTAACGACCAAGTTGCTAGTCCCAATTGTGGTTGCTAAACAAGGACTACCTGTACTTTTAAAAAGTATTACCATGTACACTCGCAGGTAAGCCCATCTGTGGATCAGCCCTGCCCAATTTTGGGGGGTGTATTTTGGTACCTAAAATTTTCAGCTTATCTGTGAATATATATGGTATATACATGAGACACCTCTACCAAATTCTGATTTACTACTTGCAGCTTTCCATATGCCATACCTTGCCATTCCAAAATCTTTGCTCTCTTTAAAAGTAATCATTTTAGTGGAGTTGAGCTCAGAAAGCCACTTTAATGTGACACAATGAAACCATGATTCTGAGTTAGAACTGGAGATGATAAAACAATTCTGTGCAGGATTCTTCTACATCATCAACAGCTGGTGGCCATCCAGCCTCTCTTTAAATACTTCGAGTGAAGGAGAATCCAGTGACTGTTTAGGTTGTCTGTTACATTACCGAGCATAGCTATTAGGAATTTTTATCCTGATGTCCAGCTGAAATTTGCTTCTTTGGAACTACCAAACTCCCCGTCTTCTCTGTGACAGCCCTTCAGATTCTTGAGGATAGCTATTGTGTCTCCTTGCAGTCTTTTCTTAAAGCTAAACATACCAGTGTCTTGAACCTCATAGGTTTCTCGTATATTTTTTTTCCTCATGGGCCCTTTATCATAGATTGTCACATCCCAAATTGTTGAGGCCTGTCCTAAAATGTGTCTGGAGCTGGATTCTAGTTTGGCACATTCAGGTCCATGGCAAAAACTACCTCATCTTGCACTAGTTCAAATTGAGTCCTACGCCATTCTGATGGGTTGGGGCCTCTGTTCTTCTTCTAGTTAAGGCTGCTTCAAACTCCTCTGTTCAAGGAGCCAGGGATCACATACATATTCAAATAACTGCAGACAGGAATCCAGGGGGGACAAATGATGTCAGACATGTCATCATGCAAATGACACAAATTATGTGAATTGTACCAGTCACAAGTAACAATTACCTTTGCCTGATGATATCGTGAAGCATGCAATGTCATCAAGGGCATTGGTCAGATACCTCTGCTTACAGAAAAAATCCTGCATTGGCCTATTCTGAGAGGTGCTAGACTTTTCACTCTGTCCAACTTTTTAATTCAGTGGGCAATTCGATGCAGGAAAGTTTCCATTCTTTGCAAGTTCACTGTAGAACGGATCCACGAGTGCATACACAAAAATCAGCTAGCAGAAAAACAGCACACAACTTTTGCAGCACACAGATCTTATTTAATTACACCAGGCAGAAATGCACCATGGTAGTCAAGAAAGGGAAACCCCCCCTCTTATCTCAAAACATTAAATTAAAAAAAAAATATTACAAAAGCTGTTTTTAAACCTTATTTAATAAAAAAAGGTTTAAAAAGATATAATGGAACCTCCAGAAGTAAATAAGTTACAAGTACATTAAATCACATCAGCAAGACTTTTAGTGTATTAATAGTTTGTAAAAAAAAAAAACACACACAAAAATAAATTGTCTGATCTATCACATTTATACATAAGAGGTATATAATACTTTTATATGTACAATATTTTAATATGTAACAGTCTTTTAAAAAGGTGCAGCAAATACACAAAAGGCAATTCCTGCTCATTTGTTAAAATAAAAGCTCTATAATAAAAGCATTTATACAATAATTACAAGAAAACATGACAGTTTCTGTACTGTACATCAAGAAAATTTCAGCATTAAATATACACTAAAAAAAGTCAACTTATACCAAATTTGAACATCAGGAGGGTAACATGAAACGTAAATATGCAAATAGGTGTTTCTTTCAACAAAGCCTACTGAAAGCACATTGTTATTTTACACACACACACACACACAGTCTCACACATACATTTATCTGGATACAAGCAGGTGGGGGATTTTTATAGCTTCAGCTGTTGATATAAAATCTCACATTCCAAAAAGAAGAGGAGAGAGACAAAAAAGAAATGTAAGCAGCTGGAGATTAGGGCCATAACCTGTCTCAAACTTCACTCATTTCAATATAATTTGGGCAGGAAATTCTGAATAGTTTCCTGAAATGAACACCAAACTTGGCCCTGAAGGAATTCAGCATAGTAACATATGTGGGATTAAACCTATAGCTGGGGGGGGGGGGGGGTCAGAAGCATCTGTGCAGTTTCCATTTCTTCTGAAAAAACTAAGCCAGTGAGTCACACCAGAAAGCCATATGCCTGAGAAGAAAGTAGAAGTACACTGGGAAGTATTGGGATGCAAACATTTAGAAAATTGGGAAGGGAAAAAAAGAGGGTGGAAACTGCTACAAACGTTATTTTTCAGACATACTAGAGTGGTACATTATTGCACACTCTTCTTGCAAGCAGAAAGCCACAAAAACTGGAAGCAATCAGAATATATATGGGTAAACAACCAAAATGTTGAATTGCCATTCTCCACCAACATCAGTGGTTTAGTGATTATGCAAAGGGAGGTGGCAGCCTAATTAAAACTAGTTAGAGATGGATGATGACTAAAGGAACTTTAATTGGCATCTTCAACTATCTCATGCTCAGTGGATGGGCAATGCATGTCACTCAGAAGTCTCAATGAGAACAGTAGAACTTAACCCCTAGCTAATCTTTGATCTCCAAATCTAAGCAGGGTCAGTCCTAATTAATACTGGGGTTGCAGGGTAGACTGGAACCTTGAGCTAACATCCCAGAAGATGGCAATGGAAAATCACTTTGGTATTTTTGCCAAGAAAACTGCATGGATGAGGTCACTAGAAATCCCACTGAACTGGATAGGACTCTCCTCCTAAGATGATATACATGAGATTTCCCCAGCAGTGTATTACTAATAAATGCTCATTGTGAACGTAACAATCATAGAAAATTAATGCACCTGCTAAGGGCTTCAACTCCCTTTTTTGCAGCATTACTCATCATGCTGTCAGAGCCTTCAATATAGTTGTGCTTGACAGAAAATAAGTCTAGTTGCAATGTATTGGGAAACTACAGCATCTACCATATCCAAGTGTTTCAAAATGAAGTATTCTTCCATTAATGATGATTACACCTGCAATATAAAGGTATTTCATAATAGCCCTACCAGGTGCAGCTGGGTAATAGAGCTGAGTATTCATAGTATTAAGTGCCATATGTTTTAGATTGTGAACAAAACAGGAGGGGAAAAAAAAAACAATTTCAAGCCATGTTTATTCATGCACATTTATCATAAGATTCTAATGTAGGTTTGCATATAGCTGCTGAGCTCACACATTGCATTAAAGTTATGATAGTTGTCTACTTACTAGTTGCAACCAGGAATTGTGATGCATAAATGATCATGCTTGGCTTATTGTGATTTCCTGGCTTATCCCTGGTTTGTGTATTCTTTAAGCACTTCACAAGGTTATAGAACAAGAAACATTAAAATGAAGAGAACTAGCTGAATTAGCTGAATAAGCCATGATAACTTTGCTCATCTACAAGACTGAGTTCAGCTTGTTATTATGCTTAAACAATTATATTTAAAATAAACAGTAATTTAATGCAATGTGTGAATCCATCTACTAGTTTACTTCTAGTGAGGAAAAGATCTTTGCATAACAGGGTGGTTTATTACAGTAATATGAAAATAACTGAGGAAGAATGGACCAGTAAAATTGTGCAAAATTAAAATCTGTGGATTTATAAATTTTCTCTCATGTAAAGTTACTTTAGTGTAAGAAAACTACAGAGTTTTATGTATCAACTAATAATCAGAAATGGGATATTCCAGATTAATAAGAGCACACTGCTAGCAGAAGTAAAGTGGAACATATATATGGGTTACAACAATGCTGAGGAAGTAGAAGGGGAATTCCAATGTCAGGACTGATTATTAAAAGATCAATTAGAATTTCAGAGCCAGGATATTGCACCCAGCAATTAACATGCCACTGGTGATTCTCTACCCACTGTTGAAGCAAGCTGGTTCTAGAACAATGAGCCTTCAATCCAGACACACCTTTAGAGTAAGCATGCAACTAGAAATCATGTACGTATTTAACATACATATATACAGATCTGCAGCACAGTGCCATAACCATTGAAATCCATCTCAGATCAGGATGTGACCTTCCTGACTCCTCAGCTGTAGGCTAATAACCCAGAGCACCATATTCTAGACCACACCATTGCTTCTTGTGCCCAGTTTCACAAAGGAGGAAGTGGGCAGCATTTCCTGGCTTCATCCCTTAACTCCGCATCAGAGTGCTTCCTTACATTTGTATACATGCTAAGTCCGCTCTTCTCCAGATTTTATGAAGTCTGAACCTGAACAGTGAGTTGAAAGGCATTCCTCCCCTCTTCAAGTACATGCTCTATATGGAAGAAGGAAAAAAGCAGCTATAGGCAAGTCAATTCCACTGTGGCCTAAAGAAGCGCATGAACCAAATTTTTCATATTATGATAAATATAATATGAAAAATAAATTAATTCCCATTTATTTGAACTGGATAGTCATGACAGACTTTACTGGATTGTGCCCTTCAAAGTACATCAGAAATCATTCCCACATGATGTACTTTCCATGGATATTAAGTTATCTATTGCAAAGATCAGCTGAGTTCAAGTTCATTGATGCATTACAGGTAGTCCTTGCTTAACGACCAGAATTTAGGTCACTAAGTGATGCAGTCATTAAGTGAATCATATGATCAAATCCACTTTTATGATCTTTTTTGCAGCAGTTGTTAAGTGAATCGTGGTTCCCCATTGATTTTGCTTGCCAGAAGCCAGCTAGGAAGGTCGCAAATGGCGATCGCATGAACCCAGGACGCTACAACCCTCATAAGTGCAAGCTGGTTGCCAAGCACCCGGATCACAATCATGTAACTTCAGGGATGCTGCGATGGTTGTAAGTGTGAAGACCGGTCATAAGTCACTTTAGCGCTATCATAAAGTCGTTAAATCAACAGTAGTTAAGAGAAGACTACCTGTATTACTGATATGATATGAATACCATTTTAGGAGTCCTATACATAAGTCTTTTTATAGCTACAAAATGGCACACAATGAATCACAAAGTGCATCTGTGCTGGATTGTAGCAATTGTATTTGGGAAGAACACGTTCCACCCAGCAACAAAATATTTTCACAATTTGTTCCACATACATCTCTTTTTTCTTTCCAAAAAACACCATTAGGATACTTTGTTCACTCCCAGAAAATATATTCCCTCTTAATATATGATATTGGTTCAGTTTAATGCCCACTTTCAAGGCAGCAGTTCTCTTCCTTTCTGAACATCAGTTGGGGAATCAAACATTGCCTTTCTCAAGGTCTCTAGTGAATTATTTGAACAAGATTCTTTTCCTGTTTGGGCTGGAATTCATACAGGCTAAGTGCAAAAGAAAACATGATTGAGACAAGCCATTTTTGAAGATGTGGTCAAAAGACAGATTGCATTGCTACTGTTTCTACATATCATGTATAAAATGCTAAGGTTTGTACAGAACTATGATCTGGAAAGACAACATCATCGACCCAGTGCAAAAATAGTGTAAATATAGAGAGAAATACTTGAAGGGTTAATTGTAGCTCTGAAGCAGGTAAAAAGAAAGCAATTACCTTTAATTGAAGGCTGTTTTTAAACACACTGGAAGAACTCACTTTAGAGGCAGACTGGAATTGCCCGTTATGTTACAGGGAGAAAAGGGTTTAAAGGTAAATTTCTTGCATTATGAGACCTTGAACATCTTAAAAGTTACCATACATTTGATCACATTGTTTGTCCATTTAGCCTAGTAAGTACTAAGCAGCAACAATGGACTGAGAACATCCCTTCTAATTCTCATCAGACTGGCTTCCTGTCTCTACCACTGGAGAACCTAGAACTCAACCAGGGACCTCATGCAGGCAAAGATCCCTGCTCTGTTTTTCAAGCAGCAGGTTCACATGATTGGCTCCTGGAACTGTTTCTGCCTTAGACTGTAAGTAAGGGATGGTCAGTTTCAAGGTCCCTCCACCTAAAAAGCAACTAACTCAGCATGTTAAGAGAAGGCTAGAACCTATTTTCAACATTCAAAATGCAAGTTCTTTGCATGTTCTGATAGTGGTTTTGTTTTGTGCTATGAACAGAGGTATTGAAAATGTATAATCCTGTAGCTGTAATGGTAATCTTATATAGTAAAAGTTGCACCATAAAAATTTCTGCTGATCATGTAACTCAGCAGTAACCCAACTATGGTTTGCTGTAATCATTCTAATTTGCCCTTTCTCCAAAAGTCTTTCTAACTTCCTCCAAGGCCAGGAATCAAATTTAAAAGTTCTAGCTTTTCAATAAACTTCTAGGTACACTTCTTGAAGCTTGAGCTGGTTCTAGAAATAAAACCCCGCTGGGGAGCAAATCCCAGCACGGTTTATTCCATAAAGATTCTTCTACAGATTATTAATGCAATTCTTTGCTTTCTTGACCCTTGTGGTTTTAGAAGACTTATTTTTCAAGACTTTACAATTCACAGCTGAATAAGTGCTAAACATATTTCCTGCGGACATAAGAATTTTAAAATTATAAGCAAGTAGTTTAGGTGTCCCATCTCTATCTGGCTAAGCATTCTTTTTGTGCCCTCTGCTGCACCTGCCTTCTCCTTGTGCTGCCAGACAGACAGACAGTTGCACCTTACTGCCACAATGGGAAGATAACGGTCCATATGACTTAAGATAATCGCAAATACTTACTGCTTGGTGCAGACACACATCTGCAGAAGTCTTGCGTAAATTTGGCATTATGTGCACCATTTCTAAATACATTGGGTTTTTCCACATTTGGTATTCTTGACTCCGGGTATCTGGGGTGATACAGTGTGAACATCTAAATGAAACTCATTTAGTTGGCAAATAACTCAGCAGAATGGGTAGTCCTGAGAGTGCAAATGCAAATGAGTCAATGCAGCATGATCCTTATTTCTATTACCTCGAGAATATTTGGTCTGCCTTTGCAAACCATGCTTTTTTTAAAAAAAAGAAAGGAATATCAGAACTGTTAAAATTTTAAGTATTTTTGGCAGCTATTCTTTTATAAGCTAGCTGAAGCATTAAAATGGACAATTAAGCAAAACCACACTCAAGTCTATTCAAGTTAAAAAACAATGCACTTTCACGGTGGAACTTCAATACCAGCTTCCTCACATAAATGCTATAACATTTGTTACATACAGACAGGAACCTAAATCAGATCACTGATCAATCTAATCCATTGGGCTACAGTATCAGACTTTACGCAAGTGTGTTTTCACTCACAATAGGCTTCCAATTGTTTTCTTGCCCTCCCCTCAAAGCTGCTCCAGAGGATTCTCCAACCTACAAGTTCAGATTTGGGATAAGAATGATCATTACAGATGGACTCCCCTTGAATGAATGGCATCCCCCAGCAGAATAATACCATGGATAAAACTCATCAACTTCTCATAACTGTGGCTCTTATTAAACTTGGGCAGAGATCTACCTTAATCCCATTAACCCAAAATCATATATGGATTCTTGTGCAAGCGAAGTTATTTGTTCTGTCACAGAACTACAGAGATATAGTATTCAGAACTCATCACTAATTCTTGTGGCCAACTCTGGAGAAATATATTATCAACCTTATGTGACTTTTAAAAAATGTAAGATAATAGGGATGGTTCCAAACGAATACTAGCAATGTTTTCCACACTTCAAGAGCTATTTCTTAAAACTGATAGTCTCTCCACTCACCCTAGAGACGTTGCTCACAGAGCTCAAAGACTTCTGGATTATCTACTAGCTGGAGAAACAAACATTCTTGTATGAAGGAGACAAACAGAAAAAGTGAATAGCTCCAAGCCACAAAGAAAACTTGGAGGTGAAAGGAAAAAAGTATGTAAAAAAAACTATATGGATCCTTGAAATTACATACAAAGTAATTTGTTACTATCCAGATGATTCAACAAATTTCTCTCTCAGCAGCGGGTAAGACGCTTAAGGCTTACTGCCATGATTCCTGGCAAGTTCAGGAACTGAAGGAAAATAGACTTCCATTCATTAAGTAGATACTGAAAGTTATTTATAAATAGAATAATCCATAAAATGTTTGGATTTTTTAAAAATAGAGATTTCCATGGTCACTTTTTTTCTCCTTTAAAAATCTACCAGTTCGATTCAAGCAGGAAGGAAAGGAAGTGGAAGCAAGGCTGGAGCAACTTAGGTTCACGAGGGTCAGAACCTCCAGCCAGACCAGGCTCTCAACCTCGGGGGCTCCTTTGCTAAACTTCGCCACCTTCATCCGAGCTGCTGCTACTGCTGCTCCCACTGTTGCTGCTCTCTTCCTGCTGAGTCCTACTGTGTGCTGCTGCTGCTGCTGCTGCTGCCGCCGCCGCCTCCCTCTCTTGCAGTTTCAGAGCTGCAGCCTTCTTCTCCTGCTCGGCATGGCTTTTCATGTGAGCGCTCCGACTTTTCACCTTGTAGAAGATTCTGCAGGACAGAGTTAAATCCTGTGTTTTTATATCACCTTACACCATTGTCTGTTTGAACACCGACTTGTTAATCACGCAAAGTCAATCTCGCAGATAAGCTAAACAGGAAATTCCTGGTTTGCTTTCCTTTCTATTTTACCTGCTTCTGCCTTGCATGCTTAGAAACCAGTTAGGACAAGAGGAGGCAACTTGCAGCCCTCCTGATGTTGCAGAACTGCAATTCCCAGCATCTCTAGGAGCTTGGTGACGTTAGCCGATGCTGGAAGTTGCAGTTGAGCAACACTCATAATGCTATAGGTTGCCTTGGTCTAGAAGTGTGATTAGTGCACAAAAATAAACCAGGGGATCATCATGCACCACACAGCACACTGAGCCCAAAGCAAAAAGTAACAGCATTATAGCTTTAATATGATGGGTTTATGTCACAGTACTGGATAGGCATTATTATAACTAATCCTACTGAACTTGGCCAAGATACTCAAACACACCTTAAGTTGTTCCTGGATCTCAACCAACGTGTATTTACCTTCCTGGTTTCTCAATTGAAACGTAAATAATTCTGGCTATCTGGTTCCAGTGTATAATCCACAATTGGCCAACTTTTAACTTTTAAGTTGTAGAGGAATGATTATGTTACCAAAAAGGAATGTTTTATATTTACAAGCAAAGGTAGTATTCTACCCAATGGCTACATAAGGACCAGCCTTTTCTAACTACCTGCTACCTTTCTCTATTGTCTTTTTTCTGCAAGATGGTTTCATGTATAGAACATGAACTACTATCTGATTTGGGCAGACAGGGCATCAAATTAAATTCAGGTTTTGTGTTAATTTTGAGGTACCACCTGGCACTTTTCTTAGTGAGAGCAGTACTGATAAAAAAAAATCTGCTAACAAATTGACACAAGCAAAGTGCACACAAGCCCTACACACTTGGAGAGTCTAATTGCAATGATCATTATAGGGGGAAAATCTCCTTGCAGTCACAATTTTTGAAAATCTTTTAAGTTCTTTGTAAATCCAATTCAACATAAATTGACATCATTTGCATCTGGTTCTTTAATACTCAAGCATTTCACATCTGCTTCCTTTCATCCACTTCTGGCCTTACAGATTTCACATGACCACTATGATTTCCATAGCAGCCTTTTGTGAGAGACTTTGTACAAGCTTTTTGAATACCCAAGTACTAGTTTACCAGGTAACTTCTACCTATATACAGACTGGAACAAGTGGGTGGTTCTCATGATTCTATTTAGATTTCTTCTGGGAGAAAAAAACTACAAAGCCCGCTTTTTTTTTTTCCCCTGCAAATTTACAGCCCATGAGAATCGAGTTTTTTTCTGGTGCCAAATTAGAAATAAATTGGATATATGTTTCATTCATTTCATGTTCTAAATGCCTGGTAAGATTCATAATTCACTGGGTTTATGCAGCCTAGACAAGAAGTTAACTTTTCAGCCTAATGGTGCTTGCAGTCACCAAACATATTCTTCCTTAGTCTAGCTCCAGTTAACAGAGAGACATGTACAGATTGAAACAGATTTGTGCAAGCTGAAGGCCAACTGATGTTTAATCCTGTTCAGTCTTAAACTGGTGCCTGTTACTGCAGTAAAAAGGATAATAATTATCTAGGATGCTGTTGAAATATTCCTTCTAGACATCCCTAGAGCATTTTCTCATATCTACGTCACTTTGTTCATATGAGAAAACCACCCCAAATGGAAGATAATATTTTTGCAGGAGGATGTGCATGGAAATGAAATAATATCTTAACAATGTATAACAGGAAAAATGTAATTATGTAAGCTATTAAAAAAGCAAAGACCTTTTACTTCACACACATGCACAATTAAGTCAGATTAGGCAACCTGGTGGTCTCCGGATATTGTAGACTAATTCCCATCAGCCCCAGTCAGCAAGGCAGTGTAGAATTTTTATTCCAAAATGCCTGGAGCACAGCAGTTACCTTAGACTAAGATTAGCAAACATTCTTCAATTCCACATTCATTATTCCTGTTGGACAGAAGAAAGTTTGCCAGAAATTTTCTTCATCATCTCCAAATCTTCCCAAGTTTACCTGCCACATTTTTTACATGGAAATTCCTCCTCTTGATTCTGGGTTTTGTTAGCTGTGTCTTGTTTAGGCTTTGGTTTTCTCCTTCTCTTTTGCACTGGTGGCGAAGCCTTCCGATATTTAATGGGTGCCTCCTTTGTCCTTCTCGAAGTCCTGCCTCTGACTTCTGTTCTTCCTGGAGCACCAGATTCCAGATGTCTTTCCACATGGAGATTACCAGCCTTCAGAAGAAGAGACCATTATTACAAGCTGCAGCTCTAAGTATTCCTAAAGGAAAGAGGCTTAACAATGGTCAGAAATGAAAAACTAACCACAACAAAAATGTAATAGCAAGCAAAATAAACAGTTTTCTGCGATTAAAGCATTGGTATAATTATGTTATTTTTATTAAGCTAAAACTCAGACTTAATGGGTTCAACACATGACAAAGTGAGCACGTTTTAATAATGTCTTAAATAAGCTATGAATATTTTGAACTCCTTCTGGAGTTTTTTCTTGAAGCCTGTTAAAACATAAAACAGCGATGTGGTTTTTTTTTTTCTTTTGGAAAACGTGTGAGAAACATACTACAGCAGCATACTGATATATGTATTATCCCCACTCTGTATTTTAGGTACAAATTATGAAATCACTATTGACCTATAACAAGTAGGACCCAAATAGGAGTCTACCATCTCCTGTACGCACGTCACATTATGTTAAAAGAAACATTTCAAAGCCAAAAGTATTCTGCTATAAGCTCCTTTGAGAATATTCAGAAATAAAATGAATATTACACAAAGCATTATTAGGATTATCAGAAAGCAAAATAGCATGTTTCCAAAATTTTCAAGTACACTGTTTCTCCAACTTACTGCAAATCCAAGTTCAGCACACCTTGAAAAATCCATAAAAAGATCCTAACTATATTTTAAGAATATTGGGGGAGGGGGGAGGTTGCTACAACTACTTTGCTGAATAAATATTACATACAGGTATTCCTCCGGTTACGGTAGCAATTGGGACCGGAAACTCTGTTGCTAAGCAATGTGCACATAAAGTGCAATGTCACGTGACTGTGTCACGTAGCAACGGCACTTCCAGAAATCCCAGTTGCCATCATTAAATGAGGACTGTGCAGATCATTAAGTGAGGACCTCACATGATCACGACTTCCTGCCAGCTTCCCCAGACTTTGTGGGAAGCCGGCAGGGAACATCGAAAATTGCAATCACGTGACCAAGGCTTGCTGCAACGTCATAACTGTGAGCCAAATGCCAAGTGTCCATATCACAATCACATCACTATGGGGACCCATCCTAAGTTCCCCTCGTTCAGCACCCTAACTTGAAAGGTTGCTGTACAAATGGTCATAACCTGAGGACTACCTGTATCTACACTTCTAATCTCATCTTTCTTTGACAGAAAGCATCAGGCAGCTCCAGACAATTATTCAAACCATTAATAATTTATGTCACTAGTGATATTAACTAAATACAGAAATTACACTGATTCCACTAAACCTGGTCAACTGTTTTGTAAGAAATGCTTCAGGCACAAATTTTTGACTGTGGTTCATTTAACACTTACTTGATCTTCAACATCTAGAAGATTAGAAGATTTGGAAGGGGCTGAATTGCTGTTCTTACCATACAACTCATCCCCTTCCACGGCTTCCTCTTTAATTGACAATTCTTCCTCAACTTCTTCAATATCCTCATCTTCAGTGTTTTCATAATCTTCATTATATGTTCTGGGAGGAAGAGTTCGTGTAAGCCTATGGGAACTCTTCAGGAGAGTAAAAAAGGAATACATGTTAAAAATAATCACTTCAGCACAGTTAGGAATATGTATGAATTCAACAGGGCTCATTCATCACCATTCTAATAGCTCCTACCAATAAGATTTAAGTGGAACTCTGCAATCCTCCCCCCCCCCCCCCAATTCTGCTGAGTATCCCTTTCTATACATACACATTAACTCAAAGAGAGAGAGGATGTTTCTTTCAGGCTCTATGCCTTTGCATGCAATCTCACAGAGGTCTAGCATACTTTTTAGCACCAAAGCCCATGCTTGGTATCTGTTACCTTTATATCTACTTCAGCTTCATCTTTAACAGCCCTTTCATTAGTAGTATCAACATCCCCAAAGATCAGAGTCCCATTCCGGCCTATCTTGACTTGTTTTTTGTAAGTATAGTAGAATTCCACACATTGGGCCACAGTCTTGGTTTTTATCTGCAATATTGTGGGATGGAGAAAACACACAAGAAAAGGGAATCAGAGAACTCCAAATGATCACAAGGGTTAATACTAGTAAAGAAACTTTACTGAAAGAATCTCAGAAAAAAGGGCTATTTGCAGAAAATAAAACTAAACGTGACTATAAAAAAACAACAGCTTGAATGAGACTAAAAAACTGGAAAACCAAAGCACTCCATGGGCATTTTAAAAAAAAAGATACTGAAGGAAAATCAGATCACAGCAGAACAGGGCAGTGGCTTAAGAATGGTACATTAAAAATGAAACAGAAGAAATGCTTTTTGCTGTCCAAAACCCAGCACTATGCACAAATGTCATCAAAGTAAAAAATACAAAAGACCAGTTTGGACAGTAAATGCAAATTGTTCTGAGATAAGGATGAAACAGTTGACCATTCGCTTGATTCCACAATCGGATTCATGGACTAAGATTGCAAACACCAATAGGCTACACTTTGTACTGTGATGGTTGAAAGTCTTTCAGCTGAGCAGTCCTGGAATAGTCCTAAATTAACCTAAAGACATCACAGGACCAAGTGAAACTCATTAGCCAGTCCAGAAATATCTTCTTTCTTTTATATCTTAAATTTCAAATAACCTAATGTCTTAATAATAAACCTATTATTCTATATTACTTCATAAATATTCCTTTCTGAACCTCTGTGTCGCAGTTGGGCATCTCATATATAATTAGATGCTATGATTCACAAGCCCTTGAGTAGGGCTGGAATCCTGTAGGAGAAAACCAGCCAACGTGAATTGGAATAATAATCTACTCCACTAGAGAATCACTGAGCTGTTTACCAAATAAAACAACAGGTCCAATTTCAACACAAAAACCAATTATATTGCATACAGATTCACTGGCTATATTCATGGGCTTCAGAGCTCCTAGCCACTGTCCAGATCTAATCTCTTGAAGGTTGGCATATGTGCAACAAATATGACATTAACTGCTGTTGAAACAGATCTCTGGGCTTCAAAGGCCACTTGTAAGATGGAAACTGAGGAACTGGGGAGTTACTATACATGAAAAAAGAGACACTCCAAAGCCCTATTTTGTACAAATTGCAGTGGGGCTTTCCAGACAGTGGTGGCAGTTTATTGCTTTGCTTGATTAAAATAGTTTTGATTAGGAAAACTTAAATTCTAAATAAAGAAGTCTGATGCAATCACTGAAGCAATGATAGGAGTGCATCTCTGTTTTGCAATACATGGATTTTTCTTAGGCAATTTGAGGGCAAGAAAAATATCACCCATGAAATGGTCCTGGTTGCATATAGATTCTCATAGTTTGGCTCAAAAACCAAAATAGGAATTCATTTTTTCGCTATGCTTAGAGTTCCTTCACTCCTTTCACATGAGGTAGCATATAAATCAGATATTCTTCAACCAACTCTATTTTCCTGCTTCATCCTCAGAAGAATGAATGTATTACAAGCCTGGGAAATAAGTCACAGTCTGAAGTTGGTTTATCATTTTGGCTTGTGCCAGAGCTGGGAACTATAAAATAAATGACAGTTGAAGCATTGCTGGTTTGTTCACTCCTCTTGTGAAAGGGCAAACACACTGTGTCTGTGCTCCGAAGACTTTCCTGTTCTGTCTGAAGCAAATCACTGAAATTATTAGCACTTCTGCACCATTGCACCGAGCGGTATTAAAGTGCTGGGCTCCAGGTTAAAGACGGCATTAAAGATTAGCTCCAATGGCCGCCCCGTTGGACTTCCAAACATGCAGTGGGAAGCTCCGGGGATCTGTCCCACTGCACCCCATTCGCTTCCCAAAATTGTGCTGGAAGGTCCTCCAACCAAGCTATAAGCAGTGTCACTTTTTGCTAGAGGCTGGACATAACCCTGCAAAGTTAATCGGCCAGAGACGTGTGTATGTATCCTGCAGTGCAGGACCATTTTTTTCCCATGAGTTAGGGATATGAGAAAGAACTCACAAGTTTCTGAACAAGGAAGAAGTCTTTCTTATAAATAGCAATTCCCTTATTGAAGTGTTTCTTCTCAGCTACGCTCCAGCTGTCTGACCCTGGAAAAGAGGAAGTGTAAGGTAATTCATTACTTATTTTCCAACACAAAAAGGTCTTCTTGTTGAGGTAGATCTTTCATGAACATTTCAGCTATCCTGTTTGAATCAATTTAAAGTTATTATTTTTGGATTAAATCCCATTTCAGAAGCCTTGCCAGATGGTTTTTTTTAATTAACTCAGACAACATATATGTATCTCTTTAAATTAGCAAATAAAGACAACATATGTATCTGTGCACTGGAACCTGATAATTAAACTGGAATAAAAATTATATCTCTGAATACCCAAAATGCTGAAGTCTTACTCACTAAACCGACAACGTAACAACTGATAACAGAAACAAGGTTGGATTTTATACATCTAGTCCAAAACACTTTGATGGGTAGAGTTTTACACCAAATGAGGAAGTCAAAAAAATATCCCAGAAAGCAGCCACAGCAAACCACTTTGGCATGCTGCTAGCAACATCACAATCTTATATAGATATGTCTTAAGGTGCAGCTCAGTTCAAGGGAATCTTTACCATCATAAAGGAGGGAGCCAAGACAAACCACACTTGGAATGAAATGGAGACCTACAGGCACTTCACAATCATAACCAACTTTGGATCAAGATAAGTATCTGTTTATGGCAAGGGGTCCTTAGGTGAGCTGGTTTTACCACTAGAGTTGTACTACACCAACAAAAGGCTTTGAAATCATGTGGTTGGAGAGCATCGTTCTACATTCTACAGGGTCACCCATGCCTCTGAGCAGTTCCCTGCCTTGCCAAAATTTTAGTGACCTCAGATCAGTGCTAGGTAAAAAGCTCACAGGGACTGTGCACATCTCTCCCAACCATATTCCTGTGTGACATCACAGCACATCAGCCAGCCCTATCATGAGAGATGAAACAAGGAGATTAGTATTTAGGAGAAATGCAAGAGTGAACAGGTCACAGGAGGGGGGCCACTGGGGTAAGTTCCAACGCCACAGAACGGCATGCTCCTATATTTGTCACAAGGTGCCCATCATTACCAGTAATTGGCTTGCACTTAAATGAATGTAACTCATCTCATGGGCTCTGCCCAGTATATAAGTCATATAATATAAATAGTGCAATATTGTGCAGTAAGCAAAACCAGACGTTTTTGTAATATTATTTCTATGAGCCTAAGTGAGGTTTAGATTTGTTTCTTTCAAGTATTATACCCTGTAAACTGAGAGACATTCCAAACATAATGTGCATTCTAGGATAGTTGCTCTAGGAGGGATTTCTTACAACTGTCTGCAATACATTTTTCTCCCATGCTCTTACTTTACCTTTCACTGAGAAAGTGAACACAATCTTTCCTCTTTTTTAAACGAATTAAGACATTACAGAGATCAGAGAGATTGCTATCAAGAGATATCCAAAGACACTCTCAGGATGTCAAATTTTCAGGTTGCTGAACTAATTTCCTGCACTGGCTAGCCTCTTTCCAGGGAGATCCTGGCTACAGATAAACCTGGTAACCCTCCATGTCATATCAGACAGAATGAGACAACACAAACACAGTGTGATCTCAAAATTAATTTGCTTTTCAGAGAACTGTTCAGAAACCACAAAATGTGTGTCCATGTTCTTCTTTATCAGAGATAAAGCAATCAGTAGGAATGTTTTTCCCCCCGTCTGCTAAAATAGGCTAAGATTAAGGAAACAGCCAATGCTTCTAAGCCTAATCTTCTAGATATTGCTGTCCTCCAGGAATGTGGGACAACAACTTCCAGAATTCCTAACCATGTGACTAGGAATTCTGGGAGCTGTAGTCTAATCTACCTCGGAGGCCTCAGGTTGGGGACAATTTTTATGCACAAATTTATTTCAATTATACTTATGACTCTTTAAACATAAAATGGCAGTTTATTTAATACCCTGATTCATCTTTTCACAAGTCCCTACGCATGCACACATACACACTAGACCACAAAAAGTATTTATAACACTACAGTGGTACCTCTACTTACGAACTTAATCCGTTCCGTGACTCTGATCGCAAGTTGAGTTGGTTGCAGGTCGAAGTAAATTTTCCCATAAGGTTCAATGTAATTACCGTTAATCCGTTCCGGCGTCCGCAGACCACGCATCAGGGGCGGAAAAACGGCCGCTGACCACGCGGCAGGGCGGAAAAATGGCCGTGGACCACGTGTCAGGGGCGGAAAAACGGCCGCGGACCACGTGGAACAGGCGGAAAAATGGCCGCAGACCACGTGGAACAGGTGGGAAATGGCCGTGGACCACGTGGAACGGGCGGAAAAATGGCTGCGGACCATGTGGAACGGGCGGAAAAATGCCCGCGGACCACGTGGCATGGGTGGAAAATGGCCACGGACCACATGGCACGGGCGGGAAAATGGCCACGGACCACGTGGAACAGGCGGAAAATGGCCGCGGACCACGTGGCATGGGCGGAAAAATGGCCGCGGACCACATGGAATGGGCAGAAAATGGCTCGTAAGTCGAGGCGAGTTCGTAAGTAGAGATAAATTTTTGGGGCCGGAGCTGATCGTATCTCGAAAATTTCGTAAGTAGGGGCGTTTGTAAGTAGAGGTACCACTGTATTTCTAAAAGCAGAATGCATTAATGCCAGCCATAGGTTAAACTGAAGAATACCAGGACCCTAAGGTGAAGAAGTATTTCCCACATGTAATAAAGTTCCTCCAATTTATCAGGGTGGTGATTCTGAAATTTTGTTATGCCTAAAATGGGGAAGGAGAAAAGGAGCTACAGCTATTATCTTATTGCCGCATACCTGTGTAGTGATAATCTGCCAGTGGGTGGCTTGGAGAATGCACCGATTTCTTCAGCAGCATTTTGGTCAAAGCAGCCTGAAGGGAAAACAAAACCAGTTTCAGCTCAAATAATAAAACCCGAACAAGGTTGCTACTGCTAAACAACTTTGATCTTTACTGCTTATTGTTGTGTATATTTAGGGTTTAGGGCCTATCTGACTAGTAGAATTCAGAGTGAATACCGTTGGCTAATTTATCCTTACAACTAGCCCTTTGACACAAGTAAGTGGCACAGGGCTAGCCTGTTTAGCAAGAACAAGGGGTCACAGCACATTAAAGGCTAACCAACCTACTAGGACTTAAGGTTTCTTGGGCCAAAGATCATGAAGCTGAAGTTGTTAAGTGAAGACTACATGGGTCATTATGCAAGAACCTCAAGTGACCGCCACTTCCAACTTCCTGCCAGTTTCCCCCTTGACTTTGCTTGTGAGAAACCAGCAGAGGACGTTGGAAATCGTGATCACGTGACTGTGGCTCGCTGCGATGTCATAATTTTAAGCCAGGCACTGAGCATCTGGGTTGCAATCATCTGACCGCAGGGACGCTGCAACGGCCACAGTTACGAGGACCCGTCATAAGTCCCCCTCATTCAGCACCATCACAAGTTTGAAC
The DNA here is from genome assembly GCF_059951505.1 of Python bivittatus. NCBI lineage: Eukaryota > Metazoa > Chordata > Lepidosauria > Squamata > Pythonidae > Python > Python bivittatus. The sequence continues at coordinate 27,136,237 of NW_028277075.1, read as the reverse complement.
GGTTGCTGAACAAGTAGTCATAACCTGAGGACCACTTGTAATCTCCTTGGTAACTTTTTGGGAGAAGTGAGGATCACTAAATTCAATAGAGTCACAATAAAACTATGCCTTACAGAGACATCCAAATGCAGCTGCTGACTTGTGAATGGCTGAACTGAGACTAGTATCTCCCTGCTCCATTCCTATAATAATTCTTATCTAGACTACATTTACTCCTTTTTGTTCCTCTTGAAGTGTAGTTTCATCATGTACACAAAACAGAATTAAATATCTATCCCTAAACTCTGTACCTCATTTGATAATGGTCCCTGCTAACATGTGCCCAATAATAATAAAGGACTCTGCCTTAAATCATGATTCTTTGCAGAGCCAGTTAACCCCCCTGTTTAATCATTCACAAGTAAACAGTATTTCACAGCAAGCACATAAAATATGCCAAAGTTATCCTAGACCTTCCAGGAAACCAACCGAGTCAAGCACAATGTAGCTGCAGATATTTCTAATGTTACATCTGTTTTTCTCTCTGAGAATATTATCAAGAGCTACATATGCTAGCTTAATTATTTCCATTAAAACAATTCTATTACACGGACAGAGAGGTTTTATAATTCAGTTTCTCCAAGATGACATCAATCCCATGTTAGTATTAGACAGTCAGACCTTAGACGCTAACAGATAACCTCAGTTTTGTCTGTGCTGACTGACTGTAGCTCCTCAGGGTTTCAGACAGGAGCCTTTCCAGCCCTGTTATGGGGATAGTAGAAGTGAACTGGGGGCATTTTGCACATAAGCATGTGTTCTAGCATGGGTTGGGTAGCATAGCTAAGCCATAATGTCATTTATCCAGTTTTGCTTGTAGTGTGAATCCAATCACTGCAGTTTGTAAAACATAGTTTATGGCTATACACGTTAAATAAACCTAGCCAACTATCACTTATTCAAACAACCACTGTTAAGCAAAGCTTAGCTTTGATAACACCCCCTGTAGTATTAACTTAAAGCAGACTTCCCCAACCTGATGCTCATGCTGGCTAGGAATACTAGAAAGCACCAGACTGGGAAGGCTGACCCACCAATACCAAATTTATGAAGGCCTAGAGGCAAATGACCATGAGCAATGGAAGGATAATGGAGGAGAGTGCCTAGAAGAGCTGCCAACAGCTCTTGATTTGCCCCACTCAAATCAGCTACAGGTAAAAGATAGAATGCATTATTATGAATGCATAATAACAGAGTAGTAGAACCTCATATGAAAGTTTGCAAAGTCCATTAGCTGGGCCATATAATACTGTTGGTCCTTGCTAGAGATCAATATTTTATATTTATGCAGTAAACTTTCCAGGTCCAATCAGAGGTTGCTGGAGTCTTACCACAATATCTCCTTTTACTTCATGTAAGCAGTGAAATGCCAGCTCTTGATTGGTACCACCTCCAGGAAATATACTTGAACAAGCAGCTGTTACCAGGTTCTCCACTGTTATATTAAAAAGAAATATCTACCATGTTATGAGATAGGTGGATGAAATAAACATCAATTTAAGAAGAAAACTAGCAAATATATGTACAATCTGGCTTATACACATATACAACCCTTCCATCATTTTGTGATCAATGGGCCCCACTATCACTTAACTGGCAACCTGTGGTCCTTACAATGTGGTTGGATCTTAGTTCCCATCACCCCTGACTACTGGCCATGCTGGCTTGGGTTGATGGACACCAACATTCCCCAGAGGACCAGAGCTTCTTCAACTATCACGTTCATGTTTCCCAGTAACATGGACCACTCCTGATGTCCTACTTTTTACTATTATATTGTCACTATCCATCCCATCCCATTCAGGGTCAGAAGAGAAACATGCATAATAATACTTCCATTTTATGAGAAAAGTATGCCTCAGGGTCATTTTCAGCCCTTACTGGATAAGCAGTGGAAATAAGGAAGGAAATATCCATTTTAGCTTTGACTTTGCCTTAGAATGTTGGGATCCAGGAAGACAAGTACTACTTCTAAGATTTGCAATGATGTGTATTATGTGGGACAGCCAAAAAGAGGGCCCAAAATACAAGGCATGGCCTTTTCTGAGGTAGCCCCTCTTTAAGCAGGCCAGTCACATTAAGTTTTAGAAATAGCTAATGACACCTTTATGATTTAATAGCTTTTCAATGGTTTAACTTAGCTAATATATTATTTGCCTATTGGCCTAATGAGATACCATCTGAAATTGCATGAATTTTTTTTCTCATTTAATGCTGCATATCCTCCAGAATCTGCTCTGTACTTTCAACTTTGGAGCAGATTTTGAGGAGGGAGGGGAACTGCAGGAAGAGAAGCTGCCAGTGGGAGACACCAATTGGATTTTTAGCCAGATTTTTTTTTTTTTAGATCTGGTCAGATTGATGACTTTAAGTGTTTCTGATAAAGTTTGCTTTTTAAATGTGGGACAAAATAATAAAGATAATACTTTACAATTATTATAATTACTCTCAACTTTCCCACTTTCATAATGATTTTCCATTTAGAGTTCACTGATTTGTTGCAAGCTTTAATGTTACAGTGAGTCAAAGGCCAACAATTGGGTTGACTTTTCTAAAAGTGACTTTTAGAAGTTGCACTTCCTCCCTCCTTGTTTTCATGGACAATCAGATTTAAAATTCTCTACCATTTTCTTGGACAGCTGGATTAGTTTCCAGTTCCTCCCATGGCTGCCACACCAACTGTTCCTTGGCCACATCAGAGACTGCCAGAGATTGATCTCGAAGCGGTGGGATTTCTGCTTGAAACCGAGGCCCCACGTTGATCCGCCTTGAACAATAAATGAATATCAACAAAATGATGCACCCAATTTGCCAAAAGCATAACCTGCTTATTTGAAACAAAGGACAGTTTCATGGGTGGCCATGACCTGAAACAGATATAATAATCTTTTCTCATATCTATTTCAACCATTTCAACTGCCTCAAAATAAAAGGTTCTTCTTTTGTATTCTTAGGACACCAACATATGCTAACTAGGAGCAAATGTGTTAAAAATAGAAAAACAAAATTCAGAAGCTTCCAATAAAGAGAACAACTGTAATCTGTTTACTTACATATAAGAAGACCCAAATATGGCAAATTTCTTCACACATGGTTTTCTCATTCTATACGACTCATCTGCTAAGTGATAATTGCTAAACACGTTATCAAGATGCTAAGTGATAATTATGGAAAATTCAAGGGCCCAGACCAAGACAATACTGCTTGTTAAGTCTGCATGTGATATCAGATGCAGAAAAGTTTGACTCTAGTGCCTGAAGCTTAAATCATTGCTTAACTGTTCCATTTATTTAGTGGTCTTGGGCAGGCATCACAATAACCTATTTCACAAGTGTGGTAAGAGCAAGAGAGCATCCCAACCCCCTTGACAGAATAAGAGGAACAAGAAGCACATACAAATTTAAACAACTTGCTCAACAGATATAAACATGAATGTATGAGTGTGTATGCTTATGATACAGACATATATTCAAAATGCATTTGTAGCAGGATTGCAATCTGCCATCTACAAACAAGTGTGGCTAAATGATATTACACATGAGCAATACAATGATCAAACACAATGCATGTTGAGTTCCTAGGTTATTTTGAAGAAGAAATGGATAAATCTGTTAGTCTGGAGATTGGCTTAGTTACAGATATTAACATTATCCTGGAATTATTCAGGAAGTGTTTTGCTTCTAAAAGTGTTTCTTTTAAGCCTTGAAAGGGTTTGGATCTCTCTTCCAAGACTCTAAGAATGATCAGCTATAGCATTTGAGTAGTTTCTATCTACAGATACTGTTGTTAGTTTACATCTGCAGGGCTCCTAGTCATAGGCTCCTGCAGTAAACTGAAATTATGTCAAGATGACAACACGAACATGGTGACATCATGATGCAAATTCCACTCTTCAGTACTTGCATCTCAACTTCTGATGGAAATATATGTTATGGGGTTTGTATCATGACATCTTGATGCATGTATATCACTCCCTCCCCCTTCCACTCTGTCATGGATGCCTATATTCCTAATAAAGCCTTCATTCATTCTATATTCTTGCTCAGTTGCTTTTCAATTTTCACAGGAAATCAGGAGAGAGAAGAATGCTGGGCCGAGTCTTTCCCTTTACTCAAAGCCCTTTGCATCAGGCCAAAGGCACGAGATTTTAACAAGTATAGGATTGTAGCCTTAATTAGAACATCAAATAAAACCTCTTTTAAAAAAATAAGTCTGCAAGACAGCAAACTAATATCTTTTACACACATATTAGTAAGTGACTCCACATTAAAGTGATGTTATGAACTAGCAGGAAGCAGTAACTTGTATTTTTCCTGGTTCCTCCACACTAATGAATGACATTTGGTATTCAAACATAATACCTCTATGAATGAAGGTCCTTAATAAAGCCTGTCTCAAGATACAGCAGTGAAGAGAAATCATTTTTGGCCTGAGGATTAGATTGTCCTGGGCAGGGAGATCAGGACTGGGAAGCAATACCAGGCAGAGTCACCCCCTCATTTTCACAAATACATTCATTTACACTATGAGTGGGGAGTAGGTGACTCTCCAGCTGATGAACTACAACTCCCGGCATCCTCATCATATTGCCTGGAACTGTTGAAAGTTGCAATTAAGCAGCATCTTGAGGACTCCATATCCCTTATCTCAGTTCACACCCTTCCTTCCCACCCCAGCTCTTCAGCTGAGCTGTGCAGACTAGCCGAACAGAAGAATATTTATTTAATTAATTTATACGCCACTCATCTCACTATACAAGTGACTTTAGGCAGCTCTTCCTTCCTTTCTCCCTGGGCTAACAAGAAGCTAAATTTCTCAGGAATGAAATCAGGAAAAGGATTTCTTGTGTGACCAAGAAGATGTCTCTGACATTAAACAATGGCACTATATATTTTTTCAATTGAATACTTACGGTTCAATGCTGACAGGAGTGCACTCTCCCATTACTGAGAGGACAGGAGGGGTGGCTTCTGCACTGTCTGCAAACAAAATTATTTAATTAAGTGTATAGCCCAATCTATCTAAAAAGACTGATGATGATGATGTACTAAGTTATATATAACTCTCAGCTCCATACTTAAGACAAGATAGCAACTTATAGCCATTATTTATTGAGACCATATTTTGATTATATACTGCACCCTTATGCTGCATACAATTACCATGGTATAAACAAATCTCCTCCAACCCAGCACCCTTCAGATGCATTGGGAAAGCAATGCCCAGAATTCCCAGCAAGCCATGAATCCTGGGAATTGTAATGTATATGGAGAACGCCATGATGGAGAGGCTAGCCTAAACAGAACCCAAGATATTCAGCCTGGACAGACAAACGTTCCAATTTATGAGTATTATCTACCACTGTTAGTTGTAATCCATCCCTGGGGATCTCCCATCCCACCCCACCAAGAATATTGTTTAAAAACTTACTAGATCTGAGCAGGGTCCTGTGTGCAGCTTTTGGAGTCATCGGAGGTGGAACTGCATTACCAGCAGCAGAAAGGAAAGCATGGAAATATAGTCCTGAGCCCTCCCGTACTGGGCTGAGAATGGGCGGGGGAGTATAAGGAGGTAGCTCAAAGTTCCTATCAGAAGGGTGATCAGCCAGACGGACAGGTGAACGCAAGTGGCTCTGGTACGGTGTGATATTGGAGTAGACCGGTGGAGCAATGAAGGTGCCAGCTTTGGGGGGTATGAAAAGAGGCTCTGGTCTTGGTCGTTGCTTTGGTTTCCGTGCAAAACCATCCACTTCTTTTGGAGCAGTGCTTTCATGCTATATAAATATACATAAAAAGAAATATGCTTTGTTTCTAGCAGAGGAAAATATTTTATGTCTCAGAACCTTCCCTGCATCTCTGAAACAAGGGACCACCCTCATGTTCCTCTATTCACATAAATCTGTTCAATCTGTTAGGGACTTCAAAGGGAAAGGGAGAAGATTTTCTCCTCCTTCTGCCCTGCCTGCCACCACTATGGGGCACAGAGGACTGTGGATGAAAGAATTGACCAAGAACAGGGAGACACAACTTAAAAACGTAAACCAATCAGCTCCTCAGCCAAAGTATACTAGGGTTTTGTTTGTTGGTTCTATCAGAACTATGTCAATATTATTCTATTACTTCTGCAACATTATTAAATTACACTGCACCTTTTAAAGAGAAAAAAGAGGTTAAAGAGCTTAGATTCCTTTTTTTTAATGCATTTACTTCAAAAGCACATAAGACAAGCTGAATGGTTAGCATGATTCCAAGTTTTATACAGCATGGCCGTACAACTCTGACGAGCATGAAATTAGCAAATGTGAAATTAGCAAAACAGCATTATAGGTAGTCCTCAACTTACGACCGGTCATTCAACGACCAATCAAAGTTACGATGACCTCAGAAAAGGTGCTTTGTGGCCCATAAAGCACTTCCGGCTGTCATAAAGCATTGTGCCGCCGCCACCCCCAGTCACATGACTGCATTTTGGGCACTTGGCAACTGCCTCGCATTATGACTGATTGCCAAGCACCCTGGGATCATGTGATCGCCATTTGCAATCTTCTGTGCCGGCTTCCCCAGAAAGTCAATGGGGAAGCCAGCAGGGAAGGTTGCAAGCAGAGAAGATGGAGAGGAGCTGAAATCTTCAGGATTTGAACTCTGTTTCTGCAGCCCCACAAAGGATTTCCCCTCCGTTCACGGAGAGGAGGGGAAATCCCTTGGTGGGTTGTAGGAACAGAACTCAAATCCTGAAGATTTCAGCTCTGTTCCTGCAGCCCCACAAAGGATTTCCCCTCCGTTCACGGAGGGGAGGGGAAATCCCTTGGTGGGTTGTAGGAACAGAACTCAAATCCTGAAGATTTCAGCTCTGTTCCTGCAGCCCCACAAAGGATTTCACCTCCGTGCACAGATTTCAGCTCTGTCTGGCAGACACCTCTTTTGTTCTCAAGTAGCTGCCTGCTGGGAGGATTCCAGCTCTGCTCGGAACTGAAATCCTTCAGCAGGCAGCTCTTTTGCTCCATCCACTTAACAACCTAGAATATCACTTAACGACTGCAACCAGGAGTGCCCAGGTTGCAGTCATTGAGCAAAGCAGTCATGTGAGCATCTCACTTAATGACCACTTTGCTCAATGATCGAGATTCCGATCCCAATTGTGGTTGTTAAGTGAGGACTACCTGTATCTGAATTAAATTAATGAAAAAGTGAAGGCATCCATTTTGGATAATGTTCATGGATAATTTTTATCCAGCCCCCTCTTCTTCTTGGAAACTGTATCTTCTTAGTAATATACAGCTAAGAAAGCTATTATCTTCCATCCAAAGTTAAGTAATACAATGGGAGTAAAGTTGACTAGGATTATTCCATGTATATAAAATACATTTACTGTATGGTAGAAAGAGCTTTAATAGAAGATCACATAGTGTGACTTCTTTCTACTTGGGAAGAAACTTTGAAAAACAGATGTAGTTGTTATTCACCCCTATTTATCATTTATGATTCTTTTTACATGGAAATGCTTCAGTGTCTACAACATATAACATTTGATGTAGTCAAAAAAGCATGCAGAAAATAAAGTGTGTGTAAAATTCAAGCAAAATCCACATATCATTGAAATGCAAACCATCCAGCACATGGAACTTCTATCCTCAAAGAGTACTCCCCTTGGTCCTTTCTTGCTTCCTTTTTCCTTAGAGGAAGAAACTAGAGGAACTATTCTGTTACTAAGTCAACACAGCCTTGAAAACTAAACACTAGGCAACAGTAAGAATCTATTGTAACTTCTGAACCAGGCCAAAATAATCATCTACAGCCTAGGACCCTCCAAGTAAGTTTAAGTTGCCTCAGCCAACGGCTAGAAGCACCACGTTCACAGAAACATAGAGCTGGAAGGAAGAATTTAGGCCAGTGAATCCAACCTCTTGCTTCACACATGAAACCGAAGCAAACTGACTATGACCCTCAGCTGTTCAGCTTCTATCTGCACATATTCAGTGAAGGGCAGCCCACCAACCTCTTTAGTCACTGGCTCCACAGTTAAAGCACTCAACTTGTTTCCTAAAATTCAGCCAGAATCCGCCTTGGGAAGGCTGACTGTTTGACATAAAAGGAGTGAAATGTACAAAGGAAGACTGGCATCTCTAGCTCAGAGGATTCATACAGCCCCAAGATCTACCTGAGCCGACATGTCCATATTCAAATTGCGATTGGACCTCCTCCGGGTGACGATTACAGAAGGCTTGCTGTCTGCAATGCCATGATCGTTAGCCAGAAACCGCTGCTGCTTCCCATCCTCGCCCTTTTCCCTGGCGATATCTTGAGCATCCAGCTTCCTCACTGGCACAGACACGGGAATAATGAGAGGCACGTGGCTGTTATCCTCCCGGGCTCTCTTTGGGGCTGGGGAAGAGCTGGCAAATTCTACAACGCTCCTTGGTGCAGCAGCTGCTGCCTCACTCTTGTTTTTTTCTTCTGACATTTCAGGTTCCTTAAATCAAAGAAAAGCATGTGCACATTAAGGCATTTGATCTTTGAAAATGACACACTGAAAATTGATATTGTCTCCTTCCAGCGAGAAAGGGAAGGGTAAATAGACCTTCATTTCAATAGCTAACTTCACATACTGTACCAAGCCATGGTTTGTTTTAACCATGATGTTGAAAAAACAGTTGTGCTTCACTAATAAAGTTAAGTCATAAACCATGTCTTACAAACCACAATGGCTGACATATCAAGCTAAGCCAAAAACAAATCACATCATGGACAGTGCGCTTTACCAATGCAGACAAGAGCTAGAGATGGGGACATCAGCCTTCAAACAATAAAACAAAGTCAAAAAGAAATTACTGTTCAGAAACATAGAGTTAAAAACTGCAAAGATAAAAAGTTGAACATATCCATCTGTAATATAAAATACAGGCACTCAGTCCTAATTTTCCTTCAGCCAACTGGGTATATATTTCTTAACATTTATACTGTTTCTCACTTATATACCATGGTCTGATAACATTTTTTTTCAAAACAGCTTCCAAAATTAGTTACAGAAATAAAATCACAACAAACCATACTAAAATATCAGAAGGCATAAGAACCAAATCAATTTCCAGTTAATTTGTGTTTTGTTTTGTTCTCCGTTCATCACTTCGGGAATGGAAAGGTGGGTATTTGAATCCTGTAAATAAAAAAGGCCCCTTCTCTTTAAGTTCACTGGCGATAGACAGTCTTTTCATAAAGAGGGGAAACCTGGGTGTATTAGTTCCAAAATGACCTTCATTCCTACCTTCCACTTATGGAATATTTCTCATAGGGCTGCTGGCAGTAGATGGCACTGTGGAAGGCATAGGAACTTGGATGTGCATTTAGACTCTCCTTCCCTGGATGTCCTCCAGATATTCTTTAGATGTACTGAAGTGCCTCGTTTTAGGGAAGGGTGGCACAGACAAATGTCAATAGTACATAATGGGTAGTATCTGGTGTTTTCCATGTGAAGATTAACCCATAAGCACCCCTTTGTATATAATGACACACATCCAACATCAGGATGACCCATGCTTTGATCTGGATCTAACTATATTATGAATAACTTTCAAAGCAGCTTCCAAAATTTTACAACCATCCACCCAACATGCCTAAAATAAAATGGTTTCTTCTCCAGTATTTAGTTTGAAATTATCTTAAAGCCTGGCTTAATTTGTCAGGCAAGTAATCAATTTTACAAGTATACACCCAAGCCTCAAGCTTACGCGGCACTTTATCCTTTTATTCCTCCAACAAAAGGAGGTGGCCAGAAACTTCCAATGACTTTTAACAGCTAACCAGCTGTTGAGTGAACCTGGCCAACACTGGTGTGCAGGAATAATTTTACTTTGAAATTACCTTTCTAGAAAAGAAATCATTCTACAGTGGAAACAAAATCATTATTTTATGCATAATTGGGTGAATGTGCACAAACTTTTAGAATACTATATTGGGGAATTATTCATAATGCAATATAGATCAAAGAGTAAGATGTACTGTTATGTAGTGCACTGATGCCACACATAATGGGATACCCAAGTATTCCTCTTATTGCATCTAAACATCAAATGAAACCAACATGGTACTTTCTACATCTCTCTACACCATTCTTCTCAATCTGCTGTACTCAACAATTATGAAAGATGACTCCCATAATTTCCTATTAGCATGGCCAAGATATTTTGGGAATGGCTAGTACAATATAAGCAATCTTCAACCCCAAAAGGAGCATCACAGATGAGTTATATATTATACATAGCCTGAGTTGTGTATCTTTTTCTTCCTTTATAGGTATATATCCTGTGTGCTGGAGATCATCTAGACCCAACATGGAACATAACCACAAATATGGCAGCTGCCTGTAAGCCTCTATATTATTAAAGAAAAAGTCTAACAAATCTTTAAACAGTAGCAAGAAAAACTGAGCTGTCATGGTTCCAAAGACCTGCTGGTTAATTTTAAGGAAAAGTAGTGAAACCAATCAAGTTACTAATGTATTTTTGAGAAAAGTGGTCTTACTTCTAAAGTCAACAGAATATTGGTATATGTTACTCTGTTTTGGTAGTCTGCTATCCATAGCTTAACTATTTAAACTTCAAAAAGTGAGTGTATAAAAAAGGAGTTTTAGAAGCATTTCAAGTTTCAAATAAAATGAAAAATACGTTATCTCAGGTTCCTGGGAAACCTCAACTGAACAGTTTCTCCAAACTGTTTGGCACTTGTTCCTATGTAATTTTAAGCAGGTTTTTGGGCAAATGGACAAAGAAAAAAAAAGATGGAATGTGGGAGTAGGGTAAACATTAGAAAAAGCAAAGAAAAAGTCAGAAAGAAAATAATTTTTTTTAAAAAGCTGGGTGGGCACCCCAATATGGCAAAAGACAGTGTAAACTTTCAATAAAGTTTCATCAAGCAATTTGCTTAAAATATTCAAAAAGAAAAAGAGACAGGAAGAGGGAATGCAACTGGTACTCTGGCTACAACTAAACACAAAGCCCAAGATCATTATAGGGGAGATTATTATTTTTTTTTTGGTGCCTTCGAGTCAGTATTGACCCCTGTCGATGGCTTAGACTAGTCCCTGCAGTTTGCTTGGCAAGGTTTTTCAGAAGTGGTTTGCCATTGCCTGCTTCCTAGGACTGAGAGAGAGTGACCGACCCAAGGTCATCCAGTTGGCTTTGTGCCTAAAGTGGGACTAGAACTCATAGTCCCTGGTTTCTAGCCAGGTGCATAACCATACCACGAAACTGGCTCTCATAGGGAAGAATAGTAATGGATATTATGTGTTTTTATTATCATAAAAATTAAGACCACAAGGTTGGGAGGTTGTCAATTATATAATGGACTGAAGAAGTTACTTCTGCATTTTATCACTGAAAATCACAACTGGAGGACTAGTTAGAAATTTGGAGAGCATGCAACAACTTAATTTCCCATTCTTCCTATTGCTAAGAAAACTGACTTATATGCTAATATTTATTCATGACAGGAATATATGAAAAACATTTTTAATTAATATATGAGATTTATATGCTTTTCTTAAGATTTTTTCCCTCCCCTCTTTTTTCTCTTCTTTTCTTTCCGGATATTAAAGAAATCGTAAATAGTTCTCTTTTTTAAAAAATACACAATCCAGTGGTTAAATCAAATCTTTTTCCATTTTAGGTGAAAAAAATAAATCTCTTGACCCATGGCAAAAAGAAAAGAGATAACAAGGCTACAATAGTGCCATATCTGGAAATAACTTTAGGTATTGCGCTACATTAAAAAAGAGTCAACTGAAGCTCAAAAGATACAGAACATCAGAGGTAAAAGGGATGCCAGACTTCTGCAGAATCAAATGCAGGTTTAGCGAGGGGTGAGAAGGACCAGGTAACATGTTCTTATATGCCATTACAGCACTAGAACTCATGCGATTTGTCTAATCATTGCATCAACCTGTTATTTGAAGGGAATTGCAGGAGTTATTTGAAGGGAATTTGCAGGACAGAGAAAAATGGTCTTAAAGTTATAGGAAGGTAGATTCCGTCTGAGAATTAAGAAAAATCCTTATGATCAAAACAGTTGAGTGGTGGAACCACTGATCTATAGAGGTGACTTGCTTTCTATTGCTGGATGACTAACTGTTGGGAATGAACAGGGGACTGGACTTCACGGCTTAAGCGGCCCATTCCCACTTAATGATTCTGGGCCTCCTAGTCCCTTATTCATCTGTAGACTAATATTCAAAAATTCTTAGCATGGTAGAAAATATGGACCACTGGTTAATCCAAGATGAAGTCAATTTGTTGCCATCTGACTGACAAGTATACAGTCTAAACCCCCAAAAGCATTAGCTGGATTACTCACAGGTTTTCAATTCTATCTTCCAAATGTGCTTTCTTTCCATTTATAAAGGTAAATGTTGTAACTGGTGACTTGACCAAAGGCAAGGGAGAGAGAACAGAAAGACTTCTCTCAGGCAGCAATTTATTCTTGATTTGACTGTCCATTTCTATTCTGTAGAAAGGGATAGACCTGTGTTTTTCAAACTTGGCACCTTTAAGATGTGTGGACTTCATCTCCCAGAATTCCCCAGCCAGCATGTTGGCTGGGGAACTCTGGGAGTTGAAGTCCACACATCTTAAAGGTGCCAAGTATGAAAAACACTGGGACAGACAAACTATCCTTGTTGATTTGAGGATAAGCATGTATTTTCTCTCCTCCTTCAATTGTCAGAAATATGTGAGGAAAACAACAAACAAGCCTCTGAAAATGAGATGAAAAGTTGTGAACATACATCTCTGAAAAAGACAAAGAGATCAGCAACAGAGCTTCTTCCAACACTTCAGGAAATGAAGAAAAGTAACAGCCACAGAACAAGTCAAGAAACGTCACTTACCCTGACGTTCTGAAGAGAAGCCAACTCCACAGCTTTCTGAGCCAGAGTTAAGAGGTTGGCTTCTTGAGAAATACGCCGTCTCCTCCGGGTGCTCTGGATGACTCCTCCTCTAACTGCGCCAAAGTCATTCGTTCTCAGACCAATGCCATCAGTGGCAGCCACCTGTTTTTCTGCTTCTTGGGCATTCTCATACATGCCCACCGTCTCCATGTCAGGCTGACTTGGCTGACTCCCCAATGGCATGTCCCCATGTTCCAGTTCTGCTCTACTTAGTTGGGAATAACTTTCCTTGTGACTGAACATTTCAGACTGAGGTCGGAACTGGACTTCAGGGTGCTGCTGCGACTGCCAGGGATGAGGTGGCAAGATGCTCCCAGGGTAATCCTCAGCTGCCTTAGAGGCCAATGCTCCTTCTCCAGAAGGTACTGGTGGGACGCCTTCCTTAGAGAGCCTGCGTGATCTCCTTGGGAGATTTATCTGTGCCTGTGGTAGCACCGCCTGGGGGTTCTGCTCTGTCAGAGCCTTCAGCAGCTCCTGGTTCCTCTCAGAAACTGGGTGGAACTGATGGGAAACCATATGATGCTGAACAGGCTGAGGTGGTGCTCCCAGATGCTGCTGTGCTACAGAAGCTGACGGCTGAAGGCCAAAGGTCTGCACTCCTGCCTGCTGATGGTGGTGATGGTGTTGCTGCTGCTGTTGTGAGTAATAGTTTTCAAACAGCTGCAACTGTGGAAGAGCCTGCTGTTTCTGCTGAGCAGTAAAAGCTGGGCTGGAAGATGTGGGAGCCTGCTGAAGAACATGCAAAAGCTCAGGAAGACCCTGCTTCTGGCCCTGCTGACCAAAGGCCAGCTGGAAAGGTTGCAAAGAGAGGCTTTGATTTTGCTGCTGCTGCTGCTGCTGCATTTGCTGAAAAGAACTCATCTGGGCCTGTTGTTGCCTGACCAACGCCTGCTGTTCCAACTGGGCTTTCTGGGATATCATCTGCTGGACAGCACCTCCATACAACTCCAGCTGTGACACCACCACCCCTTTCTCCCTGTTTTTTTTCAGGGCATCTGGGTGGCCATAGTAATCTGCGATGCTGGCATTAGGATGTCCTCCTTTCTGGTTGCCACCATAAACCATCCCATGGTTCCATCCTCCAGGCTGAGGTTGCCAATTTGCCTCACTTCGCTCAGGCAATCGATTTCCCATTAAGGAGCTGTGCCACTTGGCAGCAGTCAGCTGCTGGGGTGTCATCCTCACCTCACCTCTGTCCTGATACATTGAATTCAGCAATGCAGCATTGCTGGGAACGCTACTGAAAACCCCAGGTTTGGTCAGCTCCATGGACTGGGTGCATGGAGGGTGCACATTCCCTCCGTGACCGTAATACTGTCCTTCTTTTAGCTGCTGCTGCTGCTGTTGGTGGGCTTCTTTCAAAAGAGCATCTTGCTCGCTAAAAAATGCAACCCGCTTTCCAGCTCTTTTGTTTGAAGACTTTGGCTGAGCCTGAAGACTCATGATTCAGTGCGTGTTAAAGTCAGATCAGCAACCAACCCATCTCAAATGCAAGAGCAGAACGGGAAGGAGAAAGTGTGAAGCCAACACAAGGCTCTCCTCCTGCATCAGTCTAATCCATACAGAGTTGGAAGGGGTGGATCTCAGTTTGTAGTTTAAAAGGAAGCCAAGTTCCAATGGTTTCACCCCCTGAAACAGAAATAAGCAGTGTTAATAGAAAAATTGCAACTAAGATCTGATATGTGAAGCTTTCTAAAGTTGGGCAACTATTTCTTGTAACATATCCAAAAAGGCTTAGATTTTTTAGATCTATTTAAGGCACAGCAATATACAGGTAGTTCTGCTTTAGTGACCATAACTGGGACTAGCAACGTGGTTGTTAAGTGAAGCGGTCACTAAGTGAAACTGTGACTGTGCTTATGATTTTACTTCAGCTTTCCTTTGCTTTACAGACCTGAGGAGGTCAAAAATGCGAGGATTGGTTGCAAAGTTACTTTTTCATCACCACTGTAACTGCAAACGGTCACAGTACAAGGTAGTCACTAAATGAGAACTACCTGAGTACTGCGCTCAGAGAAGTTAAAAAGATGGATTTGTTCACTGCACTAAGGCATAACCTTTTTAAAAACATGGCTTCTTAAACCACTACTGCACAAAGGGTTCCACATGATGCCATTTCATGTGGAAGACACTGCATGTACAGTTCTACATATCAAGGCTTTCCACTGCAGAGAATGGAACTTTATTTATGGACAACCAATTGATGTCACTTATTTACAGATGTCACCACTGCTCACAGGTATTACACTGGTTTAGAGCAGAACTTCACAGTAGCCTGGCGCATACTTAATGCTAAACCCAAAGCACTGACCCAAGGCAGGCAAACCATGAGCCTCATGCAATTCCCAAATTACTTTCTACAATATCTAGAACGCCCAGGATTGCATTGCTAAAATTCAGTGACAAATCATGGATAATTGATAGTATGACTTTTTCCCCACATCTTTTTCAGCAGAAAAGCAACAAAATTAGGTATCTTAAATCCATAGATAGAGTTAGTATATGAAAGCAAACAACCTATACTCAAATTCAACAAACTCAGAGGCTGAATTTATTTATTTATTAAATTTGTACACCGCCTGACTCCCAGTGACCCTTGGCAGTTCACAAAGTAAAAACACAGAAAAATAACAATAGAATACAAAAGTGAAGACAAAGGGGCATAAAAAGATGGCAAAATTAGGCAACAATGAGAAACTTATACATACTACTCAGAAGGAGTTTCAGCCACCCTAGCCAAGTCTTCAAGGCCCTTTGAAATGCCAGTAGGGTGGGAGCTACCTGGATCTCAGGGAGAACCTCATTCCAGAGGGCAGGTGCTACAACAGAGAAGGTGTGCTTCCAGGGTCCCAATAGATGACATTTTTAATGGAAGGAACCTTGACTGTGCCAACCATTGGATTGAATCAGCTGCAGATTCAATGGGAGATAGGAAGTCTCTCAAGAAACCAGACCCTAAGCCATGGATAGTCAGGGACGTTCCAGAGCACTGTTTCTCAACCTTGGCCATTTTAAGATGTGTTTAACTCTCAGAATTCCCCAACCATCATCTTCTTAATTTTTCAATCTGTTATATGTTGCACAATGCTAAAAGACAATTTTGGAACTTACATGATGCATTTTAAGCTGCTCCTAAAAGAAGGCTAAGTATTCATTGGGAGATTCAAAATGCCATGTATTATGGGCTAGGAAAACCAGTGTGTGAAAAGAGAGCAGCTGAGATCCTGCTTTCTGGGAACTTCTGTTCTCATGCATGGGTCTTATTTGACCAACATGATGGAAGCTTCTAGCTATATTCTCTGGCCTCTTTCCAAAGTAAGCAGCTTCCATTCATAATACTTTTCAAATATAGAGATTACTATCAATGCAATAAAAAAAGCATGAGTATTAAAACTACCGATTAAGACCCGGCCCAAACACCTTCATAGAGGGGCACCATGTGCAAACAGCAGAAGAGATCAACACTGGCCAAAAGAGAGAACTATTGAGCTGAAGGCATACGGAGAAGTCCACTTTATTTTTCGCAACTTGACAATGTAGAAAGTGCCAATAGGGTCTTTCCACCTTCTAAATTGTCTCCACTCCCAAATAATCACTAACACTTTGCTAAATGTTGCGCACACATATTAAGGTTAATTAAAAGTAATACCAACTGTAATAAGAATGACTTGATAAAACAACTTGGATCTGGCCTCTTTTTAACACACACAAGGCCACATAAGGAAAACTGATTGTAATGCAACTGTCTATTGCTTCTATACAAACGAAGGTTGTGTAAAAGGCTTCCCTTTGCAAAGGCAAATAACCACATCAAAAGGAAGAATGGATGAGTTGTGCGAAGAGAAATATAGAAGGAACACATTTGAAAAGCCTACTTTAATATAATCTTTGGAGTCATCTTAGAGCACAGTGCTGACTCAGTTTACCTCCACCATATGTAAACACAGAACACAAGACTTCTAAAAAAAAATGAGCCTCTCTAATACTTCTGGAAGAATCAAAGGTATGAGGAAAATACTGTTAGAGAACACAACTGAAAGAATACAACTACAATATCAATGTGTGATATTAAAGTATATGCCATTGGCTACACAGCACACTGGGCCTGCATCAGTAGATTTAAGCAGGCATCTGATGGATTTATCTATACAGTCATTTCATTTTCCCACAAACTCTAAGAATAAAAATGTATTTCTCCTTCAACTGCTCTTAGCAGGTCTTCCCAAATTTGTGACAGTTAAGGCATCCACCTGAAGAAAAAGGAGGGAAGAGAATGAAGGAAGTGCAGGAAATCTTCTGCAGCATCTGCCTCCCAGGGCCAGGCCACCTCTACTTCCTTGCACGTGGATCACAGGCATGTCACTGACTCACTTCCTCCTCTGCTTACCCTTGGTGAACCCTCCCTCCTTCTCCACGCTGGCTGCAAGCAGGGGAGCCCTGCAACCCAGCATTAGCATGCTAGGGCATTCCTTCACCGAGGCTGAAAAGCTCTCAGCTTGGGAGCTCAAAAATATCTGAGAGAGAGAGAGAGACCGACCCTCTGGGGTGGAAAATATCTGCTTCAAATGCAATTGATACTTGCATTTAGTCTACAGTATTTGCACGAATGAAACACTAGCTGGAGAAAGCGCCACGCGACCATTCGCCTCTCCAGGCTGGGAAAGGACCCCATTTTGGCAAAAGCAAGAAGTTCTGTTTGCGTATTACTTATTGACAAGTTGTACCGAGGCCACAGTGCTGACAGGACACGAGGCTACAGCTTTTTCTCAGAAGGAACAAAATAAGACGTGTCATATCAGAGCATGGCAAAACATTGCCACCAAACAGTAACCGTAAAAGGTATAAACCATCTTCTGCAAGTCATTCCCTTAAACCACGTCTTCCATTTCTCCTCCCCCAAGTACCAAACTCTAATTCTGCCCTCCCTCTCACTTGGAGACGAATACGTAAATGTTCCCCTCTCTGCTCTGGTTTGATTTCCCTGCCAAGCAGCAGAATCTTCTTCAGGGCTACAACCCTTTCTCGCCCACATGGAACACCTTTGTTTTCTTCTTTTCTTTTTACAACTACAGAATGTGGTTTCTAAGAATGACAGCTTTGCCCAAGCCAGCATGTTTGCAACTAAAACAAAGAACAGTCCCAGAGCAGCTGAAGGACTAATGCAGCTTTTGGGAGCCGAGGGGGGCCTCACTTCATCAGGGGCATCTTTGTAACAGTTGATCAAATATCCCTGAAAATCAATGTTTCCTTTCATTTTTTTAGTTTCTGCTCCTGAAAGTATTTGTGAAATTCTTTCCCTGAAGTTGGAACATCTCTTGAAATCATCACTGCGACCATTGTCCCTCATTATTGGTTTATCTGGTGTGGTGGTGAAGGTGTTAGCCTAGGGGTGAGGAGACCCAGGTTCAAGTCCACCCTCAGCCACAGAAGCTCATGGGGTGACTTTGAGCCAGTCACTGACTCTCAGCCCAACCTACCTCATACAGCTGCTGCTTTTTTAGCTGTATAAATACCATCAGGGCCTGCAAAACTTACCTTTCCCCAAGAAATGTTGGTATCATACACAACCATTCTGTTTGCAACATGTGGGGAGAAAACAGGGTGGACAGCTCAGTTCTGTGCATTGATATATTCAGCAATAATCATACACAAGCCAGAATACCAGCTGACAACCCACTCCTCAAAAAAAAACCGTTTCTGCATGCATACAATCCCAAATACTAAATACAAACATGCATTTACAGAAAAATATAAGTGAGTAATGAATTAATTAATTTTTCATCCATTCAATAGTGACTGATTCTCGGAGACTGCCTAGACAAGTCCCTGCAGTTCTCTTGGCAAGGTTTTTCAGAAGTGGTTTGCCATTGCCTCCTTCCTAGGGCTGAAAGAAAGTAACTGCCAATAGAGGCGAAAGTAACTGGCCCATGGTCACCCAGCTGGCTCTGTGCCTAGGCAGGACTAGAACTCAGGTCTCCCAGTTTCTAGCCTGATGCCTTATAGATAGTAATAAATATCCTTTAAAGCGCTGGATTCTACCACCACCCCCATTTTATCTTCCAGACCTAATGTTTTCCAGTTTATAACTTTATTTTCAAGCAAGGAAAAATCATAAAATGATTTTTTAAAATAGTAATTAATCTAAAGCAACACCACAAGCCTGGATATAAAAGATTCTGTCCTTGAAGCTGTATACGTGGCTTTCTTTTATTTATAAGCTAAACTAGTTCTTGATGCTCTCCTCTAAATCTTACACTATTGGTCAATTCAGACACAGCTGCATGATATTGTGTGAAAGCCGAATGTTTAAAACAAAAATACATAGGTGAATATTTTCTTTCCATATAAATATAACTAACTAAGCCACAAAGAAAACAACCTAAGCTTGGCCCTTCTTTGGGCCAACAAAATAATTGCATATGAAAAAAATATAATATTTTAGGGGGAAAAATATTTCTTTCTTATTGGGGGTGGGGATTGCAAGACTGTGCCATTGAAGAGGAATGCCTAGCAGACAAGTTGCAACAACAAAACCCTGCTGCAATAAACTTTTAGAGTATACAATAAAAGAAATAGTAACTTCTTATAAATGTGAATAAGCATCATTGGAAGTTGAGAGCCAGTTCATACAATGAGTTATAACTTGCTTAATTTCAACTGAGCACAACTGAATAAACAGAATCAATGCATAAATCATGCTTTAGGGCAGGGTTTCTCCACTGGGGTTCTGTGGAGCCCTAGGGTTCCCCGGGAGATCATGATTTATGTAGAAAAAGCAGAGACTGAAGAAAAACCCTCCAACCTCCAACACTGGGTTGGTCCGCCTGGAGCATACACGGATCCCGGGTGGGGGTGCGGATTGTGCACGTGTGCAAGCAGGGAGCTGAGGAGTCACCTGGGGCTCCCCTTGCCAGGTCCGCCTGCCTTTCTGCAGGCGCTGCGGCCTGGGGGGCTCTGTCTCAGGGTGGGCGCAGATCTGGGCCTGAGCTGGCCCAGGAACCAGCGGCAGCAGTAGCCACCCACAAAGGCGGGGAGGGGGGAAGGAGGCAGGGGAAAGGAAAAAGTGGTGATGGTGGTGGTGAAGGCTCTGGCATCAGGGTGCCAAGATTTCAAGAGAGGTTAAGGAGTCCAGATATTAAGGGGAAGGTTGTTGGAGGTTGCAAGAAGTCCTTGGGAGAGGAGATGGAAAGAGGGGAGACAGGAGCAGGATTTGGGAAATGAGGTGCTGGTGGCACAGGGAGCAGGGAGGAGGCCAGCCGACCTGACTCAGTGTGCCAGCGTCATCTGCATCCTTGCAATGCATTTTGCAGTTACCATTCACGACAGTTTGATATATCGTTCAAAAACTAGCCCAAAATAGCCCAAAAAAACACAACCTGCAGAGGCCAAAAATTTCCCACAACTACCTCCGAAACTCAAGTTCGGCCCAGAATTGAGTATTTATGCAGCAAAAAACAAGCACAGGTTTCACATTAAAGAGGTAAGTTTCATTCTTTGTTTTTGGTTTAAGAACACTGTTAATGCAGGCCTACACATGAAACGAATCTAATAATTTTTTAACTTCTGGCCTATATTTGAGCCTGCATGTGCAGCAGTTCCCCGAGGCCTGAGAAATATTTCAAGGGTTCCTCCCGAGTCAAAAGGTTGATAAAGGCTGCTTTAGGGCCAATAAGGCATAATTTGGAAGTAAAACCAAAGCCTGCTATTGCTCAATGCCTTCAACTTCAGGTTAGTCATGTGATATGCAGTCGGGGCAACATGATTTGCTGGTAGATTCATGGATTATTCCTGGTTTGTTTTCATGCCCTCAAGCCTTTAACCAATCCATGGAGATGCAAGGGCAGGGTAGTACACCATGATTACAAAACACAGTTGTCTTGGTGAGGAGTGAACTCAATGGGAACCGAATAGATGGACATGCTAGATTTGATAGGAATGAATCTACTGGATGATCTGGACAGGCATTATTTCTCAGCCAAACTTCATAGACTGCTGTCCTGATGAAAGTTGTGGGAGGGGAGGGATTAGGGTTGTGCAAAAAAATTCAAATTTGAAATACCTGTTTCAGTAAGTATCAAATTCACATTTTGCACTTGAAATGTGTGGCTTTAATCATTTTGGAAGTTAGGGTTCGGGTTAGAGTCAGGTTTCATAAAACGTATTTCTGAAATGATTAAAACAACCCATGCCAAATGTAAAACAAATGGTTCCCGTTAAAAACAACTGTTTTGTAGAATCATCTTTATTTACAAAAATGTTTTAAGCTTCACATACAGTAGACCCCTTCAGACATTCTTGGAAAATAGCAGTAATGGGGAGAAGCAATCCAGTGCTTTGTCTGAAATGCGTCCCAAACCCTTCCCTCAAACCTAAGTGTGGGTGGCAACAGGGGTCAAAAAAGTCAATATGGTCTGTGACTGTATGACTAAAGCCCTGCCCCCTTTTTATATGCACTGTAGGTGCCATGTTCACTTCTTTGATCACACTGTGGACACCACTGGGTGGGAAAAAACATCTTGGAAGACTAAAAGATATGGAGGAGAGTAATTCCACCACCAATTTTGGTAGATGAGTCTGTGTGTGTGTGTGTGTGTGAGAGAGAGAGAGAGAGATAGAGAGTGAGAGTAAGAGAGAGAAAGATTTGTGTGTGTGTGTATGTACATACATACATACCTTATACACACACACAGTTATAGCAATTTTATTAGAAATTACAATTTAAAAGATAAAAACTAATACAAACTTTAAAAAAAAAGAAAAAATTGAAAGTGCAGAAAAGAAAAAAACAGAAAGACAGAAAAGAAATAATATAATAAGGAAAAAGAAAATATATAAAAAATGACATCCCCTTCATCACAACAAATATAAACAATTTTAGTAACTTATCCTCTTCTCTTAAAATACAACAAAGATCCCTTTTTCCCACATCACATCTCTTATCTATAAACATATCCTTAAAAACTTCATCATTTCAGTCCTGATAAGCAAAAGTCCATTAAGAGTTACCAGAGATAACAACATATCTATTTTAACCTTGATCAAATAAACCAACTTTATATCCTCCCTTTTACTTTTAACAATCTTGATCTTTAGTCCCTTCAAATAAAGTCCTAAAACTTTATTTCTTTTCATTTTTCTTTGTCCCTTCCCACAAAATTCTTCAAAGCTTTAACGAACCTCTTTTGTAAATCCAGTATAGGAAGATTATCCAGGTCACCCTCTTGATTTGTTATTTGTGTATCCCTTTTAATTATTAAGGCATCAACCTGTTTCTTTTGTATGTCCAGCACAGAGAAGAATGTTCGTATCAAAATATCCTTCAATATGTCAAATGTTAAAATACTTTGCTCCATTCTGTATTTGTAAGTCAAATGTAAGTGTTCTTCTCCTTTAATTGTAATCTTTAGTTCCTTCTAGATCCCTCTAATGTCCAACCTTCAAAGTCCCATCCTATCATGTTTTTTTAAGGAATTCAAAACAAAAGCATTTTCCCACGAGAAGGATTCTTATAATTAATTCCAAAATCTTATTTCAAATTTATCTGGATCCTTTGTTTGTAACTTTCTAAAATCAAAGTTTTAATCACCCTTTTGCTGTTTCTTCCAGAAAAAAAAAATTAAGTCCTTAAAACTTGTATTTAAAACTTATTTCGCTAAGGATTGGAGGAAACTCACCTAGTGCTATAAAACTTGTCCATCCAAAGGTTTCTAATGGTTGAAAAGCAGTTAATGGACAATTTCCAAAAGTGATTAGAAAAGGAAGTATGCAAATTCTGTGTTCTTTTAAAGGCGCCAGCCATGGTATGTGCAAAGATGGCTTTCCCTCATCTCCCAGAGCTCTAAACCTGCTAGAGACCGCTGTCTTGTGGTCTCCTTTCAAGGAGCAACTGTCTGGAGCGCCTGTGGGCAATGATCTCAAGTCCTCTCTGTCTGGAGAGGAATTAAGAAGAACTAGTCTACTCACCAGCTCTTCATTCCGCTGCGGTCGTCGGCTCTGCTTTTAGCAGAGCCGTCTTCAGTTTGCCATTTCTTCCCTAGAAGAAATGTCCCCCCCCCACACACACACACACAAAAATTCAAATTCAATGCTTCAGTAAGTATGAAACACATGTTTTGCACTTGAAATGAGTGGCTTTAATCATTCTGGAAGTGTTTAAATTCATAAAAAGTATGTTGTGTTTTGAACACAAAATGCTTCTAAAATGATCAAAATAGCCATCCATGCCAAATGCAAGACAAATGCTTCCCATTAAAAACAATTGCTTTGAACTTGAAATGAGGTGGTTCAAATTTGAAATGTTTTGCATACCATAAGAGGAAACCAATGTGCCATTATCAGCTCTTTGGAAAAAAGGCATAATTAAACATTTATTACCCAGAAGAATGAGCTTTAAGTTCCTACTCTGTCCCTTTATCAGCCATGTAATTTGCCAAGTCAATCCTCAATCTGAATCTCCCTTATGAGGAAAATACTGACATGTCTTACTAGATTGTTCTAAGGTAACACAGATGTTACATACTCAAAAGCAATTTCCATTCAGTTCAAACAGGAAAAAAACTGGTACTTTTATTTTAACACAATTGCACTAGGTACCTATTATCTTCCAGCATATCTGAAGGAGCAACTTTTTAATTTCGTCACTGAGGAAACTGTACAATCTATCACAAGAAATTTTTTACTACCTGAAGAGAAACTTTGCATTTTAAGGGTTTCATTGCGCAAAATAACAAAATTCAGATTCACTTTATTTTTGCTTCATGCACCAATTAAAATTAATCAGTTGCCATATTATCTTTGCTTCTAATCTATGCTTAATTTGGAAATCAACTATTTTGCTCAAGGCAGGAAAGACATTCAATTTACAATTGGTCTTTATGTTTTAAAATGGGACTCAGCCACTATTTTTTTGTTCCAGAACATAAGGTGCAATTTGATATGTCCAACAAGTACAAGTAGCTAATATGTTTACTCAGCATTTTTCATCTTGGGACCAAGTCTAAGTTGCAAATAACGTAGCCACAACATATGCCCTAGTCTTTTTTTTTTAATTCTGTTTCTCCACTGTTCCCTGTATTTTCTACCACCTGTGTTTTCACTAGCTATGAAAGAACTTGTAAGCATGAATTCTTGAAAATGTATTTGTGTTATATTCTGGTTGGCTCTAATAAAAGTTATTGCCCAAGTGTGGACTTTTCTCTCTTCAGGGATCTGCAGAGTTCTCTTTGTCTTTCCTGTCATATAATATGGACATGTTACAGTGATGTGTCCCATCATCTTCAGAAATAACACCTACAAGGATATGAAGTAAAGACTTATCAATAAAGGTCCCAATGTTATGGAATAATTCTCTCAAAGTAGTCCCCAAGGAACTTTCATTTCCTGCTTTTTCCTATTCAGCAAAGACCTCCAGATGTACAGGTAGTCCCTGGGTTAAGAACGCCCAGGTTACAGATGACCCATAGTTAAGAATGGAGCCTATTGTAGCAAAATTTGAGTTAAACACACGATTTAAGTCAAATACATAATGGTTCGAGTTAATTACACAATGTTACTTATACAGTATTATACAATAATACTGTTCCAGCTTACATACAAATTCAACTTAAGGACAAACTTTGGGAATGGAATTCATTCTTAAACTGGGGACTACTATATTGCTTATTCTCCCTGCTGATTTGCAATATTATTGGATATGCTTTTCTTCTGCAGCAAGATATTGATTTTATTCAGCATTGTTTTGACTGCAGATGCTTTAGTGTGATGCGTAAACCACCATGGCATAAAAAGCTGGCATATATACAAGAACTAGGTCATGTTGGGTATTAAAATATTTGCAAAAATTATACAATTTAAACAGCATCCCTTCACATTAACTCTCCTATATTTATATAAGACTTTTTCACTCAATTTTGAAAAACAATTCTGAAAAATGAATAATTGTTCAAATCCTCTTTTTAAATATTATATTCTATTTAATCTCTATATAACTTCTATTTCAATCATGAGGTTCATGACCCCACATCTAACAACATCATGCTTCATTTGCCTGCCCATCTGTCAAGAGCCTCCTGCAATCTTCCTTCTCAGTTTCAACTGCTATTCTAGTTATTCCCAGTTATATCGGGAATCATAAGCAGACCTATACATACCCTTACAATGCAATCCTATGTATGTTTAGTCAGGAATAATTCCAACTATGTTCAGTTGGGCTTACTCCCAGGAAAATGCACTGGATTGCACCCTCAATGTAGCAAAATCTTAAGTATGCTTAGTCAGAAGTTCCAGAGAATTCCCAAATAAGTATGCAGAGAATTGAATCTTTAAGTTGATTTCTGTTCAAGTCCTTTAAAAAATAGGATCTCTTCTCTCAAAAGCTATACTGTATACAGAAACTTAGTAATGCAGTAAACTAAGTAATGTAGACTGCCAGATAATATGTTTTAACATGTTTAATACTAAATAATATATTGCCCTAGTTCATATATCCTACTAAACCATGTTTTGTTATGTCATGATTGGCTAAATAAGAAAAATCTAATAAACCACTTTATGGCAAGGCAGAATATTTCAACCTAGTTACTCTCTTCAAGGAATGGGAAAAACAAATGCATCGTTTTTTGTACCATTTGACTTACTCCTCCACCTTAGAAAAAGAAACTAATATATTAGATAACCAAAGAACCATTTTAATTACCACTTAAGTGATCACTTGTGGCCAAGTAAGAGTCACACCCCAGGCACCAAAACATTCACAAGCAAGCAACAAGCTCCAAAAGGCTTATATAAAGATTGTGCGGTTAAAGCAGATTGATAAAACAGTATCCCTGAGCTAGGCACTTTTATGAGTTATTTGCAAGACTGTAATATAACTCACTTGGTTCTACTATCATCATATCCAATTTCCTTTTTAAAAAACCATAATGAGGATTTAGCTTAAATGCCTCCATTGTTTTTAATGTGAAGCCATTCCAAGGAAGAAAAACATATCCCCACAATGAATTATCCAAATGATTCCACCTACATTAGGAACCACTCAGTTCATTCACTTCCACCATATCAGACTCATATAAGTCCAATCTCCAAAATAGTGATGTAGCTTTTTTCCAACTCCAGATATTCTGATGGAGCTAAAACTCATTCTAGCTGAAGTCTCTTAGTCTTAGTTTGTATTTCTTTTTAACTGCAAAGTTCACATGGATTAAAATATTAACATATCCATGGAATATCAACAAGGCCAAGTGATATAAAAAGATCAATAGTAAACTAATAGGGGAGGGACTGTAGCCCAGTAGTAAAAGACATAGTCCACATGCAGAAGATCCCAGATCCAATCTCTGCTATTTCCCAGATCAAATAATTCCATGAAATAAGACCTTTGCTTGAAGCACTAACCCTGTTCAGATGCAATAAAAAACCATGTAAGGCTACAGCAATGCCCAGCCTCATGGGCTTTCCCCTTCCCCTGTCATATAGCTGAGGAGAAGCTTGAAAAACTTTTCTTTACAATGTATCCCAATACAGTAGAAATTCTCAAATTACTGGACCATGGATTATTAATGATCCAGAGATCTTCCAGATGGTCCTCATCAGTCAGCTGGCTCACCATTTAAGCTCCTGCCTCCCCAAATTCACTGCCAGTCAGCTCCTTTGATGTTACACAACTACTCCATAATTACATCACATGATCAAGGGTTCTTTCTCTGTGGAGATCCCTCTCCCTAATAGGAAAGACTTATTACTCAAGAGATTTCTACTGAAGAACATTCTTGTCCAGCACGTTTATGCTAACAGATGTTGCTATTAGATGGCAATTATGATATGGGGTACATAAATTAATTCAAGTAGTAATATTTAAATTTGCATTAAATTTGGGGGTATAACATTGAGTGATAAACGGTCTTTAAAACTGGACAGGATGGGAAAGGATACACAAATACAGCTATATTCATTACTTTTCCCACAATGATTATATTATTAATCAAAAAGCATACATTTCCATGGTTTAAAGCTGAAAACAAAGGGAGGGGATAATTGTTTAGTGGGCAGCTCCTGCATTTTCCAAATATTTATTTAATGATCCAGAATTGCAGAAAGTTTCAAAAACGCTGCAACAGAGAAACTATAGTTGAGGACTCAGTGCCCTGTTGGATCATACCAAAGGACCAGTTAATCACCATAAGCAACCAGGTTCTGTTAGAACATCCATAAGCAAGACACAAATGCAATAGCATTCCCTCATTATGTTCTACAGCAACTGAGAGTAGCAATTTCTCACATTACAGATTTTTTTTTTTTAATGAACTCTTCTGCATTATATAACAGAGATTCTACTCACCTAAATCCAGTTTCCACATCAGTAAAAATAGACTGGCAGCACTTTAGAAACAAGTGAAACAAAGGTTGCATTTTTGCTTTGTTTTAGCCATATCCTGTATGCTAACAACTTCAGCAACTAATGTTTACATGTGTTGAAGAAAGGAAGCATACTGCAACACTATGAATTTATTACTGTATTCAAGCTACAACACATTCAAGGGCTATAAACCAGAGATGAGATTAAAAGGTAAACAGCCTTTGAGTGCCATGTAGCTTTTATGGTTGAACACTGGGCTCATACAATCGATACGGTTATTTTTTTCCCCATGCTTGTCTTCTGCCTTAAATTCTCTTTCAGGGAAATAAGATGGGATACAAACCAATAAAATAAAATAATAAAATAAAAATCAACTTCATTAGTGCCTCAAACATTTACAAAGTTTCTAGCAGAAAAGAAATCTGCTCATCCTATAAGCAGTCAAGATTTGATACATGACACTGACAAAGTAGCCTTAGCAAAATGTGTTGTTCTCGTCCTATGGAGCCATGAAAACTAACACGTATCACAACAGATACTTCTCCGAATGAGGGGAATAAGTGACAGGCAAGAGTGTGCATGGATGTATGGGTCAAAACCTGCCGGAACTCACCACATCTGTGGTTTGGAAGTCTGCTTCCACATGCAAATTCCTATCAATCCAATTAATGACATTCAACCAATCCAAGCCTTGTGAATACTAAGCATGATTAAAATTCCTGCAGATGGCAACCAGCCTTTCTCCTCCCACTCACCACCTACTGCTGCCTGAAGTGGAGTGATGGCAGCATTCCTACTCCCTGGAGGTTTGTCTGAGGAAGAAAAACTTCTTTGCACATGGAAGTATACCTATCCCCTAGCCTTTGTTGCTTCATTTCACCACAAAGAAACAATTCGCAGGGGGAGAAGAGAGAAAGAACATGCCTAGCCCATGAAAAAGAAGAGGAAAAAGATGAGTAAGTCTTGCCAATACAATTACAGTTAAGTTGTTCTCCTGTCCTGAGCAGTGTCCTTCCATGGTTGGCTTCACTGAAGCACTGCCAGGATTTGGTGCAAGGACAGATGATGGCCAAAAAACTGAACCCTGACTGGACAAAGGTCTTGTGATTTGGAGGCTCAGAAGGGTATATCTGATCTATGCAGTCTCTCTAAAAGAGCAGAGGCTTACTGTGATCATTCCTTGATCCACCTTTGTCACTCGAGGTGGCTTCAGTAGAGACCGAATTTTGCCATCTTTATTTTGTTCATCAACTGCAGAGCAATGCTGAGCCTGAGTGTGCCTGAAGGACAGGGTCTTTTCTTCAGGGTTACCCTGGCTCAGGAATGCTCTCTCCAAAGTGGAGCAAACAGAACCTACATTACCATTTTTATAGAAGAGGTTAACATATCTTCACTGGCACTGGTATTTTAGAGAGTAGAGTTTCCATAATGTGCATTTCTCTTTTATTGGAGAGCTCTCAGCTTAGTTTTAAAGAAGAATGGATGTACAGTCTAAATAGTTTTTTTTATATCTGTTGTACACTGAACTGGAATCCACTGATTCAAGGACAGCTGGGAAATAATGTAAACAACCCAAAACACCTTCAGTTTAATTTAGATTTTAAGAAGAGGGTAAGATTGTACTACTATAATAAAAGCTACCCTTCTTGGAGCTACTTCCTTCAGAAGTGTTGGACTAGTTTCTATAATTCCTATAATGACTGGGAATTAGGGGAATTTAAGCCCAAAAGACCTATAAGACACCTGTTGGGAAGCCTGGCAGAGTCAAAGGACGTCTACCACTCCTCTGAGCTTTTGCGGAGTTCTGTTTATTAGCTCTCTGTGACAGCAGAAAGTTTGTAGAAAACAGACACTTCATTATGGATAAGCCATTTGGCCTTCCTGCTCCTGTCAAGGGATGCCACATACCTCAGCAATACAGACAGTCCCCTACTTGCAAACGTTCATGTTGCAAATTTTCACCGATACGAGCAGGATGGACCTGGAAGTCAGAACCAGAAGTCAAGGCGGAAGTTTGAACCAGAAGGCAGAAGAAGGCGGGAATGGATTAGTTTGCAGCGCACCACAAACTAACCCTTTCCCACCTTCTCCAGCATTCCGTTTCCATTTGAGGTATGCATTGAAGTTGGAGTTCCCAGAAAAGATTAGTTTATGCAGCGTGCCGGGTGAGGCAGGAGAGGGGGAAGTGGCAGAGGACAGGGGAGAGGGGGCGGAGGTCTCCTGCCTTGCCTGGCAATGGAGTGCACTGCGCCCCACCGGCCCTGCCTCCTGCCTCCACCTCTTTTTTTTTTGCTTGTTGGACTTATGAGCAAAACGGACTTACGAATAGCCTCTTGGAACGTAACCCATTCCTAAGTAGGGGGCTCTCTGTAATATAAACAGAGATAACTTGAAACTCAAATCAAATACTTAGTGACTAACACAATTCAAGTTATTCCTTGCTTCAAGATTTTAGTAAGTACAGTATCTGGATGTAGAATCAGTGCAGACTTACACAGCATATGACAACACCCAGTGGATCTTGGCCAATCATAGAAAGCTAAACAGAGTCGGATCTCATTAGCACCTGGTTAGGAGACCACCCACAAATGCCAAGAGTGTAATCTAGTCTAGGAAAGGAAAAAGTAAACATCCTGGATGAAGGTGACCTACCACCACAACACATATTTCTGGAACGATGGGAGAATTGTAGAATTTCAGTATTATAGAGATAGTTCAGCCGCACAGCCTATTTTTGAAAGGAGAAGGGAGAGAGCAGCTCAACTTGCACGGTCACTTTGACAGCCTCCTAGTCTTTCTTTTCCATACTTTAACATGCTCTGGCAACTGACATGCCAGTAAGAGCATAAGGTGGCACTAGAGATTGAAGTAGCAGTGCAGTAAATGTAATTCAGCCAAGTATGAAATACCAACCTTTCTCAGCCTCAGTCCTTCCCAAAATGTGGAACTTAAATTCCCGTGCTGGTGGAGAATTATGGGAGCTGGAGAACAGGAAGCTGGGGAAAGCTACACCCAAAAGGACTCTGCATTGTAAAATGACGGGTCAGTGAAACCTACTGTCTCCTCTCCCTCCAGTCTCTTCTTGTAATCACTGTTTATATAAAACCTAGAACAACTGTTGCTTAGGACTTTTTCAATGGTTTTCAGCTCCCTGCTACCTTCTGTTGAAGGAAGTATCCATTCACTGCGTTCTGCTTTGAGTATTCAGTAACAATAAGGGAGTCTGAAGATACTCTTAAGAGCACTAACTCTGATCAGAGGAAGAAAACCAACACAGCAGGAAGTGTAAAAGGTATCCTTGCAAGAAGAAAAATACACAGCAGCTTTAAAAGTGAACAGAACTCTCAAACTGCTTAACACAAACAACTGATAAATGACATTTGGGGGAAGTTAAAGAGAATGAAAATGAATAAAAAAGACTGAATGCACTGTACTGTTACCGTTATTCTCAATAACCTAAACAACTTAATGAGGCATGTAAATAAGGAAAATCATCAGTACCTTGCTGCAAAGAGTTGCCTATATAAAGTATTTGGTTTTAAATATTAACCTAGCTTGCAGTGATGAAACAGACATCCTAACACACACAGCCCAGCTGCTTAACTTATCTTCAGGAACATCAGACTAAAATCAGGAAGTCTAAAACTGGGAACATTTCTTGGGCATAAACAACCAGCCACAGGCTAAGAACAAACCCTGACTTATAATACTGTCTTATCAGGAAAGTAACAAAAACCAGGGTCCTAGTTAGCATGCAATGGCAAACAAGTCACTGGAGGGGTTGTAGATTTGTGTAGTCGTTGTGAAGAGTACAGCTAAACTGGAGTAACAGAGCAGTACCCAACAGGACACTTGCTTGGTGACAATAAATCTGGCTTCCTGTTACATATGAGTAAAATACTGCACACACTCAGGCAGGAGCAGTGCAAATAAAGGGAAGCACTGCAGCAAAGTTCATTTTGGCAGAATTAGGTTTATAGCATTTGTTTGTTCTAACTGCTTATTGCTTTAGAGCTCTAAAAGATGAGATATGCAAATGTTTGAGCATTACGAGCAAGGCTATAATTTGAGCTGCCTAGTATACAGTAAGTAGGACCAAAAGATGGTAATCTATACCATTCTGACATAAATGTACATATTCCATCCTTTTGGAAACAAGTTAGTTGCTAACGATTAACAGTGCTGTTAACTAGGCTATTTTCAGCTCCTCTTTTGCAGCTGGCAAGGAGGGAGTTGTTAGCAACAGAAAGCTGTGTTTACGCCAGCCATGCAGGAACTGCAGTTGGAATAACATGAAGCTAGCCAAAAGTTCTCCTCAGATTTGTATTCCCACAGTTACCACAGCCCTTTTGCTGCTGCTGCTGACTGCAAAAAATCAAAGCCTGGCACAAACAAGCCAAACTCTGAAAGTCAGAGGGGACCTGAAAGAGTGCTGGGTTTTGCATGACAAAGTAAGGCTTTACAAAAATGCAGTGGAATATTTGCACTGAAAAGGTACTCTCTGCTCCCTCTTGGACTTTCCACTGCCATGCAAATCACTATCTCGGCCAAAGGTGAGATATGAGGCAAGTTTAAGCTTGTACGCTGTAAATTAGATTAAAATTTGAAGGCAAAGCTGATCCATCACCAGCAGAGAAGGGTTTCCTCTCCCAACATCAAAATGTCAATAAAGGGAGCTGTTTTCATCATCGTACTTTTATCTGAATTTTTAAGACAAGGACATTTTCATGCAGGTTCCTGGCCATCAAGTTACAACGTAAGCCCTTTTGGGGGGTTGGGAACATCTGGAATTCTGTGAGAATATTATGGGTCCTCTCAAAAAATGGCTGCCACAGGTTTTGCTTCTTGAGAAAATGGCTGTCACAATCTGATACAGTGTTATTAAATGAATATGAGAAATAATGAGGTTTTAATACCAATTAAGCATGCTAATTTTAAGGGTTTCTTTCTTATTCTTTTATTTTTTTTCTCTTTTTGTTCATTTTTGTTTTACAATTTCATCATTAATTTACTTGTAGGATGAGTTGTTAATTTATTTTGTATACTATTTTTTCTGTACTTTTCTTTTTAAAAATAGCAATAAATGTAATTTTTAAAATGTCAAGGTTGCTGTGCCAATCCCATAAGCCCCGTTTACTAGAAGACAAGCTGGGTACAATCGCTCTCTTCCATCCCTTCTAACCCCCAAAGAGGTCTTTCTACCACTGAACATTTCAAACACAGCTTTGATCTGTAGAGGCCCAAATGCAGCATTCTTGTAAATAATAATGGTACTAAAAATTGATACTTGGTTTTGCAGCAACACTGTTCCTATTTAATGTTTTTTAACTTAAAAAAATATTTTAAAAAATTAAAATCAGGTAGGCAGATAAGCTGGTGGGCCTCAAGTCAAATATCCACTTTTCCCAGATTAAAAAAAATGTGCAGAATACCTACCTAAATTCTAAAAAGAATTTCCAATCTCTTTTGAACCCACAATCAGGACTATTACTAAGAACCGCAAGAAGAGCCCAGCTGCATCAGACCAAAAGCTCATCTACTCCAGTATTTTGCTCCCACTGTGGTCAACTACATGTCTTTGGGAAGCCTACAAGCATAAGATGATTCCAACAGAAGAGCATATCTGTAGCTCAGGGTTGAACTGTGGAGTCCTTGGTGCTCTCTGAGCTTGGTTGTTTGCTTGCAGATGTTTCATTACCCAACTAGATAACATCATCAGCACCAGTGGGTGTGGGGTTTGCTGCTTTACTCCCCCCACACTCACTAGCACTGATGATGTTACCTAGTTGGGTAATGAAATGTCTGCAAGCAAACAACCAAGCTCAGAGAGCACCAAGGACTCCATAAGATTATCACAACAGCACTTCCCTCTTGTGTTCTTCAGCAACTGGTGTTCAGCTGCACACTTTCTTTAATACTGGAGTTAATTCATATATAACCATCTTGATTAAAACGTGGCTAATCCTTTTAGAGCCATCAGATCAATAGCCATAGTTTGTTAACAAAACTTAGTTTAAATATGCACTAAACAAAGTGCTCCTTTTCTTCAATTCAGAATTGCCTACCATTCAGCATCGACCTGAAGTTCTAGTTTTATGTGATCCCCATGACTTCCATGAACCAGTCCAATCTTTATTTGAAGCCACTCAAGCTGGTAGCCAGCACACTCCTGGTTGAGAATTCCGAAGTTTAACTTGCATTGTATATAAAATTTTTTTTTAACATTCTTCCTTAAGAAAAGAAAATCAGAAACTCCAAAAATTCCTTCTTTTCTCATAAGGTAGTCTCCCAGCTCTTTGATGATAGGAATGACCTCTCCTGCAACTTTGTCTTTTTGAACTATTGTACCTGAAGTGTCCAAGCAGTATTTCTCCATGTATTTGTGTAAGGACATTATGATACTGGTACTTTTCTCTTGATCCTAATGATCCTAATCTTTTCCCACACCCTGACATATGGTAGATAATCAATAAGTGAATTAAATAAGTCAATTAATTTTATTGTTTATCAATAGTGTATCAACCACATCTAAAGATGGACAGACAACCTTGCTACATCTAAAAGTTGCATTTTCCTTTTTAAACATATCCATGGATTTGTTTTCACACCTCTGAGGAGCCCAAGGTGAGTGTCACTGGAATGTGCAGAGTTGAAATTCCGGGCACAACACTCAGACCATGGGGGGGGGCAGAGATTTGGGAAGTCTGTGATGGTTTCAGCATGATGTGGTTAAGCAAACATTATGCTGATGAAAATTGGCATTTTGGTGTTAAATTTTGGTACAATGATATTGAGGCTTCAAAAATTGGGCTGAGACTTTTCAGTCTGTTTTGAATTCTGAAAGACTTTGTAGGTTAAATATCATAACAGCATCAGATGCAAAGGGTGCAGAGTAGATATGACACACTGCATTATTAATCATCAAAACTCTAAATCATGGCAGGCTGGGGAATTCTGGGAGTTGAAGTCCACGTATCTTAAAGTTGCCAAGGTCGAGAAACACTGCTCTAAATAGACACATGTTCAGCCTTTGTAGAAAACTTTTTATACATTTCTATAGTCTAGCCTTTCTTAATCTGGCATCTTTCAGATGTAGTAGATTACAACAGCCAGAATTGTCAGCTAGGATAGTGAAATGCTCATAGTCTCTTAGTTAAGGCTAATCAGTTCATTTGTATGTAAGCACTTAATAGCAATTGATTTAATAGCAAAGTTCTTCACTTATGACATTTTTAAAAATTAGTCAGCTGAGACAAATGCAATACAATAGGTTTCCATGCTAATTATTATTAGCATGGATGCCACCCAGAGTCATTCCATAAGATAAGTGGCTATACAAATATGATTAATTAATTAATCATTTTTAAGTTCTACTGATATCACCTGGAAGAAGTTGAGCACATGTTCCCCACAGAAGACAATTCCTGTGCTTTAACAGATAGATACATTACATTACATTAAAGGTACAGGTCCAATCCCCAATCCTGCAACTTTTAAAAATTAACAAACCTTACAGATTAAACTTTTTTGAATGATAATCTATTTCATCATGACCACAAAAGGTTTATTCAAAACACAATGAACTAAAAAAAAAAGTCGTATTTTTAAAATGCAGACAGTAATAAATATGTTAGAGCTTAATCATAAATCAACATGTTAGTGACTGTTCATCATCAAGGAGCACTGACAATAACATCTTGGCACTGTTAAAGCTACGCCCACCCCAAAGAATGGCTGTTTCACTCTGCTGCGGCAGAAACAGAAAGGTCTTCCGATACCTTAAAAACAAAGAAATTCTTACACTACCAACTTGACTGTAGTCAATAAACATTGAAGTGACAATAAATCTGTTAATTTTTAAGATACCACAACACTCTTTTTTGTTGTTATTTTGCTCTGGTATGCTAAATAAAATAATAGCTGTCTTGGTTTATGGACCAATTTTACTTATACACAGCCACATATAAGTTTCCAGAATTTTCACACTCTGAATTTGGATGTTTCATTTCCCTTTGACACCCCTGTTAATATTTGTTTCCTTACATCCATTAGAATACATTGTTGGGAGCATAGGACAACTTGTTAAAAATCAAATTAAATTAAGCCAGTTGTTCTTAAAACTTATGCCTAAGAAAGTTATCTTTTAGAATCAACATGTGAATATACTGCAAGGAGTATTAAGCTACTATTAAGAATATTATTACAGGCAGTCCTTGCTTGCTGACCATTCGTTCAGTGACTGTTTGAAATGATGACAGCGCTGAATAAGGAGACTTGCGACCGGTCCTCGAAGATGCGGCTGTTGCAGCATCCCTGCAGTCACTTGATCGCAATTCCAGCACTTGGCAACCACCATGCATTTATGATGGTTGCAGCATCCCATGATCACATGACCTTCACAGCTGGCTTCCGACAAGCAAAGTCAATGGGGAAACCAGTAGGAAGTCGCAAGTCACGGTCATGTGACATCACACTTAACAGCCACGGGTGATTTGCTTAATGACTACAGCCAGAACTGACAAACTGCCAGTAGGGCATGGTCATGTGATTTTTCACTTAACCGTATCACTTAGTGATGGAGTTGTTCATCTCAGTTGCGGTGGGTGAGGACTACCTGTATATGAATAGCTGAAGTTTGCTTCATACAAGCAAAGGATCATTACTTATCTCAGGACCCATGTATATCAAACAATACAAGCAAACTACTCTTTTTTATAAAAAAGGAGGGATGCAACCAAAATTACATAATGAAGCAAAGTTGGAAATAGATTATATAGCCTATTATATAGCCTATTAGGTGTACATTACTCACGTACATAAGATAATAGATTATATAGCCTATTAGGTGTTCATTACTCACGTACGTAAACGATAAGGATAAAAATAAGTTAAGCATCTAATTCTATTTAGTTACCTACATCTTTCATCCTTTTCACTTTAAGCTTTCATAAACTGTTAATGGGCTGTGAAATGAAACACAGCATTAACATTTTCTCATACATACTAGTATAAATCCGTCCTTCTGCATTCCAGTTAGTGCCATGCCAACAAACGTCATCATCTGGCAAAAACTGCACATTCTATTAGTTTGACAAGACAAGCCAGCAATGAACTGTAAGAAACAATTTTGCCCATGAAATCCCAATCTGCCAACAGCATTAAAATCTAAATATTACATTTCTGCAATTGAGGTTCTGTGAGTACACTCTGATACAAACTCCTTTTGTTGAAGGCAAATTCATTAACATTCAAACCTTTTGTTATTTTTAATCCACCAATATTAATTGCTGTCTCCATACTTAAGCCCAACAGCATTCTTATAACTTTATCAGCCAAGAGTCACCCTGAATAAAGCTATTCAGTACAAAGCAGAGTTCTCCTGATAAGTCTCATTAATGATGCAAGCTACTTTCAAGCCTGTGTCTGCACACAGTTCAACTATAGTACTGTTATTTGGCATGCTAAAATATTAGCCTATCCAGGAAGAGATTTGCATACATAGGTTACTGAGATCTTGCATTAATTTCTGTCCATTTCAGAGGAAAACAGTAGCTGCCTTTGAGAGTTTTTTGCAGGTTTGTGTTTCTAAAATTTAAATAAGTTTTAAAAAAATGTTTTGACTCCCTATTAACGACCAATATACTCTGA
Organism: Python bivittatus; assembly: GCF_059951505.1. Lineage (NCBI taxonomy): Eukaryota > Metazoa > Chordata > Lepidosauria > Squamata > Pythonidae > Python > Python bivittatus. Next base: position 27,099,261 of record NW_028277075.1, on the reverse strand, counting down.
GAAATTAAAATAAAACCATCCTGTTACTTTTTCACAATTCAATATGCCAGATGCATTAGCCATAGTATTTCAGCACTGTTATATTTTTAAAAATTATGGTTTTGGCTTCAGTGGCTTCAAAATTCAGTTCTACCCTTATTTCTGTAAGGTGCTAGACTGCAAAAATGGCCTCACCAAAAGTTCTTAAACAATACTACTAGTTCTTCATATTTACACAGATGTTTAGAAGAACTGTACAAAATGTCATTAGGGTTCATTTTGGAACCAGTTTGAAAACAATTCCACAGTACTTCAAAAAAATGTTACAACTGCAGCCTCTGTGCTGGATCTGAATCCCCTTAATTTCCCCAAATAGATGTTGCTTGCTGGAACTTCTCAGAGTTGAAGTCTAACAGATCTGAAGAGCACAGATTGGAAACGAATGAGTTGAGCATGGTTTACTCAATGGCACCAAGGCAATACATGTGGCATTCAAATGTTAAAAGGATGAAATGGAGCTCGGTTTCTACTGCCACTCAAAAGTATCATGTTTTATGATGCTGAGATATGACAGTTCAAATCTAGACCACTACATGGGAAACACTATTCAGTACTTACAGAGCTCTAGGTGGACCATGATACCTATTTTTCCAGTGTGCTACCAGGCGTGGAACGAAGAAAAAGATGACTCCAGAATGAACTGAACTGAGCTTCTCAATAAACCAAGGAGCTGCACAGAAGTGGTAGGCAGGGAGAGGAGGCCCAGGGACAATCCTATCAAGTATTCTGGTTGCCTCTATATTTTAGCAATCAACAAGATGACCAACAGAAATGCCCTCTGGATCACTTGGTTACTTTTCCAGTACTGCCAGAAACCTGCTGGATCCTTTTCCATCCATGACAATGGACTGATGGAAAAGTCCTCCAGAACCAGATCACAACATCCTCTGAGATACCGGATCTAAAATGTGGGTATTTTTGTTTAGTTTCTTAAAAAAAACTATATAGTGAGGTGGAGGGAGAAATCCTTCTTTCTTCCTCAGTCCCACTGAATGTATGAAAGGATTAGTACCAAAAAAAAGTCACTAAAAGCATTAAGAGCCAGCTGTCTTCCAGATCAACACTTCCTCTGCTTAGAATTAATTAGCATGTAATGATATAACAGACTGTAAAATTGAAACATATGAATATCTTCAGATATAAAACTGCAGAAAATTTGGTATCTTTTTAAAATTCTGCAAGAAACCAATCCCCTGAATAATAAGTATATAAATAATTTAATTACAAGGAACTAACTTTTTTGGACCAGTGGGTACATTTGAAATAATAAAAAGATGTTATGGGCAATAAATCCTTCCATAGGAGATGTACCTATTCACAAAATGGCTCTTGTGGTAAATGAGGCCATTCATAAAATACCTAAATTAACTGATGGCTGCAGAACAGAAAGCAGCAAGAAGGGGAGGGGGAATGTTGCTTCAACAAAAAGCCCCACTTCACAGAAATACTAACTGTTGATTACAGAAAAGACATTTCTTGACTGTACACATCCACAGCACATACAATATGACACGCCCGCATCCCTTTCCTCTCAACATCTGCCCTACTCCCTGATCCATTGGTCTCCTCATGCAACAGGACCCACTGGCCTTCCTACTCTGACCCCAGGTTACAAGATGACTACACTTGAGGTCTCTTTTTCTTCCTGGCTTCCAACGTTTCATCATTTTTGCTCATCAGGAACATCCTGGACCTCCACAGGGTTCAGAGGCACACTTGAGAAATAAAGATGGCACTAGCAGAGGCCCTCATTTTGTTCTCAACTACTTCCAGCCCCCACCTAGTTTGCTTTTTAAAAATAAAAAATAAAATGAGACAGTGTCATGCACTCTGGTGGGTGCCAAAGTAATACAAGCAGGCCCTCAGACAGTTGACAACTGATCCAGCTTAGTAGAATAAATATCTCTTAAAAACCTAACTTTCAGGACAAGAAGTGGTGAGCCAACCAACTAGCCTCTCTGCCATCACATTCAGGAATTCGGAGTTTCATGGAACCTTAAAAGCCATGCAAGTATGGCATCATGTTTAAAATTCCAGCTTTTGGTCCAGAAGCACAGACTGAATCAAAGTTGTAACTTCCATGTTTACCAATTCCACAAAATATTAGAAAGAAAAAGCACTCACACAAAGTCTTTTTACCTCTCTGCTTCTCAGAGCTATTTTTAGTCTTACCAGAATGATTAAAGTAAAACTAGTAACAAGCAGAAACAAAAGTACCCTCACAACTACGCATATAGAGAACTGAAGTCAGTTCAGGTATGTGAAAGTGACAGTCCCAAATGAGCCAACCTGGAACATCCTGTGACACAACGCATCCCTCATTGGGCAAGGGCGTTAATGTTTGTACAGTCATAGCCTATGAATTCACCTTGACTCTCAGGTCATCAGGAAACAGATCGGTGTTGCCCAGCTCCAAGCCAAAATGCAGGTGTACTTCCAGAATGCAGTGCTCCAAGTATGAGCACCAATTACGCTCCTCTACTAAACAGCAAAGCTCTCATTGATTTCCACAGGAACTAGAACAGCTTGGATGATGTCACCAGCTACAACTCTAGCCACACGCCCTGGGAAGTCACTGTGACTTTGATTACACATACCTTTCAACATTACTGCCACTGCTGCAACCCATCAGCCACTAAGGCAAGATGAGATCAGGGTTCCAGAAATCACCTGAGCTTCTACACACACCCTCCTGGGCTTTGCACACATTCCTTTTTCACCTCTTCACACTTCTGGACACAAGCAAATTCGTGCAAGTGGAGCAGGGGGAGGGCAACAGTTGTGTTCTTCATGCACATCTATCTCTGGCCTAAGCATTCATGTAGTTTATGCACTAAACAAATTCAAAAAGGAATGCTTCCTTCTACAAGCCCTTTCCCACAAATGGAAAGCACTTGCCATTCCGAGACAGGTACACAAAGAACCATTAGCTATAAAGGAGTCTTCTAATTTATCTCCTCACAAGTCAGATCAACAACTAGGAACGATCTGCAGAAGTCCCACGGGGATGGGCTGAAGAGAAGCGTGCCTTTTTCTCCGAAAAACAGTGTCAACTGGTAACCAAGGGGGAAAGACGACAAAACCCGGTGGGGGAGGAATTGAAAGAGGAAATACTGTCCAATTTTCTACAGACACAAAACATATCTTAACGATTGCTTCCTTGTTATCCGCCTTAATCTGTTCTAAAAGCCACTAGATTAAAATGGGGGGGGGGCGCAAAGTAGCAGCGACTGGAATTGCGGCGCCCTTCGACAGGAAGTATGTGACGATCGGAAGGCGAGGCAATTCGAATGGTCTTTTCTCCCCCGCAACTCCCCGTCTAATTCCCAGCGGCACGAGCCAGCCGCCCTTTAACTAGAACTCCGTAGGCACGCATCTCATTTCCCGGTTCTGAAGGGAAGAGCCCTCCTTTCCGCGGCCGCCCATTCGCCCGGCCAAAACGCTTAGCTGCACAAACAAGAGCCACGCCACGCATTCGTGCAGGCGCCTGAGAGACACCGGAAAGCCAACGAAAAGTTCGCCCGGGCTCTCGACGCCCCCTCGCCCCCAGCTGCTCCCTTGCAAAATCGGTCAGGGCTGCAAAAGCACCGACCCCACACGCGCTGCGGTTTCCTTGGGGGGGGGGTGGAGAGGCAGAAAGCTCTTTCGACTTCCACTTACCTCCGCGGTGTCTTGAGTCAGAAGGTTAGTCCCCCATCGCTCTTTCCTTCAGTCCTCTCGTAGGTCCCAATCCTCTTCCTTTCCCCACCCCCCAAAATCCCCGGCAACCAACCAAGCGCCGAGAGAGCTCTAAAGGCTACTTGAAAAGAAACCAGAAAGTTTTGGGGAAGGGGGGAAGTATCACTTGCAGTGGCTCGTCCCCGGTCGCTCAGTTTTCTTCCTGCGCACAGTCCTGCAGCGTACCTGCTCCGAGCGAAAGCCTCGCTGCTCGTCGCCTTCTCCGCCAACCGCACTTTGCGGTGTCAGGATTGCAAGTCTCTGAGTCACAGATTTGAGATCACAGCTTGGGAAACAGAAGGGGGGGGGCGAAGTGGAGAACTGTAGCGACGAAGGCGGCAACAACTGCAGCAGCAGAGGAAGCTGGATCTCTCTCTCTTTTCCTTCTCCCCCCTTCCGTCCCTCCTCCTGATAGCAAGAGATTGCACAACTCTCAAGTAAGGAAACTGGAGCAGTCGCTTGCTGGAAAAAAAAAACCGCACATCGGCTCTGCAACAGAAGTAAAACCAGCTCTTCTACTTCATCAGCACAACTGCCTGCTGTTCAGGCTTCCCCACCCTACAGCAGGCCGAAGTCACGCCCATTTCCTGTTACCATATTAGGCGAAGAAAGTTTTTTTTTCTTTTTTAATAACCATCCAGTAACCCTAGAGTTTGCGTGTACGAGCGAGAGCGCGCCTGCCAGCCCGGCTATCAAATATACGTTGGCTTGGCAGGGGGATCCAGTTGCTCTGGCGCGCATTCGCATCTCCACCGAGCGACAAGGTCAGGGGGAAGAGCTTGATCACGTTACTGGAAACGCTGCTTTGCCAGGAAGAGCGCTGATTTTCTCCCTGCTCGAAGAGACTTTTACTCCGATTTCTGCTCGGGCACAGAGACGCGTTGCCAGTAACTCGTGCGCGCGCATAAGACGCCATAGGCACGGACACAAATCAGAGCAACTGTCCAAAGTTGAAAACTCGGGAGGGGGCTGGAGAGAGAGAGAGAGAGAGAAACTCCTTTTCAGTGAGCCGCGTACAGGTCCGGATTGCATTCTGGCGAGGCGCAGCTTCATCCTCATGCACGTGCTACCGAGCTCCAGCTCCCCCAAAGCAAGGGAGAGGGCGCAGGGTCGTGTTGCAGAGGAGCAGGGCTTCATTGCGAAGGCAGATGCACGGAGAGCTGAGTTTACCGATCTTGCATGAAACGATACTATCACAGAGATCTGCACCTAGCTTTTAGGAAACGAGCTCCTTCTCGGAAATGCCACATTTTCTACTTATGGATAATCTTTTTTTTTAAATACCGCCCTAGGAAAATACAAACGGAGGGAGAAGTGGGAGGAAAAAATGTAAGGAGCGGGACGGGACCGTAATTTTGAGTGAAAATACAAAGGTAAGTTCGAGCGTAAGGCCTCCTAGCTGCTCTGCGATGAGTCATCGGTTCTTGTGCAACAGCTTCAGTGCTTTTATGAGAGGTATAAAAGAAAGCTATTGATATCCACCACGTTCGAGTGATTTGAGTTCTGTACAGTAAGCCCTCTTCTTTTTCCTACCTCCTTAAATCATCGGCATTCTCTGTCTTCCCCCCTCCCTCCGGAGCTTCTATTTGCATCACGCATAGGGCACTGGAGACTGCTGCTGCTGCTGCGCCAGCCCAGTGCACGAAAGGAACAACCGAAACAGAAGACATGGTGCTGTAGCAAAAGGAACTCAGAAAAGAACAGGTTCTCTCCACTGCTGGTTTTAGCTAGGAAAACAAAGCAGGCTAGAAAACTCGGGGAAGAAAGTTCGTGTACTATCTTGCACTTGCATTCCCCACATTCCTCTTGTTAGAAAAAAACCAAGCATACGTGCCAAGCACATGGCTCCCTGTACTGAAGAAATCTCTTTCAAATAAATTAAGCATTGGAACCTTCAAATTATGAACTCCAATAAACTGCAAATTAGAAGAGATCAGAGCAGCTTTGGATCTGAATTTACCATATGAAACTCTTCTCTGAATCTGGTATCTTCCAGATGCCTTGAGACCACAATTTACAGTATTCCCAGAGTTGAAAAATCTGAGAATTGCAGGGCCAACACATCTGGAGGGCACCAGGTTGGGGAAGACTAAACAACCTGTCAGCCAGTATCTAATACATACTAGCTGGAAAACTGGGAGTGTATGTCCACAAATCTTGAAGGCCACTAGATAATTTTTACTACCATCCACCAGTGGATCACTGATCAGTTTTCACTACATTGGCTAATAGCTGCATTGACTGATTATGTGCCATCAAGTCATTTTTGACTCCTAGTGACACACAGATTTTCTCCATAACAAAATACTTGCATAGTTGTGGTATTATTGTAAAGAATGGAATTTATTAGATCCAGCAAGAGATCTTTTGGACTGTTCACATAGTATTTATTTAAAAGACTTATGTAGCTGCCTACCTTATGCACCATAAACCTGGGTGGCTTACAAACAACATTAAAACAGTACAAAACATAAAAGCCTTCACAAAACTCCTGGCATCCCCCAGAACAACACACACCCCACACATCCACAAACCACTTTAATGGGCTCCAACCTTGTGGGAAAAGCCAGGTCTTCAAGGCTTTCCAGAAGGCTAAGAGGGCAAGGGTCTGCCAGATCTCAAGGGCAAAAGTGTTCCACGTACAAATTATGTCAAAACCAGGGGTAGGATGTCATGCAAACAGCTCGGGTCAGTGGGTGAGTTAGACGTAGGTGACACAGATAGACCCACTTGGAAATCAATTGAGAGTCCCATAACAGCAAACCGAACTAGACAACACCTAAAGCTTAAGCAATAAGAAAAACATTAATCTTTAAAGTCCTTTGTTACTTTTGCCCCAATATGACTGTCCTTCCAGAAATTGTTAAGCAACAGAGCAGAGTCAGGATCACATAACTCAAATTAGTTATGCCATAATTATTTAAAAGTTCTGAGTTATACAAACTTCAGAAGGCTGTCTATTAAAAGAAGCAAGCGATAGCAATCAACCCTCTTGAAGTCTGTCTAACCCAGTACAGTATTGCCATTTTTAGGCAGAGAAAATCCATGGTTCAAGAAATAGCAACATATATTTAAAAGATTCTCCATTCTCTTAATGTACTCAAGGACTTCCACATTCACAGCATGAAAAAATAAAGTAAACCTGGGAAATCTTTTAGACTGTAGCATTAGCATTTGAAAACAAGTCGTTGGATCAAAGCCACTGCTTACAACTTCCCAGTAAGTGAAATGAATGAGGCAACCCAGTGATAGATTTCAAGCCCACTGAAATAATACTTAGTGACAAACAGAAGTTCATGGACATGAAGTTAGAAAATTCCTAGTGTGAAAAACAGTTTGCTTTTAGTGAAAATAGCACCATTGGTAATTATTACTTATAGGCAACTACAGGCATCTGTATGTTTCCAGATCTATTATACTGTAATTCACAGTATCAGCTGTAAAAGAACATGCAAAGCATCAGAAACAATGTTTCTGTCCTTTCACTCTTACAGAGAAATCAAGGTGGAACAAGAACTGCAGAAAATTGTTCAAAAAAAGGTATGTTTAGAGAGTTTTGAACTCTTTATCCAGAAAAAAAAAGTACTCAGGTTGTTTTATTTTTCAATTCAAAAATAAAAAGGCAGCCTCAGGAACCAAATCACTGGCTCACTGTGCAAAAAGTTAACGGGGAAAAAAGATACCGGAGAGAACTTTCACAAAGAAAATGCATACCATTTCTATTTAAAGAGGCTTTTTATTAAGCTTGAGCTGATGACACATTTTTTCTCCAAAGAAATGGGACACTTTGTATAGGTGGGACAAGAGAGCCAATCTTCACTGGGTAATATTTTAAAGCTCCAGCTGCTTCTTAAAAGAAGTGTTCACCTCTCCTTCCCTAAATATACAGAAGAATGTGCCTTAATGCTGGTAGTCATGATTAACATTTGCACGTGATAAAATGTGGCTTTGTTATGTTATCAGTTCCATATAATGCACCTTAGTGTTCCACGTGGTATATGACAAAGGGCACTCTTTCAGTTTATTTGATGAAATTATCCACACACTACTGTCATCCTCAAAGCTTTGGGTTCATTTCCCTTCACTACTGCTTGAGGTGTAGTGAGTGGTTATATGGTAAGATGTATGATCTGCCGCTTGAATGGTATCACCAAGCCTTGGCATTCATTCCCTAAAGAAACTCACTGTCCTTCATTGCTTCAGTCTGTTGCGAGAAGGCAGCCATACGCTCAAAACCCTGGGGAGAGGCTGAGTTAGAAGGACTAACTGAAGCCATAAGGAGGAAACAGTATATCATATACAACATTTACTAATTCCTTAGCATTCTCCCCATATGAAACTTTATTGCTTCTCTTAAGGAAAGGAATCAGAGTGTTCAACAATATTTTGAGAGTGAAATGTAGCAATTTCTCTCTCAAATACAAAATCCTCTTTGGAATTTTTTAAATGATTAGTTATAAAATCCAGGTAAGCATTCCCTTCATCTTCAGCTGAACTCTAGAATATATCTCCAAAGAGCTCTATGGGTGAAAGAGACTCCATAAAGAGTGTTTGTTAGATCTCAAAAGTGGATGGGAAGCTTATTATTACCACTGCACAGTAAGAGTAACTCATTGTGGACAAAAGATAGTTTCCTTAACTCAATTTTTAAAGAAATGGCAGAAGTGAACCTTATTTTGATTCTGTTCCTCCTTTTTTTGCCAACACTTTCCATTAAAATAGCAATAATTCTCTATAGCAATCACACTACTGCAGAGGTCATTAGAGGGGGAAGAGCAGAGACAGGAAGCATTTTTGCAACATTTTGCAATTGTTCTCATTTTCAAGTCTACAGTATTTAAGTCCTCTGCTAAAACACAAGCAGGCAATCTTTTGTCATTGGCTTAATTTTGCGCGTCCTTCTGCCTAAATGTAAGTGTTCTCTGCAGATGTCAAAACTAAAGTGTCAGATTCCTTGCACAGTAAAGAGGTGAAGAAGGAGACTAAACAGTGAAAATGACAGAAAAATCAAGGCCTGTCCTCTTTTGGCTCAGGCCCTATTTACTACCAGAATGTAGCTCTCAACAGAAGAAAAAAATGTAATAAATAATAAAACAATGTAATAAAGATTCATGCTTTTTATGAATTAACAAGGTTTTCGGAAAATATATTTTCTAAACGTGTTTTCAGGGTTTAATAAAACAGCTATTATCCAGACTTCCTGAACCAAGATTTTTATATTGTTTAACATACTTTTAGCAAATGTGTTGCAAGCACTAGTAGTAATAGGTAAATACAGGCTATTTCCATGCCAGTTTATTCGGTCCTAGTGAGTTAAATGGGATTCATTACCAAGAGACAGTAGATTGGAATTCAGTACAATCAGCTGTGTCTATGAGGCCCGCATTCACTTTCAACAAATTAATTGTCACTAAAAATCATTGTGTGGGAACCTCCACTTTGCAATCCCTCTAAATGGATGTGCAATTCTCTTTATTTCTGCCAACCAAGGGACACTGAAAGCAGGCAGGGACCATCATGAGCCAATAAGAGTGCAAAAATTGTCATTTAGTCACTGCCATGCCTCCTGTGCTTCAGCAGCTCCTAAAAAAATAAAAATACCTTTGTCCTGTTTTACACTGAAAGGGCAACAGTTACCTTCTGGATGCTGTTAGATGGAAGCTGTTTGGGTTTGGCTGTTTTGCAAAAATCTGAGCTGTTGAGGGTTAACTCATCAAACAAGCAAATACTTGTAACTGAACTGCAGCACCAAATAAAAGAAGCAAAATTCAGAGAAACCCTGGTTCCCCCCCAAAAAAAAATTATTTGTAGGAAATGGCAATACAGTACTTACAACACAGCTTAATTAGGGCCTAGGGGTGAGGAATAAAGTGTTCTTATTCCCAAGAGATATTGTCTTATTAGGAAAATGATACTATTCTCCTGCACCTAAAGGCCTTCACTGAAATCTCTAGGGCTCTGGATATACTATTTTAACATCCAAACTTTTCAATTCCATGTTGTATATTTTGACTGCTTCTTGCTTTACTTTGAAAGTACACTTTCTCATGCAGCTGTTTCTTCAGTCTGAAATCCCTTCTCCTTAGCTTGGGGTTCCTCAACCTTGGCGACTTGAAGATGTGTGGATTTCAACTCCCAGGCTGGCTGGGGAATTCTGGGAGTTAAAGTCCACACATCTTCAAGTTGCCAAGGTTGAGGAACCCTGCCTTAGCTGATTTCTTTTTCTTCTAATAACACTGGGGCTTTTTTACATATATTTCTCTATATTGCATGTGTCCCTTTTCCATTTTGGGTGGGGGAGGCCATGTCTGAAAAGACTGCTGCTCATAGAAGTCTGTATAAAAAAGCCTTTTCAACTTTCCTATCAAATATTTTTTTTGGACAACATCATTAATTAACACTAGGCAGCAGAAAAAGAGATCCTATAAGCCAGTAGATCTTAAACTGGGGTAATTACCTCCAAGGGGTACAGTAATTTGGGCCTATCCTGGGGGGTAATGGAACAATTTGTAATTGCTTGCTTGTGAGTTGCGGATCCAATCTGGGACTGCTACTGCCAAGAGACTTGCGTAAAACAACAGTCTGTTTTGCTTTTTTGTTTCTTTTTTTGTGGAGGTAATGACATCATTCAAGACTGGGAAAAGGGGGAATTGAGTCTAACAGTTTAAGAACCACTGATATAAGCAATTGGCTTGTCTGCAATGTCTATAGCTGATAAAGGCTTCCCAATAGTTAGATAATTCTAAAATCTTCTCAGGGAAGCAAGATGACCATGAACAATCTCTCCAACTTACTAGGCTATGTCTTTTTTTTTTTTTAAGAAAATTATGTAACAGTTCTATACTTAAGGAAAGACCCAGGTACAACAGCTGGAATCCTAATATACCACACATGTAATATCTCTGCAAAATGTTTAAGAAATACACAATTATCATGCACAGTTTTAAGTTTATATACCATTTATTTAATTACTGTAGGGCACTCTGCTATATGCAACCTTTCTGAAACCATTTGTTCCTAAAGACGTGAGTTCAATTTTTTTGCTGGCATTAATCATAATACATTATACCATTTTCTTTTCAATGTAGCTTTCCCCTTAAGTAACATAGAGTCAAATCTTTTAGGGAAAAGACTGACTTTTAAGAGCCTCCAGAAATTACCTGGGTATGAATAAAACCCTCACGGTATTGCAACTTGGCCACCAACTCTTCAACTCCCAGAATTCCAAACTAGTCTACAAGTTTTCTTGACACCTATGTAATTTCTTGATGTTACTCAAAGTTAATGTTTCCCCCCCAAAATATTTGGGCCTATGATATTTAAGGGAAAATGCCAGTTCCTATATGAACAATAGCCTCTATCATATAAGTCCATATACTTATATCTGGTATATTATATAAACCATTTTGAGAGAGCTAGCAGAATATACTGTATATTAACTAAATAAAATACAGCGCCAAAACCAGGATGACAAATATGGGGTAAGAAAAATCAACTCTATCAACATTCTGTAGTTCTTTTTAGGAACCTGGAATTTTAATATTCAAATGTGATATTGTATAAAAACAAAGATAACCCTTCACTAAGCACTAGATCTGTACACTCACACCACTTCATAGGCAATTGTTTAGTTCATTTCCTTCCTGATTTAGGCTACCAACATCCATACAATCTGAGGCCACAGTACCAGAAGAAGTCCAACTTGTTGCACAAGTGGAATTCTTTGACAACAGAGCCTTAGGCTACTTACACAAATGCAAATGCAAGAAGCCAAGCAGCAGAAACGGTCGTAGGTTGAATCATTATATGTGTGCATGTAAGTTTTCCTAAAAGCAGGAATCTGATTAAGATTAGAGAAGTAAGTTAAATAATTATAACAGAAATGAGATTTATTTACAGGTAATATTGTACAAAGACAGGCGAAGTCTAGCACCTAGCTAAGTACAACCTACCAAGAGAAGGGTCAAAGAGCATGTGCTCTATTCATGTCTGCCTGGGAAGAAAAGCAGAAGGAAGTGACCTCAGATTAGCAATCTCTTAAGCAAAGAGCAGGCAGAGCGATAGACAAACGGGACACAGAGTAAATGCTAGATTCTCTATCTACACCTATTGTCCTGTTAGGATCAGTAGGTTGGGAGGTTCTCAAGAGTCAGTGCCAATGGATCCACACCTCCAACATCCCTTCTCATTGGCTCTTGCAGCAGTCTACAACTCCCATCTCTCGAAGGGTTCTATGTTGGTCTCTGAGGAAAGGCTTAGGCTTAGTGACTGCATCTGTCAGCATCTCTTCTGATGTGCAGTATTTCAGTTTGGTAAGTCTCTTCTTGAACATCGTGCCCTGTCCACAGTGGTACTTGGTGTCTATATGCTTTGTTTGCTTCCTTTCTTTTTTCTACTCTATTTTCTTGGTTATCTTTCTTCTCGTAACAGATAACTACATCGTACAGATAGCTGATAATAAATGTCCATCTTCATATTCAAATCTGGAGTAAAAACAAGGATCAGCCTTATCTTGTATGAATGCTTGCTTAACAAGTATCTGGTTCAGTTTCTCATTCTCTAGCTGCTTGCTTCAGGCATAGATGCTCTTTTGAAGTTTGCACACTAGATCTTTCTTTCCTGTTTCCTCAAATCCAAGTGGCTTGTAGATGTATTTCTTGATTTATCCATGCAAAATCAATCTTTTATATCAAGATGATCTACTTGTATATATCTTGCTCTTATGTTGAGCTGTGCTCTTACAGAAAAAATACTTCTGATGCACTGTGTTGCAATTGTCACTATATTTCTTGGTATATCTTATGGTCACCAGGGTTATTTTATGGTGCTCGACACCCCATTCTGCATCATACTTGGTCTTGAAAACTCATCTGCATCTCACAGTGTCATTCTAATGCAGTGCTTCAACCTTCTCTCCTACAGTCTTTCTCCATTTTTCCTTTTCAGTGACTAAGGTCCTTTTCATGTCCTTTCATGTGGGTTTTTTCCCCCCACTTGCTTCCTCTTGACAATGCAGGACAACCTTTGTAGTAGAACCCCTTTGTTGGGCCTCTTGGAGCTTCTAGCTGTGATGTTTCGATTTCCCCTTTTGGCTCTGCCATACAGTCAACTTCTGGGCATGTGATGAGGTTGCCCTTCAAAGCTTGTGGTCTCTGCTCACTGTTTGCCTGGATGTGGTGAACAAAATCTGACTTCTCATGACTGCTTTCTTTTTCCTATTCATCAGGATAGGCAATAATGAATACTTTAATTATTGATGTGACTGGATCTATGACCCTCTACTGCAGTATTGTACTATCGAACCATCAAATTTGCATTTCAACTTGGTTCTCCTTTCTTTTGGCACATATGCATATACATTAGAACCAAACAGTTTTATGTGTCCTAGGCTGGGCTTCCTTCCATGCCACGATTCATATAGTGTTCCATCTATGGCTTTCACTGGAGTCTTTTTTGTAAGTACAGGAAGTCCTCGCTTACTGACTGCCTCATGCAGCAATTGAAGTTCGAAGTTACTACAGTGCTAAAAAAATAATCTTGTGACCAATCCTCGCTTTTACAACTGTCGCTACGTCTCACAGTCACATGATCACCATTCGCATGCTTTGCAACCAGCATGCATTTATGACCGTCACAGCATCTCTCAGTCACACAATTGCCATTTGCATACTTCGCAACTGGCACACATTTTCACTTGCTACAAGCAGAGTTAATGCAGAAGATGGAAGTAAAATTGTAATTGGCTGGGTTAACTGCTTCCAGTATTTATCTGGAAGTTATGAATCTTGCAAAATATACCTGATTATCTCAGTCAAGGTATATTTTTTCCTGTCTCTTACACCATTCTGTTCTGGAGAATGGGCCACTATGGTTTCATGCACAATTCCTTGCTCTTTTACATATGTTTGCATGTTGCCTGTTGCACATTTACCCTATTGTCTATGCACCACATCTGAGGCTTTCTCCTAAATTTTTAACTTACTGGAGCCACATATTCTTTAAATTTTTCCATTATGACTCTTTCCACTGAGCAGGTAGAAAAATGTATACCTTGTGTAATCATCTATGAATGTGAGGTTATAACATGCACTGGCATACAAATGTTACTATGAGCTAGCTCTTATGGCTTGTCTCTTTTTTTTCTCTCTCCACATTTATTGACCTAGTGCCTTTGGTTTTTATACAACATGCACACCTGCATGGATTCACACATGGCTGACACTTTAGTCCTTTGGCTAAGCCCCCTAAATTACAAATTGTATCTGGGTCTCTGTGTCCCATTCTTCAGTGCCATTTGGTTACACAATGTTTGTGGCTGAAATTCTTTGAAGCTTTTGCTTTACCTAGCCTAATTCAAATAGTCTATTTAACTGGAGAATGTCTTTCATACGCAATCCTCCATTCTCAGTTACATAATATCCTTTCTCTGTGACATTTTAATGAGAACTGCCTTACTTCACATCTGCACATATAAGGCATTTTAGTTGACAAACTGAGCACCTCTCCTTTGCCCCATGTGTAACAAAATTTTACAGCACCTCTCCTAGGAGAGGTGATTGTTTATTGGCCAAGTAAACAGTAAATTGATGTTCATTCAATTTACTATTTAACCCCTATTTTTTTTAATGAAGTTAGAAGTGCCAGTAGAATGAAAACAGATGCCACCTGCTGGCCCATTTGTTCTCACATTCATTGCCTCTCTTCTTTCTAGCCTTTTCTTACATTGGGTGAGGTGAATCTTTACCTTGGAATACAGCCTAACAGGTATTTCTTGTCTCCCTTTCCTAGGACTATTGGTTTGCATATGACCCTAGCCACTGCAAATAAAGCATTTCCTTTCTTTTTTCCTGGCCTTGTAAGTAAACTGTTGACTGATATATGCATTCCCTCTTAAGAGTTATGCAAATTACAGTCTTGCAAGTGATTTATTATGAAATTAGTATCCATTTGTTCTTCCATTTGTATTGCATATTACTACAACCTAGTAACTTCCAGGCAATGAATTTAAAATGAAATCAGTTCTTACTTTATAAGCATGTTTTGCCTTTCAACCTGACTTGCTGTATCTTTTTTTGATTTAGATTCCCCCACTTCTTCAGGCAGCTTGTCTGCTGCATTTTCTGAAAAGATGCACTTTGGATACTGTCAATTGTTTTTCATGCATGTCTGAAAGTTTCCCCAAATGTCTTTGGCTTAATCTAGATCTGTGAAAGGCACAGTGGAAAGGCCATTTGCCACCAAGCAATCACCCCAGCTGCTTTATCACTCGCAGCATCCCAGGTTTCTTGACCTTGCCCTGCTTCTGTGATGTTCTTTTTGTTAACACAAAGGTGTTTCCTTGAAACTTTGACAGTTTCTATCTATCCCAATGGATTGGGCATGCCAGGTGTTGAGGAGCCCTCTGCTTCTCCAAAAGTGAGGCTGCCAGGCCCCTCCTTTGCCTACATAGAGGCGTCCCCAACCAACACAGCCACCTGACAGCAGGACAGGCTTATGGTCAGAACCTTGGGGCCAACCACAATGACGATGCATATTCTAGTTCTACAAGGAAGGGACTGGTTTGCCCAGGCTGAACTCCAATCCAATCCAGACCAGTCCAAGACATCTCCATCTGAAACTAAGGATGGCCTCTTGTATCAATATAGCTACCTTTATGTGGCCCTGGGGGAATTGCAAAAGGAGGTGCTACACATGGCATGATATTTTAGCCTGGATCTGATCAACTGAGATTTCTGGTGGCCACAAATTAAGGTGAAGGTGCACTAATCAGTAACCACCTGTCCCGTCTACCACCAAGTTAAAAATGTTCTGAGCAAACCTGCCAGCCTCCTGCAACTCTACCAGGGTCCAAAAGCCACTGGAACAGCCTTTCCAGAGACTTCACTCACATCCCAAGCCCTCCTTCCCAGAAACTCTATTCCTATTTCCTCACCATATGCTCTTCATCTTGCCTGCACACGAATTCTCCTTGTACCTTGCTCTTTGTCTCCTTACTGCCAACCTCAGGCCCAGCTTGTGCTTGACTCCAGCTTCTCAGAAAACCTTGCAGACAGACACACATACTGTAAATGCTAAACAATCTGTTACACAGCTTGAGTCATATGGTGGGTAAACTGATGTCGGTTCTAAAAGTTACATGGGGATTCAGGACAAACAATGCAGATATGTGACCTCTCATCTGGTCCTGAACTTATTGATGAGGCATATCACCTTTTTCAAGCAGCCTTTAAATATATACTTCAGAGGTGGTTTACACAACTGTACTCTTTGCTTTCTTCTCAGTATAGAGAAGATACCCATTAGCCATTTTCACATTTTTAGCATCTTATCCCTTCATCAGTGCATGCTGTGGTGCTATGAAGCCTGTCTTCATTACTTGGTACAGTGCTACAACATTGGTCCCATGACATTGTAAGATGTTTTAAATTACACATGCGTAAATGGCCATCAACTCATATTTTGTTCCATTATGCAAAAGGACTACTCACAGGGCTGCCAAGGCTGCTTTTCATTAAAAAAAAAAAAATCAGGACTAGATACATGTATTTTTCCCATCAAAGACTGGAGGTTTCTATCTTGGAGACAAGAATAAATATTTCAGAATGTTCTATCCTGTCTCTTTTAATTATCCTAGAGGACTAACAGTAAACTACTGGTGGCTTCTATGCTATTACTTTCAGCCTAAAATGCTAAATGTTAATAACAAGTTAAACAATATGTGGGTTTTATCATATCTAAATTCCACAGCATCTTCCTACTTTCTAGCAGCATGTTAACTGAAAAGAAAACAATTGTGCTTAATATTTTCCAAACATATTCTGATAAACTTAACCATGGGATCACTAAATGAATACTCCAAGAAAGGCAAACAATGTTGACAGCAACAAACAGGTCCAGCTGTGGCCTACTGATATTCATGTTGTTTGTCTTCATATTATTTTAAACCAAATTCTGTAGTCAACAACCAGCTGGGCATACACATAATTACTGATGCTAATTTTATTACTTTAATTTTAAAATGTATTATTCTGTAATGTGATAAAATAGTGCTGATCCCCAAACAAGACATATGGCCATATAACAGTGGTGGGTGAAGTGTAAGATACTGTAATGAAATCTGAGATCTAAATTTATACAGTCGCACCCTGGTAATGTTACATCCTTAAATGGAAAAGTGTTCTTGTGTATGTGTGCTCATGGACAAAGCAGATTTCAGAGAGCCTCCATTCACTCTAACAGTTCTATCATTTCTACTATACAAAGAATCCAGGAAGTTAAGATGCAAAGTAACAGAATTCATAGTCTACTGTCTTCTCCCACTTGGAGTGATGTGTCCAATCATCTCCAAAATTCTGGAGCCATATTAGTCTTTATGATTTCCCTAGTCCTTCAGACAGAAGGATGATTATAGTACTAATCCCTGTATTTTAGATTCCAAATATAGATTTTCCTTGCTTGATCATTTTCATCTAAGAATTCATTTTATGCAGAAAAAAAATCACTATTATGCAATTTGTGCCAGCATATTCAATTTACACCAAAGGTCTGGAAACATGCCAAGACTTCTTCCCGCCAAAACTGCTTGAACATTTTCTGACAAAATCCCCTCTGCTTTACTCACCCATTTACCATCATGTTATGTTGTGCAGTTGTTCTAGTTATGTATCCTGTCTCCCACATACTTCTGTATCTACAATAGCTGTTACTGTTACTATGGCTTCAAAACGGCCATCAATATCTTCTCCAAACCCCTTTTGTTGTTGTTTAGTCGTTAAGTCGTGTCCGACTCTTCGTGACCCCATGAACCATATTGCGCCAGGCCTTCCTGTCCTTCACTGCCTCCCTGAGTTTGCTCAGTTTCATGCTCATTGCTTCAGTGATGCTATCTAACCATCTCATCCTCTGCCGTCCTCTTAGACATATTGTTGTGCTAAACCTGGTGAAGGATTCTCAGCCCTAGCATAAGCTTTAAACCTGGGTGAATTTACTGCGCACAACGTAACAAAGAATGCTAATGACATGTGTAGTGCTCTGATGCATTCTACCTCTTTATCTGCCATGATGATCATACATATTAGAAATCCAATTTCAGAAAAAAATAAAAGAAATGCTTTCACTATACATTGAATGCAAGACAAGGGAGAAAACTTGCTTGAGTAACATACAGTACTGTTTAAAAATAAAGCTCTAAAAATTTATGAGCACGTCTATCAAATATGTTTGGGTTATAAAATTTGACACCATACCCAGCAACCACCTTTTTTCCACTCGTTCAGTGTCTCACTTTATGCAAATTTCCTTTATGTCAGATTTTTGAGTAATGTAACTCTAGCATAAAGCAAGTAAAACCTGTACATGGACTGTTCACCTTTGTCATTTTTAAGATCTCCCAACTATGCATTTCAGCATAGGACTAAATATTAGCTTACCTTGACAACTGATATTTTAAATGGTATCACAGCACACTAGCCCTTTATCAGCAAATGTAAATGGGTCACTATGTGCCCATGATGGCAGATATTTGAATCTTTGCCCTTAGTGGTGAGGCTTTCACAGAGGCATCAAGTACAGCACAGCAATCCCAAAACTACCTCCAAACAACAAAATATAACTTAGAGAGTGAATGGAAAAAATGCCTTGACCGAACGTCTCTTTCTTGAATAACTATCCATTTCTGACAGAAGCCTTTCCTGACCAGGTTCTTTGTTACCATGGGACATACAGTCACATATAGAGTAGGATTTTTCGTACCTGTGCCAACTATAAAGCACTTTCAGGACAGCAGTGTGCATAGGACCGAACCTGTCTCACAACATACAATCACCCAGCTGGCCTACAACTGCCATGTCCAAGGGAAGGTATAGGAAAAGCTCATTCTCAGAGTATTTATGTCCATGTTTGGATGAAGCCAACAAAACAGTTGCCCTTATGTGGCTGCACCATCTTTTCTATGCTTATATCCTCCCCATTAAGAGTTTTGGCTAGTCCGAAGAGGAGAAACTTGTATTTTTTTTTAATTAAAGATTTGGTTCACTGATATTCCATGAAAGAAGCTAAATTCTGTTCAGTGGCAAGTGCCATTAGGAGTTTGAATTTGCTCTTAACACGTTTTTTAATTTTTATTTTTATCAGTCTCTATTTACAGTATTTACCTGATTCTTTTCTTTCTTTGGCCTATGGCCATAAATAAATAAGTAGATAAATAAACTATTTGATGTCCTAGTGACATCCTTAAGCAAAATAGACAATCTTCAATGATGCCCCTCCCAAGTTCCTTTTTCCAAATGCTGTTTTCTAAATCTTTAATTAAAAAAAAAAGAACTGAGAACTGTACTACCTTTGAGTATAATCTTTATTTACAACAATGCCTTTAGGCCCCCTAGAATCGCTATAGATATTCTTAGAAAATAAATATATTGAGAAAGTATAGCTGAGTGGTTGATTTGCAAGGATGCCCACATAACTAGAAAAGTCAAAGCAGGGTGGTAAAATTTTCTGAGAGACTGAGAAAGAAACCATGCCAGTTTGCCATCTAAAAAATGGGCAACTTCTCCAATGCCCCCTTTGTGGCAGCCATTTTGTGAACAGGCAAGCCCTGTCAAGTAACCTTAACTTTGACACACACACCCCCACAAATAGCCCAAGTCAATCATGTTCTCCAAACAGCTGAGTCAGGAAGGAGTTTAATTGACTCCTCTGCTACAGTGACAAAGTCCTAGAGAAACTCTGCAGAAACAGAGCCTTTCTAGTCATTCTATCTCTGTGCCCATTTTGGAGCCACAGAAGGAATGAAAAGGGGCCAAAATGAATAGGAAATGGCTATGCCTCCCAACTCTAGAAGTGCCAACCAGTTTGTGCCACTTCATTTTTCTTCTTTTTCTCTAAGCAAAAAATAATAAATAAATAAATCCATAAATCCTGTCAGGAGTGGGGAGGGAAGTGCTGGCCTCCCAGACTCTTTTGAAATAGCTGGGAGGACTGTAAACATGCCATTGGATGACTAATCAGGATATCACTGACCGTGCATGGAGTGGAAGAAAGTAATCTGGGGAGGGATGAAGATGATACTGAATTTATTTCATTATGGGCTCAATTTGAGAGTTATTATGTGATACTTTTAAAATTCTGGCAAGGACTTGATTCTAACTATAATAAGAATCTAATTATCTTTCCAACATATTAGGTCTTATTGGGCAAGAAATCAAAATTTGATTCTGTATCTCATGAGAAATTGAAGCTTTTAAATAAGATTTAATTCTTATTTAAAATGGCAGGAAAAGTTTTTGGGGTGTGTGTGAAATCATGCGTTGAAAGTGAGATAATTACTCTTAGTCATATAATATGTAATGCTACTTTAGAACTTTTGAAAAATATCAAAGGAATATAATTTACCAAAAATAGCTGAATGGCAATATATTCAGGTAAGCATCTTCCTTGTTTGGCCTTGATGTTTTAACAGCCTCTGAAACTCCAGTAATTTTATCTGCTCTAGAGAAAGTTTTTATAGAGGCTAAATCAACAATTCATAATTATAAAGTAAGATATATTGCTAAAATGAACTTGGATAATATACAATTAATTGGAATACAGAATTGGGTATTCTATATTGTAAAACCTGTGGCCAAATTTTAGGAAACATGAAGCATGATTCTTATGATTTAAAAACTTTGTTAATCCAACAAAAAATAAATCAGGTATACTGCACTCCACAGTAGATGTTTTAAAAATGTTGGCTGTCATATTTTTTATGCTGAAGTTGCAATAATTTGATGGAACATTAGTACAAATGCTTTGGTCATGTCCATTGATAGTTCCTTACTGGTAAGAGATTATTATTGTACTGAAACAGATTTTTGAAAGGAAGTTAGCATTGTTAAATTATTTTCCCACAGTGTGGAACTTGTCCATGTATAAAGAACTTTGGATATAGCATTCCTCGATAATAAATGAATTTGTATTTTTGAAAAGATGTGGATTAGATTTTAAGGTATGATTCAGTTAAATTTGTCAGTTCTTAATCTTTGAGATGATTTTGTACCATTGGAAAGGCAAGACTGGACAATATGATTCCACAGGGTTTAGCTTTAATTCATTATTTAAAAATGGAACAAGAGATTACTTTTTTTGAAATCATAGAAACATAACTTTCCCCTCTTCTTTTTCTGTTCTTTTCTCTTTTACATTTTCACAGTTTATTTAGTTTTTGCTACATAAACTTTGTATTATTAGTTTAAATGAAATGCAATTCAGCAGCTTTGTTTGCAACTGTTCTTACTTGTATCATCTTTATTACCATTTATATTGGTTTAAAAATTCAATATACAGTATTTTTTAAAAAATCTGGAGAAGGGCTGTCTTAGACAACCTTGTCATGCAAACATGGCCACTAAACCTTATCTTGAGGGTCAAAGCATCCTTGGAGATCAAGCACCTCTACTTACATGCAAGCCAGCTGATTTTCTAGGGTTCATTAAAATATTTTATTTCCCAAACACAAGACAGCCCATTGGTCTGCAACTCAGAGCAAGCTTATAGGAGCATATGGTGGGAAATATCACACTTATTGCCCGTGTTCTGCCTCAGAGTAACATGCCAGAATTATTTTTTTTTTAATCATTGCCTTGCAAGAAAGAAAGTCCTGTCAATGACCCAAAACACACAATCTGCAAAAAGGTGCGGCTGAAGTTTTATGTTACAGATTACTAAACTCTAAAATGCATTCCAACAGATATTATTCTATTTGGCCACAATGCATTTGCTCTTTTATATGACAGAACCTGAAGACAAAAAAGTACCAAAAGGGAAATCTGATTTTTGCACTATTATTCTGTGCAAAAATGCAATACTGTATTGAGTAAATTACTACTAGAATTAAAGTCAACTGACATTTTATCATAGTCTCCTTTCGTTCATGTCTGTTACAGTCTGACCTTGTCTACATAATTACTGTATTGAAACACATATTCATAAGGCTGATATCACATATGTGGATATAAAGTTATCTTTACATTACTTCCATTTTTTTCTTTAATTCAGTGACACTTAAGTTTCATTTATGTTTTCAACTGGAAGTCTAAGGTAAACATATAAATATCCAGTCAGACATTTGTTGATCCAGTTTACTAACTTCTTCGAGTCAAAAGCTTCCTTAAAAAAAAAAAAGTATCTAGTCTTCATGCAAATCAGAGAAAATATTGAAAATATGCAGAAAGCATATAAATCCACAAATCTACAAACCATACAAGAACTGTAGCTGTATCTGACCCTTAAGGCAGGTAGGGGCTCTCCCACAGTTATGGTACTTTACTCAGCAAAGATTAACCTCATATTTTAGAAGTCTGGTAGACTTTGCAACACAGAGACTGAGCAAAGGAAAGTGACTGTAACGAATTAACGTATTTTATTTTTAAAAAGGCATTTTTAGGGAAACTCAAAATCTTGCATAAGATGGCTAGAAGGAATCTGTTAAAATGAATTCTGCATATGCCATGCTGGGTGAGAATGATGGGGACTGCTTTTAACCCTTACTCCCTAAAAGCGCTGCCTATTTCTTTCAGTTAAAGAAGCAGAAGATTGGGCTAGGACATTGGTTCTCAAACTGTGGGTGGAGACCACCCAGGGTGGTCATAAGCAACTGGGGGATGTCACTTTTTGGGAAAAAAAACTTGATCAGCCTTGCACAGGCAGAATGGGAGCACTATTTAAACTGTTCATCTTTGCTCCTTACTTTGCCTGCACAAGCCCCAGCGGATACTTGTGACACTGCAAAGTCTGAGAAGCCTTGTGATGCAGATTAATATTTAATTCTCAAAAGTGCTATACTTCTTTCTTGTCTGAGCCTACGCCCAATGAAAAAATAATAATTTTATTGATTTGGGTCACAACAAATTCATTTATCATTTTAGGAGGTTGCAGAATTGCAAAGTTTCAGCATTGCTGGGCTACAAGATTTCAAGCCAGTTAATAGGTCCACTGCACAGGCCAATGTTAATTGGCTATCAGAACTACTATGTTAAAATGTGGCTGGATAATTGGTGGCTCAGTGTGTCATGTGAACCCAGTCAGTATGGTTAGCATATTGTTCACTTAATCATGGGCTAGCAGATTGCACAAATACAACCCTTGTCCTGCCTAGTGAAATATGCTGGGCTAAACACAGAAGTCAAGAATATTGTCTACTATATTCTTGTACAGTAGTAGTGTGATAAAAGCAGGCTTCTCTGCATATTGAGCAGTTCCCTATATTAAAAGCTTGGCACAGTGAGGCAGCTGCCACATGGAGCTAATTAAAGCATCTAATATGTACAGAGTGGAATTTACTCTTGTAATATCTTTCACATAATAGAGCTGTGGCTGCACGAATTTACAACATGTGTGCAGCCAAGAACTATCAGCAACAACAACCAAAAATCATACACACAGTATATTTCAAATACTCAAAGAATTCATATACTGATCTTAGTAAATTATACAACCATCTTATAAGTACATCACTACACCATTATTCCTATTATACAGATAGGAAGCTGAGGCTGAGGGAATATCAGTTTATCTAATACCAAAGAATGGGCTTGTGGCCAATATAATACCAGTATTATACATCAAAGTCATGAAGTTACTATAAACAATGTATTTTCTTCAAAAGCTTTCATGTCAACTATCTGAAAACAAGGGCTTTTATAGACACAAAAAGTTCCTCATATCATCCTTTGTCATCTCTATTCCTTTTTAGTAACTGCAAATACAACCTTAAATGCACATTATCTACCTACTATTAGGAAGACTCCAAAGAGAATCATAAGACTGGGTTAAGCTAAAACTTCACGTGCTGTAATTAAGTACAGTTTTTACAGAATTCTCTTAATGCTCATAATATCTCTATGTAATCATCCCTGAAAATTATAACATAATTTATACTTGGATCTTTCAATACCTTCATGATTTTTTTACACAAATCCAACCAGTTGCAACATTTGCACTGATAACAGCTTATGCCAAGCCGGGGTCAAATTTGCAATAAAATACTTTGCACATTTACACACATACACACTCACACACAGAATATTTTTCACATGTGGAAGTTTTTGATCAGTTGATTATAAAGCAAATACAAAACTGGCATTAACCATTTTTCTACTGTGATTTGTCTCCCATTAACAGTATTAATGCGCAATTCAATTATTGCAAGAAATCCTCTGATGTACTATTTAGGCAGCAACCCTAATAATAATAATAATTTTAAATTAGGCTTCCACAATATTCACAGGCTTTGGTTGTAAAGTCATATGTGTAAATGGACTAAACACCCTGTTTCCAGATGATTTTGTTTTGTTCTAGGGCTTTTGCACATGGATGAGTTAAAGTGCTATCCACTTCAGCTGGCAGAAAACTATATGGGGCTAAAATACTCTGGTGCCACCAGCAGTCCCTATCTTGCCACAAACATGATGCCAGCAAATGCTGCCGTCCATATTGACGGTGCACAGGGCACATTAAGGACATAGCTGCCCAGCTTTGTTTCCCTTCCCTCTTAAAAAATTTCATCAGCCAGTAGGAAAAACATACACTAATCACTCTCCTTAACATGGGAAGGCACTAAATTTGAGAAAGAGGCAGGTTTTGACAGAATGCTAGTCCAGTGGAGCTGGAGCTGATAGTTGGGCTCCTTTTGGACACAGGTTTAGTGCTGTTCCAAAAGTGTGCTAAACCACTGTTCAAAAGCAACTCAAACAGCTGAGAGTTGTGCCATGAAGGAGCAGAAAGAGTCATCTTTTTTTCTCTCTCCCATTCAGCCCTCTCACCATCCAGGTCAGCTCTTGTTCAGGCTGATCTAGGTCTCCAGGCCTAACAGGTTCATGGATACAGCTCAGTTTGAAACAATAGGACTCTCCTGTTGCCCAACCCAGAATTCCTCTGGAAAAGAGACTAGAGACCACAGGGGAGGGGGCATACCCATGCCTAACTATGTGGCGACCTTAGAGGTCATCTGTGACTCTGACAAAATGGTGAGTGAAGCATGTCAGATTATACTCATGGTGAAACCCACTCTACCTGTTGCCACTTTAAAGGTGAAAGCACCACTTTCACACTAGAAAAGCTAAGGATGACTTTAAGCTCCTTTAGGTAAGGGTTGTGATGAAGATTAAGAGAATGTCATGCCTACTTGCCCAAAGAAAAGAGGCTGCCTGAAAACGTTCATGCTATGATAAAGTACAAATAGGGAAGGGCCCTTGATGACCTGCATCTTTGTCACATTTTGTTTCGTGGACTTTGGAACTAGACTTCAATATGTTTGCATTTCAAACGGCAAGTTTTCTTTAGGCCAGTTACAGATTTCACAAGGGGACAGGAAGGCTAGAACTCATTGCAACAGTTCAATACAAGAACCCTGCTCGTACACCCTGCAAGGTTGCAATATCTCCAAAATAAGCCTTCAGCAAGCTTACTAGAAGGCTTACCAGTATTATGTAAGGCACTGCCACATGTCAGTGGGTGTTGGGAGAGCTCCCTGCCAAAGAACCCCTTCCTCTCCAGAAGGAAGAAAACACAGAACGCATTACCCCCAGAATATGTTGCAAGCCGGGGTCCCAGAGGGTTTCCCGCTCTCCGCCCTCACCCAGGCGGCGAGTCACGGGGAAAGCTGCTCGTATCCCAAAGATCACGCCTGATTCTCGCCCACAGAAAAAAACAGCTTCGTGCTGCGCTGCAGGCAGGAAGGGCTGTTTCTGTTCGCGCTTGCAGCCGCGTCCCGTATCTGGAAGGGCCGCTTCGTTGTCTAACCGCCCCGCTCGACAGCAAGGGGGTCACTCACAGGAATGCTTTGTTCCGGGAATAAGCTCGGCCCAAAAATCCCCTTCCACGCGGAAGAGCAAAACGAGCCATCACCACCCGTGCTCCTCCAATGTTTGATTCGCGGCGCGTGGGATCCGAGGCAAAATTAATCGCGCGGCCTCTTTCCCAGGGAGAAGCAGCACTTGGGAGTCTCCAAAGAGGAGCAGCCAAAAAAGTGGGCAAGTTTAAAAAAGGAACAACAACAACCGCCAACTCGTGTCAAGGGCTTTCGTAACTTTGCCCCCCCTCCCCACTCCGCGGGTTCAGTCGGCCGCCGCGGCCGCTCGCTCTTGCAAAACAACCCCGAGCCGTTCTGCTGTCACTCACTCGGCGCCTGCTCTGCCCTGTTCTATATTTGCATAGACCACGCAGACCAACCCCCTCTCTCTCCTCGTAAACTTTCTCCTCTAACTTGCTCTGCTTGGAGGGGAGCAAGAGCAGAAAGGAGCAAAACCGAAGCCCGGCGCAAGCTACCTGCTGGAGAAGTCCACGGCACCGAAGCCCAGCCAAAACGCAAACCCAGCGCGCAAGGACGAGCTCACCTCTCCCGCTCAGCCGGGTGGCAAAGACGACGCCGCCGCCAGCCAGCCAGCCAAACCAAGCCAACGCCAACTTCGCCTCTTGCGGTAGGATTCTGGGAAGGCGTCACTTCCTAGAGTGGTAGATTCTGAATCCAGCTTTTGCAAGTCGGTGCCACCTCCTCGCGGTGCCCGGTTCCTCTTCCTCGACCGGCCCCTTTCAGCGTCGCGTGAGAAGGTGCAGGGCTTGTTAATATGGTAGGCGGTGATTATCTGGAAAAGGAAGGAGATTTTCGAATTGCTGGCTCTTGGGATTCGTTGAATTGAGCCCACCATACTTGAAGCGCATTTCAGTCTTGAACAGTGTTTCTCAACCTTGGCAACCTTAAGATGTGTGGACTTCGACTCCCAGAATTCCCCAGCCAGTTAAAGTTGCCAAGGTTGAGAAACACTGGTCTTGAAGAAGGAATCGAGCTTTGCGCCAGTCCTGTTATAACTTGATGCTGGCCAGAGCCCCAGACGAGCCAAGGTATTTGGCACCTGAGACAGACAGTCCTACAAGCACCTGCCTCCTTCCTTTCAGTTCTGATCAAGATAATTAAATAAGGTTGCTGCCTTTCTGCAATTCAAATCTGGCTGAGGCAGTCACTGCACTCTGCCTAACCTGACGCCTTCTAGGAGAGTTGGAAGTATAGCAAACAAACATTTAGGGGAGACCCAACATCTGGAAGGTGCCAGGTTGGGGAAGTTTGGCCTATTGTTAAGACCCCCCCCCATATCATCCCTATAAATTTGATTTCCTTTGGTTTTAATTTGTTCTTGTGCTGTGTGTTCCTGGCAGCATTCTTTACCTTTGCAGGTAAAGAGACAGAAACGCTGTAGTTAACAGTGCACATTTTCTGGGATCACACAATAGACAAACCATAAATTAACCTTATATGACTGATTTATGGTTTGCCTATTGTGTGAACCCAGAAAATATGGATGAGTTAATTGTAAGTGTGTTGTGGGAATATAGCCAAGAAATATTGCCTACTATTCCTTATCTTTTCTACCAGTTTTCAAGCTGCAGGAGCCAGAATTACTATTGATAACCTGACATGTACTTTTACTCTTTCTCTGGCTGTGTTTATACAACACTAACCTTTAGTTAACTGAAACATTTTTTATGGAAATAACACTGGATTCACACATTACACCGTATGGTTTTTGTAACTCTGATTTATTTAGTAACCACACTTGATTGGGTTCAATAAAATCCTTCAAGCCAAACCAGTCACTTTGCCAGTGCTAACATGACACAGCGACCTGTGGTTAACTTGTGTGTCCTGGGCAATTTCTCTAGCACCTTGGCAGAAGAGTTTTTCTCTCCCTGGGCAGATCTAGAACCATTGTTCCAGCTGTTAGTGCTTCTTGCAGGCCTCTTGCTTAGGTATCTATCTGCCTGCTGCCTTGTGTGAACCAACCTCTCTTCCCTTGTGCTCCAAAGTAGTGGCTGTGAGTAGCAGAGGGAGGATCTGACTCCTTGTCCATAGGAAGGGTCAGGAATAGGGCTGTCTATGGTACTGAGCTCAAAGAATTAGGAGTATTATGCCTGCACATAGTGTGCTGCACTATCACTTTGTACAGTATGCCATCATTTTGTGTGTAGGAGAATGCTGGAACATGTCTTCATTGATCTGTGTCTGTTAGCCCCTTCTCAGTGTAGGTTACACATTGGCATAGTATTGGCTTCTCTGTCTCTGTTTAGTGTCATTTTCTGGACAGGGTTAGGCTCATTTTGTTGTAACAGGTGGCAGCTGTTCCATCTGCATAGCAGGAGCAAAACTTTTCCCCAGCCCCCAAAGGTGTCATTGGAGTATAGGATTGCTTTCCTAATCGAAAATAGGAATATACTCTTCTGCAAAGGCAGCTGCAGAAATGGCTAGATGGTTTACTATGATAGAATGTATTGCTCTGTGTATATTTTACACATGGAAATAGTCAATAAAAAAGGGGGATAAGGTAAGAAATAGTTGGATAGCGTGCTATCTTGGAATAAGAGAAGTTTGTAAAAATATATTATAAACTTTGTTGTTTCCAACATGGTAATCTGACACTCTAGATTATTTGGTCTAAGTGTGAGACAACAAAGATAAAAATGGTCAGGACAATGAAATTAACTTGCCTGAGGCTGCAGCTGCATAGCAAGAGATTGCAGATGGAATTATTGCCTTTGAGTTCAGCACAATACAGTAATCATGCACATGCTGGCTGGGGAATTCTGGGAGTTGAAGTCCATACATCTTAAAGTTGCCAAGGTTGAGAAACACCGACTTACACTAAACAGAATTCTCAGATCTACAATGCAATTCTATCCATGTTGAATCAGAAGTAAGCCTAGCTGTCCTCAATAGATTATATTCCTAAATTAGTATGAAGGATCATTGCCTTAAAGAAGCACTTATTGTGTATGTGTGCATTTATTTGTTGTTGGTCTTCTGGAAGCTGTTAGCTGTTCTTGAGGACCTTTAGGGAATGAATTGTGCCTAATATATTGTGGCAATGTTTGTCATAGTTTGATTTTAGGCTTTTTATGACATTCCATGTTTTTAAGATGCAAATTCCTGGGAATTGTTTTTGCCTCTGGCAGGACAAATAAATCAGTAGTATTTACCTATAATAACTGTCCATTATATTAGAGTGGATGGTAGGACAGTATACTCAGACTAATCCAATATCAGCAGGCAAGGTTTAAAATGCATGCATAAATTTTAAAAATTTTGATCCCAAGCAAACCTCTTTTGGGAAAGCCTTCTATAGTGGGTATCCCTCTGTCCAACCAGTTTCCAACACTAATGCCTCTTTACCTCAAACACAAAAAGCATGTGAAGAGAAGCTCTGGCAAATGCTGTTAAGTCACAAGCAAGTTGATGTCAGAGTAGGTGGCCCATCAGATACATAAAGCTGAATGATTTACATGTTTTGATCAGAAGTTTGAAAGCATAACAAATGAAAATAAAAATCTAGCTTTATCAAGCTTTGAAAATCCTAGTTCCTTAAATGGCATCTGAATTTGCATCTACAATGAAGAACTTTGTGGAAATAATCGCTACGTGGCTCTGAGAAAAACACCACACACATAAATAGACACACAGACACACACATATCATGATCATATTTATTATTTAACTTGAAGGACAAACAAGAGAAGGTTGGTTACTTACTGTCAGTCTTGCTGGTGACATGGATTCTTGCAGAGCTCTTTAGCTGATGGCTTTTCATTCCTTACATTTTTCTTCTCCAAACCCATACTGTTTTTTTTTTTTTAATTTCATTGCTGCAGCTGTTGTTGCCATGCTGTCCATACT
Source organism: Python bivittatus (assembly GCF_059951505.1). Lineage (NCBI taxonomy): Eukaryota > Metazoa > Chordata > Lepidosauria > Squamata > Pythonidae > Python > Python bivittatus. The sequence continues at coordinate 27,069,806 of NW_028277075.1, read as the reverse complement.
GTTGCTATGACTTCTGTATTTGCTAGATCATGGTTGTCTCAGATTAACAGTAATGCCATTCATTCCCCTTGTAGTCCCCTCCCTCCAGTTTCTAAATAAATGAGAACAGTTTAATAATCAGGAATAGTTTCTGGAACCTAATACTTGGTTATAGAAATTACAATTTTTATGGGGGGCCAAAATCAGGATGAGTCTGGTAGCACCTTTCCAACCAACACATTGTATTAAAAAATGTAAGCTATGCTCAAAACAGCTTACACCGTAATGTGTTGGAAAAAGTGCTACCCGACTCCTGATTTGGGGCTCTTGTCCTGCAACATCTATTATGTGGGGCAAAATGTCCTACTATGGAGTATAGCTATCTCATCTAAAGAAGAAAAGATTGATTGATTGATTGATTGATTGATTATGTGCCATCAAGCCAATGTCGACTCTTACCGAACACATAGATTTTCTCCAGGAGCATCATTCCCCAACCTGGTCCTTCAGGGCTTCCAAAAGTACTGTAAGTGAGTCCCTCTGCCTTGCTGATGGTCATCCCATTCTTCTCTTTTTCCGTATTATGAAATTCTCCAGAAAACTAAGTCTTCACATTATACGTCCAAAGTATGATAATTAGAGGAACCTACACTTTTCTGATAATTTGGAATGAAAATTAAAAAACCTGCAAGCTAAGCACAGTTGGACCTAATTAATATTTTATGGGAGACCACAAGGAAAGCCCAGGGCTGTAGATTAGACAGATTAGGTGCTGGAAAGAAGATCCCTGAAGAAGGCAGTGGCAAGCCAGCTTGTTGTCAAGAAAACCACACAAACTATGTCTATGCAGTCAGGCTTAACTTAGCTGTATATGAGCACAGGAGGTCAACAGCACTCCTACCTGCACTGCTGCATTCTGCTGCTTGTCAGCCCTTCAGGGTAGACTAGACTAGGAAACCAAAGTTATGAATGCTAACACTACTTTTATTATAAGTTTACAGTAACAGAATCTTGCAAGTGTGAATACGCTCCCCCCACCCTTTATCTTCATGAGAACTAGGGAAGGTCAAGCCTGAGACGCTTTCTCAAATTTCTGCCTTGGACTCAAATTTCTTTTATCTGACCATTGTCTTGAATGTGGCTCTTCCTCCTGTTCCTCAAGGTTATTCCTAGTGTCCATTACACTGCTATGTTCACACGGCCCACTTACAGTGATTAACTAAACTATGTTTTTTTCAGTTTCCTCAGTTCATGTGACAGGTTCACCTGTAAATTAATTGTGTGGATTTGGTTTGCCATTAGAGTAAAATGTGATTGGTTGTTTTATAGATTGTATTAAATCTATCTGAACAATTAACCAGAAAAGAAGGTGAATATTTGTTCAGACCTAGTATATTTGCTTGGGGTATGCTGCCTTTATATGCTGCCTTTCAGGTCAAAATTAACATACAAGATGGTTTAAACACACACAGTCATACCTATTCTCAAATAAGCATACTGACCCATCTTAAAAAGATTGTATGGTGCACATTTTGAAACCCTGAATTTTTTAATTTAATTTAATTTAATTTAATTTTATTTTAGACTTTTGAGTTTGCCTAATAATTATGGCATGTCTTTAAAATGGATCCTGGATTTTTTTCTTCTGGCCAGCACAACTTACTTGGTATGTCTGAATAATGAAGAATGCAATTGACCATGTTCACCATTTAACTTGGTGCAGAATAATCCGTCGTTACACTCTTCTACTCCATAGCTCACATAGAAATCAGCAAGTATTCCAGGGTAAAGAGCATATAATTGGATTTGTTCCTCCTTTTTATCCGCATAGCAGCCCCAGTTTTATTGGGCACTGAATCCCACTAAATCAGTGTTTTTCAACCTTGGCAACTTTAAGATGTGTGGACTTCAGTTCAGCAGGCTGGCTGGGGAATTCTGAGAGTTGAAGTCCGAGCATCTTAAAAGTTGCTAAGGTTGAAAAACACTGATCTAGATTTAATGGGACTTAGTCACCTGTGTAAGATTTCAGCTTAAAACAGCTGCAGCAATAAAAAGTGATCCTGAGCTAAAGCAGGAGAAGACTGCAGTTCTGGACGCACATATTCAAAAACATGCTGACCCTTTCTTCCCAGTAAATATGTATAAAGCTAAGCTAAAATGCCTTTTCTCCATTGCCCTTTTAAGTGACTTCTTTCATTTCCCTTTTAAGAGGCAGGCTTGGCCAAACAGAAGTGCCTTTGAGCTCTTTTACTCCTGTGACTTCTCTGACCCAGAATCATAGGTGGCAGGAGACTCAGATTTGGGGTGAGTAATGATCTGGTTTTGGTCCAGATGAGAAAGTGAGATAAGGAGAGAGGAATCCTTTTGAGCACAAACTTCTTGATAGATAAAAGTTCCATTATATTCCACAGTACATCGATTGCTAATGGGATTATGCACTTAAATAAAATTTACTTTGAGCTAATGTGTACTGGATAATGACACACCCCACCCCCAAAAAATCCCATTTGGCTTTGGACTCTAATAGTTGCGGATGATATGAATTACATCCTCCAACGTGCCTCATGATTTGCTGTATAATGATGAGAAAAATGTCCACATTTTCTCCTGTCATGTTGTTCTTAAGAGAAACCAGGAGATGTAAAGTGAAATCAGGCAAAGGACTCTCTGCCTTGCGGAGACTACCTACTTAAAGTAACCATCTTTCAGGAACTGCAATAGTATGTCAGTCCCAGTCCAGCAAGAAGGAGAATTCCCCCATGCTGGCTGGGGAATTCTGGGAGTTGAAGTCCACCCGTCTTAAAGTTGCTAAGATTGAGAAACACTGCTGTATATTGTAAATCTAACATTTGTAGGAATGTGTAGAAAGTTACCTATTGTGCTTTTATGTCTAGAATGAAAGAGGAAACTTTGTGATGTTTGAGACGGGATGTGCCTCATGTATTGAAATGCTAAATTCAGAAGATTGTGGGCAGGAATTATTTGCCCCAAGCCATTTATAAATTAATAGTCTATGAATAACATTCATCCCTTGCCACAATCCAGTAACATACCCATCCCAGCGCTGTCCTCCAACTGTCTAGAATTTAAATGGAAAGTTTTCACCAGAAAAAAAAGACCATTTTGTTTTTCTGGGATTTTTCTAAACTCAAGGGACATTTTTTTTTCTTGCTTGCTTGCTTTCAGCACTAAAGAGCTGTGTCTGCAAAATACATATAACTGTGTTATCTTTAAGTCTGTATGGAAAAATGTTTGGTGATGTAGCTTTTCATGTTGATTCAGAATATAATGACAATCACATCTGCAAGGGATGAACTCATGGATGTTTTTGGTGGAGTTTGATATCTTGTTGCATGTTTTCTGAAGACCCTGACCAGCCTTTTACCTGATTCCCCACCACAAAATTATAGGGAAATTGCAATCATGTGCATACTTTATGTTGCATGTTATAAATTTTGTCATTAAAATCCTTTTCTTTATCAACAGAGGAGTGTTGAAGGGAAATTGCATAAAGGAGCTCAGCAGTCCATGTCCATTAGCAGGATAAGTCTTAGAAAATTGAACAGAATGGGACAAGATTTGGTGTAAACTGGCAGAAGATATGTCAGGTTTAAAGATAGACCAGATTAGGCCAGGGGCTGCTGAGAAAAAAAAATCAGAAAAATTTATCCCATTCATTTTTAGGGGAATAAGTATTCTGTGCCCCTCTTTTGCCGACCTAGCAGTCTAAAAGATCCAGAACAGAAGACACTATTAGGAGTTGTAAAGAATTTCAGAAGCCATGCTCTACATGCTTTCCCCACCTTGTTTTAATAATAGAATTAGAGCTGCTTGTATTACATTTTAGTGTGTGGTAAAATTTGGCTTCAGTGGGATGCTACCCTTTCTAACATCGAAAAAGTTATCTCAAATTGAGGAGAAAACTGTCCGGTATAAGAACTTCACTGTAATAGATTTGGGGAAGGAAGGATTCTCAGCAAGAATTGTCTGCTTGTTGAAACATGCCCAAGATTGCATTGTTTAAGATTTCACAATTATTAATTTATAAACAGTTTTTTTTTTAACAAAACATTATAAACGTTGTTTCTTGTCTAGTGTAGTGTGCAAACCCAACCAAATATGTTTTATTCAATAATCTGTGACAAAAACACACCATGCATTATATATGTTCAATCACACTCCGAAACTGATGAATGTGAAAACTGAAGTTCAGTTCTCAGATATGAACTAAAAAGAACTGTGAATGCTTAGGAAATCATTTGGTATGGCAAATGATGTAAACAATATCTGCTGAGGCTGCTTGCTCCCTGACTAAAAACTCAGATTAACATGCAACTTTGTCATGAAGTTCTCAGTATGATAGAACTATCTTTCTGCATATTTGAATGTCTTATATATTTCCCGGAAATCGTTAAAAAAACACTATTAGAAATGGCATGCATGCTGCTACCCGATATGTTCCCTACATGGTGCCTTTGATTTTTCCTACCCATAAGTAGGACTTTTCATTTCTGCTTGCTGAAATTCATCTTGCTGGGTTTTGCCCATTGTTCCAACACATCTGGAAGGACCAGATTATGGAAAACTGATGTGGAGCCTTGACAATGTCAGCTGAATCTATTTCCATAGGGAAGAAGGCAGGTTAAAATGCTTTAAAAAACTGAAGCTCTTTAGGATGGGCTTCCAGCCCATTGCAAGAACAATCTCGGGGACAATATGGCAAAAAGTTTATATAGATTGTATTTTTAGCATTAACTTTTGCTTGTCTAGTTCTTAGTGAGACATTTTAGCACTTCTAGCTATTTATCCCTTCTACATTCTGTGCTTTGCCAATCTGTTCTCTACCTTCTGTATCTGTGAACTTGTTTCCTATCAACAAACCTGCACGTTCTAGAGGCTGTGAAGAAAAGCAGTGTTCTGCACTGTTTCCTGATAAATGCTGCAAGTCATGCTACATTATCTGTACATACTTTCATGGAGTGGCAATCTATAGCCAATGACTGTGTTGTAATGATCCTCTGCTGATAGGCACGCAATTCTTCCCCACCAATTCCTCTAATTGCACCTCATTATTACCCTAAACCAGTGTTTCGCAACCACAACAACTTTAAGATGTTTGGACTTCAACTCCCAGAATGCTCCAGCCAGCATGGCTGGGGAATTCTGAAGTTGAAGTCCACACAGCTTAAAATTGCTGAGATTGAAAAACACTGCCCTAAACAAAGGCACATAATTTTTCGTAAGCCAAGGGACACATTTGCTGGAGACAGCACTCCCCAAAGTAGAAAGGGCAAGGAGAACAAGAAGAGTAAAGCTGTGGCAATAGCTGTATTGAATTTGATTTACATTTAAATTGATAGTATTGATTCTATTCCCTGAATGTAATATTTTTTTTCCTCCCTGGTATGTTAAAATTGAGCATGAAACTGAGCAAACTCAGGGAGGCAGCGAAGGACAGGAAGGCCTGGCGCAATATGGTTCATGGGGTCACGAAGAGTCGGACACGACTTAACGACTAAACAACAACAATGTTAAAAATAGAATTGGTTGAACCGTTTTGGAGGGGCCCTGGAACTATACCCAAAGCTTTCAGGAAATACATATGGCTCTTAATTATACAGGTCTACCATAAAACCAAAACCATATTCCTATGTTGTTTAATTATTTGTTAGATTTTTAAACAGCTTATCCACAATTGCCCTCTAGGTGGTGTTAAACATTGTCTGTTTTTACAGGGAAGCGGATTTTCTTCTGTGCCAGATTTTTGCTGGAGGGCTGATGATTATTCAAAGAGTGGTATTGAATTCACGCCCTGGTATGTTTCTACTTGTTGGAGAACACACTTGAGTTTGGTGTCTTTGTAGAACATTGTAAATGGGAAGAGAATAGGTATCAAAGAGAGGGATTTCTGGTATGCGCATCCAAAGGCTTGTGGGAGCCTGTTGTGCAAGTCTTCAACAAGACATTCTTAGCAGACATTTTCTAATTACAATTTATACAATTTACAATATATATAGCTGCCCATCTCACCAGCGAGCGACTCTGCAATTACAGATGCATTGGTGAGAATTTTTCACTTCTTGTATAAGAGCAAAAGTGTATAAGCAAATAACCTAAGTAAGATTACTGCTGTTTTTGAAGTATGATATGTGGAAGGGGCTGTAAGCAAGTCTGTATGTTATAAGCTGTGTATGTATTCATGACTCCTAGCAGTAGCTATAAGCAATATTAACTTTGAAATACGGACTTTGAGTTTGTTGTATTTGTGTATTTCCTTCTGGCCTCTTGTTAATTTCTGTTTCATCTTAGGTTTGTAAAGCAGCTGGCCATTCTTGCACTAAAACTGATGATATCTTTTTCCAGCTTTTTCACATTAAAATTGCTGTGCATCACAAACTACCTTATTAAGAATGAGGATATTTAAATATATATGTCATGTTGAAAATCAGCATGGCTGAAAGGAAGAAAGGCTATGGAGAAGAAATATAAAGAGGCTGGGAAGAATTTGTAAAGATCAGGATGGTGGCTGGCCCAAGATACATAGCTTCAAAGAAGATAATTCAGAAAGAAACTCATGCTTTTGTAAGAGATGTGAATCTTCAGAGGTCAGGTGTGATTGTTCAGAAATGCTGACCTAATTCCCACAATCTCAAGGGGAAGGAGAGACCAAGCTATTAAACCTGTAATCTGACTCATTCTAGGCATCAATGGAGTGCCAGTTGCAGAAAACTTCCGTGTGGAAGAAGCTATTCTCTCAGACAAAATTGCTGAGGGTCAGGTTCAAGTTCGTACACTTTATCTGTCCGTGGATCCCTATATGGTAAGTGAGTATAATAAGAATACAAGAATATTTGAAGAATATTTGGCCAGTTGTTTTGTCATGTGAACTGCAAATCATGTGTCACTGTGAAATAGTGATATATGGCTCTAGTACAGGGGAATATTTTGCTTTGCATAAATGGCTGTGACCACATATAGCACACATATTGCGAGATATTTGGCAAGTACTGGAGTTTTTGGTTTTCCTCCGAGGTGTTGATGCAGGTTGCTAATCTGAATATGGAAAGTATAGCAGCTGCTATAACTGGAATAGTTAATCACAACAGATCTCTGCATTTATGTAAACATCTATGGCATATATTCTTGGATTTTATTGTATTTAATAATTGTATTTTATATTTGCATTATTTATGTTTTTACTGATTTTAAATTGTTTTCTTGTGAACTGCCCAGAGTCCCTCCTTGTGGGGGAGTTGGGGTGGTGATATAAATTTGATACATATATAAATAAATAAATACATTGCTTCTGTTCTGAAAAAGTGTACAAATATTCTATATTGTAATTAAAAAATCAGCATTGGAATTTACTTCAATTATGTGAAGTAAACTTGGAGTTCTTGATGTAACAACGTCACTAATTACATCCATTTTCCAGGATTACATCAGAAACTTGTATTGCATAATTTGAGTTAATAATTGTCCCCAAGATGTAATCTGTAACTCAGAATAAGAAAAAGTAGATGATTTAGTGCATCAACCAACCTCCTAGTCTATCAGTAATAAACAGGAACCTTATGCTTCCTTCTTAAGCTTTTAAAGGATTTATTGTGTTATTTTACCATTTCCAAGGTTATGCTTTTAGTTGACTAGCATTGAAATCCTTATAGCTTCTTGCGTTGGCCAGCTACATGCATCCTGACAAAGAGAGAGAAAGAGGATTGTGCTATAAAGGATTCTCTCGCTACAAATAATTGTCTTTCAGCGGTGTCGTATGAATGAAGATGCTGGGTCTGATTACCTCCAGGCTTGGAAATTGTCTGAAGTTACTGATGGAGGTGGGATTGGTTGTGTGGAAGAAAGCAAAGATGTGCGTTTTGCTCCAGGAGACTTTGTGACTTCCTTTACCTGGCCATGGCAGACTAAAGCCATTTTAGATGGAAAGCAACTGGACAAGGTAGGATTCTGTCCCTGGTTTCCATTCCATTTGGAGAAAACAATATAGATGATGTATTGGGTAGATGAGTGTGCCTTGACCTCTAGCCATATGTGGGTAAAGACTATGGATATCCATGGGGAGGGGGTTGAATGGAGGCATGTCCATGACAATGTCACAGGAGCACTGCAGCTTATTTCCATCAAACATTGTCATTGACATCACTGTTGAAGAACAACCCCTGCCATTTTCTATCATCTGCATGGTTGCCTGTGGCAAAGCATCCAATTTAGTACCAGAAATGTGATTTTTATCTGAATACCAAAGGAACAGTGTTATACTTCAGATAATTTGTGTGTGTGTCTTCAGGTCAGTTTTTTGACTCCTGGCAACTGCCTGAACAAGTCCCTATAGTTTTCTTGGGCACATTTTCAGAAATGGTTTGCTGTTGCCTGATTCCTAGGGCTGAGAGAGAGTGACTGGTCCAAGGTCACCCAGCTAGCTTCATGCCTAAGGCAGGACTAGAACTCACAGTCTCCTGGTTTCTAGCCTCATGCCTTAACCACTACACCAAACTGGCTTTCTGATAATCTTAGGACCCCAAAACTTCAAAAAAGAAAAAAAATCTGCTAACCTTGAAACTTTTCAAAAGGATCCAGCCAAAGAATCTGAATGGATCTTGACTAGAGTGAACAGTGCTTAATGCAGTCTTTGAAACCTTTTGTTTTTGTTCAGATCGACCCATACCTTGTAGATGGGCACCTTTCCTATTTCCTGGGTGCTGCTGGCTTGACTGGGCTGACAGCTTTGCTGGGAATCAGAGAGAAAGGACATGTATCTCCAGGCTCTAATCAAACCTTGGTTGTCAGTGGAGCTGCTGGTGCTTGTGGCTCTCTGGCTGGGCAGGTAAGAAGCTTTAAAACCGGCCTTGCATCTTAAGGGTTGTTGTCGGAGATGAGATTCTTCTGCCTATGGGTTTCAAAATTAATATTATTTGGATGCATAGAAGCCACTGTGATGCTCTTCCCTATACCTCGGGAATGGGCAGACTCTGTCCCATGGGATATATACATCCATTACCCCCTTTGCAGCTTTTAAAGTGCCCCTAAAGTGGATTTGACTTGTTTGGGGGAAAGCTGGGGACATGGTTCAGAGGTACAAGAGTATCTTAAGCTTTGCAGAGGTAAAAGTACTCATTTTATCCTAACACCATCTTCAGCTCCACCCAACCCCCAGTCAAGCTAACGTTCCCTATTTGGGAAGACTTAGGGGCAAAATGGGTACAAGTCTTAAAACACCCCTTCAAAACTCTCCAAACCAAAAAAAAAGGCCTAAAGGTTTTGGCCCCATCCCCTCTGGTAACATCACGAAATCACCATCCACGCCCCCTGTGGTCCCTTTAAAAAAAAAAAAAAGGAGTGCCTTTGATCACAACATTTAAAAAATTGCCTCCCCCCATTTTGTCTTGCTTCCACCTCATATTCTATGTGGAACATGAAGAAAGCTTCTGTTAGCACCAACAGTCTCTTCTTGTTGCTGACAGATGTGGGGATGGCTGATTTCATCTGAGACTATGACAGAGAAGATCAATGGGTTAAAAAATCCTTTTCCCCATTCCATGATTGTTGTCCAGTTTGGCCCTCTCTCTCTATACTGGCTCTTTGTGCGAAAAGATACATATCATGATTATTTTGTAACTGATCGAAAAATAAAGATAAATTCAATATTTTAAAAAATCATTGTGCTGCAAGATAAGTTATTGCAAAAAGCTGACTTTTTGTAATGGTTTTCTGCCTTCAAAGATAGGTCTCCTGGAGGGCTGTTCTAAAGTAGTTGGTATTTGTGGCACAGATGAAAAATGCAAGGTTTTGGTCTCTGAAATGGGCTTTGATGCTGCAATCAACTATAAGAAAGAGAACGTGGCACAGCAGCTGCACAAACTTTGCCCAGATGGAGTGGATATATACTTTGACAATGTTGGTGGAGACATCAGTGATACAGTAATAAGTCAAGTGAGTGTACTGGGTCTCTTTTTTGATTCTGTTCAGGCATTTGTGTGAATGTATGGAGGAGTCAATGTGGGGAGAAAAAGTTACCCACACGCAGTCCCACTTCTGCTCACCACATTAAACTTGTTTTGGTTTTAACATGAGCACAGCTCTCCTCAGGACCCAGGACCCCAATATTGCAGGGTCCCAGATAGCTGGAAACTGGAGAAAGGACAGGGAGTATGTGCACAACCCTTTTCTCTCCCCATTTTGAGCTCCCCATTTTGTGCTGGCCCAGAATACAGTGGTGTGAGGGGTTATGGATGCATAATCAAAGGGTTACAAGGTTAGGCTGGCATAGCATTCAGATAATCAAATCACCAACGTTTCTACACCGAGGTGTGGCTGCTCACCAAATCTGTCTGAACTACACTTAAGTACTGTAAGAGAGAATTAATTTTCCATTCAGGAAAGCTGAAATGGATTTGGACTCTTAATGCACTTTGTAATATAATTGTTCACCTAAAACCTGGCAGATATTTATGAGCAGCTAACCTGAGGTAACACCATTTTCTTTTCTAAACTATAAAGCAGTGTGGGGTCAAACATCTGTCAGAGTCTATGTTCCTGAAAACTCTGTTCAGTGTCTTCTTTTACAGTATTCCATCACATTTCTGGAGTTTTGCTATCCAAGAAACATACAATAGATTTATTACTTACATACTTTTAATTTTATGGTTCTTGCCAGCTCTGATTTCCATTGATAGCATCACCAAATGCCAGCCAATGAATTCAAAGATGTTTTCCATCAAGATTGCAATAGATTTCTTCTTTGCATTTTGTTTGGCTTGTATGACTAAAAGCTTTTTTCTTGAAGAATTTCTGTATTTAATTCACTTCTGTTCTCATCCAAATTAAGTTGTGCGGGTGGTATCTCCATCACATCACCTTCAGTATCTGAGGTATTCTTAAAAGCCTGGCTAAAGTGACAATGTGACACTTATGACTATGTTTGCAAGACACACTACACACAAAAACATTTTAGCCTAGTGTGTAACCTGAAGCCAGCCAGTGTGATTATTGCTTAGTGTGTCTAGTGAAACCAGAACAATTGGATTAATTTAGCAAACTGTATTTAAATTAATCATGGTAAAGATGTTGTGCATGCAGTCTTGGTTTCACTGCGGTGGCGTCTATAATAAACCACCATAACATAAAAGTGACACGTGTGTGATGATGTCATTACATACTGTAGATGCTGCAATTACACATTTGCATTATGACATCCAGTACAAGAACTAAGTTGTGGCATTTGTGTGATAACATCATGATGTAGGGGTCATCAGTTACCACCTTTTCCCACCCCACGGAGGCCCATGCAGTATACAGCAACAGAGATGAAGCATTTTTTTTTAATGCTTATTTTTCCTGTAGAAGAATAAATGAAACATATTGCTGGTTGCTGCAGCAGAATGTGGACCAGACGAATGGGATGTTCTTCTGTTCTGTTTCAGTACACGTAATAAAAACACACTGTTCTTTTAACTGTTCCCTTAGTCAACCCCTTGCTGTTTAACATTCTATTGCAATTCTATTGCACAGTTTTCAAACTCTGCTTCCAAGGGATCCATGGTCCATGCTTTGGCCAACAGCAGCTGGTTATGATGAACTGTGAGGAAGAGGCCAGTGTAGATCAAAGCCTGCCCCCTCTTTTTGGAAAGTCTAGGCACTGATTCTTAGCATTAAGCTCCAGCTTGCAGAGAGGAGTAGGAGACCACTCAGGAAGATTTAGCAATGACCTTGTCCCATCACTACTTTGGTTTTTACATATACCAATCTATCTCATTTGGATGAAAATTGACAGAAGGCTGATTTGCTCCATCCATCATAGTCTCCTTTGCCTCCTTGCTCCAAGGACTTTTGATTATCTTAGAGATCCCATGTGTTTTTCTCTCTCTATTTACTCATAGCAGCTGTGGCTCCAGCATTCTCTCCACTAGTGCCCATCTGCAGAATGTAGTGTAACTTTTGATTCTTGCTGGAAATGAACTGTGGGAAGAAGGGGCTTTATTATTAGTGCAAACAAGAAATAGTTAGATATATTACTCTCTACCTAACAGACGCATCATCTAAGAGGTGTGTAAACAGGACTGTCATATTTGGATGATCCCTAGGTGGCAGCAAGGACCTAGAGATGTATGTTTCTTTGCTGCCACCTAGTTTTTGCAGGTCAGATATGGCAGGACTATGCTTGGGTAATATTTTGACATTTCGTATTTGTCCAGCTGGAGAAAAATCCTTACTTTTTTTTTTAACGATAACTTAAAAATAATGAAATGTAATGAGTAATGCAGTCTGAATTATTATCCAAAAGAATAAGTGAACAAAGGATGTGATCTCATAGCTTTGTTTCCTATATGTGTGTCCTGGAACACTTTCCAGGATTTTCTGTAACATGCAGAGAGGCTGGATTTTTGAGTATAGGTCTTAAGAATCAGAAATATGGAAGAAGTTTATTCTTATGAACTACCCCATCTCAGTTAGTTATAAGCTGAATGAGTAACTTTCCCATCCATAATGTTGTCTAAGAAAAATACTCTAAGAAATATAAACTACCATACCATATCACTCTTCTTTGTCTCCAACAGATGAATTCAAATAGCCATATTATTTTATGTGGTCAGATCTCCCAATATAACAAGGATATTTCTTACCCGCCTCCTTTACCTCCTGAGATAGAAGAAATAAAGGAATCGCGGAACATTACAAGGTATTCTTAATTGGCCTAGCCTCTATCTGACTGAAACACTGAATGAAATCTGCTGAAATATGTGATGAATGCTTTTTTTTTTAGTTCTAAAAATTGCCTTTCTAGATTGATGCACTGCTTTTATGAAACAAGGTCACTCAAATACAGTGGTACCTCGGGATACGAACTTAATCCGTTCCTGGGCGTATCCCGAGTTGGTCGTAACCCGAAGGAAATTTCCCCATAGGGTTCAATGTAAATCTGGTTAATCCGTTCCGCCCTCTGAATTTGGTCGCACCCCGAGGCAAATTTCCCCATAGGGTTCAATGTAAATCCGGTTAATCCGTTCCGCCCTCCGCCCGAATTTGGTCGCAACCCGAGGCAATTTCCCATAAGGTTCAATGTAATTACCGTTAATCCGTTCTGGCGTCCACGGACCACACGGAAAGCGGCCAGGCGCGGCGTGGTGCGGCGCGAAAATGGCCGGGTGCAGCGCGGCGCGGTGTGAAAACGGCCCGGCGCGGCGCGAAAACGGCCCGGCGCGGCGCGGCCTGGCGCGAAAATGGCGCGGCGCGGCGCGAAAACAGCCCGGCGCGGCGCGAAAACGGCCGCGGACCACGCGGCAGGGCCGGAAAAACAGCCGCGGACCACGTGGCACGGGCAGAAAATGGCCGCGGACCACGTGGCACAGGCGGAAAATGGCTCGTTCCCCGAGGCGGAGTTCGCAAACCGAGGTAAAATTTTGGGGCCAGAGCTGGTCGTAACCCGAAAAATTCGCAAGCAGAGGCGTTCGTATCCCGAGGTATCACTGTAATTACTAGAGTGGAACTTGGAGCCTTACAGAAACTGGTATCTCTGTCAGTGGGTTGTCAGTGACAAAGCTCCTTGATAAAAAAAACAAAATGGGAAAAATAATTTCCGTATACAGTATGCTGAGGGAAATTAGAGTTGGAACTACAGTAACAAATATGCAGCTAATATAAAACTGTCAGTGCATAAATGTGAAGTGCTTCCAGTAGCGCTCAATGTCTCAAATAATGATTTTGAGTCTTATTGACTAGAGAATGAGAAATAATTTTGTTCTTTATTTGTGCATATCAAAGCTTCATCTATTACCTGGAGAAGGTGAGGGCACATAACAGATATTGATGCAGAAATATGCTGGTCCATCCTTTCCCAATCTAGTGCTTTCCATATGAGTCCCTAGGAACTCCCCATTGTTCCTAGTAAGATTAGAACAGGAATACACATTACTCTATTACAGTGTTTCTCAACCTTGTCAGTTTGAAGGTGGGTGGACTTCATGCTGGGTGGGGGTTCTGGGAGTTGAAGTCCACCCATCTTCAAGTTGACAAGATTGATAAACATTGCTCTATTGCATCAGAAAGTCAGATACATCCTGTTTGGAGATGCGTGTTTTGGAGAAGGCAAAGGATGGGCACCACAAGTTATAGTAAAACACAAATTCTTGTGTTGGTTTTTGAATGGCACAGATATAAAAGTTCTAGGGTCTCCATATGCTAAAACAGAACTTCAGATGAACCATTTAAACTGTGAGACCAATTGGATTACCATTTCCTGACCCTTTAAACTAACTATGTTTGCTAGATTTGCCATTTCTATCTGCTGTAAGTAAGATAGAACATAGTTGCTCTTGTTTCCACCCATGACAAATTTTGTGGCTTTTGTAGTTTCTCTTTCCTGCAATCATTTCTTAACATTGGCTTTGATCTGCTGAAGCAACAATCTCTCCCATGTTTATTTTGCACTATAACCCATTGAATGGCATGTAAATATTTTTCTGTAAAGTGTGGTTACATTGGACTGGAAATTTAGTTATTGTCCTAAATGTAGAATTAGAATGGTAATAGTTCCCTTTTGCATATAAAACAATGAGAAAGGCATTTTGGAATGTTTTTACCATTTAACATTTGACTACTATGAGATATTGATTTCATTCTTCACAGAGAAAGATTCCTGGTTTTGAACTACATGGAGAAATATTCAGTTAGTACTCTGCAGCTTTGTCAGTGGATCAAAGAAGGAAAATTGAAGGTATTATAAAAATCAGTAGGTAAACTGCTCGTGGCTGCAAGCAATCATTTTCTTTCATTGACATTTTCTTTTCTTATTTGTTGTGGTCACTGTAGCTGAATGAATAACTCATTTCACCTTATCTACAATGAGTAGAGAAGCTTTTCAGAAATCATCCAATTAGGCATAACTATCCAAAGAATTGAGATTACAAGAATTTTGTTTTGATAATTCTCCACTGCATTGGAAACTGTTTTTAATGAAAGAAAAAAGATTAGATTACATCGAAAGGAAAAAAATAAACTTTTTACACTACTTTTCTCAAAAAACAGGTCAAGGAGACTGTGATGGAAGGCTTAGAAAACATCGGAGGTAAGAGACAGATTCTTTCTCCCAACTGTATGTCCTCAATTAAAATATAAGGAGATAGGGCACCGGAAGATCCCCGGGTTCATCTCTAGTTGCAAACGGCAAAATTGTCTGGCCTGAATCTGTAAGTGCCATTGCCATTCAGAGTTATGGAATGTTAAATTTATTTTTTAATTGATCTGTTTACATTTAAACTGAATGTTTTTAAAGGTTAAAACAGCTAAATTTAAATTCTACAAAACTAATAGTTCTTAAAATACTGTCTTACCATCTTTGAGCATTTTAGAAAATTTGAAAAAGCAACTGTTACATGCTTCTTGCACTATGCATTTACAAGTAATTGTCTGGCTTTATTTTTCAAAGCAAAATCTAAATATCCAGCAATGAATAAATGACTCTTTGTGGCAGAATTTCTAGGGAGATTTTTATGTTTTATTATGTTACATGTGAGTAGTCTAATTAATGTTTAATGTGTATAAATGAACTGGAAAGGTATATCCATAATTTCTCCTACAATCATTTGT
Source organism: Python bivittatus (assembly GCF_059951505.1). Classification (NCBI taxonomy): domain Eukaryota; kingdom Metazoa; phylum Chordata; class Lepidosauria; order Squamata; family Pythonidae; genus Python; species Python bivittatus. Next base: position 27,054,230 of record NW_028277075.1, on the reverse strand, counting down.
TTTGGCATAAATTGTGATGAAAATGGTATTTTTAACAGCCATGCTGGTTGGGGAGTTAAAGTCCAACACATATGGAAGGCACCAGGTTTGGGAAGGCTGAGCAATCTAATTCTCACCACTATAGGCAGGGTTGGAGGAGCAAACTAAAAATTATTTAATGTGAGGGATTTGATTTGGCTGGCCTTGTACCAAATGTTTGGCTTTTGTTTTGAAAAGAGAAAGGACCTGTACTTTTAACAAAATGGAATTTAAATAATTGCATCCTACTAAGAAATTCATTACTGTTTTCCATCAGCATAAAAGGTAATTTCCCCTCTCCTAAGGGATTATTGCTAGCCAGTAGACAAGGGTTTTCAGTTCATCCTTTACCAATGTGTCAATTTCTCTTCAGTGAGACTTAAAACATTTAAAATGTTGATATCCCTTTTCATTTACTCAAGGCAGTTTATGTACAATAAACCCATATAAGTAAACACACAGACAAAATAATGATTCAGCACATTCCATCAAGTCTGCATCCAAAGACCACCTGAAATAGATTATTTTGGGCATCCAGAAAGGAGGATGAAATCTTAGCCTCCATAGATCACTTAAGAGCGTCAGGGCAATTGCAGCAACTGCTGATTTTACCTCATGTCATGACCTAATAAGGAGTTGGAACTGATCAGATGATCTTAAATGCCATGAGAGTTCAGAGGTGGAATATAAGCATATGCAGGGCCCATGGCTCTGGAGGCCTTTCAAGATAAGGAGTTATCTTGAATTTGGCCTGAGGGAACTGAGATGTTTGCTGTTGTCACACTTCTGAGGCTGTGTGAAAAGCCTGAAGGAAGAGGGGAGAAGGAATCAGAGGAACTATGTAAGTGCAAGGGGGAAAAGGGGCCAATATAGGAAGCCTGCCAAAGATATTGCCAAAGAAAAAAGAAGAAAAATGCTGATTTAAGAATTTAAAATTTTATTGGAAAAAAATGTCACCAAATCTGTAGTTGTTCTACAGGCAGACTCCTATGAACTATGCGTAGAGAGGGTGGATGTAGTCTACTATTGAGTAATCTGTGAGGAATGACAAGAAGAAGGAAACCAAAAATGTGCATGGGGGAGGGAGTACTCCAAAACCAAAAGCCTGCCTAAAGTAGAGGCTAGAAGTTATTAAATAGTTCTGAGCAATCAAGTGCTTGCATCGTCCTGATGTAAGAATTGCACAAGAGCTGGAAATGCAGAGTCAGCTGGTACAATTGCCACTGCTTCACTTCAGTCTGGATCAGTGGGGATCTGCCTGGGGCTAGCCTTTGAGCTAAAATTGCTCATGCAGCCACATGAAAAGAAAATACAGAGATTTAAAACTTGTACAGACACTAAGTGTTTATGAAAAAGTTTATTTAGACTTTTGTTTCATCACACCAAGGAGTCAGGGTGCAAAGGGAAGGAAGGTCTATGTGTGTGGTCCTACGTATATGCATACTTGTATATTGAAGCTAAAGCTGTGGTCCTGATTACAGCAAATCCCTGTTTTCTTGGTGACAATATAGAACTGGTTTCTCGCTGTCTACGTATAGGATTTGTTTAAAACTATCCAGTCTAATGCTGGCTGTGGAATTCTGGGAGTTGAAGTCCACACATCTTCAAACTGCCAAGGTTGAGAAACACTGCCATACACTGTCCTAGCTAGCTAATTCAAGGGCTTTGCTTCAAATTTGTCAGCCTGAATAAATACAGTAGATTTAACACTGTAGGTTGATTGTTGAAGGAAAAGTAATATTCTTTTGTACATTTAAGTCTATTCAAAAAGCTTTTGTATTTAATATATATATTAAAAAAAACACCAACATAAAGTACCCTCAACTTTTTTTTCCTCTTACAGCTGCTTTCCAGTCTATGATGAGTGGGGGCAACATTGGAAAACAGATAGTGCTTGTTTCCAAGTAAAAGCAATTTCTGGTTTTACTTGTGTTCACTAAGAAAAAAAAAATGTAATTTGTGTAAGTCTGGTATGATTTTATCCTTTGTATCTATATCCTTTTTTGCTGATTAGAGTTGTATACCTCTTTTGATTCTGTGCTTTTTCTTCCATCTCTTAGAAAAAAATATTTTTTTCAGTCAAAATGCCTTACCTAGACTTCAGTCTCAAGTATTCAAATACTACTACTGTGCCATTGCTGTAGTGTAATATAGACTGCATGGATATAATACAAAGCCAAGATTAATTTTAGATGTTTGGACAAATACCTTGCAAGCAAATTACTGTGGCTTATTTGGCCAATTTCTGCTTTAGTTTTCTTGGGCCTTTGTTAACATCTAGGGGACAATTTCCTAGTAACTCTAAAGTAGTATTTTTAGACATTTCCAGTAGACATAAATGCAAGCCATGGTTGAAGCAACTAGGATTTGGTAAAAACATGTTTTTAAATTAAGATTTCTCAAAATAAACCATGGCTTACTCCCTGGAACTGAGACATTCAAATAAACCAATTAGGCTTATACTGACTTATGTTCTCGTAGGTATAAACCAGACTATAATCACTACTGAAAATGAAACAATAATGGGAAATTTTTCTTGTATATTATACAACTATTAGATCTGTTTGTTAATGTAATTTTCTGGCCTGGCCCCCCTCCCATGATAGACTGTCCTTTCAGATACATTAATAGTGAATGAATGCTTCACTATTATATAATAAAATACATAAATAGTATATAATATAAATATACATCTATTTAGATTAGAATATTAAACCAGAGGAGGTATTTCCTAATTATATGAATGAGTCATAGAATGAAAAAGCCCTAGCGTACACTTTATGTGCAAGTGTTCCAGCTTCCAAAATCTGATGTAGCAGAGCGGCTATGACAATTAGCAACAAAGGAAGAAGCCCATATTCTGAATCCTCTTGTGATATTAAAAAAAAAACGCTACGAAAGCTTTTAATAATTTCTGAAACAAAAGTTTGCACCAAAAGCCCTGTTTCATACACTATATGTTCTTTCTGTGACTTCTTCAGTGTCAGGTGTACAAGAAAGCAGCCACACAAGGCATCTGCAGAAGCAGAATGTGAATGAAGTGCTTTGTCCCTTTTATTCCACTGGGATTTTTTTTAGCCTGCAATTCTTATATACTTACTTGAATAAGTCCTAGTGAATTCTACAGAAATTACTTTTAAGTAGACACGAGAATGATTGTACGTGTCAATGAAAATGTTAACTTTTTTAGATATAAGATGGGAACATGTTAGTAAATATAAGATTGGAATAAACAGTACACGAAAGCATTTTATTACAGCCGACAATGTGTGGAATTTGAAAAGATTTTGAAGAAAAATAGGAAGTAAAAGCACAATGTATATGCAGACACAGCCCATAAATACTATTAAACAAACAATAGGATATAAACCAGAAGCAGTATTTGAATCTTTGCAACATGTCCATTGGAAGAAAAAAAATGGGTGAGGCACATTCCTGTACAATAAATATACATAGTTCCACCCATATGAAGTGCAAGATATAGAGAGAGTCTTATAACTACATCTCTTGGATTATTTTCGGTAAACATACAAAAATGCTGTGACTTGACCCATCAGCCATATCCACCCTAGTCATCAGCTGTGAACCCTGGAAGCTGAAAAACATCCAGTCAACTACTGAGGTGACACAGAGTGAGTTGTGTTGCACATTAGAGACGAGACTTTTACAAGGTGTAGCCATTTTCAACAGGTATTCATTTCATATGTGCAGTTCTATACTTGAGTCATTTTCAAGCAAGCACAACATGCACTTAAGTAACTGTATTTTTCACATTCATTTTTTAACAAGATGCAACACATTCTATTCTGTTTACTGATTATCTCAGTTCCTGTATGACAAAAGTAAAGAACACTGTATATTTTAATCTTATTGTGATTTCACTCAGGGTAACAGCCATGAACCAAGAAAAATCAACAATATTCCACAGCAACTGGTTGCTAATAGGCAACATTGATCTGTTAAGTAATACATATAAAATGTTAATACTGGCAATAATCCAGAAAGCTTTACAAGGAATTATGTGTTTTTTAGTGGATTCCTATCTACCTGAAACTACTAGGGGAAGCCACTAGGAATTTGGAATAAAGCTATCTTCCACATGCAAGTCTGCAGAAGGCACAAGCCTTTTCATTTCCATCTCAATTTATATATCATACTAAGCCATGGCCTTTACATTTATAATTTGTTTAAGCATTGCTTATTGAAGAAAACACTATTCGTTAAGTTCACACAATACGCTAAACCAAAATCAAAGATTTTGATTTTAATTTAGTTTATAAGCCATATGGCCAAGTTTGCACAGCATATTCTGACTCTGAAGACAGATGGTGAGCAGAGAGGGGCTTTCTGAAGCACCGGCATGCCTTTCATCAACTCTGATTACAAGTCTTAATAGCCTCCTCCATTGCTGTCATTTGGGCATCACGTTAACCATCCTGAAATTTTTGACTGTTCTGTTCTATCTACTGTTAAAAATAATACCCAAAGCAATTGTATTATTTTTCCTTGTAATGAAATCTGTTGTAGTATAATATATATCAACAAATTTTTGAAGACTACAGAAAACCTTTTCTTGAAACACAGGATAGCTTGAAAAGCATGTTAAAAAATAGAGGCTGGAGTTGCAGAAATGTCTGTGTTTGAAAAAGAAGGTGGGCATAGGAGATATGACATGGCGTAACGGGCCTTCTGTTGTGGCTGAATAAGTTACTATTGGCCAAAGTGCAAGTATTCCATGTTTAGGTAAATCATCTCATAAATAAACACAAAAAAGTAGAAACAATTACAAAACATTACAATAGTTCATTCATAAATTTTCTTTAGCATTAAAACAGTATGAATTCAAAACCAGTGCCTATTCATAAATATAAGAAAGCGGTTCCTGAGGCAAGTAGTATAACTTCTTTATAAAAGTCCTATTATAGAGCAGCACAGAAGAAGTTTCATGGCAGTCCTGAACCTTCATAATCAATTGTCTACGCAGCCAGAACATTACACATACAAACCTGAAGTAGTTCACAGTGTTGCCACTTAACAGTTTAAGTTAATATGTACTTTAAGCTCCTGAAAAAAGGAACCATTAGGAAGTCTGGTAGTGCTTCATATCTACAATAAAGGTTCTCAGCACAATAGATTCCATTGCCCAAATTCTGTAGACCAGAAAAAGGGTTAGCCCAACAACCCAAGTTCTCAATGGAGAGAGAAAAAAAGAAAGAGTTCCATATGTCTTCAGCAGGAAGTAGCAGGAAAAGACTTGCCAGAAAAAGAGAAGTGACATGATTAAATGGATAGGCACAGTCCAATATGGTTTGATATGATGCAGATGAGAACGAAAACAGTGGCCTTGGCAACGGAGCAACAGACACCAACATGTGTAAACCATCAGTGGTAGGTTGAAAAACAACACCTGTGAAACAGTAAAAACAAAAATTCTCAGGGCATATTCAGAATGCAGAAAATAACAAAAATACATAAAATTGCTCCAAGCACATGGTACATGAAATCATAAACAGAATGCGCATTCTGTTGGTAGATCTGTAATGGTATGTGGGAATGGCATACAATTCAATAAACAATAAAGTAGAATTAGCTCATCTGGCCGTGTTTCCTGTCTGGTCTACTTTGCGTGGCTGACAAGATCTGAGCCTCTATAGCTAGGTTTCATCTAGTGATAGCTGGTAACTAAGAAAACTAGCAAATGTGGCAATAGATAGAAATTGTTCCTGTCCATACGAAAATTCAAAATGTCTGCTCTCTTCTGACAATGCTTTTAAAACACTGCCCTACCTAATTTTTATCCTTCAGTTTTGCACAGTATTCGTGAGCCTCAGAATCTTGCAACTGGGACAAAGTTGAGTCCGCAATCTTGCAATAAGCTGAGAAGCATCAACTTTTTTTTAAAGTAAAATACATCCTTGCATATTAAAGAGATAATATATGTTACACACTTGAGTGGAAGAAGAAATCATTCACTTTGTAACAGGTGTTGATTTTACATACTTTGGAAACCATTGATCGCATGTTAAGAAAGAATTGATAAATGTATTGCCAAATGTTGGGGAGCTACAGAAATATACTTGTGAAAGACAAGCTAATTCATATTTCTAATCAGGAAGTTCTGTTGATCACTACAAATAGATAGAGGGTACTGTGGGCAGGGGGAAAAAGAGAATTGCCATTCTGGTCAGACCTCTGTTCTATCAGGTGCCCATGGCAGGTAACTATAGCCTACATCAGTGTTTTTCAAACTTGACAACTTTAAGATGTGTGGACTTCTGGCTGTGGAATTCTGGGAGTTGAAATCCACACATCTTAAAGTTGCCAAGTTTGAAAAACACTGGCCTACAATGAACTTTTAAACAATCAAAGCAATGAGCTTATGGCTGTCCCGGAGTCAAGTAAAAACTACAGTTACAAAAGGTTTCTCCAGTTGGTAAATATAGAAACTTGGCTTAACGTACAGAAATACGGGACAATTTATAAATAGATCTTTTGCAGTATCAAGAGAACCTCAAGTTAATGAGATAAAGTGGGAAAAGCAGGTCTGGCCTCAAGCAAATATACTTTGGTAATATTCAAAGTAGATTACTATAAAGGGCTCTGTGTGGAACTGCCCCTGAGAAATGTTCAAAAATTTCATTTTGTGCAAAGCTGCAACAACCAGGCCCGTTTTACATAATTTATTATTTTGTCTTAAGTGAGCTACAGTGATTGATTTGTGGGTAGGTTTTAAAGTGCAGAAGATTATCTATAAAATCCTGTATGGACTGGGGCCAAATTATTTGAAGGAGTGCTGCCTTTCTCAGGACTACAAAAAGCACAGCCTGGAAAGGGGTGAGGCCCCAAACCATTCCCTCCCACTTCCACTCACTGGCCCCCTCTGCCGTTTCCCTGCCACTGGTCCTCCTGCGCCTCCTTGACAAAATTCTCTTCCCCCTCCTGCTCTGTACCGTGCTTGCCGAGGCACATCTGCCCTGCCTTTGACAAACACAGGACTCTCACTTGCCTTCAGAAGTGGGTTAGCAGGGGACACAGGAAGGGGCCTTTGTCAGAAGTAGCAAGGCTTACAGCAACAGCCTTCCTTGATAGGTGTATTGGCTTCCTCTTTTAACAGATCAGTGAATTGCCAAAATGTTTTTATTTTGCCCAGTATTTGTTTTTCTCAGTCATGCTGCAAGTATTTGTAATATAGGTCTAGTTTTTAACACTCAGTTCTTTTGTTTGTCATTATGGCTTTTGTGTGATTTTGCTGTAAATAAATAAATTGTAAGGTGTCACGGGGAACCTTGTAGTCAAAAGGCAAGAGAGGGAGGGAGAGAGATCTTCTCAATAAATACATACCAACTCCAACATTATGCTATGGAATTAACAACTACTTTGAAAGTTAAATTTGTTCTGAAGAAAGCGTATACATCTGAACAGTCTACTAGATGTACTACTGGAAGCTTATTATATTTATATTAACAAGCAACACTGTCTTTAGGGTTTTTTTTTCATCTTATAACACATTTAACCGTTTGAAAAAAGGTCAGATAGAACATATTTGTCAAGCATGATACTGAGAGTCCTACCTGTGAAATTCCAACAAGGAAGGTTGAGCTGCCTTCAAAGAAATGGCCATTAATAATTAACCCAAAGGAGAAGCAGAGGCCAATATGACCCTCTATAAGCTCACCAATAAACCAGGGTCCTGGTAGGGGGAAAAAACTGTATTATATTAAGCAGATCTACAAGCATTAAATAAACCTTATTCCATTTTCCAGTTTGAAATCCTTGCTAGTAATCGCTAGCCAAAAAAAAAAGCCACACAGATAACAAACTCCTGTAAATAATGCCACCTGGTCAGTATAAGCTATTCAGTTAATTAATTCACATATCAAACTATCCCTTGGTTTCTTTTAACCATGGTTTGTTTTATAAGCCCCAATACCAAACTATGGTTTATAAGCCCCAATGGATTGGTTCATGCAACATGTTAAACCAGAAGCACACAAACCACATTAAGGATTATTGTGATGTGTGAATTTAGTGAGCAGAATTTTTAATGTTAGACATAAGGGATTCTAGATTTTTTTAAATTTTATTATTTCTTTGCCTTTCATAAGAAAAAGCAAAGTACAAATATTTTAAAATATAACTTACTCTCAAAATAGGCATTTTTGAAGAGATGCTTTGTTCCAATAAGTAGATAACTAGATTTGATAGGGAAATGTGAGTTTGGCCATCACTTCTGTCATAGACTCAGTGGCCAAATCAATAAAAAACAGTTGCATTACAAGCAGCGCATCATAAGGACTAAACAGTAATGTTGGAAAATACAAAGGGTGAAGATCTGAGCAGAATTATCAGGCACATCTTAATTTTGAGCAAGGATGGTGCTTTTTTATCAATGCAAGGCCTGATTATATGCTTCTCAATAACCCTACACGCAGGAATCCTTGGCAAGTCCCTGCACCCATAGCTCCCCAAATTTTTATTTTCCTTCTTTGGGATATAATGCTTAGGAAATTGTCTCATATGTATCAGTTAAGCATAAGGGCAGGCCTAGTCAGTTCTAGAATGGAGGGCCTTCAGAAAATTACAGGACTGTAGGCTACACTGAGAAGAAGGCAGGAGCAAACCATTTCTATACTGCAATCAAGAAAACGATCTACTGTATATGTTACATTATGTGTCCAATGAAGTTACCAGGAGGTGAGCTCTACTAGAAGCAGATTTTCCTGTTTTTCAAAAATGTGAAATCTATGAAGAATTTGGGTTTTTAAAATCTAAATTATACCAACACATGATTCAAGTGGTTACATTTGTAAAAATGCACTATTTTTTTCCCCTTAGAATGCTATTAAAAAGTTTTTAGTTAAAGTCTTTAGGAACTAATAAACTGCTTTTCATATTCTTTGTACCTTACCTAGAAGAGTATACAAACTCAGCACTAGAAATGAGTAGAAGAATAAGTCTGTTTTGCTCAGGACATGAAGAGAAAAAGAGGTTTGTACTGCCACACCCAGAGGTTCTAAAAAAAATAACATAATTTCAGTTAAAAAATATTGCTTGCTACAGTTAAAAACATACCAGATCACAATTTTAGAAAGTAATATATCATCAACAACTAGTGAAGAGTTGGACTAGAACTAATGTTCTAACTGTTCTAGAAGGTGTTGGACTAGAACTGGAGAGAACCTGGTTCAAGTCTACTCAGACACAAAAATTATGCAGGTGATTTTGGAGAAATCGCTCTCTCTCAGGTCAGTTAACCTTACAGGGTTATTATTGTGAGGAGGGAGTGCAACATAACATTGCAACATAACATTGAACTCCTGAAGGAAAGGTATGTATAAATCTAACAAATTGTAATAATAAAATAGAACTTCCTAAATATATTTGTCCAAATCAAGCCAAGATGTACAAGACAAAACCCTCTTAGGTTTTTGAAATATTTATATGTGAATACCAAAAACATATCACAAATATAAATAAGAGAAATCCTAATATTTAAAAATGAACATCTTCTATTCTGATACTGGATTCTAATAGCTACTTTCTGTGATTAAAAGCTAGCCCAACTCAAATGGTCTCACAAATCTTATTATCAATAAGATAAGAATATTCTTATTAGAAAACATCAGCCTATATGACAGAATATTCTAGCTATGAAATAGTCAGAGGATCTGTTGATGTTTATTTGTTTGTTTTATTAGATTAAGGTGCCACCAAAACAACTCTGAGTGGCTGTTCTTGGCACTTGATAGTAAATTTTAAAAATGGGATCATGATTCTTTCTAAGTATAGGTTTTCAAAAACTAAGTCTTTCTAAGTCAGCCTCCCTTAATCTGGTCCATTCCAGATGTACTGGACTACAATTGCAAGAATGATCAGATAGCAAGACCACTAACTCTACTGACCAGCAATTCTTGGATATCTCTGGAGAAGACCAGCAATCCAAAGTGTAATCAAGAAGCACAGAAGGGCAGTGCAAATTTTGGAGTAGTTATATAATATATTTGTAATATATACTTATTAACAACCATGTTTTAAAAACAGACCAAAATATTCTGAACCATCTGGAGTTTCCAGAAAATATTTATAATAAAATGTATACAAGTTCTGCATGATCTGAACATAAAACATTTTACTAAATGAAATTGGAAAAAAAGATTCTAAGCATGAGTACAAACTGAAAAGGATTTATTTTTATGGTTTATGGTTCAGATTTGGTTTGATGTCTTAGCCACCAAGCAAGAGTTATCACTGCTTCCAGAGATCTTCCTGGCAAGAATGAGCAGTATTACTTAATCAATGTCCCAAGAAAGCACTACTACTAACTCTTCATACAAAAATGTCACTGTTAATATCTTACCAAAAAATTCTATTAACTGTAATAAATCTTAATGCTTGATAAAAAAAAAAGCATTCAACAAAGATCACAGCCAATAATTCCTCAAATAGGATAAGGAGCAGTAAGTAGTTGAGGAATCTCTATAAGGATCTGAACTACACCCTCATCTCTGGTACATTAAAAGTCTGAGGCTTGTTTGAAGGGTAATTAATGACCAGTGAAAATAGTAGTAGGAAAAAATGTATCTAGTGGCATTTGTTTCCCCAATATATAACTTCCCAATGTTTCCTGATCTATAACACCTTTTCTTGGCCAGAACGACAACTCATTTTTCTACTCATTTGGAGGGCCACCTCCATGTTCAAAGAAGGGGCATTTTTTCAGCAGCGTTTTTATTTTTTCATGCTATTTCTAAATGGCAGAGGCCTTTGGGCCTAAAATAGCCCAACATCATGTTGCCCAAATTTTGCAACAATTCTGGAAGTACAATTTTGGACATTTTGGAAATAAGGTGGGTGGGTGGGTGGGTGAGGTTTAAGAATGGAAACAGGAGGGATTTGCCTCCCAAAGACCTCCCATTTCTAGTTCCACCCTTATTTTTGAAAACAACAAAAATGACTATAAAAATCCTAGTGTTTATAATCAGCCATTTTACTAACAAATACGATGCTAGCTGATAAATACATTATAATCAATATCTGTATTCCATATTTGGGGCAATGTAGGGACTGACATAGGCATGGAACAATTCTTTTAAAAATAGTTACATTTCAACAGTGTACACCAATATTACTGCCATTACTGATATTATAATCAGTATAAAGGCAAAACCAGGCAAATAAAATTAAGAAAAAGAAAAAGATCCTCAGTTACAGCTAAGACCACATGAGAGCTTCAATTAGAAATTCACTTGGTATGTTGTTTCAAACATTCCGTTCATATATAGGAGATAAAGTAGGGAAAGCATGCTGAGCATGACTTCTGGAATTCTTTCCAAACCCTTTACCAGCAGTGCCCAAATAGAGAGATCTGTATTTTCTTCTATGTAAGAAAGTAATATCTCTGTGTCTGCATTTCTGCTCTCTACTAATTTTCTTCTGTGTTTGTGCACATGTTGCCCTGTGAAGCATGGGGCAGGCTGCATACTCTCCACTGTGGGACACATGACCAGGAGGGCGGGGGGATGGAGGGGACTTAAACTGCAACAATCTGAGTAGGAGGCATTGGGGAATTTTTTCTATAATATTCTTCTCTGCAGCTCCCACCTGAATCTGGCCTGTTACTGAGCTGGATCTTTCTTTTGCTGGTTTTCCCATGATACCAACTTTAGTTCCATTCTGTTCAGTCCTCAGAGACTTAGTCTGCTGACAGTTGGACAACCACAGAGAGAACTGAGACTCTTTCCATAATTTATTTCCAACATTCCATTGGGTTTGAAAGAAAAAAAATGAAATGGGGAGGGGATGGAAGGAAAAAGGACGAGCATAATTGTTCTTACTTTTAAATGTAGGTTTTTCTCGAAACCGGAAAATAATCAGCAAAGCAACTTGAGCTATAACTGTTAACAAAAAAAGTGTCCGTACCTGAAAAAAAGTCAAAACCAGAATGATATACTTTAAAAATGAAAAATAAAAAGGTCAGCTACTATTAACTAATCTTCTCAGTTATTAAGAATTATATGAAAGGGAGCTACCTCTCTCCTCTCCCACAAAGGATTATGTGTGTTCATTTCAGGATTTTTGCTGTTGTGGTTTTTGTTTCCTAGAGACAATAAAAAAGCTAAGAAGGAAACAAAGACCAGAGAACACATTCTCTCCAGCAGCCAACACCGAGATAAGCAGGGATTAACACCAGACAAACAATCAAACAGAAAACAATATGCTAATCAAGGAACTGCCAAGGAGAAAACACTCCCCCACCAAAACTGGCAGGGCAAGCTACTGTTTATAAACATGGAGAAAACCCCACACTCACTTGCACTGATGATGTTACCTAGTTGGGTAATGAAACCTCTGCAAGCAAACAACCAAGCTCAGAGAGCACCAAGGATCCCACAGAAGGCAGTCTGTTTGATAACCAGGTCCAGAGCAATGTAGGGCCTTACAGGTGGCAACCAGTACCTTGAGATGCACACAGAAGCCAGTCAGCAGCCAACTGCAGCTCCCAAAGTAACAGGATCATCTGGGTATACTGGGATACAACCACCACTGCCCAGGCTACCACATTTTGTGCTAGCTATTTATCAAACTGATATGGCCACCCATCTCGACTGGATGGTGTGGCATAAAACCAACAATTAAAACATTATAAAATTAGATAAATCTAATTTAAGGTATGGAAGACACTGGATGGCGTAGATACACAAAAGGATCCAGGCTGAAATACATGAGGCAGTACTGAAAGTGTGTTGGCAATGGAAGATTGAGTTTCATTTGAGATCACTTCTACTTTTTAGCATTAAAATAAAATAAAATAAATTTGCAAGAGGGTTAAAATCAGAAAAGTTATACGTGATGCAGCCAACGCATGAGCTCCCTAGATTTTCTCTCAAACACATTTTGAGGGTTTTCCAGAAGGCCATAAGGGTTGGGGCTAACCTCACCTCAAGGGGGATGATGTTCTAAAGGGCAGGTGCCTCTATAATTTATGTATGTATGTATGTATGTATGTATGTATGTTTGCTGCCTCAAGGCAGCAAACACACCTAATACAATATTAGTAATAACAACATAATAGTAATAAGGGCAGCCCCATGTAGACCACATTACACTAATTTTAATAGAATTACTAATACAGTGTGAGTAACTGTGAGCAGGGCTTTCCAATCCAGGAATGGCCCTCCTTGCTACAGCTACTATCTACTCTTCAAGCAGAAGCTATGAATTTAGGAGGACCCCCAGATTGCAAACAACCCCTGAATGCACAACCCCATCCAGAATCACGGATGGTATTCCTCCAAAATCGTTAGGCTCACAAATCCAAAGCTACTCTGCCTTGAAGAGAATCAGCCAGAGTTTGTTCATCCCCATCCAGACGTCACAGTCTCCAGCAATTCTACCGCATCATCTGTCTGGTCCAGGGCCAAGATGTATAGACAGATATATCTATCATTAGCATACTGTTGATACTGGACTCCTGCCAAGAAATGATCTACGCCAGCAGTTTCAAGTAGATCTTAAAGAAAAGTGGGAAGAGATCAGACTGCTGAAGTACTCCACAGAGTAGAGGCCTCCAGGCAGAACTCTCCTCTTCCACCACAACCAACTGGAACCACACACTCAGGAAGGTGGAGAACCGCTACAAAACTGCCTCCAATTCCAACCCTTTGGAGACAGTCCAAAAGGGTACTATGGTCGATAGCATCAAAAGCTCCTGGGAAGTCAAAAAGGACTACGAGGGCTATTCTCCTCTGATTCTGGTCTCTCAAAGGTCATCCACAAGTATATCAATGCAGTTTCCATGCTGTACCCTGGCCTGAAACCTGCGCCAAGGATCCAAATATTCCAATTCCTCTAGGGCTCTCTGGAGTCACAAGACCATTGCACTGTCTACAAACTTTCCTAGAAAAAGGTAAGAGATAGATATTCAAATCAGTCAAATCTTTTTGAGTAGGAAGCACACCACAGCCTTTTCAGAGGCAACAAGAACACTTCCTCACTCAAAGAAGCATTGATTACTGCCTGAATCCAACCTCCTGCCACTTCATAGGAGATCTTAACCAACCATCAGGGGCAGGGATTGAAATGGGAAGTGGAGGAGCTGACACTACAGAGAGCCCTTTAGCAGTATATTGCTTCATGAAAGATCAAAGTAATCAATATATAACTTATAATTACAAAACCACAAAGCTTAAAGAAGCAAACAGGACACATTACAATGGTATAAACTTCACATTTGGATCATTTTAAAAATAAATATGTTTTCAACATGAATAAATTAATATTTGAAAATCCAATCCAGACAAATTAGCTTGAGGAAAAAGCTAATAATTCATAAAATGTCCAAAAACAGTTTATAGAAAGCAGTGTATATCTGTCTATCCATCCATCCATCTATCCATCCATCTACTGTCTTATGGAATACTTACCCATATATAGTGGTCAGTAAGAAGAAGCCAAGATGCCAAAAGACCAAATTTAAGGGAAAGATCTTCCTGCATAGCAAACGTATGAAGCTGAGTAGCACTTTTACCACTGACATCCTAAAAACAGGATAAAAACAAGGATTACTAAACATTTCAGCACCCGCTCTCTGATTTTTTAGAACCCCTCATGCCTCCCCACCCAGATATTTGTTGATCAATCTGCCATTTTGTGCATAGAAGTACACATCAGGTTTCCAGCCCCCATCTTCCCACAGGTCTGCCGTTAATCAAACCATTCGTCCACCCAGCCCCAAACCTAGCAGTCCTTCTCTTACTCCCATCAGCCCATCCAGCCCCTGATCTTCCTATCCCACACCTGCCAATCTTCTCAGCACCTCCCTCTCTCCCAATAATCTGCCTACCCCACTGTTAGGTCTTCATTTAAAAACTAGTGGATCTATTTTTTTCTAAAATTCCCCATCCTAGTACCCCCCAAATTTCTTCATGCCTCTGTTCAGTTTGGGTACTCCTGTTCTAAAGTGTATGATAGGAAAGCAACTAATAACTATTAGTAAAATGTCTAGTAGCATATACAAGCAAGGTATATTCTAATTGCAGACTTGCATATTTAAGGATCCTGTTATTCACTGCTGAAATACTTTATAGCAGTCCTCACTGTAGCATTTAATTTTGGTCATACAGTTGAATGCCCCATTCTGCTGTTAAGTAATTGATATAATACAAGTAATGGTTTACACTTTCTTTCTCATTCTTTTCCAGAACAGCAGGTTCCCCAACTGTTTTGGGATAGTAGAAGCATTTGAAATTTGAAAGTGTATTGAAGATATTGTCATAAAATGCCTGCCAAGGTGAGCCTGGCCAGTCAGAAAACATCCATTCACCAGAAGGCACACTGGTGAGGCTGCTGTCATCTACCTACGTGAATCTCCCATCACCACCCCCACCACCACCATTTCTCCTTTTGTGTGATACACAGACTTCTGAGAAAGCTCTGCAGTATATCGGGGGCATTTTTATTTTGGAAACAGAAAATTATACTTGAGGTTAGTGCTCTGCAGCACGCTAGCTTCCCATTTAATTTTTCACATTAAGATCATTTTAAAAATAATAAATAAAATGAAGCATGCTATGGAGCCTGATGGGTGCTTAGAACATCTGTGGATATGCTGGTACCTGTGGAGACCATGTTGTTGAAACATAAACTGTCCTTATGTTATCCCTACTGCTCCCACTTATAGAAGCTGGAAAATAATAATATCCCCAAGGTTACCCATTGAGTAAGTAGAGATTCTACCAAATGCATTTTTCAGTAAAGCTCTTAAATATATGATAGAATGAAGAGCAACAGCTGAGAGCTCACCTGAACAGTCACAGCTATTTGATGAAATCCTTGACTGTAGTTTTGGGGTGCCCATTTCAGGACAAAGAGAGATTCAGACACCTGAACAGCATCTCCAAGATAAAATCCATCAATCATGACCTTGACAAACTTGATAGGATAAGGTGAGAAGGCCAAAATTCTAAGTAGAAGAATACAGTGGGATTTATTAATGGTATCTCAGATACACTTAAGTTAAAAGCCACTATCTGTAGTGTAATGCTATTTGAGGAAAACATATCACCCTCACTGAAGTATTTACAACGATTTACCATCTCATTATAGTCCTGACTGTGGTAAAGATAGGATAGAATGGTTTTGTTTGGAAAACCAATGTAAAATAAAAATGCAGTTAGTAACAGCAGTGTAGTAAAAGAGGAATGCAGGGGAACATAACTCCAGGATTTTTTCCAGCCATTGCTTACTAGTATAATCTTCACATTCTGACCGATAAACGAGGTGATAAAAATAATCTCAAATTTTATTATTGTTCGAGATATCAATATAGGGTATGGAAAGGACTGAAATTTCTTTTTTTAATGGCATTCCTCTCTGAATTAACAACATAAGCGGTAGTACTTTTTTGCAAGACTGTTTACATTCAATTAAATGAACTTCTTTTGTTAAAGTTCAGCTTCTTTTACAAGTCAAACCTCTGCAGCCAGAAGCAAGCACCAAAAGAATCTACCTATGCCTTTAATTACAGATACTGATTCAAATTATGCAAGTAGTTCTCTCCTTTGCAGTGTGTGTGGTGTGAGAGAGAGAACAAAGTGACCACACATACAGGGTTTGGATTTATTTTTTACTTAACATGCTGTGTAAACCCAGCCAGTTATAATTTATTCAGTATATTGTGGAAAAACAAATCAGGGCTCAGCATGTGGCATAAACCTAGTCACTGCCCATGGTTACACATGTTAAGTCATATTGTATTTAATTGAGTATGTCATTTGAACCCAGACTATGGGTAAAATTGCAGCTAAGGCAAAACATGATAACCATAGCCTGTAATAATGGTTTAATTCTGGTTAGTTTGCCCTAACCATGGTCTCAGTATGTTGTCCAAAACTAGATCTTCTGTTGCTGGACAAAGCAACTGCCACTATTGTAAACCGCCCAGAGTCACTTCCTTGTGAGATGGGCAGTCTCAATTTGAATGAATGAATGAATGAATGAATGAATGAATGAATGAATGAATGAATGAGCGAATGAGCCAGAAAAAAGGGTGAGTTACTAGAGCACTGACAAAGCAAAGCTGCTCCAGAAGAAACATCTCTGTTGTTTCACTATCTTTTTCATCGTCCACAGCGCACCAGGAATTAATTGGGGGCATAAAGCGTTCAACTATTCCCTCTTTCCCCCATCCCCCATGATACTTCCTGTACTTATTGAGCCACCATGCTTTCTCTATTTTTTACATTTAAATTTTTAAAAGCATCACACAAGCAGTGACAAAGGTGGCTGAGATATTCAGCCCTTGCAGCAAAGATAATGGGGGCAGCTGCAAGAGTGATTAACTTGACTGTCTATAAGATGACTGGCAGGCTAGCCCCCGAGCCATTGCTAATATTTCTATAACACTTCCAAATGTTTCCAAGCACATAAGTTACCTAATATGGGTAGAATGAAGTATTCGCTGTAGTGGTTCGTGAGCATAGCTACTATAAAGGTACGATTTAGGGTTGGTGACAAGAACTACAGGCCATTCTTCAAACTTCAAGTCAGCAAAACTGAAGAGATCATGATCGAAAGCAAGAATCCGGTACCTGATGTTCAATAATTAAAATAATAACAGTTTAGTTAACAAGGAACATCTTAAACAATAGAAGCCCATTATTAAAATTGCCTTTGCATTGGACATTTACTTACTTCCTATTTTCCATCCAGTCTCCCAACTCCAGTTCTAAAGTGCCATCAGGATGACGAGTATGAAGGACCGGCATCAGACCATTCAATGTATGGAAATGCCCACACAAATAAACTAAGGCAAAACTAATCAAAGCAAAATATATCATTACTATATAGCATATAATATCTTTATTCTGGAATTCGACCATTGTAAAGGTTAAAAAAAAGAAACCATGAGATTAGCAACTATAATAAAAAACAGATTATGTCTAATGATTGAAAGGAGAGAGACTACATAATTAAAAGATGGGGAAATCAAAGCTGCAAATGAATCCAAAGTTCATACTATGCTATCTAAAAAACTGAAAAGAATAAATGGTGCCAACAAAAGCTGTAAAATTGAGTGGAGACAAATAACCTCAGCGTAGATCTAAGCTACATCGAGCCTCTGACTGGCTTCATCTGGCAGTCAATACTCGGCAGGTTTTGCACACAATTGCTCAGAACCTGGCAACATTATAAGTTATGAAGGGGTTGATGTCAAAGAATAGTAGAGAGATGTCACATTGGTCTGTACTGCCTTGTAACCTGATGAATAACAGTCTCTGTAAAATGAGCAGGAGAGAAGACTGTGCTCAGTGGTTTTCATTTGCCCATTACAGGAGCATATATGTCTTAGGGAAGGGGATCTTCTTATACCTTTTGTTTAACACAGCCAAGGGAAGGGCCTTGCAACAAGCAGAATTATTATTGTTAATTTTAGAAACATTAGCTCCTAGCCAATTAACAAGGTGATCCTAACAATATTTACATATTTCTTGTTATGCATTAATACAAAATTAATTTTTTATTTTAAAAAGCAGGAAGTTAAGCGATTCATATATTTCCACACAAAAAAAAAAATTAGTACCGCATGGCCACTCGTATTCCTGGAGATGCAGAGATGATTGATGAGGTAGGATAGTGACCAAACAAAATTGTATGATTACTCGCGTGACTTTCTGAGATCAGTGCAGACAACTCTTCCATTTTATTCTGAAATGAAAAAGTTCAAGAGTTTTAACAGTACACTGACTACCAACAGTCAACATGTGCATGCAATTTTTAAACACAATATTAAAGTAATACCAGAAGCCAGTGAACCTCTTTAAAGCCCTGGTTACAAATAAAGTTAAATAAAGATCTCCAAATGGCTCCCATTTAACAGTAAAATAAGACATATTTTATTTTTATATCCCCCAACAAACACAGGAGGAGTACAATGACAATGACAATTTCTCACATGGCTGTCAAGAAATCCCAGAGAAGGCAGGAAAAAAGTAAAAGAAAATCCCCAAATGCTCAAGTGAAATACCAAGCTCACAGTAAATAACAGATAGGATTACATGTACTCCAAAAGGTTTCTTGACAAATAAGAAATCAGTGCCGCAAATTGAAATGGGTGTTAATTTCAGTGACTCAATGAAGACCAGCGTTTCTCAACCTTAGCAACTTTAAGATGAGTGGACTTCAACTTCCAGAATTCCCCAGGCAGATGTTACCTGGCTAGGTAATATCTTCAGTGCTAGAATGGAGTAGGGTTTGCTCTCTATTTATATACATCCAACAGTTTGGGGTGAGGTATCACCAGTATACTGATGACACCCAGCTTTATATCTCCACCCCAGGCTGCTTGAGTGATGCCGTGGACATCCTGTCCCAGTGTCTGGAGGCTGTGGGGGCTTGGATGGGGTGCAACAGGCTTCAGCTCAACCCAAGCAAGACTGAGTGGCTTTGGGTGTTTCAACATTCTGATCTCAAGGACTTTCCATCACTGGCCTTGGATGAGGTGGCATAGCCTCAGATAGACCCAGTACACAATCTGGAGGTCCTCCTGCATGAAGAGCAGGTGGCAGCCATGGGTAGGAGGGCCTTTGCACACCTTTGGGTTGTGCACCCATTCTAGACTGGGAAGCCCTGCTCACTGTCACTCATGCCCTCCCATCTGGACCACTGCAATACGCTGTACGTGAGGCTGCCCTCGAAGAACATTTGGAAGCTTCAACTGGTGCAGAATGCAGCAGCATGGGTATTAAATGGCGCCGGTTATTTGGCGTATGTAACACCTCTACTCCATAAGCTGCTTTGGTTGCCAGTATGCTTCTGAGTGCAATTCAAGGTGCTGGTTGTCACCTTGAAAGCCCTTCATGGTTTGGGACTGGGTTACTTGAGGGATCTTCTCTCCCCAGTTGCTTCTACCCATCCGATCTGGTCAGGCAGGATTAGCATGCTTCGTGTCCGCTGGCTAAGGAATACCGGTTGATGGGGCCTAGAAGACGTGCCTTTTCTGCTGTAGCGTCTCCCTTATGCAACATTCTCCCTCTGGAGATCAGGATGGCCCCAACCCTGCTGGCTTTTCGTAAGTCCTTAAAGACCTGCCTCTGTGCCTGGGCCCCGGAGTATGTCCAGAGACCATTTTCATGATTAATTGAGTCATTACGATGGATGCTTTATTCTCAGCCGCTATATGTTTTAATGTTTGTATTATTTTAATTGTTTTTATTTTTTAAATTTTGTTCACTGCCCAGAGTTACTTGATGAGATGGGTGGCCTAATTAATTAATTAATTAAATATAAAATTGTACTGATTTATATATAATAGCAAAAATAAAGCTATAACTCCAGTCTATCCTTGAAATGTACAAATACAGATAATACTGTATCCAAAAATGCTATGTTTCCCCTAGATTTTTTTGATTATCACTGACAGAATCTGTTAAGGAAATACCTAGCAGAATCTTGGACTTGACAGAGAACTAATAATAATTTAGGATAATTAGATGATGCCCCTCATGTAGAACCGAGCAGTTGTAGAAGATTGTTTCGTGACCAGAGAAGGGATAGAGGAGCATTTTTTTTCTCCTTTGCAGCTAATGAATCCAATTAGGTCTGTGTGCATAGAAACAATTGCATCAGTGGAAGTGGCTTGTGGGCTAATTGATTTTGCCCCCCCCCCGTCATCTTGAATGTTTTTAGTATTTTAGTATTTATGTAGAGGGTTTGTTTTACAGTTTGACTTTTAATGGATTAATTAATTTTAATTATCTATGTGGTATTTTTTAATTGTTCATGGGTCTTTGGTCTTAAGAGTCACCCGTTGGGGGAGATGGGTGGCTTACAAATTTAATTAATTAATAAATAAATAATAAACGATAGTAAAGAATGGATGTTTTGCTAGAGACCTGAATTATGCAAAACATAATTGAAATCTTCATTGGTCCTTTGTTCCGTAGGAAACTAAATCTCACCAAATCTTTGAAGCTGCTCAGTGTATATAAAACTCCACAGGAAACTAAATCCACTGTCCCTTTGAAAATGCTCACTGTTCAGAGAGATTAGGTACACCAACATTATGATTAATAAAAGGCCATATTACATATCTCAAAGACTAAAAGTGGGAAGAAACAGTGACAAATATATAATACATGTGAATACTAACACACAGCTGGTCTCAAAATTTTTCTGATCTTATAATTTGATAAAATATTCATTGTTTTTTTTTAACATTACCGCATTTAATATTCCATAAAAATTGTAGGGTCTCTTGGGACCTGGACTAAGACTTGCATCCACACAAATGAAAGAATATTTTCCAAAAGGTGTGCTATGGACATAATGGAAGGAGCCATCTTTCTGCCATGCAGAATATTTCCTGCCAAAGAAAATGTTTTATTTTAAGAAAAATCTAATCAAAAGGAGAAGTATGTTATACTAGAAGTCTGCGAGGATAACAGAGATGTTAACACAGATGCATTTGTGCTCAGTTCATCACCATCCTGTAGTTGGCCAATAAAATTCTTTGACTTCAATTTTAAAGCTTGAATTTTCTCATTCTTTCCTTCAAAGGATTAAGATAAAGAAATACAGCTATCCAACAGCAGCAGGAAGAAAAAAAGAGCAATATATAGTAGCTAAGACAAAGCCTAGGCTACCTGTAACTGATCTTTAAATGCTTAATTGATAAAATACTTTAAGAGTCAGCTTCTCAGTACATATACATCTTGTTTAAACAGAAATTTCTATCCACCATATACCCAAACTTCCTTCTGGACTGCTGAAATAATCATAACATGCTGACATACCTGTAGTAATTGCGAACACTCTCCAGGCTAGGAATGTTGAATGTATCTGCAATGAAAATAACAAACATTTTGATCCACTTTCATGATAAAGCTAGGAATAAAAAAAGGAGTCCAGATTTTAAAAACTCAGAGGATGGCTGGAGAGGAAAGCAAGATTCATTGGGCAAAACAAATGCTAAGATGCTTATTGGGAAACTAAAATTATATTATTTAAGAAAAATCACAACAGGAGAGGCAAAATAAAATTACCACAGAAGCTAAAAAGTATTGTCTACATAAAAAGTATTGCCTTAACTTTAAAAAATTGTATTTATACTTTCCAGGCAAAGTGATTCCAGACAAGACATTTTTTAAAATAAGATACGGTATATAATATTTTAAATAATTTATATAATATCAAAGTATTAGCAATAAGGTTACATGAGGGGTTATGACAGTCTATCATTTCCTAATGATAAATACAAAATTAGAATCCCATGTCTAAAGTCTTGCCTCTCTCTTACCATGATTTCCTTTTATATCTATCCACTTGGTTTTCTCCATGACCTTAGATCTTTTTAGGATTGTCTGGTAAGTTTGCCACTCCACCTCAAACTGATCAGACCCAAGTTTATCCTTTGTTTTGGAATCAGTCAAGTCACCTGTTTAGTGAATAGAGAAGAGCTACTGAACTCAATGAACAATAGAAGAATGCGGAGTAAGCAAAATGTTGGCGACAATAAGCTACTGTATTTAGAAATCAAGCTTGACACCTACTGCAGCATACTAGCCTTATTACAACGGTATGTTTTATTTTAATTTACAGAAAATGTCAGTATCAGGGTTCTATACCTTTTTACATACTGTTTATATTCCACAGCATTTGCCAAAATCTTGCTTCGAACACACTACCTGGCTCTTCCTCCTAGCCAACATAACTAATAAATCATAGACAATTCCATAAATGCTTTCACTGGGAAATTGTCTGAACCAGGGAATCGGCTTTGTCCTAAAAGAACAAGGCAGAGAAAGAAGCTTGGTTTGTTAATCAGCCTCTAACCCAAAGCTGACTGTGAATGAAGTCCTTTAATTTTAATTCTATTAGCTAGTATAGGAGTGGGGCACAATGTCATACTGCACTGTAGACAAGTATGCAGCAGGGCAGTCTGACCCTCCATCCAAACCTAGATGGCCTACCAGCTGCTGCCAAAGATTCCTTAGAAATGGTTGCATGTACAGTTATTCAGAGACTTTCCACACTACCAAAAAGACTACCTATCATCTAATATACTACAAGATCAGCAAGAAGTGCTGGTGACTCTGATCAACTAGTCTACCTCTCCTTTCTTACCCAGTTGCATGTTACCTGTAGTGGTGCTTATATGTATGTAGATTAGTGGGCTAACAGTCCAAAGTAAGTTTCACTCTTTTAACTAGGCCTTGACTTTGAGGTCAGCAAAAAATAACAATATCTATTTATTTATGAGGTGTTTCTTGAAAGATCCCAAGTAGGCTAATATTAATTTTAAAAAGTTAGTTATTCAACATGTCTCTCTCTCTCTGTGTATGCATGTGTATGCATGTATGTATATATATATATACACACGTCTGTGTGCGTGTATAATAAAATGATGAATAAGAATGTCAAACAATGTCAATAAAACAATTTGACAAACACTTTGTTAGGAAAAGAAAAAAAGTCTAGAGTCAGTCTCCTAAATATCCAAGCAAAGACAGCCAGTCTTTCCACTCCAGACAAGACATTTTGTTGGATATATCATGACTGACAAAGCTCCTCATTTGGTGCCATTCAGGCTTCTTCAAAGGGTAAGGGATCTTAACAGAACCTTTCAAACAAATGTTTAGACACAAGATAAATCATCTGAGGGGGACTCACTGACATGTCCATATAGTTTTGGGGGATATTACTTCAACTTCACAGTCTAGCTTACAGTCATGGACTTTCCTGGTGGTTTCCCATCCAAGCATTAACCAGGTCCAACAGCCCTGTTTAAGTTTTTGAAATCAGTCTATGTCAGCTGATTGCTGTCAAAGGACGAAGTCTAGACAAATAGACTGTATATTTGTTTTTGTCTTATGGACAAATATGGACTAAAGCAAATATGCAACTGGGAAAGTGGCAGAAGGAGGAGGAGAGGAACAGTTTCTGATATTTCATGTCAAGCGTTTGAAGATTCTCTCTAATGTTTAGACCTTATGTTACCACCATTTAGTGGCACGGCTTGTTTGTTTTTTTTAATTTCAGAGCCAATCCTACCAAACAAGTATCCAGCACTGGAGCATATTCCACCAAAAAATTAGAGTTAGAGTTTATAAAAAATGGAACAAAAAGAAATAACTCACCTGTGACTAAAGTAAGAGCAGGTTTAATTATGGGAATTGTTTCCTTACAGAACTTCTCAAAATCAGAAATTCGACTGGGACTCAGAAACCTACTGATATGCACGTCTGATACCTGCAAGAAACATACAAAATAATAACAGGCTGACATTAAAAAACAGACTATTTAGGAACTGTTTACAGAAACAGTTGTATATCAGAAAGGTATACAAAAAGGTGTTAACTCAAAAAACCTTGACTCCAAACAATAATAGCTTAATTTCACAACTAGCCCTTTTAGATGACTCACAGTTTCCTGAACAGACAAGGAAACACATCTTTAAAATTAATGTACTATATGGGAAAGCAGAAATCAGCAGCTCATTTTACAGGGTGGTTGTTTTTTTTCCTGAAAAATGAATGTACAGCATCACCAAACAGCCTACAGTGGTACAATTAACTTTTCTATCTGACAATGTAGTTCCATTAACAGCTGGCTCAATCCAGCAAGTTGGAAAAGTGACTTCCTACTTGAGTTCCAAAAGTGATTGGAACTAGTCATTTCCTATTCTTTAATTACTCCACAATAGTTTCTTTTTTTTCCCTCTACTTTTATCATTTTTTCTCTATTCTTCTGAATCTGGGGGAAAAAGAAAATCAGTACCTGAAACAGAACGTAATTCTGGCTAGTCACGTACGATTCTCTATCAAAAGTAAAATAGCTTTCTAGTGGTTCCGAGCAATTGAAGAGAAAGTAACGCTGTCGTTTTTCCCGCTCTAGCTGGGGATCCCGGCAGCTTCCACGCCGTGCCACCCGCCTCCACTTGCCTGAACCACCCAGAAAAGGTTGTTGGCCTCCGCCCCAGGCGCCGGCTCGGAAGCGAAGGTGCGAGCAGGGAGCCGGGGTTGCTGTGGCCCCGCAAAACTGTACCGATCCATGAACACCGTCATCGTCACCACCGCGATCGCCAGCAGCCCAGCCACCAAACGCAGCATTTTCATCCGGCTCTTCCACATCCACTCCCAGACGTGAAGCAACGGTCCCCGGTCTTCACCCGGCAACGCGCCACAGTGATCACTTCCAGCTTCCGCCCCCGGTTGCGGCTTCTGCGGCCTCCCACGCCGCTCAGGTTGTATTAGGCCCGCCCCTCCCGGTCTCTATTTGAGGACGGAATTTTCCGTCAGAGAATCCGTCCGCGAGGTCTGCCCTCCCTTCCCTGTAGCGTTATGGCAGGTTTAGGTGATCTGCTGTTGGAATTAAGATCACCTGGGAATCCCAGGCTCATCCCAGCAAGGAATGGTTTTGCATTTAGGTGTGCCATTTTGTGAAAAGTTGGGCGTAAGGTTTTGACCAGAAACTAGCAGTTGCCTGAACTGACTGGAAAAGAGTGAGAGGAAAAGAGCAAATCATGGAAATCAGTAGATTTTATATAGCTCAACACAAAGTTTAATTTTTTCCCACCTGGAAGAAAAACTACACAGACACACACACAATGACTTCTGGATACTTTCTTAATTAATTAAACTTTATGTTGAGCTATTAATTCATTTGGGATAAAGGAGCAAAATGCTGCTTGGATTTAAACACTACCTGCGTTAAGGCACTTTTAAGGGGGAGGGGACATAGTTTAATATTAGATGTGAACACAAGCATTGTGGCTTGTAAACATCGGGTAATATTTAGCACGTCAGGTGAATCAGTTACAGAAAAGAAGAAAGAGTGGCGAGAATTCAGATGGACTAGGGAGTCAGTTCAGGGACCTGTTTGCTTTTGACGTTCAATTTCTCAGTTTCATTCACAGAATTTTACCAGTGTCCAGATATTGTCTTCTGTTTATAATCATCCCATTTCTCATGAATCTGTAACTTTACTTTTTCCATAGTTTTTCTTCAAAGAGCAAAAGGCAGACTTTGACAATGTTTGTGCTGCATGCTAAACCAAAAAGCTTAACTAATGAATATGCTGTTTAGTTATACTCCTAAGAATCTAAGATGGATTCCAATAAAACTTGCCTAGGGTTGAAGACCTGGTAGAATGAAATTGTCTTTAAAAAAAACTTCTAAAAACCATTGGAGAGGAAGCTTTATGGACCTCTGGGAGTAAAAAGTTTCAAAGTGCAGGGGCCACCACAGAGAAGTCTGGTCACCTTGTCCATGTCCATTTCAAACAGAGGAAAGTCACTTAACAGATCTTCCTGGGATGGTCTTGCTGGATGGTTAAATCTGGTGAGATCTTATTAGCACTTTGAATTGGGCTTGAAATCCTACCGGTAACCCGTGGAGTGGCTTCAAGAGAGATGTTATTCTGCAGTGGTGGGATTGACCCACCAGTAATTTCACTGCCACATTCTTGATCAGTTGTAGCTTCTGGATCATCTTCCAAGGTCCCATAGTGTCCTGGCTCAGGGAAAGTCATAATTAACTCAGCAGCCAAAGCTGGGCAAACACCCACCAAGCCACACTCTCCGTCTGCCATTTAAACAGTACCCATGAGCCCAGGAGGATCCCCAGGTCATTCACCAACTCCTTTGCAGGAAGCATGATCTCATCCAGAGTAACTACTGAGACCAACATTCCTGGACATTTGCTGATGCACAGCAAATTAATCTTGGAGGAATTTAATTTGAGCTTATTTTGCACTGACCGCCCCAAGACACTGGTTTATGCTTTCTGATCTCCAGCTTGACCTGTGTGACAATATACAGCTGGGGGTACTCCTGACAACTTATCCAGCAGGTTCATGTAGATATTAAGAAGCATGGGGGAAGCACCAAGCCTGAGATATTGAGCACTGAAAGGTCTAAAGTACTGTTTCCCCATAACTACAACATTAAACATCCATTCAGATAGGAATGAGACCAACTGTAAATCACTTTCTCCAACTCCCAGCCATTGCAAATAGTTCGGTAAGATACCATGGCTGAGGGTACTGAAAGCCACCAAGAGGGGCACACTTCCCCCATCCATATCCCAACAAAGGTAATCTACTAGAGTGACCAATGATGTTATTGTCCCATGATTGGATCTTAATTGACTGGCAGGATCCATTTCTTCTAGGCCTCTCTGAAGTTGAGTCAGTACCATTTTCTTGGCAACCATCCAAAACAGGAGGTTGAAGAAAGGGCAGAAGTTATCAAAAACTGAGGGATCCTGGAAGGGCTTCTTCAAGAGCAGGTACACAACCATCTCCTTTAAAGTAAGTCACATTACTTTCTTCCTCAGAGAAGCTGCGACAATTTCACTCATCCAGCAAGCCATACCCGGATTGATTGCTCAAAGGAACCAGGAACAGCATGAGTCATGAGCACCAGGAATAGCATGCCACAGGTCAGGTGGCAGAGATCATGCTGTACAGAACCCTTTCCCTTTCTTCAGGCAGAAGTTTAAAAGCCTCACTCACCAGATTGGATTCTGTTCCACAAGCATCTAGTCGGAAGTGGCCACTTGCAAGAAACCTGCATAATTACCCAGCAAGCCTGTGGGTCTTGCTGAAGGCAGTGCTCAACAATTCAGTCATTGGGTCTGCGGCAGCCACACAGATGTGAGGGATACCTTCTGCAAGAGCCTATCTATAAATATGATAAATAAATAAAAATAAATAAATAAATAAAATCTAGCACCCTCCTGGCTCAGTGTGTTGTCCAAACCTGACATTTTGGTTTGCACAAACTAGCTTTGAAACCAAGATCTATCATAGCTTAACAGTTTGTACATTAGAAGACTTTTATGAAATATATGGGTTTATTAGCACATATTCAGTCTACAAGCAAGAACTTCAAATCTGAACATACTTCAAATACTAGAAGTGGGACAGAATAGGGATGTGGAAGTTCAAAAGAGTAATGATGGCTAAAGGGAGCTTTGAAAATTCAGTTTTATCTTGCAAATGGATTTATGCTGTGCAGCAAATTTCAAAATCGAATGAACTATCGCTTCTCTTCATGGCCAGGAAATGTGTCAGTTCTTTCCCACTTTCGAAGAAATCTGTCATTGTAACAGAAGCCATTCATAAATTTAGGACCTACCCAAGAAATTAAACCGAATTTGATGAGGTTCCCCTGACATACTAATACAAATACTCAAAATACAACACTTCTGAGGTGCTTAAAAGTACACACACCACAAATCGCAGTGCGCTGGAATCATGATGCATTTAATCGTGACCTTCTCGTGGATTGAATTTATGCAAGAAAAGTGGAAACTTTGGGCTTCCAACTTAAAACACTGCTACTCTGACAAAAATAGCGTATAATCACATCCATCCCGATCCTAAAGTGAGCAACAGTTTCTACATAGGTCGGTGGAGGGGCTTCTCACAGTGAAGTACCAATCCACCCCTACCCGTGTTCATACACGCCCTGCTCCCCATTTGCTCGAGGGGCAGCCGCCAAGGTTTTCCGGTTAGCAAGCGACGCGCGGCTCAGCAAGTGCTCTCTTGAGCATGCGCCAGAGATCTGAGCATGCTCAATGTTGCCGAGGACCCTCTTCGTGTGGGGTTTGGCGCCGGGCAGCGGGTCGGGTCTTCCAGAGCCCTGCTCTTCCCCACGCCTTCCCACGCAGCTGATTTCCGGTTGGCCTGTGGCAGGACTCAGCCTGCCGAGCGCCGCTTCTCCTAAGATGGCGGACGGAGGCGACGGCGCGGGAAGGATGGCTGGAACGGGCGGCGCTGCCCCCGTGAAGCCCTCGGAGCTGGCTGGGGTGAGATTCCGCTCCCGCCTGAGGGTTCATCCCTTGCGTTGCTCGACGGCCGCGGCGATGTGCCTTCCTAAGGGGTCCAAGCTGCTGTGCTCGGTGCAAGGACCCTAACCCAGAAATGCCTGGCCTCCGATGCTTTTACTAGTCCGAGTTGTTCACACAGTAGGGCTGCTCATTGTGTCTTGCTAGGAAGGTGGTCTTTCCCTAATTCCCGCTTTTGTTGCCTGCGATCCCCAAAAGGGTTAATCTCTGGGTTTCTGTCAAATGGGACTGGACAGCTGCGCACTAAACAGCGCCGTACGTGCATGCAGGGCAAAGCCCACTTAGTTGACAGGGAAAGAGTTAGGATTTTGAGGAGGGATTTCCTTTTTAAATATAGGAGGGTTAAAATTACCGGAGTTATATTCAGACAGATCCACTTAGAGCAATGTAAGTAGTCTTCCTGTACCCCTAAAAACGTGGAACAAACATCTTCTGAGATGTGTTTGGAACCTAGTAGAAACTAATCCTCAATTGTGCTGGAAGGAGAGATCCTTCTTTCACAGCCTGAACATGGATTTTAGTGCATTTAAAATCCATTAAGTAATATATTTATATTACTTAATGGATTTGCATTGTCCATTAAGTAATATATTTATACTGCATAATAAACCAACATAGAGTGAATTGATAGGGCCTGAAGATTATTACATAAAGTCGGGAAGGGGGGATTTGATGAAGCTAAAAGGCAAATTGTATTTTCTGTCTGAGTGGATTGGTGTGTAGGCCATAATATTTAAACATCATAATGTAAGTCTCAAAGAATGCATTGCACCTGGTACTTATATATACGTACGATAGGGTTCTTAATCATAAGTGAGCCTTATGATGTGAGCATCAGTGCCATTGTTAATCAAACTCTGGGGAAATTTTTGTTAAAAGTAATGATGTTTACCAGTTTTATATTTCTTTTGTGGGACTTGTGAAAATGGATTCATAAATAAAAACAAGGACTGGAATGGCAAAAGAAATGATAGGGACAGTATAATAGGCATGCAGTAATTGGAAAGTACTAAATGTAATAACTAGGAGCTTGAAGTAAGTAAAAACAAAGGTGGGGATATCAGAGAAAATACCTAAAATGGATCGTTGTCTTTTGAGTTATTGACAATTTTTAACAGTGGATGTTAGTTAAGTGAATAGGATTTCCAGGCTGAAAAATGGTTTCACTTTCTCTAATCAAAACAAATTACGTTTCAAAAGGTTTCTTTCACTTTGGAAAAATGGCCAGACTTCAACTGCAGTGAACTAGTGAATGCTGCGTCACAGGTTTTCATTTTCAGCTCAAAGATAGTAGCCTCATGGTGCAGCCTGAGAATTTGAGGGATTTTGTGTAAATTATAGAGAACCTGAGTAGCAATTACTGCTTAGGTGCTGTTTTGAAAGGAACTCTAGATAACAATAATATTTGCCTGCTTGTTGACATTTAATAATCAATCATCATGTCAAAGCAGCTGTGTAGCTGTGGAAAAGGAAGAGTAGACAGGTAATATGAGGAAACACACAATATTGAGGAAAGAGAAGGACAAGAACATTAATGTCTCTTGTATCTGCAGCCCATATCTGAAGGGAATAGTAAATACTGCATTGTTTAGAAGCCTGAATTTTGTTTAAATGAGATTTCTCACTGTATTTTTAAAACATATGCTCATTTCAGTATTCATGCAATATACAGTCATTTTTTTTTGGAAGTATTAATCAGTCTACCGATAAACATGGTCAGAACTTATATATGTAATTTAATCTGAACTAGCTTTATTTTGTGACTGTATGGTATGGATATTAAACTTAAAACCCAATCCCCTGATCAGCTTACCCAGATAGAAAAAACTAGAAATGGTTAAAACCCAGTTTTTAATAAGAACCACTTTGTTGAATACCATGTCAACCCTGCATTTGGTACCTCAGACATGAGTGTAACATGATAATGTTACAAAAGCAAATAAATGGGTCTCTGTTTATAGAGTTTAGCATTAATCAAACTCAACTTTAAATTTTAAACTCAAAATTTATCTTTAACTTTAGACTCAAACTACTTATAGAACAATCTGTTGTTATAGAACAACGATGTAGTGTACCCTACTCTCTGGTGATCAGTGGGGTGCCTTTTTTAGTTCACATAGAATGTGAACATCAGCAACAAATTTGTGGCATTTTGCGATAGGGCCCATGTTGAAGAACAAACTTGAATTGCAAGTTTGTCACTCCTTACTATAGGTTAGGAGCGGGCTTGAAATATATTTAGCCAGACTTTTTCATGTTACTGTGTTTTTATTTATTATATCTTTTGATGCCTCCTGATGTGTGCTAGTACACGGGGTATTCCTGTTGGCAGTTTGCAAGGAGCAATATGTTGGCCTGCAAAATACTTTCTCAGTTAGAGATCCTAACTTGCACAGAATGTCATGAGCATCTTGGAGTAAAACTGGGTTTTGGTTGAGCTTGGTTAAAAGTGCAAAAACTGTTAGGCGTATGAGCCTTTTTTACTTTACTTTCCAAGGAGTGGACATACCACAGCATAGCAAATCTGCACACAGTGCTTTATTGCAGCACATACCTTCCCCAACAATAGACTATTGCTCTCTACCCTTCTAGGACTTGCAAGGTGATGTTGCCGTATAAATGTGTCTTTAATACTGTGATGTTGCCATATAAATGTGTCTTTAATACTTAGTTCAAGCAAAAGTCTATTGGTCTGTAAAGTGGTAGACAACCTTCACCTTCTTCCAAAAGTTCTTAATGCTGGTTGGGATGTTGTCTCAGTGTGGTTGTTCTTCTTGTAGTTGCTACCGAGCTTCCTGCAAAGCTCCAAGCAGGACTTCCACCAGGATATGCTGATCACAGTGGCTTCTGGTCTTGGCAGTTGACTAATAGTCCTCTTGCCTGCTTGTAATTGCTGATCTTCAAAGTTACCTCCACTTCCTATCTGCATGCTGTTTTCTTATCTCCTGTTTTCCTACAACCCTCTCCATACTGTCTTAATCTTTGTTTTTGTAAACAAAGGCCTGGGTGGGGTGTGGCTGCCTCTGGATGCCAGCCAGTCCTTGAAAATGCCAGGGTGTGGCTCAGTTGTTACAGATAGCTGGAGTGCCGGCTTGGATGCTTATGAGTAATGTTGTGAATGAGTGAATGAATGAATGTATGAGGGAAATGGGGTGAGAAGTGTGTCTGCCTGACTACAGCTACTCTTCTCAAGCGCAGACAACAATCCCAACTTCACTCCCTCATAAGGTGTACTGTTAGGCAGGAATGCTGCATTTGGCAGGAGTACAATAAAAGCTGATAACTTGGTCTATACCTTCTCTATTTTACTAACAAAGATGTGTACAAAAACCTTGATTGATCAAAGCCACAGTGGGTGGTGGAAGTCAATATCTATGGCCCATCTGCTGAAGACTATGATAAATGGAAGATTGCAACTTGGAATGTGAAAGGAGTAAATGGCAAACAACATGAATTAATGAATATAAAAATAAAAAGATGTGTGTCTGTGAAACTAAGAAAAAGGGGAAGGGTATAATAAATGTGAATGAAAGTGGCCCAGTCTTGTGGAGTAGAGTTGAAGAATATGTGCAGGGAAGTGACATTTAATTATGAATGAAAGGGCTAAAATATATGCTATAAACTGGTGTTAACTAAGCTGTTGTGGATGCCTATCAAAGTAGGAATCCATAGTTTGGTGATTGTTGCATGTCACCCAGTGAATAGTGGTAATGGATTTGGGGGGAAATGAATGTGATATAGAAAAAAAAAATTCTTCTAGGTGATAAGAATGGATGGGTGGGAATAAGATGAGACAGTAAAGAGAAGGTAATTGAGCCAATGGAGACCAAAGAATGAATAAGAAAGGTGACTGATTGGTGAGTATCTGCTTAGAAAAAGTCTGTTTTGAATATGTAGTTTAAGATCTGCTTATTTATAAGTATATGTAGCATAGGAATGGGTATAAGCCTGAAAGCATGTTGACATGGAAGTATGATGGATGAGAGGATCTGAATGTGGGACAGATCTTTTTTTGCAGAGCTAGGGATGGATCTTAGAAAAAAGTGAAAGAATTTAGAGTGAAAGGATGACTACAGGAAGAAAAAGTGCTAGTTCTGTGTAGAAGATAGATCAGGGGTCCCAAACTCATGAGGTGCCTGTGGCCTTCCAGGTCATTTTATGTGGCTTGCACCTCCTTCACCCAAGAAAGCAACTGTTGAAAGTAGGATAGCAGCTTGCCAGTCTCACCAGGCACTACAGAGCCTTGCTTAGGCTAAGAAGAAACAGCTTCTCTGCTGGAGAGGAAAAACAGGCAGGCAGCTTCATTGCTGGCCTGATATTAAGGCCAAGGCAAGAGCCTACTGTTCCCCATTTGCCTGCTCCCATCATCATCACTGCTGCAACTCCTTACTACAGCTTTAGACTGAGAAGAAATGGCTCAGTGCCTAGCTTTATGCTAAAGTGCTGTTGGAGCTCAGGCTGTGCAGCCATCCCTTAGCCGGCTCCATCTAGGTTCAGAGCTGTGTTTCTCACCTTAAAGCAGTGAAAAACAGCAGAGGTGGTAATGGGAGCTGGCCTGAACTGCAGTGGTACCTTGATGCAAGACTAGGAGCACAGTCATCCCTTGGCCTGTCCACCCAGGCCCAGAGATTGGTGTCTAGCCAGTGGAAAACTCCATAATTTCTAGACAAAGTTGTTCTGTGTGTGTAATGAGTGAGATGTTTTCCTTTTCTCTCTGTAAATCACCCAGTTTTTAATTTTATATCTCTGGAGAAGTGTTTGAATTGCTATTGGGCAAATTGGCAATTAAAAAGCAACTCTTAGCTACCTAAGACATTTTTTGCAACTTTTTTTAAAGTAGCCGTCAAGGAATTTACCCAGAGATCCCATTGTGGTGCATTTGATCAATGAAAACAAGGGCCTTCCTGGTTCTTTTTTTGCAACTGTAAATAACATTTTCTTTCACTATTAGCTCATGATATACAGTTCTTTATAAAATAAATATGACATTAGTCATTAACAGGATGTGGGCAGGATGATACTGCAAATATATACTAAATGTAACATTTCATAATTATTTATTAAATCAGTGCTTTTGAGTTCAATGCATAGGATTATAGCCCAACTGCTTATTCATGCGACCAAAACAATTTATTGGTAAGAAATCAAAAATTTTCTGCAAAATTATCTGAGAAAGTGTCTTGAATCTTGACAGGTAGAATGAGTGGGGCGGGGAGGCAGGATTGGATTAATTCAGAGCTCAATCCTTCCATTTTAAGGTCAGAATATAAACTTGATTTGAAACGCCAAATCTTCATGTATTCCCTTAATTACAACTTGAAAACACCATATGGCATTTTTTTTTTCTGTGTGACAGACTGTATTTATTTAATCAAATGTGAGCCTTCTTTCCATTAAAAGTAATCTAAAATTGAGCTAAATTTGCAGGAATAACAGCCTCTTCTAAGAAGGTGACTCATGCCAAATTAAAGACAAAATACGATTTTTCCCCATAAATGCCAGTATAATTTTTATTTCAAGGCAGAATTGAATAGTTATACTGTAGTATGGTTGTGTCAAGTTTCAAATGATTAGGTTCAAGGGTTTTCTGTTGTTATTCCACAACAATCAAACCAAATGATGTTCTGCTTAATAAAAAGCGCTGTCAAATGTCCAAAGTAAAAAGATAAAAAGTAACTCTACTTCACAGTAAATATCGTTTTATTTAATACATGTTTGTTTAATGGTATATTGTGGTATTATTTTCTTTATTTTTGACTCACTATACATTTTTGTATCTATGTATGGGAAGTCTTCAGTATAGCAGTTATTAGCTCTTGGACTAATAAACAAGTCCCCACATGGTCTTCATGATGATTTGAGTTTGAGACCTCTGAGTTGGATTAATTTCTCAACTGAATGAATAGAAAGTGCACATAAGGAAAGAGGATGGAGATGCTGTTTGGAACAGAGTGCCATGGAAGTTTGCATAGTTATGCTAATAGAAAGAATGAAAAAGAATGCTTGCCAGAATGATGATGTGGAAAAGGCTGTGGATGAGAAAAAGTGAATATGAATTGAAAGAAGGTATTTTATAATGCATATAGAGAAAAAAATGCAGTTGCAAAGAATGTAGTCACAAGGAAGGAACAGTTACACTTAATAGAGGCAGAGGAGTTACAGAGTGGTTTTGATATGGAAATAAAGAACTGTTTTGGAAGTTGGTAAAGAGGGCCAAATGTTGAGCAGAGTCAGTGGAATTAAAAAATAAAAGTGATGAAATGATTTCAGATGAAACTGAAGTTAGGGGATATTGGAGGAGTGCTTTAGAGATATGTATGGGAATGATAGTGATAATGTCAAAGAGTAGAATTGAAAGAAATAATATAAATGTTAGTGTAAAAAAATGATGTAGAGGAATGCATATCATAAATGTTGTATGTTGAAAATGCTAAGGCTGCAGGTGTAGATTATATAATACACATTCACACAGCCACTCCATAAGCAAGCTGCATTGACACTTTAACATTTCTCCAGTTATAATATTTAGCTGTAGAAATGTTAAAGTATACACATGGCTTCCTTATGAAGTGGCTGTGTGACTTGTTTAATTAATGTGTGAAAATGGCAACTGTGCCTGATGATTGAAAGAATGCTTTAATTGTTCCATTAGACAAAGGAAAGGCAGTAAGCTTGAATGCCGAATCTACAAGGTAGTTTGTAGGTGATAGTGAGCCAGATTCAGGAATGCAGAGCTGCTTTATGCCAGGCAAGGAATGTGCAAACAAAGCTTTGCTCTTCAGATCACGGAAAATGAATGAGGAAGTGTGAGAAAGTGCGAGAAAGAAAATTTATTGTATATTTGTTGATTTTGATAATGTGCAAGATAAAATAGGCTTGAATAATGTTTTGCGTGAATATGGAGTTGAAGGTTGGTTGATGAGTGTGAAAACAGCAGTATATGATGAAAGTAAAGTATACACCAGAATAAACAAATGGATCAACATTAAATAGGGAGTAAGACAGTGCTGTTTGATGCCCCTTTGGTTGTTTAATGTAGTTATAAATAAATGCATAAGGATGTTTGTGATGAAGTTAGAGATGTGTTGGTTGGGTATGTGAACGTGCATGTGTTTTTGTATGCAGGCAATGCCATGTAATTGGCTGAAAACCCACATGTTTTGCAGTGAATATTAGATAGATTGTATGATGAAATGGGGGAATATTGTTCTGAACATTAAGGTATTGAAATTCAAGGTAGTTTGACAGGGTAAATGGAATGAAGAATTGCAAGTTATACATAAATGGCAAAAAAACTAGAGCTAATTTCTGTGTATCTTGATGGAATGTCTACTAAAGATGATAAAATGGATGGAGAATGCAAATGCTGGTAGTGGGTGTGGGTAGCATGAAGTCTGTTACAAAGAATGAATATTTGTCCAAAGAAGCAAATTTTGCTGTGTATAAGAGCATGCTTCTGCCCATTTTGCTATATGGAAGTAAGAATTGGGTATGTCCAGGGAAATATAAAAATAAGTTGAATGCAGAAGGAATGGGGTACTTAAAAAGCATGTGTAATAAAACAAGAGATAGGGACAAGAATAAGTGAGTGCTGAATGAATATGGATTGAATACAAAAGTGAGTGACTGTTATGAAAGAAGTATGTTGAGAGAGTTTTATCATACAGAGAAAATGAATTAAGGTTGAATTGCAAAACAACTGTAGGAAGGAGGAATGAATATGTGGAGAGGAAAAGGAAGATGGAGAAAATCGTAATTG
The DNA here is from genome assembly GCF_059951505.1 of Python bivittatus. NCBI lineage: Eukaryota > Metazoa > Chordata > Lepidosauria > Squamata > Pythonidae > Python > Python bivittatus. Next base: position 27,017,606 of record NW_028277075.1, on the reverse strand, counting down.
GTTGGAACTGTTAGGTGAGCAGTTTAAAGAACAAAAAACAAAAAGCAAAATATGAGGATATGCATGGAGATGCTAAACAGAAGGATGGTTTGCAAGGATAGAAAGAGGTACAGTGAATGATGTTGGGGTAAATTAGTTGTAGCTATATTTCCTTTTCTTATACCTTTAATTTATTTGGCTTATTATTTCTTAATTTTTCTCTGCTGTGCATATTGTTGCTTATATGGACAGCATATAACATAATGGTTATGTATGCATGTTAATAATTTTATGATTTACAAGTATAGTTATAATTACTGCAAACACAGATTATTTGAAGTCTTAATATCAAAGGAGCAGTTTATTGGATGCCTTTTTCTGACAAGTGAGGGTGTTTACAATGTTGTTAGTTCATAGAAAGAAACACATTTGTGATTTTATAAGTTCATTAGAACCAACAGGTGGAATAGTTCAGTTTGCCAAATGTCAAATTAGATCTTGTGAAGACAGTCTTCATTTTAGTTTCTTAACCAGAAAAAGTCTCAGGAATCATTGAGTTATACCAAATGAAATGTATCAGTTCAGTGATTTTAATTAAACAAATCAGTTCAGTGATTTTAATTAAACAAATTTTAACAAAAGCAAGCAAAGGTTAGAAATTCAATACTGTTCTTTACTGAGAATGAAATCAATACCACGGACATAGGAAAGTTTGCTTTATGAACGAGACAGGAAACCTTTTGGTGGCCAAAAGTTATACACAACATTTTTGGAAGAAAGTGAGACCACCTCACATGTGTGGGTTAGAGTACATTTAGAGGAGAAATTTGGTATAATTTGGTATATTTTCTCTCTTTTACTATGATATGACTCCCTTTTAGATTTCAGAAAAAAACTGAAGACCTGGTTTTGTCATCACGCATGGGGTGGGGATGGGAATAGTCAGTTTTGGGATTGGCTTGTTCCCTAGCCTTACCTTTGACTGATATTATCTGGTCGCAGGCTGAAATAATATCACCATCTCTTGGATTTTATTGTATTTAATCATTGTATTTTATATTTGTATTATTTATGTTTTTATTGATTTTAAATTGTTTTGTTGTGAACTGCCCAGAGTCCCTCCTTGTGGGGGAGCTGGGCGGTGATATAAATTTGACATATAAATAAATAAAAATAAACACAGTCAATGAATAAAGACACTTCCCTGCTATAAGGTTACTATCTTAAAAAAACAAAACAAAAGGAGACAGGAATGGAATGGAAATAAGAAAAACCCAAATTCAGGCATTAGCGTTCAAAGTTATTTAGGAATGGTGCTACTACACTTACTATTTTTGGTACAAAGCCCATAGAATGTTGTAGTTACCCTTCAAGATCTTCAGAATATACTATGTGATTTTTTTCTGCAAGTTTTGTGATATAGTTGCCTTTTTTCCATTGTTGTTATAATGGCTATTCTTTTGGACTTTGTTCCAGAAACATATAACTCCAAAACATCTTTTTTTTCCTGTTGCTTATATATAGTAATTTTTGATATGTGAAATACTGATGCTGAGGAAGTAACCTTACATTCTTCTGGTTTTTTGCAGCGGTGGGATGAGAAGCTTGATTTTCATACTGCCTTTCTTCAGCATTTGGCAAAAGTCGTTCCAAACATATATTCTGATGAAATGGATCCCATATCACAGAAAGAGGAGGAAATGGTCCAAAGAATGATTCTTTATCCTTTGGAGTGGCATTTATTTGGAGAAGATCCAGATACCTGTCTAGAGAAGCTGAGACAGATTGGTACCTCTCAACTGTGTGGAAAAGTATTCAAAGGTGGAGAGACAACATATTCTTGCAGGTTAATAACAATACTCTTACCTTATAATGTTTCTTTGAGGGTTGTGACATAACAATATATAATTGTCAATACAGTTTTGAAGCTATGCATCTTTCTGAGATACATTTATGTTGTGGGGGAACTTATAAGGTATCATGTAAGAAAGTAAGTTTTGTTTCCAACTCAAAACAAACATCATGTTCTAGAAGTTCTATTGAGCCTTTTTGAATTGAGTGCAGCTCAGCAGAAACAAAACATGGAGCATTTTAGTTGTTTTGGATTTTGTCTGAAACAAAATATGGAGGGACCCAGAGTGATTTTAGGAGATGAGTAAGGCTGATGCAAGTCACCCCCTCTCTCCCCTCCTTCTTGGCATGGCCTGTGCACCAGTGTGACCACTCCACAATCTTCTGTGCGCTTTCCCTTCTCTCCCTCTCCACCTCCCTTCCACAGCCACTTCTGACATCCCACTATGCCCTACTGACCAGCCTGCCCCCTGATATTCCCAGCACTTTCCTTTCCCTTCCTCCCTTCAGCCACCAATATTCTTATGTGGCATGTCCTACCAGCCTATCCACACCCTAATTTTCTTAGAGCCACCTCTCTCCTCCCTCTCAAGCCACTGCTGCTACTTCTTCCAGTGTCTATAGACCCATCACTAAGGAAACCTATCTGCCTTAGCTTCTCACGCTTAATCTCCCCACCATGACTTCTACTCAGAATAATTCCATTTTGATCCATTTCTAGGAAAAAGCAATCTTGTTTTGTTCTATTTTTGGACTAAAACATCTGAAACATGCATAGTTCAGTTTAGGCGCTGACCACCCAAAACCACTATTTCATGCTCAGAATGGTTTGTGCACAAAACATTTTGCCCATCCCTAATAATAAGCAATTCTGGCTTGTGTGTGAATGCTCTCACTCTCTGTTCAATTAACACTGTTGGAACCTGGAAGCTTGATAAGTTTTTGGGAAATAAGTATTTATTCTATGTCACTAATTTCTTATTTTTGTTGCAGGGATTGTGCAATTGATCCAACTTGTGTACTTTGCATGGATTGCTTCCAGAATAGCATTCATCTAAATCATCGTTACAAGGTAAGGAAATGTGGGCTTTGGAATGATATCTAACAATGTTGCGTGCTAGTAACATAAATGAGCATTTATGAGAATTTGAATGTGTTTTTTAAGCATTGAAGGCAAATAACAGTAAATGAAAAACCAATTTATGCTAAGTGGTAGAATATTTAATGGCCACATCAGTTCAGGCAGCCATGAATACTAGGCAGAATAGAAAAGCTGACTATTTAATTTCATAAATTTACTTTTAGGCTCTCTAGGGTGAAAAAAAAGAAAGGATTAATTTATATTTGTCAGCCGCCTAGGTAATAGATAAGATCTTGTAGCATATATCTAGCATTTCTGGGTTTTCAGGAAATACATCCCTGAAACAGATTCCAAGGGAGCAATAGGCTGTAGACAGAGAAAAAGATACATGATTATTTTGTATGTGTATGTATAAAATTTATCATCTGATGGCCAAAAGGTACAAACACCAATAAATCTTTCAGTTGGGAAATCATTCATGCCATGGCAATTAAAATAAGGAGATAATTAATTGAACCATAATAACAATACATCAATAAAACCACAAAAGGAAAACAAGAAAAATATTCTCTCCCTAGTAATAAGTTATCAGGCAATATCTCAAGCAAAATAGGTGACAACTTTTCTAACTGCTCTGTGCAGGCAAAAATAAAAAACAAGAGTGCTTGAGTACATCCAAAATAGCTTTATGGATCTCAGCAATTGAAGGCAAGCCTATCTTAGTTTACCCTGAGCAAGAAGAATTCTAAGAGTTTCTGTCATATACGGTCCAGGTGTTGTGAAAGAATTTAGCTATTTCCCTTTTAACTTCTTTTAGTAATCATTGATCACTTCATCCAAGAATTTGTCTAACCCACTTCAAAGCTGTCCAAGTTAATGGCCAGCGCTAACTTTTGTAATGGATTTCATAGTTTAATTATATGCTGTGTGAAGAAGTGCTTCCTTCCTTATGTCCTGAATCTCCCACAGTTTAGCTCATTGACTGACCTGGGCCCCTGTTTGATTAGATAGATTCCCTGTCCATGTTCTACACACCATGCATAATTTTATACATTCTGTCCTGATCCTTCCTACTTGCCTTGATTCTGTGCTAAAAAGCTGGAATCTTTTTTCCTTTGTAAAGAAATTACTGTTGCCCCTTAATCTTTTTAGTTGAGTTGTCAAAAGCATCCTCTCAACCTGTAAATTCCAAATTGATAAATTGTATTAAGATTTAAGGATGATGTCTGCCTTTCAAGGTACTCCAGGCAGGAAACCAAAACCATGAGTACTAATACTACCTTTGTTATAAGGTTACAGTTACAGAATCTTGCAAGTCTGAAAGCATTTCCCCCTCTCTTGACTTTACTTTCCGGAGAACTAGGGATGGTCCCTTCTGAGGTGCTTTCTCATCTCCATTCCGGCTATGGACTGAGACAGCTCTTTATCTGACTATTGCCCTGGTTGCACCTCTTCTTCCTGTCTCCCAAAGTTATTCTTACAGTCCATTACAGATGGTGGCAAAAGCTGAGGAAAAGAAGTTCCTATTTTCACTAAGATATGCTAGATAATCTCAGAAAGAAATCTCAAATTTCCCTACAGAGATATCTAGGATCCCCCATTTAAAGGAAAGAAAAACTGGTTAATTTAAAAGTGGAAGTTAAAGATGCTAGTTTCCTTGCAACAGTGCAGAAGAAGAGGAGAGCACAGACAAGTTTGTGTATAGCTGTTATTCACATAGTATAGCATTGCTATGATATATGCTGTACCATTGTTCAGCATTATATCCAAAATGAATTAATGGTTGCTAACATCCCATTGTGTCCACTGTTCTTAATTGTTTTAGATGCATACTTCCACTGGAGGAGGATTTTGTGACTGTGGAGATACAGAAGCATGGAAGACTGGACCAGTATGTACAAATCATGAGCTTGGAGTAGGAGATAATACTAAAGAGGTACTTGTCTGTAATAAATGGGAAAACAAATATTACTGTATAAAGAATAATTTCTAATTATTGTACTGGTTGTCTGGGCATGTGCACAAAAATGTTTGGAATGTCTTTGTATCATAAGCTTGGATGTTTATGTTCCATTGTAATATGTAAATTTTCATAGAGATGCTACCATGTCACTAGAAAGTCTCTTGGAGTATTAAGGACTTTTTCAGATTTTATAATTTTATAAAAGTGGACTCTCGGGAGCTGTTTATCACAACTTCAACAAGAAGTTATATGAACATGATAGTAGGGTAACAAAGAATTCCCACCAGTTCTTCCCTTGACTGAAAATAATCATGTTGAACTTTGACCAGCTAATGACATATTGAAAGAGTGCCATGAAATCTTAAATGGTTCTCCTAAGGCAGTCCTCTTCTGAATAATAGCACTCCCATCCTGGACTACCTTGACTAGCTTAAGCAGAGAGACTGGTAGGTTATTTTTAAACAGGTAGTACTCGCTTAATGTCCACTCATTCAGCAATTGTTTGAAGTTACAATAGTACTGAACAAGGGTACTCACAACAGGTCCTTGTAGTTGCAACTGTCACAGCATCCCCGTGGTCACATGATTGCAATTTGAACAACTGGCTCGCAATTACATCACAATGTCCTACAGTTACATGATCACCATTTGCAACCTTTACTGCAAGCTTCCAACAAGTCAATGGGGAAGCCAGCAGGAGGTCGCAAATGGCAATCGTGACTGTGGGACACTGCAACCGCACAGGATTCGCCTAATGACGGCAACTGGGACTGCCGGAACTGCTGTCATAAGTGGACACAGTCATGTGACATCATGCCTTATGACTGCATGGCTTAACAACAGAGTTCCTGGTCCCAATTACCATCAATAAGCAAGGATTACCTGTATATATCTTTTATATCTTTTAAAGAAAGATTAATAGATCATGGAAAGCTGCTTCATAGTGAGTTAAGCCATTGACAGCAGCTGTCTTGGATTTCAGCAGGAATTTTTCAATGTTTTCTGGAGCCAGTTTGGTGTAGTGGTTAAGGCATCAGGCTAGAAACCAGGAGACTGTGAGTTCTAATCCTATCTTAGGCACAAAGCCAGCTCTCTTAGCCCTAGGAAGGAGGCAATGGCAAACCACTTCTGAAAAACCTTGCCAGAAGTCAACTGGCACAAAAAAAAAATCCCCAAAAAACCAAGAGAGAGAGAGAGAGAGATACTTGCTACTGAACAATTACTATTGCAAGGTATTTCTTTCTCTAGTTAGCAGTGAAACAGTCTACAACATTACTCGGTCTTGTTTATTTTATTATCTGTACTGTGGATCTAATATGGGTATATTTTAATTGTTTTGTAGAATTTGGAATGCCACTTGAATGAAGAGGTAATAGCGCAAGCAAGGAAAATCTTCCCTTCAGTTATAAAATATATTGTTCGTATGACTCTTTGGGAAGAGGAGAAAGAGCTGCCTTCAGAGCTTATGACTAAGTAAGTGATTTGTTAGAATTGGCGTCTAGGTGTCTTACTTGTCTCCGTTCCAAGATTGTTAGTAATAAAGTAACAAACAGGGAAGATAATGCATCATTCAATCAGGATTAGACAAGAACTTTGAATAACTTAGCAAGGAAAGGCAAATGAGTTGATGAGTAGGAGATGAGAACTCTATAGAATCGTCCAGATAATTTAAATATTTGCGATTCTTACCCTGCAAGTCAAATGAATTCCTGTCCTCATATTCTGTAACAGATTAGTCTAGCAGATAATGGATTTTTTCTTGCAATTGTCAAGACAAATTGCTGAAGGCCATCTGTACTTAAGACCTCATACTAGTATAGACATTGCTTAGCTTTGCAGAGATAGAGCTGGTCATTACAAGGAAAATCTGGATTTCTGTCCTTCAATTTTCCCTTCCTTTTTTCCCAGAGTTAGCCATCCTTCTGAGTGTACTTTGCACAAGCTATATATTAGAAAGATTTGACATTTTAAGATTTATAGTGACTACAATTATCATATTTTTGCATTTCACCTCTATTGGAGGAAGACGGTTTTAAACAATAGTAAAAGAGAAAAGCTCCATTTAATTGAGTTCAACTAGAGGGAGAAGTTTCTTTTCACAAAGAGGGCAGTGGATTAAATTTTATGTTCATGAATCTCAATCTTTAATCATGCCACTCAATCCAGCTGATTCCATCAGAGCAGCCACTATATTCACAGCGCTATAATGAGACAAATCTATTAAACAGCTGTTGGTTATCCACATGATACCTGCTAAAACTATTAAATCAATATTCATGCCTCTGTTGAGGTTGGTTTCAGAAAAAGGGTGTGCAACATATGACTTCTGTTTCCTTAGGGCAGCCTTCTAGACTTTTCAGAATACTGCATAGCTAATATATATCCTTTACTAGATTCCTCCTATATTAAACAAAAAGATTGAAATACAAGCACTGTCCTCATGTTGAAGACTTCTTCTTGTTTGGTAGAGACATCCAGAACAGGTAGCTGCCCACAGTATGTTACCCACATCAAACTAAGAGGCGACAGCACAACACACTATTCAGCGTTCTCTAATTCTTCTTTTGGGGGGGGGACTTAATTTTTATTAAGAATTTTTATTACTATAGTAAAAGCTAATTGTGATGGAATGTATCCACAAAGAGTAGGGTGATGTGCAGGATAGAAGCAGAGATCAAGGCTATCAGGAAGGAAGAGGTGCATTCCCGGAAGGGCAGGGAGACAAAAGACAACGGAGTCTGGAGGTGGAGTGTGGGAAGGAAAAGAGGTTCAGGATAGCCACTCCCAGGAATCTCCCAGGGTGCGTCCATTAGTTGCAGGAGTACAGATTTAGTCTGGCAAGATTCTGTCTATAGATGTAACCAAATAAAGGAACTTAACTGAACTGGACTGTTTCACCATTGTTCTTGGGCTGGGCCTGACACTAATACAAGCTAAACTTAAAGAAAAAAGAAGAGAAAAAAAGAATAAAAAGTGTAGGAAAAAAGAAAAAGAATATAATAAAAAGAAAAATATATAAAAAACCATCACAATAAGTATAAACATATTTAGTAATTCTTCACTCCCTATAAAGTTACAAACAACTCTATCCCATATCCCATCCCTTATCTATAAAGAAGCCATAAAACATCAACTTTTCAATCCTGGTGTCAGCAAAAAGTCCATAAAGGGTTGCCAAACTTTGCAAAAAAGTCTTATTTTAACTTTGATCAAATAAAACAACTTTATATTCCTTCCTTTTACTTCTAACAGTCTTAATCTTTAATCAATCAAATTTTGTCATAGGATTTGATTTCTCTTCAATTCTTCTTATCCCATCACACAGATTTCTTCAAGCCTCTTTTGTAGATCCAATAAGAAAACATTTTCCAGGTCATTTTCTTGGTTTTGTAAGAATCTGCGGAACTCAGTTCCCAACAAAAGCAACTCCCCTTGAAACTGTTGCAAGTTCAAAGAAAAGTTCATTTACTGAGAAGTAGTGTACAGATCTAGAGCATTGATGGTACTGAGTCCCGCATGCACCAAAACTTGATTTTACTCCCTGTCCATTTCATTCCCCCCTCCCTTCTGTCTCCAAGTGTCTCTTGTGCATGTCAAAGGTTCTTTCCTGGTCTCACGCTGGTACGGCCTTGGGCATTCCTGGGAACTAGATAACAGTCCATCTGCGCCTAACGGTTCACCTTCCACCCATCCCCCCCTTTTCTCTGTAATGGCAGAAACAAAGCAAGCAAACTAGCAGGATCGTTGATTGATTGCGAGGATTCTGACAGGTTTATCATTTGTATTTCCCTTTTAATTTTTAAAACTGCAGCCAGTTTCTTTTGTATATCCAGTAAAGCGTCCTTTTTCAAATCATTCTCTTGGCCTGTCATTTATAGTTCCACTTTCAGTACTTTCTCTGTCTTGTCAGATAAAATTTGTTCCACATCTGTCATTCCTTCATTAACATCTTTTGGACATAGTCTAGCCATAGAAGCAGACGTCATTACTGACAGTGTTGATATTGTAGTTACTAATTTCTAGCTCCATTCTTCAGGGATCTCCTTTAACATTTCCAATGTTATAACATTTTGTGTCATGTTGTAAGTCCCAATATTAACTGTCATCAAGAACAGGCTTGTATTTTTTTTCCTTCTGCTTAGAATCATTAATTCCCCTCTAGTGTCCAATTTCTAAAATCATAATGTAATTTATCTTTGTTATGACTTGCAATAGCTAGGATAGTCAAAATAAGTCTGTTTCCCACGAGAAGCTATTTATATTTTAAAGTTAATTCCAAAATCTTATAGTAAGTCAATATTCCAAATTTATCTGGAACCTTAATCTGTTTATAACTTTCTTAGATCAAAATCGTATTCAGCTTTTTGCTGTTTATTTCAAATTCTTTAAGTTCTTAAGCTTATAATTAATTTTTCTTTTGTTCAGAGTTGAAGATAAAACTCATCCGATGACTTTCAGACTTGTCAGTCCAAAGTCTCTAATAGCTTTAAGATGGTAAATAGGCAATTTCTGAAAGTCATTAGAAAGTGAGGTTTGTGAACTTAGTGTCCTTTAAAAGGCTTTGCCATGGTTGTGAGCAAGGTGGCTGATCCCTTTGTCTCCTGGCACTCAAACCTGCGGAAAACAGTCTCCTCACAAGGAGCGGCTATCCAGTGCACATGTGGGCGATCTCCCATCTTCTCTTTATCCAGAGAGGTTCCAAGGAACCAGCCTACTCACTGGTTCCTTGTTCTTTACTCCAGTCATAAGTTCTGCTTTCGTGGAGATGTTTTCAGTTCGCCATACGTCCCCTGGAAGTCAATATTCTCTAATTCTTCTATACTTGCTTACTACATAGTCATGAACTGAATCAGGCACTAAGACAAGGGGGGGGGAGGAAGGAGAGTGATACTAAAGTAACTTGATTCTTGCTTTCCAAGTTGTTGAAAGTGATATATTCTACATTGCATAGATCTATCTGCTAAACAAGATGGGAACTTCCTATTTAATGCTGAATAATTGGATCAAGGACTCTTCTAATATAAATGGGAACATTTTTGAAAGCATGTATTGATTATGAATTTCTCAGTTTAACTATCTGTGCTCCACATTTTTTTTTTGGCTTGTGCTATTCCTATGGCCAACTTTTATTTTGAAGTTATTTCAGTTTTTCCTGTGGGTAATCAATGATCTCTTGGTTTCTTTACAGTAGAGAGAAATCAGACAAACACTATTGTGTCCTTTTCAATGATGAGCATCATTCTTACGATCATGTTATCTACAGTCTACAAAGAACTCTTGGCTGTGACCTTGGAGAAGCCCAGTTATATACTACTGCTATAGATAAAGAGGTTAGTAGCATACATAATTTCTGGAACAAGTGGATGTATTCCAGTTGACATAGAGCTGTTGTGCTGTTGTGGTATGCAGCCTGATGCAGGGAGAAATGGAAGCAGGATATTGCCATTTTCTACAAATGCTGAGATTGTGTTGCTTTTTGATAGAGCTTGGCTGCTTAGTTTTCTCTTGCACAGATTGGTGTAAGATCCTTGCAGTGTTCATTATTTGATTCCAAGTTGTCAAGATAATCAATACCTTATATTAGAATAAATCCTTCTGGTAAATTATGTTATGGAGTTACAGTTTTCAGAATGATGGTTTTCCTTTAAGTCAATTGAAAATTATTATTGTTATAATAGTTATAATTGTTATAGCAGGATTAATTATTCTCCTAGAAATTTAGTTGAATAAACAGGGCTTGTCACATTTTTATTCCTATGCCAAATTCTTTTCTCATTTTATATTAGACTGAAAAATGAATTTGTATTTTAAGAAGAAATTATTATGTCACCAGGAGTTGAGCTCAATTTGAATTTTCTCTGAATATTGTTCTAACAGAATCATGTTTGTGCCAGTGTGCATTTTAAATCTGGCTTTTTCATAATATTTAAGGAATTTATTTCTGAAGAATCATTTCTTCCCATATTTACTGTTCAAATCTAAATATTTTTTCCTGAGGCTCTTGTTACAGTATTCCCACCCATGAGATATGGTGCCAGAGGAAGAGATTTTTTTAGCAGCAGGCCACATTTTTGGAATTTCTCCTCCAGAGAAGTTCATTTGATTCTAAGTTACAGGGGTTTTGGGTTCTAGGTAAAGACCTTTTTATTCTCACAAGCCTTTAAAGGTTTTTGCATTTTTAGCTTTGCTTTATATTAATCCAGCCATCTTCCAGGAAATGCTTTGGAGGATCCCTGCTCACATAAGGGTTAACAAGGTAAACGGTTTGTCCCTAAGGCAGTGTTTCTCAACCTTGGCAACTCTAAGATGTGTGGACTAACTCCCAGAATTCCCACGCTAGCTGGGGAATTCTGGGGTTGAAGTCCACACATCTTAGAGTTGATAAGGTTGAGAAGCACTGCCCTAAGGGATGGGATAAAGAGAAGGAAGGAGATTTTCCTTATACCATAGCTGGGAGATGAAAGGAGAATCCTCTTCAGCCATACCCATGAATATAAGTGGAATCCTTTAGTCTCAGAAAATCCGTTTACCATATATACTTGCAGATAAGCCAAGAATTTTTTTGTGCCAAAATACACCCAGAAAATCAGGTTCAGCTTATCTGCAAATATATATGGTAATACTTTTTTAAAGTACCTGTATTTCCCATATATACTTATGGATAAGCAGCCTCGAATTTTTAATCAAAATACTATGAAAAATGTGGCTCAGCTTATCTGTGGGTGGTGCATTTTTCATGGTATTTTAGGTAAAAATTCAAGCATTGGCTTATCCACAGATGGGTTTATACACAAGTATATTCACTGGTGTAAAATTCACTGATTCAGGAATGAAATGGCAACTCCAGAATGTTTCATTCCTCTTCTGGACTATGCCTTATCTCTTTCAGACCGTACCATTCTGAAGATAGTTTGGTGTTTGGTGTTAATGGACATAAATGCTCCGAACTGATAAACCTCACTGCTTCCATTTAGAGGATTTACTTTTGGGAATCTCCAAGCCTCCTCTGGAATGGAATAATCCAGAGAAGGGACAGAAGAATTAATGGACTGTGACTTAAGAACGTTTTTAAAACCCTGTGAACATCCAGGCCCTATGCTAATTTCTGACAGTGAATTTGTTCCGTTATGGTAGCTACATGTTGTATGAAATAGAGTTACCTCTGTAATCATTTTTAATGTTATTTGTCAGTTTTAAAAGTCATGGATGTTAATATGTATCTTTTTAACAAAAAGCTAATTCAAATTAAAATTATAATACAAAGTGACTGACTATTTGTACCACTTCCGTTTAAATCAGCCTGAAAGCAACTTTAAATGTTTTCCATTTTGATTCTGTCTTTGTTTGCATACTGTATTAACATTGTCCTGTCTATCTCTATTTTATTTCATTTTTTAAAAAATTATATAGGGTCGGAAAGCTGTTAAGAAGGGGTCCTATGTTGTTTGTCAGGAAGCAAAAGAGGAGATTAAGGTAACAATGGAATTTTTAAAATATTAAACAGTAATACTGTTCTGTATATTTATGAAGATAGAGTTACAGAGATTTTTTTCTTGATTTTAACCCCACATTTTTGCTCATCTTTGATAATAGAGTGCTTGTTGTCTTCTCATTCAAATTTTAAATATTCTTATTTTCTAGAAACATTCAAATAATGTTTCCCAAGGTCCCCTTAATGTGATGGTTCTTCACGCAGATGTAATGGCTCATCAGAAATTTGCTTTACGTCTTGGCTCTTGGTTAAACAAACTTATGAGCTATTCAAGTAAGTATCTTAGATTATTTTGTGTTGTGTATAGATTCCAAAATACTGAAAAAGATTTTTATTATTTTTGGCAAGTGTTTCACTTGTTTATAAAACTAGTAAAAACTGATTCGGTTCTCCTTTGAAAACCTTTTTCTGCTACTGCTAGATCACCATCCCCTAGAACAGTGATGCAAACTTTTGTAGGTTTGATGGCCACACTGAACTTTGCACAGCATGCCAAGGGTCACCTTCCAAAAGTAGGTGGAGGCAGGATTCAAATTTATTTCTTTTTCTTTCCTGGTTCTTAAGGGACAAAATTATGCCTTAATTCTTAGGGCATCATTTTTTCTTATCTACACCTCCAGATAAAATCAGGTCAGGTTTTGGGGCTTTACTCACTTTGTTTGGCAAAGTTGTTCAGGAACCTTTGTACCTTTTTTCCTCATAGGAAAGCCTTGTGTTGTACCATTGATTATTATTGCAATATGGTCACAGAAATATAGATGAAAGTGATTGACATAAAGTCACTCAGTGTGAAGCAAGGCCATTTTCAAATATATTTATGCTATATGTGAAGATTTTTTGCACAATATTTTTCATAATAAGGATTTCAGTTAAGTCCTTCAGTAATCTAAGCCTTCATATTACATGTTCCTCTTTTAGGTGATTTTCGTCAGATATTCTGTAAAATATGTTTAACAGAAGGAGTTGGGAAACCTTGTCTAATAAGCATGCTGATGCTGTGGGATGCAAAACTTTATAAAGGTAAATTGAGTCCTTTATAACAGAGCTATTGCCAACTGAGAGTTTCCTAGAAGCATCTGGTGGGCCCCTGTAAGAAACAAAATACTGACAAGATGAACTTTGAAAGAAAGGAAATTAATACAAGACCTTTAACTTCTTGTTTTATTCATTGTGTCAAATATATTTCCTTGTGAGAAGTACATTGCTTCCATTAATTGATGTCCTTTTATGCGTTGTCATAGGTTTAGCAACAAGCCCAGGCAGAATATGTGGCAATAATAAATAACAATAGTATGTATTATCAGTGTATTCCAAAAACAGGCTTCGCTTATCAATTAACAATGGAGTGCTTTTTCATTTACTGAATATGTTTTATACTCTGCTTCTAGACACTTACTTTTACAGTATTTACCTAATTTATTTAACATCTAATCTGTATACTTAAGATAATAATCGTACATTTTGTAGGTTCCTGGCACTTTTCTATTATATTTTTATTTTGCTGTATTACTGTCGTTCTGATTTCTGTTTCATTCTTTGTTCTTACACGCCCAGTTAGCTGTAAACACTTCCCAGTTGGCCTTAATTGTTTCAGTTTTAACTTTCCTTTACTCTATACTTTTATACTGGGTTCTATACTGTTATTTCATTTGGATTTGGCAACAACCTAATTCACCTCTGTTTAAAATCACTTCTGCGTTCTAACTTTGGTTTACCTCCTTAGCCTAACAATTAATTTTTAACCTATATCTTAGCTTTTCTTGATCCTTAACCATCTGTCTCTGTTCCACTATTGTCAAGGTCCCAGATGCTTTCTGCTAGGTTCTCTTGATATGACCTTCTGGCATCTCTCTCTCTCTCCCGCTCTTGGTCACAGCTTGGGGCTTGGTAACCTTCAGTATTATGTCTTGCTGGCTCTGGTGCTGGCCTGTCTACTAGATGCCCTCTACTGTTCAATTGTGAGCACAGTTGGAGGGTTGCTAGCTCCTTGTTATTGGAGAAGAGGGGCAGGAAAAAGGAAGGATTACTTATTTTTCTTCTGCTCCTCTTTCTTCTCCCTCCCTGCTCCATCCCCTCTTGGGATGCAGCTTGTCACCACTGAGCTGTTTACTTCTCCATGGCCCTCATCAAAGCTCACCCTGTAAGACTTTTCTTGACATCATCCACTGTTATACTTGGGTGGTGGCCATCTTCCCCTCAGTTTCCTCAAGGAGTCTACCTGCTGGTTCTCAGGACTGCCTCCTCAGTCCAGTGTCTGGCCTACTCACAAGATCAGTCTAGGCTACTCACGTGGGCGTTGCTAGCTTTTCCTTTGCTTCAAATGCTTCTCTGTCCTGCTTCTTGTCTCCTCCAGATATTTTCAGAGGCTCTCACTCGTTCTCCTCCTTCCCTTTTTTTTCTTTTGAGGGGCAGTATTTCCACCACAACCACTTGAGCCTCTATTGCTTACAGCTTTGCTTCTAAGGCAGTGGGGTCACTTCTTTAAGTAAAACTATCGTGGATATGACACATTTAAGACAAATTATACTTAGAAAAGATACAGTAGATATTTTATTTAATTTCTAAAAAGGGTAATATCCTTTTAGCCAAAGGTTACTCCCTGAGATGAGCCACACTTTATAGAGCAGTTTAGCACTTTCTCTTAGATAGGTTTTCCATTTTTATATAAGCGTTACATTTAGTAAATATCCATTATTAATTTGGAATGAAATGTTTATGGGTAAAAAAAAAACATTTATTTCATGGATTTTTCCAGGAGCAAGGAAGATCTTACATGAACTAATCTTCAGTACTTTTTTTATGGAAATGGAATATAAAAAACATTTTGCTATGGAATTTGTTAAGGTAATTTGTCTTATGTGCTATCTTTCACTTAGAGTAGTAAAGTTTTTCTTTATATCTTTTAAATTGTTATCTCATTAGTAAAAATAACTGTTTGCCTTCTGAGAGCTGTAATATAAAAATAAATAAGTATACTTTAAGCATTGTTGTATTCTGTGACAAGTTATAATGCAGAGGTGCACAACCTAAACTCCAAGGGGCATGTGTGGTCTTACACACCTTGGTGTGGCTTATAAAAACTACTGCTTTTTATCTGCTGCTTTGTCTTAATTTTTAAAATGAAGGAAATAAATAAAATGAAATTAACTATGTGGGTTGAATTATATTAATCATATTAATTAAATTTAACTTTAAACTCAAATTTAAATAAACATAAATGAAAATTAATGATCATCCATTAGATCTTATCCATTTGCTCTCCAAATGTATCCTATTTGCCAAAGACTATTAACCATAGTTGGATACTCTGGTGAAATAAAGAATCTTCCTGAAAGAAAGTAAATATTTTATTTATCAAACTTCTACTCCTCATATTGCCTATGCCTAATATTCCAGTCAGTAAACAATATTTTCTTTGTATTTGTGTACTCACAGCATTACAAAGCTTTGCAGAGAGAATATATCAGTGATGATCATGAAAGACAGTTTTCTGTGACAGCACTTTCAGTTCAGATATTCACTGTACCAACACTGGTATGTACAGCCAGAATATTTTGTATTATTTTAAATATTATATCTCTGTGTGATTTGAACACATGAACATGTAGTTAGCCTGCCACTGCACAAGCTTATTACTTGGGTCTGAAGAATCACTGTGTCCTGTTGGAAGAACAGGGATTTTCTGTCTCTTCCTCTTGATCCTCCCAGCATCCCTTGAAGCTAATCCTTTCTGGATATACAGCTGGAGAAGTAAGTTTTGAACACTTCTCATAAAAACAGATCTTAGTGGTATTGAATCCAAACTCTTTTATATTACATTCCTGGTGAAACAATCTAGTTTATAACATTTTTTAAAAATGCTTCAAAGTTCATTGCAAAAACATTTTAATTAAAATGTATTGTTACATTTAAAAATGTACTGATTAATAAAGGAAATACAAACAATACCAATGAGGGGCATTTGGTTTGAACTTGGTTAGATCCAGAAACACTTTCCTGCCATCTCTTCAACTTTTTGACAGAGTCACAGAACATTTTTTTAAGTATACATAAATCCAGAAATATCCTCTGTATTCTCTGTTGTTCCCCACAACAACAATCCTGTGAGGTAAATTGGGCTGAGAGAAAGTGACTGGCCCAGAGTCACCCAGCCAGCTTTCATGCCTGGTCAGGGGTGGGGGGATTAGAACTCACAGTCTCCTGGTTTCTAACTTGCTGCCTTAAACACTAGACCAAACTGGCTCTCATTTCTTATTCAGCATGATGAAAATCTTTTGCTGTCATTTTCAATTTTAGTATTAACAGTTTTCTTCATTTATTCCAAGATTTTTTTTGTCTTTTACACATTATATCTGTAATTGTGATGAAAGAACAATTATTCTGTGTGAATTTTCTGCCAAATGATGTAATACTGTTTGTTTCTAAAAATAGAACCCTGAAATACCAAAGATTTAGTTTCTTCAAAGCAGTTTAAAAAATCAGATTTTTCCATCTCAAAATATATTTCTACTGATTAAGATTATTCAGGCAAAGGGAATTTGAAATGTTCAGAAAGGACTGTAGAAAGTCCTACTTTTCTCCTAAACTTTAGAAGAAGTGTCTTTCCCTTCCAAGGCCATAAATGGCGTGTTCTTTCTAGGACCAAGGATATTGATCCTGAGGACCAAGCATGCACAAAGAAGCTTAGCAGGCTTTAAGCTAGCTAAAATTTCCTCTTCATTATAGTCTTCTATGTATTATGAAATCTGGTGCATTCATTTTGTGAATGTATCATTTTCCTACAGATGTTCCTGCATTGAGCTTAATTGGAGTCCTGGCTCACATGGAAGCCAACACACATAGAGTTTCATATACGTTGGCTTTCCTTCAGTTCATATTCACACTCAATATATGAACATGTCCAGGAGAAAGACGTTACTCCAGTGTTGTTGTCAGGAAAGGGGTATCAGGAGCACTCACATGATGAACTCTCTAGACTTCATAATACATGAAGAGGACTTGTGAGAGATGGCTTTATCTTGTATGGAAGGTAACTTTCTAATAACTATGTCATAGCAAAAAATGACTGATTTGAATGCAGCTAAGGTTCACCAGGCCATTCAAAAGGCATCAACAGGAAGTACAGAGACAGATCGTTATGTTAATGCAAACCACTTTTTTTTTTTGGTTCTACTTTGTCCTTATGTGAATACGGTGTGAATAAGGGTAAAGTTTTATGTACTTTAGATTTTGAATGCATTTTCCTCCTCAGGCTCGCCATCTAATTGAAGAGCAAAATGTCATCACAGTCATAACAGAGACACTTCTAGAAGAGCTACCAAAATATTTGGATAAAAATGGCAAATTCAATTTCCAGGGTTACAGCCAAGAGAAATTGGGCCGAGTGTATGCAGTCATATATGATCTTAGGTAAGTTTTCCTGTTTATGAAAAGTAGTAGTTCATCTTGCAAATATCTTTCTTGACTGTTGTCTGCCTATTTGTTTAAAACATTGGTATTCTTCTATACTTGACTTTACATATTGATGTATAAATTAGAATTACAGAGACTAGCACTTTGGATATCTTTGGACAGTGCTTATATGATCAGCTGAATACAGTGGGGCAAAAAAGTATTTAGTCAGCCACCAATTGTGCAAGTTCTCCCACTTAAAAAGATGAGAGAGGCCTGTAATTTTCATCATAGGTATACCTCAACTATGAGAAACAAAATGGGGGAAAAAATCCAGAAAATCACATTGTCTGATTTTTAAAGAATTTATTTGCAAATCATGGTGGAAAATAAGTATTTGGTCAATATCAAAAGTTCATCTCAATACTTTGTTATATATCCTTTGTTGGCAATGACAGAGGTCAAACGTTTTCTGTAAGTCTTCACAAGGTTTTCACACACTGTTGCTGGTATTTTGGCCCATTCCTCCATGCAGATCTCCTCTAGAGCAGTGATGTTTTGGGGCTGTCGCTGGGCAACACGGACTTTCAACTCCGTCCAAAGGTTTTCCATGGGGCTGAGATCTGGAGACTGGCTAGGCCACTCCAGGACCTTGAAATGCTTCTTACGAAGCCACTCCTTCGTTGCCCGGGCGGTGTGTTTGGGATCATTGTCATGCTGAAAGACCCAGCCACGTTTCATCTTCAATGCCCTTGCTGATGGAAGGAGGTGTTCACTCAAAATCTCACGATACATGGCCCCATGCATTCTTTCCTTTACATGGATCACTTGTCCTGGTCCCTTTGCAGAAAAACAGCCCCAAAGCATGATGTTTCCACCCCCATGCTTCACAGTAGGTATGGTGTTCTTTGGATGCAACTCAGCATTCTCTCTCCTCCAAACATGACAAGTTGAGTTTAGACCAAAACGTTCTACTTTGGTTTCATCTGACCATATGACATTCTCCCAATCCTCTTCTGGATCATCCAAATGCTCTCTAGCAAACTTCAGATGGGCCCGGACATGTACTGGCTTAAGCAGGGGGACACGTCTGGCACTGCAGGATTTGAGTCCCTGGCGGCGTAGTGTGTTACTGATGGTAGCCTTTGTTACTTTGGTCCCAGCTCTCTGCAGGTCATTCACTAGGTCCCCCGTGTGGTTCTGGGATTTTTGCTCACCGTTCTTGTGATCATTTTGACCCCACAGGGTGAGATCTTGCGTGGAGCCCCAGATCAAGGGAGATTATCAGTGGTCTTGTATGTCTTCCATTTTCTAATTATTGCTCCCACAGTTGATTTCTTCACACCAAGCTGCTTGCCTATTGCAGATTCAGTCTTCCCAGCCTGGTGCAGGTCTACAATTTTGTTTCTGGTGTCCTTCAACAGCTCTTTGGTCTTGGCCATAGTGGAGTTTGGAGTGTGACTGTTTGAGGTTGTGGACAGGTGTCTTTTATACTAATAACAAGGTCAAACAGGTGCCATTACTACAGGTAACAAGTGGAGGACAGAGGAGCCTCTTAAAGAAGTAGTTACAGGTCTGTGAGAGCCAGACATCTTGCTTGTTTGTAGGTGACCAAATACTTATTTTCCACCATGATTTGCAAATAAATTCTTTAAAAATCAGACAATGTGATTTTCTGGATTTTTTCCCCCATTTTGTCTCTCATAGTTGAGGTATACCTATGATGAAAATTACAGGCCTCTCTCATCTTTTTAAGTGGGAGAACTTGCACAATTGGTGGCTGACTAAATACTTTTTTGCCCCACTGTAAATGTTATGACTCATATTGCAGATGTGCAGCTGTAATGTTAGGCAAATCTTAAAGTGTGTTGTGCTTAAACTGAATAGTGTCTTGAACCCAGCACTTTCTAAGACTTTAAAACCATGTTCAACAAATGTATTAGATTATTCTGTAACCATTTATTGAAGCAGTGTAGTGGCAGTGGAGAAGAATATTTCTCTTGCTGCCACTGTCATCATAAAATCATAGTCCTTTCCTGTATACTGTAAAGAAAGTAACTTCTCCCTTTAAAGAAAGTCATTTCTGTCTTGTGCCATGTGTCACAACTCCCAAGATGGTAGTCATCTCCTAGACAAAACTAGTATCAGTCAACTATTCAGCAGTTCTTGCTGTGGAACTACTATACATTTTAAAAAACATTTATTTCTTACAATAGATATATTTTAATCAGTAAACCTACTATGTGGACAGATAAACTGCGAGAACAGTTTTTGGAAGGCTTCAAGTCTTTCCTGAAGATTCTTACTTGTATGCAGGTATAGTATATAATCTGTACTTCTTATTACATTCAAATGATAATTAGTACAATGGCTAGTAGTATACTCCAGTGTAGCTGTACTCTGATACTTAATTATTGTTTTGCATTCATGTGATCTAAAATAGTTCTAAGGAACTCTGCTTCTATTAAGTAACTGTAAATTGACTTTTCTTCAGTATAACTATGAATTCTGCAAGCATGCAATTACAGTATAACATACTGTATAATATAGCCACATTTAACTCAAAAATTACCTCAGTTCAGTTGACCCTTCGTTCCTTATCTGTTTAAGCTTATGGTCTAATTCTGAATTGAGTTATCTGGATCTTGGTTTGTTATAGGGAATGGAGGAAATAAAGCGACAAGTTGGGCAGCATATTGAGGTGGATCCTGACTGGGAAGCAGCCATTTCAATCCAGATGCAGCTGAAGAACATCCTCTTAATGTTTCAGGAGTGGTGTGCCTGTGATGTAAGCTGCATAGTAAAAAAGGCTTGGAGTGATCTGAATAATTGGAGTTTCTTATGAGCAGGCTCCTCTCTCTTAGCCTTATCAACCTGACCGTTCTCTCGTAACCCAATTTTTTTCCCTTGGGAATTCTTAAAAAATTAAATGTTAAAAGCAGTTAACTTTGAAAGGCTCTGGAATTACTTTTATTCAAGAAAAAGAAAACAACCCTTTCTTTACTGTGAGGCTGCTAACATGCTTGGATATTTTACATGTAGATTCTGATTTTGGTAGCTGTTTCGTGTGAAACAAGTTGTTTATAAATCTGAGTACTGCTTATTTTTCTGGACTGGTATCTCTTAAGGTCTTTACAAATCTCTACAGAAAATGCAACTATTCTTTCTTGATAAGTTCTAGAATTGTGAATCATAAAGCTTTGCATTTCCCAGAGTATAGCTAAGTAGAGATGTTCTTTTAAGAACAAAATACCAGAAAATTATTGGTATAGAGGTGTTTTTTTTTTTTTTTGCTAGAATTGACAGAAATGTGGTTTGTTTTTAACAGAAGAAATAACAAGTATAGGACAGTTAAAGCCTTGTTACAATTTAATGCTCCACACTTTCACTTTTAATCACTGATGCACATATGAGACAAATTTAATTGCAGAAACACAGCTACCATGACTGTTGCACAAATTCAGTGCTATATATGCTGTTAACTATAATTGTAAAAATACTATCATTTCCAGGAAGAGCTCTTGGTTACAGCTTATAAGGAGTGCCATGCAGCAGTAATGAGATGTAGCAAGTCTACAAGTAATTATTCATGGGACAAAACAGTAATCAATTTATGTGGCCATACTTTGGAAAACAAGCGTTTCAAGGTATCGACAGATCCTGTTAGCATCCATCTGCCATTGTCTAGGATGTTAGCCGGTAAGTGCCAGTTGCTGAGAATTGAGTTTTCCTTTTAATGTCCAGTCAGGTTTGATAAAAATGAGGCCTCAGGTTTCTGAAGTTGCAGGTTCTATTTAAGTATATTTATTATCATGGCTATTATTGACTGCTTGACCTCTATAAATGTAATTCATGGGGCTTAAATGCCAAATAACAATAAAAATACTTTATGGTATCAAATTCATTAAGTTAACTATGCGTTTTGTGGAAAAAAAATCTCTCTCCTTTATCTTGCCATATTGTTCACAATGTTGTTATTAATGTTTTTATATTGCCCAGATGTAGCCTTTAAAATGCTTTTCTTGGTTAGTGCTGCATCCGCTTAATCACTTGGTAGCAAATGGATGTCTGATGTGAAGAACCTTGCATAGTGTTTTAAATTGCCTCCATATAAGTGATTTTGAAATGCATGCTGATTATACCACTGAGTCTTGTGTCTCACCTTTAATCAAAACTAAAATCTCTGGTAATCTGTTTTCTAGGTCTGCACATACAGTTGAGCAAAACTGGAGTAATTTCAAGACTCCAAGAGTTTTTTTCATCTGTAAGTACCTCCTGCTGTTCAGTCAGTGTGAGAGTTAGAGTGGTGGAGTGGTTAGTGTATTAGATCCTTTTGTTCCTATTCCAGTTTAAATTTGCTATCTAGATATAAAGCTCATTACTGCCAATCGCTGTCTCTAAACTTAATCTGCTTTAATTGTTACAGTAATACTATTGGATACAGTTGAAGGAGGAAGCACAGGATGCTCTGCTTTAAATTCTTTGAAGGAAAAGTGCTAAATAAATACAGAATATCAATGAGCTATTAGTAAAGGACTAGTTCTGCATTCCACGCTAGATTCATAGGCAGTCTTGACTACAGTTCCACATACAGTTACAAAGCAGAAGTCCAGTCCTGAAATTATCCTGTATTGTAAGCCAGAGGAAGGATTCATGTAATCTGTGCATTATGGCCAAGGAAGGTTGAAGGTCTCATATCAGCCCAAACTGCTAATAGGCACTGTTAGCTGCTTGGGCCTTTAGAGAGAGAGATGAACTGACAAGCATCCTCATACAATATACATCTTCCTACAGAGAAAATGCATTCTTCCTTCCCCTGTGGACTCAAAATAGATCCACAAAACTTTTCCCAGACTTGAGTGCCACTTTTCATTGAATCTTGTCTTACCAGGATTCAGTTTCCTTTTCCTGATTCAGCACAGCCCTGCACTGGCTCCAGACATAGACGGTCACACCTGATTTAAGGGGGTGAATAGTATATTGATGACAGCTTACTCTAAATTCCCCGATGATATTATGTATAGTTTGATATAAATTTTAAATAGCATTGAGGACAAAATAGTGCCACAGTGTAATAGCCAAAGGCCAAGAAACAGTGCCCCAATGTTTATTCTGGTATCTTTGTCACAAAAGACCAGTTGTTGATTTCTTAATATGTACAGTTATGGTCAAAATCTAGAAACATCTGAGGGGGTTGTGGGGAATGTGGCTGTGTTATCTAGTCCTCTTGAGTTTTGTGGAAGAGAAAGTAATCTTCAGCTATTGGTCCCAGGTTATTTTCCAATCAACAAGTCATCTTCAGACAGGAAGGATTTCAGTCTGCAGTGGCTTATCTGCTGGCTATGATTAACTATGCAATCTACAATTGTTTTAAAAATAATCTTTTCTGTGTTATTTTTAGAAAGAATTCCAAGTGCAGCTGTTGGTCGAATATCCTTTGCGCTGTCTAGCGTTGGTTGCTCAGGTTGCTGCAGAAATGTGGAGAAGGAATGGACTGTCTCTAATCAGCCAGGTATTCTTCAAATTACCATGAATACATTTGTTTTCACAATTAGAACCTTATCTCCTACATTTTATAATACATTTATTCCATGCAACTTAATGGGCTAAATTTTGCTTCATACTTACCTTCAAGGCCGCCATCCGTTCTATGGAGAATACAGTTTCATTGAGCCTTCTTTCTCCCTGGCTGCCATCCCAAAGCTGTTCGATCAGACTGCAGCAGGGACAGAGACAAAGTTTTAGACTGAGACAACATATATGTACAGTAAATAATTAAATAAGGCAAGGACATTCCATGAGTTCAGCTGACTAGCAATCATTAGTTGTTGTCTCCATTCTAGATTATATCCTATTTGCTAAAAGGGGCAGAATACAAAAATGGAATATAGAGGGAAGCCCAGTTAAACAGGTTTGCACTTTTAAATATCAAGAGCAGTTTTCCATGAGAATTTGGAGAGTTTACCATGATTATATCTCCCAGTTGTTGTCAAGATCTGCCACAACCATTATACTATTTTTTTTCTTTTACTGAAGAGCATGAATGTTCTGCTGCCTTAAAATGCTTCCAAGCCCAAATATTTTATGGAGCCCAAGTGGATCTTTATGTCAGGAAGGATGCTTTTGAGATGGGTCAAAACAAATTTCTGAGATATAGACTTGCTGTACACACTGGGGTAGTTAACACCCTTCTTAGGTTAGAAACAAATTGAGGTCAGGGCATGGAGGCTGATGTTTAATTACTGGCTAAAGCTCCAATTTTTCCTCTCAAGTTTACTCCTGCTAATATTGGCTGGTGGCTTTCCATCAAGCTGGAACAATGTCATAGAACAAAAATAAATGACGTGGGTTATCAGCAGGGTTTATTTGCAAACAGTAACCAATATTGTGATTCAGATGGAAGTAAACAGTTCAACACAGGGAAGCAGGACCTGGGTGGCAAAGGGCTTCTGGGAAGTGGCTACTTACCTCTCTTCACTTACATTTTATAAATTAAGGAAAAGTTTGTGGGGGGCCTAGGCATCATATTTTTGCTTTACAGGGAAGATATTCTAAAATCCCATATGAGAAACATGCTCGTTACTGTGGAGCCAGGTGTACTGAAACAGCTCCACATGTGTTATTTTACTGTGGTAACTATAGTGACATCTGCAAGGCAGACATCTTACCTCTGCTTCGTCAGTGCCCTAACAGACAACTTATATGAGTTTACTTTTCTTGGACTTCAAATCCTCCATAATCCAGAGTGTAGCAAAGTACTGGACAGTGGCAATGAAAATGAGGCAGCAACTAATGCAAGGTCTCCCATAGTTGTAACTCAAATTATCTATTGACCCCCATGATTCACCCTGTGTTTTGTTTTATTTTACTGTCTTTACTAGTGTTTCATATTCCTGGCCCTGGCCATAATAAAATATGAATGTCAAAATGTCACTCCATTTCAGATTATTGTGATAAAAATGTTGTAACTTCCCTCTTCCAATATCTTTTCCTCTTATGTCAATCTTGGAAAATCATTATTGATCTTCATTAGCCACTCTGAAGCCTTTCTCAGTTGAAAAAGAGAATGAAAACACTCTAAATACCAAATCAATTCATGATTGACTTCTTTCTAAAATTTGGGATACAGAAGAAATAGATTCAAACTAGTATAAGGTTAGATTGTAGTGCTAACATATTAAAGTTTTAAAATTAGAATACGTGTTTCCTAAGTACAGATATTGAATATGAATGTGGTAAAATAACAGAAAATACAGCCTGTGTGAGATAAATGGAAAATACGTGTATATATTTGCATT
Organism: Python bivittatus; assembly: GCF_059951505.1. Lineage (NCBI taxonomy): Eukaryota > Metazoa > Chordata > Lepidosauria > Squamata > Pythonidae > Python > Python bivittatus. The sequence goes on along the minus strand of NW_028277075.1, from coordinate 26,992,551 downwards.
TGAAAAGGCCTAATTAAATAGAAAGAAAATTGCTACATATACTGTATATGTATACTGTATACAAGTATTGTATATGCATGTATATGTGTATATATGTACTCCCCTATTCATCTACCAGTCCAATCAAATGGAGTAATCAGCATGTTGTCATCAGATGGGACCTTGGAGTGGTTGGAGTAGGCATTTTCAGTCACTGTCCCCATATATTGGAATTCCCTTCCCACAGCAATCTGGTCTGTTCATTCCATCCTAAGTTTCAGGAGAGCTGTTTTAAGGCCTGGTTGTTCCAGCTAGTACAGGAGGAAAGCGTGTTGCCAGTGAAGGTTGGAATCTGGCAGGCACACGACTTTACATATTTTCAGTTTATTAACTTAATATTGTCAATTTTATTTATACTACGGGTGGGTTTATTTATTGTCTTGATCATTAGCTACCCACAGCCTTTGGGAATCGGTGGTATACAAATTAAGAAAGAAAGTAAATAATAGAGAGAGATGGGGGGATATATTACAAAGAAATAATATGGAAGCCAGAAGAGGGGAATTGGTCTCAAATTACCAATCCTCTTTTCCCTGCAGCAGCCTGCCCCTATCTCCCCCTCTATTTCCCTCTGTCCACCACTTCCCTGGTCGTTCCTCCTTCTCTCTCTTCTCCCTCCAGTTCAGCATGTCCCCATCTCCACTCATGGCTTCCATCACCAGTTTGCCCCTCCCTTCAGCACTCTGCATTTTTCACTTGACCCTTCAGCACAACTGCTTGTATCAAATAATCATAACCCTCCCAGACCTTCCACCTCTCCACCATGCAAAATAATCAAACAGTCCCCTAATCTTTCTGCAGCACGAAAAGCTATTCCACTGACAGAGTGGGATACGTTATTTGGCATGGGCTGTGAGAGAACAGGTAGAGATCACTTTCTGGGGATAACTGGCTCCACTCTTGTCTTGAAGCCAGCTTCCTCTTATGCAATTTCAAGTGCCAGAGAATTTGGATTCTAATTATTTTGGACATTTTTGAACTGTACTTGCCCAAATTGAAAGTCTAGTTCTGTGTTTGTAAAAAAAAAAAAAAAATCTCAACTCTGCATGAAAATGTATTCATCAACTTTTTTTTTCTTTCAGATGTTTTATTATCAGGATGTTAAATGTAGAGAAGAAATGTATGATAAGGACATAATCCTTTTGCAGGTGAATATGTCTTTAACTTCGATCTTCTAGTAACTGCTCCTTATGTATCACTTCTGTTATTCTTTAGTACTATTTATGATATTTATATCTCATAGATAGGGGCAGCATTTATGGATCCAAATAGTTTCCTTTTGCTTGTCCTTCAACGGTATGAATTGCTTAATGCCTTCAGGGAGACACTGCCAACTAAAGACCAGGTAAACAGACGATTCTGTTCATTTTACTATCGTAAACCAAATTATGTAGAAATCCATACAAACTACATATATAATATTTTTCACCCAAACTGGAACAGGCTAAATATGATATTCTTCTACTAAAGTGCATGGAACAATACTTCAGAACATTAATCCATAATGTGTTTGTTTCATATTCAAAACACACTTTTGGGTTCCCCCCCCGAGGTCTTCTGCTGCAGCTTGCAGCACAGCTAGATGACACGAAATTTAAATTTAAGTTTCTTTGCTGATTCATCCACATATAGTTTTATATCATTTAAATCAATCATGTTTCAAGAATGTGATTTGTTTTAATTTTACAGGATTTCAATAAGCAATGTAACACATTAATAGAAGAGATGCTTCAAGTTCTTATTTATGTTGTAGGTAAGAAATGACAACTTTTAGAAAATATGGGGATATTTTCCTCTTTGGATTTTTTTTTTTTTTTTTGCTGTATATAAAAAATAATGTTGTTGAAAATAGAAGAAAATAATCCTATTAAACAGCTGTACATCACTAAAACATGGATTTAGTATTTGAAACAAATTATTTTAATGTGAGAGTGTTAGATGGTGCATTTATTACAAATCTTACTGGATTAATTATGAACTGCAATTACTATTGTCCAGGTACTGTGGCTGAATGTCATCTTTTAGACCATCAGTTTAGCAATATTACTAATTATGCCTGACACTATCAGTGTATGGTTAATTGTCTCCAATTAAGAGCCTATCTGGCATATTGGTATATCTTGTAAAACACTGTATTCGCAATTAGCTTGGACAACCACACATATATAAAGAGGCAGCCTTCCCTTTCACCTGAAATTAGAGAAATAAATGCTTTTCATGAGATTATTACAGAACAGAGATAAAGAAATTAAACTGTCACTAGTTTACTGATACTGATTTTTTGCAAGAAAAATAGCATAATGTTTTTAACATTGCACTACTAAGTGAAACTGCTTCTCTGTGTTATATTCCAGAACTTGTTATGATTTGTTCAAAGTCTTGGAGCATTTTATGCTAGTTTTAAAGAACTGTTCCTCTACTACACTCTTGGTCTTACAGTATGATTCCTTAAATATACTGTATAGGAATACACTCCATTATATTAATATCTGTGTACGTGTATTTGTGTATTTGTAGTAATTCCTTGGGCTTTTTGTTCTGTTTTGTTTTTCTTATTAGGAGAACGATATATCCCAGGAGTAAGTAATGTGACAAAAGATTATGTGACAATGCGAGAAATAATCCATCTACTCTGCATTGAACCAATGGCACATAGTGCTATAGCAAAATCTTTGCCTAAAGATGTGAGTAACTCTTTTCTTTGCCTCTCTTCTTATATACTCTTATAGATAGTTCTTGCTTAATGACCATTCATTCAGTGACCATTTTAAATTACAATAGTGCTGAATGAATGGTAGTTACGGCCACTCCTCAAAGTTACAACCATTGTAGTACCCACACAGTTGCATGATCAAAATTCTGGCACTTGGCAAGTAGCCCGCATTTATGACTGCAGCATACAGTTCAACTCCCCACACCTGCCTGTCTCCCCTCCATCTCTGCCCTGCACTCTGCTGCCTACCCCTGCTACCCCCAACTGACCTTCACCGTCTTCTTCCTCCCGCTGCTGGCCCAGGATCCAAGCACTGGGCAAGGGGACAGCCCTGGGACGCACACGGCAAGTACAGCAGAGGCTTGTTTGAGAAAGGGAGCTGGCAGGGAGTAGGCAACAGGACAGAGCCAGTGGAAGAAGCAGGGCAGCAGTGCGAGTGGCGGTTCCCCAGGCAAAAGTAGTGGCTGTTGGTGCTGTGCAAGCCCTTGTGATCCTGTCCCAATTAAGGTTGTTAAATGAGGATTACCTGTAATTTATTTTTCTTTTGACAGAAATGTTTAAACATGCCTGCTCAAATCTTTAGTGATTATTACAGTCAGCTCTTATGTCTGTATTCTGTTCACATTTTACATGTTTGTTTATTAATTGTGCAAAAGGCTCTGGTGGGCTATAATACGTTAAAATTATAAAGGCAATAATAGAAATAAATCAGAATGATAAAAAACAACAGTAATAATAAATAATCTCTTCCCAAAGATGGACACCAATAGGAAATCATATTCACTGAGAGTTTTACAGATACAGGAGTGTACCACTTACGTTATTTTACATCAAACTTTGCAACATGAAGGTTACATGAAGAAAAGTAAACTTTTAAGCATTGATTATGATTTACTTGATGAAAATTTCAAAAAAAAATTATTCTTTTTAGAACCAAGGGAGTTAAGCTTTATCACTTCCTTTTTTCATGCTCTATGGTGTCATTTGATTATTGCTACATTAGTAGCATCCCTGCCAGATACATGGGTTAGCGTGAATATTTGTAGATGTAAGTTGTCTTCTCTGGTACAGGTAATCCTCACTTAACAAGTACCTTGTTTAGTGACCGTTTGAAGTTACAGCGGTGTAAAAAAGAACACCAGCCTTGTGACCATTCCTCACATTTATGACTGTCACAGCATCCCACGATCATGTGATCACCATCTGGGCGCTTCTCAATCAGCACGCATTTACGACTGTGGCAACATCCCATGGTCATGTGATCGCCATTTGCATGCTTCCCAACCAGCTTACGATAAGCAGAGTTAATGGAGAACACGGAAGTAAAATCATGTCACAGTCACATGATGTTTCACTTAACAACCACAACTCACTTAAAGACCAAATGGGAATTGATTTTTCACTTAGTGACCATGGCGCTTAGCGACAAGTTGCCGGTCCCAATTGTGGTCACTAAGTGAGGACTACCTGTATGGAATAGTATCCAGAGAAGACTTTTTCATCAAAAAGCAGGAAACATTTCTTCAAATATAATATAGTTTTTTCTTACAGTGAATGATTTGTTTCCTTTTTATATATTCTTACCATACAGTTTTCTCAACTTAGTACAGGTAGTCCTCGTTTAGCAACTACCTTGTTTAGGGACTGTTTGCAGTTACAGTGGTGGTGAAAAAGTAACTTTATGACCAGTCCTTGCGTTATGATCTTTGCAGGTCTGTAAAGCTGAAGTTCACTGAGCAACTGCTTTGTTTAATGACTGAGTTGCCGGTCCCAGTTGTCACTAAACGAGGACTACCTGTAGTTGCAAAACAGCAGGGCAAGGAAACACACTCATATTCCTCATCCGAATCTCCCCCCATCCCCTTTCAGGAGAAAATCTGAATCTAGATTCCAACATGAGGAACACAAGGTCCTCTAGGTACTCTTCTTCTCTTGTGAATCTAGTAGAATCTCTTGATTCTCTTTATCCCAGCATGTTCCACAGGTGTACCTGCTACTTTGGTGGCCCTATCAAGCAACACTGCACTTGAAATTGCCAAGCCACCATTTAATCATGAAAGATAATCAGAAATATGTTTGGTCTATAGGCTAGATACATATGTCTCTGCAGCAACAACCTTAGGTGGAGACTTTTGCCATGTGTATTTCTGCTTGAAATGAAAACATCCACTCATCCTGCCGTATGCTGCTTTTTTTTCCTTTTAATTCCACTCAGCATATCTTCCACAAGAAAGGGAAGATTGATACTATAATTCACCTTTCAGGCTATGTTTCTTAATTTTTTCAGAGACTACAGATGGCCCTTGCTTAACGACCACTCGTTCAGTGACTGTTTGAATTTGCAATGGCACTGAACGAGTGGTACTTACAACTGGTTCTTGGAGTTCCAGCCATTGCAGTATCCCCAAGGTCATGTGATTGTGATCTGGGCAACCAGCTTGCAGTTACAACATTGCAGCGTCACATGGTCGCCATTTGCAACCTTCTTTGTTGGCTTCTGATGAGCAAGGTCAGTGGGGAAGCTGGCAGGAGGTTGCAAATGGTGACCACGTGCCATCCTCACTTAACAATCCGCGGTGATTTGCTTTACCACAGCAACTGAGAGTCCCAGAATTGCCATTGCTAAGCAGCACAGTCCTGTGATGTTGTGCTTTATGACTACGTCACTTAGCGACAGCAATTCTGGTCCCAATAGCCATTGTTAACTGAGGATTACCTGTACACACAAAAGCTCTGCATTTCAGTCTCCCCTCTCAGCCTATTTCATCTATATTATTTCCTTGGTAGGGACTGGAAGGAGATTACTGTGGAGAGAGAGAAGTATCAGAAAACATTATCACGTGATTCATCAGCAAATACAATATGTAAGCCTGATGAGGATCTGTTTTGCATCTCAACAGAAATGATCATGATTCAATGTGCTGCTCTCTTGATTTGTTTTTAATTTACTATTTTTCATCAGCCTATTTTGCTTATGTCTTGCACGGTACATGTCTTCACAGGAAAACAATGAGACTGGTTTGGAGAAGGTAATCCACAAAGTAGCCATATTCAAGTAAGTGCTTGTTCCTTTTAAATGAATAAGTATTGGTGACATGGTTAAGGGGCTGGCCTAGAACCCAGGAGATGGTGAGTTCTAGTTCTAGGCCTCCCTTAGGTATGAACACCGGCTGAGTGACTTTGGGCCAGTCACTCTCTCTTAGCTGAACCCACCTTACAAGGTGGTTGTTGTGAGGAAAATAGGAGGAGGAAGGAGTATTAGGTATGTTTGCCACCTTGAATTATATACAGAAAAGGCAGGATAAAAATCTTATATAGTAGTAATAACAATATAGTTGTGTTGCACATTTGAGATACATATGCCTTCCAGTCTTCATCAAAAGCAAACATGCAGAACTGTGCTCAGGTTATTGTAGGTCTTTATTCATCTCTGTACTGAAACATTTGATGCATTTGACAGTAGTTTTATATATATTTCTCTCTCTCTGTCTCTGTCAAAGAAATGTATTATCTGAATTGGCTTGCCTGGGGAGGAGCTTTTGTGTTCTGTGGCATATTCTGTGGCACGTACTATGTTCTCATGAAAAATAAGGCTGTCAGTAAATGCTAGTTATGATGATTAATGTTACTTTCAGGATCAGAGGTAGCGTAGCATTGAGTACCAGTTGCCAGATACATTAAGGAAAGAGTGCTGTTGTTTCCCATAGGCACAGAGATATCTGCAAAATCTAAAGGATTTGTTAGAATGATGAAACTAGTGTTGCAACACAAACGCTGCCCCTGTGTATCAGCATGGGACATCACAGTGTGCATATGAAAGGGGCAGTTTCTCTTGTAATGTTGCAATGCTTATTTCATTATTGGCTTCCCCTTTTTCCACCACCACCACCATCCAGCAGACACCTCTGCATAATCATCTGGTTGGATAATTTTGAAAATGATAGTTGGAAATGTAGACTTTTGGTCTGAGTCAACAGGACTGTTCTTCATTTTTGATACATACCCAAACTTTTTGAGGGTTCTTTTTCTTGCTTTTAATGAAAGTAATAGTATTTTCTTTTATTATAAATAATTGTTAAATAATTGCAGTATGATTTGAAGATAAACTTTTTTATTTACATAAAGAAAGCCCGGTGTATCAAGCCATGGAGTTTATGAATTGAAGGAAGAATGCCTCAAGGAGTACAATGTATTTTTTTACCATTATACCAAGACTCAGCACAGTAAGGTAAGAAAGCATAACATGAACATATGAAGTTAGGACACTGACATGCATTTCTTCTACAACCTAAATAGATTTGTTAGGCAAGAGACAGAGAAGGAAGAATGTTAATTAATATCACTGTGAAATAACAGAGATCTATTTTTATCACTGAAAAACATATTTTATTTGTTTGCTTATTTATAGTTTTTCTATACTACCATACTCCAAAATGACTTCTGGTGGTTCATAATGTGCTATAGAAACCCAGCCAACAATAAATAAGCAACATATATATAAAAGGAATTTTTCAGAGACTTTTCAGATTTTTTCCTTAGTAAAAATAGTCAAATTGAATAGCAAAAACAATTTACTGTCTACAATTTCAGTTTCTAGATTTCTTTTATCTCATCAGGGATGGGCAAGATAACAGCTTGCAGGTGACACCTGCCTCCTTGACTCTTTTTATGATGCACCAAGCCTTGACCCTGTTGCTGAAATTAAGCAGTCTACTTAATTGCAGTGGCCCAAATGTTTGCCTTTTCTCCCCATGTAAGTAAAATAGGCATATTAAGTCTCTGATAGATATTGTACACTTATTTGGCTGATCTTTCCAAAAAGCAAAACTTGGAGGAGAAAATGGGAAATTCTGCCCTGTTCCCTCAATGAAGTCATGGCATCACTGCCATAGCCCTGCAGCCCTCAGAGACAGAAGAAACAAGTTCCCAGCCGAAATAATGTTGCCCTGTTCTAATTTAGATCCCTTTTTATAGATATATTTTAAGTCCTCTCCTGTTAGTATTCTGGGATGGCTAAGATATAACCAACCAGCTTGATTTGATTATCTTGTGCTTTAGAAGACCAAAATTGTTTTGGTATACATGGTAGCCAGTACTTATAGCAACCTTTCTCAAAATAATTCCCTTCAGATTTCTTGGATGCAGCCAGTTTGGTAAGACTATCTGAGAATGTTGAATATTGTAGCTTGTCATATCTGACATGAAAAAGAAAAAGGCTATTCATTGAGATCGGAATCCAGGTTTCTTGACACCACATTGACATTTCTACTTGTTATGCTGCATTGGTTCCCAAATTTTATGAGCCTCATAAATACTGAATATGTAATGTTGAAAGATTCAGTTATATTTAACATATTAAATAGCAACATCACTTTTTTTTCCAATGAATGGTAAATATCTATCAAAGTTCAAAAGCTGCTACAAATCTTACTTTTTCCTTAATACACTTTATTATTATTTATAATTAATCTTTCAGGATAACAATCCTCCTGAAGTGGCTTGTATGAAATATAATCAACTGTAAATGCAGTAGACATTCAGGATATAAATAAATTCCAGTTGTTTCCCAAAGGGTATTTGGGGGTAAATGGGAGGAGGGGCAAGAAAGAGTATAGGAGAGAATACAGTGGTACCTCTAGTTACGAACTTAATCCGTTCCGTGACTCTGGTTGCAACTCAAGTTGGTCTCAAGTCGAGGTAAAGTTTCCCATAAGGTTCAATGTAAATACAGTTAATCCGTTCTGCCCTCCGAATTTGATCGCACCATGAGGCAAATTTCCCCATAAGATTCAGTGTAAATACGGCTAAACAGTTCTGAAACATATGCATTTTATTTTTAAACCTCAAAAACCTTCCAAATGCCACAAAAACCTTCCAAACGCCACAAAACACACCACAAGCCTCACCGAACGTCTCCTTGCTACCGCGATCTCTGGCCGCAGGGAAGGGCCGCAGTGATTCCCTGGCCGCAGGGAAAATGGCCGCAGATCCAGTTCGTAAGTAGAGGCAGAGTTCACAAGTAGAGGTAAATTTTTGGGGCCGGAGCTGGTCGTATCTTGAAAAATTCGTAAGGAGGGGCATTCGTAACTAGAGGTACTACTGTATTTTGCTTCTGTCTTTTTGGGGAATTTTCCCGTTTGATGTTTTTGACCTTAACGGGAGGGAGAGGGAGTGTTGCTTATCAGGCTCTTTGGCATGACCTTGGCAGAAACTTGACAGAATTTCCCAAATACTTGATTTGGCATGGCTTAACTAGTCTCTAAGCTCATACTTACCGTAAGATTCTCAAACCCACAACACAATATACAGTGGGGCAAAAAAGTATTTAGTCAGTCACCAATTGTGCAAGTTCTCCCACTTAAAAAGATGAGAGAGGCCTGCAATTTTCTTCATAGGTATACCTCAACTATGAGAGACAAAATGAGAAAAAAAATCCAGAAAATCACATTGTCTGATTTTTAAAGAATTTATTTGCAAATCATGGTGGAAAATAAGTATTTGGTCACCTACAAACAAGCAAGATGTCTGGCTCTCACAGACCTGTAACTACTACTTTAAGTAGTTACTTAAAGTTACTTACTCTTTAAGAGGCTCCTCTGTCCTCCACTCGTTACCTGTGGTAATGGCACCTGTTTGACCTTGTTATCAGTATAAAAGACACCTCAAACAGTCACACTCCAAACTCCACTATGGCCAAGACCAAAGAGCTGTCGAAGGACACCAGAAACAAAATTGTAGACCTGCACCAGGCCGGGAAGACTGAATCTGCAATAGGCAAGCAGCTTGGTATGAAGAAATCAACTGTGGGAGCAATAATTAGAAAATGGAAGACATACAAGACCACTGATAATCTCCCTTGATCTGGGGCTCCACGCAAGATCTCACCCTGTGGGGTCAAAATGATCACAAGAACGGTGAGCAAAAATCCCAGAACCACACGGGGGGACCTAGTGAATGACCTGCAGAGAGCTGGGACCAAAGTAACAAAGTAACATCAGTAACACACTACGCCGCCAGGGACTCAAATCCTGCAGTGCCAGACGTGTCCCCCTGCTTAAGCCAGTACATGTCTGGGCCCGTCTGAAGTTTCCTAGAGAGCATTTGGATGATCCAGAAGAGGATTGGGAGAATGTCATATGGTCAGATGAAACCAAAGTAGAATGTTTTGGTCTAAACAACTTGTTGTGTTTGGAGGAGAGAGAATGCTGAGTTGCATCCAAAGAACACCATACCTACTGTGAAGCATGGGGGTGGAAACATCATGCTTTGGGGCTGTTTTTCTGCAAAGGGACCAGGATGACTGCTCTGTGTAAAGGAAAGAATGCATGGGGCCATGTATCGTGAGATTTTGAGTGAACACCTCCTTCCATCAGCAAGGGCATTGAAGATGAAACGTGGCTGGGTCTTTCAGCATGACAATGATCCCAAACACACCGCCCGGGCAACGAAGGAGTGGCTTCGTAAGAAGCATTTCAAGGTCCTGGAGTGGCCTAGCCAGTCTCCAGATCTCAACCCCATGGAAAACCTTTGGAGGGAGTTGAAAGTCCGTGTTGCCCAGCGACAGCCCCAAAACATCACTGCTCTAGAGGAGATCTGCATGGAGGAATGGGCCAAAATACCAGCAACAGTGTGTGAAAACCTTGTGAAGACTTACAGAAAACGTTTGACCTCTGTCATTGCCAACAAAGGATATATAACAAAGTATTGAGATGAACTTTTGATATTGACCAAATACTTATTTTCCACCATGATTTGCAAATAAATTCTTTAAAAATCAGACAATGTGATTTTCTGGATTTTTTCCCCCATTTTGTCTCTCATAGTTGAGGTATACCTATGATGAAAATTACAGGCCTCTCTCATCTTTTTAAGTGGGAGAACTTGCACAATTGGTGGCTGACTAAATACTTTTTTGCCCCACTGTAGCTAAATAAGAGTGCATCTTAGGAAGACACCACTACAACAGTTGAATGCCTTCAACTGAAGGTGCAATTCTGCCTACTGTAGTTATTTCCTGTACTGACCTCTCATCCCAACCCTTGTTTAATTGAATTTTGTTCAGTGCTTCATGGCTTTGAAACTGTGATTGTTGGTTGTTGACATAACAGACATTTCTGTCCTGTGAAACTCTGGCTCTCAACTTCCACACAGCTGGACAAGTTTGGCTGGTAGTTGTCACCTACTTTCTTCCTTCTTTTTTTTATAAGAATTCCTTGACTATTCCATGGAAAATGTTTAATTTATGAAAATTAGACGGGAGCAATTTGTATTATTTTTCCAGTTGTAACTTTATATGTTTGTCTTGTGCTACACCTTCTTCAATTTGGTCCCCTTTTTGGACCCAGTAGTTTATAAGTACTTTTGGTAGATTCACATCATTCACATGTTGGTGTGCAGAAAGCAAATTAAGTTATTCATTTTACAGGCTGAACATATGGAAAAGAAAAGAAGAGTACAAGAAAATAAAGATGAAGGTAAAAAACCACAGCTGAATTATGAAATAAAATGGAGGGATAGTTGATGTATCTGTAATGCCCTATTTACATGAAATTAACAATTATAATCATTCTAGTGCTGATCTGAAATTGTTTAAATGAAAGCATTGGTTTCTGAATTATTTGCTATCAGCAAGAAATTGGGAAGCTTATGACCATACATCTCATTCTTTGTTTGCTTTTGTAGAGATACATACTAAGTATAGACCTTACGATCATTTCTCCACTTGTGGCTGAGTTTGGAGAGATTTTGGATGTTTTGTGACTTCCTTAGATGCTGAAGTATAGACATTAGACTGAGACTGGGATTCCTACGTTCCTGTACATTATTAGATGGGAATTGTGACCACTAGCATCAACATGATTTAGTATTTATTTATCTCCATTTATATGGCTGCCCATCTCAAATACATGACTCTGGGCTAACAACAAAACAATTAAAAAGCTATTTATTAATATGTTTTTATATTGTGTGTGCATGTGTGTATACACACACATGCACACATACATATATACATACAAAAAAAACCATTCAAACACAATCAGTAGCCCTGGTACAAAAACCAACAAGAACAATTAACATAGCCACTGCACAGGCTCTACCACCCATCTGGATTCCCAAGCCCAGTGGCAGAACCATGTCTTTAGGGCCTTATGAAAAGCAGTAGGGTTGGAGCCAATCTGATCTTTGGGAGGATGATGTTCCAAAGGGTGGGTGCCACAACAGAAAAGGCTATCTTTTTGGGCCCTGCCAGATGAAGTTCTGTAACAGTCAGTACTCAGAACTTACTTCTTCTGCCAGACCTAATGGAACAAGTAGACATAATTGGGGAGAGGTGGTCCCTCAAATAATTGCTCTGCTAGTTATGCTGTATTCCAAGTCATTACTTTGGCCCTATAGTTTTACTGTGCAAAGATTAATTTAGATATATGAAAAATATAAACATACAGATCAGTATCTTGTAGGAGCTGATGAGGAGCTCTGGGTAAAATTATAGCCTATTAGTTTCCAGGAGTATCTGTTAGTCGCCCTAAATGAGGAATGGTTAACATGTGGCCTTACAAATAAGATTAGATTGCAACTCCAGTCAGTCCTCTTGGCAGAGCTAACTAAGATTGATGAGAGTCAAAATGCAATAAAACCTGGATGATCATAAGTTGCTCATTATTGCTCTGAACCTAAATTTATATTGTGGTGGCTTTTGATCTACCTTAATACATTTTAAATACCAAGGTTTGGCAGTACCACTATTAAATAGTACCAATTTGCTTAACAAGTCCTAATGTTTGTCATGGAGTAGATCAGTGGAAGAAATAATTGCTCAATAATAGAGCACATACTGTAGTTTGCATTTATAAAATTGGCAGGTTAGATTTCTAGCCTCACCCTTTAAAAGGTGTCTAGATGTCAGCACTTAACTAACCTTGGCCAATCTCATAAAACTAAGTGGTGTTGCATTTTGTTAGTACCTGGGTGGAAAGCCAACCAAAAAAAAAAAAATCAGGATTTTGGGCTAGACAAAGTAAAAAATATCCCAAAAGAAAGCAGTGGTAAACCACTTCCATGTTGTTGCTAAGAAAATTGCATGGATATGTCCATTAAGTCACTTGAAATTGAACTCAACTCAGTAAAGACTTCATTTTTACCTAAGCATTGGAGCAGCAAGAGAGACTGGCAGTAATAATAGGCAGTTACTTTAATAATAATAATAATAATAATAATAATAATAATAATAATAATAATATATCCTGCAGGATACCTTTAACACCATCAAACAACAACATCTTCCCAAGGTCTTTGGGAAGGACTTGATAGGTGAATAAAAATGCCAAATCCAGTCTAAACATCTGGCTGATTGTGCGACCAACCATATTAATATATTAAACTTGTATGCCGCTCGACTGTCAACAATTCTGGTTGGCTCACAGCAATAAAATTTCAATCAAATCAATAAAACATAAAAGATAAAGGTAAAAGATAGCAAGTACCAATAGAAGAGAATATGTGTAGCTCAGGTTTGAACTGTGGAGTCCTTGGGGTTCTCTGAGCTTGGTTGTTTTCTTGCAAACATTTCATTATCCAGCTAGGTAACATCTTCAGTGCAAAGATAGCAAGTCTCACGCTCCCTCACCCAAAGGCCTGGGTGAAGAGTCAGGTCTTCACAGCATTTTAAAAACAACAGAGCTGGGGCTATCTGGATCTCGGGGGGGAACCTCATTCCAGAGGGCAGGCGCTGCTATAGAGAAGGCACGCTTCTGGGATCCCAATAGACGACATTGTTTAATTGAAGGAACCTGGAACACACAATCCTGCAGGATCGAATCGGCCAGGCAGATGCTATGGGAGACAAGCAGTCCCTCAAATAACCATGTCCTGTCCCATGTAGGACTTTATAGGTAACAACTAGCACCTTGAATTGTACCTGGAAGCAAACTGGCAACCACTGCAGCTCACAAAGCAGAGGTGTACATGAGCATACCGAGGCATGCCCATTACTGCTTACACCACCGCATTCTGGACCAGTTGAAGCTTCTGAGTGGTATTCAAGGACAGCCCCATGTAGACCGCATTGCAGTAGTCAAGGTGCGAGGAGACTAGGGAATGAATAACTGTCTGAAGGGCCCCCCGATCAAGGAATGTTCATGTGTCTCACAAAACACTGTATAAGAGAAAGTATATACAGTTGCATTTGTCCTCTTATAAGAATAATTTCTACTTCATACCTGCCTATATATATCAGTTCATCACTTTCAGCCAAATCTGAATGCTTAAACTTCTTTCTTTCATAGTATCATAAGATAGGTAGGCAGTAATGCACTAATATATGTCTGCATTTTTGTAGCACTACCACCACCTACACCTCCAGAATTCAGTGCTGCTTTCAGAAATGTGGTGAATGTTCTCAACTGTGATATCATGATGCTTATTCTTAGAACTGTCCTGCAAAGAGCACTAGAGCTGGAAAATCACTTGTGGACAGAAGCTATGATACAGATGGTATGTTTGTCAGCCCTGGCTTGTAAAATTTCTGGTTAGAGGGAGACCATGTTTTAGCAGTATCTCTATCTTAAATGCCTTTTGGGTTTTCCAGTATATATTTGTCATATTCATTTGTGTGCTCTACTTCAAATAATTCCAGGCTCCATAAACCTGTAAATATGTGGAGACCTGTATTTGCCTTAACATTTTATTTATTTCGAAACAATTCTTCTTGATATCTGCTTTATTATTATTATCTAAACCTGTGTTTCTGAACCTCGGCAACTTTAAGATGTGTGGACTTCAACTCCCAGAACTCTGGGAGAACACTTTGTTCATTCTTCCCCATTCCCAAGTCCAGGTCTACATTCTTTCAACTCTTATTGTGACAGGCTAGCTCTCGGTAAACATTTAATTGCTGTGTGTCTCAGCAACCAAATGCTGGCTGGTGTTTGTCTCCATCCTAGAAGTTGGTCATAGCTAACATTGGCTAGAACAGTTACATGGCTAATTAGAGAGTACTCCATTATTCTGAAGGATTAAATTTGCTACCTGTCTCTATGTAGGTTCTTCACCTCCTTGCTTTGGGTTTACTTGAAGAGAAACATCAGTTAGAGCAGATTCCAGAAGAAGAAGTGACCTTTGACTTCTATCATAAAGCTTCAAGTAAGTGTGCCACTTTAGAAAAAGAGAATCTTTATTTAGAAATAAAGTATTAATTCACTGATCCAGGAATCCATAACTAGAGTAACTGCAAAGTGCTTTTTAAATGCCAGCAGATGAGTATAACTAGGCACCACAGTGTATTTATGTATTGCGTGTGTGTGTGTGTGTGTGTGTGTATAATGTTATATTGTATTAAATATATATGATGAGTAATAATATGTAATATATATATACACACACACCCATTTATATAAATATAAATACACACACTATGTGTGTGTATACATACTGTACATACATACATACATACATGTATTACCCATCCCTAAACATTACAAAATTGAGCATTAGAAAGAGCAATCAACTGAACTCTGAGGCACAAGAGGTTCTTTGTAATACACAGAGACCCAGTGAATTTAAAGTAACAACAAAACTTTACTGGTTGCAAGATACATTTGTTCTTTCTCATACACACACACACGCTCATCCACACTTACCCACGTCCTTCCCAACTAGGCTGCCAGCACTAGCTAGAGGGACGGAAGCCACCAAGTCTGGATCCAAAGATGACTCAGAAGATGCAGACGGCTCAGAGTGGGTGGGCTTTGGGACCCCTTTTATCCCCAAAAGTCCTTACTTTGTTGATTCACAAGTCTGGCAGTTGTTGATGGGATTGGGGTTTCCATGTGCTCAGGCCCAACTTCTTTTGTCTGGTTCAGGTCACATTTTTCCTTTGTTTCCTTAACGACTTGCTTCGTTCTTATCTACCTCCCCAAAGGGGTCTCATAGACAAGATTCCTGGCTTTTGTCCTCTCTGCTTACGTGCCTGCTTCATCTTTTGGTTATGGCAGCTTCACCCTGGTCTCACAAATCCCTTCTGTAATTTGGATTGTACCAGACGTACATTTATTTTTATTGGTTAGTTTTTCCGGCATGTAAAAATACAGCCAGTGCACATGCAAGTCGACAGCTGAATTTATAAGGTAATATAGGGTGTTTCAATTAAACTCTTACAATCTTTGATTTTGCTAATTTTGGGAATACATTTGATAAGATAGAATGGCCTTTCTTAATAAAGATGTCTTAAAAAAAAAAGATGGAAAATGTGTTTTTCACCTATAGAGCTGCTGTAAGTAAACAACCTAATGTAAGAATCAGATTTAATGGTATAATAGCAAGGCAATTTTTAAAATCAATAAGGCTATTTCTTCTTCTTTTCTTTAGTATGTCAATAGGAATACTTCCATTTCAAAATAAGGATAAAGAAAAAGCACTCGAGTTGAGCAGATCTTAATTTATTTTCATATATAGCTGTTCCCTAGTATCTTCATCTTTCATCTTCCATATGAAAACCTGCTTTTGTCTATTCTTGAAAGATAACTCAAGTGTCTGGTAGCCTTCCCCAATTCAGTGCCATCCCAGTGTGTTGCACTGGAATACACATCTGGCCATGGCCATCCTGCCTGGGGACAACGAAAGCTGTTTGTGCCTCACTGCAAATGCCATTTTTTAAAGTAGTGAAATATACATCGCTAATAAGGTAGTGAGAGGTTAGCTGTGACTGAAGGTAAATTTATAACTATTGAAACTTGCTTATACTGAATTATTCAAATGATAGCAATTATTAGTAAAAGAAGGAAATGCAACTCCTTTAGGAGAATAAATGTATGTGGCTGAATTGATTGAATCGAATGGATTTTTTTTAAAACTTCCTTCTCTGTTGACAAAGGAATGGGAAGCTCTGCTTTGAACGCAATGAACATCCTCATGATTTTGGAAAAGCTAAAAGGAATTCAACAGCTGGAATCACAAAAAGACATGATCAACTGGGTACTGCAGGTAACTAAGGACCACAAGTGAATAAATGAATCAGGAATTGGCAGGGTGGGGCTTGAGGGTGCTGTGACCTATATTATGGTCTTCCCCCATAAAATAAAATAAAGCAAAAGAGTCTCCATAGAGCCCAAGTGGAGTAAAACAATTAAAGATGAGTGCATTCCAACTACAGAAGAAAGATAGCAAGAAGAAATAGCATTGGCTATATTGAAATGGTTACTAGCAGAGAATGCTTTGGATCCCCATACACTTCTCGCAAGGCAAACTAGAAATATCACATGTGCTGCATGCAGTTTGTTTGTGTTTAACTATTAAATCTGTGTTCACAGATGTTTGAAACGATAAAATGCTTGAGAGAGAAGTCTTATTTTCCCACAGCCATCATTGCACCTATGTCAGAATCTACAAAGGTTAATGAGGTAACCATGAAATAAGGTAGCCCTAGATTCTTAAACATCTAAAAGTGATTAAAGGTCTTACAGATTTTATCAGTAGAGGACAAGGTGAATGGATAAAGGTTCTCATTCCTCTACCTTGTGTTCTGCTTCTTGTACTGTATGCTTTGCTTTCAAATCCTTCAGCAACTACTCCTAATAATTGCAGTCACCATTCTGTACCCCATGGAATTGTATTTTTTCTTTTCCTGAAAATTGCCTGTGGCACTTTCATCCCTCCAAGGATTGTTGGGAACATGAACTTTCACTTTAGTCTGAAGAGGCAGTCTTTTGATGTCTGCTTTTTGAGTTTCAAGCTCTTCTCAACATTTGATAGTGCTTAGAATGCTGAAGGCAGTACTGTGGAATGTTTGGGGATTTGTCAAGATTACCTGAAGGAAATGCCAACTTTTATTTTATTTCAGTGGTTGTCTTGAATAATACAGAAGGTGTTTATTCTGTTAAATCAGATGCAGAGAATTCAGGAGAAAGAGAAGGCTGAGAGGAAGAGAAAGGCAGAAGTAGCCCGATTACATCGCCAAAAGATCATGGCTCAGATGTCTGCTTTACAGAAAAATTTCATAGAAACTCATAAGCTCTTATATGAAAACACGCAAGAAACACCAGGAAGAGATGTTATGGAAGTGGAGAGGTAGGAAGAGGGAATAATATATTGGCTAATTGCAGAACTTAAACAAGTTTGGACCTGGTTAGTACTTGGATGGGAGATCCCAGGAAACCCCTAGAAGACACTAATGGCAAACGGTTCCTGTGCCTTTATGCTTTCCCAGGGTTAGCTAGTTACACTGGACACAGTTAACAGCTCTCTTAAAGGGGCAACGTACCTTTCTGGATCCCTTCCTGTGTTAGCTGCTTAGGAGATAACACGGGAGAGACACACATCCCCAGAGAGGAGAAAGTGATGCTAGTTCCTGGGGTGGAAGAAGATTGGTGCAGACCATGCCTTTCACATATTATAGGATAGATCATAACGCGAGTAGTATCCATGCTAAAATGTGAGGCATTTTTGGCAAAGCGGTGCCTCATCAGATTATATCTAAGAAGCTGAGAGCAGGCCTCAGTCTTTTCATAAGAGAAGGGAGTGATGGCATGCATGGATTTTGAATGTATGTCAATGTATGAGCTCTTCCATCCCTGCAAGATAGAGTTTAATCTGTCTTAATCTGTCTTAATCAGGAAGGATCTACTTCTGTACTACTACTTGTGCTGGCTGAATAGGCTTTTGTTTAAAACCTGAGAGTGCTGAAATTATTTTTAAATATTAAATGAAGAAAGTTATTTCATCACAGAACCCAGACAAGCATTAATAGGTTTCTGTGATCACAATGCTGTTGTATTACTGTTCAGATTTACTCGGTTCAGCTGCTTGATAGCTGCTGCATTAAGCAGGTTTTAATTGAAGTTCAGGTTGAGGATAGAGTCATTTGTATATAGTTTTAAAGGGAATTTGATTTTTATCTAAAAGTAAATTATGAGTAATTATTTTAGTGCTCTTTGGCTGGATCGTTGACCAGAAATCCACTGATTTGAACCTTGTATCTTAGGTTCATACTCCCACATTATCATGTCAGAATTGCTTTGGGGCCCAAACGAGGCCTGTCTGTTACCGAAAAGGAAAGGCTGACATGTATCCTGTGTCAGGAAGAGCAGGAAGTGATGCTAGAGAGTGCTGCCATGGTTTTATCTGCCTCTGTCCAGAAATCCACTGCCTTAACCCAATGTAGAGGGAAAATACTTGGACTTGCAGGAGGTATGTATTTCCTGTCTTTTAGAATCTTACCTGTTAAGCCAAGTTATAAAATGAAATATTCTGTTGTGAAACCTTTTGGAAAGTTTTATTATCTCAAAGAAAAGCCATAGAATGGAGTTTTAGTAGAAAGGGAACATACAGTGGTACCTCGGGATACGAACTTAATCCGTTCCGTGACTCTGGTTGCAACTCGAGTTGGTCTCAAGTCGAGGTAAAGTTTCCCATAAGGTTCAATGTAAATCCGGTTAATCCGTTCCGCCCTCCGAATTTGGTCGCAACCCGAGGCAAATTTCCCCATAGGGTTCAGTGTAAATCCGGTTAATCCGTTCCACCCTCCGCCCGAATTTGGTCGCAACCCGAGGCAATTTTCTCTTCAGAGCCTTACTCCTGCCAAGCCTGCTCTGCATTTTCTTTGGAGCCATGCTAACACACACACCAAAAACCTTCGCAAAACACCACAAAACACACCACAAGCCTCACCGAACGTCTCCTTGCTACTGTGACCTCACCCACAGGAAGCCGCGACCACGTGGCAGCAGGGAAAATGGCCGCGGATCCGGTTTGTAAGTCGAGGCGAGTTTGTAACCCGAGGTAAATTTTTCCTGCCGAAGCTGGTCGTAACCCGAAATGTTCGTTAGTAGAGGCGTTCATAACCCGAGGTACCACTGTACTTTACAGGCTATATTGCCTTCCCTGCCACTACCTTGCCCTAGGATTTGGTCTAATCCCAGTAGCTTTTGGCAAGAGCAGAAAGTGACTTACGATGGAGGGGCAGGAGCTGAAAGTGGTGCCTTTCTCTGCCCTGCTTCGAGAAGCAATAGCTGGTTACCTTCAGCCCTAACAACTGGAAGTGGGCAGGTCACTCTAAACGAACCATTTTTTTTCTCCTCTGAAATCATTTCAAAGGAAGGGGAGAGGCGTAAATCCATCTTGTTCCCCATTTCTCTTGTAACAAAGCATTGTAGGAAGAATATACACTTAGGAATATAGCATAAATGAACTTGATATAATTTATTTATCAGAATCTTTGCTTCCAACTGATAGCTTCTCATCCTATTCTATTTTAAAAAATCCTCCAAACCCTAAAATTCTGAAACACAAGAGTATTACTGACCAAATATTGGCAAATACGAATACACCGATCAATCACACGTAATGCAAAAGAGTCATTTGTTAGTCTTTTAATTTAATATCAATGATAAGTTCTTTTTCATTCCCTGAAAAGATGTCCCTTGCCAGAATTGGATGTGTAAATTTATTAGTAGAAATTTTCAAAACATCCCTTATTGCAACAGGAAACAGTGTGATTGTTTATTTGTTTTCCTCAGCAGAAGATACTGATCCTCTTTTCATGGAACCAGACTTGTCATGCGGAACACACACTGGCAGTTGTGGTCATGTGATGCACGCTGCTTGCTGGCAGAAGTGAGCTGATATATTTAGTGACTTTTGTTTGCTTAATCTTTAGTCAGTTTTCAAACTACCTCTTCTCAAGTGTTATGCATATATAATCATAAGCAGAGTAAGCAGAAAGTAAAGAGAGAGCACTTTATAGCCAAGGAATATACTTAAAGAAATATAAGGCTAAATACAGTGAAAAAATTACTTGTTGATTTAGTTCCAAATTCCATAGTAAGTGAAGAGATATCATAGGCCAACTCAGGTGGCACAAAATAGTCCTCAAGCTTTGCATTTTTTTGATTTCTTCATCAAGTCAGACAATAAATAAAGCAATAATGAAAAAAGAATGAAAAGGGTGGGATGGATAAGGGAGTAGCTGCATTTGCCTTGAGTTGCAGTCTCAAGACCTTAAGATTGTGGATAACAGTCAATTCCACAATGCCCACAATTGTTCTCTCCTCCCCTTTTTTTTTGGTCTTTACCATGTTGCCTGATGAAGGACAACACAAACATTTGCACACTATTGTGTAACATTTGAGGTAGATTAAAAGAAGGGATTACCTTATTCTTGTGGAATAATTTAACATTCAGACCACTGCTTTCCTGATGAGCTTCCGCAGAGAGGGGCATTTAGGGGATGTTAAGTTTGGGTCTGCCCCTGTTCAGTTGTGCCATTATGGCTGACATTGTTTATATTTGTCCTTTTCTTTTTAGTCTTTGTTCTTACCCCAAGTCAAGATGTTATAAATTATTCGTGGGTGGGTGGGTGGGTGGGTGGGTGGGAGGAAGGAAGGAAGGAAGGAAGGAAGGAAGGAAGGAAGGAAGGAAGGAAGGAAGGAAGGAAGGAAGGAAGGAAGGACAAATGGGATTTTGATTCCTTTATGAGCAGCATTATTGTTTTTTGCTTTTTGTGTGCTTTCTAATTTTAAAACACAAAGGCACAATATGTAAAAACACTGCTGTTGAAATATTTGTGTACTAATTTACTAGATTTACAGCTAGAGTTTCTGTTGCATAGTAGTGTATTTGCATGAATGTTTTGAACCACTGTTTCTGCCACATAACTTAAATTGCGTCAAGCCTTACCAGACTTTATATTCTAGGAAAGATTCTGAATGCGTTATTAAATAATAGGTCTGCATGCACCTGCCTTACTACAGATGAAACATCTAACAAATGCGATATCAACCCCATTTATTTAAATGTGAATCTCCCAAACCTTCTGACTTTAACACTGTTATAAATAGACTGGTTGGGAGAGATTGTATTTATCTGAATGCAGTGTATATCACTTTATTCATTTCTGTTTCCCTCTCAAAGGAGGGGGGAAAGTATATGAAAACCAGGTTTTCATACTGGGTTGAGAGCAATCCCTCATTTCTAACACATGAATACAACTGCCCATTTAAATTGGTAATTCTAGAGCTAAACAAGTATCCAAAAGGTATTTTAAATATCTTAAAACTATGTCCAGATGACCTGATTTTTGAATAATTTTCTGATAACTCTCAACAGTTATAGGGATCAGTTTGTACTAGGATTGGCTGGCTGACTCCTATGTCACTGCTAGTGATGTGAACGTTAATTTCTTGTTTCTTTAAAGCTGCTTATATGCAACTTTTGTCTGTGTGGAACTATTGCCTGATTGTTTTTACTGATGGTACTTTCTGTTCCATATAAATACAATAAGTACAGGTAGTCCTTGCTTACCAGCCGCTCATTCAGTGACTGTTCAGAGTTAGGTTGAAAAAGGAGATTTATGACCAGTCCTTGATCTTGCGGCCATTGCAGCATTCCCGTGGTCACATGATTGTGATTCAGTTGCTTGGCAACTGGCATACGTTTATGATGGTCACAGCATCCCACAATCACATGATCACCATTTACGACCTTTGCAGCCGGCTTCCAACAAGGGAAATTGATGGGGAAGCCAGCAGGAAGTCTCAACTCACGGTCATGTGACATCGTGCTTAATGACCACAGGTGATTTGCCTCACGACCACAGCCGGAAACAATGTCGTAAGTCGGGCATGGTCATGTGATGTTTCACTTTATGACTGTGTCGCTTAGTGACAGAGATACTGATCCCAACTGCAATTGGTGAGGACTACCTGCATGTACTATAATGATTTATTAGGACTGTGCAAAGTGTTTGAAAGAGTGCTTTGTGAAGCTCTCGTCCTCGAGGTCTTGAGGCTGCTGCCTGCCTGTCTGCTCTGGAAAGCAAAATGTGGGCAAAGGGGCCATTTATATGCAGGCATGTGAAGACCACCTGTGGGAGCCCTTAAGCAGTAATCCTGATCCTTGAACCTGTGGTTGCCTCATGTTCACTTCTTCCGGCTTGCTGCACCATGCATCCCTTTGCATGCTTCATACAGCTCTTTTATTTATGATATATCCTGCCTTTCAGGATCACTGTCCTCCCCAAGCAGCTCCGAAACAGTATTCAAAATTGTAAATAAAAATTATAGTAAATGCTATTAAAAGAAACAAAAAAGACATTTCTAGAATCCTTCCCAGAGGACACTTGTGATAACAGTTCTGCAGAAGGAGGAAGGGAAGAATCCAACCAGCAGATTTCTGGGATTATTATTACAGATAGTCCTTGTTTAGCTACCATTCAAAAATTTCAATGTTTGCTTATTGGGTTGACCAGCACTTGATTTCATATGCATATTGATTTATTTCACTGCACTATAAAAGTGGTTATCTTCCAAAAGACCCTCTGATTTCTTAAAACAACACAAGGTTTGGTAAATAGTTAAACTGAATGACCAAACTTCAGAACTAGGTTTTTGCATGCCTGTACTAGGAGATTTAATCTGGGATGTCCATTTGAATATTTCAGATACTTTGAAGCCATTCAACTGAATTCTCGACAACGTCATCATGTTGAACAGGTTTTTGATTTAGGGAACGGAGAGTACCTTTGCCCACTGTGCAAATCCCTGTGCAATACTGTGATACCAATTATTCCTTTGCAAGCAGAGAAGATAAACAGGTATGTGATCATATTTAATTTTTCCTACATTATAATCTGCAGCAGCTTTTGTTGCATTTATAGGGAAAGTACATGATTCTTTGCTATGTTATATGAGCATTTTATCAACATGTTGTCCAGTCTAAAATCTTTCTCAACTTTGGAGGAAATACCAATTTTTGATAGCTGGAACAACCACAGTGAGATCATTTCATATTGAATAATCACCATCAAAACCAAATAGCTGTTTAAATGATGTCTTGTGTAAAACATGCACATCCCAAAGACTGATGAGTGCTATTTTTTGTATTGTCAGTGAGGATGCAGAAATGGTAGCTCAGCTTCTGTCTTTGCCAAAGTGGCTAGAGATTGTTATGGCTCGGATAGCTGGTTACAACGAGAAAAACAATAAAGGTTAGTGACTCTCATGAAAAATTTTACAACTGAGATAACTATTTTAAAATGCTGTTGAATCTTTAAACAGTTAAGATGTTATCCCATTTAAGTTTTCCAGTTACAAGATTGTTCCATTGACCTTTATTATTTCTCATAATCCTTTCCTCTGGCTGTATTTTACTAGTGTAGTCGATAGTGGTTCCATTTCTTTTATGTTTTATTAATTTCCCCTTGGTATATTATCTGTACCCAGTATATTGCATTAGGATGGCTTTGTCATCATTTCTGCACCTGAAGGTAACTCACCTAGGCAGAAATACAAATCTTTATGCATGTATATCTGGGCTATCTAATTTCTCACAAGATGCTGCTAAATAGAAACCATTTTGGCCAAATGACTCTGATAATTGCATTTTTATAGTAAAAGTAAGCATTTTTATAGTAAAAGTATTGTATTTCAGTTAGTTAAAATCAAACTGTTGTAACAATATTTTTATTTAATTTTTGAAGAAACCAGAATTGCTCCATCTTTACTTAATAAAGAAATGAAAGATGCTTCATCTGAATTCCATTCTATACTTAGCTTTGGAGTTCAGCCTTTGTAAGTATTTTCTTTTCTTTTCTTTTCTTCCTTCTAAATCCAGATGAATTAAATTGACATATTTTTTTTCATGAAATAGTTTGAAACATTATCCAGTTGCTGAATAAAGGGTTACTATACTAGCTAGGTTCATAGAACAAAATGAAAATTCCATTAAAAGCTACAATATATTTCTAATATAATTCTAAAAGAATTATATCCTGTGTTGACTATATGCTCTTTATATTACCTTTTTAATGTATTGTTTTTATTTCTTGTGTTTAAATGAAGTATTTTTTATTGAAAATATAATGAAGCTCATTTATGTAGCTTATTTTGATTGTCTCTCATTTTGTTGTTCAAACTAAAAGAGGAAAATGCACCAACTTGAATTCTAGCTAGTCACCAATCACACTGTTTTAGGGATGTAACATCAACTCTGGTTCAATTTAGACTTAAATTTTTAATTTTATCTTAATCATGCAAAGAACAGAGAATGATATAGTGTAATGTATCCAATTAGGGCAATTTTCAGCAATGTGGACTTCAGTTCCCAGAATTTTGCAGCCCGCATAGCCATTGCTGAGTATTCTAGTAGCTGAAG
The DNA here is from genome assembly GCF_059951505.1 of Python bivittatus. Taxonomy (NCBI): domain Eukaryota; kingdom Metazoa; phylum Chordata; class Lepidosauria; order Squamata; family Pythonidae; genus Python; species Python bivittatus. The sequence continues at coordinate 26,967,656 of NW_028277075.1, read as the reverse complement.
TCCACACAACTGAAAGTTGCACAGGTTGTTACACTAGACTGGTGTTTCTCAACCTTGGCCACTTTAAGATATATGGACTTCAACTTCCAGAATTCCCTAGACAGCCATGCTGGCTGGGGAATTCTGGGAGTTGAAGTCCACACATCTTAAAATGGCCAAGGTTGAGAAACACTACACTAGACCATTGTTGAGCAAATGCAGCTAGCCTGAAGCACTAAGATTTCACGCCTGTTTCCAGGGATTATAACTTTCAGTGACAATTTAGTATTGCACGTTTCTGACATAATTAAGAAAATTACTGCAGGTAATATAACAATTTATCCTTTGAACTTTATCATCACCGGCTCACAACTTCTGTGTTCCTTCCACAGAGTTGAATATTCAAATAGCATCAAAGAGATGGTGGTTCTCTTTGCCACAGCAATTTACAGAATTGGATTACAAGTTGCTCCTAATGAAGTTGATCCACGTATTCCTGTGATGACTTGGAGCACTTGTGCTTTTACAATCCAGTGTTTAGGTGAGTAAAAAGTTGAATTTATGAGACCATTTGAAATATAGCTTTTGTTTTATTTGTTCTTACCTAAATAGTAAACAACTATATTTTTGAAAATAAAGGAAAGCTACTTAAAAGTAAGTAATAAAATGTTAGTATATAGAATGCTAAATAATGTGGGATTATGCTAGACAAAAGTCAGATCCTTACTGTCCCCATTAACTTCCTATGCTGTTAGAAGTGGAGAGTGAAATTTTTCATTCTGATTTCAGAAAGTACTACTTTCCACAAATCTTTTTCCTAGTATTCCTTTGACTAACAATAATGGTACTGCCTACCACAAAACTACCGTATTTTTCCGACTATAAGACAATACTTTTTTCTAAAATCCTTATGCTAAAAATTGAAGGGTGTCTTATTCAAGGAAGTAAGCCGAGGAGAGAACCGCGCGGTTGCAAAGCTGCCCATACTTTGTCTCTGCAAACAGACTTTCTCCTATTGCTAGCCTCCAATCACGAGTGAAATAGCTTGACTCTGCAAACAGGCTTCCTCCAATCACGAGCCTCAATCCCGAGTAAAACTGCCCATACTGTCTCTGCAAACAGACTTCCTCCAATCACGAGCCTTATGTAACTGACGTCAGCTGATGCTGAACAAACCAATTGGAGGAAGTCTGTTTGCAGAGACAAGCTATTGGCAGTTTCACTTGTGATTGAATGTAATCAGTTATGCAAAAGAGCATGGAAATAGAGCTGCAGAGAGACGGTTTGGACCTCCTCCCACCGAGTGTATCAGGTAAATGTTACCTAATTACTAAATAAAAATGTGTTCTGCACTATCTTTAAAATATTGATTTCTTAACTTTGGGTTGGAAAAGTGGGGGTCGTCTTGTACATGGGCGTGTCTTATTGATGGAAAAATACGGTATTTTAGTATCTGCTGCAGATGGGAATTTTTTAATAGACGTAATTTCTACATACTGCAAAATCACATTTAATTCTAAATATTTGTTACTCTAGAATTGGTGCTAGGATTATGTTTAGACATGAAGGCAAGAAATAATTAAATGTCCAGGGGCAATTTCAAAATTAAATCATAGTACCCAAAGGCTAAGCCTTGGTTTATTAAATCATTGTACTTTGATTTCTAGTATTCATTTAGAAAAGTGATAAGAAGAACCATTTTGTGCATTACAGTATTGCTAAATAGATGTAACACATCTACATCTGTGCAAATTAATAAGCTGAAACAGAACTCCTAATTTAGAATAAGTCTAACTAACTATAGTGGAGCTTGTTTCTGATGGACGCTCTCAGAAATAAATGTCATACAATTTAATACAGTAATAATTTGCTATTGATACAGCATATTTCAAGTGAAAATTCACAACTAAAATATTATTTGAACAAATGAATTGTTACACCTCATTTAGATCTTGTGCTACACTAGCTCTGACATGGGAGCGTGCCAGATGTAAAGATATTGCCACAGTGAAAACAAGATTTTTGATGTCAGTTAAATTGCATTAAAATCCAGATCTTATCCTATCCTGTTGAAAGCAGCAGTTTATAGAGATTTATGGGAATTGAGCTGTAAAGATCTGGCAATTTTGGACCACTGTTAAAATATACCTTACTCACTTTACATTTTCTTCTTGCTTTTAAAGAAAATCTTCTAGAAGATGAGGGCAAAGCTTTGTTTGGCTCTCTACAAAGTAGACAGGTATGAATGTCTAGTGGTAATAACTATGTTTTTATCCATTGCCAAGGTAAATAGACTAATAGTTTATTGAGAGAGATCCTTTTAACCTTTGTAATCTACATGTGATATTTTTAACTTGAAAAATGTGACTCAGTCACATAGGGAAAATGGAAAAAAAATTAATGAGTTTTTATAGTCAAGAAGCCATTCTGCAATTATATAACTAACTGTAAAGTAAACTGCTTAACACAAGATTGGCTTTGCCCTTTATATTAATCTGTACATCTCCAGTGAGCAAAGCTCAGGAGTGCTGATCTAGCTGAGTTTGTGATTATTTTATGAGTTATTATTTGTATTCCTAGTTATTATCTGCTCTTGTAAGACACTTCCAAATAATAGATGTATTTAAACGGACACTGGATGGTCCTCTGTTAAAGATATTGTAGTTTCATTCTGCGTTTTTGTTTTGTATGAAGTAGGAGATTAAGCTAGATCAGCTGACCCCAACCTAGGTGGACTTCAGTTCCAGAATTCTTAGCAGTTTCGGTGGTGGCAGGGGAATGCTGCAGTCCTTACATGGCTATGATATAAGAGCAGTGGTGCATTCTTGCCTTAAGGAGGATGTTTCCACTTGTTACTTGGATAATATAAATTATTAAAAAAGAACATGCAGGTTCTAATCTAGAACTGAGTAATATCTTCATATATAGACCACTGAAGTTCAGGCATTTCAGTGTGCAATTTACCATCACCTTTCAGACAAAGCAAATAATTATAAAACCAGAGATGTTTGCTATTTGCTAAACATATGCTCAAGTGCTGGACATTTTTAAGCAATTTTTTCAGATTGTACCTTGAATGTTTATTTTCTCAACTGACTAATATATAGACTTTTAGATAAGGGGAAGTTAGTCACTCCCTGCATATATTTTTTCCCTTATTTGCCTCCGAACTACAGTCCTGATTCTTCAGGCATTGAAGATAAAGTTCTTTAAGAAAAAGATAAAGACAATTTCATTAAAAATTCATTCTCCTTCTTCTTGCACTCTAGCACAGTGGTCTTAAAGCCCTAGTACAATTTGCAGCTGTTCAGAGGACTACAGTGCCACAAAACCTGATCCAACAACATCTTGTACGTCTCCTAGGAGGTAATGCATTTTTCATCACAAGATTTTAAAAATATTTAAAATCTTCTTGCAACTGTTTCTTCCCTAACACAGTTGTATAATTCATTAAAAAGTATAGGTATAAGCAAGCACATCTAGCAATGCAAGGTTCTAGAAATCCCCGTTAGATCAAAATGCATACATAGTTAATTTGTCGATCAACCCCTTCTATTGCTAGGCTTCAAAAACAAGTCATGATAATGTCAAAATGACAACTATGTGAATCACATCATTTTATGATGATATAATGTACATATCAACATTTGCCTCCTATTGACCCCCCCCCCACAAAGACATCTATAAATAAATGTGAGGGACAGTTGGCTAAATACCTAAGCAAGAACAACCCTCTCACTTTGAGGTTAAATAGTAAAGAAGGAGTTTGTTGGAGTCTTTTGTTCTGCTGAATTTTCTCTGGAGCAGCAGTTGCTGGTGGGGAAGGTAGGAAAGGAGTATAAGCTATGCAGGTTTGGGGCTGAAGTTTTCCAGGACTCGTACTCATTAATAATGCAAACAATGTATTTTCAATTTATTGTTAACAATATCTGAAATGTCTGTTTTGCTCTTGTAGTTCTTTTGCCCAATTTAAAAGTGGAAGACACCCCATCTCTTCTAGATGTAGACCTCTTCCATGCTTTGGTAAGTGGATTGATGGCTTCTGCTAACGTTAATGTTCCTTATTTTTTGAGACTTACTGAGTAGACCCAGTATGTTGTTTTGACTTCTCTGGGGTCATATCTGTAATAGTTGCTTTATGTAGTCTGTTGAAGATAATATGTTGAAATGACATTGTTTTCATTTGGGTGTGTTTTCAGTTCTTCCTTGTGCCTACACATTTTAACATTAGTTAATTTAAAAATATGGTATCAGATCCAACGGTTTTGATCTTTTGTATGAGATTTATAGAACCTTTATTTTTGAAGCATATTTCATCACATTGCTTGGGTAGCTGTTTTTAAACATCTATTATGAAAGCCAAGATAAACAATTTCTTATTTCCTCTGTAGGTTGGATCTGTGTTATCATTTCCATCTTTGTATTGGGAGGATAATGTAGGCTTGCAACCTTCAGCTATCAGCTCTGCTTGCAACCAACTCTACCTCTTCCACTTGTTTACTATGGCACACATAACACAAATTATTCTTACTACAACAGCAGATAAAGGTATCTTTGATTTAAGATAATAGAATAAATCACTTTTAGATACTTTTGCCAAAGTTTTGTATTCTTTCCATTTATTTGTGAAGTGTTATTTGTGTGTGCATTCCTGCTCACTTTCCCTAACCCAACAATATAGGAGAATCACCAACAGAACCCAGTGGTTCATTGATCATATCCACTTCTCTCATAATCCTAGCATTAGTGGCTGTAGACTCAGGCCTGAAGAAAGGAGGTTCATGTTCTGCCAACAGCTGTGAACAGAAGGGATAATTCTGGTGAAGATAACACCATTGCACAAGATTTTTTGGTTTTTGATTCTCAGTTGCAGCCTTCTGGGCAACCCATCTGTCTATTTGTTCCCTTTTCTCATGTTTCTGTTTCCCTATCCCAGTTATGAATGTACCAATAGCTGTACCAGGCTTAATTCAATGTATTGGTACTAATCAATAAAGTCTGAAATAGTGAAGGATGCAAGTACTTAAAAGAAAATTTCCCCATTATCAGCTGACCTGTAGGCTTCCGGTATCAGTTGATCTGTAGACTCAGATCAGCTCTAGAGGCTTTGCTTTGGGTCCTACTTGCAGATATTACATTTTCTTTGTGTTAACTGTATATTGTTTTCAGTATTACTGTTTTATACAGAATTCTTTTAAAAGAAAAAAAGTGATATATAAAATCAGTAAATGGATATTATTAATGTTTTATGTTCAGAAAAATATTGATATTAAGGCTGAAAGAACACCCTTTCTCTATAAATTATTTAACAATTCATATACCAGTCTATTTGCTTAATTTCCTTGTTCACTGCAAATTGAATTGTCTTAAATGTTAATAATTTAATAGTGCAACATTACGTAATTATATATGTAGGGTCAGTTCTTTGATGAACACAAAACAAATATGTTTCTGTGTAGGTACTTTTCAGTGGTTTTCCTTTTTTTCTTTTTGCACATTATTTTTAAAAGGGGTGGATTGTTTTCACTATATGTTTTACCTTAAATGGCCTGGAAGAAAGGAATTAATTGATTTTTAGTAGCATTATTCAACCTGACCTGGATTGTGTATATCAGATTGAATGCATCTGGATGATAACAACTGCCTGCACCATTTTAACTGGGTTTTCAATTGAGATAGAGTACTGAATTTACTTTGGTTTCTTGGCGATGGAGGAGTGTGGCTCTGCTAGTTGGACTTCTTGGTAGTTTTCACAACCTTTAGGCAAAGTATCCTTTTGGACTTTGGTGGCACTCCTTTGCAGTCATTCAGGCCTTTCTTGGCAAACCAGAAGTTGTCCTGGGGCTGTGCTGTTCAGTAGATAAGCCATTGATCTATGGTGTCCTGCTGGATTCTATCTAGTCACCATAGTTTCAGTATCTATGCAAAATCAATGGAAGATTCATTCAGAGCTTACAGTGGGGTGCCATCAGCCTGCTGATGATTTCCAGCTCTACTTCTTCTTGCCATTCAAGAAAGTAACATTTTCAAAATTCGGTAATGGGCTGGGTGAGAAAGAACATATGGTATTAAATCTAGGCAAGATGGAGATGTTATTGGACAGTAGGAAATTATACTGGGGTAGTGGGGTAGGGGAATTGAGATTCATCTTGTTCTGCATGCAGTTGCACTCCACCTGAAAAAATAAATTCCCAGCTGGAGTGTTTTTTTTTATCTTTAGCTTTCACTGGATTCAAATGTGATATTGGTGCTGTTATGATGATGAACCGGATACAGCCATTCATAAGTCATTCAGATTTGATAGTAGTTAATTGCAGTAATGATCTTTTCAGATTGTCCCTCTGCTCAGATACTGAATGATAGTGAAGAAGCACGTGCTGCTGAATCTTTTTGCAAAGAAATTTCCAGATACACAAATTGGTAAGTGGCTTATCTGCGATACACCTTGGAAGGTAAACATGTTGCATTGGTGCTTCACGTTTTCAAACGGAGGGAGGAAAGGTTTCTTCAGTCCAGAAGTTCACACATCAGTAATGCCTTTGTGATTTTTGCTAAATATGTTGTACAAACGTGCATCAGTGAATAAGTCTATGTGGGGGGGGGGGTGTTTAGGCCAGAAAAACCTAGTTTGAGAATATGGCTTGCTTTTGGTTTCCTGATTGCAGTTGTTAGTTTGCATGATGTGCAGTGTTTTGATTTATTCTTGGCTTGTTTCTGTGTCCAGCCTAAGACGTGAACCACTTCATTAGGGAGGCAAGATATGAGCTGCTTAAAACCGAAGAAAAATAGAATGGGAATGGGCCAAACAAGCTATGATTGCTTTGTTCATCTTTCAGATTAACTGAAGCTGATTTGGGGCTTAATCAGCACACCATGGCTAGAAGCAAATATGATTTAATGCAATGTTGCCGAATTATTACATTTGTTAATTGTTTTATAAGCATTTTTAGCTTTGCCTCAAAAGTTTATATAAAACCTTTAAGAAAATAAATAATTTCAATATTGACAGAACAAGTTCTTTTTGGGCAGCAGTTAAGAGCATAAATGGAAGGAAAGATGATAAACAGAAAAAGGAAGGCAGAGCAGAAAAAGAGCTTTTATAGCAACCCGCTTAGCAGTCTTTTTAACAACACTAACTGATTGTATATTATTTGAATATAACTGGATACTTCTGGAGTGGGATTGATTATTTTTACCACTTTTCCATGAATTTTCCCAGGGGTGTGTCTGTGTGTGTATGAAGAAACAGCATCACTGTTTTGGTGAGAGTTTTTTATACTTTTCACCACACCTTGGCCATTTATTTTTAATCAGCTAGGGTTTTAATCCAATTTCAAAGTTCTGAAAATACTAAATCCACATACGTTATATATGTTATAGTTGCTACAGCTTGCAAGTTCCAGGTTGGTATTTGTGGGATTGCATAAAGAAAGGGATCACCCCCTACCTCCGCTGCGCTGCTTTGTTCTTCCATTATCTGCTGGCAGTACCTCCACCCGAAGAACTTTCATCCGGTAAGTAGCCATGTAGGGTAATCTCATTAATTCTGAGGTGGAGTCAAATTCAAATCATTCAGGAAGCAAAATGTACTATTAAATAGGTGTAAAAATACTTTTAATATCAATTCACATCCATAACATTCTCAATTTCAGGCAGTATTCTCCACTGAAAACCCTCTTCTTAAAATGTAGCATCCAAATCTGGTTATTTACAGTATTTTTTATACTGATTCAATTGATGGACTGCATAGACTGCAGCTTTTGAATAAAGAAGGCTTTTATATTAGGTGGTGCAATTAATGGTACAGCTAAAATTGTTCTTTTCACAGTTTCAGAGGAAGATCAGTTCAAGGCACTTTGTGACTACTTGTCTCTACCTACCAATCTGTTCATGCTTTTCCAAGAATATTGGAATATTGTGGAGCCCTTACTTCAGAGGTATTCTTAATTGATGGAAAAAAACAGCTGACAAGCTATACCCAAACAAATAAGCTGTATTATTAACATATACACGCTAAGACAATGGCTAGGTTCCCACAGTTCAGTGAACCACAAACTACCCATTCTCATTTTAGTCATGTCTAGCGTGTTGTGCTAACCTAGGCTGTGCATATATGTTAGGGAGCAGTCTGCCAGTATAGGACAACCCTGACCTAAATACAAGTAGACTAAAATGTTTAGCATTTATGTAATCATATTTAATACTAATACAGTAATTTTAAGTAATTTTATGCATAATAATTGCTTATCGGTGACTTGGCTTTGAGAAAGCTCTCCTTTATCTTAGGCCTTGGGAAAGCACTTTCAGGTTGCTACTGGGATCCTCTTGGGAAAAGTAGTTTGATGCATTTATTTAGAAAATCAGAAGTTAATGTTTATAGAAGTACAAAATGATGAACCAACCCTCAGTCTTGCAGTAAGCATAGGATTTTTTCTTGGGGGCAGGAATGAAAACAGTTTGAATTAATTCCAAGGTGAGATTGCTTGCAGACTTAAGGGCAAAAAGGTTAGAGTGGTGGAGTGTGAAAACTGACTTCAAGGACTAATAATGGAAAAGCCTGATCAGTTGTGTATTTGGGCACTGTTCTCTGCTCCCAGGGTCCCTTAGCATCCTGAGAGTAGTGCACTTATCTATTCAAATATACGTGCCTGTTTATATATGTTTGTCAGGGTAGGGTTCTCATACCCACATCTAGAGATTCAGCAATGTGACATGGCTGTTAAAAGGCAAATGCAATTTTGGCTACATCAGTAGAAAGCAGTAGTTCCACTCTATACTGGATGGTCCAATTCTGAGCAAGATATTTTTAAAGAGATTCTGAAAAATTGTAGCAGATACAAAAAAAAGCAGTGAGGATGATCAGAGAGAAGAGGCTTAAGAGAAGAGCTTGAGGGAAGTGGATAGGTTTAGCCTGAGAAAAGACAATGGAGGAGGGACACAATAGCAATTTCAATTATTGTAATGGGTGTCACACAGAAGAAGGCTAAAACTTTTTCCTTGCTGCCCCAGAGTGTAGCCACAGAATAATTGTGTTACATAGAATAAGGCAGATTTCAGCTGAATGTTAGGAAAAGCTTCTTAATGGTAAAAGCAGTTCAGCATTGAACCAGATCAAGAGACGTGCCGAGTTCCCCTTCGCTGGATTTGTTCAAGGAAAGACTGGACAGTGATCTTTTGGGATAATTTAATAGATTTCTGCCTGAATAGGAGATAATGCTCAGGAGCCTAAATGATTTCTTCCCATTTTGGATTCTATGGCTTGTTTTTGTCAAGTCTTTCCCCTTGTTTTTGCCACTGACAAGACTGATAGAAAGTTTCTCAAACAGTTGGTGCGCTGATCCTGCTGTACTTTGCTTCCTGGAGGGAAAAAGTATTGCAATAAGGTTAGTTTCATTTCTTCTGACTCTACAACTACATACAAGTTATCTGGACTTTATTAATCAAAACCAGAGTGTATTTCTAACTTGCTGCTTCTGAATGCTTTTTATATAATTTCTGGGTGAGAGGTGAATATTTCACTGGAATTCAGTAGAAAATGGATTGAATAGTGTTTTCAACTAACGTTCATCTTTCAAGTAAGATTGCAGCATTCCCTTATTAATGTTATGTGTTACTCATTCCTTTCAAAATATTTCTTTACTGTAAATTCCACACTCCTTTTTGAGACACAAATGCAATCAATTTATTGAAGCATAATATTCAGAGAAGCCTTCCCCAGCCGTGTTTCTTCTTGATATTTTGGACTTCAGTTCCCCAATCCCCATAATTATTTCCCCAGTTATAAGAACTGAAATCTACCACCAGTGTAGGAAAGGTTGATTTAGAGGATAGCAGATATCTGGACTGAGTAATAAATTGACTCTAGGACTGGCACGTGAGTCAGTACAAATAATTGAAAGTAAACTGTTTCTTGGTAGAAGAATATCTTTCTGTATATCTCCTATTTCATATACGTTAGACATTGTATTCAAATTGGGGGGAGGGTAGCAAAGTGCCATCATATATAATAGATTCTTTAGAATTTGTTTTTCAATAAACAGGGCTACAGGTAGACCTCGCTTAACGACTGCCCTCTCTAGCAACCATTCAAAGTTATGATGGCACTGAAAAAGTAACTTTACAACCAGTCCTTGCATTTATGACTGTCACAGCGTCCCCGCTGTCACGTGATCAACATTCAAGCACTTTGCAACTGGTGGACATTTACAACTGTCACAGCATCCCATGGTCATGTGATCAACATTTGCACACACCACAACTGACTCCTGGCAAGCAGTCAATAGAGATGCCAGCAGTAAAATCTCAAGTTGTGGTCACATGATGTCTCACTTAACAACCCTCAGTTACTCACTTAATGACTGATTGAGAAGTGATGTAAGTCCATCACGGTCATGTGATGTTTCACTTAGTGACCACGTCGCTTTGTGATGGGGTTGCTGGTTCCAATTGTGGTTGCTAAGCGAGGACTACTTATATTACTCCAGAACCACAAGTCAGCAGTCCTTGGTCCTAACAGACACTGGGGTGGGGGGTAGAAATGAGTAATCAGATGGTTTGTATTTCTTTATAAAGGAGCTCTTTGAAGGGCTTAAAAATTGGGTGGAAATGTTCACATGAACACTTATTCAGAACTCTCTCACACCTTTTAAACCTGCCTTCTCCCATCGCTGGTGTGCTGACCCATCTTCAAGGCCTGCTGACCCATCTTCAAGGTCTCTACAGATGCTTGCAGATAAGAAATGTTGAGGATGCGATCATAGATCTATCCCTCATCTGATCTCCTTTTAATGGTTTCATTGCACGTGTAATTAGTTGCATGTCTCTCTAGATTATCATTATTTAGAAATAGTAACAGAAAGGAAATGCATATGCTATTTTTTTCAACTGATTGTTTCATAATTCTCTGTAGATGCATAATATAGAACTCTCATAAATTCCTACCTTGAACATCGTAATTACCTTATCTTTCTGCCTTATGCCATTTTGTATGCAAAAGATTCCAAATTCCACAGAAGAATACTCTAGCACAGTGTTTCTCAACCTTGGCAGCTTGAAGATGTATGGACTTCATGCTAGCTGGGGAATACCAGGAGTTGAAGTCCAGACATCTTCAGATTGTCAGGGTTGAGAAACACTGCTCTAGCAGGTGATGCTTTGATACGTAGTTGAACCCTGGCATACAGTACTGTAATTCTTTTTGTTTGAACAACTAGATATCCAAGGGAAAGAAATAAATTGATAGAGCTTCCAGAAGACTACAGCTGCCTTTTGAACCAAGGATCTCAGTTTAGGTGAGAACCAGAAGAGAACCAGAATTCAGTCTTTCATTGAACTGAATTAAGGATAACTAAAGGAGCACTCGTTAAGCAGACAATGTCATTACATTTTTCCTTGCTGTACATATAAGGGTAAGAAGCTTTATTTCAGGCTGGCAACTAACCCACACCTGAATTATCTTAGCGCTCTATATCACAAGAGGAAAGCTTTCAAAAGGTGGTAGTGGGAGTATGCCTCCTCCTGAAGCCTTCTCTTCTACTCTGCAAGACCTAAACAGGGCCCTCGTCTCCAGATCCAGGCTTGCTGGAATGTTATAAGGAGGCATTTTTATCCGAGGCTGGAGATGGACTTTCTTGTGTGTCGCAACTTTGACAACAGGCCTGCATGCACAGCTCTCACTCTTCTTTTCACAACTGAGTAAAGAGTAATGTCCATTATTACCTTTTCTGAAAAAGCTTCCAATTATTTTGAAAGCATTTCTAGGGGTGCCAATTCTGACTGGAAATGGTTTGCCACCTTTGCACCTGAGTAGATTTTTTCTTTTAATCTTCTTTAAATAAGTATAAAGTACATGGCAGTTATTGTAAGTTGACTATATATCAAATGCCAAGGATGGTGATATTTATTATTATCATCATCATCTTTCAAACTATAATCTTATACACACTTATCTAATAGTAAAGTAGCACTTATTACATGTATAGAACTGACTACCATTTGGATGGTACCCTTGGTGTAATATTGCAGAACAGTTTTAAAGGTTGTTTACTTGATAACAGTTTGGATTTTTAAAAAAATTGTATACAAAATCCACTATTTGGAAAACATTATTGCCCTTGAAGTTCAACAAATGATATTGGTTAAGAAGATAATGCGTAATATTGTTGTTTCTTAATATTCAAAATGTGTAAGGTGCTTTGCAAGTTTAACTTTGGAAGTACTTTATTACTATATCTGTTACCTAGTTGTTTTTACTGCTACCCAATTTAAATAATATTTTATAGATTGAAAAGGCTATGTTCAAGATCATTTCTTAAGGCTTCAACTGGTTTTGAATTTGAAATTGTGACTATGTTCAGTCATAATGTCAAATCATGGATTATGCTTTACATAGTAAAATTCCACACCATAGTTTGAATGTAGAGACAATTTACCTCAGAGGTTTTCTTCCCATTTTGACAAGTTTCAGCTTTATAAATGGAGAAACACATTTATTTATTTGTAAACATTGTAACATTTGGACATTAAAGCAAGCAGTATTAAATACATCTAAAATTGGCCCATGTCTCTTAGGTAAAAGTCTGTATTGAGAGCACAAAACTGTTTGGAATTGGCTAGTTTTACTCTCTGTCATAACTGGTTTCTATTTGCAGTGAAATATAGCAATGTTGAAAAATATGTTTTACTATCTACCTTCTAATTGTCTGGTTGTATGAATGTTAGCAATGAGATGGTGTTTGTTGACAACTTGGCAATATATTTACAATAGCACTTTTCAAAATACCCATCTTGGCTCCAAACTTTACTGTCTAATTAACTTTACCTTTACAGGTGCCCTCGATCCTCTGATGATGAAACCAAACATCCTGTCCTATGTTTGTTTTGTGGGACTATGTTGTGTTCTCAGAACACCTGCTGTCAAGTGCTAGTAAATGGAGAAGAGATGGGGGCTTGCAATTCACATGCTGTTTCCTGTGGTGCTGGAGTCTGCATTTTTCTCAAGTAAGTGACAGTTGGAAAATAAGGTTAATCTCAGTTAATTGGGGAATGGTAGGTAGATGGTGATGGATTCCCAATCTTGCATGTGCCAGATGTATTGGAGAATAGCACCCATAATTCAGATGCCACCTCAAAGAAAGAAGTGGGTAAAAATAATTGTTCTGCTTTCTTTTCCTCATGGCAGGATTAGGGGCCTCTTCAGTTTGGATAGATTGTAGTACAGTTAACAAAGAATGGGGTGATCCCTGAAATTAGGTAGTGTTTTCAGTAAGAAGGACCTTATTCAGAGAAGAAATCAGTGCTTAATTTGGGGGATCACCTGATTTGCCCATGTCATAGCTCCTCCCACTTAATAAGGCTCTGATCCTTGGGAATAGTGGAAAGGTAGATCTGCTACCATAGAAAAATAAGTGAGAAATAAGTCTGTTCCCCAGACTTTCTCTAGATATGATCTATTTTGTTTGCACATCCTTAGTATTTTTGTACCAAAACTGCCTGAAAATTTCTGTTCATTTTCAGATTTTCTTTTTTCTATTTTCTCCTTAAGAATCAGAGACTGCAGAGTTCTCTTGATCGGTGGCAAAAATAGAGGTTCTTTCTATCCTGCACCATATCTAGATGAATATGGAGAAACAGATCCAAATCTGATGTAAGTTACTGTTTTGCTCTTTTTCTTATAAAAAGCTCTATCTAGTTTCTTTAAATGAATTCTTACCATCCTTCATATTCAAGTTATTGGATGCTAGATTTAGATTTTGTATTTTTATTTGGATTACTTCTTACTGTTCTCTTTCTTTAAAACAGAAACAGAAATGTACCATAACAGTGCCAGTAACATGTTGCTTGATTTCCCAAACGACAGAGACTTTTGTTTGCTAGTGAAAATTTGAAATTGGATTTGTGCCTGATGCTGCTGCTCCCAAATATTTCTCTGTGAATTAACTAAAACTACTCAGTAGTAAGAACAGTTCAGCAGTGGAACCAACTACCCAGCAACGTGGTGGGTTCCCCTGGGCAGAATGGGCTCATATGGCTAGTTGAATTAATTGGCCTGAATGGTCCCTTCCAACTCTATAATCCTGTGATTCTGGGACATGTATCTGAGTAGACCAAGGAAAATGCAGCAAAACTAAATATTATTTTTAAAACCCTAATAGTTGTATTTTTATTTCTCTTTGAAGAAGAGGCAATCCTCTGCACCTGTGTCATGAACGATACCGAAAACTCCATTCGTTGTGGCGACAGCACTGCATCATAGAAGAGATTGCTCGAAGCCAGGAAACTAATCACATCTTTATGGGATTTAATTGGCACCTGCTCTGAGTATCAGGCTCTTCGAGATTAAATTGGCGACACCTCATTTTGTAAAACATCACACAAAGAATACAAAGAATCTTGGTTTAAGGAAAAACTACTAACCCACAACCACATATTAAAACTTGTGGGCAAAAATTTGCTTAGAAAAAAAATGCATGCATGCATACAACTTCCCAAATATGAATGCTAAATGATCAAAACTGTGTGGATCATCAGTAACCTGATTTTTTCCACTCAAGTCTGATTTTTAAAAAATATATATATATATATATATATATATATATATATATATATAAATATAAATATAAATATATATATCTGAAACTTATACCAAAATTTTAAAAAATCAACAGTATTTCCATTTTTCTGCAGCAGCAGTTCTAAACACATATATAGTCTTAGTGCATCTATATGTAAGAACAAGGACTGATTTAATCTCCTTTTACATCACATTAGTTGCTTCTGTTTCTTCTTTTAGCCTAACAGGTCACAAAATAAGTGTAATCTATAACTGGCTTTGTCCGTAACTTATCTTTGGGTGCAGCATTATTACATCCCAAGTGTGAAGCACTACACAAAGCAGGGTGCGCTGGAAAGGAGGTTGATATTTATTGTGAATCCTTTCAGAATGAGAGTGTGTTAGTGCAGGCTTTGTTAATTCTGAGAGGTTCCAGTTAGCTTTGATGTATATCAAAAGTCAATGCTTTGCTCTTGGCATATCCCAAAATGGGAAGGAACAGCACTGCAGGAAAACAGGAATGGAGAAAAAAAATCCATTTGTTATTGCAAGTAGTCTTTATTTGTATTGCCCAACAAATTTCAGACTAAATTAGTTCTTAAGGGGGATTATAAATCTATATGATACATTATAATTGAACAAAAATAAAAACAATAAGAAATACATTATTCAAAACAGTACTGTCATAACCTCATATCTACCATGCATAGTCTAACAACATTTTTATACTGTATACAACGAACATAACAATATTCAAATAATTATATTTGTAAAATAGTAAGGTTATTCACAAAATAATTCATAAAACAAAATCCATGCTAAAAGGAGTCCTTAATATATGTACCAAATGTTATATCTGTAATGTAAATTTAAACATTACCTACTTTCTTCTTTTAAAAATACAATAAAACCATAAAATGATATTTTTTTTCTGTTTGTGCCTGTAATACAACTCAATTTTTTTCTGGCTCCCAGGTAAAAAGATGCCTGCTGTTAACTTTGTGGCCAGTGCTAATCAAAGTACTAAAAGCGTTAAATTATACTAATACAGGTAGTTCACACTTAATGGCCACAATAGGGACTGGAAAATTCCTCATTAAGTGAGGCATCACATGACCACACTGATTTTATGACATTTTTTGCGGCAGCCATTAAGCCAATCACCACAGTCATTACGTGAATCATGCAGTTTCCCATTGATTTTGCTTGCTGGAAACTGGCTGGGAAGGTTGCAAATTGCAGTTACATGACCTCTGGATGCTGCAACCATCATAAGTGCAAGCTGGTTGCCAAGTGCCCAGATCGCAATCACGTGACCATGGGGGCACTGCGGCATAACTTCAGTCGCTAAACTAATGGTCGTTAAATGAGGACTATCTGTATGAACCTACAGAATAGTAAGAGAAAGGAACATCTCTATAACACTGCTCAACTCAACACGGACTCTGGCCGGCATACAAATTTTGGATGGGACATGAAGTATGCCTGCTCTGTTGGACCTTACAGGATGGGAGAGAAGCTGCCCCTCAGATAGCCAGGTATTACAGGTGGTAAACCTAGCAGAAGTGTCACATGGGCATACTGAGGTGTGCCATTAATTACTTGCACCTCTCCATTCTGGACAGGCTGTAATTTCCAAGTGGTCTTCAAGGATATTGCCATGTAGAACACATTACAGTGGTCTATGTACAAGGTGACCAAGGTGTGAATGACCATAAGAAGAGATACAATTGGGGCACCAGCTGATCCTGTGCGAAGGCCTTCCTGGCCACAGCTGGTGTCTGCTTTTCAACCAAGAACTGTGAGTCCAGGAAGATCCTTAAATTGCACACCAGTTCCATTTGGGGAATGCAATCCCATTCAGATCTAAAAATGGAGAATTTCTGGCATTGGAAAAACCATGAACCCACAGCCACTTAGTCTTGTCAGGACTGAGTTTAAGCCTGTTCTTCCAGACTCCAGCAACCTCTAGGCACTGGGACCTTGACTGCATCATTTAATTAACCAGGGGTTGAGACATACAGCTGACTGTCCTCAGCATACTAATGATATCTGACCCCATGTCAATGGGTGATCTCACGTGGCGGCTTCATGTAAGAGTACTGAATCCAGGGGATTCAGACTCGACCTTTTCCCATCTGTAAACACCAGCTGGAATCAGCCATGGAGAAAGGAGGAGCACAACAACACTGCCCTCTCATTCTCAAATCTTGTACCTGGTCCATGATTGATGATGTTACGACATTTCAAGGAGAACCAGTATGGTTGTACCACCCCATCCCGGCTCCTCCAGAGTTAATCAACAACTGTGATCAATGTAATATCTCTACTGTATCCCAGTTTCAAACCCAACTGATACAGGCCCAATCAATCTACTTCTTCCTAGGCCTCTGAAGCTGCAGTATGACCACCTTGGCAACCTTGCCCAAAAAGGGAAAGTTGCAGACAGGATGAAAATTGTCCAGAACCAGTGGGCCCAGCAATAGCTTCTTGAGGAGGAAGCACATAACATCTCAATCCCCTCCCTAAAATATTGGGAAAGATGCATGAAAACCTTTCCAAAAACAAGTACTTAGTATGATAACTATCCAAGGGTAACATCATCAGTGGCAGAGTCTGGTTTAGCTCAATTATGTGCCAGGGTATGTATCAATAATCTCTACTGTTTGACATCTGCAGCAAGGAGCTTGGGATGCCAAACTGGAAAGAGTGAAGAAAAGGCAGAGACCACATCAAGGCTCCATTTTTGACCTATCTCCTCTGCCTCAGAGCTTGCTATGACCCATTAACTGTGACCTATAAGAATCCTGTGTTACAACCAGCAGCCCAGGTTTCAGAAATTTCTCCAGTAAATTCATACTCATTTCTCATGCTCATTCATGCTTATTTCCCAAGGGCCTGACAGAAAGCACACAACAGAGACATAGCTCAGATGACGGTATTTTCAGTGCAGTTCACACATGGGTCTGTGAAATGTTGGGGGAAAAAATTGCTAAGTGAGGCAAATCAACACATATAAATCAGACAGATGCCGGATTTGTATGTGCTGAAAGCTAGATCTTCAATGGCTGAGTGATCCTCTTGGTTCAGTGGTTCCCCCCCCCCACAACTGCTGTTTTTTCCTTTTGTTTTTCAATATGCATGGATCATATTGTATAATACAGCCCCTGAATTTAATGGATAATTTCCATGCATAGCAAGATTAAAAAATAATATTCTCATAATTGCATCTTATATATATAGATAAAAAATACTAGAAATCTTCATTAAATCATTTCTGCATCAGCAGATGCCACAACTTTCAGATTTGTCTTGCTAATGTCACCTGTGACTTCTTCGATTAATGATAATTAGAACAAGAACTGCAACTCCTTGAGCCTGTTTTTATTGGAACAGGATCTTGTCTTTTTGATCTCTAAAAAACAGCTCCCTTGGCCTGATGGCCTCTTTAGTGGAAGGTTAGGAATAGGGCTGAACTACACGACCTTTTTAATTACTATGGGGGTTTGTTTGAATATTTTTATCCCAATTTTTTTTATTTATTTATATATATATTTATATATATATTTATATATATATATATATGGACTAGATGCTCATAGTAGTGCAAGTGATTTAAGCCAACATCTGAAAGTGTATTCTTTGTACTTGATATCCTAGGTATTCACCAATACTCAAAATGTATGTGAAAAGACTTACCATGTTTACAGATGCTATTTCAAACACTGTGCTCAAGACTGTTTTGGGTGAGACCTGTCTGATAATGATGGTCATTTAAGGAAGGTAACTGCCTTAACTCTCTCAGTCACTACTCCCCTCACTGTTAAGACTATTCCCACAGTGCCAAACACTATTGCTGCTTCTGTCTCTTCTATTACTCTCTTGTTTGTCCAGCACTATCCCTTTAAGGACTGAGAGTCAGAATGGGTTGCTGAGATGGGGAGGAACAAAAACAAGCAAGCAAGCAAATTAACTATATTGTATGGCACAGCCATGGCATAGTACATTGCACAAACCAACTCCCTCTTTCTGCTCTGATATGTTGGCAGGCATGTTACGATACATTGTGATGCAGTTGCCAAGTCTTCAGTATTTCATCCAATTAAGCCACAGGGATGCATTTTGATGGAGTGTTCTCTGAACTGTGGTTTGCAGTGTGGACATCCATATTAGCGTCATTCGTTTCCAAAACGCTGGATACCTGGTTTCCTTTGCCAAGATGTTTAATTATGTTGATGTTCCATTTGGCAGTTTCCACAAAACTGTTTTCAAGTAACCAGCCATCGGAGTCACAGAGTGGATCTTCCTGCAGAAGAAGGTTCCTCATTGCTGTTTGAAGATAACGAACCCCAATGAGGACAGATAGCTGAAAAAAGTAAGCCAAATGAACAGAAAATTAGAAAGTTGTGATTCCATTAATTATAGTGCACAACAACACAGAATTTAAGAGCTTGGTGATGATGAGCACCACATGCTTGAATTTTTAAATTTTGCCCTTTGATTTGGGACCATTTAATTTATTTGGTGTTAAAATCTTTGGCTGGCACCTAGGTTGGAGTACTTTCTCTTTTGATTTTTAAAGTTTTTGATTTTTAAAGTCTGCATGAAGCTCAGAGAAAAAAGCCCTGCTGTTTCTAGAAGTCAAAGCTAAAGAGCAAAGGGGAGGTTTTTTCTCCACAAAAAGACATGAAGAGTCTTAAGTCCTATCTTCTAACTAGAAGGAATAGGGCTAACCCATTCCTGCTGAATCCATTTTTCAGCAACCAGAATGGTACTGAAAGGTATAATGGTACCATTCTCTCCTCCTCGTTCATTCTGCTTTGTACTCTCTTGCTCTTCCATTCCACAAAACTTTCTCACTGTTGGGTTGTTGTTGTTTTATCTAATCTCTGAGAAATTAATTCTTAACACTTTCAGGTACAGCCTTCCCAGTGTGGCAGGGTTGCCCCTGGTCTACTTTTTAAATAATATTTCCTGAATATATGCACCAGAGATCATTCAAGACATTCACAGTGCACTCTTTAAATCTCATTAGCACTGGTGCTGCCAGGATAGAGCTTGTAGAAAGTATGAAAATAACTGAAGAAGGAATTCAACAGTCATTACACAAACATTAGTTTAGCCCTGGAAGGGAGGAGTGAGTGTGAAAGAAACTCAAGATTGCCTCACCTTGATTCTCTTTGGTATGAGAAGCAAGTGGCAAGAAAATCTGTCAGGCTTTTAAGAGCACCAAGGACTCCGCAGTTCAACCCTCAGCTACTTATATTCTCTTCTATTGGAATCACTATTACTTGTTGGTAGTATCAGGCCTAAGAAGCTTTATTAGTCAGAGTCTTAGCCTTCCATTAAAGAAGATAATGAATGATAGTTCCTCTTGCTGTTAAAATGTAATTTCTACAAATACCCATTTAATCTGCTCAATTTTCTCCCTAAAGTGTCTGGAATAATTGATGATGGAAACTGTTTAAAAAGTCAGAAAGGTAACACTCCTAATTCTACTGTGCTGTTTTCGAATTGTATTGCATTTTTTCATAACAGCAGTTTTGAGAAAAGAGTTCCAAACTTCCTTGAAATGCTACTATAAATAAAATCTTTCCATCTAAACTATTATTTTTTTCATTTGGTCAGATCAGCAGGTTCTAAGGCATAAGAGCTTTGCTATTTGGATTTTACAGCACATGCTCAAAAGCTGTTCTTTGGTAAAATACATTCTGCTTCTCCTCATACCATTTCTGAACCCTGGAACAGACCTGGCATGTAAGCTTTCTTGCCACATGCCTATATTTGCTTTTCAGATAATTTGTTTTAGAGTTTGACCCATGTCTCTAATCCTAAACATACATATTTGTATGGAAAATTGGATTCAAACAATATCTTTAGTAGGATGGGGGGAAAGAGTCCTTCCTTTAATCTTTTTTAACTGTAAATTGCTCTTGAGAAGATTACATGCATTCAGCAATATTTTCAGTGGTCTTTCCTTCATCAATCATTCACTCTATAGAAGGCTATTCCATTTTCTGACAGATTGTACTCTTATGAGAGGAACACTTCAGTAAATGTGGTTTTACCTCAAACACCCAAATGATGAACGTGATGATGCCGATGGATCTCATGATGTCAGTGTAATAATCCAGAAGGGCTTCCCTGCATCCTTTCATCCAAATATTAAGTTCTTCTGTCAGAAAATCATAACGGTAGTGAGCAGTATTGTTTGTGAGCTGGTACTGGATACAGGGACGGGGTGAGTTTGGATTGCAACAACTGAAGGGGACTCCATCCACCAAGAATTTCCCATCAATATTATTTTTTAGGCGGCTGCAACAGGATGGGGGGAAAAGAGAGATGTGAACAATGGCTAATAACTCAGACAGGAGGATTAAAATTAATTTGCTCACTGCATTTTGTTGGAAGGAAAAGTTCTGTTCACTTTCTAGTGGTCTCTGAATTAACCACTCAGATTTTGTATGGGTTCACTAGTCCAGATTAACCTTTCCTGCAGAGATGCATAACAGGGATGTCCAATTTTGTCATCTTTTGATGGTGGACTTGAACTCAAGTATCTATCAGATGCGTATACTTTTGCCCAAGGTGGTTGCTAGCAAAGTGGGAAATTATTTTCTCATGATGTGGCAGAGGAACCCAAATGCAAGCAATATCCAGGAAAAGAGGGGAGGTTGATGAAGGAGGTAGATTTGAAGTCAAGTGGATTGCCCACAGGTCTAACTCCTAGCAGTTCATAAGGGGCTGCTTTTAGGAGATACCCTTTTCTGTCTAGGGCAAAGCTTCCCATCCACTCTTCCCCTTAAGCATATGTTCATGCATGCAACTTACTCAGATTACCTTTGCCACAGCACTGGGTGGCAGAGTCAGCATCTGGGGTAAATCTCTACTGGTAAGTCCTGTAACCCTATAATGGGGGCTCCTGATAAGCAGCTTTGGAGGTGGGAATTTTTATGATCCCACCCAACACAGTTGGGTGCCTTTCCCTGCTCCATCAATATCAGCAGACCATAATTTAACTTGCAGTGAGGAGGGCTTACTAATATGCCTTCCAGCTGGTGGGAAAAGGAACAAGCAAAGAGAGTGACCATGCACATTGGCAGTAGGAAGGGAGCTAAACTGATGTTAGCTGTAGAATACAAAAGTACTGTACAGCTAGTATTTTTTCCACTCTGCAAAAAAATTTAATTGGCAATCCCTTTGCCTCTTTCCCACACACTACCTTTAACTCTTTTGGTATGAGCAAATGGTTAATCAAACCATTGATTAAACAAGTAATTAAACTAGTATTGCTTGAGAGGCATTTCTAAATATGAGCAATTAAAGCATACCACACATTTTGCACTTGCTTATCCCAAAATACACTTTAGTTTTTGAATAAGTTACTGCCTCCAGATTAAAAGGATTCAGGTAGGTAATGTGTAGGCTTGACTGACAGAATAAATCTGAAACAGTTAAAGTGCCCCATGTAAGGGACATGGGGGAATAGAAATGATGCTCCTCACTTGGCAACTAAGGTTTCTTACTGAGCATGTCATGCAAACCTGGCTGTAGTGCATCCTGATGGGTAGCAATTCTCCAGGGAAAGCCTTGCTCATCACTTCCCACATTATGTTTTCAGCTGGCCCTAGCTAGACAGTCCTTGGCTCAACTTTATGCCTATATGTGGATTCAGAAAGCAAGAGGTAGGGTGAGAGGGGAAAGGGGATCAGACAGACTTGTTTGTGATTGACACAGATGAAGAGCTTTCTTTTACAAACTGCTGCTCAGTAAATTGCTGAAGTCAGAAAATACTATGCCATGAAAGGGAACTTATACTATAATGAAAGATTTTGAAGGACTAGAGTCAACTTAGATATATAAGGAGAGCTGTTTATGATAGCTAAAAAGCATGCAGCTCTGAAAGCTTATGTCTTACAATAAAATTTGTTAGTCCTTAAAAGGTGCTATCAGACTCTTTCTGATTAAACTTAGTATCATAAAACTGCACATATAGATGAGTACAACTGCTGAAAACTGGCAGCACAGTTTCATGCCATTTTCAGTCAGGAAGCACTCAAAAACCATAGTAGATTACAACTATGGTGTAAGTCCTAAAATAGGTTAAATATACTTTTTAAAATATAAAATCTTAAAAATCTCACCAAAAATTTGACCTCTCCCATTGCAACCCCCCAAAAAAGTTAATCGTCAACTATTTCCAGGATAGGTTGCTTAAAATTACAGGTTTTACTTTATTTTATAGAACTCTGAAGGAACAAAAAAATATTTTCTTGCTAAAATTTATTGCTAAATTATTAAAGTTAGTGATATTTAGAAAAGAGAGCTTTTATAATTCTGTTTTTATTCTGAATTGGAAGATACTCTAGACATCATCTAATTCAGTGAAGTGCAACCCCTGTGCCCAGAATTGTATGAGGTTACCAAAAGACTTGAATGTAATCCCCAGGGCCCTTCCTAAATTGCTACTGAATTCTCATTTTTAATATGATAGAAAGGGAAAACTATTAAATACATGGCAAGTAATCATACTAAATATATTTATTGAATTTAAATTAAATTAAATCAAGGCTAGTATTGTCCTGGCCCTGCCCACTTCTTCCTGGCCCTACCTGTCTTTGGAGTACTGCTTCCCAGCTTGCTGTACAAAAATCAAGAGTGGCCCTTGGCCTAAGAAAGTTCCACATCCATAAGCAATCCAATATTTTGCTAAATTTTGAATTCTCAATACTGGATATATCTACAGCATCACTTAATATCTCAGGCAAAGCAGAGCTACCACTTTGGAAGGCACTGAGGCCTATTACTGAACAGTTTGCCATATAGTACTCAGATGTTTCTCCTGATGTTAAACCCAAGTTGGTTTCTCTGCCATTTCTACCCACTGGTCTAGTCTTGCCCTCTCAAATAAATGCTCCATGTTTGAGATGACATCCCTTAATTATCTGAGAGTACTATATTTCTCTCCATAACTTTCCTCAAGCAAAACACATACCTTTCAGGATCATCATCCTAGTTGGTCTCCTTGATCATGCTCAAGCTTAGGTTCAAACTCATTTCATGAGAGGAAATTAATACTTACTCTAGAACATCCTTTGAAGCCATATCCAGATAACGAGGTGATACCCACTGAATTTCAAACCAATCTCTAAAACCATTGTTTCCACAGCACTGGAATCTGATCTGTAAAGTGTCTATAGTTCTCTTCAAAAAGCATCTTCCAGGGATGTCTGTATCCTTGTAGAATTTAATAGCATCTCTCAATCCCAGATATAGAGATTCTTCCAATTCATTTCTCATAGTATAGCACATAATAGCACCCACAAAGATGCAGAAGGTGAAACAGAGAGTGCATACAATATAAGGGAGCATGACCAGCTTCCAGCGGTTAAATTTATTGGCATCTGTGCAGTCATAACAGATTTTACCTCCAAGAAAGTTGATTATACAAACTATGACTCCAATAGAAATTAATATATTTGGAACAGAGTTAATATCCCATTTCGCTATCACCTCCTTGCGTTTTCTGATTTCAATCTTTAGGAAGAGTCCAAGGCTGAACACAACTGCACCAGATATCACAGAAAACCAGTTGAGAATCCATAGGATTTGAGCTAATTTGTCTCGTTTGGTTTTGGTGAATTTTACTTTAAGAACAGCCATGGTCACTACAGCATTAGGATAAGAAGCTTTGTTCAGGAAAATCTTCTAATCAGATTATCCAAGTGTGTTCAGAGTATCAAAGGCATATAATAGAAGCCTATGAAGCAGAAAAAAAAAAGAGATAATTGCCTTTTCCCCATGTGCATTTATGTAACATGTAGCTTCTATGAACCTGAGACTGTGCATTATTTGGAGGTAACCCCTACTCAGTTTAATTAAAGAATACTCCCTTGTTAGTATTTATAGTTGTTTAATCTGCTCCATTGATTTCAAATGGACTGACTAATGACTAACTTTAGAAGGCTTGGAACCTTGATATACAATGATACTGTACACACTATTTAAAAGGTAATTTAGTGATATAACTAAATTGAAACTTTCATCTGGTGCTTATACCAGGTCAGGTCAGCCCAACCTCACCTAATGTGTTCCACATTTAAGAGACAATCACTAAATTAGAACAAAATACACATTGTACAAAATCATGCTTAAAAGCACAACCCAACTTTACATCAGTTATTGATGCCTGGGGAGGTAGGGTTAGTATTGCATAATTTCTGGCTATTAGCTGCTATGGTAGAGAACTGTTGGGAGAGGATGCTAGAAAGCTCCACCAGGGCAGCAACCCTACTACTCCAAGAGGGATAGAAGGTTACTGTTTTTAGTAAAAGACAGATATACATTAAATCAAAGTCAAAACATCATGCCAGGTCTATCTCCCATCCAGGCACCGAACAAATCAAGATCTCCTTGGTATCAAACACCCTTCAGGCTTTGCACAGGGATCCACATAATCTCCCAAATGACACTCAAATAGATGATTCAAGTTCTGGATTAAAAAATCAGTATTCTTTACATTTCCAGATATTCTTGTCATCTTATTGTGTTTCCATATGAATACTGTAGCTGAATATAGAAAGATGAAGTTGTACAGAGCCCAGATTGTGATGAATCACCATACAATACTTAATAGTGTTTATGTAGCAATTTGGTTTGTTTGAATTCCTGTGATCACAAATATTAATTAATAATTATTGCTTGTGTGCATCTGCCAAGAAAATTTATGGGCATGTCCATATAGCTATCAGGTGCTGAGCTCAACTTGAGGCAGACTTTATACACACACATACATATATACATATAAAAGTATCCATACACTCACACATATAAACACATATACATATTCATGCATTCACACACAAATGCGTGCACGCACACTCATGGAGATATGATTATTTCTAGGATATCTGAACAGGAGGGGTGTAGGGTGAACTATACAGCAGTAAGTGGTCCTGTAGGTAATTTGAACATAAGCTGTTCCTTAATACCTAGAAGTGAGAAGTGTATAACATGCCATGCTTCCATAGAAAGAGGTTGTAAGCTGGTGAGTGAGCAAATGCAATGTGAATAATAGTATTCCAAAAATAAGTCCACATAGTGGAGCTGCATTTTGCAAAGAGTGATGGAACTTAACCAATAGTGTTGTTCAAGGAGTAGCAGCAATGAGAGGACAGAGCTTTTCCAGAATCCCCATTACAAAATGTCCAACAGGATGGTTGATTTAGGCTATCTGACCAAACATGCAATGTGGAATATTGGAGTTCAGTGGTTGGAAATAAGGAGGCTCTGCCTATTGAGTAATGTCAAAGAGTGATGCTAATGAAAAACTTGAACAGCAATGATAGAAGAATAGTGGAGAATAGAAAATGAGTAACAACTTTCTCTGACAATTGCAACATAGGTAAGTACACGAAAACCCATAAAATGCCCCTGGCATAAGACTTCTTGCAGACCTTAGTCCAGTGGTTTGGTCTGAAAGTGGATGGCCAGGGCTTTCTTGAAAAAATGAATTAATCTGAATGGTCAGAATTCATACAATAAGGAGTGGAATTCTCTGCAAAAGAAACCGCTGATTCAAGGAACCTTCTGCAGGGTTACCAGATGGGCTGCAAAATCTGGAAACACACTAGATGGAAGCAAGGAGACTTTTCTGTACCACTATGCTGCCATCTAATGATCAAAAAGATTTTGCCATATCAGGTGGCCCTGAGCTTCTGAGCCCAGGACACTGGGAAGCAAGAGTTCACACAGTATAGCTGGTTCTGGCAACTGATCAAAATGTTCAGTGATTCGAACTCTGAAGCAGCCCTGGACAATCTGTTACTCTCCTCTGTAGTCCCAAAGGAAAAGGGTGGGGATGCCAAGAGACTCAGAAAGCCTTGAAAGACAAGTGGGGAAAACACTCAACTCCATCTCAGCTCCAGTCTGGGATTCATGCGGTCATACAGCCTATGTGAAATTGTGGGCCTTTTCTGACAAGTGCACAGGGCACCATCAGAATTCATGGAAATGGACAGCTACTTAATTGAGAGACAATGCGATTGAAACTGTAGTATGACTACTTAGAAACTCCATGCCAAGCTGCACGAATCACTCTGTAAACAATGAAGAAAAGCACAGTTTTCATCTTCCTGCAGATAATGCTCAGTAAGTGCAAACTTCTTTTTTCTTAATATAAAAAGGCTGTTTTGCAATCTAGTTGGTTAGCTGATATTTGAAACTGGTTAGAAATTCTGGAAGAACCACTAAGAAAATGAGGAAACAAAACCAGGAGAATGCCTGTTACATGGCCGCTTACAAAATCAGCAACAAAACCAATTGCTATTAACCTTTTTTGAAGTTAGGGGGTAAGTCAGAACAATAAGAAAAACAAGACTCACATGAATGTATTTTTTGTGGATAAATGTGTATTTTGTAATGATAGAACTGTATCTACCAGAAGTATGGTGTATTAAGATTTAATCATTCTGATCTTTCAGTATATTTTCCCCACTTTATTAACAAATATATGGCAATCTACAATGGGGGAAGTGAGAGCTGGAGGGAAAAACTATTTCTAGACCAGTGTTTCTCAATCTTGGCCACTTGAAGATGGCTGGGGAATTCTGGGAGCTGAAGTCTTCAAGTGGCCAAGGTTGAGAAACACTGGTCTAGACCCATGATTAGAACAATGTTTTAGCTACCCACGCAACAGTTATTTTATGATGGCTTGCAGTTGAGGCAAGTTTTCAATCTATTTGAAACAGGTTGTAGCTGCCCCCACCCTCCTTGCCTTCCAGAAGGCCTTGAAGAGCTGGCTCTTCCCACAAGTGTTGGGATAGGATGAGGCTGGAGCCCAGCAAGATGGTGTGTGGATGTATGGGACAGCGCTGCCCCGGGAGTTTTACAGAGTTTGTATTGATTTTTATTCTGACTGGTGGATTTTGTTATTTTTACTGTTTTATGTGCCGTCAGGGTTGTGGTTACAATACGGATGGTTATACAAGTCTTATAAAATAAACAGATGAATAAATAAGTCACATTATTAGGTGTTTACAGAAACTTACTACTCCCAATGTTCTTGAGAGTGTTTCTTGTTCTTCCCTTTGCTTGATCTAATTAATTTAATGTTATTTATTCATTACAACTGTTGCTTTAGAAATACCGTGTAGAACTATTGGCTAGCTTCTCCAGTTTCTCCTTTAGTCACTTTTAAAAGAGGATTATTCTTTTTCGACAAGGAAAAATGTCAACCATTTGCAACTTTGAAAATTATGGAATTTTGGATTTATTCTAAAAAGCTCAGCCTTTCTTATCAGAATAACATTTCACTAATTTGATAATGTGCACGTAACATGGTTCCAAAGACTACAAGTGCACCACCTT
The DNA here is from genome assembly GCF_059951505.1 of Python bivittatus. Taxonomy (NCBI): domain Eukaryota; kingdom Metazoa; phylum Chordata; class Lepidosauria; order Squamata; family Pythonidae; genus Python; species Python bivittatus. The sequence continues at coordinate 26,939,758 of NW_028277075.1, read as the reverse complement.
ACCATTCTACCATATGAGCACTAGCTGCTCACATTCTTATGGAATTTGAATATATTTTCATTTTTAATTAATGTGAGATATGACCTCAAGCCAAAAATATGAGATATAGTGATAATGAGTAAGGTACATCATATGGCAGAAAAAAGAATGCTATGTCTTTCATATGGACTTTTTTTTGTAAAAAATGCTAAGATGCATCAACTAGGATAATTGTAAATTTATACAATATGAAGTACTTATGCACTGCAAATTAATTGAGAATTAATTATAACCTGATTACCATTTTAAGTGAGAAAATGCTACTACTAGTTGGGTTCATTTTGAGTTGCCCACTTGTCAATTGAAAAATGATTTCAAAATTATTCCTTGGTTCTCTTTCTCTCTCTGTCTCTCTCTTTTTTAACTTCTTTCTCTAATAAGGCCACCCATCTGTAGCTGTGAACTAAACTTGTTGGATATTCCAGGAATTATTTTTCCAATGTATCTAGAGAGCACCACACTGAAAACAGCTGTTTTAAGGAATAGCTTTATCTTAGGAAAAAAGTGCAATGGAAAAAGTAATTATTCTGGAAAAAAGGAATCAATGTTGTTAATGAATGATCAAGGACTGTCCCAGGTATGCTGCCTGAGTGTACGTGAAGGGGATGGCTTCAGTGCAGGCTTATCAAAGCTAGTCCTGAACATCAGTGGACCTGGAGTTTTGGTCATTCATTTATTATTCCAAATTATATAGCTGCCCATCTCACTTAAATGACTCTGAGTGGCTTCCAAACAATCAAAAACAATATAAAACAGCAAAAACAATACAATTCAAAAATAATAAAAACAATATAAAAGCATATACAAAAATCATAAAACTCATAGCTGGGGTAATCATAATGAGCCTGGGGAGAGGGGTAAACTGCCCTATTTCTCTTTAGGCTACTTTTCTATTTCACGTTAAAGTAAGACCACTTATTTGGCGTCAATTTTTTCAATGGGAATATGGGCTCAGAGAAAGGGAGAAATAGAATATTAAGCTAGAGGTAATCAGTGCTGTAGACCAGTTATTTTGCTGCCCCATTTTAGGAGCTGGTTTGTGTCCAGGAGACTCTCTTTATATATTTATAGTAAAAGAAATATTGCAAAGGCACCATAAATTTGTAATGCTATCCCTAGGGTTTTTTAGCTACACAGGTAAAATAAGTAAAAGCTTACTTTAGTTTGGTCTAGCAGCTTAAAAAATACAATTTGTAAGGATTATATGCTCATAATTTTGAACTTCAGTTCGTAGTTGTAGATGCATATAGGAGACAGCACTAGCACGATGCCTCGCTTTAATCATTTTTGGGGCATTGTTTTTTCTCAGTTAAGGCTGCTGTTTACATACAGGTCTTTCCCAATCTAATCCCCCCCCCCCACTGGCTGGGAATGATAGGACTTGAAATCCAGTATCTGGAGAATATTGGGTTGAGAGAGACTGTTATACAGAGTTACTGAATAAACTCAACAAAACATACTTATGAATAAATTTGTCTTTTACAAATTATACAGTTACATCATAATATATAAAGGTATCTTCTTTTTACTATATTATATTGCAGTAGTACAACTTTTTTCTAACCGTAATTAAGTCTAATGTCATTGGTCATCAGAACAACAGCAGTAAGACTGCTTTAATAATGTAGCTTTATCAAAAATGATTTAGAAGTAGAGTAGAAAGAGGTCCCCCCCCCCCGCTCTTTTAGGAACAGGAGCAATTAGTATAAATAAAGCCACTAACCTTTGTGGAGTCTTTGTCATATTCTCAGAGGTGGCGCAAGAAAGAAGGTGGAACCGTTAGCAAGTGCTGTCTCTCTAAATTTAATCTGGGGAGATTATAACTGTTCCTATGTTCTTGTCAGGATTGATGGAGAAAAGGGTTTCTGTGGACCAGGTTTGCTAGCTGCTGCCACATCTCTAATCGTGCCTAAGATATTTATAGTAGGAGCCTTATGTCTGTGGTTTAAATCCTGCAAAGTATCCTACAACCAAACATAATTGAAACCCCTTGTATGCCATGTCTGCTTTCAGAAATCCACCTTTACCAGCCTTTAAAGGGAAAGATGCATCTTGCATCAGTCACATGTTAATTATTACAAAAACAGAGGTGTTGGCCACATAACCCTTCCTCCCCAATTTTATACTTCGGCAATATCTTTATTAGGCCAACTCAATAAAGTATCTCCTTAATATGGAATTTTAAATACATTAGTGACCCTTATGGCCTTCTTGTAAAATCCTTATAGGGTATCTTCTCCCACTCCACAAAATGGGGTGAACTGAGTTAGAATTACTAAAGTGTATCCCTCGGTAGACCAAAACACTAACAAGCAAAGCAATCACCAGTTAGCCTATCTCTAGTTACGTAGGACAAACTAACCAGAGCTAGCTCATGGAATTTGTTCAGCACAGCACATTATTTTTGACAGAATATACACCAATAGAAGAAAATATATATAGCTCAGGGTTGAGTTGTGGAGTCCATAGTGCTGTCTGAGCTTGGTTGTTTGCCTGCAGACGTTTCACTACCCAGCTAGGTAACATCAGTGTGAGTGAGTGTGTGGTTTGCTCCCTGTTTATATACAGTAGCTTGTCCTGCCTATGTTGGTGAGGGTGTGCCTTTCTCCTTGGTAGTTCCTTGATTAGGGTATTGTTTTCTGCTTGATTGTAGTCTGGTGTTAATCCCTGCTTATCTGGGTATAAGCTGCTGGAGAGGATATGTTCTAGTCTTTTTGTTGCCTTCTTAGCTTTCTTATTGTCTTTTTTGAATGGTGTGTAAATATGGTTTATTTTTATGTGCCTATTGATGGCTGATTTGTCTGAATGCCAAGCTTCCAGGAATTCCCTACCATTTTTGGATTTGGCTTGATCTAGGATGCTCAGTTTCCCAGTTGAAACTGTGGTTGAGTCTGTCCATCTGTTGTGAGATTAAGGAGTTTTCATCGTGTCTTCTAGTTTGTGTTCATGGATGCGCTCTGCAAGCCTTCTGTCTGTCTGTCCTACATAGTGGCTGTTATAGTCCTTACACTGTATGTTGTAGATGACTCCTGTTTTTTCTTTTTGGGCTACTGGGTCTTTTGGTTTACTTACGATGTTTTGGAGGGCTTTAGTTGGTTTATGTGCTATGGTTATGCCATGTTGGTTGTTTTTGAGATGTTTCTGATGTATGGCAGTGTTATCCTTTTCATAGCTTGTGTTGATTGTGTTGTAGTGGGTTGAGTGTATGGTAGTGTTATCCTTAGATAAATACATGCATACATATATAGAATCCTATAGGAATTTCACAACCAAATTAAGACAGATGTAAACTGATATCTCCACAGATATTAATTTTAAAATTTGAATGTTGCATTCATAAAAAATGAACTTAATAGAATCTCCATGCTTTGCATTATACTGTACTATATTATCGTTATTTGTATTCTGAATTTCATGCTATCGATTGAATGATATTTTGACAACTGTTACTAAACTACATTTTATCCTTGATTGGATCTTTCAACAAAATGCTATAGCAAAAGGCATATATAATGTTCCACAATTGTTGCCATATGCATTTTGCAGAATAAAAGAGTTAACATTTTATTGATATGCAAAACTGTAAGGTCTTGGAGTCAATATGCTATCAGTTTATACTTGAAAGTAAATAGAATAATACTTCAAAACTGTGTTTTCTTTCAGAGTAATGACAATCTGTGATTTGACAATCTATCCTTATTCTTTTGTTCTGACGTCTAGCTTTACTAGCAAAGCGATCTGTCTTTATAACAGTTTTCCAAAGTGGAGCAGAAGATATGGTTTTATAGGAAGCAGGAAGCAATGACAAAGAATCCCCCTGAGGCTTTCTGTTATTCAGCAATGCTTTCAGGTAAAATACATTAGAATTCTGCCTGGGAAAAATGATCAGAATCTGTCATTTAGGTCCTGTGCTTGTATACGCTTTCAAATGATGAAATGATATGAAGAAAATACGTTGACGCCTCTCTAACAGTTGATGCTGAATTCCACTGCTTCTAATGAATCAATGAATACACACACACAAACCACAGCATCTCCTGGTTTTCACGTATTTCATATTGGTACATTACATTATTATGAGCCTCCTCTGGTTCCTACTTTAACATTAAATATGATCATCTAGCATATGATTTAATCTTTTAAAATTTAACTGTACTCCTGATCTAAATATATAAATTCTGAACTATAGTAAAAATGAAAAAAACACCTATATTCATATTTTAAAATTTGCAACTTATTTATATCACAGAACATCCAGTGACGGGAATAATGGTGGATACCAGTTCTTCACATGGATAGAAGAACTAGGACATTATGGGCCTTATTATTATTTTGTTGTTTAGTCGTTAAGTCGTGTCCGACTCTTCGTGACCCCATGAACCATATTGCGCCAGGCCTTCCTGTCCTTCACTGCCTCCCTGAGTTTGCTCAGTTTCATGCTCATTGCTTCAGTGATGCTATCTAACCATCTCATCCTCTGCTGTCCTCTTCTCCTTTTGCCTTCAATCTTTCCCAGCATCAGGGTCTTCTCCAAAGAGATCTCTCTTCGCATTAGGTGACCAAAGTATCTGTGCTTGAGCTTCATTATCGATCCTTCCAATGAGCAATCAAGGTTGATTTCCTTTAAGATTGACTGGTTTGACCTCCTAGCAGTCCAGGGGACTCTCAAGAGTCTTCTCCAGCACCACAGTTCAAAGGCATAAATTCTTCAGCACTCAGCCTTCTTTATGGTCCAGCTCTCACAGCTATACATTACTACTGGATATTATTATTTAGCCACTTTTTAAATTGGCAACCTGATTCCTAATGCTTAAATATATCAGTTGACATATTTTGTATCATTAGTAGCAGAGGGTTCACATATTGAACTATACAATAATCTGGTTGTTTGGTTTGTTTTACTTAATGTAGTAGAAGAATCTTGCTGATGATTTCATTTTTTTTCCATTTCACATACTCAGAAGACAAAACTTCTGACGTAAGAGCCTCAGATAAAAACATGTACACTCTAGAATTAGGTGGGAGTTTTGCTATAATGCAACATGTTTATTTATTATTAAATTTGTATGCTGCCCATCTCCCCCAACGAGTGACTCTGACATTAAACCGTTAATGAAAAATCTGAAAGAACATTGGCTCATAAAGTTCATGGCATGTTCAGAGTATGGGAAATAAATTGAGTTTCAACTTTTATTTCAGGAAGGCAATATGCCAATAGGGGGGATCTGGTGGAATGACACCAATGATTGGAATACAAGAGCGTGTTTAAAAAGTACAAAAATAATAGGGAAGAGGAGCTGTTTGTTTAAAGACTCCACAGCTAATAAGAAATCCAAGTGAATGAATTTCATTCTTCAATACTCTAGAAAGCATCTTATTAAAATAAGTGGTAGAATGAATAAAAGCAATACAGTGGATATCTACTATCACCTTCCCAACAAAGATTGGTTGATGTCTTACCAAACAAAGCAAATTCCACATCTTTCAAAGAGTCATAAAGTAACAGTGATGAAAATCTTCAATTTTCCTGACATCTGTTGGGAGATAAATTTTGCAGAGCATGGTCTTTCCTGGAAATTCCTGTCTTTTCTTACTGACAACTTTCTCTTTCAGAAGGTGGAGAAAGACACAAGAGGATCAGCTATCCTTGACTTGATACTAAGCAATAGGGTTTTTCATAGAATCTGATCTACCAATGGTTTAGGCAGTTTCATAAGATCTAGTCTGCCCATTGTGATTGAATCCTCCTCTTTGCATTTTAAACCTGTAGAATTACTTTTCTGTATTGGCTTTGCTTTCAAGAAGAAAATGGCTATTCAGGAAAGTGAGAATGAATATGTGTGAAGGGGTGTTCCTGCTGTCTGCACCAGCCAATGAACAGCTTGAGCTACCCTGTATTCAATTAATGTATACAAACCAAAACAGAGTTCAGCACTCAAGATGAATTCAGGCCAAAAATAGTAGTTTAAAAGTGCAGCAGGTAAACACACACAGAGGCTGGTTTGAGGGTGAGAGGACGATCAGTGGAGGCTGACATAATCTGTTTCTGCCTTCAGGAAACGGTTGCCAGCCAGTTCCAATGATGGGGCAAGTGTGGATGTAGCCTTAGTTAAGGAAGTGAAAGTAATCAGAACATGGAGGAAAAGTGGCCATGTAATACTAGATATCTTACTTTTGATTTGATTTGATTATGTGCCATCAAATCAGCATTGACTCTTAGCAACCATATAGATAGATTTTCTCCAGGATAATCTGTCCCCAGCAGCTCTTCCAACAGTGCACTGTAACTGAGCCCATGCATCTTGTCCTCTTCTTTTTCCTTCCACCTTTCCTACAATTATGGATTTCTCAAGGGAGCTAGGTCTTTGGATAATGTGTCTAAAATTCAATAATTTGAGCCTGGTCATTTGTGTTTTGGGTGAAAACTCTGAATTGATTTCTTCAATGATCCATTTGTTTGAGTACTTGGTTATTCATGATAATCTCAGGAGTCTTTGCCAACACCAAGGTTCAAAAGCGTCAATAGTCTTTCTATCCTGCTTCTTCAAAGTGTAATTTTCACTTCCATATATTGCCCCAGGGAACAACATTAACTGCATAATTCTGATCTTTGCAGATATATACATATCATGGCATCTAAATATATTTTCTAAGGCCTTCATTTCTATCCTAGCAAGGATGACATATGTCTTGACTGCTGGCTCCTTTACTATTGGATTGTAAAAGTCAGAAGTTATCTACCATTTCATTATCTTCATTGTCAGTTCTAAGACTAGTTGCTGTATCTGTTGTCATTAGTTTATTTATTTGGTATTATTCAGTCACTGATTGCATTGTACCCAATATTGTACTTGCAATATCCTCCCTGACTATGAAAGCAACACTGTTCCTTTTTGTTTTTCATGTTCTGAGTACTAGTTCATCGGCCCACGGCAACTTGAGTTCAATCAAAGTAACTAGTTGTTCTCTTACCACTTCCTTGCCTCTTTTGACCTGCATTTATCTTCGGTCCCCATAATGCAACTTCTGACAGGTTGGAACACTTTTACTTTTTGTAAAAAGACAAATGCAAAGCTGGAATTAAGCAGCTCACAAACACTTCTCCCTATTGTCCATCACCATCTTGTCATCTTCTTCAACCAGTGGACCAACTGTTTCTTTGATTTTCCTCTTGTTCCACACATACCCAAAGAAGCCTTTTTTGAGGGGGGGGGGTATTTTTGGCATTCATTGCATGTCTCAGCTCATTCTATAATAAGAGATGGAACAAATGCTTATGAAATTTGCAGATGGCACAATATTAGGTGAGACAGCTCATAAGCTACAGATAACATTCAAAGTTACCTTGATAGGTTAGAAAAGTGGGCTGAAATGAACAACGAAATGTAACAGAGACAAATGCAATGTTCTTCACATAGGAAACAGAAATAAAATGCACTGGTATGGGGAAAACTGACTTGGCAATAGTATTAGTGAAGAAATCTTGATTAAAACTGAATATGAATCAGTAGTGTGATGTGGCTGCAAAAAACAAACAATTTTGGACTGTATTAATAAAAATGTAATTTCTAAATTAAAGGGAGTAATTATTCCAATTTATATGGTCAGATATTGTTTTGAGCATTGTATCCAAATCTGGGTACCACACTTAAAAGTAGGATCCAGAAAAATTGGAACAGATTCAGAATTGGTTAATAAGGATGATCAGTGGATTAAAACTAAATTATGTGAAGAGAACTTAAAGTAGTTAGACATGTTTCACTTTGAGAAGACTGCATGGGGTTGAATGCAGTACCATAGCTCTTTTCAAATACCAGAAACAATATCTCACAAAAGAAGGCACAGATGTTTTTGCTGTTTTTCCTTGAGAAGGGCATGGAATAATTGATTTAAGTTACAGGAAGGCAGATTCTGACTGTAATTTAAAAAAAAACCCCTCCTTCCTAATGGTTAATATAGTTCAACATTTGAATTCATTAGTCTGAGAGGTTGTGGGCTCCCCTTAACTGGATGGGCTCAAGTGGAGATTGGACAGCTGCCTGTCAAGGATGCCTTAGTTTAGATTCCTGCATGGAGAAAGGGTTTGGACTCAGGGGCTTAAATAGGCCCTTTCAAATCTGTAATTTTATAATTGTTGCAATTGAGAGTAAGAGTACTGGGACACAGTTTGTGCACTGTGCACATAGTTTGTCCTTCAGAAGAATACATGATAATGCCTATAATTCTTACCATTCACTCTGTGTTTCTTAAATTACCACTGCAATTTGCTTTAAATCAGATTGCCAGCTGCCCATCTTTTTCATAGATTATAAGAGTTTACTGGGGATCCTACACTGCAACGTAGGTACCCAGAGCGGTTCACTACAGACTCAGCTTAAAGCAGTTTTCTTTCAGTACCAGAGTGCATTAGGAAGAAAGTAGTCAATAGTTCTGCTAAAGCAACATAAAATACTTCCGTCAGTGTGTTTCTCCACTTTAGGATTGTTTTTAAAAGGCAGTCCGTAAGCGGAAGTCACCGTCACCTCTGATCTGCTGCACCCCACGAGCAGATATATCTGAACTTCGCATTCCGCCCTTCGGGAAACCCTTTCCGATAATGCACACTGAACTACAATACCCAGAATTCTTTTCAAAATCCACTCGCAAAATTCGCCTCATAAGCAAACGTGAGGACAGCGGCGTTTCTAAGATACGGCCGTCCGCCAGACTGATTGAAAGAACTGCTACCCAATCTGCTACTCGGCCTTCGTAAGCGATCCAATAATATTTCACAGTGTCGATAAGGTGGGCGGATTCTCTTGAGGGATCGCTGGCTGCCTAGCGCTAGGATGGAGGGCAAGGGAAAAGGAGGGGCTGGTTGCGACGGTAGAGAGGCAGAGCAGTCGCGTCCCGCGGGGACTGCAGGCAACTGAGCCGACAAGGGTGGCGGCGGCGGCAGTGAAGTGGTTAACCCTGCAGGGAGAGAGACAACGGCCGTTCGGCGAGTGCCGCTGATTGCCTGCCTCCTCCTCCTCCTCCTCCTCCTCCTCCCCTCTCCCCTCCCCTCCCCGTTAGTTACCCCGCCCGTCAGCTCGCGATCCTTCAGGCTCCTTCTAAGCCTACCCTAGTCCGGTCCGGTCCCGCAGTTACCATAGAGACGGCGACGACGACTGAGGCGCCACCGCCGTCTGGTTGCAAGCCATGGGCCGGAGTCCGCTGCTGAGCTGTGCTGGGCTGAGCCGGAGGGGGCCGCGGTAATAATATTCCCCTTCTTCCTCCTCCTTCTCCTCCTTTCTTTCGCCCGAAGGCTCCCCAGAAAGAGTTTCCCCGAGTCGGTCCCGCTCGCAGGCTGAGGAGGCAGGGGTGCCGCTTGCGTTCCAGGTGAGAGCTCCTCTCCGGCCCAGCGGATCAGGGCGGGGGTCACCGAGAGAGGGGCTTCTGCGGGGAGAGGGAGCCTTGTTGACATTCCGCGGCACCGGCGGCCCAGGTGGCGGGAGGCCGCTTCTGCCGCGGCCGGGGCTCGCAGGAGCGACTGGCCGGTGGCGAGGATGCTTTGGGGGGACTGGCGGCGGACGGGCCTCCTTCGCCTCGCCCTTCTGGCGGCGGGATTGAAGCATCGTGGGGATGCGCCTTTGAAGAGGGGGAGAATGGGGGCGGTAGCGGCTTCTAGTAGACGAAGGTTGTTCGGAGACAGGGAGAAGGGCAACCTTTAGGGCAGCGATATCCAATAGCCTTCGATATATTGTTCAGTTTTACATGCGGGGACCGAAGGGGGCGGAAATGCTGCAATGAAAAAACCCCAAAACTTGACCCTTGCATGACAGGGGATCTGGCAGAGCCTGGCCCATCCTTTAATCTAGTTTGTCGGCTGGTCCAACTCCTGTATTTCCCTTGCGTGTGCGCGCCGCGACGGGGTAATGGCGAGATGGATCGCAGAAGTTTGTTGCCTCGAACCGATGAGATTATTGGCGATGCTACAACAGTTTGTGAGCAGCGTTGTAAAAACATTGTGAGCTCTGTGCGGTGTTTATGTGAACGATCTCATTTTCATCCTCAGGCTTGGTTGTTTCTACCTCTCTTTTATTGATGGGAACTAACTGGGGGGCGGATAGTAGGCAGTTTGACTTTAAAATCTGGCAGTGTTGATACAGTTATCTCTCTTTTATTCATAGAAATAAGCTGTAGCATGGAGGCAGATGGAGACTGAGGCTAAACATTGCTGCTGCAACAGCAGTTGCATGATGATATGAATACAGTTATACAGTATATACTTTCTTTTCAAAGAGACAGGTATGACCTTATTCTAAGGACCTTAAAATGACAACTGCCTGTAGTTGGAGCAGGAGAACATCTGTTTCAGAAATTACAGCCTTTTCCCTTTCTGCTATATGACAACAATACAGTGATTCTTAATATTAGATATGTATATCAATCAAGCAAAAGGAGTAGGTTTAGCAATATGAATTAAATACAGATATAAAAAGATGAGCATTTTCTGTATACAATATTCAAGGTTATCTGAGAGGTGTCATCTTAAATGAGTTAAGATTTTTATAATATGCACATAAGTTCATTCTAAAAACATTTGAAAGATTGATTAGGAAACTTCAGAAGTTGAAGATGATCAATAAAGTGCTATTGATTATAGGTATGTGGTTTGTAAGAAACAATGAATTGACTTGGGCTCTAGTTTGTGAAACAGTCTCTGTTCTTGACTAGTTATTTTCTTGCTGTACTGGATGAAGTATACTTCTTTTTAAAATCCTCTCTTAATGTTAACTTTGCTTATGTGATGGAGCTTAAACAAAAACTTGAAAACCAATTGGCAAGAAGCAAAAAGTTACTTGCAACTACAAACTGTTTTATTTTCATATTAACACTGAATAATCATAATGCATACCAAAAAATAGTGAGAGCCAATATTGCATCAGTGATCCCTCCCCTATCCCCTTTGTCTTAGTCCATGCTAACATACTATCATATTTGCTCTGGAGAGCCCCCCCCCCCCAAGAAAATATAAAATGCTGCAGTGGATAGGAAAAACCTGTTTTACTGATAGATACCATTCTATCAGTATGGAAAGATGAGAGGATACATGTTTCATTTTTCACACATTTGTAACATTGATCTTGACTTCTGATATTCCTATGCTTAAAGGTACTTACTCAGAAGTAAAGCTCATTGATTTCAATCAGATTTCCCCCAGGTAAATGTATAGATTTATAAGTTGTCCAACTTTCACAAGGAAATTGCTGTTTTGATGTATTTTCTGTAGTATTCTCAGTAATTCTGACTTTTAAGTGTCTGAGCTTTGATTGAATCATGTGTCCTGGATAGTTGTTCTTACCTTTTTTGGATGTGGGCTTATGCAAAGAGTGGAAGAAGTTCTTATGTGAATTTGTCCTGTCTGTATATATGTATGGCTGTGTGAGTGTGTGTGTGAGAGAGAGAGAGAGAGAGATTCCTCATTTGGCGCTCCTCCTGGAGATCAGAAAGCAAGGATGCTTACTGCATTAGGGCTGTATAAATCCTTCTCAGATCTGTGGAAGTGAATTACAAAGCACTTCTTTTCAAATTCTCAATTTTTGCATATTTGGAGGGCTGCTTTGGAAGCTACTCCTGGCTGTCTCTACATGGGTGTTTATGTACCCACTTTGCTTCATTTTTTCTCCCAGCATCCTTGTGGAGACAGCCAGAAGCAGCTACCAAAGTAGCCATCAAGTCAGGAAAAAGATGTGGCTCCATAAAAAATTTGAAAAAGGTGCTTTGCACATGCATCTGCATTTTTCTGAAATGCCCCTTTCAAAGGGGCAAAGTCTTACCAGATACTCTCATATAAAGTTTTTTACATTAGGAATGATGTGAAAAACTATAGGCGTTGGAGTCTCTTGTAATTAAGTGAAAATAAAGCTGGTTTGTAGGATTTCATACCTGATCCCAGGAAAGAATTTGGTATATTATCAACTTGAGGGAAGGGAATGTAATTTTTATAAGGGAAAATATGGGAAAACATGGAACAGGTGGAATAAAGGGAGAAAGAACAGTGTTTTGATAGATCAATTATATGAGCTGTTTTCATGGCTGGAAAATGTAGACACAGTTCTTGCAAGGAAACATGTTATTTATGTATTTCATTTATATACCACGTCTCTCAGCCATGAGGCCAGCCTGCAGTGGTTTGCAATAGAACATAATGACAATCAAAATAAAATAATATCCAACACAATTATGATAATGCAAACTAAAATCATCAGGATTATAATAACATTGGCTTCCAGCAATATGATCTAACCATTAAAGCACTCCTGAAGAGCTCCATTTTCATTGCTTTTCTAAATATCAGGAGGGACAACACCATATGGATCTCTGGAGGGAGGCTTTCCCAGAGAATAGGGGCTGCCCCAGAGAACCAATGATGCCTGCCCCTTTCTGAACCTAGTGTGGGGAAGGAACTCTCAGGATCCCCATGCAGGACATGTAACCAAGACTAATAGGTTTGATTTGAAGCAGATTACCTGGGATGCCAAACTTTGAATTATACCCCAAAGCCTATGGATAGACACCGCAGAGCCCTCAGCATCAGTGTAATATGCAAATAATGGCTATCATCTACTGACAGGTGGGCTGCTACATGTTGAACCAACTGTGGGTTCTGACAGTCTTCATGCAGAGTCAATTAAAGTGATATGTACAGGAGGTGACAAGCGTGTGAGTTACTGTTGCCAGCCTATTTCTCCAAGAAAGGCTGAAACTGGCATACTAGCAGTAGCAACTTGCTTCTTCCCATTTGGACCCTGACAGCCTACAGGAATTTGGTCAAGACTTCCACTGCATCAGCAACTCAGTGCAGTGTTCCATGCCCTGGTCTAAAACCTGACTGAAAAGAGTCCAGATAATCCCATTTTCTCTACAAAACCCTGCTGTTGGAGCCCCACCAACTGCCTTCCCCATAAAGGAAAGGTTAGAGATTGGATGATAGTTGTCCACTGTGGCTGGATCTACTCCTTAAAGAGGGCCTTGAGCCATACAGAGATTTATATGGATAACAAGCATCTTGAGTTTGGCATGAAAAATTATCAGGAGCCAATACAGCTTTCATGTTATATGCTTTCAGTGAATACTGCTAATAGGCGGCTGCCATATTTTGAAGCTGCTGAAATTTCCATGCAATAGAATGGCAAATTATCCACTGATGGAAGTAAGGGCTCCTAGCCATTATACTGACCTGAGCACTCAGGGACTGTGAAAGGTCCAGATTGTTTCCTAACTACAGGTTTGATGCCTTAGAAGGGAAAAAAACAACACCTCAGGACAAAAAATACCTCTTATAATTATTGAGAGCCCCTGCAACCACTAGATCTTCAGACTTGTCTGGATTCAATTTCAATCTATTATTTCTCATTCAGGCTGTAAGCTGGTCCAGGTAGGAACCAATTATAGAGTTTGATATCTCTAACAAAAATGGAAAAGATAAATACAACTAGGTATGTTCTGAATTCATGCCAGCAACAAGTAATGGGGCTAGAAACCTATTGTGAAAACTACTTCTCATGTACTCAGGTTCAAAAAGATTGAAACCAGATTAGTCCATTGCTAAAACAAGACATAGGTAGAAATTGTCCTCCTGCCACAAAAGAGAATAGCTTCAAGCCTCTTACACTGTCAGACAGGAAAAATGTACCAGAATGTAAACCTTGATTCCACTATAAATATGGCTTGCATTTGCTACATAGCTATCACTGGAATTCTTTCTTAACTCCTTCATTAGCTTTTTTTTTACAATAAGCCTACTTAGCAGAACTTCTGTATTCTTAAATACCTTTTGTTCCTACTTCTAGGCTAACTTGTCAAGAGAGGCCTGACACCTATGTTTCTGATGCAGAAAACATTAATTATACAGTCATTGTAGCAGATGTGATGGGACTTTCTTAGTCTTCCAGAAATCTTATAGTGCTTTAATATTCTTTCCATACATGGGATCCACTTCTCCTAGCTATATAGGACAAGCTCTAGAACTTGCCATAGCTTAATGGAGGACAATAAAATTGCATTACAAAGTTTAATTCTTAATATTAATTTTCAGGAGAAAGTTATGAAAAGCATCATACAGAAACTCAGTGTTTGGCCAGTTAGTGACTGCAAAATAACTGTAGAACGCAATCATGTCTGGATGCCTTTCTTTTTACTCAACTTCCAATCATTACATCTCTCATGATTTTAATTGCTTCTGTTTGCTGATGACTGCAAATCTCACTATCTCTCCTGAGTCAAACAATAGCATTCTTTGGTTTGTTATACAGTAGCAGCAGCCAAGTGTGGAATATAGTAAGAAGTTATTGAACTGATAAGACCTGCATCATTGACCTAGTATGAAGACAGACATTTTTATTCTGAGGGCTGGATGCAAGAATGTATTGGCTACTTGTAGGAAATGATTTCTAATATATAATATGTAGAGACTCTTTTCATATTGGTATGATAGTCATATTTGTACAGTTTTAGCAATACTGCAAATATTTGTTCCAAGGAGAAGATGTGAGATGATGATGATGATGATGATGTATAAGGCCACCCAATCAGGGGATGATAGCAGTAAGCCAGTATTACATTCAGTATAATTTAGGTACCACTAGAAATGAATGATTTAGACTATTTGGGAATTGCCCATAAAGGTGACAGTGTTCCCCATTACATTCACCAGGAGATGCCATGAACTTGCTTAGGTTTGAAGAATTATTAGCAACTGTATTCATTTGCAAGGAGAGTTCTGGGATAATTATGTACTCATTCAAATGATATAACTAAAGGAAAGGTTTGTGTTATCTCAGCTGCTTTTAAAAAGCTAAGCAGGGTGAGATCTTGTTAATACTTGGATAGGAGACCACTAGGAAACACATAAGCTAGATAGGAAAGTTAAAAAGTATTTCAAAATAAGGCAGTGGCAAAACAATTTAGTATTGTTGTCAGGAAACCATTTATGGATTAATCTATGAAGTCACTGGGAGCTGAGCTTGACTTGAAGAGTCTTTACAATACTTTTATAAACCATATTTAAATATAATATAGTTCTTTTTTAATTGTGGGAAAGACTGTCGGATCACTATTAGTATGAACGTGCTGAAGAAAGCTCGTTGTAGCTTGTAGAATTTTAGAAATAATGAATTTGGGTTGCTGTGGTATTTTTTATTTCCAAGTTTGTTTGTGTTTATGAATGAGAATCACTGAGTGGCTATGACAAAATCTGATCTTGTTTCAATAGGTGTTTGTAATATTTGTAGTTGCTACAGCAATATATTTAAGGACTATTTGTATTTTTAAAGTACATATTGTTACACTCCTTCATTTGAAAAGGAACTAGGTCTTATAGCTGGTTCTGTGATATATGATTAGTTTAGACTGTGAATTAATATATTTGTTTATTTAAAAAATTTTAGTTTGTTCTGTTTCTAGAAGCAATTGCTTTTAATGTTGCATTTTCCCAAAGTATTGAACTATAATAAAGTATTTCTTTGATTAGGAGCAAAAAATATTCAAGACAGAATGAAAGCCAGAAACAGATAACTCAGACAGTATAACTGCAGATCAAAAGTCTGTCACAACAAAAAGATCTTCAGATGGTGAAATCTCACCAGAAAAGAGGCAGGGGCTTTCAATGGGCTAAGGTTCTTTTGAACTCTTTTCAAAGCATGGGTAGCTCTCTAAAAGGAATTATTTCTGCCACCACCCTGCTTCATTCATGGACTTTTAGGGGGACCCAGATGTTGTCATCTGCTATTGTAATTTTGCTTCTTCCATCTTTTCAAAGAAATTTGTTAAGGTGAAAAAAATGCCACATAAAGGGGTTTTTTTTTTTGTGAGTATCGCCATGGAAGAGCCCTTTTCTATGTTCCTATCAACTTTATTTGAAATGTCTATAGAATGCATAAGGTCTCCCCAT
Source organism: Python bivittatus (assembly GCF_059951505.1). Classification (NCBI taxonomy): domain Eukaryota; kingdom Metazoa; phylum Chordata; class Lepidosauria; order Squamata; family Pythonidae; genus Python; species Python bivittatus. The sequence goes on along the minus strand of NW_028277075.1, from coordinate 26,923,803 downwards.
TGATATGCATGAACAAATGTGCTTATGTGGAAAGCATAAAGATTTTAAAGCTATAAATGTGATCAACTCATAATTGATTTAGGCTCAGATAAAAATAAAATCAATAAAAGAGGAATAATATTATCTAAAATCACTTCTAGTCAAAGTATTTCAGTACTTTGAACCAGTTCCTAAACACAGACATTTGAGAGAAATCTAAGGTAACAAGAACATGGGGGTGTTGTTTTAACACACTGTGTTTTACCCAAGATTTATATAATGTGAATAGGTGCCATCTCGGTTTCCTTTAATACAGACACTGTAACCAGCAGCAAAACCAAGGTACAGTGCCTGGATTAAAGGGATATGTTTTGAGTTTGCACTGCACAGTGAGTCTGAATCCTTGCATAAAATTTGGCTCCTCAGGAATTAAAAATAGCATTCACATGCTCCTTTTACCTTAGGGTTTTATCTCAGCATGTTATGCAAACATTGTTACAGTAATCCTTATGTAATTAAGCATGTGTAATCATGGCTAGATTTGCATTTCCCCCATAATTTGAATGTCCCATATAGCTGCAACAATTCTCAGAAATGTACTCATTGCTAAATAAAGGAACATGATCACTTCACATTTAAAGAGGTCTTAAAATATATTTTATACATAATTATTGATGGTTTTAATTTAATTTTTAATGTTGATTTAATATTGTATATTTCATAGTAAACTACTATGAGACTAATGTATAAAATTTAATAATAAAATATAATAACATGGATGTTGTTGATATATAAGCGTCTGTTAGCCATCCTGGCTGCAGTAGCTGTATACAGAAGCCAAGTTATGACCTGAACTCAAACTCTGTTTGATAGGGATTAACTAATTTGTGATTAGTTTTGTACTGAACATATTTTCAGGTTTTGCATGAAATAGGTAATAGGTTTCTTTTTCACTGCAATAGGAATTCATTTGTGCATGAAAAGGTCAGAAAGAGGAGTAAAGTTAGCATCCTTATATTTATGATAACAAATAACCATTTGTCGTTATGTCTGGACTGAATCAGTGTCTTCCCTGACGTCATCAAGTGAATTATTAAGTTAGGCTTTAATAAGAGACTTGCTAGTTCATACCTTGGAATCTTAGCCACTGTGCTACATTACTGCTTCATTCTGTCTGTAGCTACACATTGTGATACATTGTATGTATGTTGTGCTCTTTTAATTTTAGTCAGTACCTTAGTAGGTGTTTTTTTTTTTTTTGAACACTGAGTTTTTATATACATTAACTCTTTGAACATTTGCAACCGAAACATCTCTAGCTGAAATACCATTAACAGGTTTTGTACAATTCAGTAGGGCTACCTGATCTGATCTACAAAGGTCTGGATCACCATTAAATGGAACAAAAAGATACAGGCAGCTCTTTGCTACTATTTAATAGTTGTCTGGATTTTATTAGCCCAGAACTGGCATCCCTGCAATTTAGTATCTGTTTTTATTCATGCTGTACAGAGATCCTATAGTAAAATGAACTTTACAGGACTATATGCTTATTGGAAAAAAATAAGCATTTGTGAGGCTATAAAATTTTTCACCAGTAGATTCCTTATGACGTACATAGTAAAATGCTAGCATATTTCTTTTCAGGTAACTGCACATTGTGTTCATTATTCTTATAAGGAGATATATCATGTATGAGAGTAAATTTTAGATTGGGTGCACAATCAGATTCCAGGACCATATGTTGCCCCAGTATGTTTGGATACAGCCTCCAGAGCCCTTCTAAAAATTATAACAAATTCTTATTTTTTGTGTGGATGAAAGAAAAAGTATTGGCCAATAATCACATTCCCTATATTTGAATTTAATTAAAATTAAATGCAAGTTTTGTCCTAACCCTGCCCACTTTTTCTGTCCTATTCATTTATTGAACTGTAGCCCCTGGCATGCCATTCATGTGTTACTGCAACGTTCATGAAAAAAATATAACTGTAACCTTTTGAACTAGCAACATTATGGGGGTCTACGTTTATATGTTAATATCTGATCTTCTGTTAGAGTTCCTTTAGGATTCAAGTATGTTGCATTTTAATTATGTGGCTTACAAATGTGCTTACCATCTTGTAGTCAAGTAATCATTTTATTTCAGTCATTGACCAGCAAAACAAATATTAGAGGGGAAAAAAGTCACATTTAACTCACTGAATTTCAATGCAGCCTATAAGCACAGAAATTGACTAGAATAAAACAAGTTATAAAATCATATATGTGATGGATTGGGATGAGAAGTTTCAAGGACAGAAGCATCTCCTCAGCCCATAGCTTGAGCATGGGAAAGTGAAGAGGATGAGACTGGCACCACCCTAAGGAATTTGTAGTGTTTAGTTGCTGGCTTGGGGAGTTTAGAGTTAGTCTGGCGAGATTTTGTCTAGCAGGTGCGAGCTAATAAAGTAACTGAGCTGTTCCAGTACTGTCTCATGGAGTTTCTTGGGCTTAACCTGACATATAACAGTACAAGTAAAATTGTAAGTTTAAGAATTACGAGCATAAACATTAATATAGTAAGGCATTATACAATTTATACAAGTCAATTAAATGATTATTTAGAATAATAGAATAGTAAAATTAACTATCTAAAGTGTAGAACCATTATAACACTAAAATCCATGGATTTTTTTTTCATTATTAATATTATATCTAGAGGAAATACAGTGATATAATATATAAGGAAGAATAATACATAAGTGATTATAGTTTCAAAACTAGAGTCCAATTACAGTGATTATTTATCTATATTGTTAAAATGACTCTGGCAGCTAATAATGACAATAAGACAGAAATAAGAATCAATTGATGGTAAGGACATAATACATTATTATAAAGTACTGACTAAATGGACAGCTGCATTTGAAATGTTTCCAAATGGAAAATATCTAGGAGGTGTTTGAAGAAAAATTATGGTGTATTGTACAAACTATGAAACAGTATTTGGCTGCAATCATCAAAGTAGAATCAAATTGAGCTGATAGTAGCAATTTGAGGTAGAAAGAATCAGTGCAACCAAGTGTGTTTGGTGATGAGTGGAAGTAATAATTCCTGGTGAGTGTCAGCATAGAGGGAGCAGTACAATATAACATATTCCAGTGTTTCAGTTGCACTTCTACCATATGGGCACAATCTCTACTCAAAGGGGATGTTCTGGTATGTCCCCCAATGACTGCTGTTGGAAGATCATTGACTCTAGCCAGACAAAGCCCTCCTAAATTTAGAAGTTGTTATGCAACTGAGGTATCTGGCTGGGTGAAATAAATGCGCAGAGTGGTTCAGAAGGATGTTTCTGGGCAAGAGTGGCAAAGCTGATTGTATCTCTAAGTCAATGACACCTTGTTTAAGATTGGCTAATGCATGTTTGTAGCCCACCAGGGTGATGGATGTACATGAGAAGCCATAAGATTTTAATTTTTCATGTATTGCCTGACACTAGGGAGCCTGGAAACTGTCAGTCATAATTAAAGGGGCCAAGCTGGCTGGAAAAAAGAAGAAGAAGCTTAAGCCAGTATGAAAGAATGTGAATCCAGGTGGAAGTTTCTATTTTGAGTAGGCTGGCTTCACAATGAAGCACCACATTTGGAACACAGGGCACGTGGAAGAAGATCTAAGGAACTTAGATTGAACTCTTTTGAGGGGAAGAAATGACCTGTAAGGGCCCAACTGGACTCCAAAGAGAAGCTGAGCTCAGATCTTGGCCGAGAAGGCTTTGAGCACTATGGGTACGTGCTGGGCTCCTTTGGAGAAGTAGAAGTATTGTAGAGCTGAAGCTGTTTTCTGTATGTTTAAGATAACATAGTCAGCGTGGGTTTGCGGGATATGGGGTGGAAAACAATCCCTAGGTATTTGAAGGTCTTGACTTGTTCTGTTAGATGGCTGTTTAGCTGCCAGATGTGTGTCTTAGGGCGGTTGGCAAATACCTTGGGTTTTGAGTAATTAATTTCTAGCAGCTCTACTTGACAGTACTCAGCAAGTGTATAAAGTGCCCGCTTCAGGCCAATCTGCATTTGAAAGTAGCACAGCATCATCTGCATATTTATTTATTTATATATCAAATTTGTTGCCGCCCATCTCATTGAAAAGCGACTCTGGGCGGTTTACAAAGGAGATAAAAACAATTAAAATACAATACAAAAACAATCTTAAAAATAATAAATAAATTCCAAGAATGATGGAATTGGCGAATAACTCAGGAGTGACATCAGGGTGCCAGCCACCCCCAGGATTGATTAAAACTCTTATTGCCCCATGCAAGCTGGCAGAGCCAGGTCTTAAGTCCTTTCCGGAAAACCGAAAGGGTAGGGGCCCACCATACCCCTGGGAAGAAAATATTCCAAAAGGCAGGGGCAACGGCAGAGAAGGCTCTTCTCCTGGGCCCCACCAGCAGACATTCTCTTGCTGATGGGTTCCACAACATGCCCTCTCTGCCTGACCAGGTGGGACGGGTTGATGTAATGGGGGAGAGATGGTCCCTCAGGTAACCTGGACCCATGCCATGTAGGGCTTTAAAGGTGATAACCAACACCTTGAATTGGACCCAGAAGCAAACTAGCACCCAATGCAGCTCCTGCAGCAAAGGTGTTATATGTGCCATCCTAGGGACATCCAAGATGGTTCATGCGGCTGCATTTTGAACCAGCTATAGCTTTTGGATACTCTTCAAGGGTAGCCCCATGTAGAGTGCATTGCAATAGTCTAACTGAGAGATATAGAAGAATAGAGATGTGTCTGTTTCCCAATTTTGGTGGATGGAGAGATGGATTGTTCAATTTGTCTGTGAGGAGATTGATGAATAGATGAAAAAGGAAGGAAACTAGAATGCACCCTTATCTTACACCTCTTTTGGCTTACCATCTTGTAAATTTGAGTAGCTCTATTTTCTTTTGTATTTGTTTTGTTGCCCTACTCTATGTTTATTGGTGTAGTTTTCTGGAAAAAGGAAACAAGCTTCTCGATAATGTGGTATGCAGTGAAGACAAAAATTACACAAGAAGCATAATCTCTATACTTTTATATTTTTAATCTAAAGCAAAGTCACTGTTCTCAGTTAAGGTTTCTGCTTGTAATATGGAGCTAATACTGAAATACCAGAAGTAGTTCAAGAATTACTGAACTGATGCATGTAAAGGATAATATATTCAGAAACATTTTTATGGCACTGTTTATTTTTTATGACTTCTCTTAAATTTTTCTACAAAATGTTATGCAGGATTTTATTCTTTTGCAGAACCTTTTTATTTTCGATATTGTTAAGAATATACTTAAGTACAAAAAGCTGTTAGTTGACCTCACATTCATAATCAAATATATTAAGGTATTTTGTTTCTGAAACTTAATTACTATTGAAATTTGCTGGGTATCTTTCAGTTCAACATTGTGAAATTGGAAAATAACTCAGTTAAAATAGGATTAAGAACGTTACTGTTTTGGCCATGATTTTATTAGCATGGTTTCATGTACAGCTGTTTTGTTTCTATAGCCTCTGCTTAAATGGAAGCCACCTCTGGGAACTTGATGGTCTCTACTGACATAGGCTTTGCATAGCAGCTGTACCACCCCAGAGATTGCAATGAGTGGAGGAGGGGAACAGCCGGATATTCTTACTGTGGGAATATTGGTAAAAGAAAGATGGAAAGTGGTAAGTATAAAATAGCCTTATTCTTTTTTCAGATGTTTGATTATATAACACTCAACCAAATAAAAATAAATCAAAATATAATATATATAATCTAAGAGAACAGACACGGCTATATACTGCGAGATGGGAGAAAGTTGTGCATTAAATGTCTCTTAAATATGGTCTTGAGCAGCATGATAAATAAGTAATCAAGTTAGTTTGCTTGCCCAATATGGTGGCTGCAAAGAAATAATGAAAAAAATTTTTTTTTACCAATGCTTTTCAGGAACAGATTTTTATATGTTACAGGTAGTTAGCTACATTATCAGTCAGTGTTCTGTCCCTGAAGAAAACTTCACTGTTCCTCATTTTCTATCATCCTTAGATGATATTTTGAAAATGCTCTACATAAAGATAATTCTGCCACCTATATTAGGCTAGTATGGTGCAATTTTCCAAGCATTTTTAATAGTCCAAGTAAACCTCTTTTCCCCTCTATGTTTGGGATTGACCATCTGAACACAATCTCCTTGATGTCTGCAGAGGCCTCTTGTTTTTTTCTAGTGTACATACATGCTTTTTGTCTGTCTGTCTCTCTCTTAGATACACACACTGATTTATAGGAGGAAGTTGAAAAGTCTAGCAGGGGATAAATGAGTGGAGGGAACTTAAAGGAAGAAGGAGGAGCATGTATTTGACTGAATGGATCCATGTGTGTCTGAGTGAGAAAGGGATATTTAGAGGGAAAGATGCAATATGTATTTTTGAGAGAAAGAAATTGGTGCTTGTTGTCCTGTTTGGGTATGAGGCTTTTTTATGTGTAATGGAAAATGGTTATAAATGTACCTACTCATCAAATGTATCTACTCAAGAAATAATAAACCAAATAAAGGCATTAGGTAAGAAAAAGAAAAAGATATATAGGTAAATCTAGTTTACGCCAACACTTTTCACTAATCCTCTCCATATCTTTCTACTTTTGCCTCTACCACTTCCACACATTTCATACATTGCTATTTATAGTTTAAATTTCTCTCCTCTATTTTTGGGATTCTTTTTAACTTTATCTAACTGTAACTGTTTTGGTCATCCCCTTTCTTTCATATATTTGTTTTGCAATTTGATCTTCATTCATTCTCTCTGTATGAATAAATCACCTCAATATACTTTTTCATTTTGGTCACTCACTTTTGTATTCAATATTTATTGAGTACCCATTCATTCTTGATGCTATTTCTCCTTGTTTTACTACACACACTTACTTCTTAAGTACCACATTCCCACTGCATTCAACTTTTATTATTTATTACAGTATCTATATACTGCTGATGTCACCTACTGACTTCCCAGGGGTTTATAACATCTTCATATAAAACTATAAACAAATACTTAAAAGCATTAAAAATATCCATATTCTTCCTCAGTGTCCAAAATCCCAGCAACATTTATAGATTGAAAGCTTTGCAAAATGCCTCTGTTTTCACTACTCTCCTAAACTTGAGGACTCCATCTGGATCTCTAGGACTATGTATGAGAAACATTGTCTCCCAAACCCCCCTTCCCCAGACCTTACATAGTGGAAGAACCTCAACATCTCAACATAAGAAGAGTGCACCAGCAGATTGCTTCTAGATGAAGTAGGCAGTTCTACAGGTATTTAGGTTCTAAGCCATAGAGCATTTCTTAGGTCAAAATCAGAACTTTAAATTGTACTCAGAAGCCTACTGGCAACCAATGCAGTGCTTTGGCAACCAACACCCATGTTATTATAGAAAAATATGGAGATAATCTTGACAAAGGGATGCAGGAGCTGTGAAGGGAAATATAAAGACAACTCAATCCTGAAAAAGAGGAAGGGGTGAGAAAGAAACTGAGGATAACCCCAGATAACCAAGATTCTGTTTGGTATAAGAGACAGTAGAGAGAACCTTTCAATAATCTGTTATTATACCTTACAACAATAAAGTAGCATTCCTGTAATCCTTGCAATGTCTGTTTCCTGACCTGGCCTACCACAAAGCGCTGACAGTTATGCTGTTATGGCCCTTCTTAGCAGCCAGCAGGTGGGAGCTGCCTTTTGCACTAATTGTAGCTTTCAGATATTTTTCAAAAGCAGCCCAATTTAGAGAGCTTTGCAGTAGTCATCCTAGCAGTGATAAGGGCATAGATAGCTGTCACCAGAATCTTCTCCAGGTAAGGTACCATTGGCACCAGCCTAAGTTAGGCAAGAAGTTTTAGCCATGGTTTACATCTGCCTATCCAACAATAGCTGTGAATCAAGAAAAACTCCCAAGTCTCACACCTGTTCCTTCAGAGATAATGTGGAAGTACAAATAAATCAGATATTAACCAAGGAGCTACCAAAATTAATGAGAGTAGAGTGGAATAACTAAGACATATACTGATCTGATAAAAAGGTCTTTAAACCCTTTTAAAGGCTATCCAAGTTTCACAGAGATGAAGAGAAGGAGGAAATTGATCCAGAATCACAGGACCAGGTCCTTAAAAACACAGAAGCTAGAGGTGAAGAATAGAAAGAATACTCTGCTCAGAGGAATGTAAGGGATGAACAGAATTGGAGGAAGAAATAAAGAGGCCATAGGGCTAAATGTAAGCAACAGTAATTTAAACTAGGCTTTGACATGAATAGAGTGCCAGTGAAGAGTTCTGTGGTATAACAAGACATGAGAATAGGATGGCACATTCAGAACAGCCCAAATGGCACTTTTCTGCACTACAATAGGGGACAGAGAGAGGAATCAGAAATACCTGCCAGGAGAATATTTTAGTAATTAGTAATGACACAGCTAAAGCATGCATCAATAAAATGTAGTATCTTTTGTTAGAACTCCTGGATCCTACACACATACATCAAATGAAAATTACTTATTCTTAGTGTAAGTTTAATAAGTGGCACAAAGTCAGCTGATCATCAGTCAAGACTCTGAGATTGTTAGTGAAGGAAACTGGGGCAGTTTGGAAGCCCTGGGGACAAATGGGGGAAGACACAATAGAGGTTGGGAAGCACATTCAGGCCAAAACACAATGATGTGCATCTTAGCTATATTCAGTCTGAGGCGATGGGAAGACATCCAAGGGGAAACAATTATAAGACAATCTGTCATGGCTGACTATGCATTGTTATCAAGGGCCACAAAAGATTGGTAGACTGAATATAATCAGCATAATAATGATGATAAAAAACTTGAACATGAAGCAGAATACTCAAGGGAAAAGTATGAAGGGCAAACAAAATAGGTTCTAGGACCGATCTCTCAGGGATACATGAAATAAGAAGAAATTCCCAAGACTACCATGCAATACTGCAAAACAACAAGAAGGGGGTGGGGGGGAAGGATCAATGAAGTACACAGTCAATGATATCCAGGGATCGTAACCTAGATAGCTGTATCTAATAGTCAAGCTTATTAAATACTACTGTCAGATCAAAAAAGACCAGCACCAATATAAGGATTGGTCCTTGGCCACCGAATTATCATTTAGAATTCAAGAAAGTGCTGTCTCAGTTGGATGGCCTGCTTGAAATCTTGCTTGATATCAATTGAGCAGGCCACTAGAAGACAAGTGAAGAATCAGTTGTGAGAAGGTAATTCTTTCAAAGATGTTAAGTAAAAAAGGAAGCAAAGATATAGACCAGTAACTCGATCACAAAAAGGGATCCTGGGAGAGCTTGAACTTTAGCTTGTTTCTTCCCATCATAGATTTCCCCTCATAGCCTCTAAGCACTGGGTCAGGACTTCCACAGCAACTTTGGCCCAGCCTGAAATAGAGGTGTATTTCTGAGTATTGATTATATCTACTCTTTTAGTTTTTGAATTCACTCTTGCTATCTTTCTCTTTGTATAGGTGAATAATAAGCATTCTTCCAACTGTCAGGCATGAATGCGGTCTTGACACATACTCTAAAGAAATCACACAGCCACTCCATAAGCAAGCCACATCTATATTTTAATATTTCACCATTTATCCAATGAAATGTTAAATCTGTCTACATCTGCAATATTCTTACAGCATGTGTGATTTTTTTGTTGCCATCTCTTCTTGGACATTAACATTTATTGCATTCCATTATTTGACAACATTATAAATCCTATTCACATCTCTAAGATACTCCTTTTAATATTCCCTTGCTTCAGGTTCCTCCCAAATCATTTCATCACTTTTATTCTTAATTGCATTCATTCTGCTAGGGACTCCTTGTTAGCCTTTTTCACCCACTTCCAAAATAGTTTTTTGTTTTCATTTCAATTATTTTCTTTGCCACTTTCAGCTTCAGACACTGAAACAGGAGCTGACAGGAAAGGGTTAATTTCAGCTCTTCTAGCTAAAAGGAGGGCTTAAAACTTCTCTCATGGGGAAACTCTTCCCTATATTATTATATTATATTAATACTGCTTGGTACAGCAGATCTAGGCTGCATACATTAGCCATATAAAAGAGATGTCCTACATACTACCGTATGCTTAAAACAGTAAAAAAGTAAAACAGTAAGAAAGAGAAAAATTCTTTCAGTCTTTTTCTCAGCTCCATCTTAGGGCTGAGATCAAATAAACCCCCCAAAAAGAAGGATGGTTTCTTTGTCCCAGAGGAAGGATTGAAGATTTAGAAAGCAGGGAGATTCAGCAGCAGCTTCATAGAAGCAAGTACATGATCTTGTCAACCATGCCAAAGCAGTCTGCAGTTGATGGCAGTGGAAGGCTGGAAGTTTCAGCCTCCAAAAATACAGAGAAGGCAAGCAGTAAAGCTGGCCTCAAGCTATCTGCACCAGATGGCACCAACTGTTCAGACCTTCTGGTGGTTACCTTCTTTACAGATGGATTAGCCACTGGGTGGCCCCAATTGCAACAACTGTCCAGTAGCCAGATTACCACAAGGTTGATCAACAGCCACTACGTCTATACGGAAAAGGATTGCCAAAAACAGCATTTTGTTGGAGATGTAATAAGGACAATGCCTCTTTAAAGCATATGTTTTTACAATGTCCTATGCTTACTAAGTTTTGAGATAAAGTAGTGGACTATATAAATATGATTGTGTGACTAGCACAATTTTCAGAGGATAATATTCCATTGAACTATATACCTAGTACATGGAACTTGACAACTGGACAACGTAAATGGATTCTCCATGCCCTTACTATGGCCAAAAGACTGATATTGCAGCATTGGAAAGATAAATGTATGGCCCCATTTATTCAGTGGATTGAAGACCTGACTGCACTTGCTACTTATGAGCGGATTGCCTATAGATGTAGACTTTGTATGGACAAGTATAATGAAATATGGGACTCATTTATACAAAATACACTGAGTTAAAAAAACATGATAGTCATATAAATCTATTAGAAATATATATGTACTTGAATAATATTTGTATTAGATAAGCATATATAGAATTGTAACTGTTTACTGTTATAATGATATATTAACTTTTGTTTTTTTTTTCACTTTTATGTTAAAGCATTTTATGTTTTTTTTCCTTCTTTTTATAATAAAAAAATTAAAAAATAAAATTAAAAAAAGGTTGGTCAACAGCAACAATTCTCTAGTGGCCAGAGTCATTGCAAAGTCTAAGAAAGGCAGTGCAGCATCACTCAAGCCCTTCAGTCTGCAACAAGCATATAAACTGGATCTCCTTTCTGTTGTTAGTATGGCAGTTGGAGAACTGAGAACCACCAAACTGGGCAGTATGTCAAGGAAGGAGCATCTTCAGTCAGCCTAGCTAGGCCAACATGGGCCCACTCTATCCACAGAGACATGAGATCTCCAGCCCTACCCTCACCCTCCAGACTCAATATTAGATAAGACCTTATTTGTCCTTTTGGTCTACAGCAGGCCTGCACAGCTTGTTGAGGGGAAAAGGCCACAATGATACATTAAAAATAATTGTGGGCCACAAAGAAATAGTTGGTGTGCCAATCAGTTGTTTGGTGGCTAGCAGCGCAGCAGCTGTGATGGAGCTGGCAGTGTTGGTGAAACTTGGAGGCACTGGAAGCACTTAACAGTGTCTTTCAAGGGTGGTAGTGATGGTGGATCCTTCCTGGCAGCAGCAACATTTGGCAGCAATGGATTTATTGAGTTTTTAAAAAAATGCTGGTGGGCTGCTCAAGGCTGTTTGGTGGGCTACATGTGACCCATGGGCCATATGTTCTGCAGGCGTGGTCTACAGACTGTACAGTTACTATTTTTCAGGTAGGAAACAAACAGGAAACAATCATTGAAACTCTCAGCCCATCAACACAGATGCGGCACTAACAGGCAATTATGAAAGAAAATGTTCCTCTAATTAACACCAGGTGAGCAGATGGGTATTAGAGATAGTTCAGTGGAATATGTTCTGAAATTTAGAGAAGACCAAGTGACAGGTTCACAATAAATCAATGGACATTGGTATAATAGAGACTACAAGAATGTTTTTCCATTCTACTTATGTTACTGAAGAAAAACAAGACATGGAGAGCCATCCTGAGTCTCAAGCTGCTTCAAGTACATTAACACCTAATCTTCAGGTTGGAGAGATTAAGTTGACAGCAGAAGCCATTGTACAAGATGATTTCCTTGATGGACCTGTCAGAGGCTTGCTTATACTAGGCAATCAGGCCTTCCCATCAGAGATTCCTCAGTTTTATGTATAGGAAGAACCAGTTCCAGTTCAAAACACACTTCTTTGGACTGGTCTCAGCAATTGTATTTACCAAGGTGGTGGGGCCTTTGTGGGTATTCACATTTATGCTTACCTGGATGATCTAATTATCAGAGTACCCTCTATAGAGAGAATAATGAGCATCCACAGTCTGATGCTTAGGTGCCTCTAGGAGCATAGTTTTGAGTTGAACTCTGCCAAGAGCTTGCTCATTCTTTTAGAGCAAATTCAGGACGAGATCACCAGCAGAAACTACCTGCACATAATGGTGCAAAGTATAGAAGGCTAATTTTCCATTGGTAGCTAATCCCATCCAATATGGTACTTTGGATTCCAGGGAGAGGAATCAAGTGACAATATCAACCTAGTAGGGTGGAGAACACACTTTCAAAACAACTCAATGCAGGAACTGTCGTCTCATAAGGAGTTGACATTTCATATTAACCAAATGGAGCTGAGGACAAATGGCTGGCTCTGACTAATGACATGGGTGGAGAAATACCTGTTTCCCATATCAATAGAGTACATAAAGGGATCGCTGAACACTACAGCCAAATGGATGAATCTTCAGTACTTGTCTCAGGGGGGAGTGAATCCTATATCTGGAGAGTTTTCACAAGATTGCAGCAAGATGGGGATCTCCCTTGGCCAATCTGTTAGCAGCAGATGATAACAGACAAGTGATCTGCTTCTTCTGATTTCAGGATCTTAGAACAGAGAGTCCTACAGCCAGTTCAGTTAATTTAAATCAAACATATTTGCATATTTTTCTTAATGGCTTCGGTATTTAGTTGATCAGTTAGAATAATACATTTTAACCTGTTAATCAACTAAAGTCTTTTTAGTTAAAATGTTTTACACATAGTTTTATATTAATTATTTATATATTAATTATTTTGTTTTAATACTGTTTCTTCTAAAAAAAAGTCCAGAGCTATTACATGTTCTTGCAAGTAATAGGCAGCATTTTAGAAAAAAATATTCTTCCTTGTCTCCATGGTATGAAAGCTGCGTCTAAAATTATAGCTTTTGCAATGGGTGCCTGTGTTATTTAACAATCGGGAAATCGATGTTTTGCATTTGATGAAATCTACATATGAAATTATATTTCCAATTAAAATTCCCATGTATGATTGACTAACGTTCATTTTAAATGGATGATAATCCTACTTTTGTACATTTTTCTACCAGTCTTACTTTGCATAATTCTAGCTTTGTAACTGCTGGGGAATGTGAAAATTCTGATTATTAGTATCCTGATTGTAACAGTACTGTCATTGAGCTTTTTAGTTTTCAGAAATCATTGCTCATCTTCAGCCAACAATGTCCTTTTAGAATTCATGATGGCATAATCTATTCTTTTGTCTAGTTTATTTCTCAGCCATAATAAAAAGATAAGTTTACGTAATGTAAGAATATGATAGAGTTTAAATGATACTACTTTTAGTAATTAACTATTTAAAGTTTAGATTAGTTAACTCAAAAACTGTAATTTTTAAATAATGCACTGTGATTAATATTCTTATTCATTACAGTTAAAGAAGATTGGAGGTGGAGGATTTGGAGAAATTTACGATGCAATGGATGTGCTTACTCGAGAGAATGTTGCCCTGAAGGTCGAGTCAGCGCAGCAGCCAAAGCAAGTTCTGAAAATGGAAGTAGCTGTGTTGAAAAAACTGCAAGGTATGGTGAACAAAGATCATCATACTGTGATTGCTAAGACTCTGACATTGCTAATGTATAGCAATCTTGAGACAATCTTGAGAAAATAGGAAAAGCTCTGTGTATGAACAGGGTATTCATTGATCAGGTTGGTGGCCAAATAAATAAACAGTATTTCTGAATGCAGTTCTGTGTATATCAGAAAGCTTATTGAGTTCATTAAGGCTTAATTATAGATCAGTATGTTAAGGATTATAACTTTAATCACATGTTGAGGTTAAAAATAGGAAAGTCAAATTTACATTGACCTTAATAATGACATTAATGCCTTGGTTTATATGCATGACTTGAACTATGAAATATGGCAGCATTTATGTTCTTAACAATCTTTATATTTGGGGATTGTGAATGCAGGATGTGCTTATTTTGAGCTTTTGCAGATAACTAGGAAAATGTGTTCTTTAAAATCTTGGAAAAACAAGCTAATTCGAAATGCATTCTTGCTTTCTCTTGTCCCCAGTCTTTCCAGCAGCTGCTTTTTTCCCTCTTGGTTATCCCCTTGCTCCTGATTTCCCAAACATATTCTGCAAGTGTGATATGCAGAAATCTGGCTAAGCAGACAACATCACTTCTCCCATTGCAAACCTTAACTTTTCAATTTCTGTAAGTTGTATCTTTTAGCAGTACTAATGAGAGTAACTGCTCTTTGGAGAGGGTCAAAAAGCCCCTGCAAATTATAATTTTCTACAAACTTGTACTGGAAGTTTTTCTCTGTAAGACTCATGGGCTGAATAAAATACCTGACCAAACCTTCCCTTTATATTAGCACCTCCACAGTTACCATAAGTGAAATGTTAATGTTGGAGAACTAGTAAGAGAACAACTAGGATGGGACCAAGGTTAGCCAAAATTCAGTAGGAATTTAGTTTGGAAACCTTGTGATTTCAAAACTGCTAATTCTGAAAGTCAGCAACACGACAAATTGTCATTTGTGAAAAGTTTGTCAATGGTCTCTGTGAAACTACTGACACGTAGCATGCATGTAGAATATTTCAATCTTTACTTGATTATAGGATAAATAGAAATTGTGTAACTGAAACAAAAATAGAATAAAATATTGAAGGCCTTTAAATGTGTACATTTTGAAAGCATTGATGTAGCTATTGTTAAAGAAATGATTTTGTAGCTATATGATCTAGATATTTCAAGCATATTTAAAGAGTTTCTGTATTTATATTAAAGGAAGTTCGCACGGCTAAGTTACTAACACATTCTTTTTTCATTTCAGTGTATTTGATTTCAGTATATTCTGTTAAATATTTTTCTCTTTCTGTATCATAGTGTGCTTTCTCTTCCTCTGAATTCCAAGTTTCAATTCCTCTCCCTCTTAAATATGGGACTTTTTGTGCCTATTTTCTGGCCATCTCTCTCTTTTTTTTGTTTTATTCAGTGGTCCTTTTCTTCAGTGGAAAATTAGATTAACTTCTTTCCCATAAATATGAGTAGATGTATGCTTAAACCAAGTATATATAACAAATAGACCCTCTTCTAAGTAGATGGGGATCAAACAATCACTATTCATTTATTTGGGGCTCTCTAAATGGCCATTTTACGTCTTCTGTACTCTCTCACCTTGTTCCCATTCATTAATTCATATCGCCTAACATAATGATTTCCCCCCTTGATTACATTTATTCATATGTTTCATGATTTCTTTCCAAAATTTATCCCTCGTTGTTGTTGTTGTTGTTGTTGTTGTTCCTCCTCCTCCTCCTCCTCCATCATCATCATCATCATCATCATCATCATCATCATCATCATCATCATCATCTTTATCCTGCCTTTTTTTATATTAACCCAAGGTGGTGAACGTACCTAATACTCTTGCCTCCTGTTTTCCTGAGAACAACTATCCTGTGAGGTGGATTGGGCTACGAGAGTGTGAATGGCCCAAAGTCATCCAGCCAGCTTTCATGCCTAAGGGAGGCATAGAACTCACAGTCCCCTGGTTTCTAGGCCACCAACTTAACCACTATACCAAACTGGCTCTCTATGTATTATTTATTATCTGTTTTATTTATCATCATCATCCAATTATTATCCATTTATCACCATTCATTGCAGCAAACTATCACCTTCCTTTGATTCCTGCTTTTATACGCATGCATGGCTACTTAGGTGACATCAGTTCATATTTTCTGGCATGCTTTCTATTCTGTTCATTCATAATTAAACCTATGCCTTCAGTTCCCTGCTATATTCTTCACTCATAAGATCAAGCCACCTTCATTACATTCCTTTTCTTTAGCTTTCCAGAAGTGCAGCATATTTTTATTTCATTTCACGTATTAATTCAAGTTCTTTATCATTTAATCCTCTTATATTCCAAATCATAGTCTTCTGTGTGCCATGGATGTTACAGATACTGACCTCCACTATTTATTGTGGCTTTGATGAATTTATTTATTACAATTTTCTATTCTGCCACAATAAAGATTCCCAGTGGCTTACATAGAATATAATAAAATAATTTAAAACATCCATAGTAACATGTAAAACATGGCATCATAAAATCATGGAAAAACTCTCTGAAACAACAACATCATCAATTTCTGAAATGTCAGCAAAGAGGGGGCTAACCTAATCTCCACTGGGTGGCTGTTCCACAGCATTGGCACTGCCACAGTAAAAGAAGTGCCTTCTCACTTCAGCATTCCAAACCTCTCAGAAATGTGGGTTTTGTAGCAGTTTCTCCCTAGTTGTCTTCATCAGTTGTACTATACTGATTGGAGCAGGCAGTATTGTAGGTATGCGGGTGCCAAGCCATAAAGGGCTTTATAGGTCAAAAGCAGAACCTTAAATTATACCTGAAAACCAATTGACAACCAGTGAAGGGTGTACAAGATTGATGTTATCTACTCCCAATGCCAGGAGCCAGAGAGTATGCAGGCTGCCGTGTTTTGAACCAATTGCAGTTTCCAAGTGCTCTTTAAGGACAGCCCCACGTTTTTTGATTTAGCTTGATCTATGATGCTGATAGTTTCCCAGTTGAAACTATGTTAAGTCTGTCCATGTGTTGTGAGATTAAGGAATTTTCATCATGTCTTCTGATTGCACACAAGAGGGCTGTGTAAGAACTTTGTTCAGACAAGCACAAATGCACTGCAGCAACCCAGAACAGCAGAAAAAGGAAACATCACCTATACTGTACAACATCTAACAAAATGGATACCCATGCAACTTTATCAAAAAGTGCCTGAGCACTTAACGCACTACAACACAACCAACACAAGCTATGAAAAGGATAACACTGCCATACATCAGAAACATCTCAGAAACAACCAACAGACTATTACAACCACATGCTATCACTGTAGCACACAAACCAACTAAAGCCCTCCAAAATATCTTTAGTAAACCAAAAGACCCAGTAGCTTGAGAAGAAAAAAACAGCAGTTATCTACAACATACAGTGTAAGGACTGTAACAGCCAGTATGTAGGACAGACAGGCAGAAGGCTTGCAGAGTGCATCCATGAACATCAACTAGCGGTCAGAAGACACGATGAAAACTCCTTAAAGGAGAAAACAACACCCCCACCAACACTGACAGGGCAAGCTACTGTATATAAACAGAGAGCAAACCATACTCCCTTCTAGCACTGAAGATGTTACCTAGCCGGGTAATGAAATATCTGCAAGAAAACAACCAAGCTCAGAGAGCCCCAAGAACTCCACAGTTCAACCCTGAGCTACATATATTCTCTTCATTTTGCCACGGTCATCCGTTTTGCTTTTAGTGGAGTCATCTTCAGTTTGCCATTTCTTCCCTGGCACATGACAACAGTTCTGAGACAAAAGTGAGATCCAAGATATGGCCACCTACATGTGTTGGGCCTGAGATAACCTGAGACAAGCTCACGGTTGCTGTGGAAGACATGAACTCCTGAGCTTTGCCCAACCCAGCCTCCAAAGCTGGGAAGTTGAAATCACCCAACACCAAAAGACAAGGGTTCTCCACCATCAACCCAGAAACCAGCTCAAGGAGCTTGGGACAGCAGGGCAATTGGTACACAAGCAGGGCTCCTAGTCTGTCTCTACAACTCAACATAACAAATAGGCACTCAGGTTCCAGTATCTTCAGAGCAGTGTCCCTAGTCACAGGTAAGGTGTTCCTCATGATCAACAGTACTCCTTCCTCCTTGATCATGGTGTTGAGGCTATCACATAACACTTTTTAGTAAGATAGAAAAGATGTAGACTAGAAGACCAGCCTTAGTTGCACCTCTGCCACCTGCCAACAGTACCATTTAATTTAATTTTGCAGGTGCAATTTGGGCAATAAGCCACAAGTGCTACCATAACCCAGTTTTCCATAAGCATGCTCATGCTGTTCTATGCAAGCTAAGATTTCTAATCTAGATATTACCTTGCAAATCAACATAGTTGCCCAGATCCCATCAACTAGGAGGTATATGTAGTGTATTAACAAAGTTGGGATACTAACATTCAAGGCTATTTTTATGTAAACTGACCTCAGTTATAATTTTCTGAGATTGTTTCGGAATCAAGAGACTTAAAATGCCTTCTCCCTTGTGGTCCTGTTTGTCCACTTTAGTTGGACTGGACTGGACAAAGTTAGTTGATCAGTATAGGCTCCACTTTATGTCACATTTCCACCAAAAATTCAATTAGTGGGAACACAGGGAACTCTTTATCCTTTGCTATTGTATCTACTTTTAGTATATACAGATAGTTTCAGCAGGTGGAAGCACCTGGCTGACCTTGTCAAAACTCAAAAGCTAAGCTGGGTCAAACCTTGTTAATTTGTGGATGGAAGACCTCCATGAAATACCTAGCTATAGGTTAGATTGGGAAGTAAAAGAAACATTCTGGAAGAAGATAAATGTCAAACCAAACAACATAGACCTGTCCATGAAGTTACCAAGAGTCAGGTTTGACAGAGACTTTACCTTTATATTGTAAATAACTTCTTTCACTGTACTTATGGCCTGTTACCTATTTTTCCGTGTGAATGAGTGAGAAAGACAGATTGGTTTTGATGCTGGGTCTGAAAATTCTGATAACTTGGTGTCTTCTGCATACTTTACCACTACATAAATGTTGTAAGTCTCAGTACAGATCCTGAGTACATCCCAGTGTTTGATTTATTATGAAAAAAAAGTTTCATTTATTTTATCTTCCATAAATCGATCTGTTCTCTTATTTGTGGTTATTGTTTATTTTAGGAACGTTTTAAGAGAAAATGCTGAAACCTTTAAGCCTTTATATGTGCTAGATCACTTCTATCAAATGACTGTTGATTTTAGGCTTGTTGGATATTCCTTTCCAAATTTTTGTAACTGTATGGAGAAATATAGTAGAGATGAACTCATGAACTCCAGCTTCTTCCGCTGCTGTCCATCTTTTATGATACAAATGTCTATAAAAGAGAACTTGCAATGTGCTTAGCAACTGGGGAGCCTGACCAGCAGGGTATGGTCACAAAGATAAGTCTGGCAAGTGTGACCTTACCTCTCTATTACTGCATTGAAGAAGATATCCCAATAAAACTACTCTTTCAAAGAAATGGAAAAAAATTCAGAGGCCATAATGATTCTTTCTCAGCAGGACATGGACTTGTATGTTGCAATAACAAGTTTATGGATGCTGTCCATCAGTTTAGTGGGCATGAAAGGATAGAATTTTGTGAGTTTTCTTGTTGGTCAGACTTGCCATCTTGTTTTTTAGCTGTTTCTTATTTGTTTTGTTGGTTTGCTTTTGAATTGTTATATTTTATCTTTTAGTTACATCATGAGTTGCCCAGAGTCATTTGGAGTTGGGCACCGCCTAAATCAAATAGATTTAAATTAAATTAAAATATTGGTGGTATATTGATAACTTTATAGTATATTTCACTCAAAATTGGCATATTTTTCTTAGGTGATATCTTTCTATCCATTCATGGCATTTTGTTTGCATCTGCTAGATATATAATTTTGCAAGTTATACCTAAGTATCAAGCAGATGGATATGAACTTCAAATTCTTCCTTTAGTTTTTAGTGTAACCTTCTAGATTTAATTGCTTCAAGACTTGTGCTATTTGTGTTCCCTTATCCAGAATATTTAGCTCTGATCTTCATTTTACTTGATTCTGACTTAGGTTCATTGCTGGTTTGCCTCTGCTTGGGATGTTTTGCTAGTTTTCATCCACAGACATTTAAAGTCATCAGATTAGATCTTAATATAATTGTAATGCCTTTATTGTTTCAGGAAATTAATGTACTGTCATTTTTTATCTGTAACACTGGAAAATATTTTCCAGTGTTACAGATAAAAAATGATGCTGCTTCCAACCCAGTTCTAGTTCATTCAGTGGAATAAGTTCATATTCTTCATTATTGTGCTTGCATGTGCAAATTTCAAAATTGTTCAGCGAAAAAGATAATTTTTATCATTCAGATTCAGACCAGAGTGCAGATTAAGCAAATGTCTCATATGCATACTGTAAGGACTATTGTGTGTTCACATACTATACTTGTATTAATCCTGCTTGTGTGAATGATATATAAAGTAAAATTTAAAAAATTACATAGCCTTCTATATTTTGACTTCATTGAGAAACCAGCTGCATTCAGAGCCAAGTTCAAAAGCTGCCAAATACTCAATTTCTATGCTTAGCTTTATGATCACTTGAAATTAAAATTTAAAAAATACATCTTGTTTCAACTTGTATGAAGCTAAAGTAATGAACTATTTGATCTTGATTTAAACTGGAATGTTTAACAGTATTTTAGCTGAGGCTTAGTAAGATTGCAGTGATTCTATGACATGTTTTCCTTAATTGAATTATAATGTTAACATAACCCAGAATCTTGGTTTGTTTGGGGAGGAACTTGCAAGACCCTTCTGCATTGGTCAGGCAGATGCATTTATGGAAGAAACAAAATACCAGCATTTCTAAATAAGCCCAATTCACACAAAAACTTAAAATTCCCACTTATTTTGACATATTGTAATTTCTTTGCTTTATTGTTGTGAGCCACCCAGAGTTAATGAGAACATTTATTTATTTAATTTTAAAATTTTGGTATACTACAGCATTTCAGTGTTACTCTAGGCAGTTTCCACAGAAAAGCAATAAAAATTATTAAAAGAATTTAGGAAATTTAAAAATCAACTCAGTAACATTTCCTCAACCAGCAACCATTTTAATAATGCTGGTCAAACTTTAAAGACTAAGCAAAACCATCTTGGCTGCCTTTCTAAATGACTGAGCAGTTGCCAACTGAACTTTAGGAAGGCTGTATCAGAGGGAAGGAGTCACAACAGATGAACATTGCCCTCTAGATCCGATCCCCACCCCACCCCACCTCACCTCTGGCATGGAGGGGACTTTATGCACCCCTTCTTGGGATGAGTGAAGAGAAGAGGCCATCTCTATTTGAAGGGAACACTACCAGAAATATATAAAAGCCAAGGGCTTCATAAATGAAAATCTGTGCTTCAAATTGTACTCAGAAGTCTGTTGTAAGGTAGCGTAGCACCTGCAGCACTGTTACAAGTACCTATAATAACTGTCACCTACTAGAAGATGGGATGCCATGTATTGTAGCAGTTGCAGCTCCTGAATGGGCAGCCCCCATGTAAAGCACATTGCAGTAGTCTAGGGGAGATGAAGGTGTGAATTACATTTGCCCAACATCACCTCCTCTCACTCTCTCAACTTAGCCACGAAGGGCAGAAGAAAAGCCACCTGAGGAAGACTGAACATTCTCCTTTCCCTTCTCTATCATGATTGTCAGGTCGGTATCCTGATGCTTAACATCCATGCAAGTAAAAGAAAGTCTTTAATAAATGAGAAAAGCAATAGCAAAGGAGCAAGTTATCTCTGACACAAAAAAGACAGGACTGTAAAAAAAAAAAAAACAAGAAGAAGGAAAAGAGGGCTAAATAAGCACATGTAAAGGTATGTTAGGGTACACAGCTAGGAACACAGCACACCAAATCCCAGAGCCCTCCTCCTCTTATTGTGTCAGGCATGCAAGCAGTGCTTCCAAATAGTATTGTTTGTTACGTCTGGGAGCATATTGGAGTCTTTGAGAATGTTTCCAGAATTTAATAGTGAGAAGTTTTGAAATGAGAAGAATCTCTTCTCTTCTGGAATCATTGTTGTTTGTAAGTACTTACAAGAAGTGTCTGCAAACACCTTGACAAGCGGGGTGGTTTGTTAATCCCTGCAGCCAGTCGTTGTTAGGGAGACATATTCAGTGGCTGCTATAACTCTGGCAGTGAGTTCTATAATAGTAAATCTGTCTTTTCCAACCACTCTATAACTCTTTTTCTTGGAAGACTGAGTACGGAGGGCGGGCAGTTACCCCACTTTTGACTACTGTAATTTATAGTGTACATTAACCTAAATCAAATCCTGTTCTGTTTCAAATATATCCCTACTCTATCTTAATTGGATTTAGTTGCTCTCATATCATATTAAACCTCTACATAACCTAGTTAAGTATGTGATATGAACTCAATAATTGTATGTCTCTTCTAAGGCTAGTTTTAAACCAGTCTGATAATATTTTTCCTGTTCTTACATGTTTTGAATAGAGCTGTTTAGGAGAGGAGAGTTTAGATCAGTATGGGACAATAACTATTGCCAGAGAAGACGTTGGACAGTATAAGGTTATAGCTAAATAGTTTCTGGGTTCAAGAGACTGAGACATTATTAATATTTGGTCTGAGTCCTCTACTCTGCCATATAGTGAGTGATGTCCTGAGGATAAGGAATCTTTCAAGAACCTCTGCTTTCCCAACCTAAAGATGTAGCTCTCCCATTACCTAGGTGTTTAAATTCATACAGTGATTTCTTAAAATAGATTCTGCATTTTTCTGTCCATGGAAAGGCTTCAAATAGGGCCAAGAGCTTTTTAACTATAGAAGTAGAAGCAAAAAGGGGTAGAGGAAGGGATCATATGGACTGATCACAGACAGGTGCTGGAAAAATAGTTCTTTTGGTGAGAGTTAAATCTCCTGCAGTGAATTTTTCCAGAATCTGGAGATTGTAAAGCCTAGCTCTCTTTTGTGCATATTCTGCTCTCTGTGATGAATCAGTTCTCATTTGGCTTCCTCTATCGTGCCATGCCAGTAGATGAGACCTTCCCCAAACCATAGCCACCACCAAATACAGGCTTTTTTTTTTTTTTTTGCTCATCTGGCTCTTCCCCTGCAAGTTCTCTTTCAAACTGACCATGATTCTATTTCCTTTCCTACTATTGGTTTGCAGGGAATGTATGTGGGCATGTAGCAAAAGAGGTGCAGGAGGAAAAAATTGAAAGGTGATAGCAGGAACAGTCCTTCTTTCCCTTTGACTTCTGTCCATTATTCTACCTGTGCTTATTTTTGCCTTCCATGTCCTGTTTTGTAAGTAAAAGCTGTTGTCTGTAGCAGACCTATAGAGGGGAAATTAGTATATCTGGTAGTGAGGGCATGAAGGAGGAGTAGCCTGGTGAACAATGTCTTCTGGCTCTTTCCATTAGTG
Organism: Python bivittatus; assembly: GCF_059951505.1. Taxonomy (NCBI): domain Eukaryota; kingdom Metazoa; phylum Chordata; class Lepidosauria; order Squamata; family Pythonidae; genus Python; species Python bivittatus. Next base: position 26,900,293 of record NW_028277075.1, on the reverse strand, counting down.
CCCACAACTGTTTGAGCCAGTTTCACTTAACTATATTGAGCTAATTTCACTCATTTCCTTCAGGTGGCCATACAAAATTCAGTGCTAACTTGCATTTTTCCAAAATGACTGCTTTTTAATGATGTGATTTTGGCCTGTTTTGGGAGAATTGGGACATGGGGTTAAGCATAGAGAAGTTACCCACTCCCATGTTCACATTTTGGTTGTGGGGGGAGAAAAAAACTGAATATCCCCAAAATAAGGTATTTGGCAGCCCAGTTTTGGCAGTGTGTTCTCATGCTGCTCAGAGGCCCCTTGTAGGCTATGGGTCACAGGCTTTGTATTATAAAGTATGGAATGCTAGTGAGGGAAGAATGGGAAATACTTATCTTGTGCTTTACAATTGTTATACCCTAGCATATCTAAAGTTGGTGGATAGGTGGGCTATGTCTTGCAATTCCAATATCTATAACTACCTCATTGTACCTCTACAGGACTGTAAAAAGATACATAAAATGATAAAATGAGTTTGGGAGGAGTCAAAGGAAATGTTAGCCAAGTGCTTCAGAACTGGAATAATACATACAGTCCTCTGAAGGGGATCAGGAGAATTGTTATAGGTACTAAAACTAGTTACTATAGCTGCACTATACTGTAACTTTTTGTAATTAGAAAAATAACTTCTTTAGATTATTTTGGTTTGCAGCCTTGGCTTTCCCCCCTGTTCTTTGGAGGAACAATTACAGATCCAGTATAAAATTATTGCTTCTGTTTTAATCATGGTTAATTTACTTGAGTTACTTGTAAGAATTATGCAAAATCTTATCTGTCAGCCTTAAATGTAGTTACAGTTATTTTGTTTGTTTGTTTGATTGATTGATTATGGGCCATCAAAAGTCAGTGTTGACTCCTAGCAACCTCATAGATAGATCTCCTCCAGGATGATCTGTATCCAGTCTGGTCTTTCTGGTCTTCCAACAATATATTCATCACCGCTGCAATTGACTACATCCGCTTTGCTGTTCTTCTCTTTCCTTTTCCTTTTCTGAGCTTTATGACGTTCTCAAGGGAGCTAGATCTTTGTATGTTATGTCCCAAAATATGATAATTTGAGCCTGGTCATTTGTGCTGCAAGTAAGAACTCTGGATTGATTTGTTCTATGGTCCATTTGTTTGTTTTCTTGGCTATCCACTATATTCCCAGGAATCTTCTCCAATATCAAAGTTCAAAAGTGTCAATATTATTCTATCCTGTATCTTTGAAGTCCAACTTTTGGTTCCATAGTGTGTCACAGGGAAAACCATTGACTGAATGATTCTAATCTTTGTAGATATAGACATGTAAAGGCATCTGAATACCATTTCCAAGGTCTTCATTGCTACCTTGTCAAGTGCTAGACTATGCTGCTGGGTTCTTTGCTGTTGACAGTCAAACCTAAAAGCCAAAAGTTGTCCACCACTTCAGTATCTTCCTGTCGGTTCTAAGGCTGAATGCTGTACATGTTGTCATTGGTTTGGTTTTCTTTATATTTAATCTTAGTCCCATTTTTTTTTTCATTATGTTTCTTGACTTTTATTACTGGATCTTGCAGCTCATCTCCATTTTTAACTATCTGAGTAGTGTCATCTGCAAAGCACAAGTTGTTGATGTTACTTCCTCCAATTTTAAAACTACGTTTATCTTCTTCCAATCCACTTTCTCTCAATATATACTTAATATATAGGTATAAATAAGGGGAGAGAATACAGCCAGCTTGTTTTGCTATGTTCTGTCGGGAGTGTGGCTTCCTGTGCTGTCTATAGGTTTTGCATTAGGACAATGAGATGTTCTGGGATTCTCATTTTCCTAAGAACATTCCACAGCTTGACATGGCCAACAAAACTGAAGGCCCTTCTATGATCAATGAAGCACATATTGACTTATTTTTGGGATTCCTTGGCTTTCTCAATTATCCAGCATGCATGGACAATAACATCTCTTGTTCCTTAAGTTTTCTAAAACCAACTTAAACAACTGGCATTTTCATTTCTATGCAGGGCTCTAATCTCTGTTGGATAACCTAAACATTATTTACTAACACATGAAATTAAAGATATTGTAAAATGTTTGCACATTCTGTTAAGTCTCTTTTTTTGGTATTGGTATGAAGATTGACTTCTCCCAATGTTGGCCATTGTGTTGTTTTCCAGATTTGCTGGCAATGGTTAGTTAGAACTTTTACTGATTCTTCTTTTTGCTGCTTGCCATGTTGCTCTTGCTATTCCATCAATTTCTGTAGACTTCCAACTTGGTAATGGCAAGAGTGCTGATGTTACTTCATCTTCTAGTACTAGAGATTCTTATAAATAGGGAATATCTTTTAAGATATCTTGGATGTTGATATCTCTACTGTATAGAATTTCATTGTACTACTTCCATCTTTGTTTGATCTTTGAGTAAGTTACTATCTGTCCTTTGGCATGCCTTAACACAGTGTTTCTTAAAGTGTAGTCAGTAAAGTGGGAAAGGGTCCTGAGAGCAAAACGTTTAAGAAACACTGCCTTAACATAATAGCTGAGAGCTACAATCTGAAATTGTATGATTAATTAAGCCCCTGTATCAGAAAACATAGTCTACAAACAATTGTGTAGCTTCTAGAGCAGATGGTAGCCCTTTACACAAAATAAAATGAGCCATCTTGGTAAACAGATCCAGTATTATTACAGTGGATTGTAAAACACTGCACATTCAGGAGATCAGTAATAAAGTCCAGGGAAACTGTGTTCCAGCACCCAGTAAGGAAGGGTACTGGCTGGAGCAAACCAGCTGGCTTAATAAGGACACCCTTGGCCTGACAACAAACATGGTACAGAGAAACATAGTCTTTGACATCCACTCTTACCTGTAGTCAGCAAAAATATATGAGCACAAGATGCAGTGTCTTAAAAACTCCCACGTGCCTTATACTTTTATTGGCAGGTTTAAATTGCAACACCTCTTCCTGGAGAAGAAGCAGAACATACTGTACAAGTAGCCATTGTAAAAAGTTGTCCTCCAGCCACAGAAAAACAAAAAGAATCAATGTGGGGTTACCCTAGAGGACTTCTATCCAAATCCTGACACATGGATCCTGTTGTAAGCAAATCCAATTCAACAGGTACACTGCCTGCCTCCCCCCCCAAATCTCAGCCGTGTCCCTTCCCTGTGGAGTCAAAATTGCTAGGCTTTAAGATCATGGCAGGAGGGGAGAGACAGAGAACATCATATTCAGGCTTGTGTGACAGAGTTTATGGCAGTTTATTTTGTGAGTTAGGAACATAAGTAATATAGAAGTTAAAGGAAAAAAAAATGCCCCCACTGATCTGACATTGGGTGAGAGCTGATAATAAGCTTTTCACACAGACAGAAACTTTTTCACTGGAAAGGGGAGTGTAGTAAAAGGGTGATGTGTTAGCAGGAAGAGAAGAATTAGTTAAGACTTGGAGTTGGAGTTCTCAGTAGGAGAGGAGATGGCTGATGAATCATGTTGGATTAGGTAGCTTTGATTGCTGTTGAAGTTCTGTCTGTTGCAGAGCAGATCCAGGAGCACTGAAGTGTTCCAGAGTGGCTTTTCAGAGCCAGCTAACTACCTGTGGTATTTATACTTAAGCAGGCTTTGAAAGTAATTTTTAAAATTGTCCATCTGTGGCTGATAATGATTAATAATTTAATTGAGGATCCAGGCTTCATACAGTAATCTTTTCACTTTAAAAAAATACTATTTTCAGAAGTTACTATTCCAATTTAACATGGCTTGCTCAAGGGTACTTCTCATTTTGGATATCATTGCACTAGACACTTAGAACAGAATGCAGTAATGGATCTGTCCAGAGAAGCATTTTCTTTCAGATTACTCCTGCATCCATAAAATACAGTATATATGCTGATATTAATGAGTTTTTAATTGCACATTGGTGCATTGTTAAAACCAGTTGCATATTTTTGTTCTGACATGTATGAAAGAGAGGATCTAGAAGAAATACATTTATTAGGCACACTGCTGTAAGTTTAAATATTCATCAGAATGAATGCAAACAAATAATTGATCTAATTCTGAAATAAAACAGTGATCTCATAAATAACCCCATGCATGTATATAGTATTTATTTATTTTATTTATTTTCACATTTTCATCCTGCTACAATCCAAAGATCTTGGTGGCTATTGTAAGCTGTATAGAATAGCTTACATACTGAAAGAAAAGCAGTGTGAGCAAGTCAAGTAGCCCAGCCTCTAGTGTTTTAGCCTTCACTATTGCTGCCAAATGGGTAACTTTGTTTCTGGATGGCTTCTGTTTAACAGTTCTTTAATTCTTTAAGCTTGTTGCTATATTGGGTTTTATAGTTAGCTAAATTAATGAAGGACAAATCTGTTAATTCTTAATATTCTATGATTAGATGCAGAGATGAAGCATTTGTTAGAAGGTTTCTTTGCTCGAAGGACTGCTCCATCCAAGAGCACTTTAAAGTTAAAGAACCATGAGAGCTCAGGAGATTTGAAGTTGGCCCATCAGCAAATAGCACTTGGATGTGGCACAGTCCAGCATCTTAAAGAAACATATTCCTGCACTGTTTGAAGTATATTTGGGGCTTTTTCTATCATAAAAAGTTATGGTATAAATCTTATAAATACATTATTTTATGATCCTGAACATTAGTATTATAAGTGAGGAAAAACATTTCTCTATATACAGAGAATTCATGACATCCTACTTCTAGGTTGTTGATACATGCTATCCTAAACCAGTCTTCCTCAGTGTAAGAGTTCTCCAAATGTGTTTGTTTCAGCTGCCAGAATTCTCCGCAAAAGATCATATTTCAGACATTGGGTAAATTGCTTTTTTTTCAGTTTTATGGTGGTTTGGTGAGGTGGGAGGACAATTAAGAAAGAGACTGAGATAGCTCATATGTGTTCTTACGTCAGTGCATACACAGCAAGGATATTCATAATCAGGAACCTTTGCATCCTTGCATTTTTTTTCCAGTATTTGTCTAACTCAAACTGCATTGAAATGCATTGTTAGATATCATCACTCTAACAACTTATATCTATGCTTGTAGCAAATGTTTTCATTATCCCATAAACAATAGTTTTGGAGAGGGCATTAGTTGAGAAAATGTCACAGGGAAAAATCTGTTCTCAGTACCATTAATACAGGCATACTTAATCTTAAATGGAATGGGAATCCTCTTTACCTGCTTTTAACTTCTTTAAAAACTGCAGAAAGTTCCATTTGGGATCTAGCTGAATATATGTAGTTTGACACAAAGTGAAAATTTAAATTGAATATTTAAAAATGATTACCTAATTGTTAAACTGATTTAACAATTTGTATGCCACTTTAAAGATATCCTTGTGCCTTGTGCCAATCAAACTGAAACAGTACGTCTTAATTTTTGATGGACTTTGAATCTGCTGGATTAAGTTGCTTTTTCCTTAATTAACCTTTGGATAATGAACTGTTTCAGTCTGGTTTAGGTCTGGTTTTGAGACCAAGTCAGGGGCTGATTACCTTGGAAAACGATGAACAAGAACTGGAAAAGACTTGGTTGTAATCCTCTTGGTTCTGCTTAACCTTTCAATGTCTGTTGTCATCACGGAGCAAAATAAGATTGGAACATGAAGGCATAGGGTTGCAGTGGTTACAGTCATTCCCGAAAGGCTGGTCTCAGAGGATGGTCCTGGAAGTTGCTACTGCACCTCTGGGCCACTAACCTATGAGGTCCTTTACCATTCTGTTTTTCCCTTATGCATCTATATTAAACTGGTAGACTTTCAGAATGTTGTCGTTAGTTACAATATGAGTAACATCTAATCTGTCTCTCCTTTCTATCTGATTCCAAGAAACTTATTGAAATCCTGAGTGATTACCTGGACATTGAAGTTGACTGGATATGGGCTAATAAATTAAGATTGAATTCAGATAAGATAGAGGTGCTCTTGATCAACAGAGCTGATCAGGGAATTGGGTTTCTCCTATGTTGAATAAGGAAAATATAGGTTCCTCATTTGGAGATTTTTCTGTAGTCAACCTGGAGCCTATATTTTCAGAAGTTGGAAGTGATATAAGTTTCTTTGCCCAGCTAAGACTGCTAAACCAACTACATCTATTGGGAAGTTCAGAATCTAGCCAGGATGATATGTGCCTTAATTACAATGTGATTGGATTACAGATGTGGTATATTCTGCTTACAGCTGCCCTTGAAGAATATTAAATATCCAAATTGGTTCAAAAGTAACATCCTAGTTATTAAGGGGTGGGTTATAAAAAGCATGTGATAACCTAATTAGAGTAGCTGCACTGGTTTCTTGTTTAAACTTCTAGTAATCTTTAAAGTTCTTAATATTTTAGGATTAGGACATTCAGAATCTTCTACCTTCTGCCATATTATTTCTGCCAGCCTGTTGAGATCATCTTTTCTGTATGACTCAGTAATCCCTGAGATCCATTTGCCTATGATTAGAAAGAAGATATTTTCAATGCCTTCATCAAAACTCTGAAACCCTCTTCTGTTGGTGAAGACTTTCCTTTTTAGGGATGCCTTCAATGTGTAATCTCATCTGCTGTTTTTTTTAAATTTATTATTTCAAGACTTAAGTATTTTTTGAACATTTATTTTCTGATGTTTTAACAGTTATTAAATAGGAACTGCCAAGAACTCTAGGGAAGATAAATAAGATGAAAATATTTTAAGTCAAAATATAAACCAGAACAAGCTGCTAAATGGAGAAGCCCAAACAATAAGACAGAAATCATTTTAAAAGTAATAGTGAATAAATTATCTTCACTTCTCTAGAAAGATTATTTCTTATTCTGTGTGCTACTGCCAAAAAGGCCTTTTCCATAGTAGTTATTGTATCATTTTGCTTAATAGGGCACTGAGGAGGCCCTGTGAAGAGCAATGTATGATTCAGATAGGAACATACAGAAAAAAAGTGTCTTTTAGGTAGCCTAGACCTAAGACATTTAGAATTTTAAAGATTAAGATGTTTGACCAGGATCCAGTCAAATGGATAAAGTATATATGGTTAAAATATTACTTTTTAGTTTTTCAATCCTATTCAGAAACAATTGCAGTTTTTGAACAATTTCTAAAAGCCATGGTATGCCTGTGTGACACCACTGCCTCTGCAAGCTGCAGTGGTTGCCAGTTGGTTTCTGGTGCAATTCAAGGTCTGGCTACCACCTATAAAGCCCTTCATGGCATATGGCCTGGTTATTTGAGGGGCTGCTTGTTTCTGATCCAGCAGAATGAATGTGTTTCAAGTCCCTTCAATTGGATAATGCCATCTAGTAGGAACCTAGAAGCATGCCTTCTATGCCATGGCCCCTGCCCTTTAGAACAGGATCCCACCAGAGATCTGTATGGCTCCCACCCTAATGGTGATCCAAAAGACATTGAAAACCTGATTATTTTCCCGGGGGGTAGGATGGTTGGTGAGATTACGTGCTGTTTTGTATAGTTTTCTAGACACATATCATTTGTTCTATTATAATTCTGCCTTTTTATAATGTAAAGCACCCAGAGACTTTGGGAGCTGGTCATTGTTTAATTCCATGTAAAAAAAAGCAGAATTTCCAGCAGCTGCCCCACCAATGACTTAAGCATCATTTTGCAGCCTCACTTAGAAATAAAAATGTAGATTTAGAGAGCTTTGTCAGTAAGAGGTTGATCCTCGGTCCAATAGTTTCTCCTGAAGATCTGAAGTTTCTTGAACTGGTAAGACATGACACTGAGGATTGAGGCAAAAGTGAGAAATGTTAAAACTGGATAGCGGCATCTTTTGTAAGCAAGAGATTCTCCTGATTTTTGGGAGGTTCTCCTCATCCATAGCCCAAACTATTCAGAGGGTATCAGGTCTCTCTTTCTCCCCTTCTCTTTCTCTAAAATTTAAAAAAAAAAAATCAGGAGAGTAGAAGATTGGTCAGACAAATATACTATTTGTGTTTCTCTGGATTTAAGCTGGTGAAAAAAATGAACAGATATAAAATGTTTCCTCCTCAGGGAAAGATCATATTTGTCGATTCGTTGGCTGTGGGAGAAATGACAGATTTAATTATGTGGTCATGCAATTGCAGGTGAGCTTTTTTACTTTTATCACTTTGTGTAAATTGTTAATGAATCTCTATGGTTTGTCCTCCTGCACATAAAGAAATCTGTTTTTCTCTTTAAGTGGGATAGACTCTGCAAATGAAATCCCAGATATACAGTATGTGTGATTTTCTGTAAGATTATCTAGTTTTGCTGTTTCTTTTCTGATGTTCAACTTTTTCTCTGAAAATATCTGTTTGTGAACTGATTGTATATTATTGTGTATTTTCATTCCATTTTTAACCTCATGAGTTTTATTAATTTTTAAAGAGATTAAACAAGTGCTTTTGCTAGCTGTGGAATTATACTCTGCAAAAGTAGACAAGCTTTAGTCCTTAGACCAAAATCTACAGGTTTGAATGGCTTGAAAAGTAGTACTTAGAAGAATTTGATTACTCCAGGATATAATGTTTTTAAAAAAGAAAGAAGAGAAAGTTGGAACTGAGCTAAATAGCTTCATACTTTTTCAGAGGAGATCCTTTTGAAACAAAAAGTAGAGAAAAGGTTGCCTTATTGGTTTTAACTCGATTGCTAATTCTACATCACTACATCCTAATCTCCCCAAGTCCTGCTGGGCTGCCTCATCGAGGTGGGTCCTGGGAGGGATGAATGAAGAACACTGGGTGTATATACCAAGAGTATATATTCTCAGTAGGGTCACCCAAGATGTGAAGGTCATCTCAGCTTCCCAGCTAAAGCAAGCAGCAGTGATATAGAAAGATGCTGTAGGCAGATGATCACTTTAGTGACAATGGCAAAGGCATCAATTCATACTTTTACAGTGTTATGGTTTTTATAATTCAGGGTTTTTATTGTTTTTGTGAGTTGCCCAGAGTTGTATTTCAAGATGGGCGGCCGTACAAATCTTTTATATAAATAAATACTGTGCAGGAGAAGGCAATGGTAAACCATTTCTCTATTTTTATCAAGAAAACCACATGTGTAGAAAATATTAAATGATTGATGATACAGTGCCAGATAATGAGCTCCTTGTGATTGAAGACTGTAATGCCAAAGTTGGAAATATTAAGGAGGAAAGTGTAGTTCTCATCAAACAAATCAACCCAGAGTCCTCACTTGAAGCACAAATAACCAGGCTCAAATTATCCTACTTTGGACACATTTTGCTGAAGAAGGTGGAAGGAAAGAGAGGAAGAGGACAAGCAACAGCAAGATGGATGGACTCAATTACAGTGGTGATGGAGGCACGGTTGAAAGACCAAATTAGGGATAAATCATCATGGAGAAAATCTATCTATATGGTCATTAAGAGTCAACATCTATTTGATGGCACATAATCAAATCAAATCACATCCTAATCTCTTTGCTTAATTTTTCACAGTGATCTAACACAAGGATAGACATCCTTTTTGGACTTTGGAATTTTGGGAATATGCCATGGGTACTTTCATAAAATGGCTGTCATGGGGGTCTTTTAAAAAAATGACTGCCCAGGTAGACGTAGCCAGAGACAAGGTGCACATTTATATGTAATTAAACTAGTGAGGTGTTTCTGCCACAATACCTAGGCTCCTTTAGATTGTTTCTACCATTTCTGCTTGTTCTTTTCTGCTTGTTCTTGCCTATTTTTTGGCAGTTTTTTTCTTGTAGGAAATAGACTAAACCAAAATACCAAGTTACAGCCATTTTATTGGTCTATATGGATCTAAAGGCATTTTGCTTTATAGTGTTGTTGTTGTTATTGTTATTGTTATTACTATTACCATTACTATTATTTGTAGTTGAAGAGGGGAGCATAATGGTTCCCATAACCAGTGCTTTTGGTCCAGCATGTATTTTTTAAAATAAGTAATGTAATTCACTTGGCATATCTTCTTTTTGAGACTGCATCCTAAAAAAGTTTAGCCTGTAGCAGCTAATTAATTAAATAACGTAGAACCTATGAAATGTTCAATTAAAATGAGATTCTGTAACTTATTTTATCTGTTCATGGGTAGAGAAGAGATAAGGTCATTCACTGATACCAAAAAAGCAACCATTTTAGTACTAGGTAAATTTCCCTGAAAAAGGCATCTATGCTTGAATGGAAAAGTCTGGGCCCTCCTAGTCAGGTGTAAGTAAACAGCAGTTGACTTAAGTTCTTCATGGTGCAGTTAAACATAACATCTTTCAATTTGAATGCATACTTAAAAGGTCAGTGAAGAAACTAAGGCTGAAAAGAGGTTGAAGATTTCAGCAAGACAAAAATCTGAAACACACCATCAAATCATCCATGAAGCTCTTAACAGGAAAGAAAGTAAATGTTTTGGAATGGCCCTCACAATTTTCAGACTTCAATATTATTAAAAATCTATAGAGAGATCTCAAACATGCAGTGAATACAAGAAATTCTAAGAATATTTCTGAGCTAGAAGAGTTCTACAAGGAGGAATGAAAAAATCCAAAACCAAGAATATAGAGGAAACATTTGGAAATTGATATTTCTGCCAAAGGCGGTGTTACAAAGTACTGACTGAGTGGGTGTTCAAACCTGCCGTATTTACTGTTTTCTTATTTTGAATCTGCAAACTGCCATAAGTCATAAGTATGCATTAAAATTTGCAGAAATATGTTGTATTTAACTTCGTTCTATGCAGAAATTGTCAGCTTCTGTTGACTTAGGGGTTCATGGAAGCATACAATTTGACCAGGAGTGCCTACATTTTAATCTATAACTGTATATTCAGATGTCACAATTGAAAAGTTTCTCTTTAATCATTAGTTGTTTAACTTAGAAAGGCATAGCAGGGGGAACTGGGAGAGGGCTTCTCATGTTTTAGCAAGACTTTAAAATAGTATAATAATGAAGAGCTAGCAAAAAAAGTGTACTTTTTTTCTAAAGTAATTTGATATTTTAAGTACTGCAATGCTGTCCTCCTTAAATTTGTCAGAAAAGAAGAATTCTAATGTGCAGTCAGTTTATCTGTTAAATGCTGATTATCAAAAGTAGATGAGGGAAAAAAAAGTCTCTGGATTTTAGCATTCTTGTTTCTTTCAGGGGCGGAACTTGGCAGATCTGCGTCGAAGCCAAACTAGAGGGACTTTCACAATTAGTACTACTTTACGTCTTGGCAAGCAAATTCTGGAATCTATTGAGAGCATTCATTTGGTGGGATTTTTACATAGAGATATTAAGCCAGTGAGTTTCTCCATGTATCAAAACCAAGAATTTGCTTAAGTTGCAGTTGTTTACATAGCATAGCAATTTATTAGAGCTAGATAAATTTAATCTGAAATTATAAAGATATCTGGATTTATTTTAAAAACTAATATTTAATTGTTATATAGTTATATCAATTTTCAGTTAATATCATCTCAACAACTAATTATTTTATCTAATAATTGCTATGGGCTTAAAAACAAGTTCTTAATGTAAAAAAACTAAAGATGATTGCCTCATCTACTGAGAATATATTAACATTTTTCTGTAGTGGAGTCAGCAGATTTTACAGAGGGTGTCCCCCTCCCATTTGACCTGGAAGCAGGGCTAGAAACAATTTCTGACATTCCTTCCTGTGCAAAGAGATGTCTCCTTTCCCAGTTCTGGGCCTGTCCGGCCCTGAAGAACATGCAAGTCCATCAATTCCTCCAAGGACTCTCTCAGTCTAGAGAGGTTCCATTTTTTAGTTTTTCCTTCCCCCCCCCCTTTTCTCTTACTGAATGTGTGACAAAATTATAAACAAGTTCATGGACAGCATCTCTCCAGTGGCTGGGTCTCCATATATGTACCAACTTGTCCTCTCCCCCAGAGATGCCAGCTAGCACTGCCGTTGTGGAGTCACTGGCCATAAGCCCTACAACTATTGGAGGGCCTGTTACCAGGGAGATCACCTTGGCACAAGAGATGATTGAAGCTCACAGAGTGATTTCTCCCATTTGCTGAGGGAGCAGGCATCTCAACCACTGCTCCCTCTACTGGGTCTGCCAGGTAACATCCATTTCTGAAGCTCTCATGGTCTTCTGCTCCCTGAAGATTCCAATAGGCCAAATCAGGCCTCATCCTCTTTGGATTAGGTCCATGCTAATGACCGCTTATCTCTTTGGAAAGCTGGATTGAACTGTGGGGAGGGGGAGAGGTGGAGAAAGGGGAAACAGCACTGTTCCATTTCCCTCCTCCCCTTTGCTCCTTTGAAACCACCTCTGTGGACCCTCACCCCAGAGGTCAGTGCCTAGACTCCCTTCACAAGGAGAAGAGCTAGACAATCAAGTGAAAAACAGGTACCCAGGCCCCACCTGTTTTTGCACATGAATCAGAGAATTCCCTTCAGGACCAGTCAGATTGGGAAGAAGGGAAGCTATCCCTGGAATAGGAAGATCCACAGTCAGTCCCCAAATCCATCAGGCTTTTGCAAAAACAGACTTCTCAAGAAAGTCTGCAAGGTTCTAGATCTCAGGAAACCAGAACCCCTTGGCCTCATAGAACCCTTAGTGGATCTGTGAGCAACAGAGATGTTCCCTGTAGCTAGCAGTCCTATCTCAACAAGTCTTTGAGGCAGAATGGGGGGTGGGAGTGGATGTGATGACTGTGAAAAGTGGCTCCTCTCTGTCTGCTGAACTCTGTCCTAGATCTGCTTAACCTGCCCAGTGCATACCTTCATGCCAGCATTGGTTTGGGGGAGCATAGTAAATAAAAATGGGAAAGATACCTGCAAACACCCAGAGGACAGGAAAATGGAAATCCTGAAGCACAAAAAACACCCCATCTCTCTAGAGCCTAAGGAGCATAGACAGGGATGAACAAAGTAAGCAAGGCCCCTGCTTTTATGGTAGGTGCTCATCAGAACAATGCCTAGTTCACAGTCAGAGGCATGGCAGCTAATGTGGTCACCAGAACACAGGACCATTTTGGATTTAGAGTCTAATATTGGGCCCATTCAAGGGGGGAAAGCTGCTTGAAGAGACCCAAGACCAAAAGAAAGTTCTACTCTTGGAGGCCATGAATTATCTCTTCAGCATATTAGTATGGTCTTGTCTGAATCTTCTGAGTTAGAGGCTGAAGACTGACCCAACGGATTGGCAACCTGAAGAGACAGCAGGCAGATACCTGCACTCACTCCAGGAGACAGCCTGAGAAAATGACTGATTCAGACAATGAGAGGCCAGATTCTGGCAGGGTACCAGCCCTGAGAACATGCTGGCAGCTATGGTAACCTGGTGCTGTATAAGAGCAAGTCACTCAGTACCAATTCAAGACCCTCTCATTTGTCCTGTTGTCAGTTTCTGTATTTTTCATGAATGTGAAAATGACTTTTGTAGCTTACCTCAGATCCTGGGTATACACATATTCTCCTCCTTAAATGATCTGTTCATCCAATCCCCATAGATTGAACAGGGAAGAAAGGACATTTAGATCACAATGCAAATCCTTGAGGACCTGTCTGTTTTAATCAATGAAAATAAGAACATCTTTCAATTAGTTACCCACCTCAATGCCATTCTGGGCACAGGAAAAGGCCTTATCTTGCAAAAGGAGATAATCCAGCAATTAGTTGTGTTTGTTCTTCAGACCATTTGTCCAGACTTCATGACTCTTGATAGCCTCCAGGCCAGATGATCAGTACCATGGCCAAGATTCCATTCCTCTCTAATTGATGCTCTTTCCCTTCCTGAACCAAATATCCCTAAGATCTCAGAAATGCCTACCAATGAAGGTGAAGAATTTTGTCAAGTTGTGGCTTTCTGGAATCCTATTCAGGGACAGGGGCATATGTCTCTCCCTGCAGGTCCAGCTGATCATAGTCATCAGCATCAGGGAATAGGATGCACACTCTGTAGACCAAATATCCCAGATAATCTGGATGAAACCCCAAGACAGCATAAACATCTTAGGACTGTATGCAGTATGAGTAGCTGTGAGCAAGGTCCAGACTTTCCTGAAATACCAGTACTTCCTCCTCCTCATCTGGCTAAACATTATCACTTTGTGCCTAGAAACAATTTTCATGACTAAGATCACGAATTTCTTTTGGGGTTTTAATCTTTGAATTAGAGGCAGGAAGTTATCCTCCCTCTTTCCCAGTCCTAAGACCCAATTACAGAAAGTTTGGCACAAGGTGGATACCAACTGAGCCATTAGGGTCCAACTGAATAGGACAGAGGAATTCAAATTCTCAGACAGCCTCCTGGTTTCCTTCCCATCTGGGCTGCAAAGCCTCACAGACTATGATCTCCAGGTAGAACAAGGCTTTCCTCAAGCTATCTTATGACACTAAAAATAAGTGAGCCCCACAAGGAACTGTGACAGAAAAGCACAGCCACCTTGACACTCATGCCACTTATCCCCCTAGGAGACATATATAGGACTGCCACATGGTCCTCTGAATCTTCTTTAATGTCATTATAAGTTTAATTCTTAACACCTTGGCTGAAGGCTTATGGCATGAAGGTACTTCAGAAAATAGTTTCTAGCAAGGGCTAGTGGTCCTCCAGGTGTATTGTTCCAACCTGAGAGACAGTTCTGGCATGCCCCACTGTTCAGTGCCCTGGATCCATTGTAAAAAAGCAGTATTTGGTCTTACTATGAAAGTCGTTTTTCTACACTAGAGACAGGGCATCCAGTCCACCCCATCATTAAAAAGAGGGAGAGAAAGAATGAGGAAATACAGACCCACATCAGTATTGCAACTAAATGAACATAGCGTTAGAAGAGTACTTTGGACATACAGAAAGCAGAGAGAATCTGTGTTTGAATGGAATGTAACCTTTCTGCAGCCTTGCCCAACAAATGAACTCTTCTAGTGATCATGATGGATAATAAGCTTACTGAACTATATGATAAATACTCAGTCTAATGAAGTACAAACAGTCCATCCAGACACATAGGTGCTTAGAAAGGCAACAGCATGCTAGGATAGACTAAAAGAATGATACACCAAAGAGTAGGAAAAAGATCAAGTATGACTGATGGGTAAAAGGGCCAAGAGTCAGGACATGAACTCGCATCATCAAGAACTGTCCAAAGACAACTGGACTCTTTCCCAAATTGTCTTCCAAGTTGTAGCAGTATCCTTGACAAAATTGATGAAAACCAGCTGGTCAGAGTCCAACACTTTTGAGTTATAAAATAGAAAATGAAAAGAGAAGCTCTGCATATAAGCTGGGAGAAGTGTACAGGGATATGCATGTAGAGCTTCTCCACTGTATAGATTGCCAGTTTGCTGCTTTTTGCCTGCTGCTTCTATTGCTATCTTTTCTACACTGAAAATCTTTCTGACATCAAGAAGCTACAAGACAACTTTTGGTAATTCTCTGATTACTAATTTAGATAACTTATCTGCTCACATTAGTTGGGAAAATCATGTTGATTTTGTGTATCTCTAATTAGTTGTGATGGAATTGAGAAATTTACCAAAGGGACAACTGTATTCAAGCTTTGATTCAATAAATCTATGAAATTATTGTACTGTGCACCATTTCCTTCTGTGCTGATTGTGCCTATTGGGAACAAAGATTCTGAGAGGAGAGAGAAACAGTTCTCTATGTTCTCCCCCTTCCAAGACATAGTATAACATATCTCTCCTTTATTTTCAACCCTTCTCATTTTTTTTTCCTTCTACTGAATTATTTCTGGCTTGTCATTCTGACACTGGGAAAGGAGATATCTCCTCCCACAGGAAACAACCTCAGAATCCTTTCTAGCCCTCTCTGGATCCCATGGAGATAGGTAAATGCTGTAGCCCTATCAATGTATCACTCTTGCTTTTTCTCAAGCTGGGAAGAAAAGCTAGATTCAATATTGCACAATTAATTTTCTCTATGTAATAAAGGACTAACCATTCTTTCTAAGGAGTGAGCCCCACTGAAAATGTTAGGACTTGCTTCTAAACAACAATGGAATTGTGGTATCAGAACAATTGTGTTTTTTAAAAATACGTTTTATTTTTAGCTGAGCATATGCACCATATTAATACAGAAGCAACCATAATAGTCCTTAATTTCAATATCCAATCAATTCACCAACTGTTTTTCTAACTGAAATATATGAAATGAAATGAAAGCTAAAATTACAATTTTCATCTGTATATTATAAATGTAAGATTTTTTTCTTTTTCTTTTTAGTCTAATTTTGCTATGGGACGCTTTCCTAGCACTTGGAGGAAGTGTTATATGCTGGATTTTGGCTTGGCACGTCAGTTTACAAACTCATGTGGGGATGTCAGACCAGTAAGAAATTTTAATCAAACTTTTAAAATAATACCTAATTCAGCATGTTAATATGACTATTAATATGAATTATTTAATCAATATATTTTTCAGCATGGTTTAAAAAAATCAGGCTTACAGTATATAATTTTGGCAGTATTGTAAAGAAGAAGATGCAATCATGTTCTAGTTTTATCCTGAGCTATTGTCATACCATGGAATCTTAAGCAATGCTTAAGAAAGCAGTAAAAACAGCTGCTAATACTCTGTTTAGGAGGAGAATGAGATTTCACCTGATAAATATTAAGAATACATAAATTAGCATTTTTATTACATAGTATTTTTTATTACATGGGGTTGTAAAACAAAATTGGTATTGGTCTTAAAAGGTTTTGGCATTCATTTCAGTTTGTGGTTACCAAGGAAGTGGATAGGATTCTCTGCTGCATGAGGTCACCCACCTGTGGCCTGACTGTCTGCTCTACCTAGTTTCTTTGGGTGGTTGGAGTGTGTGCATGGCTGGTTAGTTTAGATAGGTTATACTTTTTCTTTTTTGGGGGAGAAGAGAACATGCCAACTGCCTTGAAAGAAGCAGCAATGTGCCTGCTCTTAAATAAGTTCTCCCTTCATCCAACCATCTTGGACAATTTTGCCCATTCTGGGGGCCATGTCAAATAGGACTGCTCCCAGAGTGAATTACACAGCTCTGAATCCAGCCCTCAGATTGAATCAAGTATCTCTGCATAGTTCTAATAAGAACTTATTTAGTTATTTCTAAGAATGAAGGAACACATAAAAATTAATTCAGATTCTTCCTTTGCTCCCATGATTATAGATCTGAGATGGCTTTGAGATACTCTCTAGTCACTTTTGTTAGGGAATAACTTCTCCCAGCATCTTGACAGTCTTCCACACTAGAATCTGGATTCTGACTTTCCACCAGCTACAAACCCTATTGAAAGTGCAGTTTTCCATCCGCTTCAGTTAATTCCATGTAGTCTTCCATCAGCTTCTTTGACAAATGTAACTCAAGAGTTGCAAATGTCCTTGAGCTTCTCTGGAAAGAAATAATAAAGTTTCTTTCTTTTCGTTTGATGGGCAAACTGTTTGGCAGAACAGTGAAAAGAAAAAAAAAAATCAGTAGAAAGTTACCTAACAGGCAGGCAAATGGTCACCAATTTAACGGGGATTAACATTTTAATTAAACTTTGCATTTTAACCTACTGTTAGAATAAATGCACTTAATTTACTGACATTGTGATCCTAAGATAAATATAATGGACATTAAAAAAATAGCTTCCTATATGGGCTGGGCAAGGTTTTATTTCTGGCAGGGCTTCCCAAACTTCTTTTTTTTCAGGAATCCTTTGTTTTCCAAGGGTTTCAGAATAAAACTGGTCACATGTTTCACTAAATTTGTTCATTTGGATTAATAAAAAAGGGTTCTTTAGCTGAATATGTTTCAAAATTCATGTAGATCAGCAGTTCTCAAACATTTTGGTCTCAGGTCCCCTTTACATTCTTAAAAATGATTACAAATTATTGAAGATCCCAAAGAACTTTAGTTTATGTGAGTTATATCTATAAATTTTTGCTATGTTAGAAATTAAAACTCAGAAATTTAAAAATATTTATTTATTTGACTTTGTGGACCCCAGGGTCTCCTTGGTTGTCATCTTTAAAGCCGTCCATGGTTTGGGCCTGGATATCTGGGGCACTGCCTTCTCTCAATAACATATGCCTGTCCAATAAGATCCATTAGGACGGGCTTGCTACATGTTCCCATGATTAGAGACTGCCATCTTAAGAGATCACATAAGAGTGCATTTGTCAGTTGCCACCTCCTTCCTCTGGAATAGCACTCCCTCCAATGTGTGAGCAGCCCCTTTCCCTCTGGTGTTTAGGAAGCTGCTAAAAATATGATTGTTCCCTAAAGATAAAGAACTGTTTTAATTGTGCTTTGTCATGAGATTGGGTTTCGTTTTATTACTAATGTTTTTATTCATGACTCCTGGTTCCATAAGAATATTCCTGACTGTTACTTTTTTTAATGTAATATAAGGGTTTAATCCCAATTATGAATTGGAAAGTTGATGGCACTCAATTGCTAGATTGGAGTGGTCTGTAAATAAATAAAATAAATAAATGTATTGGCAAACTTATCCAAAAGACCGCGCTCTTCAGGTACCTTTACAAAACTTGGTTATAATTATTTGATTAATTGATTGATTGATTCATTTCTACCCTGTCATTTTGTTTCTTCAAAAATCAGGAAGTCTTGCTGTGATAAGAAAAAATACAAAATATAAATGAAAACAACAATTAAAATCAGAATTAAAATTAAACATAAGAATAAATTAACAAAAGCTCAGCAAATTATTCCTAAATATCAGGAGAGGGGGTCAGATGGTCTTCTGTAAGGAGCACAACTTGGGAGCCATGCTGGAAATCTTTTTTCATGTGCCAAATAGTTGAGCTTCTGGCAGTAGGGGATCTTCTGGAATGCCTAGGCAGGTATGTAGTAGGAGAGGGTATTCTGCAGATAGTCTGGCCCCAAGCCATTAAAACCTCTAAAGGTCAATACCAACATTTTGACCAGTGCCAGAAGGCAATTGGTACCCAGTGCAGTTCTTTCAATATAGGCACAAGTCAGCAGTTTAGCTACCACATTTTGCACCAATTGCAATTTCCAGATGCTGTTCAATGTATAGCACATTGTAATAATCAAGGTAGGTTGTAATCAAGGCAAGAAAAACTGTTGCTAAGTCTGGTTGGCTCAGGAAGGGTCGCACTTGACACTGTAATTATTGAAATAAGCTACCTTGCCATAGGTGCTGCTTGTAAATTCAGGAACAGCTGGTAATCAGGGAGCACTTCCAGGATAATCCCATCCAGAACAAGCCCTCCTCATTTCCAGAATCCAGCTTTATCCAACAGTATCTTTGCCTTGTCTGAATTTAATTTAAATCTGTATTCCCTCATTCAGCCTTTTACCAAAATAAAGCAACATTCAAGGGTACTCTTTTTTCTTTGGAATCTGGAGGTAAGAAGAAATAGAGCATACTGACATCACCCCTCTCTGAAGATCCATATGACCTCCCCATTAGTTATTTTTAATAGAGGTTAAGCTAAAGTCCTGAGGAACATCATAGGTCAGTGGTCCCATAACATGACCTTCTGGACATGACCTAACAGAAAGGACCAGAGCCATTGTAAAACAGTGCCCCTGGAGCCCAACTCAACCAGGCGGTCCAGAAGGATACCATAGTTGATAAGATTGAAAGCTTCTGTTAAATTTGGGAGAACTAGCAGGGATGTACTCCCTCCATCTAGGTAACAACATAGTTCAGCTACAAAGCTGACCAAAGCTATCTCACTATTATATTGCAAATGAAATCTCTGTTGAATGTGTTGAGAAAATCAGTTTTATCCAAATGAATCTGGAGTTGCAAGGCGATCATTTTCTCAATCACCTTGACCAAGAATGGGATATTTGAGATTTGCTTATAATTAAAGAGATCTTCTGGGTTGATAAGGATTTTTCAGTAATGGTCTTATAATAACCTCCTTTAAGCATAAAAGAATGCATCTGGAACAGAATCACCTCCTTTAACTATAAAGCCAGGCTTTATTTGTTTGTTTAATCAGCCAGTAGGGGCACAAATCTTGCAGACAAGTGGTAGCCCTCATCTCCCCACTTAGTATAACTATGTACATCCTTGAGATCTAGAAGCTGAGAAGAACCCATGTGAACCTGACAAGTAATTACCAAGTTTATCTCCCTATGACCTCACTTGACCTCAGATTTGTCAAATTGAGCCAAATCCAACGGACTTGGTCTGCAAATAATTATGAAAATAGATTTCTGCCAAAGGTGAGGCAAGCCTGGAAAATGTGATTTTGTATGGCTTAGGTTTAATGAATTGTTTAAAAATTGAATCCTAATGTTGAAGATAGATACATGCTATCTATATTCTATCTGTCTGTCTGTCTGTCTACCCACCCATCCACCCACTACACACAAACCCACACATATACACACATACACACACACATCTTTAAATTGTCTCACACACACGCACATACAAACTCACACACACATATGAATTAGATATAACTTAGGTATGGTGGGATCTTATTTTTAGAGTTTTTAGTTTAGTTAAGGTTTTGTTTTCATTTTTAGGTCTTTTTGTCTTTTTTCTTTTTTCTGTAGATAATTTAATATCATTTTTTCTTTTGTTTACTGACTATTTAGCTTTTTATATAATAGGCTAGGTTTCTTTTTTAAAGTATATAGCATTTTGTGCAATAGTAATGTAATTATATAGTTATATTACTATTTTATTAATATACAATGTTACCAACTAATAATTAAGGTTTTTAAAGAAATGTTAATTATAATGTTCCTAAAATCTAATATTAAATAATTTTTTAAAAAATTATAACAATTGCTCACAGCAAGCCTCCATCAATTCTGGCTCCTGTCCACTAACATTTTGATAGTGGAAGTGCCAAACAGTATGGAAAAACATTGCCAGCCTATTTTGGATTCTGTGATGCAATGGATACTCAGTTGGAAGCCCAGTTTGCATCCTAAGATGTTAAATGTTTCTGAATATCAAATTTTGTCTGCCAAATCTTCAACCAATAATAGCAAGCCTTTGATTAGAAGATCCTTCAGTGAAGCAATATAGACATAATTTTGTAATACTGTATTGTGCTTCCATTTTATTTTAATTTGTAAGCCGCTGTGGGAATGTTGATATGTATTGAAGATACAGTGTGTACTTTTCCAAAATAAATTACTCTGCTCAGTGTAACCCTGATTAAAAGTGTGTTTGGAGACTGTAGTTGGCAAAATGCCAGTGCAAAAATTTTACCTTCAGAATGGATAAATATGCCATGGTGTAGGCCTAAACCTGAGCTCATACCCATGTCCAATTGATTCATTTTGCCAGGGTCATTCTAGGTGTCTGTTTTGGAGCTCTATCTCCCAGAGCTCCTCAGTAAACATAGGAGCTGCCTGATATTGGCATTAAGGGAGAGGCCATTTGGGAGCTATCCTACTGAGAGCTTGTGTCACCTCTTTATTTCAGAGGTTAATGAGACTCTCAGTTGAGTTGTCTTGCAGATCTGCTGGCAACTGATGAGATCCATAAGATGCCATAATACTGGACTCTGCTGTGCAAAAGAGTAGAATAACATATGATTAAGTAAAAATGGTTTTAAGTTACTTAAACTGTGATCAAGATATGTATGTTTGTCTTCCTAAATCCAATTTATATTAATATTTTGCAGCAGAATCATTATGTTAAAGAAGTTGTTCATTATCAGCACAGAGAAACTCCAAAGCAGATAATCAAAATTATTATTTGTATTGTCTTTCTTATAAATAGTCAACACTTACTGACTTACTCTGGAATACGGACTCATTTTTGTCTCTCCTCTTTTACATTGATAGCCCCGAGCTGTTGCCGGTTTTAGAGGTACAGTGCGGTATGCATCAGTCAATGCTCACAGAAATAGAGTGAGTATTAGCATTTACATTAGCCTGAATATTTAATAACTGAAAATTATGCATGATGTGTCTATCATACGTTTTCCCTTTTCTATATTTTTCTGTATGAATTATAATTCAACTGCTTGAAATATCAAATGTGTTTACAAGTAGACAGTGACTGCATATGATTTAATCAGATGGGATGTTCTAGCAATAGAAATAATATTATAGTTGAGCTTTAGTTTAAAAAATGTATTACTGTTTTAATTTTTTGCCAGGATAGAAGTACAGAAATGAGTAAATGGTTGGAATGAGTACTATTATTATTATATGTGTGTGCATATATAAATATATACTAATTGTATTGAAAGATTATACTTGAATTTTTGGTGTCCCAGATTTATTTAAGCATATATATGAAACTTCAGAGTTTTTTAAAGAATATAGTTGGTTTTAAAGAATGAATGTGGCATGTAAGTGAAGTGTACATTTCTGGACTAAAAGGAATACTAATTTAAATATAATAGTCATCCCTGAGTTCTATGAAAGCAACAACATTTAATGCCATGGTTACACGTTGGCAAGTGGTATATGTACACACTTTTCTTCATACGTCTCAGGCTTTAGAAGCAGAGGGAAAACAGGGACTTTCATATTGTATTTGTACTAAACAGGTGTTTAAAACAAACCCTGGCTATTTGAATGAACTGTTGCAAGCCAGCTCAATACCTAACCAGTTTACACTGCACAAAAGACATAGATGTTGAAGATGCCTACTGCTTTGGCTTCAGTGACTTTGGTCCTGAGCACAGCAATTACTGCCACTCCAGCATACCTATTTACTTCAGTTTCTATAGACCTCCTCTCTAAATACAAAAGAGAAAAAGGAAAGAAGCAATCTTCTTAGCATGCTTTGGAAGTGCTGCCATCTAAGGAGAGGAAGAAAGCTTTGCTAACCTTTCTCCAACAACATTACAAGCATCTAATGAGGACCTCAAGAAGCCCAATGCAGAAGTCATTCATTTCACTTCCACTGGACTTATTCTCTTCAGTGTAGCAGATTGTCACAGCATGGGCCGCTTCTGTTGCAAGAGAGTTTGGGCAGAATTAATCTTTTTAATAAGAGATTGATTTTTGCTGACAACCAGATATCTCAGCTGGAAGATCATGGGAACTCTGTTGATTCATTTATACCTGATTTAATGAAATCTAATAAGGCATTGCAGGGAATCATGTACTTAAAATATCTTATTGATCCAGTTTATATGTGATAATAATCAAGATCAAGAAGAAACCCTGTTTTCTTTTATAGAAAATTGTCAGCTAGATATTAAGAAGGCCTGTTGCATTTCAGCCTTTTCTATTTGTACAGTTGATAAGCCTTGACCATTTCATGTGAACTTTCTTAGATTTCCCATGAGAAACAAAATTGTAGAGAAAGCTTAATCATCATGGGTCAATGAATGGGGAAAAAAAGTCCTGTATTATGTTTTGCCATGTTAGGGATGCCATGCCATATTAAGAATGCCCAACGAAAAGCTTGTGAGAAGAATTTTAAATATTTTATTAGATAAAGAAGTAATTAGATAAAAAAGTTAGTTATTAGATAAAGAAGTCATTAGATAAAGCACTGGTGTATGCAAGCGAAGGAAGGAGGGCGTGGTGTGTGCATGCGAGCAAGCAAAGGGGGAAGGAGGGCCAAGAAATCCCCGAGCCACAGCATGGCAAGCAGCCCCAGATTCTCGGGGTTCTGGGGCTGCTTGCTGCCCCACAAGGCAGGGTGCAGAGCAACCGAAAGGGCAGAGATGTGGGGGAGAGATATGCAGATGGGGGGAGTAGGAGGCAGTCCCTTACTTTACTGAGGCTCAAAGCTGGGAGGGACCAAGCCCAGAATGGCTTAGATTGGCGTGGGTCCTTGGCTAATGACCGTAGAATTCACTTAAGGATAGCAGTGGGGAGTGCCGAGATTGCCGTCACTAAGTGATGCAGTCATGTGACATCTCGCTTTATGACTACATCATTTAGCAATGGAAATTCTGGTCCCAGTTGCGGTCGTAAGTCGTCAGTCAGGCTGTCAGTTTCTAATTAGATAATTGTTTGATGTAGTTGAATTTTGACAGAAGGAAAGGATGATAAACTGCAGGGTTTTTTGCATCTGTAACTAACCCCTTTTCTTCTCTCCTTCCTTTTCTCCCCCCTCCCCAATTCTCTTTTTTCTCATGGGGCTTGGTAAAATGCATGTATTTTAACATTTCGATTAGCAGAAATAGTCTCCCTTCTTTTTCTCCCCCACTGGTTCATAAAATTCTATTACTAGTTCTATTATTAATTATTAAAATATGTGAAGATGCTAGGGTGTGCTGTGCAATAATCCTAACTACTGCAGAATGGGATGCACAAATTTTATTTTTATTATATTTCCTTCTTATTGGTTTATTTTTTCCTACTATTTCTGTGGATATTTTAGGGCTGGAAGTAAAATATTGATACACTTAACAGATACAGTAAGTTTGATCTAGTGGTTTGATCAGAGCCTGTTTGGTCTAGTGGTTAAGACACCAGGGTAGAAAGCAGGAGAC
Organism: Python bivittatus; assembly: GCF_059951505.1. Taxonomy (NCBI): domain Eukaryota; kingdom Metazoa; phylum Chordata; class Lepidosauria; order Squamata; family Pythonidae; genus Python; species Python bivittatus. The sequence goes on along the minus strand of NW_028277075.1, from coordinate 26,875,981 downwards.
TGTGAGTTCTAATCCCACTTTAGGCATGAAAACTGGCTGGATGGCTTTGGGCCAGTCACTCTCTCTTAGCCCAACTTACCTTACAGGGTTGTTGTTGTGGGAGGAAATAAATAGGAGGAGGAAGGAGTGTTAGATATGTTTGCCGCCTTGAGTTATTTATAAAAATAATAAAGGCAGGATTAAAAAAAACCTTTAAAAAGTACTTTACTTCTTGTTCTCTGTTTCTAATGTTAATTTTAATGATAGTTTCCTTTATGACATGGAACGTCAATGGATTGGGTGATTTTCATTTTTAAACTGGCATTAGATTCTTGCTTGTGCTATTAAAAATTCTGGGGAAAAAATGGAAATTGTGGTAGTGGAGGCAGACTATAAGATTGTGCTGTATATAGATGGGCCAGAAGTTTATATTCTTAATCTCATTTAACAATACTACATGTTTGGTATCCTGACTGACCACTCTGTAAATTATAGCAAATAATACCAGTAGTTCTTAATAATTTTCACGTATTTGGAAGTTTAGGCTCTGTTCTGATACCATTGTTTACCTTGAATTAAGGAATCTCAGGAAGCTTTCTCATCAGGTAAACTTGAATTTATTCCCCAATCTGTCAGAAATAAAAAGATATGGAAAAATAGTCTAGCATTTCTTTGGATATTTGGAATAAAATAAATGTAATCAGGATGAATTTAATTGAGAAGTTGAGCTTTTTTTATAATACAGTGGAACCTCAGTTTACGAACTTAATTCGTTCCGTGACTTTGGTCGCACCCCGAATTGGTCGCACCCCGAAGCAAATTTCCCCATAAGGTTCAATGTAATTACTGTTAATCCGTTCTGGTGTGGAGGACAGGGAGGCAGCTATTGCTTGGAGGGAGAGTTCCCCTCCCTACGACCACGTGTCAGGGGTGGAAGATGGCCGCAGACCATGTGTCAGGGGCGGAAAAATGGCCGCGGACCACGTGTTGGGCGGAAAAATGGCCGCGGACCACGTGTCAGGGGCGGAAAATGGCCGTGGGTCACGTGTCAGGGGCGGGAAAATGGCCGCGGACCATGTGTCGGGCGGAAAAATGGCCGCGGACCACGTGTCGGGGCGGAAAATGGCCGCGGGCCACGTGTCAGGGGTGGGAAAATGGCCGCGGACCACGTGTCAGGGGCGGAAAAATGGCCGTGGACCGTGTCACGGGAGGGAAAATGGCCGCGTATCCTGTTCGTACCCCGAGGCGGAGTTCGCAAACCGAAGCAAAATTTTGCGGCCGGAGCTGGTTGTAACCCAAAAAGTTCGTTAACAGAAGCGTTCGTAACCCGAGGTTCCACTGTATTATCCTATTTTTATTCTTTCCTGAGGATACAAGTATCTAAGTATGCAAGCAACAGTATGTTGGCTTACAGTGTAATCTCTTGATTAGACAATCTAGTTTGCATGAAATGGCACAGATACGCTTGGGGTAAAACTGAGCTTTAATTGTCCTTTTGGCATTTTGGCCAATATATATCTAAACTGACTTTGCTTTACTGTTAGCAAAGAATGCATCCGGTATGGTTATGATTAAGATTGGTAACCTAGTCTTACTAAAAAGTGTTAGATGAAAGCCTTGATTGGCTAAACCCATGATGGACAGTGGAGATCATTATCTATGAACCCCTCTGATGACAAATATGGCCCTTGGGAAATTGGCACTGTAGTCTAAAAAGGAGGAGGGCTACCAAAATGGTGAGAATGTTGGAAGTCAAATCCCATGAGGAGTGGTTAAAGAAATGGGTATGGCTGGTGTGAGTCTTCCGGGCTGTGTGGCCATGTTCTGGAAGTTTTGTTTCCTAACATTTCGCCAGCATCTGTGACTGGCATCTTCAGAGGGCAGGAGCACAGACAGGAGCAGTTCTCTCCTGTCTGTGCTCTGTGTGGGGCACAGAGAGAACTGCTCCTGTCTGTGCTCCTGCCCTCTGAAGATGCCGGTCACAGATGCTGGCAAAACATTAGGAAACAAAACTTCCAGAACACGTCCACACAGCCCGGAAGACCCACACCAGCCATCGTATTCCGGCTGTGAAAGCCTTCAACAAAACATGGGTATGTTTACTCTGCAGAAGAGAAGGTTAAGGGAAGCTATGTTTCAAATTAGTTTGATAGCAGTCTTTAGATATCTAAAGAGTTGGCATAAAGAGGGGGAGAGTGGAGTAGTGGAGTAGATTCAGAGTAGATATTAGAAGGAATTTCCTGACATTGAGAGCTATCAACCAGTGTAACAGGTTGCCTCATGAAATGCTAAGCTCGTTTACTGGAGGTCTTCAAACAAAGACTAGATAGCCATCTGTCCAAATGCTTTAATAGACACTGCATCAAGCAGGGTTTAGATTAGATGATCTCTGAGATCCCATCCAATTTATGAGTCTATAAGATTCACAGTTATTAGAGGCTTTAGAGGAATCAATTCAGGTTCCTAAAATGGTACTCTACTTTTATAAGAACTTTTAAGTCTATGAAATTAACATTAACTATTTATAAAATATTTAGAATATTAAATTCTATTTTTTTAAAATGGCAGAAAGGCCTATTAAAGAATGTGAAATTAATTTATTTAATATAACAGAAACTCTATTTTATGCACATTGGAGACCTCAGACAATTAATAAGAATTGGATGCAATCTCCTTGCTGTTAAGGATGCTATATAAAAGTTGAAACATAACTGATGTGCCCTGGACTTGTCCTACTATTGCCACATTTTATGCTGAAATCCACAGTTCATTAACACAAGTTTAGATGGATCATTGATGGTTAAGGGTACATAACTTGTATATATTCCCAGCATTTGGACTCTGTCAGCTTATAAAGAACTATGAGATTTTATGTACATGGGGGATAGTGAAAATAATTATTATAAAACATTGAAAGGACACATCTTGCCCCAACACAGTAGTGGGTTGCTAATATGTCTGATCTGCCAAAATTATTTGTTTTCTTGTTTATTAGTTTGCTTACTTTTGTTGTGGGGCAATGATGAGGAATTTTGAGCAATCCTTACATATTTTTTTTGCCATTGTTTTGTTCATGAGATTAATTTCAAGGCCTTTTCCCCTCCTTTTTGTCAACCCTGTTTATGTAACTATTTTTAAAAAATTGTTAGATGCAATGTGTGTGTTGTGTGTATGTATGTAAATAAATATATACATTAAAAATTTAAAATAAATTTAAAAAGAGATTGGCCAGGATGCTCTGGATTCAGCATCAGTGTGAGAGTTATATTGTTGATCCAGTAGATCATTCCATCACTCTCAGTCTTAATGCCTGTTGCAACCATTCACCATGAAGAGTGTCCCAAACCTGGTGTTGTTTTACTGACTGAAGCTGGTATTTCAGAGATGAACATTGCTTTAGATCATCTCCTTCTCCATCCTGGAACAAATGTACAGTATAGGAGATTCATTAGGGTGGTTTTCTGGCACTATCTGCTTCACTATCCGATTTGTTCCCACCATCATACTATTAGGGAATATTGGCAGCTGGTCTCCTTGATAATGGCATCACCCCACATACCACTAAAGCAAAAGGAGCATGAGGTTTTCCTCAGTCTTTTAGCAGAAGATTTGATTCCTATGACCCCCAAGATGCCTCCCCTGGAACCTGAACCTATTCTAGTAAATTATCTTACAATCTACAAGATCTTTTCTACTACCTACTGATCCTTCTTCATTGATATCAGTGCCTCAGTGCTATCTGGGTCTGAGCAGACAGGATTAACACTATAACACTTCAGTCCATCAGTGGGTGAGGTATATGATTCTGACCCAGCCTCATTTCAATTAGATCAGGTTTTTCTCTCATCTGATCCATCACCCTGTACTTATAGAAGTAAACAGGCATTACATGAAATAGTTGCTATGCTTAGTTGTTGCTATAAGCATGGAAATTCAACAAAACCCAAATGATGCATGAAGGTGGATGCAACTACTATACCTACCTAGTTCTTAGAATCATCATCTGTGCATTTACTTAACTGTTTTAGCTTCTGCTCCTCAGATGGCTGTCTATGTGTTCCTGGTGCTCCCAGACTACTGCATCAGTCTCTTGGGAAACTGGAGAAAGGTGGGAACGATACCCACAAGCATGGGTGCAATATCAAAAAATATATACTTGAGTCTTTAAGATAGTTACGGCTTCTGCACTAGTATGCCCAAATCTGAATGTTTGGATGGCCACTCAAAGAACCACAGAGATAACCAGCTTGTTTTTCTCTCAGGCCTGCTGAATTCCCTCTTTGCATAATTTGTGTATTATTATTGCAATGGTGTTAAGATTTCCTTTATGTGTGTTATTACTCACATGTTCAGATAAGCAATATTCTTATCTATATAGCTTGGTATTCTGACATTGGATTATATTGAACAGGACTGCAAAATAAAGAAGGTCAACATACAGTCTCCTTTATTTCTGTAGGAAATGGGACGTCATGATGATCTTTGGTCTTTGTTTTACATGTTGGTGGAGTTCGTTGTTGGGCAACTGCCCTGGAGAAAAATTAAAGACAAGGTTTGTTCAGAAATGCAGCAGTTGAGATATCTTGTTATCTTTTAGTTATTGTAGCATACTTTAATTAATTAATTAATATTTATCTAATTTAATTAATGTTTATTCTGTTTTTGCTATAAACCGCCCAGAGTCACTGTGCAGTGAGATGGGCGGTGACAAATTTGAAATATAAATAAATAAAAATCTTGAGGATCAGCTAGCTGTGAGGGTTAATTTGAGACATAATGATAATTTAATTTGTTAATTAGTAACATACATGAGAAAAGTTATTTTCATTGGAACTTCATATAGCGAGTGGCTTAATCTGACTACACCTAAGATCCTATCCCCATATGTTGGCATTAGAAACCTTAATGCTGACAGCAGTGTGGGTGATAGTGGTGGAATTACCAGGTTTTAGCTAGGAAGATAAGAATTAAACCACTGATTGTTGGCAATTCTGTTAGGACTAGAAGAAAGAGGCTTGAGAGTCCAATGTTGCCCAATTCGGTATTCAAACAAACAGTGCTACATGGCAATGTATCTTTACCTGATTTATATGCTTGACTACATTGACAGTGATGCCCATATCAAAGTAGAATGTAATAGTAGCAGTATTTGCTATCTTATATCTAAGCACAATACAAAGAAGGCAATACATTTGCAAAGACTGTTATAACCTTGGGTTTTAAAACTAGTAGATATGGATAATTTCCTAAATCAGGAATAGGGAACACCCAGTCCCTGAGCTTGTGAAATTCTAAACTGTGTCATTATTTTATTTTATTCATTTTGTTTTTTGGTAGACTGTGGAGCTTTCTCTGTGCCTTTAAATTCCACTGTCATTATTGCAAAACTTGGCAACATAGTTTTCTGCTATTCTGAGACAGGAAACAAAAACTGTAGCATATACAGGTAGTCCTCAACTTATGACCACATTAGGGACTGGAAAATTTGTCGTTAAGTGATGCAGTCATTAAGCGAGGCATCATGTGACCGCACCCAATTTTACAACATTTTTTCAGCAGTTAAGCAAATCACAATGGTCATTAAGTGAATCGTGGTCATTAAGCAAGTCATGCAGTTTTTGCTTTTTGGAAGCAGGCTGGGAAGGCTGCAAATAGCGATCATGTGACCCCGGGATGCTGCAACCGTCATAAATACATGACAGTTGCCAAGCACCTGAATTTTGATTATGTGACCGCAGGGATGCTGTGACCATCATAAGTGCAAGGACCAGTCACAAGTCAGTTTTCAGCATTGTCATAACTTTGAATGGTCACTAAATAAATGGTTGTAAGTCGAGGACTAACTGTACCCTAAAACAGACTTAATACATACACACACAGAAATTCTCTCCTAACCAACCTCAAGATATGAGATATAACAATTCAGAAAACCTGAGTATAAGCTATGTATGACACAGTCCTGCCCTCTTTGTGTTGTTTTCCCATTCCCAAATGATAAGTGCAGTCATCAAAAGTTAGAACACTCCACATTTTAATATAGAAATCAAAAAGATAGATTTTAACTTTTACTGCACACATAAGTTCAAGTAATATAACATAAATCCTAATGTATTTAAAATTGTGGGTAAATATTTGTTGCCTAGATAGTATAGTATGTAATAGTATGGTAACTATTTGACTTGTCTGCTTCTAGGAGCAAGTAGGCTCTATAAAAGAGAGGTATGATCACCGGCTGATGCTGAAACATCTCCCTCAAGAATTTAACATCTTTCTAGATCACATTTCTGCTTTAGACTATTTTACTAAACCTGATTACCAGGTATGACTTCTATGTTGCGACTCTCAAATCTTCTTTCCTTCTTAATATTTTAGTTACTGTGTAAGCCTTCATTGCCTGCTTTGAGATTTTATATGTTTGAGTCTACATTTTGTTAAACCATATTAAATTCATGACATATTAAAATTACCTGCCACTCCTAGTTGGTTATATTCTAAATTGAATATTGGCTTTCTAATTCTATATTTCTATTTAATATTTTAATTTTGTTTTACTTTGTAAGGTTTTCCTTATAAAAGTCAGAGTATAAATCTATAAACAGTAATCCAGACACAGTACTGTATATATTATCAGAAGTAAATTTGAACTGTAGCAAACTGAGTGAGCTGCTATCATAGTACTGAGTTGCCATCTCACATGCCATTACAATAGCAATGTAGTGGTGAGCTTGGCTGCCTGTTGAAGCAGTTATACAGATGGCATTGAGGGTAAGAATGGGTGAGAATAGGTAGTAGCACAGAAGAAAGCCACTCATAAATTCAGTTTACTTTTTTCCTCTTGGAGGGAAAACTATTTTAAGTCCCTGTTATATTCCACATACACACGCACACACACAATTTTTATCAAAAGTCTTTTAAAAAGAAGAATAAAAACTACAACAAACTAAATTAGAACAGAAAAATTTAAAAAGAGAGAAAGAAATAACAGAAACAGCTAAAAGTACAATAAAAAAAAGAAAATAGAAAAAAAGAGCAAGTTATATAAAAAAATATAAAGATATAAACAAATGCCTTTCGATATTCTTCACAGCAGTTATAAGTAAAATTATATTTTAACCTCTCTCTCTAAAGTTACATCATGACTTTCTTTCTATAATCTATCCTGTCTAATCACCAAAGCCATAAATCACAAGTTCATTTTTTTTCATGTTGACACAAAAAGTCCATAAGGGGTTGCCAATCGCTAATAAGTGTAGAAATTGTCTTTTCTCTTATCAAAGAAGTCAGTTTATCCATCTCAGGAAGATCTGTCAATTTCACCAACCGTTCGTCCATAGTGGGAAGTGCCGAATCTTTCCATCTTCGTGCATATAATAATCTTGCCACAGTAATCATATCCTGAAATAATCTTCCATGACTCTTTTCTAACTGTGTATCCATCAGTCCTAAAAGGAAAAGTTCTAGCTTCAGTTGAATATTAATCTATAAAATCCTCTGTATTAATGCAAGTATTTGAATCCAACATTTTTTAGCTTTTTTTAACATGTCCACGAAGCATGATAGAATGTCTCTTCATATTGTTCACATTTGCAACATACATTTAGAGTGCCTTTATACATTCTAGATAATTTCTATGGCATCGTGTACCAACAATACATCATTTTATAAAAATTCTCTTTAAGATCATAACATAATGTAAATTTCAACCCTTTTAACCATATATTTTCCCATTGATCCATCTGTATGTTATAACAAAAATTCTTAGCCCACTTTATCATACATTCTTTAATTTGTTCTTCCTCTGTTTCAAATTTCAACAAAAGTTTATATATTTTCACAATTACATGTTCATCGTCAGTGCACAATTGTACATCAAATTCTACCTGACTTTGCTCTATACCATAAGTCTTTTTGTCCATTTTAAATCTTTTAGATAACTGTAAATGGGAAAACTATTGACAACTATATCCTTCTGCTATTAGTTGTTCTCTTGATTTAGTCTTAAATTCCCCTTGATGGTTTTTCAATAGTTCCCAGTACATCAACCATTTGTTTTTGTCTGCTGTTTCTCTTCTGTGAAATGCTTCTTGAGCTGAGATCCATAAAGGTGTTTTTGGGCACAACCTGGGTTTATATCTATTCCATATTCTCAATATAGCACGTCTAATAAAATGAGTTAATTTTAATTTTATCGTACCATAAGTATCCATGCCATTCAAACCTCAGGTTGTGAACTTCTAACTCTAAAAGTCTCTTGTTTCTCAGCAACATCCATTCTTTCATCCAGACCAAGTCCCTGTTATATTCCTGATACTCATAGGATATTTATGTCCCACGTATTTCTCCTATTACCTGGACATGCAGCAGCTAGAATTTTTATAAGCGATACCAAGAAACGTATAGATGAGGCTGTGTTTTATTTAGAAGATGAATAATGGTAGTATTTCATTTTATCTAATAATAAATGTATTATGCAGATCTTGTATAAAGATCTACTTTCAGACAATGTCAGAACAAAATTTTCAAAAAATAATTTGAAGAAATAACTGACACTAAATATAATGAATTCCTTTCTTTTTTTTATAGCTTCTCATGTCCGTCTTTGATAATAGCATGAAGACCTTTGGGGTGACAGAGAGTGATCTTTTTGACTGGGAAAAGAGTGGGGCTGATGGCTCTCTCACTACTACCACTACTTCAACTACTCCTCAGCTGCATACTCGTCTGACCCCAGCTGCAATAGGGTATTTTGAATCATTTATTTGGATTTTAGATGAATTAGCATTTTAAATTTATCAGTGCTTTTTCTTTGGTTACCAAGTGCTGTCCTACAGAATAAGCTTCAGTTCTTTTTACTGTTTAGCAAGGAAAATTGGCAGGTGAGTCTTCATGGATGATAGCATTGCAGTTATTACGAAAGAAGATATCATTCCTTCATAATAAATGCTGACAAATCTTAAGCACCTATCATAAGATTTAGCAATCTCATATTAAGATCAAGCATCTCAGGTTAATTAATGGATCAAGATTCAACATTCTGTATCAGATATTTTGAACTGCAGCTGTTGTAATTACTTGCATTTGGCCATTTTGACTAAGATGGATGGGTTTAAAGTATTTGGAAGACTTCAGTTTGACCACCTCTGTTCTAAATTGTACTTCATTAAGAAAAGGAAATTATTCAATACAGTTTGAAGTGTTGCACTTGCAATTAAGTGACTGCTTAATTATAACTCACCATAATTTGCATTGTAATCTATAAGGATGCTGGTATCTAGTGATTCAAGGTTACATATAATGGTAGAGGTAGTAAGATGATAGATGACTATCTACTGTCTTTTGGAAGAGAAGGGTCATCCCCAAACTGGTATCCTCCAGAGCTGTCAGGGAACATTCATTCATACATTCATTCATTGTGTTTTCTCTTACATATGACACATAAGAAAAAAAGATAGGAGGGATAAAAGAATTAGGCATTATTTCTTAGAGTCGCAGTTCTTATCCTGATCAGCCAGGTTGAAAACAGTTCAACTGGCATGATGTATTTGGGAAGAAATTTAAAACAGTTGTTCTTTATTAAGCAATTCATCCCAATGGCTATTACTTGGTGACAGTTGAGAGAAAACCAGAGGCAAAAATGATGGAATAGTACCTTCTCATCTGTTCCTTATCCTAATGAAGTGGCATGCTGGCTGTAAATTATGATACCTTCATAAGCAAATGGAAAGCTGGGAGTTAGGGAAGATTGCTTTAGCATTACTGAAGTTACTACTGTATTTCTAAATTTGAAGATTTAAATCTTCATTTAAAATCTTACTTTCAGCAATCCTAATCTTTTTGGTTAGATTAAAATGGATGTCTACTATTTATTGCTTTCCAAATTAGTTCTTAAGAAGGTCACACAGCACTGACCTCCTAATCTTGTTTTCCTGTGTGATATTACTGAGGAAAATTCAGAAACATACAAACAAAAGTGACAATGCATGTGTGGTGACAGGCAAAATAGTATCAGAACTAGACTCCTGGGAGGACCTTTAGTAGCTTGCTGTTTGCGTAAAAATATAATTCAGAAATTGAGAAAAGTGTCATATAATGCACATTTGCAAAACCTACAGATCTTGAACACTATTGCTATATTATAGTCTCCAGCATGTTCCTGTTATTGAGATTATCTCTGCTGTCATATAGAATGACATATAATTAAAGACATTTTAGTTTGTTGATCAGTTGATCAGTCTAGACAGATCTGTATATGCATAACAAATAAAATTGTCCTTGAGATTTCAATGGGTCTGACTGCAGATTTGTGTGATTACACACTGCTTGGAGATGTTTAATTTCATGTCCTGCATTTCTGGTAGACAGGATTAATTACTGTTTTCCTTATCAAGGGAACTCTTCTTCCTCTTTTAGAAGAGGACTGGTAAGAGTCATAACTGCATTCTATCATCGAAGGCAGAGAGGAAAATAGCAAGTGCCCATTTAGAAGAGAAACTGGGACATCTTCAGTATTAATTTTCACTTTTTTTATAGAATTGCCAATGCTACACCAATACCAGGAGATTTATTACGAGAGAATACAGATGAAGTATTTCCTGATGAACAGCTCAGTGATGGTGAGAATGGTATCCCTATTGGAATCTCACCAGAAAAGTTACCAGAGTCTCCTGGACATCGTCTTCAGGAAAAGGATGTGTGGGAAGAAATGGATGCTAACAGGAATAAGATTAAGTTGGGTATCCATAAAGTAAGTCTTGTAGTTATTCAGATAATAACATATACTTTTTCTCACTTCTTCAAATTAATATATATCTTATGTTTCCAGCAGTGGCTAATCAGTTATTCATGAAAAATGAATAAACAGAGTATGATGAAGAAAACCACTTAATTTGTCCCCTGGCATACATATACATATATGGTATACATATGAGCATAAAGGTTTCATTTCTAGTTGTTGATACTGCTGCTACTGAATAGAATAATATTGATCTGTTTCTAAAAATCATGAATGTTTCAGTGAATTTCTTAAGAGAAATTCTTAGGTGTCTTTGTCTTAATGTAGTGCAAAGTAGTCTTAGTCCTTTTCTCCATACTGTTTATAGTGCTTATCAGAATATTTGGTTAGGAATTTTAATATGAATGCATATCACATTATAGGTACCTTAACAGCAGAAGCCTTATTTGGCTCTTTAAGACCTATTGATTTCAGCTTCATGGTACCTGTGAAAACTCATAATATTGCAGATTTCTCCACAGCTGGTAGTACCTCCTACGCTGGTAACATGCTGTGGTATCTAGGATTGACATATTGGGTTTTTATTCTTTCCCACCCATAGAATTCTGTGTAAACTTTTCTATGTACTGTACAGTTTTATATGTAAAGAAACTGCATTGTTTCTTTACTTAGAAAGAAACTATGTAAAGGGGCTTGTGATTCTGTCCATCAGCAGTTTAATTACTCTTTGAGAACAGAATAGAACCTGGCCCAATTGGATACAATGAGAAAAGCCTGCAAAAGAAAAATCAAGTTTGAATTAGAAAAAACAGGTCAGATCCATCTTAAGGCTGTGGAGAAAAACTTTGCAGAAAAAAATTCCCCTGATTTGTCTCTGTGGGAGTCAAAATGCTACAGCTGTTCCATTCTAAGCCCCCACACCTTCTCCCTCCTGCTCTGTGCTTCCTATTGTGCAGTAACACTGAACTATATACAGATGCAATATGAGGGGAGTGTTGAAACAAACACACTCACACATACACACATACACACCCATTCCTTTGTTCCACAGAATTAAAAACAGGCACATCCTATGGCTGCTGCTGATAAAGGGATTGGAAAGAATTCTGGAGGCTGTGCTGTGTGTGTGTTTCCTAAATTGTTTGGATGTAATATTAAACTGCTTTTAGTACACAATTAATTTTTCATCTACTGCCCCCCAGCTCACGTGGTCTCCTACAGTACAGCCATGAAATAGAAATTAGAGGCTGCTGCTTCCTTTTTAAATTAATTGAAGTTTAGTGAGTTGTCTGAAACCTAACTGTGGCTAATCTTAACTATGGCTAATCATTTTCCTCAGTCAATGAACAAGTATATTGTTTTTGACTCATTTGTTTAATTGGGTTCTATTTATCTAGTTTTAGGACTTGTGTGGAAAACAATCACATTTTATGTCAAATTTATGCAGAAATATTGAAAATTCAAAAGGGTTGATAAACTTTTAAGCACCACAGTATCTCTAATTGAATTTTTAAATAAGCATATCATCTATTAACAACTTTACTTTTTGTTTTATATTGTCTTTTAAATTAAGGCCATGAATATGATTATTTTTCCCAGTATTCTGTGCTAGTACTTATATAATAAGGTTAAGCCAAATAGGTGAAAATGGCCATACTGTTTGGTATCCCTATTTATTTTGGGGAAAAAAATGTGTCTAATGAATGCTAGTTACTGATTAGGCTGGTTAATATAATTGGTTAATTATGGAATTAAACTTCTTTCATAATTAACCTATTGTCCATAACAGTTTTTGAAGATTATTCCACTCTTGTCAAATGCTTTTAAAAAGTTTTTAAGCTAGTTGTAAAGATAATACAACTAGTAGAATTTTGATATGTTTAGCATAGTACTATAATATTCTTATTATTGAGTTCACTATACCCACTGTTTCTTTTACAAACAAATCCAGATAAATCAGGAGAAGCTCATTACTTAAGAAGGTATTTAATTTTTAGTCCAGAAATTCAAATCATGTTTTTATGTTAATTCATTAGTATACTGCACTTATACAATGATATCTGTTGAAGATCTTTGCTTGATTTAGGCATAAATATAAGTTAAATTTGTAATTTTTGTATTGTTGTTATTCTCTTTTCTGTTGTTTTGATTTGTATTTTTTTATTTTCTAAGAATAAAAGTTTTAAAAAGTTGAAATGAAAATTTCTGAATTCATCCTCTAGAGAAATATAGAGGAAAGCTAGGCTACCTCCCATAATATTAAACCTGATCAACAGTACATGATTTGTTATGACCTTTCAATAGTTTGGTTTATCGGGACTGTTAGCAACCTTTAGGGTAAGCCTTAAGACTTCAGCAGAAGACTGTGCAGAATGGTGGCTAGGATATGTGGGCATGCATTCCTGGGAAGGCTGAAAACAAATAATAAATAAGGGTTACAGAGGTGTTTAAAGGAAGGTGATTAAGGAAGTGTGGTCAAAGGAGGGACCTGACAAAAGTAAACAGAACAGGAGTGAAGATGGTTATGCGGTTGCAGTGCTTGATGCATCACTTGGTAATGCTCAATGTGATTGTAAGGGGATGCCTAGAAGAACAGAGTAGGAAAGTCAAAACCTCGCAGAAGCAATGGCAGTGAAAGAACAGCTAGTGGTATTCAGGGATAGAAGGAAGGTCTTCATGCTGTGTCTGCCCTTCCAAAAGACACTGAGCCAGAGCAAAGCAAGTCAAAGTTGGCATTGTGATTCTACCTGCATTGGAGTAGAGGGTCGAAAGAAAAGTTCCTTCTGTTTTTCTAGTCATGACTAAAATGGCAAGACATTGCTAATTCAGGTCAAACAATAGTGATGAACCATCACTGTGCAGTGCTTATTATAAAGTATGCTGTAGAATCACTGCATATTTGATGAAAGATAAAGGGGAAGAGAGGATTCCACACCTTCTTCTGTGACACCACCTCTAGACCAACTTAGTCTCTGCCTTATTCTTTTAAGAATCTTATTCAAGAGTGAGGGAAAATGGGAATTACAATGACAGTGAAATATAGCAGGTTAGAGCAACAAAAACTAGAATGTCTGAAGAAAATTGGCACAGGAAGGAAATTTTGGAGTTGGAAGCTAGAGAGGCTACATGAACTCATGAAAATTGGGTGAACAGATCTGTTGTAGTTAATAGGTGAGCTAGTTGTCAAACTTGCTGTAAAATGGCTGCTTATGTTAAATAGTGTTTCTAAAATCTACAGGTTTTCAATAATAGAAACTGATTTTCCAATAGAGGCAATATGCCAGAACTGTTTTTAAAATCACATTTCGAAAATGCTTTATATAAGAATTATCTTACATCCAAATATTTTGATAAGAGTGGGATGTTACCCCTTATGTTAAATTATTTTTTATCATGACTTTATTATTCACTTCTGACACTCCTTCATAGGCTACCACAGAAGAAGAAAACAGTCATGGGCCAATTAATGGAATGTTTAATGCACCAAGCCTTGGTTCTCCAATTAGAGTCCGTTCAGAGACCACACAGCCAGATCGGAATGTTCCTCTGGTTCGAAAGTTACGATCAATCCATAGTTTTGAACTGGAGAAACGCCTGACTTTGGAGTCAAAGCCAGATGCAGATAAATTTCTGGAAATCTGGTAAGTAATTATTTCTTTTATGCAGATTTTCTTTTGCAGTTGCCTGGTTTGGTTTTGTGTGTGTGTATAGTTCTTCACTGTTGCTTAATTAGAATATCTGCAATAAATAATTAGAATATCTTATGCATATATAGGTTTACATATAGCTAGCCCTCATTATTCATGGCAGTATCATTCTAGCCAAATGGTGGATAATGAGACGATAGATGATAACACATGAAAAAAGTATTTTGGTCATATGTAAAACCATGGCTGCCATTTTGCACATGCATAAGATAACACAAACCTGTGCTCCAAAACATGGATACATGAAACTATTTACCATGGATACCAAGGTCTGGTATGTATTTTATTTCCATGGACCACCTAATTTTTTCTAAAACTTCAAGTTACTTCAAGTTACTTTAAATGATGTCCTGTGGATTCTACTTTGTATTGCTCAGATACTACAAATACATTGATATATCATGTTGTTTTCTTTCATCATTCCCAAGCATGGAGAAAAAGAAAAGAGAGCTTAATGGTGGCAAAGAACCTGTAATTGCAGCTTCTCAGAAAACACGTGCTCCTGCAGCTTCTTCATGTCAGGAGCATGTCTGGCATTATGATGAAGAGTATCTGCCTGAAGCTTCCAAGCCGGTTTCAGGTACTTCTCCAGAACAGGGTGATGGTGGTGTTAGCAACGGATATGTCGCTGTCAATTTGAATTCCTGCCAGCAGGAAGTAGACTCCAAGGAATGGGTGATTGTTGATAAAGAGCAGGACCTTCAGGATTTCAGAACTAATGGTGTTATGGGGCATAAAACAACTGGAAGTCCTTCTGATGAAGAGCCTGAGGTGCTCCAGGTTTTTGAAGAGTCCCCCCAAGAGGATAAACTTAGACTTCAAACCAAGCATACAGCTGACGGAGCAGCACTTGACTTAGGTGCTGAATGTTGTGGAATTGCAGCTTCTGAACAGTTTACAGATCAACTAGAACTCCCAGTTGGAATTGCTGGCCATGTTCTTGCTGTCACACCTACAAGCCTAATGGAGGCACAAGCAGAAGGGGCTCTTACTCCAGTAAGTAAACTAACAGCCAGAGTCTAAGTCAGGCAATTTAAGAAATTGCTAACTGAAAACATAGTGTTTGAATCATAATCAAAACACTGTTTAGAGATGATAATCTGCTTTAGTTCTTTAAAAAGAAGGTAACAGTTCATAACATTTTTAGAAATATTTTCCAAATACTGTACTAAACATGTCTTTGCAATGCCCAGAGCTCTTGCAGCTGATTTAATTATTGAATGCTCCATTAAATATCTTTAACAGCAATGTGAATAATACCAGTAGAGCACAATAACTATGATATGTTTTGAACAATTGATTATTTTTATAAAGGGTACTTTTGCAGTACTTTAAAATATGAACTATTTTAGCCCAAAAGGAGGCAAGGATTATTTCAGAAATATAAAAAACTGATGGAGTGCACATATGAGCTTACTGTATTTTCAGTCTTTATTTTCAGATGGTAGTAACTGCTATTAAATATATATTTTATTTTAACATATTCTAGAAAAGCAACTCTTACATATAAAAGTGTAAGTTGGCTCCGCCTGATATCTTAAACAAATTTATTTATCTAAAAATGTACATATCTCCCTTACAATGCATATATCATATTTATGCTTGCTGCAATTGTATACAGATTCTCAGCGTCTGTGTTATATGAATAACTCAGGATGGTTGACGACTCAACTCTGCCCACTTTCCTTTCTGTTCTACATCTTTATTTATTATTACATATTTCAGTCAATTTATATGGCCACTTACCTCGCAACAGTGACTCTATGCAGCTAGCACAGAATTAAAACTCAGTGAGAGCAACCAATAACAATAAATGTACATATAGTAGCGGTCAAGGACAAGAAGCAGTCACTATGAATAATATCCATCTTCCGGGCCATGTTATTTGACCATCTTAACATTTTGTTTCAGATTTCAGACTTTCCAAGAGAATAGTTCTATTTTTTTTGGCCAACATCACAGGGCATTCAGTGTTACAAAAATATACTCTTTGAATTCTCTATCCTTCTCCTCCAGCACAAGGATGATGTTTAAAACCCCTTATTTTCCTTTTTGATAAACAAAGCTTTTTATGACATCTGAACTCAAACTGAGATTAACCAAAACCTGGGTAGGGGAGAAGGAGGGATTTCCTCTCTCAGAAATGTGCCCATTCAGGTTTTAGGTCTGGCATTATTCATTGTCTCAGGGCAGGGGAGAGGGGAAGCTGCTCTCATCTGTGAGATTCTGCTTGCATCAAGAGGCAGTACTCTACAGATAACCAGATGTGAGACCTTCTTTGTTCAGTTGGGCCCAAGGGGCCACTTGGGTTTGCTGCTTCTGTACTGCTCCCCATACTGCACAATGGCATCTCTGCCAGCGGTACTTGTCCTTATTGTTGAGATGGCAATAGAGATCCCTAAGTTAGTAGTTTTGTGGGACTTTACCTTGCTTTCACTTGGTGAGGTCCGGAGTAGCCCAGGAGTACATGGTCACCATGGACTTGATTCAATATATTGAGGGCCTGACATACATGAGGAGTCACATACTAGATCTAGTTTTTGTCTCTGGGCAGACGCAACGTGATCTAAATATGGGGAGCACTGAGCTTTGTGCCTTGTTATGGACAGATCACTTTCCAATTGCAATTTGTGATGCAATTCTCCTCTGTAGTAGGGATGTTAAATCAGTCTGCCCCAGATACCTGATGGATTCTGACAGGTTTCAAAGAGCTCTTTGGAAATTTCCTGAGGAAAAATGTCCTGAGGATCTGGTGGGCGGTTTGGCTGAGACTCTGGTCACCTACTGGAATAAGGGGGCATCTGGAGCACTGGAGCAGATTGCACTGGAACACCTTATAACCTCATTGCAGCTCCTTAGAGCTCAGGGAGATGAAACAGCAGAGGAGATGTCTAGAGTACCACTGGAAGTAGACCCATCTTGAGTACAATCAGACATTAATAAGAGCTCATTGTGATGATTCAGACAACAAAAGAGATACTTGCTGCACTTCTGTGTTTGTTGAATGCTGCTAAGGGGCCCTTGTTAAGGCAATCTGTTTCCTTTTGGGGAAGGATGATCCCCAAAAATCATCTTATAGGGCTGCTATGAAGAATTTCCATAGCATTTGGAGGACAAAAGCACTTAGATTCGAGAGGACCTGGACTCCAGCTGAACAATGGCAATGAAGATAACTAGGACCTCATCTTATGAAGTGATCTAAGATAATTCTGAGTTTGTGAGTCCTAAGGAAATTATACAGCCGTCTGTACTGTCAGCTCTGCCACTTCCTGGTTATATCTGTGCCCCTTATGGTTTATTAAGGCTGCCCATCAGATGGCAGGAAGTTGGATTCGAGCAGTTAACAGTTCTTTGAATAAAGGGGTGTTTTTGTCACCTCTAAAAGACGTTGTGGTATACTCCCTCCTTAAGAAACCTTTGCTCAAGCCAACTGTTTTAAATCATCTTAGGCTTCTCCAATCTTCCTTTTTTAGGAAAGGTTATAGAGAAACTGGTGGTCTTGAAACTACAAAGAACACTAGAGGAAGCAAATTATTTGGACTCCTGGCAATTAGGTTTCAGACCAGGGTACAGCACAGAAACTGCATTGGTTGCATGTGTGAATGACCAATGTGTTATGCTGTTAAAGATGCTTTTGTATGTATCTCTTGTGCTGCTGTGAACTTTGGGTTAGTTTTCTTACTACCTCTCTGGATTGACATATTCAAAGGTTCATTTGGAAGCTGTAGTAGGATCCTGCGTTGCATATCAGACTACAGTTTGAGAAAAGTCCCTTGAATTAAAGTAGTAGAATTATACAATTATAGATGGATAAGCACAGACATAATAAACCCTTTTGTTCCTGGTAGCTGCTCTAGTCTTCTTAAACTGTGTGGCCTCTATCCACACAATCAAAAATAGAAGTCTTGAGCTAAAGCTAATTTGAAGCAAAATACAGCATATTTATGCTCCTCTGTAACTGCAGCTATACTAGAAGAGAAAGAGAATAAAGTATGCAAATGTAGAAGAAGTTGGACTTACTATCATAACAAACACAGCCAGTAATGTTTGTTCTTAATGAAGCTTTGAAGCTCCTTAGCAAGTTTGGTCTATAGTGAATTGTGTTTTGCATTAAATCTTTGTTAATATAGATGCTTATAAATGTTTTAACTCCAAAAAAAAAAAAAAAAACCCCTACCAAAAGATTCTGTTGACAAGAAAAGAAATTTAAACCTTGTGTCCAGTGTTCCACAAGATACAGTTGGCTTTACTATCATTTTTTAATTAACAAGTAGTGCTTTACTATAATTGCAACTATAATGTTAATGTTTTCAAAATGTGTATTAGTTTAGTCAAATTTAGTAAATTATGTGCTAAGATCAGGTTCTGTGCAGATGAATATGTAAAATAATTTATCTTGCACTTACTTTATATCACCTGCTTGTTTCAGCTTCTAAAATATGGTATACTTACTTTTCTTACATACATAAAATGAGAGGTGAATTTATTTGTACTACACAGTTATCTCTCTGCCATTTTAGACAGGCTTCCTCATAGCAGCCTGTAACTGTGGTATGAAAAATATATAAAATCCACACAATAAAAAGCATAATTTAAAACAAAAGTCACATAATATAAAAATTAAAATCTTTTCATATTTAAACACTTCATGGTATAATTAAGCCCAGAAAAAGAAAGTCAACTTAATTTGCTTAGGAATGAATATGGAGTTTCTACTACTGATGTCTATTTTAACTCCCTCTCCAATAATATTTTGAGTAAGAAGAATAAAATTTAATTACAAACTGAACATTCATTTAGCCCCCTCCCCTACATTCTCACAAAGATAAAAGAGGGAGGAAAGGAAGCACATTCAGACTTGCAAGATTCTGTTACTGTCGCTGTTCTAATAAAAGTAGCTTTAGGTCTACACCGTGTCTGTTTCTCAGTCTGTTCTACTTTATAAGTCTGATATTAACCTTGCAAGTCTGAATGTGCTTCCTTTATCTTCATGTGAATTTGGGGGAGGGCTGTCTGAGGCATTTTTACAAACCACTTTCTTGGCCTGGGCTCATTCATCAGATCATTGCCTTGATAACATATCTTCTCTGTCCTTCAGGGGCATTCTCTTTACTCACTACAGTACTGTTCTGGGTTCCCAAGCCAGTCGGGTTGTCCTGCTTTTGATTCATTGTTCTGTACATATCTACTGAAATTTTCTCAATAGTTATTACTACACAATGTCTTGATTTTATAAGGACATTTCAATTTTGTTGCAGGACACTATTGTCCACTCTTATATTAGCTACCCACAGAGTCAGGAGCTAGATATATAATCCTAATCCATTTTCAGTGGCTACACTGAATCACAGTAGTGCAAGCCACTTTAGGAGACCCTACTTCTGGCTACTGCGTCAAAATGTGCTTTACCTCTTCATTTCTGGCATGATTTTCTACCCTAGGCAACTTCTATCTTGAAATAGGCTTTGAAACCAACATTTCTAATTCTTGTGGCTAATGTAGAATGCAGCAGTAGGTCCTGTGTCTGGTTGGAGGGATCTGCCTTCTTCATTTGTTCAACTTTTGCCTTCCATGCACTCCATGAATGACAAAATAGATGATCACACAACATTCTTCAGAGGATGTGGGTGTGCACATAATATAAATATTCTGGATGGTCCTATCACTCAGTATTGAGTTTAAATAACCAAAACAGCCATATAGGATCCAGTATTCTCATTTGTGGAGGATTTTACTGCTGTGTTAATCCAATTTTCTATATGTCTCATCTTGTTTAAAATACCTGAAAATTCTTGGATGAAGCCTTCCTCAGTGCTTATAACAGCAACATCCATTAGGAGCCTTTATCAAATTTAAGAAGATGGTAGTTCTGTTCTGTTCTAGCTTCCATATCCAAATCCTGATAGCTTTGTTAAGCTTGGATCAGCCTCCCTTCTCTGATTTCTCAGAGACATAGTCCATTGCCAGTTTGATCAGATCTCCTTTCTCTGTACAAGGGGACATCCACTCAAGCTCACTGTGTGGAGTTTACATCTACAATCCTTCTTAGTTATAGTACATCAGATTTTTGGTTGCTTGGAAGCCTTTGATTCAGGAAGTTTATATGTTTATAAACATATAAGCCTTTGATTCAGGAAGTTTATAAGTTCCTCAGTTTCCTATCTTCCCATGATACTATTCTAGGTTCTTGCAACATTGTTCTTGTTTTGGAGTTTTTATTGTGACTTAAAATGAAGGGACTTTATTCTTCTCAGTAAAAGTTTGTTTTGTTACAATCTTCATAACTTAGTTAAAAGAATTTCTGTCTTTTCTCATCTGGCTGTGAAGCAGTTTTATAAGAGTTGTACAGTACTTTGTTCTCTCTCTGAGAATCAAAGCCCTTTAAGGCCATGGCTGCCTGACCTCTTCATTTACTATCTCCGAAGACAGCATTAGTCATTGTGATCACATCAGTCTGACATTCCAGTGAGCTCCATGCTTTGTGTTCAGGTGAATCTTACCTAATTTTCTATAAGGAGAAAGTGAGTTTGTGTCTACATTTCCACTCCTGCTGAAAGCAGTCTCTGATTTTCACTTATGCTAGGAAGAGATCTTCCTTGTATTTTTTCAAACCCAGAAAATTCCCTGGAATGAATTGTGTATATGTTTGATATTTAGAAAGCTTCATTTCTATCTTCAACATAAGAAGGATCCACACTTATTTCTCTCTTGTAATAGGCCACAGAAATGTCCTCTCATCTTTTGCTGAATGAATCATATCAATAATTAGATTTGGGCAGACAAATCTAGATTTGCTGTTCCCTGAGAGTGATGGCTTCATCAGCAGTAGGATCTATCTTTAACATCACTGTCACTTTGTTACAGCCATCTGATCTTAGCAGGGATTATTTTCTTGAGAAGATAATTTGGCAGGGCAGTTTTATTCTGTTTTTTTTTATTTTTTCCATTGTTTCCCAGCCTCCTTGTATAGTAACTTGCTACTAAGACATGTACGTATGTCAATCATAGAGACCACTGGTTACTTACCTATAACTGTCATTCTTTACGTGGTCATCCGTGAATTCAAACGCCACCCCACCCATCCTTCCAACCTGATTTCAAGGACAGCATTGTCAGTATTGGCCTGTTGTGGCTTTCTTTGAAATGGATGACAATGGCAGGAATCCTAACTTTACATGCTGAATCTAGTGAAGGGAGATGGGCTTTCTACCAAAGGTCTTAGGTTCCAGAATGTTCCACATAGGTTACTCTGCATGTGCAGAACCCATACATGCAGATTCACAGATAACTACCTAAAGAACCACAATTACAGGTAAGTAACCAGTTCCTTTGTTCTATTATTCTGAAATAGCTATTATGTGTATCTGAACAGTGTGTTTACAGTATAGTACTGTATCTGCAAGCTGGTAGAACTACTGCTTGGAATGAACATTGGGTTGGATCCAGATTTTGTTTCCAGTAAGAGTGTTCCCTGAATAGAGTTCCAGGGGATTTTTTTGCTAAATACAAGTTTCCCTAATGTTACTAGTATCATCTCCCATGCTGCTTCCTATACCACAAAGAATATTATGAGGAAGTATAAGAGAATAATAGAGAAAGGAGAATTAGCAAACATTGCCATTCTGCCCAGGGAAGTGTTCTGCTTCTATAAATAGAATAAGCTTTTCCAATTGTGGAGGCAAGACCTGGTTCCAGTTCAGTACATTTCACTATTTTGTGATTATGTTTGTCAAGTAGGGTTTATAAGGCAATCACATTTTCTACTAATTTCTTTTACAAGTAGTGTTGTTTTATAAACACTTTTCTGAATTCACATTTTCTGAGTTATTAAGTGGTATATAGGAATATATTGCTAAATTAAAGATGGAATAATATCATGTGGTCTTTACAGTTTCATCTTTAAAATTGTTACTGTTTATTATTGGAAGGATCAACTACTGGAAAAATAATGTATAAAATGAGATAAATAATAATAAAATGGTCTTAATAAATATTTGAAACATTTTCTTTCTTTTCCCTGCCATGTTGTTCTCACAGCTCAGCTCACTTCATATGTCGCATTTCTCCATCCCACGAATCTCAAGCCCCATCATCTTCCGTACCCTGAGCCCTATAGCCCACTTCACCACCCATATGGACCCTAAGAAAGTGACAAGCTTTCCAAGGAGTCAGTCAGCAGAGAGCCACTCTTCCTCTTCCTGGTCACCTGCCCGTAGGCAACTTCCTGTTATTCCCACTGGAAACAAGTTTCCCCCTGTCATTCACATCTCAAAAGCACAACTCCAGCAGGTGAATGCATCTTCATTTTCATCAAAGCAACTACACTGTGTTGGTCGTTTGTGAAGCTTTACAGTTCCCAATTGTTATGCAGCGCTGAGATGTAGAATATTTGTCTGGGTAGGAAGACTGAAGGCTGGGAGATACAGCTTTTTTGAGAAAAAAGTCATTTTAAAGAAGTAAACTAGTTTAAAACGATACTGAAATATTCACAGGATAGATCAGAGTGAATCCACCAACTGATCTTTTATATAGAAGATAAAATATTTTTTCAGAAATTACGAATGATTTTTGTAGTTTAAAGTCTGGGGAATGGTTTCAATAAAAGCTAAAATTAAAGCTGATAACATTTTTATTTTATATATAAGTGATTGATATATATGCAAAAAAGACAGAGAAAGAGAGGGGCTCATTTACTGATTGAGAAGGAAAGCATTGTCATGTTGTATTTCCTTTAACAAATAGAATGCTAAAATATATACTGTTCAAGGCATGGGTATAATAATAGGAATCAGTAGTATTAAAGAAAGCTATTAAATGGAAAACTCCAGTTAATCTTTAAGAACACAATATTCATGCTTGTTTTCTTTTTAGAAGAAGTAGTCTTATAAGAGATGTTATCCATATTATTTTAACTTATCATAAAAAATAGCCTACTTACAGTGACAATTAATCATTATGGCTTAACCTTTATTTGATTCCATCCCACCATAAATGTTACTATATATAAAATTTATTTCTGCGCATAACATTTTTTGCTTTATATATAAAATACTATTCCCATATTTTGATTATATAATTCAATTGAATTTTTTTCTCTCAAGATAAATATTTGTTGCTAATTGAATATTATTGATCAATGATAAAAAGACAAAAAATATTCCAAGGGTCAAATTTTCTGTCAGTGAGCTATATAAGGCACGTTTCCTATGTAGCAACAAGTAGGTCTTTCTAACTACATTTGATACATTTTTGGCCCTTGGTTTTTTACTTTTTTTCATGGTGAAGTAGCAATCATTATTAAAAAATTAATCCTAGTAATTTAGAAGTTAGCACTCTGATACTGGGCATTACTGTACAACCTTATGCAGTGGCCATAGTATCCAAAACAAAAGAAGAAACATCTCCGATTTTCAAAATGATTATTTGCTTTTTAATTGAAGCAACTGTAACATGAAGACAAAAGCTAAAAATATATTTAATATTTGAAAAATAACAAAGGATTGAAACAGAAGAAAGAAACATTGAGTGTGCCTAATCTGTGTAGGTATCAATATATAATTAAAAACTGATAAATGTTTGTAGCTAATAAATGATGACTGTATTTGAATACACCTACTGTATCCTCTCAGCTCTTTGGTGCTATGTTAATTTTCCAATCAAAGCAGTTTCTTACCAATTCAAAGAAAAGAATAGCTTTTTTTGTGGTAACAAACCAATAGCTAAAATCATCTGAAATGTTGCAAAATCACTAAATCTAATGAGAATTCTGAGTGCAAGAATCTGTTGGAATCCAATGTAGTATTGCAACTTGAATGGAATCATCGGGTTTTCCAGATTACTACATATTGTCTAGTTTATTTTTTTCTTCTTTCACGGCATGTTCTTTTCCCCATTTCTTCTTATCCTCTTTGTATCTGTTTAAATCAAGAGTATGGAGATTTTTTTCTTCTTCTGAGGGCAACATTTCTTCAGGGGCTCCAAACTGGCAGTAAGTGAAGCCAGAACCAAATTAAAAAGGGCCAATCCTTTTCACTCTCTCTCTCTTTTCCTCTGTTTCATTGCTGAGCAGTCATCTAGGAAAACCTCTTAGTTTTTGTGAAAAATGAACATTTTTTCATAACTTCCATGTGATTTTCTTCTAGCTGATCAACACATCAAGGAAAGAGACAGCCTTTATTTGGTCCAAGACTGATCGGCTTTTCTTGCAGTATGTAAAAGAAGCCATCTCCCAGTCCATTATTTGAAGGCATCTGTCTTCTTTCTCTCACTCTTTCTCAAGTGTCAAAGCTGTACATGACCATTGAAAAAGCACTTGCTTTAACTGTTCAGGCCTTTATTGTCATTGAAATGTTCTTATCCTTCATGGTCTTGTCTAAGTTTGTCACTGCCTCCCTCCCTAGATTAATCTCTTTATTTCTCAAACACACTGTTCGTTTTTATCTCTTCTGGTCTTGAGGAAAAAAAAAATATCTGCCACCTTCTTAAATTTTTCTTTTCATTCTTACTTTCATAACAAGCTCTTTTAAGTTTTCTTTACTTTTATTTAATAAAGTGATATTGTTGGCATATATCAGATTGTTAGGGTTTCAGACTCCAATTTTGATTCTAGGTGGGATCTCTTCCAATTCTGCCATTCATACATTCACTTACAAGTTGGGAACAGTATGCATCATCTGACTCACTTCCCTATTTTGAGACTCTGTTTCTCCAAATTCAGCTCTTATAGTAGCTTAATAATTGTTAAGAAGAATAATCAGGTGGTGTGGCACACCATTTAGCCTTCTTACGATCCATATTCTGGCATAATTTATGTAATCAGAAGACCTTTCTGAAGCCAGCAAAGCAAAGATAAATCTAATGTTCTCTTGTTTTCTTCATTATCCACTTTACCTTAGCTATGTGATCTCATGTGCCCCTTGTCTTTTCTGAACCCTGCTTTTATTTGGCATTCCTCTTTCCATATTTGCCTGTATTCTTCCCTGTAAGTTAAAAAAACTTTCCTTGTGTCAGAAATGAAAGCAGAGTCTTGGTTTGATAATTTGCACATTCTTTTGCATCTCCTATTTTTGGTACAGAGATGCACACCAATCTTTTCCAGTCTTTGGGACATACAGTGTTGTTCTGTATTGCTAACATAGTACAACTAGCACTATGATTACCTTTTCTCTTAGCAGATTTAAATTGTTAGATGCATCTGTTCCTTTGTTATTTGGTAACTGGTCTATTCCCTGTGTTACCTCAGTTTCTTGTGAAGTTGGTTCTTAAGTATATTCTCTTTCTGAAAATGTTTCTGATATTCTATAATCCCTTTTGTAAAAAAATTCAATATAGTTCAATATATATGTTCCATCTTCCTTTAACCTCATTTGCCATTGTTATATCTCTTCTGTGATTATTTTCAAGTTTTTTTACTTTAGCTGTACATTTTCTTATGAATGCTTCTTAAATAGACCTCTTATCTTCCTTTTCTTCTTACTTCCTTTATTTGTTAACATTCTTGCTTGAGATATCTTTTCCTTTCTTGCTTAAAAGTGGAATTCTACATACAACTGTCATACAGTTTTCATGTATGCAAAGGAATATTTTGTGTTTGAGGTGGAGGGACAAACCTGTCAGGAGGTAATGGATGTTGAAGGGACTGATAAAGGTCAGTGGCTAGCGAAACAAGTAGAGGAAAAAGAATATGCAGAAAGATATGTAGAAAGCAACTTGGGACAATGATTACAGAAATAGATTCAGGAGTAATGTGAAATAGATGTGATAAATGTAGAGGAAATAACAGATTATTTTTGCTCTTATGCAAAATAGGTGAGTGTAGTAGGCAAAAGGCAAGCATTTCAAGCATCACAATAAATAAATAAATCTATGAATTAATCAGATTTTCTATTGTGTATAGTAACTGTTTGTTATTAAGAATATTCTTATAACATTCGTTATTGGAAAGAATTTCAAAATAGTTCATAAGGACACTGCAGCCAGCAGTTTACAAATGACTGATATCATTGATGCTTATGGAATACAGTCTGATTTGTAGAAGTAATTTTTTCCAATACTTCTCATTTAACGCCACCAATATATATATATTTTCTTATAAACTAAAGCTACAATCTGATGTATCTTTACACCAAAGTAAGCTCTATTAAAGTTGAGTTTTGAGTAAAGACGTATAAGATTAGACTGCATGGGCCTGCCTCCTTGTAACCCATTAGAATTTCAACAAGAAGAAATAAAATAAAATAAAATAAAATAAAATAAAATAAAATAAAATAAAATAAAATGGAAGGCTGCAAATACATTTTCACATTGTGTTGTTTAGAAATGAAAGTATACCAGTTAAATTAAAAGCATGTAAAAAAAGGATTCAGACTAATTAGAACAAACAGGATAAAGTGGATAATACTCGTCTTATTACACTCGCTCTCTAAATGTGTCTGACACATTTAGAGAGCGAGTGTAATAAGACGAGTGATTTTGATAAGAACAGTTTGAGTAAAACAATCACACTATTATTATAGCCAAGTCATCCCAAATTGGACTGAGCACTTCTCTTTTTTTCATTGTATTCAGGATACATTATACATGGATACATTATACATGAATTGAAGGAATATGGTCTTATCTTGCAAAAAGAAATTAACTACTGTTGTTTTGAATTTAATCTGATAATATTGGTAATGTCAAAAACAAATCAAGTAATTTCTGATAAACTCATTGTTTAAATGTTTTCTTTACAGGTTACAATCCCCAGGCCATCAATGGCATCCACACAATCTACTTCTGAGAGTTTTCATTACGGGCAGCATCTAGACAAGAAAGATCGGGACCCTCAGCTTTTGGAACATACAGTTGAACTTTCCTCCCCTAAGGAGAATGTTGTTGGCTTAGTGGAGGGAAATTGTGCATTGAATTTTAGCAGCAGTAGAACAGATTTAGTTCTCAAATTAGATTGTAACCAAGGGACACTTGATAAAGATATTGATGAAGGCATTGAGAATCAGAATAATAGCCAAACGAACCTACTTGAACAATACATGAAGAAACAAGGAGAGAGGGAAAATGTGAATCTTGTTGAAGAAATAGAAGACAGAGAGCCTTTCATTGCTTGTGAAGATGCTATTGAAATACAAATTAAAGAACCATGCTTAACTGCTTCAGGAAGCACAGAATCTGTTTTGGATGGACCTCAGGTCATTACAGACCCAGAAGAACCAAGACCCTTGATTACCTGCTCATTACTAAATCAGGTTACAAAACAGGAATTACATAAACAGTCAGCTGCTGAAACATCAGACGTTTCTCTGTCAAGAAGTACTGACCTATTTGCTCACAGACGGGAAAGTCAAGTAATACAAGTACAAGAAAATGGCTTCCATGATGAGGATATTGATCATGCTAAGGAATTGCAATGCCAGCAAGTGAAGCTTGCCACACTTTTACATGAAAAGGAAAAAGAAGAGCAAAGTATTCAAAGAAATGGAGAACTATTCTATTCTATTTCAGAAAATGAAAGTTCTAGTCAGTCCAAAAAAGAATTAGTTAGATCACCATTTGTAGCTAGGCAGAGTCGGATACCAGTTTTAGCACAAGAGATAGATTCCTCATCAGAGTCTTCACCTGTTTCAGCAAAGGAGAAACTACTTTTAAAAAAGGCCCACCAAACAGACTTGGTTAGACTACTGGTAGAAAAGAGACAGCTCAGATCTTTCCTGGGTGACCTTTCAAGTGCCTCCGACAAGTCATTGAAGGAAAAAGTAGTTGCAGGTCCCATACCATTTTCAGAAGATGTATTGTCCTCCTTTTCCAAATTAACATTGGACACTCATTTACGGAGCCAAGTAGAAGAGAGCTTTTTGTCATCAAGTAATCCTCAACCCAGAAAGAGCAAAATACCAAGACCTGTATCTTGGACTACTACAGATCATGTTAGCAGTTCAAATTCAGCTCAGTTTTTTCCTCGGCCACCACCAGGAAGGCCACCAACAAGATCTGGAGTAGAAGTTAGGTAAGTGCACACTACTTAAATATATTTAAACAATATGAGGAATATGTCTGTATAACACCTTGCAGATTGCACAGTCCTTGTTGCTTTCATTTTTGGGGAGTAAGCACAAGTGTATATGCATACAGTGTTTTTCTTGATTTAAAACTGAGAAATGGTTTGTATGAATTACACCATTTGTAACCACTGTGCCTGAAGTTGATATGAGGTACTAGGTTTCTAAATGTTTTATTTTTCAGATTTGAAGTGTATACTTCTAAGAGAATGATAGAATTGTTTATGTGGAGAGATTGAATATAGAAACACTGATTCTTTCATTTTGGTAATAAGCCCTCTCTATGGAAATCTGTAGTGTGTGTCAGGGGTGTAAATACCTATCCTATCATATTAAAAAAAGCTGTACTTAATAATCAGAAAACTTAACTTACAGCTTCACTGTAACATGTCTTTTGATAATGCTGCTGGAATATACAGTATATTTTCTATTTGCTGTAATACAAACAACAGCAACAATAACAAAACGAATTTTTATTTAAAAGAAATAAGTGGGCGTGGTTTGGTTAGAAGAAATTATAGCAAGTAAAATATACTAAGTGGTTTATATTATATAATACAGTAAGTAATGAGTTTATTATTATGACTGTAGGTGATAACATAGCAGGACTTAAAAAGTTAGATATAAAAATAATAGTAATAAAAAGAAATGCAACATGCAAAGAAATTAAGCTGAACTAAAATTAGTGCTACAGTTTGGAACTTAGAAATGGATTTTTGAGTTCAAAAGAGATCATAGGTTGCACTTATGGATGGCTCGGAATGGGGGTGGTGTGTCCACTCTGGCCTTTCCGGATCTCTCAGCAGCTTTTAATACCATCAACCATGGTATCTTGCTGGACTGGCTCCAGGGACTGGGAATAGGGGGCACTGTTTTGCAATGGTTCTCCTCCTTTCTCCGTGGCTGGTACCAGTCAGTGCTGCTGGGGGGAGGGGGGAGAGGTCCATCCCTAGGCCCCTATTATGTGGTGTGCCTCAGGTCTCTCTTCCTTCCTATTTAACACCTATATGAAGCCGCTGGGAGAGGTTATCCACCAGCATGGGGTTCAGTATCATCAGTATGCTGATGATACCCAATTATACATCTCTACCCCGTGCTGGGTAAGTGATGCTGTTCAAGCACTGGCACTCCAGTGCCTGGAGGCTGTAAGGGCCTGGATAGAGACTCAACTCTAGCATGATGGAGTGGTTGTGGGTTTTTGGCCCACCAGAATCAGGAGAGTTGACATCTCTGACTCTGGACAGGATAACACTCCCCAGTCCAGATCTGGTGTGCAATTTGGGGGTCCTCTTGGACTCATGGTTCCTGCTGGAAGAGCAGGTGGCAGCCATGGCCAGGGGGGCCTTTGCACAGATCCATCTTGTGCACCAATTGTGCCCATTTCTGGATCGGGAGGCCTTGTTCACAGTCACCCATGTCTTAGTCACCTCCCATTTGGATTACTGCAATGTACTCTACATAGGGCTGCCCTTAAAGACCATCTGGAAGCTGCAACTGGTCCAGAATGCAGTGGCATGTGCCATTTTGGGTGTCCCATGGTTCACCCAAGCAATATCACTGCTGCATGAGCTGCATTGCTTCCAGTTGCTTTCTGCATGCAATTCAAGGTGCTGGTTATCACCTTTAAAGCCCTACATGGCACAGGGCCAGGTTACTTGCGGGACTGCCCCTCTCCCTGAGGGTATCTGCTCATCCTAGTAGGCTAGATAGGGTGGGTGTGCTCCAGGTCCCATCCCTTAAATATTGCCATCTGATGTGTCATGGTCCAAGCTCAGGACTCAGATTCTGAATCTGAATTTGACCCTGAAGAACCTGCTCCAGCTGAACCTGTGGAATGTCAGCCTCAGGAGAGACAAAACCAAGAATCACAGGATGCTGATCAAACACAGGCACCACCTGAGCAGCTGGAGAAGTCAGATGAGGATGATGTAAGTCCTCCCAGCCCCTGCAGAGAAGAGAGCAGAGTAGTGAAGGTCTGTTAGACTCCTTGCCAAGCAAGGAAGTAAATCTCCTGATTAGTGACAGCTGGCTGCAGCCTGATTTAAGAGGCAGCTCTGAACCCTGTCTCCTTGTTGGAAGCAACTCTCTGATTTCCTGCTTTGGTATGTCATTCCTGTGAATCCTGTTCATGAAACTCTGACCTTGGACTGGCTGACAAACCTGACTTGGCTCTCTGAACTTTGGACTGGATTTTGACTACTCTTTGGCATGCTCCTGTTGAAAGTGAAACCACCCAGGCAAGCTTACTTTCTGAGAGACTTCATTGATTTACATTTCTTCTCTTGTCTGCTGTTATCTGCTCAGCCTTGAGTAAATTGCTTTCCTCACCTAGCAACTGTGTGTGTGAGTTTGACACCTGAAACAGGACATGATGGGACCTCAGAAGCATGCTTCTTGGTGGCTGCCCAAATCCTTTGGAACAGCCTCCCACCAGAGATCAGAGGGACTCCTACCCTTTTAGCCTTGAGGGCTGTGAAGATCTGGCTCTTCCTTCAAGCATTGAGCTAGGATTGGGGGGTTGAGCTGTGAGGATGTTTCGTCTGGTGCCTGGGGGGAAGGGTATATTTTTAACTATGTTTTGTGGATTGTTGTGAGCTACCTCGAGTCATTGTATGAGATAGGCAGCCATATAAGTCCTGTGAATTAATTAATTAAATAGCTAGCAAAAGTAGCAACCTGACTGCTAACAAATGGAATCGCATCTGGAAGAAGGTAACTCAGTTCTTCTGCCTCCGACCCCTTAGATATATCATCAGTGTTTTCTTCCTAATCTCATTATAGATAGGGCAGTAGAGGACATAGTGAATTATGTCCTTCACTTGGCCAGCACCAGAGGGGCAAAGGCACTGTTCCATTCGATGCTTTGCAAAGTCTCCCTTTGAGATACCCTGCAGGCATAATCTGTAAGTGGAGGGATGCAAAAGCCTTCTATAATGGAACACTGGTAATATTAGCCAGATACAGGTAGTCCTCATTTAGCAACCACGCTAAAATCATGTGACTGTGCTTACAATTTTACATAGGACAATGCATACTAACTGACTGTAATGGTAAACACATGACTGAGAGAGATGCTGCAAAGGTAGTAAATGCAGGCATTGGTTGCAAAGTTACTTTGTAACTGTGAATGGTCACTGTCTGAGGCAATCACTAAGTGCGGACTACCTGTACTAGGAGAGGCTTCTACGTTTCTTACAAATGGTGGTACCAGTATGAACACTTGGATGACTGTTATCACAGTAGCATGTCTACTGGCATCCCCTTCAAGGAGTCTACCTCTAATGTTTTCTCTGCTCTAGGAATTAAGTTCCCTCACAGGTGGCAGAAAAGTCTGGTCTGTTGATTCCCACCCATATAATGCAAATAACAAAATTTAACTATGTGATATTGTTGAAAGCTTTCTAATTTCTCACAGTACCTGACAATGCAAGATGGAGTCTAACAGATTGACGGTAGTCCTACCTTCATCCTTAGACTGGAAGCAGAGTAACCTGGGGGAAGAAATTATTCTGGACTACTTTCAACTGGGCAGTAGTCTTCATATCCCACCTCCCATATAATATCTGAGCTATCACTTTGTCCTGAAATATTTTAGATGTGGTGGTTACTAACTGCCTTCCTTTTAAGTTTAAAAACAACAACACACCCTTCAGGATAGCCCCTATTGTATATCAGGTACTTACTAAATCAATAGATAGATATGTTCTCCAAACATGGGACTTATGGAAGGAGATGCCTAGATATTTGAAGGAAGAACATTGCTCTATTTTGTGGATGTTAATTGACCACCTGTCTTTGATGTTACTTATGCCAAAGATTACTGCCTCAGTTTTGTTCTTTCACAATAATCAACCAATCTGACCAGCATTCTTCTAAAGCCAGTCTTGGTGCAAGAGATAAGAGTCATGTCATCAGCATACATTAGAATTGAGATTTGCATCTGTTCAGTGAGGGAGAAAAAAAGCTTTGAGATTCCATGGTCACTATAATATCATTAATGTAAAAAATCAAAAGGAGTGAGTGAACAGCCCCACTTAACACCTTTCTCCAGTGATATAGGTCTATAACACAGACTGAGGCTGCATATTAGATTATAGTTTTATATAGGTAAAAAGTTAAGTTTAGAAAGTCAAATATATTGAAATTTGCAATCATAAGCAACTAAGAAAACAGTTAAACATGTCAAAAATACAACCACAAAAGCCCCAATTAAGCAGCAATATTAGCACAATCTTAAGAGCAGATTGTTAAGCATTAAAAGTCAACTTTGAATAATGGTGTTTCTTCTTGTGTTCAGATAGTCTTTGAGAGAGAGCTTTTTGGATTTCAATAAGGAAATCATTACAAATCTATGGTGCCATTACCAAAAAATCTTTGTTCCTTTTATCTTCCCATCAAATTATCAGGGTTTAGACAGATTCATAGAGAGGATGAATTGAACAGGTAGTCCTCATGTAATGACCATTGTTTAATGATGGTCTGGAGTTATGACAGACTTGGGAAAAGTGCTTTATGACCTCCACGGTCACATGATCGCGAATTGTGACCTTTTTTATGATGGTCATTAAACAAATCATGGTCGTTAAGTGAATCACATCATTAAGCGAATTGCGGCAAAGTCCATTAGGGAAGCTTGGATTCACTTAATGACCACGTGATTTGCTTAATCACATGATTCACTTAATGACCATCGTAAAAAGGTCATAAAATTGCTCTGATTCACTTAACGACCAAATCGCTTAGCGACCTAAATTCCAGTCTCTATTGTGGTCGGATAGCGAGGACTACCTGTATTGATTTCTTTCCTATTTATTTATTTATTTAAGTTTTAACACTGCCCAACTTTGAGAAGATTCTAGGTGACTTACAATATTTAAAAAATACATAATTTAAAGAAATATGAACACCTGGACAAAAGTGCATCAATAACATTTTTTAAAAAGTTGTCAGGGGCTCCACAGACACACTAACCCCAGGCCTAGGAACAGAACCAGGTCTTAAGGGATGCTGTTCCAGAGGGCAGGAGCCATGACAGAGAAGGCACACTTCCTTGGCCCCACAGAATGACAACATTTAATTAAAGGGACTAGGAGCACACTTACTCTGCCCAAGCATACCAGACTGGCAGAAACATTGGAGACAGGCAGTCCCTCAAATAACCAGGCTGTAGGCCATGAAGGGCTTTATAGGTGATGACCAACACCTTGAATTGTATCCGGAAGCTGACTAGTAGCGAATGTAGCTCACAAAGCAGGGCTGACACATGGGTATAACAAGGATCTCCCATTACTGCTTGTGCATTGCATTTTGGACCAGCTGTAGCTTCTGGATGGTCTTCAAGGGCAGCCCTACGTAAAGCGGTTTGCAGTAATGCAGTCGTGAGGTGAATATTCTATTAGTGTAATGTAAGCATTTTTAAGTTTAACCCCACTATTTGAACATGGAAATACATAAAATATATGTAATATGACATATCCTGCATTAAAGAACAGAATGCAGAAGTGACAAATTTCTTTTTTCTTTTCAAGGTTGCGGAGGTACAAAGTGCTAGGAAGTAGCAGTTCTGATTCAGACTTGATCTCCCGTCTGGCTCAGATCCTTCAGAATGGATCTCAAAAACCACGAAGCCCTTCACAGTCTAAGAGTCCAGGATCTCCACATAGCCCCAAGACACCACCCAAAAGCCCAGTCATTCCCAGACGCAGTCCCAGTGCCTCCCCTAGGAGCTCTTCTCTGCCCCGTACTGCCAGTTCTTCACCATCTCGGGGTGGAAGGCCACACCATGACCAGAGAAGTTCGTCCCCACATCTTGGAAGGAGTAAATCACCTCCTAGTCTTTCAGGCTCTTCATCTTCCAGGAGATCCTGTCAACAAGAGCACTGCTACAACAAATCTAGCAAGAATGGTCTGAAAGGATCTAGTGGCTCTTGTCATCACTCTTCTAGCATTAAACCTCCCACTGGGAAGAACAAATCAGCCAATAAACTTAGCAGATAGGAACTGAGTCTTGTCAGGTGTCAACCCCCCTCCCCTTTAATCTAATGCATGTTGTGTCTGTGTACTATGTATTTAAAAAAAGGGAACGTCTTCAAAGATTAGCATTTATCCTGACTTTCAGAGAAAAACAACTTTTAAGATGAATTATTTATATGGCTCACTTTGTATAGGAGTGGCCAGGCATTGCCTAGGAAAGGGCAGCAAGCAGATCAGGGAGGCTGGAGAGCAGAGGCCGTGCAACCAGGAAGTCCAGTTGGAACCACATTGTTTGGGAGATTAGTGTTATAATACGATTTTGCTTTCCCTTTTATTTATTAAAAAGATAAGCTGACTTCAGATGTTCATCAAGGAAAATCATAAAACTTGAAAGAAATTTACTGGGACACCACCATGTTTGAGGTATCAATCAGCTGCCATGTTTTTAAAAATTTTAAAAAGCACATTATTTGGGACAGCAATATTCCACAAAGTCTTCTGTTTAATATTGGCCTTTTTCACATAACATTTCAATTTGCCCATTGCCCATATTCCTTCTTGATTTATAATTACTCCATAAAAAGAAAAAAAAAACCCTTGTGCCACTAAATATTTAAATGAACTACATTTAGTATTTATATAACTTCACAGGATTACAACCCTGAATTTTAAGAGCTTGGGGTAGCAGTGCATACTTATATTTACTCATCCCAATGCTTCTATTATCTGCTCAGGTTTTGATCCATGGACAATTTGATTACATCTCTGTTTATCAATTTCTAGGGCCAGATCCAGTTATAAAATAAAAGTCAGGAGATAATAATCTTAAATTATGATAGAAAAACAGAAGAGTATGGGATCATGTAACGTCTTTATAGTTACATTAGAATGCAATAGCTTCTCAGGGCATCACTGAGAGAGCCGGTGTAAAACTTAACTAGAATCTGTCCATCAGGTATGAAACGTTTCACTCACTTAACTTTACTATAGTGTTCATCTCCAGTGTTACCAAACTGAAGAAGAGGCGAAATGTTTACACATTTAAACTTACTTGAAACTTCATCCTTAATCTAGAAAAAAATTGAAGCTTTAACCTTCTTCATAAAGGTGACTTTATACACGTGAAGTATGCTAGAGAAAATTAGTTCCTTTATTTTCTTTAGAATCTAGGAGATAATACTTGATAGTAGATCTAAAGGATAAGGTTACAGGACTGTGTCTCTAATGTTAGTGTCTCTAATCCTATATTGTATAGAAAAAGGTGGTCTGCTCATTTGCCCAATATGCACAGAGCCAATATCTGACCAATAGTGCTGTATCTATGAAAAGGGGATCCCAGCAGCCTCATAATTTCTCTGTAGTGGAGGTATACATAGTTATGTCCCCCCCTCCAAAATATGCTTGATTTGAAATATGGAAAAGAGGACACTGAAACTTGTTTTTAGAAATAGTCTTCCATTTCCCAAATATTACTTTCTGAATAAGATCAGTGGCTTCTAGTTTCCCCAAACATAGGTGTGATTGATTTAGATTGCCAGATTCAGAAATCAGTGATGGAATGGAATAAAATGCAGAATGTATTAAAGTAAATATAACCAGTTTCTTGAATGGAGATCTGGATTAGAAGATACTAAATATAGGAGGAACTTTGGCAATTACTGATCTGCTTGCTATAGTCATACGCCTTAGCCAGCATAAATTCTTTTTAATTTAATGTTATTTTATTTGCTGCCAAAATTGTATCTCTGGATGAAAAAGGGAACATTTTCTCTGTGAGCTAACACATTTCTAATGCTGCATTGAAGCTGCACTGAATTTCTCTTGTTCTGTCAGAATGTGTTGGAAATTTTTTACTCTTAAATATGTATTTTTTCCCATAAGTAATGTAGCACAGTGTGGAATCGTAGCCTCATTCAGGTTTCAAGCACTACAGAAGGAGTGCAATAGCTAGAGCATATCTGCTATATCTTGAGAAACTGAACGATTTAAAAGATCTGTTGTATTATATTGTATAATAGGTGCTATACCAATAACTGCATGTTCTCATAGTAAGTTATATATTATAAATATTTATAAATATATACATACACACACATATATGTTTCTATATACTTTCCTGATTCTCCCATTACATTTGTAAAATTATGGACCACAGATCATGCTGTATTCTTTCAGTTACGTGCCTGAATTATATGCCCTTGGCCTTGCTATTCCCGTTTGCTGGCATGCACAAAGCTGAATATTTTTCCATACTCAGTTCAGAACTGAAAGAGTACTCAAAAATGAGTCACTCAGCAATTGGGTGTTTCATATCAGCATTGACAGTTCACTTTTACAATTCTGAATAAAATGGAAGGACTTTGAGAAACTATGCGTTTAATAGCCAAGGTCAGTGTATGGTCTTGATTTTGTCTCTTCATCCTCTTTCTGTATCTTTCTATCCCCTTATGAGAACCTTTTCTGTTAAAGTATTTGTCATGATGCTGGGTGATGATAAATAGATATGTGTGATATGAAGAAGTCTAGACTTTGTCTTGATCTTGCCTTGTCAGCTGTCACCCCTGTTCTCCAGTTTTCTGTGATGCTGCTGAGACGCCCTCTTGAGGCTATAGTCCAAGCACTCAGTTTTTTTACATTTATCAGCTCTATAGAGATACATTCAGCCAAGCAAGTTATTCCAATAGCGTATGTGCTTGAAATATCTACATGATCAGCCCTTTTCTGAAATGCCTCGTAAGTGCTTCCAGGGAATATATTGGGAGGCTGTATAATTTGTGTTGAATCAGATGTATAGAAACAACAAAGCTATATGAATTCTTTATGATAATTCCTTTTTTGGGAGGAGGGGAGGTGAGGCACTTACTGATATCAATTATCTGGTTTCTCAAGTCCAACTTTAAAACTTCTTTTACATATAACGATCTTAAATTATTTGCATAATCTGCAAGGTTTTTAAAAATATATATTTTACATTACATCTAAGGAATAATATTTCTAGAAAGTCCTTGGAGGAACTCCTTCATAAACAAATCCAGAGCATCAGTATTGTAAGAACAGTTTCCCTTGCATGTACGGAGATGCATATCCAAAGATTTATTTTCATGCTTTGCTGTCAGGGACAAAATATCTATTCTATGCATTAACAAAAAGAATGTTGTAGAAATATTATACATTCCTCTTACATATGGTATGTGTATCCCAATATTAATGTTCAGATTCTTTTATGTTAAAATCATTTGTATTTCTTTCCATGTTGTAGAAATGCAAGGAGGCATGTTCCAGACTAAATGGTCATTGTGGAAAGCGCAGGTTAATGTCTATGTGTTTTTAATGTATTAAGTGGATTTTTTTTTTAGGTTGTCATTCTGCCAAAACATAATCTAATAGTTAATAGAAAACCAATGGTTTACTGACAAAGCTTTAAATTATTGTAATGGACTACCATCAACACTCTAATCTCTCTGTAGTAATCAGTGATTTTGTTACTAACTTGCATTCTTTTTTCCACAACATTTACTGCTTCTGGAAGCAAACCAAAAAAGTATTGTGAGTTAACTTTAGTTTTTAAAATAAACTTTAGTTAATAAAATAATTGCACTCATAATTTGAGAAAGAATATATTCATCTAGGTTGTCTTGAATAGTAATTCTCAAGATTAAATATGTTAGTAAAAGGCAAGACAATTAATGTGCATGAGTAAGTCCTGCCCTCCACAGCTTGAGTCAGAATAAGAAATGTTATTCTTTATTCTTTCTGTAAAGCTGATAGAACATTTAGCCAATTAAACTCTAAGAGAGCACCATCTACCCTCATTCAGACCTGCTATGTTCTATGAATGATTAGATGTTGGTGTACTGGCTCTGGAACTGTTGCTGCTGTGCTGAAAAGGCACTGCTTTGGGGACCCACATTATCCTGGGGATTTGAGCAAGAATCAAAAAATTACTCCTGCCAGACTGTTGAGCTTTTTTTTTTTTTTGGCATAATTTTTAGAATTAAAGGTACATTGCAGGCAAACAAGTTCTTTAGTAGTTGATACAAGGGTGCTAGCCACATTAATCCTTACATATTTTTGTCTATGATGCAATTGCACTGCATGGAAACAAAAAAACAGTTAAAACCTACCATCTGTAGTATCTTGGTAGACTAATGCATACTATTTTTAGAACGAAACAAACTGAAATTTGTTTACATTTGCATCTGAGATAATCTGTCCATTTATATTGTATTTGTAGCAAAAACATGGAGCTACAAATGTGTTTTTTACTTAGGTTTCTTAAAAGTCAAGAAAATGCCTTGACATTTTATTCTTAATAGTATCGAGAAGTTAGATTTTGTTCATCATTTTTCTCTTCAGATAGGACTGCTCCAATCTGAGCTGTAGGTCTTTGCTCTTACAGTTTGACAGATGTAGTCCTCTAATAACTCCAAGCTCAGTTGCTTCCTGCAATAAATATAAACAATGTCATTTGTCTATACTGTAATAGTAATCCGTATACATAAAAAGCAATTTCCAGAAGACAAAGGACAATAATTTTAATATATTGATACTGAATGATATTGAATATATACTGGTTAATTTAAGTCCCTTAAAAGTGTGAAAGAGTGCCTGCGTTTTTCAAAATCTATTCCATTAACTTAAAATATTATTTTCACATTTTCTTTTTTGCTGCAATTAAAATTTATTAATGTGGAAAAATAAGGGCAACTGGTTTATATCTTAGAGGGAAAAATCTTTTTATATATGTTCTAGGATGCAAAATATAGAAACTAATGGAAACTAATGGAAAATTTAGATGGTTAGTATTGTCTGGCTTGTGTTGTCAAAGTATATGCTACTATTTCTGGATCAATATGCTGCTATGCTATCTTCTCTAGTTATGATCTTTTAATGTTTCACATTAAGGGTAATTCAGTCTTCTGTTTAGGTAGCATTGATCTTCTGGTGCCAGTCTTGCCCAGAGAATGGATCCTCTGACTATCCTGTTTTAAGAGGAAATCAATTTCAAGAGCACCTTTCAATTCAGCTGTAAGAGAATCCAACATGATGTCCATTCCCATGATGTCCTTTCTGTTAGTGTACCATGAATTTTGCTGCTGGGGCGTGAGGGGTGAGGACATTCCTAGTCGAGTTGTGAGGAGCACATGCAGATTCTGACAACTGCATTAACAGCTCAGAGACAAATTGAATGAATGAGACCCGATGTCTATAATATATTGTCTGCTTTGTTTATGAGTCATGGCCAGTAAGGTAATAGATCCCTCCCTAAATTAATTGAGGACTCATCTAGTTTATCTGACTTGGTTAGGATAGTGCATAATCCCTTCTGTTACTGTATATTAAATATAAAGCAAAATGGTGGACTTCATACTTCTGGTTCTTGTTTGTATAACCTTTTTGCTTTACCCAGTATTTTTTTCAGGAAAACGGATTAAGGAGATAGGTAGGCCCAGGCCTCAAATAAGCTGTATGGAGACATATGTTCTGCATGCATTTTAACAACCAGTTGACTGATAAATGTTCATATGAACAGAAATACACATGTAACACAGCTTTCTCTACAATTTTGTTTTCTATTTCAGAGGAACCTTTCCCCTTCTATAAGCCCTCAAAATAGTTTTTTTAAACAAACAAAATGAGACTAAACTATAATAACTTTTATTATAAAATTTTAGTTGAGTGTATTGCCTATTCCATATTCATTTATATAATTATAATCTCAGCAGGCTGTGCATTGAGAGAGAGTGAGAATGAGAACTACTGTGTTGGTCTTGTTTTTTAAAAGTTTAGCAATAGCTCCATTGCTGCAGTACTATTAAATGGTTTCAGTCATTGTTCTCTTTCTAGTAATAGTGTCAATTAACAATAATAATGGCAAACCCCTAAAACTAGAAAATCTTTCAATTTAACTTCTGTGGTTTTTAGATGACCAGGTTGTTTTTATATGAGCGCGTTTCAGCTTGCTTGTGGATAGCTCAAAGGAATATATTCCTTTTCTGTTGCAGTAATTGATCACAGGGACCTTTTAAATTTAGAAAGCACTGTGATGTGATAACAGAGAGAATCTGAGTGATGATATATTCCATTATATCTCAGGCTTTCACATAGTTCTGTATGCTGAGGTTCAGAATACATCTTTTGATGCTAGTGAAAGCAGCCCATCGTCACAGTTTAACTGGAGCACTCATTTGACGAGAAATTTCTGCAGTCTTCTCAACCTATGTGAATTTTTTAATTTACTTCTTAGGTCTTAAAGAAGAACTTTGCTTTGTCAATTTTTGGCTGTTCTTGAGCTTAAATTTCAGCCTTTTGCCTCAATTTTACACTGGGAATATTGGGTTGGATCCAGACTGCTATTCTGCGAGCAGGAATGTCCTAGAATGCAGTACACTTTTTCTGTTGGAAAATAGGGAAAGCAAAAGGAGATTGGGGGTCAGATGAAATAGTACAGAAAAAGTGGAGCTGGTGAAGATTCCTCCGTCCTCCTTTTATTTTTCAGAAAGGAAAAAAAAACTAAGAAGGTTTATGCTGGCTACATTACACTAAGTGGTGGCTTCTCAACTTTTATATAGCCATAAATTGGCACAAAAGTTACTAAATTATTTCCTATTAAAGTGACTAAAAGAATGAATCCAGGGCAACAGTAGGTCTGTTTGCTAAGTTTTTTTTTTCTTAAAATT
The DNA here is from genome assembly GCF_059951505.1 of Python bivittatus. Classification (NCBI taxonomy): domain Eukaryota; kingdom Metazoa; phylum Chordata; class Lepidosauria; order Squamata; family Pythonidae; genus Python; species Python bivittatus. The sequence goes on along the minus strand of NW_028277075.1, from coordinate 26,834,856 downwards.
TGGTAGATACACTGTACTGTATAGTGCAAAGACAAATATCTCTCCCCAGTATATAATTGCTGTTGCTCTGTAGAAGTAATTTTCAGGAGCCAAGAATATGGATTGCCCTTTTCCATTCTGGAGCAGTACAGTGGATGGCAAAACACATAAATATTCCATTGGGAACTGATCTTTACTGAATTGTGTCTATGTTTTGTGTGCTCATATTCTAGTATCTCATTTCAGCCTGACAAAAAGTGGGACTTCCCATTTCATTTCTCATTTGCAAAGTAACAGCTTAGGTCTCAGATCTGAGGTGTTTCAGCTATCCTGATTTGTACAAAGGAGAGTAATATTAATGCTGTGTTGACAGATGAAAGCTTGCCTTAAAAAAGACATGTTACACAGTTCCTTGGATCCTCTAGAATAGAATTATGCATCTAGAAGGTCCTCTAACCTCCAGTTGCATGCTGTTCCTCAAATGATCAGAAAGTGAATTTCTAAATCTTTCCCTTTCTTACTGAATTATTCATGGCCTGTTATGTTTTATGTTTTGCCTTTTTTATTGCACAAAAATCTGAATAAATTAAAGTAAATTTTTGAAACCAGGGGTGATCATATTAACCTGAAATTTCTCAACAGTCTGATCTTTGTTTTAAACTAGAAAAGCCACCTATTATTTATCCAGAAAATATTTACTATTTCAAGGATAATACAGTGAATTGAGATAGAAAGATATTCTGGAATGGTAACTTAATATCATCAAGAATTTCAAACTTTTTTTTTTCTTGTGTTCAGAGTTAAAATTAGATGTCTTACCATTTTTGCTCAGTCATTCAGAAACATAAGGTATTGACAATGGTGTCTTTGTAATGCTCATTTGTACATAAAGATGTAGTTATTTATTTTACCCCATTTGTATCATATCAAGGTTTTGTATATGTTTTGAGTTCTGTTTTTAAATTATTTTGTATTTTATTTTTATAAACTGGTTCTAAATAAAAATCATTCAGCATGCAAACACCTTGACTAGATTTGTCAATTTATTATTTATGGAACTCATCCAAAAATAGTTTTGAATATAATGTAAATTGGTACAAGCTATGAAAAGCAATTATTTTTCCTCTCTGGAAAATGGAAATTTGGTGCTGAAAAGAGGAGTGCAGATCTGTGAAACATCAGCTTTGAAATGTCAATGATTAATGCAGCATTTTAATAAACTTTTTCTACAGTGATGAAATAAATATGGATGTTTTTCTGCTTGCTCTATTTCTTGCTAGTACATTCAACCAATTACTGTGTTCACCATGTTCCTATTAATAGAGCTTGGGTGTATTTAGCTTTCATGTATTTTAAATGTCTCAAAATGCAGTGTCATGCCCAGAAAATAAATATAAAACAGATGAATAGTATGTTTGTTTTAAAATACTAAACTTTTGATTTTTTTAAATCTAGTAATCAGAAAATCATGATCATAAGTATTTAGATATATAGACATACAATTAATTTATAGTTATATATTATTTTAGCAATAGATATATGATATTTCTGTGTAATGTACCATTATTTTAGACAGCTGAGTAGTTTTGCTTGAGATTCCTAAGCATTGTCAGGGTGTGTATACTTGACATGTAATCAAAATTCTACTGTACAACTGTTCCTGTTTAGATTGATTAATCAGGCATTTCTCACAGTAAAGTATCTATCCGTGAAAGTGAAAAATAAATAGGGCCAGAGTAATTTACTACAAGTTAAACCCAATTGACAAAACAACTGAATATCACTAGATATTCAAACATATCATCATGACCTATTGTCATCTTAGGAAAGGTCACAATCTTTTTGCAGTCTTTGAATTATTGTCTGTATCTATACTGAACCATTTAATTTAGAACAGCCACTTACTACAGTGGTATACAGGAACTAAACCTTGTAGCAGAGCAAGATGCCAACTCTGTTTCCATATTTACTTTGGCAGCACTCTGTCAGTACAGCAGCAAAGGTTTAAATACCTCATCTTCCATTTTTTAGCAACACTCTATGCTATATAGTAAAACTAACCTGTGTAAATAAATAAATGAACATATATCTCACACCAGAAATGGCAAGAAATGTGGCAGAAGCCTTTAACTCGCCCAAAGATTATCATATTTTATGTTGGCATAAAATATGAGCAAAATAATGGGTCAGAATTCATAAAGAAGTTCAGTTCTAGAAATAGAAGATTTATCACACACACATGCTGATCAGTTACTAGGGTCAAGTTTCTTGACTATCCATGATTAATGGTAATTACATTTATGTTTTTGTGTGTGGTGATCATAATTCTATCTGAAGATGGAATATAGTACACTGCAACCCAGTTAATGCTTCAAACCTGAATAATTTCAGTCAGGCTCCAAGAGGAGACGTCTTTGCCTCTGGCACTAGTCTGTAGTTAAAAATTGTTATTATTTTAATATTAATAAAAGTTAGAAACAAGTTTAGTAACTTTTACACTGTGTTGCAAATATATATACATTTCACAAAGCGAGGAATTAACTTAGAGTACATGATTTTGCCCTTTAGACTATATAATATTTAGAATTGCAAGGACTGTGATAGAAGGGAATTGCACAGGAAGGCAGGGATATGGACCAGAAGATCTATTATTCATGGCATAATTTTTCTGGTAAAGTATTTGGAATATGTTCTTGTTCATTCTACTTGCCACATTAAAGCAAAGCACATTTTTCTACAAATATCCATATAGAATCTTCAACTCCATCTTGAAGATTTAAGCTGGTGCTGTTTGCGTGCTGCTTCAGTATGACTGAGAAAATGCTCTGGAGGAGAGAGAAAGAAAGGAGTTACTTCTATAAGTAAAATAGTTTAAATAATACTTTGAGACAAAGCATACTACTTGAGGGTTTTCTGATGCCTCCAGTAATAATTTGCCTTGGCTCCTGCCTCAGTTGCTATACCCAAACCAAAGATAGCTTAACTAAGGGGAATACCACTTAACTCAGAATGCTACATGAAGCTTCTTTCTACTGAAACAGTATCTGAATATGAATAAAGATTCAAGCTGATTCAGTACATATCAATGGAATACGTGAAAATTAACACAAAATTTGCTGTGTATCTTGGGCTGGCCGGAAGAGGGATAGACCTTTAGAAATCAACCTATGTCAATATATTTTCTGGCTTTAACAAATAAGCAGTTACAGTGGACAACTATTTTTCCTTGTTCTTTGGTTCTGAATTGCAAAGGAGTATTCCATTTGAATTTCCAGCGCTGTCATCATAGCACTAATCTTTCCTAAAAGAGCAATAAGTAATAATAATGGGCCCCAAAATGAATTCTCTCAACTTGAAACATTTGAAGATTTATAAACAATTTTCCCTAATTGTTCAGTTGCATCGTCAAAGCCTGATTTGATTTGTAATTACAACAAAGAGTATAAATAGTATAATGCTTTGGTGTTACCAATATCCAAAGCTGAGAACAACTGTTTATGCATGTTCTGTACAGAATTCCTTGCACTTCAAAGAAATTGTCTCTGACTGGTAAAAAAAAGTTTTTAAAAAAGTGATTGTATTACTTTACCTATGGTTAAACATCCAATGGTTTTAATATGAAACAATTTGAAATGAGGTGTGTCTACATGATGCTAACACATTAAAACTGTGTGTGCTACAAGAAGCCTAAATGTTATCAGTAACAGAACACAGATAAAGACAAAATGTGACTGAACCACCAGATGCTGCCCAGAGAGTTGTAGCCTTTTGCATAACATCTAAAATACTTTAGAGACAAGCAACCATTGCTGAAGCTGCATGTTTATTCCAAGTGATTTTTCACATTTATTATTCATTATATATTAACAGCTCTAGAGGTGCCATAATGCTGACATTTCTTAATTTTTTCTAAATTCTCATTCAATTCTGTGAATCTGGCAGAAAACATCCAGCTTATTGGTATCTATACGACAGGCTACCCTAAATCGACTTAGAAATGCTATCATGCTATTTGAAATTTAACCTCTTCTATACCCTCATAATGACCTCTCAATATATCCACACTGAGAGAAGCATTTTGTGCAAAGATCTCTATAAAGACTTTTACCATAAATATACTTTTTCCCCAGACATCAGCATATCAGAGTGCAAGCACAAAGGTCAGTGTGGAATGGAATGACTTGTATGCGATAGAGCCTTGAAAAGATGCTGTCATTAATAATTTTATTTTAGTAAGACAAAGTGTTGTGTCAATTTTGAATATTTTCAAGCATAGAATGTAAGTGTAGTATAGATGATGTACTTCTTGGATTAACACATTCCTTTTATCTTCTCTGTTGTCATAGGTCTACTCAGGATATCAAGATCCCGTTTTTAACTAAAAAATCCTCATTATATATGAATCAGGTACACTTAGATGGTTTACATATCTTGAAACTATCATAGTTTATTTCAATGAAGCTTATTTTTAAAGCTGATCCCCCACTTCACACACAAGCAAGGTTCATGCATCATGCTAAGCCAGTTTGTTGACTAACCCACTACAGCTAGGTGCACAAAACACAATCACTTTGGATTGTGAAAAACAAATCACTTTAGATGCATAATTCCCATTTTCCCTAGTGAGAATGGTCAAATGGCCAGGGTCGTGTGGGGTGTATTGCAAGGCATCTGGACTGTCTTGCCTCAAGAAAGGCTAAACTGAGCCCCGGATAAGTATTATATCCAAAGTATTGTATTTCAAAACTTAGAGTGTTTGCAGCATGGTAAGAGTCAATCATATCCCCACATGGACATTTTTTTTCTGGAAAATAACTCTCAAGAATACTCTCAGCTCTTTTTTGGACAAATTTCCTTTTATTATATAACAAAAGGCCACCTTCCCATTACTGCATATTTTGTGCAAAGTGTTTTGATGGGGAAGATGTATTCAGAACACTGGGGCATGAGCAATAATGGAGGAATTATCAGGAAAAACTAGCAAGCACTTTGCTGGTGGCTTAGTGCCTCAATTCGTTCCCAGTGCTAGAACAGATGAGCTCCATATAATCTCTTATGGGAGAGGTACTATGCCGCTTTTAAAATAAGTTTTCTTACCAATTCACAATTATGATTGTTACAAAAAGGTATCTTATGACATGTTTATACCAGAAAAAATAAGGTTGCTATCTCTTCATACTGCTTTGTTTTAAAGTCAACATTAGAAAAATCACCATGTCAGGGTTTCCCCTGCCTCTCCCCTCTAAGAAAGACAATGTAAGAGACATCGACCAGGTGGATAACTACAAATCCTATCCACTCTTACCTGGAAATTAACCCCACTAGGTACAGCAGGACATATTTCTGAGTAAACATGTATAGAACCGGGCTCTAAAGCTTCCCTTTATTTAATTTTAAATATTGCTATATTGCCCCTCACAGTCACTTCCAAATCAGTTTATAGCCAGTGTTATTCCTCTTATGATGCAAGCTTTCTGCACATGGGGGTACAGGAGATGCCATATATTTAGCATTATCAGAAAAGAATTGCCAGAGGAATCTGCTAGCCATGATGCAGTACTGGAGCAGGGTACAGAATAGCTACTCAAACGTCACAGTTGCTTTACATGTATTCAAGTCTTACACATCTGCAAAACAGAAATAGTAGCAGCCATTTGGATGTTCCTTCTTAATAGGTCTATGTGGAGGCCGAGGAAATTCTGAAGGGCCTGGTTCTTGTGACATTGAGCTGGAGCTGCAGCTGCTGCTTCTACTGCTACTCCCAGCCATTGGTACTCTAACTCTGTCCTCAGCTAGAGGGGACCCAGGACTCAGGTATCCTGCAGTGGTCTGGGTAGTGACAGTAGCAAAGGTAGTTGGACCAGCATTGTTTTTCACATATACATTTTTTATAGCAACTAACGTATGTGCCATGACACTGAGGCTGTTGTTGAGATCTTGCATTCCTTGCTGAAGCAGCCGAAGATTATGATTGATGCTATCAAACCCAGACTGAATGATATGCAGCTGATTCTGTTGGATCTGTAACAGATCTTCTTCCGTAATTTCACTGGGGTCTGTCTGATGCTGAGTTTTTGTTTTGGCTTTTACTTTTCCACAGGTCCCTCCGTTCTGTATCCCCAAAAAAGGGAGTTGCTCCTGGCTAGGAGGAACAACAGCCATATCTTCTGAGTTTTCTTCTGGTTCTACTACTTTCACCACTATTTCTTCTTTTAGATTTATCTTCTCCATACACGGCTGTTGGGATGGACCAGGATCATCTGTAAAACCTGAGAGTAAAGAGAGAAAAAGTTTATCTCTTTATGAATGCAATTCTTGAGTATTAAGCCTGGGTATGACGAACATATAAAAAGTGCCTAAATTTATCCCAAAACTAAGTTTTCACTGAATGTCATTACTTCCCACTGTAGTTCTAGTTTCAACTGGTAGCTAAACATATATTAATGAAAAGATAAATTGTAAGTTGAATACTGGCAGAGAGAACACCTATTTTTAAAAGAATTTTTCCCGTTACAGAACACAATTTAACCGACGAGTATGGGGGAAAGACCTAAGTAACTATACTGTATTATATACATAGTATTTACTTGTATTATTTACTTTCCTCTCTTCCAGGAAATGAAAAAATGTTATAAATGGGAAGAGCACTTCAAAGTGCAGTGTTTATATATTAAAATGCATTAAGACCTTGTTTATAATTGTTTATGTACACAAGATGAAAAATTACTTCATTACTGAAAAATTTGTTTTCATGCCTAACAGTGTAAACATTTAATGGAAGTCTTACCTAATATTTTTTAAAAGCTAATTTCTATATCACGGTTTGGACTTCATTCACTAAAAATTAGGCTCAAAATTTTCTCCTTTAAAAAAAATATTCTACAAAACTATGCAATTCCCCTGGCTTAAAAAAAGTAACTATACAGAATCATGGCAAAGCTATCAGTGGTTTGGTGCAGTGGATAAGACACCAGGCTAGAAACCGGGAGACTGTGAGTTCAAGTCCTGCCTTAGGCACGAAGCCAGCTGGGTGATCTTGGGCCAATCACTCTCTCTCAGCCCTAGGAAGGAAGCAATGGCAAACCATTTCTGAAATCTTGCTAAGAAAACTGCAGGGACTTGTCCAGATAGTTGCCAGGAGTCAACACTGACTGGAAGACACTTTAAAAAAATCAATGATTTATAAAAAAAGATACTAGGCTAAGCCAGAATGTGGATTTTGATGTAGTATGCTTCTAGGACCCACCTATCATGGCTGTGCTAAAAGTCATACCATAATATTATGTATGAATGCATATATTAAGTATTGGGAAAAAGTTTTTTTTAAGCACAGCATCCTTGCCAGAACAACACAGAATATGATACATGTGAGCAAAAAACCTCTGTGAAATAGTTCAGAGTATAGTATATCTCACTATATCTCATCCACTATCTCTCACTGATTGTCCCACTGATTAAATCTTGCAGGGTTATTAATAGCTCACAAGTAGGACATAGAAAAGTAAAGCAAAGATGCTATCTTTTCTGGGGGCACTGCCACCACCATTTCTAATTTTCATCTGAAATTTGCAGCCACACACATGAAGGAACACAGTGTGGAACATGTACTAACATGTCCTTAGATGTTCCAGATCAATACAGTTAATGTTCAATGTAAGAAAAGACTAAGACTTGTAGATTTTTAAAAATTAGAATTAGAAATGGACCCAGCACAGAAGAAATACTATTACAAACTAAAGAAACTCAGCCTAAACGTTTGTTTTAGCTGAATGACACTTATTATTCTTCCATAAAAAAGTCGTCTCCTGTTTTTTTCAACTTTTACACATTTCAGTGATTTAGTTTTCTTGGGGTGGGGGAGAAGAGTAATGTTTTGGTACTATTCTTAAATAATGGGGAGTCAAAAATCCTTAGTTATCCACTACAAATAATCTAAAAGAGATGATCTCTGTCTGCTCCAACCTAACAATATTTGCAGAAAGAAGGGGCAAGAATATTGGAATTGTCTTAGAAACCTTTTATTCTAAGCACAAGTAAACAGGAATCTTCCAGTTTCTAATATTCCTACAATTGGCAATGCACTTTATTCTGTCCATCTGGCTATTTTCAAAATAACCATCTGGCTATTTTCAAAATCATCTGAATTCCATAATCTGAAATTTCAACATTTACTAAGAATGTATTTCTGCCACAGTGAAGAATTTAAGTGGCCCCATCTTTACTTGTTATTATTTTCTAGTTCATTTTAGGGAACTCAGCAGTACCAAAAAAACAAAAACAAAAACCATGCTTTCCACGGTGCTTCATCTCCAGGTACTACATGGAAAGTCTACTACCTTGGAGAGAGCTCCTACCAATCTAACTAAATAGACCAATGGTCTGAACTGGCACGAGCACTTCTTTCATTCTGAAATTCCTAGGGTCCATATCTGCCTAAAACTTATTTGGTAGTATCAGCGTGGAAGCAGTTCTTTAACCCAAGGGCCCATTTCCAAGATGTTCTGACCCACCAAACGGAATTTTAGCAGCATAAATTCAAGGCAGCAGCAGCAGCTGCTGCAGCAATGGGACTTGGTTCTTATCCAAACGGGATCCAAGAGCTTTCTTCTGGGCATATAAGAACAGCAACCGCGTGCTGCAGAATACCTAGCGGGATGGCCAACAGTGCTTCATGGTCCCACTCCGGTTCCACAGGAGGGAGAGAGCAACCCACGCCGAAAGCCACGGAAGAGCCCCGAGCCAACGGGGACTATGCCTGCGAAGGAAGGGCGGCGAGGCGGGGGAAACGCAGCCCCGCCGGAGAGGCGGAGGTCCAGCTCCTTGGCAACTCACCCATATCCGCCACGGAGGAGGCTCTGGGCAGGTCCAGGGTGTCGATCCCCCCGACGATGGGCACAGCCTCGTTGGGAGCGGGCAGCCCCGAGGTATAGGATCGGAGGTGGTCGGGCGGCGAGGCGTCCTCGCTGCCCATCAGGAGGCCGAACGAGGCGGGGTGGGGGGCAGCCCCGCCGGCGCCGTGGGTGACGCGGCAGAGCTTGCTCCGGTCGCGGCGCTTCAGGTCCCGCCAGCGCTTCTTGAGGTCCTCCACCTCGCGGGGGCAAGCGGCCACCGGGTTCACTTTATGCCGGATCAGCTCCCAGACTTTGCGCTTCTGGCCCGGGGAGGCCCGGCCAGGCCCGGCCGCGAACAGCACCTGCTCGTGCTTCAGCACCTGCTCGATCAGCACCTCCGTCTCCGCCTCGTTGAAATTGGCCTTGCGCCGCTTGGGCGAGTCTTCCGCCATCCTAAGCCTCCAGCGGGGCTGCTCCGAGAGTCCGCGATGGGAAGACCGCCCGCGTTTATTGTGCCGCCGCCGCCGCGCCGCCGGCTCTAGGCCAAACCCCGGGCCTTGCTCGGAAAGCAAATACCGCGCATGAGAGGAAAAGACGCGCAAATCCCCGGCGCAGGCGCCCCGCTTGTTGACATGGGAGGGGGTGAGGCAACATTGCTGCCGCGGCCCCGCCTGTGAGCCCACCCCACCGTGCAGTCCACCAATCCCCAGCCCCAAAGGCTTGGCGCCTCCCAATGGGGATCTTTGCCGGGAAAGGGTTTCGACTCCTCCACTCGTCCGTGAATTTCACTCCCCGCCCCTTTTCCGGAGCCGGAGGTTTGGCCACGCCCTATCGTGTCTTTCAGCTGCAGGAGCGCGCGCTCTTTTTGCTCCCCTGAGAGTTTTGATCCCGCCTTCCCGAAGAGGGGGCGGCACCCTCTAGACCAGCGCGTCAGGCGTCCCATCCGTCTCTTCCCCCGCGCGCTCCCCACGTGCTGAGCTGTAACCCGGAGTTAGAAGAAAACGAGAACCCGCCCCTTCTTTTTTCTGGCTGCTGCTCAGTGCTCTCGGGCGGCTTTGGGGCTGCAGCGAAGCGGGTTGCGCGCCGGCCCAGAGGCTGCAGAAACGGCGCCTCCAAGAGGCGGGGATGGCGGCTGTTTTGGAGCTGCTCTTGCGGGACGAGGTGGCAGCCAGCGCGGTGGTGCGGTGGCTGAAGTCCAGCCAGATCTGCGCTGAAGAGGTAAAACGCGCAGCCCGCTTGGCAACAGCGACGCTTCTTAAGCTAGCCATCTGTCTCCCGTCGGGCGGGAAGTTGGCAGGGCAGTGAAGTTTCTCCTTGCCTGCTAAAGCCTCTGCCTTGAAAAGGAGGCGGGAAAGGAGGAATAGTCACCGCGCGCTGCCTGAAAGGGGCTCCTCCTGCCCGGCCCTGGAAGGGTACGGAGCAGGACGCCTTTGGGCCTCCATTATGTGTGCGAATCTAATCTTCTCGTGGGGGGCCGCGAAGTCCTGGCCCCGAGATCCCGTGCCCTCCTTCCCCCGATTTCACTACGGTACATGCTGGCAGATAGAGTTGGCCGAGGTCAGTTTCCTTGTACCGATGATGTGCTGGGGGCATGTTTCCCCGGAAATAAGACTGCGAAAGTCAGAGGAAACTTATTTCCAAGCAGATGCGCCCAGAGTTGCAGATTTAATGAAAACCACGTTTATGTCTCTACTGCCGTTTTGCGCATATAAACGTGCATTTTACAAAGGAGTTTTGCGTGTAGGGTGGCAAATCAAAACATCCTCAAGGCCTTGTGTTACCTGAGAGGGAGAGAGTAATGGCATTGCCTCTTCCTGTGCCAAGTCAAGTTACATTGTACCCAAGGTCAACCAAGTTACTTTGGCACCTGCAGCAAAAAAAGAGTAGTAACTGCTTATTATCTTCTCATGATATCCAAAGCCAAATGACAGAAGCAAGCACATCAGTCTAGCTTGGAAAGAACCAGTCTTAGATATGATCTAGGATGTTACTGATCAAGGCTCAATTTTAATATGCTATCTAAATGAGCAGAAGAGGTCATGGGGTGCACAAATATAATTTTTTTCATCTGCTCATACTTAAAATGTAGCTCTGTTTTAAGGCAGTGAGAAGATTCAGCACCTACCTGATAGGTTGGAAATTATCAGGGAGATGGGAAGTCCTGCCACTGAGGTCACCTCTTTCCTCTGTGCAGGACAAAGTACAGAGGATGCTTTGGATATGCCTGCCCTTTCTTTCAGGTATGAAAATTTAAAAGTTGAAGAACTGTAGAATTCCTGAGCTAAGCATAGAGAGGTCGTTTTCAGTGCTAGTTCACTCTCTAGAGAGCTAATGTTGGACATGAGCATTTGGTCTCTATGCACACATACAATATATCTTGCTTGGTCAGTTTAAAGCATTTGAATAATATCACAGCCTAATGGTGCAAAAGGGGTCAGTGTGCCGTATAACCAGTGGATAAATCAATGATTAGCAAATCCCAGTAGATGGAAAGTAAACCAGACAGCCTTCATAAGCAGAACAAATATTTGGTTATTGTGCAGGGTGTTTGAAATTGGTTCTCTTTTCTTAATTACAGTAATTAAGTAGTGCGTTACTGATTAAAGCATTCTCAGTGTCATTCAAAAAAGGTCTTCATGTTCAGTGCCTTTGTATTTTGGGTGGTACGTGGGAACTAATAAGATTTTCAATGCCAGTTGTTGGCCTAGAGATGCTAGAGAAGTGCCAGTTACTTGTTTAATTTTAATTATTAAAGCTCATTAAAATTAACGGTAAAAAACTTCAAGGAAGTAGAAGCAAAATGAATTAAGGGCAAATCCAGGTAGGCAAAATAGAGCCTGCAGGGACCAGATATCTTTCCTCTGTGCTCAAAAGGCTCTGTGCTCCAACTTAAAAAAAAAAGTTTAAGAAACAGATAGGAAGCTTGCAGGCTGCAAAGCAAAGCTATCACCCTCTCGCATAATTTTTATTTGCAGCAATGGGTGCTGGAGGACAACCAGAGGTCCTAGCTTGTCTTCTGATAAAGAATGAAAGGGCAGGCATATCCAGAGCATCACTCTGTACTTTGTCCTGCACAGAGGAAAGAGGTGACCTCAGTGGCACGACTTCCCATCTCCCTGATAATTTCCAACCCATTAGGTGGGTGCTGAATCTTTTCACTGCCTTAAATCATTTTAACATTTTAAGTATGAGTAGATGAAAAAAAAACCCTGCTTAATGAACTCTGATATGAAAGTAGAGGAAATAGAGCCTGTTTTTGTCTAGTGGTTAAGGCACCCAGGCTAGAAACGAGGAGATGTGAGTTCTAGTCCCGCCTTAGGCATGAAAGGCAGCTGTGTGATTTTGGGCCAGTCACTTTCTCTCAGCCCAGCTCACCTCACAGAGTCGTTATTCTGGGAGGAAATAAATAGGAGGAGGAAGGAGTATTAGGTATGTTTGCTGCCTTGAGTTATTTATAAAAATAATAAAAGCAGGATAAACTAATCTAAAAATACAAGAAATTGAAATCCATCATAATTTGCTATTATGTTCAATAATGCATAAACTGATTTGAATGTAGTTCATATTTGTCATTACTTGATTATCTGTTCTTAGAAAACTTCATTTAGTAGTCTGAGGGCTTTTTTAGCCTGTTCTTTATTTGTCTTAATGCTGTTCAAAGGCAAAAGCTGAGGCTCATAGTTCCATGGTAAGAAACATTTCTACACTGCTATCACATATATTATTATATATATTATATATAATTTCCCAGGGGAAATTATAGCCCTGCAATTTCTAGCCTCCTAGGCTTTTGAAAAAGAGTGACACTTAATTTTTTCTGAAGTACAAAACCCCCTCAAACTTTCATTAAATGTAAATCAGGGTTCAAGAATTTTGAACTTCCTTGATCTATGTATGGATAAATTTTGGGTTCCAACAACTGAGTAATAGTTGAAGTCCTGCTTCTTAGCATGCATAACAAAAAGTTTTTCCCTACTAAATAATCAGAATAATGTATAGCACTTTCTGGAAAAAAAATTGTTGCTTTTAGATGGCAACTGTCCTGCAGAGCACACTTAACTGGACTGCTGAGAAGAAAGACTTCAAACAGGGAGTACTAGGATTGCACAAGATGTTGCTCAGTAATTCCTATGCTGTCATTTATTTGGACTGGGCCAGAAGCTTGCCTTGCAGAATCAAGATAGTCATGAGGTTGTGCTAGCAAATTGATTCAGTGGGTTGCATCCAGCTTCTTTTTTCCCTGGTAGGGAAGCATTTCTGAATGTAGTTCTGCTCTGAGCACTGATGCCAGGAGCAAGGAAGAAAGGTGAACGTCATTGATTTCTCTCCTGTCACTCCCTGAGCTTGAGCTTCTACACTTCTGTTAGGACCTGCCATCTTTCTGCAATATATTCAAGAAATATACAGGGAAGTGCATTTTGAGAGAAATTGACTAACTTTGCAGCTACCTCCATTCTACCAGTTTCTTCATGATTCAGGAGTGTTCTATGGATATAAGCAGCCATTCTGTCTAAACAGGCAGATTCTGGATTAAATCTTTTGGTCACAAAGTATTAAGTTAGAATTCTTCATACTTGTAATGATCAAGTATATAACTGCATATTGCCTGTCTGTTCCTGCTTAGCTCCTCTTGCAGATGGGAGTGGCTAAAGTTATCAGGGACTTATCATGGGAGGGAATGACCTTAGCATCCTGCCCAAACCATTATTCCTATGTCTCCTGTAACAAGAGAGAATCTGTAGCTAAGATTGATATATAAGGGGTGAATGAAAGAGCAAGAAGCCAGCATCCAGGTCAGAACCTAATGCTTAGTTTTCATTCTGGTTGGTTTAATGAAAATGCAATAAAACATTTTCATATACGAAGCTTAAATTCTCTGCTATTTATATAGTCTCATAATCGCTAACCCAGAAGAGAAAGCAGAGATGTATTTGCAAAGGAAATAAGTGTTGTAATTGTAGAAGATTTAACAGTTCCAGTAAAAACAGCCTAAAAAAGCTGTTTCTGTTGAAACTTTCCTGTTGCATTTTTACACGTTGGAATCAAATCCATCTTGGACAGTTAGTAATATTCATCTGCTTGCAATCTTATGTTGAAAAGTCTGGTATAAATTGTGATGATACCTTATATTACTATTATTTTGCTTGCTTCCACACATTTCCATTTTTTTAGAGTAGAAAAGAATTTTGCTATAATAATGAAGGAAAAAAACAATTAAAGCCTTGATTCTCACATTCATTGAGAGGAGAAAAACTGATGATGGAAGTCATTGATGCTTTTCCAAATTGGCAGCTGAATGCCAAATAAAAAAAATTGTATGTTAATAGGATAATATGTATTCATATGTTGTGGTTATCTCAGTTAATTTGGCAAACTATATCAGATGAGAAAAGATTAAGTATATGATTTAATAAATTATGCTAGGTCTCTGATTCCTGGATTTAGATTGTCTGAATGGATTTGGTTTTGAAATTTTGCTTTATATGTTTATAACAGAAATTCGTAATTGAGCTCATTCTTGTAAAAAAATTGCAAAAAATCATCATGCCTGAAGAAAAATTCAGATTCCCAAAAAAATCAGTTGGTGTTTATTGTGATTTGTTTGTACAGGACAGTCCAATCCATCCCAAACTAGTTGTCCTTAATTTGCTTCAGAAAGACTTTGTTCCTTTTTTGCTGAACTACATCAGGGAACAGACTAGTCAAATATTGACCAATGGACCATCTACTCCTGCTAAAACTCCAAATTCCAAGATCTTGAGAAATTCTGGTAGCTATAGGAACCAAAGGACAGGATCTGAAAAAAAGTTCCATAATGGGTCTAGTAGCTGTCGAGGACAGCTTTTTTGTGATACAACTCCTACTGGCTTGCAGTCTCCACATACCAGTAATTCTGCTTCAGAATTGCATGGATCTTCTGTTGTTAATGGATCAAGTGAACTGAATTCCAGTAGCGATCTCCTAAATGTGGATCTCAGCACTAGCCCAAGTTTGGGTTCAAGCCCTATTTTTTCTCGCAGTGAGAGACGATCTGCTCAGAAAACAAATTTGGGGAGTTTTCTTGTTGCTGCCCCGATAAGGCGAGGCAGAAGAAAAGGAAATAATTATACAAGTGGTTCTAACCAGCCAATGGGACAAGATGTAGGAAGAAACTCACATGATGAAGTGAAACGTGATAGCTCCTCATTCTCTTCATTGAGGCAGAAGAAACAGAGTGAAATGAATCTTGTCTCCACTTGTTCACCATCTGACCAGCTCAACTTACATGACTTGGAGGAGTTTCCACCCATGAGTGCTGCTGGAAAGATAAAGTAAGTCTCAGTTCTCAAATCCCATTGGTACTTCTGATGAAAAGGAAGTGTCCTGCTTCTGGGATGGCAGGATAACTTTTAGAAACCTGCAGGGCTTGAAGCGAAGGTTTCTCTAATGGGAGGTACCACAGGATTCAGGGTTCTCTGTGTTATTTAATGTCTATATGAATATGCTGATGGCACTCAGATATACATAGTCACCCCAGATTGAGCAAGGGATGCTGTAGAAAGCTTGAATTGATGTCTGGAATCTGTCAAAAAAAACAACAACTCAGATTAAAATCCTTCCAAAACTGAGTTGCTATGTGAGCAAACATCCAGGAACATCCTGGCAGTTACTCTGGAATAGGGTCATACTCTCATTGAAGGTTCATGATCCAGGAGTCCTACTGGATTCATGGCTATTGCTTAAATAGAAGCTGGAAATCATGGTCAAGGACCCTTTGCCCATCTTCAGCTGGTGCACCAGTTACTATTCGACCTGGATCAGGATGCTTTGGTGAATGTAACACCCCCGCCCTGATCACTACTTGGTTTGATTACAGTAACACACTCTCCATGGGGCTGTCTTTGGAGATAACCCAGATCTGCAGCTGCTGCAGAACCCAGTGGCTAGTCTTCTGGCAGGTCAACCCATTGCAGGGTAACACCAATTATAAACCGCACTGGTTATTAGTAGGTTTCAAAATCTTGTTGTTACCTACAAAAACCATTATGGCATAGCACTAGGTTACTTTTTCCATCACCTTGCTAGGACTGAATCTGTACCCATCTGGTAAAAAGATCTCAAGAGGAGGGATGGGGGATGCGGAACAGACAGCAGACCTTTAAAGTTGTGGATTCCATGCTCTGGAATTCTCTATCCCCACAGTTCATGCAACTCTCTTTCTCTTAATGTTTTGTGAAACAGTCAAGATATTTGACCTTAGCCAGTTGTTTTCTGGTGTTCATCTTGGGAGATGTCTTTTGTTTAATTTATTTGATGCCTTACTATGTTGTATGCTGCAGAGTCTTTGGATTGAGGCAGGTTACAAGCTCTGTTAAATTCATAAACCAACCTTCCCTGGTCTGGGTGGACCATCGCCCAGAATTCTCAGCAATGGCCGTGCTCTCCGGAAAAAGAAACCAATGTCTTTAAGGGCACTCATTTTGTGCAAATTTGGTCTAATACTCCAAAATCAAATAACAGTTGAAGGGTCATGCACAACACTGCAAGTCGTAGGCAAAGCCAGCTTAAGCAATACAGAGCCTGAGAAGTCCAAAGGTCAGATTTCAGGGTTCCTAGTTGCAAGGCTAAAGTAGTTAGAGGCACAGATGCCACCTAACTCAACTTATTCTTGTAGTGGCCCATTGCTAACAAAAAGCCTTTGTTGCTTAACATATAGAACCTCACATGGAAGGAGCTGCTTATCTTTGGCAGTAGAGTGGCTATTAGAAGAGAAGGTAATAGTATTTTTTGCCCTAGTAGAGCAGTGACTAGAATTTCTTTGCAGTCTTGCACGTGCATGTCCCAGCCCTCTGATTTTTCTACCCATAGGCATTTATGATAATGCAGATGCGGGCTTTACTAGCTCCTACAAGGCAAATAGATATCCCTTCTCTTCCCTACTTTCATGGAGAATGAGGGCTGTCATGCAGAAGCCTTCTCCAAAGGAGCATAATTCCACAACTTTGCATTATGTATCCAAACATGGAATGAAAGTAATATAGCTAAAAATGGTCAGAGCCTGCCAAACTCTTGCAGAGATAAAAGGGTATAAATAGATGATCTGTTTATCAGGACTTACCTTTCTCCTATTAGAATGCTTATTCTCACTTCCAGACTTCTGTTGGTTATCTAGCTTCAGTGCCCTTACAAATGACAACACTTTAAATCTCCTTCTCCTTCTCTACAACTTTGCTTCAGGTGAGTGTGTTTGATGGATGCTCATTTTAACAGCTAAAGCCAAAACATTGATCTAAGATTTCTATGATACTACACAGAATGTGATTATATCTTTTTATGTAAAATCTGTTGTCCAATTAACAAAATTATTTCTTAGTAAATATACATATTTGATAGAATGACGATATAGAGGTTAAGGTTGGGCCAGGATAAAGAAAATCTAGGTTAAAGTCTACCCTCCACAGTGGAAGTTCACTGGATGACTTTGGGCTAGCAGACTCTCAGGCTTGTTATGGAAAAAAATTGAAGGGAAGAATTCCATCTACACCAGTAAAATATTCTGTATTTTAATTCACCATTTGCCAGTAGATGGCTGCAGAATATTGTAGATCTGAATTATCTAGATGAAGAAGGGAACTTTCAAGGGACTACAGCAATTTCTATTATGAACCATTGCTATTCTTGGGGTTTTAAATTGTAGAAAAAAGATGAGTAAGGGAAATACAATTAAACTGTATAAAATCATGCATGCTATAGAAAAAATGGATACTGAAAGGAACATTTTTCCCTTCCCTCAAAATACTGGAATCCTTAGTCATCCAATAAAGTTGCATTGTGGTAGGTTTGGAATACATAGATAAAAAGTATTTCTTCACACATCACAAAATGAAACAGTGGAAATTGCTACTATAACATGTAGCAAACTTATTCATTAGTGCTGTATTCTATTTCTAATATCAGAAGCAGTATGCTTATCAGTTTCGGTTTCTTCGGAATGGGAGAAAAGAGTGCTGTTGCACCTGTATCCTATTTACAGGCTGCTCAAAAGCATCTTATTAGTCACTGGGAAAGAGAATTTTGGATCAATAGGACCTTGGCTTGAATCATCAGGACTCTTCTATATTCTTAGGCATGTTGAGAGGTTTACTGTCTCTTGAACTAATTTTATCTTTGGTTTTAGCAAAACCAAGCCATCAAGAAGAATCAATCCTACTCCTGTGAGTACTGAGAGAACTCTGTCCAAGCCCAAGATGTGCTTCACTTCTACACCTGTTGGCAAATCTCAGTTTCGGTCTGGAACAAGTTCTGAGAACCTTACGATCTCTCAGGAAACGAACTTAACTTCTATTGCAGGAAGCCTTCAGGAAGAAAGAGAGATGTTGAAGAAAGAAAGGTGATGGAATTTGTGACATGGTACCCAGGGAGAGAAAGATGCACTATGGGTTGGGAGTGTGATTTGAAGCATTTCTTAAAGAAGTAGAACTTGGAGACTATCTTACATATGTTTAAAATGGCTGTTTTCTCCATTGCATTTAACAGAGATGTGATTTACAAGTTCAAAGTACCTTCCTTCTTGTTTTTTTAAATTTGTAAGTAACTGGCTTTATCTTGAAATTTGGTCAGTCATATTGTATAAATATGATGCAGTTGTTACAAATGCAGTAGAAAACTGCAATAAAAGGCATTAAGGTAAGAGGTTTCTTAAAGACATTACATTTTTTAACTGCTGGATAAGTGTCTGAAGTAATCCAACAGATTAATGTTGTAGAGAAGGAAACTTTTTAGTATTTTTATGATTTTTAATTCTGTGGTCATTTACTGTTTTTGTATTATAGATCTAAATTGTTGCATCACGCATCTTCCTCTATAAGTTTATCTCTTGATTCTGGCACACCCACCAAACCTAATGTTGGTTGGAATGTATACCTCCAGACTGAAAACCAATCAGTAACTTCTGCTGATGTCAGCAAAGTTACTTACAGAAAACAGCTGGAACACCTGGCTGAGATTTATTCCATTTGCATATCAGGTAACAAAACTGAAAGCGATAACAGTGAACACTTGGAATTTCTATTGATTTGGGAGAATGGTAAGAATGTTGATGTGTACACATAATTTTAGCAGAGATGAAATTTCAAATGAATCTTGCTTTGAAAAAACAATAACTGATAGATTACAATATTGTATTTATACTAAGCTCTAAGGAAAGACACATATTATATATTACATTATTAATGATAATTGCTATAATCATATTCAGAAAGTTGAGAAATCAAATTCCGCACAATTTAGTTATTTTCAATTAATTTATATAAATTATATACATTGGCTGTCACATAGCATGCAACAGGTAGTCTTCGACTTATGACCATTCGTTCAGCGCCCATTTGAAGTTACAATCACATGATCACCATTTGTGACTTTCACTGCTGGCTTCCCCAGAAAGTCAATGGGAAGCCGGCAGGGAAGGTTGCAAGCCACTCGGGTAAGTCTTCCCCACCCGCGCACCCTCCCCCCGCTCTTCTGTGCTCGCACCGTGCCAGCCACTCGCACACCCCCATGCACTCTCCCCAAGCCTCACTGTGCCTCCCTCACGCATCTCCACACCCCTCTCTGAGCCTTGCTGTGCCTCCCCCACCCCTTGCACACCCACATGTATCCTCCCAGAGCCTCACCACACCCCCCTGTGCACCCTCCCCAAGGCTTTCTGCACCTCCTTCGCACCTTCCCATGTCTCGGTGTGCCTCCCTTGCATTCCCCACACACTCTCCCTGAGCCTCACTGCGCCACCCTCACGCACCCCTGTGCATTTTCCCTGAGTCTCACCATGCCTCCCATGCACCCCTACACACCCTCCCCAAGCTTCATCGCACCACCCTCGTGCACCCCCATGCACTGTCCCCGAGCCGTCATCCTGCCCGAGCCTCGCCACATTTCCCTTGCACCTTCATGCACCCCTGCACACCCTCCCCGAGCCTCGCCAAGCCTTGCCAAGCCTCCCCCACACCCCTGTGCACCCCCTCGCTCCCCCACCTGACAGCAGCTACCCGAAGTCTCATTGGTCTTGCGGTGCACCGTTCCAGCCACCTGCGCATCCCCACGCACACACCCCCACCCAGCAGCAGCCACTTACCACTTGTAGGAAGTTGCAAGGAGGTCTTTGCCTCACGACCAATGATAGCAATTGGGACTGCAGGGATTGCCATCGCTAAGCAATGTGGTCACACTTTACGACCGCATCGTTTAGCGATGGAAATTCTGGTCCCAATTGCTGTCATAACTCGAAGACTACTTGAAATAATAAATAATGGCTTATGAACAGCAGTGGCTAAACCAAATCCAAACCAATTACATTTTTTGCATGTTCTGTATACTAAAATATTATATTAAGCCATAGTGTTGTTGGAAGGTTTTGTCAACAGCCATTGTGGTCTATTAGGTATGGTTTAGAATTTATACAAAATGAAGTGGTTATGTAATTGTGATTCTGTTTGACAGGGAAAGATAGTACCTAGGCTTTGCTCAATGAGAACGAAAAACCCTGATTAATCCAAGGCATGAATTAATCATATCAAGCCTGTATTACCAGACAAGAGGATTGCATTATGCTAAAATGGGTTGTTTGAATGTCAGATTATATAATACATTTTTCAGCTTGCAAAAGACTTCAGAAGAAAGACAAATCAGGCCTTAGGTTAATGCAGAGAACTGTTTTTCTTTTGATAGCTGTCTTCCCTTGAGACTAATCTCTTGGGTGTAGTGTCCAGCCAGAGCTGAATGAGAGTACTCGTTTTCTCTTCAAGTTACTTTTCTCATTCTCCAATTTCTCACGCAAGGAGCAGCTTCTGAAACTGTCATAGGTTGCCAGCCATTTGCATTAGGCAGTTGAAAGACCTTGATAAATAATTTGGGTGTTCTGGGGAGTCATATCAGTCTGTTCAAGCCGTTTTTTATTGACTCTGGATAAAACCTGTCATCTTACTTTAAATTTATTTTTAGTTACAGATATTTTTGTCAACGTTTTAAAAGGCATTTTATATTGTTCCTGTTTAAAATGTAATAGTTTTTTTTTTCCAAACACAGGTTGATAAGATTGTACTTTCTTTAAAAAAATGAACAGTGCAATGACCCCTTTGGATGATTATTATTCTTGTTTACTTTTTTTGCAGAAAACCTCGTGCCAAATATCTTCTCAGAGCTTTTCTTTGTATTGCAGCTGCTAACAGCAAAGGGAAGTTCCTTTGCAGAAGATAGGGAGAATGACTTGGGATTTATGGAACAGAATAAAGGTCAGACATGATACTGGATAAGAATCCTTGGATGTTATATATGATATGTGTATTGTAGCACATATGGTAGTAAACAATGTTAGAAGGATTCTATTAAGCAAAAGAGATTTTGGAAAAGTTTCATTTAAGTGGACAGAACAATTGATTTTAGCTTAAGCGTTTTAGCTTAAGCTGCAGAAACTATAGCTTTTCATTGTATCTTCAAAACTGAGAAACTATGATCAAGGTCTTATCAGACAAGCCAGACTTGGAAGGCAGCTTTAAACTATGGTTTACCATGGCTTGTTTGAAAATCATTAACCATAGCTTCCCAATATATATATGGAAGCCATGTTTAACACCTAGGTTTCTGGCCTATTTCCTCATTTATGCAACAGGAGTATTAAAAATAAAAATTCTGAGCAGTTTATGCCACTTCCTGAGAACAGCTTTATAAAATTATATAATTCATTTGGTAGCGGTCCTTTCCTAGGTGTTCAAGGTAAATGGAAGTAGAGTCTTTCTTCTTGACCAGCCGGAGTTCTGCAAAATGAATTCCCTCAAGTGCTTTTTTTTTTCTATTTTGTTTACAGATTTGATTGAGAGGCAGCATTTTCACAGTATACACAACTGTGTTTATTTTGCTGTGCAAGTTTTGGATTATCAGTTTGAGTAAGTGCAATGATTTGGCTGCTTTCATAAGTGAGCAAATATTTTCATACCTGGTTTTTATTCCAACCTGTTTATAGATTGAATGGCTTTCCTATTATATTAATTATTTGTTTAACATAAATTTATCCCTTTATATCTCACAACTCTGGACAGCGTACAAGGGACGCCACAACAATCTTAGCATATAAACAACTCACATCAATAAAAACAATCCGGAAGAGAGAAAAGATGGCCATCCTTCTTTCTCACTAGGCAGCAAAGCCCCACTTAGAAAGAAAGAGCTTCCTAAATGCATCACCAGGGCAGGATGTTATCCCAGCATAGCAGAGCTCAGATTACAGACTGTCAGTGGAGGATAGAGAGAGTAGTAATACAGTGGAATATATCTGCTTTGGATTTAAATGTAGTATCATAATATGCTTTTCTTGCTGACTGCTGTTGTCTTGGCAGAATTGTTTCTCATTTAGAGAAAGGGACGCTGAAGCTCCTTGCTGAGAATGATAGAATTGCATCTTTTTCCCTTGGCTTGCATGAGAGGCTAACGGCAGCCTATGAAAATACAACAGCAAAGGTAATATAAAGGAAATACTGGGGAGGCTGTGCGAAATTATGGTCTGCTTCTTGGAAATAGAAAAGATTGCTTCTTCAGTGTCCTTGCTGTTGGTGGTAGTGTCTGTGTTGTTTATTTTCTTGAAATAGAGATTTTTGTGCACGCAGCTTTTTGAAGCGTGCACGTGAACCTTCCTCTGCCATACAAATGATAGTTGCAATTAACTGAAGTATAAGGGAATGCTGTATCTATTATTAGAATACTAATAAGAGCAGTATGTGAAATAACAAAAGCATGTTTTGTAGGTTAGGATGCTAAAAATTGGTCATCCGATTGCACTGTTAATGTTGTCTTAAAATTACATTTTAGCTATGGCCCTGAGGGCACAGTAAGGAGAACAGATTGTAATTCCAACCTCAAGCCTTGTTTCTGCATATGTTGCTTTGAGTGAACTGCATATTGAAGTGGAGAATTGCTTACTTATCATTATGTGCAATTAACAGGTTTCTCTATGGTTGCCTTCATGTGTGCAGTCAGTTTCCTTTCAGCCAGAAACTGACAATCGGTCTAACTTTTCCAGTGATAAGGCATTTCATATATTCAAGAAGCAAAGGTAAGAATTCTTTGTTTCCCTTCATTAAATGCTGCATTAATATATGATTCACCAGTTGCTTTAATTGCTAAATTTGAAGCAGACGACGATCATATAGTTTACAAGAGAATCATTCCAAACCCATACTCTTGATTCAGTGGAGTATTTTTGGTGTCATAATAATATTTTATAAAACTGTTGTTACAAAACAAGAATAAGGGCCTTGCGCTACTCCCCCTCTCCTTCCTCCATACGCCCTGTAATTGTCTCTGTTGCCAGTACAGTTCCTGCATTTCATCATTATACCACGAGGCCGTCTTTGAAGAAGGTTGCAAAAGGCGCTTAGGAACAATCATGTTGACAGCCCCAGCAAGTTGCCTATTCTAAGTACCAGCCAGTGAGTGCTGACAGGGTCACTAACTGGACCCTCGTAGACCTCTTGGAATACACAAGCCAAGTTGGTTTCCTCTTCCATAAGCCAATTGTGAATGATTTCCACTTCATTTTGAGCTAACCTGGCATTAAAAAAGAGAAAAACTGCATTCTTCCTGGAGATGAAATAAGAAGACCTAAGAACTGACAATTAATAGTTATTCAATGCTTAATTTCCCTTCTGTATAACAGATTAAGAAATATGACATCTTTTATTCCCAACCACTAGGGTAATTGCAGCCTGTGGTTCAGTAAATCCTGCTCTTCTCACATAGGCTGAGTAAACATTAGATATATTTAACGGGTCAATCAAGTACTTGAAAAGCATATTCCTTGTAAAATCCCTCAGCCTAGAATCATAGCAGGATAACAGCCAGGCTCCCACTACAATACCATCCACCAAGCAGATTGAGGAGGAGTATTTTTTACTGGTGTGCTCTTAATAACTAAGTGCACTGTGAGACCTGGTTTTAGAAGTGTATCCCCTAAAGTAACATCTCAACTTTCCCCACAGCTTCTACTTCCTAGGGTTTCAGTCTCACCAGGAGGCAGGGTTAGTCTTAAAATTGTTCCCCATTCCTGCTGCTTTTGGATGTCACCTAGGAACAGTTCCCATCATACCAGACCCCCCAACCACACCACAAGCATATGGCCCTCATCCTTACGTTTTCCCAAAATGGGCCCTCCAAAGATGCAGCCACCTTTGGCTATACCCTTCTTGGGTTGCTATCACCCATTTTAACCAACCTTAAGCACTTCCCCCTTAGAGGACAGCCAATAGATGGATGCTAAATATCTCCAAGGCAGGACCTTTCCTCAGTTGGTTCAGGGCTAGCTATCAACAAGACCTCCTTCACAAGAATACAGTCATGAAGCAGGGAGTGGATTCAAGTTTCAGAGAAATTTCTCTTACCTACTCCTTGGGTAGGGGGCAGGGGCTGTTCTGCTGCTAAAGAACTTGCTTTGTTCTTTTGGAATCCATTGGTCACCTAGGTGCACCATCTTAATAGGGCCTTTACCCATGCAGGTTAGGCATAACAATGAAGTCTGCTTTAAAAGGAGTATTGAGGATGGTGAAACACGACACCTAATACTTGTTTCTGGTTTCATAAACTATAGATTTGAGAATTTTGTAATAATTAAATTTGAAAGTTATGTATCATTTATGACCAGATTTTTTTCCAAAACATTTTTTAAAAATAATACTGCTACTTGAGTAATGCTGCCAGTACTCTTCCGTACATTTTTACTGAACTACAATATTTAGTGCTGAATGCAAAATCAAATTCTCTCTTAAAGAAAAGAAGATAGTAATCTTTCTATAAGAATGTAATTGTTTACTTTTTGATAGTCTTTGAAAACTTAAATTGTTCTTCTGCAAATACTACATTTTTCTCTATACCCGTTAATGGCTAATTCTTCATTTTTTATTTATAAAACTTGTACCCATTTTTTTCAATATCAAAACAATCCAATTCTTGTTTAATTACCTGATTATCCTGCATTATTTATTTATTTACTTTGCGAGCCAGTTTGGTCTAGTGGTTAAGGCTCCAGGCTAGAAACCAGAAGACTGTGAGCACTAGTCCCGCCTTAGGCATGAAAGCCAGCTGGGTGACTTTGGGCCAGTCACTCTCTCTCAGCCTACAACATCAGGCTCTGGCGACAAGCTGGTTGGTCAATTCCTGTTGCAACCAATGGATCAGCATTTACTTGATCAGAAAAAAAGCAGACCCTGCACCTGCGTGAAAAATGCTAGGAAGAAAAAAAAATTATTTACTTAGTTATTATTCAATTTGTCTATTCCATAATCTCTTATGTCTCATATTTTGGTCAGAAATTCGTATCGTATTATTGCTATGCTTACCCTGTTTTAGTTTATCAGTTTTGCATTTTAAAAAAATCTAAAGCTTTCAAGAGTCATCACTGTTTTTATGCTCATTAAAATCAATGGGATTTACTTCTGAGGAAACCTGTATAACATTTTGCCATAAATGTATTTGCTAGGTTGTGGATCTTTGTAAAATGCCCATTTAATTGATTTAAATTGTGGAACAAAAATATTATTGTAAGAAGTGGTGAAACTATCATAACTGTGGAGCTGGTATGTAAATAGAAAAATATAACAGTTTATGATAATTGTACTTTCGGATATTGACATCAATATGTCTACCTTGTTCAATAGAGATATTTTCTATGAACTGCTGCGTGAATGGGAAGATAACTTTGAAAAAACAGGTTGGGATTTTGAGAAATGTCTAGGAGATAGGATCAGGTAAGAGCTTTTAATGCAACAATTGAATAAGGATCATTTGTAAAAATAATGACAAGGATAATTAGAAAAGAGTCCTTGTACCTCTCCATAGCCCAGTAGGTGATAACTACTGATTATTCTGGGAAACATAGAATATCTGATCTAATAATGTCTAGAGACCAAGATTTGCAAGAAATCCCTAGATATGTAACAAATTCATATGATTTGAAATTGTAAGGTCAGAACTTGTAAGAAGCAAAGTATCACCCAGATTTTTGATAATGAGAACAAGTATAATGTACTGTATTAAGAATTTGTTAAAGAAGGTATTAGAAGAGATTAGAAATGCCTCCAAAGAAATCCTGGAACCCAGAGAGAACTGACAAAGGTCCAGGAGTAGATCTTCATAAAGTCAACTACAGAGTTGAGGAAAATGGAGCGTGAGTTTGAAGTGTGACTCATGGAAGCAGAGGAGAGAGAGGGAGGGAGGGAGACAGACAGACGGACTCAGAAACAATACAGTAAATACACTCTGATTGGAATGCCAGTAGTTAATAAAGTAAAATACTTATTGAAGGAACATATTAACAACTCAAAACTAGAAGAAATAATTAAATGAAATTACAATACACTTGCTATTGTATATCATAGTTTAATTATAGTCTAGTTGAAGCCTAGTATAAACTTATGTCTCCTCTTTATCCTCTCTCATCTTTTTTAATTGTTTCTTTTTAGATTATTTGTATATCCCTCTTCGTCTAACATTCCATTCTAATCTCATGGATAGAGAATTTATCCATGTCCTCTTTTGTTGTGGTCTTGTTATAGATTCATTTCTGCTTATTAACAGCCACTTTTGATTTAGATTTTCCTTGAAGAACGACTACCAGTAATGGATGTTTCAATAAACTGATTGCTAACCCTTCTGCAACTTGCCTTTCACTTTGGGACATTATCTTCCCTTTCCTTTTTATTCAAAACCTGATGTATTATACATGAATGTAGAGTCCCTTTACTTTGGATATTGAATCTAAATTGGCTGGAGGACATGTGTTTCAAATATAGAATATTTGGATTTCAACGCATTCGCGTATATGTATGACGAAGTAATGAAGGCAAGGAGGAAGTATGGGGACCTAATTATTGTTCTTAGTTTCAATGTGTGTAGAGA
Organism: Python bivittatus; assembly: GCF_059951505.1. NCBI lineage: Eukaryota > Metazoa > Chordata > Lepidosauria > Squamata > Pythonidae > Python > Python bivittatus. The sequence continues at coordinate 26,808,130 of NW_028277075.1, read as the reverse complement.
CAGAGAAAATCATTGCCAAACAAATCCTGTCTTTAGTTCCACTGCATGGGTGACATCCACTGCTGCATAAGTGGATCTGGCTTTGTGCCTTTTGATGTCTTTGGGAAAGTCCCCATCCCTTTACAGCACGCTGGATGGAGGGGGAGGAGAATCTGTTTCTTCACCAGTGTGGATTGCACTGGCACATGGACACTTCTGCAATTTAGTCATGGTTAATATAGAGCAAAAAAATGGTTCTTCCTCTTTTTGGGACTGCATTGGATAGAATGTAAATCTATGAAAATAGATTTGGAGAAGTTGTAGGAGGCTTATCACATCCCACTTTCTCTCTATAAGTTCAAGTCGGAGTACATTGCAGTACTTCAGTTTTCCAAAAATAACCATCATCCAGTGAGGTAGGTTAGCTGAGAAAGAGTGATGGATCCAAAGTCACCCAGTGAGCTTCCGTGATGGTGGTGGTGGAACAGAATCAGTATTTCCTAGTTTCAAATTACTCAAGTCATTTAGAGATTTGTTATTTTCTTAATACCCATAGGGATTTTAAAATGTTAACTTCTCACTTTCTCCTGATTTATTTATAATAAGTCATTTGTTTCCTGTTTTGCAGAGTTATGATGGCACACCTTTCAGTAGCTTGTAACTATAGTCACTTTGCCAGGCTCTTTCAGAAACAGCTTCTTCAGGTAGGGCTGTGGTTACATTTTTTATAAATAAAGAGATTTTGCTGTGTAATAGCAAGATCTTTATGATAATTAAACTTGACTTCTGTTGATATCCAATATGTGAAGAAAATATTTTAAAATGTAGGCATAATAATTAATTTAATTCTGCAGTTAGTGTCTTGCATGAACAAAATGTCAAAAGCAGTTATGTCCGACCAATGGTTTATGGTTTGAGCTAGAGGGAATGATTATCTTTTTTCCTCTAGGTTGCAACACAGCATTACATTTGCTGTGTTACTCACTGCGAATGCAAATTTACTCATCCTTGCAGTTGTTTGCTTTTGGGCTAATGAATTTATAGATACCTTTAAATGGAACTAATTTACTGCTGTTTTTTTCCTAGCCTGCAAGATTCTGTGATTGTTCTGCTGGGAACAATAACGATAATGTCTTCCTTTTAATCTTGTAGGTCTTGTTTAAAGCCATATGATGGGGAAAATGTATCAACAGATTTTTGATGCATGTCGGTCTTCATAGTTGTGCTGTCTTTCAAACTTAACAGTTTTGTCATGATTCTTGTAGAGTCAATTCTTGCTTTAACTTATTCCTTATAATAATACCTTGATTAATTTGTTTGTAATTCTGTTATACAGTTATTTCTAGCCTGAAGCCCTTTAAACATGTTTGGTATAAAATTTTAACATGTCTAGAGGGTGTAAGGTTGAAAAGACTGATATAAAATGCTATTTCCAGCAAGTTGTAAGCATCCTGAAAAAATATTGGAAGGAGAAAACCTCTCTTTAAGAATACGTAAAGCAGTTGGTTTGCAGTCAGTTAATTTGTTTTAGGTATTGCCAGCAGTTTTCCTACAATACCTCATATATTTGAGAAATGCCTGAAATTATCATGGTTACTGTACAGAAGTAGATATTAGTAACTTTGTGTCCCAGTTGATTCAGGCTGTGACTTGTATCCTGTTTTTTTTTTTTTAATTTGGCAGTGTAATTTTTCTTAGCACTATGCTATTAAAAGAAGCAGTTGAATTCACATTCTGTGATGCTGATTTTATTTCCTTTCAGAGAAGACAGTATTTTGAAGTGGTGTCTCTAGATATGAAAGTTCTTCTATATTCTTTAGCTCTGGTGGTTTCAAAGATGTTAGTAATTGCTTGGTGGTTCATTCATAAAGAACTCAGAATCCATGTATAAACTGTCCTCTGTTTCAGGTAATTGAGTGATGTATTTTTCTTTTTGAATCAGTTCTAAGCGTAAAAGTCACTGGCATAAAGTCACCAGGGACAACAGTGGATCTCCTGATGATAGAACAAGCAAAATATTGTTCTTCTATCTCCCTTTTTTCTTTTTGTTTCAAAGATGTGTAAAGGGCCAGTTGGTGGAGGCACAAGCTGGGGAGATACACCAGACCAGGATGTCCTTAACATGTTAGGACCAGATAATCTGAACCGACTGAAGAGGTTGCAAGAGAGATTTCTCGTTCCTCAGAACATCAGAGGACCTTGTCCTCCTCCTTCTTTCCCTGGATGTCAGCAGTTTTTCAGGGACTTCATCCTCAGTGCAGGAAGGTGAGATGCTTGTTACCATTCATTACTAAGTAAAGGCATTTCATAGTTTTGCATTTGGCCTTGACAAGTTTCTAACTGTGCATCACAGAGTGCCTTGGAAGAATCCCAAAAGAGAATTCATGCCTCCAATGTTCATGTTTCTTAACATGTTTATTGGCTTCATTGGTAGAATGCTTACGAGGAGACCACAGGGATTTCAAAATTCTTCAAAGCAAAATAAGATTGCATTGTAGATCAATGTGATTACTTGGTCTCATTGCTTACTTGAAGTTTGAAATAGCATATTTGGCCTAGTGCTGTTTTTTGTTTGTTTGTTTACAGTGAATATTGTAAATATGCAATGAGGGAATGTGAGAAAAATAGCAAAATTGTATTCTGAAATTTTTAGTGCATCTGTGGAACCTGTTGAAAGTAATTTTGTGGCATATGTCTACTATTGCTCTAGTGGAGCTCAGTGTTGCTCTGCAGTTGTTAAAATGAATTTTGCTCCAAGTATACAGTATGCAGTGACACAAATGATTGGCCCATAACTAGAAAGCTTTCTATCAAGATACGCAAGTGCAGGATAGAGCAAGTTGCTATATGTAACAAGAGTGAAGATGGGGCATACAGCTGATAAAACTTAAATTTCATCCCCCAGCAGTAATAGATCAAAACTGGTGTTGAAATGGATTGACCAAACTGAGATGAAACTTGTGCAAACTTTGCACAGAACAAATAAGAAGGTAGGGAGACTTTGCTCCTTTTCAGGAGATTCATGTACCAAGGAAGAAGCCTGTCTTTCTCCTTTAAATCACGAGAGGTCAAGAGGCTAATCTGCAGGCCTGAGAAAAACGGTGAACTCCATAGAGCAATTCTTTGTTTATGAACAAATTTCAGTTCAATAGATGGGAATCACTCCTAACTTTACGTGGACCCACTTCTAGAAAAATGGATTGTACTTAACAGCTTAAAACTGAAATATAGTGGCATGAATCAACCTGGAATATGTTTTTTATTTTGATTCTTTATGAAAACACATATCCCATGTTTCAAAGAAAACTCAGAAAACTTATAATACTACCAAAAATTATAACGGTGTGTAAAAAGAAGTAGCAATATCTAAAATTGCAAAAAGCAAGACAAGAATATTTCAGACAGAAAGTACTTTGCACTAAAAAACGAGAAGTAAAGCCTTTTTTCTGCCTCCAAAATGTTCTCATTTTAAGCATTCAATTGGCTTTCCTAGAAAGAGACATTGTCTCTTTCCTAGAAAAAACATGGCTATGCTAATTGAGTTATTTGATTTTAAATATGTTCTCCATGGTATTAGCCACTTGCAGTCTCAACACTATTTCAAATTTAGATTGTTCTGATAATGTTTGTTCCCTGAGGGATGTTAGGTGAGCCCTCTTGGTTGGTTGGTCTGCTGCTTGTTTGTTTACTGTTGATTTGCAAGATGGAAATTGTTTGGATCTTAGGCAAGTGGTATACTGATTATTATTGTACCTTTAAAAAAATATTTTGGGTTGTTGCCTTTTTTGGTTTTAATTTACTTCCAGCTGCCCAGAGTTGCAGAAGTGAGAGGGGCAGTCATGTAAGTTGTTTTAATACATACATACATATCTAATACAAATCTTACTCCCATTCTGTTTTGTTTTTCGAAAGCTACCGATTTAATCAACACCTGGTAGACAGTTTGTGTCTGCAGATACTTGAGCTGGACAGCTTTGCCTTGGTGGAACATGAACCCAGTGATGGAGAAGCAATGAGTGAACAGGTACATCTCATCACTCAGAAATAACAGTTCTAAAAAATCTCTTTGTTAATTCAGTTCTATTACAGAATTTGTGATCTTTGGAGTTACATAAATTGAGTGAAGAGGCTTGTAGAGGCTTTCTAATGTATTTGAATCCTGACTTATTTGGCACATTGGATCAGTAAACATTCCAACCTTCCATTATAACTCTAATATTGACTTGCTATATTGGCATATGTTTCACATTATTTGGCTCTTTGAATGGGGTGCCTGCAATTCATGTTAAAATAGCTCTAATCTTCTCCTGAGTATAATGATCACTGGAATGCCTCAGAAAACCACTTCTCTTTTAGTAGAAATGAGCTATATGATGCTTAACCTTTTTTTGTAAACACAGTGCATTACTTTGAAGAAAAAAGAAAGCAGGGTGTGGAGTTATTTTTAATAGAGGTACATATTTCTGTTGTAAAAGAGTAGTTTTACAAATTCCCAAAATATACCTGCTTCATTGTGACTATTGCTTTTTTGCCCATCCCCACTGGATTATTCCTGGAACAATAATGTTATATCATCAGAGGTGATTTGATGACATCACTGCTTCTAATAGGTAGAAGACAGAATTGAAAGGGAAATTTTTTTTTCCAAGGCAACCATTGGCTTTCTTTGAGAAGGCTGCAGCTGCCTTGCTTCCTTGAAGGCCTCCAAGAGTGAATGCAAAGAATGATGATCTGAATCAGATGTATTTTTAAACTTAAGTGCTTGGATCTCACATACTTGCCTTGGTTTACACTGTATGAAGGGCTGTCTTGATTTTGGGAAAAAAAGAATAATTGGTTGTTGCATCATATATTCGGTTACAATATTGTGGCACAGCTATATATGAGGAAGACCATTATTTGAACCTTGTTTCTGAAATTTTACTAGGTCAACCTTAGGCAAACCACATTCTCTCCGCCTCAATTCCCCATCTCCGGTAGAAGAGATAATAGTAATGACTGACTGACTTACTTAAGTAAGTAATTCCCATCAGGTCTGGCAGAGAAGGCATGCTGCAGGTTCTGCCTGTCAGGGAATTACATTTGGCAGGTCCCAGGAGGTGGGCCTTCTCTGCCATGGCACCTGCCTTGTGGAATCTTCTCCCCCCAGAAGTGCGGTTAGTCCCATCCCTCTTAACATTCCACAAGTCCCTCAAGACCTGGCTATGTGATCTGGCCTGGGGGGGTCCCAGGGGACTGGGAAGATTTTGCAATAGCTCCCTTACTACAGTTAACATCATCCTCTCCTGTTTTGTGTGTTTTTATAGTATGTATGTATGTATGTATGTATGTATGTATGTATGTATGTATGTATTTATTTATTTAAGCAATTTATATGGCCGCCCAATTCACTCATAGTGACTCCAGGCAACTTACAGAAATAAAAAACCCAAATACAAAACCCACTATGCCCCCCCCAATTTATAGTTTTAATGATTGTTTTATATGTATTTATTGGTTCTTTTTAATTGAGTGTTGTATGCCATCCAGAGTCACTCTCTTGTGAGATGGTCAGCTATACAAATATGACCCGTCAATGAATCAATCAACTGATGTTTGGAACCCTTGAAAGAACTACGCCATTGTTGCTGCTGTTTCTATCCTCTGCTGGATGACAATTTTAACAAGTTTCACTGTTCTTTCATTTCAGGATGAAAAGAAGCATTTTGCCAGTGTTCTTATGAGCCTCCGACTCCTGGCTAAGTTTGTGGGATTCCTTGTCTTTCTGCCATATCGTACATCAGAGCCAGCAACTGGAGATCTGTTGGAGTCCGCAGTCACATTAAGGAACCATGTGTGTAATCAACTGCATTTATCTGCAAGAAGCACATTATAAGAGAGAGAGAGACCCCCCCCCTTTTTTTCCAGTTCTCCCAGCCAGTATCCATTTCATAAGTAGACTCTTTGGATTGTTTCCAAATGTCCTAGTTAGCCAGCCTTTATATTTGTACACTTTGTTTTGTTGTTATAGATTAAGGGCATATTCTGTTAACTCTGATAGTACAGTCAGATAACATAAATGTACTAGCTTGGTGGTATGGAAAAAGAAAACGATTCATTTATTTGTAAATACCACCATGTCAAAAACAAGCGTATCTTCAAAATAGCTTCTATTTGATAAGAAAACCTTGTTCTGGAGATATTTTCAAGCAAGCAAACCAAGTATTAATGCAAATGCAATGACAGAATTAGATAACCTAGTGCCCCCCAGATGTTTTGGACTTCTTACAATTCTTTGCTGCGAGCCTTGTTGGCTGGGGCCAGTGTAAAATATCTGGAGGAACTGAAACTGGGCACCAAGTAACATCACATGCATATGGAAGCCACTGATGAAAATTACATAATTTGCCATGTTTGCTTGATGGCATCATGACACACATGGTTTCTACTGTGACACAGGTTGCTTTCCCCTGCCAGGTCTTTGTGATAGTGCCATACCTCCATCTAGTCAAAAGGTGCTGGTTCTTTTCATACCAACTGGTTATGAAAGAAGCCCAGTGCAAGGATTTTGTTTTTCCAGCTTCTTCCCATTTATGATCAGAATAGTAAAATTTTGGTAATTCCCCTACACCGTAAATTACTCATTAAAAAGGATTGGGTAGCAACCCCGCCCAAAAAAACAACCCACCTCATCACTTGTTGATATTTTGTGGTTGCCTAATAGTAATTATTATTATCCTCAGAAGAAAAATAGAGAAAGAAGGGACATTTAAATAATAAAATTAAGCTGGAATAGTTGGCTTCTTGTTTATGGATAATATTTTCCCAATATGGTATCTCTTTTCTCTCTTTCAAGGCCCATCCTGTACTGGATATATTCAAGCTGTTGAGACAGTCCATTCAGAAACAATGTATTGTCCTGACTGTACCATGGGTTGTTGAATTTCTTTCTCTCATGGATAACATTGGGCCATTTCTTGACTACTATGAGAAAATATTTGCTCTGCTCTTGCAGCTGTACAGGTAAAAGCATAGCAAAGATTCTTGGATGAGATTTGCTGCAAGGAAATAATCTTTTGAAGCACAGATTGGTAATGTCTTGGTAAAACTTTTGTTGTTGCTGACCCTGGCAACCTCTTTGTTCACAAAGTAGCCTAAAGCTTTATTTTACAACAGTTTTCTCAGTCTGGTGCCCATCTGGCATGTTAGACTTCAAGTTCAGTTGACAATGCTGACTGGAAATTATGGGTGTTGTAATAAAAGGTGGTGCGAAAAAGTATTGGGGATGCTGCTATACTCTGCAAGCTTTACAGCACTAAGCTCAACATGCAATAGTCAATGTAGCATAACACTCTCCTGTTTGTAATAATTTCTCCAGCTACAAATGTTAATCCTTTTGTGAGTTTATAGAATCCCCCCCACCAATATACAATCTCCAGATAGAGTCTGATAGCCAACCTTTTTTATCTAGTTGTACATATCAAATACTGATGACTTTGTAGCCTAGTGTTTTAAGATGTAAGTAAAATTATTTATTTAGCAAAAAACATGAAGAGGAAGACATGGGAGGAAGAGGCAAAACTAATAAAATCAGTAGTTTTTTGTTTCTTTGTCATTCTTTTATAGGTATTTGCTACTTTCTGAAGATAAAAAGATGTGCTTCCTGAATAAGCTCCTGATCCTTGCAGTTTTAGGATGGCTTTTTCAAGTATGCTACGGTGTTTTTTAGAATTTTTAGAAATAATAGGCCTTTTCTAACACTTCCATAATTTTTTTAAAGCATGAAATAGAAATACTAGTATAAGTCTATGGACATCTCCTGCCTCGGAAATTAACTGTTCAGGATTTGCATTCCAGGTGCCCACTGTTCCAGAAAACTTGTTCTTTGCTGGTGAAGTGAGATCAGAAGGATTGCCTTTGGAGTCCATAACCACAGTTCAGGCTCTGGTAAAATTGTGTAATTAATCATCTGGACAGTGTATGTATGCCCAGCAGATAATACAACTGTCTGCACCATTTCTAGCCTCAGAATGATCTGCAGATGAAAGGCACTCTGTGGGGTTCTATATGTCATTGGAAAGTGAATCTATTATTTCATTTTTTTCTGTTTCTTAGGATTCTGTGCCTTTGGTTGACCAACAGTTGCTTTATACCTGTTGTCCTTATCTTGGTGAGTCTTTTATTTCAAAGTGTGTTCTGTGGGAAGAACAAAATCTGAGAAATTTGAAATCAGTACTCTGTTTGGGATTGGAAATAATCCCAATGGAAAAGGTTTAATTGCCTGATCAGAAATTGTTACTTTCTGCAGCTATACAGGAATATGTCTGTTATAATATACTATTGCTTAATGATCACACCTTGCTATAGCATTGAAGTAATTGATATTATAACCTTAACTTATGTTTCTGATTACATTTTAAGTACCTTGAAGGGTAAGAATAAATAACTGTGTCTATGCCTGTACACCATATTTGTGTACTTTTAATACTTCATGACTTGGAAACTCTTGAAGGCACTGTTTTGAAGCAAGTAGTTGAAGTTAGTTATGTGTATTAAATGTATAGAGTTGAATATGCATATATTAGACTTTCATCTAACTGCATTCAGAGCCAAATAGTGATTCTGCCGCTTCTTGAACGATAAATCCCAGAATGTGATGCTGAGCAATACTGACCTTCCCTGTAGAATTGTTCTGTGGGATTTCTGTGACTACAGCTTCATCCTGATGAAACCTCTGGGTAAAATCATCCTGAGGATGTGTTTTCTGCCACCATCCATCTTATACTCATGCATTTTATAATCCATGCATTCCTTTGCAACAGGAGAGTTGAGGAAATTACTGTCTTCTTTTGTGTTGGGAAGCGGAGGAAAAAATGGTGGCTATATAAGAAAAATAACCCCAACTGCTACAGAGGCCTTAGCCCCAAAGCCTTCCCTCACTCAGCAGAAACTTCAGGTAAGGGGCATTCTGTACAAGAAGCAAAATCCAGTTTTGTAGCAATAATAAGGATTGCAGCAAAATCACCATGCACTTGACAGAGGATACTTTAGTGCAATGATCAATGTATGCTTTACCTTACTTAGAGTTTGCCAGGTCATTTTTCATTAGTAAATGTGGACAGAACCAGAACATATGAACATGGTACAAAAATGTGGCGGACATTCATACACTCAATCTTGAATGATCTTACTATCTTGAGCATGTCTCTGTCTTTGATGCTTTAGCATCTGCCATCTGCTGCACAAAACCTCTTTTCTTCTTTATCCCCTCAAAGAAGAAATGGTCTAAAGGAAGATGGCAGGCTAGTTTGTTGTTAGTAATTAAATGTGTACCTACCTTTCCCTTCAAAATGTATTGTTCTTTTCCTCAAGAGAGATGGAGGTACTGTAAGAGAAGAAAGCAGGCAGGTGCACTATGACAAAACTTATTAGGTGCTGTAGGCACTTTGTGGTTGAATTTCTGAGCTTACAGGTTAGCCCATCAGCAGGGTTGGCCTCTCCTTCTCTCTTACATACTTGAAGAAAAAAACTGGAAGAATGACTGGAGGGAAACATAAAGGCAGTCAAACATGATTGCTCAGGAAGATGACCACTGTATAAAATTATAGTAGGGATACTACCATATGGTGGGTACCTTAGAGAGAGATCGTAAGTCCTGGAGAGATGCGTGTGATTTGGATTTAAATTGCCCATCAGAAATATTTCTGGAAAGTAAAGCCTGTATGAACATTTGAATAATCAAAATATGGAAGCTACTATAGGGCACGAAGTCTCTTCTTGAAAACAGTTAAAAAGTATATGAGATGTATTGATGATCAATTAAGGAAACCTAATAAATCCTTGCCATACTCAACAGAATGTTGGAAAAAAATTATGTAAGGGGCTAAGAACTCTGTTGTCCATTTGCCCATCAGCAGAATAACTCTCCAAAACCTAGACAGAACTGGACCAAATTTGGGCAGGAGAAAGTGAAGCTAGTTAGAGAAGGATTAAGTTCAAAAATGGGGCAGATCCAAGTGGGGGACTGTGGAAGGAAAAAAAACCCCTACTGTTAGGCAGCAGTTTAGAATGTGGCCAGCTGCTCCATTCGAAGTCCCGCCACCCTGGTCCTTCCCAGGCATGTGACCCTGAGCAGAACTGTCTTTAAGGAGTTGGGAAAAAATTCCAGAAGCCATGCTCTGCATGCTTTCCCAGCCTTCTTTATATGCCGTGGAAGTCTTAATCCGTATTCTATTTTTAGGCGAGGAACCAGGAATGTTAGCACTGGTAAGCAAAGAGAAAAGGACTGAGACTTGATTTTTAGTATCAGAAATGATACTAAACCTCATTAGGCCATCAGGTGTGCTAGCAAAATCTCTGTCATTCCCAGTGAGTGGGGCCAAGGCTGGTGACTGATTTTTCTTTATCCCACCCTCTTTCCAAGATAAAATTGCCAGTGTTTTGAAAGCCTCAATATGTGTGTTTTAAATGAATTGTATGCTGAGACCAATCATAATAGGTTGGAGAATGCTTTTTTCTTTATATGTAGAAACATGTAAACACATGTGTCCATTTTCCAGTATTCAGTCTCCGGGTACTGCTGTTCCCCCCAAACAATCTCTGCACCTGGCTTCATTGAGGCATTTACTCCGGGTATCTAAGGGCATAATTTACTTGCAGTGTTGCCATCCTCATCTCTACAATAGTAGAATGTAGTATTGCTTAAGAGTGTTTGTAAAGACATCCTAATATGAATAGCAGCACCTCCATTTTTTCATTCTGTGAATTCAGTCTAGAGCTTCAAGGTCAGCCCTTTCTTTTCATTCTTGTAAAGAAGGGTTGAATTTTCTAGCTATATTAGTGTATGGTGAGTTTACTTCCTATACTTACATTATAACTCCAGGTATATCTGTGGACTGTGTTAGGTTTTCTTTTTTATAAAAAACCTGAGCATCCATATGCCTGGTTATTCTGGTGACAAGCATGCAGAAGGTAGTTCATTTTAATGGATACAAAGAAGAGAAGACTTAGGCAACCAAGCGGAGAAAACACGAGTGTGATGCCAACAGTAGGAAAAACTATGGTCTTGAAAAATTATGTCTTGGCTCTTTTGCAGGGAGGCCAGTGATTATTTTCTTTTTATTTCTCATTATTTCTTTCCTCTTTTTTTTTTTGTTGAGGATATTAAGGTTGAAAAAGGAACAAGTAAATTACTTTTGAGAGTAGTGTTTCTCTTCAGAGACAATAGATAGCATGGCGTATTCTAATTTCTTGAGGGTTATTGCTTTTCCTCTTCTTAATAGGCAGAGCTGGAACAAGCCTTCTTCCACAATCAGTCCCCATCTCTGCGGAGAACAGTAGAATTTGTGGCAGAGCGAATTGGATCAAACTGTGTCAAGCATATCAAGTAAGAGTGGGGGAAATGTTTTTTTTTTTTAATTAGAAATCCCAGGCCTCTTAATTCTCTGTATTTTTCTTTTATTGTTGCTGATTACTTTTGAGAAGTTTTCGATGTTTTTTTGTTCAACAGTTCTTGTAAGCTACCTTGAGAAGTGTAGCTCAGGAGATGGCTCATTTTTTTTCCTTCATCTTCTGTACTTTGGTTCTTCTAGGGCAACCCTGGTAGCTGAACTGGTGAAAAGAGCTGAAGTCATTTTGCAGGATAATATGAAGGCAGAAGATGGCAATTATGACAAATTCTTGGATGCAGTGTGTTCTCAACTGTATGAAGAAGGAGCACAAGCTCTTATCCAAGGCAAAGAGTAAGAAGGAACAGTTATTTGATGAAAAATACTCTTGTGTCCATTTATCCTTTTGCATATAGAACATTCTTAGCAGCTTTTTCCAGCATTATGAAACAATTTGATCTCATCTTTTTGATATAGATCAGAGAATTTAACAGAGGCATCAGTAATTCAGCTTTCCTTATCATTTGCCCTATGGTAGGAATTGCAAGTATCAAATTTATTTACAAATAAAATGTGTTATGCAAAATTCATTTAAGTGGGTGATAAATACCAAGTTTCCAAGAATTCCCTTGCATTTTTGGATTTAGCTTGGTCTAAGATGCTGACAGTTTCCCAGCTGAAACTATGGTCAAGTCTGTTGGTATTCAGACAAGGCAGCCATCAACAGGCACATAGAGATAAACAACATCTACACACTATTCAAAAGAGACAATAGAAAGGAAAACAAAAGACCAGAACATCTCCTCATCAGCAGTCATCACCCAGATAAGCAGAGATTAACACCAAGATTACCACCAGACATACAGTACAAGCAGTAAACAATACCTTAATCAAGGAACTACCAGAGGAAAAAATAGAACAAAAAAAAATCCCCACCCCCACCAACGATGGCAGGGCATGCCACAATATATAAACAGAGAGCAAACCCCATTCCATTCTAGCACTGAAGATGTTACCTAGCAGGGTAATGAAACGTTTGCAAGAAAACAACCAAGCTCAGAGAACCCCAAGGACTCCACAGTTCAACCCTGAGCTACACATATTTGCTTCTATTGAGAGAGCACCATCTTGGTTGTACATATTTATTTATGCTCAGTACTTTTTGTATAGTGGCACTATAAAAGGAGAAAGTAGCCGATGGGACCTTGATGCTGTGTTGCATCCATTGGAATCTCTCAGTTGCTAGTAAATCCCTGAAGTGCAGAGTGCTGATAATTACTTATGGCACAATGATTGTTTTCAGTATTTAACCCTTTGAAGCATTATTCTTTGTCAGTAGGGCTGTGTCAAGTGTTGAAAGAGGTGCTTTGCTTAATTCATTGGCCTCAGTAAAGGAATCTTCCTTGAAGCATTGAAAGAGCCATATCCTTTGGAAGGCTCATACGGTTGCTTCAAAAGTTGTCTCCAGTGATCTGAATATGCATGCTTTCCCTGAAACCTCCAGCCAAGCAAAGGAGCTGCTCAGGTACACACGATGGACCACCGGAGACAGCCTCCAAAGCTTCTATGCCAGTTTTCCAAAGGACGTTGCTGCTTTAGGGCTTCAAAGAGTGGTGCTTCAGTTGTGCTAACATACTACTTTGTGAGTCACCTCTTTTGAATGCTTTGCACAATCCTAATTTTAATATTATGTAATTTAGTTCTGGTTTTGCAGAATTAAAATGGGATGCTTTAGTCTTTTCCTGCCTTTTATCCTAAGAGTTTGTCCTTTTTTGTTGTTGAGGATTTGGCAGCCCTCTGCCCTAGAAAAGTTGAACTGTCCACGTAACTGTTTAAAACTTTTCCTTATTTCTAGATTTTGTAGGAAGAAGGCCCCTGAGGCTGTGAAAATCCTGCTGCCAGAAGAGACCTCTGCAGCGGTAAGTATTTTGGACACATGTTCTTTTCTTTTTTTACTACTTCACTGTAATAAAATACTGTATGGAGCTCCACAGTCCCATTTTTACGGTTGACTAGATCATTCTAGACCCTGTAGCTGAAATTTGAAGGCAAAATAACGTGCAAAAGTCTCTAAGAGTTTAATGCACTTAAATCATCCCTTAAGTGCCCGGATTAATGAATTTGGATCATTTTGTTAAAATCATTGGGCAGATAAAATACAAAATTGTTCTTAAAATTATAGTCCTCTTCAGTCAGTTGTATTAAGGCAGATATATCATGCCCCATTCATCTGCATTTTTGCAAGGAGAAAATAAAACAGTCCAGTTGTCGTAATTCAAAAGGCCAATTTCTAGAGACACATTGTTAACAACAGCTGGAGAAGCCAAAACCAGTCCTCATTTATCATCTCTACTGGTACCCTCGGATGATCTTCCCCATCTCATCTCCATCCAAACGTGCCAAGGCCGGGAAGACTGAGGGCAGCCTTCTTGGCAGATCAGGTTGGGGCAGGCGGTCACAGGCCATTATCACCTCCAATAGCTGGAGAGTGAGAGACTAAAACCAATTTTTCAGTTTTCTGTCTGGTATAATTTTCCATTTGATTTAATGTGTTTGCTGTAGTTTGTACTGATTCAGTGAATTGCTCTGTCCCCTTTCATTACACGAGTGGGAGCTTTCAGCAGGCCTCCAGAAGTAACAATATGTCAATGTTACTCTCATGCCCAAGGTTTTGAACTGCGCAGCAAGTATTGCAGTGGGACTAGCTACTGAGAAGGCCTGCAGTTGGCTCTCTACAAATATTGCAGGTATTCAGTTTTTCGGTTTGGTTTCCATGTAGTGTGAACCATCAGTAATCAGGGCTCATGTGGTTACTTAGGGTGGACTGAGATGCTTAAGTCATGGCTGCCATATTGTGCACTTTCATTTATTTATAAAATAAATAAATGTCACGTTGTGTCACGTTGTTATATAACAGCCATATAAAAATAATTAGAAGCTTGATAAAGTAGCAGCGTTTTGATTGCCTGCCTATAAACCAACAGCAGGTAGGACTAGTAGAACCTTGACTCATGCTACCACTCACTGTTCCTGTTTTGAGAATAAAAATAGAGCCAATTCCCTTTTGTTCCTAGTTCACTGTATGTGGGAACTACTGAGCTCAGGCCAGTTCAGGGTGCTAGTTATTATCCATGAAGAGTTTGGAATAAAAATAACTGAAGTACCATATACTCCTACACAAACCTGTTCATTATTGTTGCTCAGGATTTCCATGGGATATTTTGGCTATAATAAAGGGCAAGACTTTTTCAGTTTCAGGAATTCTCTTCTGAGGGAAGTTCGACTGGTTTCGCTTTTATTGATATGAGTGTTTTAGCAATTTGTCAAAGATATCCAGGTTATTCTTCCTTTTCAACTAATGTTAAGGAAGCTGTAGATTTCAGAATTGATGTTTGAATGGATAGGTTGTGGATAGATGTTTTTTGTTTCTTACAGCCTTGATCAAGAGAGAAGTAAAAACTACCTTCAGTCGTATGCTAAAAGTTCAGATACTTTTCCAGTCCAGTACCAGTGAAATTATACTGAGGAAGAAGGACTGTCCTCCAGGCTGCCACCATCAAACAGCATTCCCCTCCCAGCTAATCAGTGAAATCAAGGTTTGTGTCTGCTGTTTTCTGCCCTTTATCAGCAGTTGGTGCAAAATAAAGTCACCATCCATAGTGGATTTTACTGTATAGAACAATTCACCTTTCCAGAATTTCTAGTATTGTTTGTTTGTTTGGGGATAGCAGTGGGCTAAGGAATGGGATGAGAACTGTGGTTGTTCTTGTCCATTGTGAAAAGTTGTGTTTTCAATATGTTTTGGAGATCCCAGAATATTTATATGCATTCTGAGTCCCAGATGCTTCTGTTATTCTAGGATCTGCTCTGCGTTGCTATAGGCCCAAGAGAAGAAAGTGAAGAAATCCAGTTTGCTGACCTGGAAAGCTTGTTGGGAAGGGTGAGCCAAACCCTTCAGTGCAGAAAGGTAGTTTAATTTTTTATTCAGCTTAAATGGGCTTGTTGTTTCTGATTTGGTGCTTGTGTTTCTTTTTCTCTCAGCAAAACTCCTTGTAGGGTTACTCCTTAGAAAATACTTTGTAAACAAAAGGACAAAATATTTATGTAGGTGTAGAATTAAACTATAGAATTCGTTACTACAAGATACAGTGATGCCACTAACTTTGTGGTTTTAAAAGAGAATTAGGTAATTTCATGGAAGTCAGGTTTATCAAGAGCTACTAGTTTTGAAGGCTCAGTTGGGGTCAGCATACCTCCTAACACCAGCTTCTGGGGAGCAATAGCAGGAGAGAGGTACATCTTAAAGAAGACATTGATAAACTGGAGCAAGTCCAGAGAAGGCCTACCAAGATGGTGAAAGGACTAGAAACTAAGTCCTATGAGGAACAGTTAAAAGACCTAGGTATGTTTAACTTGCAGAAGAGAAGGTTGAGAGGGGACACAATAATTGTCTTCAAATATCTGAACAGCTGTCACATTGTAGAGGGTTTGGATTTATTCTCACATACTCCAGAGGGTAAGAGTAGAACGATGGGATGAAACCAAGGATGTAGATTCAGATTAGACATTAGGAAAAACTTCTGACAGTACGAATCAGAATAGGTTACCGCATGGAATGGTTTTTTCCCCTTTACTGGAGGTTTTCAAACATGCTGGATAGTCGTCTATCGGGGATGGTGTAGTGAATCCTGCATCGTGCAAGGGGTTGGACTTGATGACCTCCTAGTACCCTTTCGGCTCTATCATTCTGTGATCTACCTCTTGTTTGTGAGCAGTCCCAGGCTTCTGGTTGCCACTGAGAAAAAAATGCTGGACTAAAATGGTCCTTCGCCTGATCCACCGGGGCCATTCTTAGGCTATTATGAAATGTACACATCATTTCTAAAATACATGCAATCGTTCACCAAGAACATTTCTGAAAGCAGACCCCATTTGCATGAATTCTAAAGTATAGTCACAATTTATATATTTGTGCATGTATTAATTGCTGCAGTACCTGATTATTCAGAAACACAAACAAATGCTGTATTCCATAAATAGAAAGATTTCATTTTTCTCTGTTTCAGTTCATCTGCCCGGCATCAGAGCAACAGCTGGCTAAGTGCACCATAGAGCTGGCATCACTCCTAGGTTAGAATTCTAACAATTTCCTTCTTTTTCTTAATATTTCATTCTTGAGCCATATATAACCTGAATTGTACTGTACCTGACTTCAGAATTGATTGTGTAACCCAGTAATAACCACAAAAAGCAAAAGTGATTAGATTACCAAAAGTTCCAAAACCTTAATAATATAAATCTTTTGAGTTGGCCTAATAAAAGTGACAAAGAAGGTACAAGATTTTGAAATCATCTGAATGTTCTACTTTCATCAAAATTGGTTTTGGCTATGGTGATGGTAACAGCCTGTCTTGCATTCATATTGGACTGGGCTGCTTTCTTCTACACAGTGGAAAATTGCTAATTTATTTCAAAATAGGTGGAAGCTGGGAAATCCCAACTCTTCCCCTCCCCAATCCCGACGCTGCCTGTTTTTCTGTTCAAAGAATGTTC
The DNA here is from genome assembly GCF_059951505.1 of Python bivittatus. Taxonomy (NCBI): domain Eukaryota; kingdom Metazoa; phylum Chordata; class Lepidosauria; order Squamata; family Pythonidae; genus Python; species Python bivittatus. The sequence goes on along the minus strand of NW_028277075.1, from coordinate 26,791,232 downwards.
AGGGTTACTAACTGGATGCGAGTGCCGAGAAGGCTCCCTGTCTGCTGTGGAGCTCCTTGAAGCCTTGCCTTTTAAAGTGGGTGGCGGGAGCTGAGGCCACTAAGATGCCACCGTTTCTGTGACTGGAAAGAAGCCTCACACATAAGGCCAACGTTTCCGTTTTACTTGCCTATAGTTTCAGATCGTGTTCCAATCCAGGAGCTGAACTTTCTGTCTCCCCGAACGCCAGAGCAGCAGCAATCAAAATATCACCTCATTTCCAGTCTCCTGAAATCTCTGCTCTCCATGTGGAAAGATGATTTTCAGGCACCCGTACCATTTCAGCTGATCTTCAGTGAAAAAAACACCACCTACCTTGCAGACAGCAAAGATCGTGAGGTGAGGCTGTTCAAAACTTTTTAGAGACATTTTTCAAATCTTATTGTCCTTGCTCTTTCTTCTTTGCGCAGATAAGGTAGGAGATGAGGTAGTCTTCAGCTAATCCGCAAGCACTGATACAGGGAAACAGAAAGCACCCCAGAGCATATTTCGGGGTGTATGTGAAAAGCATTTGGTAATATGACAGATACAGTCACTTTTTCTTAGCTACTTAGACCCAGCTTCTGTAATTAGAAAAAGATGCTCCCTCCCCAGCCACCCCCCGTAAATAAGGTATAAAGTCTGCTTTTCTTAGTAGGTATTTTCCCTGTTCCCATGTTTTGATTTGGAGCAAACGAGATATAAAAAAGGCACTGCCATAAAACAAAAAGCAAGTTGTCCTATTGGCCTCAAGAGAAAAAATGCATTTTCCACCTTAGTTCCATTGGCCAATGATCAGAAAAGAAGGGCACACTTTCAGTTTCAGGGTAAGACTTTTGGCTCTAAAGAATGCCATTTCTTTCCTCTCCCCACTTTAGTTTTTTTGGTTTACTTTCCTGCCTGATGATTTCTGGTTGCATGTAGTTGAGTGCCCTCACAGAATAGAATTGTTGAATTGGAATATGGAATTTATCTACAAAGAGTTATTAAAAATGCAAACTTACAAATTTAAAAAAATCTTCAGAAGCATTTCATTTTCTAAGAATCAGGATAGACTAAAGGAATCAGAAAGCAAAACAGACCATGAATTTAAGGGAAAATCCAGATTTTACTGAAAACAAAGAAAAAGTGTGTCAGCCCCATCTAATGGAGAGATGTTTGAATTTGAGATATAGAGTCAGGTCCAGAAATATTGGGAGATCGACACAATTCTAACATCTTTGGCTCTATACACCACCACAATGGATTTGGAATGAAACAAACACAATGTGCTTTAACTGCAGACTGTCAGCTTTAATTTGAGAGTATGTACATCCAACTCAGGTGAACGGTGTAGGAATTAGAACAGTTTGAATATGTGCCTCCCACTTGTTAAGGGACCAAAAATAATGGGACAGAATAATAATCATAAATCAAACTTTCCCTTTTTAATACTTGGTTGCAAATCCGTTGCAGTCAATCACAGCCTGAAGCCTGGAACGCATAGACATCACCAGACGCTGGGTTTCATCCCTGGTGATGCTCTGCCAGGCCTCTACTGCAACTGTCTTCAGTTCCTGCTTGTTCTTGGGGCATTTTCCCTTCAGTTTTGTCTTCAGCAAGTGAAATGCATGCTCAATGGGATTCAGATCAGGTGATTGACTTGGCCATTGCATAACATTCCACTTCTGTCCCTTCAAAAACTCTTTGGTTGCTTTTGCAGTATGCTTTGGGTCATTGTCCATCTGTACTGTGAAGCGCCGTCCAATGAGTTCCGCAGCATTTGGCTGAATGTGAGCAGATAATATTGCCCGAAATACTGCAGAATTCATCCTGCTGCTTTTGTCAGCAGTCACATCATCAGTAAATACAAGAGAACCAGTTCCATTGGCAGCCATACATGCCCACGCCATGACACTACCACCACCATGCTTCACTGATGAGGTGGTATGCTTAGGATCACGAGCAGTTCCTTTCCTTCTCCATACTCTTCTCTTCCCATCACTCTGGTACAAATTGATCGTGGTCTCATCTGTCCATAGGATGTTGTTCCAGAACTGTGAAGGCTTTTTTAGATGTTGTTTGGCAAACTCTAATCTGGCCTTCCTGTTTTTGAGGCTCACCAATGGTTTACATCTTGTGGTGAACCTTCTGTATTCACTCTGGTGAAGTCGTCTTTTGATTGTTGACTTTGACACACATACACCTACCTCCTGGAGAGTGTTCTTGATCTGGCCAACTGTTGTGAAGGGTGTTTTCTTCACCAGGGAAAGGATTCTTCGGTCATCCACCACAGTTGTTTTCCGTTGTCTCCCGGGTCTTTTGGTGTTGCTGAGCTCACCGGTGCGTTCCTTCTTTTTGGGAATGTTCCAAACAGTTGTTTTGGCCACGCCTAATGCTCTTGCTATCTCTCTGATGGGTTTGTTTTGTTTCTTCAGCCTAATGATAGCTTGCTTCACTGATAGTGACAGCTCTTTGGATCTCATCTTGAGAGTTGACAGCAACAGATTCCAAATGCAAATAGCACACTTGAAATGAACTCTGGGCCTTTTATCTGCACATTGTAATTGGGGTACTGAGGGAATATCACACACCTGGCCATGGAACAGCTGAGAAGCCACTTGTCCCATTACTTTTGGTCCCTTAACAAGTGGGGGGCACATATGCAAACTGTTGTAATTCCTACACCGTTCACCTGAGTTGGATGTACATACCCTCAAATTAAAGCTGACAGTCTGCAGTTAAGGCACATTGTGTTTGTTTCATTCTAAATCCATTGTGGTGGTGTATAGAGCCAAAGAGGTTAGAATTGTGTCGATCTCCCAATATTTCTGGACCTGACTGTATGTATAATTTCTCAGTTGCTGATGCACTTATAAACTTAACCATTCTGCTATCTGTTACTCTGCTACCTCACATATTTTCAAGTAATGTTTCTAAGTAATGTTTCCAAGCCAATTTTCAGTGATTTTCAATATTCCAATATATTACAGTTATTTCCACTAATTTCCACATAACAAAAGTAGCTGAAGGCTAAATTCTCTAAGTCAGATATATCTGATTATCTGTAGATTGATTGATTATTTATTTATTTAGCAAATTTATAGAGCCGCCCATCTCACCAAAGCGACACTGGGTGGCATACAACAATCAGATAAAAAGACTGATAAAAACAACAGAAGAAATATTTAAAAAAATTAATAAATACTGTAAAAAAAAACAGAAATACAAACTATAGGGGAAGGGAGAATAAAAATGGCCCCCTCAGCAATGGAGCCATCTAAGCAGGTGTCCAATTCCCTGGGAGCCCCAGGCCTGATCACATGACCAGGCCTTGAGGGCCTTTTGGAATAGCAAAAGGGATGGCACTAATCTAATCTGCCATCATTAAAAAGAAAAACATTTGAGGTGGTATGAAAGTTCTGCATGTAGTGATTTCCTCAGTAATGGCTCTTGCATTCCTGCCAGCAACATGAACCAGTCACATTTCTTCCATAAATTGAGCTGTGATCCAGGAGTGCAAAGGAGAAGGAGCATTGAACGGCCACTGAATGTCATCATAGGCTAGGAGACTTTTTTCATTGAAATCTGGAGGACACCAAAATTGTGGTTGGTGAAAGGCAGAATGAGCCCAGGAGAGAAAAGTAAGAACTAACTAAAAGGAGTAAGAAGGTAAAATACACAAACAAGGCTGTGCCAGAGAAAACAAGCCAGCTTCTCTCTTTTTTTACCAGGTAACAAGGGAAGCGTTCAAAATGCTCAAGAGGCAGAATGTTTATATAGGGAAAGTAGTGGATCATCAGATTCATAGATGGGTCATCCTCCTGGTTTTTTTCCTTTTCTAGCCATCAATAATTCATAGTTCCTTTCCATGGAATATGTGATCTTATTGGAGCTTTTAGCTTGGGGAGAGAAACTTTGCAACTTTTGTGCTTTGTTAAATCAGGCTTTTTCTGTCCTTCATTACTGCAGGCATAAATTGGAGGGAATTTGTACTCCCAACTCAATAAGGAGCTTGTTCTTTTCTCAAACATGGGTCTAATGCTTTGTGGATTCAAATAATTGCTTTCCTAATGTATCCGTTAGGAACAATTGTACGTCTCAGAGTCAACACAGTCTTTAGGTTTGCATGTTTGTATTGCTTCTGTAATTATACTGCAGTTTGTAGGTCTCTGATTTTTTAATTTTTATTTATTTTTTTGTTTAATTGCAGTGGGGCTTGTTTTTATTCATGCTTCATGGCCTTGTTGAGCACGAATTGATGACAAGTACAGAGATAGAGCACTGTTTGCATGACCTCCAGAAGCACATGTGGCCTTTGGTAAGTAATTTATGAATTATGCACAACATGTTGATTTGGGGTCCTTTTTTCCTGTATTTGCAATACTATTTTTAAAAGCTCATTTCTGTATTCTGGGCAAACAGGTATTTATATTCTGGAGTACACTGTTGAAAATTAAATGTTTAAGTATTCTTCACTGCCTCAGAATAGTGCTCCAAATAGGCTTTAGTTCATACTATTTTCCTTTTCACAAAGTTAGCCCTCTTAAGGATGATGAAGCAAAAGGTATGACAGCTTGAATGAAGTGGCAGATGAATCATGCTGAAGTCCACTTGGAATGCTCTTAGAGGATAGTCGAAGTGACCAATGTGAAATGGAAAAGTAGTATAGCTTTTTAAAAATACCATATAGTAAATTTGTGCCAGGATTTCCATCATTTTTGGCTCACTGGAGATTTTCTAAACTAACCCTAGAGAGGCATTTGCGACAATTGGAGTTTGAGACATGGGACTGACTGTTGCTTCCTTGTAGGAAGGGTTTGTCTGTCCTGCCTTAAAGGTGGCAGTGATAAGACTGTTAATAAAGAAGCCTTTATTTGATCCAGAAGTAGTGGGAAATAATTGGCTGATGACACATATACCATTTCTGAGCAAGAAGACGGTGGCTTTGCGACTCCAGAAGTGGATAATATTGATTATCTGGGCTCACTTCATTTGGTAGCAAGAGATCAGGTTCTGGAATTGGACATTCTGGACAGAATTGCATTCTTTTTGAAAGAAGAAGTTTGCAGCTTGGGAATATTCCTTGATCTCCAGCTCTATGTGAATTTCCAGGTGACGGTGGTGACAAAAAGCACATTTGCAGAGTTATAATTAATGTACCAGTTGTGATGATTCTTGAGCTGGCTAGATCTGGCAATTGATGGCTATATCTTGGCTACCACCAAGTTGAATGCTGCAATGTGTTTTATGAGGAGCAGCCTTTACAATTGTCCAAAAGTTTCAAAGTGTGGCAGCTGCAACAATCAGGAGACAATTAGCACTTCATGGAATTATCTACAGTGATTGCTAGTGGTTTTCCAACCTCAGTTTAAATTATTAGTTTTGACAGCTTAAGCCTTAGGCTTTTCTTCAAATTGTTAGCCAACGTTCAGGATGCACCTTGTCTGGACATTAAGATTAGCAAGAGAAGCCTGTTAAAGACACATTCACTTTCTGAAGACTGGGACACAGAGAAAATCATTTTCTGTGTTGCTCCAATATATGGAATGTACACTCAGAATTCTTACAGCTCTGCCCTGCCCCCTTTCCAGTTTTCAGGAAATATGCCAAGATCTTTCTCTTCAGTTTAATAATGATGTTAACTACTTATGTTTTATTTCCTATAGTTAGTGGCCTTCAATGTAGAAATAAAGAACCATCAAGCCAACCAAAATATAGGCTATACGTTTTAAAAACAAATAATAAATATTGAGACTAGTATTTTTTTCCTACAGAGTTACTGGGTTTATGAACTAAAATATCACTGCTGGGAGATTCTATTTAAAATTTAAAACTGGGAAACTGAGAAGTATTCCCCTCCCTGTTTAGAAATAACATGTGTCATTATTGTTACTTAACTATAGTATTTGTGTTACCATTTCCAGCTGATATAGGTAAGTGGCATTGTGTAGCTATTTTGGAGTGGTGATACAGACAAATACCCTGAAAGACATAAAGTCTTAACATGCTGTGTATAAAGAAATAGCAATGAGCTATTGCTGGAGGTAGAAGGATAGAAGTGCCAAAGAAAATGGAAGATCTGTGGAATCCTATTATTCTTGCTCTCCAGGTGTGTAATAAATCTAATAAAAGTCATTGTAAAACAGCAAAGCCAATAACTGGCATATTTATGGTCTGTTCAGGATTGTTAAATCACTTGTATATCAACTGTTGAGTAAAAAAATATCCCTACTCAGATATTGCTAACCGCTCTCTGCTTTTTCTTTGTAGGACTTTTCCAAGGAACTAGAAGCTGTGTTGAGAATATTCATTTCCAAAACTCACACTACAGAACCAAAGACTTTAGCTTGTGATTTAGGATCGCAGCCAAGAGAAACAGTAGCAGCCCAAAGTTAGCAGAATCACCATGTTTAAAAATTGGGATTGCTTACAAATGCCCTGGCAAAAATTGCACTCAGAATTAGTATGGATCTTGCCCTCAAACACAATGTCCAATTTCTACAGTGTACACAGTTTTAGAAGCCAGTTCAAGCACCTTAATTAGAATTGCAGGAACAAAGCTGTTTTGTATAGAAATGTGTGGCTTCCAGGTTCCAGAATCTTCATAGATGTGTGAAACACAACTGAAGGGATCAGTTTCTAACACAAAGGGAATTCTCACATTGCAGTGCAGTCCATTGAGGCATTGACAAGTGAACCTGAATGTAAGCCTGGTAGTTAATCTGGTATTTAACAGATGCTCATCCTTGATTTTTCAGTTGAACTATGTCTCAAAACATAATCATTGCTGTCAGAGCACTAGTATTGGCTTGGATTTTTTTTAAAAGGTCCCTGCTCTTGCCACATTTTGTATTTGTGATTTTCTAATAGAGAGAAAAAAATTACTTTTATGGGGAATATTGTTTTGAATGATGCCACCATTTAATTATAAACTGAAATATTTGCCATTTAAAAGTATTTATATAGAAGACAGCTCTACAATCTTGCCTATGAAAAAGGCTGACACAAGGACTGCCAAAACTTTACTTTGATATGAGACTGAATTTCCTATGAACCACCTTCCTTCTCTCCTTCCCTCCTTCCTTTTTCCTTGCAATATAGTAATATAGTTTTCTTTGGAAACCTGCTTGTTTTCTTATTATTAAAAATAATGTGTGAAATTGGTGCATGCCACAAATGGTCTTTTTCTGTCTTCCTTAGAGGTGATCCCAAACAAACTTCACTGAAGAAATTTCTAGATGAGGTGGCTATTGGGTTAGTTTTTGCTGGACTGTTCACAATTCTGATCTAAGGAATCTCTATTATGAAAAATGTGTGTAAAACCTATGGCTTCAGTTATTCACTCTGACAATGTAAAATAGTAAAATTTATTTTACAGGGGGGAGGGTAGAGAAAAGAATTCAGCAAGAAAGATGCCACTTTTAGCCATTTTCTATATATAAAAATTTATTGTGAGGATATGAAAATAGCAATCTTGGTTAAAAGCAGGTATGGGCTAAAGGTATGTTTCAATAAAGTAGTATATTTTCTCACATTCAGTAAAAGGTTTTGCCCCATTTTAAGACTATTCTTCCTATCCCAGGCATTCACAGGTACCATAGTGTTATAAGTGCAAAAATTATTTTATAAATAGTATTTTAATGTAACAATTATTTCTAAAAAGCATACATTAATTGAATAACTGTAAAAATAATAATTAGCTTCAGCATATAAAACCATTTCAAAATAAGTATATATAAATAACTTAATTTGTAAACATAGAAGTAAAGAGTTGTATGCAGTTATAAAAATAAACATCTGATGCTCTGTACAATAAGACATTATCCTTTGACAAGCACATCTGCATTATGAGAAAAGTCCATCTTAGATGTTCCTGCTAAAATTGCTTGATTCATTAATAAGGGTGCTATGTTCAAAAAGTAATGGAAAAAATAAACAAGTAGCCAGTGATTCTTGGAATGAGTTCCTAGAATCAAATCTGCTTCCCATCTTGAATTATGTGATTTCTGGTAGAGTAGATAATGAACTGAAACTCTTCTCACCCTCCCACTTCAAAAAACCCAAAGGACAACAAAGCTGGTGTTTCAGATGCTATACATGATTTCTGTAGTTGTATCAATTGCTTGACATAGATCAACATTTATTTTGTCAGCCAACATCTGTGCTTTATTTGGATCATCTGATGCTTATGGGTGAGCTACAAGCACAGCGCCAAGGTGATCTCTATTTAACAAAGCCAAGTCAGTGTGTGCACTGAAATGTAGCTTCACATGTGCTGCCCACACTCCCCAGCTGAATTAGTTTTAGACACTATTGTTTTAAAAAAAAAAAAGTGCAAGCAGTTCCATTTAAGAGTCGAAGGCACTTTCCACATGTTTGTGGGGAAAGGGAGGTTCTCTTTACCTAGTCCAGCAGAAATAAGACATGGAAAACACCATGCTGTCTGTGTGCAGCTTCTGAAATCTTGTCATTTCTTACCGTTTTATGCTACCATAATTCCTAAGCTTAGTTGCCTTCCAACAATATCTGGGAACAATGAGATATTTTACAACCTGCCTTTCTCTCTTATATGCTCAGTTCCATTTTCAGGAACAATACCGCTTAGTAATCTTTATTGCATAAAATGCTGCAATTAAGTTGGGGGCAGTAAGCAGTACTAAGTAACGATTGGATGTAAAACCTTAAGTGCTCAAGGGAGGATAAGTCACCTTCAAATTGAGTTTGACTCCTGGGGACCACGCAGGCCTAGCGATACCATTTTATTGACAACAGTAGAGAAATGTGCCATTGTCTTTTTCCAGGATTAGCAGATTTCTAATTACTAAAAGCAGGCTGGCAGAAAATGGTGCAATAGGTAGCAGTAATACAAGGTTATATAACTTGAATTGTATTCTTAGAAATAACCTGAATCAAATAGTGTGCACATTCACATGAATAAAACCTACTTTCAAACACTAATTGCTATAGCAACAGTGTGGGATGAGAATGTTAATTCTATGCTTGTTCACTATGAATGTAATTATATGAATGGTGGTTTGCAGTTTGTTTTATACAATCAAATTTGTTACCAAAAAAAAACAAACAGACATTGAAGAGCGTAAGTATAAAAAAGTAATTTTATAAAGCAGCTCATGGGGAATGCAAGTAGACATGACAGGACTAGTTGAGATGGAGAGGTTTGATTTTCAACCTGATAAAGTCATGGAGTAAAGCCATGGTGGACTTTCTCTGTTTTAAGCTTATTTTCATTGTCATTGATCCTGCCGCTCTTCCAACAAAAGAAAAGTTGAAAAGATATCTGCTGAATGAGATGCTGTGACAGAAATCCCTATCCAGCATTCAGAGTGTAGTTGGAGCTATGTAGTAAACTTGCACTTGTGTTAGTGCTGTTAACTTACTGGTTTTCAACATGTAGTCTTATGGTAGAGTGATTCTGTAGTAATGAAAAAGTATATCCTGTAACAGAACATTGTCTCTCTTCCTGAGTTGCATTTCTGACTGAGAGAAAGCAATAACCATTTCACATCTTCACAAGTGAGCACACCCTTGAGAGTTAGTTGCTTCTCCAGCCAGTAATATTGTAGAGAGTTATTACTATGAATTCTTCATTGGTCAGGCACTCTGCAGAGCCTTATAGTAGCTTAGCTTAGCTTCCAAGGTGAAGTGCTCCTTAAAATAAAAAAATTCTTTTGTGTTTTACTGCACCAGAAGCCTTTCTATAATCATCTGACTGAAGGAAAAATTCAATGTAAAACCACCAATGTGTACAAGTAAATGATTACAAGGAAAAATTCTTGACCACTGTATCTGTAAAGGTTGCCTTTTCTCTAAATGATCAAACAAGAAATCTCATTCAAGGTTTTTTCTCTAACTGAATGAGAACAATCTGCAATGCAGAATAACCATTTGTGATTTTGTGTAGTTTGGCGAGTATTTCTTCCTGCCACCAGTTTTGGAGAACAAATGGAAAACAAGTTCTGCTGTTGCTGGTATTTACATTTTGTTACTGAAACAGATGAGTTTGTTAATACTATGTATTATACCATCTAAGCAGTGAGATAGTGGGAAAGCTGAGCAATTACCAAAGGTTGTCGCTTTACAATAGAATTCAGAAGTCTTGCAGGAATGGCTGGGGCACCAAGGTCAACCTGCAGTAATTCAAAAGAAAAATTTTTTAGCTGATATTTAGCAGTGCTATTCAATACCAAATGTTTCTGGAAAACAACACAAGATGAATGTTCCTCTTGGGCCTGATACAGGGATCTAACTTAAACAGACTGCTAATCCAGCTTGCAAAAATCAACTAAAGTCCCATTCTCACTTTGTATGTGAAACAGGATTCCCCAATACACAAGGAACAGATGGCTACTTGACTACCAAAGAACAGTGCTACAAAGCGTCTCCAGGTCCCACCTGTGATCCATGCGGTACATACTGTATAGGAGAAAGCCTACAAGTGTGATGTAATGCAGAAGTTATTTGTGTCTCTGTGAATACAGATTTCAAAGAGCAACAATATCAAGCATATTATCCAGTTGATAAGGATCCCCTTGATTACAATCTTTTGCACAGTAGGTTGGCTTCAGGAGCCACTGGACTCAATGATACTTACTACCAAATAACACGGCTTCAGTTTAGGTTTTGCTCAAACCACATGATAAAAAAGGTGAATCCAGCCAGTGTGGTTTAATGTGTTGTGGCAGACCTAAGTGAGTTAGTTCAGTAACCCATGGTGTTGTGTGAACATAGCCATAGAATTTTAATCAACCCTGTCCCCCCAAACCTCAGCCAAATGAAAATTAATATTTAACTTTTAATTGGAAATGCACATTCATATGCAAAAAAAGTATCTGAATAGCTAGAGAGAAGAAGGAAGTGTATCAAAAGAAAATACAGGACTTGCTTAATTATTTTCTCTTTTAACCAGTACTTCTATGTTAATTTTTCACAAGTTCCTTAAAAGTTTTTTTCATCTTATTTATTTATCAGAACGTTACTTTGCCCTGATGTCATCAATGCTCTTGTTCTTAAATTCAGTAAATAAATCCAGGTCATAACTCCCCAATTTCCTTTTTATTTACTCTGAGTAGGTCTGTCCTTTGGACATGCATAACTAATATATGGGTGATTGAAGAAGATGTGATTTGGAGCATGAGGTTAGCAGTGAAGGGCAAAACTGCATTAATCGTCCAAAAGCAGAATTTCTTTGCCTTGCTTACAACATATGTTATCTTTTAAATTTCATATGCTCATGAAGCAAATGCTGCTAAGTAAGCAAGAGAGTATGGCAAGAGTCCACAGGACCACAAAGCTTTTTTTTTTCTTTACCTAAGCAAAGTTAGCATCTTTTTTAGCAATTAAGTTCTGAAGACATTCAAAGCTGTCATGATAGAGATTTGCACATCTTAGTTACAATCTCTCAGCTGAGGTTTAATGTTGTATCATTGTGTTTGCTGTGTACGCAGGACTAGTATTAGATGTCTAACATATACCCAGCCTGCCCACAATGGAAGTAGTGGAAAAGAAGCAGCTTTTGAGGCTAGCCTCATCTTGCAGCAAACATGGCGCATCTTTGCTATGGAAGAAATAAAAAGCAAGGAACCAGGAGCATTCATACAGATCATTACGAAAACAGATCACTGGGTTTATGTCCAGATACCTTATTAAAAATCTAGACATAAAATAGGCCAAAGTCTGCTCTGCAAAAATGGCAATAAAATGGGTTGGATTTATACCAATCCACATATTATTTTTGGCCTTTGCATAATCAGTGCTTGGGTGGATCCACCTGTTATTCTTATGCTCCCCTGGGTAGAAGTTCCAGCAGCTGGATAAAGTTCACTGCCATATTCATTCCCAATAATAGTTTTGGGGCCTTAGCACCACAGAATGACACTTAAGAGGGCAGGCATTTCAGCTGCTTCCTGGCACTTTTCTCAGCACCAAATCTTTACTTAAAAAATAAAACCAGGTTTGCCTCCCCAAGTGACACTTATTTTGTGGTTCTTGAGCAACAATGCACTAATGAAAAACTTTGCAGATCAGTCAAGTAATGCCTTTGATATAAGGTCCATTAACCAAGGGTCTTATATAAAATCCTGTCATATTTCCTTGCACAATTTACTGCTATTAAATTCATTTTCAGTTGCTTTAAGTTGTCACTATGTTGTAGCAAGCAATCTTCCAGATGTAATATACCGTATAGTGACTTTTTGTCTAGGTCTGCACAGATACTTACCTGTACCATATATATGACTTTAGTGATGTCTTTTCCATTCGCAGTATCAGGTTCTAATATCCATGCACTGGGCAAAATCTCTCCTCGTACCATTTCTTTACAAGGGCGAGGCATTGACTCTTCATAGACAGACTGAAGAGCTAAAATGTACATATTTTCCTAGGTGAAAGGAATCGTGAGAATTAATGCAAAAATCCAGTAGCAGCTCTGGTGTTCTCCTCCTATTGACTGGTTTTCCAGCCTTTATCAAATTATTTTCAACATAAGGACAGGCTGCTAGACTTTTCTGATATCGTACAAGTACAGGGCCTGGTTACTTGAGGGACTTCCTACCTCCCATAGTATCTGCCTGCCTGATCCAATCTGGCAGGGTTGGCACACTCTGGGTTCCTTCAATTAAACAATGCCATCTATTGGGACCCCAGGAAATGTGCCTTCTCTATTGCAGTGCCTGCTCTCTGGCATGAGGTTTGTCCCATGATCTGGGTGACTTCCAGAACTTACTGGTGCTTTGAAGGGCACTGAAGACCTGGTTGTCCACCTAGGCCTTTGGCAAGGGTGACTGAAGCCCCTTCTGAGTAGTGTGTGTAGTTTTTTTGTTGTTACCTGGTTTCCCATCATTTTGCTCCTTTGTCTTTATTTTTACATTGTTATTTTTCTGTGTTTTTAATTTGTGAACTGCCCAGTCTCTCTGGTAGTGTCAGCCCTTTGAGGTAGTCCAGACAAGAAGCACCAACCATCTATATACTACTAAAACTCTCATGACTATCTGTCTGTAACCTTCAATTGGGAAAAACAGTACATCATAAGGCAACTATTTTTCAACCAAGATACCTCAAATGGGCTAACTTACAGAATGCGTTTACAGAATGTGTCCAAAATCCCATCCCAAATTTGGCAAAGTTGTGGCCGCTTCAGCATTGCCGCAGTCAGCTGCGGCCATGTGATTGTTATTTCCAAAGCTCCCTGGCAGCTTCCCACAAGCAAAGTCAGTGGGGAAGCCAACAGGAAGTTGAAAGTCCAAGGCCAGCAGGCTTTAAGTGGCTGCTGCCAGGTGGGGGAAGGAGTGAACAGGTGCACAAGAAATGTGGCAAGGGTTGCGGATGGTGTGCAGGGGTGTGGAAGAGGCATGGCACAGGTCAGGGAGGATGCGTAAGGGTGTGGGTTGGGGAGGGTGCATGGGGGTGTGGTGCGGATTGGGGAGCATCCATGGGAGATTTCTGATGCTCCCTGCCAACTTCCCACAAGGAAACTCGGTGAAGTCAGAAGTTGCTCCTGCTGCCACTGCTTTTTTGCCTGCCTGTGGTCATTTTGTTTCTCTGTTTAGGTAAGGAAATATAACTGAAACTATGACCTAATGGGTCACGGGTTGTCTAGTGAGTACTAACAGTACCTTTTTTGTAACGTTACAACAACAGAATCTTGCAAGTCTGAAAGTATCTCTCCCCTCTCTTACTTTTACTCTCCCGAAAGCTAAGGAGGGCCCCTTCTGAGACATTTTCTCCCCTCCACCCTTGGACTCCGATTTCATTTATCAGATTGTTGTCTAGGCTGTGGTTTTTCCTCCTGTCATTCCCATATACCATTACAGGGAGTCCGGTGGTAGATACGCATCATCATCATCATTGTCATCATCATACAATTTATGGAAAATTGTTTGTGTGATTTCAATAACTGAAAGTAAAGGAATTTATGCCCAACTATTTAAATGTAGGGATGGAGATTGAAAACCTAATAGCCGCTGTAACTGTTCAGCTGGCCTTGTTAAGTTAATTTGATTATTTCTGTATAAGTGGTGACTAAAAATATATTGAGAACAGTAATCTACATACCTCTTTGGCTTCTACACAGATGCAGCAGAAATCTCTTGGTTGCTTTTGGTAACAAAGGGAAACATCACTCACCACATACACTGTAATTAAAAGGGAAAAGTTGAGCTATCTAGTCAAATGGGGAAAGCAGCACACCAATCAGAGGACTGAACTTGTTTCCATGCCCAACACTTTTTACCCCCAATCCCCTTCTTCCAGCTGCTTGTCCTCATAATGCAGCTAGAAGATAACAGTAAATTATGTTTACTATTAATAATAAAATGTTAAACTGCTTTTTTGTATTAACACACCTCAAAGCAGGGTACAATTAACGGTAATCTACAATAAATTAAACACAATCTTAAAACTTCAGGGCAAATCTCTAACAATAGTGTACCTAAAATGATAAATAGCTTAAAAATCAGGACAAGGTGAAACAAGGCCAGAAAGTATAAAAATATCCATTTAACCAAAGGGGAAAGAGGCAGAACCAAAGCTGATACCAAAAGCTCAAAATGGTTAGCACCAACTTGATGTAGACAAGACAGGGATTCCACAACTGGGGTGCTTGTACTGAGAATGTAATTTTTGGAGTCTTCAGATAGCTGAACGCTGGCAAACACAGCAGGCTCAAGAGGGCGCCACCTCTAAGCCTTGACTGACAGGCAGGGATTGGCCTTGCGTTAGATCAAACTGGGTTCTACGGAACCTTGGGGTTCCACTAGAACTTGATGGGGTTCTGTGAGAGATTAAGGGAAAAAATTCACTCTGATGTAGCTCATTTTCTATCAGTAGAGCTTTGCCTTTTGATCTGGGTTCCAGGGATATTTTTTTAACTAACAGGTTCCAGATTTTGGAAAAGGTTAAAAAGCCTTGCTTTAGATATTGCCATCCTAAACTTTTTACAGTTTTATAAGGCAGCCACTTTAACATACCTCCTCCAGTCTGTAACATGGATGCCGGCATAATTTCCTGCATTCCGCTTGCTGATCTCCATCCCGCCTTAATAATGAGATCAGCAGGTGGTGCTGTTTTTACACTTTAATGGAGGACAAATGAAGACCAGGTACAGGTAGTCCTTGCTTACTGACTGCCTTGTTTAGTGACTGTTCGAAGTTACAATGGTTGAAAAAAATTACAGCCGTTGCAGCATCCTGCAGTCACATAATCGCCATTCGGGTGCTTTGCTACCGGCGTGCATTTACAACCATTGCAGTGTCCCACAGTCACATGATCACCATTTGTACGCTTCACAGCTGGCTTCCAACAAGCAGAATTAATGGAGAACATGGAAGTGAAGTCACAAGTTGTGGTCATATGATGTCTCACTCAAAGACTGCAGTGCTTAACAACAGAGTTGCTGGTCCCAATTGGAGTTGGTAAGCGAGGATTATCTGTATTGGTGACTACTGCTCCTCCCATAGTTATTTCCACTCTGTCCTTCCTGGCAGGAATATTCACTAATCACTTTCCTTCTAATCACTAATCACTGGTGGAGTGATGGGAGTCTGAATCAGAGACTTCCTCCTGCGACAGAAGCTATTATAAGTCTGCTGACAATTTAATCATCATGTAGGGAAAATAAAATAAATGCCTTGCAGTATCTTTCCAGTTGCCCAAATGACAGCCACCAGTGCAAACGTGTTTTAAAGAGACCCTTTTCTTAAAAAAACAAAAAACGGGTAATTTTCTTTTCTCCCTTGAACAGTGAACATGTGTTAGCAAGCAACTTTGGTGAGTCCCATCTTGTGCTTTGCAAAGCACCAGCCAAGCACTCGGTCAATCCAACAACACAAGGGGAGCGCCAGAGCAGAGGAGGCGTGTCTGCAGCTGAAAGCAGCCAGTAGGAGCAAGTGGATCTCAGTCCCTGACCAGGTCATCCCAAGAGTCATTGCTGAAGCACCAGAAATCGTGCATCGCCTCCAGTTATACAGCCTCAGTTATGGGAGGGGATGAGAGGAAGGTGGTGCCATAAACTTCGAAGACTGGTTAGTGAGGCATCTTTCAGCCGCTGCTCTGAAGGGAACAAGGAGATGACTCCTACCTCATACCAAGCGTTCGGAATGGGGCTCAGCAGTAAAGCAGCCAGAGCTGTTCCTTCAGAATAGGTGAAATGCATTAGTGGGAGGCTACCACCCCAGCAATTTAGCCATGGTGTCTTGCATTAGCAGCAGCTTCTGGGCCAAACTCAGGCTAGTTCCAGATAGAGTGTACAGTAATAATCCAATTTTGAGATTACCAATTCATGGATAATTTTGTGACCAAGTTATTCCTTCAAGGAACACCCACAGATGAAAAAGTCACTCCTAAAGACCACTTGCACAAATACTGACACCCCCCCCCAAATCAAATCAAAATGTCCACTAAAAGTCTAAAACAAACAAAACATCCTACTCATATACCACCTAAAACAAATATCACTTCAAGAAGCATTACCTCAGAAACCTCAGGAAGACAAACATGCTCTTCATTGTTCTCTTAAACCTGGTAACATGGGGATCAATCACACTTTCCTCTGAATAAATTCCATAATTAAGTTCCACTATCAAGTCTTGTCTCAAGTCATGACACTATGGGCAATACCCACAGGTGGACTAGAAGCAGAATCTCCACAGCTGATTTTAATGTACAAATTAATTGATACTCAGGAAGCATTCCTAAGTTGTGAGTTCTTGTGTAAGTTACTTCCGTGAATGAATCCTAAATACTGTACTGGAATATTTCAACACATTCTCTGCTTACAATTCTGAACAGTTTCCTTATCTGGAGGCCCCTGTCCAAGTCCATTTGTTCCAGAAATGCAATCCCACCCCCTTAACAGCCTCATAAAGAAAGGGAAGGGTGGATGGTTATAGTATTTTCCACAATCAAGAAACTGGTATGAATAGGATTCCTCTTTATGTTCAGCCAAACATGGTTACAGCCCTGTTGACAGCCCTTCCCTACCAAGGATGAGTTGCAGTGAAAGGGAGAGAGCTCCAGGCATGTCTTCATCCACTCACAGTATGCAGAATTTTGTAATGCCTGAAAAGAGCTGAGATGACAGGCTTTGCATCAGGTTGCCCAGTTTTCCCCCCTTCTCCCAGGCTTTGGAGTGGTGTTGATGGAACTCCTCGTTGGAGGTATTTGGCATATGGTTGCATATGATTTGCTGTTAGTTGGTCAGATTTTTCATCTTGTTCATTTATTTTGCTGTACTTTTTATCTTGTTTTTTAAATATTATGAGCTGCCCAGAGTCAATTTGGAGTTGGGTGGCACTGACAAAGAGAGGGAGATAGGGCAGGAAATGCCTAATGCATGAAACTGGATGTACTCTTAGCCATCACTACCATATCATCCAAATGGTCTGTAGGTTTTTTTTAAGGAAACCTATAGTGTAGTTAGGAAGACCTGGAACTCAACAGGAAGGAAAGAGGCCTGCAGACCGTTCTTTAATATGAGCTCTGTGCCCTTCCTTTCCAATGTAGCTCTTTGTGAGGGCTTTGCTTTTAATTTGTGTTGCAACAAACCAAGGTAACTTCTAAATGCATGGGAAACAGACTTTAATTTTAATATCTGCCCTTGTAAGAAAAAATATTCACCAACTCTGCTATTCTGTTGTAAGCTGTGCCAGTTGTAACTATACATTTTTTTTCTGACAAAAGTTCCTTGTTATCACTTTTAGCCAAATTCCTTCATTATTCCTATGAAGGATTAAGCAACGCTAAGAAACAATTCGGACAAAGGTGAACGATGAACTCATTTCTACAGTATTAAGTCATACAAAAAGTACTCACCCAATTCAATGTTGCTGGTTATTTTCTTATGTACCTGAGCAGTGGTAATGGTTTTGTCATACAGATGTCGCTTACTGGGATCCTTCAACATACATAATACCGTGGAAAGAGGCTGGTTGATCACTCCTGCTCCCAAGAACCCGTGCTTAGTTGTAGATGATGAGAAGGCTTTATAATAAACAAGCACGTTCTTCTCTGCGCACTGATATCTAATGGAGAAATGTAAGGGGAAAGCAAGTTGTCTGCAAAAGTACCATAAAAGGTACTCTCTTGGTATAAATAGAAGGGATCTACAGCCAAAACTTACTTCCAGCCAGCGGTTGCCTGCCCACTGTAAAGGTTTTTCAAGTCATTTGAACACACTGCCATAACCTTTAAAGCAAGTAAAATGCAACGTTATAGTTCAGAAGTTGCAGCCCCTTTATACAGAATTCAGCTTTATTTAAATTTAGTGAGAATTTCTCAGATTAATATGGGAATTTTATTATGTTCTCTTCTGGGGTCCAGGCAGGTATCCAGCAACCTACTGGAACTGGGTTTAATTTTCCTTATTTAAATTAGTGACAGTATAAAGAAGTAATTTCCACACCAAAAATGAACTGAATATATAAACATATCACTTACATCCTTGATATGGGTCTACCTCCTAGTTGGTGGTACTTTGGCTTACAAAGAAATCTCTAGATTACAGATTCTAGCTTACACAAAATAGGGTGACAAGAGAACTTAGCAGGCACAGTCCAGCAAAACTTTAGAATCTCAAACTCTAAGCAACCAATCAGAAGTTGGAAGATTTTCACTCTCTCTCAGGTTGAGCCTTTTAAGGGGAAAAGCCAACTTAATTTTGCCTGTTTTTATCATCCATCCTGGGAGGAAAGCAAGCATCCATCCATCCATCCATCCATCCATCCATCCAATTTCTAGGCTGCTGAATTCCAAAAATGACTCTTAATGGTAACTTTACAAAATTAAAAACAGAAGAAAAACACACAAACACAAGGGAACAAATGCAAAACAATCTCCCATATCACCAGATATCCTAACCCAAGGCATGAAGGAAGAGCCAGGTTTTGAGAGCTTGCCTGAAGGCGGGTAGGGTCAGGGCCAAACTAAGATGCTGTTCCAGAGAGGTTGCAGTAGAAAAGGCTCACTTCCTGGGTCCTGCTAGATGACCCTGCTTAATCGACAGGACCCACAGCAAGCGGACTCTGTTGGATTGTACAGAGAAGGCACCAGGTGCCTGCCTTTGGCCAGCTAAAGACCAGGCACCCCAATCCTGAAAAAAGGATGGGTGAATCAGAATAAAATTAGTAACCTAGGGAAAACATGGAGCTAGATGCAAAATAGGATTCTTTCGTTAACATATATTATAGATTAATCTGAGCTGTTCTTTATATCTTTGCGACTATTTTATTCTACCCACGTGTGTCTCTGTGGGCATGCATATGGTTCTTGCTGCTGGCCAGATCCCTGATTTCCTTTCTCCTTTTCCCCTTTGTCCTTTAAATCAGGGTTCCTCAACCTTGGCAACTTTAAGACGGGTGAACTTCAACTCCCAGAATTCCCCAGCCAGCAAGGGGAATGGCTGGGGAATTCTGGGAGTTGAGGTCCACCCGTCTTAAAGTTGCCAAGGTTGAGGAACCCTGATTTAAATGCTAATCTGGTTACCTAATACATAATTAAAGACTTATATCTTCTCATTATACTGGTACATTTGTTTTCCCAGGAGAACAGCCTAACGTGCCTTGTAGTTCCGCTACTAGAGAGGGGGAAAAAAAACAGAGGAATTTCCACTTTCCTTCTCTGGAGTAAAAGAACAGGGGGGAAAATTGCTGCTATATGAAAGGGGTGTTGAGAGCTACTAACAGGCTCTTCCTCATAATTGGAAGGGCGCATTTGTAATATTTAATTATATTTATTATATTAAATTATATTTATTATAAATAATTAAATAGTGTTGTTTTGTGCACTGTCACGTTACATCTTAGTGTGATCAGAACAAAATATAATAGTTTCATCGAAGGATTTTTCTTTTATTCTGTTTTGAGATATTCTTTGAATTCTAGTACCTAAAAAGCACATTCTGGAGCAGTTTTAGGCACACACAATCCTGCCAAGAGAGTTACCTGTCTCACCTAATAAGAGAGTTACCAAATGGAGCAAACCCCATACTCACCACCACTGATGTTACCTAGCTGGGTAATGAAATATCTGCAAACAAACAACCAAGCTGAGAGAGCACCAAGGACTCCACAGTTCAACCCCGAACTACATATATTTTCTCTAGAGCTTAGATTGAATCCTATCTGGACAGAATGGCTATGCATCTGGAAGCTTTGCATCCAGAGATATCCATCCTTGATTCTGGATGGGGTAGCACTTCCCCACATGAAGCTTGCTTGTAACTTGAGGGTTCTCTTGGACTCACAGCTCCTGCCTGAATGGCATGTGGAAGCTGTGGTCAAGAGGGGCTTCGTACAAGTACATCTTCTGCATCAGTTTCAGCCTTTCAGCCCTTATCACTTTGTGGCTAGATTACTGCACTTCAAGTCTACGTGGGATTGGTCTTGAAGACCTTCCAGAAGCTTCAGCTATGGGCACAATGAGGTTTGCTCATGAAACACCACTGCTATGGGAATTCAACTGGCTGCCAGATAGCTCACAGGTGCATGGCTCAGGGCCTAGATTTCTCCATGACTACCTTCTCCAAGTTGAAGATGCGTACCCAGTAAGATTCAATTTGCTGAGTGTCCTACCGCCAAGGAAAAGCCATCTTCAGAAACCCAAGGATTTAACTTTCTGGGTGACGGCTTCCCTCTTTTGGAACAGCTTACCCACCAGATAACCAGACCATCCATTTCAGACAGCCATTTGTGTTCAGTAAGATCATGCTAGCCCAAATGATGGTGCATTGTTCTGATTGATTATATTAATTTATTTTTGTTATTAATGTTTTTATATTAATATCAGCTCAATACCTCTGAAATGGAATAGCATATAGGTTTTTGTGATTGTGTTGGTGATGATAAAGACACAGAAAAATGTAATGCATATAGTGAGGTTTAGTAACTAGTAGAATGGAAGATTAAATAGCAACTTTGTAGAACTGCTCAATATTTTCCTAAGTGACATCTAAAGCAGGACAATCAACACACTCATCTACTCACCTCAGCGGTAGCATTAGCCAAGACATGTTTGGACAGATCCTCATATCCTTTCACTGGAGAAGCTGAAAAGGAGTTGCTGGGTGAAATAATTAGGCTATGAGAGTACTTATGGCTGCTCCTCTCCATAGATGAAGAGGTCACGGGAAAAGCCTCTGTAACAGATGAGATAAATAAGGAGCCTATATTGCAGACCTGATTTGAGTCACTTATTCACAGGATAGACAAAATGGGACAATTGACTGAAATAGGACAATTTTAGTGGATCACGTTATTCTGCTTCCAATAACAGGTAATTTTGCTAATGAAGTTTGAAAGTAACATGCTCTGAGTGTTCATAATCCAAACTCTTCAGATCAGTTCAGAGTAGAAGAACTGAAAGTCTTCCATTCACACAGAATTGTACATGTATAGTCCATACTCATTACAATGAACGTTTAAAGCCAACCTAGTATCACTATTTCAGAAATGGACCACTTCCTTTTTAATAAAACTAGAGCTTTTAAAAATTAATTTTAAAATTAAACCAAGACTAACTTATTGGACTGAGATTTCCAAGGCTGGAGAAAATATATAGTCACATATGGACAGATGAATCATGAGGAGGAAACAGTTGATCTGAAAATCTGATATAACCAACCCTCCTTTTTTGTTCACTGTCAGTGGAGAGGGCAAAACTAATGGCTTGGGACAGTTGTGCTTTATTATTTTTGTCCAGAGGTTCTAGGCAGGATGCAATCTTCCCATGCAAGTGATCCAGAACAGGTGTTTAATGTACTCTGGAAAAATCTAGGAAGGATACTTCCTGGGAACATTTGAAACAACCCCTATTCTTTTAGTACAGGTAGTCCCTGGGTTAAAAAATGCCCAGGTTACAGACAACCCATAGTTAAGAAGAGAGCCTGTTGTAGCAAAATTTGGGTTAAATACACAATGATGCAAGTTAAATACACAATGGTTTGAGTTAATTATACAATACTACTTATACAGTATTATACAATAATACTATTCCGGTTTACATACAAATTCAGCTTAAGGATAGACCTTGGGAATGGAACTCATTCTTAAACTGGACCTATCTGTATGCTATAGTATTTAACCTTACACTCTTTTTGTTAATCAGATAGCTAATATAAGTCATAGATATTTGATTTTCTTCTGCTTTTTTAAATACATGAAACACCCTGCACATATTTGATACAGAACTCATCCTCAAATGATTTATTCATCCCTCACCACTAGCAGACCCCTTTCGCAGTTGTTTGAGTATGCAAAGCTGATGATTCCTAATAGCTGAGCGGCCTCTTGCATCTTCTGCTGAAGGTTCCACATCTTCGGGACAAACCTAAAATATGGGGAAAAAGTCAAAATAGCCATATGTGAATATTTTATTATTTTGTTTTACTGGGCTTTTAAAAAACTCCAATCATAACTGACTGCGAGCAACAGACTTTGCTTTGACGTTGGCTTCTGATGGATGGCAGTATGAATTTAGAATCACGGGGACCTCCACTGATAAAAAAGAACAGGAGGAGAAGACAACATATGCCTGGACCTCTTACAAATCATCTTGGAGAGAGAATGATGCTAATGGTCTGTAACCAAACTGCCAATCATCTGCTCAATAAACAGGATTTGTTACCTCACCTGTGTGAGCTTGTTGCCATCCTAAATCAAACCTATCACATGAAATAATATATTTTACTCTATAAAATCTTTTATTTTCATTCTTTGATGGAACAGAAATTAGTATTACCTGGGCTTGTTTGCCAAGAATACTAGTAGAATAAGTAGCTGTGTTACTACTGTTGTATCCCGAAGTAGGTCCTGAAGACAAACTAAGGGTGGAATCTGTGTGTAAAGTGCTTGTGCTTACAAGAGTCTTCAGTTTAGTTTCTTCCTATAATAAACACATCAATATTAAGGAAATGTTGGGAAAGCAGACCAGTTTAAAGCTTGTTCATTCTACTATTTCAGATAGTCATTTATTTTAAAATGTTTATTTCATTCTAATGTTCCCTACTTCGTTTTGTCCGCTTGCAATTTTTGTTCAGAAAGTGAACAAAGCAGGTGAATGATAATGTCTTCTAAATGGTACTGCCTTCTAAAATGAGTGACCTAAGAATCATTGCCTTGGATGAAAATGTTAAGTAATTAACATTTAATTAAGTTAGACTCTGAGCGCGGGGCAGGGTCTGGAGAGATACCGGGGGACCGTTCTTACCCATTTATCTTGGAACAGTTTGATCCTGTTGCTCCTGAGGAAGTGGACAGGGTCCTAGGGACTGTGAAGGCCACCACTTGCCATTTTGACCCATGCCTCTCCTGGCTGGTGAAAGCAGCTTGGGAGGTGACATGTGGTTGGATCCAGGCGATGGTTACTACATCCTTGCAGGAGGGAGTGTTTCCAGCCGCCTTCAAGGAGGTGTTGGTGCACCCCCTCCTCAAGAAACCCTCCCTGGATCCTACCATACTGGACAATTTTCATCCAGTCTCCCACCTCCCCTTTTTGGGGAAGGTGGTTGAGAAAGTGGTGGCTTCACAGCTCCAAAGGGTTCTGGAGGAAACAGATT
This sequence comes from Python bivittatus, assembly GCF_059951505.1. Classification (NCBI taxonomy): domain Eukaryota; kingdom Metazoa; phylum Chordata; class Lepidosauria; order Squamata; family Pythonidae; genus Python; species Python bivittatus. The sequence goes on along the minus strand of NW_028277075.1, from coordinate 26,767,669 downwards.
ATCTGGACCCTTTCCAGTCAGGTTTCAGGCCCGGTTATGGGACGGAAACGGCATTGGTCGTGCTTATGGATGATCTCTGGCAGGAGCGGGATGGTGGAAGTGCAACCATCCTTGCTCTCCTTGATCTCTCAGCGGCTTTCGATACCGTCGACCACGGTATCCTATTGGGACGGCTCAGGGACTTGGGGGTGGGCGGCACAGTCTTGTGCTGGTTCACCTCCTTTCTTCAGGGCCGATCCCAATCGGTGTTGATAGGTAGTGAGAGGTCCCATCCTCGGCCCCTCCTTTGTGGGGTGCCGCAGGGTTCGGTTCTCTCTCCGCTCCTTTTCAACATCTACATGAAACTGCTGGGTGAGATCATCCGTCACCATGGGATGAGGTATCATCAGTATGCTGATGATACACAATTATACATCTCCATCCCAGGTGAAGTAAGTGATGCCGTGACTGCCCTTTCTCGGTGTCTGGAGGCTGTAAGGGTCTGGATGGGGAACAACAGGCTTCGGCTGAACCCTGGTAAGACGGAGTGGCTGTGGGTTAATGGCTCCTCTGTATCCAAGACTTTGTCATCTTTGGTGCTCAATGGGGTGACACTATCCCAGACATACCCAGTGTGTAATCTGGGGTTCCTCCTAGACTCAGGGCTCCTGCTTGAAGAGCAGGTGGCAGCCGTTGCAGGGAGGGCCTTTGCACAGCTTCGGTTTGTGCATCAGTTACGCCCTTTCCTGGATTGGGATGCCCTTCGAACAGTCACTCATGCCCTTGTTATCTCCCAGATAGACTACTGCAATGCACTCTACATGGGGCTACCCTTGAAGAGTATCCGGAAGCTACAGCTGGTCCAGAATGCGGCTGCGCGGGCTATTTTTGGAGCCCCAAGAAGGGCCCATGTAACCATTGCTCCGCGAGCTGCATTGGGTACCAGTTTGCTTCTGGGTCCAATTCAAGGTGTTGGTTATTATCTTTAAAGCCCTACATGGCATGGGGCCAGGTTACCTAAGGGACTGCCTCTCCCCTATGTCTTCAACACATCCCACCCGATCGCACAGAGAGGGCATCCTTCGGACCCCCTCAGTAAAAGAACTCCATCTAGCGGGGTCCAGAAAGCAGACCTTCTCTACGGTAGCCCCCACTCTTTGGAACATTCTGCCCCCGGAGGTGCGATTGGCCCCCTCACTCCTGGCCTTCTGAAGGGCCTTGAAGACCTGGTTCTGCCAGTTGGCTTGGGGCGGGGAGGGAATACTTCAAGCAGGGGGATGGCTAGCCCCATAGTGGCCAGCTCTCCGCAGCCTGATTTTCCATCTTCTTAGATCTTCCTTTTTAGTATTGTTTTAAATTTTGGATGTATTGTGTTTTAGATATATTTATAGTTTTAATGTTTTCTGTAAGTCGCCCAGAATCCTCTATTGTGGGGGAGATGGGCATGGGAGAAATCCAATTAAAATAATAATAATAATAATAATAATAATAATAATAATAAAAAAAAATATCTTCAAGAGATTTTTAAGGATTTATACAACCTCATTTGTGTTGTTGCATTCCTTCCTCTTCCTCCAATTTTTTCTAATAATGGAACTACCTCAAATTTAGAACATAAATTAAGACAGATGTGACTTTGTCTTCAAAGTGTTTTTCAAACAATTACATTTCTCACACTCAGCTGCAAAGGATTCTATCACATAATGTACCAAAAAGGTTGGTAAATTATGTACCTTCAGGCATGCCCAGATCATGAGATGCAGCCTTAAATTAACACAAACTGTGAAACTAGCTGAAATAATTTAACACTTGCCTTCTGCAGTTGAGAATATATTTGTTCTCGAATGCGCCTCTTTTCTTGCTCAGCTCTTTCGCGGAGCTTGTCCCTTGCTCGTGCAATTTCAGTTTTGGTCTCTTCTTGTGCTCTCTGATAATCTCGAAGCAACTGTTCAATCTCTGAAGGATGCTGGATCCTGGTTTTTGGTTCCTGAACCCTTAAAAATGTCATTATGGTGTTCTGTGTACTGATTTGTAAATCACATTGTAAGCTTTTCCAAATGAAGTGCACTGTATGAATGCTTTGAAGAATAAATAATAATAATAATTCTGTCTCTTAAAAATGGTAAATGTTAGAATGAGAATTACTTTCTAACACTTAGAAAGGAATTAAAATAGGAATTATTATCAGCCTGAATGAATGATCATCACTGCAGGATGGAGGCCTCTTCACTGATGGTTATAGACTGAAATCTACCACGCTGGTGTGGTGCAGGTTGGCCAAATGATGTTTTTCAACTTCTAAGTCTAGGGAAGAGAGAGCAACTGGGCCAAAATCATCCAGCTGGCTTCCATACCTCAGGGAGGACTAGAAATCAACTTCCTGGACAGAGAGAGCAAACTGAGCAGAGGGTGTTGCTCTTTCTCCTTGCTGCCATCACTGCTTACTTGATTCAAAGATACTGGGGAGCAAATATAGGGAAGCAAGACCAAAGGCCTCTCATGAGTACCTGAGCACAAGCTCTGTCTTGTTTGCAAAAAGCTGCCTTTGACGCTGGCCTTGAGCTTCAATGACTGGAAAGGGTCAGCCCAATTTTCTCAGTTATAGATGATATTTTCTCATGCAGCACAATTCCCAGATTATCCCAATGGAAAAAGAGGCACAGCTAGTTCTCCATACCCCAAATACAGCCCACATGATATCACAGGAATGAAGGTCATCAAATGGTGATGAGGCTTTTTAAAAATTATTTGTTTGTTCCCAAAGACAAACCACTCGACGGGGGAAGGAAAATTTAGATGTGCTTAAAAGTAAAAAAACCCTTCTTTCTTGGTTTGGCTGTTTATTTAAATATTTGCTTATTTATTATATTTATAAAGTGCATCCTCTGCCTAGGAGGTACCCAGGACAATGCACAATAAATAAGTATCTTTTTAAGATTCTAAAATGAAAAAATATAGTAGTGAAACCCATACTGTATGATCATACTGAAAAGGGACATTACAAAGAATTCACAGGTAAGTTACCAGTGGGTCTAAATGAAAGGCATCTTATTTCTGAGTTACTCTAACATGAACCTGAAGACCTCACTCAGATCAACTTAGGAAGAAAGTCTATATCTTACTAAGAATACCTCTATGAATAAAAAGCAAGAGATAGAAGATGCAACATGGATTATGCCTTTCTCTTATGAAGAGATCAATAAACTGTAAATAAATTGAAAAAAAAAACAATCAAATGGCTCAAAACAAATCAGAGACTTTTGACTTAGCTATAGCTCAAACATATCTTGTTTTTTCAGACTTATGCTCAGTGCCTCCCATCAAATGAGTGTTCAAAATGGCCCCGGGTCATCCCTACCTTGTATTTTCTACAACATCTCGTCTCAACTGCTGGAGGTATTCACGGCGTCGGCTGGGGAGATCTGTTTCTCTCTGGTTACTGTCCAGGGTTTGCAAGAGACTCAGATGCTTTTGTGGACTAAGACTGCGGCTCCTTCTGAAGCACTGAAGTCTCTCTTCTCTCTGTTTCCTCAATATTTCAATTGATTTCTTGTGCCTATTATGGGGATAGGGAAAAAAGAGGGTACTTAAAATAAAGTTTTTTTAAAAAAAAAATTTAATGTTAAAAGACCAATAGAAGAGAGAAGATGGCATATCAGATGGAAGGAATAAAACCCTTTCTAGCATGCAGGCTGAATCTAAGTCTGAAATAAACTCACTGTGTTTAATACACATTATTTCCAGATCAGCATGCCTTGGGCTGCAGCCTATTTGCTAAAGTGTGTTATAGCTATAAAACACTTCCAGTGTTATTGGAATATATAATGGCTAATTTGTCAGAGAGAAGGATAACTCAGAATCCCCTGCCATTGTCTTACTCTACTTGCTAGGTCCGTGATAGGTGGCAATGCTGAATAATATTTGAATATGTGTTCTGATGATACTATACTTCAGGCCTTCCCCCTCCTCCTCATTGGTTGCTAGTAAGAAATTAGTAATAAAATGTTAGGTTCATGCAAGCTTATGCCTTTTAATAACAGCTGCCAGTCTGAAAAGGTGCTACTCCTTCTGATTTATGGTTCTGGGAAAGTTTCATTACACATTACCAAGAGGGAAAACTCTTTGGAAGATATGATTACCAGCAGCTGCTTAAGTTTCATAATATCTACTTCTGTCCTGCAATATAAACATTTTCTATTTATCTTCTGTTGATGGTGGTATCTGCTGTTTTTAGCTAATCTGCAATGTTGAGAAAATAAAGTAATTACCGTTTATAAAGCTGCTGTTTTATGGGCACTGATGTCACATCCTCGCCTACTACATTCTGAAGAATCCTCAGCTGTGCATCAGTTTCCCCAATCCCATAGGTTAGCTTTGCTTCAGTGAGTTCCACAGTCAGAGGTTGCTGACTCATATCTAAATGTATTCCAGACATAACCTGGGCACGCTCTCTTCGTAGTCTTTCAATCTCTCTGGCTGTTCTTTCACTAAGCAGAGATCTCTCTTCTATTTCAGTTGCTCTTGTGTTAACTGACTTCCTTTCTGTTTGGCTGTGGATATCACTAGCACTCCGTGTCAGGCTAGTTAAAGAAGAGTGAGGAGCTCCCTTCACACCACACCAGTTGCTGAATTTGTTGTGCATGGGCAGGTCACGAAGACTGTAGCTTCGATGTCTGTGGGCTTTTACTAATGAAGTGTTCCCATTTAGCAAAATTTCAGTATTACATTCACTATCAGTATCAGATCCTGTATTTGTATCATCACCATCACCATCATCATCTTCATCTTGCATGTCACTCATTTCTGACCTGAGAAAAGAGCCACCCTTCTCATTTCTCCAGGTCTGATGGCATGGTTGAGAAGAAGAATCAGGAACACATTCATGAGTCTCATCAGATTTTATGTATGAAGATATATGATGCTCATTTAAAGATGTTGGTAAAGACTTTTTAGTTGGTGAGCATTCTGAATTTCTAATGGAGTTTCCACTTTTGATTCCTCCTGAGAAGTTTCTTGCCCTCCTCATAGTTTGTATCTGATGAAATGAATGTTCTGGGGGAAGGGTCTCTCCATGATCATCAATTACATATTCCCCATGGCTAGAAAGTTCTAAAGTACTGCTTGAGTGATAAAGTCTTTCGGTGTGAACTGCAGTACGTGTGTCAAAGGTAAATCTGTGCTTTTGTTTTGAAATACCTTTTTTGGGAAGCACTTTGGTCATGTTCCCATCCAAGCCATTTCCAGACCTTTTATGCATATCCTTGCTCTCTCTAAGTGTGGTAGACTCACTGTCCACCTCAGCATGTGAAGAAGTATCAACACATGGCTCCCAAGAACTCATATTATATTGTAGATCTGAGTCTTTTTTTTTAGAACCAGTTCCTGAATTTTCAGTACTTCTCACCTGTTGCCCAGCAAATGCTTTGGAAAAATTAGTCAACATCTCTGATGTAGGTTGCTGGTTGACTGGACTTGCACTAAGAATCAAAATTGGGGAAGAGGCTCGGTCAACCAGCAAGTTATTTTTACAATATAGTTCCCTTGCTTCTGGAATGTTAGTTTTATCAATAGCATTCTTATCTTGAAAGTAGCAGTTGGGAGACAAAGAAGCAGGATTACTAACTGCAGTAGCTGAAGATTCAAGTCTAGAATTATATAATGAGGATACAGCTGGATACGCTTTGAGACTACTGAAGGCAGGTGCTGTTGAAATATTTAATGGTGTTTTAGGCACTTCTGAAGAAGAACTGGAATGTATACCTAAGGTAGATTGAGGCATATAATAATGTTCTTGAGTATCAACATCATGACTTCTTATGTCAGGCATACTCAACAATTTCCTTCCTTTGCTTTCTGATGTTCTTTCCTTAGGTAGAGTTATAGTATCTGGATGTACTAGCTTCACAATAACATTTACTTCCTGAGATTTCACTAGGTCATTTTTCATATTAGCATTAATTTGTCTGTCCTTGATTGTATTTTGAGGATGTCCTAAAATATCAGTTTGAATGCCTATGTCTTCTGTTGTTTGAGTATAGCGATCAAACATACCAAAGCTTGTTCTCTGTTCAATTGCTTTATGGTAATTTGGTTCATTATCTTTTATTCTTTGTAAGGACAAATTTCCAAGCAGCTCAGAGGTGTTGTGAAGAAGCTGTGAAAGGTGCATGGAAATGTCTTGCACACTTGACCAAGAAGAAGGTTCTTGGAATGAACTCTTGCTTGGCTCAGGTTTTCTTGCAGATATGTCTGTATAGCTTCTGCGGTGTCTCTTCTGTCTTTTATGCTTTGTTGGAGCTTCTGTCTGTGTTTCTCGTTCACAAATAAGTATTTCTTGCTGCTTATTAGATGATAAATCTGCTTTAGTAGGGTAGAGTAGAACAATTTCATCAACTTGTGTGGAAGTATTTTCAGATTGTTGAGTGCATCTCATATCTGGAAGAACATTTTCACAACTGGAAATGCAATTTTCTGGTGTGGTTTCAAGTTCATCCTGAGAAATATTTGTATCAAGTTTGCCATTTCCATCAGAATATGTAGATTCAAAACCTTCCCTTGCAACATCCCACCTTTGGAGATCTTCTGTGCTACTAAGGGTGCTGGACAACATTCTTGCATTAGCATAAGAACTGAGATGAGACTGGAAAGGAGAGTTTTGAGAGTTCAAGCCATTGTCCACACTAGAACATCTCGTAACAGTTTGATTATCCAACCTCAGTGGAGGAGGATTGCTGGAAACATCACTGGCGCTTCCAAAGACATATTGTTTCCAACCAATCTTGCAACATTCATCTTGCTGCCATGGGTGAATATAAGGGTTTATGTCACTTGAATTAAAGTGCATGGAATCATTATTCTCTTGATCCAGTTCATTTGTTGCCTCTAACTGATATCTCAGTTCTTCATTTTTGCTCATATGATAACCATGCAGTGAAGTAATACTATTTGAGTATTTGCTTGCTTCTATATCTGTAGGATTACCAGTAGAGTAAATAACAGCTTTTAAGCAATGAACCAGGGGTGAATCTGAAGAAGGAATATCTTGAGATTGTTCTTTATAGTCTCCATGGGCTTCAGCAGATTTCTTTTGAAATTGGGGTTTATACTTAATTGGGACATTATCTGTCTTTAATTTTGATAAGTTTTCAGCACTGGACATGTCATCCCCAGTTGGAGAGGGAGGCTCAATGCTCATATTTAAGTCTTGTAATGACTTAGAAGCTGGATGCGCAGAAATGTCTACTTCAGAAGTTTCTGAAGCACATTCAACAAAAGATGTGGCAATCATTGGTGCTGATAAGCTATGACTCTGCAAATCTGGCCACTGTCTATCTCTTTTCATTCTCTTTGCATTCTGTGAAGTAGAAATGTTATTTTTATGCTTATGTATTGCTGATGCAGGTTCTTCTTGCAAAGTTAAACAGTTATTTATTGATAAATATCTGGAAGGGATACTGTCATTCTTTTTTGAAATGTCTAGTTGGTCTGATGTCAAAATCTCTCTCTCAGCCTTCATCATCTTACATGCAGTTGTATGATGGTTATCTATTTTTGTAGTAGGAATATTTATTGATTCCACACTGCTATTTAAATGTAGTGTACTCTGCTCTCTTTGTAAGTCAAGATTTGTATTTAAAGTGTGATACAAACTTTTGTCACTATCTTCTAAGCATTCTTTTTGTGGTAAAACAATATTCCTAGGTTCCTGACAATCAGCTACTTCATGGTATTTTTTTTCAGACTTAAAATTATGTATTCCATTGCAATCTAAAATTGAGTTTCTTTGAGATAATGGAAGACATTCATTTTCTTTTGCAAGAAAAAGAACTGTTTCTGAAGCACACAGCTGCGGGTTACGAATTTCAGAATCTTCACATTTGCCTTCCTGCATCTCATTGATAACAAGTGAAGGACAGTTTAATGGAGCAGGATTTAAAGCAGCAGATATCTGAGACTCACTGTGACTTACGTTGTTCTTAAGAGATGTTTCTGAAGATGAACAACAAATATCTGGTAAATCCTGATGACAAAGCAAGTTACTTTCTTGGAGTTGAAATGTAGCTGACAAACTGGAAGCCAGAAAGGCATCTTGCTGTGAGCTGGCATATGAACTACATATAGAACATGTGGAACACTCTTGAGACTTTGGGATCTCAAGAGTGCTGTCATGTTTAAATAAAGTGCAAGCTGAAAAATCTTCCATAGAACATTTAGGAGGTACTGTTGTTTCACAACTGCTTCTTTGATTAAAATGTTGAGGAGGATGCAAGTTTCTTTCAGGCAATTTTGTTTCTGTCCTAGTCATGTAATTCTCAGACTGTAAAGATGCATTTTCTTGGTCACAAATACATTCAGGAAAATCATTTTGATCTTGTTCTTCGTTCTGATAGATCTCTTCAATGTTTTTTATGCTATCACTGTCTCTATCAATTTTCCTGCCTTGTTGATGTAAAGCATAATTATCTGCACTTGATACAGGAAAATCAGATACTTTCGAGTTAAGACATTTACTCTCCTCAAAATAAATATCATCTGTAGCTAATGCGCTCAAGTGTCTAGCAGAGTAATCAGACAAATAAGAATTCACATTACATCCTGAACCATAGTCGTCCATAAAATTAGTATTTTCCCACATGGGTTTGTCAGAATTATCTGAAAGATTCTCACCATCAGAGGTTGCTACAGAGTTATGTTCTATACAGAAATCATGAGAAGTTCTGCATGCACAAATTTCTGTGGTTTCTGCTTGACATCCCACCAATTCATTACATTTTTCAATATTGGATTTGCATTCTCTTTCAATGTACTTGGTAACAAGGCATTTATTTTCCTGATTATATTGCACTAATGAATCCACCTCTTTCTGACTGACACTATTCTTAAAACGATCTTGAGAAGCGTATGTCATTTCTTCTACCTCATCTCTGAATGCTGAAGTGGAGAATATTTTTTCTGAGATTATTAAGCCTAAAGTAGCACTTTCTTTCTGAAGTATATTGAATGAATTTAACAATTGGTCTGACTTTTTGCCTTCTTCATGAAACTTGCCTACATTGTGACTTACAGAAGAATCCAATCTTTTGTGAGGGATAACTTTGTTTTGTGCGACATCAACAGAAGCATAATCTAATGATTTATTACATTCCATAAATTTGGAATATGTGCCCTCTTTATTAGGACTCTGCTCAGATCCAGAATAATTTGAAGTTTTATTTAACATTAAATCCTCTACAGATTTATTTATTTCCTCTTTGTCCACAGGAGATAGTGTTCCAGCTTCCACATCATTCTCTATTTGTGTTTCATAATACTGAAGTACTTCATTGCAGACATTATTACTCAATGTCATTGTCAAATCATTTGCTCTAGTAAAATCACTGTTCCTATTTTCTCCATTTGTAATTTTTCCTTGTAACAAAGGACTTTGTGCAGGATCATGGGAAAACCTTTTAACGGTGATTGAAGTTAAACCATAATCTTGATTTGTATTTTCTAGTGCATCTCTTTGGTGAACTGGCATTAAGTTATCAATAATATCAGTATCATTCCTTGAAAACATGTGAGGTAGCAATTCTGCATCACTATCTGAAAAGCAGTAACTGCATTTGTTTGTTGGTAAAGCTTGACCTTGGAAGATATCCTGTTCTGGATTTCCACTATTTTCTTCAAAATACTCCTCTTTCTTTTCTCCTTTGAAAGTATGCATGTTTTGTGCCTTGATGGTTTGAGATAGAACCTCAGGTATACATAATTGTCCTGGAGTTATTAAATGTACTGGCCCATTTTCCTTAGGAAGGCAGTGAATTGGTATATATTTATAAGCATCAAGACTGTTTCCAACAAAATTTGTATCACAGTGTTCTGAAATAGAGTTCTGAGAATAACCTGTGGAAGGTTGAGATGCATTAATACTTTCAACATCACTAATTTGTTTGGGTTCTTTTTTAATTCCACACTGCTCAGTGATACCTTTATTATCACCAAAATCAGCACTATCATTATTGTCTTTCAATACTTCACTCATATGATTCCAAAGATTTACTGATCCTTTCTCGTCATGTGTTTCAATACTATTAAGATGTATTTCAGGTAAATCAAGTTCATCATCTTGTTCTTCCAATTTAGAAGCAGTGAAGTATGTTTCTGGTATTTCGGCCATATCAAGTTTAGTTCCATTACTGTTGTCACAATTAGTAAAACACTGAGTCTGATTCTCTTGCAGCAATGCAGTATTTTCAGCAAGCTGTAACCCAGTTAATTCTGAATTTTTACATCCCTCATTTTTTCTTGCATCTCTTTGTTCTTTATCCACTCTTTGAGAACAAATTATACCCCCATCAACTTTATCTTCCTGAATAGTATTAGGATATTTTGTTAAGATTTCTTTTGAATAGATCTCATTGTTACTACATTTTTTTTTATCTTCTTTATTGTAGTTTAAATTAGTATCTTGCCCATACTTCATGGTTACTGCAGTCACTGATGGTTCAGAACCATGGATATTTTCTGTACTGATATCATTTTTAACTGGTTGTTCATGTGTGTCAGGAAACTCTACTGTGCTTTTAGAGCTTTCTTTTATGTCTGCAGGACAAATGCTTTGTTTTTCATTTTCTTGGACTTTATTATGATTAACATTGGGTATGTGGGTATTATTCTCACACTTCATTGCCAGCTTTGATGCAGTCTGATCTTTTTCACTAGAATCAGTCAGCTGGACCTTCTCTTCATCTTCTACTGCTACAATTACAGACTGGTTCTTGTAACATTTCTCATTATCACTGTTCGGTTCCTGAATCAAATGAGAGATTTCAGAGTTTCTCCTACTTTCTAAAGGTTCAACTGTACAGTAATTCTGTAAACTTTTACTCTGACTACATTTCATTTCTAAAATATCACTTTCCAGCTTATTGATACTAATTACTAACTTTTTGAGTTCTTCAGAGTTTATAGTCTTGCTATTGTATTCAGCCTGATTTCTCTCTGAAGTTGTAGGGATTCTTCTGGCAACTTTGGATTCTTCTGGCAACTTTCTGGATTCTTCTTTTAGATTATTAGACATTTTATTGATATATAGCCTGAGTTGTTGAGAAGTTGTGACTGATAACATTCCATCTTCTCCCAAAGTGCTTCTAGAGTCCTTTCCAGTGTTATTTCTGGATAGACTAGAATGCAGTCCTCCTGCTCCCAAGCAATCATTTTCATTAAATAAATAATGTAAAACTGGAGGTTCTTTCTGCTCTCTTAATGTAGGTGTGCAACAAGCTTTGGTTTTTCCAGAGTGAATGAGGGAGTTAGACGCAAGAAAATTATCTATCTCTTTATGAAGAGTGTGTTTCTGATCTGAGAGATTGCTATTATTTTCCATGAAAGAAGATCTCATCTCACAAACATCCTTAGTTCTAGGAATGTTTTCATAACACATATCTGAATTGAATTGAGGAGTGAATTTTTCACTTATTTTGCAAGAACACTCAAGTGAAGCATCAGTTTTTTTCTCATTTACATCTACATTGGAATGCACTGATTTGTCAATCACAAAATCCACAGAAACAGATGAAGCTGTTCCTTGCTTGGAAGCAGAATTCATGTTACAGTTGTCCCCCTCGCTGCTCTTCTCCATCATATTTTCAGCGTGAAAAGTTGGCAAAGCTTTCTGACTCACTTTACTTCCAGAACAATCAACTTTTAAGCTTGGAGGGGAATCCCTCGTTAAGCCTTTTGTCTGAAATGTATATTTATTTTCTGAATCCCATTCTTCACCTCGAGGTACTTCTTCCTCCACTTCTCTAAATAAGGGAACCTCTAAGGCAGATTCTGTCAGGACATCCCTGTGCTCTTGCATACTGACTTTTTCAGTTTCAGGGGTCTGCATTAATATTGCAAAGTGGTCCCTGGAGTGAAAGGCCACTTTATTTATGTGGTGTAACTCAACTATTTTTGAGTCCCTTATGCTACTATCTGAATCAGAATTGGCATCTCCCTTTTCAATCGTTCTAAAGAGACATTCTTCAAAACCGGTATTTACATAAACTCCTTCTTTCTGTAAAATAGGAGCATTTGGGACAGAAGTTAAGAGGTTATTTTTAAAATCTTGATCTCTGAAAATCTCAGAATAAAGTGAAGAAACAGACTCTGAGGCTGGTTTCAAACAGCTGGATGTTTCTTTCCATTCACTGATGGATCTTGCTTCAGATAAGCTATTAGGCTGCTGACAATTAGATGTAGGTAAAGAGGCAGTTTCACAGTAATGCAGCTTTGTAGGAAATGTGGAAACATGACCAAATGATGTATTTTTGGTTGAAAAAGAAAATGATGATGTGTCTTCTGGAGCTTCAACCTCAAGATGTTTCCTCGTTTCCGGTAAAGGTACTGATGGTGCTGTAGATGAAATTAGCATTTCAATCTTATTTGGCTCATGAGAAATCTGATGAGGTTTTTTATAGCAAGAAACAAATGATAATTCAGCAGCTGATTGTCTTACATCTTCCTTCTTCATCCAGTACTTTGACTTATTAACAGGGTACATCTGAGCAACCTGAAATTCTGAATAGTCTTGAGATGAAGGAACAGTTATTATGGGTCTATTCTTTTGATTTTCCAAATTGTTGGACAGCCAAGCATCTGTCAAAACTGGAAGATTTTCACCGGCAATCTGTGACACTTGATCTACCGAGTCACCTTGCTCTGAAAAACTGATTTTCATCTTGTTTAATGTTTGATCACAAACAGAACTAGACTGTGAGCTGGCATCTAGATAAAAAGAACCTGCATGGAGACTCAACGCACTAGATTTTCTTACAGTTTCATTACAGATCTCAAACTTGTTCTGTGGGTTGCTCACAGCAGAGTCTGACCTCAGGTTTCGCAACTTCCAAAAAACCTCTGCTGGCACTTCATCGTACGAGTCTAATTTAGATTCTTCTGCAAGATCTGACACCTCATCAGCATCACCTAAGCTATCCAGAGAAAAGCTTCTCGCATTGATAGTCAGATTGCCTGATGTGGATGTGTTTGTTAACTGTGAGAGAGACTGATCATTATTGTCTTTGCAAAGCTTAACAGGTTCCTGGTGTATTTCAGGGAAATCCTTTATATCTTGGCTTTCGGTTTTGTTTTCTTTTTCTGTAAGTGAATCTTGTGACATTTGGCTGTCATCACTTTCTGAACCCTCTAATTCCACAATGTCTATTGGAGCTGATTCCTCCAGATGATTCAACTGTCCTGTCAATATTTCTGGATTAGCACATGAAAGAGAATCCACAGAATAAGTACTATCTGTGTCAGAAAACTCAATGTCTTCATCTTCTTGCCAGCTGGTCAGTAGATCGGGGCCTGTTTTCGAGATTCTATCATTTAGCACTTCAGCACTATGCCATCTCCTTTTTCCATGACAGAGTGGTACTTGACTGTTTAGATTATTAAGGCTTCTTGCTGAAGGTGCTACCCTTAAGAATTCATGCTGTTCTAATGATTGTTTGTCCAATGAACCTTTTTTAAAGTTCTCTGGGGTTCGGGTCAGTTGCTGTAGAAATGGCTTACCATGTATTGATGATTTTTTAAGTTTCTTAATAGAATTTCCAGGAAGTGAACTTTGGTGTTTTTTTCTTTTATCCACCTGAAATTTTTTACTGGCTTCCTGAGCTGCATTCTTTTTTAAGTCCTCCCCTGAGTGCTGAATTAATTCTCCTAGTTCTTTAATTTCAGACCCTTCCTTCTTTGTTTCAGGTTCATGCTTTTCCTTAAAATGATTAGAAGTACAGGCCTTTGAAATCTGGGCTTTAGATCTGGTTGGTCTTAAGCTATTATCTGATCTCTCCATTGTTTGGTTATGTTTACCAAAATAAATGACTTCTGTATTATTATGGTTATTTTCCACTATCCCTTTATTTCTGAAAGAGGTGTCCTGTTTTTTGATTAGCTGCTCCTGGGCTAGGAAAGATCCATCTTTTTCCTCATGAATATTTCTTCTGGAAAGTTCTTGGACTGCTCTGGGAAGGTACTCTGCAGACAGAGATTTCCTTGGTGGATTGATTATGGAGCATGTGTAGTTATGTGCTGAGGTAGATAACTCAGAGGGATTGCTCTTCAAGAAAAAACTGTAGGAAAAAAAATCAGCCATTTAATAATAAGTTTTCCATACTTTGCTGTGAATTTGTACGGCAATTACACCACTACAGACATTTATTCAGGAGTTAAGAGACTGCTCTGTGAATGGACAGACAGACAAGAAACCAGGAGGGCCTAAAGAATATGCATATACACAAACTAAGTTCACAATGCAGCATTTTTCCTCATTCTTTTATTCAGTTTCATATCCCCAAACTATTTGTCTAACCAACAGAAGAGCTTCAGAGAAAGGGCTGATTTTAGTTCTTGGAACTAGTAAGAAGTTTTAGAAGCTCTCTATGACTATGGTTTGCCTGACCAGGCAATCTTAACATATTATGGATTGATTTATGAAGCCCAGAGGATTTCTGATAGTGAATTGAGGCTTTTACTTTTAAACATGTCACCCCCAACTACATATTGTACTATTTGAAGTTTTTATCTTGTTTCTTTTAATAGTATTTGCTACCAGTTGATAGGATTTTAACCCACCTCACCATTTGGTACTTATTGCATATGTCTTTCTAGTTTACTCATTTCCAGAAACATTAAAGTAAGAACTGAAATACATAATTCTGCATAATTAGAAACAAGAACCGTAAGGATCTTTCATATGAAAGCACAATTTATCTCAGGATATCTGTGAGGGTTTCTTCACTAGAAGAAATGTTAGTCAATTAATCAATTGCCCTTCATTAATCACATACAAATAACCCATAATATATTAAAAGCTTTTATGTTGCCTTAAAGAATGCCTGTATTTAAGAGCTGGGTGTCACCTTTAAAGCCCTAGGTGGCATGGGGCTAGGCTACTTGCAGGAATGCCTCTCCCTGATGGCTTCTGCTCGTCCCACCAGATCAGACGGAGTGGGCATGCTCCAGATCCCATCAGTGGAGCAGTGTCACTTGATGGGCCCTAGGAAACATGTCTTCTCTGTCATGATGTCTGTCTCATGGAATAGCCTTCCCACTGAGATATGGACATCCCTGTTGGCCTTACAGAAGAGGTGAATGGAGTAGTGTCTTGCGATGTTATCTGGGATTTGGTTTAGCCTGTTGATTCCAGGGATAGATAGATCTGGGCACTTGGCAACCAGCTCACACTCACAACACTTGCAGTGTCCCACGGTCACATGATCACCATTTGTGACTTCCCTGCCAGCTTCCCACAAGCAAAGTCCTGACCTGTTGGCAGGCGAGAACTCCAATGCCATATTACACTGGTTTTGTGGGCACTGCTTTAACTTCCAATAGGCCTCACAGTACCATTCAGAGGCTAGTTTTCACCTAAGAGGTCCTACGTAAGTTAGTGCCTAGGTACTTGGAAGATTAACTTCTTCTCATTAAACTGGCTAACTATCTGGAGCAGTGGCATGTTGAGAGTCCCTCTTGCTGTGTGAGCTGTGGGGAGAAAACAGCATGGTGTTTTTTAGCTTATGTTCCAGCCCTTCCCAGGGAGATCTGAATGGTGACCTCCCCAATGACAATTAGAAAGTCTGAGCTTTTCTCCAGAGGTTTTAATTACTTTTTATTAACGTATGATTTTAGGAACTGGGTGTGAATGCTTGTTATGGACTCTGGAGTCATGCTGTGAATGTGCATAACTGATTTTAGTAATCCTTTATGGACTTTATGTTTACTTTTGTAAACTGGTGGGAGTCCATGAGGCTTATACAATATACAAACATTGCAAATACATACATGCACACATGCATTAAAAGCTAGTATAAATGTTAATTACCTGGATTGTGGTGACTGAAGTTTTAAGCAAGTCTTCCTTTGGCATTGCAAAGAGTCTGGTTTTGATCCTGGCCATGAACTTTTGCAATCCCAAGATTCAATGCTGGTATCTTGGTTCAAGAACCACAGAGATTTCACACTGTCTTTGCTGATCCAGCAAGTAGCTTCTAACCGTTCCAGTTTTTTCTTTGCTTCTAGCAATTTCTGCTTCTTCACAATCTTCTCCAACTGTAGTTTAACCTTCTTCCGACTTAAATGCGTTTCTGCTTTCTTCAAAGAGTATTTTCGTAAAAGTTCTAGCTGCACTAATTTCTTCTTGTTCTGCTGTGTCAAGGAAGGGCCAATCTTCAATTCTGATTCATGCTGAACTCCAGCTTCAGCATATGATTTGACCTCGGTCTGCGCAGCAGACTCCCGCTGCTCTTGGTTAGCCAGACGTTTCTTTTCATCAATGAGCCACTGCTGGTCTACGAACAAACAAATAAATGCAAAAATTAAGAAGTGGTCTTGGTTTTACCATTATCCTAATTATCAACAGATAGGACCTATTAAATAAGAGCTAATATACAGTTAAATGACTTCTATGTTGATTTGATCCAGAAAAGTATCAATGTTAATTTTTTGCAGCAAAAACAATGGAAAGTCCTATGGTGTTGTAAAGACTAACAGATATATTATACTATAAGTTTTCACAATCTTCTTATAGAATTACATTTCATGTATTTAGGGTTTTTTTTTTTCATTTTATTTTAAGAAATCAGATAAGGTCAGGCAACAGCATCCTCCCTGAGATTCAGATGGCCCCCAACATCTGTTTAGTCTTCTAGAAAGCCTTGAAGGCCTGGCTTTTCCTTCAGGCATTGGGACCAAGCTGCTGATAAAGCCCTTATGGTTTTTTGATTGAGAGATAATCTTTTAGGGCTTTGGCTGCATCATAATATTGTTTTTATGATACTCCACATGTTTTTATAGATTTTGTATTGTGAACCGCTTAGTCACATGGCTGAGATAAGTGGTAAATTCAATCAGTCAATCAGTACAAAATAGCTTTTGTAAATTCATGAATTGTGATCTATTGACCATACTGCCTTTGAAATGAAGCCAAGGGCCTTGAAATTTTGCTGCTCTACACAATCTCACTAGCATTTATTCTCTGTATTATTAACAACACCTAAACTGCAAATAGCACTTAGCTGGCAAGACAGGTTTCTGGCATCAGTATCAGTATCAGTATTTTGTAAAGGACAAAAAGAAACCAAGTTAAACAAGCATATACCCTTTGTTACTTTCTACTAGAAAAACGTAAGCTACTACTCTGAATTAATTACTTATTTTGCAATAGAAGGAGGTATGAGAGAAAATATGAAAAAAAAAAGCAAAATAGCTATCTGATTTTGGAGCTTTAATCTTTGCTGATCTTAGATTTTCTGGAACTGCTTATAACTTGAAACATAAGCTATTGTCTTTTGTGACTTTTGAAAAATAGGGTTTTTTTTTTAACAGAAAAGGTTCTAAAGCGTTTGAAGTACATGAAAAGCTAGCATATTTAAAGCATAATGATCTATGGCAGATAGTCATAACATTATGCACATTCTTTAGATTAATGAGTGACAAAATGAACATGATAAAATATATAACTGAATGTTGGGTGTATTGAGCTGGATATTGTATTACAAAACTTAAGGAAAAAGCAAGAGCTCTGGGCCTTCAGAAAGATGTAAGATACCATACTGAACAGAGTCTGGGGAGTAATGTCTTCTTTTCCATTCTTTCCATTCAGTGAAGAGGAGTGGAAAGGAAAGAACATTTTAGATGAATGCCAGGATATGGAAACAATGTCACAAAATCATAGAGTTAGAAGATGCCATTTAGGTTACCAAACCCAAGCCTCTATGCAATACAGGAATACAAACCACAGTATCCCCAGCAGGTGGGTATCTAGTATTTGTTTGAACATAACTACTAAAGAGGAGTAAACCATCTCTCCTGGTCCCTGGCTCTACTATCACCTTGCTTTTATCATTAGGAAGTTATTCTTAACTTTCTAGCAGAATCTGTACTTCTGTAACTTTACACCATTTAACAAAATTCCCCATGACATTCTGATTTGCCAATTATGGGCTGGGTATCAGGTCTATTAGCTGAATCCACAGCTGGTTTGAAAACTATACTCAAAGAAAGCTCATCAATGTTCTTTTCAAACTAGAATGAGATTGAATAGGATGCCACAAGGTGGAATGTACTTGTGGCTTTTTGATTCAATCAGTGTCAACAAAGATGTTATGCATATGCTTACTCACTGACTGTAGCGATAAGACAAAAACACGTTGAATTATTCCCTGGATGATTTCTTTACAAGTAATTCAGAAAGCACTAGCTTAATTTCCTCCTCCCTTCAAATCTTTTAGTGACACCAGCCCACAAATTGGCTAGGATTACCATTGGGATTAAACTAGGAAGAAAACGGACCTCCAGCTGAGGAAAATGGCACCAAAACAGTTGCATCTAAGGGCAACAATGATACTCAACGATTGCACAGAAAGATGATTATTTGAGCTTTTGAGGTGGAAGAGGTTTCTACTCTATTGAAGAAACTCTTTTGGCCTAAAGATTAAGAAAAGGAAGCATCCTGTACAACCTGATTTACAGGTTCTGCAGCCAAATCCCAGTTTAAAGACTAGAAACTTCTTAAGTCATTCATTTTGAGAAGGTCAATATATATTAAAGAATTCTTGAAAGGATCTAAGCAGCTCATTTAAACTCTACCCTATTTTAAGAATTATGTGAAAATAGTGATCAAAGGAAAAAAGTAAAATTAGTAACCTGACATACGAATCACTGGTGTTAAAAATAAGAATGTAAGGTAATAATAAGAAATAGAAAGGAAAACTCAGCATCCCATACTTTCTCTGATTTGCTGATCAATTACTGCCTGATCATGCTCCAGTTCTTGCTCAGCTTTGACCTGCCCATCCAAGATCTGCTGCTGTAATTCTTCAATATATTGTTGCTGCTGTTGAATTTCCCTGCTTTGAAGAATCTCATGGTTTTTCAACTTTGGCTGGCATTCTTCATGTGCGAAATTTCTCTGTTCATTGCTAGAAAATTTGAAAAATATTTTAAATAAAGAAGGAAACATGTTTCTATCCTTTTATATCAGGTAAGTGTTTAAATCAGAAAAAAATGAAAATATCTATTTGTGCAATGAAAGATGTCAGTACTGGTGAAGGACAGCAAAGATGCTCCTGAAAGGATAAAATGCATCTGTGTGACTGAGAGTACACTAGTTCATATGCGTGATGTCATAGTAAGGTCAGAATTCCCATTGGTAACATTTAACAGAAGGTTAATAAACCTCCTCCATTGTCTGTTCTGCCACCAGTCATATAATCAACCAAAGTAGATTGTATGTGGCTTCCAAGCACATTAACTGCTTAGGTTCACCCCAAGGAAACATTTTATTACCTAATTACATTTAGAAGATAATGAATTAACAATGCTACCATCTAAATATCTAAATCTGATACTGTATTTATATCACTCACGTAAACAGTTTTGTAAGGCTGGAAAAAAATTGGCAATCACTATAATTATTCTTAAGTCCAACTTTAATTAGGGAGAATTGCACTTCTAAGCTTGCATAAAATGTAATAATCTGTTATACTATGCTAATACTAGATGCAGTTCCAATTATCACACCTGGTGGTTGTAAGCATTATGGGTAGTTTCCTCTTAAGAGTAAACTTTCACAACACTGGGACTTCTCTTCTTTCTGTAACCCCTTGCCCCCTCTTCCAAATCCATAGCAGATTGTGGGGATCTTCAGGAGATTGAAGAAGGGGAATTTCCTCTCCCGTTTCACTGATGGCAGCCATTCTGCTGGGTGAACTGATGCGTGAACTGATAAACCCTTGGGGTTGAAAAGCTTCATTTTTTAAAAAAGAGAAGGAATGATTCTTTATGCACAAGCACATTGTCTTCACTTTCCTCCCCTCAAACATCAGACCCTTCTGAAACCCCTTCTCATTCTATCTGGCATCTTCTGTCCTAAACCTTCTACTAGAGTCTTGAACAGGATCGGCTAAAAGTCTAAAGAACAGGAGAAGCGTTAGGTCCAGTGACAGAAGGACTGAATTATGCTCTGTGCCTGGGGCGGGGGTGGGGGGGAATTAGCAAGCAAGCAAATCTGTGGTGTCTGGTTGCTGCAAGAACTTATTTTTATTTGTCAGACGTCTGTAATCTCAGATGAGTCAACACTTTCCAAAAGCAGCAAGAGTCTGTTTTGCTTTTTTTAAATAGTATATTACTATTTTTTCTCCACACTATTAATTTCTGTTCACATTTACCCCAAACTCCATTTGAATTACTAAAGTGATACTTAGAATACTGAATACAGAAAGCAGATGACCTTGATAATACGTCACAAGACTTTCTGGATAGTCTAACACCTGGATAGATTAAGGTTTCAAGTGAAGATCAGGCTTAAGTAGTAATTTATATGTAGCTGAAATATAGCTGGGGAGCATACCTAAGAAGGGTATTTCCAGAATCCTGTCTGGTTTATCTTTTATATTATCTGACATTTCTGAACTCTTGTAAAGGCTTGCACTGATTAAACTGGTGAAATGTTCAAAGCTGCTGACTGGATTAACACAAGATGCTAGGCTAAAATATGACTGACTAGCTGTGTTTCACGTGTTGTGCAAACCCAGCCACTGTTGTTAGGTTTATAGTTCAATGTATTGTGGATACTCAGAATCAAAATCATACTTTCTCCAGTTTCTTTTATCATCCTCAAGCATTTTAAGTTGGCCAGAACTCTTTTATTTTTCTCCCTCCAAACATAAAAATGGCTTAAATGGGAATGTAGTCACATTCAAAATCTACTTAGACCAAGTAATGGAAGACAGGTTTTTAGTAACATTAAATGAGAAGCTTTTAACCTTCAGGTAAATCCCAATATTTTAGACACAGACATTGTGTCTAAATAAAGCTGAATGGCTGTATAATGATCCTCTTCATGATTACCAAAACATTTGCTTATTGGCCACAACAATTGGAAGGATTTTGGACTTTAAGAAACATTCCTTGTCAGGACTTGACAAACAGTTTTTCTAAGCATAACATTGTATACTAATATTCCAATATAAAGCAGAGATACACAATTAATGTCACATGAGAAAATTATGAGCATTTTGCTGCAAGGTGTTTTCAATAACGTCAGCAAGTTCAAGTCAAAAAACAAGAACAGTCATTTCCATATTCAGAACAGAGAGATCATTGCAGTAAGCAGGTGAGTAATGACGATTCAAACAGTGACATAAGTTATTGTTGAATACATTAGAATCTCTGTTGCAATAAAACTAGAGAACTAGAACTAGAAAATGTCATGTCCTGGGGTTGTACTGTATCTCCCAATCCAGTTCTGACATTTAAAACACAAACATGAATTTCAGTAATTAGATTCTCATGACATATGCTTTATAGATAATAAATGATAGAATAACCTTAAAGAGAGTTGTAGCAGTAGAAAGCAGTTGTTTATCTACAGCTCCTTTTTCCAGATGTTCTGTATATAAAGTGCAAATGCTAAATAAATGTAAAGTAACCAATAAAAGCACACCTCTAAACCAAACAGCTAGTTATTTTACAGATCAATAAAATATTGCTATCCAGATATTGGAACAATTTTAAATTCTTACAGGCACTTTAATATCTCTGCATTTCAAGCCCTCCAAAATGTCCCTTACTGCTCAGGTTCCCCTGCTTTCAAATTCAAACATCGTTAATATCAACCTCCTGGAAGAGATGAGTAATCTACCTGAAAGATATACAGAAGACTCTGTTCTGCTTCTGGTTTTAGAATCCAAAATGCAGAACCCACACCAACTAAAGCATGTGGAATACAGAATGCCCTTCTGGAATATTAACACATATTCCTCATCAACTAAAGAAGCATGACAGCATTATTACAACATTGCTATTCATATTAAGAAAAAGTAACAATGCAAATTTTAAAAATTCAACTGACCTTTAAAAATCAGATATATCTAATTACTGAGAATATTTTCAGGATTGTAGAAAGAGCTGGGTTCTTCTGTTTCTATATATTGATTTTACAGCAAGCACACTAAATAAACCTTCAACAGAATCCTATTTTCTCTGCGATGTTTTGTCATCAGGTTCCTGCAATCCTATTGTATAACTCCTTCCTCTCTTCACAAAACACCTTGAAGGCTGATGCAGAATCTGGCGGCTTCTACAGCATAATGCAGTTTTTAGTAGCTATGGCAGCAACCGCCGAGTCAATGAAACCAAGGGCTTTGCTGCAGTCAAATACTGAGCCACAAAAACAAAGTATGAGCAAAAAAAAATAGTCCCTTAAAACCATAGCTTTCTTTAAAGAAAAAGCTTTATCAGAAAATTTTTTTCTTGCTCTTGTAGTAAAGTACATGTTACTCAGTTTTTGTATTTAAACAATAAGGATATGGAAAGATCATAAATCTGTTCAATATTCTCTCAAATAATTGAAAGCTGGATATTGGAGCTCTTAGAATCTGAGTTGCAATATATTAAGCTCGTCCAGCAATTTGCATTCCTATTCAATACATCTCCTCCCTAGAATATCCATCCAATTAAGAATCGGTTTTCAAAACCACATCATACACCAAGCACAAGACCCAGCGGTAGCAATTATGCAGGGGCAGTTATTAAATTTAACTTAACAGTTCTACAATTAACTTCTGTGAAACAGTGCAGCTGAAATAAAGGTCCAGAACTCATTAAATGGAGCAGAGAGGCTACACTGTAGTGTAAGAATGCAAATACATACAAATATTAATAATAGTTAAAGCTTTTCTAAATTGTGTGTGCACACACACTCACACACACAAATGAAACCGACATTTTGCAGACACAGAAGCAGTTAGAAATACACACGTCTTCGTACAAACCCATCTCAACTGAAGTTTATGAAAAGACAATGTAATCATTTAAATCTAGCGGTTGGAGCATGCGTATCTTGAATATTTAAACATGGCATAATACTTTATGCTTCTTTCTGCAGTTTTGTCACTGATATATAGATGCCATCAATACATGGATAACCCCCAGCTTTTGCTGTGGATGTTCCTACTGGGGCAGTATCGGGATGGATAATCTCACACAGCAAGGACTGAGGTGCAGCTGGTAATAATCTACTGACACAGGGAACTGGTTTTCAAATGATTGTATTTCTTTGGCTTCATTATTTAAATATTACATCTGCTGCTTGGACTACTCTTAATACACAGGGCTTGTCATCAGCTTAGCTTGTGAGCCACGTGTGCTGCATCTCCTTCTTGGAGACAGATGGTCAGTTATGCACAATCTTGTACCAGGAAAAGCCCTATATGTGGAGTTGACCCTGAAGAACATGGGGGGGGGGGATGGTGCATATTTGGTGGCCAGATCATTCATTGGGGCTGACATCAGAGGACGGGTCACCTAAAATTAAGAGCACACCAGTCTGGTTCTGAGCTTAGCTCAAAATTAAATGGGCTGCGTGGTGATTGCAGTGGTCTTTTCTTCTTTTTTCTTTTCTCTTTTTCTAATATATACTTTTTATACCTTGACATTTGGCTGCACTGTTTGACAATGGAATATGTCATTTTCCTAACTCTAAAATGTCAAAGCTCTTAAGCTACTCTGTTATGTTCTAAGGATAGTTCATAACGTTCTCACCTGGGTTTTGAGAAAGTAAATCCAAATACCTTCCAGTTTATTTACTTTTATTTTTAAGAGAGGGACTGAAGGGATGTGTCTTACAGGTTCTCCGGCATCCGCACAGCCTAGAGTATTTAAGCAAGGTTCAGGCTGCAGTGGCAGCCTATCAGTAACTCCTTGTTGGGGAGCTCTTATAAAAAGTAAAGGATTTTTTCTCTTCCCCAATCAATCACATAAACTAATGCCACCCAGAATGATGAAAGGCAAGAAAATGCATAATGTTCTATTTAATTTTGTTTATTTTTATTTAATAGGTTGCTGGCCAATATGCATTTCAAAAACCTTGTGTGAAGAAGAAAATTGATTAGTGCCTCTAGACAGGTGTAAAAAACAATTTTCTTCATGCTAAAATTGGTAAATTAAAGACTTCCCCAAGTGAAACTCTATTCCTTGTGACTACATTGACATGTTCACAACGTTTTCTTGGTAATGTCTGGAATTTTTTTTCAAGCTCCCAGTCTAACTTGCAATCCTGGGCATTTCTAATGATCTTCCAAATACTAACCAGATTTCACTCTTTTTAGCTTTTTTGGATAGCCATGGTCAGCTTGATACTCATATCTCCATGGCTTTCTTCATGGTATTCTCTGCATACGTGGATTTATGTCACTGGATTGCATATTAAAGCCCTAGAATTTAAAAGTTTTGCAGACAGACTGCAGATAATATTCCAAAAAATACTGGAATCCCTTTTAAACTTATTCCTGATACTTCAGTAAGAAAATCAGTGATGGACAAGGTTCCCTGGACAACGACAATAACAAAATTTCTCCTCCAGACTCTTATATGAGCAGGCAGCTGTGAAAGTTGCATTATAAATAAACAGCAATAGAGACAACTATTTTAGATCCCCCAGTTACAGAAAATAATCAATGAAGCCCAACAACCATCTAAACTACTACTCTGTATCAACGGCAGGCAATCTACAGTCTACAGTTCAGCATCTCATTTGCATTCCACTGGCCAATGATCTTACTGCTGAGGCTCCCCCCACAAATTAAAGTCAATTCTCACCTTTATTCTCCAAATACCCCCTCACAAAAAAGGCCACAAATGTCCACCCTACCTCTTTCAGTAAGGTCAACACATTAGATGAACTACTAAGCCCTCTGGAGGCAACCCCACCCCCAAAGTTGCTTCTTCCAAAATTCAAACAAGCCCCAACTTTTTTCTGAATCTTCCTCAAAATGGCAATGTTGGAGATGGGCAAATATTGCCCAATACTATCACACTCAAGGAGTATTAGTTATTTAATATCTATACATACCATTGAATACCTGAAGTTTCTAGACTGCTATCTAGAAGCTGGTATATTATAAAAGTTGAACCAATGGGCAAGGACGGGGGGGCGGAGTTAAGTTCCACTCTACCCTCAGCCTACTAGATCACTTTGGGCCTGTGACTATCTTTTAATCCAACTTGCCTCACAGGATTTTTGTGAGGAGAAAAACAGAAACAGAGTATTGTATATACTGTCTTGAGCTCCTAGATTTAAGGTGGAATACAAATCTAATTAACTAACAAAAGCTAAATTTACCCAAACCACTCGGTTTTACTCTGTTCTGATCTTTCTTCTCAGCATCTCCAATGACTATAGAGTTGGGAGACCAGAAAATCCATATATTGATGAGGGTGCATGAATCCACTTCCATAAACAGGAAATTCTGATTCTCACTCTTACAATAAATTATTAAGTTATGTGTAATGTTATTTAGAAAACAGATAATGCCCCTAATTGGCAATATAATTAATTGAGGATAATTATGATGCTATTTTTAGGTATATAATTCACAGATACACAAATTACACAAAATCCTAGTTTGCAATCCTTCAGCAATTTCATCACCCAATCAACTGATTTTAGCTATAGGCCAGCTTATCTCCTTACCTCTTTTTAGAAGACTTGCATTCATTGCCAGCTGTAGAATGTATACTGTGAAAACAAACAATATATTTTCACTGCATATAATTGTAATACATAATTATTTGATTTTCTGTTGGCATAGATCTAATAGGCATGTTCCACATCCTCACACATTTTCAAGTTCTCTCAAAATGAAAAAAATATTATTTATATAAATATTGAAATAAAAATGAAATAAATAAAATGCTTGGTTAATTCAATACCATAGAACAGTGGAAGACTTAATTCTAATACTGGCTCATGTATATTGTAAAAAGAAATTAATCCTAACTTTGTCACCTTAAAGAAATACAGAATCTAGAAAAATGGCACCTTTGTTTAGTTAAATCCTTTTTAACCTACCTTTCTGCTTCAGCTGGATAAAAGCTACAGGAAAGGGAAGGAAAATCTCCATCCAGATCTAGCCATTCAAGAGATCTACAATTCACTACAGAAGAAGTTTCACAGATCTGTCAAAAACAAATGATATGGAAGAAAATCAAAACCACAGAGGGATTAATCTATTTGCGATCCGCATTCTTGCCGAGTTTTATTGTGGAATATAGTCCCTATTCCCTGGAGCCCAGTATCTGAATAGCTCAAACATAGATCTAATTTCACCTTCATATTGTAGGATTAGCCATGAATCAAAGTGTTATGCAATGATGACAGACTATGACCTGAATGTTCTAAACTCTGGCATATAGGTTACCAGAGTAACTGTGTGATATACCAGTGCCATATTTGCAAAAGAAGCAGGGTAGACTTTGTCCCATATGTATTCCCTTGGGTACCAGAAAACTATAGGAGTGTTTACAATGAAATGGAAGCATCAATGGTGAGAGAAATATGAAAGCTATATCCTCAAGGAGAGTGTTTATAACTAGCCACCAGATACAAGAGTGAGACTGTGCCATCTGACACCTGAACCTGGGAGACAGTGCACAGGTATTATGCCAGTAAAGGGCTCCTCTGAAGAATAACCAAGTCCACCGCTACAATATGGTCGAGCAGGTAAGGGCAATTCAGGCCTTTAGTCTCATTGCACAGATGAACCTGGGTGTGAAACCATGAATTATATTTAGCTGGGCAGCAGAAGGAAGGTGGCAATCCTAGAAGCATCTATTTTTTCCCTTATGAATGGGATAATCCATGTAGGAATGAGGAAAGACTTCCCAGAATTGATCTGAACTCCCAAGTCATGTAAAAGGAAAAACATCTGAGATATCTATGAGAAAGCTTGGTATGGGATGGCCCAACTAAAGAGGCAGTCATCCAGATGGAGTAATAATATATTCCTTTCAGGCAAATGTATGTTACACTGATGCAATGCAATTAGGAAAAACTCTAGAGGTTATTAAGAAACCAAATGGTGAAATACAACCATCAGTTATAAAGTGAAGGAAAGAGTGGTGATAGAGCAGAATGGATATATGAAAGTATCAAAAGACATTCTTCGCGTAGGACAGGATGAACAGAAATGATCAAGGTCATCTTGAAACAGGAAAGCTTTAACAAGCAGTTAAAGTGACAAAGATCCAATTTAGATCTGAGTCTGTCATCCTTTTTGGGAAAGGTAAAGTATCTTGAATAAGAGGCAGGAGTACAGTCCTCTAGAGATACACATGTAATCACCCCTTTCTGTAATTCCAGAAGTACCCTAAAACAAACTGGGCAACTAGGCATGGGGTAGGTCTAGAATTCAGTGTGATAACCTGGGGAAACAATACACCAAACTGACAGATCATTAGTTATAGAGGTGTATGTAATCTGAAAACCAGGCAAGTAGTCCCTCAATAGAAGGTCACCATAGGTCAAAGACACCGCATGGAGCTCTGAGCCTGGTTCCTAAGGCTCTGTTGTGCAGAATGAAGAGACAGTAGCAATATCCACTGACTGCCTCTTCATACATTGTGGTATGAATTCTCCATTTGAAAACTGGTGTTCTCTATTTAAGATGGAAGCAACACCATAGCTGGTTGCAAGAGGGTATAAAGTAAGGCTACTAGAGATCCGATTTGTGTACCATCAACCTGCAACTTCTGGAACCTGACAATATACTTATTGATAGTTTTAGTACTAAATAAGCCATCTTCATAAAAAGAGAGATCCCTGATCTAGCTTTGGCTGCCAATGCAAGCCTGGTGAAAAAAAGGGAGAGAAAAAAGTACTCATCTAGGAAATATTTATTTATTTTTATATAGGATATGGCATTATATTAAAGTTTCTGAATGGATGGGAAATATATTTTGAAATGTCCTTGTATGTAAAATAATGCTGATGGTAGGAACCTGAGACATTTCCACTATAAAGAAACTAGTGGTAGATGTTGAAATAAGAATTGGCAGCCTTCTTTTATCTTACAGAGATTCTCCAAATGATGAGAAGTTCATGGCACAATGGCCACTTTAGCTTAGGAGTCTTTCATTGTTTTCAGCATGACTGGAAGCATGGGACTTAGGACTGGAGGAAGAACTTTGCACTAGCTGGCAAACAGGCTCTTCCATAACCTGAGATGGTTGCTGAACTTCCAGACAAAGATATTATACTATTCAAAAAAAACCCTGCTAATTTTAGGAATGGAGACCTTTGGAAGAACAGCTAGATACTTGGCCACCAACGTAAGCACTGGGTAACAAAACAGATGAAAAAAACCACTGGACCAAAGAGGTATCAAAGACACAGCCATCTCCTTCTGAGAGATCTGCAAATCTCCATGGTAATGATAGTTGCAGTGTTCTTGGGATGAGGAACATCAGAGGATGTTCTAAATCTAACTCTTGACAATGAAAAAGGTGGAAAACTGCTTCAGAGGCATCCTGAAGAGCAGAAATGCCACAGGGATGAAAAATAATGTCATAGGAAATTGCTGATTATGAAACTATTTGAAAAAAAAAAAAAGATAATTCTTAGGCATGTTTATGCTGGGGAAGAGAAGAATATACAAGGAGAATCATGCGTATCTGCATCACAGTATCATGAGTTATCCCAAGAAATATATGCCAAATGATTGGGATACGGCAAAGTTGATACCACAAAGCTCAGTGGTCAATCCAAGAAGACAGTGACAGCTGTTGGGAAGATATGTTTAGAGAGAGAGCCACACCTAGTCACGTGTAGTATATATGTGTTGACACCTGCAAAAAATTCTGCAAGTTCTACAAAATTTTGAATAGCTTTGCAGAGGTGCATAACCAATGTGTATAAGACACTAAGACCACAATGAAGAACCATCATAAAAGATTCTGTGAATTCTCAAATGAATCATATATCATAGCTTTTTCTTTTTTCTTTTCAATGCCTTTTGGAAACACTTAACTTTACTGGCTAACAGATATACAACATTAAAAATGTTTTCCCCTATTTAGCAATTGGGAAAGAAAAATATATATATAATGCACTCTAAACTTACCGAACGCCTCTGCCTTAAAAGGGCAGCTTCAGCAGGATGGTTGAATCTAAATTTGTGAGCTTTGCCCAGAATAACTACAGCTCCTAAGAAGGAGGGAAGAAAAAAACAAAATTAGAAAATAAGGATAGTTAAACTTTTGTGAAATTATTTTTATGCATATTCACAGTACAAATAATCTTGAAGAACTCATGTCCACCAGTCACAAAGAGCCAGAAACAACTGAACAACATGTTTATATTTCTTTCCTGCTCTACTCAGGGGATTAAAATGGGTTAAAACCGATATTTATTTATTTTCCTTAACCTTCCCCAAACTTTAGATCACCATCATCCTATAAATATTTGCATGACTTTCTTTACAGAGACCAAATAATGGAAAAATACAAATTCCAAAAAGAAAGCAATACAAGGAACTAAAACAATCAGGAAAGATAAAGTAAAATAAAGGAACAATAAAATAAGTTACAAAGACACATGAATGAACATTAAATGCCAATCAATTTTCACCACAGTATGGGAAATTAATTTGACATCTGAGGAGACACATCACCCAGAAGGCAAAATCATCAGCCTGGCCAGAGCAGTTTAACAATAGGAGGATTATTAAATCTGCATACCAACCTATGTAAAAAGGGCAGTGCATTAAAACTTAGGTAACAGACTCAATATCCCCCAGGTGACAGGGACACTGTAGGTATGTTACTGAGTACTGATATACCACTTCCTTCCCAGGTGCAATTCAAGGTGCGGGATGCCATTTTTAATGCTCTACACCACCTAGGACTTGAATCTCTATGGGACTGCCTTCTCCCAGTGGCTTCTTCCTCTGACTTCTTCTGCCTGCTCAATAAGATCGTGACGGATGTGCACTCTCCAGGTTCCTTCTGTTAAGGAATGTCATCTCCAGGGACCAAGGAGACAAGTCTTCTCAGTCATTGCCTCCTTTTCCGGAACAGCATTCCTTGTGAGACTAGACTGACTCCTATCCCTCTGTTTTTTCAGAAAGTCACAAAGCCTGGTTACTCTAGAGAACCTTAGGAGTTGATTTGTGATAAGGGAAACCTTCCTGTATGGGCCTGCATGCTTTCAGTAGTTTCTTGAGGCTGTTTTTTGTCTTGTTGTTGTTTCATTGTAATTTTATAGTAATTTTTGCATTATTTTGGAAGTCACTCAGAGTCTCCAGAATTGGATTGGAACGGCATACAAATTATAGTAAATAGTGTTCTATCTCCCCTCTGTTAGCACAGAAGGTAGGGAGTTAAATCTTTCTGATGTTCATGAAATAATTAGCTGGGGTAAATAGTCATCCCCACAGAACACCCCCATAGTAAGGGGGAACAGTGCTGCAAATGCTTGAAAGTCGATATAGAAATGCACTCATTAACATCTTATAAAGTTAATTCCATAGATTATGTGTTATGTGCAGGATTACTTTCTTTTGTTTGTCCTGATTATACTGCTAAAAAATTTCATGGGTGACTCATGAGTTCCAATATTATGAAAGAGGAAGAAAAATGTGTATGATGGTCACCGATTTAGATGATTTTAAAGGGGGTTTAAAGGGACTAGATAAACCTGTGGAGGATAGAACTGTCAGTAGCTACTATTAGTTCTATATCTGATTTCATCTTTAGGTATGAATCTTTGCACTACAAATTCTGTGAACATCAAATTCTGAACTCAAAGACATTCTGTTGCACTCTTTCATCAAGATCTTCAAGACAAAACTATGCACAGTGGAAATAAAACTAATGATCATCATGGATCAATGATATATTTGAATGGAATATGTCCTTAGATAATACAAATACATCTCAACCTTATTTTCTTTTAAATAAAATGAATTATGACAATTACTGCATTCATACTTTCTGTAACTAGAAATTATTTGCAGTCCTACGAGCACTGGTTCAGAAGTAAGCAAGCATGGTTATGATTAAGGTACTGAATGTTTGAAAGCACTTTATGATCCTACTACAAGAATACAATTATTCTTGAGTCATTTTACCATATCACCATGATGTGGCTCATGGCAATAAAGTTGTTTTAAAAAACAGTATATTACTTACCTTGTGATAAACGAACAGAATCAGTTACTTCGTGACCATTTACAACACAACGTGCTCCCTGAAGAGGCCGCAGAGTCACAATCCCATGCCGATTGTCTACAGTACAATGGTCCCTTTCAATCCACTGACCCTGCAACACTACAAAGTATATGGATTTCAAAACTTCAGTGTATCTAGAAAAACTAGTAAGAATTGATATGTTTATGATTAGTAATAATAATTTATACAATGCCTAAAATAATGAAGACATGGATGGATAGCTTGCAGGGAGCCCTGGTTACTTTCCCCACTAGTTAACCAGTATGAACAGCTGAGTAGCAGGAAATGGACTGCTACTTTGCTGTTACTATAACTAGTGGAAAACCAGCAATCTGGTGCTCACAAACCAGCTACTCTGGTTAATATGTTGGCTGGTTGGATCAGACTGCTTGCCGAAAGTTATTTCAGAGGAAGCCAGTAATCTGCATTGGTTCCTAGAGGAAAGAAGACACCTTTTTGCTTCTCCCTTCTTCCACAACCCATTCTAATGCAGTAGAAGACTGCCAGTTCACAGCTGACTGCTAGGTTTACCATTACTTTCCAAGTAACCGCTTGGAGGTGAACAGTGTCTATGCCCTTTCTTCTGAGGGCATCTTTCCATCTTCCTCTCAGTGACTAACCTTAAAATCATTAATTTTAATAAAATCACTAATAAAAGCAGGTTGCTGGAGAAAATGATGGTGCCTCATACTTCCTTCTTCCCAGGTATGTGTACACATATGGGTAGACGAGAGATGAGGAGCAGTGTGTGTGGTCTATGCATGTGAGGGTGTGTATATGGGCTGAAGGGAATACCTGGATGTTTACACATACCAGTGTTCAAAATTTTGTTCAACCATTAAAATTTACTCCATCAAAACTGGCCCAATCTCAATACAATAAACATACTTAAAGAATGGTTCTTTACCACACAGGATTTACCTTCCTCACAATACCTAGCATAACCATTTTTTGACAGAATGATCTTCTTTTGTAGCTGATTGCACTGAAGTATAATTTATTACCAATTATAGTACATTATAACATAAATTATCCAATTTATAATGTTATTTTAATTACATGTGGAATGGAATATAATATCCTATGGAAATGTACATCATTTTATGAACTTAATGTTGGTCACTGTAAAAAATCAGTCAAATCTCCTCTAAATTAAGCTCAACTCCTGGTGACTTCATGAACATGTACAAGCAGTTTTCTTGGCAACTTTATGTACACGTATTCCCAATAAATGAACCCATAATGAAGCTTTTAATTAGGGGGATCTTAAGCCTGTAAACTCATAATTCTTACCAATATCTTGCTCCTGGTTTGAATCACTTCTTCCAATTTTGGTTGTTCCTTCCTAAAAAATTGAGACAATCACACTAAATTAAGTTAGTTTCATTCTCAATATTAGCACACAGCAATTACTTGCTTTAACAACTTTTACCTGAATAAGGGATTTTCTTTGACAGCAATAACTCTAGACGGCATGCACCCAAATTTTACAGATTTTGCATTATATACAACATAAGCTAGTCTGTATTCAATCAGAAACTTTAACATGAAATTATTTGAAACACCTTTTCTATGTTTCGGTAATATTACAAACATAACCCATTTTCCTGATTTTTCCACAAATGGACTACTTATGTGTCATATCTATTTACCAGACATACAGCTTAGCTCCATTTTTAATAATAAATTTTCTCTTTTTCAATTCTTGAACTATTGCCAAATGCCAGTTTTCCAAAGACCTACATCTTTGGTTAGGGTGTAAACAAGGCACATTTCCTATCTGTTTCTAGGAATTAACCTGTTCCTCTCAAACTAAAAAATATGAATTACTATTCATGTTTATGTGCAACATTTTAGCTTTGTGTGTATACTCTGACTTTTTAAGGTATGTTCTGAATTCCCAATTGTAAAGGAGAGATGTACAAATATTCCATTGATAATCTATGAGCTGTTCATGTATAAAATGTAAAAGTCTACCTAATTATCCCAACACTTTTGATATTCCTTATGAAAGCGATGTTCAAACACGTTTAAAGAAAGAAACTTTATAGGATGTATTACTTTACCTAAGGAGAAAGAAAACATTACAGTAGTAATATTGGCACACTTCACTTTAGAGTTCTATTATCTAAATAAATATGAAAGAGATGCCCCAAGTAAAATGAAAAACCAAAGCATACATTTTCAAGTAGATAACATTACATGCTACTGTAAATATAATGGATTACATGATTCCCAAATTATATACAATTCTGAGGTGCAACTGTACTACCTTAGCTATTACCTGCCCCCTGTATAAGATTATTTTAACCCAAAAGAGGAAAATGTCATTTGACATGTAAAATGTCTTCTAAAACATGTTTAAAAAAATTACAATCCTAAATCAAAAAAATAATGTTGGACTATAATCTGGCATACAAAGTAACCTTTATTTAATGGAATATGTAAAACAAGTCAAATGACAGACTGTAGCCTTTATCCACAATTATTTCATTTCTGTAGATGCAACTAAACAGATTTACTTCTAGATAAAAGTGGAAAGTATTTCTTGCCTAGGGAAATTAACAAATATAATGTATGAAATAAAATTTATTCTGTTCTTGCCTAATAGAGTAATATGCACACAAAATGTGATAAGTGAGTTTTAGAAGGGCAAGCTTGATCCTGCAACTGATAGCTAGCTGCCTCGGCACAGATTTTGGGGTGTGACTGGGGAGCAATGACAGCTGTTTCCTTCGGAGCCCCCAGCCCTTCACCTTCTGACGAAGGACAGAGCTACGTGCCATGCTGCCAGCCCTGTGCTCCCTAAGCTAGCCTACTGCCATTGAACATCACGGAGGACGCATCACCAATTCCAATGTCAACTTTTTATATGAAATTAGAGAAAAGCTCTATGGTCTCAGGTAGGATCAGCATTAATTACGTGGAGGGTTTTACTGTGAAATATTTTTCTGGAACTTATCTGAAGGTCTAGTTTCACAGCCTTCAATGTACTCCTCTAGCAGGGAAGGCTATGGAAGTGTTTTGTTTTGTTTTTTTAAATGTTCAGTAAGAAGTAGTTCTTGTTTATATTTACTGGTTCGACTACCCCATCTGAATGTTCTGGGGAGGCATCATTCCAATTAGAGCAAAATGGATGACAACAATAAGAAAAGGAGCCAACCTAAGTGAAACATAAACAAAGATTTTCCCAAATGGAATTTTTTGCACACCAAGAATACTCATTTACTCATAAAAGTGTTTCTAGGAATCTCACTGCTCATGGAGCAATTAAGACCTGAGGCTCTGCGCACTTACCTGCTGCCATCAGACACCAGCAGCAGGATGGAAGAAGGCAGGTACAAACTCTAGCTAGTTTCCAGTTTCCATTCAATTTTTAATTTGGTAAGAAGAAGAAACATTTGTGTCACTGAGATATGTACCATCAGACAGAGAGAACATGTGCCTCAGTAACACAAATGGTCCTTTCTCCCCTCAAGAGAGTTCATTACAATGTAATTCTATATTTCTAATTTTACAGCGACTGCTGCCATCAGCCAAAGATCCATAAATAGGCATGTTAAAATATAGGTAACAAGAAGAATATAGGCATCTTCTTTGCCACTCATACCCATGGCACAGCAGCATTTTGATTATGGAAAGGAAAAACGACATTTTACCTTCTCGTTCCTCAGATGAAATAACAGATACCTGAATTTTAAAAAGGCAAAGCATAAAGAAAAGAAAAAGCAGCATCTAGAAGCAAAGAAAGAGGGGACAAAGTTGTTAGTGTAGTGTTAATGAAAGAGACTTCAAAGGGTTTAATAAGGGTCCTGTTGATAAAAACTGCAAACTAGGCTTCTTGCTATATAAAAATATCCTCAGCCTCTTTCAAGTACTGTAAATTAATTAACATGGGGAAAAAAGACCTGTTTTGCTTTGTTATGAAGACCGGCATATACACATTTAAAATAATTATTTTTAAAAAATCTTTCTGCTGCAGTCTTCCTAAATCTGATGTAGTAGGATTGCAAAATCCCCAAACATCCAGCCAGCTGTTCCACTGCGTCAGAGCTATTGCTCTGCCACAACAGACATTCTTCGTAATCTTGGCAAACTCCTGAACAGGCTTGTGAAAAGAGTCCAGGTTTTTGTTCTAACTGAACACTGAGGGAAAATAATTCGGCTGAGTAAGTACGGCATTTGCGTCAATTGCGAAATCCTGCATGCACCAAAACTTTAAGATGAAAAAAGCTCATCAGGCAAATTGTCTGAAATATTTTTTGCCATCTGAAATTAAACAAGATGCGTATTTTAAGCAATGGATGTTAGTTTAGAAAAAACAAGAGAATATGATGTATTAGTGCACATATACACAAATTCCTTAATTTCGTACATTCCCCCATAATTATCTCAAAATACTGTAATTGTGCTGAAATACCAATAATAAGGATGGACATTCTATCATCTCTGCAATGGTCTCCAGTCCCCAAAGTGACATCAAGTATGCCTATTCTGCTTCGTTAACGTGGTTCATGAGTGGCATTGTCCTAAACGTTTACCGCAGGGCAGGTTAAGGTGTAGCGATGGGTAGATTTCCTTGCTGGCAGGGAAAACATCCAACAATCATTCTCCCTAATGTGGGGAGAGGATGAAAGAAGGCACGCATTTTGACAGATGGCTAGAGCAGCTCATCATTCCAGCCCCATGGATCTGGGACTGAGAGCCTCTCCAATAAAGCAGGAGAGCCTCTCCCCTCCTACTTTACTGGAAACCCCCAACCCAGGCCATGACCATGCCCCATGGAGCTGGAGGTGATCCACAGGGTGGGTGGGGGCTGACAGGCAGGTTGCTCAGCAGGACAGTTTTGCTGTCCACGGTTCACAGGAGCTATCAGAAGCAAACACTCCTTGCTAAAATATCTGCCTGTCAGTCACATATCCACCTGCAGAAGAAAAGGCAAACCTCTCGGGGTGGACAGCCTGCCCTACTCCCACAGCCCAGCCGGCCAGAAGAGGACAGTAGGAATTGGGCAGATCCCAGCCCCTGACCCATCGCCACCACAGCTGCAACGAAAGTGCCACACCCTGTATGTGTAGCAAGGCCTGTGTTGCCAGAAGACTGACAACACCGCTTTCACAACAGCTCAGAAAACTGGCCTCAGAAAGAAGATAAAGGAGGATGGAAACCTAACCTTAATGAATAGTCATTGAGGTAACCTCAAGCCAAGGTTAAGCTCCTGTACTTAATGATTAATCGGAAAGGAGCCTAAATTGGAACGTTTTAAGAAAAGTACTGGGTTATATAAACTCAGCCGAAAATTTTATACAAAGCATAACCTGTGAATTCTAAATACAATGTTGCTTTAGATACATAAATAAAAAATAAGATCAACATATTTTAAATACTTTAAAAACGAACATGCCATATGTTATATGCACAGATAACATGCACAGATGTTATAATTTATATTACAACTTCCTTATAAGTGATATTTCTCTTAGGCAAGTGATTAACAAGTTGGACGTTCTATTTCTTTTGGGGTATAAATGCTGATTCTTAAAATGCATTTCTTTTTAATCTATCCATTTTCCTTTGTGTTTTACCATCTAAGACTACAGCTATTTGCGTACTTTGAGCATACATATGAACAGTTAATAATAATTTTAAAAACTTTAAAATGTATACATTTATTACCAAAGACACAAATATTTCATACATAGGTATTGTATTTTCTTTTTCAGCATACTGATAGATTTAAAGTAAAAAACTACAGTAATCGCAATTATAATTATGGACTTGGGTGACATAAAAATGCAAATCATAACAATAACAAAAGGCAAACATATTAAACCCCATTATGCAATAAAGCCTGATTATCATGGTAAAGATAGAACATCCTCCTACTATTTTAAGAATACAGATAATTATCCAAATTTACTGCTAGTCTTTATTACTATGTTGTTGATTATGCTACTCAGATGTTTAATATCTGAGGTTTTCCCCTACAAAACTTTACTATAAAGCCCAAATAATATATTAGACATAGCAGCAGAAATATTTAAATTAGAATATGAACATTTAGAAGTTCTATCTTCTGAACCTTTTCAAAACCTTTTCAATTATTATAAATTACATTATTAAGCAAATACTGCCGATTCAACATTTTCTATTCATAATTCATAATTAAGGCTTGCGTCATTTCAAAGAAATAGCCAAATATAGAGATCTCATCTCACCCTGAGATGATACAGTACGACTCCAGTACTAAGGATATCATCATCCACGGCCATTAAATGAGGTAAACTGGAGTCTATTGTCACTCCAGCTTTTTTCTTGTTGATATCCACACTGTACTCTTCCATAATAGCTTTTCTGTTAATCCATTTATTTGTCCAGTCTTTGGTCAACTGGTCAATCTTTGGTGATGATAAATGAAAAAAAAAAGTGCTTGTTTTAACATAAGGAGGTGTTTTTTTTCATGCAAGTAAGACAAAATTATAAAGGTTATATGTTACTCCAACTGTTGTTGGGAAATAACTACTCTATTAATTAATAGGACATATTGCTCTATCCAAGATACTAGATAGTTGTGGCCCGAATTCAGAGGGTTGATTCACAGTACTCGAATAGATGAAAACTATTATTTGGATTCTTCTGGTCAAGAAGTGGAATGTCTCATCTTCATGGACAGAATTCCAAACCAGAGACCTTAATACCACAGTGATTTTTTCATAAACTGCATTAAAAGGGACACTAACGATAGAAATCTGACAATAAAAAATACATAGAACATAGCACTGAATTGCTTATTCCATTTCTAAAATGAATGTCATGATTAGAAACATAAAATTCCAATATATTTTAAAGTTTCTTTTTGGAAAAAACTGAAATATATACAATATTTAATTCTTAATATCCTTCACTGATATAAAGTAACTGTGTTACTTTAAAACATTTATAATTTGGTTTGCTTATAAAAGTATGCAGTTTATAATTAAAAAACCATTATTATTGTTCAAATAATAATTATGAATTTACAGATCAAATTTATTTAAAGTTTTTAATTTGTGATACAATTGGAACTTCAGTTTGCCAAACTTAAAGGCAAATGGTTAAGCTGAAAACAGAAAAAATAATCACCACTGCAGGAAAAAAAAGACAATTACCCTAGATTTGTTTTTTTCCATTCCATTTCAACTGATATAGAAAAAGATAATTTTCATGGGGGAAAAAATTGAGAAAAGGGGTATGTGGGGTAGTTGAACCAAGATCCAGAATACGTATTTTCTAAATGTAAAATGCTATCATTGTCAGCAGTTTCTACTTCTTTTTATTCTTTTTTATTCTTTTATCATTTTCACCAACTTCTGAAAAGTTAACTTTTGCCTATATTAATATAAGCTTCTTCACTTTTAAAAAAATTTGATTTGATGTATTTCCAAATACATCTCATTTATATCTTACCTATTTTATTTATCAAACAAAAATACTAGGAAATACTTCAAAGCTCTTCTTTCACTCCCATTTTTCCTTTTCCCCTTCTCGCCTGGACATTAATCTGTGGTCATGATCTCCTATTGCACAGTTTTTGAGAAAAACACAATGCATACAAACCTTAATTTCATTCTGAAGTACTAATTCCGTAAGATTTCCTTCTTTGTCATCACTCCATGAAGGACTAGAATTCATCTGTGGAGGCAAAGCATTAATAAGATCTCTGAAATGTTTCTATATTCAGTATAGATCAATGACCTGAAGATGAAGCCAGAACAGAACAGACTGGATCACAATCGTGCTACATTTGACTATATTGTAGGAGGCCTAACAGTCTTATATTCACAATAAACTAATTTCTAAGGACATATAAGAAACAAATATATATTTTGATGGCTGGTGTGGGTCTTCCGGGCTGTGTGGCCGTATTCTGGAAGTTTTGTTTCCTAATGTTTCGCCAGCACCTGTGACCGGCATCTTCAGAGTGCAGGAGCACAGACAGGAGCAGTTCTCTCTGTGCCCAGGGTGATGTGACCCTTTTGTGGGTATTTATAGAGATCTGAGGGGGGGGGGGAAAGGGGGGGGGTTGGGTTACTGAGTGGCTGCTTGTTTTGGTGTCAGCATCTGTGTGTATCTTCCTGGGGATTAGGCAGGGTTTTTTCTTCTATTGAATTGTTAACGAAGGGCTGCTGGGGGTGATTTGCAAGTTCATTGTGTGAACTGTTCACATGTCCTGGTGGTTGAGCTGAGTTCGTTGACCTTTTGCAGGCTGTATTTTTCAGGATTGGTAGCCAGGTTTTGTTGATTTTTAGACTCTCCTCTTTTTTATTGAAACTGTGCTGGTGTTTGTGAATCTCAATGGCTTCCCGGTATAGCCTGGTATAGTGGCTGTTGGTGTTGTCCAGTATCTCTGTTTTCAAATAGGATTTTGTGTCCAGTGTGCTTGAGAGCATGTTCAGCTACCACAGATTTTTCTGGTTGCTGTAGTCTGCAGTGTCTTTCGTGTTCTTTTATCCTGGTATGGATGCTGCGTTTTGTGGTCCCAATGTATACTTGCCCGCAACTGCATGGTATGCGGTACTCCTGCGGCGGTGAGGGGATCCCTTTTGTCTTTTGCTGATTTTAGCACTTCTTGTACTTTTCTGGTGGGTCTGAAGATTGTTTGGAAATTATGTTTTTCCATCTCATGCGGTCTGTGACCCCTTTGATGTAGGGCAGAAATACTTTGTTGGTGGGTGGCTGTTTTTCTTCTTCAGTCGCGTGTTGTTTTCTTGGTTTGATGGCTCTTTTTATTTCATTCTTGGAGTAGCCATTCGCTTGTAGGACCCAATTAAGGTGGTTAAGTTCAGAGTTTAGGAATTGGGTTTTGCAGATCCGACTGGCACGATCCATGAGGGTTTTGATAATGCCTCTTTTCTGACATGGGTGGTGGTTGGAGTTTTTGTGTAGGTATTGGTCTGTGTGGGTGGGTTTTCTGTAGACTTTGTGTCCTAATTTGAGGTCTGGTTTGCATATGACCACTGTGTCTAGAAATGGAAGTTGGCCGTCCACTTCTTTCTCCATGGTGAATTGTATATTGGGGTGGACGCTATTTAGGTGGTTCAGGAACTTCTCTAGGTCTTCTTCATCCTGACTCCAAATTGCGAAGGTGTCATCCACAAATCGGAACCAGACTGTTGGGGTAACGGGTGCGGTTTCTAAAGCCTGTTTTTCAAAATGTTCCATGTAGAAATTTGCTACGACTGGGCGCAGGGGGCTTCCCATGGCGATGCCATCCATCTGTTTGTAGTACTCATTATCCCATAGGAAGTAACTGGTTGTTAGGCAGTGCTGAAATAAGGCTGTGATGTCTTCTGGGAAGTTCTGTTTGATGAGTGCCAGGGTGTCCCTCACTGGTACCTTGGTGAACAGGGAGACCACGTCAAAGCTGACCAGTTTGTCCGTGGGGTTGAGTTTCAGGGTGCTGATTTTGTCGATGAAATGTCCTGAGTCTCTGATGTGGGCTGGAGTCTGTCCAACGTGGGTCTGTAGAAGGGTGGCCAGATGTTTGGATAATTCATATGTCGGGGAGCTGATGGCGCTTACGATGGGTCTGAGTGGGATCAAGTCTTTGTGGATTTTGGGGAGTCCGTATAGTCTGGGTGTAAGGGCTTCTGTCTTGCATATGCGTTGAAGTACGTTGGGGTGAAGGGAGGAGCTCCTCGTCAGGGTGTTGGTTAGTTTCATGATTTTGCTGGTCGGATCCCGTTTTAGCTTTCTGTATGTGGTGGGGTCTAGTAGTTCTCTAACTTTGTATTCATCTGTTTTCATAATTACCATGGCGTTGCCTTTGTCAGCCGGCAGGATGATGATGTCAGGGTCCGAATTGAGGGTTTCTATGGCATTTCTCTCTTTCTTCGTTATGTTGCTGGTGGGGGGCTTTGCTCTCCGTAGGATCCTTGCTATTTCACCCCTTATTCCCTCTGCTTCCTCTTCAGGACGGTGGCGGATGGCTGATTCCACATTGGCGATGATATCTTCCACAGGAATTCTGGGGGGTGTGATTGCGAAGTTTCCTCCCTTGGCTAGGATGGCGGTTTCTTCTGGCGCGAGTTGGCATTCCGTCAAATTGATGACAATGCGGGCAGGATCCAGCGCCAGTTTTGGTTGACTGTTTTGGCATTTGTTAAACTTTTGCTTTTGTCTGGTTGTGTAGTCAATGATATCCTTTTCCATTTTCCTGTAGGTTAGGGTGTCAATCTTGTCCCAGTCCTGGCTTCTCATTTTCTGACTGATGCTGATGTGTGTGTCAAATAGTTCTTTGTCTGTGATGGCAAGTTTTCTGCGGGTTGTGTGTATTTTCTCACATAGGAGGGCTTGTTCAAGTCGGTCGTAAATGCGGTTAGCTTGAGGAGATTTGAGAGTCCTTTTCGTTCTGAGAAAAGCTGGGATGGTCCCAGTGTCTCTGCATCGTAGTAGGAAGGTTAAGGAGCATAGTAGGTGTGCTTTTTTGTTCCGGAGTGTTCCTAGTCTCCGTGTCTGTCGGAACGTTTCCTCCCCGTAGAGGCGTTCAATGTAGGAAACAAAACTTCCAGAACACGGCCACACAGCCCGGAAGACCCACACCAGCCATTGTATGCCGGCCGTGAAAGCCTTCGACAATACAATATATATTTTATTTTATTTTATTTTGTCTGTCCATGCTAAGTATCTAAAATGTGGCTTCAATTTTCTTGTTCACATCTCTCTGTACAAGTAAGGCATTATGTATAATATCTGGTGGTAGCCAGGACATTTTATTTTCCTTTTATTGACTTCTTGTGAGCTGAAATCTAATTTGGAAGCAGAGATCCTGCTCTAGCTCATTAATTATAGCCAACCAGCACCATTTTGTAAATCACAGCAGAAATTTGGCCCATTGCACAAGAAGTGTGTTGTATCAAGCTCTGCCAAATTATTAGTACAGAAAGCTTAATGACAAAATAAATATGATACACTCTGAATAATTAAAACAATTTTTTAACAGATTTAATTACAGATGCAAGAGCCTCGCTCCAGATTTGGATCCTGGCAGTAAGAAATCTGACTGCTATCTTGGGAAAAAGCCAATCATAATAGGCAATACTGGATTGCCATCTGATTTGGTATGCAGCAAAATTATACTTCTAGCAATATATTTCTGTACAGATTAACTGAATGATTTTGATTCAATGTAAGTAATATAGTTGCACATACCATCTCAAAGCTCATCAACATAACCTTCAATCTATCTATTTCTTCTTGTAATTCTCTAATCAGTTTCACATTTGCATCCTGAAAAATTAGAGGACAATGCACTTTTTAAAAAGCAAGGAAGCAATTCATTGCTTCTAAACAATATTTATTGGACATTTCTTGGCATTACCACTCAATATATTATGCCCTCCCAACTACCAGGAAAGAAAAAAAATCAAGGACTGCACAACATTCTTACTTCTCCCAATACTGAATGTATAAATTAAATCTTCTTCCCTCTCAAAATGAGTCGATTACTGGGAACAGCACACGTAATAAGTAAATATATGTTGAAAGCATACTTTACTATACAGGTAGTCCTCACTTACTGACTGATACCCAGATAATAATATATTTATTTAACCTTGGTCAAATAAACCAACTTTATATTCCTTCCTTTTACTTTTAACAATATTGATTAGAACGGTGATTTTGGAAAGTTACAAACAGACTAAGGACTAGATGGATTTGTTCTGAATTCTTACAAAAATTCTTACAAAAAATATGATAGGATGGGACTTTGAAGGTTGGACACTGGAGGGAACCAGAAGGAACTAAAGATTATAATTAAAGGAGAACAACACTTAAATTTAACTTACTAATAGAGAACGGAGCAAACATTGAAGGATATTTGTGAATAATGGATCCAGAAGTAAATTTTAAGAGTGTCCACCATTATATATAGACTATCTTTAAAAGATGCTATGGAAGAGGAACAAGTTTTACCGATAAGACTGAGATTGATTTGAAAGTGGATTTTAAAATGACAGGCTATAAAAAAGATATAGAAAAAGATGCTATCCTGGACATACAAAGGCTTGTTAAAGTTTTAAAGGATTTTGCGAAAATGAAATCAAATTCTACAACATTATTTGAAGGTATTGCTATTTGTGACCTTCATAGCCAGCTTCCGACAAGCAAAGTCAATGGGGAAGCTGGCAGCAAGTTGCGAGTTGCAGTCACGTGATGTCACACTTAACAACCCACAGTGATTTGCTTAATGACTGCAGTGGGACTGACGTCATAAGTCCAGTGCAGTCACATACATTTCACTTAATGTCTGTGTCGCTTAGTGACAGAGTTGCTGGTCCCAATTGCAGTCAGTAAGTGAGGACTACCTGTAATGAGTTAGGAAAAAAGGCCACACTAAAAGAACTATCAATATTTTAAAGTATACATAAAAGCTATATAAACAAAAATGATATAATCCTTTAAAGCAGTTAACAAAAATGCTTAACAAGAAAAAAAATAACACAAGGTAGCTCACCTCATTTACCCGAGGTTTGTTAATAATTTTTTTGGCATTTGAAGCATATCGCAAGGTGTTCACAGTTTCATTATAGCAACAGCTTGCAGGAGAAATAGCTACAGATGGAAAAAGAAAATTACTAAAGAAATGTAAAATGTGTTTTAGATATTTTGAGTGCAAAACTCATTTGGATTTTATTCTTCTACCCAAGAATAATATGAGATGGTAGGATACTCCTTTCATGCATGCAAATCACCAGAAATTATCAGCAACAAAAACTGCTATGTTTGGAAGAGGAATTAACTTAAAGCAGTAATGGTCTTTGTGTGGTTACTTTCCTGAACCCACAGTTCTATCCAAGATCATCTAGTAAATCCTTGAGTAATTTGGGAGTTGGAGCCACATTTTAGATGCCTATTTATGCTATAAAATATATTTGAGCATCTAATAGCTTATTGGCTAAAGGTTGATGATGTTAATTCAGAGAAGAATAGTTGAACCAAATAATAACTTTTGCCAAAGTAAACTTTGTTGAAAATATGGGTAGGTGATCTTTCTTTGCAACAGGTGGTCAAACTTTTTCAAGTCAGTCTCTTTGAAATAGATAGTTAAGCCAGTAGGCAAACAGATTTGTACTTTTTAGAAAGTATGAGACAAAGTTATGCCTCCTCCAAAGCAGATCAATTTAGCCATGATGACACATGCCTTAACTACTGGAATGTCTGTGTTTGAAAATTTTCTACAAATTTTAGCTTATCCATTATTTGGTAGTGATGGCTGCCTGCCCTAAGGAGCAAATGGCATTGATTACACAATAACTGGGTAGGTTTCTAGCACAATTTAAAAGTATGGTTGGTAATGTAAACTCCTAAAAGTCTTTGTTGCAGTAAACTTACAGATCATCTACTCCCATATACCCCTGTCTG
Source organism: Python bivittatus (assembly GCF_059951505.1). Classification (NCBI taxonomy): domain Eukaryota; kingdom Metazoa; phylum Chordata; class Lepidosauria; order Squamata; family Pythonidae; genus Python; species Python bivittatus. The sequence goes on along the minus strand of NW_028277075.1, from coordinate 26,723,251 downwards.
TTCTTTAAGATCGGTTAGAGAAGCATTTCTCCAAAACCCACTGGTTGCAGTGATATTTCTGGCTGGAATGCAAGAAAGAAATTTCCCCAAGACAATGCCTAATTCATTGATTTTTTTTATTTTAAATATTTTTTATTTTGCCTCCCTATCTGTTATCTAATCAAAACATACTGCAGTAGATAATTGGTTTGCTGTACTGATTGCGTAGCAGATTATCTCCTGTTTTAGGCTATTCCTACTTCTTTCTTCCTTATATTATTAACAGTTTATGTAGTTTTAAAAAAATATTTGTTGCCAGATCCCTGCATTTTATAACTACAGTATAAGGGCAGCATATAAATCTTTTGAAATAAACAGTAATATCTCACTAGGAACTACTGATATATGTAAAATACAATTCCATATTAAAGTTTATACTGTGACTGAAAGCCCCTGCTCAGTTATTTTCAGTTACATACCTTTCAAAGAGACATTACATTCCGCTTGGGCAATTAACTGAATTTTGCCTTTAGGAATATTTAACAGATGACCATCCCTGAAAGCAAAGCAAAACTTTATACTTACTTGCAATCATTATGGTCTTGGAATTGCCACCCAGACTATCCTTCAGAAGCCAAGTAAGAATGGAATCCCGATATGGAATATAAGCTTGACGCTTACAGCTATTGATATTGGGTCCACAGTAACTGTCCATACGGTTACCGTCCACTTCACTGGCTATACTGCTGATGCTCTGGCTGCTGCTGAACACCTGAGTGTTTTCAGCTAAGAAGCACAAAAAAAAAAAAAGGTCAGATTTATACAGTAAAAAAAATATTTATTTATTTATTTCAAGCGATCCAAAACTCTTTTTCAAGCTGTAGTAATTTTGAAGCAGTCCAAGACTAAAAATATACTGTTCTGTTACTGCATAATTATGGTCCTTTGACCACAGGTTTGGTAACATTTGAGGAGCCAAAGGTCACAATTCAGCCATCCACCCTTCTATAAAGATCAGGAAGCCATCAGATGATGCTGTAATATCATCAGAAAGGCACCCATCCCATGGGTGAAGGACAGTAGGAATGGAAGCAGAGGACCTTTGGGAAGTAAAATTGTACCATTCCCATCCTTAACCACCTCCAACAAAAAAACTGAAAAATGGGCTGAAATTACAGCACCAAAATTGGTGCTGGGACCCTATTACTTTAGTGTCCTCATGGCAAATGGTTGGTTGAAAAACTGGTAAATGGCAAACTTTTTACAAATACAAAATACAAATACTTTAATGACCAAGTATAAAATGTACACAAGGAATTTGTCTTTGGTGACGAACAGCAAGATCAACGGTGCGTTTGGATAGCAACAAAAAAATAATAAACAGTAACAATAACACTGCCCAATAAAATAACTTTTCCAAAAGAAGAAGCCACTGTCCAATACATATCAAATCATATAGTATTTAACAGAGCAATGGCACAAGGGAAAAAACTATTCCGATGTCTAGATGTTTTAACATATGGAGCTCTATAGCGCCGTCCTGAAGGAAGAAGTTGGAACAGTTTATATCCAGGATGAGAAGAGTCTGCAGATGTCCTCTCTGCCCTCCTTTTGACCCTCACAGTATACAGTTCTTCTATAGAAGGCAGACGGGTTGCAATTATCCTTTCTGGAGACTTAACTATCCATTGAAGTCTGAATCTGTCCTGTTTGGTTGCAGAATCAAACCAGACAGTTATAGAGGAGCAGATAACAGACTCAATGATTCCCCTGTAAAACTGTACCAAGAGCTCCTGGGATAATTTAAACTTCCTAAGTTGCCGCAGAAAAAACATCCTTTGCTGTGCCTTTTTAATGATGGCTGTGATGTTAAACGTCCATTTCAGGTCTTGGGAAAGTATAGAACCCAGGAACTTGAAGGACTCTACCACTGATACTGGGCTGTTGAGTATGGTAAGGGGAAGAGTATGAGAAGGATTCTTCCTAAAGTCCACAATCATCTCCACAGTTTTAAGTGTGTTCAATTCCAAGTTATTACAACCACACCACAAGACCAGCTGTTGAACCTCCCGTCTATATGCTGACTCATTTCCATTTCGAATTAGACCAATGACAGTTTTATCCGGATATTTCAAGATTTTAACAGAAGAGTCTTTTGAAATGCGGTCATTGGTATAAAGGGAGAAAAGCAACGGGGAGAGCACACATCCCTGAGGGGCACCAGTACTGATTAACCGGGTACCGGATGTAATTTTGCCTAACCTCACGTGTTGTTTCCTACCTGTTAGAAAACTGATTATCCATCTACAGGTATGGTCAGGCACAGTAAGCTGGATCAGTTTGTTGTAAAGAATTTCTGGCACAATAGTATTAAATGCTGAACTGAAGTCCACAAAAAGAACTCGTGCATAAGACCCCGGAAATTCAAGGTGTTGCAGAATATAGTGCAAGGCGATATTTTATGCTTTTATTTGCTTTTAATTTTTAACTGTATTTTCTAATACAAATGTTCTCCCATGTGTTGTACTGAGGATTTAATGCTGCTGTGACCCATTTGTATTTTCACACTATTGTATCCATACTGTTTTCTAACAGCATAAAATAGCAAGAAGAAAAAGAGTGGAATGTTAATGGGAAAAAAGAACTTCAGGGAAATATCTGAATTTTTTCTGGAGGTCACAACAGAAAGATAGGAAGATTTATCCTCAGAGAAGACAGATATTGGAAATGCCTTTTCTTTTCTTTTTTTTCTTTTCCTGTGTATTTCCAGCTACAAAATTATTTTGAATGAAGTCTTTCCTACAATTTACCCAAGTTCACGCAGCAGAAGAGATTTTCAGTGAATGTAATTTTTCATTTGTAACTTAATGTGTAGGACCTGTTTACTACAAACTTCCTATACCAATATTTTTTTTCTTTAAATCAACTAATTTCTCTCCCTCCTTCTCAAACAAGTATACCTGCATAGAGAGCGAAGGAGTAGAATGGGGCAAAACTGTTATTATGTTATGAATTGTAATGCTGGCTTCTTTTTCTTTGAATATAAAGAACAACCATAACTTAAAGGAACCCATTAAAGGAACCCCTAATATATTTTTGCTAACTTGTATGTGCTGGAAAAATCATGGATAAATTTGAAATTGGCTAGAAAAAGCAAATAGGGTAGCCATTTTATAAAAGTGACCAGAACACTCACTCAGACATGAAAGATACCCTCATTCTCTCTCATCATTCCATACATTCTGAGCAAAGAGCCACTACACTCTCCAGCAAATTGCTGACACTTTCCCATCATGGAAAGTGAGGGGGTTGCAACTGGAATTGCTAGGAAGGCTGTGATAGGCAGAGTCCGTTCATTCACCAAGTGATTCTTCATCTCTTCCAGTGATCATAAAGTGTCCAAGTTTCATAACTTCTTGATCATTAAACAATAAACCAGAAAGAAACAGAAGGAAAGCAGAAAAGGAACTTAAGGACTGCTCTTTCTTTCTCTGTTATTTTCCTTAATACTGCAGCTGCTTCCTGTTTCCTGAGGTTCTGCCTGTTGATACCAAAAGATAACAGGACATGACGTAACTTAGCAGGAAGAAACTGAAAGGGGATAAAACCAGTCACATAGCCATTGTTTCTTGCACTTCTCATCTCCTGCAAAACGGTGAAAAGTAAAGGAGGACGGCAAAGGGCATTGCTTCCTATTCTGTTCTCTCGGGTCACCAGGCTTCTTCTCTTGGTTTCCCAAATTGATCACAGGCAAGCAAAGAGCCAAGACCATGTCAGCAGGGGAACTATGGTTCTGGCAGGGACAAAGAAGTGAAGCACACAGGTGAGACCACCAAGAAAATTAGACAGAGAAGATAGATGGTAGAGGTGCATGGCAGTGGCAGTGACAAATGGGAAAGCAGTATGATAAGGGGGACTGCAGAAAACTTGAGTCATTGTCACAGCTGGTCATCTGCAAGATGGGGAAGGCTCAGGGGGCTGCATGACATCAGTTCAAAGACCACATGCAAACTGGATGTGCATCTCTGCTATAGTTAATCCACAGAGGCAAAGGTAAGAGCACCTAAAAAGGAGGGGAGCAAGACCAGAAGTCATCAGAAAACCACAGCTTAGCCCCAAGTATGAAGGCAGCCAATGCTTTTTTTATAATCCTGCTCCCCATCTAAGAACAAATGAAATATTTATGAATATATTATTTCATTTATTTACCATGCCTGCTTGCAAGTATGCTTCATAGGAAAGTTCAGTAGGTGATTCATTAGCATTTTATTAAGTTATTGTTCAAATAAAAGTTAATATTATTTTTACCTAAAGTAGAGATGACAATTCCAAGAGTAACTAATGATTTGTTAATGTTGGCACCCTCTGTGATTCGATGTTTGCAGTAACTAGGATCAGCCTTTTCACTGAAATACACAACCAAAGAGATAATTGAAGTAGCAGTGGCAATTATCAGTATATGAAAGAAGCAGCATAAAAACAAGGAATGACAAAACACCAGCCAACTCTCAAATAATTAAAAGAATAGCCTGTTTTCACAAAAACAAGCCACCAAATCAAGTTTTCTAATATTTCCAAAAGATGCTGAAGTTTAAACTTTGGCAAGGAAGTCCTGCTATTGAAAAGTCTATGACTTATCCACGGGCTTACCACGTGTGGGCATCCAGATATTACAGAATTACTATTCTATCATCCCTAGCTATTACGTGTGTTATTCCTCTATGAGGAGGCAAGAGGTTAATATGTTTATTAAGTCCAGCTTTATCCATCCAGAATGGACAAAGATCAGGCAATTTGAGAGATGTAGCTGGAGTTCACTAACATCTAGAGGACTGTAAGTTATACATCTCTGGCTTAATATGTAGAAGGAATAAGATTTCATAAGATTTCATTTTCAGTCATGATGTTGATCTTAGTACCACTTCATTCATTATTTGGAATATAATTTCTATTCTATGGATGTAAGAAAAGCAAAGGAATGCACTAAACAACAACAAAACACTCTAAAACCAGGCTTAATATTGTTTTTAATATATAATGCCCTTGAACAATTGATATGTTTAAGCCGCTCAGCCTTTTCTTTAGGAAACAAAAATGTTTCAGAATTATAAAGTCCAGCTTTTAATATTCTTTTTTGTTTTTTTGCAAAATTTATTTTACATTATATATTGTGTTTAAACCCACAGCTCTTATTTCTTTTAAAATTATCAGACACAGATACAAATTCAAGCACTTTTTTGTCATAATATGAACAATTATATTCATTTTCAATTATATTTTTCCAAATTCACATATTTTTACAAAATTTCAAAGTATAGTCATTATTGTCCCTAACAGAACAGCTTTCCATGGGACTACAGAGAGAATAGATACCATTTCCTGCAGAGTCCCATGGGTGAAATTCTTCTACAAGTAATCTGAAGCCAAGGTACATGCACATATAACACTGACAAAGTTTAGACATAATTGCTTCCAAAGAATTAAGAACCTGTATTCTTCTCTTATATTCATATATAATTGTATATATAATGTAATATATATTTTATTATATATAACTATATAATATAATTATATAATATATATAATCCACTAGGAGGCAGAAGAATTCCGAAGTTTCATTTTTCAGGAGTACCAAAATTACTCCCAAATACCATGCACAGTAAATACATCTTCACTTAATCTGTTTAAGTGCTAAATAAAACTCTGACAAAATCCATTTCATTACCTCTCCCTCCGTAATATACTATGATTGACAAATATAGTTGAACCTTTCCTCTTCAATTAAGAACACTTGTAATGTGGTATTAACCAGTTTATTGGTGCGTGTTTCAAAATCTGTTCTGGATTTTATTTTGAAACTCATGAGAAAGCCAATAAAGATAGGCAAGCTCATGAATAAGGCAATTTGCACTAGTTATCAAACTTTATCACAAATTAAAGCTGCAGGCTGGCTACCAGTTAAAGATACCAGTGTTCCATATACCTTCAAATATACCTAAGAACTACCCAGAATCCCACATATAGGAATTCCACAGCAAACAATACAAAATGGAAAATTGTTTATTAACAGTAAACAGTTACGAATAATTTCCAAAAGCTAAGTATTACCTGCCTGCAAGATCCACTAAATTGATTTTACTTGCTGTTTCGGAAGGCAGATTATTCTCAAGTATAGCCTAAGGGAAAATAAATTCAAATAGTATGATTTCAGAGTAAAATTGTTATTCTGCTATACTAGATTCCATAGAAATGGCTGGAAGAACAGACTGATTATCTGTATGTGAGGTTCTTCAAGTAGTCAAATTTGCATTTATATCAATGGAACTGCATGCCTGTAAAGCATATTTACTCATTTGATTTTTATCCCGCCACAATCTCAATTCTTGGAGGTTATGTCCAATTTAAAAACAATAATTAAAACAATATGCAATCCAAATAGCAAAAATAAAATCAAAGCAAGAGAGAGAAAATAAGAACATCATAATAAGTTATTATTATTTATTATTATATATCTTCCTTTTCTTTGCCTTCAGGTCAGTTTTGACTCCTGGTAATTGCCTGGATAAGTCCCTGCAGTTTTCTTGGCAACATTTTTCAGAAGTAGTTTGCCCTTGTCTTCTTCCTAGAGCTGAGAGAGAGTGATTGGCCCAAGGTCACCCAGCTGGCTTCGTGTCTAAAACGGAACTAGAATTCACGGTCTCCTGGTTTCTAGCCTGGGGCTTTAACTACTCCACCAAACTGACTCTTATATATCTTATCATAATAAGATATTATTAAAAGGCTCTTCAGAAAATTTCAGTTTGTATTAACTTCCTAAAACCTACCAGGGAGACGGTGAGTCTCATCTCAGTGGGGAGCCATTCCATAATGTTGGCACTGCTACAGAGAAGCAGCACCTTCCAACTTTGGCTCCGTTAATATCTCAGAAATGTAGGACCAGGAGCCCCTATATATGATCTAACACAGCAGGCCAAATCTGCTTGGAGGAAATCATTCTGTAGGAGCCCAGGTGCCAAATCATGAAGGGTTTTACAGATTAATATCAGCACTTTAAATTGTACTTGGAACTAAACTGGTAACCAATGGCACAGCCACAAAATAGGTATAATACGCTCCAATGTCAGAGTCAATTAAGACAATGGTCGTCACATTCTGGACTAACTATAATGTCTAGGTGGTCTTTAAAGACAGCCACCTGTAAAGTGCATTGCAATAGTCTATGAGAGCATGAATTACTGCCAGGTCCTCCTGCACCAGTGTCAGCCTTACCAGGTAGATCAGACAGGAAACATAACCAGATAAGCTAATGGTACTTTATTGTAAAGCTAATTAACAGAATCTTACAAGTCTGAAAGTACAATTCTCCTGCTGTCTTCTTTACAGCCTGAGAACTAGGGGGGGTCCCTTCTAAGCCTCTTGCCCCTCCCAGTATCCTGCTGCAGGCTGTGCTGCCTCTTATTTGACCATTCCCTAAGCAGCATCTCTTTGCCCTGTTTCCCAAGGTCTTTCCCACATACCATTACAACCACCTAAGAATGCAACTGGTGCACCAGCTGAAACTGGGCAAAGGCTCTCCTAGCCATGGCCTCCACCTGTTGTTCAAACAGGAGCTGCAAGATCAAAAGGACCCCCTAAACCATACCTGCTGGGATGGGTAGTGCCTATCTACCCAGGGATAACTGGCACCAAAGGAGAACCCTGATGTACACATAACAACTCCATCTTGGTTGAGTTCAATATGAACCTGTTGTCTCCCATCCAGACTTTCGCAGGCTCCAGGACAGAACATCAGCAGCATTTCCTCCACAGCCCATGGTAGCAATGTACAGTTGGGTATCATCAGTATACTGATATTATACCCCAAATTGTTGGAGGACTTCCCTCAGCAGTTTCATATAGATGTTAAAAAACAGGGGGGTGAGGACCAAACCCTGTGGTATCCGATAAGTGAGGGACCACTGGTCTGATCTGTCCTCCACCACAAAAGACTGAAACCATTCACTGAAGAAGAAGTAAAACCCCTGCAAAAGTGCTCACAACCCCCAATTTCCACAGGTGGACTAGTAAGATACCATGGTCAATGGTATCAAAAGCCACTGAGAGGTCTAAAAGGAAGGCAACCTGCATTATCTGATCCAGGTCCCAACACAGACCATTATGGTTCCATAGTTATGCCTGAACCCAGACCAAAAACAGGCCAGATAATCCACTCCTTCTAGTGAGCTGCAGAGCTGATCAGCCATCAACAAAAAAAGGAAGGCTGAAGACAATGATTATCCAAGCCTGCATGATAAACAGACATTCAGCAAGAGGCATATCTTTCTCAAGGCAGCCAGGAGCTGCCCTTCACATAAGGAGGCATTGAGATTCCCATGGTCTACATGGTCATTCTTCCTCCCATTCCCTACAGGAGCCAGGAGGAGCAGTAAAACAACTGACATTGGGCACAGGACCCTATCCACTTCCTCAGAGTTCATAGGCATGGAAGCATGCGGTAGCCTTGGGGGAAAACCAAAATCCTTGAAGCAAATTATTTTTGTCAATTCATCAATATAAGGAATCCACTCACTAAAGTTAATGCGCCTTTTTGTGTGGAAGCCTGAAAAAAGTTGGGCTATTTTAATGACTAGCAGAGAGGTGCTGCATTCACAAGATCTAAAGCACTTTTTCCTAATAATTTTCACAACCGTATTAGACATATGCATGCTAGCTACCACAATAGTTAATGCTGAATTAATTACTTCTCACTGTGCTGTACTGATGGCAGTACCAGCGTAGAACTCAGAACCATAATCACCAGAAGTACCAATGGAGCTGGTATGGAGAATAAAGAAGCTACAGCCGAAGGCATAAGTGGAGCAATAATAGTAAGCACTGCAGTAATGCAAGTTCTAAATTGTGCGCGAACTGGTTGAGGTACTACCGCTGCAGTGATTCCAAGGGAATGAAGATAAAGGCAAAATATTGGCCCGGCAAAAGGAACAAAGACCAAAAACAAAGAAACAAAGAGCTAAAAAACCTCAACTGCCTACCAAAAGAAAACTCACTTGAAAGGTTCCAAATTGTATTCTGGGCAGGCAAGGCAAACCCACTGATGTGATGCAGAGAGACCACAACCCACGTAAGAGCTGCTAAATGGGAAACCATAACTGGCTCTCTGGGTCCTATACACTAGCTTCCACACATTTCAGCACACTAACTTCACCCAAACCAAGAATATTCTTCTAACTGCAAATATATGTATTAGAGAATTCCAGATAGAGAATTACTACTGCTACAATCCAAAAGTATTGTTCACTATTTCTCCCTTCTTTCCTGAGTTTATTTTGTGAAAAAAATATTTAAAAAGCTAGAATATTAGATTGCATGGAGCCCTTGTAAAATTTATTTTTAAGGCAGAATGATTATCCGCTAAAATCTCTGAAAACACTCCTAGGGTTTGTTACACTACTTTAGAACACTCTAGAACAGAATCTAATTAAATTCCAAACTGCCATATTTCTTGCTGGGATCTGTGCAAATGTTATAAAATGGAACTGATAAATACTGATAAAGCAGTCTATATCTGATGGTATATATCAGGGTTCCCCAAGTGGTCAATATTGAACCCCAAGGGTCTCTGGGACTATCCAAGGGGTCAATAAATGGCTGGGAGTCAAAAGGGTCAGTAAATGGCTGGGGGCCAACAGGGACAGACTGAAACTGGAAGAGCGTGGTGACTCACAACTAAAACTCACCAATCTCCAATCAAATATCAATGCCCTTGTTGACGCTCATCAGATACATCCTTCCCATGATATCAATGATATCAACCATTTCATTAAAAAAAGGTATGTTAAATAATAATTTTCATATTTTAAATATTGCCTATTTTTATGAAGTCATTATTATCATCTATTATTATTATTATTATTATTATTATTCATAGTACTATTAGTTAAAGTATTTATTAAATTATTCTCATATAATAAATGTTTGGGGGTCAATGAACAATCTGAAACTTCATGGAGGGTCGATGAGCTGAAGAGTTTGGGGATCCCTGGTAAACAAAGAATAAATAGGAGTAGCACATAAAAGGTTGTGCAAATAAAACAGAATATTGCTAGCAAAATTGCTTGAAAGGAGTAAGGTCACTACACAACAAAGACTAGAGTTTAAAACTCCTAATCTATTTTAAACTAACTTGAACACTGAGCATTTTCATCAGATATGACAGTTGTAAAGGTTTTTAACAATAACAATCTTTTCTCTTAGCAGTTCATTGGGCAGAGAGGGAGAAAGCGTGAAAACGAAAGGTAGGTTGGCATAAAGAGGGAGAGAGAAGAATATGAGGGGAAAGAAGAGGGGGAGAGAAAATGATGGCCTCCTCCCTTTTGGCTTCCACCCTACTCATCACTACCAGATTAACTCACTTGAAGGGGATATGGCCTTCAAATGAAAAGAAGTGCTGCTCACCTGTGTTTTAGACAGTGGCTGCACAACTACAAGGATAATATAATGTTCTATTGGAACACATTAGTTTTATAGACAATGTCACTTTGTTGTCTGTATTCATAGTTGAAATCAACACCAACAAGATTTACTTTTATGGGTTTAAAAAGTTATTGGGAAAATTCAACTAACTTGAGTAAACTGGATGGTGAAAATAGCATGGGATCTGCTGCTGGCATCATGAACGTGGGTAGCTGCTGTAATTCTACATGCAAGAAAAGAAAAGTTAATAATTTAATTTTTGTGAGGCAGGTAATGACGACTAAGATAACTTATACGGCAGAATCAATATGAAAACAAGTTAAGCATCAAACTACAAAGATTTGGATTTCAGTACAAACTGCTGACAGTTTTGACTATATCTGGATTATCCTTGGATCCAAACATAAAACCATATTCCATCATATGTTTAAGGTATACAGAATCACATGGACTTCACATACAGCTATATACAGATTATGTCCATAATTTTTATAAAAACCAAGAAAATAAGTCTCAAAAAATAAAACATTTAAACCAAGAAACTATTCTTTAAACAAGATTATGTTTGCAGCGTTGAAAACACCACTAATTAGTATGCTAATATGGTAAATGTTCATTCCTTGCAATGATTAACAATTCTTTTTGCTGATGAAAGCTGTACTATAGAATGATAATGAGAAAAATAATGATAAATAAGAAGCTAACATGTATTAGAGTATTTTAATACAAAATACCTATTTGCTATTCCTTCTTCCAGAAGTTCAACTACTTGTCTGTAGTCCGTAACCACGTGCTGAGATAGCCCTGGAAAAGATTTTAGGACAGAAGGATCAATAGTTAAAAAAAAAACTTCCTGCCTTTTAAGTCTGCTATACTCAGGATCTACAAGAGGATACTAAAGAACAGAAATCATTTCTGTGGCTCTGAGATTAGCATGAGAGGCTCTTTTGAGGACCCCCCGCTCCCCGCTAGGAGAAGCTTCCCTATCAGGTATCCTGGAAGACCTTTTCCTGTGTGGAGCCCAGGCAGTGGAATGCATTTCACAAAGGGGTGTTTTTAGCTTCCAACCAAAAGTACCACCTTCAGAAAAAAAAATGAAAAAAACAATATCTTCCACCAAACATCTAATCATTGGTTCAATTAATGTTTTGATGTTAATGATTTTTTTCTTTGATTTTCACTGCTTTGATTCTTACACTTAATAATTTGTTGTAAGCCACCTTGAATGTCAAATAGACAGAAGAGTAGGATATAAATTTAATAAACAAATATTTCCAATTAGAAAAATACACTACAGAATGGATGAAACAAAGGATCACAATACTGCTGAAGTAAGAAGGAACAATTTGCTCATGTGGTCATTTTGAACACATAACCACTGAATCAAACTTAAGTTACACATTTTAATTGTATGGAAGGTCAAAATATGTATTACTAAGGATACCCGGTTGTTGCATGAAGCATTCTCCATACCTTTCATATAATCTCCCATGCCTCTTTTCCCTTATTAACCTCTATTAAAACATAACATGTAACAGATAATTTTCAAGCAATAGCCAAATGAGTAGATAATGAGATTGGAGAATTACAGTAATACCTCGGTTCACGAACGCTTCTGTTCACGAACAATTTGGTTCGCGAACAGCAGTGTTCGCAAAATTTCACTTCTGTTCGCGAACTCTGCATCGGGTGACGAACACGACCCACAGCCATCTTCCCTGCTCTGACACGTGGTCGTGGCTTCCTCTAGGCGAGATCACAGTCGCAGACAGACACTTGCTGTGAAGCTTTTTGGTGTCGCCTCAAGCAAGATTAGTGTTCTCTCTCTTCATACTATACTGTACTGTACTTTGTTTCATATTTTTGTGGTTAAAAAAAAAATACATATGGTTCAGAATGGATTAACCTTATTTACATTGAACCTTACGGAAAAATTTGATTCAGTTGGTGACCAATTCAGTTGGCAACCACGTTCGTAGGGGTCAGAACGGATTAACTTTATTTACATTGAACCTTATGGGGAAATTTGATTCGGTTCGCGACCAGAATCATGGAACAAATTAAGTTCGTGAACCGAGGTACCACTGTATAATGCAATGATGTCACATCCATTTTTAGTTTAAAATAAATAATAAGAACATAATCAAGCAAGATTACAGCTCTGTGCAGTAAAATGCTTTAGAAATCTTACAAATAAATTTGCTTCTTGTAATTACAGTCAGCAGCTAAATGGTGGCAGCATATGGTAACTAAGCAGAAGACCAGCAAGGAAGGCATTAAGATGACCAGAGGAGTAGGTGGACTGGTCAGGTAGGGTGGTGGCATCAATGGAAAAGGAAGGCACTGGGATGTTAAGGAGAGGGGTGGGTGAGCCAACTGGGTATTGTCTTCAAGCATGGCAGTGGGAGATAAGGCTCTGGGTGGGCTGGCACACAGACCACGTGAAGGTGAAGATATACAGAGTAAGGAGCATGACACTGACAGAGATATGCAAGATCCATTGCCTGGGTGGGGTGGGGGTGAAATATATTTTAAGTCCACAACAGGCAGATAATATTTGGAAGTGGCTCAGATAGACTCCTCCCTAATTTGCTGGAGTATAAAGAGAAGGAGGACACAGAGCAATACTTGCAAGATTCTGTTATTATACCCAATCTCAATAAAAGTAGTTTTAGCCTTCCTGTGGAATTAATTTCTTGGTCTAGTCTACCAACAGGGCTAACAGAACAGGAGAAATGGACAAGGCATCCCAGCCTTGTCCTATTTGCCTATTCACCTCCCTAGACTTTCCTTGGACAAAACCTGAACACCTAAAATATTCTGGGTTTCAGATCAACTGGATTTTGATTCACCAGGAACAGTCTGACTGAACTGCCTTCTATTTTCAGTTGAACAAAAATAACTTAAGTTTACAATAAATGGGTTGTATTCCTTGGTCTGCTTTTCTAAGCAGCTACTTTATATGCCAGCTAATTCCTCCTGATCTTTCAAGGCTTCCTGGCCACATTAGGTACTGATGGCTCCTTCTATTCATGTATTAGGATCATATTTCACTATTATTATAATCTGATAAATAATTCATTCAAACTAAATCATCAGTTTTGAAATCAGTTCAGTTGGTGTATTCAGCATTTTATGTCTATCACATGGCATTGTTAAACAAAGAGGATTTCATTTTCTTAAAAATGGAGCCAAGCTTTTCTGAAAGTGTGAACTGCAGTGTTGCACTGTTAGCAGCAGCAGGACATCAGTACTTTGCAAGACATTATGAACTGATCCCAAGAGACACATTAAACACAAGTCTTATATGGAATGCCCCCTAAGGGTTAGGCAGATGTTAGTTAGGTATGTTAGATGTTAGGTTAGTTAGGTCCCAATTACCTGATTTGTCAAAAGCAATCTTATATACACATTTCCACCATAAAACAAAACACAGCTTTCATGGAAGCTTTCTTCGTAAGTAGTTTGCATTAGTAGTTTGTAATTTTTAGTAGTTTTTCATTAGAAGTTTGCATTACTATTAAGAGTAGTGAGGTTAAGGTGTTCTTTGTATTGACTGGAATGCCCTGAAGAAATACTTCTGGGTTATGTGGAGTCCTTGGTGCTCTCTGAGCTTGGTTATTTGATTGGAGACATTTCATTACCCTACTAGGTAACATCATCAGTGTTAGTGAGTGTGGGGTTTGCTCCCTGTTTACATTCAGTAGTTTGTCCTGCCTGTGTTGGTGAGGGTGTGCCTTTCCCCTTGGTAGTTCCTTGATTTTTTTTTTTTTATCTGCGCTCAGTCGTTACCGACCCTGCAGTGACTGCTTGGACAAGTCCTTTGCAGTTTTCAAGGCAACTGTTTTTCGGAAGTGGTTTGCCAGAGCCTCCTTCCTAGAGCAAAGCCCAGCTGGCGAGCGCAGGAGGCGAGGTTTCCGTCGCTTCGTGCCCTTTTTGGGCACGCGCGGTTTTTCGCACTTACCGGCAACTGCTCCCGACTCCTTTTTGCAAGGCGCCGCCAGCATTTTTCCTCCCACCAGAGTGAGAGTACCCATTTGTCTACTCACATGAGTTTTCGAACTGTTGGGTTTACAGGAACTGGGGAGGAAACAGGAGCTCACCCTGCTAACGCGAAGGCTGGACTTGAACCGCTGAAGCGTCGACCATTTCTGGCCAGCAACTTTCAGTGTCATTAAGCTGCTGCGCCACCACGTCCCCGTTCCTTGATTAGGGTATTGTTTTCTGCTTGATTGTTTGTCTGCTATTAACCCCTGCTTATCTGGGTATTGGCTGCTGGAGATGATGTGCCCTGGTCTTTTTTTTCCTTCTTAGCTTTTTTTATTGTCTCTTTTGAATGATGTGTAAATGTGGTTTATCTCTATGTGTCTATCGATAGCTGATTTGTCTGAATGCCAAGCTTCCAGGAATTCCCTAGCATTCTTGGATTTAGCTTGGTCTAGGATGCTCACAGTTTCCCAGTTGAAACTATGCTTGAGTCTGTCCATGTGTTGTGAGATTAAGGAGTTTTCATTGTGTCTTTGGAGTGCTAGTTGGTGATCATGGATGCGCCCTGCCATGAACACCAACTAGCAGACTGCATGGATGCACTCTGTGAAGTCAGAATCAGCATCCACCATTCAACCTCAAGCCTTAATCCCCTTGGCTGGAATATGATAACCTTCAGGAGCTTTGCCAGCTTTCTGCCAAACTATCAGATTTCTTACACAGTGGCTGAAACACCTAGTCACTGACATAAGAAGCCATGGAATAAGTCTGTATTACAAGCTTATCTAGATGAGTACTTTCAAATGAAAACCTATAGATAAGCAAATTAAATTGGCAAGATTCTGGTTCTTTTTTTACACTGTTTCAAAGTAAAGGGAAGGAGGTATGTATCATTCGTGAAGGTAGGGCAGTCTGTACCTGTTGAACATTTTGGAAATGGCTACAAGACTTCATGAGAACCAGCTGTCACACCTGACACTCAGTGAATCTAAAACAACCTTTCCATTTAAAAGTAAACTGGGAGTAAATGTAGTCTTCATTTTCAGGCAAATGTAGTACATTAAAATTAAGTATTTTAAAGTTTAAGATTACCCACTTTCTTGACAAAAATTATCGACACAATAATTTTTGTCAAGAAAGAGTATAAAACTCATAAAGATAGGAAAACTTATATACTGTATGTCACATGTCCTTTGAATAACACTGGATCTCCATCCCTCAGTACTTCTAGAAACAATAAGTAAACGCAATGGAAAAATGAATGATAAAATAATAAAACATTTCACAAGATGTAAGGAAATAAAAGTGAAAAAAGAAAAAAAAATTGTGTGTGTGTATGTGTGTGTGTGTGTGAGAGAGAGAGAGAATAATATTTACCTTTCAAAAAAGACAATTACCTTGTACATACGGACCCATCTCGGGGTGTTCACGGACACGAAGTGTATAAGGCTTCTTGTGGTTTGGCTGCCTTAATAAGTCTCGGACTTGCTCATTATAGATTTCTAGGAAACTGGAAAGAAGTAGAAATGATACAAAAATTCTTGATGAAGGCTTTGGGACAATGACATAGCAAGGTCAATCCAGCAAAGCAACAGTGGGGGGAAAGGTAGAGGTCTGGCAAAAAATGATTTCTGCATTCTTTTATTGGTTGGCTTGAGGTCTGCTCTGGCTCTTCTTGTGATGAAATGAATACAGTCACAAAGCATTGTGAGAATAGCTTTGGGGAATATTTAGGGATGACAACAGCAACCATGTGGAAGTGCCTTAAGTGTTAATACTGTGTTTCAATCTAAATGTTCCTTTCCTCTCAGAGAAGATCCTTTAAGAAAGGGAATCTATATTCTTAGAGCTGTGCATTGCCCTGGGTTCAGTTCCAGAAGCATGTGGAGGAATGAATGTAGCACCTGATTATAACTCTTTAAAGCAGCCTTCCTCAGGTTGTTTGGCAGGTGCAGAGGGTGGCTGGGCAATCCTGCGAAAAGGTATGACTGCTTTAAAGAGTTGTAGAAGCTGCTATGTTCATACTCCTGAAGTACCTTTTTGGAATCCAATCAGAAGACCTGCAAAGCCCTATTATATTCCCTTTCCTGCATTTTTGCATTAAATCTGTGAAAGCAAATATTTAAGTATGTACCATATTTACTGTTATTATATCACTAAAGATATTTCTTTGTCAAACTATCATAAACAATGCCTATTTTATATTGTTAATGTAGAAGTTGACAATATAAAATTTAAATTTAAAAAGTTGAGATTTTTACATGTTTAAGTAGAACTGAACAAAGCCAAATATTAAACATCCAAACAACCTCTAAAACATGATGAAATTCCAAATGACAATAATTATGCTATCAAAAGAACTTAGAAAGAAAAAACTACCAGTAGTTTAATACAAAAAAGAATAGGTAAAAACCTACATAACCATATGAGAAAATAAAATAATACCTACCTAACTTCTACTCTGCATGATGCTGACTGTTTGGAAGAGGCACCTTCTCTTGAAAAAAGACCCTATGAAAAGCAATAATTCATATTTTCTACTTTCTGCAAGAAAATCAAGCAAATTTAAACAAAGTATTTCATTTAAAAACATAAATACCTGACATATACGAGGTGTTAATCCGATGGAAGCCTTGAAAAAAGAATGGATTTATATGAAAACTGTTCTTCTGTGCTTAAGAATCACTAGTATTTATGCAATGGTAAGACCTCCATGGTAACATCTGATTGTAAGACTAAAAGCTAAAAAAGTATGATTATGAGAATAAAATCTGTACTGCTTTAGGTAAACTGTTGTTCTGTCAATGAAACATCTGTTCCAGTTCTAGAACCTATGAAAGCTGAGAGCTGTTTTAATATATACTAAAAACCTGTTAAGAAAATAAGGATAAATAATAGGTTTTATGCCTAACAGTAGTTTAGTTGCATAGCAGTCTCCTCCCCACTCCAGTTGCCTTTGTCTCCCATCTTCAAGCTTCTCCTAAGAAGATAAATGTATATGGGAGGAATCAAAGAAAAAGTTCACTTAGGTGAGCAGGTTTTGAAAGCTCCTTCTGCCCATTTTCTGCTCATTCCTACTTCTTATTGCAGCCTTCCTACATTACATGTTAAACTCTTCTGGAAATCCCTATTGTACTGCAATGGAGAGAAGTAATTAAGTCCTGTTGCAAGAACACATTCTCATTTATGTAGCTTCTTAGATGCCAGGTAATACATGATAATGACTAAAAAATCATACAAATCGGTCAACTGGATAATTACAAAATCTTCTGTAATCAAGTTATTTATTTTTTATAAAGGTTCAAATGAGCAAGAATAAATATGATGCACTGTCAGTAATGTCCATTGGGGTATTTTGACCAGAGATCCAGATGGCAAAGGCAAGGATGCCTTTAAAGGCTGACTAAAACTGACTGCATGGGAGGCAGGGAAGAACATGGATTCTATTTCAGCTACACTGTTGAGTTAATGCTGAGCAAACACACAGGAAGCTGCATGTCAGCAGAGGGAATAGCACAAAATAATGTCCCAGGTTACGATTTTCAAAATAAAATAAAGTAAAATAGTATTAAAAGTAATATTCTAATAGGAAATAGGAAACTACTGTTACATCTGTTACATTATGCAAACAATTAAGTTATCAATATTTAAAAAACAACTAAATCCTTCATGTGGTGATCTTGGAGGTTAAACAGATTTTTTTTTAAAAAGTAAAGCAAAGCACATAATCAAGGATATAACTCACTGGAGTTCCCATCATGGTATATGTTTTTCCTGAACCTGTCTGTCCATACGCAAAAAGACAAATATTGTATCCTTTAAAAGCACTGGATAACACCATTGTACCAAGGTCCTGAAAAACCTGCAAATAACAAAGAATGAGAGAGAAATTATACTTGGAAAATAACTGCAAATGGTAAGTTTATTGTTCATACATCTAAAATGCTTTGAAATTCTAGCACAGTTTCTCAAAACAGAGAGAAGGAATGGAAGGGCAAACATGTTTTAACAAAATACAAAGGACAATCTGATATATTTTTATATATAATGAAATTACTTTGAGACTTGCCAAGTTTCTCTTAAGTGCATTTCACTCTCAATAGGTATTGGTCAGTAGTGAGATCAACATCTGCATATCTGAAGTTTGCTTATATTATTCATTGTTATTGATATTTATTTGATACATTCTGTAAATATGTTCAGTGACCAAAATAAAATTTGATTTGTTCTGTCTTACTGATGATGAGGGTCACTTCCCAGAAGACTGCTAAAAGGATTACATGGACTTGCAACTCAGTGACAGCTTCATAGCTGGTTAACTCATGTTGGAATGAAGTAATAGCAAAAGTGCAATTAAGTTCAGTGAAGGAGAAGATTTACACAACAAGCAGAGTAGTAAAGTCATTTGTGGTGAAGTTGCTGACATGGCAAGAAAAAGAGGAAAACATACTTTGGATGGATTTGGGTAAGCAAATGCAGTTAAATGATCTGGCAAGTTCACAATTGCCATAACTGACACAGCAGATAAAGTGCAATGTTTCTACCAGCGAGAAAAAAACTTCATTATCTGATTACAAAATTTGAAGCCTGAACAAGATATTATTTCAATGTGATTTCAGAAACCATATGACTCGCAATTTAATTCCTATCAAAAATAAAGATCAGCTCCTTAAAAACATATCTGCACTTTAAAAGAATATAAAAAGGGTCAAATTCTACAGTTAATTATCAAATCCATAATCAAAAAAAGGAGTTATGATAACACTACAAGATTAGATTAGATTAGATTAATAACCTATCTAGTCATGCATCCTGTTTCCTATTTTGGCCAATCCAGATGCCAATGATTATCCATGAGTAGGATATGACACAAATGTACTCTTACAGTTGCCAGCTAATAATTGGTACAGGTAGTCCTTGACTTACGATCACAATAGGGACCGGAATATTCAACATTAAGCGGTACGGTTGTTAAGCGAGGCATCACATGACCACACCTGATTTTTTGACATTTTTGTGGTGGTTGTTAAGCGAATCACATGGTCATTAAGTGAATCAAGGAGTTCCCCACTGATTTTGCTTGTCGGAAGCCAGCCGGAAAGGTTGCAAATGGCGATCACATGACCCTGGGACACTGCAACTGTCATATATACATGCCAGTTGCCAAGCACTTGAATTTTGATCATGTCACTGTGGAGATGCTGCAACAGTTGTAAGTGCGAGGACTGGTCATAAGTCACCTTTTTCAGTGCCATCATAACTTCAAACAGTTGCTGAACAAATGGTCATAAGTCGAGGACCACCTGTATTCAGAAATATATTGTCTCTGATCCTAGAATTAGCACAAAAGCTTCATTATTTATCTTCCATGACTTCTAACCTGTCTTAAAGTAATCTGTGTTAATAGCCCTTACCACAATGATCTTTGAATTCCAATAAATCCAATGGTTTAACCACATGAAGTACTTACTCTCTTTTATCTGTCCAGAATCTCCCACAGTTCAGCTTCACTGCACGATCTCAAGATCTAGTATAATGAAAGAATGAGAAAAAGCTCCCCTCTCCTCTTTCTCCACAGTATGCATAAATTTGTACACCACTATCTTGGGTCCTCCCATTCTTTTAATCTAGACTAAATCTGCTGTAATTTTTCTTCATAACAGTGCTACCACTAAGTGCAGTGAATAATAAATGACTGGCTATTTAGTCACAACTCAGTTATCAAATTTTGCTGAACAAAATAACCCATAATGGAGGGAAGGGGGGCAGAAGGTAGAAAATATTTGAAAAATGTTTTGCATGTCTAGGATTAATGCACTGCTGGATTTTTCTAACAACCAATTGCTACTGTATATTTAAGTAATAAAATGTTGGGACAATATTATCAAACCCTGGGTTTGCTGGCTAAGGGCCATAATAAAGTATAATCTTGATCTTGTTGGAACAGTATTATCAGACCCTGTAGACCATATAGGGCACTGCTCTTTCTTATATACTCTGTGCCATTAATGTGGGCGAAACCAGTTGCTTTTAAAAATATCACAAATGTATCTTTCTTATTTCTTCGTTTAGACCAAAATACTCTCAAATATTGTAATTAGAACATCAGTTTTTATTTAAATTGATGCTTTCTGTGAAGAACAGAATGCTCTTTCTAAAAAAGAGGAAGAATGCCAACAATGTCAAAATTCCAGAAAGTTGTACTTTTTAATGAACTCTAATACTTGGATGCTCAACTTTCAACAAAAATTATACTAGAATATGTACTGAAGCTTCACCCATCTCTTTGGATCTACTCCTAATAAAATATATAACTTCACTCTTTAGGAAAGAAAGCATTTAAATTTTGGAATAATTTATCTCCTAAATGTTAGCTAAAATAAGGTGCATATAATAAAAGTGTTCAAGGACAAGATCTCTGAGGGTTTTAAAAATGAGTTTCAAATATATTGTAAATGTTTGTATAATTGTATAATTGTATAAAGAAGCCATCTACTAATTCTCCAAGATTTGTTTTAATATATACTCCATCTTTGTATGCCCTATTCAGCATTAATCTCAAAATAAATGTTGGGGTTAAAAAAAAAAATCCAAATGTCTTACAATGAACATTATTGGAAAAGGTATCCTTTTCTAACTGGAGTCAGGCCAAATAGAGCAATAATACAGACAGTTAACTGTGAAGTTAAAATGGTGGTCAGGCAAACTGATAAGGAAAAAACTTGTAGCTGTGCTTCAATAATAGACTGGAGAAATTTAGTTGACCTTTCCCATGGGAGTAGAAAACAAAATAACTTCTTATATGTTATAATCTGCATAACAATGATTTGGTGGGTTACTTTCAGGGAGCATCCAAGGAGGATGACGGATTTGAACATGGGTTTTTCTTGTTCTACTCCAACACCTTAACCACTACACAACATGCTCTAGTTTCTCAAAGGTAGAGCTTGGATTTAAAGGGTCTCTGTCCAATTCTAAAAAAAAACCACACACACACACAACTCTAGCAGGCCTGTGAAATCCTTGGTCAACCTGTATATTGTATTACAGCGGGTGGACTTTCCATAATTGCAGCCAAACATTAGGAGGAGACTGGTAGCATCTTTTTTGACTAACACATTTTATTAAAAGGCATAAGCTTTCATGAGGTGCATCTGATGAAGTGAGCGTTATCTCACGGAAAGATATGCCTTTTAATATAATTTGTTACCCAAATTTTTGGCTAACCGTTGACTAACACGGTACTCATCCTACAATGTTCATAATTGTAGGTATTTCTGAGTTCAAGGATTGCAAAGGGAAATGGACGAGCCCAGCCTTCGCGCAGCAGAGTAAGCTCCTGCTTCCTCCCCCAGTTCCTGTCAACCTAACAGTTTGAAAACTTACGTGAGTAGATAAATGGGTACTCTCACTCTGGTGGGAGGAAAAATGCTGGCAGTGCCTTGCAAAAGGAGTCAGGAGCAGTTGCCGGTAGCGCGGAAGCTGCGCACGCCCGAAAAAGGTGCGAAGCAACGGAAACCCCGTCTCCTGTGCTTGCCAGCTGGGCTCTGCTCTAGGAAGGAGGCACTGGCAAACCACTTCCAAAACACCTTGCCTTGAAAACTGCAAGGACTCATCCAAAAGCAGTCACTGCAGAGTCGGTAACGACTGAGTGCAGATAAAAAAAAGGGGGGGGAAATGGAAGAGTTGTTTAAATTTCTGGCAGTTTGGTTACTTTAGTGCCTCACCTCTAGTTTGATTCCTGAACCCATTCTTATTAATCTTCCATTTAAATGGAAATTAAATGGATGCCTCATCTATATCAAAAGATACAAATTCTTGCTCCTGACCACACTGATTTATGATTTTATAGCCCTTTTTGCTTACTGTCATTCATTAAATCCTTCAACAGCTCAGAGTACGTGCATAAGTATGTGAAAATATGTACATGTTTCAGAACACTCTTAAGAATTAGTGACGAGAACCACCTCCAATACACTACTAGGCCCTTTCAAGCTTAAAATCTAAAAATTTAACAGAAACTTAATATCAGTAACTGTTTTGGACATTATGGGATATATAATGTATTTCTTTACTGCATTTACATCCTGCCATTTTTCTGACAGCTCATTGCTCAGTAAATTGGTCTGAGGCCTATATAACTGATTTTGAAAGGCAGTAAAGACCTTGCTGAACGTGCACATAATCACTCAATTTCCCTGGCAACTTTGATGCCAAAATATTGGTATCATAGATGATTCTATCTTCATTTATCTATCCTGAACATTCTGGTTTTATAAAAGGTTTACAAGTGTCTGATAAAATTAGATTATTAACAGATATTCTGGACACACTTGAAAAAACAGAAATCTGCATTGCTGGTCTCCTTGGATGTGGAAAAAGCCTTTGATATGATGGAAAGGAAATTTCTGGTTCCATATTCCTGTAAAATATTCAAGCCCACTAACTTCTGTTATATAGCCTCTAAATCAACAAACATGCAATAAGCTTTCCTCCATTCATAAACTTTCAGTATCCTGCTGAAGAATGAAAACCAGGACTGCACATTCTTCACCTGGCTTATAGCCACACTGTACTTCCCAAATTTTATTGACTGTTACCTCAGATGCTCCTGCAATCACAATTCTGACCAGTATCTTCCCAGGCTGGCCTACCAAACTAATCCTCCTATAGAATTTGCATTCATTCTTGGAACTTTTCCTTTGTATGGGGAAGAATAACAGCATTCTTCCAATCATAAGGCCCAGATGCAGTCTTCATGCACATGTTAAATAAGTTGCACAGCTGCTCCAAAAGCAAACCATAAACATATTTTAATATTTCTCCACTTAACAATATCAATACCTACAACTTTACCACTTTGCATATTATAATGGCATTTATGGGTTCCATTTTTCTTGGACACTAACATTTATAGGATTCATTTCAATTTCAACATGGAAATTCCAAAACAATGCCTTAGTTTCACCATAATTGGTCTGATTTTCTCTGCCTCTATCTTAACTGTTCCTTGCTCTCTTTGGCTTTGTAGTATTTTTTGCTCTATATACAATATACAATATCTTTCACTCATCCTTTTTCCAGCAATTCTCTTATAAGCATTTTTTCTCAGTCACAGCCATTTTCCCTTGATAATTCTGCCAAGCAGTTTTTCTCATACTTTCCATTAGAGTAACTCCACACATTTCTGTAGCAATTCGTGATATAATTATTTTCAGTTCCAAGCAGCTTATGCATCCTATTTCCTTATGTATACTTTCCCATGCATTCTTAACCTACCTTCTAGGGGTTTTTTTTTTTTACAGGACTTGTACTTTTCCTCTAGTCATTCTATAATTACTCTAGTTTTTTTTACTTTTTTCCATGTCCATTTTTCCTTTAAGATCCATTCTTGACACTACCAAAACAAGTTTTTATTTCATACTCAAAACCTCTCATCACTCTTGTACTTTCAATCTCTCATCATAAATGGTCAGATTCACATTTATTCCTCTACTATGTGTAGTCATGTATAGACTTATGCTTAAACCATGTATATGAAACACAACAGAACTTTTCTATTCAGATGGGCTCCAAATAATCACAAATCTCATTTGGTCTTAGGACTCTGAATAGGCAATCACTTTTCAGTACCCTTTTGCTTTGTTCCCTCTTCATTCATTTTTGTTACCTAACAAAGCATTTTTCCCCCTAGATACACTCATTCAGAAAGTTGTACAATTAAAAAAAAAAATTGGTTCATCTATTATCACCCTTCACTGGTATATAACATGCAATTACCTGTGAATTCTTACTTCCATGTTTCATGCAATTTAGGTGACACCAATTTGTGTGTGTGTATTTCATAATTAAATCTATACTTTTAACGTACATGCATATATTCATAAACTTTGCTTTCAATAGAAGAGAATATGTGTAGCTCAGGGTTGAATTGTGGAGTCCTTGGGGTTCTCTGAGCTTGGTTGTTTTCTTGCAAACATTTCGTTACCCAGCTAGGTAACATTTTCAGTGCTAGAACGGAATGAGGTTTGCTCTCTATTTATATACTATATTTAGCTTGGTCTAAAATGCTGACAGTGATGATGAAAACTCCTTAATCTCACAACACATGGACAGACTTAACCATAGTTTCAACTGGGAAACTGTCAGCATCTTAGACCAAGCTACATCCAAAAATGCAAGGGAATTCTTGGAAGCTTGGTATACAGACAAGGCAGCCATCAACAGGCACATAGAGATAAACAACATCTACACACTATTCAAAACAGACAACAGAAAGGAAAACAAAAGACCAGAACATCTCCTCACCAGCAATCATCACCCAGATAAGCAGTGATTAACACCAATATTATCACCAGACATACAATCAAGCAGTAAACAATACCCTAATCAAGGAACTACCAGAGTGAAAAAAATAAAACAAAACCCCCACCCCCACCAACATTGGCAGGGCATGCCACTGTATATAAACAGAGCAAACCCCAATCCAGTCTAGCACTGAAAACGTTACCTAGTTAGGTAATGAAACGTTTGGAAGAAAACAACCAAGCCCAGAGAACCCCAAGGACTCCACAAACTCTGCTTTACCATAACAGACCACATTCATCACATCTATCATTCCCTTTCTCCTAGTTTCACAAACAAAATATCTGTTTCTTTCTTTATTAATCCATGTCTTTCTCAGTTATTCTTCTTGCATTCCAAGTCCCAATCTTCAATGTCCCATGACTGTCAAATGATGGGCCCAGAGATTTCATTTATTTACTGGAGCACATCTGCTGCTCCAATCTAGCAGAAACTCATAATGGCTTCAGTGACTCAAGATTTTCACAGAACACTGTTTAATACGAGAAGGAGAGATTACACTAGGTACCAGCATTCCCTGATAACAGTAAGGTACTTCTGGCAAGCTTACATGACTCTATGCATGCTAGGAACTTCAAACTAGACACCATTTTTTCATGCTCACATACTGTTGCCATATTCCACTAACTAAGAGGTTGTTGTTGTTTAGTCGTTAAGTCGTGTCTGACTCTTCGTGACCCCATGAACCATATTGCGCCAGGCCTTCCTGTCCTTCACTGCCTCCCTGAGTTTGCTCAGTTTCATGCTCAAACTAAGAGGTACATGCAATGTATTAACACATGAAGGATATACGGGATATTCAAGTCAGTATACACACATACAGTTAGATCACACAAGTACAATGGAAATTCCAGTCCCAATTACCATCATTAAATGAGGACTACCTGTAACAATATTAAGCATACATGTAATCCTGTAAGATTCTATAATGATATCGCAATACAATCAGGATTTCACTATAAGTGCCAGAAAAGTGGCCACTCAATATCTGAGTTATTTTACACTCTGAGCTGGTAAATGATTCAATTTGATTACAAAGTTTTATGCCACATTTTACAGGTTTAATAACTGCATTTTGTTCTGTAAGCAGTCCCAAAAATATTTAGATGGCCCAAACTGTACATATTTGGTCAATAAAATATATAAACAAAACTACTAACTGGAATTAAACTATAACATTGAATATAACTATAGACTGCCAAGGCATCAAATAAATTATTTATACCTCTGCAAAATAATAAAAGCTAACATGAAAAGTCTTAGGAACTGTTATAGGAGGGGGGTAGAGGAAGGGTGCCCTTTCTTATTAAAAACGTAAAAAGCAAATACAGGAAGGAAGGACGAATGTAGTAGCTTTGTTTCACCAATACAGGGTCTTTTCTGCATGTGAATCTCATGAGGAATACCAAATTAATCCCAGCTGAAGACTTTCTATGTGCAAAGAAAGCAGCAACCAGAACACAGGAAACCTCATTATATTCATTAATGGAGGAAGAAACTTCTGCTATGACACTAGGTTTATTTAAGTAATGTTACTCTATTCAGGATGAAAAAAAGAGAGGCTAGTCATTTTGGAGCATTTTCTCCCTCCTGTAAAGAGATGACTGGCTACACTACTAGGAATCCTAGCCAATCCTCAGCTTCTCATTCTTCGCACAATTAAACAGGAAATCGTGAAATAGAATGAGTCTGTTCTCCAATAGATCAATCTAGAGAAAAGTCCATTGGCTCTGTGTCTAGAAGAGAGGCTCCACTATTTGTCTGTTATGTGTTAGCTTAAGAAATGGTAGTTGGTTATGAAAATAAAATATGCAGCTCAGAAATCACTTCCTCAGATATTCAAGCAGCTATCCAGACCCAAGAAAATCTCATCAATTATTGTGGAATAGTCTCCTTTTTTCCTTGAAAGCCTGCTACTGTGAAAGTGTTTGTCCTCCCTCCCCATTTTTCTTATACTGTAATAGAGAAAGAGGCCAGCCAAGGAAAGGAAATTATATCCACAACTAAAAAAAGAGTCCGTCTTTGTACCTATTCCTGGTAGAGGTTAGTATACACATATCTATACCTTTCATAGATTTTTATACATCTCTTCTCTAGGGTACCCCAAAAACTGGCATAAATATATTGTATATTCTGCTAATTATTCACAGAGCATTGACAAGTGACAGGAAGTACTCCATTGGAGAGACTAGATAGACTACAAGTAGTGCTCGTTTAGCGACTGCCTCGTACAGTTACAATGGTGATGAAAAAGTAACTTTGCAACCTATCCTCACATTTACAACCTTTGCAGGTCTGTAAAGCAAAGGAAAGCTGAAGTAAGATCATAAGCGCAGTTGTAGTTTCACTTAGTGACTGCTTCACTTAATGACTGAGTTGCTGGTCCCAATTGCAGTTGTTAAATGAGGACTATGGGTATAAGAGAGTATGGCAAATACACTGCCAGAGGAGCTGCTCATTTCCAAGTAAACATTTTCATCTATTTTGTGGGTGAACACAGTGGCTGCTTGCTGCCCACTGAGAGATGCCAGTGTCAAGTAACACCAATTTTGCAGGCACTGCCCTGGTTTCCAACAAGCCATTGAGTACAGCCGAAAGGGTTGGCTTTGACCCATAAAGCCCACGTGTTTGTTCATTTGTTCATCCCAAATGGGGATACTGACAGACTCCCCCACATGGGATTAGGGGAAAGGAAAGAGCACAATGCTTTTTAGTTCAAGCTCCATCCACTTGGAGCAACTTCCACCCACAAAACTTTATAGCACACTCTGACAGCATTCAGCAAAGCAGTCAAAACTGAACTTTTAATTAATTTTAATGAATTTCAATTAACATTTGGGAGAGTCCCAATATGGATGCCAGGGTTTTTGTGATTATTAGGTATTTACTGATATATATTTGAGAAGAAGAGGATAACCAGCAGCAAGGTAGATGGACTCAATTACAGTGGCGATGGGTGAACCATTGGAAGACCAGAAAGACCAGGTTAGGGACAGATTGTCATGGACAAAATCTATCTATACAGTCACTAGGAGTTGAAAACAACTTGATACCACATAATCAATCTCTCTCTCTCTCTCTCACACACACATAAATAAAACATTGTATTCAGATTTGTAAACTGCCAGGAATCCATGTAGAGTTGGAAGGAAAAATATGGCAAATAAAAAATAATAAAGCATTAATTTATTAATAGTAAATTAAATAGTTTTAATTTATTATTATGAAACAAAAAAACATGTTTCCAGGATTCGATCAATGACCATCACTGAAATGAAATACTTATTAAAAACATATATTAACTGTCCCCTCCTTTTTTACCACTTTGAAAAGGTTTTTTTAGCTTTTGAGGTATTTCATAAACTAAAATAATTATTATGTGATGCTTATGGAAGTATTATCTTAGCCCAAATATTCAGAAATAGGGCTTGCAAACAGTATTTACAAATTTCATTCTCCTGTTCCTCACCAAACTGACTGAAGGGAAAAAGTGTCTGTACTTAGTTTTCTTTTACCAAAACAAAAAAACCTGTTTTGATCTTGTTCTTTTCAGTTTTACAGTTTTTATTTTAGGATGCTTTGACGGTTTTCTAACTGACCTATGGATTTTTTTTTAAGGAAGCAGCAGTAAAAATGTACTTTTAATAATATAAATAAACAAGAGGGCTATCTCTGAGCAATACTTTGGCAGATTAATGGAACAATAACCAGATGCCTCACATAAACTGGGCTCCTGAATGTGGGAGGTTTCTTATTCTTTTTTTACCACTGTAAGTGTTGCTTCTGAAGTCAACGAGAGATATTTCTGTACAAGAATAATTCAATACAGGATTGGTGTTATTGGCCAGCTGGTGTCGTAGGTAGGTGTGTTTTCTTACATTTCAGTAAGAAAAAAGAGGTCGGCATACATTTAAAACATTGCTTGCAGAAATCCAGAATACCACTAGGCCACAAAAAGCAGCAGGTGACAGCTTTAACTTATTTCTAAAGGTGATTTTGCATTCGAAAGAGCTCCTGCGTGTGCCAACCTATCACCAATGTTTCCTGTCTACTGAAGCCCTATACACAATACATATTTTGGGAAAGCCCCCCCCCCCAGCTCTCAAAAATAGTCTTCAGGGGAGTGTAAGGTACCTCAGTCAGGTAGTATGGGAAATGGATACCCCCCCATTCAGTATTACCCATTAACCACTGCATATTCATACCCGATATAGATAGCCAAAAAACTGTCCTCTCAGCTGTTTTTCTCTCTCTCAATAATGCATGATTCAATAATGCCAAGAAAAGATTCTATAAATGGTTGAGAGACACATCACAGAGGTTTCCCTAATCATATTAGCAAGAGTTCCCAGATAAACAATGCATGTTGTTATTTCAGCTGTTCATTGTATACATAACGTGGAACACATCCTGGAAAAAAACATTTTGACTTATTTCAATGGAATGTGCTCCAGAGGTATTTGGGGAGCATTCATTGGTAGAAGAGCATGCTCAGAGTGCTATTGAGGGATACTAATTACCTATTTAAGGGGCAATAAGACTCTGTCACAATGGACATTAATTTTTCTTGTCAAATAATATTGTATGTAGAATTCAGTTAAGAAATGGCTTTCAATTGCTTCAGCACCCATGTCCTAAAGACAATCAGATTGTTCTCATATATATAAAAACAAAAGCACAGATTGTAAAGCAACAGGATAAAAGACCTAAATTTGATTTTGGAGTTAATACTAATCCCCAACTACAAATGAGGCTAACACTATCACTTGGAAACATACCAGAGTTTTTCTTGTCACTTCTTTTAAAGAAGGATGAACGGAATTCTAACTTCTCTGCTCTCTCATCATTATACTAAAGACTCCACAAAATTAACTCTTGTGGGAAAGCTCTGATATACAATGTATGTATCACACAGCTGCATATATATAAGCTCTTGAGATATGTATCTGAACATGTGGATACATGCTCATTAGCACAGAGACTGATACAGATCCATTCAAGAATGTATGGAGCTCCTTACTCGCCAAGGAACTTCAAGCAATTTATCCAATGGAAATAATTTTGTGATTGGCTGACAGAACCATTCTCAAGAATTAAACTTGTGCTCTACTTTGGGCTGCCCTCAAAGAGTGTCTAAAGGTTGCAGCAAGTCCAGAATGTGGTAGCATGGACAGTTTTGGGCGGACTGCAGTATGGCTGTATAACACCATTGCTCTGTGAGCCACACCAGCTCCTGAGAGACTTCTCCGAGTGGCAGAGTATTTGAGGGACCACCTATATCTGCTCGTTCTGCTTTTCCCACTAGATCTAGCAGAGTGGACGTGCTCCAGGTCCTCTCTGTGAAACAGTCATCAAATGGGACCCAAGAGAATGCCTTCTCAGTTGCAGTGTCTGCTTTCTGGACCAGCATTCCCCTCAAGACTGGATGAACCTGGTCCTGTTAGGGAGGCATTAAAAACCTGGTTCTTCTTCCAGGTGGGTAGGGCTGGGATATCAGGTGAGCCAAGCCTGTGCAGCTTGAATGAAAAAATGTTATTTATAGTGGTACATTGTAGACTGCCTCCTGGTTTGTTGGTTTTAATGTATTGTTAGCCACCCAGGTGAGAATGAGATGGATGGCCGTATTGTCAGCCTTGCAAGGTAGCCCAGACAAAAAGCACACCCAGTAGTAGTAGCTCTAACTTCATTGTAAGGTTACATTAACAGAATCTTGCAAGTCTGAAAGTACATCTCTCCCCCCTTGCTTTCACAGTCCAAGAAACTAGGAAGGGTCTCTTCTGAGATGGTTGCCATGCCCCCATTCCTTCTGTGAACTCAGCTGCCACTTGTGTGACCATTGTCTAGTCTGCAGCTCTTCCTCCTGTCTTCCAAGGTCATTCCCACATATCATTACACATATAAATGGTTTAAATAAGTAAGTCAGCCCATCAGTCAGTCCTGAGAACTTCAGCAATTTTAAGAATTCAGGTTACTTTAATGGAAAGCCTTGGACAGGAAAAGGAGGGGTGCAAACCAACATTCACATTTAAAAAGCAATCAGTTCTCTTTTGTTTCAGAAAGATAGAAAATAGGGATGGATAACAGGTTAACAAAGGAGCATACCAGGCAGCTGGCTATGAGGTAGTCCAGCCATCTTGCCTAACTGCATTGCAAACTAGCTGGTCTGCCACTGTAGAAAGGTAATATTACAAAGACATCTCCACCCCATTTTCATGTCTCCTCTTTATCTTCTGTAATAAATGGCAAAGTACAACTTATGAAAAGTATTTACTTATTTACAGAATTTATATGGCTGTCCAACTCAAACAGAGTGACTTTGGGCAGGGTACCCATCACACTCCAACCAAACTAAAACAACAGCCAACAATAACAGTAATAATCACTAATATGCAACTGGCTCACATTCTTACTCTCTTGGGCCTAACCCTTAGGGAAACAAGCTTGATTTTAAAGCTTTTCTTTAAAGGCCAGCAAGGTCAGGGCTAATTGGGGAGGAGATCATTCCAAAGGGCAGACGCCACTAATGAAAAGTCATGTTGTCTGGGTCCCATTAAGTGGCCCTGTTTCAAGGAGGGCACCCAAAGTGTGCCTGCCCTATTGGAGAGAGTGAGATAGGTAAATGTCCTTAGGAAGAGGCAGTCCTGCAAATAACCTGGTCCTGTGTCATTTAAGGTTTTATAGGTGATAACCAGCACATAGAATCCTACTGGATGCCAGTATAGTTCATGGACTACTAGTGTTACATGGATATACCAAGGTGCACCCATATCTACACACACTGCTACATTCAGGCCAAACCGTAGCTTCTGGATGATATTCAATGTAGGGCACATTGTAATAGTCCAATCAACAGGTAAGTAGGGCATGCATGATAGTAAGCAATCTAGGAACAGGCCCAGCTAGCACACAAGATGAACTTGTACAAAGGATCTCTTGGTATAGCTCCAGAGGAGCCCAAAATCCACAACCTCTTAGTCCTGACAGGGTTGAGCCAGAGCCTCTTCT
Source organism: Python bivittatus (assembly GCF_059951505.1). Lineage (NCBI taxonomy): Eukaryota > Metazoa > Chordata > Lepidosauria > Squamata > Pythonidae > Python > Python bivittatus. The sequence goes on along the minus strand of NW_028277075.1, from coordinate 26,691,442 downwards.
TCCCATCCAGACTCCCACAGCCTCCAGGCACTGGGATAGAAACCTGATACAAGCTTTACTTGTATGACCAGGAGCAGAAATGTCAACTGGGTATCATCAGCATATTGATGACATTGTACTCCATGCTGATGGATGACCTCTCCTAGTAGCTTCATACAGATGTTAAAAAGAAGTGGGGAGAGGATAAAACTCGGAGGCACTCCACAAAGCAAGGGTCTAGGACAACACTGCTCGCCTCCCGATACTGACTAGAATCAGACCCCGAGGAAGGAGGAGAATCACTGTAACACAGTGTCTCCAATGGTATTCTATCCACTGGAATTAGTGAACAAATGTATGAAACGTACATAGTAGGATGTAAAACAATAAGTACATTGTGCTACAACAAGATAATATAGAGCCAGAACTATCAAAGCTTTGAAAATGGGAAATATACAAGATTATAGTTGAATCTCTAAATGAATGTTGTTCAGTGACACCAAAACTACAATTTATAATTGGTATTTCAGAACACTAATGGTACCTAATTAAATTTAAGATCTGAAGTTACTCAGGGAAAACTTTTTGCATGTTTTCCATTTCAGAATTTAAAAAAAAATCACAGTAGAAATCTCATTAAAATCTTTGACTCTACTAAGATTTTTTTTATTGCTGTAATGAAAACTGTTTAATTATATAAAGAATTTAATTTTATTTAAGTTTAATATTAAATTAGCAACTAAAGTACAAGTTTAAAAATAAGTAAATTATTATTTAAGTGTCATGAATGACTTCAGGATATATTTTGGTTAGAAGCCAAATAAATATATACATACATACATACGCACACAAATATACAAATACACAAATACTGAACTGACCCACAAAAAATCCACAGTATGCTTTGAACATTTTGTGCAAAGGCTGCTATGCATAAACTCACTTTCCCAGCAAGCAGGCTGAAGGATTAATCAAAGTGCCTCGTCTCAGCCCCTTATCTTCAAAAGAGGGGATAACAACTGGCCTTTCAGAGTTGTGAAATTCTTTTAATTGTACAAAAGTTAAGTTTTATCCTCAGACAAAACTGAAAGGCTGAATAAAAGAAGAAGGCATGCACGCACTTTGCTAGCCCACATCTGACCTCTGCCTCTCAGGCGCTCTCATTTGACGCTTCCCAGCCCTCGGATTCCCCGTTCCAAAGCCTCTCCTGCCTTCATTTGTAAGATTATCTCCAATTTAGCATTGTACACGTTTGTAATAATTGTCACTTGACTAAGGAGCTCTGCATGAAAAATGAATCTCTGTTGTAAGATTCTTGTTTATTATTTACATTTAGAATTAAAGATAAAAAGCCTTTTTTCTATTTGAGATCTTCACCTTTCTCAATGCTTCCATACTTTCCTTATTACTGAATTTCTTACAATACCAACTTAAAATTTAAAATGCATTCTCCCTTTGGCTTTAAACTTCTGGGGGATACCCTTCTCACAGTTCTTCCTTCAATCACTTTTCTTTTCTATTCCTTTTACTTCATACCCTAGTCCCTAGGTTGTTTTCTAACACAGTTGTCCAGTCAGACCACAGTGATGAAATGCATCTAGGTTCTATGTCAGATATTCTCCTTCAATTATTTTCTTTTACAGAGGATAGAGTACTGTTTTAGAAGAATTTGAATTTGCATTCAAAACAACTTAGCCAATGAACAACAGGGATCCCAATCAAAACAAGCAAGTTATTGATAACAAGTTCATTCTATTAATGATTTTCCAATATACAGTCATGACAGATCTTCAAGTTATTGCTGCAGCTCATGGTTCAACTGAAGCTTTTGTATACCTAATGGAATCTGTGGATGATAACCTGAAAATAGACACATCTCTATATAACTGAAAAAAAGAAATGTGAACTTTGTATAGGATAAAGTTTGTCCTCATTCTGTAATTTATCTTACTACAGGATTAATTTTATATACCAATGATTCCAAGCCAAGAATTCTGGAGGGGGAACAAAATCAGCTAATGCCAAAGAAATGACCTTATTCATGTAAAATCCAAGCCATTTAAATGTCTTCTGAATGCACCAGCTGTGTTATTGGCAGAAGAAATGTAACATAGCTAAACCGTTTTGTGGAGATTTCCCTCCGCCTACTACAGTCCATTATATACTGATCCAATTATTTACACAAAAACCCCTTTCTTATAACATTTCTCTCTCTGAAAATTGGGGAAACAATGACAACAGCTGAATGGTCACTACTTTATCAGTATTTCATGAGAAAAGGGTCATTTGCATCTACAGTAATTTTCTTAATCTCTTCCCAATAAGTGCATTTAAAAGCTAGCTTTATCTCAACTCTTTCTAAAAATTATATACACTAATATTTCCATTTTGAATAGAGTTTTCTGCCAAAGGCAGTTAGAGTTGGGATTCTGCACAGAAATGTGTGGCCAGATTACTCCTGACTAGAAGAGAGAAATTTTATTCTCCTTAATCAAATCCTGAGAAACTTTAAAATGGGAGAGAGGTGCATTCCTGGTTTCTGGTTGATTTTCAAAGCTACCTCCTACTTTGCTTCCAGTTTTGTTTTTCATCTTTACAACTGATTTCATCCCACAACTCCTGGTTCCCAACAAATCTCAAAGACTACATTTTTGCTTGTTGGTTTGCTTGCTTATATGCACATACTGACTCAGTATGGGCTGGGACCCCGCTCACTGGAAAAAGAAATCTAATTCTTCTATCCAGGCAATTTTTTTTTTTAAATCTCCCTACTCAGCTATGGGATTAAAACAACTGGGCCAAATCAGTTGTTTTTATTGTAATGTAACTATACAAAGAGGAAGAAAGATACCATCAAATGGGTTAGATTTCCATTCTATACACAATGCTCCCAGTCCAGACTGGGCCACTATGTGCTTTCAATTCAATAAAATCAGGAGCTTGAGCCAGACAATATATAATTTAAGTACTATTTAATAGCTGCATGCAAAACTCCAGTCCAGACTGCAGTGGAGTGTTCTGGTATCTCCTGAAACATGTGGGTCTTCTCCCAAAGTAGCTATCTTGCTATTCTAGAGTGATTTGTTGTTTTCCAGAAGCAATTATTCCAGAACAGAAAGTCATTATCAAGCCACAAAATTTTACACTTTCCTACTATCAACTACCATCATGTTCAGCCTAATTTATTATAAATTAGTGACATCCTCTGGCTCTGTTCCTACCCTAAATGTACTTACATATAATTTCTACCAATTTCTTAGTACTGACTTTACTGAATATAAAAAGGATTTTGAATTTGTACTGAATAAAGAGCCTTGCTTCATACTCATTATGAATTACACCAATTCCCCCACCCTTCTAAAACCTAATTTCTGGTGTTCCAAATCTGTTTTATGTTCATTATAATCAGCTGATCATTATTCACAATCCATGGCTCATACTTTCTAATAAACATATCATAATACTTAACTGTTTTGAACAATCTACAGCACTTTCTAAGTTGGTCACTATCCCATGGGCCCTAGTGATCAACTCTATGAGTCTTTTAGTTGTCTCTGTCAGCCAATTAATATTTTGATTCCTTTTCTAAAGCTTTCTTTCTATTTTTAATTATTTTCTTTCTTAAATTTTTTTTATTTATTTAAACTTTCAAATAGTTTTGTAAAAAGCATTTTTAAAAGCACAAGAACTTTATTTGGAAGCTATCTTTAATGAATTTTTAATTTAAAAAAACTATTTAAATCTCATGTGCAGCATATCATGTTCCTAGTTTCAACAATATTCACTTCTATCCCTAGGGTGAAAAAAGTTCTAACAAAGCATCATAATGGAAAATATCACATCCATGCAAACAATATAATCTGTTAAACAGATGGCTTGGATTTCGCTTTTCTATTCTCAGCTGAAAAGAAAAGGAGAAGAATCCTTTTTGGGGGGAAATGCACTTTAACAATGTTTTAAGATATTTTCTTAAATGTTAACAAGAGTTTATAATTTTCATAATATAATGAAATGTTTCAAACCATACCTTCATTCTGGAATTCCCAGTACCTTGGTATAGAGTGTGCAAACTACTGATAGATAATACGGCTTCATAAATTACACAATATACTGTCACAAATAGCATTAAAATACCAAAGAAGTATTTTACACAGAAGACTAAATAATCAGCTCCCTTGACTGAGCTCCATCCTGCTGACTACATAGTATTCAGATTACTCCAGAAACAGACTTTTTGATTTCTCTGATGTCAAAATGAGGCTTTTTAAAGTAATATATTTACATAAGATAAGATATTCTTGTCAATACATAGGTACTTAATTTGGCAATCTTGTCCATGCTTTCACAAAAAATTTATTCTTGTTTCATATTAATCAGAAAAGCTTCAGCCAATTTAATGATGATGGCAAAGGTTAAGTGGTAGTTGGGTAAGTTACCGAGTCATATTATTTTAAAAAGACTTTTGATTCTAGTATTTCTTTTGAATATGAAATACAGATATAATATTAACAATAGTTCATAATATGCCAATTCCGTTTCTTTTTCCCTTTACAGTAAATAACTTATACAGTATTACACTGATCAAATATATCACCTGTTAACTTCTTCATGGCTTCTCACTGATTAAATTGGCCAAGGAGAACTGGCCATATGGAAAAGTATTTATTATTAATGGCTTGCAGGAATGGTACACGTTTCCTTGCTTTAAAAAACAGGGTAGACTGCTTGCCTCTAACTGTGGTTCTTCAAGCAGTCATCCATGCACATAACGCTCATATATTTTCCTGTACTTGCACAGACTACTGTTGGAATGTTCTAAAGTGGAGATTATTGGCAGATTCCAAAGTTATCCTCCACTAACATGGTCAAAAGCAAGTAAGCTCTACCTCTGTTCTTCGAACTAATACTAACAGAACATCTGTAGGTTACACTGAGGCCAAGGTGAATTATTTGAATAATGACAGTTCAAAGAACCACAGTCACAGGTAAGCAATTTGTCTTCCTCCTTCATGGTCTCCTTGCATCGCACATATAAATAAACAGCAAGTAATAGTTATTGGAAGTGGGGCAGGCCATTATTATAGAAACTGATGTCAGTGGGTAGCTTTTGGAAATCATTTGATTTTATGTTGTAATATAATTTTCCATATAATACAATTTTCCAATAATCTTTAATTCTGTCAAATTATTATGCTTCATCCCACAGCACTGGCATGTGAATGTGAAATGTGAGCTGAGAGGTAAGAAGAATGATGGGCAATCAGCATCTCTGGATTCTGTATCTGCTGGAATGGATGTTCCATCTGAAGAAGTGAAGGAGAGGGAAAAATATGTTTTCTCTAAGGTTGACGAAAACCATCCAGAATATTTTTGTTATTTGAAGAAAGTTGATTCTGATTTGCAGCTGATATCACTCAAATGACATATCCAGTAGCAACCTCATGTAGTAGTAATCTATACACTAAAGCCATACCAGAAGCATTGATTCCTGCTTTCCTTTGACGTAATTGTGCAAAGTCCCTTATCTTGTCTCCCTTGTGCCTCCTTTAGACTTGGCAGGTACCTAACAGGATACGAACTAACCACAACAACTTAAAGCAGGAAGTTGCTAACCAGAAGCAGACATGTGCTTACACAGGGAGAAAGATGGAGTTCTGAAAGAGGAAAAAAGGTCACTCCACATGGGAAGAAGCAGGATGGAGGACCAGTGAGAGGGAAGGGTTTGAATCATGGTGTTCTTTTTGGGTTAAAAGGGAAAATGCAAACAGGAAGGTGAAGAAAGAACATGAGTCCCATTGGTTGAACTGGTCCATTGGTTTTCACTTTTCCCTGCGCCCCTCCTTCATATACTCCTCCAAGAGATTGACATGACTTTGCCACTGAGAGTGAGAATTTGACATCAGAATGAAGAAAGCAACTCTACCTCAGAAACATCTTTAGAGATATTTCCCCATATTCCCTACTCCCCTCTCTGCTTCCCCTCTTTCCCTCTACCTTCCTTTAGGTTAGAATGTTGAGCTTTGTAATCGTTTACCAAATTTTAAAAGCTCAATTTTGTGGACTCTTATCCAGTTAAATAAAGAGGCAACAAGGAGCTAAATTTGGTCTGATTCCTAGTCCTTATGTTTACAGCTTACTCAAAGAACATGAGTGGATTTGTATGGGGCATGACCATGCTAGATGAAATGGAGTGTGTGTGAATGGGAGTGTAAGATAATCCCAGGGGTAAGGAAACTGGCAGTCTCTATTCAGTGGGTGGAAGTCTCTTGTTGCCAATGATGAATACAAACAATGTGAAACTGATAATACCCGTTCAATGGACAGAAGATTATCAGTCCCTCTGTGATCAGAGATTCCTTAGAAAACAGGCAATTGATGATTTCCAGCAGAAGGCAGAAAACTCAATTCCCCAAGGAGCTATATGGGTGAAGTCTAAAGAAAATGAGCTAATACACCACAAGCCTAAATTGGGTACAACAATAGGATGCAATATGTGAGGGAAAAGATTAGATGTTTTCATGTTACAGACCATTCTGTTCCACTCTGTCATATTTGTGGTGCTGGTGGTAATGCTAGATCAGATAAGAGAATGTCATACATTTTTTTTGTTATCTTGGAAAAATATGCCAACTGACTTGCAGTATTGAAATTAGTTTGGCCGAAAGGATATGTATGAATGTCTCCCAGATGTGAACATTTTTTTAGGGTACAGGAAAGTGGAGGAGGGTCTAATCTATTGGGATTCCACTTCCCAATAGACCAGCCTTGTCCAGTTTGTTTATTTCTTTATATCCCACATTTCCTCCAGAAGCTCAAGGCAGTATGCAGAGCACTTCCCCACCTAATTCTTCTGGCTTGGACAGATCACTGCCTGATGAACTTGACCTTCTCTTGCTGCCTACAACTTATGCAAGAATGGGAAACAGGTTTGTACAGTTTCACTTCAGACGCAGATGAAAAATTATCTTCCTGAGGAAGTTCTCGGCACTTTCAGCTGGTATTTATTTTGAGTGCTACTTGGAAATGCTTTTAACCAAATCTTAGAATAGGCTTGGCATCTTGGCATTCTGAAGAACTGAGTACTATAAAACAATTGGGTCAACATCTATAGCATGACATAGAAAACATACAATGATTGCATTCAAATGCAAAAGAGACCCTATTATTGGGCCCCACTTTATGTAGTGATGGAGGCAAAGAAGTCTTACTCCATTATCTTTATTGAGTCTGCCCAATTATGGTCAGCAAAGCAAGTGGTGAGGGACTCCCTATCTTTGAGTATTAAAACTGACAATTAAAAAAAAAAAGGACAAATTGCTAATTGATAGTGTTATTTAATTTGTAAGCAGCTATTTTTTGCTGGTTTCCAAGAACAAAAATACAAATTATGAAATGGAGAGAGGAACTGAAATTATCGATACTCACCACTTCCTGAGATGCATATTTTGGATCCTCAGGATCGATTGACCAATAGCAGTAATCAAAACCATATGCCACAACTTTTTCCCTTGTGCCCCAAATACTTTCAAACCTATTGTCTGCCTGAATTTAAAACAAAGACAAAAAACAAAAGATGGTGACACATTCATAAATCTGTACCTTCAAGGTTTACTCTAAAGCAGGATATTTATGCAGAGTACATTGTTATAGCCCCAGAGTATATTTTCATTAACTCATAATTAAATATTTTAAGTATAAGTATGTATATATGGAAAACTTTATGTCAAGTCCCAAATCCTAATTCATGTTAGGACAGGTTGTATACATCAACTGGTAAAATTACTCTGCAACTTTTAGCGTACAGTGTAATCCTCAACATGCTTCTCAAAAGCTGACATGGCCCTTTCCCTGATGGATCTCCTAAACTAACAGATGTCACAATCTTCAAGTTCCAACTCGTATTACATCCTCATATAAACTTTTTGTGAGAAAAACAAAAGCCATTATTTATAAAATGGCCTCAATAATATACTTGTTACTTGTAAAAGAGCCCTATCAATGGCAGCATGAACTGACTACAAGCAAGAGATGGCTGTGATGTTTAATTTCTGTTTTCAGTCCTCATCTATGTAAGGGAAATTGGCCTGGCCTGATCCAACAAGGTGACTACTGTGATCGCTTTTCTTATCTTTATTGGGAGAAGAAAGAAACACAGTTCTTTTAGTCAGTCAGTCATTTCATTTCAGTCACTGACCAGCAAAACAAAACAAGAGTCACAATTGATTAGAGTAAAACAAGCTATAAAATCATATAACAATACAAGTAAAATTGTAAGTTAAAGTTTAAGAATTTAGGGTGTAAAAATTAATAAAGTATGATACAATTTATGTAAGGCAACTAAATGATTGTTTAGAATAACAGAATAGTAAAATTACCAATTTGAAATATATAGAACCATAATAATAATACTGAAAACTATGGAAAAGTTGTAATTAATATTATTATACCTAGAGAAAAATGTAGTGATGTAATATATAAGGAAGGATAATACATAAGGAGTGATTATGGTTTCAAAATTAAAAGTCCAATTATACTGACTATTTATCTATATCTAACCACCCAGAGTCACTTTTCAGGAGATGGGTGGTATCTAAATTTGAAATATAAACATAAACATAAACATAAACAAATAAATAAATAAATAAATAAATATTGTTAAAATGACTCTGGCAGCTAATGAAATTAAAACAAAAATAAGATTCTATTGACAGTAAGGACATAAAACATTGATAAAAAGTAGAAACTAAATGGACAGTTGCATTTGAAATGTTTCCAAGCATAAAATATCTAGGAGATGTTTCAAGAGAAATTATGGCATATTGTACAAACTATGAAACAGTTTTTGGCTGTAATCATTGAAGTAGAATCAGATTGGTCTGATAGCAGCAGTTTGAGGTAGAAGGAATCAGTACAATCAGGGTGTTTGGTGATGAGTGGAAACAGTAATTCCTGGAGAGCGTCAGCATGGAGAGAGCAGTACAATATAACATGTTCCAGTGTTTCAGCTGTACCTCCACCGCATGGGCACAATCTTCGCTCAAAGGGGAAGTTCTGGTATCTTCCCTCAATGACTGCTGTTGGAAGGGCACTGAATCTAGCCAGACAAAGCCCTCCTAAATTTAGGAGTTGTTATGTGGCTGAGGTATCTGGCTGGGTGAAGTAAGTATGCAGAGTGGCTCAGAAGGATGTTTCTGGGCAAGAATGGTAAATCTGAGCTCTGTAGCTCTAAGTTGATGGCATCTTGTTTAAGATTGGCTAGTGCACGTTTGTGTCCCATCAGGGTGATTGATGTGCATGAGAAGCCATAAGATTTTAATTTTCCGTGTATTGCCTGACACCAGGGTGACTGGAAGCTGTCAGTCATAAAGAGACCAAGCCAGCTGGAAAAAAAGAAGCTTAAGCCAGCATGAGAGGATATGAATCCAGGTGGATGTTTCTATTTTGAGTGGGCCAGTTTCACAATGAAGCACCACAGTTGGAACACAGCAACGTACTTGGAAGGTAGATCTCAAGAACTTAGACTGAATTCTTTCAAGGGGAAGGAACTACCTGTAGGGGCCCAAAAGGACCCCAAAGAGGAGCTGAGCTTAGATCTTGGCTGAGAAGACTTTGAGCACTACGGGTATATGCTGGACTCCTGAAAGATTGTAGAGCTGAAACTGTTTTCTGACATAATCGGCATGGGGCAGTTCTTTTAGTAAAATGTGAATACTATGAGACTAGATTCTCCTGATCAAAGAAATCAATTATAATCTCAAGGATTATTTGTGAACATCTGCATTTTAATAGCTGTCTATTGCTAAATTCCACAAAAGCATGCTACACAAGCAAAGCTTTTGTTACAGTCATCTAAGAGACATAAAGATACCTTTAAGAGATACAAACAGCCACTACACAGGCTGATACAGAGAGCCAGTTTGGTATAGTGGTTAAAGGCACTGGGCTAGAAACCAGGAGACCGTGAGGTCTAGTCTCGCCTCAGGCACAAAGCCAGCTGGGTGACCTTGGGCCAGTCACTCTCTCTCAGCCCTAGGAAGCAAGCAATGGCAAAACACTTCCATAAAACCTTGCCAAGAAAACTACAGGGACTTGTCCAGGCAGTCACCAGGAGTCAACATTTGACTCAAAAGCACACACACATGCAGGTTGATATAACATTCTTGACTCTCTCACCTTAAACTTGCTGATTAGGAAAGAAAAGTGATCTCAAGATTAAAACTATATAATTATGTTCATCAAGCTTGTATTCTATTAGGTACAACTACTCCCCATATCTATACTGGGTCAATAGTCTAACAGTGGTTCCATGTTTATATGGTTGCTATCAGCAGAATATGTATAACATCAGTTTTGGATAGCAATGTGTTATGTCTTCTAAAAGGCAAAAAAGTAACATTTCTAAGCAATACGCCATCCACATCACAATGCACTGTAAGAAACAGACAACTGATCTTCTGAATTTCCTAAAAAGACATGGAACACTATCTACTGTCTTCCTCCTAGAATGGGTGAACTAACCCAACTCCGGAAAGAATTTAAAACAAGGAAATTACTTATCTATTTCTTTGATCTCTGCCAAACTGCCTCCTAAGATGTTTCAAACACTAATTATCTTAAGCAAATTGCCTAAAATAATCAGGCAGACAAGCAGATACAAAGACTAAGCAAGAAATAGGAAGCATCTGTCCTGTAGAATTCCCACAGTAATCATGGTAACTCTATAATTCACTTATGTGTCTTCTGAGTTGTAAGATATATTGCCAACAGAAACTGATTTTGGCCCATTTTACTTTTTGACTAAGAGAGTACAGTAGCATTCAGGAGTCCCAATGTCTGGAAAAAAACCAGCTCTGTTTCCCATGCCTATAAAGGAAGCCTTCAAGAATCTCAAAAAAGGAAAGGATGCAGGATCTCTTACAGCTAGTCAGTCTACAAGGGTTTTAGCTGCAGTTCAATACACATTTTTGTTAAGTTTCCCAGAAAATAGCTGCTATCATATTAGACTACTATCAAGAGCAAGAGAGGGGGGGAAAAAAAAGTCAAAAAGCAATTCTATATGAGCTTTTGTGCTTATTTTACTGTCTTGAAAGAATAAAAGGTCACAGTACAGCTGAGATGCAGAGAAACAGCAACATTGGGTCTAAAAGGAGGTTAATTCAGTATTTATTTTAAGGTTCCAAACATGTTTACTCCTTTTCTATATGGAGCACAGAAGCTCTGCCAATTTAAGCTGCGCTCACTCTCCACCTTTTTGTATTTCCTTCCTATTTTATTTTTGACTTCCACAGATTTTCCATACAATACACAACTGCAATTTTAAAAAACAAAGTGGCTCTATTAACAAATTTTTACCTCCCTTCCCCCTCATTGTTATGTCTCAATACCAGACAGACAAATAAAACCCTTTTAATATTTTGTATTGAATTGTCTTCAGTTTTTGTTGGCACTAGCTTGTTTTCAGATTCTACTCGGTGCTCAAATTCAGATGGACACATTTGCATCAGCATGCTTTCTAAACACCACAAAATATTTAGTACCATTTCAGAATTGGTCTTTGAATTTTAAGATTTTTGTGGGAAATGCAATTAGTGTTTTCATAATAATTCTTCCTAAGAATATCACGTTAAGAAATAGTCACACAATATCCAGAAGAAATAATGAAGGGGGAAAAATGTAAGAATTTCTATTTTTAGTTGCACTGCCTGAAAATTATATTTAAGAGTGTTAAATGAGCAGACTGTGGATTCTGTACTTAAATCTGGGAAAAAAAGGAAATTCTTGTGCTTCTTTTCCAAGTAGTTAGTTTATATAGGAACTCAAATGATGTGATATATAAAATATATCATTTTCTCACCCATAATCATCCTGCAAAGTTTAAATGTGTGGCACGCTCAGGTTCACTCAATGAGTTTCATCTATGAATGGTGATTTGAATCCAAATGTTTCTACTCCAAATGAAGTTATATTCATTGGCATCAGCCTAGTAAGAAAATGGCAACCACCATTGGACTGGATTCCTTCACCTCTCTCCAGTAGTCTAGTAAAACCCAAAGTTCGCTCTGGAGGTTTAGGAAATACTTTGTATTTGGTATTTAGGGATTCAGAGTGATAGAAAGCAAGAGAAGTACCATTGTGTAAGGAGAGTCTACCTGCGTATTGAACAACATTCTTTCTTCCCTACAACACACTGATTGTATCTGAAAAGTCATCATATGGCTATTATATTTTGCCAGCTGTAGCAAACTTTCAGATACTAAATTAAAAAAAACACCATACCTTTACTTTTTTTACTTTTGCCACTCTATCTTCAATTTCTACAATTATTCCTCGTCCCTCTGCATGCTCTCTGGAAATATGAGAACAAACAACAATTAAGACATAAGATTTTTTCTGTATTAAAAGCCAAATACAAGAACTTTTAAATCCCATTTATAGGAACAGCCCTTGAAAGCACTTGTCGGTTCTTGCCACACATTTCTGCATATTGCGATATAATTATCTATCAGAAGTAGCTAGTTAAAAAGAAAACAAACAGGGCCATCAAACTGACTAACCAATTTGTTAGCTCAGTTGGACCAATCCACATTCTAAGCATAGGAAAAACACTGAAACAACCGTAATGGTCAGGTGGTTGTATGTTGTAGGATCAGCCCAGCATCTATAAACCACTTCAGGCTGGTAGAGGCACACCCCTCCCTTGGGATTCCAGGTATTTTCCTTAGCCATCGCTCTTGTTTGTTTCCTTCCAGCAGAAAGAGCTCACCACCCTGCGGAGCCCAGCAGCACAGCTGACTGGCAGTTGGGTGGGTTGCACTGATGGCAGGAAAAGATATGCCAGAAATATATCTGCAGTCATTTTAATGCAGGGCATTTTGCAAGAAGAAATTGTGGTTTATACTTCTCATCCTGACAGCCAGTTTGGTGTAGGGGTTAAAAGCTAGAACCTGGCAGACTGTGAGTTCTAGTCCTACCTTAGCCACAAAGCCACAGCTTTGGGCCAGTCACTCTCTCTCAGCCCTAGGAGGAAGACACGGCAAGCCACTTCAGAAAATGCTGCTAGGAAAACTGCAGGGACTTGCCCAAACAGTTCCTAGGAGTCAAGACTGACTTGAAGGCACAAAAATGTTCCTTATTAACCCACTTTAAATCCTTCAGGGATAGGAAAGACTCTGAAGAAAAACCAAAGAACAAGAAAGAAGTTCCAAGAGACATGGCAAATTAAGAATGTTACCACATCTCTCAGCCCCAACAGCTGACCCCCAGGCTGGAAGAGAAGACAGGTAAAGGATCTCTCATTCTTTTTCCCCACCCTTCATCTGCTTCTCTTCCAGTAGATCACCACACAGCTCCTACCACGGACCATTAATCAGCTGACAAGTGGAGGGTAGGGTTTGAGCAATGCAACAGGGAGAGCCAAATTAAACCTGACATGGAGAACAGTGAGGATGCGCTAAATCCAGGTTCAAAGGAGCTCAGAGGAAAGCTAACTGCCAGCTGGAGGAGTAGTCCCATTAGTCAGTCTCCTTTTGAACACATCCACATCACATCCATTGAAAATGTTAACATAAAGCCAGTAGCAAGTTTTGACAGACAGCTTGTCCTGCCTGTCAAAACCTGCCTCTTCCCCAGCCCGTATTAAGGAGAATTACTGGTGGGTGCAGATGTCTGATTAGAGGGTAGGGAAACAAAACCAAGGGAATCCACCAATCCCTGTCTGTAATGTGCCCTGCACGTACTCAAGTAATGAGGAACCAAATTTTATGCCATCTCAAGGATTCACTCTAAATGAGCCATAAGCCTAAGAAAAACTCCATCCTTCACCTATATTCATCAAATTACATTATTTAATGCTTCTTAAAATCCTACTTTAAAGTCCTTTTGGGCCAGAGGAAGTGGACAGGGTCCTCATGACTATGAGTTTGGCCACCAGTTTATTAGACTGATGTCCCTCCTGGTTCACAAAAGCCTCCTGGGAGGTGATGTGTGGTTGGATTTTGGTGGTGGTGAATTCTTCCTTGAGAGAGAGGGTGTTGGTTTGCCCCCCTCCTCAAAAAACCATCACTAGACCCAACCATATTAAGCAATTTTTGTCCCATGTCCACCTTTCCTTTTTTGGGAAGGCTGTTGAGAAGGTGGTCATGCAAGAGCTTCAGAGTATCCTGGATGAGGTGGATTACCTGGACCACTTTCAGACTCATTTCAGACCTGGGCATGGGACTAAAACAGCATTGCTTTTGGATGACCTCTGGCATGAGCAGGATGGGGGTAGTACATTCATCCTTGCTCTTCTTGGCAGCCTTCAATACCATCAACCATGGTATCCTCCTGGACCAGCTATGGGGGTTGGGGATGGGCAGCACTGTATTATGCTGGTTCTCCTCTTTCCTCTGGCACTGGTTCCAGTCAGTGTTGATCAGGAGCAAGAATTCCTGCCCTTAGCCTGCCTCTGCCTTGTGGGGTTCCACAAAGTTTGGTATTCTCTCCACTCCTGAAGCCAATGGGTGAGGTTATTGTCTCAGTGTTTGGAAGCTGTGGGAGTCTGGATGGGGAACAACAGGCTTCAGCTAAATCCTAGCAAGACTGAGTGACTCTGAGTCTTGGGGCCTTTGGGTTCTGGGAACTTACCATCTATGGTGCTGGATGGGGTCGCACTGCCCCAACCAGACTTTTGTGCAATATGGAAGTCCTTTTGGACTCACAACTCCTGCTTAAAGAGCAGGTGGCAGTCATGGCCAGGAAGGCCTATCCACAACTTCATGTTGTGTGCCAGTTGAGCCCATTCTTGGATCAGAGGTTCTATTCTCAATCACTCATGCCATGGTTACCTTCCAAATGGATTAATGTAATGTGCCCTAGATAGGGTTGCCCTTGAAGAACATCTGGAAACTGCAGCTGATGCAAAATAAAGTAGTGTTAGCAGTTACGTGTACTCCTCAATCAGTGCACCTTACACCTCTGCTCCACAAGCTGCATTGGTTGCCAGTTTATTTCCAGGTTCAATTCAAGGTGCTGGTAATGACCTATTAACCCTATATGGCATGGCCTGGGTTATTTGAGGGACCACCTCTCCCCAGTTACATCTACCCATTGTGTCAGGTCCAGCACAAGAGGCATGTTATGGGTCCCACCTATTAAGGAATGCCATCTGGCGGGACCCAGAAGGAGAGCCTTTTTTGCTGTGGCACCTGCCCTTTGGAGCATCATCTCCCCAGCCTTAGACTGGCCCCGGCCCTACTTGCCTTTCGAAAGGCTCTGAAGACATGGCTTTGTCATTGTGCCTGGGGGTCCAGTTATGGTACGGACATTAACCGAAGAGTTACTTCACGGTTACGCTGTCTTCTAGCTTCTCAATACAGAGACAAGAGACTAGAGCAGCTACAACTAAGGGCACTGCAACTCTAGTGTTTCTGTCTCCCCATTTTATTTCCATTTCCTATGGATGTGGAGGGAACTTAAAAGAAGACACAAAGTGAGTAAGGGAGGCAAAGCCTTTCTTATTTCATCTGCAATGTCTCCAACCTCTATTGGATCACTACATTTTTGTTTTATTTTATAAAGGTAGTTGGGAAATCAGGCAAGATGGCTCTTGCCAGCAAATCAGGGCTGGTCTACTATGTTATCTGGTACCATACTGATGGGTGAGTACTTCACCTATGGTTAGCATTATACTAGCCTTTGTGTATACATAAAAATGCTCCCATTTTTTAATAAATCAAAATTGTGTCAGGCCATTACAAACCCTGGGGTTCCATTATCATAATCCAATGGAGTAGAACCAATAAAAGCATTCTGAACAGCATGCAGAAAGCATGGCTCACATCATCACAGACAATGTTCAGGTCTAAGCACTACATATTCAATTCTTTTCATAATTGACTTACTGACCATGACATCCTACTTTCATTCTATCAGACTTCATTAGGCATGGCAAATTACCAACTCTTCAGAAAGTCAACCCTATATTCAGTAACAGTAAGAACAGTTGGAGCTTCAGAGATTCAACATGGCTAGATAAGCTGCTTTATTGCAGGCAACAAAGAAGACATATCTATTTATATATAAAAGGCCTGAGTAGTACAAAACACAGGACTCAAGCCCTTACATATGACTTCTCCAGTGTTTAAATCTTAGGCTGCTTCCTCCCCCCCTCCCCCTTTCAAGTCAATAGACATTTGGCTGCTCTTTTCTCAGCGCTGATAGTCAGAAACATCTACTAAATGTTTTCGTAACAGTTTCATCTGGCCTGGAAATGGTGGATTCCTTCTTTACCAGCTTCAGCCTTTACATGTTCACACAAGCTAATTCATAAACCATAGTTTACAGACCAATCCCAGATGTTTCACTTAGCCTGCCCAGGCACAAATTATGGCTGGGTTCACATAACAAGCTAAGTTGTAATGTGGTTTGTCTTAAGTGTGTTGTGTGAATCTTCCATCAAGATTTATAAAACATGGATTATATTTCAGCATGCTGTAGAGACCCAGCCAACTGTGATTTAGTCAGTAAACCAGAGGTAAGCAACTTACTGTTTAAACACGTATATGAGCACAGCTTGAGATTTAGGACTTTTTCTCTAAAGAAGCTTCAGTTCAAGCTACAGTATTATTTTCTTTATTTGTA
The DNA here is from genome assembly GCF_059951505.1 of Python bivittatus. Classification (NCBI taxonomy): domain Eukaryota; kingdom Metazoa; phylum Chordata; class Lepidosauria; order Squamata; family Pythonidae; genus Python; species Python bivittatus. The sequence goes on along the minus strand of NW_028277075.1, from coordinate 26,674,843 downwards.
TTTATTCTCCTTATGAAAAGCTAAGGCAGTACTGTACAGCAGTGATTGAAAGGTCCATGCCGAGTTATGCATATAAAAATTTAAAAAATTAAGATGTTTCTTTGTTTCTGCCAATTAAAGCTTAACTGCCTTATAATGTCAACATAACACTGCAAGGCTGAGAAACTATCTTGCCTATAACAGCGAAAAGTTATTTATAATGGCCACGTGTCAGAAAACATGATGTAGCCATTAAAAGAGCTGCATCAAAAACAAAGACCGGGCAGTACACATACCGCATCTGTTTTACTTTCTTGTTATTCCCTCCCTTCTCCAGAGGAGGGATTATATTATTTGTCACACAGATTTTAAACAACTCCAAAGTTTTCTTTCTCCCATCCTCCCCAAAACTCCATGGTACACATGGTCTTAATTATTTTGTTATACACACCACATGTTCATACCATGAGTATCGCCAATATTTATGTGAGCTGAATCTGCAGTACGGTGATTTTGTAAATCAAAATTATTGTTCAGCAATAGATAAACATAGGGTTTGAGGATGCGGAATTACTTAATAATGAAGCTCAATCCACAAAGCAGGGAAAGAAGATCAGGTAGGAATATTATAGAGGGTTAAAGCTGATCTGGCCCATTGTAAGGTAAATGGCAAATTAGCTATAGTTTAAATTGAAAAAATAAGGTCTTTCATTACTAAATAAAAGAAACAGATGAGATAATTCACTCTAGTAGTGAATCTGTCCAGCAGAAGAGAGTGCTAGAACAAAGACTTCTGAAATTGTGGGAAAAGAGTACTTTGCTTGCTTTTTGAATGTTTTGACAGTAACAAGCAAAGCTTAGATGAGAATTCAAAAATAAAAACAGCACTTGTAAAAGCATGATATTCAGTGACATGACATAATTAGAAACAAAAATGTACAGTACAGAACAGGGTAGGGATGACTAGGAAGCTTGTGGGTAGCAGCCAGTGTCAAACTGTGACATGTGACACATTTCACACAGCATTCATTCAAGCAAAGGAAGATAGATGGAAGAATCACATTTTCCCATTTTTTAAAACAGAACCGCAATCTTGAAGGAAGACAACTGGATCTCCACAAATAATAAAATATACATTTTTTGTGTGTCATAAACTATAAGTTGGGAAGACTTTTCTTGTCTTCCTTGGAAAAACTCCTAAATTAGTCATCGAGCCTGAAATCACGATAATTAAGAATCCTGATTTTAATGACAAATACCCAGGGTTGATATGACTGTCTTCACACAGCACACTTACTCATAGTTAATTCAATCATAGTTTACTCAATTAATCCAATTTCCTGGGTTCTCACAACCCACTTGACCATATACTAATTCCATGGGTAGAATTCACACAACACACTACCTTGAGATTCAGGATATCACAAACACAGCTGATCACTATCCCATATAAACAAAGCACGGGTTACATCTTAAAAAAAAATCTGGGCGTATTCTACATTACTAGAAAGCGCCTGCAGGAAATGCATCGGATTTCTTAAAGTTCTGCTCCGCTCTTACACCCTCTGCACGCTTTCTGAACCAAGAGCAGCCTTGCCTTGTTTGGTCACGCTCTGGACTTAGTGTTCACTTTTCTGCACGCTGCGCTTTACGGGCGCAACAGCAGCCGGCCTCTCTGCAGTCCAGCACGTGAGTCTCCTCACTTCCCACGTTCGCGGCTAGGATCAAAACGCGCACCAACTTCAAATACACGTTAAACAGTCCCCTGGAAGGAGCGCAAGTTAACTTGCCGGGCGCTCACCGACAAGCCTATTGAACGTGAGTGCGCTCCCTAAAGCTCAAACGAGAAAGGGCACAGCTCTGCAGAACCCACAAGCCGAGTTTGTATCAGTTGTGCAGGCACGTGTGGATACAAGTAAACGCGTTAGAGGCTTCCCCTTTCCATCCCAGAACTGCTGGCTCACCTTTTGCTGAGAGGCCGGACCCGCACGGCTACTTTGACGTTCGCCATGACCTCTCGGACCCGGGGGAGAAACGCCACCGCTTTGGCCGTCCGAGCCCCGACTCCACATCACACCGGCGCTCCTCAGCCGCTGCTCAGGCGCTCCGCGAAGAGCCCCCGGCGAGGGAAGCAGCAGCGCCGCCCGACCCCGCCCGCGCGGCCCTTCCTGGGGGGGAAGGCCTGCCCGCTTGGCAAGACCGGAGGAAGTGGGGAGGGGCGCCTTGGGCTGCTTGCGCCACAGTATCTCCCCGTCTTCGGGTCGTTTCGACTTTCTGATGGGCGACGAAGTGGCCCGTTTGACTTTCTAGCGCCGAAGCGGAGGAGGAAACACCGTGGCGTTTTTACGAGGAGCAGAATGTCTGCAGTTTTTGCCTGCTGATCTCATGACCACCCTGGAAAAAGCACAAAACTACCCGATGGGAATGATTTCACCGTGCCGTGGGGTCGCTCAAAGGCTATTCAAAAGACAGAACTACGTTACCGCTAGAATACGAGCGCTTTACAGTAGCAAAGGGGGGCCGGGGGGGGGGCGGACAAGTAAGTGACTAGTCGTTTGGACAGCGAAGTAGGAAGTCCCCTGACTTGTGTTCGGTTTACAAAGGCTCTTGGGCATTAAACGATGGCGAACGCGTGCGGTTGCCTTGCTATCAGATCGGGTACCCCAGACCTAAGTTATTCGCAAGAACGCCAGCGAGTGCCAGTGTTCACATGTCTCGCGAAGTTATGATGAGGTTCGCTTGGTTTGGGCGCAGCATGTTGTGCGGATTAAGGCTCCTTTTACGCAGCGAATTGCACCGACCCGGGTTAATCACTGCGTCCCTGACCCCAGGACCCCCATGGTCGGGGGGGGGAGGTAAGGCCGAGCTGGTTAACTTTTAGCCTAGCTGCTGCTCCAGAGAAAATCTGCGTAAGACAGCCCTGTAGCGTTTCTTCTGAATGTTGAGGGAGGGCAGTGTCACGTTTGCGGGAAGTTCTGCCTTGTCCCGCTTCCTCCCTTTCGCTCTCAGCCCAGGCGCCCTGGCGTTTCCGATTCTTCCCGCGCAGCGGCCGATTCTTCCTCCTCTGCAAAATAAACAAACAAAAACAGGGCGAGACAAGGATGAAGAGTGGGCGGGGTATTGGGGATCGTGTGGGAGGGGCTGTTCCATCGGTGGCCAGGGAAGACCCTCAACAAGGCAGCGCAAATGTAATTCTGAGGGTTTGGAGAGAGAATAATGATGGCTGTGTTCAGTCCCCTTCAGTCCAGCACCATCTGTGTGAGCGGTAGTTAACGGCTTAAATTGAGGAATGGGGCCAGAAACTCAGCAGTGGTAAGATGTCCCCATATGCCACACCCAATTTCTATCCTGTGCCTGAGTCAAGATGACTAAATGTTCATCTCTGAAGCCTTATTCTAGATAGCTTTATTAGCTATGCATGCCATCAAACAACGCTTGTCTTTTATGACTGCACACCTAAGATGTATGCACGTTTCTCATGTGGACAGTATGTTTCCCCAGATCACTTTAGATTTGTTCAACTTTACACAAGTACATATTGTCTGTTAGAATATGATTCTAGGATATGATTTAATTCCATTTCTTCCAAACTCCTATCAGAAAATATTCCAGTTAAATACTAGATCTAAACTTAGGGCTACAAAAATTTGATTAATTGCTAGACAGCAGCAAACTTATAGAAGTCTGTATTTTTTTGTTGTCATATATTTTTAATTTTTAAATTAATTTTATTGCTTTAGTATTCAACCAAAAAAACAAAGCATCTAAAGGATCAAAATACAAAAGAAAGCAAAATATAAAAGAAGGCAAAAACACCATTCAAATTTAAATTTAAAAAAGACGGTAAACAGTTGTATATAATTAAGAAACATTACAGCTCAATTTTTAAACAAATTGATCAGGCAGAATCATATTGTCCAGTCTTTCCACTGTGTCAATAAAGAACCAATTTAAAGGCCAACAGTGATATTGTTTATTAGTCTCTTTCCAAGACCACATTACAATCTCTTTTTGCAACAATCCAGGAGTGATAGAACCAATGTTGTTCATAAGTACAGTGGTACCTCTAGTTACGAACTTAATCCGTTCCGTGACTCTGGTTGCAACTCGAGTTGGTCTCAAGTCAAGGTAAATTTTCCCATAAGGTTCAATGTACTGTAAATACGGTTAATCCGTTCCGCCCTCCGAATTTGGTCGCACCATGAGGCAAATTTCCCCATAAGGTTCAATGTAAATACAGCTAATCTGCCCTCCGAATTTGGTCGCACCCCGAGGTAAATTTCCCCCATAAGGTTCAATGTAAATACGGCTAAACAGTTCTGAAACATATGCATTTTATTTTTAAACCTCAAAAACCTTCCAAACGCCACAAAAACCTTCCAAAACGCCACAAAACACACCACAAGCCTCACCGAACGTCTCCTTGCTACTGCGATCTCGCCCACAGGAAGCCGCGACTGCGTGGCAGCAGGGAAAATGGCCGCGGATCCGGTTCGTAAGTAGAGGCAAGTTCGTAAGTAGAGGTACCACTGTATATTCCAATTTTAGAAATACAGTTCAACAACACATAAACATATTTAGTTCTATTGTTTGAACTAGTATAGAACAACAACTGATAATGTTAAAATCATAATTATTAATGTGCCTTCAAATGTATTGCATTTTCAATAAATAACTTTTTTGAACATCCACTGAGGTGTTCAATAAACCTGGTTTTGAGTTGTCTTTCAAACAGACAACATATCAGAGGATTGCATGGGGAGATAGGTGGAGGGAGTTGAAGCAGAGGCAAGAGTAGCAGGGCAGGAGAAGCGTGAGGTCCTTGTCTAACGACAGCACAATCTTGGCCTAACAACTGCAACCGAGACTACTAAAACTGCCATCACTAAACAGTGAGGTCATATGATGTTTCGCCTAGCAACCGCATTGTTTAGCAATGGAAATCCCAGTCCCAATTAGGGTTGTTAAGTTGGGACTACCTGTATGTGAAACTTCTCAGGGTTTTGGAAAAAAGTCTAAGATAATCCTAATCTTTAAACCAGGTAAAAATTCTCAGAAATTAACATTTTACCGACCCATTTCACTTCTCAATCTGTATTATAAACTCGATAACAAATTATTAGTCATTCATCTAAAACTGATTATAAGCACATTTATCCATCTGGATCAACCTGGCTTTATTCCAAAAAGAAATCTAGCTCTATTAGGAAACTACTAAACGTTATACAAATTAGCAACATTAATAAAATTTAATTATCTTGGATATATTTAAAGGTTTTGACTCTTTGGAATTACAATTTTTGAAACAAGTATTAAATCTGGGGCTGGCTTCTGCAAAATGACCACATGTACAGATCGACTACAACTCAGATAAGATCCAGTAGTAAGTCCCTCTATCTTTTGCTCTGGACAGGGTGGCACTGTTCCCAAAGTAGCAGGCCTGTACCTCGGGAGCTCTTTTGGACTGGTGACTCCTACTGGAACAGCAAGTGGAGGCTATAATCTGGAGAGCTTTTGCCCAGCTTTGAATTGTGACCTAGTTGCCACTTTCTGTGGATCAGCTGGCTCTGCAACATGTCCTTATCATGTCACGCTTGGAGGGTGCTTTTGGAGGCAATTTGGAGGCTTCAGGTCATCCAGAATGCAGCGGCCCATCTGGTGACAGTCAATACTGGTACAGCAGAATAACACCAATCTTGCAGAAGCTGTACTGGCTACCGACAGGCATCCAGTTCAAGATGTCGCTTATCACCTCTAAGGACCTTTATGGCTTGGGCCAAAGTTACCTTTGGGACTGTCTGGCTCAGGTAGAATCTGCCAACCATTCTATGCAGGCCAAAGGGGCAGGCTGAGAATCTCTCCCCTGTGAAAGTCAAGAAAAGAGGTCTTCTGGTGGCAGCACCCTTTTAAGCATCTTGGCCCAAGGCAAGGGTGGCCCAGTAGACCAAAGGGTCTTTGTCCGGAGCATGCAACTTAGTTACAATCAGCTGGCCCAGGGAGGAAGTAACATGATGGTTTTGTTGTGTTGATTTAACTCTGAGGTCTTACAGTTGTTTATGGTTTTTATTTTACTGTGATAAAGAAAAACCCCAAAACAAGGAACAGTCAACAAAGAAAAATCAGAATACTGCACCACTGAAGAGCCAGTAAGGAACATTGACAGCATATATCTAATAGATTATTTCAAAGCCAATGTGGGGAACTTTGAAACACGAACTGCCAACATCTCCCACCATTGAGCATGTTGGCTGGGGTTGATAGGGATTACAGTTCAGCAATATCTGGAAACCAGTTTCTTCATGCTAGCATTAGAGCAATCATTAAAAACCTGGCTGTGCTAGTTTTCAGGGTCCCTGAAGCAGGATTTCATTTGACTGACAGTCAGGATATACCCAGTAGGACCTACAACTGTTTTTAACTGATTTGGAACTCAAAGCATAGAGGCCAGCTCCTCCAAAAAAAGGACAGTGAATAAGTATCTTCACACCTTATTTGTTAGAAGATGCCAAGTACATTTTGCATTATGAAATTATTTTGATACTCCATCTGTTATGATCATCTCTTTTTTTTTCAGCTGGAGATAACTCTTCTTTTTAAGGTATTTGTGACACTTTGGTTTGTTATTATTTCTATTTTACAATCTACAGTTAATACCTAGTTGCACAGATTTATTTAAAACTACTCCATGAGTTGACTGTGAAGTTCAAATTAAAGCAGCAGAAATCCAAAGTAAACATTCCACATGGCAGCCAACTTTGACAGTTAATTACTCATATTAAATATATATGTATTAAATATATATGACATTTCTTTGCAAATCTAATCTATTCAGGGTGCTATAGGACAACAAACATAATAGACACCGAATTCACAATACATTTTTACATGATAGTCAAAAGTAACATGTTAAAACAAAGCCTTCTTTCAGTGCTATATAAATTGTGCCCTCTAGTGATAAATATCAGTATTCCAAAAGAAAGATCAGGATTTCTGAATGCACATCACTGTTGCTGCCTATTATTTGTGGCATTTTGCTATTAATTATTGGGAGTCAAGCCAATTTAATTTATGGTTTGTTTAGGAAATATAAAACAATACCAAGTTTCTTTCCCTCCCCCCCCCCCCCGCTGATCACTACTACTAAAATAAATTATCTAAATATGGAAGTTATATTTAACACCTAAAATAAAGTTTCTTTCAAATTGAGCAGAATCCCTGGTGACTTCATGGATACATCCTTGTAATTTTCTTGGAAGCAATACAGTCTAGTCTTTTCAAGCAGCTATGTTTATGTCAGCTAATAATTTAGTTTTCAAGGAAAGTTCATTACCTGCAATTAAATTACAATTAGGATTTGAGGCTGCAATCCTAAACATGAGGGTATGAATGCCACTGAATTTCAGCATAGAAGTCTACTTAAAGTCACCAGGAATCAAACTTCACTGAAAGGAGGTATTACTTTTATACTACTTTTAGTCAATCAAGGCTGGTGTTGAGAACCTAAGCAGGGTCAGATTGAGTTAATACTTGGACAGGACACTATCAAGACATACCAGGGCTATAAAATAAATTGGGAAGCTGAAAACTCATCCCAGAAGAAGGGATGGCAACCCACTTCCATATTGTTGCCAAGAAAAGCACATGAACCTGTCCACAACATCACCAGAAGTTGAGTCTGAATTAAAGGGTCTTATTTTGTTTCTGCTGAAATAAGCTTAGAATCACAGGACTGGACAATTAAACCCTACTGCCATATTTGGGTCTCCAGATACAGCAAACATGAGTTTTACATAAATCACAGTTCTCTGGATTCCCACAATGCTAATCAAACCATAGTTAACATTCCACCATGACTTGAGAGAGAGAAAGTAGCCATCTGTCTAATATGATTTAATTTGGATTCGTGCACTAAGCAGGAGGTCAAATCAATATCTAGTGGCTTTTTCCAATTACTGTATGTGAAGTCTGGAGGTCAAGGCCTGAGAGGAAATCTTAGCATATTTTCAAATTGCCTTTCACTGCTTACATTTACTAAAGTAATATTTTCTTATCAAATATTAAAAAGAAGACTCCTGAGAATACTATGATCAGCCAAGAAAATGAACAAATGGATCATGAATCAACCCAGAGTTCTCAGTTGAGGCACAAATGACCAGGCTCAAAGAATCCTACTTCGGACACATTATGCAAAGATCTAACTCTCTGGAGAAGGCTATAATGCTGGGAAAGGTGGAAGGAAAGAGAAGAGGATGACTAGCAGCAAGGTGGATGGACTTAGTTACAATGGTGATGAGTGCACTGTTAGAAGACCTGAAATACCAAGTTAGGGATAGATCGTCATGGAGAAAATCTATATGGTTGCTAAGAGTCAACAACAACTTAATGGTGTATAATCAGTCAATCAAAACTACCATGGGAGAAAGTGTCTGCATTAAGGATGTTTCTGTTTTGATTTCACAAATGCCTGCTTTCACAACTCCTGAAATGAAATATTCACTGGACATTATTACTGCAATAACTTAGCATTTCCCTAGAGGACAATACAATATTACACACGTTGACTGCATTTCCCAAAGGAAACTCTATCTGAAATAGCAATATCAGGAATCCGTGCCTTGTCTGTAGAAGAAGGCAGTGTCTGGTTATGTTGAGGATGCCTTGGTGCTGCTGTGCTGAATTCTTCAATAGCTGGAATACAAAGAAGCAGATGAAGAGAAGAAATAAACATGAATTTCCACCTCCATCTTTCAGCAGAAATTTATTCCAGTGGTGGAAGCCATTTCAGTACTACAGAGGAATTTATTAAAATCACACTTTTGCATATGTATGTCACTCTGAGCTGCTTAGCAAAAGGCAGGACAGAAATCAGGCAAATCAAATATAAATAAATCAGAAAATGCAGGAGTCAGCCAACCATCCGTTTCCACAATATAGTACATACAGAATCCTAAAAAAAAACAACCATTTACTATCTAATGGTATGCTCATTTTTCTGTTCCATAGTTGGTGGGTTTTTCAAGCAAACAAACAAAAAATGGAAAGAAACGGCATTATGATAATAAAATACTGTATTTTAAAAAGCAAATATAGTTTTTAATAGTGTGAAGACAGAAATTCAGATATGGATTTTGTCATTCGTATAAATATATTCTCGTTAACTTTGCCACTATAATGCTTGTCAAGGACAAATTTACAACCCATTGATTAGTGTAGTAAAATTATTTTCTTACTTATGTTTTCTCTTATGCAGACAATTATAATCATGAGTACAAATATATACCAAATCTAATCTAATCGGATCTGTCACAATATGGAATTACAGTTATATGCCTTACTCTACTTTTTAATGTTAGAGTCTTTTAAGCAAAATAATTTTATTTAATTTTAAGCAAAAGTGCATTTAACATTTTGGGAAGGGTTATCCATTGATGGGTCCTCATTACATATGGCGGGGTAATTAGGTACTTACTGTGCTGTGCCTATTCTAGAGCTCATGCTGGTACTCATGTATTATCTATCCAAAAATGGTGATTAGTTACACCAGTGTTGTCCAAACTTGGCCACTTTAAGATGAGTGGACTTCAACTCCCAGAATTCCCCAGCCAGCATGGCTGGCTGGGGAATTCTGGGAGTTGAAGTCCACTCATCTTAAAGTGGCCAAGTTTGGACAACACTGAGTTACACTGTCAGTTTTTAGCAGTCATAGTCAGAGAGGCCTCTGCAGGCTATGCAAAGGGTTCTTGATGGCCACAGGTTGTAAGGTGAAAAGCAGCCTCCAGAATTGTCTTCATTTCCAAGAATGCCCTGGAATACCATTGACATCAATGTTTTTGAACAATTAAAATAGTAACTGCAGCTTACATGTTTAAAGGTTGGCCGACCTGCCCAGAAAAAAAGGTGGGAAGTAGAGCAGATAATGAGAGCCACTTTGGGTTAGTAGGTGAGTTCTAGTCCTGCCTTAGGCACAGAAGCCTGCTGGGTAACTTTGAGCCAGTCACTCTCTCTTAGTTCCAGGAAGATGACAGTAGAAAACCACTTCTTAAAAGGTTGCCTAGAATGTGCTTGTCTTGTCTATGTAGTCACAAGTCAAGACTTGAATTTACTACACCCATTATAGCAGCCATATTTTAAACAGACAATTTGCCCCCAGTGACAACCATTTTCTTTGACATTTTGAGAACATGCCCCCACTCTCCAAGAGTCTTTGAACTCTTATCTTAGGTAGATGCCTAATTAGCCTCTTGGAGCAATTTCTCAGTTGTTATCTTGTACCTGTGCTTAAAAATACTTGCCTGACCAACATGTTTTCTAAGCAAAGCACTGACCAGAATGAGAATTTATAATTATTGTGTTTGCAATAATGTAGACATCTTTGACTTGAAATTGACTTCTGCGTCTGCATCCACAGAATTTTCTTGCAGCATTCTGCCAAGTGGTTTGCCTTTTTCCAGAATGATTTTTTTCTGACTTCCCAGTCTAGTTAAAGCCCTGGAATTCCCACAGGGTCATCCATCTAAATATTTAGCAGGCCAACCCTGCTTAGGGTGAGTTCATTTAAAGCTGGCTGGTGCTGCTACTTACAGAGGCAAACATGCTAAGCTGAAAAGCAATGTACAAGTATGTACAGTGGGGCAAAAAAGTATTTAGTCAGCCACCAATTGTGCAAGTTCTCCCACTTAAAAAGATGAGAGAGGCCTGTAATTTTCATCATAGGTATACCTCAACTATGAGAGACAAAATGGGGAAAAAAATCCAGAAAATCACATTGTCTGATTTTTAAAGAATTTATTTGCAAATCATGGTGGAAAATAAGTATTTGGTCACCTACAAACAAGCAAGATGTCTGGCTCTCACAGACCTGTAACTACTTCTTTAAGAGGCTCCTCTGTCCTCCACTTGTTACCTGTAGTAATGGCACCTGTTTGACCTTGTTATCAATATAAAAGACACCTGTCCACAATCTCAAACAGTCACATTCCAAACTCCACTATGGCCAAGACCAAAGAGCTGTCGAAGGACACCAGAAACAAAATTGTAGACCTGCACCAGGCCGGGAAGACTGAATCTGCAATAGGCAAGCAGCTTGGTGTGAAGAAATCAACTGTGGGAGCAATAATTAGAAAATGAAAGACATACAAGACCACTGATAATCTCCCTTGATCTGGGGCTCCATGCAAGATCTCACCCCGTGGGGTCAAAATGATCACAAGAACGGTGAACAAAAGTCCCAGAACCACATGGGGGGACCTAGTGAATGACCTGCAGAGAGCTGGGACCAAAGTAACAAAGGCTACCATCAGTAACACACTACGCCACCAGGGACTCAAATCCTGCAGTGCCAGACGTGTCCCCCTGCTTAAGCCAGTACATGTTCGGGCCCGTCTGAAGTTTGCTAGAGAGCATTTGGATGATCCAGAAGAGGATTGGGAGAATGTCATATGGTCAGATGAAACCAAAGTAGAATGTTTTGGTCTAAACTCAACTCGTCGTGTTTGGAGGAGAGAGAATGCTGAGTTGCATCCAAAGAACACCATGCCTACTGTGAAGCATGGGGGTGGAAACATCATGCTTTGGGGCTGTTTTTCTGCAAAGGGACCAGGACGACTGATCCGTGTAAAGGAAAGAATGAATGGGGCCATGTATCATGAGATTTTGAGTGAACACCTCCTTCCATCAGCAAGGGCATTGAAGATGAAACGTGGCTGGGTCTTTCAGCATGACAATGATCCCAAACACACCGCCCGGGCAATGAAGGAGTGGCTTCATAAGAAGCATTTCAAGGTCCTGGAGTGGCCTAGCCAGTCTCCAGATCTCAACCCCATGGAAAACCTTTGGAGGGAGTTGAAAGTCTGTGTTGCCCAGCGACAGCCCCAAAACATCACTGCTCTAGAGGAGATCTGCATGGAGGAATGGGCCAAAATACCAGCAACAGTGTGTGAAAACCTTGTGAAGACTTACAGAAAATGTTTGACCTCTGTCATTGCCAACAAAGGATATATAACAAAGTATTGAGATGAACTTTTGATATTGACCAAATACTTATTTTCCACCATGATTTGCAAATAAATTCTTTAAAAATCAGACAATGTGATTTTCTGGATTTTTTTCCCCATTTTGTCTCTCATAGTTGAGGTATACCTATGGTGAAAATTACAGGCCTCTCTCATCTTTTTAAGTGGGAGAACTTGCACAATTGGTGGCTGACTAAATACTTTTCCCCCCCACTGTATGTACCTTTTCATCCAGCTGCATAATGCTCTTTAACTAAGCATTGTGGCTTATCATGTTATCTGAACCCCAACAGCCCATATTTTTGGTTTCCAAAAACCAGGTACATTATAAGTCCTGGTTTCTAAAAATCTCAAATAGTAGCTGTTGGAGATTTTAATTATATAATAAACAATACAGCTCTTAATTAAGTTAAAGAACTGTATACAACCAAGCTAAAATGACAGAATATGCACTCATAACCACATTTTTGGGCTGTGCCATTTGAACATCACCAACATGATATGAACAGAAAGCAGAAACTCAGGAAGATGCAAAGTAGCAAGTGACATTCTTACTTACAAATGATGATATTCAAACTCACAATTTGAACTGTTAATGACAGAAATGCGGATCAAATAAGCATGGCCCCAAAGTTAGTTTTTTAAATTTAATTTATTTGCTTGATATAAATGACATATATACATAAAAGAGATGTTATTTAAGACAGTGTTATTACACCCTTTCATTAAAACATTCCTCAGGCACTTAAGAGAGACTCTCAGGAAGTTATTTAACATCTGTCACCAGTTTTCATACAACACTAGTTCCATATATAAATATTCATTTCAGAACCTAGATGCAAATGGTTATAAATCTGAAAGCAAGAATAAAATGCATGTGTATTTTATTAATCCCACAAAATTGCTAGCTGGTCTTGGAATGGGAAAAGAGAAAAATAAATGCACTATCGTATACTTTTCAATGAAGAATCTAATCCAGCAGTCAGCTGTGAATTCTCAAAGATTCCTTTTTGTTTCTCTCTCCACTCCAAGATTTGTTCTGCCAGTTCTTCTGTCTCTGTTACCAATAAGTCCATCTTTGCTAATGCACTACTCTGGAATATAATATGAAAATAAATATTTCAGTACTATTTGGTAAGATTTCAACATCTTGAAAGCTAATAAAAAACTCAAAGCTAATATAATTTTATTAGTATATGCTAGTTTATTCCATATACTGTTTTAGAACGAGAAAAGTAGTATAAATACTATCATTTCAGGAGGGAGTATAGCATGAAATGAAGTAGCAATTTGCATTTTCCCCAAAGCATTTGCTATGCATTTCTTTCAGGATACAGATCTATCATGTACTACACTGGTACTATGTTCCAAGATTAAGAAATAAAGATGTGTCTAGAACTACCCAGAAAGGTCAACGATAACCTGAGATTTGAACTTGGGTTTTCAACTTGAACTGCATGTTCTTAGCAAAAAAAAAAAAAAAAAGAGCATTAGTGAAATGTGGAAATATTAGCTACTTACCATGTTTTTAATGTTTTCAGGTATTTGAGGAATGCTTCTTACTGTAAGTAAGTGGGTTTCTAATTTTTCAATAAAAGCTACTGCCAGTGCCAACAATTCTACCACATCTCTAAGGTACAAGGAACAAAGACACATTATTCCATATTCTGTAGTTTGAGAAGTTTTAAGAATCTTTGGGCTTTATTTCTAAATTCTCCCCTATTTAAAAATTTATACCAACTTTCTATATAGAGACAATGAACACTCTGTCAAACCTGAAATATACCTGAATCAAGACTGAATATCCCATTTTTGCCAAAAAAAACATCAGTATGTATAAAAGTTTAGGAGAAAATAACAATTTTATTCTTTGTTTCTATTTTTCCAAACAAATGTTTCTAAAAAAGCATATCAGGGTATTAAAATAAAGCCTTAAAATAATGCTAAATGGCAATAACTAAATTAAAACTATTTTGAAAAGAAACAAATAAATACTTGTATAAGTAAGTAAATATGTGAATAAATAAGTATTCGCACACCCCTTCAAATGTAAAAAGGAGATTGTCAAGTTTCCTCAACGCACAAATTCTATAGCTGTGGCCTCATTTCTGATGAAATCCTCTCCCAAAGCCCATCCACTACACCTTCAACAGGGCCGGGCCTCTAAAGCAGATCTCAAAATGGAAGAGGTTTTATATAGGCGGTGTAATAGGCTTAATGTAATGCGCTCCCAGACCATTTCGAGCTATAAAGATTAATACCAACCATATAAAGTGAGCCTTGAAATAAATATATAAACAGTACAATTAGTACAAGATTGATACAATGCAGTTCAGTGATCTCTTTGATGTGCTAGATTTTACTTTCACACTATGTATTTGACTAAAGGGGAAACGGGCTGATTACGTCCAGTACATAAATGTAGTTGACAGAAGTTGTCTTCTGATGTTGAAAATAAAATCCCTTTGGGTTCCTCTCATTCAGGAGCTAAGATAAAATGCATGTTTTACACATGCCAGCAGACTGCCACCATGCCTGACTCCTGGAAGAATGCCATTACTATTCCCTATACAAAGGGAAAAGTAGCAGGAATGAATACAAAATCTACAGGGAAAAGTGTTTGGCAGAAATGTTAAGGATGCAAGGGTGGGTTGAAAGGTAGTGAGTAGCATGCGGCCAATTCCGAGGAATGTATGGATGTTGAAAGCAGCAAAAACAGCTGTGCACACAAGTGTGCTTCTGACCACTTTTATCAACCAAAAGCTGTACTGGATTGTCTCACAGATTCACGAATAATAGGTACAATGTAAACTCCAGTTGGGAAGTCTGATACCTGTGGAAGGCAGCTTCTATGGGCAGACTTTCTCGACACAGTGGTTTTACCAGCCTCTGCCTCAGAGCTCTTTTATCCTTCAGCACTGCATCCAGGTGCCTGTTCATTGCTTGCAAAGCCTGGCACTTCTGAGCTATGAAAAAGAAAACATCAAAGTGAAACTGGCTGGTGCATCAAAGAGAGAGAGAGAAAAAGGAGTTTACATAATATTCCAGGGAATACTAGGCTCACCTGGCAACTGCTGAACAATTTAATTAGTACATTCCAATTTTATTCCGGATTTCTAATCCAATTTCAGAATGTATACCATCCCAGAGTTCTTAACACATTTAAGAACACGTTAGAATTATATTCAACTTTATACAAGGACTTTTTCTCATATAATGAACATGTCCTTGCAAACAATTAGTGACATCCTTGCCAATTAATCCTGGTGGTATAAAAGGTGTATTCTAATCCCACATCCTGTATTATTATTTTAATGTATGCTGTTCTTCAAAAGAATATTCCCAAAGAGGCTTATAGCATCCACAAGGCTTCTAAAGGGAATAATCTCTCTCTCCCCACTCAAGTAGATTATTCTGCTTTTATTATTTATTCAAGCACTCTGGGAAACCAGTTTGGTCTAATGGCTAAGGAACAATTAGAAGCCAGGAGACTGTGAGTTTACTTATTTATTAATGGTTTTATATGGCTGCCATCTCAAATATATGACTCTGGATGACTAACAATATGAAAAATTGGGGGGAGATGGGCGGGTGAGAAATTTAATAAAATAAATAAATAAATAAATAAATAAAAATGATAAAAACTTATACAAAAACATAAAAACCATAGCAGCCAGGAAATTATGAAACAACAATCAGCACTTAACATAACCAGGCTCCATCGCATACCCAGGGCCCCAGGTTTGAGCACAGAGCCAAGTCTTATAAAAGGCTGACAGGGACAGTCTAATTTCGGAGGGAGGATATTGCAGAGGGTGGGTGCCACGACAGAAAAGGGTCTCCTCCTGGACCCCACCAGCTGATACTCCTTGGCAGATGGGACTCGGAGCATGCCCCTCCTGCCTGACTGGATAGGGTGGGTAGAAATAACCAGGGAGAGACAATCCCATAAGTAACCTGGGCTTTAATAAAGGGCTTTAACAATGAGTGCCCACACCTTGAATTATACCTGGAAGCATACTGGTAGCCAATGCAGCTCGCAGAGCTGTGGTGTCACGTGCTGAAAAACAGTGTTGCTAACTGACTATGCCGCCACATTCAGCACCAGCTGAAACTTCCAAATGCTGTTCACGGGCATCCCCATGTAGAGTATGTTGCAATAGTTCAATCTAAAGATCCCTAAGGCAGGAGTGACTGTAAGTAATCCTGCCTGAGGCACAGAGACCAGCTGGGTGACTCTGGGCCAATAGCTCTCTCTTAGTCCTAGTTACTGGCAAGCCACTTCCAAAATACTGTCAAGAAAACTGCAGAGAATTGTCCTGGTAGTCACCAGGAGTCAGGGTTGACTTGATGGACCAGAACAAATACTTCCAGAAGAATTTTCAATTGCATGAACATGCAAAATTAAGACAAAGTCTTATATTAAGTCCAATTATGCAGCTACATACCTGAAAAGTTAAACAGTGATCTTAAACAACAACACTTACTAAGATAAAATGGATGAATAATGTCTGCTGTATCTTTTTCCATTTGTAGGGCTTCTGTCTCCAGATTAATCTGTAAACATTGAAGCAGTGACTTTAAAATTTCTGTGCGGTTATTTAAAGTATTTAAAGCTACATGCTAAAATTGATGTCCAATTATTTTTACAAAAGTATTTAATATATTCAAATATTTAATATGTTTAAATACATTTAATATATTTAATTTTAATTTTTGGATATTTGCACTATATAGTTTAATTCATAATTTTTGCCATGAAAATGGAATCTCTTGTTCAGAGTTCGCTTTATCCTCTCTTCTAGAAGCTAGTTTCAGAGAGAGTATTATTTCAACCTCTGTTTCTATTTCCCCAGTTCTAAATCTAAAATTGAACAGAGTATAGAAAATATATTTTTCCAGATGTTAAATGTCAAAATTGCTATAAATCGAGTATGACAGAATGGAGCAGGTAAACACTGTCTGCCATCTTGTCATGTGAACTCCCAGACAGACATGTGGTGTCTGAACTTGATAAGCTCAGTCTGGGAAATAGCTGGGAGTAAAACAGATAAGGCTTTCATGCACACAATCTCTCTCATGCTGAGTGTGGGGAGGAAGTTGAAATGGGCTAAGAAGATGGCAGAAAAGAAGCAGCTGCTGTGGCTGGACTTGGAGAGATGGAGAAGAAGATGGCTGGCAAACGAAGTTGGACTTAGGCAGTTTTAGCACCTGAAGATCTGCTGGATAGACTGAAGACCATGAAAGTGTGAAGGTTCGTGGATGAAAATCACTGAAGATGGAGGGCTGGACCTCAAAGTCATGGATCATGTCTATCCAGCACAGAATTCCCAAAAGAGAAGAGGATCTGAAGATCAACATTCTACTACCCACAAAAGATTGTCAGTTAAGTTTATCTGAATCTATTGATTAGCTCCAAGGGGAATTTAACACAGCTACATATTACATACTGTATGTAATATTTCAGATTTCACACAAATTTCAGAAGCAGAATTGCTTTGCTGGAAGGGAAACTCTCAGTCACTGAACAGCAGGTAAGCTGGAGTCATAAAATGATTTTGTGGTTTTACTGCATTCAATTTTTCATGGCAGTTAAGCCAGAAGATCTGTTTATTTGCTTTAGCTACATGTCACCTACAGACCTTTCTAGCTATAAACCTCAAATGCTCAGAGAAAAGTAGTTTTTTTTAATCTTGCAATGTTACTAATACAAATTTTGAATTGGTTCACACACAATTCTGATTTGTTGTGGTTTTGTCTGTCTGATCCCGAAACAATCCCTTTCCCCCGTTACAAGAAATATACAAAATAGAAAAAAATCACTGTAGACCTGTAATATATGCCATCTTTATTTTTTTCTCTGAAAACATCAGAGATGACATTAAAGCAAATATAAACTGGTTTCTCTTCTGGAACAGAAGGTAGAGTGACTAATGGAGCAAATTTTCACACTTCACATCATCTTTATCAATATAACTCTTGTTCTAGGACTAAAATATTATTTACCCGGCTGACTTCAGCTTGGAGATCAGCAATTTGTTCTGCCTCTGAGAAATGAGCAAAACAAGCAGATGGTTTTCCACATATATCTAGAGTCCTCTGCAGAAGAAAAGAAAAAAAAACGAAACAACTCAACCACTCATGAGATTATGATTGAAGTTTAGAACATTTACTTGGAAATAAAGCCCAATTAATTCTGAAACAAGTAAAAATTTAGCAACTGAATAAACTATCACTGACTAGGAAAGACTGACATACAGATTGCATACCTGCATTCTTTTCTTTTTCTTTGTATTGCTGTCTCAAAAGTAAAAGCTATAGCTGAAAACGATTGTTGTATCATTTTTCTGTTTGGTAATAAATCTTTACAACCTAAAATTATTGATATACCTCAGAATAGGAAAACCAAGCTTAACTAGTAACATGCAAAGATGGTTTGACCAAAATATGTGGCTATTATGAAGAGAAAGTTATTCTAACAGCAATCAAAGGATTCCTATCAAAACAGAAGTGATTACTAATGAGGGACAAAATGCAACTCAAACATTTATGGAAAATATATTTTATATATCTCTTATCTTTTAAAGTATGATGTATTAGGCATGTGTACATTATGGATTATTGAATGAATAAGAAACCTTGAGCATGCACTTCATACGTAGCACCCTCTCTCCAAGCAGAGCAAGTGAACACAGACAGTTTGCATGGTAACAGAACAGAAAATTGGACAGAGATAGGCTTACAAGATATCTGAACAGATAAAGGACACAGAAATTAGAAAGAAGGACAAATTTGGGGGGGGGGGGCAGGACATGCCAACTGTTTCTTGGCACCAGTGACAAAAATTATAGCAACAAAATGTACTTAGACCTACATGTATATGAAATTATTTTTTCTAGCAACAGAAAGACTGGTTTTTCAATTGCAATATTTTTCCAACAAATCTTTATTTTCAAGAACATATGCTAGCAATAATACAGAAATTGACAACAGCAGACTGTTCAAATTTCACCATAGAAATGTATGACGAGTTATGGGATCTACAGACTACATTGATCACAGATTTGAAAGGGCTGGATTGAACCCAATTGCTGGAATCAGGAACTAAAATAATGTAAATCTAGGCCATGGAGTCTGTCAACAGATGAGGGAAAGAAGCAAACAATTTACAATACAATCCACGATACACTATTGTGAAAATAGCCCAAAATAAAAAACAAGACACTCAAAAAGCCAGATAATATTTGATTTTAAGACTATGCCTGCTGGATGCAGGACATGAGGACAAAAAGAATGACATGTCCTCCTTTTGCCAAACATCTGGTAACCCTGGACAAAGAGGAAAGTTAATATTTTGCTTCCCACAGAAATTAATTCCTATGTACTTGAGTATGGCACCAGATCTGACACAAGGGTTACTTACAAATATATAGATGTCCAATTTCTCATGCACAGAAGTAGGAAGAGAGCTCTATGGAATTCGATGGAAATTCTCACATAATTTACAGTAGACAGACCTATCCTGAAGTATTTACAGAGTAAATACTGAGTCTTTAGGGAAGAGGAAGATACAAAGGGATATAATAAATCACATTTTGTTCCAATCAGTGCACCTCTTTTTGCTTCACATTTAGCTCATGTGATCCAAAAACATACAGGAACTAATTACAATAAAGTGGCATTTAAATTCCTTTACGGCAGCTATGCCGAAGTCTGTCATGCTTATTTCCAAACAAGATGACCGAGCGTGCAGCAGAAACAGTGCATCTTCCTAAGTAGCGGGAACGCGGCGTTTCCAAAGTAACTCGGGGAGAAGAAGGAGGGCCCTGCTTGAAGCCCCGAGTAAAGACCTGCAGAACCCAGAAATCATGAGAATGAATAATATGGGCATAATACTGGCTTCTTTCATTCTGGCGCCCAGATTACCTTCTTAAGACTTAGCACCGTTTTGGCCATCCACACAGCCCCAGAGGCGACTATTATTTGCACGGAAAGAGGGGAAGGGAACCAACTGCCCCACCTGAGACACCACTCCCGCGGAGAGACCCCGCGCCAGCATCAGTCCCGCCGCCGTGGGCTGCACGGGATCCCACGGGTTCGAGGAAGCCATGGCCAGGCGGCTCCAGGCGCCACCCCCGCGCGCGCCTCGCCCGCCTAGGAAGAGCCTCCCGGGGCTACCTCGGACGCTCGCGCCGCCATATTGAGTGCGGCCAAACTGCTCTCCTCCACGCGCGTCTCCGCCGCTCACGAGATCGAAGGTGATTCCTTATAGCTCTGCTATGGACCGTCCCCATCACGAAACATCCCAGCGGGGCCCTCCGGAACATTGATTCATCTGCGCAGAGAGTGGTGGATTTTCCCGCTAAGATTGAACGGGGCATCCGGAAACAAGTTGCGACTGTTTGAGCCATTTTGATTGTGGCGGAAGGGACTCGGGCACTCTGGGTAATCCTCCCATCCCCGAGATTCTCAAGTAATTTTCGGGCGGAGAACACGCCATTAGGGGCTAGCTTGGTTGTCATCCGGGTCTTTGGCTCCTTCCCGGACTACTAAACCTGGCCGCCGTTTCTCGTCGTCGTGCGTGTGCTTGTTGCTAGGATGCGAAGCTGTGTCTGCCAGGATTGCTGATAAATGAACTCAGGTAATCTCGTCCTCCTTTCAGGGCGTTTTTCGGGATCTCCCTTGATTGCTTCACCTAGGGATCAGCCGAGGGCGTTGTAGTCGAAGTAGGAGAGGCTGAAGTTGGCAGGCTGACCAGGGAAGATTAACTCCGTTAGAAAGTGCAGCAGTAAAAATCAGGACAGTCATTGGATGGTAGCGAAGAAGAAACTTTTAGGTCTGGTGGTTTATTTATGGAGGAAGGAAGGTTGGTTGGTTGGTCTAGCGGTCATCCAGCTTTTTGTAGTCGTAACGTACCACCCTAGAAAGTTAAATCCCCTTGAGATTAGGCTCTCATATCGCGCTAAGCCTTAGCGTGTTTGGTTTATGTTCATGCAGTGTAACCTGTTCAGCAAACTGGTTAACTGGACCCAGCCTCTCATCCGGATTAGCGTGCGTGGGATTGCAGCCCTAACCTGATTGAGTGTGGCTTTCTTCAAAAGAGGCATAGTTTTCCGTAGTGTAATTGGATTGATGCCGCCCCTCCCATAGCCTGCCTGCCTGCCTGCCTGCCTCTTTTGGTGGGAGAAAGAGATGACATCGCGGGTTGTCCTGCTTATTTCTTCCCTTCCTTATCGGTGAGAGGAAGGTAAACGTTCGCCAGAATATAGTTTGTTGCGGCTTCTTGATGGTTGAAACCGAGGTTATCCCAAATTCTCTGAGTTAAGACTGACTTCAGCTTCCCTCCCTTCTCCTTACACAGTTTTCACAGTTCCGAGTAAGGGAAGGCAGTAGTAGTACAAATACCAGTGAAAGGGAAGTTCAGTAATACTATCTAAAAACATTGTGAGATGAACAAAGTTTTCTCAATATGCCAGTGTGGGGAGAAAAAATGTATTGCTATTATTAACAAAAAACAAAAACGGCCTGTACAGCATTATTTGAATGGGTACATGCGCTTAACCTGTAATCTCTATTTCTTTGTAGTACTGCTGGTCTCCCAAGCAATCAGTACTGTATTAAGGAAGGCAAAATTAAAATCATTGCGTACAGTACCTTGTTACTCTTGGATTAGTGTTAATGCAATGAATCCTAATTTCCTTTTCATGTAAGATTGGATACTTTCATGTTATTCATCAGTTCAGGAAAGGGGATCAAAACGACATTGATGAAGCACTGTTGTATTGCCAGCCATTATTTTAGAATACTTTGTGAAGATGATGGACGAGCATATGCCAAGATCTCCCATGCAAATGCTTTAGAATCAAAAACTCTGACTTCAGGAGCAAAACATTTACAAAGCATATTGGTTTTGTATGAAATGAATCTTGTGACTGCCATGCTAGAGAAAGCTGTGTAATTCTGTTCATATGTGGTCAAAGGAAACCACAGTTCACTCAGAGCTATAACTCTGCAGAGTCTTGTACTTCATTGATTTATTTATTTGCCAAGGCTTCTATGCTGCTAAATTCCCATAGCCTCTAAGCAAAATACTGTATAGGGTAAAAAGCATCAAACACATAAAAGGCTTAACCAACATACCATAGCAATATCATCCATGGGGTAGGCTAAACCTCTGCATCCCTAAATGCGTTTCCAAACAGCCAACTGTTTACAGCCATTTGGAAGCCCAATAAAGTGGAGGAGGACTTCCTGTAGGCAGTGGAGAAGTGGAGCCATTACCAAGAAGGCTTGCCCACAGTGTCCCTATAGATGGCATTTTTAATTCAATTCTATGCATATATATTTGGAAATATGCTGAAACTGTGGAATGGAGATTAATAAATTGCTGTGGACTCTAACACTATAATAACTGACCTATCTTTCCGGTTATTATATAACCTATCTACTTTCCAGCAGTTTTGAATTCACCTTCTTGGATGCAGAGCATAAACATGCTCATTGAAACCAAATACATTTCAGCAGGGCTTGTTTCCAAGTTAGCATGAGTTTAGTACAGTGTTTTTCATTTACCACTTCCATCTTTTCTGTTATATAGCAACATTTCCATATACTTCTATCTTATTACTAATGAATGTGGTGTTAAGATTAATTTTATGGGATGTTGATGATTTGAACAATTTGTTTGAGTCAGTGGCACAGTGCTCTGAAAACCAGGTCCCCAATTTACCACTGAGGTGAGAATATTGATACAAAAATCATGTGAATATTGATACAAAAAATCAAATATATTTATTTAATATATTCTCAATTTACCTTTTAATAGAAAGTAAGGTCATGTTCCCTAATGTGGTATGAATGAGAGGGACTCCACTATACATCTGCCACAATCCTTTTGTTTGCCAGTTGCAAAGGCAAGAACAGGAAGATGGGAAACAGTGCCTTAAAAGCACATTTGGAGACAGCCCAAAAAACAGGAGTATTCCAATTAACAGGAAAAGGCCTTTCTGAGGTAAATGTCAAGTTTGTGAACATATGGCACAAAAAACAACAACAAAAACAAAAACATTTTCCTTTACAGTGTAAAATGCAAGAGAGATAACATTATGTCTTGCTTTGCTTTGGAATTCAATATATCATCTTTTTAATTATTACATTTTATGGGATTTAATTTGACTATTTCAGACTTCAAATTTTGAACCATTTTAAGCTTGAAGTGGGCTATTATGATCTTACTGGAAATCCAATAAGTCCATTCTAAGATCAAAATATTGTATTTTCAGCTTGACATCACCCTGTTTCTAAAAAGCTGCCTTAAGCCTGAGACAAAATGCTTGTCTCAAAATGGGGCATTTAGGGGTTCAAAATGTTAGAATATTTCTGAATGCATTCTGTTTGAATGCAACACATTTACATACCTTTAATAAAAACTTCAGTTGAGTATGTTCTAATTAATATTTATACTATAGAAACATCTATAGTATTATATACTATAGAAAACAAAGGTAGAACATTTGATGGGGCTTACTCCTGATGAGTGTATTTAAAAATTGCAGTTTTATAGAGTTTTACTAAAACTCCTCTGTGTTGGGTTTAATTTTTAAAAAGAAGTATGATCTAATGAGCTTTTATATCCATTAAGCAACTGTGACAGTTCATATTATATCTTATTTATTTTGATTATGCATAATATGAAATAGTCAGTTGTGTTTGATTTTGGTTCTTCTAATTCTGGTTAATTGATTTTGGAGAGATTTCTCAATTCTCTTCCAATGCCTCATTGTTTTGGGTCTATAAGACTACAAAACATAAATTTTACTAAGTTTTCTGTTTGTGTATATTTGTTGCAGTTTTTTAATTCATGGAATAATTTCACCAATATCTGAATTGCTTTTTCAGTTTCCTGAAGATCTGCAGAAGTTGGCAAGTAATCTCAGAACGATAGATTTATCCAACAATAAGCTTGAATCACTCCCACCTTTTATAGGAAAGTTCTCTGTATTGAAAAGTCTTGCTTTAAATCACAACAAACTGAGTATGTTTACTTAAGTATTTTTTAGCTTACTATATATTGCAAATTAAATAATCTTTCAGTACTAACAAAGATTTGTTTTGTAACAGTTGCAGTTACATGTTACTAAGGTACTGAAATTATTTTGATTCTTATGAAACAGGGACTTGCGCAACTTGCATAATTTTCATTAATTGCTGTCTTCTTCTCTTCCCACATTTTCTAAACTGCTAGAGTTCTAATGAAAAGTGGAGCCTGCATATTAATCCAGGCAATTTGGCAATATACAAGTAGAATAAATAAATTATATCTGATCTATTACATATCATATATTACAAAAGAAAATTCAGTTATATTAAGAATTCTTATTTTGTGGGGCATTATATACCAGAATAAAATATTCAGTCTTGACATTTTAATAATTGTTCCTTTTTCTTAGCAGCATGATGTATTTCTGTTTATAATTTATTACTAGCTGCATTACCTGAGGAACTCTGCAAGCTGAAAAAGCTGGAGATTCTGCATCTGAACAATAACCAATTGACACGTTTACCTAGTAGCTTTGGACAACTTGCAGCACTAAAGACTCTGAGCCTTTCCGGAAACAAGCTTCAAACTATACCTGTTCAGCTAGGTAGTCTTCATCATATAGATGTGGTGGATCTCTCCAGAAACCAAATCCAGAGTATTCCAGACACAGTTGGAGAGCTGCAGGCTATTGAACTGAACTTAAATCAGAACCAGGTCTGGAAGTGGATTTTTGTAGTTGAGCATTGTTATGTGGTGTATTAATACTATGTGATGGTGACCATAGTTAGTGCTGTAAGCCAAATTTGACAAGTTTTTTTTTTTTGGATTAAAAGTAGTCCTCAACAGTAATTGGGACTGGAATTTCCGTCGCTAAGCAATGTGGCCATAAAGCATGACTCATGACTGCATTGCTTAGTGATGGCAATCCCGGTAGTCCCTGTTGCCATTGTTAATCGAATCCCACTGGTCATTAGGTGAGGACCCATCCCAATCCAAGCCATTCCCGGTTTGGTCCCTCCCAGCCACGAGCCTCGGTAAGGTAAGGGACTGCCTCCTCTTTAACTCCACCCACCTGCCTATCTCCCCCATCTCTGCCCTTTTGGCTGCCCTGCACAGTGGCACTCCAGAAGCTTTCCAAAGGTTTTCCAGAGCATTGTGAGAACAGTGCATGCGATTTGGAGAATGGCATGTGCTATTTGGAAAACAGTGCATGTGGCCTCGGGAAGAAGGCCTGGTATGGCCAGCAGCTGCCTCGCATAGGGCCAGGCCTGGTGTGCCTTGTCAGCAGTGGGAAGAACACAGCAAAGGTCAGCTGGGTGCAGCAGGGCCTGCAGAGTGCAGGGTGGCTGGGGCTTTGCGCTGTGGCACTGGAGTGGCTGGCTGCAGCGCAGGGCTTGAGGCAGCACTTGGTGGCACTGGGGCTGAAGTAGAGGCATAGGGGCGGCTGGCTGAGACTGCTGAAAGTCCCGGGTCTCTACTTCAGCCCCAGTGCCGCCAGTGTTGGTGCCCCTGCCAAGGAGTGCTGCTGTGCAAGGCGGCCAAAAGGGCAGAGATGGGGAGGAGATAGGTGGGTGGCAGGAGTTGAAGCCCCCCGTGGTCATAAGTGTGGGTGGGCTGCTGGGTGCCTGAATTTTGATCATGTGACTGCAGGGGTGCTGCAGCGGCCATAACTTCAGTACCAGGCATAAGTACCATTCGTGCAGTGCCACCATAACTTAGGTTGCTGAACGAATGGTTGTTAAGCAAGGACTACCTCTAGTCATCCTAGTGGAAAGCTCTCCTTCTAAATTAATTTTCAACATAGAGAAGCATTTGTTAAAATATTAACTTCTGTAGGAATAGTACTTTGATTATTAAATATTCTCACAGTCATTAGCAATTCTATTATTAAATAGAATCATTGCTTCAATATACCTTATAAAGGAGGAACAAACTGAAGGGTCTTTATTAACAGCATTACATTAGCTTAAAACTGTGTCCCACATACATATTAGAATTTGGAAAATACACATTTAATAATAATCACATTATTACACACACACTCATAAGATTTAATAATCTTATTAAAAGTAGGCTTGAATTTGCATTTTGTGCAAGCTGTGCAAGCTCATTTTGTGCAATGAGAAAGTCTACTACCAGCCTCTTTTATAGGCACATTTTAATAAAATGTTGAAATGATTTTATTAATAAAGTCAAGAATTAACTCCAAAGTTCTAAATTGATTCTAACATGATGGACAAAATATAAACTATATTGATCCAAGTTTATAGATCTATCCCCTCTGTGAGAATTAATAATACAGTTATTTTTTAAATGGGTAATTAGTAGCCTTATTAATTGGAAATACTCTGCAATTGTAACCATGCACTGTGCTGAAATTGTACTAAGAGTTTTCAGCAGCCCTATCATTGTGGTGGCTTGATTAGTTATAGCAAAACAAGCTCAGTTCACATATCATGGCCTATTTATCAATGTAGGACCATTTTTGGAGATATAACTTTTTGTTTCGTTTTGTTCTTGCTTAATTTTTCTAAGTGGGGGAGACATGATACTGTGATCATTGTAACCAATTTTCTTCTTTCTTCTTTGGGCGTATAACAGATTTCCCAGATCTCCTCACAGATCTCTCATTGTCCACGCCTCAAAGTTCTGCGTCTTGAAGAAAACTGCCTAGAACTAAGTGTACTTCCTCAGAGTATTCTTAGTGATTCTCAGATCTCTCTACTTGCTGTAGAGGGTAATCTTTTTGAGATCAAGAAACTCAGAGAATTGGATGGATATGACAAGGTTTGTTGGAAAATCATACATACATACATACATACATACATACATATGTACATACATTATTTATTTCCCTTTTCCACTATTTAATCAGTAACATCTTAGTATACGTTTGGATAGGGTGGTGGTGGAATGACATCAGTTGTTGGATGAAATCAGAAAAAATATTTGGATAGCAATTTTTATAGCCATGTTAAGCTTGAACTCCTGATTCTTTTTAAAGTTTTGGTATACAACCTTATACAACATTTTCCTTATTAATAGATTAATATATCACAGTTGTATGAGTATTTTAAAAATTACTCCCTGGCTGCTTGTACTAATCCCTGCACCTTTCAAGACATTTGTTAAAGCAGTTATATAGTTTTATATTTAGTTATGAGTATCACAGCACTGTTCTTAAAATCTACATAAGAGAAGTGACATTTTGTAAGCATCGTGCATATCAAAAGATTCCCTCAAACTGAACTTGACTCCTTTCGACCACATGGATATCCCCATACAGTACAAGCTTCTTGGCAACTGTGGTTTGCTTTTGCCCTTTTTTCAGATGTTTCTTTGACCTTCCAGCCTAGCTTGCATACTAATGAGACCTGATCCTGCTTTGCTTTTTTTCAAGGTCAGTCAAGGTTGAATAGGTGCTGCCCCCTACTATGGTATTACACATATAGGCTTTTATATAAGGCTCTGCTGGCAGTTAATGTTGGCACTCTGATTAGACCTCTTTGGATCAAATTCAACAGAACATATGTAGTAGGTTCTTATTCTACAGGTATGTGCACCAGAAGAGGGTTCCTGGACTTCCCCTTCAAGCCATAATTATCTGTGCTGCTCTGTACTATTCTGGGATCTCTTAGTCCTCAAATGTGGTATACTATATTTATTTGTGGGGGCATTGAGAACTGAGGGAAGGAAGAAGCATGAAATTCTATTCCAGACAGATTTCTGTTTTTGGTTGAGATCTATGTAACTATGGTTTAAAAGTAGAATTCTTCAATTTCAAAGCTAATTACAATAGACATTAGTGGCAAGTGATATTATTGATACATGTGCCCTGTTAGTGTTGACTGAACAGTAGTTTGCTTTATCAGATTAGCTATGAATTTCCTGTCTAATAGCAAGACAACTGGGAGAGGAAAGATAACACAGAATATCTGAACTAATAGTGATGTAGTACTGAAATTGTAACTAGTCAGTAAAAATAGATTATGTACTCTACAATAATATAAAATAGAAAACCAATAGACAGAAAATCTTAAAACTAGAAATGTACTCTTTGCAAGAGATATGTAGAACTTGATTTATGTTGTATATTTACCACCAAAATAACCAATTTTTTAAAAATATTTTAGTATATGGACAGATTCACCGCTACAAAGAAAAAATTTGCCTGAATTGCTGCGTCAGCTTTATCTCTTGAATGAAACGGCAACAAGAAATGTGACTGATGTATGGATCCAAAATGCAACTAGCCTGTTGGGAGAATGACATTCAAGCCTTTATATAAAGGCAAGAGAACAGTGGCCTGTTGGTTTCAAAATACCTTAATAGCTTAGATATAACAAAATGAATCCCAGAATTGGTGAACTTGGATATAATGCTTAACATCCACTTGTTAAGTCTCCATCTTCAGGGATTATTAAGAAAATTACAAAATGATCTGAGCTGAAGAGGTTTTATGAGAGTTCCTGACAGCTTCATATGTAGGAGGCAGAGTAGATGGAGATAATGGCTGTGTGTACAGGATCAACAGCCAGGAGAGTCACTAATTCAATACCAGATTCACTCCGCAATGCAAAGTCCATCTCTTGGCTTTAAATATTTTATAGTGTATGTAGGGCTGGCCATTTAAAATCATGTATATTTGAAGCACAAATTGTGGATGAGCTGATATTGGTTTAACATATATAATCAAAAATAGCTGTCCTAATTCACATCACAATCACATTCTCTAAATGGCTTGTCTTCCACTTGATGGTCAAATAGTTCACCTTAGCGTGCTAAACTGATGGCTTGCATAATAGGATACTGTTTGCATTTGAATCTTCATGGGAGTAGCAAACTCCAATGTTTGGGGGTTGATCACTGTATTGATGCCTTATGGAAAGCACCTATGGGTATTTAAAATATGCAACTTTGGAATAATTTACATGCTTTTTACAAAAGACCACGCATCCACAACTTTCTTAAACTTTTTGGCACCTTTTGACAAAAATAGCTGAAATATCTTCTTATGTAATCGGAATGGCAAATGTATGCAGCTGAAGCTTTCTGTAAAATGTATTGTTCGTATAAATGAAATTTAAATTAAATGAAAAGCAACTTTACCACCTTAGGAAATGGTCATAAATGAAATTGGTTACATGTTTCATAGTTGGGGTGAAGATTAACAACACACAATGACGTGTTCCTGGAAATATTTTTTTTCATACTCTTCAGCCATGTTTCTCTTATGTTTGCTCAATTATTACTTGTTGTAGTCCATCTATAAAGTCCCATTATATCTTGTGTGTGTTATAAATCATCTACAGGTACCCTGAGTGCAGTAGGATAGGTAATCAAGTTATGCTCTTTCTTGTAACAAAGGATAGCTGGGAATATGAGATAGGAGATGAACAGAGTTGGGTCAGTTGTGAAACCTAGGAAGTTGTAATAATTTATCTTAGCTATTGGTAGCTGTTATTTCTCTTCATATGGGGTTATAACAATTACTCCTTGCCAAACAACATGTGATGTGTTGGACAGATAACTGGACCACTTTACGTCTGAAGTTCTGCTTATATTAATATAAAACTAAACTCTGCAGAGTATGATCTTCCTCACCTAACCACTGAGGGGACAGAAACAGTAATATAATTTGCAGCAAAAATGTTTAGCATTTGGTATAAACTTACATCAAATAAGATTAACTGAAGTTTTTGAAGAAAAACAATTTTGAGGATTTTGGAAAATATGCCATTCCTAAGTGGATTGGGACTGTGTATTCCAGTTCTTAGACCTCTCTGTAATACAGCATCTGTATTTGACTTGTACGGATACAGCGGTTCATGGTTTTCCCACTAGTGCTACCTTATAATTTGTTTCATGTTAAACTACATCATTTGCCTAATAGGCAACTGGCTTATTCAAGAAGCCGTGTTGTAGTTTACACATTGCGTCAGGTCTATGATTGAAGATATTCTTTACTTCCAATTCATCCTGTGACATAGGATTTTTCTTGAAACTTTTTTCTTTCCATCATGAAACTCCAGGAAAATTCGGAATTCCTAGACTTTGTTCATTTCAGGAAGGTAACTATGCTATCAGACCGTATCTTGCATTACTCAATGGAAGTTAGTAATGGTTCACCTACAGTACTGCGTAGGGGAGTGGAAGTTGGATTGTTAGGTGCAAACAAAAACACAGGGTATGTCTGTATTCTGACATAGAACAGTTTAAGGCCATTCAGATTTACACAGGCACTTGAAGAGTAAAAAGATTTATAAATTATATTTATTCAGCCCAGCAAGTATAAGAAAGGACATCTTGGGTATTCGTTTACATTACAGCTGAAAACAGACTCTTGTACTGTTTGTGTTGTGATATTAAGCTGTAAGACATTTAATATCGTTCTGCACAAATTGTAATACCAGATGACAATGGAATCAATTTTCAAGTGTTTTTTAATATTACTAAACAGGTGTTCATGGTTCCTATAGAGTCTAGTGATGAAATGTTAGAGAGCAACATTTCACTCAGCATCTCAACTAATTAGAGCTTCATAAAACATTACTAGAAAAAAATTAAAGTAACATATAGAGCTCCTGGAGGAATTTCCATTCAAATCCTGTAATTTGTTTCAATATTAATAAACAACGTAATTTGAGAGGGAAGTGCTCAGTTTTAAACTTTGCTACAACTCCACCATGCTGTTGTTCCCAAGAAGTTATATGGAAGACTAAGTTCTAGAATAAAACTTAGTTAAAACACTCAGTTGGAAATGTGTATAGAAGCAAGCCATGAAGGAATTCTTATTTAAGAACAATCACAGTACAATAAGGAAACTTGTTTTGAGCTTCTTTATAGTATCTAGATGGTTGCAGCTAAATCCTTTGATTTGCAGCAAAATATCCAAGGTAGAAGAATTTTCTAGCCTCAAGTTGAATAAAATGCAAGATCTATTAAATATCGTGCTGTTGAATAAACCAACAGTTTGGTGGATTCTTAATTAGAAAGTAATTAAAGCTTTCTTGAGAAAGATTGGGCATTAGCAGATTTGCAATTTAAGTCATTTCTACAGACATATGACAGAAGATCCAACTCAAGAACCTTAATCCTGAAATGGGAGCAAACTCAAGTAGACGCTAGGCCAAGCACTTACTACAGCAAACATACAACGTGACCCATTCAACCGCATGCAGTTTATTAGAAGTGATACATGGTGGCTTCCCTTGGATCCTTAGTTCTGCTACATGCCAACATTTTTTAAAAAGGAAACTTGACAAGTAGTAATTCAAATTCAATAGATCACAATTGGTAGTGTCTGGAGAACCATACCGCTTAAAAAAATTGTGAATTGGATCAAATTCAGATTAATTTTCATAACAATAAAGCAAAGTTGTGCTTGAAACTGATTTCTTTGAAAAGAATGAGTGAGAATGTTTGTATATTCCAGATAGAAAATATGAAACAGTATTGTTATTAACATCACTAAGAAGCAGATGGCTTTTGATTTCATTCAAACTTAGATTGTGCCCTGATTTTGATGTATTTTTTTAAACCTCCCAAATGCTTTTAATAAATATTGAAATCACAATATGCTGCCCACTTACAGGTTTTTACAGATTGTATAGATTGTGTATACCAAGAGGGATAACACATTTCTGTAAAGAATACTTTTACGAAGTAAGTTTGTATGTTGCTGATAAAACATTTTAAAAGATCCACACAGGGATTTCATAGAGCAATCTCAGCAGTATTAATACCTATGGATACACATTCTTTAAAAAAATGGTGGAAGTTCAGGATGTTTTTATAAAGGCATATATTCCTTGTAATCTCATGAGATTCCAAATGATCAAGAGTAACAGAAACTCCATGCTGAGCTGTGTGGGCTGCCCCTTCCCCTAATTCCACTAACCAACAGAGTTTCTGTGAAAGAAGCAAAAGAAATTAGGACTGGTAGCAAAAAGCCCAATCTTTTGGAGGTGAAAGTGGGAAATAATTTAAAAGTTCTTTGAGTTGCATATTATCACATATGTACTTTTTGTATGTTTACAAAAAGTATGCATGCAAATTAGAATTGTTATGGCTTTAAAGTATACTTTATAATACATTACCATTTTTCCTCATCATGAAAAGCTTGGTAATGAAATCAAATATTTTGAAAAAGTAGGGGCAGCTTAATTTCTAAAAATATATACATTTCATGAAAATCAGTCATCCACCATTTCAGTGATGACATGCAATATTAAGTGAGGTAATTAAATCTAGTGAGTGCATTCTCTTTTTCCCTTAATCCGTTGTCTTGCACTCCATCTCTGAGTTGCCACAAGCAGAGTAAAGAAAAAAAAAGGGGAAGACTATTTCACAGAAAGAACAAAACCAAGAAAAATGAAGCCCTGAGGATATGAACATGAATAAGAAAGCTACATTTCTGTTGTGCTGTTTTCCTGGATTTTTAAACTAAATATGTATATATACAGTAATGTCCTGCTTTGTTTCAGTTTCTGAACAGTTGCTTCTCTTCTTTGGAAGTTTAGGGTATTTGTAAACCGAGAAAAGATTTCAGTTGACTAAAGAACCGGCAATGGCTATCAGTTCTCAATAAGCTTTTTGGCTCTTGCATTGGCTTGCTCAATACGGTCTTTGTTGGTTTCAGCCTGAAACAGAAAACAAAATGCAAAGCTACTAGTAAACTATAAAGGTGCAAAGAAACTGTTCAAGCCTCTTTGTACCACAATTTCTTCAAGAATAGCCAAGAAAATGGACAGCTAAAAGAGAGACAGATAAAGTTATATGAATAGAAAGATTTCCCTTTCTCAACTCATTCAGAATATGGCTTTTTGTAAACTGCCAGGAATCCTGTGAAGATTCAGTGGGATACAAATGAAAAGAAATTAAATACATATATACATACATACATACATACATATACAAAGGACAAATTCCAGCTTGCTGAATAAGGAAAGTACTGGAGGGAATGTTTGAGCCCACTAACTTGCTTAGAAATCAGCCACAGAAATCAGCCATGAAGGTACCATAATCTTTGGGAGCAAGGAAGAAATTGTAACAGCAGAGATTTACAAGGGAAAGCCTTTCAAATAAGTTCATAGCTGACAGATACAAATAAATTCTAAGTAATCCTCTCACTATCATACTGCTATACTTATATATATATATATATATTTAATTTAAAAGGATTAGTTAATATATCAGTGAACAATTAAATGTCATCTAAAATATTTAAAACACTCGATAGCAAATATTTACAACCTTAGAAAATTAATTATTTACACACACTGACATTCACTTCACGTTTTGATGAAAATTCTATTCAGGTCTAATGACTAACTCTTACTAATCTGTTCACATACACAAAGATACAGGCTGGTAGGGTTACTGGTGGGAGAAGCAAGGCAGAAAAATTACTTAAGACAGATAAGAAAAGAAAAGCTGTTTGAAGACAAGAGTAAAAAACTAAGACGGACTAGACGTTCCTAACATGCTACTGTTGCATTGCAGCTTGGTAGAGATTTATGTACTATTTCATAAATAAAAACTGAGTTCTCAAAAAAACCTGAAGTCACTTTTCTTGGTGTTATAAAATGCTGCTATAAATTTTAACTCTTATAACAGCATTTGTTTTATTATCAGCTTTGCACCACTATTCATGAATTATTTTTTTCCCATATTTTTGTTTTTTGATTTTCTCCCAAATTATTAGTAAAGCATTCCTTATATAATGCATCTTGAAATAACTATGGGTTTTACCTCCTTCATACCACAAAAATGTATGCCAACCAGTCTGTAAATCGTACCCTTCCAGTGTTAATAGTCTTACATTTCTTAGTTCTATCCATTCTTTTATCCAAACTAACCCTGCTGCTTGATAGTATAATTCCAGTCCGGCAGACCAAGACCTCCCCTACTTTGTGCATCTTGTAACATTTTCAAATTTATTCTTGCCTTTTTTCCCTGCCAGACAAATTTCAACACGATTTTATTAAGATCCTCA
Source organism: Python bivittatus (assembly GCF_059951505.1). Lineage (NCBI taxonomy): Eukaryota > Metazoa > Chordata > Lepidosauria > Squamata > Pythonidae > Python > Python bivittatus. The sequence goes on along the minus strand of NW_028277075.1, from coordinate 26,640,816 downwards.
AATAATTTCTTCTCTAATTTTATCGGTATTGTTTGAAATAAAAATAGCAACCTTGGCAGTATATTCATCTTACTATTCATGAATTATATGAAGACCCATTAGTGGTAAACTTTAAAATTAATTATTTAAAATGTTTTTTTTTAAACTTGCTTTAAATCAGTCCACCCTGATTTATACCTCATTTTCTCTAAATTTATGCTTTAAAACTGGTATGACCCAATACCAACTTCCCTTTAATGACAAAGATGTTTACTCTTTCAATCATCTTATCACATTTGGATACTAAATCTCAGATATTCAAGGCATTCATTCCATACCTTTCTAATCTGAATACGTCACTGCAACATGTAAAGCAAGAACGTAAGATAATTATTAAATCCATAACCTGCCAGGTTCTGTACCCTACCTGCATTTTAAAAAGATTTTTAATTAATTAAAGGCACCCAGAAAAACAGGAAAGAGGATTAAGATAATTGATGTGGTTTTAAAAAAACAAACACTTATCTGTGATCAGGCCAGCCAATCGTGCTCTGATTGCAAAGGTCACTTTGAGAGTTGACCAGTCAGTCAGTGACTGCAATATACATTCCCCCTCCTATTTCTGTCATGGCATTTTATGTAAACAAGACTTTTTTGTTACTGACACTGGATTACCCTTCACAGAAGTCCAGTGTTTCAGAGAAACAAGTGCAGAACTTTGTGAAAGCAGAGTCAGAATAGAACAACTTCAAATCTGCTCTTAATCACCACCCAGGATCTGGTCTCTAGCTCAATGTGATGTACACTTTCAGGGTATACATAGCGTACTTGTTTTGTCTTGTGTATGGGTTGAAAGGAACAATTCACCAACACAAGCATATTTTTTGGGGCTTCACCAGTTTGCCTGGCTATTTTGTTGTGTTTTGGGGGGACAAATATGTAAGTTTGCATCAGATTCCACATTTATCGTGCACTTAGGTTCTTGGGCAAATTGCTTTTTTAAAAAAGCAACATCAGTTTGCCTTCCTGGAAATTGGTGTTTTGTTATTGGAAACCATTTTATGAATTGACAGCCACAATCAGAAAGCACCTACAACATACTCTTCAAATGTGTTTCCCATTCCCAATACTGCAATATTTCTTGGTATTGGTATTTATTTTATTTTTCACACTGTGCCATGACAGAAATATTATTTCAGGTTCCAAAACATCCAGCCATGAATTCTGGTGGAGAAGTACTGACAAAGTGTCCACCATGAAATCAGGTTTAAATATATCCTAGATAGAAAAATAATGCTTTGGGTGGAAGAATGTTATCCAGACAAGAGAGTAAGGACAGGATATGTTGCTAAATTGGAATATCTCCGACATGGTACTGTACTCCAGAACAGTTAGCTACTCATCTCAGCAATTAAGTCTCTGATAATTAAGGTTGCAAGGATCCAGTTCTCACTTCTTACCTTCTCGTTTATCCGGTCTATCTGCCTGTTTTGTGAATCGATCTCACTGCCCATATCCAAGGCCATATTTTTCAGATTTCCCAAGATGTGTCCCACCTGAGTTAAGTTTTCCTCCATCTCATCTTCTCTGGCATCATTTGTTACCCTTTTCAAAATATCAAAAGAAATCTATCTTGAGTATTTGCAAGCTCCTTCTTCATTCTAAGAAATCAGATTTTCATCAGTGGTGTATGTCTGTCTGTCTGTCTATCTGCTCACACCTGTCAAACTGCCCTAAGGCAGTTCACAATAGAAATGAAAACACCATCAGTTAAATGAGAACAATTATAAAAATACTAAAACCATAAACACAAGTTAAAATTAAGTAAACAGTCATAAATAGCCCTAAGTCTAACCCTATCTCACACAAACATTTCATAACTTCAGTCTCAAAATATATCTAACTGGCAATTTTTGAACAAGTTTAAAAATAAGCCTATGCTTTTATAAATACCTTTAAAAATTCTACCAATCTTGTTAGAAAATTTGACTTAGAAAGTGATCTTATTATTTGGAATCTTTGAAAAGTTACTAAACATTGTTCAGAATAACCATTCATGGCTTACATAAAATAAGATTCTCCTGGTGGTTTTTAAATACCCCAGTACTGTTGCAGAGGAACAGATACTGAGTATGTATTCAGCAGTGAAGGAAAAAGAGACTATTTACCGTGTTATGTATCCTCCACCTGGTCCTCCTGAGGTCTGTTGTTGGTAATTTCCTGCCCGTCCGGGTTGTGTAGATACTACGTGATCACCTGAATTCTCAATGTTCTCACCCCAAGTTTTCTTGTATTCTTTACTAGACTCAAAATTCTTTGTTCTATAAGAAAAACAATAATTTCAAATTAGCTAAAAAGATAAATATATAGTTTTAATTTAGCTATTTTGAAATAATACTAGAGAATGTCAATTATTGTTTCATATGACATTAGTAAACAAACCTAGGTTTACCACAAAATATGACCTAGTTCATATAATATCCAAACGTATATTAGGTCAATGGAATGTCTGATTCTGGACCACATGTTAAATTTGGTTCAGAAGAAGTATTTTTACTATAATTTGTGATCAAAGCTCATCACTGGTTTATTCCTTTGAACGACAGTTGAGTGTATCAACCAAAATTGGAAAGGGGGTTGATCTATACTTAATCCTGTTCCCATCCTCTGGTCTCTGCTGCTTTCGTCTTTTTTTTTTTTTTTAACTATCTCCTGTGTGGGTTGAAGCAAAGTTGGAGGAGGTAGAGCTTCCCCCACCTACCCAAGTCTCTGGTAATTCCAACCCTGATTGGCCTACCATGGATTTTTAAAAACATTTTTACAGAAATGTACTTAAAACACCAAGAAATATCAACTGACTAGGAGGCCAGGATACCAGTCAACATAAATGTTAATCAGCAATTTATGACTAGTATGATTTGCAGTGTCACTGGTGCTGAAATAACAGGTAGATAACTGACTTACCCATAGTTAGTACCAAACATGTTATAGCATGTCGTAAGAACACATATTTGGTATTCAACAGAAAACCACAAGAGGTCAGCTTTGATTTCCAGGTAAATCAAAGGCACTGTATTTTTTTATATTTATAACTGAAATAATATCTAAAATGATTTAAGCCTTAGAGGCATTTCCCATACATTAGTGAACTAAAGCTATCTGCTGACAAAGTTAGCATCTATCAATACATAATATTCTACTTGCCCTCCTCCTGATGATGCGGTCCTTCTAAACCTACTCTGGAAGGCAAGTCTGTATCAGATTTGAGGCACACACATGGAATGCAAGTAAGAGTGAAGGGAAATCCTTTTTAATAGGCGTAAGTCTTTTTGGATTGGTGTTGAATTTACTTTTATGAAATTCACATTCCATATTTATCTGTTAAACTATGTTAGCTCATTCCTTACAACTCAGTTGTAAGTAGCTTCTATACTAAGGACAGCTAGCTGATTTATAGCTCATTATAAAATCGAGTGCATGGAAGAAAAATATATGTATGTATCACTTAGCATTATATTTATGGGACACCTTTTATTTAATGCATTGTGTGGAGAAAATCAGAGAGCCAGTTTGACGTAGTGGTTAAGGCACCAGGCTAGAAACTGGGAGACTGTGAGTTCTAGTCCCGCCTTAGGCATGAAAGCCGGCTGGGTGACCTTGGGCCACTCTCTCTCAGCCCTAGGAAGGAGGCAACGGCAAACCACTTCTGAAAAACCTTGCCAAGAAAACTGCAGGGGCTTGTCTAGGCAGTTGCCACGAGTAAAAAAAATGACTCAAAGGCACAAACAAAAAAAATGAGAAAATTATATGGTAGTGATTTCACCAAATCATGTATCAAATAATCATTATTAGAATGGTGACAAAAATGGAGAAATAAATACAAAACACATTTTTCTATTCCAACATTCATATGACCAAGATAAACCTTATATCTATTGTTTTATGCTGCATTACACTATAATATTTCATTTTTATTAGGTTTTGGGCTTGGCCTACTGTGTGAACCCAACACAGTAGTCTCCAATATTTTTAAACTGGGAAACAGACTTGGAATCCTGAGGCTGCCATACAGGCATTCTTACAAAACAGTTGCGTGCTGGACACGGCTAGACAAAATATTTTTCCCTATATGGTGGATCACAGTTAAAACAATGTGTGAGCGTTATCATAACATTTCAGTTTATTCCTCCAATGTTTTTAAATCTTTATATAAGCTATTATTGTCCTGAAAAAAAAATCCTAATAGACTTAAATTGTATATCAACCACTAGTTGCATCCTAAACATTGTAACTATTATTTCAGATTAATCAAATCAGAATAAATAACTAAATATAAACTACAAGCAACATGGCACAAATACAGCACAACTATGGACCATCACAAGATTGCTTGCATGTTAAGAAAACATGCACATGCAGACATGCATCTTGTTAGAACATCACCTTCGGGCAGCTGGTTAGCAGTACAAACTGCTTCTTAACATTGGGATTTTCCTAAATTCCATTTTGACCAGTTAAGTGGATCCAACCTCTGATGTTAAATCTTCATTTTATTAAGAAGCAAAAGTGGGGTAATTAGGAGAGAATGAAAAAAGAGTGAATAGTAAGACAAGCGAACAGATAACTATTTGTTAGCTGACAAACTATTTCAAAGTACAGCTGAGAGTATGTCTATAATAAGAAAAAGGCAGCTTTAACACAAATGAGGAAGAAAAAATACTGTGAATACTATATTCACAATTTGTAATAATGCTGTGCTATACTAGCAGAAAGTCATATAATTTAGCTCTAGGAACCAAAGAATTTGATTTAATTACTTCATCCACTTCAGATCCATCCTATTCTTCTTCTTCTGCTTGCCTTAGATACTATTTTGTTATCAAGCATATTGAAAATTCCACATAATTACTTCTCCAGTGTACAAAAATTTAAAGTATCACAAAAGCCTCATACTTTTCAGAGTGAAGGATAAGAATGTAGTAACAGGAGAAAAAAAAATACTATTACATAATGTATCACGCTTTCCCTGTAAGCCTTTATTAAACTGACCCAAGTATTGCTCCCACTCAGTCAAACTGGGGAAAAAAATTCTACAACTTTACCATGAATTGTTATTTTAAGTCTGATTAATACTGACAAATATTTAATCCAAATATTTAATAGGTAATTTAAAATGCAATCCAAACTAGTATTATTGATTTAGCTTCCCTCATGCACTACCAGATTTAAGCCACAGGTATATTTGCAGATCTAACTAAGCTTTATAGTGCATACCACTGGTGCATGACCACTGGCTTTTCTTCCTTGATTCACAGAGTTTGAAAACAACTGTCATTCATTGTCTAAACTTTATTATGTCACCCACCACAACTTCTACTTGTTATTACCAGAAAACCAAAACAAATACCCCAAAGAAACTTAAAGCATTCTGGGCATTACTTTATTCACAGACTAAGCTTATGGACAAGTCAGTCTAAATAACCATTTCCCAACTTTTTCCTTCATATGAACCACTACATAGAATAGAAGGTTTTTGTGAATTGCAACAAAAAGCAGGAGACAGCAACCATAGCTGATGGTTATCATGGCATGGGACTCCAAAATTTTTTTTTTAAAAAAACAAATACATTTTTAAAAGGCTGAAATTTCACAAGACATCAGCGTTCTTGTCTGAAATCTTATAAAATTTGGGGTGAAAATATCAAAATCTCATGGCTTTTCAAATGACAATAACATCATCTTTATTTTCAGGTCTACACTACCATCCTCTACAACAAAGGTTTTCAGGCTCCAAGAATCTGGAGAGAGGAGTCAACAGTCACACTTGCATGCACTCATAAAGTTTTGAATAACACACCATTGGAAAACCTGTAGGGGCAGGTTGGGGTCAGATCATCCTAGGAAATTCTATCTATGTAGTTGCTCAGAGTCAACTTGACTTAATGGCAGATAATTAAATACTATGAAAGCAGTCAGTGGACGGGACTATGCTAGGGTAAAACATGATTTCTTTGAAATTTGCTTATCATGTTATGTGAACCTAGCTGCTGTTGTTTGTAAACCATGGTTTATGGCTCAGGACTACAAATGAACACAGACCATGGTGTAATACAATGTCCAACTCATGTTTTGAATTCTGTATCTTTTTTCCATCAGAGAGAAAAATACTTTAATTAAATTTTCCAGTCACTGAAGTTCTAAATGGGAGGGATATTTTTCCTTGAAAAAAGCATCTTACCAATCTGCTTTTAACTGACCTATTGCAAGGACAGACACACAGACCGCAGCACTTATTAAGCTCTGTCAAGTTCCTTTCAGCTTCTTTCATGTCTTTGTTTATTTGATCCATACCTTCTTCTATGTGGTTTAATTTTTCTAGTAAAAAAAAAAAAAAGCTTTAGAAACCTTAAATGATGTAAAATGCTTACCCTTCATAATATAGGAAGGCCTGCATTCAAAATGCTTCTTAAAAAGCATTTAAAAGCAGTTTAAGAGGTGCTAATGTTCTGGAAACCACTGCAAGCCTGTGGAGGATGGCCATCCCTGTATCTGGACTGCATTAATTATGTATCTTTATTATATATTATTATGAAATAAAGAATTCTAAACTTTATGATCAAAGATGTCACATTGTTCTTTTTTACACATGTGCAACTCACCGCCTTGTTCATCTAGCATTGTAATTGTTTTGATTCCAGCATCTTGGGACTATAATGGAAAAAAATAATGAGAAATACAGAACGACTACACTGTGGAATTAAAGACTTTCACAATTTACTATAGGCTATTCGGCAGAAATACTAGTAAATAATTATATAAAATTTTGTTAGCATAATATATTTGCATTTATACCACCATGTAAAATTTTCTTCCAGGTAGAATAAAAAAGTATCCCAACATTTAAATTTTGCAATGCAGGTATAAGTACCTGGTGAATTTGTTGCTTTCATTTGTTGATCCTATGATAAAATTATTATTTCCACTTTGTATAAAGTTGCAGTATTACTGCTCTTTCATCATGGAAGCTTTCTAAGCAAATCTGAGAAATACACCCACATATGCAATACCTGATGAAGATAATGCACTCAATTTCATTTGGTCTTCTCCACCTGATTCCAGCCCCAACCCCCCAAAAGCTTTTAACTTCCTTACCTCAATGGCCATCCCAAGGATCCTCCTTGTGCTTTCCAAGGACTAAAATAAAGACAGATTACATTTCAGGCATGCTGATTTTTGAAGATATGTAATAGTTACATAATTTTAGACGTTGCTTTAATTAATTAAGCACTACAGTATACCCTTGTATCTGACATAAAAGCTTGCTTAAGTTGTATTGTCTTGATTAGTGATATTTTAAAACTCAGCATTAGCATGCAGCCAATATTTTCCAGAGAAACCCTCCTTTTAGACTGTGCAACTCCATCCAGCTGGGAATCTAAAAACTTTCTTATTGAAGAGTGAAGTTTGCTCTACTGTGGCTATGGTGACAGCAGGCAGAAACAAGTCATTGGCAAGGCTCTACCGCTTTCTTACAAGCCTGGTGGCACTGCCCATTGATGGACTGTTCTGGCAGCGTGAAGAGGATGGGAATGGAATTGTTGCAATGGCAGTTCCTCTCTTACGCTTGGCCTTTCTCTTACCTTCTCTAAGGTAAGGTGCTTACAAAACAAGCCACCTGCTAATCCTGGAATGGCCTTGTGAGGCTAAAATGCGGTCTCTGGGGAGGGAGGAACACTAAAGTGAGGCTTTTATAATATTTCCATCTTTTTTTCTTTTTTCTTTTCTGTACACCAACCTATTGTTCTCTCCCAGTTTTTTTTTTCTTACTTCCCTTATGATGTCCCCACTATTCCCTGTTGCACTCCATTTCTTCCCCATGTTCTTGCTCTTCTCCACTTTTTCTTTCTTGGTTCTTCTCTTCTGCTTCTATTCAGGCATCATGCTCCTCTCTGCCCTATTTCACCTGTTGTTTGCCCAATTTCCCACTTCCAAGCCCAGCCCCTTCGTCCCTTTTTCTATCCTCAAACCTTTCCCACCCCATCTTTTCTCCTTCCTTGCCCCTCAGGCCACATTTCAGTCTTCCTCAGCTCAGAATCAACCTTTCCTCCCCTACTCAATAGACCAGAATCTAGTCCCCCTTTATTCTTTCTTGCTCTCAGCCTATGATCCACCCTTCCTCCATCTGTTGTTGTTCCTATTAGTGGTACAAGGGTACAAATGAAAAGGGTTCATGATAAATGGTGTTGGGTATACGAATATGTAAAACAGTGTCTGAGTATTACGGGTGCATGTACGGGTATGTGCACATGTATAGACTGAAGTTCCCATTTGACTACAGAGCACACTGGGTGATTTTGGGCCAGTCATTCTATCTCATCCTAAACTATCTCACAGGGTTTCCCACATTGCCCAGGGATGAGAATAAGTGTGAATCCATTAAACTTTTTATTTAATTTCAGTGGCCCAAGCTATATATTTCCCTGCCCATGTTCCCCCTTTCAAAAGCATGTACAGCCTGCCAGAAGTTGCACGTGTCCTTAACAGCCTCAGAGTTCTGCAGACTGAAAATCAAGCCCTCAACACTTATTGGTTGCTGTGCTAAGAAGGAACTTAGCAGAAGCATTTGTTTCCACAGGTTAATCCTGAGTTTTATATGAGAAAAATTCTTTAGCTTGCAGCATGCTGAGCTTGCAGAAAAGAAGCCAGAATGGGTTTTGATAGTGTTTTTGCACGAGAGATAATTATTTATTTATTTAATTTTGAAATAAAATTATTTCTAATTTTTAACTCACTTTCTAATTCTATTCTGTAGGCTGGACTGGGTACAGAAAGTTTAAAATAAGGAGACATTTATTCTCCTTTTCCAACCCTGACTCTGTTCACTTGTAACATCTACTCATCCATAGTTCAAGAGGACTGTTAGAGTATAAATACTGCCAATCTACACCAGCTCTTTGCCCTATTTCAAGCAGGAGGGAGGCTGAGAGAGTAAGAGAATGGAAAGATATTTTCTTTGCAGCAGTTTTCTGTGATGGCTAGAAGTCATCTGGATGGGCAGAATCAAGTAACTGGATGTGATATTGTATACAATCAGCTGTAATTATTTGCAGCTGTAGAAGAATGCTTTTTCAATCTATCTTATTTCTAAGTTTGATTTGGAGCCTGGGGATGACTACTTCCACATTTGGAAACGTAATTTCAGCCTCAGTTACTAATGTCTTGTCTTACTGAATCTCTTTAGGGTTTAAGAGACAGACCTGGGCAGGAAGCATAAATAAACCATTTTTTTTTGCACACTGGGCTATGCATGACTCTCTCCTTTCAGAAAATTTGTTAATCCTAAAAAAAAAAAGTATCCGTGCTTTCTAAGTTCAAATAATTTAGATGATTTAAATCTTCCCCTCAATGCAATATTATCAAAGCATTGTAGGATAACCAATTAATTTTAGTGGTGGTCACGCACTCTAAAAAGCTTTTCTGCTCAGATTACTGGAAACAATGTATTATTTGAGATGTTTACCTCATCTGTAACTTGATGGGCTCTCAGTTGAATTTCTTCAGGTGATAACTCAGCCATGTCTGACATATATTTTCCACTGTCTGACTATTCACAACAGGATTTCTTCTGTAACAGTAAAGTATCAGTGATAAGGGTATAATCCTGACCAAGTTTAAGTAGTATAAGTTCATTACAAATAAATGGTAAGGTGTGTCCTATTACATTTATAATCAGTTCAGCTGTCAGCTTTCTTGGCAAAGAAAAGAAAAATTTTAAATTTCAATATTAGAATATTCTACAAAAAGGACAATTACATAACAAAATAATTCATGCATTTATTTATTTATTCATTCATTCATTCAATTTATATGGCCACCCATCTCAACAAGTGACTCTGGGTGGTGAACAGAATTAAAATAAAATAAGAACAATTACAAGCATTGCAAAAGTTAAAATGCAAAGTAGCTGAGAACCATTAAACCCAAATTACTAATGCAACCAAAAAGTGGGTCCCTGCACACACTCGGGGCCCCAGGCCCAAGCCCAGGACTTTAGAACCTTACAAAAGGCCAGCAGGGTGAAGGCCATCCTGATCGCCAGAGCACTGAAGTCTTGAATGGTAGAACTTGACTCAGTTTGAGCTGTATCCAAATAGCCTATGCTATATCTTTGTTGCAAAATAGCAGTTTAAGTAAAAGTTACACTTCTACATGACAAGCCAGGTTAAGAAATAAGGAGAGATCAAGTTTGGTCCAACCCCCTTCTTTTACCAATTGCTTCTCACCCAGATAGCCTTCCATTCCTTCTTACCAGATTTGAACCTAATCTAAGAAATTAATTTCTAACTTTTTAACAATGGAAACTATTTCTAAATAATCCAAGACATACAATTCCCTCACTTGTTCAATACTACTGCTTTCTGAGGGTCTACCAACCCTTTTCAGATATTAATTAGTAAAAGAACCACAACTGTTGGGATCAAACAAAACTTGGATATCAAGTATTGTTTTCTTCCCTAGAGTAAAATACATTTCTAGTGAAGCAATTTTCTAAGTGCAGCAGATGGGACCAAACAAAAGTGGCTGAAAAGTATTGTTCTTTATACTTCTGATGCAGGATGTCAACATGGGTAACAAAATGGTCATTTCCCACATATTCAACAGTAGCTTCAAAAGATCTTTTTACTACAGTAGTGATTTTAGTATTTGAAAAAGAAAAGAAAAATATTCCAATTTTGCTTTTCCTGGCAATTTTCAGAGACAGCATTCACAATATTTTGTTGCAAAATGTTAATAGAAATTAAATATGAGGAACAGAAATAGAAGCATCAAAAAAAGGACTAAAGGCACAACAGGTAGAACACAGTATGCACCTGTAAAATAAGATGCAGAATAAAGAGAATCATAAGAATTACAGGAATAGTTTTAAGCTGCAGGTCCTATTATATTTTAAATTTATTCCTCCACTACAAAAACCATTATCTCCCAATTTAATATTTAAAACTTTGTATAAGCCTCTTATATTAAATATATGAAAATAAACGTTATCCTATGCTTATTTATCTATAAATTCAATTCAGAATATAACAAAACCTAAACTTAGAAATAATAGCTTGATAGACCTTTAAAATATATCTTTACTAGTACATTCAGTATTAGACCAAGACTGAATAAAGCAGTTACCAAAAAAATGAGGTCTCCAGAAGCCACTCAGATTAACATTGTATATCTCTCATCTTAGCTTTCTGATTGACAATTTGTTCCCAGACTCAAGTTGATGTTCTTGATGTTTAAAGCTCCAAGAGATCCAGGAACAAATAGTCTCTTACCTTCATTGAAACCCTAATTTTTATTCTAACATGATTAGAAAATAGACTACAGTAAAGACCTGGCCTTTGCAGTTGTGGCAATCTAAGGTGGAGTAGCTTCCCCAGTTGTAATCCACCTTGGTAGCGGTGGACAACAATGCACCCAGTACACATATGGACAAATATCCCCGTACCCATGAAATGCCTAGCTAATAGTCTGCAACTCTACTTCTTCGATTACTTTCAATTTTTAGTCCATAATAAATAGTCCATTAGTACATTATATACCAAATATTCTTTTTTTTTAGGTGGGGGGGTTGTCCTCTATTATAGACATTGCTTCATTTCTGTGATGTATTTGCAGAAAGTGCAAATTAAACAAACTTGTTTCAAATGCTGCTGCACAACGCCAGATCAGTCAATAACAAAGCCCCCCTCATATGTGATTTGATCATGGAGGAGGGGGCAGACCTGGCATGTATTACCAAAACCTGGCTGGGCCTGGAAGGAGGAGTAGCTTTGTCAGAAATGTGCCTGGCCGGGTTTCGGGTGTGGCACCAACCAAGATGCCAGGGCAGGGGAGGTGGGGTGGCTATGATCATCCAAGAATCTCTTGTGGCCTTCAGGGGCCCTGTTCCACAAGTAACCAGTTGTGAGACCCCATTTTTCAAGTTGGGGGCCCATGATCAGTTGGGAGTGTTGCTGCTGTACCAGCTTCCCTGCTGTGTAGCAACCTCCCTGCTTGAGCTGCTGGAGGCCATCTCGGGGGTGGCGGAGTCCCCCAGGCTTATGGTTCTGGGGGACTTCAATCTGCCATCCCTGGGACGAAACTCAGAGGCAGCCCGGGAGTTCATGGCCACCATGACGGCCATGGGCCTGACTCAGATTATTCGGGACCCGACTCAAGACAGTGGACTCACACTGGATTTAGTCTTCTTGTCAGAGCACTGGCAATGTGACCTGAGGGGAGAGTTACATCTTTCCCCGTTGCCATAGTCAGATCATGCCCTGGTGGCCTTGAGGTTCTCGCACGTCACCCCCCTCTGCAGGGAGGCAGGACCTATTAGGTCTGCCCCTAGCAACTGATGGACCCATTACGGTTTCAGAAGGAGCTGGGGGTTATCCCTGAGGTCTTGCTGCATGGTCCAGTGGAGGCTCTGGCTGTGGCCTGGAATAGGGCAGTGGCCGAGGCCTTGGACAGGATCGCGCGTGTGCAGCCTCTCTTGCCCATTCGAGCCCGTCGCTCCCCATGGTTTACGAAGGAGCTGAGGGTTCTGAAGAGGGTTAAGATATGCCTGGAGTGCTGCTGGTGGAAGACAAGGACCGAACCCGACCGAACACAAGCTAGAGCCGCGGTTAAGGCCTACCTTGTGGCGGTAAGAGCAGCGAAACATCGGTATTTCTCTGCTCTTATTGCATCTGCAGAATGACGTCCAGCAGCCCTGTTTAGAATCACCCAATCCCTGTTGGGGAGAAGGGGTTCAGAAAATCATCTACAGGGCCATGATGAGGAATTTTTTGAGCATCTGGAGGATAAAGTCACTCACATCTGTTCTAAGTTGGACGCCAAGCATGAGGCATGGTCTGGTGAGATGCCCGGGGAATGTCTTTGCCGAGTTATCTGGGACCAGTTTGATCCTGTTGGTCCTGAGGAAGTGGACAGGATCCTCCAGACTGTAAATGCCACCACATGCCCTTCAGATCCATGTCCCTCCTGGCTGGTGAGGGCAGCCAGGGAGGGGACGTGTGGTTGGGTCCTGGAGATGGTTAATACATCCTTGAGAGAGGGGGTGTTCCCGGCGACCTTTAAGGAGGTGCTGGTGCGCCCCCTCCTCAAGAAACCATCGTTGGACCCTACTGTTCTGGATAATTTTCATCCAGTCTCCCACCTCCCCTTTATGGGAGTTGAGAAGGTGATGGCACTGCAGCTCCAGAGGATTCTGGATGATATGGATTATCTGGACCCCTTTCAGTAAGGTTTCAGGCCCGGATATGGAACAGAAACAGCACTGGTCGCAGTTATGGATGCGGGAGTGGGATGGAGGTGGTGCATCCATCCTGGCTCTCCTTGACCTCTCAGCAGCTTTTGATACCATCGACCATGGTATCCTTCTGGACTGACTCAGGGAGTTGGGGGTGGGCAGCATAGTCTTGCGTTGGTTCACCTCCTTCCTCCAGGGCTGGTCCCAGTCGGTGTTGATAGGGGAGGAGAAATCGGGCCCGTGGCCCCTCCTTTATGGGGTGCTGCAGGGTTCGGTACTCTCTCCTCTCCTTTTTAACATCTACATGAAACTGCTGGGTGAGATCATCCGTCTCCATGGGATGAGGTATCATCAATATGCCAATGATACTCAGTTATACATCTCCATCCCGGAGGAAGTAAGTGATGCTGTGGCTGCCCTTTCCAGGTGCCTGGAGGCTGTGGGGGTCTGGATGGGGAACAACAGGCTTCAACTGAACCCTGGCAAGACAGAGTGGCTGTGGATTAATGGCCCCTTGGTCCCTAGGAATTTGCCATCTTTGGTTCTGGATGGGGTTGCACTGCCCCAGACAGACCCAGTGCGTAACCTGGGGGTCCTCTTGGACTCATGACTCCTGCTCGAAGAGGTGGTGGCAGTCGTGGCCTGGAGGGCCTTTGTGCAACTTCGTGTTGTCCACCAGTTATGCCCTTTCCTGGACTAAGAGGCCCTTCGAACAGTCACTCATGCCCTGGTCATCTCCCATATAGACTACTGTAATGCGCTCTACATGGGGCTACCCTTGAAGAGTATCCGGAAGCTTCAACTGGTTCAGAATGCAGCCGTGTGGGGGACTTTAGGGGCATCAAGATCAGCACATATAACACCTTTGCTCCATGAGCTGCGTTGAGTGCCAGTTTGCTTCCGGGTCCAATTCAAGGTGTTGGTTATCACCTTTAAACCCCTACGTGGCATGGGTCGAGGGTACGTGAAGGACCGTCTCATCCCCGTTACATCAACCCACCCCACCCAGTCATGCAGAGAGGGCATGCTACAGATCCCGTCTGCAAGAGAATTTCATCTGACAGGGTCCAGGAGGCAAGCCTCCTCTCCAGTAGCCCCTGCCCTTTGGAACACTCTTCCCCCAGAAGTGAGGTTGGCCCCCTCCCTTTTAGACTTCAGAAAAAAACTGAAGACCTGGTTTTGTCATCACGCATGGGGTGGGGATGGGAATCGTCAGTTTTGGGGTTGGCTATTTCCCTAGTCTTACTTTTGACCGATATTATCTGGTCACAGGCTGAAATAATTTCACCATCTCTTGGATTTTATTGAATTTAATAATCGTATTTTATATTTGTATTATTTATGTTTTTACTGATTTTAAATTGTTTTGTTGTGAACCGCCCAGAGTCCCTCCTTGTGGGTGAGTTGGGCGGTGATATAAATTTGACATATAAATAAATAAATAGGATATAAATAGTAAACAAAAAGAGATGGTGTAATTGACACACAGAAGGGCAAAGACAATCTACATGCAGAACAACTGTAACAATGAAAACAGCAGTGTTGACTTGCTAGATAGAACTATTAGATCTATGTAGCTACCTCAGATAAAGAAGTCTCCAAGTTGCCCTTGTACATTTCTGGTTCCTCCATTATCACCACTCACTAGAACGTTAACATACAATTATCACCAACCTATGGATTCCTACTTCTATACACATCCATAACTACTTAGATATCACCACCTTATATTTTCAGACATACATTTCATTCATAATTAAATGTGTACCTACACTTCCCTGCGTATATTTACAAAGTGCACTCTACAGTATCAGACCACTTTCACTCACATCTATTAAAACCTTCCCTTTTCTCTTAGTTCCACAATCACACATTTCTTTCATTTTATTTGCAAAGTCACCTTCTTTACCTTTATATTTCCTCCATTCCTAATCACAGTCTTCCATATGCTGTGATCATTATCAAATAGGCCTGTAGATATTGGCCATGGTTTGGTTAACTGGGACTTTCACATTATACTTTTTAGTAAGAGGAAAAAGGTATAGACTACGTCAGTGTCCCGTATGTAACATTCCCGGTAAGGACAGTGCTGGTCAATTTTGACAAATTTGGCTCAATATGCCACAAGTGTAACCAAAGCAAGTCTTACTGCAAACATTCTCATGCTATTCTATGAAAGTTAAGATTTCTAATCTAGAGACTATCTTGCAAGCCAACATACTATTGCCTGCATCCTAGTAATTAGGAGGTATATACAGTGTTCAAACATACACTTAGGATGCTTTTGTTTGCTTTACCTACTCTTGGGATTCTTCATTTTGTCACAATCAATAAAATGAGAAGAAAAGAAACAAATGAAGTAACATTTCACCCCAAAGCACTGTGTGAAAAACACAAAGTAATATATATCTTATGCAGAGTTTTTTCAACCGTTCTTCCATTCTACAAGTCAAAACAGGAACCTCTGCAGTTTACTAATGGTATTTTAGCTTTAAGCAGTTGAGGCTGCTAGATATATATCATTACATGTGTGCCATACAATATTTCCCAAATTCCACCACAAAGAAATGTGGAGGAGAAATATTAACTCTGAGTGTCTATCTTTCATTCATGAAGAAAGTACAGAAGAGGAAGAAAAGTTGCTCTGCATGGTCCTTATTTAAAAAAAATTGTGATAACTTCATTTTCCATATACCCATTCAGAAATTTTTTTCCCACTTCTCAGGGATTCCAGTTTATAATGATGTAATATTAAGGCATATTTTCATCATAAATCATTTGTTCTTCTGAAAACTGATACAAACTACAAAGGTAAACAAATCCTCAAAATAGGAAAGTAGAAAACTGACTTATATTGGACTCCATTTGTCCATTGATAAGATGGAATTAACTAATGGACTTGATTCAGCATCCATGCTTCCTGTCCCCCCAAACTACAGATAGGAAGAGTGCATGAATGGAAATCCACTTGCAAGAAGACATAGTGATGTAACTGAATAAGGAAGCCTTTTTAGTCTCTTGGGGGTTATTAGAACAGGTATGTTAAGCCTATCAGAGGCTTAATGCACTCCTATAGCCTTCATTTCATACTTAAAAATGTAATATTATAATCTGCCATTTTGCCACTAAAATGACAATGAGTATACAGCATATGTCTCTGTAACTCAAGATGCAGTCAAAAACTTAAATCAGTAGTGAAACAACTGACTTTCCAAAGTACCTATGAGCTTTCTTCTAGGATGGAGCTTCTTATGTAAATCTGTTAAATTACAACATACTTACTTCTGAACATATGAACAACTTCTTGATTCTGAAAATGAAAGGGAAAAGGAATGAAAGGAAGGCTACAAGAAAACAATTGCATTACCAAACTGTACTTCCCCAAAGGGTATAAATAAGTGTCTCACACCTAAAGAATTTTCTAAGTTGGAATTTTTTTTCTTATAAGGGGAAGCCCATTTTGCACAACTCTCCATTGTGAAGGAATACAGCCATGATGTAAATAAGAAATATATTAATACTGGTTAAATCTGAAAAGGGTTTCCAGATTCTGTTTCCAGTCCTTTCTTCTGTCTGTTCTCCTCTCTTCCAATCTGTACCACTATCTTAATGGACAAGAAAAAAAGTGAAAACGGCTACTGCTTCCTGTTGCTCTTGTTAAGGCTTTTAAAAAAAATGTAGTAAGGAAACAAATGGAATCAAAGGGATAATACCCACTCCTATGTGAACCTTTTACTAAAATATGTTGTGAAGGCTATTGCTGTAACAAACATAAAAATATTACTGTGAAAAGCACGCTAGTTTTATGCTTCTCGCCCTGCAATGAAAAGCCATAAAACGAATAATAAAACCCCTCTCCAATCCCAACCCTCCTTTGGACTGCGAAGTGAGGGTTCAGCAAAAGGATCCCCACAAACAAGAAATGCAGCGCAGTCGGAGGAGAGGAAGCCAACTGGCGGCATTCCTTCAGAAACCCAACCAGCCCAAGCCGAGGCCTAACCCGAGAAGGCAGGACGGTCACGGCGCTCCCAGAACAGACGAGGGGCGGCAGCTCCTGCCCCCGAGGTCGGCCTCGCCGCCCGGCTCCGAGGCACGCTGCGCTGCTCTCCCCTCGGCGCGACCCCTCTCCCTCTGCGGCTTCCCGCGCCCCTTCCTTCCCCAGGACGCCTCGCCGCCCGCTTTCCGGGACTGCTCGCCCGCCGCCGCCGCCGCCGCGCCCAGGATCCAGCCCGCCGTTTAACCCCTTTGCCCCCGCGCCCCTCCGACGGAGCAGAAAGGGGGCCCGGAAGCCTCTGCCTCCCGCGCCTCGGTCCGTCCGGCGCTCCAGCCCGGCTCAAGGGGGCCCTTGCCGCCCGCCGCCTCGCCTCCACCCGGCCTCCCCCTCCCGGAGACATCCCTTGCCTGCGACGGGCAGGCTCGCTCGCCTCTTCCTCCTCTCCTGCCTGCCCGGCTCTCGCTCTCCCGCGCCGCTCCTTCCCTCCGGAGACTCACCGCGGCGCTTCGGGGGCGAAAAGCCCAAGCCCAAGCCCAAGCCCGCCCCTCGGCTCGGCTCGGCTCGGCTCGGCTCGGCTCGGCTCCACACCCCGGGCCTTTCGGCGCAGGGCGCCCGCTCTCTCCGCCGAGGGGACGAACCTGGCGCCCGGTCTTCGGGAGCCCCTTCCTCTGCCGAGCCCCACCCAGCCAGTTTCCTGCAGCGCTTTCTCCCTCCCTCCAGTTCCTCATGGGCCCAGCTGTCACCTCCTCCCGCCTCCCTCCTACCCGGTCTCTAGAGTCGCAGCGCATTGGCCGCTTTGAGAGGCATTGCTAATAGCTATTGGTGGGAAGAAATGATTGTCGTGATTGTCTCTTGCTTTCTCAGGTTGTTGACTCGCCTTTAGCATCCTGTGGACGCTGTGTTTTCACAAAACCCCGTTCAAGGTATAAAATCTCTCAGCTATGGTAACGTAAGATCAGATTTCTGCATTACGGATGTACTCCCTGACGATGTGTTTTCTAAAACAAGCACAGATTTAAAACAAGCTTTTCTGTTTCTAACATGTGCTACGTGGCCCAATGTCCAAATCATTCTTTGAACATACCGACACGATAACATACAAAATGCTAAGCACTCAAGAAATACTGCTTACCATCCCATCTGGCAATTCCCTCCTTGAACCAAAAGCATAATAAGTGACCTCTTGAAATATTAGGTCGGTGTTTCCTAAATTTTATTCTCTCAGGACCCCTTCCTACTTTTCAAAATTATGGAGGATCCCAAAAGAGCTTTTTTTTTAATATGGTTTATATTTATAGATATTCACTATATTAAAATTTTTAAATGATGCGGTGGCTGTTGCTACCACTTATCACAATTGTTTGATGGGATTAATATTGTATTACTTTTCAACATTGGCTAGCAAATAATTTTTATTTTGGGAACCCCTGAGAGGGTCTTGAGAGACCCCCAGGGGTTCTAGGACCACATTTTAAGAAACACTGTATTAGGTATATCTTGATCTACTTACTTAAGTCCTCATTCCATTTGTAATAATAATAGTTGGATCTCACATTACTTCTCAGGGTGGTCTGGATACAAGTCAAATCAGTTAAATCAAGTCACAAACAACATTGAAGTGTATTCAATGGATTAATTTTGGGGGGCACTGCAGTGACACAAAACCATAGAGGATCCAAGGTACACAGTCCCTTGATACCACATTATTTCTGCGTATGATCCATTTGAAGCCATCATCTAATCAGCAATCCTATATGCTCCAATGGAATGAGCATCCAATTATGGATCCAACTATTTCTGGCTCTAATATGATGCAAAAACTTAGATCCAAGGCCCTGATTCTCAGGGGCCTATGTGAATTGTTTGCATGTGCTCAACCTGAAGCCACAGATAAATCACAGATTACTTATATCTGTATAGAAAATGAATAGTGAATCAAATCAATGATTTGAAGGTTTCTGGTACAACAGGAACAAAAACATCCTCTTGATGTCACATGTAGGAGTGGAGTGTGGTATTACCAGTATGTGAATGATACCCAGTTGTACATCACCACCTGAACTGTGTCAGAGATGTCAGATTCTGGTTTTGGTGTCTGGAAGCTGTTGAATGGGATGGAACATGTTAAAGCTGACCCCAAACAAGACAGAGTTGTTGTTTGTTCGTTGTGATGCTATGTCAGTCCTGGTACTGTCTCTGGAGGTGGAAGCACCATTCCTGAAGGGACCAATCTGTAATTGGCTATTCTCCTGGATTCATGGCAACTGCTGGATGGACAGGTGGAGATCATAACCAGAGTGCCTTTGGTCAGCTTTGGTTGGTATGCTAGGTGTAGCCCTACCTGGAGTATGAGAGCCTTGTAACAGTTATTTATACTCTTCTCTAAGCTACTGCAATGGGCTCCACATAGGTCTACTTTTGGAGACCATTTGGCAACTATAGTTGGTACAAAATGCAGTGCCCTACTTATTGGCTTGCACTTATCAACATGAGCATATTGATCTATAAAGCCTTCTGTAGGGTTTGATGCCTAGATTCTTGTAGGACTGTCATCTCCAGCTAGAATGGACCCATCCAATATGCTCTTCCCAGGAAAAAACTCGAACTGTGGGAAAGCATTCTCTTAGAAGCTAGACTTGCTTTCTCTTGGCAGCTTTCTATAAATTGGTTAAAATGTAAAAGGCTCTTCTGAAGAGCATATGGTGACTAATTACATTGGTGCTATTTATGTGTATTGATATACTGTTGTCCTTTTTGTGGATCCATTTTATTTATTTTTAACTTTATTTAACTTCTAATTTAACTATGTTATATGTATACTGTAGATGTCTTAATTTCATTATGTATTGATGGTAGCTATTAGGAGTCCCTGAAGATTACAGGAGTATACAAATGTAATAATTAGATAAAAGGACTGGATAATATAAACAGGGAACAATTATTTCATGGTGTCAAAGTACAAATAAATAACATGAAGTGCTGATCCTCGAAGAGCCTCATAATTTTAATAGAGCATGTTTTTAATTCAAGCAATTTTGAATAAGCTAATTGAAAATAATTTTTGAAAAATATTAATCAGCTTCTAATATACCACTTTAAAATGTGGTGCTGGAGTGGATAGTATCCTGGCAACTCCTGGCACTATTAAATAGCAATAATTCTTTTCATTTTTTTCCAATGTGGTTTCCAATCAGAGTTTTGAGCCATAAACTTTTCTGATTGACCTGGAAATACTATATTATATGAGAATGAATGAGGAGGATGTGACTATTTGGTTTCCCTACATCTCTCAGTGATTACTGAATCCCCAATTGCTTTCTCCTTCAGAAGCGTCTTTCTAGATTGGGACCAGGTGTTTAGTATAGCAATGGCTCCAGTCTTTTTTGGAGAACGGGGTTCAGTGGCCATTGTTATTACTGAGGGATTTTTTTTCAACCCTCCAGCGATTAGCACAATGAAAGCTCGTTCAAGATCTCATTTTGTTCACCCTACATGAAATTCTGCTGGGAACTTCATTTGGAAGCTTGGCTTGAGCTCAGCTTCTCTTTGTATCTTCTGATCCCAAACAGATGGCAGAAACATTGAGAGGACAGATCTATCCCAGCGCTATGTACTTCAATATGGAAACTGTATGAATCATGAAATATACAATGTCAACCTCTTGACAATGGCTTCCTTTCAAAAATCTTTTTTTTCTATGACTCCTTTTATTGGCAATTATAGGCTTACAAAGTATTTCAAAGTTGCAGAACTTCAGTATGCTACAGTACCTAGCCAATCTTGGCTGATCTTGAAAAGCTAAGCATGTATGGAGTAAATTAGGACTTCCCGTGTCCACCCTTGTAGGCTGGGCATCCTAGAAGAAAGCAATGGCAAACCACTTCCACATATTGCCAAAGCAAACTACATAGTTCTGCCAATGCAATCATCAGGAGTGGAGATCAATTTCTATGAGTCCACACTTTTGTCTATTAATTTTATTTGTGGTATGTCATTAAAAGAAAATGCAGATTATTTACAGGTACAGAAGAAATGAAACCCAATAGTTTTCCAACCCCATTATGAAAAGACTAAGATAGGGGTTGTTGAGAAGATTAGTTGTTAAATCCATGAGAAAATGGACATTTTCAGGTGAAATTATTTAGAAGGCAGGCATTTGGGGAGGAAATAATGAAATATATGTGCAATTTCTATCTGATCATTTATGGGATAAGTAGGAAGGTGGAACTTACCTGCCCACAGATCAGGTTAAGACAAAAAGGTATCTATGGACAAGTGTTCAATTTATTTAAAAACTTAATTTCTGTGTTTATTAAAGGATTACTGTTAGATAATGATCTGTTCTGCCTTTAAAGTTCTTGCAGAACTTCAGTATGCTACAGTATCTAGCCAGCTAAATTGATGGTCATAATTACAGCAGATAGTAGCAAATTCTACCATTTAACAATAGACAAAGCCAGTGTGGTATAGTGGTTAAGGTGTTCAGCAGGGAGTCCACCCTCAGTGATGCAAGCCCCCTGGATGACTCTGGGCCAGTCACATTCTCTCAGCCTAGCCTATTGCATATGTTGTGGCTATGTGAAAAAATAGGAGGAAGGAGTAGTATATATGCCACCTTGAGTTTCTAAATTAAAAGCAGGATATCAATAAAAATAAGAATAATAATTATACGTCCTGAAAGAAATACTATACTTCACTTTATCAATCCTGAATCTTTCCATATTTATTTTCAGTGGATACCTAATACTCCTTCCTCTTCCTATTTTCCCCACAACAACAACCCTGTGAGGTGAGTTGGGCTGAGAGAGAGTGACTGGCCCAAAGTCACCCAGCTGGCTTTTATGCCTAAGGCAGGACTAGAACTCAGAGTCTCCTGCTTTCTAGCCTGGAGCCTTAACCACTAGACCAAACCACTATAAAGTTGGAAACAATTGCATGTAATCTATCAGTATGTAGGAAATCTCTGCATGACTGTGATTCATACTTCAGTGTTTTGTGTTCACTATGATGTTGGACAAATTAGTTTTATACAAATTGTGTGTATTTCCGTGCTATCTAGTCTGGGCTTGGAAACTAAGCAGGGTCAAGCCAAGCAAGTACACGGACGGATGATCAGCAGGAAATCCCAAAGCTGTAAAATACACTGAGAAATTGAATAAACAGGAAAGGCGATGGCAAACCACTTCCCGCTCGTTGCTAAGATAATTATACAGATGTGTTCATAAAGCGACCGGGAGTTGAACTTAATACAAGGGAGTTTCTCGTTGTATTTAAAAACACTCAAAGGTAACCTGTGTTACTGCTGTGTTAGCGCTAAACCTTTGAGAACTTGCTACATTGATCCATTTTGTCTGGAAAGCCTTCATTTTCATTGCACATTGTCAGCTGCTCTTTAGTTTAAAGCAATGCCTTTTCATTTGGAAATAATCTCCTTTGCTTGCAAGGAGCAAAGGGGATTATTTCCTCTACGTAAATCTCATTCAGAAGCACTCGGAACGGAACTAATTGCCCGATATACAAGCCCAACACAGTACTGCTGCCAAAAGTACCCCCCTAAAAAACTACATTTACCAAAATGCATCACGCTCTGTTTCTTTGATTCACAGGGACTCAGTAGGGCTCATTTCCTGTTTCTATGGTATTGCCAAACCTGCTTCACCGAATTGTAAACTGCTATTCCCAGAATGCATACAAAAAGAGGATTTGGTTCTCTGATTGGTTGAGGCCATGAAGACGCTTCCCGTCCTGTGGCGCGGTTCTCTTTTGGGTCGAGCTTGTAGGTCTGCGGAGGCGGCGGCACCGGCGATGGGCGGGGTCTCGGTAGCCCATCTTGCTGGGTGATGGGCTCGTGCTTCGCGGCTGGATGAGGCGGATACGATCTGTGAGTACCGGGAAGTACGCTGATACTGCTTCGCCCTTCAGCGTGTGAGATAAAAGCTGAGCTTAAGTACCGGACTGGAGGGTTGTTGATTTCTAGCACTTGTGTGTGTGGGTGAAGCTTCCTTTGGAGTAGGTTGGAAAGTAATCATTGAGGATCGGTCGATAAGGAAGCAGCTTCCAAAGTTTGAAAAGCAACCGAGTACCTAATACTGTAGCACAATGAATCTCCGTTTGTGTAAGAAGTTAACGTTCTTCGTTTTTATATCAAAACATTATAGGAAAATACAGTGGCCTTATATAAACTTCAGAAATGTTGCAAAAGTCGGTTTCCTTCCACTGGAACTTTCATAACTTCTGTGCTGCATGCATAGATGGGAGCATCCAAGAAAGAAGAGCACAATAAATGTTTCTATTTGGATTGCAGTAAATCCAACTGCATAAAACTGTGCTGTGGTAAATGATTCTTTGTGCATCCTGTTTCAGAAGTTCTTAGCAAAGCACACTGGAGCCAATTCAGGTGTTTAAGAATACAAAGAAATAGTAGAGGAAATCACTGAAGGGAAGGCAGTAAATACTTAAGAGAAATTCCTTGTATTCCCAGTTCACACAGCAGCATAAATATGGGGATGGTGGTTAGTTTTGCTGGATCACGCTCCCAAAGACTGGTATAATAGCTGAATACAATTTGGAAACTTTCTTTAGAGTTCCATATGGGCTATATTCATGTGATATACTGAAATTAACCAACTTCATTTTTAATTTTACGTGTTGTGTGAATTCAGCCTGTGAGGTTAGTTTATGACTCAGTGTAACTGCAGACTCAGAAAATTAGGTTAATTGAGTCAGTAAAGGACAATGTATCTATGGGTAGGTGACTTGTGTTATAGAATGTGAGGAAGTGCAATCTGGAATAATAGTTTTCAGTGTAACTTATTTCTCCTTGTTTTCAAGAGCATCGTAATCGCAAGGTATGATATAACATTGAACTACTGTGTCATCATAAATTCCAACATCATTAAAAAGTTGCTTGTATATTTAAATATAGCCATATTTTTAAAGATCCTCATTATTTTATATACTTCATTTACAGTTCATACTTTGAAAAGTACTACATAACCCTTTTGAAGTGTGTGCATACTTTAGTATATTTTGATTACCCTCCTCACAGAATATAACTTGAGTGGGTCTAAATAGCAATTTATGTGTGATTATTCAATCTTAGCTGTTACTATGTGTGTGCATTACTGTTTACAAAATCCAGTATGTTAAATACATAAAGGAAAGATTGCCTAAATTCCATTATCATTATAGCCAACCTGCAAAGTATGCTAAGGCAAAAAGTTAATGGGTACGTATGCCACCATTGCATGCTGTATTTTATTAAAAATGTAGACTTACCATGTTGTCCGAATCCCAAACAGCGATTGTACTGTATTGGATTCAGGTGAAACAGTAAATCTCAAATCATTTTAAGTGCAGTGTGTGATAGGCTAAAATGTGGTTCTCTTTCTGTGCTGAGCTCTTTGGCTAAATATGCTGATACTACCATCATTTCTCCTTCAGGAATATCTTTGCATGGTTATTCAAGAGGATGGAAAATCCCATGGTCTAAATATAGGTACTGTAGGGCAGGTTTTTGTATGTTACCAGCACTTTTGTGATCTGAAAAAAATGTTCTATGAGAAGATGCCTTATAGCCTGTTTTTACTTAGGCCCGTGAAGACATTATTGAAGAACTGGAATTGGACAGTTTTGCAAACCCTCTCTTTTATTAAACTTAACAAAAGTGATGGCTGTTCCTACTTCATCAAATGTACATGAAAGATAAATATAAGGATTTGAAAAATACTAAGAGATTCCTCGTCTTCTGGAAATACAAGTGTATTCTCAAAATAAATCAGAACCGTGGAGCCATTAAATTTCCCTTTAAAGGCAGTTGTTTAGGCATAAGATACAGAGCTTATGACCTGTCAGATGTTCTTGAAATGCGTACAACTGCCAGCATCCATCGCTATTAGCCCTGCTGACTGGGGCTGCTGGGAATTGTGCTTTAGAGGGCCACATTTCCTCACTTCTGTCCTAGGCAAATGGTGCTCATAATTTATTGTTCTCTTTTTGTCCCAGGCTTGCAGAATAACTAACCATGACTACCTCATACAAGGATAGTACAGCCTAGACTAGTTCTAGAATAGAAAATGTATAATTGGGTTTTGAACTTGTTCAAAATTTACTCATTAGTTTTTCTTTAAATTTTACTCCGTTGTAGCTGTTCTTTAAGTCAAGCATTAAACATATGTATCCCTTTACATCTCCTTTTTTGTCTATTTAAAAGGAAATGGGGCTAGGCTGCAAAATGTGTCCCAAAACACCATAGTGCCCCACCAAAATAAGGCACCCATGAAATATATAAATATCAGCAGTTAAATGTTTTGTAGAATATAGGAGCTATGCAGGAGTGATTCTAGATCATCCCAGATTTGTCAAGAGTTGGGTGGCATACAGGTTTAATAAATTATTATTATTCTTTGCTCCTTAATTCAGTTGCTGACTGCAGGCTCAGGATTTTTCTATTACTGTTAGGAAATGGCATCTGTCTGCCATTTTTCTTTCTTTTCTTTTTTTATGCTTTCCTCTTTTCTGTTGTTTTTTGCTGTCCCGGTGCTATTCCTGCAGCCCAGGTGGCTTGGAGTCCATTGTATCCATATGTCCTGGGCCTTCCTGATATAGGAAGTGTACCTGTAATATAATTTGGAAGGGTGTCCGATGGACTCATAGGGTATCACAAATAGAGCAAAATTATGTTGTGCAATAGAGCACTTAAGGAAAAAAAAGGGAATAATTTGAACAGCTGAGACCTCTGTTCTCCTTTGCCTTTTTCTGATTTTTGGGGGGAGGGGTGTCAGTTCAGGAATCTGAAAATCAATCTCATACTTTCCAATAAATGATTTGATGATGACTCCATGAAGCACATGCCATCAGTGTACAAGAAGTTTTTAATTTTGCTTCCCTGGCTGCCATCCTTTAATAATAGTGTGTTTTAGATTAATATTTCTTCCTTTCCTTCCTTAAGAGAAGGACAAGTAGATGCCTCTGATGACATGGTTGTGTTTTATGTTACACATTATGGAGCCACAATTTATTTTTCTCTACTGGTGGGTAGACTAGCAAGAGAGTTTGGGAACCTTAATTCTAGAGTGCAGGCTGAGGAATCCCTTTGCAGAGGAAAAAAAATTACTCTTGCTTTTTCATAGTGACAGCCAATAGCAGTTGAATCTGGGTAGTATTTTTAGCCCTCTCTCGTAAGTGGCTGAGGTTGACTGGGCAGCTAATGGAATCCTTAAGCTCTTCTTGCTGTCAGGCATAGTTAGATACACTTGTATTTCTAATTAGCCAAAGCAGGTGTAATTTTAGATCTGCTTGGTAATAGTCACTTCAAATTAGCCTGCCAACTGATGGAATAAGCTAAGCCTACTCTACTGACCTTATTAACCCTTTTAAGCATTTTACTTCCCCACTTGAAGAATTAATGCCTAAATGAATTCCAGGAATGCTGAACCAGTGTTGAGCAACATATGAAGCACATTGATTCATTAACTACAAAGCAATGCTGACATAGGCCATTAAGACAATAGAAGAGATTGTACACCCACGAGGAAATCATCACTACTCCATATCAACATTTTCACCTCTACGTTTAAGAAAAGTTCCATATTCTTTATATTAAAATAATATTCTAATATTTAGAAATTTACAGAGGTGTTTATAATACTGTCACTTGGACAGCATTCATTTTCTTCTGGGAGTCGTGGTACTTCTGCTGTGGAGCTCTTCCTCTCGAAGTTTTTGCTTCTTTGCTTGTGGGAGACGTTTCTCAGTATAAATATGTATATGCATGCTATTATTCAACTTCATAATAAGAACTGTGAGTTTTACTTAATTTAGTACATAGTTTTATTTTTATTGAATGCCCTTTCCATTTATACATCCCTCAGCAATCCTCTATATAAGCATGCTAAAAAAACAAACCCTGAGGCTTGTTCACCCTTTAATAAAGTTTAGCAATACTTTTTAAGTATATTTTGTGGGCATGGGATTATAACTGGTGCTACCCCTTTGTTCCCCCCAAAAATAACGATTGCAGTTTTTCTTGTAAAGAAAAAACAGAACTAATGTTTACTTAATGTATTGTCGAAGGCTTTCACGGCCGGAATACAATGGCTGGTGTGGGTCTTCCGGGCTGGGCAGGGTCACATCATCCTGGGCACAGAGAGAACTGCTCCTGTCTATGCTCCTGCTCTCTGAAGATGCCGGTCACAGATGCTGGCGAAACGTTAGGAAACAAAACTTCCAGAACACGGCCACACAGCCCAGAAGACCCACACCAGCCATAACGTTTACTTACATGAAGTATTTCTTCCTTTTCAGAAACAGCAGTTGCAGTAGCAGGAAATAAATTAAACAGCAAATTTAAACTATTAACTGGTTTACAAAAACTAGGCCATACTTTATCCCTGAGCTTAAGAGCTCAGACATGTGCCTTTTCTTCATAGTGCATGGTGGAGGAGGAAGAGGAAGTGACCTCACAAAGTCATCACCTCCTTCCCCGTGTCCATCCAGGAACACAGGATCTGTGCATTTTGACTGCATTTTTCCCACAAACCCCTTCTCAGTCAAAACAGTTCCTGTAAATTTTTTTTATTAAACTAAACCACCCAGAGTCCCATTTTGACTCGAAGGTTCTCAAAGCTGTCTTTTGGTAGAGGCTTGGTGAGAATGTCTGCAGTCATCTCTTTTGTATGGCAATAAGCCAAGTCCACAAGTCCATCCTGGATGGCTTCACGCACAAAGTGATATTTGACTCCAATGTGCTTCGTTCTTGCATGGAATTTCTCACTCTGTGACAACTTCAGGCAACTCTGGTTGTCTTCCATGAGGCAAACGGGCTTCTTGCGCACTAAACCAAAGTCTTTTGTCAGTTGGTCAAGCCAGGCCATTTCTCTGCAAGCTTCTGTAGCTGCAATGTATTCCGACTCTGTGGAAAACAGGGCTACACAATTTTGTTTATAACTGCCCCAAGAAAAGGGACCATTTGCAAACATAAAGACATAACCACCTGTGGATTTATAGTCTTTTGCATCCCCTGCCCAGTCAGCGTCCATGTAACCTATTAGCTTTGGATCGCTGTCAGCTGGCAGTTTTAATTTGCAGTTTGCGGTACCTCTTAGATATCTGACAACTCTCTTAACAGCTGTCCAGTCACGTTCAGTGGGAGCACTTACTTTTCTGCTTAGAATTCCCACTGCATTCGCTATGTCTGGTCTACATGTTGTGGTTAGGTACAAAAGTTTCCCTATTACTGACCTGTATCTGTTGTTGTCAGGTAAAAGTTCTGATTCTGACTCCCAAACACACGAATGTGCAACAGATTCGGAATTCTCCCATGCCAAAGCTCAAAAGGTGTGTGTGTAGCTCCTTCGGTTGGCAATCCGTTCTGGAGATATACAGCAGTTGCGGCTGCATCTCCCCACATGCGCTGGGGTAGAGATGTGTCTTTTAACATGCATTTTGTCATCTCTATAACGGATCTGAACTTTCTTTCTGCAGTTGAGTTTTGTTGTGGTGTGTATGGAACACTTTTCATATGTTTAATTCCTTCCTCTTCCAAGAAGATTTTCATCTCAGGTGAACAGTACTCACCCCCATTGTTAGTTATGAGAACCAAGGGTTTTCTCTGGAATTTGTTGTTTACCATGGCAAGGTACTTTCTGAACATCTCTTGTGTTTGATTCTTTTCCTTCAGAAAATACACAACACAATATCTTGAAAAATCATCCAGAAATATTAGAATGTACTCAAAGAAATTCTTGTCATGACAAAAATGACTAGAGGCTCCAGAATCTATAATCCATTTGTTTGACTTGGTTTCACAATTGTTGACAGACTCTTTCCTTGTAAAGGAAAACTTCCCTCACTTTTCCCTTTCCTATCATTTGGTCTCTTAAATACAGGGAATCTTTGTGACTTTGGAGCTTTGCAAGCTTTAGCTATATGTCCTTCCTTATTACAATTAAAGCACACAATTTTCTTTTGTGTCACTTTCACCTTCATTTGGAATTTTGACATATAGTTTGAATCATTGGCCTTTTCATTTCTAGTGGGAGGTTCTTGTCTCCTTTCCACACACTCTTCTCTCAGATGGGCAATCTGTGGTGGTTTCCCATCAGTTGTTCCTGGAAGAAGGATTTACAGTGGTACCTCAGGTCATGAACTTAATTCGTTCCGCGACTCTGGTCGCGACCCGAATTGGTCGCGACCTGAATCAAATTTTCCCATAAGGTTCAATGTAATTACAGTTAATCCGTTCTGAACCATATGTATTTTTTTTTTAAACCACAAAAATATGAAACAAAATACAGTACAAAGAGAGAGAATGCTAACCTTGCTTGAGGTGACTTCTGGCATGGAGGAGAGGAAGGCGGGTGGGGAGGCGGTTATTGCTTGGAGGG
Source organism: Python bivittatus (assembly GCF_059951505.1). NCBI lineage: Eukaryota > Metazoa > Chordata > Lepidosauria > Squamata > Pythonidae > Python > Python bivittatus. The sequence goes on along the minus strand of NW_028277075.1, from coordinate 26,611,169 downwards.
AGAGTCCCCCTCTCTACAGGAAGCCACGACCACGTGTCATGGCAGGGAAAATGGCCGCGGATCCTGTTCGTCACCCGATGCGGAGTTCGCGGACGGAAGCAAAATTTTGCGAATGGTGCTGTTCGTGACCCGAATTGTTCATGAACAGAAGCATTTGTGACCCGAGGTACCACTGTACTTTGCTGCTTCTTGAAATTGATAAATTGATAAATGTATGACTGGTATATCTGTTGGCATTAGTTATTTACCATGGTTAGATGAACTGTTTATTATTTCTATACTGCAAGGATACGTTTCCTGATTCCCTCAGTTCTTCTTTATCTAATCTTTGCTTTTTCTGTAGAATCAAAAAGAATAAAATAATTACCAGGCAATATTTTAAAAATGTAATTAAATGACATCATCTTTCTTCATTTTTTGTTGTAGGAAGGAAGTTACTGCTAATCTGAATTCTATTTGCTATGTTTAAATTCTTCAATGTATTATTGTTCTTCTAATCAAATCCATGAGGCTCTGAATCCTGACTTCAAGACTGATGGAGAGTTAATATACGAGGCTGCTGTGAAAAACATATCTGAGTCAAGGGGGTGTTTATGTCTTCCTCTAGACATAAAGATGTGAATAAGAAAATGGAAATAAAATAGTTATTGAGCTGAATAGTACTGCCCTCATTATAAGTGATATTTTGAAAAGTTATAAAGTTGGCAAAGAGTTAATGAATATTCTGTTTTCTATTTGTAGGGACAGGATAAGATCTTTCTGAAGAATTCACTATGGTCCGAGAACGAAAATGTATATTGTGCTGCATTGTATACAGCTCAAAAAAGGTAAGCTAAAATTTCAGCACCATTCCAAGAAACCTTCATTTTATATATTGGTTAGAAAATGTAAAGCCTACTTTTCCAGAGTATATTCAAGGTACCTTTTGTTGATCATAACAATTACCTTTTAAGTTCACAACAATAAACAGCAATAATCAATACAGCCATACCATAAGATAGAGGTTTTTATTTTTTTTTCCAGCCCAGGGCCACACTTGATGTTTGGATAACATGCTTGCAGCTGCCCTCCAAAAGTAGGAAGAGGCTTCTATTAATTAAATACAGTTAATACAATCACTCCCTAGATTTCACCTTTTGTCACAATAAAAAATAGAGTTTGATGGCAACTTCTTTAGTGGTTCTCAGAAGCTTTCAAAGGTTGTCTGTATCTCTGGAGCATCCAGTTAAGCATCTGTGCTCTAGAAAACTCAAAATGATATAGAACTAGTGCCTTGCTGGAACAAAACAAGATACAGCAAAGAGGGAAACAAATGTCTCACAGTGCAATGTGTTTCATGTCCTGCCTGCTGCTCAGAGTTTATGTGTTCCTACCAGGCGTAATAAAGATGACAGCAAAACACAGACAAAAATTCTTTTACTGATTTCATTATCTGAGCAAATCATTTAGGAAATGGTTCTGTAGGACTAGCATTACCTAATGTAAATGCAGAAGAAAGGAGATATTAGCAACAGCTCTAATAGGGAATACTAATGTTCAGATTTTCAACCATTCACTTGTATCTTCTTCTCTAACTGGATGGCTCCTGGAACCATCAGCCATGGTATCTTTCTGGCCTGCCTTCAAGGGTTGGGAGTGGGGGGCATTGTATTGTGGGGTTCTCCTTCCTGAGTGGGCAGTGGTGGGTGGAGGAGTCAGTGGTGGATGGAGGAGAGGTCAACCCTGAGGCTTCTTGGGTATGGATGCCTCACAGCTTGGCATCTTCTCTGCTCCTGTCTAACAGCTTCCTGAAACCTGGGGAAGGTCATCCCTCAATATGAGGTTAGTTATCATAAGTATGCTGATGATACCCAGCTTTACATTTTGACCCCAGGTCATCCAGGCAATGCAGTCTTGATACCTAGTCTGGATGGGAAGGACAAGCTTAGGCTCAGTCCCAGCAAGTTAGAATGGCTTTGAGTTAGGAAGCCAGCTGACTCCTTAGTTTTGGATGGGTTTGTGCTCCCCCTTTATTTATTTGTTCAAAATTATTAGCCAAACTGATTTGTAACTTGTGGGATCCTTCTTCACTCACTGCTCTTATTCAAGGAGCAGATGGGCAGCTGTGGCAAGGAGGGCCTTTGGAAAACAACTGGTGTCCAATTATGACTATTCCTGAAGTGGGAGGCCCTTGACTTGGTCAGTCATGCCTTACTCCCCTTGTTTGGACTATTTCAATGCACTCCACATGGGGCTGCCCTTGAAGACCACTGGAATCTACAGGTGGACCAAATGTGGTAGCTTGAGTGGTTATGGGCCTTTCATGATTTGCCCATATAATACCTCTACTTCAGAAGCTACAAATCTTGAGGAATCGTTCTAGCACCCCAAGCCTGTTGATGCTTCCTCCTTGTGCTTATTGTGGGAAAAATGCAGTCAAAATGCACAGATCCTGTGTTCCTGGATGGACACATGGAAGGAGGCGGTGACTTTGTGAGGTCACTTCCTCTTCTTCCTCCTCCACCATGCACTATGAAGAAAAGGCACATGTCTGAGCTCTTAAGCTCAGGGATAAAGTATGGCCTAAAGTATGGCCTAGTTTTTGTAAACCAGTTAATAGTTTAAATTTGCTGTTTAATTTATTTCTTGCTACTGTAACTGCTGTTTCTGAAAAGAAAGAAATACTTCATGTAAGTAAACGTTAGTTCTGTTTCAGAGGAAGAAATGGATATGTAGGTGAGAATTGTTCAGGTACACATAAATAGCTTCCTACCTATTTATGGCTTCTCACTTTGACTGTTTTAGGAGATGGATGAGCACATGAGAAGTATGCTTCATCACCGGGAACTTGAAAACCTCAAGGGGAGGTATGACTATAACAGTGACCATTTCATCTTTCTTCACTTTAATCCAGTACAACACAACTCTTATGATGTGAAATAAAATCTCTATTATAATACTGCTGCAATTAAAATGTGTTTTAAATTTTTTAATATGTCATAATGTTTAAAGTTCCCGTAATTAATTGTGACTGAATGGCCAGGAGATTGTGAGAAGTTGTGAGGAGGCTGAAAAAGAAATAGGAGAAATTCTAGACATAAAGAACCATTAGATGGGATAGAAATTTATTAGCAGCTTATCATATAGACAGTAACTCAGTCAAAGAGACTCCACCTTAATTAACTCAGAAATAAAAGAGGGCTGGAGGTTCCTCTTGCAGTTTTCAGGATTCTGTTTTTAATGCCACAGTACTCAATTTCTTATTGTCAAATGGGCTTCTTCTACTTGGTGCCCTCCAACTGAATTAAAATTCAACTTCTAAAATTGGGCAGGAGTTCTGGGAACTGTAATCCAACACATACTTCAAGTTGGAAACAGAAAAGTATAAAATATTTTTAATAATATAAACATATCTTATAAAAATATAAAACTGAGTCTAAAGTCACTCATTGCACTAACCCAGTGTTTCTCAACTTTGACAACTTTAAGGTGTGTGGACTTCAACTCCCAGTATTTCCCAGCCAGCATGCTGAACCGTAACTCAGTTCAGTACAGAAACTCAGCCTTCCACTATATGTTTTTAAAGTATATTCAGCAACTTGGTGCCTTCCAGATATAGGCATTATGGTGTAAATTCAGGGAGTCATACTCACGATGTATGGGGGGGGGGTACCTAGTTGGGAAAGACAGCTTTAGAGTTAAAAATAAATAAATAGATTTTTTTTTTAAATAGAGTCATCCAACAGTCACCTCTTCTTGAATCCAGAGAAGTCATTTTTGTTCACTCTTGAAACTGAATCTTACAACAGATTGACCTTGTTCTTGGCAATAAGGATCCATCTGTTGCATGGCTGAACAGCTGAAGGGTGAAGGCTCTGATAGCAGTGTCACCAACATTAACTTTAGCTGTGTAACATGAGCTTACAATTCCAGCTAATTTTTAGAATAATAATTTTAAACAACTGGTTCTTATAATTATCAGTTTTAAATTGATTATGTACCATCAAGGTAGTGTTGACTCTTATCAGCCTCATAGATAGTTTTATGCGCTGTGTGTATAATCTAAACAGCAACATCAGGAAAGCTCTTAATTTAGCTTTGTATTTGGGTTTCCCAACTTCTGCAGTTGCTCTCCTCCTATTTAATGTTCAGATTTGGGCAGGTATGAATGTGACCCATTTATATCAGTGGGTGTGGCACATTGGGATGTGCCTGCTTTATAGAGTGCAAGGAGGCCTCTCCATCTAAATCCAGAAGCAATTCAGTTTTCATTAAGTTCTTTGGATATCTGTGATATTTGACAGCACCAACATCTGTGCAGAGAAGATTCTTAAATGAATGAAAAGCCAATCCATTGATAATGCTAGCAAAAATTCACTTTTTCCAGTATCAATTTCCTTAAAAAGTTCATACAATGCTCGCAGCTGAATATTAAATGTGAAACTGGGGAAGATTTGTGTTGGTACATTTCTAGATCACAAAAATCGATAATATTATTTCACTTAGTGTCTGCTTTGTTTAAAATTAATTGAAATGTTATAAATTTAAATATCTCTCAAATACGCATTTGAAATCAATAACATTTCTGAGTTAATTCTATCATTTTGGCTGGGATCAAGATTGTTATTTTTGGTACATTTGGTTCAGGGATATGCCTAATGAAACTTCCTTCTTTTTTTGCTATGAATTTATTTAGACAATTTATATGGCCACTTGTCTTAAAAACAGTATATAACTCTGGGCAGTGAGCAACCCATTTTTTAAAAAAAGAACAGTATAAAAAAAACCCCATAACCAGACAAAGTTAAAATAATCCAAGCAGAGGAAAAAAAGGCATTGTATAGCAAACTCGTAAAACAAACAGCGTATAGTGGGCTCCCCTAATATTTCAGCCTAACGCCTGGGGAAAAAGCGATATCTTCACAGCCTTCCGGAAGGCCAAGAAAGTTAGGGCCCTCTGATTCTCGGGGCGGGGGGAGGCTATTCCATGACAGAAGACGGATCTTCTGACATTTTTTAAAAGAGGCCACCATGCAGATCTCCATGCCATGTCACATCCTGCTGTTGAGATCCTTTTTTTCCTCAAAAAAAGTTGATTTGCTGATTGTGGGGAGTTGCAGTGCAGATCTCCAATCCCATGGGCTTGCAAGTTTGGGATGAACTTAAGAAAACTGAGTGTTTGGTTATATAAGAATTAGCATAATGTATAGAACTCCATTTGAAAGCCTTTTTTAAAAAAGAGGACAGTGCTTTATTTAACTATCAGCTGATCCCTCAGTGAAGCATGTAGTCTCATGTCTTGTGGGTGGGTAAAGGATTTTCCCCCCTTGGTTTGTCTTTCACACTTTCCAAATTGCAGAGGTGGAAGAAGATTCCTAAGCCTGTATTTCCTTTAAGAGAAATTCTTCATAGAATAGTGAAAATGATTGTAGCCCAGGAAATGGGGGCTTCTATCACATCACTAAAGAATGTTCTGGCCAGATGGTTTCGCAGCTGTGCTATGCCCACATAATAAATTAATGCTGGCATGAAGCTTTAAAGTAAAACACAATACCCAAACTATGCTTGTTGTCCCTTTAAAATAGATCAAGAAAACATTTTTAAAAGCTTGGTACAGTGGTTCTCAATACTTAAATATAGAATGTGTAAGAATGTAATCTGTGTTTCGGATACTACTGGTTTCTGAATTTTTTTTCTTCTCTTCAGAAAGGTTTATTTAACCTTGTAATTTTAAATTTGGAGTTCTGAACTCAGTTTCATTTTTACCCCTTGCCATTTGGAAAAAGAAAAGATCACAGAACTCCAATTCACTTTGCAGTAAGCCACCAATTTCTCTCTGAAGATTGTATTCCCCTCCTGCCTACTATCTATCTATCTATCTATCTATCTATCTATCTATCTATCTATCTATCTATCTATCTATCTATCACATTTTTCAACCGCCCATCTCCCCCCAATGGGGGAACTCTGGGCGATTCACAATAAACATTAGAACATAAAATATATAAACACATAAAACCTTAAATTAAATTAACATAACTAAAAAGAAGAAGGAGAGACCAAGGGGATGAAAACCAGAGGCTGAAGGACGAGGCCTCTATGGGGCTAGCCATCCCCATGCTTGAGGAATTCTCACCCCACCCCAGGCCAGGTGGCAGAACCAGGTCTTCAAAGCCTTATGGAAGGCCAGGAGTGTGGGGGCTAATCGCACCTCCAGGGGCAGGATGTTCCAAAGAGCAGGGGCTACCACAGAGAAGGCCCGCCTTCTGGACCCTGCCAGTAGAAGTACTTTCACTGAGAGGGTCCGAAACATGCCCTCTCTGTGTGATCGGGTGGGATGGGTTGAAGTCATAGGGAAGAGGCGGTCCCTTAGATAACCTGGTCCCATGCCATGTAGGGCTTTAAAGGTGATAACCAACACCTTGAATTGGACCCGGAAGCAAACTGGCACCCAATGCAGCTCGTGGAGCAGAGGCATTATATGGACCCTCCTTGGGGCATCAACAATAGCCCATGCGGCTGCATTCTTGGACCAGCTGTAGCTTCCGGATACCCTTCAAGGGTAGCCCCATGTAGAGCGCATTGCAGTAGTCTATCTGGGAGATAACAAAGGCGTGAGTGACTGTTCGAAGGGCATCCCGATCCAGGAAAGGGTGTAACTGATGCACAACCCGAAGTTGTGCAAAGGCCCTCCTTGCCACTGCTGACACCTGCTCTTCAAGCAGGAGCCGTGAGTCTAGGAGGACCCCCAGATTATGCACTGGGTCTGTCTGGGGCAGTGCCACCCCATCCAGCACCAAAGATGACAAAATCCCAGATACAGAGGAGCCATTAACCCACAGCCACTCCGTCTTACCAGGGTTCAGTCAAAACCTGTTGCTCCCCATCCAGACCCTTACAGCCTCCAGAATCCGCAAAAGGGTGGCCACAGCATCACTTACTTCACCAGGGATGGAGATGTATAGCTGCGTATCATCAGCATACTGATGATACCTCACCCCATGATGACGGATGATCTCGCCCAGCAGTTTCATGTAGATGTTGAAAAGGAGCGGAGAGAGAACTGAACCCTGCGGCACCCCACAAAGGAGGGGCCGAGGATGGGACCTCTCGCTCCCTATCACCACCGATTGGGATCGGCCCTGGAGAAAGGAGGCGAACCAGCACAAGACTGTGCCGCCCACCCCCAATTCCCTGAGCCATCCCAACAGGATACCGTGGTCGACAGTATCGAAAGCTGCTGAGAAATCGAGGAGAGCAAGGATGGTCGCACTTCCACCATCCTGCTCCCACCAGAGGTCATCCATAAGTGCGACCAATGCTGTTTCCATTCCATCTGGGCCTGAAACCTGACTGGAAGGGATCCAGATAATCTGTTTCCTCCAGAACCCTTTGGAGCTGTGATGCCACCACTTTCTCAACCACCTTCCCCAAAAAGGGGAGGTGGGAGACTGGACAAAAATTGTCCAGCACAGTAGGATCCAGGGAGGGTTTCTTGAGGAGGAGGTGCACCAATGCCTCCTTAAAAGCAGCTGGAAACACTCCCTCCTGCAAGGATGTAGTAACCATCGCCTGGATCCAACCACATGTCACCTCCCGAGCTGCTTTCACCAGCCAGGAGGGGCATGGGTCAAGATGGCAAGTGGTGGCCTTCACAGTCCCCAGGATCCTGTCCACTTCCTCAGGAGCAACAGGGTCAAACTGTTCCCAGATAACTGGGTAAGAAGAGTCCCTCGGTGTCTCCCCAGACCCTGCCCCACGCTCGGAGTCTAACTTGGAACGAATCCGAGCGACTTTGTCCTGCAGATGCTCTGAAAATTCCTCTGCACGGCCCTGCAAATGAACCCCTCCATCCCCCTTACCAAGGAGGGACCTAGTGATCCTAAACAGGGCCGCCAGGCGGCATTCTGCGGACATGATAAGGGCGGAGAAGTAGAGGCGTTTCACCGCTCTTATTGCCACAAGGTAGGCCTTGAGAGCAGCTCTACCCTGTGTTCGGTCGGATTCAGTCTTTGTTTTCCTCCAGCGGCGCTCTAGACGTCTCTTAACCCTCTTCAGCACCCTCAACTCCTCCGTGAACCACGGGGAGTCTCGGGGCCGATGAGGCAAGAGAGGTCGCATAGGCGCGATCCTGTCCAAGGCCCCGGCCACTTCCCTATTCCAGGCAGCAGCCAAGGCCTCCGCTGGACCGTGCAGCAGATCCGTGGGAATATCCCCCAGCTCCTTCTGAAACCCTGATGGGTCCATCAGGCGCCGGGGGTGGACCAATCGCATGGGTCCAGCCTCCCTGCAGAGGGGGGTGGTATAGGAGAAACTCAGGGTCACCAGGACGTGATCTGACCATGACAACGGGGAAAGCTGTAGATCTCCCCTCAGATCACTTTGCCATTGCTCCGACAAGAAAACCAAATCCGGCATGTGGCCACTATCCCGGGTTGGGTCCCGCACAATTTGAGACAGGCCCATGGTTGCCATGGTAGCCATGAACTCCCGAGCCGCCTCTGAAGACCGCCCTAGGGACGGAAGGTTGAAGTCTCCCAGAGCCATAAGCCTGGGGAACTCCACCACCAGCCCCGAGATGGCCTCCAGCAGCTCAGGCAGGGAGGCTGCCATGCAGGAGGGAGGCTGGTACAATAGCAGAACTCCCAACTGTTCACGGGAGTGTCTCACAGCCAGAAACTCGTGGAGCAATGCCCCTGAAGGCCACTAGAGATTCCTGGATCACAATAGCCACCCCTCCTCCCCTGCCCTGGTCTCTTGGCTGGTGCCACACTGAGAATCCAGCTGGGCACATTTCCAAGAGGAGCCCCAGCCAGGTCTCAGTAATGCATGCCAGGTCTGCCCCCTCAGAATATATGAATATATGGAATTGTGGACTAAGTTTCAATTACGTCTTGATTTTTTGGTAAAAGTATTGCAGACCATAATCACAAAATACACTAATTTTGCTATTCGGCTTTTGTTATTATTTTTGTGAGTAGATTACCAATCGCCGTCCTTGAGCAACATTTTCAGACTTCTGATGTCATTTCATGAGTTTCTGTGATGGGTTGGGTACACTTGCCAAATTTCCTGAAATCTTTTCAGATTTTGCCCAACTCTTGCAGAAGAATACTAATATCCTGCAAGATTTTGGCATTCTCATACGAGATCATAAAATCTCATGAAGTTTTGGAAAATTACAGCCTTAAAAAATTAAAGTTAAAGAAAAAGTTTATTTTAATTTTAATAAGTTATGGGGGCTTCTGGCCCTATTTTGGCAGTGAAGAATGCCCTTTCTTCAAAGCATTACAAGCCTTTCAAGGTTGCTTCTTGCCCTATAAGCTTCCAACTCTGGAAACTAAATATGTAGGATTTTTATTTCTTGGCCACTTGTCTGACAGCTGTCTGTTCCCTCCAGCTGAAATAATTTTGTGTCTTTAGCATAATCCTTGCAAAGTAGAGAATGGACAACTTGCATCTTCTGAACCAAATAAAGTACAGTGAATTGGAGACTCCCTGCAGTCTTTGAATTCCAGGCCACTGTGCCAGTTGTCCCAGATTAGGTTTCACTCTGTTAAGATTGGCTGCAGAAGTTTTCTCTCCCCGCCTCTGCTGAGGAAAGCTGAGACAGAGCTTAATTCTAGATTCTGACACTGGTTTCCCCAGTGCAGCTGGCACCATGGAGGTCCTCTAGGGCAGCTACAGCTAGCTCTACAAGCTCCCTACTCGGCCATCTCCTACTCCACTATGTTTCCTTTCACAAGATTTTGAGTACAGCAATCCAAGAAGAATCCTAGATGACCCATTGCTTATTATCAAGTTTGTTACCTCTTGATTGTTGGAAAAAAATCTGAAATTCACCAAGAAACAGCCAAGTGAATTCAAAAGAAAAAACTTAGAAATCAACAGGTTTTATTTTTAACTTCACCCTAAATTACTAGCTCTTGTGCCTCATTGACTGAGGCATGGTCATTCAGAGGAAACTGAATTAAAATCAGCATTGTTTGCCATGCCTGTGGGAAGAATTGAGTGCCCACCTTCTCCTTCTTTCCCCAGGGAGAGCAATCATAAGTGCCAAGTGTGTAGGGTGACAGTGGTGGGCTTGTCAGCGTATGCCAAGCACATCTCCAGCCAGTTGCACAAAGACAACGTTGAAGTCCATGATGCTGAGGAAGAAAAAGAAGAGGCTGATGAAGAATACTTTGACAAGGAACTTATCCAGTTAATCCAGCAAAGAAACGAGCAAAACCGGTGAGTTTTTCCACATTTCATTAATATGCACCTTATTGAGTTCTTTATGGTTCTTTGAACATAAGGAAATGCTTTTGAAAGCAGAGGGGTGCCTTCTGTGCAGCCTCCAGTTGCATGTAGCTGAGAGAGTTCCAACAACTGACTAACTTGCTATTTTTAGTTTATGATTTTATAAGTGCTTGGTTTTGGAATAATGCTTTCTGAATTAACAACTGAACCTGACTACTATTGATGTAGCTTTCTCTATGTGAAATAGCTGGGGGTTTATTTTTGCCATTTATAGATAAACATACCTAATGTGGATATTAAGATTCTTCTATAAATATGCTCTCCAATCATGCCTGTTGCATTTAACAAACTTTTGTCCAGGTCACAGTAACTAATTCTGCCACATTTATAACCTATTTTATTACATCATAGAAAATAAATTGAAGGTATGCTATGCTTCTGGCTTAAATGCAGAAAGAGATGTTCACCCTTAGTTTTTATATATACGTGAAACCTAGAACTACAAAACTGGCAGGTTTTTTTAGAATTCAGTTAAATTCATTATACGTGTTTCAAGATGTAAATGCATTTCTAATCAATCTCTTTCACTCTAACATTCTGTTCTTTAAGATTTCCTGTAAAACTATGCATCATATTTCAGTCTTTGGAATAGAAGAGCCATGCAACTCATTCAGAGTAATGTTTCAGTGGCGGCAACCCGATGAGTAAAGTGCTGCTTCGCAAAAGATTGAGACAGTTACGTATCCCCCCAGGGTCTGGTGCAGCTCCTCTGCAGGCTTTCCCAGATAGTACATATGCACAGGAAAGTGCAGGTGCTGAATTCTGCTGTGACTGGCATTTAAGCAAAGCCTGGGAAGGCTCTCAGAATTGCTGAGCCAAAACTTCAGGACAATGTGACTGCCTCAGCACTTTACTCTTGACAGTGCCATAAACAAAACATCCTTTCAGACAATTTGCACAGAAAGACTCATGGCTTTCAGTTCATTATGTTTAGTAATATGCAATTTAAAGACTATGTATTTACTTTGGTTAAATTGCAGATCTATATTCTTCTATATGGTAGAAAGAATTTTGTTTGTGTGGTCACCAATTCTCTCCATTGTCCCCTGCTTCAGAGTGTTGGTCCTCCCTCCCTCCCTCCCTCCCTCCCTCCCTTCCTTCCTTCCTTCCTTCCTTCCTTCCTTCCTTCCTTCCTTCCTTCCTTCCTTCGGTTAGAGGAAGAAGGAGGCTATATATGGAAGAGAAGAAATCAATAGTGTACCCAGCAAAGTGAATTTCAACACAAGTCCCTTCCATTTATACAACAGACCTATTATTAAGTTATAAAAGAGCTATCCTGGTCAATCTTGTGCATTTATTTATTTATTTACACTGTTTATATACCCACCCTCTCAAAACAACTGAGGGCAGCATACAGATAGATCAGTGAATAGCAAATATCAACCACAAAGTATAAAATGTAATAAAACTGATATTTTTTAAAAAATCTACCTGACAAAGTGCCTGGATGAAAAACTCTGCACCTCCAATAAGATCTGACAGGGTCCCATCTTTTAAATAATGCCATCTTGGGACCCAGCCAATGTGCCTTTTTTGTTGCTGGGCTTGCCCCCAGAAGTATGGATGATCCTGACCCTGCCTGCTTTTCCTGCCAGGCATTGGGTCAGGAGGATTTGAGTTCCTCCCTGTTGTGATTATCTGTCTCTTGAATAACCTTGGTGGGCTTTTTTGTATCTGGTGTATTTTATTTTAGCATTCAGAACAGTAGCTGGAAGAACACATTTTTCTTACTTCTGTGGATTCAATAAAAGGTGCCAGAATTCTGTTGGTAGAATTAAACACAGGAAATGAGAAAAGAATTAACTTATTTAAATTAAATTAAATATTAAATATTAAATTAAATATTACTGGGCTGTAATTTTTCTAACCTTTGATCTAGTGATCTCCTTGAAATTGCGATGATCCACAGCTAATTGACTCCTATTTATGGAGTCTTCTCAAAGTTAAAAAAGGATATGGAACTTAAGACCTTCAGCATGCCCACAAACAGGGGTTGTCAGATGCCATAGTGCGAAATTTTCTTACTCTTACACCTCCAGTAGGTTATTAGGTTATAGGGAATGAGGGAGATAATGGTGTTGATTTCTTTCTTTCTTTTTTTAACAGTATAATGCGTTTCTGGAATTTGACTTCCTTTTTCAGGGAGGTATTATACTGCCAATGGAGAGAGAACGTTTCCCTTTTGACAGTTATATGATAAACTTACTGAGTGTTTTCTTTCTGGAGGAACCCCTGTCCTGTGGACAACCTGTTAGCACATTCCCACATTATGTGTGGTCTACGCAACTAATTGTTTTCCTATTGGAAAACTAGGGAAAACAGTTGGTTAAACCTGAATTGGCTTCATTTGGAGTCATTTCAGATCTGAGTGCTTTTCCGTAGTTCTTTAAATAGCTATTTAAAGGACATTGTACGCTTCCAGAATCTTTTTCAGTTAACCAGTGTATTGGAAATGGGAGGTGGAGGCAGTATCTCTCTTAAAGATTCACAGTATCTCTCTTTCTGTGCTATTTTCCTGAGTGTCTCAGTAAGGAAACATTTCCATAATACATAGGGTGTTCTTCCATCATTGTCTTGTCACTGATGACAGGTCATCTTAGTTTCATTCAGCAGTGGAATGTAATAATTTTGGAGCAAAGATTTATTTGATATGCTGGGGTAAAAAATAATAGCAGTCAAGGGTGATTTATATATGAAGTGCTGCTTCAAGTTCTGGCATATTTTTTTCCCACTAGAAAGTGAAAGGTAAATTCATGCTGACTTTCATCTGAACTTTAGTCTTTACTTCCTTAGAAGAAACTGTTGCTTGACATTAGTGAGCAAAGAAACTAACAAAGAACATACAACTGGATTCTTTAAAGAGATTTAAGACAGGATCTTACAGTTTTTACAACTTTTTGTTGTTACAAATTTGATCACTAAACCATTAGATGTAAATATTCGTGTTTTGATCACTAGATGTAAATGTTTATGTCTTTGTAGGGCAAGTGAATTTTGTCATGTAAACTGTGAAGCAGAAAGTGATGACAGAAGGCAAAGGCGACAAGATGACAGACTCTCTTATCAAGACCGAGATGCTTATGATACATCATCAAGGTGGCATCATGGACCACCACAGAGAGACTGGAACTGGGAAAAGGATAATTTCTTAAATCCCAAGCAAGGAAAATTCAACCACTGTGCAAGGAACTCTAATAACTCAAACAGACATCTCAGCAGCCAAAGAGGACGACTTGGGTGGCATCAAAGCAGCTCCAGAGGACCTCCAAATCGATACCATAATTATGGAAACACTGGAGGTGTTTGGCATCAGAATGCTAGAGGTGGAACATCAGGTTGGCATCATCGTGGTAGGGGAAGAAGTTCCAGTTGGAATTCTGAAGCAAATAATGTTTTTTCCAACTGGCAATCCAAAAATGCAGGGGGGCACTGGAAACCTGGTCAACAAAATGGAAATGGATGGAACATTGGAAGAAATAGAGTTGTAAACAATAGTTCCCAGATAGACAACATGGATGCTTCCTGGTTAAAAATAAAAAGTATACAGGAGAAATACAGTAGCGAAAATTATAAATGGCAATGGCAGGAGGGTCTGGCAAATTATACAGGTTTTGATAATGAAAATGACAATCCTGACTACTTACTAGATTTCACAAGTGATCAGCTATCTTCAGATCAGTTACTAAATTTTAGTTTTTCTGTGCACTCAGAGAGTAAGAACTCCAAAGTCAGTAGAAAGTGTAGTAGCCCTTCTCGAGAAAAGACTAACCGATGGGCTCCTTATCCTTCCCAGAAAACTGTAGAGCAGCAGCCACTGTCAGAAGAAAATGTAGCTAAAACATCAGAGAAAGCATTGTCTCAGCTGTCTTCAGAATCAGAAGATCCTAAAACTAACCACCCCAAAGTGAAAAAATGGGAAGAGGCTTATTCGGTATCCTCAAATAACAGTGTGGCATCCACTAAAGTTGCACCATGCAAAGGGCCAGTGACCTGTACAAGTGAAAACAAATCAGGTCAAGCTGAAAGCAAAAGTAGCAAGATGCCATCCTTGAAGTCCCCACTTCTGTCTATTCCAGATATTAAGTCTTCTCAGAGAAGAAACCCAAAGAATCTCTTGAAACATGCCCATGTCTTATTATCCTCATCTTCTGGGGAATGCCAGAGTCAACTGAATATGGAGACTAGCAATTCCTCAAATAGATCCAAGCTGACCAATAATGCATGTAATTATAACAGTTTAAAAGGGAACACACCTCTATTTAGCAGCCATGAAAGCCTAAACAAAGCATTACAAAAGGCCAAAGAAGAACTCCAGCACAGCTGTCCTCTTCAAAAGTCTAATTCAAGCTCTTATGGAGATACTCAAACTGATGGGAATGAAGAATGGAGAACTGAAGGTTCCTCACATGCTTTGAAGGTATATGAAGTCCAGATCGAAGGATTAGAGAATAAAAACTACGATGATAAAACAGGAAGCAAAAATACTTCCTCAAATTCTTATTCATCTTGTGGCCTTGCTGAACTTGATCATATCGTAACTAAAAATGGTAACTATTTAGAAGAATTGAATGGTGCTAATAAAAAATACACTGAATTCCAAATGGAGACCCTAGACACTTTGTCAAACTGTCCCAGTGAGTTGGATATTGATTTGAAAACAACTCTGGAAGAAGATGGTGATGAAGATGTTACAAAATCAAATGATGCTCCTGAAAAAGAAGACGATGGAGATAATTCAAATCACGAGCTACTGAAAGGTACTACAGGGCAGTCTGCAGGCCCTCTTCTTCCAGAATTGAGTAAACTTGGGTTCCCAGCTTCTCTCCAAAGAGACCTGACATGGCGCACTAGCTTAAAAAATAAAACTAGTTCTCATTTGCCTGAGCCAAATCTCAACAACGCAAGGCGCATTCGAAATGTGAGTGGTCACCGGAAGAATGAGACAGAAAAAGAATCTGGGCTGAAACCTACTTTGCGGCAGATTATCAGTGTGTCTCGCAGAAATGTAAACTGGGAGCAGGTCATTCAGCAAGTGACAAAGAAAAAACAAGAACAAGGCAAAGGTTTACCAAGGTTTGTGATCTTACCAGAGTTGAACATTCTTGCTGTATAGCATGTTTGCATTAGGTACACATATGCGTCATCTTTCAGTACAAAACTCCAGGGCAAACTAAAAATTTATTGAATAAATGTATTTATGTATTTGTTGCCTAATTCATCCAGTAGCCGAACATCTCTTGACAGATTGCAGTTATTAAAAATATTATAAAAATAGCATAATAAAGTAAATTTAATAAATACTATAGGAAAATTATAAAAGAGTAAAAAGTCACTATCTCAGTATAGTATAGGCACTTAAAATCAAATTGACTATGAAATTATAAAAATAACCTTAGGATTTATTTCCTAAAATCTAGGGAAGATTTAAAGAAATAGTATTATCTAACTAGATTAGGAGTCTAGGAATATGAAATGTATATAATCATAGATAGCTATACTTGATATTTTCCATAATGACATTTATGTTATTCTACCTCTCCTTTAGTTTGATTCACCAATTAACTGAAGGTTAAGAGCACCACTCTTATTGCAAGAGATAGCCTTGTATTTAAATCAGCAGCAAGAGCTGCAGTATAGTCAACCTACTGAGCAAGATTGACTATTTTTTGAATAGGTTTTTAGCATTTAAGATTACAATACTGTATATCCTTCTGCTTATATTGTGTTATAATTACGTAAAATTGATTAAAAGTTTTCAATCTCTGTCCTCCCACCTATTTCAGCAAAAATTAAGATGCTATTTTACTCTTGTATTGAAAAAAACTGTTAGCCCATCAATTGATAGATACAATACAGTGTTTAGACTGATTTATATGCAAGCATCCCTCATGAAATTTAACTTCATGAGGAGAAACTCTAACTGGTGAATCTTCAGTAACATTGGTTTGGTTCACATATAACCCTAGATCATAATGTGGCTTGTTTGCTTTTCCCCTTTAAAAAAACCTCTCTCAAAATGGGCCCTAGCACCACCCACTTTTGGAGGGCAGCCT
Organism: Python bivittatus; assembly: GCF_059951505.1. Classification (NCBI taxonomy): domain Eukaryota; kingdom Metazoa; phylum Chordata; class Lepidosauria; order Squamata; family Pythonidae; genus Python; species Python bivittatus. The sequence continues at coordinate 26,594,835 of NW_028277075.1, read as the reverse complement.
TGAATGAGCCATAGAAAGCTCTTGAGGAAATGGAAGTTGTACTATTCTATGTTATGGCTTCCGATGATGTATGTGAATGTGGCCAATTCATTGAACAGTGGCTAAAAATATTGACTTGGCTTTATGGGGGGTAATTGTAGGTAAAAGATAAAATAATTGAGCTCCACAGTTTGGGAAATCTTGTAATATTGCTGAAGTATTCATAGATTAAATTAAAGATGCCCTCAAATCCAGCTGTACTCCTTGTAACTTCATGAACACACCCATGTAGCTTTCTGAGCAGCAGCAGGAAGCAGTTTGCCATTGGCTTCTTCTAGAATGCCCTTCTGACTTCACTACAACCAGGAATTTCCATGATGGTCTCCCATCCAATTATTAACCAGGCTTTACCCTGCTTAGCTTTTGATCCCAGACAAGGTTAGCTAGCTGAGAGAAGTGGTTGTGTCTTTTTTTTTTAAAAGAGATTTCACTAATAAGTGTTACATGATTGTGTTTTAGGTTTGGCATTGAGATGGTTCCGCTCATCCAGAATGAACAAGAAGGCCTTGAGTTGGATGAAGAAGCTGACCTCACCAATCTTGAAGGATTCCAGTGGGAAGGGATATCTATAGGTTCCCCAGGAACAGTTAGGAAACGTAGCCTCTCTGAAAGTAGTGTGGCTGTCGATAAGACAGCCAGCGTTTACAGTTTCTTTAATAATCAAGGCACAAGTAAAGAAGACGAGCCGAACAAATCTGGTTCAGTTGCCAACCCTGAGGATATAACATCTGGAATTCAGATATTAGAAGATACTATGCTTACTGTGAAACAGGAGTCATCTTCTCTTCCTTCCTCACCATTCATGTCTGACAGGACTGGTTTAATTTCAAGTAGAAAGAAACTCAGCCTCCAGACGACCCCAAATGTTAATCAACGCACAATCTTTAGTACAAGAGACGGCCAGAGAAGCCCTGACTATAGCATTAATACATCTGAAAACAAAGACATATTGGAATGTTCAGAAGAATGTTACACCATGGTTTCAGGCCTTGCAGACATCAATGCTTTGGATGCAGCTACTGACAGCAGCTATACATCAAGCAATGAGCAGAATGATAGCCAGGGGATGGGGAAAAAAAGAAGAGCAACAGGAGTATGTACTCTGAATATTACTAGAAATTATTTTGTTTTATTCGCAGCCATTGAATTCATGAGCCAGCATATGAAAAACGTCCATAAGCATAATAGTACTTTGGTAAAAGAACTCCATTTAGTATAGTATCTCACCTCAGCATGTTTATTTAAAGAGACTCTGACTAGACATGATAGTTACTAAAACAGCCTTCTCCAGCCTCATAGAGGTATTCAGTTTCACCTTCCCCAATTCCCCAATCATCACAGCCAATTGCCATGTTGAATGAGAGACCATAGGAGTTGAAATCCAGATTACAGAAGCTGGAGTATACTGGGTATTTAGCCTTTTGCTGTGTGTGTGCATAAGCATAACTTTATGCATAAGCATAAATAATTAGGTCATTAAAATATTGTACTGGCCATTCTCATATGGCCTTTATCCCTTTCAAACTAGTTCTTGTCTTTCTTAAATTCTTGCTAGGGAGGATATCAGTAATAAAAAATCAATACAGAGTCCTGGATACATTTGTGTCATAGAAGTGGATTGCCTGTGGATCAAACTGAGATCACACACACACACACACAAAAGTATGACACAATAATTTAATTTAATGATTAGTTTGATAGTTTAATTATTTCACCTGAACTAAATCTCATAGGAAAGAATTGGTACTAATTCTGAACATGATGTATAAAGTCTTAAAGTACAATGGCTTAGCTAACTAGAAATGCTGATCTTTTAATTTTCAGGAGGGATCCTCTCCTGAAATCCCAAGTTTAGAAAGAAAGACTAAACGAAGGAAGATCAAAGGAAGAAAAGGTAGGTGATTACAGTTTGTTAACATCTCATTATTGCCTTCAATTTACATTTTAGGAGATTTGTATAATAATTGTATTTCCTGTAGAGACACAGGCTTAGTTATCTTCATGGCCCTTCATGATTTCAGTAAGATATACACATACTTGTGCTGCAGAATGCATAGGAACAAGGTCTTCCCAAGACTGATAAGGTAAAGTTAACCATTAAGTGTCAGACTCGTCAAACACAATATGATCTGTACATAGCTTAGATGGGGCTCAAACAGCTGACTTACACAATTATCTTCTAAATGTCTCCCAAATGACATGTGTCTGCATCATGTTTTACAACATTTTCTCTTGCAGAGCATTCTCAGGTGGATCAACTGTTGGCTATTTCCCTGAGAGAGGAAGAATTAAGCAAATCATTACAGTGCATAGATGAAAGCCTCCTGCAGGTTCGAGCTGCTCTACAAGCAGCTTATATTGAAGTCCAACGATTGCTTGTACTGAAACAGCAGGTATTTCATAAGTCGGAATCCATTTGCTCTGATTCCCACAAGTTCAGAAGGATGTTATTTGCTGGTCCTTATTTAATCTCTTTTATTTTCTAGATATCAGTAGAAATGGGATCTTTGAGGAGCCAGAGGATTCAGATCCTGCAGGGGTTACAAGGTAACTTTTCTGATGTGGAGCTATGTTTAGCTGTGTTCCATCTGGATCTTGACTTTCGGTCTGGTGTATAGAACACGACAGTGAGATGTTCTGATTCCCATTTTCCTAAGTACATTCCACAGTTTGATAGGGTCACCAGAATTGAAAACCTTTCTGTAGTCAGCGAAGTACATATTTACTTATTTGAGGGATTCTTTGGTTTTTCTCAATTATCCAGTTTTCTGAAGCCAGCTTGAACATCTGGCATCTTCCTTTCCCATGTAGGGTTCTAATCTATGTTAGTCAGTCCTAAGCATTATTTTCCTAGCATGTGAAATTAAGGATATTGTGCAATGGCTTGCACACTGTTAAGTTTTCTTTCTTTGGCATTGGTATGTAGACTGATCTTTTCTAATCTGTTGGTCATTTTGTTATTCTCTAGATTAGTTGGCATAGTTTGGTTTTTACAGATTATTCTTCTTTGGCTTACCATATTTCTGTAGATATTCCATCAATTCTTGTAGCTTTCTGACTTGTTAATGACTATAATGCTGATGTAACTTTGTCTTTTAATACTAGGGGGTTTCATCAGTAGGGAATATCTTCTAAAGTACCTTGGTTGTTGACATCTGTACTGTACAGAATTTCATTCCTTCCATTTTTATCTTATTCAAATCAGCATAAGTGGTATTAGCATACCAATTCTCAGCATATCAATTCAAGTTTGGAATATCCTTCTGAGTTCACAAACCTTTTCTTGTTTTTCTGTGTCCATCTTCCATCTTTAATGCCTTTACAGATGTTGTTGTAATATTGCTTTTTGTCTCTTCTAACAGTTCTCTGAAATGCTTTATTAAGTTCCTTCCTGTTACTTTCATCTTTCTTGGCTTTAGCTTCTCTTCTTAAAAATTTCCACCATTTGTTCTGACATCCATTTTGCTTTCTTCTGTTTTGTTTCTTGGTCTTTGGCAATCTCTTTTCACATTCATCCTTAATAATGTATTTGATTTAATACCATAGTCCTGTGGTTCTCTATCAATAAGCTTCAGGATTTCAAAGCTACTCCTGATGTTACGCTTGAAAATCTTCAGCTCTTCCTCAGTAGCATGTTGAGTGCCATCTGACCTGAAGAGCCCATCGTCCAGCATTATATTGTTCAATATTCTGAATCCTTATATATTTAGTTTCTAAGCTTTCCTGTTACAGTGCGTCTATAATCAAAATATACAACATGTAAAATTATATTACTAAATAAAATAATTGTTTTATCATCAGGTTAATGAACTATTAAGGAGGAAGGGATCTTTTTTAAATCCTAATGTCTATTTAAATCCAAATATATATAATTTGCAAAATTACATAATTGGTATTTTTATATCATTTGTGGTCATTCACATCATCTTATTTATGTAATGGTGCAAATGATGTAAACTGACATGAATGGTGTAAATTCTTTGGACTCCTTTGGAAACAATATACAGTACCTTGTCTGTTGTTTAAAGGTGCAATTCAAAGTATTTGAATGGATTGGATCGAATATCTGCTAAATTGAGGTCCACAGAATCAAGAAACAAAAAATAATTTAAGAACTGTTTAGAATAAGAATATATTTTGAATATTTTAAACATACATATATGGCGGGGAGGCGGGAGGATTCTATACTTGTTTTCTATCTCTGATCTTTATTGGCTGAATAAAGATAAAAAATCTTTAATTGTTTTAAAACAAAAGTTATTTTAAAACAATTTTCTTTTGTGATTTAGTTACTTTGAATTATTCATGCAAAAGTTCTTGAATTCTGCCATAGCAAATCACCCAACATAGTAGTTAAAATCAAGGAAAAGAGATTAGCTAAACATTCTAGGTCAGGGACCTCAACATTTTGGGACATGTGGAATGTTGAAAGCATCCAAGAACTTTGTTACAAAGTCCCTGCTTTAGTGGGCATGTCCTGTCACAAAACACCCATTTACTAGAAAGCAACCAGGTGAGGTTCCTCACCATGATCACCTCTGGCCTCCTAGGATGTTCTCTACCATTTCAGCTTATCCCTGACTTTTTTATGGGGAGATAACTACTTGATATACATAATAAAATTAGCAGCCAGGCTTTACTTGGAAAGCTATTCAATATCAGGAGACAGGATAGGCTTATGGAATTCATGCAGTAATGTGATTCTCAAAGTGCCTTATGCTGAGGACTGTTCATCTGCTATTCAGGTGTATAGTTTACAGTTGAAATGGGAAGCCAAGCTGCTTCATTAGCACATAGTGGAAGGTCCAAGGGCTTTCCAAATTCTTTAGGATTTTTGCTTCTTTTCATGGCAATTTTGGAGATCACCTGAAAATCTACCAGGGACCATCCACTTCACACATATCTGGTTTCAGTCAATACTATTCTCTGATTAGTAATACTCACTGAGATGCCTCATCGTTTAGTAAGTTTCCATCCCTGTAAATAATCTAGTTGTATTTTCTGATTGGAAACAAAGAAAGGAAACAAATGTTTTAAACAAATAAACATTTGCATTCATTGAACATTATATAAACCTCTGTTGCTGTGCTCCTGTATGCTCTTGCACTGACAGTCACTGTGCACACTATCTGTACTCTTGAATTATTTTATTAATGAGTATTTTCAGCCAGCCCTTCTGGCTGAAAATACTCACTAATAAGGACAGGCTCCAGCCCCCTGTCATCTTTATGCTTTTAAGAATGCCTCTGGAGACTATACAGGACCCAGAAGCACCTTTGCAAATAAATGTTACGCTTGAGCCTGATGCTTTGCTTTTCAGCATCTCATTTGTTTTTTGGCTATTTAAAAAATGGAAAAAATATTGAACGAGAAATGACACCAAGGAGGATATCTCTGAGCATATCTGGTATTGATGGGTGCCATATTGGGCGGCCAAGTTCTACCTTTTGTTTTCAGCATGGGGCAGGTGGATGCTTTAAATTCTATAGGTATTTAAAAGTGGAAGGCCGTATAAAAAAAGTGGATCCCACAGCACTGTCAACATTTATGTGAATTAGAAGATGAAAAGAAGCAGATGGACAGGGTACTTCCTGGGAAAATCAGTGTGTATGCAGTGCTAAGTTTGGAAAATGTCAAGGCAGAACCTGGGTCACATAAATATTCTTTGTTAAAGAAAAAGCAGATTTTTAATGTGGAACATATTGCTTCCTTCTTAGACACTTACGAGCCTTCTGAGCAATTGCAACTGCAGCAGCCTCATCATGGCAGCTCAAGTGAAAAAAGGCCTAGCAAATTCCATTTGTCACAGGATCCTACTGCTGATGCAGGTCTTCTTGTTCCTCTTCTGGAAACTGCTCCACCTCTCTCTGCACAGATACCTCCTTCTCCTTTTGCAGCCCCTGTCCAAGAAAGGGCTGAACCTACATTCCAAACTGCTGGCGGAATTGCCCCCATCACAGTCCCGGATTCATCCATACAAATCAAGCAAGAGCCTGTGTCTCCAGAGCTCAGAGAGGACTGGATGAATGTTCCTGAGCAGAGTTCTCCACGTTCCCCACAAGCAGAGCTTCATTTGCAGGATAGTATGTTGGTTTAGTGTATATTAAAAGATAAGTTGATCTCTCTCTCTCTAATTGTGATTGCAGAGTCCTGATTTTGGATGAAAACTGAGCTATATCAATCCTGCTCTATTGCTGGGCTATAAAGTGAGCAAGTCCTAATCTTTAGTGAGTTCAGCATAAATGCAGAAGTGGTAAAGAAGCAAGTTAATGACAATAATTGTGTCACTTTAACCAGTCTGTGACTTTTCACTAATGACTCAGCATGTGGATGAATGAGAGAACAATTCCCAATAATTTAATTGAAGGTATTTTTTTCCTCAGGGATACTATTTATTGAATACTCCCTTTAAATAAATGTGTCAGAACCCCATTCACTCATAGATTGGTATTGTGCTTATATGTCTTGTTCCTGAGAATTTCACAAACAGCCTGGATACCTTTCAGTATTGTGCTAAGCTTGTTGTTTATCAGACCTAATTCTTGCTCATTTCTATCCCAATTCAAGAGACTTACCACATGAGAACAAGCCTCTAGAGGGTTTCATTGTTACCGTTGTCTAGATGCAGAAATCATATTAGGAGAAAATGACTTGGCTCAATCCTATTTACAAGAGTTGGAGCCAGTCCAATATTAGGCCCAGAGAATGAAATATCATCATCCTGATTAAGTGCTTGAACTGATTTCTGTAATTTGCCACTAAATGTCACATATAATAAAGTTCAAGTTGTATAACAATTAATTGTTCAGTTAGGTGAAAATAAATATTCCATCTTCTTTCTTCAGGAAATACAAGTCAACAGTCTTCACTGTACCCAGTTATCTCTGCTAGTATGTCGTTGTCAGGACTTATTGATTTCCAAGAACCAAATCAAGATGGTCAGAAACCTGCTCCAGATACAGGGGGGACAAGGTTATCTGGCCATTCGTCCCCTACTTATTCAGGATCAATATTTTCAGTGAAAAACATTGACAAGACAACTCCAGCAGGCAATACCATCTCTGAACCATGCATTAGCTCATTGGAAAGCCAGTCCTTTCCTTCCAAACTTGCTGCAAATGAAAATAACAAGCAGGTGACTGAACAGCCTGAGCAGATGGCCATCTCTACTCTGGCCTCGACAGAATTCAAAATAAGCAAGAAGAAGAAAAAATTGAAGAAAAAGAAAGCACTCCGAGCGGCCCGTGTCCCTGAGAATAGTGATACAGAACAGGACGTGAGTGACTCAAAACCATTTAGGAAAGTAAAGGCTATCAAGATACCCAAGGGAGAAAAAGTAACAACATCCACCCCTCCGAAGCAAGAAGATGATGAGGCTGCTCAGGAAAGAAAGAGGAAGAATGAGGAGAATGAGAGTGACACATCTGTTGAATTTGTGGAAATCCCTAAATCTCCTCTTGAAGTGGTGGCCATCAACTCATCAGAATCGGAAAGTGAGAAACCAGACAGCCCTTCTAAGAGGGATACCTTGAGCTCCACAGAGAAACTTTTGAGAGAGCCATCTCGGTCTGGCTATGATGAAGTGAGTTCTACTAGTGAGATTGGAGTAAACTATAAAGATGGCATTGGTAGAAGGTGAGTTGGCAAACTGTATGTACACTGATTGCATATCTGCACTATGACGGTTTTTAATCTGGTTATGATATTAGAATTTATGGACTCTTAGTGGCAATAAATTTGGTATTCTTAATATTTGTAGACGTAGGAATCCTTTAGTTGAGAAATGATTTAGAAAACAATGATATGTAAATTTGACATATTGAACCATATTCAGCAAATCATTTATGACAAATAAAAATCTATTTCATATAAAGTTTTGTGATCGTTGAGAAAAGTTTCTTTGTAGTTTCTGTAGAAAGGCTGGTTCCTTTTTCTTAGAAATATTTTTCCAAGAATATCCTAATGTAGTATTGTGTTTTGCCATTATATGCTTTTGTATGAATTTTTTAAATTGCCAATGGCATTCTCTTTCTTCTGTAGCGTGGCTGAGACTCAAACATCCATATCGTCATTAAGAGGATCAAAAAACTCATCAGGTAGATCTGTTTGTATATTTGTTTTCTTAATGGTGGAATAAGTTTAAGATCCTTTGGAGGATAGAGGAAGCTGGAGTTTCTTGGAATTTTTCTGAAAATGTAACTTGAGATTTCTTGTATTTCTTGCTTGTCTTTTGATCTGTTGATGAAAGTTAGATTATCTTTCTTCTAGCCAGTAAATTACTTATTATTTCTTAATGTATTGCTTTTATCTACTCTGTATGTAGAAGGAACTCAAAGGTTACTTTGAGATAAATTTTGGCTTAAGGACTTTGATAATTTGAAACCAACCACTAATTTGAGATGCGCTTCAGGTAAACTTTTGATGAGCTTTAAGGTAATCATCATCTTGAATAGATGGCAATTAAAATATTGTTCAAAGCTAACCATTTTGGTGCTACACTTATTCGTAGCATATATTTAAATATAACTGGAGAATGTTAATTTTCTTATTTTGGTGATGCAGTAAACTTCCTTCTTCCCTCATTCTTAATATACTTACCGTACTCCTGTTGTGACGGTGAGCTCTTTCTGTCTGGTTACAGACTATGCCTGTAAATGTTGGTAGCTCATTTCATACTGTAGTTTTTTCTTGATAAAGTTGCAGTTTGGTTCCTTTTTTCAACTCCTTCAATTAACAGGGTCAAAACACACTTGATTCTTTGCTCAGTTGAAGGGTTAGCATAGGGCAGATGGGAAGACTGGAGGGTGGATCAGGAAGGATTATTAGGAGTTGGGAGAAACAGTGTGGAGGGCTAGTAGCCTTTGGGCAGGCTGGAGGGTGGGTGTGGATAGCACTTGGCTACAGTGGGTGATGGGTGCAAGGAAGAAGAAATGGTTGTGTGGGAAGACAAAGGGGAGTCATTATCCACACCCAGCATGATAGAGGGCCAAGTGCAGTCTTATGAGCAGGATGTTTAATTGCACGCTTTGATTTGTATTTGCCAGAAGTGTCTTCAGAGCCCGGTGAAGATGAGGATCCCACAGAAGGGGTATTTGAGGGACATTCAGCTTCAGTGAACGCCATTCAGATTTTTGGGAATTTGTTGTACACCTGTTCAGCAGACAAAACTGTCCGTGCATATAACTTAGTGGTAAGTAGACCTGCTAGAGAACTTGCAGTTGGGTTGTGACCTCTTTGCCCCAAAAAAAGTCTTGGGGCTGTTAAATGATTGAGAATTAGCAAAGGTGAAAAAGTAAGGCCCTCAAGATTTTTTTGGCTACACCTTTTAACGGCCTTGGGATAAAGGCACCTATTCAGATGAAACTGGAACCTATTCAGTTTTGTGGGTGAGAGATGAAGGAAACTTTAAAATGTTATTAAAACTCTATTTTAGCAATGAATACTTGGGAGCTTTTAATCAAATCTAGTAAACCCCATACCATGTTTAACTTCTTCCTTAGGATAGGAAATCAGTGATGAATATACATTGCTTAATGACTGTTTGTTTAACAACAGTTCAAAGTTACAACAGCGTTGGAAAAAGTTCTTTATGACCTGTACTTGCACTTACGAGTGTTGCAAACTGTTGCATCACCCCCACGGTCACTTGATTATGATTTGTGACCTTTTTTACAACAGTCATTAAGCGAATCAACACCGTCATTAAGTGAATCACGTGGTTAAGCAAATTCTGGCAAAAAAATCCATTGGGACAGCTGGATTTGTTTAACGACCACATGATTCACTTAACAACTGTCATAAAAAAGGTTGTAAAATTGGGTCCAGTCATGTGGTGACTCACTTAATGACCACCCTGCTTAACAGCCAATTTTCTGGTCCTTATTATGGTCGTTAAGTGAGGATTACTGGTACAAAATAATTCAAAATAATAAGAGATGTGACCTCTTGTTCCTAGGTTTATGTAGAACTTATACATGCTGTTTCATGAAAAAGTGGTGTTAAGAGTTTGCTTGTAGAGTTTAAGTTCATGTAAAGTTGCAACTCTTGAAATAATTTTTTGATGATAGGAATGGTGGAGCTTGGTGGAGCTTGCTAGGAGAGAATGTTGAATTTAGACAGGTAGCTTAGGGCTGTATAGTTGTGTATGCACATTAAATTTCTTGTGCCCCTTGGAGCTGCCTCTGATTACAATTGCCAAGAATTGGTGACATGCTTCTCACTTTGGAGGTGGGAAATACACAGAAGGTCAAGTGCAAGCCCCAAAATAATCTTATTAAAACTAGAAACAAACAAAAAACTCCACCCAGAAGCCCTCCCATTTTGCAACATGGTCCCATGCATGATCCTTGACTTCTTTCAAAAAGGGTGATCTCTACTTCTTAAAAGTTGCCCATCCCAATTTAAGTAAAATCTTACGACGTTTCACTCTTCTTTTTGTAGAACAGGAAATGTGTGGGTGTCTTTGAAGGACACATTTCCAAAGTCAACTGCCTCCTGGTAACTCAGACAACAGGGAAAAATGCAGCACTCTATTCTGGCTCCAGTGATCACAATATAAATTGCTATAACATCAAGGTAAGTGTGGAGATAATGTTGATATAACAAATGAACCAGAAGGAAAATACATTTCTTTTTGTAATATGACTGTTATTTTGAATTATACATTGGTTCATTTTTCCCCCCTGTGCCAATGGATCATGAACTTACAGCATTAAGATGGATTGGCTCAGGTACAGGATCCCAGATATTTCAGTCTGATATTTCTTCAGCTCTGTGCATCTAAAGCATTCTCTAAGCATCTAAAAATGTGAGGGTGGCATACAAAAAATAAAAATACTTTTATTTATGCAGTATATCTATAAAATGATAATGCTTGGATTACAACTTAAACAATTGTTTAAGCCAATTTATTTTTATTGTTTTATTGTTTGTATGCATTTTTTAGTTACAGATTAATAACATTCTTAGGAGTGATTTATTTACAGAAGTCAAGGCAATACTGTGTATGCATTACTTCTACATGTGTATGTATTATTATACTAAGAGCATGAAACCATCCAGAAGACTTGAAAGATGCACAGAGTTAAATATATATTTAGAATTCAGTTTTTCATTCTTCCAGTGGTTTTCAAGGGCAGACTTATACCTAGCACAACAGTTTGTTGCTGTATTATAAAGGTAAAAGTTTCATTGTATTTATGTAACAGTCTAGGTTTCCCAAAGTAGAAATGAGTTTCCTAAATAATATGCTTTCAAAGCTAGTTTTCAAACCGCTTCTTAAGGCTGCCAGCCTATACAAAATTATGAGTTTAGTCAATCCTGCTTTTTTCTTAATAGACAAGAGAACTTATTGATCAGTTTAAACTGGATGACCGTGTGCTTTGCCTGCACAGTAGATGGAGGATCCTCTATGCTGGCCTTGCAAATGGAAATGTGGTCACTTTCAATATAAAGGTCAGTATGAGAGATGTAGGCATTGCTCATTCTCAAGAAGAAAAGCTGCTTTATTGCGTGATAACTGGAAAGGATAAATAGTGTTTGAAGTTCAGTGTGCTTCCAACTTCTGTAGTTAACGAAACAAGGAGAAGATCTACCTGGGCATAGTCAGTGGTTAGTTGATGCATAAGCATAATCAGGCATAAAGACTGAAAGTTGCCTGGGAAAGTAGTGACTGTGAAAGGAGCCCATGCACAGTTTTCTGTTTCTCTGAATTATTTTTCTTTTCAAAATTTAAATAGTGTAAATATTTGATTTGGAGCAGAGTATATATTAAACAGATTCACTCCATAAAAAGCACTGTAAACAACACTGTTTCTTAGCTGAAAAACACTTTTTAAAAAGTCCAGTTATGTGGGGATCTGGAATTTGTGGGAAGGCATTCAGATAGTTAGAAGGAGGGATTTAATGCTGTTAGATCTGGAGGCAAATATTGTGTTCATAACTTGTGGTTGGGTTGTATTTTCTTTTTCCCCAGAACAACCGACAATACGATACTTTTGAGTGTCATGGTCCTCGGGCAATTAGCTGTCTTGCTACAGCCCAGGAAGGGGCACGACGACTACTGATTGTGGGATCCTATGATTGTACAATTAGTGTGCGAGATGCCCGAAATGGACTGCTGCTCCGAACCCTGGAAGGTCATAGCAAAACAGTACTGTGTATGAAGGCAAGTACCTTCAAAAAAGACCCTTTATTGAAATATTGCCATTTCCTGAAACAAATCAGAACTTGTAAATGAAACTCCATCCTTTTCTGTTGATGTTATTTTATCAATTCTGAGTAGGAGTAGGATGATAGAAAGTTGCTTTATACATAATCAGAGTTTTGGTTCATCCACCTCAATATTGTTTCAGAGGCTTCTTAGCTCACATAAAAAATGCTGAGAATTGCCTTCTGTAATATATTTTTATCTTTCCCTAAATATTTTTACTAATTGAGCTTTTCCAGAGAAAAACACAGATTTCCACTCATTTCTTCTTCCTCTGTTGAGATCCTTCAAGGGTCTGTTCTCATCCACCTGTTTTTCTTTTGCAGCACAATCATCCACTGTGATTTTCATAAATCCCATTGCTTTCAATATCGCTTTTGCTGATTACACCAATGCTTTGTCTCTATGTAGCTTCTTCAGTTGCCCATTGAATACTTTCTCCTTGGTTATGCCATTACCATCTTATTCAGCCAATTACAAACTTCTCATATTTCTTTCAGAGTCTTCCTTGTATTATATGTTTTAGATCATTGAGTCCAACCCTCTTCTCTAACCTTAATACCCACACACCCAGAAATATCTATCCAGTAAACACATCCAGTAAAGGGAGCTCATAATCTTCCTAGGTAATTTGTTCACCCAATCTTTCTTCATATGACTTAGTTTTCAGTCCCTTACCATCCTCCTTATTTTTTCATTGTATCTGAGTTCTTAGTATATGGCACAGAATTGGGCACAATACTTGAGGTGGGGTTTGACCAGTGTAGACTGGAATGGAACTATTACTTCTGTGATTTGGAAATTATAGTACTGTGCAAAAGTTTTAGGCAGGTGTGAAAAAATGCTGTAAAATAAGAATGCTTTCAAAAACATATATTGTAATCATTTACGTTTATCAATTTACAAAATGCATAGTGAGCAAACAGAAGAGAAATCTAAATCAAATCAATATTTGGTGTGACTACCCTTTGGCTTCAAACCAGCATCAGTTCTTACACTTGCACACTTTGTACACTTGTACAAAGTCAGGGATCTTGTAGGATTAGAGTCAGGTGTATAATTAACCAATTATACCAAGCAGGTGCTAATGATCCTCAATTTCATATGTAGGTTGAAACACAGTCATTAACTGAAACAGAAATATACTGTATGCCAGCTGGGAGAGGATATGGGATTTGGGAGGGAGGCTTTGCTTGATGCTCTGCAAGTCAACCAGCTGGAGATGTAAAAACCTTTCCTGTAATAATAGTAATTTTGAGGTGCAGTTGAACTTGGAATGGGGTAATGACTAGGTCTGTGGGTAATTGGGATTGAGTCCAATTCAGTTCTCTTCCAGCTGGTGCTCAGACTGGTTTTGTAATTCATTCTCTAGAGATGATTCACTCATTGCAATTATATTGTGAGAATTAAATGTGAGGGATGGTAAAGAATGAAGTATTTTTGGTTAAATATTGTGTGTAATCCGGCTGTTGACTCTGTCTTCCAAGGTTGTGAATGATCTGGTCTTCAGTGGTTCCAGTGACCAGTCTGTCCATGCCCACAACATACATGTAAGTTGCTCAAATGTCATTTAATTTTAATCTGTGAAATATGAAGTGCTTCAGACTTTTTTTGACTTCTAACAAAATAGTTTACCTTTAAACTAGTGATAATAATTTACACTAATTTAATTTAATTCCATTTTAAACAAGTGTTAAATTATTAAAAATATATAATTTATAAATTATAAAGAAATTATAAAGAAATAAGTAAATACAAGTTCTGAGATGCATCTTTTTTTCTTTCTTGTGAATGATGGTGGGATAAAGATAAACTTCTATCAAATACACATAAAGATTGATCCCCAGTAGTTGTATGAAAGTGTTCTTCATGCTAGACAGTTAACAGTCTTTCTTACAATGCTCACTTTAGTAACAGTATAAACTGAAGAAGAAAAATCTCCACTTTAAGATTTTGTTCTTAAAAGGAAGGTGTCTACAGGAATTCAGTAGAAACAATCAGTTTGCTTGCTCCATGCATACCTATTTATCCTGATGATCTTGCTGCAGACTGGGGAGCTGGTACGGATATACAAGGGGCATAACCATGCAGTAACTGTTGTGAACATCCTGGGAAAAGTGATGGTAACAGCCTGTTTAGACAAGTGTGTTCGAGTATATGAGTTGCAGGTAAAAAATCTAGTTCATTTTGTTTAAAGTGAAATGTATAATTGTCTTTATAAAGTGTCTTCCTTTGTTTCATGAGATCTGATTTGAAGCAATCCTTCTGGGTCTGAATTGGGTTTTAAGGAAATCCTGTAGAAGTTGCACAGACTTCAGTGTCTAATTTTCTCTAGGAAAAATAGCTGCTGGGTGGTTTGTTCTGTCAGCTGAACTTATCTGCCAGGAGATAACAATTTGTGGTGAAGTACTAGGTAATGTACATCGCCTGCCGTACACTCTGAAGGCGTGTGAGGTTATCTAGATAAATAAATGTCTTTCCCTGTTTGATAACTTTTCTTCTGAGAGAGTCCACTGCTGTCTTTTGTGGCTGGAAACAAGTATTTAAAATGTGTGAACTAGAATTGTGGCACAAAGAAGCAGTTTGTTTTGTTTTTCTTACATTGTCTACATGCAGCTTAACTGCAACGTAATCTTTAGGCATATGTTTATCAGCCTATCACATGTCTGACAAGTTTTCTTTGTTTTTTCCCTTCTTTTTCCACCAAGTCTCATGATCGTTTGCAAGTTTATGGAGGACATTCGGATATGATTATGTGCATGACCATTCATAAGAGCATGGTAACACTTTTTTTCCCCTTTTCATAATATTAGGGATTTTCCTCTTATGATTATGACTATCCAGAACTAGATTATTGTTCTTGCTTGCTATGTAGGTAGTGTTTTACAAGTAACTTCATGCTTGGTTCCTTCTGGTAGGAGAAATAGGACTGTGAAGCAACTATGGGTTTGTCAGAAACTATGCCCAAAGAGCAAAATGTCCTCAAACCCACTACAGCACCCTGTGAGGAGTACCTGTCACCTGGGGGAACATAAGCAGACATTTGTATCCTATATTTAGGAACATCAGACTAGTCATCTGACATCACCACTTCTCCATGTGCGTGCGGAAGAGTATTCTGGATTCTAGCCGGGCTCTAACAAAAGACATAAGTAAATTCCCAGGTCAGAGGAAAGCAACCTGATGGCCTGCAGTTGTATTGGACTCCAGGCTCTCATCTGCCCCTGCCAGCATGGCCAGGGAGTTCAAAACATCTGGAGGGTAATTTAGTATTATTTATACAATTTTGGTACTCCTTTTTTTCATTATTAAAAACGATCCCAAAGTTGGATTGTTTGTTAAAAACAAACTATTAACTGAAGAATGCCAAAATAATACAATTTGTCCAACTCTTTTCGATCTGTGAAAAGTATGAGATAACGTTTCAACCAACTTTAACACTTGAGATGACTAAACCAGCTTGGATCTGAAAAGCACAGCAACGAAAAAACAAAAACAAAAAATCTGTTTAACCAACAGCCTAAGTGACTAGGCAAGGGAGCTGGGCATATCTTTTTGATCACTGTAGTATCCTTAGGTGTTTTTCTGCTTTCTCACTCACTACTTTTTTAATTGGGCACTATCATAGAGTGCCTCCATAGCATGGATGGCATCACTGTAATTTGTTACCACCTTGACTGCATGCAAAACTTATTTCCTGGGAGTGGGCTAGCACCATCCAAGGACTTGGCGATAGTTGAACTGGTAAACCACTTTTTACTTGCAGAACTTAATTTAATAACTCCCTTAGCTGTAACTGAGGGACTTCATTCAACTGATGATCTTAAATGCATCAGTTGCACATTAATGTATATTTTCTAAACATTACTACTGATTTTTTAAAAAAATAGTTTATAGGTCATACTCAGGTTTTATATTCATAGATATACTAGACATTTTGCTATTAGAGTGATTAATATCTCAGAATTTGTTTTAAAAACATTCATACTAAAGGGTTTTCACGTGTTTAGTATACAGCTTTAATGATTGATCTCCTTCCCTTATCCATCCATTATGAAAAAAATAATCAAGGAGCTTACAGAATCAATTTCAACATTTAGTTTTCTCACCCTTAAAATATATAAGCCACTGTACAGTAAACTAAATATTCTGATCATGGTGGAATTCTGAATGTAGCACCAGTGACTGCTGCATTTGACATATTCATGTCCTTTTATTCTTTTAACTCTTGAATTCTTTTTTCCCTCTTTCAGATCTACACTGGTTGTTACGATGGTAGTATCCAAGCAGTGCGGCTTAACCTGATGCAGAATTACCGTTGTTGGGTAAAGAACAAAGCAGTTTTGCTTGTTAGATTCTGACGTTCATGCAGTTGTTTGTAATTCTTGAAACCTGCTTCTTTGCAAAATATGCTCAAGATAACCATAGCAGAATCCACAAAGATGTAAAGCAAATAGGATAAAAACATCAAAAAAGTCTAGTAGAAATGTATAAAAATGGCAGCCAATTGAAACATAGTTAAAATTGGAGTTGGGTGGCTATAACAAATTTGAATAATTAGTTAATTATTTGTTCATTAAAAGGCAGGCTAGGCATAAGGTATCAGATATTATAAATCAACTCTCTAAGCTGAACACCTACTTGAATCAAATTCTTTACCTTCTAATGGAAAGCCATCAATTTAGTCCATTCTGGGTGACAGATAAATCTCAAGTAGCCTTAAAACCCCTAAAAGAAGTCAGAATGCAAGTGGCCAGCTTTCTTATGGCCAGGAGCTGTGCTTTTGGCCTTCACAGAGTTTCATGGGGCTTGACTAGTGATATCATAATGTCCTCAGAGTGGATGGTAGCATACTCTTCTGGGGGATGCTGGGTTGATGAGATTTTTAAAAGATAAATGTTGGGGCAGATGTGGGTTTTTGAGAAGGAAATGGCTGCCTTAAGCCTTTTCACCCATTACTAGCACCCCAACCTGCTCCCCCAATATAAAACATAAATAAGAAGGCTGAAAAGGTTGACTCTGCCCACTCCAAGTATTCTTTAGGGGGCTCAGAAAGATGCTGGGGGTCCATATGCCCATCCCTAGATGCCTTCCATTTGCAGCATAGGGAAGCTGTTGAAAACAGGACTCTTCTTGCTGGTTCATCATCCCCACTGCAAGGGCAAGAAGAGCATTCTTTTCAGATAATGGAACCGTTTGTGTTGTGGAGGCGCCCTGATGGCAATGAGAGTTAAACCCTGCTCTTCCTGGCAGAATCCACTGGGCAAATGTAGGGCTTCTGATACTTTAAGTGATCAAGGGATTCTCAAGGTATACAAACGAGGTGTGGGATGGAAAGTTGAAAAACTAGCAGCAAGAGCTCATGTCCGGCTCCTTCAAGAAATCTTTATGTTAATATGGATGCTTTGAGAGGATAAGCACTTGATCACTCAGTTCTCTCTCATCTTCATCATGAAGGAACATCATGGTTCCTTCATATAGTGTTGTATTTCTGGAGCAGAAAGTGCCCACCTCTGACAACTGATGAAGTGCTTTTTCTGTTTGGATGAAGGGTGCAAAGCAGACACTTGCCCATAGTGTCTTAGAGTGATGAAACAAGCTTGGCACAATTGCCCTCTTCCAGGTTTCTTTTCAGAAAACTCAAGACAGTAAATCTCAGTGTATCTTTCAGAGCAACCAAAAACTTCAAGCTTGTTGTTTGACTTCCTTCTTTTTCCTGTTGAGTTCAGTTTAGGTGTGGACTAAAGTGGTCTTACAGTTTTGGTTACTTCAGTCCTATTCCTACTCCTAGGGTCAGTGGAGGATAGAAAATCTTTGTGTTATACAGAACTGTGAGGTATAGTGGTTAAGACATTGTAAGACCAAGGAGACCCTGAGAGCTCTCTGGATGATTTGGAGTCAGTCACTTTCTCTCAGCCCAACTTGTTTCAGAGCTGATGTTGCTGGGAAAATTGCTGGAGGGAACACTATAGACAAAAATAAATGAATGAATAAATGTATTGTTTTGTGGTTTTACAGAGCTAGCCTTTGCCAAGTCAAGCTAACCATGGTTCATCTGGCTCAGTATTTCCTTTTCTTATTTTTTCTCCTTCATCCATTTTCCCCATCCCATTTATGGGCTGTAGGAAAATGGTCCTGTGATGGAATGGACTTATGAAGGCCAGGCTCAGGGAGATAAGCAGGTTCTTAGCCCCCAACAGGAGCGTGGGAAGTTCAAGAAGATGAGGCTGGCACCTCCCTAAGGGATTCACGGTGTTGTGGCTGGCTAGCTTGGGAACTTGGGTTCAGTCTGGTGAGATTTCTGTCCTGAGGTTGCAGCTAATAAATGCAACAGAACTGTATTTGCATTGTCTCTTGGAGTTCTTTGGGCTGAACCTGACAGGTCCCATTCTTAATGTTTCCACTAGCTTTCTGCCTGTCTTCTGTTACTGCTTTTATGCCATTGCCATTCCCTTTTTCTAATATTTTTCTTCATTCTCTTTACCAGTGGCATGGATGTTCACTTATATTTGGAGTTGTGGACCACTTGAAACAGCATTTGTTAAATGACCACACAAATCCGAATTTTCAAACTCTGAAGTGTCGCTGGAAGAATTGTGATGCGTTCTTCACCTCCCGGAAAAGTTCCAAACAGGTATGTAGCGAAGAAACAGGATAAAAAGTGAAAGGTGAAGGAAGTATTTGGAGTGTAGTTCTTACCTCTTGCGAAGACAGAACCACCTACAAAAACGTCAATATGCCTTTTAAGAAAAAAAGGCATAATGCGCAAGTAAATTGGCAGTCCTGTTGCCACTGTATCATAAGGTAAGAGGGAAATCTGTCCCTGATGTAGGGACAGAAACTTCTGGTGGCCTTGTTACTCTGCTGTTGGTTTTTTATTGGCAGTAACTGGAAAACAGACTAGTTTAAGGGCAGCTTTGATACACTTGGTCTACAATTCTCCCATTCTCTGCAGGCTGTAGAAGTGCTAAAAAGTGTACTAGCTGTTGACATATTTATTTTCCCTCCAGACCCTCCCCCTCTCTCCCCAATTGTTCTGTTCTTTCATTGTGAGCCAAGCAGCACTTTGCATTTGCCTATTCTTTCTACCATTAATTATCTTTCTCAGGCCTTCATCAGATTATGTTTTTCTATCATAAATGTTGCTTGCATAATGGTCATATACAGTACATAAGTTACCCTACTAAATGGCTAGTGATCATATCTTAGAATATTTCACAAAGAGCAATAATATTGAAGCCAAACCTGGTCAGTAATGCAACTAAAAGCATGGGTCTGTCTGTCTGATTTATATAGCTGACCATGTCACATAAAAGGGACTCTGGGCGACATACAACAATTAAAAACAATCAGTACATAAAAACAGTCACAATTAAAAAATAACTATAAAAGCACACAAAACAAGAGGGGATGATATTGGTAAGGGAGCCATTGCAAAATCTCCCTGGTCCCCTGGGACCCCCAGGCCTGTTCACATATCCAGGTCTTGAGGGACTTGCGGAATGTTGAGAGGGATTATTAGAACGTAAAGATGTAAGCAACTTTACATCTTTAAATTCTAATAATTCTAGTTTAATAAGAAACTTGTATCTCTTTCCTAAAATCTCCTCTCAGAGATTTTATTTAATTTATTGCAGCTATTTCTATACTACCACATTTAAAGATGTTTCCTGGCAGTTTACAATAGCAATAAAATCATAAAATGCATTTAAAATGTCAACTTTCTATGCTGCACAGAGCTCTTAGGTGTTCATATAGTTCTACAACTATCTGGGTCCCCCTTTTTTAGTTTTGCCTGTCACATTACATTATTTTTAAAGTTTTGCTAACAAATTTATGTTGTTGGTATGTATGCAATCTCAGTATAATAGGGCTGGATCCCGAGTTTGTCCTATCAGCAGAAGAAAGGAAGTGAATTTGCACCACCTTGAGGTCTCCAAAAATGTTCTCTGCTGTAGAGAATTGATGATTCCTTAGGAACAATGAACGAGCTGTGTAGAAGTTGGGAATTTGCAAAAACAGCATATCTTTCCTTTAGATTCATTTGTGTGATGAGAAGATCTTCTGTGGACAGAATGTCTTTTGGCTGCAGAGGGCTAAGTTAATATCTGACATTATGGTTAAATGCTGCCAGTAGAGTTTGTGGCCAGTGTCAAATTCGCTAGAAATCATAACAAAGTACAGATAGACAATTCATTATAAGCAGAATTTGCATTTCTTGGCCTTCTGTCATCACCACGATGGCATTATATGGAAAGAAAGTTGTTGCTGTTACTGAAAAGAGGCATATATCTCTATGCATATATCTATATTTCCCTGGTTTTGACATGGAAATCAAACTCCTGCCCCCGCTCCACCCTATCATGTCATGGGGCTTGTGGAAATTTGGTTTAGCCCATATTAAAAAAAAAAAAGTGTGAGAAACTGAATTTACCATTGTTGTGATAGAATAGTGAGTTTAGATGGAAAAAGATTAAGATCCTGATTCATTCAGACTCAGCAAAGGGAAGGTGCTGCCCTGGGGTTGAACATGATAAATTCTTTTGAGTGTTAATCTCTAAGTGAAGTACTTTTGTCACTGTCCCACACAACAAAGTAAGATCCCTAGGTCAGAATACACTTTGAAGAATATCATAAGCTGTTCTGTCTCAAGCAGGAAAACATATTTGTGTGGTGCTGAATATCAACAAGGGTACCTCACTCCTGCTTTGTATTGAACTCTGACTAGTGCTGCCCCAAACCTCGGATTTATGTCAGTCCCACACTGGCATGGAATGTACCGTTGATGTGTTTACATTTTTATAGGCTGTAGAAGTACAAAAATCTGAGCTAACTGAAATCAACCCTGTGTTCTTTCTGCCTCTAGGATGCGGTGGGACATATTGAGAAGCACGCAGAGGATGATAGCAAGATTGACTCATGACATTTTTCAGCCTCCCATATTGGGAAGTATTTTTTATACACGAGAAATTTTACATGCCTTGTCCATCTCATTCTTTTCTTTTTCCTCCTATTCATATTTGGAGTGCAAAAAGAACACAAGCCTTTTCTTTTTCTTCTTTTGCTACAGAGACAGCATCCTATTCGCAGCTCTGTAGAGAAAGGAATGACAGAGTCATGCCAAATAAAAGTTTGTACCATTCACTTGTTAGGGAAAAAAAACCCCCCACCCTTCCTCTTACTTGCATTGTGCAAATAAGCACATTGCGCTTATCTATTACTTGGTATTCAGAGGAATGTTTAATGCTTACTTTGGGGCCCTACATATACAGTGGTGTGTTTATCCATCTTGTTTCATGTTATATGCAGGATCCCCTGATATTTTATGTTTTTTGGCTTTGGACTATTTTAATGTTAATCAAAAGAAATTGAACACAAGGTAGAAATACCACCTGATCATTGAGTTCCTTATTTTTTTCTTAATGCAGTCTTTGAGATATTTTAATGGGTGCTGTTGGAGTAAATGAATGGCTCACCTTTTGAATTAGCTTATATTGTGGCTTCAGTTCAAAATGTGAAACCTGCACAATTCATCACCATTGTATTTGATTTTTTTGGTACACTTTAGCTCCAAAGAAACTTATGGTGGCAGAAAACGTACTGTTAAGACAGCAAAATACTTGTATCCTAAACACACTTACTGTAATTTCCCAGTTGTCTTAGAGTGCTAGGCACCATAACACAAACACCAGTAAAGACAATTATATTAAACATTTTCTGTTAGGTTTATACCCAGTGCTCTCTTGCCACAATATTGAGACTGTGTTCCTGATTCTGAGAGTTTCAAGTTATGACCATTGCGGCATTTGAAGTAACTAAATTTCACTATATCTTTACTTGCTTCATCCAGCTAAGCCCGTGGGAATCCTGTTTTTCGCAATTACCTTTGCGATAACTATCTTGTCTCACTATAACCAACTGAATACCTTCAGTTTCTATAATTGCAAATTAAAATGCTATTGGGTGCAAACTGGGGAGATTTAATACCCAAGTAGAAGCTGAGAGTTTTGTATGTATTTTGTGCTGTCAGAGGAGCAAAACCAAGCTGCGTGAAAAGTGCAAGAATTGCAAGAAAAAATAGCGTATGTGTTTGTGTAAAGTGATGTGTATGTGGTCAGTGCTGCTGGGAAGGTTTTGGTGCTGCAATTTGCAGTATACAGAAAGTGGTTTCCTAGTGTTTGTGACATCAGTTCTGTTTTTTTCCACAGGAAAGCTAGAAACCTCATTATTAGTCCAGCAGTATCTGTGAGTTTAATTACACCAGACAGTGTGTACATATTAAAAGAGCAAATGGCATTGTAATCAACCTTTAAAAATAAAAGGTAATTCATGCCTAACTTAGTGATCTCAGCAGCCAGAAGAACAAACCAGTTGGAAGTTGCTCTACATGATTATCTTGGCAACTCAGATAGCTTGGAGATGTTTATATGTTTCGATTCAGGACCCCCCTTTTGATCTTCTGCCATGTTCAGAAATAATGAACAATTCACTAGTAATCTTCTGTTGTCGGAGCATCTTATTCTGCAGCCTGTGTGTGGTTTCTGGGCGATGGTACCTCTTCTTTTCATGACACTGTTGGCAGCTGAAATAAAAGACACTGGAGGAAACCCTCAAATGCTTAGTCAAGAGGCTGTGAGAACATTCACTCTTTAGACAGTAGAGCATTGAGTGGTATTCTAAAATATAGATCATTCTTAACTGAATGTGGTTGGAGTTAAACTGCAGAGGTAGGAAGCATTTTTTGTGAGGAAAAATATATGGAGTGTGTTATTAGTCACGTGGATGAGTGAATTTTAATTTTGCATCCTCTTTGAGTTCCTTCTTCAGTATTTTAACTGGAAGAGGATGGTGACTTGATACGTGATAATGTAAATGTTCTTTTCACATCAGTAGTTGCAAGTGATATATAACTTGGACTGTTTGTGTTTTTCACTGTTTAATAGGTGTGTGTTGGTGTGAGTGTGTGCATTTAAGGTGAGCGTGAAGTCCAATTTTGGGATGTTTTCATAATTTGTATTAAAAGTATTCAGCAATAAAAGTGTGGTCGCATTTTACTCTTAGTTGGTTCTATATGTTTTCCTTTATTTATGAGAAGAACAGTTTCAAATAAAGTTCCATGCACATGATAACTTAGGAAGTTAAATGTCTCCTTTCAGTGTGTTGCCACCGTTCTTTCATTTGGAACGTAGAATGTTCTTCTCTTGCGGTTCAGGAATGTTTGGTTTTGTTTGGTTCTGCTTTCTGTTCTTATACCTCTTTAGCAGGAAATGTATGCATGCTCCTCTAGGTTGTTCTAGGAATCTCGATGCAGGAAGGACAAAATGTAATTTGCTAATGATTAATGGAATGGTAAGGCAGATGCATCAAGGTTATATATTTTGAAGAATGTCAACTTCTGGAAGGTTCCAGGTTTTTGTCTGATTTCCACAAATACGTTGACTTTTACCTTTAGAAGATTTTTATTTTGAAAGAAAGGAGATAGAAATGAAGTTGCTAGGGTGAATTACAGAGTGCGTTCTTGAAATGTGTGGGAAGTATGTTTAGTTTTGTGGGCCGGCTGATGTCTGAGTAAGCCAGTGTTGTCCAAACTTGGCCACTTTAAGATGAGTGGACTTCAACTCCCAGAATTCCCCAGCCAGCCATGCTGGCTGGGGAATTCTGGGAGTTGAAGTCCACTCATCTTAAAGTGGCCAAGTTTGGACAACACTGGAGTAAGCTGTTGAAGGTTGTTTATGCAATGTATTTGGACTGCATGCTAACATACTTCCTCGGTATAAGAGGTGTGAGTTTTTTATATGCCATTAATTTTTTTGGTGAATGTGTTTGTTTATATTAATAGCTCTGCTGTGGGGGAATATTGTATGCATCAACTGCCAGGGAACTCAGGTATTTGGATGTTTGCATCTTTTGCCCCACTAAATAGCAAATGCCTGCAACTGTCCCAGCTTCTGTTTGCCCCTTGAGATACTACCTGGGCTAGGCTGGATCAAAACGTAAAAGCTACAACATCTTAGTTGAAGTAAAGCTGCAAAGCACCCATCTCAAAGAGTCTGGGCTGCATCCTAAATATCTAATGACCATGTTGTTGTTTTTTTTAATGCAAGTTGGGGATATATATTTCACAATGCAAATATATTCAAGGACAGATACGTTAATAATTAGCATTCAGGCAGCCAGCAGCTAACTTGCTCTAAACCAGAGTTTCTCAACCTTGGCAACTTTCAGATGGGTGGACTTCAATTCCCAGAATTCCCCAGCGAGCCCAGTCCACCCATCATCTGTAAGCTGCCAAGGTTGAGAAACAGTGCTCTAAACACTGAGTTTCCTAGATAATCTATTTGTGAGGGGTGGTTTCCACAGAACATATAAGCATATACTACATATAGTACTATGACATTAATACAGCTAGAAGGTCTAAAACGATACATCTTTTAAGGCAGAAACAGATTCCTGTGACTGCAAAAATTCCAGGTGGGAAAATACCATTAAATACTGCGATGTAACTGTTTAGGTAACATCTTTTCTCCGTTTATTTTATTTCAGTGAAATGAGCTGTGGGCTTTTTCACGAATAAAAGTATGTGGCTCATATGTCCAGAATGATTTCGTCTTTCCTTTTTACTACAAAGCTGTGAACTAAATAAAATAAACAAAAAGAAAGCAAAATAAATTTACTTTATCCCAAGAGAAATGTGGTGTCGTCTATTTTTTCAAAATTCACTTAACAATTTAAATACTTTATTTACTTCTGAGGGAAAAAATGGGAAAATGATTGTTCAGCATCTAATTGGATAAAAAATCTTTCTGAAATTTATGTAAGCTGCATCTCATTTTGTAAACTATCTAAGGATTATTAAGTTCTTATTAGTTCTAATGTGGAGTTTCCAAAGCATGCATAGAAGATGTACAGGATTTGAGATGTCTCATTTTTCTAATAGAATAATAACTCTTGGATTATGGATGTACCAAACTACATACTTCCCTAAATTATTTACTGAATGTCAAGCATCTCTGTATGGCAGTGTTTCTCAACCTTGACAACTTTAAGACATGTGGACTTTAATTTCCAGAATTCCCCAGCCAGCATGCTGGCTGGGGAATTCTGGGAATTAAAGTCCACATGTCTTAAAGTTGCCAAGGATGAGAAACACTGCTATACTTTAATTTAGAGGCCATACCAGTAAAGAGCACTTTTTTTTCCCAATGAAGTAGGAATAAGACATTTTGTCGTCGTCTTAAGATCTTTTAAAAACATAATTACTTTGGGCATAGCTCTTAATATTGAAAAAGGCATCAGGCAGAGCAATTTTTAATTTATCCCAAGTTAGTTTCAAAAGGGTTTTGAATGTTAGGCACATAGACACTGACTGGATTATCACATTATAGCAAGTCATTATTTTGAACTGTGGGTTCATGTAACATGCCATACCTAAACCAGACAAACACATCATAAATTAAGGTATGTTTGAATCCAGTTCCACATGCACAGGATTGAAAAGAATATTTCTTTAGTATGAAGTCTGTCTCACTATTCTTTACCTAGCTACTCCATATACCTCAAAGGTCAACTCCCAAAAATCACAAATTCCAAACATAAGCAGAAATATTTATTGGATGGCAATTCCCCCCTACAAATTCATACAAGCATTTGTTCAAGGAAAACTGGACATCAACAAGTAGCATTTTTTCAGAGGTTTTTTAAAATCTTGTTTCATAATTTCAACACAGCACAACCAGTGAAAGAGCTTTCATCTATTTATTAAGCAACTTTTGCCATATTTTCCACAACAATGGAGCCATTGCTTGTATGGTATTTTCTAAAATGGGGGTGGGGGAGTACAGTTTCCAAACAAATGTAGTTACAGCAGTAGATCACAGTTATTCCTATGTGCAAAATGTCTGACATGAAGAAGTCCTAATTTGTTTATACTATATGCAATACAGTACAGATTTCTATGAAAGTTTTACTGTAAGAGAACCAAGAACTTAGTGAATCTGTCAGTTTGTTGCGGCCAGAAAAAAGTTATAATTTGGCTAAAATAACTTTTCCTGTAGCCTAAGAGCAAATTTAATTGGTTCAGCCACAAACCCATCTATATAGTCATTTGATACATTCTGTCTAGTGCGGTATCTGTGTATATTGATATATTCTGTTGCTGGGCGAAATTTAGAAAGCTTTGGCTGCAGGAATAATAACTGATATAACTTATAAGAAAAATCATATGAAAACAATTTAGTGAAATATTTGAGGCACGTTAACTTCAAATATGTTGAATTACTGAAATCAGATGAACCACGTTTTGGCAAGTTTTAGTGTTTAATATTGAGACATTGTTCCGCTGGCCCCTAAATATCTCCCGCTGCAAGACCTGCTGTATTTCAAAGTAAGAATAAGAGTTTTGATTTGCAAAGAAGCTCATGCAAAGAGAGAACTGATTCCAGCAGGAGGGCAGATACCGCTAGTTGTGCACAAAATGCCTTGCCGCTGCTGTTACTTCTCCATAAGCAGCTGAGTAGAACTTAATGACAACTGGTTCATAGATGGAGATCGGTGTTACTTTGGCTTGGACATAAATCTGCTGAATTGTACTTCTCTTTCCATGTGATTTTTAAGAGGGAGAGGCACCAAAGATCAGTATTTTGTAACTGAATGTTGGCTGATTAAGTAGGTGGTCAGAGAGAAGGTGAAAATAGGTGGTATTCAGGCATACATGGTGAGCTGTAGCCACTGGAAGTAGAAAACAAGTATTACAAGATAACCGGCATTCTTTAAACCACAGTATGGTGATCTGTGCAAATCCCCTAAACCCAGTAAAGAAGTTTACTTAAAATGCAAAATAAACATTTTCAGCACCAGACTATAAAATTATTTGTTGACTCCCATTCCAATACTCGGAGAAACTGATGTCCAGATAGGGATTTCCAGGTGTATTAAATCTTGCGACAGCGGTGCATTTGCAAAGCCATATTTTACCAGCTAAATGAGGAATGTATCCCTACTTCAGGCTTGTACTCTCTATCAAAGAGTTGGATTAGAACACCTATAAACATTGGTCACCTTGTGTGAGATGGTCGGCTGTATAAATACGATAAATAAAACATTGAAATATCACTTATTTTTTAATATCCTGAAATGAGGTTTAATATTATACTATACACTGCTAAAGCTAATTTAAGTTGTCGCTATCAGCAGAATAGTCTTTGAAACGATTTCAGACACATTTGTATAATGTATAATGGCAGTAAATGTATAATGGTATATAATGGCTGTAAATGGCTAGCCCCATAGTGGCCAGCTGTCCACAGCCCGATTTTCCATCTTCTTGGATTTTCCTTTTTTAGTATTGTTTTTAATTCTGGATGTATTATGTATTTTATATATATTTATAGTTTTAATGTTTTTTGTAAGTCGCCCAGAGTCCCCTATTGTGGGGGAGATGGGCGGGGGAGAAATCCAAGAAATAAATAAAATAAATAATCCTAGATATGCTGAATAAGTCCTACTAAGTTCAGGAGTGTTCACTCAAAGACTAGCTGGCAGGTAAATGTGGATAGTTCATGAATACTTAAACTTCTGTGTTAAGTACTGTACTGTCTTCTCTATTAAATTTCCACTTATCTCTTTCCTCTGATTCATCCAAAGCATTTGAGCTAATAATTGATAATGTTCCTCCACTATGGAATAAACCTAATACATCTACTTTTTAAAAATAGATATTCTTGAACCTTGCACTCAAATCTGCATGAATACCATGCTTAAACTCTTTTGCCTTTTATGTACTTTTCAGTGGCAATGTTAAACTAAACAACTTTTAAAAATGGGTTCCTTTATTAAGAAGCAATAAATATGAATCTACAGTTTCAATAAAGGCTTTTCTACTGTGATAAGAGTTCACAAATAACAGGCCAGGATACTTGGCAGAATCTATTCAGCTCTTCCTGAGTGATTTCTGCTTCCTTGCAATTCCTACTTGCTTGAAAAGATTTGTGGAAGTGCAAGGAGTTAAGAGGAATGGGAAAATCCATTGTCCAATCAGACTTGTCTCTAAATAATGGATTCCTTCTGTAAGAAAAGCTCTATCAATAACAGCAAACCTTGTATTGTAAATGAAACATTGCAAAGGCTTTCCCAAACTGCAGATGCAAGGAAATAGAGTTACCTATATTAGACAAGCTAAGTGGCAGCATATCTCACCCTAAACCAGTGTTTCTCAACCTTGACAACTTTAAGATGTGTGGACTTCAACTTCCAAAATTCCCCACCTGGCAAGGCTGGCTGGGGAATTCTGGGAGTTGAAGTCCACACATCTTTAAGCTGCCAAGGTTGAGAAACACTGCCCTAGACTATATACATGCCCATGATTACTAATTGCCCACGTCAATAATATGAATAAGTTCTTGAGGAAAGCAAGCACTTCAGTGGTTTCCTTAGAATACAAATATTCTAATGACATTATTTCAGGAAAACCTTCAAAATGTGAAACTGCCCTAAATCTGATCCAGTCGTGAAGCTTGCTATACTCTTGAGTATGACATTTCATTATAATAAGAAACAGCTGAATAGTACAATTCTAACTTGAAGCAGCGCACCAAAATAACAGCAGTTAGAGTATGGCTGAGATGAAACAGACTGCAGTTGAACCCAAGGACAGGGAGCTGCTGTTTGTACATCAAGGTTTCATATTGTCTCTTGAAGGGATGGTACTTCCCCTAAGAGAGGAAGTCCATGTCCTCTGCTCCTCCTAGACTCATAGTTACTGTTTGATGGGTAACTGGAGACCAGGAACAGGACCTTTGCCTAGTTATGGCTGATGTGTCACTTGTGGTCCTACCCAAGGACCTAGCAATAGTAACTCAGGCTCTGATTCCCACCCAGTTGGACTACAGCATTGTGGTTTACATGGGGCTGTCTTTAAAGGTGACTCAGAACCTGTAATGAATAAGAATGCTGTGATTTGTGTGCTAATTAGCACTAGGCACCATGAATGTTTTTCATCTGTGTTGTGAGCCCTGCATTGGATGCCAGGAGGTTTCCAGGTGCAATTTAAGTGCTGGTTTTAACCTATAAAATCCTATATGGCTTGGCACCATGAACCAGCAGGCCTAGCTCTTTCAACCATAATTGTTCCACTGAATGTGAGCAACTTGAGAAAAACTCTTAGCAGTTCCCCATTACCAGGAGTTTAGAGAGGCTGAGAATGGGAGAAAATGCTTCTCTGTTATGGTCTCTTTATCATGGAATAGTTTATCAGCAGAGATTAGACTTGTTCTAACTGTGTGGCGTTTGGGAAAAAAGTTAAAATGGACCTCTTTCAGAGAGTTTGCTTGTTTGTTTTTCTAAAATAGGGCTGTAGAATTGTTTGTTTTCCAGTTTAACAATTTAAATATTTGTTATGATTTTTTTTTATTATTGTATTATAGATCTCCTTCTTTGTAAACTATTCAGAGTGGCCTGATTGTCAGGGTTTAAAAAAAAAAGCCTTAGTAAATACATCAGTAGTTACCTCTAAGACGTTCAGTTTAATAATGCCATCTCCATCTTTATCAAAGGCATGGAATGCACCTAACATGAGAGAAACATAAGGAAGGTCATTCTATATGAAATCAAGAAATTGAAACAATAAGTGCAACACTTTAGAACCACTATTTATTCCCAATATTTTTAACTTTGTCATTTAGATATTAATAGGAAATCCTAGCCACTTTATACCATTCAGTCAGAGGTATGTTAACTTATGTGACAGAATTATATAACCATCGACCATCGGCTGTAAGCATTTCTATCCGTAGCTTTGGAGAGCTTGAGAATTGAGAGAGAAACCAGTTTAGACAAGTAGATTTCTCAAGTGGATAAAAAGTCTAAGTGAGATCATAAGGGGTTAGAATGTTTCAGTTTGATCAAAACCTCCCCAGAATCAGCCTTTCCATGACATGGGCAATAGCTGGCTAATGAAGTGCTGTCCATTTCTGCAAATAATAGCAGGTAATGTTCACGCTGCAAGAGCAAAGGTAGCTAAAGAGACCAGGAATTCTTTGCTTTAGGACAAGAATATTGACACTTCTGCCAGAATAGATGCATTGCTCACTCCTAAGCACCCTTTCCTATGTTACTTATGATGAGGAAGCACTACCTACAAGGCCTAAAGTACAAGCAAAGAAAGGTTTGAGAAGAGCGGCTGAGGCCCAGTTGGAAGACCCTATGTCCTGGTGCCAAATGCTATTCATGAAGCAGGTTCACTGGGATCTTAGGATGGCATGGGGAGATTTAAAGAAATATACTCACGGAACATTCCCTCTAGTCGCACAAAGCAACAGATAAAACTGTCAAATTCAATATTCATGTTCCTGTCAGCATAGCGCATTGTAATGATATCATATAACTGGTTATTCAGTTGAAACCCTGAGGAGAGAAAGAAATTAGAAGGTCCTGGTGGAGAGAGGTCTTCTTTTCTTCTTGATCACTCTTGTGTGAAAAGCTACTTGTTACATACACAAAGACCCAGCTAGATAAAACAAGAAAAGACCCTGCCCCAAATTCTGTCCAAGAAAGCAACGAGCACCATACAAACCTGCATCTTTGACTGCATTACGCATCTCATAGCTGTTAATGGTTCCTGAATGATCGGTGTCATAACGCTTGAAAATTTTCTGGGAAAGCAAAACATGAAATGATCTCGAAGAGTTTGATGTTTGCAGGAAACTTTCCAGCATAAAAAATACACCATCCCAGAAATCCTGCTAAAGCAAATTAGCCTATTCCAAAGGTGGGGTGGGAATAATGATGCAAAACATAAAGGTTGCATCAGACATGTGGGTCAAGTTGTTATTTCCCAGGTTCCCCCACCTAACACCTTTTCCCTTTCTGGCTAGCCTTACTTCGTTGTATATTTACAATATTTGTAACCCTCTCTAACCATTCCAGCTACGAGAGCTGGACAACAAAGCTGAAATACATTTATCTTGGGGCCTTGGAAGGAAAGCACCATATACTGTAATTTCTCTTATATCCTTTAAAATAATATGTGAACAGAGCTCCAAACCCTGCTGAAGATGGTGACCTACTGGTGAATGACCAGCTCTTCTATTTGCACCCTTATTCTATTGTCATGCTATGCCTAGACCATGATTAATTCATAAGACAAGAATACCTGCCAGCTTTTAATCTTAGTCCAAAGGTGGCGAAATTCATCAAGATTTATTTTCCCCGAACCATCTGTCTGTAATATCAGTTCAGTTCAAACTTTCCAGAGATTTTCAAATTGAGAAGTTTTTAAAAATATCCAGAAATGGAACATCTGAGATAAAACTTGTTAATTGCTTAGATAGTGGGATATTAAAGAAGAGACTCTTTGGACGAGCAATACACCAAATTTGGCAGGTTGAGAGCCACAATAAAATGGCACACAGGAAGCCATGCTCCAACGATTGGGCACGGCTAGAACAATGCAAATAAAATCTACATTAAGTAAAAATCAAATTAAATGAATTATGGTATTATGATTAGTTCCCATATTTCATGATCCCACCCTTCTGTTGCATTAAAATTTAACCCTTTGTTAGCAATTTCATAAGCTCACTCATGGCTTTGTGGCCAAATTCAGAGAAGGGCCTCTGGTTGTATAACCTTGCTTTAGATCATCCTTTGTCCATGAAATAGAACTTGTGCTCTACCTTACAGATTGATTGTATAAGAATGAAACAAAATAATGTTAGTACTCTAAAATAGTTATGAAGTGATTAAAAAAACATAGTTATCAGAAATAAAACTCATTGCACTATTTGGCACAGTAATAAGCTGACACTATGTATTTTAAGAATAAAGAGTCCCAAATATAATTTTATCTCACTAACATTGTATTGTCTTGACTCTACCACTATGTATATAATTTCTTTTTGTGCAATAAACATAAATATGCTTCCTATTTGTTTCAGGGTATCTGTATTTTAGAGGTATCACCCTATTACACAAACATAGTATTTTGTGTTTGAGATAATTTCAGAACACTTTCATATTGCTTGTGTTTAATATTGTATACATTCAGCACTGTGAATTGTTCTTTTAGATTTCTAAAAAGTTGTGTTTGGAGTCTATAAATTTTCCATCTTGCAAAGAATGCTCATCTTGCTGTTTTCTGCAGATTCACTGTTTTGTGAATCTTCAAGTTTAACTACTTTTATTATTTGTTATCATACACCACACTTCTACAATAGCTGAGCTTATCACAGTCAAACCACAGCTAATAATAATGCGGATTGCTTCAGTTAAAACAACTCCAACCCCAATGTTTATGGTATAAAATTTAAAATGATCAGATGGTGCTCGCAAACATACAGCGTCATGCATTCCCATCTCACCATCTCAGTGGTCCACCAACTATTTTTATTTTTTTGAAAGCTGTGTACTTCTCTCTCCTAAACAGCCTCCAACATTCTTAACTACTAACGCTAGTACTTCTGTAACAAATAAATGCTTAATTTGGAATGTGTTAAACTGACTGCGTATGCCATCCTGCTAAACTGTGTTTTCCCACTTTGCAAAGGTATAACTATATTGTAGGTCCACTGTCATAATTCTGCAAAGAAATAATGCTACTTTAGAATGAATTAATCTTAGGAAGAGTGGAATAACAGCTTCTTAGAGCAAGGAATTATTATTATTTTGTCTTGTACTTTTATATTCATTAAAAAGGATACATCCATTAAGGCAATCATGCTGCGGCAGGATTCCAGGGCAAAACCTTCTGTCTTCAAGTTTTTGTCTAAAATACAGTGAGATACTCTATTACTATATAATCTTAAATATTGTATTGGCCATTTAAAATGTAAACCAGTTATGAAATTCTGAAACAGCATTGAGAGCCTTTACCAGTCTTCTAAACTGCACCATCAGTATTGCTTCACATCTTTTCCTCTCCCAAACAAGGTAGTAGAAAAGTTGTTAGTATGGGCATTTCAATCTTTTGCAATAAACAGATAAAGCAGCAATTTTTCATCTGAGTTACATGCTGGCTAGATTTATATCTTATCTTAATACATTAATTGCTTTCACTATGGTTTATTGAATGAGCCACATTGGCTAGTTCATAAACCTTGCTGAACTGTAGTTAAAGACCACACAACATACTTAAACCAAAACCAAGCAAACTACATTATGGTTTAATATGGATCCAATCATTGTATTAAACCAGGAAATAGTACTTATTGTTTTGTTATTCGTTTTGCCCAGTTGGCATCATAATAGTAATGTATCATAGCAAGATGTGTATGTGGAATCCTGTTAATGTGAACTGTTCCTTGAATGGCAACAAAATAATGTATGCTTATGAATACTCATCTTTGGAAATAATCAGTCTTGAACCTGCCAGTAGGATATGCTTATATGACAGCAACACAATGGATTTGCAGATGGCTTCTTAATGAATGTGGCTACTTTTGTGCCCCATACTCTGAATAATTATTTTGGTAACGTGAAAAATCCAGGTCTAGCCTTTTGGATTTATCACCATAATAACCTCAACAAATCATAGGAGTAAAATGATACTTATACACAAATCCAGTCTCTGCATCTTTATATTCTCAGAGATTGTAGAGACAGGAAAGAGAGAAGCAGCACTTACGTTTTTTCAGAACATTGTTGAGGACATTCCTTAGTTCATCAGCACTGATCTCCATGTCCTGTAAGTGATAAAAAAAGTAGTAGTAGAAATAGCCATGGAATGAGGAGAAATTGCAAGAATGAGCACATGATGCTTAGATGGGTCACTCTGTCTGGGCCAAGATTTTTTTTAGGTGTTTAGAGACAGATATTAGACATGACAGGGAGTGTATTTGGGGTGAGCAACTTTTTGTGCTCTCTGGTGGATGCCATCTAAACTTGGTGTTTAGCTTACATCCAGTCAGCAACCTCCAATATGTTTTCTTTTATTATCATCCTTGACTGAAGAATGATACATTCCTTCTATCTGGGACAGACCTCCTCTTCCACCAAGTGCCCAGTTTTGGGCAGGATGCACATGGAGTGGTGAGGAAGGAAGGGGTTAGCCAGCCAGATCAACCCAGCTGATTAGTAGGGTGACAGATCTCACCGCCAGACTGCCCTCCCATCCTCTCTTATTACTGTTTCAGCTCCCTTCCTGAGAATATCCATTCAGGACCTGATATCTGCCTTCTTTGCCTCTTCGGCAATGCAGAGAGAAGCAAAGAATTCTTCCTAGCAATCCATATCATTTCCTTTCCATGTCATTCAGCCATTTCCTTGACTTGTTTTCTGCTTCTAATATTGTAAAGTATTATTTGTTACTGGCTTTAATGTTGTTAGCAATATGCTCTTCAACATCTTGAATGGAATGTTGAAAAGAAATTATGTAAAAGGGCTCTGGACTTTATTGCTCTGTCAGCAGGATAATTCTCTAAGACCAGAACTGAGTTAGAGAGAAGCCAACTAAAGAAAAATGGAGTTAGAACATGGGCTGGAAAAGGGGCTAGAAAAGATTCCAGGAAAGAAAATCCCCATAAAAGAGAGGCTGCTAGACAGCACATGGGAATGCTGGTGGCTGCTCCATTCCAAGTCTCCTTTCCCTCTTCCTTCCCAGATGTGTGACCTAGAGCAGGGATGTTTTAAGGGATTGGAAAGAATTCTAGTAATCATGTTCTGTAAGTTTTTCCTAATTTGTTTTTTCCCCCTTGATCCTTGGGTTTTTGAACAGATTATGTTTGACTTTAAGTTCTTGGCTTCTTCCATCCCCAGTTGAACAGTGAAGCCATTTTCATTCTTATCCACAGGAAGAATTCTTTCTGAACTGGATATTCACAAGCATCTGGGAGATTTCTCCCAGAATTATTTCTGAAAACTGCTCTGCCACCTTTAAAAAAAAAAGGCTGGTCAGCAATTCCAAGACTGCAAGCTCACCAGGAATCCCTGTGGCTACCAAAGTAACTCAGGTTAGAGTTTGATTTTGATCATCAACACTCAATGCACAATTCCTAATCTTGCCTCACTCGCAGGAATCTGGAGTCTCTTACTACCGTGACCTAGCAATATATTTTCCCTCAGCCCTAAAAGAGTTTCCATTTCACAGATCAACGTTCTCAGAATCTTATTTGCTTTTTCCACATTACTGGAAAATTTTGTCCATCTCTCTCATCCAAGCGAATAAAAGACAACTTGCCATGTTCCACTTGCAGGTAAAACATCTGGGGAGGGCCCTTTCACTTAAGCCTATTTTTACTTACAGATTACAAAACTGAAAACCCTTTGAAATGTTTTGTGCTTAGCTTTACTTGGCTACAGGTGTTGCATAAGGCAGGGTTCCTCAACCTCAGCAACTTGAAGATGGGTGGACTTAACTCCCAGAATCCCCAGCCAGCTGGCTGGGGAATTCTGGGAGTTAAGTCCACCCATCTTCAAGTTGCTGAGGTTGAGGAACCCTGGCATAAGGTATTTACTTGGATGCTGCCAGTGCCTTAAGAAACAGCTACATACTTACATCCCCAGCAATTTGTCGGAAAATATTTCTGAACTGCTGATCTTCTTCATTATCTGTATCCCTTTCTGCTGGCTGCAAAGACATGGAATGAAAAAGATGAAGTGAAAGGAAAGGCTAATCGATGAGCTTTTAAAAAGTAGAAGTGCTGTTTTGATCTTTATGAGATACTTCATTGCAATTCAGTGTTGAAATTATTTCTGTCTAGATCCCTTTCGAGGGAAAGATCTTCCGTCTTGTTTCTGGGTTGCTTCTTCGGGAGATAAATTATTAATTAATTATTAATTCTAAATTATTCACAGATGCTTCTTTGTGTACAGAAGAATACAGGAACAATACAGGTGGTCCTCTTTTAGTGACCGCAATGCGACCAGCAAGTCGATTGTTAATGGAAGTGGTTGCTACGTGAAAAATCACATGACTGAGACTCTGCTTAGATTTTACTTTAACTTTCCTTTGCTTTACAGCATCACAAAGATATGATCCCAAACAGCCAGGTGAGCCCAATAGTGGGGAAGGTTTCCAGAATTTGACTCACAAGGAAGCTGGGTAAAAGAGCAAATCTCATAGTCCTTTTTTCCCACTCTCTTGCCTTTTGGAATGCTCACCCTGACACTGGGATAATTAACCAGAAGAGAATTAATGTTTGTATTTACATTCATTGGCGAGGAAGGGATTACAAGAAAGTAAGCAGGTACACAGTGGGGAATACACGTAGAAAGGAATGCGCTAGCACCAGCTCTTTTCCTAGCACACTCCTGGCTGTGAACTGGGACGCTTGGGAGGCAAACAAAAGCCTTTAGTGTGAAACTGATAAGGGTCTTCTCAGGGTCAGGCAGCAGCTACAAGCCATCGGGAGGGTTTTCATCAACTGATTAAGGCAGTGTTGTCCAAACTTGGCCACTTTAAGATGAGTGGACTTCAACTCCCAGAATTCCCCAGCCAGCATGGCTGGCTGGGGAATTCTGGGAGTTGAAGTCCACTCATCTTAAAGTGGCCAAGTTTGGACAACATTGGATTAAGGTCACAGAGCTGAGCTTGTTAACTTGCTCTTAGCACTTTTTAGGGAAGCACTGCAAGAAAAGCAGCTCAGGAAGAGATTGCTTGTTTAAGCAACCTCTCTGCCCTGCCAGGGGGCAAAAAAAGGAAAAAAAATGGGTCAGGTGCAGGACAACGCAATACTGTATTAACTGACTATAATGGTAAACAGGTGACAGAGAGAGAGAGAGACTCTGAAAAGGTTGTAAATGCAGGCATTGGTCACTAAATTACTTTTTTGTCACTGTCGTAACTGTGAATGTTTGCTGTCCGTGGAAGTCGCTAAACAAGGACTACCTGTATGGCACTTTCTAAGCTTACCATCCAGTGCACTCTTAGTATTAAGGACTTGGTGGAACTAAAGCAAACCACAAACATGGAACAGAAACAACTCTCATCTGTGAAAATCCACTTTTTCTTTTCCATAGGGTAATTGTTATTTATATCAATGGGAAAGGTCCCTCAAATACTAACAATATATTGTGTTTTGCAGAAAGTTTGCTGCCGATAAATTATAATCAAGTGTTTAATCTAATAAATCGACAGGATCTGTTTCTTGAAGCGGAAAATACTCAACATTGTACAGTAAATAACACGCAGAGCAGCAGCAGCATCTGTGGGGGGGGGGGTAAAAACATCAAGACAGCAGCCACAGCTGTGTAATCAAAGCCCAACCTTTTGTATACACATGCAAAGTCAACACGTATAGAAAAGGGGTGGGGCTTTGATTACACAGCTGTGGCTGCTGCTTGACTTTTTTTACCACCCTGGTGCAAACACCGCTGCCTAGCGAGTTAGTTGCTCCCTGACAATTCACATAGAATGACTTTACAAATCTCAGAGTTGCAACGCAGTGCAAAAGCCAAACAGGCAAAGATCACTTGAAACAAGAAGTGAATAAATTATCCTCTTCTTATAGGAAAGAACAGAAATATTTTCAAGACTCTATACGTTAATCACTCTAGGCGCTTGATAAATAGTTTAAATATATGAGACGTAGAGCTGATCATTCAAAGCACCATTCAGCATAATTCCATTCATCTAATAATGGTTTCATCATTACCATTGAAAGGTTAAAAAAATCCCAATAGAAAGTTTAGTTTCTACTTTTAGTTCCTTGGTTATTTATTTTTATGAAATGCATAACAATAATTCTGAGAGCCATAAATAATTAAAAATACTCTAAAACTCCTGTTGTGTGGGTTTGTCTGTATATAGACACATATATATAAACTTGAGAGAACTGATACATAGACAGTGGGAAGAGCTGCAGCCAGGGGAATGGTCATATAAAAGGCAGCTAAGCCCACAATAGGAATGGGGGTATAGCAAGCATCTCAGAAGGGACCCTCCCTAGTTTCTTGGGCTGTAAAGGTGATGGGGGAGAAGTGTACCTTCAGACTTGCAAGATTCTGTTAATGCAACCTTACAATAAAATACAGTTAGTTCATCGGGGCATGCTTCCTGTCTGGACTACATCACAAGGCTGACACCACTTCCACATGCTGATCGGTTAGAGCACATGCAATTTCCTCATGCTGACAGATGTAAAACCTCAGTGTTCTTCTTTCGTTTATCTGGACTTGGTTTTTCCTTGTCCTTTCTAGGCCCCTCGCCACCTTTCAGATCTTTGTTCTTGTTTGCTCTGTCTGAGACAAAGATGATCGGCTACCGGGAGGAGGAGAAGCAGAGAAGCAGGAGCTAATCAGTTTGTGATAGAGGATGGCGTATTCACAAAAGATATTCCTCTCCCTCTTGTGCTCTCACACACATGGTCATGTACTCAACCAGTAAATAAACAGTGTCATATGCTGAGAGTGAAGAAAGATCAAGAGTCAGGTTCTCATCACTGTAAACTCTATGCAATGCACAGGGGGGTCTGGGGAGGTAAAAAAAGTCAAGATGGTGGTCGGGATCATACAGTTGAAGACTTGTTCATGTGCATCCTGGCTGCCATTTTGAGTTTTTTTAACCCCTCCCT
The DNA here is from genome assembly GCF_059951505.1 of Python bivittatus. NCBI lineage: Eukaryota > Metazoa > Chordata > Lepidosauria > Squamata > Pythonidae > Python > Python bivittatus. Next base: position 26,556,087 of record NW_028277075.1, on the reverse strand, counting down.
TGGACATCCCTTGCCATGCATTTAGTTAATGTTTGATGAAGATGAGCCATAAATGCTGCAGTGCTGGTTTTAAAGAACTTAAAAAGTTTATATGATTCTTTATTGCAACTATTCCTAAGCACAAATGGCAGCAACAGTTAACTGCTGCAGGCTGGCCTGTATCTTGGGAGCTTGCAATATATATAAATGAACAAATAAATAAATACTATTCTAAACTGTAGCAGTGAAAGCAATAAACATGTAATGAAGGCTGAGAGAACAACAAACCACTTTTCTGGAGCGTCATAAAGAAAAGAACAAACAATTCAAACATAAGACTCCATACTCCATACTCACAGAGATATTTCCTGCTTCAATCTTGCTTTCAACTTCTCTATAAGAAAGGTGAAGAAATGGAAAAAAGAAATAAATATTAAAGTGTCCTGTTCTCTACTTGGCTTGGAAAACATGAAATTAAGTGGCCTCTATTTGTATCTTTAGAGATTGTCACCACAACATTTATAGCCCAGTGGCATCATGTAGTTGTTAAACAGGAGGGATGAGAGCATCAAACCCCAAGGGGCCTACAAATTAGGGGTTTGGGGCTCAACTTCTCTGTGACTAGAACTGGCCACAGAGAAAGGAGGATGAGAACACACTGGGCCTCCCACTTTTAAGTCCAAAGTCTTAAGTAAAATATACCACAATCAATGGTACTGAAGGCAGCTAGAAGCTCAAGGAGAACCAGGATGGCCACACCACCCAACCCCAGCTCCACCAGAAATGAAATGTCCTCAAAATTTCATGTGAGAAGAGAGTTCTTGTAAGATTTTTCTATCCTATGAGATTTTGAATGTTTTAAGGTATTGCAATGTTTGAACATCTATTTTTATTTTGAAGGTCCATGATCACCATCTAGTGGTATCATGGAAATAAGTGTTCCCATGGGTGCTGTCTTGCTGACTCCTGAATTCTAGCTTAATCTTGAACAGGATTGGCACAAAAGGTACTGAAATAAACATATGAAGCAATGTGTGTGTGTGTTTTTGTGGCTGTGGGGGTGTTGGAGGGGGATCTTTTACTTACTCTGATTGACTTCTTTTTTCTGAGAAGACTCTTAGGATAAATTCTCCTTCTTGGTGGGGTTCGTAGGTGGATGGGATGATGACATACTCATTTGGCGGTAGCCGGAAGCGTTCTGCAACTTCTCGCATGTTTATGTAAGACTTGCACTTTACTTTGGAGGCATTGTAAAGGAAAAAATCCTTCTGTAAGTGTTTCTTGTCACCCTGCATCTGTAAACATGAACAGAGTAAAATGTACATATGCCCTGCATACACAGGATGGAGGATATCATATTGGCTGCTTTAAAATAAATTGAAACTAAAACTGTGGGATGTGACACAGAAGAGCCACAATTACCATCTCCCTGTATCCTTGTTGCTTTTCCTGAAATGGGCTTGTGGGTCTGTTTTGGGGGAAGTGATACTGCAACAGATACTATGTGTGAGTGGGTTCTAGTGATGATTAATGCATCTTTGAGTGAGGGGGTTTTCCCCTCACCTCTTAAGGAGGCCTTGGTTCACCCCATCCTCAAGAGGCCATTGCTAGACCCCCACTATACTGGACAATTTTTGTCCAGTATCTAACCTCCCCTTTTTGGAGAAGGTGGTTGCGCAATAGCTTCAAAGGCCTTGGATGAAGCGGATTATCTTTTCAGTCAGGATTCAGGCATGGGTGAAATAGCATTGGTTGTGCTTTTGAATGATCTCTGGCGAGGGCAGGATGGGGGTTGTGCATCCATCCTCGCCCTACTTGACCTCTCAGCGGCTTTTGATACCATCAACCATGGTATCCTTCTGCATCGGCTCAGAGGATTGGGGGTGGGTGGCACTGCGTTGTGCTGGTTCACCTCCTTCCTCCGGGGCCAATTCTAGTTGGTGGTGGTTGGGGAGGAGAGATCCTGCCCTTGGCCCCTGTTATGTGGGGCACTGCAGGGTTCGGTGCTCTCCCCCCTCCTATTTAACTACTACATGAGGCCGCTGGGTGAGCTCATCTGTCGCCATGGAGTGAGGTATCGTCAGTAAGCTGATGTTACCCAATTATATATCTCTGCCTCTGGCGAATTAAGTGATGCTATGCATGTCTTATCCCGGAGCCCAGAGGCTGTGAGGGTCTGGATGGGGAACAACAGGCTTCAGCTGAACCCTGGCAAGACTGAGTGGCTTTGGGTTTTGGGGCCTTCTGGTGGTAGGGCTAGGCCATCTTTGGTACTGAATGGGGTTGCACTGCCCCAGGCAGACCCTGTGCACAATCTGGGGGTCCTCCTGGACTCATGACTCCTGTTCAAAGAGCAGGTGGTAGTCGTAGCTAGGAGGGCCTTTGCACAGCTTTGTGTTGTGCACCAGTTGTGCCCACTCCTAGATCAGAGGGACCTACTCACTGCAACTCATGCCCTAGTCACCTCCTGTTTGGATTTCTGTAATGAGCTCTACATGAGTCTGCCCTTGAAGAGTATCTGGAAGCTTCAGCTGGTGCAAAATGCAGCAGCACAGGTAGTTTTGTGTGCCCCTAGGGTGGTACATGTTACACCTCTGCTCCGTGGGCTTCATTGGTTGCCAGTTTGCTTCTGGGTCCAATTCAAGGTCTGATTTTGATCTTTAAAGCCCTTCATGCCATGGGGCCAGGTTACCTGAGAGACCACCTCTCCCTGATTACATCTGCCTGTGCCATCAGGTCTGGCAGAGAAGGCATGCTGTGGGTCCTGTCTGCCAGAGAATTACATTTGGTGGGTCCCAGGAGATAGGTATTCTCTGCCATGGCACCTGCCTTCTGGAATCTTCTCCCCCTAGAAGTGAGATTAGCTCCATCCCTCTTAACATTCTGCAAGTCCCTTAAGACCTGGCTATGTGATCAGGCCTGGGATATAAATACGATAAATAAATAAAAAATAAAAATATCTATTGTTTCTTTCCCCATACCTGTGGGGTCTCCCTCTCTCTCCCCCCCCCCCCCGCCTTCTCTCTCTCATATTTCTCCTGCATTTTGTTTCACAATGTATGGGATCTTTTCCAGTTCAAGGAAAAATATTTGAGATCTCCTACAATCATATCTGGTTACCCCAAACTTCTTTGTTTTATTGCAACTTTGTCACAATGTCATTCAATTATAGCAGGGGCACAATGAATAAGACATTTGACAAGAATATGAAAATTTAGATAACTTTCCACGGCCTGGTGCTAAGGAAAGTCTCATCTGGGTCAAGCTCAACTTCTGTTGACCTCATAGACATACAATTTTATTGGCAACAGGACAGACATTCTATGGCTCTTTTTAGAGTCCCTGGAGTCCTGGGATTCCCTGATATCTGCCATTGCTTGACAATATTTATATTACCAGTGAGATGGTTGTAGGATAAACTGTCTAAAATATTGTTATAAATTGTAAGGAAGTTTATTTTAATTAATGTGGAAAGTCTATGATAGATTGTGTAGGCCTATAGCATTTTAAGTGATTAGAAGTCATATATTAAAATGATCAACATTATTGTATTTTCTATATATAATGGGCCATGTGCAAATTCTATTTCTATTAATGCACTCTTCAAATGGGCTATGGCATATGGACTATCTGAGTATGTACCTGAATGCATAATTTGGGATACTACATCCAGGTGGAGTCCTTGGGGTTCTCTGAGCTTGGTTGCACTGAAGATGTTACCTAGCCAGGTAATGAAACGTTTGCAAGAAAAGAACCAAGCTCAGAGAACCCCAAGGACTCCACAGTTCAACCCTGAGCTACACATATTCACCGCTATTGGTACTACATCCAGGAAAATGTGCACTTTTAAGACAGAATAGATTTTCACCTAATGTCATTAAGAAACCTAACCTGGAAACTTCTGAACAGTGAAGTACAAAAGGAGTTGATTTCAAAATGTTACGCCAAGCAATTAACAGGTCTTTGAGAGTCTGCTCTTACCTCTTTCGGCACCTGAAAAGAAAGCAAGGTAGAAATACCATTAGGAAAGAATGGAAGATGTCTTATGATTCAAAATCTATGTTCACAGCATATGTTTGCCAAATGCTCAATTTAGACACTTTCCAACACTTATCAAAATTGTATTTACATACAGTAATGGTTAAAAGACTGTAGGTTCCATCAACTCATTAAGAAACCTTAAACCAGGAATGGATAATCTTTATATAAATGGAAGCTACATTTTTTTTCTCCATTATTTTTGAGTATTTTTTGAGTGAGAATCACAGAAGGCATAATGGTGAACATCACGGGAGAGGCTGGGGTTGGAATCTTGGACTCTTTTTTTAAAAAACTTAGGGAGATTTGAGGTATTTTTTGCTTTTAGCAAATAGATGTTGTTAAGTCTATTGAAAGCACAGATAAAATTGAGCTATCAAAATGGGTAATCTACAAAGACATTTTCATTTATAGTTTAATATGTTAAAGGAGCAAAGATTGAGAGATGATTTTTTGTGGTTATTGATATTGTTACATGGTTCTAGTACATAGATCCAAACAGGTTTTAAAATAGCATATCATTTCTAAAAAGCCATAAATTAAAAACAGAAATGTCAAAATGCAGTATATATTCTCTGTCAAACAATGATCAATAATTACATCCATATTTTATTTATTATTCAATAATATATTTACCTGTACTCTTTGGTTAAGGATAATTGCTAACTAGATTTGACTGACTCAATCAGTAACCCATCAAATGGGAAATGTTATTTTATTGCTACCACTGTATCCTCGTGTATCCATATTTTAATTCAACAATGAAACAAGGGCACAGTTTGATTGCTTTTAAGTTTCAGGCAGGACATTTCTAATTTAAGCAGAGCATAGTTACAGTCATACTTAAGTTATGGGGTCTGGTATTTAAAAACAAGTCTAACATTTGCATTTTATATTTTCTTGCCAAGTACAATTAGCTGGCCTATATATAACTGGGCTGGAATCTGACCAGCTCAATTGTAAGTGAGGCGGTAGGATGGGATTAATCAGTAGCCTAGTGACTAACATACCTCATAGATGGCAAAACCAACTGTGAGGAGATTGGCTCCTAGTTTGCGTTCTTTCCTCCTGTTTTTCTGCATCAGGGCCACCAGGAAACTGCATACAACCTCAGCATCTTCTGGATCATCATCTTCTTCCAGGAGTTTCAAGCGATATTGGGGATTGGTCCAAAATGTGTCTGTAAACCGCCCCCAACCCCGGTTTAAATTAAATGTTAGTTTCCTAAAAAATATTTTGACAGTTTCCATACCTCAGTTCCACTAGATATACTTTAAGAAAAAGTCAAAGGCCTGAAGGTACTAGGTTTAAGAAGATTGGTCAAGACATTTCTCTAAGGAAATCTATAAGCTTGTTTTACTCTAAACTGTCCTTAATTGCTATCAATCTTGGTACTATTGCTGTTAGTTTTAGAACAAAAACTGTTTAAAACAAAACCGTTTCAAAGAGCAATTTTATTTATCTGATTATTTTAGACAATTTAATAAGTTTAAAATACTTATCTTCCATTAACATATTTAACAGAAGCAAATTTAGAATAGATAGAATCCTACAGTGTTTAGAAGGATCTGTCATCACTGTTTTGCCCAGAGCTTAACTCAGACAACTGCTCTATAAAATGCCTAGATGAAGTATGGTCTTTTTCAATTGAATCCAAAGCACTGCCCAGATGTATTTACATTTCTTCTTCTACATTCTTCCTATCACAATAAAACAAATTAACCCTCCCCCTCAACATTAATCCGAAGGAGACTCTTCTGTGTGAGATCTGGCTATATTATAGCAATGTCATCAATTAAAGAAACACAGTAACAATTTTGCCACTTTCATCTGTTAATTTATTATACCAGTGTTTCTCACTCTCCACAACTTTAAGAAGCATGCTGACTGGGGAATTCTGGCAGATGAAGCCCACACATCAAAAAGTTGCTGAGGTTGACAAACACTGGATTATACTTGTACCCATGGGAATAGGCTTCCATGGATACAGCAGGACTTCCTATCCACTATTCAAAGGACTGTGCTATAAATCTGCCATAGCAGAAGCATCTGAAAATCCTTTCTTTGCTTTCAAAAATACCGCAAGAGGAAGGCACCACTTTAGAAGATGCATTCTGTCAGCCCTTCGAGGTAGTCCAGACAGGAAACTGAAACCATGAATACTAATACTACTTTTATTGTAAGGTTACAGTAGTAGAATCTTGCAAGTCTAAAAGCATTTCCCCCCTTCTCTGCCTTTACTTTCCAGAGAAGTAGGAAGGGTCCCTTCTGAGATGTTTTCTCCACTCCCATCTCTCCTTTAGACTCAGATTTCTCTTATCAGACCATCGTCTAGGCTGTGGCTCTTCCTCTTGTCTCCCAAGGTTATTCTCATGCCCATTACGCATTCTTTTCTGTGTTTAAGAGATGATGGAAAATCTCTTCTACAATGACTACCACTATTCAGCTTTTAAAAAAGACTTGTATAGAAATAATTATTTGGGGGAAAACCTGCTTATATTCTCAAGCAGTTGAATTAAGCAATGGATCCCTAACACTTTATTTACCTGGATAGTTACGGCAGCCGCCTGCAGTGCTACCTCGCACCCACCGTCCTTCCGTGACAGAAACTGTCCATGTGTGAAGCTTATCGGACACAAGGGTATCGGGTGTGAGATTACAAATCTCCAGCTTTGTGAAATACCTCAGGAAATCTTGGAATGATATCCTACAGAGTGTGAAACAAGAACACAAATGGCATGAAATGTCAAATGCACGGTGGGCTTTATATGATTGCTGCTGTACAGTCTAGTGCAGGAGATCATGTACCTAAGGTTAAAGCAAAGAGATGTAAGGATTCCTCAGAAGGAAATGCATCTCTTTTAAGCAGGCAAAGAAAGTTGAATATTTACCAGAACTCGCCATCCTCTGCAACTTTATGTTGCAAGCGGATCTTCTCGGCGTTGTCAATAACATTCCATTCATCTGAGCTGCAAGAAAAGGAAGAACCTTTTTCAGCTGATAAAAATGGGGTTACTTCTTCAATCATAAAGTAGCAACAGGTTTTTCAGTTCATAATCTATGAACAAAGTTTGTCTTTTATTAATTTAGTAAATACTGAATGTAGTTGAACTGCTTTTTTACTGCATCATCTGAGTATTCAAATTGTTGTTTATTATCTACAGTTGTGTAAATTATGTACTATTGACAGAAAATATTATAAATTATCATCCTCTTAAACATAATGGAGAAGCAGTCTCAATTCATTCAGCTTCTCTGAGATTTGTCTCTCTGGGGAAAAAAAAAAAAAGGACCCAACCCTGAAAATATACTTAAACTTATTTAATATAATTGAAAGGTCCTTATTTGGGGCTGGATTATGTCATTATTTTTGTTAGTAGTTTTCTTGATGGGCATTGGGGAATTCTGCAGTTGGAGGAAACTTTGGGGGGATATGATTTTTTGGCTTGCATGTTTGTTTTCAGGCCACTTGTGATGTTTCTGTGTTTTTCTTTTCCTTTTTTAAGCTTTAAGCTGCTCAGAATTGCTCAGAGTCAGGCTGACTATAAATTGTATCTATGTACAGGTGAAACTCGAAAAATTAGAATATCGTGCAGATGTTCATTTATGTCAGTAAGGCAACTCAAAAGGTGAAACCAATATATGAGATAGACGCATTACATGCAAAGCGAGATATGTCAAGCCTTATTTTGGTATAATTGTGATGTTTATGGTGTACAGCTTATGAAAACCCCAAATTCACAATCTCAGAAAATTAGAATAGTGTGAAAAGGTTCAATATTCTAGGCTCAAAGTGTCCCACTCTAATCAGCTAATGAATCCAGAACACCTGCAAAGGGTTCCTGAGCCTTTAAATGGTCTCTCAGGCTGGTTCAGTAGGAATCACAAGCATGGGAAAGACCGCTGACCTGACAGTTGTGCAGAAAACCATCACTGACACCCTCCATAAGGAGGGAAAGCCCCCAAAGGTAATTGCAAAGGAAGTTGGATGTTCCCAAAGTGCTGTATCAAAGGACATCAATAGAAGGTTGTGTGGAAGGGAAAAGTGTGGTAGAAAAAGGTGCACAAGCAGCAGGGATGACCGCAGCCTGGAGAGGATGGTCAGGAAAAGGCCATTCAAAAGTGTTGGGGACTTTCACAAGGAGTGGACTGAGGCTGGAGTCAGTGCATCAAGAGCCACCACACACAGACGGATCCTGGACACGGGCTTCAAATGTTGTATTCCTCTTGTCAAGCCGCTCCTGAACAACAAACATCGTCAGAAGCATCTTACCTGGGCTACAGACAAAAAGAACTGGTCTGTTGCCCAGTGGTCCAAAGTCCTCTTTTTGGATGAAAGCAACTTTTGCATCTCATTTGGGAACCAAGGACCCAGAGTCTGGAGGAATCAACAGTCTGTGTTGATTTGAGGAGCCATGTCATTTGCTGGTGTTGGTCCACTGTGCTTCATTAAGTCCAGGGTCAACACAGCCGTCTACCAGGAGGTTTTGGAGCACTTCATGCTTCCTTCCGCAGACGAGCTTTATGGGGACGCTAGCTTCATTTTCCAGCAGGACTTGGCACCTGCCCACACTGCCAAAAGTACCAAAACCTGGTTCAGTGACCATGGGATGACTGCTTGATTGGCCAGCAAACTCGCCTGACCTGAACCCCATAGAGAATCGATGGGGCATTGCCAAGAGAAAGATGAGGGACATGAGACCGAACAATGCAGCGGAGCTGAAGGCCGCTATTGAAGCATCCTGGTCTTCCATAACACCTCAGCAGTGCCACAGGCTGATAGCATCCATGCCACGCCACACTGTGGCAGTCATTGCTGCAAAAGGGGCCCAAACCAAGTACTGAGTACATATGCATGCTCATACTTTGCAGAGGTCCGATATTGTTCTATTTCCAATCCTTGTGTTATTGATGTCATGTAATATTCTAATTTTCTGAGATTGTGAATTTGGGGTTTTCATAAGCTGTACGCCATAATCATCCCAATTATACCAAAGTAAGGCTTGACATATCTCGCTTTGCATGTAATGCGTCTATCTCATATATTGGTTTCACCTTTTGAGTTGCCTTACTGACATAAATGAACATTTGCACGATATTCTAATTTTTCGAGTTTCACCTGTATGTATGTATGTATAAATAAATAAATGCTTGAATCATGCAAACTTGTTTCACCTTTCATTCTTAAATATACATGATTCCAATCTTCAACCCATATACTTAAGAGTTAATTTCTCCTCATGAAGTTTATTTTTAGATTTGCACTACATTAGCCTCACTAACTGATTACTCAAGAAATTATGCTTCCCATGGGATCTATATGAGAAAGTGTGGCCTCTCGGATAAGAAAAATATAGAAAAGGTATGTGTGTGTACACTCACAAACATACCACATACTATTCTGGTTTATTTTAAAAAGTGTTATTGAATCATTGAATTAAGAGCATGCAATATGCATATACTTGATCCTGCCATCCTTATCATATTTAAAACTCTTCCAATGTAAAGTAATTGTCAAGCTTTGCTAAAGAACAGCCTTTAAAAAAATAAAAAGAAGAAAAGAAAAGCATTTAATTTCTGACCTTCACATCAGACCAGAAGCAAGATGCTCATTTTTCTGAGCAAACTGAAGAATACAAAGTTTTTTTAGTGGAATTAAGTTATCTTATTCAGTGTATATCAGTGGCTTCCAAGAAGATGGCTTTTCACTCACCGATCACTCCAAGCTCCATTCCATTCTACTTGTCCCCAGGGATTTCTGAGCCGCACCAGTTTTATCTTCTCCCCTTTAAGCATTGTCTTGGTGATAAGATGGGGAAGAAACAATAATTAGAGTCACCCTGAAATTACATAGCACATATCTCCTTACAGATTCTGCCTAATGGCGTGCAGGAGGAAACACCTGGTTAGTCAGCCAAATCAGCCAAACCAACCTGGGAGTCAGCACGGTGACAGATATCACAGCAAAACTGGATGTGGACATTAGTGACATTTCCTTAATATTTCCAATGTTATTCATGTTTCACTACTAGTCGTAAACATCTATTCCTTTTTTTTTTAATAAAGAAGTTGCTTGGCACAAAGTCTTGTATAGAAAGGCACGAATTTATTAATGAACATCAGGCTTGTTGATTAAGAAGCAGAATTCCATACTTACCTCCTCCACTCCTGTGACTGAATAGGCATGGCCTGTGACCAGTCCATTAGTCATGCGCCTTTCAAACAGCAATGGAACGATGGTCTGTAAAAGGCAGAGAAAGCTTGTTGGAAATCACAATGGTGTCCTCTACAGAACTTATAAAAGGCCAACAGTTTACTTCTTGATCAGATGGACTCATAACACTGACTTCTGGGCCCAGTGCAAGGTGCTGGTTATCACCGATAACGCTATGTATCATAGAATCATAGAACCGTAGAGATAGAAGGACCGCAAGCATCATCATGTCCAATGCTCTGCTATGTGTAGGAAAACAAATTAAACTATTCATGTGAGTGGCTGTCCAGCCTCTTCTTAAAAACCTCCTCCGATGGAGAATCCACAACCTCCATATGTATACTGTTCTGCTGCTGTATAGATCGTACCATCATGGAGCTTTTCCTCACTTTTAAAAGAAATCTAGGTAGCTGCAATTTATACTTGTCACTTCTGATCCTAGTTTCTGTGGTTACAGAAAATTGCTCTCGATCACCTTTCCTATAGCTTCCCTATATGTCCCTGAAGATGGTTATCAAGTCTACCATCTGTCTTCTTTTCTCCCAGTGGAACATCCCACATTCCTTCAGCCTGTCCTCACAGGGCGCATCCTGTGGTGCAGTGCTGGGTTACATGGACATCTAGAAACAACCAGCTAAGGGTTCTGCCCCCATGAGAGATAGGAAGGCATAGAGCAGAAAACAGGATCCTCCTAAGGCTGTCCTCATTTCATGGAATATGATGGCTCCTGTGGGGTGTTTAGCCTCATACCATCTGGCGTTCTGAAAGATTCTGATGGCCATTCTTGTTAAATGGACATTGACACCTAGCTATGAACAATGGGTTACCTTTGGTGTATTTTAATTAATTTTATGTTGATGATTTTAACAGATATGGAGCTGATGACTTTATTTGTGTATGCTAACTTTTTGTATGCTACTCTGAGTCTTATGAAAGCTAAATGAAAATGTGATGTGTGTGTGGGTAAACAAACAAACCCCAGGATTTATTTATCCTAACAGTAAAAATAATCTGAATGAGCAGAAAGGACAGCTAGCTATCACTAGGGAAAAATGTTTCTTAAATTAGTCTGCAGAAGAAATGCTTGGGCACAATAGTAGAAAAAGATATACCAACGTTATTCTGCCTGTTTTGCCAGGAAACCTATCTTTCTGAACAATTAAATGTTCAAAATATGCCATGTCTAAGATGTATATTTTCCTTGCAGAAATTTATTTATTTATTAAAGCATTTATGTTTCAACTTTTTTGGGAGATTGCTCAAGGTAGCATACATAGTATGCATACATACATTCCCTCATATTCTCTCCATAAAAACAGTCCTGTAATATAGGATGAACTGACCAAGTGTTTGGCTCAAGAACATACAGTGAACTCTTTACAGTAGATGAATGAAGACTTCAAGCTAGCTTTCATCGGTCCAAGCCCCAAACATTAATTGCCATATTATACTAACTCTTTTCTTGAAACTCTGGTCTATTTTTGGCAGTAATCCTAATTTGTAATCATGATCTAAGCTGATTTTCAGACCCCAGCTTGTTTTAACCATTGTTTATTATTCTTGAATTCACATTCTTGGCTTATAACTGGTGCTTGAGTACTTGATAATACTCTGTATATTCTAGTTTCATTGGAAAAAATTGGCAAAATGGCCCACTAGGTCACATTTAGAAACCAAATGTTTGCCTGCTAATTAATATTAGGTGGAAAATTGCAACTTCATTAATCATCATATTCTAAAATTCCAGTGATACAACCTGAACCCAATGCAAACCTTTCAGGAGATGGCATAATGACTACATGGTTCTTACTGGCTACACATTTGAGTGTACAGACCTGAACTGCCCTGTCTTCAGTTGATTCATTCAAAAATACAGAATCCACCTTCTGCAACATTTGGGTAATGAATTGTCCAATATTAGTTGTAGGAGCACTTCCATAAATAAATCCTGAACTGTCCTAGGAGAGAAAAATAGAAAGGAAAAGTAGGAAGATATTATGAAAAATAAGGCAGTGACACAGCAAAATAAGAATTGAATAATATTAGTATTGAATAAAGTGTACCTTTTTCAGTGATGCCAGCAACATAAAATCTCTTTACAGTTTAATTTTTATGTGTTGCTAAACCAAAACATTTAAATAAATGCAGTGACACTATAAGATCAAATAAGGCACAGTCACGTATCTGAAATCCACCTAACATCCCATCCGAATAGTAATACAAGATGTAGATGCTTGTTTATACCTATCATGAAACCTCCAATTTAATCAGCAATCTCTTCTCTTTCACCTGGCCCTGAGAGACTCTCATCTCTGAAATCCCCATACTGCTTCATTTTAGGCTTATACAGGAGGAAAATCCTTCATTGTGGAGTCCTTGGGTTCTCTGAGCTTGGTTGTTTTCTTGCAAATGTTTCGTTACCCAGCTAGGAAACATCTTCAGTGCTAGAATGGAATAGAAGGACTCCACAGTTCAATCCTGAGCTACACATATCCTCTTCTATTGAAATCCTTCATTCCATGGCAAGTTTTGAAGGAGGCATGGGGTGATAACAGGGAATGCTGATGACAATTTCTCCTTCTCTCTCTCCCTCCCACACTTGCAGTTGTGATCTTTTGCTCAGCTTCAATGCCAATGCTGCCTAAAGGGAACAAACTTCTATTGTGGAGAGAGGGAGAAAACACATATGTAGATATTTTGTTCAAATCTCATCAGAACCGATCCTCCTGAAAGCAAGAGGAAGGAAATATTTTGAACACAAGATTGCTCACTTTTAAGATGAGCAGAACTGGGAAGTCTGTGGTGAACTTGTCCTTGGGCAAGGAGATGCCTGAGGAGTTTCTCTGAATAACCCACATGAGACAGACTCAGTATAAAAGCCCTGACTTCTTGACCAGTTACAGAAGAACTGTAGAGTTGGACAGCCAGCTCTGAGCCCCCTCACCCACTTGCCAGTCTTTGCTTGTCCCAAAGAGAAACCTCTTTGAACTATCTGAAGCCAGGTCTTCCTGAAAGACGACTTGAAACCAGCAGGGTGACTGCAAAATAGGTTCTTCCACTGAATTAAACCTGCAGTCATAGGCCCAAGGAGACTGCCTCTAGTAGCTTGCCACCTTAGACCTCAGAAGCATGACTTCCTGGGTGCCTGAAGAAGCCCTGTTGAGTTGGGTTTTCCAGCCTGGAAATTTTCCCAGCCAGCTTCACTTGATGTTGAGTCAGGTTTCCCAACCAGCTTCACTAGATGTGCTGAATCCAGAGTCAGAGAGAGGAGTGGTAGAGCAAAGCCCACCCTGAACCAAGAAACATACTGAGCTAGCCTGGCCAAAAAACGCTACTATCTATTTTCATATACAGGTTGGCTTTTCATCTCTTTCTGATTTTTTCTTTTCCTCTGTTGTCCTTTCTTTCCCCACCTCCTGCCCACTTTTCTATCAATTAGTTAAGGAGAATGTGCCAGTAACTCCACTCCCCTTGTTTATCCAAAATTTTCTCTTTCCAAGGCAAAGAAAAGAATTTGTACAGAGGATACACTGGATTGGTTCTCTTCCCTAAAAACTGCAGTGTACCTGTTGTTCCATTACTATCCTTCGGGGATTTATTTAAATGCTGTTTTATCATTGAATGCTGTTTACTCTTTTCCCTTTCCTTCCTATTTCCCAATGTCAGGCTTTCATTGTATTATTCCTCAGTACACTCCAATCTGTTTCCCTGAGGCATGTGAGGTCACCATTTTTGAGTTCCACATTTGCTCTGGGATCCACAACTTTTAAATACTCTTCAGTCCAAAGATTTCATTTGCATAGTGATCCCTACTAGACAGTTGCTGTGTAACACTCCCAAGACTCATTCAGTGCCAAGCTATGACCCTGATCTTGTTGTCCTGCATTTCCACACAAGACGAACTAAGACTTATTATAAATATATTATCCAGAATGTACCTCAATGGAGCAAGCCATAAGTGACCCTCTCTCAATGGCGTGCTTCATGATTTTGTATGTATCTTTAGGAGCATCCTTTATCTCATAAAATTCTGTCACTCCTCCTGTGAAATCCTCCATGGCCTCCGTTGTATTGCCTCCTTTTAATGCTTCATAGGACCCATGAAGCCTGAAAAGCAAAAGGAAAAAATTAAATAATTCTCATTATTAGTCTCCATCCATTTATATGTAGATTAGCTTTATCTTCAGATGGCAAAAGCTTATGCTACAAGAACAGCTAGCTTCTCTCAGAGCTGGCTTCATTTATTAGCCTTAACCATAATTAGCTTTATTTGGATTTGACATAATATGTTCTGTGAAGTCAGCCATTGCGGTTTATAAGCCATAATTTATTACTTATTGCCAGACACATTATGCAAAGACCTAGCTCTCTGGAAAAGGCTCTAATGCTGGGAAAGTTGGAAGAAAAGGGAAGAAGAAAATGACCAGCGGCAAGGTGGATAGACATAGGTACAGTAGCAATGAGTGCACCATTGGAAGGACCAGGTGAGGGACAGATCAGCATGGAGGAAATCTGTCTATGTGGTCGCTAGGAATCAACCACGACTTGATGGCATGTAATCATCATCATCAATGTCTGATCCCAGCCATTGTTTAGAAAGTATGGTTCAAACTATTTCATCTGATGGAAACAGTATGCGATTTGGCCAAGAAGCAGAGCTCCCATTTTGCTTTATTGTGCAAAATTACAGAGTGTAAGGAAATACAGTACTTGCACAAACAATGGGACTGATGAATCCTAGGAAAAAATAGAATTATCTTTGTTGTGATCACTATGTATCCATGGCTATTTGTGAAAACTGCCACTGTTTTATATCCACATACTTCAGTCTCAACATGAACAATAAACAGTATGTCATAGATAGAGCAGTGAATGGACAAAATCTCTTTACTTTGCATAAGCTTTTTCCAGTAATGCACTCCAGAATTCATTCTGCTGGGAGGATTTAGTGAAGACCAGACGTTTGCCATATGTTGGTAAACGGTCATCAATGATAACTTCCACCCAACTTCCATAACGCCAGAACTGGAAGATTCGGGAAAAAAAAATTAGAACCCACTGAGACAGAGAGCATAAAAAAAGAAAAAGTTAGGTGTCACTTATGATCAAAAGCTGGTTTATACATTATAAAAAGGACTAGATTATATTGTTTCATGATTAATTCATAGTACCAAAATACACTCACCACCAGGAGGCACTACACGACCAGTTTTGTCCTATTTGGAACTCATCAGAGGTAAGTTATTCTATAGAGTTCAAACTCTCTATCAGAAATTGAACACTTGGACCTTTACACTTTATATAACTATTTACAATGCATTAACTTTAGACACTGTCCAGGTCCTGGTGCTTAGTGGTTGTAGGAAGGGATATATAGAATCTATCAAGGTGGTATATACAGCCCACCTTCCTTTAAGCTCTCAGTGCAGAAAGGTACAGAAGTTATTATTTATGTCATGCCCCCATGTATGGGGCTTTACATACTTCCAAGAAGCCAGTGACAGCATATACTGTATTATTCTGACATTAGCAAAATAGCAATTAAAATAGGCTTTTCATCTCTGAATGCACTTCTGAGTTATTGTATAGTAATTAGTGGAATATAGTGAAAATGCAGAACAGAACATCATCTTGGCTCTCTTTAACAACATATACCTGGAAGTGAAAAATCCCGGCATAATCTTTAAGGAAGGTCTGACCCTCAGGAATGACCCGGAACAGCAACTTTTCATTCAGGGTCAGACAAGCAATGGCAGCCAGAAACCAACAATCCCCTGATAGAAGGCAAACAGGGTTGGACAAGTTCAATGTCAGAAGGAAAAAGGATGCATGCAACTGAATGATTAGACTTTACACAGATAATCATATTTTTGTCCTTCAGAACAACAACTTTTCACTACATGCATTAACGAGAAAGTGGTATCTGATAAATTAATTGGATAAATAAACTATTACAAACCCCAAACAGCTGCAAGAAAGGATTTCATACCTAGTTCCCCTTGACAAATGTCAGACCTATTGGCTCCACCTAGGATAAAGCGTGGATTCTCACAGATTTCCTAGATAAAAGAAATACATGGTTGAGAAAAGAATATACACTTCCGCTTTGATAATTAAAGATATCTATCTATCTATCTATCTATCTATCTATCTATCTATCCATCCATCCATCCATCCATCCATCCATCCATCCATCCATCCATCCATCCATCTGGTGCAAACTTTCTGATGCTTTGTGATCAAAACAGTGGCTCAGATGGGATTCAGTTCATACATCTAAGAGGGTGAGATAAGTAATAACTTTGAAGTTATCTGATAACTCCAAAACATAGCATTCAGTTGTAAAATCAGTTCACAACAGGACTAAAAATATTGTACATGCAAAATTTTCTTGATAGGAGGCTTCGGTTTCTGTATAGGATCATCAAGCTTTTTCACTGTGGTTACTATAAATCTGTCCATGCATCTGTCACATTAACAGAATGTGTCTTCTGGGTATATATCTCCCTGGTGACTTTAGCCCATGCACAGGGGTCTGCTGGATCTTGCTGCATCATGCCTGCATGCTGCAAGCTCTATTCCATTCTTACATCTGACTGACGACCCAAGACATGTACAAAAGGGGCAGGCCTTGCCTCACAACCGCATGCTGCTAAATTTGAGGGAACAAGCAAATACATTACCTCAAATTTTTTCTCAATTACCTCAAATGCTTTCCAGATAGTCTTTTAGAATGATCTATGCTTTCTCACAGAGTTATACCATACAGGGCTCCCCCAAAAACTTGTATGCAACCAAAACATTGCTAACAAAAGGTAATTTTTAACGTGACGGAAGTTGGAAATTATGCAATATGTGGTAAGTAGTCATATTAATGAAATTCAACTGTTAATTAATTTTTTTTTTGTTCTGACCCCAACCTCTTCACTGTCTTCTCCATGCCTAGTTTATTGGCTGTAACATCCCAGCATACAATTCCAAGATCTGTCAAAGATTTTATTTGGAGAAAAAATATTGTGTACTTCTGCTTTTCCATTTGAAATAGAATTAAATAAATGACTTGCAAATATTAAGCAATTTTTATGTCAGACAAGAAGCCTACTTACTGACGGTCTTTTCCACTCAAATTTGACTGGGAGCCTCTGACTGTAGAAAAGGGAGGAGTCATTAGCTGGAAAATCTGGATCCTCATAAAGAATCTTCTTCTCAAGGCACTTCTTATGAAGCTCATGAAAAGTCTTCTCCTTTACTTCAATAATGGGTTGGTTGCGGCTGAGGATAGCAGAATAGATCCCTCCCGTTCCAGCACCTGTTTCAGTAGTTGCGCTGGCATGCTGACAGGGACTTGGTTCAGACCCAGTCTCTTGAACAACAGTGCTGCTGACAGCGGACGGCATCTAGATCAAATTGAAGCAAATCTATCAATTGAATTATAACAGTTGAAACAGAGACTAGGAAGTGAAAAAAAGAAGCACAACGTTGCACAATCTCTTCTGCAGACAAGAGTTTTCTGTCTTCCTTTTCTGCAAGACTTCAGACAAATTTAGGAAGAGCCATGCCACCAAGTTGCATAGATGTCATCTTGAGGTTCTCACAATAGTCACTCTGTCGTTTCATTTCAAAATCCTCATTTTAGCAGGAAGCAAATTGTAGAGTAACTTCCACCTCCAGATTGGCGGTGTGAGGGTGGCTGTGGCATGCTTTGTAAAGGTTGCAGCTCTGACAACTAAAAATAAACCCTTAGGAAGCATATTGGCATGGAGGAGTGGATGAGGAAAGTTTCCTTCTCAGAGATGGTTGTTTCAGAAGGATTGAGATTGCAAATGCAAGTGCAAGTGCAAGAGAGTCTCATGTAACTTATTTATTTATTTATTTATTTATTTATTTATTAAACTTGTATGCCGCCCATCTCCCCCAATGGGTGACTCTGGGCAGCTCACAATAACAAGGAGAAAACACCAATCCCTCCAACAATGGCTAAAATCCTTAAATAATTAAAATAGAAACATACATTAAAAATGTCCTAAAACCCCCCTATAAATTTTTGCCCTAAAATTGATTTGTGCTCAGAGGAAGATTGTCCTCATCGTTTTTAGCCTCTGTTAGCTGTCACTCATTATTTGAGCCTATTTTTTTAATTTGGACTTGCTTCCACACTGGCAAATGCTATTTCTTCCCCATTATGAATGCTTTGTTTGGTTGGCTCTATTCCTTCAGGATTTCAGAGACCGAATCTACTCGGCAGAGGGAGGAGCATCTGTCACTCTTGTCTCGCGATGGGCAACGTACTGCAAGGCCCTTGTACCTTTCCTGATCCTGGCCTGTTGGTAGGCATGCATTTCACCGGTCAACACTTTCCTACAGCTTTCAGATGCATCGTATGGCTAAGACAATATGCAGAAGTATACTATGGCAAGGACGTATCTCTGAATCAAGCCTGTTTGCTGAAGTGCCACTTATGAATATACAGAAGAAAGAAGCAGGTGCTTGAGGAGGCTCCTAGATGTATGGAATGAGGTAACCAGTTTCAGAATTCCAGAAAGCAAATATTTACACACTGAAAGAGGATATTTTATCAACTAGAGTTTGTAGAAAGTTTGATGGTTTCTTGATATAGAAGTTTCTATCATGGTGTCATGTTAGCCAATGTTTTATACAGGAGAGGCTTCCACTTTAACATTTCCTTTTTTTTAAAAAAAAAAAAAGCTGCCCTGCCCAGGCCCAAAGCACCCTCAGGGGAGGGAGCAAGGGACAAGAAATGTATCATGATGTCTGATGCAGGTATCAGGACTTACATAATTGCAGCAGATGTTGTGGTGCAAGCACATAACAGAAGGATTTGCATCCTGACATTACCCTGCACACTGTCATGTTGGTGGTGTGGCTTGCTCTGGACACTGCTGCCCAGCCCAGTACTATCTGAAAGATATATTTCCCAAAGAATAGAGAACAGAGACTTTGAAGTGGCTTATTCCCCAGCAGCTGGGCAGTAGAGTGTGCAGACATGCTGACAAATCACCTGGTAATATACAGATGGGGGGGGATGGACCACCTTTTCCCTGCTGAGGGCTGCGTTTGATGTACAAATGGCATGATGACAGCCCAACATGTGCAGGAGTAGAACTGAAAAGGGGAGGGAGCCAGGGAAGCACATAAAATAGGTGATTATAATTTAAAGTGTAGCTTTTGAATATTTTAGCCTGGAGGGATGGATATTGATTGGTTTTTAAGATTT
Organism: Python bivittatus; assembly: GCF_059951505.1. Classification (NCBI taxonomy): domain Eukaryota; kingdom Metazoa; phylum Chordata; class Lepidosauria; order Squamata; family Pythonidae; genus Python; species Python bivittatus. Next base: position 26,536,621 of record NW_028277075.1, on the reverse strand, counting down.
CAGTACAGCGAAAAGCTTGTTTTACCCCTGGTGCAACAGACCTCAACACAGCGAACCAAATTTCTGCTTCAGTTTACATAAGCAGTGTAATGATGATATGCAAAATGAAAAAAATAGCCTCATTTGCTTCAGTTTACATCTTTTGTTTGTTGATGTCACCAGGCAAATAATGTGATGTGATACACATGATATAATTTGCATTATATGTGTGATGTCATCACACAACTGGCGTAACCCCTGTGATGCCCTACTTTCTTCTTCAACTTACTCCCCTTAATCTTTTAAAACAAGGTTTCACTGTATCTAGGGTTTAATCCACAATTAAAACAAACAAATGCAAACCATTTAAAGAATTATTATTATTATTATTATGGTTGGTCAGCCAGATGTTTAGACTGGATCTGGCATTCTGATCTTTGGAAGTATAGACGCATCCTGGCATCTGAATAGCTTTTCCAAGGCTTCATGGCTACTCTACCAAGGGCTAGTCTACTCTGTATTTCTTGACTTTCTGGTTCTTTTACTGTTTATATTTGATCCTAAAAGGCAGAAACTCTCCAGCACTTGAATATCTATCTTCACTGTCAGTTCTAAGGCTGGTTGCTGTACCTGTTGCCATTAGTTTGGTTTTCTTTATATTTAATCTTTGTCCCATTTTTACTGTGCTCCTTAACTTTCATTACTAGAGCTTGCAGGTCCATTGCATTTTCAGCTATCAAAGTAGTGAATCAGGAAAGCACAGATTATTGAAGTTTCTTCCTCTGGCTTTAAAACCACACTCATTTTCTTCCAAACCCCCTTCCCTCAAGATATATTCCCCATGTAAGCTGAATAAATAAGGAGAAAGGATACGACCTTGTCTCACTCCTTTGCCAACCCAGAACCAGTCTGTTTTGCCATTTCTGTCCATACTGTGACTTATTGACCCGTGTATAGATTATTCATGAGGACAATGGGATGTTCTGGGATTCCCATTTTTCTAAGCACATTCCACAGCCTGACTTGATAGACACAACTGAAGGCTTTCTGTAATCAGTGAAGTACATACAGACCTCTTTTTTTCTAGTCTTAGCTTTCTCAATTATTCAGTGTGCATCAGCAATAATGCCACTTATTCCTCAGCCTTTTCTTGAACCTCTGGCGTCTCCCTCTCCGTGTAGTGCTCTAATCTGCTCTGAATGGTGATAAGCATTATTTTGAAATTAAGGATACTGTACAATAGTTCGCACATTCTGTTCTTTCTTTTTTATTGGTATGTAGACTGACCTCTTCCAATCTGTTGGCTAGCATGGATGTTTGCTTTTTCTGGATAATGGGGATGACTTTCACACACTGGATGACCCTGCTGGGAGTATATTCTCGTGGCGTACTCTCCCAGCATTCTTCACTCATTCCTCCCAGGAACATGGGCCCAGCGCAATGAGGCAGCATATCAGGATTTGAGGGGGTAGGTTGCTGTATTCAGTGTCCGTAGTATTACTATTTGGTTGCAAATGCTTTCCCAACCAACATTTTTTACATCCACATTCTGTTTTCCTCTTGGGTAGCAACTAATTTAGTTATTGCAAGATCCACATACATTACATTTTGGCTGTCTTGCAGCAGGAAATACTAGAAGCAATTTAAGCTCATTGGTATGAGAGGACACAAGTGATTCGGCTTACTACACTGTTAGAACAGCACCAGTGATATATTTCTGCCACTTGTGGAAGACTTTGGGTACTTTCCTTCCCTGATTTATTTTAGTAAAAATTCAAGTAATTCTGGCAGTGGCATAAATGAATGGCTGTCAGTCATTTTGCACTCTCATCTCCCAGCCTCAACGTTAATTGAACACTCTATGGCAGAATACTCATAGCAACTATTTTTAAACATGGTAAGTACTGTGAAATCCCTGTCAACATTTTTTTTTTTGTTAAATACTCTGGCATGCCCTCATGAATCTGATATGATGCCAGTTGGGTATGAATTGGCTTTAAGACCAGAACTAATTCCATACTCACATCTACTAGGGAATAAGTCATACTGGAGCTTTAGAAAGTATGAATAAAGTCTTAAATTCTAGAATTTATAATACCCTCCCTCCCCCTTATTCTTTAACAAGGATCACACTACAAAGGCTTTTTTCAAATTTAAAGTTCAGTTTTATTGGCTACAGATTTGTTCCAATTTGTACAAAAACGTATCTTGAAACAATATTTACCTCAAGAATTAAATTATACAATTGCTATTTAGATGATATCTTTATCATTTGGCAGAGCAATGAATATTTACTTAACTAGTCTGGAAAATTTATTAATACTCTACATGAGATTATTCACAATGCATTATAGGAACAACAGTGAATTTTTGTGGCAAAGAGGTGTTTTTACATTCAGATATCGAAACATATATGCTATTTATAAAAGAGTTCTAAAGTTTGTAGATAATTTAGATTATAAAGATTTAAAGTAATATTTTAAAATTGATAAAGTCGATAATTTATGAAACTCTCCATATGCTGTGAAAATATTTTATGTTACTGTTTCTTCAGTTGTTTTTTTCAAAAACTGACATTTTGAGTATTGAGATTAGCATAATTAATACTACTACTATGATTAAATATATGCAGAAAACCTAAAGATGTTAACTCATTAATGTATGAAAGTCACCATTCATAACACCTTAAGAAAAAAAATTACCTTATTCTTAGTTATTGAGATTAAAAAGAAATGGCCCAACAATTAGGGCAACCAAAATCTTGGAGCAAAAGTTGTTATAGAAAGGCAGTGAAAGGAGACTTACAATGAGTTAAATGTAGAAAAGAGAGCTTTTACTTAATTTATACACTGAACTTACCACCTGGAGTGAGCAAGCATTTTTTTTCTCTTCTGGGATCCAGAGATTTGGTGCTATCCGGGAAGGAGAGTTAAAACAGCCCCACCCTCTCCTTAATTGGAGTTTGTTTGATAAAAAGGGAGCTGAAAACAAGCAGGTGTGTGGGTGTGTCACAAAAGGAGTTATGCCAGAAGGGGGGGGAGGAGTCCATTCACAAGTCTATAAAGGAGCAAAAAGGGTTTTCATGTTCAATGGACAGAGCTGGGCTATAAGAGTTGAAGATCTGGGGAAAAGGGGAAGATTTAGAAACCTAGGAAATAGTGAAGATAAAAAACCATGAGACTATACACATAGGAATAAGAACATAGAAACAGAATATAAGGATAGAAAATTTATAGATTAAATAATAATTAGATAGAAAATAGTTATAGATAATAGTAAGATAGTTTATATTTTGTACAATAAAATAGTGTTGTGTGGAAAAGCAAAATTCTGTCTTGTACTATATTAAGAAAAACCCAAACACACACAAACCCAGCTATACTAAATGCTACAGGATACACCCAGCTGTAAGAATATACTTCTGGTTGCATATAGAGCAGTACAGGTAGTCCTCCTCTAGTAAACTGTTGCTAAGTAAGCCCAGAGAGACTCTGCAAAGATGCTGGTTGCTGCTGTCTCATTCAGATAAAGTTCTCTCATACAGTGTGCTGTGCCTGACCCATTTTCCTCCTCCTTTTCTCCTCTCCCAGTGTGGAGAGATGGCTTACACAAGCTATCTCTTCTAAGCTGCTTTTCTCCCCAGCAGCAGCAATTTAACAAGCTTGTCTCTGTGACCTTAATTAGTTGATTAGAACCCTCCTCCCAGCTTGCAGCAACTGCCTGAAACTGACCAGACATTAATCAGTTTCACACTGAAGGCTTTTGTTGTCCTAAATGCACCCATTGGTCTGAAAATGAATTATTACCATTGTCTTTGCCAATGGTTGCTATCCAAGGTAGTTGCTAAACAAGAACTGCCTGTATTCAAGATCTCTTAGCGCATGGAAAGGTGCATGATAACAAAGTGCAAGTGTGCAAAGAACACTGCAGCCCCAAGCATAAGACAAATACTTTTGTGGTAAATGGACTATTTGCAAAACCTACTTTTCAATTTAAGCAGTTCTATGAATTCTGGTGACACTAGGACCTCTGCTTTAAGGGGACTTTTTTTCAACCTGTGCTTCTCAAGGATTTATCTATACTATTCAGTATCTCTGTAAATTACTGCATGTTAGGCATAACATCCATGGCCATTAGAGCACACAAAGGCGAGCCCTGGAATTGCATTAAAACAGTCTTCAACTCCCTGAGTAAAGGATTATTTAGTGCAGGGGAATATGATGTAGGAGATAAAACCCTGCTGCACTGAGAAGGTTAAATGTGAAGATGGCAACTTCAAAGAACTCTTAAGAAGAGAATGTCATCACATGCTTTAAAAACACAGACCACCTTTGAAGTGAATGGGGAGATTGAGTGGCATCATATGTTGTAATTGAAACAGAGCCAGTTTTCTTTCTCTGTCATTTTTGTCTTGAGGTGGAATTGGTATATGTAGTTTAAGTACTACTGGTACATATGCTGTGTGTTATAATGGTGTTGCTCTGAATACAGTTGTTTTGGCCTAAATAAATACTAAACAAGTTTTGTCATTGCGTTATCAGAAGCATGTGCAGGAATTCACATTTGCCATATGTTCACTGCTATTTCCATAAAGGGAAGTCACAAACCCCTAAAGAAGAAAATAAAATATGTCTGGCTTGGCTGGATCTCCTTTGTGATTTCTATAGTAGTTTTGGCATTCCATTTCATTTGAACTTTCCTGTGGATCAGATATTCAGACTTGATCTCATGTCTCTGTATATGGGCTTAAATGATTTATTTTTGAGAAAAGCATGAGAGAAAGGCACAGCAGAAAGCAACTGTCTACAGGTAGTCCATGGGTTAAGAATGCCTGGGGTACAGATGACCCATAATTGAGAACGGAGCCTATTGTAGCAAAATGTAAGTTAAATACACAATGACTAGAGTTAAATACACAACGGTTCGAATTTATTACACAATACTATTTATACAGTATTATATAATAATACTGTTCCGGCTTACATACAAATTTGACTTAAGGACAGATCTTGGGAACGGAACTCGTTCTTAAAGTGGGGATTATCTGTATTTCATTTTATGTAATTTGAAGTTTTAGCTTTCCCCTCTGTAACAAAAGAGCTATTTTTAAAAGTTCCTCTACATGTCCTCAGTGCACTTCTCTGCTTGGAAGCCAGATGGATCTCAGCTGAGGCTTCCCTGAAGTCTTTCATGTAGAAGTTTGACTTAAATTTGCCCTCATGGAAGGATCGTTGGCCTCCAAAATCCTTAAAGATAATTGTTATCTTCCTGGAAGGAAGGGACAGATGCACATCCTAGGTGCTGAAGCTCCTCAGCCCAGTGCTTGCTCTTGCTGGTTTTGAGAAGAAAACAGCAGCTCTGGGATGTGCGTCAAAAATGGCAAGAAGGCATATGGAGCATCACAGCGCTAGCTCTGCCAGTTTTGGGTGTGTTTTAGGCCAAACAACAAAGCAATTTCATCCAAGCACTCTGTTCAGACATTTGATTCGTAATAGTAGAGAAGGTAAGTATCACTCAACTCAGTAAAGATGTACTGTTAGCATCAGTTTTCAGCAGACATTATTAAACATATATTTGGAACCACAAATGTTTTAAAAGCTGTTCAGATGCCAGATCATATGCAAAGCTCAGGCTTTTTGACATGCCTGCAAAAATGCAAACAACATTTTTATATCTTGCCTATTCTTCATCATGGAACCAAGGCAGAATACATGAGGGTCTTATGCAATCTTCCATCCAGGCTCTGATGGCACCAAAACTCATTAGCTCCCTGAAAGTGGTGGTAGCATGTGCCCTCAAACCAGTCCCAAAATACTTCAATGGAATGAAGTGGGAGAGTTCTCTAAGATTCCATGTAAAGCAGCCTAGCATAGATCAATTTATATTTAGCAGCTTAAAGTGCAGCGCTAGCAATTTCTTTGGACAAACAGGATCTGCCAGACATTCCCTCTCTAGTAAAACAGGCTTCATCTGCTGATTGACCTAAATTCTGTGAAAGCATCCAGTGACAATGTTGGTTGTGCATATTTCTCCATGTGGAAGAAGCTAGTTATTTTCTCTCTATACTTAGGACGTGGTTGCTGCGAATGGAATCTAGAAGCTGCGTTTCTAGGCAGAAGAATCTTGCGGTGGGAAGACATACGTGCTACAGTCTTATAAGGCTTTCAATAAAAGTGAACAAATGAAGAAATGGCTATCGCTCATTCCTATTTCTCAAATTAAAATCTTACAAAACATAATGCTTCATGATGCAGAGTAGATTTTGCGAAAACGCTGCACTATTTTAACTTGTTCTAATAGCTACACCTCTGCTATTTAGGACACACCACCATCCAATGGGAGGAAATAATTTTTTTAAAGGAGTGAAGAGACATGTATATCTGATCTTTATAGACAGACTCCTGATTATATGTCCTGAGACGCTTTCATTAGGCATTCAGTAAGTAGGTATGTTCTGAAAGAAACATTTGTTGTGAACTTTGAGACTGAATGTTCTGGACACTTCTAAAATATGGGCATTTTAATGCTGAAGTGGCAATTATGCTCCTGTCCTCTGCAAACAGAAAATGTTACTTCCTGGAAATTATTTCCATATAAAATATTAATTGCTGAGTAAAACAAAACTTGAATTCGTTGCTTGCCTTCCTTTCTGTGATATTGTTCTGCCATTCACTTAAAATTCATCATACTCTGGTTTATTTTTGTATACAATGGAACATCAGTCCACACAGTTTTATGGGGATTCTATAGTCCAACCCATCTGGGGGGCACCAGCTGAAAGAAAGCTACAAATACATCAACCCAAGACTTTATTTCCCCCATATAAAAAATCCATTTATGTTTTATGCAGCAGAATGTCTCTATGAGAGTTGTATATCTATTACAAATATTATTCTCATTATTTTTTCTTCTATCCAAGAACCTCTTGGCAGAATTAATGTGTCCTATATTGGTAAATAGAACCTACCAGGAAACAGAACAGGACACGAGTTAAAAAGCAGGCAAATAACTTACCCAGAAAGTGTTATAAAAACAAGAGAACCATTGCATGGATATATGAAAAACAACATTTAATCCAGAACTGCAAAATAATTGCTTTTATATGTTAACTATTTTATAGTTTTATTGTACACTGGCCAGAGCGGCTTTTTCTTGAGATGGGTGGCCATATAAATTTGATGAATAAATAAATAAATTCCTGGAAGTGACCAATTTTCCCCAGGAGCAGCTTTTGCAAATAGTATCAGAAAGTTGTCATCCATGAAGAATTTTCTGAATTTGAATCAAATTATACAAACAGTAGTCTAGCACGTCACATTTGAGATTCTATTTCAGAAAGTCCATTTCAAAAGAGCATGCTAAGTTGTCCAAACTATTATTTTTCCATTTTTCATCTGCATCTCTGAAGCTGCACTTTCATTTGATACGAAGCTCCCAGTTATTACCAATGTTTAAGGAAAGTTTTTGAAGTGTCAACACAGAGTTTTTGGTATCATATGCGAAAGCCACTGCCTTGTCGTCTTTTCCATCTGAATTGCAATTAAAGAAATACACATAAACATTTATTTAAAATAAACCATGTATATTAATGTTGTCATATGTCTGTTCAAAACAAAATTCTAGTCCAGTCTTCTGTTCTGAAGCAAATGCATCCAGAGTGAGCAACTGTTAGGACTAATTCTGATTTCCACTTTAGGACAATGCCTTTGTAGGCTTTTGAGATACATTGGTGAAATATGCTAAACTGAGCAACTACTAGTATCCAAGCACTCCTTCTAAACTGCTCTGCAAAACAACTCAGCCCTCCACTTCTAATGAGTGAAGCAAAGCTTCTGAGCTGCTCCAACAACCTGCTGCTTCCTCCAAGTTACTAGGAATGCCAGACTGGGCCACTGGAGTGACGCAAAATGCTCTGACAAGGTGAATCACATCATCCTGGACCTCAGCAGTTAATAGTATTTCCTCTGTGATAGGGGTTGCCTGATGCTTCGCCTTGACTTTGTACTAGAGGAAGTTAGGTAGACTGTACTTGGACTTTATTCTCAAAAACTGTTCTCAGTCATCTTTTAAAAATCATCTGCCTGAATTATAAGAGTAAGACATACATCTTCGTATAAGCCAAATTTTCTTCTGTTTTGCAGTGAGGTTGTGGTTGTATACACAAAAAGCTTAAGTCTTAACATACCATCCTGAATAGTCTTAGTTCATCACTTGTTCTTTTGGAATTTTGGTCCTCCTTTAAATGCTTTAAAAGCCATCATTGTTTCTTCATTGGAACACTCATCTATTTTAAAATGTATCTTAAATATGCCTCACAGAGCTATAGAAGCACAATTTTTGGACTAACAGTTGATACAATTCGGTTTACACAGTACGTATGTCATCATTGGAAAACACATCTATTTTAAATTGTATGTTAAACATGCCTCATTGGGCCACATCATTCTCTGAAGCTCAATCTTTGGATTGCAAGTTGACACAATTCAGTTTACACGCTGGGATTCAGGGATATTGTTTCCTAAAACATGAAACACAGAAAACTGCCAACCAGCTATATCTTGTGGACTGGCTTACAGAGACTGAACAGGTAGAAGTATGCCATGCCAGAATTATCTGTGACATAAGCTGAACAACAGATCCAGATCCAAAAAAATGGCTTTCTTGCTGGCTAGAAAGAAAGCCTAGGAAGGCTGACAAAGGCCATGGAGGGTCAAGAGAATGAGTAACTTACAGAGCACTACATGAGAGAGTATAATGTTTAATGAGACGTCCCATTCCCTTCTGGGCCTCCCTGCATGGCCGCCTTATCTGCATATTGCATTGGCTGGTGTAGGGACTGACCCCTACTGTATGCAAGAAAACAGGCAAGGGACTTTTCTTTTACAAGACTGAGTGGCTGTGGCTGTTTGGATTCCCTGGATTGGGGACATTTTCACCATTGGTCTTCCATGGGGTTGCACTTCCCCGTTTGAGACTGGTGCACGATTTGGGGTCCTCCTGGACTTGACACTGTTGCTCAATGAGCAGGTGGTAGCTGCAGCAAGGAAGGCCTTTGCACAGGTGCAAATTGTGTGCCAGATGCACCCTTTCATCAAGTGAAAGGCCCTTCAGACAGTTACTCAGGCCCTGGTCACCTTGCAACTGGGCTACTGTAGTGCAATTTGGTCTGCATGTGGCAGTGGTTGAAGGCCATCTGGAAGCTGCAGCTGGCTCAAAATGTAGAGGGGCAAGCAGTAACTGGCACTTCTCGTTATGCTACTATGTCACTGATGCTAGGTGAGCTGCATTAGCTACCAGTTGACTTCTGGGTGCAATTCAAGGTGTTGGTCATCACCTATCACTTAAATGTTGTCATCTTATCTTTAGGAAACAATCTTGTTGAATGGAACTTATTACACATTATAGAATAATTTTGATATAGGAAAGCAAATGTACATTATTCTGTGTAGGAGTTCCATTTAATTCAAGGATTGGCATCTAGTGGGACCCAGGAAGTAGCTGCCTTCTGGAATATCATACCTCACAAGATTTGGTTGGCCTCAATTCTGCTCACCTCTTAGAAAACCTTGAAGGTCTAGCTTCAGTGAGCTCACAGTGTTGGTGAATGGTATGTTTGGCAGCCACTTTGTGTTTTAGGTGGGTGTGCAATTTATTTTTTATATTGTTTCTTTACTGTATTTTTAATCTTTGTCAGCCACTCAGAGTCATATTTGTGAGATATTAAACAATTTAAATAAATAAATAGTTTCTGCTAATTACAGAAAAACAATGCTTCAAATGCCCTACAGCATCTAGTGTGGAAGCAAACAGACAAATCAATAAACTGGAGATTGGACTATTTCTGTCTCTTACCAAACTTGGTTGTTGTCACAACAGAGGGCTCCTTTTTTATTCCCAAAATCAATATCTTTTGAACTATACATTTTGTCTGAAATAGCCCTTCTTCACCAGCACATCTGAAAAAACAGAGTGTTTTAATTATTAAAATGACTACTTCTTCTGGCAGTCTGCTTTAGGGAATACCTTCCCTCCTAAACACTGACAGAAAAATTTGAAAACATTTGCTAATTAGCTTTATCTTAATTTTGTACACATGGTGGTGAAGATGCTGCTTTGGAGCTGCCAAGAGAATATCCAACATGCTACACAAAGTCATATTCTATATGAGGCTGTTTGGGAGGGAGAGGAAACAAGTGTAAGTATCTGCCTGAAAGAGATCCTGGCTGGAAGCCAAGATGAAGGAGACCCTCCAGATCTTCTACAGGCTGGATTTATACATCAGTCAGAATGGTTTGTTTGATTTGCACGGGGGGAGGGGTGTATACCAGCCAATTGTGACAGAAAACTAAGCATAGTAAAAGACACTATGATTCAAAATGGGTCAAAGAGGTTAAGTGTAACCAGTCAGCAATGGAAATTGTTTGAGGCTAAATTAGTTTCCCCCCCTCGGTTGTGTTAACTTCTCTCCCTGCTGCTGAAAAAGAGACAAAAATGTTAGAGTGGCCTTGTAAAAAGAAGGCTTCTTTAGGCACTCCATCTCTGCCTCTATTTTAATTCAATTCTCTCCTGCTTCCATGGAGGATAAGAGAAATTTCCCCAGCTCCAGCTACAGTGACACCAACCCTGACCAGCCCACAATGGATGAATTTTGAAACTTTTTTTTTTTTTGATGAAAGGGAAAAAAATAATGATGTGGCAACATCTCATCCTCCTTTGTGACAGCTAGGAGAGCTTCAGCAATAATCACTCCCTATTGAATGGCCTGGTCCATCGAATGCCAGTGCACAGAGAGAGGAAATTACCAGATGAGTGGCTGACTTGGTCACATATGTCATGTGAACAGAGATGAACCATTTGTTTATGACTCAAAGAATCACTGAGTCTTAAAGAGTGCCTATCAGTACCAAACAAATATATACATTTAGTTAACTGCTCAGATTATTGTTGGACAAAGACAATGGAGTATACTTAGAGTATACTTAGAGTATACTTTACCTGGAAGAGAGGACATTATCATAGAAGCTGAACTTTCTGAGCAGGAACTGTTTCTCATGGAGATAATGAAATGAGTGGCCATCATCCAGGTATAGTTCACCAGTTGCACATCCCTATACATCAGGCAAAACACAGAACCATTTTATAATCAAATTCACCATCATTTGGTTGTTTGCCCAGCTGCACATCCGGGCAAGACACACAAACATACACACACCCACACACACTATACAGGGAACTCTCATGGTTCCTCACAGCAAAATTTGACTTGCTTTACTATAGTCTTAGGTGGAAAGCAAGTCCTTGCTAGTTACAGAAATGAAAACGAAAGTCATATTTGCATTAAAATGGAGGATGAGAGCAGATCAGTATTGAAAAATGATACTTATTCATTTTAAATAACTTTATATACATTTAAAATTAATCAAAATAAATAAAATGTGTGTACAAATATAGTTTCAGAGGACCTTGTAATCGAGAGCAGCACGCAGTTCATAAGGAACATCTACCATCCATTCTGTGGATTTTCCTACAGAAATCTTTAGAGGTATAATAGTCCCACCGCGTTGAATTACAGGAATCTGCAGACAGGAAGATAAATAAGTGGCTGGATTCACACATTGCACTAAGCCAAGATTTGTTTAACCATAGCTTATTAAATTAACCATAATTAAATGAGTTCTCACAATACTCTAAGCCATAAATCATGGTTTACAAATCACAGTGTTTCAGTTCATAAAATACACAAAGCCAAAGCCATACCGACTACTTTATGGCTTAAAATGTTGTATAAACCCAGCCAGTAAATAAGTACAACAAACTACTTTTGAATAAAGGAAGCAGACAATGAAATACATTCTTGTAGCTAACTGCTGCTTAGCATTTACTATTTGATTTGAAACATTAAGCCCTATTTTTCTTGAGTACTTAATGAGGCCTGACCATACAGATATGTTAGCAAGAGCAAATGGGGTCACATACCATAGCATTGGTAGAAAAATATCTAGTGGGAGCCCAAGGTATTTTGATAAATTTCTGACTCTTCAAAGAAGTCTGTCTGTATTTACTTTTATATTATTTATCACTATATTCAATGTTCCATAATTAAAGCGATTTTGAAAAATTAATATTTGAGCAAATATATTTCAACAATTTATATATACTGTTGAATAAACTATACCTCCTCCATTTAAAATATTACCAATGTCAATATTTTTAATGCTTGTTTATAAATATTTGAAACACAATACCATCTTAGTTCCAGATTTTACTTCTGCTTTATGTACGTTCTGCTTATGGAACACAAAATCCTGTATATGCGTCATTTTTAAATGACTAAGAAATAAGATATGGTGTAAGATGTTATTAAGTAGTAACAGTTTTGGTAGTTACAAATTCTAGATTTAAGTCAATAGATTTCCCTATGCTAGAATTATACTCTTAACAGAACTCCAGTTTTAATTCAATTAAAATGGAGATAAAGCGTTTTTTAAAAAAATTGTTAAAGCAAACACATACATTGCTCAATGTTACTGGGATCTTCAATATGCCATGCCCTTCTAGATGTCTAAATTTTCGGAAGTCATACCAAATCTGTTGAAAAATAAAAAAGAAAACAAATGAGCAGGAATTAGATTCTAGGTCTAGAGATCCCATATAGATCCTTATAGAAAATCAAATCAATAAATAATTCATGAATCCTGACAAACATAGATATAGCAAACAACACATAAAATAACAGTAAGTTGAGAGTTGTAAATTATCACTAAAATAGCTATAAATCAATGAATATAAATCAATAAAACCCTCTACATTTTTCTCAAAAACTGATGCACATTTATTCAATTCAAAGCTCCCATTCAGCAATTGAATCAATTGGCCAGAAATGGGAATCCAGAAAGCAATAACATTAGTCTCCTCAACCCCTCCCTGAAGTAGTAGCAGACTCTCCTGGTTCAGAGTTGGTGAGTAGAGCAGGGGACTCTGCACAGAGTTGCTTTTGGAAGAGGAAGAGCAAATCACTGCCTTAAGAATAATCTGGGTTCCTTTCTGTAAGGGAAACTACTGTAAGGCTACTAGTGTTGTTGCCAAACTAGTATGATAAAGATAGGCTGCACAGAACACAGTTTCATATTAGTATATGTGATGGAATGGAATTATGAAGGCCAGACTCAGGGAGAAAAGCATTTTATTTCATCTCCTGAGGCGAGAGGGAGAGATAAGAGGATGAGACTGGCACCTCCCTGAGGAATTCACAGTGTTGTGGCTGGCATTACTTGGGAACTGGGGTTTCAGTCTGGGAAGCTTCTTGCTAGAGGTTGTAGCTAATAAACATTGCTGGACTGAATTTACATGGTCTCTTGGAGTTTCTTAGGCTAGGCCTGACAGTATATTTTCTATTCATTTCAAAGACAGGAGGAAAGCGTATTTCAATCTGTGTGGTTGAGCTCCCAGAGGTATTGGAGGTTGTAATCCAGCCATGTCTGGAGTGCAAAAACCTGCCTATCCTGAGAAGTAATCATGAAAAAGACACTGAGCTTCTCTGTTGTTGACACCTTTAATAGGTGAGAGGTGTCTCATGGAATAAGCAGGGTCAAGCTATAAAGAGCTTCAAAGAGTCAAAAACTCATCTTGAATTGGGCCCAGAAACAAAGTGGTGTCATCAGAAGCGTTTCCAAGTCAGTAGTGATGGTGGGCATAAGGTATTACATTGATTGCTGTTCAGTAGTTAATATCTTGTTCAAATATCAAGCAATATTGTCTGAGGAGTCACAATTCTGCATCTATATCTCCCAGAATATTCTAGAAAAACCATATGGGTCCATAAATAATTTAGTTAATGTTATCTAGAAAAAGATAATCTAAGATTAGTGGGATGGAACATTGAAGGAACATTGACTCTACTTTTCAATCTTGATTTTTTAAAAAAATATGGCCAAACATTGCATAGGTTTCTTGACAGAAAAACAAACATTTGCATTAGATTATTGGTATAATAGTGCAAGCTACTATTTGTGCACTGATACTTTAGCTGTATCTTTACAGAAATGCCTAGCTGATCAAGTGTGATGGAATGGTTTGGTGAAGGCCGCGCTCGGGGAGATAAGCATTTCCTTAGCCCCCAGAAAGAGCGTGGGAAGGTGAAGCGGATGAGACTGGCACCACCCTAAGGAATTCGCAGTGTTTGCTTGCTGGCTTGGGAAGTTTAGATTCAGTCTGGCAAGATTCTGTCTTGAAGGTGAAAGCTAATAAATGCTATAGAACTATATCTGTACTGGCTTGTGGAGTTCTTTGGGCTGAACCTGACATCAAGTTTGGTCCAGATTTTAATTAAAAAACTATGTATATGTGTTTGGTGTGTGTGTGTGTGTGTGTGTGTGTGTGTGTGAGAGAGAGAGAGAGAGAGAGAGAGAGAGAGAGAGAGAGAGAAGGAAATTAATTAACTCCATTTCTCTTACCTCTTGTGGGCCTGGAAGAAAGATATTGACTGTACTGATTTTTGGAGCAGTGACTGGATGCACCAACAAAGCACTTCCTAAATTAAAAATATCAGAAAATTCATCCGTTTCACATCTCTTCTCCTATAATTAGCAGATTTTTAAATAGATGTTTGTAAGTGTGATCTATGTCCTCAGGAAAGATTTTTATGTTCAGGTCCCATGCCCATCACTGAATGTCTTGTGCTAATTAATTAACTCTGCCACCCAAGGAGACTGGCTGTAAAAAACAGAAAAAACAACTTTATATCTGTAATATAGAATACAGAGCGTGCTGAAACAGCAATACCTCAGCCAACTCAGAGCCTTATAGAGGACCCTTAATCAATACAGTACAATGATATACATCTCCTCCAATACTTATAGAACTGGCTATATAAATTGGAATAATAAATAAACAAGTTAGAAAAAAAAGATGTGGTGCACAATGCTGCAATTTCAGAATAAATAGTTGTCATTATGGATAATTTAAATTTACCAAGCATATATTCATCTTCAATGCCAAAAGTTTCTAATTCCTTTGGAAATTCCACCCAGAGAGGCCTATGAAAAACAAAGGTATTTTACTGTTCATATCAAATGCTAAAGAGCATAATTTTCCATTTTTCTCTCCTATACTGCATCTATTTATGGTCTCCTAAGATCATGCTTAGGATGTGGGCATTGAAGTTGCTATCTTAACTATTTAAAATATTTTGGTGTGATTTCAGTTTAAAAGATGCACTGACCAACAGTGAGAACAGATGAACAACAACCTTTTCAATAGATTGGGTTGAGAGAGCCCAAAGTCATCCAGTGAGCTTCTGTGGTTGAGGGTGGAGTAAAAGCTGGGTTTCCTCGCTCCTGGTCCAATTAACCACTACATGACATGAGCTCTAATAACTATAAAATTATAATACACATGATATAAGGGGAAACTCATTAAATGCGTAAGAAATAATCATAAATGGTATTTTATTAACTTTATTTAAATATTTAAACAAATCAAATTTAGCTTTGGTTCTCTCCTCTCCCATGACTTTTCCTGGCTCAACCAATTTTTTGGAATGTGGTCCCTTATGCCAGTCAAAGACCAAGGGAAGTCATCAGTCACCACAAAGCTAATTTATAGTGGTCCCAAGAGCACAAAGCTGAAAGATGATTAAAACATCCTTAGTTACCACTTCCTGTAACAAAATTCTGGGAAGCTGTATAAGTAGAGACTAAGGAAGATAACCTTGATTGGTATATGCAAGCTCTGTTGCCAAAGCAATAAGGGGTAAAACATTTTTAAGTCCAGAATGTCCAGAAGACATTTGGAAGGGACTCAGACACCTTCCTAATTCACTGAACTAAAAATAGGAGGAAAAGGTACAACACAATCAGACTTGCAAGATTGATATCAGCCCCACTTGGTAGACCAGACCAAGAAATCAATTATAGCAGAAATTAGTTTTTTAAATGACCAGCTTACCTCATAACTGGTTCGGCCACGCTGTGTGCCCGGTAGAACAGCGTATAAAGGTAAGGAAGCAGAGAATAACGCTCCTTAATAGCTTCCCTGATGATCTTGGTATTCTTGTCCCCAAACAGCCAGGGTTCACGACGCTCGGTACCCATATTGGCGTGGCCTCTGAAGAAAGGCTGCAAAGCCCCAGCCTGATACCATCGAACCAGTAGTTCTGGCTCTGGATTTCCAATAAAGCCACCTACATCCGCTGGATGTCAGAAAAAGATTGCTTGCTTTGTCAGAAATTGGTGAGAAATTCAAGCTTCTTGGATTGTTCACATTTGTTAATAGAATTACTTGCTATGTCCTAAGACCAAGTGGTCTAATTTTTAGAAAAACAATTTAGAGAAGTTGAGGTAAGTATACATATCTGAACCCCCTAATCTGAAATCACTGTAGGATGTGGGCTGAGATGAATGTTTTGAAGGTCAGTGGTCCTTGATTCAGCCTCTAACAAATGCAGAAAAGGCTGGGATACACCTTTTCAGGGCTGCTGGCAGTCAGAGTGAACAAAATTCAGGTAAATGACTCAATGGTCTGATTTGTTGTACAGTAACATGGTTCTCAGGTTCCCAATGGATGGATCCCTGCTTAAGAATAGTTACAGCTCATGATATGAATAGCTTCCCTACAAAGGCCCACCTGGTGCTGAAGTTGTAATCCTTTCTTACCTAGGCACTGCAACCAGTTAAAAATGGGTTTAAATTATTACAGTGAATTGTTCTTGATTGTGTACTGCATGTATAAATGTTTTAATTAAAAATGAATTGAACAACTTTTGAAGTTTCTGAAGTCTCTTTTAAGTCTACTTTTTGTTTTATTTTATTTTAATGGAGCATAGTATACCTTCTGCAAGAGGAAAGGGGGCCATTTGCCTAGTTAAATGGAGACGATAAAGAAATATATATCTTACCTCCACAGAAAGAAATTCCCGCAATGCTGATTGTCAGCAACATTGGAATGGAGATTTTCAAGTAACTCCAATCTGCTTTATTGTCTCCAGTCCATACCGCACCTGGAGATCACACAGCAAAATCTTAATCCCATCTGTATTTAGTTATAAGTCCAACTGAAATGACTGGGCTTTACTTCCAAATATATCTGCTTTAATATCATACTTTATGTCACTACAGATATATGTTGCTGGCCTTATACTGATAAAATGTTAATGACTCACTGGAAATTGAATATTGCCATGAATCAGTTTCTATACAATTACAAAAGCGTAAGTTACTTACAACACTGTTCCTGATTTAAGAAGAAGCTGTATCCTACAGTTCTTTATACTTTGAATTTTAACACATATTTCATGTAATGTGCTATGAGTTCACATATGTCTTTAAGATAGTACAGTAACTGTATTTTGCAATATAATTAAGTAGAGGCATCTGTGCGTGTTTGTGTATCAAAAGCAGTGTCATGCTGATATGACACAAGCTCCACCCCTTTTGTATGTGTGACACGACCCAGATGCAGATGAAATGGTAGAGCTTGCATTGCATAAGATCCTGTGGATGTTATATAATTCTATATAACTAAGTGAATTACAGTTCAGTCTTTCACTCTCTTAAAAATCTGGCCATCCTGAAAGTTTGGAACTTATTGCCCATTATTGTTTATTATTGCCATTATTTACCTCCTCTTCTTTAGGTTCAGAAAAGATAACCTTCTTTAAAAAAAATTAATTAATTTGCCCAGGCTGAATACGTCCTTTAACCAGGTTTATCTGGTTCCTGGTAGGCTTTCTGTGCTAAAGCTGTGCTAAATCCCATCTCCTATGTTTCTGAGACTTTTTATTCCCAAATAATTAAAGAATAGCTATTCTTTATTCTCTGCCTCAGGAAGTAAAAAAAAAAAAGAGAGAGAGAGAGAGAGAGAGAAAGAAATTGTAAAAGGTTTACAGAGCAGAAATGTGGAAAAGTGTACAGTAGTTGCCTTTGTTTTTGGAGTAATTTCTTCCAGTTTCTTTTTTCTTTATAGCAGTATGGAGGTCCTCCTATTTCTATATTTTCTTTCATATCACCTGACACAGTAACATTAGGTAAATAACCAATCCCGGTTTAAGAACCACTGGCTTAATGTCTACAGGGCATGGGGCCAAGTTACCTGAGGGACCACCTCTCCCCACGATTTCAACCCGTCCCACCCGATCACACAGACAGGGCATGCTCCGGACCCCTTCGGCAAAAGAGCTCCGACTAGCGGGGTCCAGAAGGCGGGCCTTCTCTGCTGTAGCCCCCGCCCTTTGGAACATCTTGCCCCCAGAGGTGAGACAGGCCCCCTCACTCCCGGCCTTTCGGAGGGACTTGAAGACCTGGCTCTGCCACCTGGCCTGGGGTGGGGAGGGAGGTCATCAGATATGGGGTTGGCTAGCCCCCTAGAGGCCTGGTGTTGCTTCCATCGGCCTCCTGGATTTTTCCTCTTCCTTTTATTCTTTGTAAATGTCTCCTCTTATAAATTTTAACTGTATATTTATTTATTGTTTTAATATGTTGTAAGCCACCCAGAGTCCCCCATTGGGGGGAGATGGGTGGGGATAAGTTAAATAAATAAATAAATAAGGGAATCTGAATGACAGTGAGCATTGGCAAAGCATGTCTTTGTCTTTTCTGCAGCTGGTTTCTAAAAGAGCCATACAAGACAAAATCAGCCACACTTACCATACTTCTGTGATCCAGCAAAGAAAGAGCGGGTGAGAACAAAGGGCCTTTCCAGCCCTCCACTTCGTTTCACCAGCCCTTCTGCAGTTGCCATTTGCTGAAAAAAGTTATTATTGCTATTATTGTTGTTATACTGTTATTGTATTAGATATACCATCTTTATTTTGAACAACTCAAGGTGGTATATTTTCCTCACAACAACCTTGTGAGGTGGGTTGGGCTGAGAGAGAGTGACTGGCCCAAAGTCACCCAGCTGGCTTTCATGCTTAAGGAAGGCCTAGAACTCATGATCTCCTAGTTTCTGACCAGCACCTTAATCATTATGCACCACAGCCGTTGCAAACAAAACATTTTTAGCAAACATTGCAATGGGATTAGAATTACACAAAAGTGAAGGCCAGGAATGATAAAATACAGCAAAACATGTTGAAATAAGAAACACAGAGTGGCATACCTTAGACAGGAACAGAAGGAAAGGGAAGAATGGCATAATATGAAATAATCTCTCTACAAAATTGGTTTGTGAAAACCTGAGCCCTTCATAATAGAAATGTTATTCAAGGCATTAGAATTTCAATATGCCATGGGGGTTGGGGAGGTTATCTGATTCTGAGATAATGTTTGTAATGTTTTGGAGGAAAATGTGGTATTGGGACATATACTTTGCTGAACTTCATTTTAAATAAAGTTAACAGCTACAAAATTTTTAAAATAAATTATTATTGTGATTATAATGGCATTATTTTATTTATTTATGAATGTATAAACCACTTTAGTCAAGGCAACACTAATCAGAGTGCAAGATCAACAGCCACAGCCCATGCAATAATTAGAACTACTAGTGTTCAAATGTTTCAATTGCAAATGTCCTACCTGGTAAAAGCCATACAGATTATGAACATCTCGATGTTCCCATTTGCCATAATGAACAGCATCTTTTGACATGGTTAGTTCTATCCCTCTGAAGACTGAAGGCTCATTCATATCATTCCAGACAAAAACGATTTCAGAAGAACCCTACAGGCCAACGATTGAGTTTCTTTAATACATTAGTTCAGTACAAGAACTGTATCTAAATACTTGTACTAATTTATTTCTTCACACTGCTTTGAAAAATGTGCTTTTTCCTTTCCTTGACCTCCTTGCCTGACTCCTGTGCCGAGGATCAGAGCGAGCAGAGAATCTTCACCAGATATGAAGGTTTCTTTCCTGGAGGTTATTCAAAATGGGAACATCTCACATACCTTCTCAGTTCAAACAGATGTTAAACCAGATAAAGTGTTTAAGATGGCACAGTCGTCTTACTTCCAACTTTATCTCCAATGGAATTTGCATGAGCTAAGAAGTCCCTAGATTTCTTATGCAGAGATGACTGTGCAGAAGGTGTCCTGCTTTAGTCTGTCATTTTATATTCTGGATGGATTCTATTTATAGTTGCCAACGCTATTTAGATTTATGTCCCTTTTCCATATTTCCAAAATTATGCAATTGAGGTTGTATAGAAATCATATTAATAGATAGTAATGTTTTATGGATCCTGACCATATCATTACAGAACACAAACCTTGTATGTTTTGAAGTCAAATTGATCAGCGTACCATTGTCGGACTTCAGGATTGGTGAAATCCAGGTAAGATGAGAGACCTGCAGATGTTAGGATTGTATTATATTTGCAGGAAAAAAAAAACCAAAACTGGCTTCTTCTTTGTTGTGATATCCAAATACAACGATAGAAAATATTAATATTCAAGCTAATATAATGATACTTGAGACAAATGCCATGGCAACCTACGCTGTTATTGTCATTTCTGGTGTTGACAAATGTAAGATAGAAATAATTAAAGAGAGAGGCAGAGAAAGAGAGAAACCCGTCAATAGTGAAGAAAAGGAACTTAGACTATCAATTTACTTCAAATAAGTCAGTTACAATTACGAGGAAATCCATTCTGATCTAACTCTATGTGCTTCTTCAAAGTGATTTGTAAAAACAAAGAGAGTTAATTACCTGGCCAGCAGATGCCCTCAAAATCTTCACCATTACGATCTTTTACAAAGAATCCTCTCTCTTTTGCTTGTGAGTATATAGTATAAAGAGGATCAATCTTAATATGGGGGTCCACAATAACAACCAGCTGCCAACATGGGAGACAATAACATAGCCTTACTGTTGACTAAAAAAGATGCTGCAAGAATGTTTAGACTACCCTTCCGTAAGCTGATATTCTCTTTTAGATGCTTTGGGTTTACAACTGCCAAAATTCCCAGTTAGACTGGCTTTCAGCAAATTGACACAGATGGAAAAGCATACGTAACAAGCCAATAGTCTTCCCAAGTTAGCTCGGGAAAAACAGAATGCTTTAGACCAGGGGTCCTCAAACTTTTTAAACAGGGGGCCAGTTCACGGTCCCTCAGAATGTTAGGGAGCCGGACTATAGTTTGAGGAGAGGAGGAGAGCCGCTGGACCCGGCATACCTGTCACGTAGAATAGTCCAGCTCTGTGATCTCTCTCCTCGTGCATCGCCTGCATCTCCCGACACAGCCCCGACACTTCCGCTTCTGACAGACAGCAGCGGCGGCCAATCAGGCGGGCGGGCCAGATAAATGACCCTGGTGGGCCATATCCGGCCCACGGGCTGTACTTTGAGAACCCCTGCTTTAGACTATTAAAGGGAATTTGCTAGTGTGATTGTTTTCTCCCACAGGTTTATTTCTTTCCAAAGAACAGAATTTATTTGAAAATTTGCAAGGAAATTGATGTTTTCAGTAGGCACTGATGAATACAAAAGCTGCACGGGCAAAATAGACTTCCACATCACTTTCCCCCCTACTTTTACTGCATTATGTACCTTGCGTTTTTTCTTCATAAGTATCTGCTTCTGCATCTTCTCAGGATTGGAGAATCTCTTCTTATCCCATGTGAAGTACCGCTTGCCATCAGTGTGCTCAATGTCTAACCATATAACATCATAAGGGATGTCAAAGGTATCAAAACCTGCATCCACCTTTTCTACATCTTCCTCATCTTCATAATTCCAGCGGCACTGATGGTACCCAAGAGAGAAGAGTGGAGGCAAAGCCTGTGTGCCTACCAAAGAAAGAAAGAAAAAGAAAGAAATTATGCTGCCATTCAAAATATAGCCGAGAGCACATTAAGTGATAAATATTTCATTTTTAATCTTATTCTTCCACTTACTGTAAGTCATCAGGACAGGTTTCCACACCATATATAGCTTGGCAGATTAATTACTAGAGTACTATAAGAGAAGCATTTGTCAACTAAGTTTGCAAGGTAGCCCTCTTAACGTGTCTGAAATCATGACATCATGATTATCATCACACAAATGATGTAATTTGCATCACTGATGACTAATACAAACAGCATAATTTGCATAATTTGCATGATGACATTATAACATGCATGATATCACATCCCCTGCATTGCCCTGTAGATGCTCATGCCTTTTAACAGATGCAGACCACCACGAGAAGCAAAAGTTGATATATACAGTAAATGTAACAAAAGAAGGAACTCAAAGAAAAGTTAAGTAGCAGTTATATTGGGTAACAATATGCCCTACGAGATATAGAATATATATGCAGATATAGAAATTAATTAGTTTGCTGTCTACTAGTTATTAAAATATTTATCTCTATGACTGAATTAACAATGACTTTGTATCAAAACTAAATGTATGTGTGTGTATGTGTACACATGCATTTATTTATTTATTTAATTTGTATGCCGCCCATCTCCCCCAGCCTGAACTTTGTAATTTTTGTAGAAATAAAAAGAGCCATCATTTTTATTATCAACTTCCCTTTTAAGGTGACTGAAGAGAGACTAAATGAAATTTCTTCATAAGCCAATACCTGTTAGCTGTGCATACTGCTTAAAAATATCAAAAGGACAGGGCCCCTTTAGGATGAAAACATCAATTATTCCACTTTCTGACATCCAGCGCACATCAGTTTGAGGCACTACCCTCTGCTTGGAGATGTCTGGAGTTTTGGAAGGTAAAACCTTTAAAACAAATATACATATATATACAGTACTTAGAAAGATAATAGTGTTAAATGAGCTGTTTCAGTGAAAAATGTGCAGCAAAAAGATTTTCCACCATTAATTATAACTTCCAGTGACCATGATGGGTAGAGGTGATGGCTGATGTAGTCTAACACAACAGAAGACTTTCAGGTTGGGGGAAGATAATTTAGAATGTTATTAATTCTCACACAATGCAGCTATACTTCCATGCAGAACACATTCCATCTCACCTTCACTGCAGCTTTTGTAGAAATCTCCACCAATGTTTCTGAGGAATTCAGCCAGAAGACTCCAATTGTCTGATCAGGCTTATGTGCTAAGAGTAAGGGCACTGAACCATAAATGCCCATTTTGCTGTGGATGGTATATCCAAAGACATCCACATTATAAAGCCGGTAGACATCATCATCACTGGAACACAAAGATAGACGCATTGCTTGTAGAGATGTTATTTTACTTCATCCAAAGCGAGAATAGGGCATTATAATACAGAAACTGCCTCGTGGTACCACAGAATAAGTTATCCATAGTAATAGTTTATACCAGTTCTCTTTGTCCTGATGTGTTCCAGTTTTGTTGCACTTCAATTACCATAACGATTAATGCAGAATGTGGCAGCCAGATTGCCGAGTAAACTATCTGGCTGTGTCCAACCATCCATCTGTCCACCCATTTGGATTTATTTCCTAACTTTCTATGTCTGTTGAAGCAACTGCACTGGCTTTCAGTATTTACCTCCTCAGTATTTACCTCCTGAGACCACTTTTATGCAACATGCCTGTATTTGCTCCTCTCCTTGCTTGCTCATAGCAAATCACATGGTGTCAGCCTGATTATGAGGCTCCTTGCAGCAGCGGGCACTCATGTCCTTTGGAGCAACTCATTCAGCTGATGATGGCTGTGTGGCTCATGCTGGCTTCTCCATTCCACTTGGATCTTTGATGATGGAAGGGTCTTGCAACCCAATTACTGGATGCTATTGCTGGCTGCAGATTGCTCACGGCTCAGTCCAATCACTGAAGCAGTCTGCGAGCAAAACTAGCATCCAGTAGTGCAATCGAAAGACCCTCCACCAAGATTATGAGCGAACCCAGAGGGATGATCTCTTTCATCGCCAGCTGAGTTTTTCCCAAAAAGAATAATACTGGCTGCTGTATTATTGTGCCCTGTGACAGTGCAATATTTGCAATAGAGAAGATGGAGGAACTGGTACATTCTGCAGACAACTTAACCCTAACCCTTAATAAATACACTTTGTTTTTTTGTTTATTATAGCCCATCTACCATTTTGTGCACACTTAAAGTATCAAAAAAAGGCCCAAAACCTGAATGTGTATACTGAGGTCTGCTCTTTATTTATCAATAGCAGGTAAGTAAAACTGTAGATAACGAGACTGTGGAAAATGAGGATCACCTCTTCCTTTTAACATATTACTGTTGTGTACTTCATGTTTTGTAAATTGCTTTGATATGCTTTTGTATGGAAGTGGCACAAATTATATTAAATAATATCAGCTAGGGATTATACAAGTTGATATCCTATGTGTTTGGAGGTTAGCAGGATGGGAAAGGGTAGTATATACTATAAATAGCATATTATGTTGTTCAATGAACAGTTCAATGTCATCAGCATCTCATGTCACTGCACGGCTGAATACTGTTTATACTCTGTGCTCTTCTGCAACCGCCAGAACTGAGATCAGATTATAGTTGGCTGGATGTAGTCCTGGCTATCAGAGAGATCGCTGCTGTTCTGGTTTAACAATCCAATTATAATTCAGAAATAAATCTCATTTTGTTCAATGAGACTTGCTTCCTAGCAAATATACTTAGGATAACAATCTTGGAATTGTACACAGCCCCTTTTTTTCCCTTGTAAAAACTTATACATGTCTAGGCCTTTGTAGGTTTTATAAAGGTATCTGCATATTATATATTTTGCTGAGCACTGAACCCTGCAGTGGATGTAAAAGGAAGGGTAGAACAAGCTGAAGGGGAAATGGCATTAGATAAACCTGTTCTCAATCCTGTTTTTCTCGTATGGGATATTTGAAAGGAAATATTTATGTAACTCTTGAGAAAACATTGTAACTGCATAGAAAGCAAAAGTCACCTTCAGTCACTGACTGCCCTGAGGCTTTATACTGAAGAAAACAGGAGAGGCTGAGCAAGATGCAGGAAAAGCAGAAGCTGTGGGCATGGGAACACCTGGGGGATTAGGCTGTTTGAGTCTAAATGGCTTCAGTAAATGAGGAAGGTGCTTAAAATCCAGGGAAGGGGAAGCTGACTGGAAACATTTATGTATTGTTAGCTTTATATCCCATCCTTTCCCCAGGAGCTCAAGGTGGTATATATAGCACCCCTTCTCCTATTTTGCTCTCTCCCCCAAGCAACAAACGTGAGAGATAGATTGGCAAAGTGACCTTCAAAGTCACCCAGTGAGCTTCCACAACGAAGGTGAATGTGAGTTTTGGTCTCCCCCTCCTAATACAACACCTTCACCATTGCACCATGCTGGCTTTCAGGAAAGGATCAGATTAATAGATTAGCAACGCTGTCTAGGGAAGCTGCGTGATATTCTAAATGTTAGGAGAGAGATTGCTGAGCATTCTCAGCTACTTCCTCCTGGTAGTGAATGTGGAGCACAGAGAATGTTTTGTTTCACTCCATGCTATGCCATTAATTTGGCATAGTTGTGACTGTTGGTGGCCAAAAACCAGTGTAAATGGAGGAAGTAAGTCCATGTAATCTGAAGTAAGCCTCCAGATCTCGGATTCAAAGTCCTGAGTTACTGTGACATTCAGAAATCTTGCTGTCTTTTTTGGTGCCTATTTCCTTACCTGGTGTTTTTCAAGAGGAGGGTCTCTGCATGCTGAGGTATTCCATAGACATGTTCGAATCCATGCAAAGAAACATCTAGACCTACACTGCTGGGACCTGTATTAAGACAGAGTAGCACCGTGAGGGCAGGGCTGGGGGGGAAATACAGGGCAGCACGAAAGAGTAGCTGATTCAATACTAACCTCCACTGAGGCTCTTTGTGGCTCCCTACATAGAGAAATATTGTGTCCATGGCTCACTGTGAGAAGACAGAATGAGGACTAAAGAAAGACTCCCATTTTAAGGATTCAAACAGCCTAGTCTAAATCTGCAAAGACAGATTCTGTATCCCCCAACCAAAAATTAAAAGGAAGCCATCTAAGCTGCAGTATAAAACAAGCAATGGAACTATGGCAATAGTTGATTCCTATGAGTAAGCCAAGCCATGTGCAGCTAGGGAAAAACCAACCATTACTGGTGTGTATATGTTTTTATGCATGTGTGAGTTTGTGTGTGCGTGTGTATCTCTCTCCCTCTCTGTCTGTCTGTCTGTCTGTGGGTCTGAAGACATGGCTTTGCCATCTGGCCTGGGGATCTGGCAGTAGTAGTGTAGAGCCTGCAAAATGGTTGTAAGTGAGACTAATTGGGCTCTCCTGCAGGTTATGTTTCTTTATGATTTTAATAGTTTTATAGTTTTAATTGTCTTTTGTTATTATTTTGGTTATTTTTGTATTTTTTTTGTGTGTTTTTAACTCTGTAAGCCACTCAGAGTCACGTGTGTGAGATGCATGGCTATATAAATTGAGCAAATAAATAAATAAATACAATTTAAGGGGAAAAAACCCACGGCAATTAAATATACATTAACAGGATAACTAAGAGAAAGGACAAAATGTTCAATTATTAGACAATAGATAGATGCTGGCAACATGTCATGCTGTCCTCAATATCCCTAGGTGGCAGGCAATGATCCCCAATATTTTTATAATTACTTTTACAAAAATGCAAATGCCCCATTCCTGTGAGAGAGCCAAATCTTGCATGATACCTGAGTTTTCACATGAGATTTCAATCATTTTTTTTTTCAAAAAGGAATATCATGACATCATACAGAACTGCACTACAGAGCTTGCGATCTAAAAAGAATGCTGGTCTCTGAGCCACTTACCATTAGCTTTGATGTCTAAAAAGCTGCTGATTTTTTCTTCCCAGAGACCTAAATCTTCTTCATTTTCCTTAAATAAAAGGGACAGAGATGTAAATCTATCATGAGCTAACCAACAGAACTTAGCATTGTCTGACAATATAATCAGTTGGCAATCTTCTTCTGGGTTACAACTAATTCAAACCAATGTTCTACAATGAAATCACTGTACAATTCAGACCACACCCTTGTTATTAATTGTCAGTAACTGGCTTATTTCTGTTGTGGCCAAATAATGCACTGATTCCCTCCAGAATCATATTATTATTGTTTAAGGCATTTTTTACAATCAAAACTTACTGTTCCTACCACAGGACTGATGTGTCTCTTGGACAAACTGACCAGACAAGAATCCATAAATCTAGACTAAATTTACCTTAGAAGAGTCAGCCAATCCACTTTCCTTTTCTTGTGAAGTAGATTTCCTTTAAAAAATCAAACATATTCAGTGTATAATTACAAGCGGATACTCTCAAAAGAATTTATTTTTGAGTAAGAATGTTAATTACCCCAACCTACAATAATTTATCTGTACTTAGAGATCAGTACAGATGCTGATATTATTTTCTATATGTTTCATATCTTTTTTCTGTTTGTTCCTTTTCTTCTTTTTGTTTTTTTCTCTTCTTTTGTATATTAAAGCAACATCACACCTGTTTTGGGGTGGTGACTGTAGGTGTTCCAAATACAACAGGCCACTGGAATTCATGCTCAGTAAAATTTCATCCTTAGAAATAAGCTGTATCTGAAAAGGTTTTGCCATTATATGAATCTGCTGCTCTTGCTCAGGACCTGTCAGCACAAGTTTGTCTGCATCTTTCTCTGATATCTTCAGTCTGGGAAATGGAAAAAGGAAAAAGACAGGCACAGAGAAAACCCTTGAAAGCATTTTTTCAAATTATAAATAATTTTACTAATATCAATCAGTTATATGCATCAAGTTAACCCTGTCAACATACATTTCTGGCACAAACTCCTATATGCATCTCTGGACATTTGTATCCAGATATTTTTGCCATTTCCTTTTAAAAGAGGAGAAAAGCATATTGCGATGGGAATTGCTAAAACTATATATATAAAAAAGCTATCAATTATAGCATGAGACACACGAAGTATGGAGTGTAGCAAAGATTATTTTTATGACAGAAAATCTGCTCATGAACTGTTTATCAACCTAATGGGAAGACTGACTAAGATTATTCTCCGTAGTCAAGGTTTAATGCTAGGTTTAATAACTGGACTGTTTTCTGTATGGTTGATAATGTGGGGGGTTTTTTGGTTTGTTTTCTGTTGGTTCTTTTTTTCTTTCTGTATTTTTTCTCTCTTTGTATCTTAGAGCAAATAAAAATTTAAAAAGTTAAAGCACAACGAAAGGACAAAAGTTCCTCACTACTGGTAGATAAGTTCATTTTTGCTATATTCCATAAAAAGATAACATGTAATCAAATAAAGTATGCCAGATTCTGCTTGGCTGCAAGGCCTTCCAAACCTGATATCTTTCAGATATCCTGAACTACAGCACCCATTATGTAAACCATAAGGCTGCTCTAGATCCTCAGTAAACCTATTTGCTTGATTTTATTTATTATATCAAACTAATTAATAGAAGACAAAATAGATATAACAGAATTCAGACTACTATGTTATCTGAAAATTAATAATCTTGCTATTATTTAAAAAGAAAGGGAAAAAGAAAGAAAAGATAAAAACTTAGAAATGTTCTTTATAAACAGAACTACAAAATTGAGTTACTTTGCCCCATACCCTTCTAAAAATAAAAGAAATTCAAATATTTACTAACAATACTTATCAACACTCCACTGCTGTAAAGAAAGTATCAACTTCTTTCACTGTCCTATAATAATTCTTTTACTCAGCCCCCAAGCTTGAAAAGTTCACAGTCTTGATTTCTTGAAAGATTCAAATATTAGGGATACAGCCAAAATGAATATACATCTTCAATATATAGTGTTTGATGCAAAGTTATATTAATAACATTTCTTTCAGCCCAAAATGTGACAATAATAGAACAAATCCAAAGTTAGTATTCTAACTCCTGAGCAAGGTAACTGTAACCAATCTTTATTACCCATTCTCTGAGATGTCCAAATATCTACAAAACAATTTTTATTAATCTCATTTTAAGATCACAGGAAGCTAATTTCATTTTATTTAAAGCAATTTAAATGGTGGTGGTGCTAAATAGGAAAAAAATACTAAAATGCTAAATGTGAAAAGAATCTCAAAATAGTGCTTTATATTTTATTTTATTTTGGGAGAATTATTCTTCCTGTAAAGCAAAGACCATAGATATATGCTATAAGAACCCTAGTTATGTGTACTGTTCAGTGATAAACAACAATGTTCATTTGAGTGATAAAGATCCAGGAGGAACCTGTCCATAGGTAGTAAAGTATCTGACAGAATGTTCCTTCAAAAAGGTTCTCCCAATGTTTCTTTTCCAAACCAGAGAGCTAAAGACACAACGTATACAAATGCCCCTAATGGCAAAAAGAGGACTGGTCTCCAGTCTATACCTGATCTAAGATATCACTTTCCATAACTTACCTCAAGCTAGCTGGTTCTTTTATGAGAACATCAGGGACTTCATATCTTGGCTTGAGTGGATTTACCTCATTTATTTTAAGCCTGAAAATATTGCCCTCTATTTCATAAATTTCTACTGCAAGAGGTACCTAGTAATTGAATAAACATAGGAAAACTATTAGAGAATCTAATATGTTATACTAGACAAAACACACTAATTTTCCACAAAAGAAATAGCTCCTTCTTACTCAAAATAAAGAGAGACAGTTTCAGCAGAGGTTCTCCACTGAAAAGAGTGTGAAGAATCATGTGCTGAGTAGGGCGGCTATATAAATTGAATGAAGGAACAAATGAATGAATGAATCTAGAAATGAAATCTTTTTTGATGGATCATTTCCCTGAGAATTCTGAAATATTCCTGAAAACAGCTTTACCAAGGACTACAAAGGGAGGAAGAACTTAGGAAAATTTGTGCCTACCTATTCCAGCAGATGATGATGATGATGATGATGATGATGATGATGATGATGATGATGATGATGATGATGATCATCATCATCATCATCATCATCATCATCATCCTGCCCAACTCCCAATAACTCTGGGCAGTCATAAATAAAAACATTAAAAACAAGAAAAAATACGATAGACAAAAACGAAGAGTAAAGATGGGAAAGGATGACCCCCCCCCAAAAAAGACAGGAATGAAAGAAACAGACCCACACAATCCAAAGGGGGCTTGTGAACCTCTGCTGGTAGGAAATTTTAACTGATCCTGCTTTTGATTTAATCTCTTATTTGTGAGTGTTTTGAACACTTGCTAGCAAAACAGATTAGAAACAAAGTAGTAATAATGAAATAGCTAATGGCTTTCTAAACTGCTTTCAGTAAGGAAGTTTGCACTGAAAATTTTCCTCTTCTGACCACCCTATATTAAATGGTAATAATTATGTAATTCATCATTCTAGGTGATTAAGGTTATGATCCTCTATATATTCATCCAGGAGTGTGACTAATTCAATTGACTAAACATCTGAATGGATATGTACTGAATTGCATAGGATATTTTGAATTTCTAGTGTACTAGATGTTACAAAGTATATATAATCAGTTTATTTATTTGATATACATAGCTGTCCATCTTACATTCGTGACTGTGTTTCCCACAGTAACTCAGGGAAGATTCTCCCTGCAATTAAACAGGGCAAAGGATGATCAGCTGAAGGCACCATTCATGGTTTTAATAGACTTAAGTCAGGAACATCTCATGAATTCCCTGTCCTCTTCTACTTTCAGAGCTAAATATGCTCTGCCCACAGCCTTCTTTGACAAGAGAAGCCCGGCATCCGAAGGAAGTCCCTGGCTGCACCGGTGCTTCTTTTGTACCAGCACAGCCAGGGCTTTCTTTCACGCACCAGGCTTCTTTCATGAAAGAAGGCCCTGGGCAGGACACAAACGGAGGCCCTGGGCGGGGCGCAAGAGAAGCCCCATCTGCACCAGCGTGAAAGAAGGCGACATGAAAGAAGGCCCTGGCTGGTACAGTAGTGGTGTGTGGTGAAACTGTTGCCTTTAAAACTCAGGCACCCGAGCTTGGCGAGGAGCTGATAAAAACTTAATTCCTGAATTTGGGAGAGACTAAGTGGTTTTTTCGCCTCACCCGACAGCATGAATCATGAGTACTTCAGGCAAAATGAAAAGCATTTATTAAGGTGGGTCTAGTCTTTACATAAGGTACAGAAATTAATGATACATACATCCGGTATATGTAATGTGTCAGAAAGAAACAAATCAAACAGTAAAAGACATTAATTAGATGTGAGAATTAAACAATAGAAAACATTGATCTGAGATAACATTCTACAAGTGGCAAATTTATGGGTTATGTCACCCCCTTTCCCACTCGAGTTTGTATCTTTCTTAGTACTTGCAAGTGTATTCAAGGACTTCCAGAATATGCTCCCTATTGTTTAGTTGCTGAAAAGGCTAGTTCTTGCATATCAAAAGAAGAAATGGCTTTGGCTAAAAAGAAAACATGGTTTCCTGAACTTCAAAAGGAAGAATGGATGCTGTGCTAAAATGCTAATATCACATTTATTAAAAAGCTAATAATGAAACTTAAAATACCAGGTAACAAAAATGGGTGTGGTGGTGGGAGACAGGGCCGGGCAGCAGAGGCAGCTGGCTGCAGCAGTTAGGTGGGCACCAAAAGGCAGTTGTAAATGTGGGTGGGCCCAAATGGGCCTGAATTTTATTCACATGACTGCAGGGGCGCTGCAACGGCTAGAACTTTGAGGTTGTAAGTCCTTTCCTTCAGCATTGTTGTAACTTTGAACAGTCACTGAACAAATGGACGTTAAGTGAGGACTATATATATGTTTATCTAGCTTCATGGCAGAAGCATTTGAAGGATTGAAAATAAATTGGTTTATAAATAAAATAATGTAAAGTTAATTATCTATGGAAGGAGAAACTTCTGACATATTACATAATACCACTGCACCCTTTTCATGCAAAATTCTCAAAGCTAAATAAATACTTTCTAAAATTAAATACTTCCCAACATAATGTAAAATACTATCTAACATCTACCAGATGTTCTTGATCAATTACATTAAGAGGTATTCCTACCTTGCTCTCTTCATTGATAATTTGGAATTTGAGATTGCTGTTGGATAGTTCCACAGTTTTCAGTAAGGTTTGGTATGGGGACTTTCCAGGACATAAATGTTTCTGACGCCTGATATACACAAAAAAGAACATAAACATTTACATTTATCTGTGTAGTAGATGAGGATGTAATCATATTCAAAACTTTTGACTAAATCCCATTGACCAATGGGTTTAAATGACATAATTTCAAATTGATATTAACTAGAGACTTATGGAATAAATTACCTGCTTTCCATTTTTATATATACAGAGTGTACCAAAGGTCAGGCCCCATAGACCCATTACAATATGTTTATTTATATGTTTTATTTTTTTTTCCAGAAAAATGTTACTCTACTACTTAGGAACATTCAAAGGTCATGCATCAAACAAGGAATGCTTCTGCCCTTTTAATTTTCTGAATATTTTCCTGGAGGCCATTTCCATGACTCTTTACAATTAAGGTGGGCCCTGACCTGATCCAGCAAGGCTATTCTTACAATTAAATGGATGGGTGGGAGAAAATGGTGAAAATATGCTATTTGTACCAAGAGCTGCTGAATCCCACTTGGTGGCTCCTTGTGGGCAGGCCTTCTCTAAGGTGAAGCACATGCTCTTCCTGGGGGTGCTCTTCCCCATGAAATTCAGAAGACACCTACCATAATATTTCTCTGAGGCTTCTTGAAGACTTATCTGTTTACCAAAGCTTTCCCAGGGTGAATGTTGGAAGACTTTTTTTCCTCTTTTCTCCCCCTGCCATTTTTAATTAATGTTTGATTAAAAATGCTTTTATATTGTTATTTTATATTGTTTTCAGAATTGCTTTATTGTGTGTTTCACAGTTATTTTTATTGTAAACCATCTTGAGATGCTTTGGTACTTGAAGAAACACATAAAGGGATTAAACACATTAATGAAACAAATTTAAAATTAGAGCTAGCAGATCCTGGCTGAAAAAAAACTGGACCAACACTAAATGGCAGCAAGAGTTTTGTATTTTCTCCTTGCTGCCATCTAGCAGTCTCATGGATTTTTTGCAGCACAGATCTAGGTGCCCTTATAAAATTCCTCTTAATGCAAACTTAGCCCTGTAAGATGTATTGTTGCAATATCTCTTCAACGTAAGTTGTGCTGTATGTTGTGATGTTATATACATCATATTGCAAATAACAAAATACTCATAATCTTTACCTGTAAAAGGCAATTTGCTTGCATGTCTTAAATTGGCTTTTGTCCACAGCCTCATCTTGGACACTAAATACAAGAAAATATAACATTTCTAAAATGTATAGTGAAGAAACAAAGATGATTTCCTCCTGAACTATAGACACTGGAACAAGCTTATTCCGATGCATATAATGGAAAGGTTCTGAAAGAGTACAGTAGTGTATTTTAATTGCATCCTCCTGGTCATACTAAGCAGGTACACTAGAAATGGATTCCACAATACATATAATATTTAAAAGAATTACTTTTATCAATATTATTCCAGAATAAGTGACCATCTTTATTGCCAGTTGACTGAGGAAAACCCAAGTTAATTGACGATATCCTTATGATTTCCTTTTTAAATTTTCAAAAAGACTGTCTTCCTTAAGTAGATATTGGTTACTTATTCCAATTCCCAGGTATGCAAAACTTCAAAAGACAGCTCAACTGATAAAGGGAACTTCTAAGGTTGGTATAATGCTCTTTCTAAAATTAAGCAATGAACTAATCCATTTCATAATGGTTTTTTTAATGGTAACATGTTTTTAATATTGTTATTTTTTGGTGTTGTATTGTATGCTGCCCAGAGTCACGTTCTGCAAGATGACAACCATATAAATATGATAAATAAATAAATATCATGTATCTTCACAATCAGGTCAAATAGTATAAACAGTCACACAAAATAAACAGTAGTTCAATATAATAAAACTAACTGTTGCAGGACAGTAAAATGTATGTTTTCTTAGTGCAAGCAGCACTAATTCTACTACAATTAAATCTAAGGTGCTGCCTCCGGAATTCATTATGCACATATAGAAAACATTCTAACACTGCTACCTACAGTTCAACAAGCCACGCTTGCTTAAAATAGGTAAATATGAATAAATAACTGAACTTCTGCACCCCAAAACAGCTTTAGATAACTTCAAATCATACATCTGTCCATTCAGGAGAAAGCTCTTGATATCAAATGACTGCATACAGCCCCTCCCAAAAATGTTTGTATTCATATGACAACATTAATCAAGGTGCAACAAGGCTATCTGATTGAAAACAGGTAAAACAATAATTAGGTTTACATTCACTTTCTTGATTAAGCTGCCTTTCCATGTGTCCTATGACTGACTTTGTATTTCCGGAACTCCTTCACTTTATACTTGCCAGTATAATTACACTATTACATACATTACTGTAAATGCTGTAAATTTATGATTTGTGTTCTTCTATATTTTGATTCCCTGCTCTGTAGGTGTGTAGTGTTAATTTCTGCATGAATTCAAGCGTAACATTTTAGAACCAAAAAATTATTTGGGTTCTTTTAGAATCATGCATTGTGCTTAAGTAAGATTTGCAAACCAGTTACTGCAAAATGATACATATTTACCTGATTTCTTGACTGCTCGATTCCATGATCCCGAGCGAGCTATTTTTGAACCATTGGTTAGGAAATGAAGAGGAAATTCCCTAGCCAGTAAGTTTCGAGTTCACATTCTCTTGTTGCATGCTGGGAAATGGAGTTTTATTTCTGATAGCCCAGCCCACCTGACCAATAGTGTGGCCGGGACTACAGTATACATATGCTTTGATGTTAGTATTTCGGTACTGCTCAGAGAGCAGCATTCAGGATAGAACTGAAGAAGTATTACTTCCTATTACTGTTTTGTTCTTAAATCGGTTTAATAAAATTGTACAGGGGTAAAGTAAGTTTTACTGGTGGAGTTAGGCCAATTCCTAGTTCAGAAAAGACAAGGAGATAAAAAAGATGAATTAAAACTAAGATCTGCTTAATATTAATCTTTGAATAAATTAATATTAAGGAGATCTCTTAGTTTTTATTCATCTTTTTTATCTCCTTGTCTAATTCTATTGTGGCTCCCCCTCCCCCTTCTGACAAATTTTCAAGTAATTTCTCTTTGTCACTTTTGGCACTTTTAAAGAGACCAACTGCTATCAACATTTTAGAAAGACAATTTTCACTGTACTACCTAAATGCAAAGGTATCCATTATATTCTAAGTAAGGTATGATGGTTTGAAACTGAGGGCTAGTATTCTCTTTAAACCTACCATAAAAATACTGAATGGGATTAAATACCCAGCTGTGTCAGCATTTATACAATAAGTCAGTAAAATACAGTTTGTTGTAGAGACAATACTTGGCTTTGTTAAAATTTGACTACAATTCTTAAATACTTTTAGACTGAGTGAGTATAACTTGCTTATTCACCAAATAAACGTGCAGAGGGTCATGTTGTGTTTTCAGATTTGGTAGGATTGAATCAAAAGTTTCTCCCTATCCAGGCCTGCACACCTTCCATGTGCTGGGAGAGGACCTTGACAACCTCACTTTCTAGCCTGGGGTTCAAAGATATAATTGGACTAGTAGATGACCTCACCCAGTGGTTTCATGTAGATATTAAGCAGGAGGGGAGAGAGGGCTAAGCCCTGTGGCGCTCCCAAAGGAGGGGTCTAGGGAGTGAGCTCTCCCTTTGCCATCATCAACTGGAACTGGCCCCAAAGGAAGGAAGAGAATCACTATAAAATATGGCCACAATTCCCAACCCCCAGAGCCAGTCCAGAGGGATACCATGGTCAACAGTATCAAAAGCCACTGAGAGGACAAGCAGCACAAGGATGGATGTACCACTTTGATCCCAGCTCCACCAGTCATCAACAAGCGCAATCAAGGCTGTCTCCATACAGAATCCCAGTCTGAAACCTGACTGAAATGAAGTGCACTAAGCCAGTGGTTCTTAAACGGTTTGACTCAATTACCCCTTTTCCTGGCCTTGAATAACATCATTGTCCCTGCAAAAAAACCCAAAAAACCCAGGCTGTTTTGTACAGTTGTCTCAGCAGCAGCAGTCCCAAATTGGATCCTCAAGTCACAAACAAGCAATTACTTATTTATTTATTTATTTATTCATTATTAAACTTGTATGCCCATTGCATATACAGTTGCTCCATTACCCCAGGATAGGCCCATATGACCACCAAACCTGATTATGGATTAGGCACTGCACTAAGTCAGCCATTTAAAGCTTCATTGCAAGGTTTGAGTGGTCAGCTGAATGCCTCGAGTTGGAAATGGTGTGTTCAAAATTCCTCTCTTTAGAATTAGCAGAGAGTATTTTATAAGAACAGATAGACCAGCTGCTATTTTGCACTCTATTAAACTTAATTCTGGCTCCAGACCAAAGCTATGCTCTAGAACAGCCTACTGTAAATAAATCTCCTTTGGGTCCAGCCTGATTCCTTGTGACTTCATGGGTACATCCAAGTAGTTTTCCTAACAACAATACTTCAGTGGTAGACATTCCCTTCTTCTGAGGTACTTTTCATTTTCTACTCTAGCCCGTAGCCCTAATATTTTGTAGTGTTCTCTCATCCAAATGCTACCAGGTGCAACTCTGTTTAGCTTTTGGAGAACTAAAGTTGGTTGGGAGGGACCTCGGAGTAGCTACATAAGCATGGGTTTTATTCAGTTTGCCTCTAATACGGTACAGATGAAGCTAACACGCCAAACGGTCCTCCTGAAAACAACGTATTTATAAGAATTGAATCTACTCTTAAATGACGTACATCCAAAGAATCTGCTTTTTTATCGAACAAATAGTAGCAAGGATGCAAAGCCAGCATTTCCCAGTACCCTGCTGCGAGTAAGTTTAACACGGGACCAGAATACGGTACACCCGCGCTCACCCGCCTGCCGCAGAAACTGCACGGAAAGAAGAACAAGCTCGCTCGCCCGCCCCCTCCTCTCTCGCGGGCGACGCGGAAGAGGCGGCTGTGCGGAAGAGCTCTGCTCCCCGCCCGCTTCGCCTGGGCGCTGGAGCCAATCCGGCGGCGCCCCATCACCCGCCCTCGGCCCGGAGCCTCGGCCGTGGAGCGGAAGAGGCGGCGAGCGCGCCGGAGCGCGTCTTTCCTTGTCGATTTCGCGGAGGAGTGATGGCGGTGCCGGGCGCGTTGGGGAGGATGCTGCAGCCGCGGGGGCGCCTCTCTGTGGGACTGACCCTGCTGCTCCTCCAGCTCCTCTTTGCGGGGCTGCCGAGCCCGGCTGGAGCCAGCCAGCTCTCCAAGTGGGAACTGTCGGTGCCCCTGGTGAGCTCGCAGGGCAGCCTACCCCGCCACGCCGTCCCGTTGAGTGGGCAGGGCGAAGAGGAAGGAGGGTGGCCTGGATCTTAGGGGGCTGGGCGCCGGGGCCCGGGCAGGGTTGCCGGCATGGAAGGGGTCGGTTGGAGGCTCCACCGCCTGGAGCGTTTCCATCTTCCCTGCCTCCCGTTGCTCCAGGGAGGCTGCCTCCCGGCTGAGGCGGTTTGTGGAGCGTGCCGTTGGTTTTGGTGTCCGGTTTGACCCATCCGGACAAGGTTTTGCCTATATCTCAGTTTTTGATAACTGAGATTAACTGGTTCACCGGCGACTACCCATTTTTCAAGGTTCTTCAATGCGATAATAATAATAATATGTAACAGTTTGTATTATTGTATTGTATTAATAATAACCGGGAAAGCAGGCCCTGAACCTCCATACATTATTTTTATCTCAGCACCGGTACATACATATGTGGGATGGGAGATTCGGTTAAAGAGGAAAACAATCCTGAGGTTGAAAGGTTGCCCATCACTACTGTAGTCTGATTCCTTTAGAAGGCCAGAAGTGAGGCAGTCATGAAATTGTTCAGAAAATCTATTAATAAAGAGCCAGTTTTGTATTTTATTGCTGAAGAGATTCATCTAGCAGTGAGAAAGATCTCAGCACCTACTTCTGTTTTATTCATGAGAGTGACTGCTAAAATAATCTGGGAGTTTTCCCAGTCTTAATTTCTTGCACAAGAAATTGTGTAAGAGGTAGATCTTGAAAGTAATTACCTTGTTATTCTTGTAGGTAATTACCCTGTTATTCAAAGTACTTAGCACATCATGCACATATATATGCTTAGCTAAAGCAAATTTTCTGTTTTAATCAGGTGCCATTTTTAATATGTTGCATGTACAAAGATCCCTCCCCCCTTCCCCAAAAAGGTCAGATACACATAGTATTTTTCTCGAAGTTATGTTAATACAAACAAATCCTAATTCAATGTCAGAGTTCAACTGAACTATTCAGTGTTCAATGGGACTTGCTTCTAAGTAAGTATGAATGGAATTATAGCCTCAGTATGTGTAATAATGTGAGAACATGTGCTTATAAGAGAACTTCATGTGCTTCGTTTCAGTAATGCATTTACCATGTGATTTCATATGAAAAATCCTGTCAGTGAGTGATAGGTTTGCCTAAGCTACTCATAAATTCTTGGTTAAGAGGAGATTTGAAAACAAATATGTTGTTAGGGGGACTAGACAAAAACTGGTCCCCAGTTTAAGAAGGAGTTCTGTTCCCAAGGTCTGTCCTTAAGTCAAATTTGTATGTAAGCCAGAACAGGATTATTGTATAATACTGTATAAGTAGTATTGTGTCTGTAACTCGAATCGTTGTGTATTTAACTTGAATTTTGCTATAATAGGCTCCGTTCTTAACTATAGGTTGTCCTTAAACCGGGTGTTCTTAACCCGGGGACTACCTGTATATGTTTAATTGAACTCTGCCCCCCCGTTTCACTGAATATATCACCTTCAGTATTTCAGGATATTTCATACAGGCATGTTTCTTAGTTTTTGGCTGCAGCAACCATAATGTGATTTGCTGCAGGTTTTAAATGTGGTTCATCAAGCACTAAATAATCAAATGATAACATGTGAATGAATTTGTGTAGCCTTACCTCTCTTTGTTTACTTAGAGGTAAGTCCAGCTAATGACAGGTTTATTCCCAGCAGTTGCAGATAAGATAGCAACATTCATGTTTACCTTTCATGTCAATGTGGTAACATTAATGGAAGAGTATATCTATGATTTGTACAGGTGTATTTTAGGCCAGCGGTTCCCAATTTTTGTGGTTGAACAATTGATGGTCTGCAGAGGTACTGCCAGTGATCCTTGTTTGTTGTACAGCCATTCAGTCACTTCTGATTCTTGTAGTACATGTTTGTGCCATCAGTGATAGTATCCAGCCATCATGTTTCTGTCAGCCTCTTTTTCAATTACCTTCAATTTTTCCAGGCATTGGATTTTTTGCTAATGACTGCTGCCTTCAGATTATGTGTCTGAAATATTTAAGCTTTAATTTCATTATTAGTGCTTCCAGTGAGCAGCCTGGCTTTATTTCATTTAGTGTTGTACTTGCAATCCACAACAATTCAAAGGCATCACTTTTTCTTTATTCAGCCTTTCTGATGGTCTAGCTTTCCCAGCCACATATGTTACAACTGAAAAAAACCATGACCTTGATAATATGTGCGTTTACTGTTAGTGTCATCCCTTTGTAGTTTAACATTTTGTCTGGGAGTGTCATAGTCTTTTCTTAAGCAGACATCTATTTATGGCTACAGTTGCTATTCCTTTGAGTGTAGGAAGTTAAAGTCTGTTACTACTTCAACTTCTCTGCCTATATGCATTGGGTTGCCTGTTGACATAATCTTATTTTTTAAAAAGTATTAGTTTTTTAAATATTGAGTATCAGACTGGCTTTTGCATATTTGTCTTTCACCTTCAATAAGAGATTCCTTAAATTTTCTATGCTTGAAATCATCAGGGTGCTGTAGGTTTTGGGTTATTGATATTTCTCCCAGCAATTTTAATTCAAAATTCTTTTCTTCTCATGATTAATAATGTTTTTCCCAACAATCAAAATCTCAAAAGATTGCCAAATGTTGTAAGATTTTGGCATTCTTGCTTGAATTCTTGGGGACACACATATTTATTTAGTAGTATTAAGTATATGGTTATTCCCAATATTGATGAACTTCCATATCTAGATGCCATTTCTCTTTGTTTCCTTTCTCTTATAGGAGAAGAATTTTTTTCACTTTGGAAAGATTCTCTTTAGCAATACTACCATTTTCCTAAAGTGTAAGTACATTCATACTGTACCTTGAAATGTAATATCCCATTCTTTTATAATGACTGTGTTAGAGCAGGCCTTATTTAGGATGACTTAATGACTTGGGCCTATAAAACTGCAGAGCACATCAATGATCTTTTTATAACTTTTGCTCTCTCCAATCTGCTTTATCTCAGTGGTTGAGACTACAGTGTCATATCAACATAGTTTCACAAAGGAATCATAATACTAATGGTGATGAACTTCTATGCCAATAGGCCATGGTCTAATGATTTGCTACAGTATCCTGACATTTTGCTAGCAGCTGTGGCTGGCATCTTCATAGATGCAAGTGGTCGGCTTTGTAGCATGCTTCTTGTTCCCTGTGAGCTTGGTTAAAAATGGCAAGTTAGCATGATGTGTAACTTAGTGAATGTATGCAAATGAATGTATACATTTGGAGAGATACTATGTATGTTGGATCATATACTAGAGTTCTGCCAGATTTGGCAGCAAAATTCCAGATGGTCGATGGATAGTAACAAAGAGATATATCCTTGTTACTATATAAAGGCTGTCTAGATTTGTGCAGCCCTAGTTCCAAAGTACAGTATCTCAGTATCTATTATTCTCATACTTACGCCTATTTCTAGATTGCCTTAAAAATCTAAAGCTGCTGTCCTGTATATACTTATATGGAAGTAAGTCCCATTTATTCAGTGGGACTTAGTTCTTAGTAGAACTATATAAAATTCTATGTAAGAGTTCTTTATAAAATAATGTGTGTGTCATTTTGAATGCA
Source organism: Python bivittatus (assembly GCF_059951505.1). Taxonomy (NCBI): domain Eukaryota; kingdom Metazoa; phylum Chordata; class Lepidosauria; order Squamata; family Pythonidae; genus Python; species Python bivittatus. The sequence goes on along the minus strand of NW_028277075.1, from coordinate 26,495,808 downwards.
GAGGTTTACTAAAAAGAAGGGGACTAGACAATTAAACAATGTCATTGTGAACATTGTGATGACTTCTTTTCAGATAGTACCTGAACACTAGAATTTATTGGAAATTACTTTTGGATTTCTGGACTCACAACACTGTTGACTAGCTTTATAAGATAGTTTTTAAAATTTAACTAATATAAAAAAGTAGGTTACTTCCAAATCTAAACTATACTGTTAGTTATAATTGTTTGCAAGCCTCTGTTGTCTTGTACATTTTTTCCTCTAATTTTCTGTAAAAAATTGACAGGGCTATTCTGTACTTTCCTATTAAAATGTAATAATATATTAATAATAATGATGATAATAATAATGATAATAACAACCCAGTGTTTATGATTATCTTTTGGATTTGATTAGGCACTTTATTATTCATTGATTGCTATGAGATTAATGCAGTTGGGAACATGAAGTAGTCTATGAAATTTTCTCCCATAATAGAGGTGTGCAGTATTTGGGTCTGAAGCAGGAAAGGTGCTTTAGATTCGGCTAAGCGTGCTTCTTGTATCTGTTGGTGGTACAGCCTTTTACCCATACTGGATACAAAGCACCTTTCCTGCTTCACATTCTGAATATTGCATACTTCTAGCTGTAATAAATGCTTTAATCATTAAGGTGCTGCAAAACTTACTGTTAGTTGGTAACAGTATATCCTGCATTTCTTACATATTTTTCTTATTTGTTTAGTTAATGGCAGTGAAGCTGCATGTGATCCTTCTCAAAGTTACACTATACGGTGGTACTTAAGATACTCCTATTGCTACAATGAGGTCTTCAATTTTGTGGTAAGAAATTGGTATTAAAAGGTACTTTAGCTTTCCACATTGTGGTCCATACCACAGGAAAATATTGCTGATCCTTTATGAATAGTAAAGGATCTCCGTTATTTTTGTTTGCTTTTCTCCTCAACAGCCGTTTTGGCTGGGAGTTCTAATCCAACATACATGAGCCACATCAGGAAAGACTGCTCTGATACATTTGGAAAATGGTGATGTTTTGATTTAGCCTATGGTTTACTAATATCTAAACATATACAGTGGTACCTTGGTTCATGAACTTAATTTGTTCCGCGACTCTGGTCGCAAACCGAATTGGTCGTGAACCAAATCAAATTTTCCCATAAGATTCAATGTAAATACGGTTAATCCGTTCTGACCCCTCCGAATTTGGTCGCCAACCGATTTTTGATTGTGTCCCGAATCAAATTTCCCCATAAGGTTCAATGTAATTACGGTTAATCCGTTCTGAACCATATGTTTTTTTTTTTTAAACCGCAAAAATATGACACAAAGTACAGTACGAAGAGAGAGAACGCTAACCTTGCTCGATGCGACTTCTGGCGTGGAGGACAGGAAGGCGGGTGGGGAGGCGGATATTGCTTGGAGGGAGAGTCCCCCTCCCTACAGGAAGCCGCGACCACATGTCATGGGAGGGAAAATGGCCACGGATCCTGTTCGTAACCCGATCCGGCGTTCGCGAATGGAGGCAAAATTTTGCAGCCGGAACTGTTCGTGAACCGAATTGTTCATGAACAGAAGCGTTCGTGAACCGAGGTACCACTGTAATTAGCTCCTAGAATAACAATAGATATAGTATTTAAGAACATGGATTTTTTACTTTCTCAGTTTGTACGTACCATGTTCTTTCACAGAGATATGCAGCGTTTTGCAAAGCCAAAAAGAACTTCAGAGTGGGTCTGGGAGCTCATGCTATGCCTGTCAGCACCTCCTTAGTTAACACACACCGAGTTAAGGAGGTCCTTCTTCTCATATTTTCTTGGGATTGACCAGCTATATAAGAAGGAGCCAACATGTTTAGTGTATGCACCCATGCCTGCTCCAAAACATCTCTTTGGTTTTAGATTTAAGGTGCTGCATGTCTGCTCCTCAGCAATGTCAAGCAGGAGTATGCGAAATGGCCATATGTCATTGAATTATCTGTGTATTTTTTCCTAATATTGTCTCCACTGACTGAGACTTTTCAAGGCTGGAAAGAGAAGTTTTTCATACAGTGCTATTTGCTCTCTTTAATTAGAGATGCTCTGAATCATTATTTTTAGTGAGAAATACTGTTATCTTTCTTTTCAGTTTTCTGTTTACTGACTTCTTTGTCCCTTAATATAGCTAGTTGAAATCATGTCATGTGTCTTGACAGGATAATCAGACAAATCTATATTTTCAAAGCACTTCAGAACAACATACAGGTTGGTCAGGATACTACGCTATGTCTGAATTCCACTTCCCCAACTGTAGTGAGCTCTTCAAGCCACAGGTATGATATAGGGACGGTGCAGAGCTTATGGCAGTTTTATTGAGGGGTGCATTTGTTACTTAAATCTTTCTGGTGAATTAAGGCTACATATATTAGCTTTTTCCACTGGTGTTTGCCTATTTGTCTGAAAATCCATGCCCTGCTTTTTTTACAAGAAGATATCTTGAAATACTGAAGCATATGAGCTTCTCAGGAGGTGAAAAGATACAAGTGAAATAAAACTTTCATATTTGTAGGGTTTGTTTAACTGAAGTTTATGTTTGCAAGATTATTTGGATCTGTTTGATTTGCATTTTAATACTTCTGAGCCCAAGAATTATTATTAAAAGTACCATATATGTGTCATTATAATCAACTAAATAACATATTTATATATGAAATATATCACAAATTATTTCCTGAACTGACCAAACCTAATTTATGATCAACCCCTGTTGAAATCCTTCCATCCTCTATAAGGTGTCAGCACATATTTAATATATTTAATATCACATTGTCAGTGATCCAGAACTGTGAAGCTCCATTGCATTTGCCAGGGATTACATAATTTTGGATTCAGCCTAAAATCTCATAACTTGCTTCTGTCTCTTTGGCTATGATTGTATTAATGTCCATTGATTGATTCATTCATTGTTGTGTTTGTCCTTGCTTGTTACCTGTTATTACCTGGTTATCTTTTCACAGCAGATTTTAAAAATTCTGCAGCTGATCAAGTCAGGGGTGGCCAACTTCTTATGGCTATAAGGATTTTAGAGGTCAGAAGGCTCAGGGACCAGATTCCTTTTTTCTGATTACAACATCTGCATTTTCCCCTTGTCTCTAGTTGATCCTGATTTGAGAAATAGGTACTATAAATCTGTCCAGAGACTGGGATGGAGGCTTCTTTAATTAAGAAATTAAAGAAATGCCTGCCATATGCAAAAGTTGAATACTTGAAATTGGGAAGGATGTTCCTAGTCTGTTAGTTATCCTTGTTCTACAGTACACATTCAGTTGTATACACATGCAATACTCTTCTGTGCCTGTGCAGTGCAAAGAAGGATCAGGAGAGGTGGGCAAAATATGACTGCAGCAACTGATCTATTTATGGTTAAATTTCCAATTAACCCCAGAGACTTCAGTTGAAAAAGCCTGGTTCTACAATATGAAAATCTTTTATAGAGTAAAAATCAGTTTAAATGTGATGACATATAAGTCAAAATGGTTGATAGAGGGGATGAATACTCTCATGTAGAAGCTATGGTTCAGGATGCATCTTTTATTCCTAATTTATTAGCAGTGCATTCCTTGATTGATTGTGAGTACATGCTAGGTGGTAGGACTGTTACCTCAGAACAACATTTCATTTTGTATCATCAGATTTAGAATACATACATGAACATAAACAGACTTATTTCCTGAATTCAGTTCCTTGTCCTTTGACATTGTAATCTCAGAGATGTTATATTCTGCCTATTTGCTATATGTATATATATACACATATCAATATAACTAAAAACAATTGTTGATCTTTTCTTAGCGTTTCTACAGTGAATTTGTTCATCCAGCTGCCTTAGGCAGAAAAGAGGTATTTATAAAAAATTATTAATGCATGTGAATTTTAATTTACAAATATATTTTTGGTCTTTTGACCAAATCTACTTTTGCCTTAAATAGGATAGGAAAGAGAATGGAACAAACACTACTACACTAGCAGAGAATGTTGTAAGTATGTGAAAGGTGATGTATTTGCAATATAGTGGACAGAGTTGTCATATTTGTGTTTGGTTGAGTAACTCTCCTGTCTGCATGATTCATTGACTGAGTAGGAGATGCATCCCATAACTTCTGTGCTTCATACTTTCCTATTAAAATCAGAGTATGAAAATGTTTAATGTTGACATTATAGAACACAGAATAACACAAACAGTATTGTTTTGTGGTTCAGATTACATCTAATTTGTTGAAGTAATGTTGTTGACACAGGAGAAATGTATATTCCTTGCAATCTTGCATTGTGTGGTAACTTACAATTATGTGCTTTTTAGGCAATGAATGCTGTAATGCAAACATGGCAAGATGGGCCATATATCTTTATTGTAAAGGTTGATATTTCATCTTCAAAGGATGGAGCGAATATTAAAGGAACAAACGATGAGTTGACAAATGTTATGGCTTCTAATGATCAACCAAAAGCACCATTTACCAGTGAGCCATGTGTAGTTCATTTATTTTGGAACTTTGTTTATTAAGTTAGATGTTACATGCTGATGTTTAAGAGTGTGTCTTAGAGTCACTGCTAGTGCAGTTAGGGATACCAGCTCTTGTCTGATTATCTGTAGAAGGGGAAATAGGCAAGATCTTTTATTTATTTCAAACCAGACTATAGGCACTTATAAGTAGCAATAGCTGCAGATTGTTTTTCCCCTGGAGAGTGGGGCCAACCCAGCAGTGCAGCAACACACGTTTTTCCATGCTCCTGCCCTTTTCAATTTTATATTATTTTTGTATATTTTAACTACTTTTGTTTTCTTTTAGTTAGTTATAGTTAAATAAGTATATTAGGTTACTATAGATTCTAATAAGCTTTTTACTGTTTCCCCCCTGTTTTCTCCATGTGAGGCTCCCTTTTATCTCTAAGCAAGAGAGAGATTCTTAACCCAATAGTGAATTAAAGAAGACTCCCAGATTTTTTTTTTAAAATTGATGCTTATAATGGAATGTCTAGAAAAAGCTCCTTATACTAATCACACCCTTGGCAGTCCATTGCACATTTTGAGTCTTAAGGCTGGCAATAATAAGTAGAATTTTCACCATGCCTCCAGTGATTTTTAAAAGAAAATTCCATAGCAAGAAAAGGGACAGAAAAAGGAAATCAAAATTATCACGTGTCTGGAGTAACTTTCCCATGGGAAGCCAGCTACACACTTGGGGCTTTTAGTTCAGAGAAAAAAATGAAGTGGTAATATATTGTCGAAGGCTTTGACATGAGGTGGTAAGATTTTATTCTATCATGCACAGTGAGGAAAAAGTGAATATGATGAATCCTTCTTAGCTGGTACCCCAGCATTGGAGAAGGTCATAGGGAGGTAATCTTAGCAATTGCTTGTACTGTTCATAAATATCCCCCCTCCTTCCCCCCTCCCCATCTCAGGAGGAGCTAAATAAACTGAATAGTCAGAGATTCCAGATCCCAAAAGCCATGTATCTACTAAAGAAAATACATTATTCAGCCTGTGGAACTTAGAACCACAACATAGGATGATGATCACCAATTCAGATGGTTTTAAAATATGAATTGGTCAGATTAATTGGAGATAAGGCTATTAGTGGCTAGTACACATAATAGCCATATAATATCACCATTGTCAGAGACATCATGTGTTTGAAGTTGCTGACATTGGGAGAGGTCTACTCCCTTATGTGTTTCCCAGTGGCATTTATTTGCTGCTTTGGGAAACTGGGTGCCGTATTTAAAAGGCGTGGGGGTTACCATCAAGCAAAGCTGTTCTTCTATAGTCCTAATTTCTTGTTCTCTTCCCTGGTTGTTTTCTGACAGTGACTGTGGAAGTGATTGGACCATATGAATACCTTTCTCTAGCAGATTATCCTCTTATGATTGTAAGTTAATGCAATTATTTGCTGTAAATGATGTGTAGTTGGATTCAAGTACAAGCAGAAGTTACTGTGACTTTTTAATTGGTAGTGAAGCCTTTTTTTCATAAATCTGAATGACTTGCTCCTTGGTGCCACCTCTGCCAAAATCATCTCAACAGACTACAGTGAAAGATACAGCATTGGGATAGGGATGGAAAGGGGATAAGCTAGGGATCAGAATCTATAGCTATTACTAGTTAATGTTTATGTAGTATCAGTGTTAGTCAATGTGAGGGGAGCACAGAAATGAGGGGAGGGGTTGGCTTAGACAGTTTACTGCCTGTTTCAAATGCACAGAAAATTTGGGATTGATTAGAGGTTACAGTGAATGATTAGAATAGCAAATGGAAAAAAAGGTAAGCGGGAGCTAGAGAGGAGTATTATGGAAATAAGTTGTCTCAACGGATTTTGTAATAGGATGAGGAAAGCATGCAGAGCATGGCTTCTGGAATTCTTTTCAAAGCTTCAATAATAATGCCGCTTTTGGTCACATGATAAGGAGGGCTTAGAACGGAAGAGGTGGTAATTGATCAATTGCCTCTCCCATAGGGATGCATGGGGGGGGGTTCTGAATTTTTTTTTCTTTCCCTGCAGCCCCCAGCCGGATACAGCCCATTTATGATTTCAGTCTTTATTTTGCTGGTTTCTCCCCACCCACCACATTCGGTCCAATTCCTTTTGAATTTTGGAAAGTATCTTGCTGATGGACAGACAGTAGAGATAGTTCCAGGCCTTGTTCCGTAATTTCTTTCCAACATTCCTTTGGATTGGAAAGAATAAAAACAAGCAGCTTGCGAAATGAAAAACCTGAAGTTCTTACAGAGGTCCACATTGTAGTTCCTTTTCTATATTGTCTCTGAAAATCTGCTTCATTTCCAAGCTGATTTTTTCTGTCATAAAATGCCATTTCCTCCATGTTATATAATGAGCACATTACTGTGCTATATCTCTTTTGTGCGCAAAGAAGTGGTCAACAAAATGTGGCCCCAGCTACTTTCTCTTTCACCCTGTAGAGGCTTGGGATACCCATCAGTCTTTTCTTCATCAATTGGACATCAGCTACCTGAAGAATAGATTCCAGTCACCCTGCTGTAATAGCAGTGGAGAGACAGTCTGATCTTCCCCTCTGCCCTCTCAGTGATCCTTAGCAAGGCTGCTGCTTGTCCACAGTCTTCCCTGCATTGGGATCATTCCTCCCCCAGCAATCTTGAGTGTGTGCATATATAGAGAGAACGAGTAGGGCATACAAGTACATGTGGGAGGATACGTCTTGCCATTGTCTAAGTCCCCAGGTTGGCCCTTTTGTGTAGCCCTCAAAGAGTCCCATAAAGGCCAGTGCAGTTTCTTGTCTTTTTAATGCCTCTTCTCTAAATGCTGGTTTGTTCTGCTATCAGATAATAGCAATAGAAGATTTACTTCTTTTTTCTTAGGCAAATAAGAAGGTGATACAGATCTTCCTGGGGAAAAGGTGAACTATACAAGAGAAGGTAGAGGGAATCTTTTGTAGTAGGGATTATGCCCCCACCACTAATGAGCCCTATCAGCAGCATCACTGAAGGATCACTGAACCTTTATATTGGCCCTGACTTTACCTGTTTGATAAATTTAGCTAAAATGTTTTTGAAGGAGATAATTTTTTTTCTGTGACAGATTTTTTTTAACTTCCTGTGTAAATAAACTCTTAAAGTTGTTGTTATGAGTAGTTCTGAATGCTACTCAAAAAAATGTTGGAAGATTAGTCAGCAGAAGGCAACATTTTTCAAATGTGGTAGACTTATGAAAAAAAATTGGCACTTTTCTGGAAGAAAAGTTTGAAGAATTGAGAATATTTTTATTTTTATAATGATTGTTTTTATATAATTGTTGTTTCATTTGATTGTTATACACTGCCCAGAGTCACTTCTTGTAAGATGGGTGGCTATATAAATTCGATAGACAGATGGATGGATGGATGGATGGATGGATAGATAGAATTATAATTAAATAAATTAAATAAATAGTACAATAAATAGTAGATCATCTCAGGACTGGGATTATCACATTTTCAAGGGAGTTGATGATAAATTATGTAATAAGGATCTTTTAATATTTTTACTTCTGGCAACTAAATTAATAATTGTCCAACAGTGGAAGTACCTAAATAATTTAACAATTGAAAATGGATACTAAAGTATGGTCAGTTGCTCTTCTTGGAAAAGTTACTGATAAAATTTGAATATTAAGCTCACAGAGGGATGAATTGCATTTTTACCAGATCTGGAAAGATTATATGTATTACATTAATAAGAATAGTAGCTCTAATTCTGCTGAATCTTGTGATCTATGAAACCTATAAATGAACTTTGGTGTTATTGAATGTAACAAATTTAAATAAAAATAAAATACAATAAAATAAAATTTCTGTAAGTATCAGAATTAAAGAAATCTAGGAGGAATCTGTTCATATAAATAAACAGCTAGAAAAGAGCAGCTTGCAACAATCCTTTAAACTGCATCTCATGTTTTTCTTTCTCTAATAGTTCTTCATGGTGATGTGTATTGTATATGTGTTGTTTGGCGTTCTATGGTTTGCATGGTCAGCCTGCTACTGGCGGGACCTCCTAAGGATACAGTTTTGGATTGGTACAGTTATCTTACTTGGAATGTTGGAGAAAGCTGTATTCTATGCAGAATTCCAGAATATTCGGTATACAGGAAAATCTGGTATGTGTACAGAGCATCTTTAAATATATGTATGAGTGCAAGAATATGAATGATTTTCTATCACTAATACAGTGGCATTGTATTATTGATAGAAAATATTTTCCATCATCCTCTCTAGGTCATATCTGTCAAATGGAACACGTTTAATTGATCAAAGTAGTTAGAATATGCATTAAAGCAAATAAAAATATTTCTGAAGCTAGTTTTTCATTAGCTCAATCTCAGTGCAACACATGACTGAGATAATTGGTCTAAAAAATTAATTCCAAATGAGAATCATTTAGTTCAGTTGAATATGTTTCATCTTTAAAGAATTTTAGCCATTGCACAAATGTAGTTCTCATATTTTCTGTATTTTTCTAATGTTATTCAAAAAGACATGATTTTTCTCATTTATTTTGTCTTTAATATTCAGCTTTTCTTGAATTAAGAATTAATATATAATATCTGTTGCATTTTGGTGCAAGTTTTAAATGCTAAACAATATGTTCAGGAAATGTCCTGTCTATGTGTTTATTTGCAGTCCGAGGGGCATTGATCCTGGCTGAGCTACTTTCGGCATTGAAACGTTCCCTTGCTCGAATTCTTGTTATCATAGTGAGTCTGGGATATGGCATAGTAAAGTGAGTAATCCTTGTGCCCTAAAATGCTTTATTTCCTTCAAGTGACACATGTGGAATCCCTCAAGTGGCATCTCCAAATGCTTTACTTGCAATGATAAAACAACAAAATGTCAGCCATCCTCTTTTGCTAGCTTTTCAAGGGAATGCATACAGACATACATCACATCTTGCAAAGAGGGAGGGAGTAACCGGCAGGATAATCTGTTATAATCAATCTCTTCTCCAGTAGGAAATTATGTTATTTTTTTTTCTGTTCTTTTTGGTGGGGGAAATGCTGTTTGAGCGGGATATGCAAAATTTGATGATTTAGGAACAAAACATTTTGGAGAACTCTGGACTATGGTGAGTTTTCTCCTGAATCACAGTATTGTGGGGGCAAGTGTGGAAACAAATTCAGAAGTTTCTGGAAACAACTGAAAGTGATTTACTTCTGGAAACTGCTGAATCACCCCTGGAATGGCATTGTCTGAGTGGAGGTTCAGCATGGTCCAAAGGGTAATGGAATTTCCATTTCTGGATTGATGGATTTTGCATATCCCTACACTTTAACATTGTCTCTGGGCCCAACCTTGTGTGTCCTCTATTATCTCTTCTGGGGAGAGGAATATAGGATGCAGAAATGGGCAGGTTGAGTGTAGGCAGCCTGCCTGAGATAAGCTTACCACATTTGTTCAGTGCCCAGCATGCTTCTATTAAACGGAGCCTCTTTTAAAGTTTCTCACTAAATATCAGCAAAGTTAGAAAAATAACTCAAATTACAAATAATGTAACAGGCTCACATTTCCTTGATGGGCAAATGCTAGATACATTATACATTAGATAAGCAACATCAGCTGTCATTTGAGAAACCAGTATATGGTTTCACCTTCTTTTAAACTTCTTTTATTCCCATTACAGACCTCGCCTGGGAGTCACTCTTCATAAAGTAATTGCAGCTGGAGCCCTTTATTTATTATTTTCTGGTATGGAAGGTGTCCTCAGAGTTACTGGGGTTAGTAATCATTTTTGCTAGCTTTGTATCTCTCATATGCATGAAGTTGATGGGCTTAGCTTGCTGCAAAAGTTTTGGATAATGTAAAATAACAGATTTGTTGAATAATTATTGATGGTTTACATTCTTCAGGGTGGCACCTTTTTGTGGAATAATGTCCTCTCTGCAGTATCAACATGAGCACCAATAAGTTGCTCGCGATTCTCAGAAATTGATCTTTTTGGTTGGCTTTTCTCAACCATTAATTCCCTACCAGTTCTGTTTTAATAGAATGTTTTTAATCATTTTAGTCTTGTTTTTATTCCTTTCTATCTTGTATTTATTAAGAAATAATTTTGTGGACATTTTAAATACCTTTCAAATTTTCATTAAGACTGATAATACTTCCTATTAAGAGGAGTTTAAAAAGAGTATCCCTTTTTGTATTTCATGGGCTATCAGATGTTGGACAAGTTAATTCTGACTATATTGTTAGTTTGTGTAGTTGAACTCTGCCTTCTGGGTCCACTAACATTCCCAAGTCTGGGTGTCTAGTGGATGAGTTTTTCTAAGCCACATGGCAATCCCTGGCCTGGTTGTTATTTCTGCATATTGTTCAGTATACAATATGTATATTAAGTTCTATTGAGTTTTATTTTGTATCTAGTAGGACTATTATTTCTTGTTCCTATGCTGATTCATGTTTAAAAATCCTTTTTTAAATCATGTTTGTAATATAAAACCAATTCTCTTTCTAATGCCTTTTCAGTCTTTCCATGATATTACAGCTGTTGTAGCTAACTTCGGACTGTCTATCATTGACTCCTGTATTATTTATTGGATATCCTTTCAGAAATTATGTCTTATGTTTCTAATTTATATCATAGCAATATGTATCCTGGATTTTTAATGCATCAGAGAAAAACCCTACTGTAGATGTATTTGGAAAAAAAAGTGAACAAATAGTTAAATTATCTGCAGATCATCCCTTCCCTGTTTTTAGGATTCAGTTTTGGAAAAGCCATCTTCTGACTTGCTAATACGATGAGCGTTAAAAAGAGGACCCCTCTCACAAATCTGAATATCATCAGAGTATAAATCTCATTCTCAGCTGTACACTGAAATTCCATTGATTTCAGTACAACTTGAGACTACTTTGCTTTCCTCCAACTGTGTTTGCTGTAAATGGTTAGTTTATGGTGAGTTGTATGCTCTATGTGATTGAGGTTATCCTTGTAAAACAGCTCAGTCTTATGCATCTATTTAGTAATAAATCCTAATAAGTTATTATTCACCCATCTATAGCATTATTAAATTTTTATTCATATGTCTGTAGCATTGCAGCTTATCTGTTTCCGCTTCCTTGCAATATTGGTAGGTTGATAGAAGTAATTTGATATAGATCAACAGAAAGCGCAAATTGTATATAGGCCATATATGTTTTTTACTATAGAAGTAAGTGATTTAAGGCCTGGATCCAATTATATGAGTGTGCTGATAAACCAGTATCTTCATGTGAAAGACATTTTCCCTTTCATCATATCCCTGCATACCCTCCAAATCTGCTCTCAAACAGTATGGGATTCTTTAGAGCAGCCTTTGGTATATTCACGGGATGCAAGTTGAAGTCCTAGTCCATGAGCAAATAGCAAGTCATGTGACATGGCAATTAATGCTAGGGTTTTTTTTTTTTTAAATCAGAGTGATGTAAATATAAATTTGGATAATTTTATACAGTACATTTTTTTGGCAGTTCAGATATTTAACTTCCAGTCTCTTAATTGTTTAGGGCAGGATGCAATACGAACTGATATTGGCAGTTTAATTTAATATTGCAGGTTATTGCAATATGAAATATTACAACACATGTTGCTTCAATAAGAACATTGAACTCTTCTAAAGAAAAAGCTCCATATAGTTCCAGTTACAGTGAAATCACTCATGCGTGACTCTGTTCAATACTGAATAATTATTGCAAGTTGCCGTTAGTTTATTTGAAAAATTAGGTAAAAATATTTTAATCATAATAATCTGTTTTACTAAAAGCCCCAGATGAAAACCTAGGAATATTTTTGGCAGATTATTAGGACCAAGCTAGGTTTGACAGTACAGTAACTGAGTTATGTTGCAATAATATTGCAAAGAGGATAGTAGCAGTAGAGTTTGATTTTTACCACTAAAGAAGCATTTGGATAGGAAATCTCTACACTCTGCTCGTATTTTTCTTTCTGACTTCTAAAGCTGGGGATGAGAATGATTTGGAGGAAACACTGTGGGGCAGGCATGGAAAAAGGTTAGATTTTCTTCAAAAATGCTAGTTTTGCCTAAAATATAACCTGTTTAATCTTTTAAGGCACACATAAGTGTGACACATCACAATACAACTAGAAGTGAGAGATATTTTGATAACAAGGGTCACGTTGCCTAGGCAATAAACCGTCAGTGGATGTATTTGGGCAGGAGAACCAAAACAGACAAGGCCAATCCACGTTCCTCCTCTTTTTACTACTTCTTGCTGTCATCTTCTCTCCCTCCTGGGTAGTCTTTTAGAAAAAGGGAGATGATTCTTGTCAGAGGTGTTGCTTGCAGAGAGTTTTTGAACTAAGTCATAGGTTAAAAATCCCTGGGTTTTTAAAAAAAATCTATTTCATCTCATTTTTCAGGCAAAAGTATGTCAGTAAGTTTCTGTCTTTATCAAGCCACTTGTGCCTTATTTATTTAGAACAAACGTCTCATTGAATCATAGAATGCAAGAGTTGAGTCTTTGGAGATCATTGAGTCCAGCACCCCACCCAATGCAGGGATCCACTATTGCAGCATCCTTGACAGATAGTCATCCTGCCTCTGCCTAAATATCTCCAGTGGACGAATGTCCAACTATTCCTCACCAGTGTTTTTGCTTCCAGGACACTTACCATCTTGGGTACTGTGCTCTGGACATGCTTCACTTTGTCAGTGTTCTTCCTAAAATGTGGGGCCTAGATTTGCTCATTATTACAGGTAGTTCTCAACTTATGACCACAATAGGGACCGGAAAATTTGTTAAGCAGTGCGGTCATTAACCAAGGCATCATGTGACTGCACCTGATTCTACAACATTTTTGCGGCAGCCATTAAGAGAATCAGTGCAATCATTAAGTGAATCACATGGTTCCTCATAGATCTTGCATGTTGGAAGCCGGTTGGGAAGGTCACAAATGGCAATCACATGACCCTGGAATGCTGCAACCATTGTAAATACATGCCGGTTGCCAAGCACCCAAATTTTGATCACGTGACCATGGGGACCCTGCAACAGTTGTAAGTGTGAGGACTGGCCGTAAATCACTTTTACAGTGCCTTTGTAACTGAACGGTTCCTAGACGAATGGTCATAAATCGAAAACTACCTATATAGATGTGGTCTGACCAATACAGAATAGAGAGAAACTATGACTTCTCTTGTTCTTGACACTCTACTTCTGTTGCTGTAGCCAACAACTACATTTGCTTTTTTTGCTCCTAGATCATCCTCTTAGGCTGGGTTTAGCTTGTAATGCCTAGATTCTTAAATCCTTTTTACATGTATATGTAGCATTATGCCTACATTGTTAGGCCTTTAACTAGGCAGGCCTTCCAAAATCATTGTTGGTGACTGAAAGCATCTGTAGCAGAACTGTGAAGCCCATTGGGTGGAAGGCTGGAGATCTGAGAACTCCTTTCTCAGGTGCCCTCAGGGTCCTCACATTGGTCCTGCTGCAATCATCTGTCTTCCAAGGTCATCACACCTGGCATTCTCTTCCTAGCTCTGGAATGTGACATCAGTTGAAAGAAGTGGTTCTTTGTTGGTTTAGGAAGATGTGTACATGTCTGAACATGCTGGGCTTCCCCTTTTTTCCTAAGGTTAATTCAACCTTTCATAGATCACAGGAGAATATCCTGCCCAGTTTCATCTCACTCAGGCAAGATGTACACATGTTGCTTTGGCTGTACCTAAAATGTACTCTGGATGCTCACTTCTGATAGCCTGTTTGTTCCCTACAAGCTAATGGATCAAAACAGGAAAGTGTCTAGGCAGCATATTGTTGGTTTACAAGGCTTGTTTAACATCTATTCCAGCAGGTATCATTTTTCATTTTGTAATGAAAAGCTAGTGCCTCTGCAGCTCTAGAGCTAAGATATTCCTTCTGGACATTTGTAAGGCTGCTGCTGAGGCCAACCACTCTATGGTTATGAAGCTTATAAACCAGATATATTTGCCTCCTTGGATGTGGCCCTTAGCCACACAGTTCAGTAGAAGGTTTTGTAATGTGCTTCTGGTCACTTTGTAGAGATACTGTTCTAGGACATCTGTTCGTATCAGTTCTCCTTCACTGATAGAGAATGAAAGTTTGTGCTTACTGTGAAGTGTCATTCCAGTCTGCAGAAGATGGAGCCAGAAGTGCTTCCCTTCTGCTTGGGGGTTAGGTAGCAGCAGTGACATTTGTCGTTCTCAGCATTCTTTCTCCTATCTGTTGATCCAGCATTAATGATTGCAGTTCCTTTTAGGTATGGATTTTGTGTAGCTGAACCTAAGTCCTAGGACTGACATGTACTCTTCTTAAGGGAAAGAATAAAATCCAGTAAAATAAAATATGTAAAGTATACATATGTGTGTGATACATATATATATATACACATACACGCACACACATACACATTTCTGTACATATATATATATAAATAAAGAGAGAGTGAGTGTGTGAATAGACAGCATTTTATATTAGAATAATGTAATAACTGGCCCTATTCTTTAGGAATAAAGCAAAAAAAAATGTGTTCAGTAGATAGTAACGTAAGAAGTCTATGCTTTAGGGTGCAGTCTTTTCAAACTTACCTTTGTAGGCATGCTTCCAGTCTGCCTTGATCTCAATGCCTTTTTCTCTTTGTCTCTCTAGGCACAGAATGATCTTGCCTCCTTGGCTTTTATTCCACTGGCTTTCCTAGATACTGCCCTTTGTTGGTGGATATCCTTCCTCACTGGTTTATTTGGTGGAGTGCTAATTTATTTGGAGCTGGGTTTTCATGTTGGGTGGTATTCTACTTTAGATGTTCTGCCAGCTTTTGTTGTTATTTGATTTATTTCCCAAATATAATGCTTCAAGATTTTGCTCCTATGTACCTTTACTAGGGCACTTCAATTAGGTGCCATCCAAATGTGTTGGATTTCAACATTCTTATCCCTTACTCAGCATGACAAGTTTTGAATTTCAATACATCTGGAAGGCAGTAGTTGGGGAACAGCTGTAGTACAAAACAATTGAGCTCAGTGGATTTTTTTTCTGGGTGAAAATGCTCAGCAGCTCACTGCAAGTCTGGTGACCAAAGAAGCTAGTGAAAGCTAAATCTTCAGAATGATTAACACAATCTATGAAGTAGTTACCAGTCTTGGAAATGATCTTGTTGCAGTAGAGCCATTGAGTTCTAGTAGGTGATACATACAGTAACTGTAATCTGAATGTCTGCAAAGAGTATAGCAGCACTTGTAGAAAAACATCTAAGCTTAATTTAGGTACCCACCGGATGTGTGGATTTCAGTGGTCATGGTAGTTGGGAATTCTGAAATCTGAAGTTCCACATCACCCAGTTGGGAAAGACAGCCTGAGGATTTCCAAGTTGGACTGGAAAATCTCCTGTCTAAAATACTAGAGAGCTGCTGTTAGTCAACATAAGCAATATTAGGCTAGATGGGCCATGGTCTCACAGTAATTGGATTCAACATTGCACTAAGCAATAACTTATTTGATTTGGGGCTTTGTATGTTATGCAATCAATCTAATTCTACTGATTATGCTTAAGCAAACCATGGCTTAGAACAATGGATGAAAGGGAACTGCTGTGCTCATTTCAGTAATCCTCCAATGAGTTTACATACACTTGACCTTTACGCCAGAGATGGAACTCTCTAAGAAAACTTCATTTTTTCCCTTGGCATACTCTCTATAAAACTTGATGAAAACAGTGTTCATAAGGACAATATTTTACACTGGCACTATAAAGTTTGGAAATAGGGTGCCATGTGACTAGTCTCTCTTCTATTAGTGCATATTTCATGTAGGCAGGATTATTCATTATTTTTAACAGCCTTTGGAGCAATACCAGATCTAAATGTCTTTAATAACATCTGTGTCAGGGATTTAAGGTGATAACTGATCACTGAGGCAGGGTGTAAGATAGGTAGAATATTATTTAGATTTCTATGAGTTGTTTATTATATGCATCACTACCCTAGGATTAATTGGGTAATAATATGTCTGGTGATGTCAAATAAGATATGAAGAGAAACCAGAGTATGATTATGTCATAAATGTATATATACTGAATCTTTCCTTGACTTTCTATACATATTTATCAGTTTAACTCAAACAATGAAATTGCTGAAACTTAGGAGGAACGTTGTGAAGCTCTCTCTTTACCGGCACTTCACCAATACACTCATCTTGGCAATAGCAGGTGAGTTTTAGAAATTATTCCTAATTTTAAAAATAAACATTGTTGAACCAGATATCCTGGGGTACTTAGCATTTCATGCTCAATCTGTCTTGGGGTGTGCGCCTGTTTATTATATAAATAAATAATAATGGTGCTTAAATGAAGCAGATAAAGGAAGTAAAAATTGTGCCAGAAAGGAGATTAAAACATTGCATTCTTATGGCTTACTGATACTTTCCAATCTTTTGGACAAAATTTACTTATTTCTTATTTTATAATTCTAGGATGCAGAAGTAACCTTAGGTCTATTGAACTGAATAGGAAGTTAAGGGTAAAATTGTTTTTGTAAAACTTTTCATTCTTCTTGATTTTTATTTTCAGTGAATAAAGAGCAGGGTTCAAGAAATGCAAGCTGATGACCACAAGTATAATAATATGAATTGGTTATAGATGATAGGGAATAATTACATAAAATACTTCATTGAGGAGTTTTGCAATTTAGTCTCATTTGCTAACATTTTACTATGTGTGTGTTCTTATTTTTTAAAAAACTTTTAGCATCTGTTGTTTTTATCATCTGGACAACTTTGAAATTCAAGCTGATGGATTGTCAGTCGGTGAGTTTGTCTCTTTTTTGTCAGGTCTACTCTGGTTTTGCTAATTAGGTAGCTAGGAATTGAATAACCTTTTTCAGCTTGGAAGCTAAGCTGGGTCAGACCTGGATGGATGTGATAGGGAATATCAGCGCTGTAGGCTGGTCTGGGAAGGCAAGAGCACATCTTGGGAGAAGGCAGGTGCAAACAAAAACACTTCTTTATTGTTGCTAAGCAGACAACATGGACATGTCCATGAAGTCATTAGGAGTCAAATTTAACTTTATCTTTGCCTTGCTGAAAATGTTGGCATTTCTTTTCAAAAATGGATCTTTTTATCATTTAATATCTTACATCTGTTAACAGGATTGGCAGGAGCTATGGGTTGATGATGCCATCTGGCGGCTGTTATTCTCAATGATTCTTTTTGTCATCATGATTCTTTGGAGGCCATCTGCCAACAACCAGCGGTATTACAGTATCTTCATTTATACTATAACATTGGTAGATAGAACTGTGGAGCTATCAGTCCAAGGAATCTGTTTATTGTTGCTCTCCAGTACTTTCAGATTTAGATAGTAGAAACAATCTTAAATATATCACAAGTTTAAAGAAACTGTAAAAACATTCTATATTTAATCTGATGGAACCATTATTTGTTACTTTGTTTTCTGAAAGGTTTGCTTTTTCACCATTGTCTGAAGAAGATGAGGAGGATGAACAGAAAGAGCCGATGCTGAACGAGAGTTTTGGTAAGAAAAATGTATCTCCATTTTATGAATGTAACTTTTATTCTAAAAGGGTGGATCTGTAACTTTATATATAATCACTATTATCCATTTACCCTACTCTGGGTTTTAATTAGCTTTCATTATTGCAGTCTTCTGTGGGCTACAGGGGCCACCAATAATATTACAAACAATTTTCTTGCACTCTTGTCCCCAAGAGACATAATTTTATTTCATGGGGTAGTCCCTCCAGCCTTTGCACTGACACTGGAATTCAAGCAGCAGCTGAAAACATAGTTATATTTGAGTCACACATCTATGAAATGAATGAGATAGACTGGATTCACACATCATGCTGAACTAGGTTTTAATAACTGCATAATACACCACTGGCTGCATCTGCACATATTAAATTAAAACCAAAAATATCATATTATGATTTATCATGTCATGTGAACCAGGGAACAGTAAACTTCTAAAGTTTATCATACTGATCAGCAACTAAGAAATACATCCTTATATCTTCAGGAAAGCTGTTTGGATACACAATGGAACTGGGACAGATTAAAACAGATCCCTCATTTTTTCTCACCTGTCTCCACATAGAACTGTTTAGTATGTCTGGCAGGCTTTTATTTCTCTAATTCCATGTCAGTGCCTCTGGTGATAGGCAAGTTGGATACTTCCTTAGGCCCTTGTGATGGATAGCAACAGAGAGCAAGGCTATTGTGATGGATAGCAACAGAGAGCAAGGATAGCAACAGAGAGCAAGAAGGAGGGGGTGCATTCCAGGAAGGGAGAGGAGACAAAAGACAACACAGTCCATAGGGGGAGCATGGGAAATATAAGAAGTTCAAGATAGCCACTCCCTAGAATATCCCAAGGTATATCCACTAGTTGCAGTAGTATAGATTTAGTCTGGCAAGATTCTCTCTATAAGGAACTTAACTCAACTGGACTGTTTCACCGTTGTTCTTGGGCTGGGCCTGACAGTCCTAGATGCTGAGCTTCTATTCCTAAGGTAGCTGAAGTGGGCCAACAACATTGCTAGACCTGTGGTTTCTGTGCAGTTTAGGCAGCTTTTGTCCCTTTGAAGATCTCATACTGGTTATAGAAGCAATCATAGCAGCAAGTCAGAAGATAAGCAGAATTGAAAGCCAGGCCTTAAGACTGAATAATTTTGCCTGTGTTACCTTTCTCATGAGTTGCCTCCACAGAAGCCCATTCTATTCTACCTTTCTATAAAACAGTTGAGTTTTTAAGCCTGTTCTGAGTGTGGGAAATAGATTAAACATTGAGGAATGTATATTATATATTATATTTTATATACTCAACGTTACTAAGTGTTGCATTCTTGAGTAAGATTCCTCCCCCAATATTTTACACAGAAGGGATGAAAATGAGAACTTCAAAACAAGAATCAAATGGAAATCCTAAAACCAGCAAAGCAGTAAGTTCTTAGCTAATATTTTCTTAGCTAAAGCTGGAAAAATGGAAGAGATAAGAATAATGTGTTAAGATGCTCATTAGTGAAATGTTACTTCTAATAAACTGCAGCAATTATGTTTTGAGTGATGTCAGTTGTTGAAAGAGCATTGGGATTAATCTAAGATATGCTAAAAAAAGGGAGATGCAAAGACGAGTCCCTTTTAACTTACACTTAGACTCATGGTTTTTTAAATGTCTTATGGCAAGAATATGTTATGCTAACTCTTAGAAAGTATCTTCCATCCCTAGTATGTGTAATGAAAAAAATACAACTATATGAATAAACTGTAATGTCCAAATTACTAATTATTTTAGAATTAAAGGTATTATTTAATGGAAATTATCCAAAGAATAAATTAAAGCACTTTGGATGCTATACAGGTAGTCCTCATTTAACAATGGTAATTGAGACCGGCAATTCTGTTGCTAAGTGATGGAGTCATAAAGTGTGACTTCATGTGACTATGCTGATTTAACGGCAGTTGCAGCAGTCCCAGTTGCTGCTGTTAGGCAAATCTTACATGGTTGCAGCGTCCTGTGGTCACGTGATTGCCATATACGACCTCCCACCGGCTTCTCTGTTGACTGTGCTTGTTGGAAGATGACAGTGAAGATTGCAAATGATAATCATATGACCGGGGGACACTGCAATGTTGTAATTGCAAGCTGGTCGCCAAGCCCCCAGATCACGATCACGTGAACACGGGGACGCTGCGATGGCTGAAACTACAAAGACCCGTCTTAAGTCCCCCTTGTTCAGCACTGTCATAATTTTGAATGGTCACTGAATGAATGGACATTAAACAGGGACTATCTGTATATGAATAACCTGTAATGTCCAAATTACTAATTATTTTAGAATTAAAGGTGTTATTTAATGGAAATTGTCTAATGAATAATAAATTAAAGCACTTTGGATACTATATGTTCTTTAACATGCTTTAAAAGGAAACAATAATTCAATTAAGCATATATTTTTAAAATGATGGGTTATTTTAAATATAATGTAATAAAGTAGAATGTTTACGGGCTCTTCTGAAATAGAAAGAGGTGAAGAGGTGTCAGATATAGTTAATGAGATGTTCTATTTGAAAAATCTATGGGGGAGATACTTTTTGGCTTTGTATTGTTAGAATGAATGTAAACATCACAGAAAAAAAGTACCATAATTTTTAATTGCACAATCATCCACTAATCACCTGACTTTTAAAAACTGTAGCAAGAAGATGATCTGAAATGGGTAGAAGAGAATGTTCCTTCTTCTGTGACTGATGTGTAAGTATCTATAGTTTGAGTTACACATAAGAATTACACTTAAAGGAAAAGCACTAAAGTAGTAATTTTGAAAATAAAGGAAATATCGCAAGTTGCAATATCCAGAATGGGTGTAGCTTCTGGATTTTGCCTTTTAGGCTGCCAGTTACAGTGGGGCAAAAAAGTATTTAGTCAGCCACCAATTGTGCAAGTTCTCCCACTTAAAAAGATGAGAGAGGCCTGTAATTTTCATCATAGGTATACCTCAACTATGAGAGACAAAATGGGGAAAAAAATCCAGAAAATCACATTGTCTGATTTTTAAAGAATTTATTTGCAAATCATGGTGGAAAATAAGTATTTGGTCACCTACAAACAAGCAAGATGTCTGGCTCTCACAGACCTGTAACTACTTCTTTAAGAGGCTCCTCTGTCCTCCACTCGTTACCTGTGGTAATGGCACCTGTTTGACCTTGTTATCAGTATAAAAGACACCTCAAACAGTCACACTCCAAACTCCACTATGGCCAAGACCAAAGAGCTGTCGAAGGACACCAGAAACAAAATTGTAGACCTGCACCAGGCTGGGAAGACTGAATCTGCAATAGGCAAACAGCTTGGTGTGAAGAAATCAATTGTGGGAGCAATAATTAGAAAATGGAAGACATACAAGACCACTGATAATCTCCCTCAATCTGGGGCTCCACGCAAGATCTCACCCTGTGGGGTCAAAATGATCACAAGAACGGTGAGCAAAAATCCCAGAACCACATGGGGGGACCTAGTGAATGACCTGCAGAGAGCTGGGACCAAAGTAACAAAGGCTACCATCAGTAACACAGTAGGCCGCCAGGGACTCAAATCCTGCAGTGCCAGACGCGTCCCCCTGCTTAAGCCAGTACATGTCTGGGCCTGTCTGAAGTTTGCTAGAGAGCATTTGGATGATCCAGAAGAGGATTGGGAGAATGTCATATGTTCAGATGAAACCAAAGTAGAACGTTTTGGTCTAAACTCAACTTGTCGTGTTTGGAGGAGAGAGAATGCTGAGTTGCATCCAAAGAACACCATACCTACTGTGAAGCATGGGGGTGGAAACATCATGCTTTGGGGCTGTTTTTCTGCAAAGGGACCAGGACGACTGATCCGTGTACAGGAAAGAATGAATGGGGCCATGTATCGTGAGATTTTGAGTGAACACCTCCTTCCATCAGCAAGGGCACTGAAGATGAAACATGGCTGGGTCTTTCAGCATGACAATGATCCCAAACACACCGCCCGGGCAACGAAGGAGTGGCTTCATAAGAAGCATTTCAAGGTCCTGGAGTGGCCTAGCCAGTCTCCAGATTTCAACCCCATGGAAAACCTTTGGAGGGAGTTGAAAGTCCGTGTTGCCCAGTGACAGCCCCAAAACATCACTGCTCTAGAGGAGATCTCCATGGAGGAATGGGCCAAAATACCAGCAACAGTGTGTGAAAACCTTGTGAAGACTTACAGAAAACGTTTGACCTCTGTCATTGCCAACAAAGGATATATAACAAAGTATTGAGATGAACTTTTGATATTGACCAAATACTTATTTTCCACCATGATTTGCAAATAAATTCTTTAAAAATCAGACAATGTGATTTTCTGGATTTTTTTTCCCATTTTGTCTCTCATAGTTGAGGTATACCTATGATGAAAATTACAGGCCTCTCTCATCTTTTTAAGTGGGAGAACTTGCACAATTGGTGGCTGACTAAATACTTTTTTGCCCCACTGTATCAGATTCTAATATAGACTGTAAATTTGTCCTTGTTCTTGTTTAAGCTTGCTTTTACTTGATGAAACAAACTTTGGGAGGCTTTTTGGAATCCTGGCGGTCTTTGTTAGAGCTGGACAATATCCCCTGGGTTGGGTGCTGTAACTTTTTGCCCCACATTTTGTAGTGTTATGATGATGTTGCCAAAAGAGATGGGATGAAATCATGCAGCCCTTATTATTTTGAAGATTTGAAGCAGGTTAAAGCAGGAACAGAAAGCCTATCATTCTTACCACTAAACTCCCAAACCCTGCCTACAGTGGATCAAAATCATGCTGCCAAAATTCAGCCATTTTGGCAGCATCATTCTGAGTTGTGTGGAGGGTAGGGTGGCAATGGAAGCACTTTTATTTTCCAGAGGCCCCCTGCTCCCATCCCCACCTTATTTTTGAAATAATTAGGCCATTTTGCAGCCCTATTTTTGCAATGTGACCTCAGGATGCTCCATGCCCAAGAGGTCACAGATACTCAGCCTGAGGTCTAAAGGCCACATGTGACTCCCTGAAGGTTTGGGTGCATCCCCAAGCGTTAACCACCAAATTGGTGAAGGAAGGAAAAATGAATAAACACACAAACAGAAATATTTATTATATTTAATTATTTTCATTTTTAATTAAATCAAATATAATTCTCTTTCTGGGCTTACCTATTATTTTGTTCCACCCATGTGGCACCCAGTGGTCAAGTGCAGCCCTGGGCCTGAAAAAAAAAATCCTTGTCTATGTGGCTAATATGGATTATTGCTAATTTTGCTTAATGTTCAGTGAAAGAAAATTTCAAGGTTTTCTCTAATTTTGTGCTTTTTCTTTTCCTGCGTTCTGAATCACAATTTTGGTGAGCATACATACTTCATGCTAGCATGACAGCAATCACGGCTAGCATGAATCTCTCTTTGTTATACTGTGTTTTTTCTTTCCCTCTCAATTGCAGGGCTCTGCCAGCACTACTGGATTCAGATGAGGTCAGTAAATAACCCTTAAGCAACAGCTCAGGTCCTGTGACATGACTGAAGAGTCATGAGCCAAGAATTAAGCAAACGACTCCAGTAATTTCTTTAGAAATGGAATGCTTTAACTGTTTCAGTTAGTGCAACAGGGAACTACTAAACATAAAAAGGAAATTCTATTTAATACTTTAGCCAAAGATTTCATAAGAGATACCTGTTTTGAGGTCTATATGCAGAAAACCTGTGAGTGGCATGCTTTAGCCCTCCCCTGCAACTCCCCCTTGACACCCAACCACTAGTTATTTTTACAACAAACCTTAATTTTCTCTGTGTCTGGGTGTGTGTGGTGGGGAGAGAATTAAATCTGAACCGGAATAAGTCTAATATATCTTAGACTCCATGTTAGCTTTCTGTGAAAAACATCAAATTGAGAATGTTATTTCACTCAAAATGTCTAATACCAGCCTTTAGAA
The DNA here is from genome assembly GCF_059951505.1 of Python bivittatus. Lineage (NCBI taxonomy): Eukaryota > Metazoa > Chordata > Lepidosauria > Squamata > Pythonidae > Python > Python bivittatus. The sequence goes on along the minus strand of NW_028277075.1, from coordinate 26,471,837 downwards.
TTGTAAATATGAATTGTCCATCCTATGATGAGCAGAAACGGATACCTGGCAGTTGCCAACTGCTGGTAGGGGAAGACTTGTTTGCATTATTTAACATAAATAAACCTGGTATTTGATGGATAGGATACAGAATATAGTACAGTATTGAGACTATTTTTAATGTGAATTTATTGTGAGAATTTTTTGCATGCTGTTTGGAAAGTGCTGGGGCTAATAAGGAGATAAGCATTCTAAATGATAATCCAAATCATATTTCCCATAATCTTAAAGATATAGAGCTGTTGCTACTGTTTTATATTAGACAGTATCACCAGTGCCCCTGGAGCTTTAAAGGATCATAGTCCCTTCTAAGGCAAACCTAGATTTCTCATTTCTCTGCTTCTTAGGATAAATGGGAATACTTGGGGGCAGACAGCACATGGAAAAAGGGAAAGGAAGGCTAGTATGTCAAGTTGCAGTGATGCTGAAGACCGGAATTATAGATAATGTGAATAATTGCAGTTTAAAATACAGAATATCAGTTTCAACTGGAGAATGAGGAATAAGAAACAGTTCAGCCAAGTGACTTGTGGACTTTTTCTGAGAAGGGATTTGAAGAGAATTTGGAGAGCTCTAGTTATAATGCAGTTTTTCTTAAGGGTGTCCATTAGATGTGTACTGAAGTAAAACTCCCATAATTCCCAGTCAGCACATATTTACTGAAATATCAGCTGGGGGTTATGGGAGTTGATTGAGGAAAGTTGGTGCAATGAATGGAAAGGAAAATGTATAGAATTTTTTGAGAGTCAATGCCATTTAGGTAGGTTATAATGGTGGATGGACAGGGATAGGAATATGATGACAATATTTGCATAGATATAGTGGGGCAGTGCTGTGGAGATATTTCAAGATAATGACAATGAATATGTGAGATGTGGAAAATGGGAAGACACTGCAGGAATTGAAGAATGCAGCTCAAATTATGATTTATAAATGATTTGTGGTTTGCATATTTTCCAGTGTGCCATTAAAAAGCAGTTATTATGCATTCTTAGCAATTTTTTTTCATTCTCTGTTTCTGATATGAAGCAAATAGCAATAGAGTTGGCATTGCTATTGTATGCTACAGTTTTTAATTTCATGTCCCATTGCAATGTGATTTTTTACCTGTTTCATGTGATATTTCTTTTGAACAAATCATTGGGCTTAGTTCTGCAGTTTTCTAGGTCTGAAAGGCTTTATCTTTAAGTCAATGTTTAGAACATGCTAACTTTAACTTGCACCTAGAAGAGCACACTCAAACAAAATGTACATCCCATGTATGATAAAAGTTGCATTGTGCTGACTTTACTGTGCTGAAATAGAATGTATGCAAACTGACAACTTTACTATAGGAGCAGCAGCATTTAGTTTAATAATGTTTGCTTGCTTTTTAATTTCAGAAAAGTAAAATGTTATACTTTATTGGGTTCCATTTGTTAATCTTGCAGGAGAGAATGATCACACACTTTGAAAGATCCAAAATGGAATGAAAAATGAAACAACTTGCAGGAGAAGCTATCTGAGTGTTCGAGAAAGGAAGAAACCTTGTCTCCCTTGCAATGTTCCAGTGCTGCTTTCTCTGATGTGTTCCATGAACTTTGGAACTATAGATTGTTGTCAGAGGGAATTTTTTGTGGGATCAGCATGGAGGGAATTTCAGTCATGAAAAGATTTGCATTTGCACTGTTTGCTGCCAGTGTGGTATTTAAACCATGGAAATGTCTTTTATTGCAGCAAATTCTTTTAAAGTATTTAAGTTAAAACTCATTAACAACTGGCCCAGCAACTTTTAATTCATCACTAGATCTAAATCCCATGATTTACCTATGATGGGGTGGGAGAAAATAGGAAGTTTCTCCAAACCAGTGAGGATGATTCATGTGCAGAAGTTTCTTCAAACAAGCCAAAAACGACCTCTGCTTGTAGATAATTTCCAGCACAGTGTATTCAGTAAGATGCTGCAAATAATAACTCCAGTATCCAATATCTGGGACCTGGGACTATAAATGGGGTTTTGATTCCTATCCCTATCCACTTTCCTTGGAGGACTTACACTGTCAGAGCTGACAGAATCATCAACCATCTGTAAAAGTGCTTTGCATACAGAAATATGTATGCAACATCCTGCTGGGTGCAAGAAATCTGTGAATCAGGATCAGTGCCTTTTCTCTTAGATGCAGTAGCTATTGTCTGAAGATTCTGCTGTCTGGCTAGGAAAAAGAAGAGAGTTTTTGAAGGAAAGCTTTTGCTTATGGAAAACAACAAACTCCAAAAGAAGTATTTGGGAGAAATTATGATGCTTAATATTCTTAGCAAAATTAAGTGCACTTTTTTTCATTCCACAGTGTAGAAAAAATATTAGTTTCAATTTAATGTACTTAGAAGCTGTGATTACTTAATTCCCAGTTTGTTACTATCTCATTGCTGGCAATGAGGTGTGAGCATGAGCAGTTAACTATTTGAATTGGAACAGTAATTGAATGAAAACACCATTGAACATCACAGAACTTACTATTGTATTGCAGCTTGTCAAAAGCTGGAACCTTCTTGATTTGAAATTCCTTGTAAGCAGCAAGCTGCTGTTGGGCTATGTTTGGCTTTGAATGATTACATTACTTTACTTGATTAACTTGTGCTAGATTTGCTTGGGTATGATCTATGTAAAAAGAAGTAGGTATAAACGGGAGGTATTCTTTTTTGCAGTTCTTGAATGGGCCTGGTGTTAAGTGGCATTCTTGGTTGCACTTGGCTGATATCCCAACTCCCCACCCCTGCCAATACATCAGCCTTTTAACACTCTTGAAGTACCATTCCTCTGAGGCCCAATCAGGTATTTAAAATAGCTACTTTACAGCCAGCTGTTCACTGCTTTAGGTAAAACCATAGCCAAGGCTCACAAAAGAAGAGATCTTTCTCAACTGTTCCTTCAGATCTGGAGCTGGCTGTAGCGCACAGTAAAAATGGAGACCAGCTTAGTCCTCAAGTCACTTTAACCAAAGGCCAGAAGGATCTTGTTACAGTATCAGTAGCTCTATACCTTCCACAGTTCTACATCCTACCTCCCCTCCAACCATAATCTGCACCAAGAGACATTTTTAACTATACACTTGTATAATTATATTTAGATACTCAAATATTTGAGAGGTTTTTTTTTTAAAGAGACTACCAGGAAAACTGAGCCTGTTACTGGGAGGATAAACAACTCTTGCAACAGAAACAAATTCAGGTTAACCTAATGACAAATACTCTTCTGCAATAATTTATGCAAGTATGTGTGCTGAACCTTTCTTTACAATTGCCTGGAGTAGTGGGAGAGAAGGTAGATTTTTTTTTTTAATTTAAATTGTGTTTTTCTAAGTTTAGTGCCAAAACATGAGTCTTACAGATGTTTGATATAGTTATTTCTTCTGGAAAAACTGGACTTGGGTTTTCACATGGAATTTACTACTGGCTTAATTCTGCTTCCTGGGCTTGTTTTAGTTGTACTTACAGTGTATAAGTGGTTTGGTTAATAGGGTGTCCTCTATCTTACAGGAACTTTTTCATTTGATTCAGTCTGAATTAGCAGATTTATGTTCTGTATAATAAAATTGTTTTTTGCCTCTTAAACACTGGAAATCAGCTAAATGTATCTTTCTGATATTGATTTGAAATGTCTTATTTTTTTATGGTAAAATAGCAGGAATGGGGTTCAGATAGTGAGTGGCTTCTGTATTCTAACACATCTGTCACTGGTTGGATGAGTCAAAATGCTGGGAGCAGGAAGTCAGCATACACATTGCTCATCCTTAATAATTTTAGCTTTTCGTTATTCTTGAATGCGGCCACGGACCATTTAGAGGTTGATATGTATGCTAAGACAAAGTGAAAAAAACCTGTTAGATCTTAGGACTATGTATCATGCCTTTCAAACTGTTAGGTGACTTCAGACTTGCTGTAACTGGGTGTGCATGGACAGGAAATGGGGTAAATTGGGTGCCACTGCTGCCCATGAGCGGTGTCCAAACCTTCCTTCCTGCTGAGCCCTCCTCACATCTGGAGGAAAGCCAACTGTATACTGCCAGGTATATACGGGAAGGTGTGCTGAAGAGTAGAATAAGCACCTCTGCTTTATTAAGAATTTAAATTATTGTATTTAACAAGGTCAGAGATGTAAAATAAAGTTAAAAGAAGAACAGATGAATAAGTGCTGTCTGAAGAGGCCAATTGAGGGATGGTGTGGTCTTTCAGCCCCAGGAATGGGGTCCCTCTGTCTCTCTCACATGCAGACCCACCAGACCAAGATTAGCCCAGATTTCGATCTGGGAAATAAGTCTGTCTATACCAGAAGTAGCTTCATTGGTCCTGACCTGCTGTTCACTAGATCCAGCCCTGTTGCTATCAGTTGGGGATTTCCCCTTCCTTTTAGCCGGTCTTGAGAAGAAAAGACAAAGCAGAGTCTGTATTCTCTTCTGCATTTGAGTCTTCTGGATCAGGGCAAACTAACTGTGTTAACCCTTTCAGTGTCCAAACCTCTTAAAATGGAAACTCCTCTTTTACTATGCTTACATTATCCATAATTTTAGAATCAATCATTTTTAATTATTAGAGTTTGGGTGAAATATGAAATAAATATTGGTGTATATTTTGTATACACATGAAGGACCTATGTCAAGATAATGGTTAACAATGCACAATATTATTGGAAGCAGCTGGAGCTCCATAGATATGCATATGCTACATTTGTACAACTTGAGATATCAGAGGCAGGTTGCACACAATCTTTAGAAATCACTAAACTTGTTGCTAAATTATAATTTCTAATGTGATAGAGAAAACTATTAAGACATAACTATGCTCAATTTTAAATGAAGTTAATTTTTGCCCTGGCATTTAAAACGTCAAAAACCTGGTGCAGTTGTTAACCCAGAAACAGGCATGTATGTACTGGAAGGTTTCTGGTCCAAAATTTCTCACATCTTCAGTTGGAAAATCCTAAGGAGCATTCCTTAGAAGAATCCTAGAAGTCCTGGGGAGGCTTTTCTGTGAAAAGCTGGAGAACCACTAGCAGTAAGAATAGAAAATATTAGATGTAACACTTTAATATTTTAAGTTTCCAGAATTATGTCTTAATGAAAATATTTCCTCAGCCATTTATCACATTTTCTCAAAAACATGACCCTGAATTTTAGATGATTCTGTCCTCCCCTCCCCACAAAAGATCAGTGAGTAAAAACTTACTTGCCTGCATTGCCCATATTCTAATCCAAAATGGTTTTTATTTTAAAATTAACATCTAGGTGGAAAAACTCCTGGTCTATGAGGCAAGTACAATAGCCTATAATTCATTCCCTTATTAAACTCTGTATTCAGGAGTTTACCGTCTTTGGTTCTGGATGGGGTGGCACTGCCCCAGACAGACCTGGGGCGGAACCTGGAGGTCCTCCTGGACTCGCTACTCCTGCTCAAGGAGCAGATGGCAGTTGTGGCCAGGAGGGCTTTTGCTCAACTTCGTGTTGTGCGCCAGTTGCACCCTGTCCTGGATCAGGAGGCCCCCTGGTCAGTCACTCATGCCCTAGTCATCTCCTGGCCTTCTGGAAAGGGGTGAAGACCTGGCTCTGCCAACTTGCATGGGGCAAGAAGGGATATAACCAATCCTGGGGGTGGCTGGCGCCTAGAAGATGCTCCCTGAGTCTAATAACTTCTGGTTAACATCAGCTTCTTGGAAGACGTTTATTATTTGTATAGGAAATTGTTGAAATGTATTTCAATTAATATTTATTCTATTTTATTTATTCTGTTTACTGTAAACCACTCAAGAGTTGCTCTGCAGTGAGATGGACAGTGACAAACTTGAAATATAAATAAATAAACCATTTAATGTCTTAAATAATTTTTAAACTAAGAATGTTTTTAATATTGTTGAATATTGCCTTTGGTCCCAAGCCTGGGGTTAATGTATTTTTGAGGCCCCTATTACATTTTTTTGTTGCCCTTATGATTGTTTTAGTCCAGGCTGTTTGTGTGGTTTTACGTTTTTAATTTTTACTGCATTTTTATTGTTTTGTACGCTACCCAGAGTCCATCCGAATTGGGTGGCCATAACAAATTTGACTTTTTTAATTAACTACTTCATCCTTTAGTTAAATGTCATGACTCAATCTAATTTAATTAATTCTTGATCAAGCAGCGTATGTAAATAATTATTGCTCCCTCTATACATTCTATATTCTATACATTGTTGTCAATACTCAGAAATGGAAATATAGTATTTCCTTGTTGCTTCCACAAAGTTTAATTGTTTAAGTTGTCTCATTCACATAATTTACAGGAGTCCATCAGTTTTCATGTTCCATTCTTAATCCTTCCATGTTTTCTCACTGCAATTTTTTCTTATTTCTGGTTGGTTACTATTATCTCAGTTGCACAACCAGGGAGATTGATAACTTGCAACTATACATTACATACATTTAAAGAGGAATCCAAATACTGCCTTTTAGAAATCGGCCAGTTAAAAAATTTCACTTCATCTTTTAAAATTCAGAATAAAAAGGCCAGCAATCTACTTACAGAGGTGCATTACAGTACTTGCTTTTTAAAATATTCGTTACACTGCAGCACATATCTCTGACCCTGAGGATGGTAAAGTGATGCTAAACACAGGAATTCAGACACTATACTAGGAGAATTTATTTAAGAAATCAAAAAACTCCAACGTAAGTTCTTCTATAGCTGAGTGAAATAATTGCATGTACCCGGGAGAAGGAAAAAAGGCAGAAGCTCTGGAGACCAGCCGTTATGTAAAAAGATGTTTCTTTATGATCCACCCACAGTTGTGGGCGAGTTACAGTGGATTTCCTTGGAATATACTTGCAGGAATGAATTGTACGGACAAGACGCTAAAGCTAGTTTACACTAAACGCACAAACGATAATTCGGGACAGAAAAGCAGTGGCTTAATGTTCAAAAGGTTTATTGCAGAATCCCATTCGGATCACGCAGGGGTACACACTATCCTACAGTCCGTGCGTTTGCGAGTTAGAGTCGCCAAGTCGCCTTTTTGCTGCAGGCTCGCTCAGTCCCACGACACACCCCCATTCTCCCCAATGCCTGCTTTGACCCCAAGATGGGCTCCACCAAGAACTACTCAAAGGTGGCTGCTTAACGTAATCGCCGGGGCTGGAACCTGGAGCTGTGGGCTCTGGTCCGCGAAGGGGAGCACCCCGCGGCCCTCGGGCGCCCAAGCGGCCGGCCCTGCTCGCAGAAGGAAGCCGGGGAAAAACCGGCCTGCGAGACTTGCTCGGAGGTGGAGCCTGGCTACGGAAGTGAAGAGGAAGCCGGAAACGTTGCAGCGGCCCGGGCTCGGCTGTTGTAGCTGGCTGGGCTTAGCGGCACGGTGGTCGTCCGGGCCCTCCTCGGTGGCCCGCAGACAACTGCGCGTCCTTTCCGAGGAGAAGCGACCGAGGCCAGGCTGTCGCCATCATGCACGACGCCTTCGAGCCGGTGCCGATCCTGGAAAAACTGCCGCTGCAGATCGACTGCTTGGCGGCTTGGGGTGAGTGTAGGGCGCCCCTCCTGATTCGGCCCCCGCTTGTCCCCTCTCGCGCTTCCGTGGCATTAGCGTCCTGTCACAAGCACAAGGTCACCCACGCGTCTTGCTCCACCGGGGCCCGTTTTCCACTGCCCCCCCCCCCCGCCATGTCTTGTTGTCTTGAGTGAACTAATTAAACGTCGGCGCCGATAAGGGCGAAATCATCCTGGATTCCTCCGCGCGTTGATAAATGATGCTGGGAAAGGTTAAGGAGCGCTTTGCGTTTTGTGCTTTTTAAACGTGACCGTCACGTGAGTCATGAGAAGGAGCGCTCTGCGTGTCTGCCCCAGGTACAGCTAATGTTGGTCTAGAAAGGGAGACGTAGGTTCAAATGCAGCCTGAACCGTGGACATCCTTTGGGATGTTACTCGGTTTCTCAGCCCATCCTGTTTCACAGGGTTGTGTTGTGGGGGTAAAATGGAGAGATCCCCATGTTATCTTACTGGGGCGCCTGGAGAAAAGCGACATTCACATCCAACAAATCAACATGGATGCTGAGTGCCTGTGGCTTCTGGTTTTACTGCATTGTTTTAAGAAAGTCTGATGTGGTGTGTAACTTGTAGCTTGCCTTTTCTTCCTCTCTGGGAAGAGTGCATCACAAGTGGGTTAGTGGAGGTGAGGATTACAACCGTGTTTGGTCATTCCAGTACAGTATGTTGCTTTTCCAACGTTGTGAGGTAGGAGTGGTTGTTCTCATGTTTGTGTTAGTTCGTGTTGCTGCAAAAAAAGCATGAAGGGTTTTTGCTTGTTGTGAAATAAAACATTAAAGGTGTACTTGACAGCCAGAACTGGCTTAGCTCCCAAGGGAATATTTATTGTGTGTAAATTGGAATGGACTTCAGATGTGACAGCAGATTTGTGGGAATGGAAATATAAGAGATTTATCTTTGATAAACCACAGAGCAGATCTGTTTTACCTCTTAGGTACAGGGCTATAACATTCCTTATTAAACATGGAGTTAGAATATTATATAATTACAACTGAAATCTTAGTAAGTACTGTAGAAATTTTCTGTTTCTGGCTGAAAAGTTTAAAACCCTGTTACTCCACAGCAGGATACCACTAAAATAGTACAGATCTTCTGTCTTTTTCCTCTCAATCTATAAAAAAACTACATGAGTTATATTCATATAATATACTACTAAGCTGAAAAACTTGAGTAATGGGCATGTCTGTACCAGACTCTTAGTCCTGTCACAAGCTCCACTTGTGAATACAAAGCAGGCACCATTTTGGGTATTTGGATATTTGAAAGGGCAGCTGTTTCACGTTTATATGACATGCTTATCTATAAAGGTTGGATTAACTGAAGTGCATAACAGGTAAAATAGGCTTGTGTGTCATACAAGCAGCAATTATCAGAATTTTTTTCCCATACTAAGCTTCTTTTTAGCATTTACTTTACTACCTTATTGCTACTTTACTACAAGATAAGTCAAGTACGGTTTCTGAAACACATAATTGGAGGATAGAGTGATTAGACGCATACAAGTGTATTTGTCCATGCATACAAGTGTATTGGTGTGGTTTGTTGTGGTTTGCAAGTAGCCCTGTTCTCTTACAAAATATGTTAAGTACAAGTGTGTTTTAAAATTAAAGGCATCTTCAAAGGCCTGCAAGGTATGACCTTTCAAGTAATATTGGTCTTTCTTGTATGAGAGCAGTAGGCTGAAAGAAATGTTAGAATGATGTATTATTTTATTTCATTATAAATTTAATAGTGTTCATTTTGTTACTTTATACAATGACTTTGTAGGGTGGTAGTAAAAAAGAACTCAGAGATAATCTCCATTTCACATTGATACAGTTGATTGCAGTGAATATATTTGCTTTAGTTCTAGTCTTTCAAAGTAGGCTTTGACAAGCAGAAATAAACTGCTCACAGGTATGATTGAGGAGAGGTAGAGTTTTTATTTCCTATATATTTGGGAAGCAATTGTAGGAAAAAAGTGTACAAACTGTTTACAGTCGTATATAGCAATTTCATGTATATATTGCATGTACATCCACATTCAAACTATTTTAGGCTATAAAAGGCTATAAATTATTGGGGGGTACCCTGTTGTATGTTCCCCTTTGGCTTTTTATTCTTTCCAGCTTAACAGAATATTGGAAAGAAATTATGCAGTTATGCTGTTTGTCCATTAGCAGGATTAATTTTGAAAGGTGAACATATTTGGTTTATGGAGAGAATCTAGCAAAAGAAAGATTGAGTTTGAAAACAAAGCAGATAAGGGCATTGGCTGCAGAGATAATTGAAAAAAAAAATCCCCAGTCCATCCTATGAGTAGCAGCTCTGGATGCTTCCAGTTGCTCCATTTTAAGCCCCATCCTTCCCAGTAGAATTGATGATATACAGCTTGTCCTGTGCTTTCCAATGGTGAAAAAAGCTAACAAAAGAAGGTTTGAGCTAAAAAATGGGCTAGATCCTGCAAGAGCTGGGGAGAAAAAACAATCCCATAAAACAATTCCCCAGTGCAGTTCTACAGGTGAGGCAGTTGAGCAGTAACTTGGAGGCTGCCCATTGCTCCATTCTTAGCTTCCTTTCCTCTTCCCTCCTGCTTACTCAACTCAAAGTGGTGCTGCTATTAACAGGTTGGAAAGAATTCTATGTTTTCCTTACCTTGTTCATATGTGTTCAAGATCTTGATCTAGAAAATTAATAATTTTCCAGTGCCCCCATTGTGCTAGGCTCTGCGCTTCCAGACTGGGACTGCAGAGTCACCTCCGTGTCCACAGATGAACTGCACAACAGTGTGTCTTCTTTGAACCCGAAGGACTACCACTCTTGATTTTAGAAAGTTATCTCAGTTTATAAATGTATTAACATTTAAGTTATAAATTGCTGCAGGGTGGTTAAAATGAACAGTATTTTTTCTTCATAACCTGAATATTTGAGAAAGCTTAAAACTGGGGATGTTGTTTTCCAAGCGCTATATATATATATATTTTTTTTTACTGCTGTGTCTTATAGAGAAATGCTGAAATAAAATCATGCAGACAGTGAAAAATACTTTTCAGAAAACAATTCTGAAAGTTTGGAATAGTTCTCCTATGATTGTGGCTTTTAAGACTTTTATGTTCAAACAATGATTACGTTTATTTGCTCATATTTTTAATGCTATTCTGAATCATTATGAAAATAAATATATAAAATTAAAAGCCAGATTTTTAATAAAGATTGTGCTTCTTGGCATTTGTAATTAGTAATGATGTAATTTTTCTAGAAAATTTGAAAATGAAAACATTATCCAAACTGTTATGTCCTAAATTCAGTGAGATCAGATTTATTATGGTTTTATGTTTGATAAACAAAACTTAAAATTACAACATATCAAATATGTACTGTATAACACCCCTAAATGTTTTCCAATAAAAAAAAATAATGAAACATTTCATTATAAAAAAAACACAGTAAAGTTCATTTATAAAGCAATGCTACACATTTCTTCTAAGAGGTACGTTGTATTTATTTCTAGAGTAAAGTTCTACACATACTTTCCCAGGAATAAACCCAGTTGGACCTGGTAATATGGGCAGGGTTGTCCTGTAAATTTGACCTTTGAAAATATCTGTTTACTTGAAAATTATTTTTATTGAAATATTAATAAAACTGTAAATTTCTTAGAAAAATAGAATATTATTAGTGCAAATAAATTGTTTTCTCTTTTGTAGAAGAATGGCTCTTAGTTGGGACTAAACAAGGACATCTTCTACTTTATAGAATTAGAAAAGAAACTGGTAAGTTTGTAATGATTTAGCCAAGCTTCTGCATATTGGCAAAATAGGAGCAACTGAGGACAGTTGAGAACCATCTGTAACTTCATTGCATTTTATGGCAGGCTCATACAAGACGGGTCTTGTACATAGTTGTGGCAGAATATATGCAAGAACCAAAAACTTGTTTAGCCTCATGCTGGCTGGGTTTACATATTGTGCTAATTTATGATGTGTTTTTTTTTGTTTTAGATTTAGTGTGTTATATGAACCCAGCCATTTTGCTTTGTAAACTGTAGTTTGTGCCATAGCATTATGTGTGAACCCTTCCAGTTAAAGCTTATTCAACAAATAAACTTAATGTTATTTATAATCCAATCACTGTTTATAAAACCTCTATGATAAAAAGCTTTATTGACTGACCTGAAGTGTCCTATGTTCCTTGTAGCATGCTTAATTTCCATGCAAATTTTTTCTCACAAAGTTTAGACAAACACAAATATTTACTTTCCAAACTTTAATTATTCAGATTGGGTTGTTATACTACTCAATATCTTCTTGATTGAAGACAAAGTACATTGTGCAAGCATGGGTTCAATTTGTGGAGTTAGTACCAGAGACCAGACTAGATATAATGAAGATCACACAATTGGGAGATGTAACTTAAAAAAATATATATTTAGCAAATAAAAATTATGAGGATTCAGATTACAATTAGGGTAAAGTAATTGCCACCTTCAGCTGTTACATCGTGAACAAAAAATAGATATGAAACGTTCAGTTACAGATTTATTGTGACAACTAGTTTGACCCTTGCTGCCCCCAAAAACTAACATATGGAATGGACAGGTTGTTATTTAAATAATTTCAGAGCTATTTTTTATTTCAGCTTGGCATCAATGAGAAACAATTTGTGCTTTAAATATCCCAGAGCAGCTGCGTGTTCCGTTTCTTATTTGGGTGTCTTTTCCACTTCAATTAATTTGTGAGATTTCACTAAAATTAACATTGAGTTAATGCATAAGTCAGTGTCAGATTCATACCTGATTCCTTTGTCTTGAAGTTGGTAAAATGTGAATTAGAATAGAAATCTGTATGAATTGCAGTTTGTCAAAAAGTATTCTCTCCCCTAGATCAACAGCTCGAAAGGATAATTAGAGCTAGTTGTGCTACATCTTCATTATATGATCATGACTGATTTGGGTCAATCCTGTCCTGTATAAATCTCACAAACTTGGGAACTCCCCATCACAGTAACATTCTTACTACACAGACTGAAAATGTTCTCTCTGTAAAAAGATAATTTGATGGCCATTAGTCTGGAAAAGGTTGCAAAACCATTTCTAAACTTCTGGGAGTCCACTAATCCACAGTCACAGAGATTGTCTTGAAATGAAAATGATTTGGGACAATAGTGGATTCTTCCTAATAGTGGGATAATCAATACTAATTTACTGAGAAGATAACTGGATATATTGTAATGTGCAGTTCAATTTTTTGCAGTCTTCAGATGGAGTTGTGAGACTTGCAGCTCCTCTAATCTCAGTACAGAAGTTTATATGACATTTTTTCTTAGCTGATAAATTCAGGTTGATTAAATAGTTTAAAACACGTCTGATGTAAATGAACCCCTATATTGTTTGATAGGTTGCAACAGGTTTGAAGTCACATTAGAAAAATCAAACAAGAACTTCTCCAAGAAGATTCAGCAGGTAGGTGTGGTAATTTCAGGTTCGACTAAGTTTGTTAATTTCTATGAACTCTGGGCTTCATTTTAAGGAGGTTGGTGGGATTGGAAATGGTTGTACAACTGAGCTTGGCTTCTAGAATATTTTAATTACTTTCATATTGAAATATTGAAATTATTTTCATATGGAGCCAGTTTGGTCTAGTGGTTAAGGCACCAGGCTAGAAAACAGGAGGCTGTGAGCTCTAGTCCCGCCTTAGGCATGAAGGTCGGCTGGGTGACTTTGGGCCAGTCACTCTCTCTCAGCCCAACTCACCTCACGGGGTGGTTGTTGTAGGGAAAATAGGAAGAGGAAGGAGTATTAGGTATGTTTGCCACCTTGAGTTATTTATAAAAATAATAAAGGCAGGATTAAAAAAAAAAAGCAAATTTACTGTACTGTTAAGGAAATTAAGTGTGATGTGTGTTTGTGATTGCTACCTCGGAATAAGAAACTACTTCAGATCATAACATGTTGCTGGATATTTTGAAATATCTTTTCTATTAAGTTCTCATTTACTTGAGTTATCAAGTAAAAAAAAAGGAAAATACAAAATGTATGCATATAGGAAGAGAAGGAAGTTAGCATTTCTTTATTTTTAAAATGTGTGGACTTTTTAAAACATGACTGTCATGGTTACTTCAAATTTAATTGGAATACAGCTATATTCAAGTTGCAAACAAAACAGGAGCTTTAAAACAAATGGCAAACATGTCCAGAATGAGAACAAAATTTCAACATAAACTGCTTGGAAAAAAGCACCAGCCAGTTACTTTGGAGCATGAGTTTTAAAAAATAATGCTGTTAAAATGAGATGAGAGAAACTCATGCTGTCTTTGTGCCATCTGTCGTTCAGGAAGTTAATTATAGGCATATCATTTATAAATTGTATGTGGTATGTATTACTATGGAATTTAATATTTTTCTAGATGTTGATATGCTAAGTCATACAGTTATGCTTGTTAAGGGATCTAAAAAACCCTGCTCAATCAGAAATAATTTGCTTTGGGAGAAGTCAGGCTAGTTGGGATTTAATGTTTTCCTAAGTTATGAATTAGAGTTTATTTCATCAGATATTCCATAGTTATCACTAGAAGGTTGCCTGGAGATGAGGATCTGCATATAAATCAGTTACGTTTTATAGTCATTTGGGGCAAGTGAACTTTTACAAACTTATTCTGAAGCTTATTTACAAGATTTTTATTTTTATTTTTAATAGATCCATGTTGTATCCCAGTTTAAAATTTTGGTCAGTTTATTAGGTAAGTGAAATAATTATTCAAGTTAATTTTGTTTTGAAACAAGGTGTGGCAGCCACTGCAGGGCTATGGAATTTCTTTAAGAGTTAAGTCTCCTTGAACTCAGTGGAATTTATTTCTGAGTTAGGAGTGCATAAAATTGTTCTGTTAACTTGAATTTCAATGCTTTGCTTTACTTACTCTTATTTTAATTTTTTAAAGGGCACATTAATTTTAAAAAACACTTCACATTTTGTTATCTTCTTTAAGCATTATTTAGCTTTAATCCACAGTTCTTACATTGTTCATCCCTCGTTAGTATGCAGTGTGTTTGAGATCATTGTAGAATCAACAAAACCCTGGAAAATATTTGTAAATTTCCCATTTCATTTGAAAATAAAATAATGTTTGCTGCTTCGTTTATTTCATTATGAGAAAGCTGTAGAAATTTGAATTAGGTCATGTGCATAGTTTAATTTAAGCAGTAATTTGTGTATTTTGTCCCGAACAGAAAACAACATTTATGTTCATGATCTGTTGACCTTTCAACAGATCACAACAGTTTCTAAGGCAAAAGGTGCAACTCTCTTCACTTGTGACCTGAAGGTATGTATTGAAAAGAGGACACAGGCTTGCCTTCTTGAACATTTGGTATGTTAGATTAAAATGAAAAGGATTTGTTACTAGATGAATGCTCAGGAAATGCAGGGGGAAAGATGGTGATCATTCACTACTTCTGAAAATCACATTTTAGAGAAGAGACTTAAAGTACGGTAGTCTTGGATGTAAGGGCAATCTGGTTGCAATATCTGTCATCCCACTGATTGCCAGGGTTGATTCAACTGATCTGACTGGCTAGGTGGGTGTCCCCTTCCTTCCTCACCACTCAATGTGCGTCCCTCCTGAAGCTGCGTGCTTGGTGGAAGAGGATGACCATCCCAGATAGGAGTGTACTGATCTTCGGTCAAGGGTATACAATAGCTGCGCTCCCCTGCTAGAACCTCCAAACAAGCTCAAGTACAGGTAGTCTTCACTTACCGACAGCATTTGGGACCAGCAAGTTCATCACTAAGTGATGTGGTCGTAAAGTGAAGTCATGTGACTGCATCCGACTTACGATATCAGTTTGTCAGTTCTGGCTGCAGTCATTAAGTGAATCACCACGGATTCTTAAGCACAGTGCCATGTGACCATGATTTTCAACTTCCTGCTAGCTTCCTCATTAACTTTGCTTGTCAGAAGCCAGCTATGAAGGTCGCAAATGGCGATCACATGACTGTGGGATGCTACAACTCATAAATGTGTGTCGGTTGCCAAGCACCTGAATCACAATCATGTGACTGTGGGAATGCTGCGACAGCTGCAACGTTGAAGACTGATTGTAAGTCTCCTCTTTCTGTACCATCGTAACTTTGGTTGTTGGTCAGTAAGTGGTCGGTAAGTTAGGACTACCTGTAGTTCTGTCCTTCTCAGTAAGTGATTTGATATTAAAGGTGGGTATTATTGGTCTACTGAGAAGTGGGTTTTATTTAAGAATAGACTGGAATAAAACCTCTAAGAATAGAGACTGAAAATCACCAAGGAAGGAATGACAGGAAGAGGCTAGAAACAAGCCAAAAATATGAGTTTGCATATACATTGGGCTTACATAACACACTAATGAGGTTTGTTTATTTGTGGCACAGCTTGAGGGAATGCAACTGTAGTGGTTTGCAAGCCAGGGTTTATCACTTAGCATACTGCAGGACAGCAGTTGTGGTTTACTGAATAAGCCATGTTTAAGCAAACGATGTAGCATTGTGTATGGGCACAGCCTAATATTATGTTTTCCAGTTTGATGCTTAGAGAGAAATTTGTTTTTACAGCACTCTGATACTGGGGAAGAAGTCCTGAGAATGTGCGTGGCAGTGAGAAAGAAGCTACAGCTGTTTTACTGGAAGGACCGAAAGTTCCATGAGCTGCAGGTGCTGTATTAGTGTTCTTAATAGATCCACTGCCATGTTAAGGTACTGGTTTTGGTTCAGTGCTTTGAGAGGGTCATTGACTTTTCATACAGAAAACATTTTCAAAAATAATTTGAATGATTTAGTTCTTAAGCCCAATTTAATAGTTACTTAGCCTCACTTTCAGAGTTTTCTTGGTAAAGTATAACATTAATTTAACAAAAAAAGAGAAAGATAGAATTCTACAAAACTCAGGGAGATATATATTGTTGACGTTAGTTGCTGTTTATAAAGGAAATATCAGCAGTAGTAAATACAACTTTTCTAAAAAGCAAGACCGGCTGTCTTTAATTTGTACCCCTTCAGCTGGAACGTCATGGAACAAAAATTAATGGCTTATGGGTTATCATCACGGTTTCTATGGACCTTGGGTTATATCAAGCACACACTTCTCCTGAGATTTAAAGACATTGGATTTCAGGCAGAAGTAAATAGTTTGCCACAGAGAAACAGAATTTGGGTGACAAAGGGTTTGGGAAATGACCAATTATTTCTCTTTAGTGACATTCCCCATATTAAGGAAAGCTTTCTTCTGGGCAAGGCGCAATATTTAATATTTGGGCAATACTGTAGGGAAGATATTCTAAAATCTCATTTGAGAAACATATTTGCCTGGTTGGAACTGGAGATGTTCAAACAACATGTGCTATTTTCCTATAATCTGCCTCTTTTACATCGGTCCCTGGGTGATCTGACAGTACTTACATGTCCATTCTTTTTTCAGAATGTAAATCATTTATAACTCAGACCATAGCAAAATACTGTGCAGTAGCCATGAAAATCAGGCATCAATTGCTGAAAAGTCTTTCACAGTTCTAACATACTTTTCATATCAATACCTCAATTGCCTGTATTACTCTACTTTTTCTTGCTTTTAATTGTTTTTAGAGATACCTTTTATCTCTGGCCTTTGGCTGTAATAAAAATGTATTCATTCAGCTGTCTTTAATTTTATAATTTTTTTCCTTTTGAATGAAAAATGGAGATACCTCTTAGGAACATGCTTTGTTTTATTTATATATATATATATATATAGAGAGAGAGAGAGAGAGATGGAGGGAGGGAGGGAGGGAGGGAGAAAATATACAGCTTCCTTAATTGTAGCTAATTAGACATTTTTTCTTCTTGATCTCCAGGGAGATTTCAGTGTGCCAGATGTACCCAAGTCAATGGCATGGTGTAAAGATTCAATCTGTGTTGGTTTCAAAAGGGATTATTATCTAATAAAGGTAAAAGAGATTTTAGACTAAGATGGAAGAAAGATTGATTTTTCTGGATATGTAAGGGAATGAATGATTGGAGTATGAATTATGAATTCACTAGTTCCTGTACTGAATAAGCTCACTAAATATAGTGAGACTTCTGAGAAAAGAGGCACTTGATCGTACTATACATTTGCTGTGACGTCAGTGGTAGAAGTTGATCATTGCTTGGGAATTCCCTGAACCATTTGCGTGTGTTTTGGTCTCTGGGGTTAGCGAAGTAAGCTTTAGTGAAAGGGATACTGGGTAAGAGGAACAGCTTTTTCTAATAATAATGAGTAACTTGATATGGCTTTTTGTATGGGGTGACCAGCTTTTTTTATCCCATTCACAGGTGGATGGGAAGGGATCGATTAAGGAACTCTTCCCCACAGGAAAGCAGCTTGAGCCACTAGTAGTCCCATTGGCAGATGGCAAAGTTGTTGTAGGCCAAGATGATTTAACTGTTGTGTTAAATGAAGAAGGAATCTGTACGCAGAAATGTGCCTTCAACTGGACAGATATCCCAATAGTCATGGGTAAGAACGAGTAACTGTTTTCATTTCCTTTCTTTTTTTCTTTTGATGTGCAAAAAAGAAAGAAAAAGGGAAAAAATTGGAAAAAAATCATATCTCTAAAAAGAAAGTGTTGCACCCAGTGTATAATTATCTTCATTTTTAAATGAATAACCACATGAGATGATAGCTATCAGTCTTTCTGCTGCATTGATAGAATGCCAGTTTGTAAGTAGAAAGTGTATCTGCAATTCAAGTTTGTGAGTCTGAAGTAACTCTGTCTTCTCTACTTGAATAATTATTTTCTTTGCTCAAATGGTAAATCTAAAATTTTTTATATAGTGATAAATTTTTGGCACATATTCCCATTCCTTAAACAACAGTGATCTTTGTAACACCATGTTACAATTTGGTGAATATCAACCCATAGTGAAATATTAAAGAAACCCATGGGTAAGGATTCCATCAGTGTTGATACTAGCTTTTTTGTATATTTTCTGAGGAATTTGGTAAATACGGAAAATACTTTTCTGTTGAATTAGTTTCTTTTTAAATTCGTAGAAATTATATTTAATATTTTAAAGACACTTTATAATATATACTAGCTCTTTATTCCAAAGTTTTTCAAGATAACAAAAAACCATGTTAGTAACAACCTTAATTGCTTATAGAAATTTGATTTAGGTTTAGATGTAACTAAAATGCATTCTAGTAATAGTAATTCGGAAGGTTTATTTGCAGTGAATGCATCCAGGCCACTATAGGAGATATTTAATTGAATCTACTGTCATTCCATATTTTAAGCAGCTCAAATTCCTCCTTTAATAAGTCAGTTGGCTTAAATATTGGTTTTGTCATAATCTGATTTAAAGTATTAATGACATTAATGACACATGGCTTCCAAAAAAGAAAGGCTTACCAGCTATTTTCATACCTGAATTATCCCAGAGTGTTAGTTTATTATGTGAATAATAAAGGGTGGAATTTTATCTGTGTCTCAACATCTTCTAAAGGTTTATTGTGACCTTTAATGCTGAAAACTCCATAGAACTGTGTCTAAAAGTAGAGCCAAGCTACTTCAGAAAGGTCACATAATACATTTCTAGTTATGACCATAATGGACTGTTGAGGATGAGTTCCGTGGAACTACTTAATGGGTGACAAACAAAATCCCATTTACAATAACCCTAATGTAAATAATGCTATATCAATGCCATGTATTAATTCAGTTGATAAAAACTTGAAAAAGTCCATGTTTAGGCAAAACTTCTTTCAAGAATTTCTAGTGTAACATGTCCGAAGGCTTCTTGTATCCTGTTAGTCCGCTGACTACAGGATTTCTGAATGTACTGAATATCCAAAGATACCAGTTAGTAATCTAATATCAGATATTTGTCAACCTATTATAAATCAGATTGTGGAGGCTGAATAATTAAAGGTAGTGTCATTTGGTGTGATGGTAGAACATGAAATGACTACAAAGCCCAGTGGCACAAAGAAAGTAATAAAACACTTGCTGTTCCTGAATGGAGAATTGAATGAGAATTTAGGTCTATATCCTGTTGCTGATTGTTTTGTTTCCATAATAGAACATCAGCCTCCATATGTTGTAGCAGTATTGCCAAGATATGTAGAGATTCGTACGTTTGAGCCCCGTCTCCTGGTTCAGAGTATTGAGCTGCAGCGGCCACGCTTCATTACTTCGGGAGGGTAGGAAAGTTTTAATTGCCCCAATTCCCCCTGTTCTGCATCTATCATACGTAATGCTGTATAAATACCGCTGAACTATTAATTTTAAAGAGTTGTTGAGCAAAGAGGAATGAATCCTTTATTTTTATTAAGGTACATTGCTGACTAATATCTTTTTCCTTTTTTAGTCCTAATATTGTATATGTGGCCAGCAATCATTTTGTCTGGCGCCTCATTCCAGTTTCCATTGCAACCCAGATCCAGCAGCTTCTCCAAGATAAACAGTTTGAACTGGCTTTGCAGTTGGCGGTAAGTGAAAGGTTGAACATGTTTTCAGTCTGTAGCTGGGTTCCTGAGTTGTATTTGGTTTAGTATGATGTGTGAACCTAGTCAATTGTGTTTTAAACAGCTAATTAGGACTCACAACGCCATAAATTAATATGTTGATGAAACGTGACTGATGACGTGTTGATGATTATCTGTGACAAATAATTATATTTATAAGCTGCTATCTAGTAAAAGTGCTCTCTCAAGACTAAATCATCTGTTAATTAGGCCTCTAATAATGAGTAACTGCAGAATTTAGTGCTTATTCTCTAAATTTGTAAAATTTGGTTTTAGTTTTTATCATGGTATTAGTATTGCTCTTTACACTCTTTATGTTAACACATTGATTATAATTAATTTTGGTTGTAAGTACAGTGGAGATGAACAAACCAGTAAGTATTTCACTAAATAGGAAAGTGTGGTTACATTTTGGGAACAAGCCACAATATTAAGCTATTCTGGCTTGTTTTGAAGTCTGTAACCATATTCTTCAAATTTGGAACAAAATTAAAATGAAAAACTATAGTTCAGTGGAAGATTTGACTACTTTGTCCTCTTATGCAAAATAAGTACAATCAAATTAATAAACTCACCTATGAAGAAGGCTGCAAAAACATTTAAATGGTAGTTAATACTGGTATTTCTTGTTTGCAAGAATCAATCATGTGAGCACTTCCTTATACCAAGAGTGCACAACCTTTTTGAAATAACAGCATTACTTGCCTTACATTTACTTAATTGAATAATGTTAATATTATTGCTCCTCATGGATTTAATATTTTTCTCCTTCTGTCAGCATTAATGTTTGGAGGGGTTTTGAGGGCTGTGCTCAAGGCTTTGGGGTGCAGCCCTGGGACTGCGGATTGTGTACTGAGAACACTAACTGTGAGCTATGTAATTCTCTCATTCATTCAGTGCAATTATATTTTTGAATGCACTGGTTTTCTGTATTTCTCATTTAAGCCTACCATACATCACTGAGATACTTATTATGGGTCTCAGTGTTCATGGACTACAGGTGCCACAATAAAGTTTACCATGCACAAGAGATGCTTATTTGTGTTCTTATTCTTGGATAGCGTAACTGAAATAGAAATATGTCTTCTGGCTTGCATGAACAATTTTTACCACTTGTATATTCAAACATATATTCATAATAGTGAATAAACATAAAAGTATATTCACTATTGAGGATCAATTTCTTTAAGATCCAGTATGCTATTTCTTAAGGTTTGCATTTTTGAGTTCTTTATTTATTATTTTTCTTTTATACTTTGGAGTTTATGGTGAATAAAGTATTTTTCTGCTTCTGTTTAAACTGTTAGGATATGAAAGATGATTCCGACAATGAAAAACAGCAACAGATCCATCATATTAAGAATCTTTATGCCTTCAACCTTTTCTGCCAAAAGCGCTTTGATGAATCAATGCAAGTCTTTGCTAAACTTGGGACAGGTAGATTTTCCTTTTCAATCTGGCTTTAAATTATGTATGGGGAATTAAACACCACTAAAATACATATCTCTGGGGGAGATGGGCGGCATATAAATTTAATAAATGAATGAATAATAAATCTATATTTTGCTATACGGACTCTATGACTCTATGGGAGTTTTCATCTGGAGAGGCCCGCCAGTACTTTGGGGTGTTGGGGAATTAGTAGTGGCTGGATGAGGGGGATAGCAGTGGAGTGGCAATCTGCTGTGGACCCTTCCCCTGCCCCCCCCCCGCAGAGCCTTTTTCTCTGATACTCCAAAGAGAGGGAGAGGAGTATCGTTCCCCGACCTTGTCAGCCAAGTGCTTTGTTTGCATGTATCCCCTCTCAGGATGACAGCCTGAGAAGGGAGTTGATTTGGTGGGGTGGATAAGAGAACTATTACCAGTGGGTGATTGTGGCTGGGAGGGGCCCTTTGGGTATTAGGTTGGGCGTTTCTGTGTATGTGTGCATGTATACTTGTTTTCTGAGTGGGCGGAGGTGGGGACCAGGTGCCTAAAGGTGCTGAGAGCCCCTGAAGCTGAAGTACCTCAGGGTGCTTGGTTTCCCTCTCCTGGGGGATGGATGCAGTTGATTGTTATGGGAGCCCCCGGGCCTTTGGAATTGAGGGGCCTGGAGAAAACTATGATGTGGCCACTGCGGAGATCTGCATGGGCCATAATATTGTGGTGACGAGCATGGGGAGATATGGTAGGAGACGAGTAGAAGCTGCCCCAGGGAACACGGACCGATGTTTTATACCTGTTCTGCGTTCTAGCTCCTTGGTGTCATCCTCTGTACCCGGACAGCAGACCATCAGAGGTCCTGGCTTCCGGCTGTTGCTCTTAAATGCCAGGTCAGTCTGTAATAAGGCCTCCCTCATCTGCGATTTGATCATGGATGAGAGGGCCGACCTGGCATGTATTACTGAAACCTGGCTGGGCCCGGAAGGGGGTGGTGCCCTCTCAGAGATGTGCCCAGCTGGGTTTCGAGTGTGGCATCAGCTGAGAACCCGGGGCAGGGGTGGTGGTGTGGCAGTTGTCATCCGAGAATCACTTACGGCTTTCAGGGTCACACACCACATCTGGTGTTCCTGTTGGAGCAGTGGCTATGTGATCTGCACTTGGGGGAGTTGTGTCCCCCTTGTGATGGTCAGGTCATGTCCTGACTACCATGGGATTTTCTGGCGCTGCTATCCACTGCAGCGAGGCTGGACCCATTAGACTGGTCCGCCTCCAGTGACTTATGGATCCAGAGGGGTTCCAAAGGGAACTGGGGCCTGTTCCTGCTGGTCTGCTACTCAGCCCATCCAAAGCCTTGGTTGCTGCCTGGAATAAAAGGGTGATTGAAGCTTTGGATCAGATTACACCTGTGTGACCTCTCCCCTCCTGTGCATCCTGTCACTCCCTGTGGTTTACGGAGGGGTTGAGGGAGATGAAATGAGAGACGAGATGTCTAAAGCGTCGCTGGCACTCATCTAAGGATGAACTCGGCCAAACATGGGTTAGAGCTGCTATTGAGGCCTACCAAGTGGCAGTAAGGGCAGCGAAGTGAAAAGAACTCCTCCGCCCTTATTGCATCTGCAGGTTGCCACCCTGCAGCCCTGTTTTGGATGATACAAGCCCTCTTGAGTACAGGGGACCCGGACAACCTTTTGCAGGGTCGTGTGGAGGAATTTGCTCAGCATCTGCTGGATAAAATCATTCGGATTTGTTCGCAGTTGGATGCTGGCTTTGATGCAGGTCTGTAAGAGATGCCTAGGGTGGAGTCTTGTCTGGTTACCTGGGAACTTGTTGGACCTGAGGAAGTGGACAGGATCCTTAGGACTGTGAGCTCAGCCACCTGCTCTCTAGATTCATGCCCCTCCTGGCTTGTGAAAGCAGCCCAGGGGATGTTGTGTGGGTGGGTTCTGGTGATGGTGATTTTTTCCTTGAGTGACGGGGTTGTTCCTGCACCTCTTAAGGAGGCTTTGGTTGACTCCCTCCTCAAGAAGCCATTACTGGACCCCACAATACTGGACAATTTTTGTCCAGTATCCAACCTCCCCTTTCTGGGGAAGGTGATTGAGAAGCTGGTTGGGCAGCAGCTTCAGAGCACCTTGGATGAAACGGATTATCTGGATTCTTTTCAGTCAGGGTTCAGACCTGGTTATGGCACAGAAACAGCTTTGGTCACCCTTTTGGATGATCTCTGGCGTGGGCGGGATGATGGTTGTGCATTGCCTTACTTGACCTCTTGGCAGCTTTCAATATCATCAGCCATGGTATCCTTCTGGACTGACTCAGAGAATTGGGGGTGGGTGGCACAGTATTGTGCTGGTTCACCTCCTTCCTCCAGGGTTGGTTTCAGTCGGTGGTGATTGGGGAGGAGAGATCCCGCCCCCTGCCGCAGGGGTCAGTGCTCTCACCTCTCCAATTTAACATCTACATGAGACCTCTGGGTGAGCTCATCCGCCACCATGGGGTGAAGTACCATCAGTATGCTGATGATACTCAATTGTACATCTCCGCCCCTGGCAACTTAAGCGATGCTGTGGACATCCTATCTCAGTATTTGGAGGCTGTGAGGATCTGGATGGGGCACAACAGGCTTCAACTGAACCCTGGCAAGACTGAGTGGCTTTGGGCTTTGAGCCTCTCTGGTTCTCGGATTTTACCATCTTTGGTATTGGATGGGGTCGCACTGCCCCAAGCAGACCCTGCGTGCAATCTGGGGATCCTCCTGGACTCATGACTCCTGCTCAAAGAGCAGGTGGCAGTTGTGGCTAGGAGGGCCTTTGCACAACTTCGTATTGTGCCAGTTGTGCTTATTCCTAGATAAGAGGGGCCTCCTCACAGTTACTCATGTCCTGGTTACCTGGTTAGACTACTGCAATGCGCTCTACATGGGGCTGCCCTTGAAGAGTATCCGGAAACTTCAGCTGGTGCAAAATGCAGTGGCGCAAGCAGTTGTGTGTGTTTCTAGTAGGGCACACATTACACCTCTGCTTTGCGAACTGCATTGGTTACCAGTTTGCTTCCAGGTCCAATTCAAAGTGGTGGTGTTAACTTTTAAAGCCCTTCTAGGCATGGGGCCGGGCTATCTGAGGAACCGCCTCTCCCCGATTTCATCTGCATGTCCTATCAGATCCAGCAGAGAGGGCATGTTATGGGTTCCATTGCTTAGGGAGCTGCATTTGGCGGGCCCCAGGTGGCAGGCCTGTCTGTCTGCACTGTGGAATCTTCCTCCTGAGGTGAGGTTGGCCTCATCATTGAGCTTCTGGAGGTCCTTTAAGACTTGGTTATGCCAGCAGGCCTGGAGACCCTGGGGGACAGGGGAATAAGTGAGGCGGTCCCCTTATTTTTATCATCCTTTTATTCTCTGTTTTATTTTGCTTTTTATATTTTTAATGTATTTATTGACTGTTTTTAGCTTTGTTGTACACTGCCCAGAGTCACCTGTGGTGGGATGGGCAGCTGTATAAATTGGTTTAATAAATAAATAAATTAGTGTAAATTATTTTAATTTAGGAAAGAAACAAAATAATAGAACTAGAGTGGGCCATTTAGATCATCGAGTCTGATCTCCCATTCCATGCAGGAAACTAAATTAAAGAATCAGTGACAAATGGGTATCCAACCTCTACTTATTTATATCTAGCGAAGGGTGTCTATTACCTCTCTGGATAATTGGTTCCACTGTGAAACTATTACTATTGTTAGAATGTTTGTTTTTTTAACATTCAACTGGCATCTGTTTTTCTGTCACTTAAATCTATTATTCCATGTCCTGCCCTCTAGGGTGATAGAGAACAGGCTTTGTCTTTCTTCTGTTTGACATCCTTTCAGGCATTGGAAAAATGTGATCATGTCTCCCCTCAGCCTTCTCTTCTCAGGACTAAACATGCCCAGTTTCTTCAGTCTCAAAGGACTTAATTTTGACCTTCTAGTCTGCATTATTCTTTTCTTGACTAGTTCAATTTGTCTAAGTTTTCTTCGAGGGATTATCTAAAACAGGATGCAGTAGTCAACAAGGCTTTGACTAATGCAAAATCCAGTAAAGCTATTGCTTCCCCTGCTTTGGTAACTATACTTTTCTTGATGAAGCCTAAAACTGCAGTTGCCGTTTTTGCAGCCACATTGTACTGCTGACTCAGTTTATAATCCACTACTACTGTGAGGCCTTTTTAATTACTACCAAGCCAGGAATCTCCCATCTTACCCCTGCATGTTTGATTTTTGTTTCCTAGGTGAAAAATTCTTTGTTTCTGTTAAATGTCACTGTTATTTACAACCCATTTGTCTAATCCATAAGGTTATTTTGAGTAGTGTATCTGTTATCAGCTATAATACCCACATTTGTATTGTCTGCAATTTTGATATGCATTGCCTCAACTTCCTCACCCAAGTTAATTATAAAAATATTGAAGAATACAAAGCCCAGGATTAAACTTGATGAAACTCACTTGATATTTCTTTCCAATTTAATGGATACCACCTGAGTATGATTTTCAAGCCAGCTATGTATCTACTCATACCATTCAATCCATAATATTTTGCTGCTTATATATATATCTTAGTCAAATTAGTTTCTTTACTATCTTTGTGATAAAAGAGATTGCTTTGAATTTAAATTTAAATTTGGTTATATTTTGCATTTTTGTTAAAGATATTTTGACCTACCACACTTGTGTTTGTTTTCAGATCCCACACATGTGATAGGTCTCTATCCTGAACTGTTGCCCAGTGATTACAAGAAGCAGCTCCAGTATCCAAATGCAGTGCCAGTTCTCTCTGCAGCGGAATTGGAGAAAGCACATCTAGCACTTATAGACTACCTAACTCAGGTAAGCATTTCACTCTTTATTGTGTCTTCCCAATGGCTGCTTATGTTGGACACCACCTCCAGAATTGTTTAAAATGTATAGAACGCCATGTTCTGGTTTTATTTAACATTTAAAAGGAATTGGGGGGAAGATAAGCTGTGATCTTCTGGTTATGTTAGAGCTTTGATATGAGAAGTCACCATGCCAAGAAAATGGTGGTTTCTCTGAATGAGCACCTTTCACTGTCTTGCTCCGTGTGGTGCAGAAGGTGGGTCCCTGTCTCAGGAAGCTTGTGATCAAGATCTTGGCCATTAGAGGGAATGGGAAATCAAATGTAACAAAACACTGGAAAAAGGAGAAGACAGAGGGACCTGAGTAAAAGAATTAAAGAGCACAGAGAAAGTAGGAGAATGAGGCTTCATTGGTTTTTATCTTGGGTAATGTGGGCATGGTATAGCTTAACTTTATTTCCTTTTTACAGAAAAGATGTCAATTAGTGAAGAAGCTATATGATTCTGACCATCAGTCCACCACATCCCCCCTCATGGAAGGAACTCCTACCATCAAATCCAAAAAGAAATTGATACAGATAATTGATACTACCCTGTTGAAATGCTTCCTCCATGTGAGTACTCTTCATCTTTTGAATTGGGAATTCAGAGCAGAAGTAGAGTTTAATGTTATGGTGAAATATCATTTGGGGCAGGAGACTGCTTTAGAAATTTCTTTCTTTTTCAGTTAATTCCAAACAAATCCTTTATCTTCAAGGGGAAGCTCTAAAATATGGTTGAATATTGTTGGCATTAACGTACTGATGGGATTCCATGTCTAGTATTGAACTAAAATATTTTTTTGTCCCAGTCCCTGATGGAATTGCACTTAAAAATAATTTTAAAATGTAATATGGAGGTGAGCGAAGAATCATATGAAACTGAACGGGCAGTGTTCATAAAAATGTTTAAAATCAGAAAATATATTTAATTGTGGCTGAACCATTCTTCAACCATTCTTTTGTGAAATTGTCATTCATACAGATATCATTAACTTCAGTTGTGAAACCAAGAGGATTTGCTGAGGACCATGTTGTTTACTTTCTTTATATTACATCTGCCTTCATCCTAAATGAAAATAAGTATATATGCCCTGCAACTTTTACTGTTCATAAGTTAATGGGCAAAAGGACATTGCAGGGTTTGTGACAGTACCTTAATGTTGTTACTGAATTTGCCAAAAACAGAATGTTTATAAGTGAGAAGAATAGATGGCCATCCAATTCCTTGTTGGTGGCACAACCTCATTATTTGCAAAAAACATACATTATTTCATTTCCTTGATTCACATTTCCTTTTGGTTTTGTGAAATTGTTTCTGATTCCATTAAATTGCTTATTACAGACAAATGTAGCTCTAGTGGCACCATTATTGAGATTGGAGAACAATCATTGCCATATTGAGGAAAGTGAGCATGTGCTCAAGAAAGCTCACAAATACAGTGAATTAATCATACTATACGAGAAGAAAGGTCTCCATGAAAAGGGTAAGTGCTGTGACAAGGAAGAAGGAACCAAAGGGGTTTCCATATCACTTTAAGTTGTTCATTTTGGGTAGTATAATGTGTGAGCAAGTTCTGCAAATGAGTGAGATACAAAGTAAAATCAGATTTTTTTTGGTGGGGGGAGGGTAATACTGATTGCAGTGTGCTGTTCATTCAGGTAGTCCTTGACATACGACCATAATTGGGACTGGAACTTCCATCACTAAGTGATGCGGTTGTTAAGTGAGTTGCACCTGATTTTTTGATCTTTTTTGCTGCAGTCCTTAAGCAGATCACCGTCGTTAAGCAACTTACATGCTTGTTAAGCAAATCCAGCTTCCCCCAAGGACTTTGCTTGTTGGAAGCCCCCTAGGAAGGTCACAAATGGTGATCACTACACCCCAGGATGCTGCAACCGTCATAAATACATGCTGATTGCCAAGCGCCCTAATTTTAATCACGTGTCTCCGGGGATGCTGCGATAGTCATAAGTACGAGGACCAGTCATAAGTCACTTTTTTCAGCGCTGTCGTAACTTTGAATGGTCATCAAACAAATGGTCATAAGTCAAGAACTACCTGTACTGGGCTATGTAGTTTATAGTTATCTGGTTTATTTTTATGAATTCAGAGAGGTACAAAGAAGACTAATAAGAACTACAGTGCCTGGATAGCAAGACAAGCCAGAAATTGGCCAGACAAGCCATGCTTGCTTTGTTTATTTGCCAGTTTTATTTCAGCTTTTTGGCTAATTTATCAAAACATTTCTTAGGGCACAGTATGATTGCAATCAATATGCAAGTTATCACCCAGATCCTATAGATATATCTAGTTTAACCCTAAGTCTGGTTAAAAATAAAGCCTGTATTTAATTATCAGTGCCATCCCTGCACTTTTAAAAAAGCATGGTTATTCTTTTTGGGGGGCAGTGGCCCCTGTTTAAAGCAATATTTATATTTTTATGCAGTTATTCCTCTGTTGATGGTTGATCTGAGGATCACGTATAATCTATTCAATTATATATGTTGGGAAAGGTTAACTTGCACTTGGAAAAATAAAACTGACTACTTACTTGTTAATAGCAAGTGTCCAGGATTTGAGTAGAAGAGATTAGAGCTGTTCCTTTAAATTGAGAGAGGGATCAGGATAAAGAATCTACAGGTAGTCCTCACTTAATGACCACAATTGAGACCGGAAAATTCGTTGTTAGGTGGACAGTTAAGCGAGTCATGCCTGATTTTACTACCTTTTTTGCAGCGGTCGTTAAGCAAATCACACAGTTCCCCATTGATTTTGCTTGCCAGTAGCTGGTTGGGAAGATTGCAAATGGCAATCATGTGATCCCGGGACGTTGCAACCGTTGTAAGTGCGA
Source organism: Python bivittatus (assembly GCF_059951505.1). Lineage (NCBI taxonomy): Eukaryota > Metazoa > Chordata > Lepidosauria > Squamata > Pythonidae > Python > Python bivittatus. Next base: position 26,442,606 of record NW_028277075.1, on the reverse strand, counting down.
GCTGGTTGCCAAACATCCGGATTGCAATCACATGACCATGGGAGTGCTGCGATGGTTGTAAGTGTGAGGACCGGTTATAAGTCCCTTGGTTCAGCACCGTTGTAACTTTGAATGGTCACTGAACAAATGGTTAAGTGAGGACTACCTGCAATAGAAGAATGAACATGCAAGGAGTATGTAACATAGTTGTATATGTTTCTGTGTTATAAGCATAGGGACAGTAAAAAAAGCTAAAGTGCACTCATACCAACATGAGCCAGTGTTTTATTTACATCTGTCTTCATTGGTATGCTAGCACATTAGGGGTATGCAAAACACTTTGTGCTTAAAACAGTCTGAGCTCAGGTGAGCAACAGGTTATTGCAATCATTTTGGAAGTTGAGTTTGCAACATTTCAAATGATTGAAACACCCTGTTTCACACTTGCAGTTCAGATTCAAAACATGTTGCAGATCTGTGTAGAATATCTACAAGAAAATTGACAATTGGTACTGTAGTAGTAGAAAATACTTTATTGCCTATGGAATATTAGTTATTTGTTATTACTAAAGTAATCAAAGGCTTGGCAAAAGCATTAGTGGAGCAAACCAAATTTGTTCTTTGATGTGACAGTTTTCCCAGATTTGTGAAAAGTGGTATTTGGCATGCACATGTATGTTCAGAACATTGTGGATGGCCCTTAAAGCAGCACAGCTATGTTGAGCCATCAAGAGGACTTCATGCTGTGATGCTTTGAACAGCAGGTTTGGACAGGTGCTTCACAGAGTGGTCCTCCAAATGGTTTTGCACTATCCTATTGTTTAACCTAAAAGATAATGCAGTAGAGTTCTGTTTTGCTAAAGCCTTGCAGGTGCTAGTGGATCAGTCCAAGAAAGCTAATTCTCCTTTGAAGGGCCATGAAAGAACTGTTGAGTATTTACAACATTTGGGTGAGTGAAGTTGATTTAATTTCTTTGTAGCTGGTATCATGCTATATCATATCATATCATATATCCAGAAAAATGGTTAACAGTTATCACAAAAATAATCAAGCATGCAAAATATAATGCCTGGGTTCACTCCAGTCAGTAACAATGTTCAAGATCACTTTATAAAATAAGAAATTAGACTGAGAAAATAATGATTGTATGAAAACCAATGAATGGCACTTTTTGCTCAGAAGCTTGAGTGAATGTTTTCCTAAAACAAGGTATGTCCGGCAAGGTTTTTAGACAGCATCTTCAGAAATCATGGTGATAATCATGGTATGTGTAGCAGTAGGAAAGTTGTGACCTAAAAATCTGTGGTGGGGGGGAGAGTTTATTCTTTAGAGCTTCTTTGGATTGCACCATAGAATTTAATTTTTCTGCCATTTTGAGGAAGCAAGCATGGAAACTGTAGCATATACCTCACATAATCTTAAAAAAAACCCTCCATCCCAAGAGAACAGAAAACTCTTCCATGTAGTAGATGCAGCACTATCTACTTGCACCATCACCTCACCTGCTGCTACTTTTCTCTTCCCTCCCTCAAAAAATTACTTGAGAGGCTGCCTGTCTCCCAGAGTATCTGCCCGGCTGACTTGATCAGGCAGGGTTGGCATGCTCTGGGTTCCTTCAGTTTAGCAACGCCATCTATCAGGGCCCTAGAAGTACGCCTTCACTGTAGCTGTGTCCATCCCTGAAACAGGGTTCCCCCTGAGATCTGAATGACCCCCCACCCTGTGGTGTTTTGAAGGGTCTTGAAGATGTGGCTCTTTGCCCCAGCCTTTGGCGTGGATGACTGATGTTTCCTTTTAACCTAGGTTGTTATCTTAGTTCCCATCTGTTTTTGTCATCCTGCCATCTTTACCCTTCCTTTTGTTCCTTGTTGATTTTCTTGTTTTAAATATTTCAAACAATTTGTGAACTGCCCAGAGTTGCTGGGAGTTAGGTGGTGGTGGCATCATCATCATCATCGCCTTAGCACATACAGTAACACCTCATAAGATCTTCCAGGAGTGGTGTGAGGCTCATGCAGACAATGCATTTTAAAATAAATACTGTGAATTGTTCTTTTAAAGACATAGTCAATTATATGTTTTCCAGCAAGTGAATTGTACTATTTTACTCCAGAGTAAGACATGCTTTGTGAATGTATGTAATAGATTGCAGAAACTGAGAATGAAAGTGGAGTATCTCTAGACACAGTCAGTCAGTAGATGAGAGATCTACAGGCTTACAAATAAATAGACACTTAGTTCATCATGCAAATATACTGGGCAAAAAAAGTTTCAAAAGCTTCAGAGGCCCTGCCTTAGTTAACTTGCTAATAAAGGAGGGCTGGAAAGTTCCTTTCCCAGTTCTCAAGATTCTGTACTCTAACAGCTAATTCTTGGCATTAAAACTAATGAAAGAAAGTATCTGTGAATCTTGCTTCCTTGATTGTGCTCTGCAGTTAAGGAGCTTGATGGTGTGCATGTGTGATAAAACCATGTTTTCTCTCTGTGTGTATATATTTTTTTTCTCCTTAAAAAGGATGTGTCTAGTCACCTGCACCATACTCCATCATCAAAGAACTTTGTAGTTTTTTAATTTGCCTTCTGTGTTTCTTACTGTAGGAACAGAGAACTTGAACTTAATATTTTCCTATTCGGTTTGGGTGCTTAGGGATTTTCCTGAAGATGGATTAAAAGTAAGTACACTTGGATACATTTAAAAACAGAGAGGAGGAAGGGATCTCTTCACTGATCATTGTGATAGTAAAGCAAATAGTCTTAGGCAGATTGTTGCCACTTTGGCTAATATTCCTAAAGCTATGTTCAATTTAAATAAGTTAAGGATTACTTTTACTCCATACTCCACATGGGGACTACTCTAAATAACAATTGCCCCTCAAAGAAAGCTGCTGATATTGTAATCTGTCCAAAAAGAATGAAACAACTGTTTGGCAGGCAGTGAATTTCAACTATGTAGCATCTAATTGTCTGAGCTCAGCAGTGATATTTGCATAGTTAATCTCAGGTTTTCACAAGATATTTTGCTTATTGGCACATGACACTAATTTTGGATTAGATTACTGACAATAAAAGGAAACCAAAAAATTATATAAAAAAGAAGGCCCCAAGGCTTTTTGGAGTAGTCAGGTCACTTGGAATTTGGGGACCATGTTATGGGCAGTCTTATACCATGGCAATCACAGAATATTTTCATGATGCAAACAACTGACTAACCACTGTTTCATTTTCTTAGAATGGATTACTCTTGAAGCAAGTGCTTTGTGTTCCAATATGCTAATTTCCCATTCTTTTTTTTTTTAATTCAAATAATCTAAAACAATTTGAGCAAAGAGCTTGACAGAGCTAAAAATGTGATGGTAGGTGCATTGTTAACCCCAGGCACTGCATTGAGGTCCTAAGATAAATAGGGTTCATCAGCTCCATAATAGCAAATCAAGGATTAACAGAAAACACAAAGAAAATGATGTATTGATTGGGAAAATATTGATTAGTCTTTGAAAAGGTTCAAGAAAACTTAATTGCAGCTACTTGATCAGAGAGTATTGTATATTTTATTTACTTGTTACATTTATACCCTTCTTCTGGGAGCTCAAAGTGGCTTACTAAACATTCCTTCCTTCCTATTTTTGCCCAGTCCTATTCCTATTCCTTCCTTCCTATTTTTGCCCATGGGGCAGGTTGAATTGAAATTATAGTCAACCACCCAGAATCACCCAGTGAGCTTTCAGGGCTAGGGTAGACTAACCTTAGCATCCCACATCCTATTCCAATATGGCAGCCCTTATAATGCAGTGGTCTTGTTATCTGAACTTTAGTAAAATCAGGGTAAATATGTAAGCATCAGCTTTGGAAATTCAACCTTTTGTTTTGCAGATATTTACAGAAGATCTACCTGAGGTGGAAACCCTCCCACGAAAAAGGATTCTGAACTTCTTGTTAGAGAACTTTAAAAACTTGGCTATTCCTTACTTGGTAAGAACTCAGACTGTAATAATCTACTTTTTTATGGTAAAATAATAAAAAAGTATAAATCTCAGATATATTTCTCAGTCTATCTAAATTATTTATGAAAGTGAATAATTTTAGCTATGATTTTTGTTTAAAAATCAGTTTGTAATAGTTAAATAAGGAGATGCATAGTCATTTTGAGTTCCTGGTGATCACATTTTGAAATATTACAGAACTTCTAGAGATACATACCATTAATTTTTGTGATATATACATACATTTCCAGGAGCATGTAATTGATATCTGGAAAGAGGCTGGTTCAGAGTTCCACAATTGCCTGATTCAGCTCTACTGTGAGAAAGTGCAAGGCCTGATGAAAGAATATCTCAGCTCTTTCCCTCCAGGTATTTTCACCCATGATCTATTTCATTATGCAAAACTAGGAGCAAGAGTAGAGCAGGGATTGCTGCAGAGGAGTCCCAAGGACGATTCTGCAGTTTATAGGTAGCACTGTTTGGGTTGCTCGCTTCTACAAATAAGCGAACATTTATAGGAGGTGTACAGAAATATTGACTTTCTGTTAATTATTTGGGGTCAAGGAAGAAAAAATGATTATGTGCTAGTAGAATATTAAAGATAGCCCAACAAAAAAGGAGAAGCAGTAAAATGCATTACTCGTGTATGCAATTCTTTTCTGACAGACAAAGCACCGGTGCCAGCTGGAGAGGAAGAGGGGGAGCTTGGAGAATACCGGAAAAAACTTCTTTCCTTTCTTGAGAATTCCAGTTATTACAGTGCTGAGCAACTCATCAGTGACTTTCCCTTTGACGGTAAGAAGTAGTCAGGTAGCACTGCTGTCTCTCATGGTGGGCACAGGCAGCAACATTTATTGCAGTTTTTTTTTTTTTTAAGTATTTCCCTAAGAGGATTCCCATTTATGACTATATCTGCCTGTTATTTAAGAGCTGTTCCATAAAAATCAAATGCTTTAGTTTGTAGAACAACAACAGCAAAAAAAGCCCCTGCAGTCTTTGATTAAGAACCACATATGAAAAGTGGTTCTATGGGTGCTCAGGTTGTTAACACAGTAGAATAAACAAATGAGTGTGTTGCAAATAATTTCTAAAATAGTTAAAAGCATAGAATTGTGGAGTTAGAAGGATCATCTAGCCTGACCCTCTACCATGTTAGCAACTTATATAAGAGAAAGAGAGAGAGAGAGAGAGAGAGAATTTATATTGTATTTTTTAATCCTTGTTAACCACCCAGAGTTGCATTTGTGAGACGGGCAGCCATATAAATTGATTTAAATGAATAAATAAACTTGTTGTTTATCTCCAGGCACTAAAGTAACGCAACTAGGCATGCCTGCAGAAATAATCAATAGTTTTCTGATCTGTGATTGTAATAAAAGATTTTGATTAATCTTGATTAATTGGTAGTAATTCCTGAAGTAGTTATGCAAGCTTAGAAAAAGGCAGGGCAGTTTTGAAGATTTGAAGAGCAGTGCTTTGCAGAGCACCTCTTTTGAATGATTTGTGCAATCCTTTAAATAGCAATTTATATTATATTCCAAGTTCCTCCATTGTTTCTTTCCTTCTTTCTTCTTCACTACTGTACACATTCTTATAGACTGCTTTATAAATTATATTGCCACTGAGTGCTATTTTTCTCCTACGTGCTCAGGCCTCCTAGAAGAACGTGCGCTGCTCTTGGGACGGATGGGGAATCATGAACAAGCTCTATTTATATATGTTCACATCCTGAAGGATACCAAGATAGCTGAAACGTATGAGCCTGCTTTGTAATCTTTGAAAGTGATAACTATCAGTTTATTGGCAACTGTTATTAGACCATCTTATTTTCAACAACATGGCTTCTCTACTTGGTTGTTGATGCAAAACTAAATTGAAAGTTCATATAATAATACAATGCGTAATAATAACAATTTTAATGTCACTGTAATGAGCAAGAAGGCTTTGGTAATCTTGGCAGTTTACTCCAATACAGTCTAGAAATATTAACAATTTGCATACAGTTTTAAGAAAGTGTAGCCAACCTTTATGGGTTCAGTATCAATTTCTGATGATACGGATTTGAGAGTCTGTGCAACAAACAGTTACAGGCAAATTCAGGTTAAAATCTAAAATCCTCCTCCAAGATTTTTGAAGTCTTTCAAGAGAGTTGATTATGAAAAATTTATATAACAAGAGATTTTGAACTTGTTTCATTTGAAATCATGCTGGAACTTATAAGGAGGTCTTATAAGTAGGTCTTCTGTAAAATGTATTCAGCAGAACTAACCAAATTTCTAATTTTATAAAATTGCCTATTCTCCATTTACTCTTATTTCTTCCAAAGTAGTCAGACATGTCTTCAGTGTCTTTTGCCAAATGGGGAATCTGTTTGAGTACCTTTAGCATTTGCTATCAACTGACTGATTAAAATTCAAATATGTAGTTTTTATGATATTCTTCAAGGTGACTCTGAATTTCTTGTTGATATTGTTTCAGTTATTGTCACACACACTATGATCGAAGCAAAGATGGCAACAAAGATGTGAGTTATATTTTTCTTTATTTTAAAGTTAATGCCCTGTGTTTATGAAACATACCTTGGGCAAAACTACACCTGACATTCACTGCATAGTTAGATGCAGATAATAGATATGTGCTATTAAAAATAATAAATAGCCAGCTGGGAATGTGGAAGGAGCAAGTTCAGTACAAAATGAGAGAGAGTCTTTAAACTTTTGTCCTTCTTGCACTCCTAATTATAATTGCTCCAACTACTTTTCCACTTGTTATTTGGGATGGAAGTAAAGCATCTGATCTATCAACATGTGATTTTGTGGGAATAAATTTGCAGATTGAGACTGAACCCACATTCTGGAAGTTTGAAAAGCCACTATGCAACAATTAGATAAAAATGGTGAACTAGATAGTGGAATTTTTAATTTAATGCCAATATTTGGCAAATCAGGGAATATAATTTTTCATTGGATTAAAAAGTTGCTTAAGTGCAAGAAAGAACATAATAATGGATTGTTATTATTTGGTTGGCTGCTTTTTTGCATTGGCATTTAGGGTCCAATCTGGAAGCCAATACAGTTTATAAAATCAATGTTACATATTCCATGCTATCTTTGTAAGTTCCTGGCAGCTGTGTTCTGCATTAATATACTTCATGAATAGCTCCATATAGAATTGTAGACCAGTGCCAATGTCATTTTCCTCCTCAGTTCTGCTATGGGTGCTTTATCCTAATTTACTGAATGAAACCATTGGTTTCACACACTTTAAGCTAGGGAGGCTTATGGCTATATGGAGCCAGCTAGCATCCATTTTGCAGCCCCCAGAGTGGGCGGTGTCTGAAATTGTCAGACTTTTTTTTCATTTTGGCAGTTTGGGATAGATTTATTTATTTTCAGCATTCTTATATTGGCCAGTTGCATATTATGATGCTTATATTACTGTAATTTTGAAGGCTGGGAAGGATCATACTTAGTTCACAAGTTACCTTCTGACACCTTTGTTAAATGTTGATGCTAAGATGTTAACAGCTATAGTACAAGGATGGTTTAAATACTGCATATAAAATCATATTCTGACCCCATAATCTGTAGCCCCACTTTTTATACAAGTGTATAGGATTGTTGTTGGATACGTTTCCTATGTTGTGGAAAGGCATACTTACAGCTAGATATTTTGGATGGTTTTTTAAACACAATGGTTTGTTTTGTGTGAAACAGGTATATTTGTCTCTGCTCCGGATGTATCTTTCACCGCCTAGTGTTCATTGCTTGGGACCAATCAAGATGGAACTCTTAGAGCCACAAGCCAATCTTCAAGCTGCATTACAGGTTTTGGAACTTCATCACAGCAAATTGGACACTACTAAAGTAAGGTTTTCTTATTTTCTTGTTTAGATGGGATGCCTTTTAGATTGAAGTGCTGCATGAAAAGTATGCTGTTCTAGTTGAAATGCTTTTTCTCCATCTACAAGCAACCTCAAAAAGAGCTCTTTCTGAAGGAGATTATGATACATTCAGATACTCTGTTCTATGGACACACAACTTGTGACTGAAGATTTCCCCTGTGTTCATAAGTATGCTTGGTATTAATGTAAAACAAAATGCAAGTACATAGTTAGAAAATTGGAACCATATATTTATTTATTTATATGCAGAGTCCTTGGTGCTCTCTGAGCTTGGTTGTTTGCTTGCAGACGTTTCATTACCTGACTAGGTAACATCATCAGTATGATTATGATGTTACCTAGTCAGGTAATGAAACGTCTGCAAGCAAACAACCAAGCTCAGAGAGCACCAAGGACTCCACAGGTCAGCCCTGAGCTACATATATTCTCTTTTATTTATATGCATATTTCTATCCTATGTTTGATTTTGGAAGAACTTTAACTTATGTGATTTCTTCTGTCCATTATCTTTTTATTGTATTTCTAGGCAATAAATCTCCTTCCAGCAAATACTCAAATTAGTGAGATCCGAATATTCTTGGAAAAAGTCCTTGAAGAAAATGCCCAAAAGAAACGATTCAATCAGATACTTAAAAAGCTTCTCCATGCTGAATTCTTACGAGTATGTGTCAAGTGTTTTTTTCTCATCTACGATTATCAAAAGGAAAGTTAAAACTTAGTACAGGGTGTATATCAATGAGTGTTATTCCAGAGATGTGGCAAAGAAATCCTCAAATCCCCATACTAGTTAAAAGACCATATCTGTTTTTCCCTCAGATGATTTCGAAGGAATTATTCTTTTCTAAAATTATTCTTATTTTGCCAAAGGTTCAGGAAGAACGGATTTTACATCAGCAGGTGAAATGTATAATCACAGAAGAAAAAGTTTGCGGTGTATGTAAAAAGAAGATTGGAAATAGGTATGAGAAATAGATATCTTAGGGAACTAGTAGAAATTGCTTCCCAATCTGTTTTTGCAGAGTTTGTCCAGTTCTGACAGTGCAGTCCTTCCTTGGTTACTCACACGTAATTCTCAGTGAATGCTGCGAGATTGGCTTCCTTGTATGTAGTTTCATAACTGTTCTTGTAAAACAGCAGTCTTTCTCACTTGGAAGCAGTGCAGGATATAAGCCTTTTAAATTTAATTATATATGAAATATGTGATTCAGGTGAGGGAAGTTAATGGCCTTAGATTTGGTATTCTTTTTAAAATGAAGTTGACCCTTTAATTTTGAAATAAAATTTACTTAAATGACTCTTTTCAAGGTCTTATGCCTGCACATCTCTAATATTTCTTATTTTATATCAGAGACATGCCTCAAATATGTTCAGATTTACAGCCCAGTCAAAAATGGATGCTTATTCCAAAGAATTATGTGTAGATTACTGCGTTAAAATGTTCCTGTATGAGTCAGTTACTTAATAAGTAGTACAGCTACTTTAACTAACTTTATGTCCTCTGATTAGTCCACATTCTTTTCTGATATTTATTTAGTAAAAGCTAAAGGTTCCTTCAGATCAATCTCAGCTCCTGGTAACTCCTGTACATGTTCATATAGGAATTTTGGGGCAACACTATGGAACTTGCTGTTGGTTTCTGGGATGTTTTTTTCAACTTCCTAGCCTAGTCTGTAGTGCAGGATTTCCTCATGGTCTCCCATCTAAATACTAACCAGGTACAACCTTATTTAACTTCAAAGCCCAGACAGGATAAGCGAGATGCTGTGACCTGTTTAGGCTATTGCTATGTAACTTTTAGTATTTTTACTTTCAAAAAATGTTCTAGCTTCACCACAGTATTCTTTATTTTTGGGGTGTTTGTCCTTGGTTGAGTTTTGCCTTCCTCCTGTGTCCTATATGGGCTTCTATTTTCACCTTGTGTTCAGTTTTTTAATCTGATTGTCCAGTTAGAAATCCCTCTTCTGTCCTTCCATCTTCTTTTATACAGTCCAGTTTCACAACATTCTAGCTTCCCACCTTTTTTAAAGTGCATAGTTTCATGAAGTTGGCAGTATCTATATGGGATCCTAGCTATCTTGCAAATAGCTTTGTAGTTTAAAACAGTACTGTAATCTGAGTGCTATCAATACTAGATAAAGCTTTTATTTGCAACAAAAGAAGGAAAGCACTTACATAGCGCTTTACGTAAACACAAAGGGACAAAGACATTAGAGTAAAGCATTAAGAACTTCAGCATAACAAGATATCATTGCATACAGTATATAGCCTTGGAAAAAGATTGATTTATGTAAGAGGTATCTATCCTTTGATCTAAAAATAGCAAAACAAAACAGTGCTTACTTACTATTTTGTATAAGTTCTACTTATAAGGAGGATAGAAATAATTAACATAAAGTATATTTAAACTGATAAATTGTCTTTTTTTTCTGCTTGTAGTGCCTTTGCCCGGTTTCCTAATGCCGTTGTTGTGCATTATTTCTGCTCCAAAGATGTTGGCTCTATGGACACCTGAAAGCATTGCCACGCATTACAGGGACTGCGTAGTCATGATGTTCATATGGAAGGAGAAAGAACATTTGATAAGCGGTTGATTTCTCTAAAGAACCTTCCCAGGCATGTTGCTTGCAAACAGCTTGAGCCCTCCATTGCTTCACTGGATGACTTGTAATTTGCCCAGTGTGGACTGAGTAAAAAAAAAAAGATTTAAACTATAGTTAGATACACTTAGCAGCAGGTTAACCTCATAGCGCTTCAGCTTGAGGAAGAATGCAAACTAAATATTAGTGGGTTACTGTTATACTCCAGAATTGTAGGAATTCCTACTCAAAGAAAACTGATGCTGAAAACTAATAAGAGAAGCAAATTGCATTTTGGGTAAAATTCACCATTCAGATCCAAGGTGAGAAAAAAATCTTATATTTTATCAGTGTTGTATTGAAATCTACTTTAATCGGCCATTTGGAGGCAGGTACTACCAAAAAGGCTGTACTTAGATTTTCTTTCCTTCTAACAGTGAAAATAACTAGGTACTGATAAGAAAACTTTGTATCTGAAGAGGTTATCAGCAGTAATAGTTCCAAAGGAACTAATCTCATACAATATGATCAGAATTGGTATTTTTTAGTTCAATTTTTTGAAAATACAAATGGGCTTACGATTTGCACTGTGTTTAGTCACTACCATTATGAGTGTAATGAAAATGGCAACCATTTTTTGAAGGAAAACTAGCACTTGCACTTTTACAAAAAAGAGAAAAAAGTAATCTCTTAAGACTTTAAAGAGGGCATGTTTTCATATTGCTGGAACATCTGATCTCTGTTTAAAGACAGCATTTTACTGAAATGTTTAAGCCTTTTGTGCATTCCCCCCTTCAGGTAGAGCAGACACTTGTTTAATTGTCAGTATTTTGAGTTTCCTATACCCGTTCAGATTGGTGCTCTTTGGTTGCTTGAGGTACCTAAATCACGTTTTTATATTGGAAGAAACTAGTTTGCAAAATACATAATCGTATGATGTCGTATTCTTGTCTGACACTCTCTTCTTTAAGGCTTTGTTGTGAAGGAGATAAGGTTATAAGCATCCACATAAAAATAAACCCAGGAGCATTGGGGAATTACCTCAGCTTAGTTCAATGTTGTTATTTTACTTTATTGTATTTTGTAAATTTGATAATGCAACTTGAAGCATATGATCCATTTACTGATCTGGCCTAAAATGTAAAGATGGCCCAAGAAAAGTTGGTTAATTTTTTTTTTAAATAATGTTTGAATTTCAATTATAATATATGTTAGGGTTACAAGGGGACAAGGATCGGTTTAGTACATAATACACTGCAAAAACAGCTTGGTGTTTTGTAATTTTTGTTTTCCTGATAACCTTTATTCTATTTCCAGTGGAATCTATTCTGGGGGCGTATGTCTTTCTGATATGTGCAATAAATTGCATATTACTGCAGGTTTTAGGATTCATTCATTAGTGAGATTGAGTACTTTTTTGGGGGTGGGGGTGGGGGGGTGGAACAAAGTAATTCTCTTCTTCACATGGAAGAAATACAGTGCTGTAGGATTTTGTGCATTTATTCAAGAACCTTTATAAAGTAGGGCAGATAACTGCCATTGGAGATTAAATGAGATATGTAATGGATAATGGACAGTTACTGCAAAACAAATTATGAACTCTGCTGATCGTTCTGACACACTGTAAGATGTGTTTGCTGCCAAGAAAGTAGTGAGCCACTGAGGCTTCTGGTAGATATTTTGTTTTTCCTTCACAGCAAAGTTTTTATGTGCCTTGGTTCAGCTTTCTGTATCTTTGGAGGAGATGTTGCTTGTGTTGTCAGTGCCTGCTGATAATCTTGTATAAGAATCTGGGACTCACCAACTGTACAGCGGGCTTATCTAAAGCAATAAAGTATAACATTTTGAGAAATTGGCATTGCTACCTGTTTTTCCCTGAATAAAAGTATTTCCTCTTTGAAATGTGTGTATGAATACTGTCCAACATTTTAGTGTGAGATGAATGGTGCTGACAGTACAATTCTAAAAGGAGGCATTGGTTCGGGACTATACCCTCTCCTTGTTTAGTGACTGCATTCCATTCCAACAACTTGGTTGTTAAACTAATGGTTGCTAAGTGAACATGTGACAGAGAGAGAGAGAGACACGCTGCAAAGATCACTGGGCGCCGCATCTCATTCAGATAAAGTTCTCTTGTACTCTGTCCTGTACCTGACACTTTTTCCCCCTTTTTTTGCCCCCTGGCAGGGTGGAGAGGTTGCTTAAATAAGCTATCTCTTCCTGAGCTGCTTTTCTCCACAGCACAGCACTTCCCTAAAAAGTGCTAATGCAAGTTAACAAGTTCAGCTCTGTGGCCTTAGTTGATTAGAACCCTAGGCTGCCTGAAACTGACAGGCCTTCACTTTCACATTGAAGGTTTTTGTTGTCAGGCACATGAAATTTGGTTGGGTACGTTGGTTGGAAAATGATTTTTTACTACCGTCATATTTGCGAATGGTCGCTAACCAAGGTTGCTATATGAGAGGCTGTACCACATTTTTTAAATTTTAAATTGTACAGGTTTAGGAAGTTCAGTTTAACTTGTTCTAGATAAAAAGATAAAATCTTATTCAAGTTGAACTCAACTGCTGTTGGTCTCATAGACATGTCTGGCCTTTTTTTCTCAGCATCAGTATAGAAGTGGGTTGCTGCTACCATCTTTTGGGATGATTTTCACCTTCTCAGTCTAACCTAAAGCCCTGGTATACTTTGAGATTACATTTAATTGAAAGCAAACTAAACATTGTTACACAGATAGACACACATGCATAAAGTTTAGGAACCAAGTAAATATTCCATGGGACCTCCCAATTATTAACCAGCCTGATCCTGCTTAGATTCTGAGCTCAGATAAGGGCAGCTATTTAGTGTGTACCATTTATATTTTTAAGCATAGCTTTATTAATTTTTTTAACAGATCTTGTTGATCTTTGAAAATATAACCTGAAGGAAACATTTCCTTTACATTTTTAAACTAGGTTTTATCTTAATATAGAAGAGCGGGAGAAAATAACGTATTCCAGTTGGTAATGATGCTATTCTAGGCAGCCTGTTGATCTAGTGGGTCCAGTAATTCGGGGGAAATGGGCTGAGACCTTCAGGCAAAATACTATGATTTCTGTTGTGTCCTGTCTAGAGCATTTAGTGTGCATAAATGTAGTAAAGATGTCATTTCTTACTGTACTGACCTTGTATTAGTTCTATAATAAAAAGTTCTATATTAAAAAAAAGAAAGGTCAGGCTCTGTTTTTAGAGACTGAGGGTACGTTGAAAGAAAGTAAAAGAGCAATCGGCCATTACGGCGCTGTTTGGAAATACAAAGTGGACCCCCTCTGTTCATACCCTGTAATGAAGTGAACAAGCTGGAGTTTCTCTTCACCTGAAAAATGAGATCTCATGTTATTAATTATTCTAGCACAGGGTCACTCTATTTTGTTTCTTTTTTCTTTTTCCACTAGAAAAAAAAGCCTCTCAGTTTCTATTTACAAATGGATTTTGAAAAACCAACTGCTAAGTCTGATTCATGTTCCCCAATCACTTCCCTATGCTTGGGATATGCTAACCAAGTGAGGTGGTATATCTGAGCACTGTGTAGCACCTCAGGTTCAGCGAAGCGGAAAAAGTGGAGTATGAGGAGTGCTGGTGTGGCACCTGTTGACGACTCCTTAAAGCAACTGCTGCCATGTAATGCTGGGAAAATATGTGCTTGGTTTAAGGAGCTGTTGACAGGTGCTCTTTTCATGCCCGCAAGTGCTCCGAAGAACATTTTTCCCTTGGAATCTGAAGCACTGCATAGCCCTATGTGTCTCATTCGCTAACTTATCTTTTCTTGCTCTTGTATTCTGGGATTCGAGGAGAATGCATGTAAACATGGCAACTGGAGAACACTAATTTCTGGCACAAATGGGAGGATCAATTCTAGGTGCAGCCCAGTTTCTAAAGTAGACACACAGCAGTTGTTATGTGACACTAACATGCTTGTGGTTCAGCTGTTCCAGTTTTTTCTCTCCAGTGGAGATTAGATGCTTCAAAAGTAGTGCCGTGGAATAAGTAGCTTCAGAATAAATGATGATGAATAACTTAATGAATCTGATAAGCAGAAGCCTAAGTTATAAATCTCTATTTTCATTGTATTCTGAAGAGGTGAATGCATCTTTGCAGTTGCTGCTCTTGCTGAAACTATTTCACAGTCAAGACAAACTATGTGGCTATGTTTATACCAAAATAACTTAGTGGCTTCAGAAGCTATAGGCACTAGTGAAGAGTATCAAAGCAAAATATTTTCATTGATTTCCTTGATGTGCCTATAAATGACTTTTTTTCTCCCAGTCTAACAGCTAGTTGAAAACTGAAGTATGTTGTGCATTATATAATAAACATATTATTGTGGTTTACAAAAGTAGTGTTAATATTTTCACATTTCACACTATTAGGTTCATACATCCCACTATGCCAAAGTGTTTTTTGTTTAGTTTTGACTGCCTTGTGTGAACTTGGCTACTGTGGTTTAGATAATGGTTTATGATTTATTGTATTATGTTAACCCAGCCACTTGTATTTTGTTTAGTAAACTAGTTGGCAAATTATGACTTAATGTGCTGTGTGAATCCAGGCACTATCGGATTATCTGATTTCTAAAATTAATTGTTCACATTGCCTAAATATAAATATGGAATATAGAGTTCTACAAGTATATGGTCAGTTATAAGCAACATTTCCATTATTTAAATGTAATGAATAATTACTAAGATAGTAATTGCTCAAGGTAAATTGTAATTTTAAGCATAATAGAAGTAGGCCAATATAAGTGAACCTGTATAAATTATTCAGTATAAATTTTAAAATGTTCTTCAGAATGCATTGACTAACTTGGAGGGTCAACTTGTTGTAACTTCAAGCAATGCCATCACTGGACTTCTCCAATGAAGTCATTGCTCCCTTAAAGGTGTTGACTCATCATATTGCAGTGAGATGGTGCAAGTATTAACATGCACTTCTATCTTTGTCACATGGGAAATTCTTGAATGAGGTAACAGCATTGCCTTTTGCATTTCTTTGTGTGTTATTTTTGCATCACTGTATATAGATTTTAGTTTTGAAGATGTATGACTGCCTCAATGGTACAAATGTTTTTACAGATATGGAGCATGGTAATATGACTTGATTTAAGGAGGCAGCAAAGCACAAAGGCCAGGTTTCAAACAAATACATTGAACAGTATTTCAATTTGTTTCAAACAAATACACTGAACAGTAAGGCAAGTAGAAATGGGCTTCTGTTTGTACAAGAACAGTAAACTCTCTGTAACTTTATTTATCAGCTTCCCCATTGCATTTATAAGAAACAGGTATGTTCTTCACATTATAGTAATAGTGTAAAAATGAAATTGAATATATTTAAAAAAATTAAAGTAACCTTTGGCAGTCTCTAGATTTTTATATAAAGCCAAATTATTACTGTTATTTTAAAATATAATCTACTCCCCATCCTTGTACTGCAACCTTCTGATTAAACTTATTTCTGATGTTTTGCTTTTTGTTGACCAAATTTAATAACTAACTTATTTTATTTTGCATATTAATATATTACATATTTTATGTTTTATGGATATGCTTTATATTGCTGTTGCTAGTTTGAAATTCGTTTGATTATAGGTTTTTAAAATGTTTTGTAAGCCATCCTGAAAAAAAAATCTTAAGTAAAATAATATTTTTGAAGAGAAGAAAATGTGAAGATAAAAATATTCTGGATCTAGAATAAAAAGGCAATAAATATGTATAATTTATTAGAATGTTTCCATTTTTTAAAAACAAAACATCCACAAGTTGGCTATTACAATTTTAAAATCACGGATATAAAAAGAACAAATACCAAATAATATGGCAGATACAACTAATGGCTATAGCACCCTAATATTCCCAAGCATCCTAAAAGTATTTAAATTATTCAAATCTATTTGAGTCAGAAAAATCAGGAAAGAATGGGGCAAATTATGGAGGAGAGAAAACTATTACCTTTGGACCCTCCACTGAAAAGACCTTATCCCAGTGTTTCTCAACCTTGGCAACTTTAAGACGTGTGGACTTCCCCATATGCTGGCTGGGGAATTCTGGGAATCGAAGTCCACACGTCTTAAGTTGCCAAAGTTGAGAAACCTTGCCTTATCCTAAACAACTAATCACTGAGCGTTTGATGTCAACAGATCAGTGAAAGCCTCTGGGGAAAATCTTCCTCTCCAATTAGTTTGTTTTTTTTTTAATAGAAAATGTGTTTTATCAGATATCCTGATATTCAGATCATTTAGGGCTGTGAAGGCTTATATTGGCATTTGGGGTCCAGTCTGCATTTTTATAAGATCAGTGTTACATATTCCAAGCTATCTATGAAGTTGTAAACACTTCACAAGCAGTTTTGTTAGCGCCAGGGTCAATTTTCTCAGTTCTGACCGGGCATGATTGCTTTATCTCAATTTACTGCATAAAACATTGGGTTCACGTGCTTTAATCTAGGGACGTCTATTGGATCTCTTGTGTTTGATATAGCCAGTCTGACTTTGGAATAAAGAGTTGCTTGCCCATTCCAGACAGCTTTGTCAAGAACTACCACATAGGCGATAGCCTGCTTTTTCTACTCAAGATAGCTAAAAATAAAAATAATTGAAATCTGATGAAACGTATCTTGGGGAGCACATTCAAATAGGTATGGATAATTTACTGCATTTAAGTGGCTGAGGAAAGCTCTCTTAAATGTTATTGTGCAAAGCCACTTCTTGCCACTACCACGACCTGAGAATCTAGAGACTGCTAGGGGAAAAGCAGCACTCCCGGGCTATAGACATACTCCTTTAAGGAGAATGCAGTCACATCCAGAACAGGTTGAACTACAGTCCTGAAGTCCACCTTCTTACAGCACCTCCATCTTTCTGGATTTAATTCAGCTGGCCTACCTTCAGTGTATTATTGAGCTGAAACACCAGGCGCGGGAATCACCTCCTTCTGAGTTGTACAGCTAGGAGTAGTAGATATGTGGGGTATCGGAACTCCAGTACATTTGGACTTGACTCCTTGGTTTTTGAACAGTATCCAGTTATGAACATCTTTTCCAGAGAAGTTGCTGGGCAGTGTTACTGTGATGTTTTGAAAAGATGGATTTTCAAGGACTTGGGTATAGTCACTGAAGAAAGTGCATTAAAAAAAGTGCAACAGAAAATAGCTTTGAAAATGACTGTGACTCATGGTGTATAATATTCTGTTTCACAAGAATAATGTGAAACTCTGTGTGGGCCGTTTCAAGATTTCCTGGAAAATCAGGGCAGTGAGTTCACTAAAGCAGTCATCACCAATCCCTTCCCTTCCATGAATGGCTGACTGAGTCCAATGGCCCTAGTGTTTAGGAAGGAACCTAACATTCTTGTGAGATCATTTTCTAAGGCCTTGAGTTAATTTCTGATATTAGCTATTTATAAACTGATTAATAAATTATTGGCCCAGGGACCCTAGTAATAACATAGATTCTCACCATTACCACAAGAGCACATGATTCCAGGAAGTGAACCCTTTTAAACTTACTTTGGACAATATTGTTCTTGAAGGAACCTATACAGGGGTGATATGTTTGGCTTCAATTTAATTTGAATTAAAAACAAACATTCTCAATAATAGGCTATCTGCCAAGTATGTTTTTAGCTCCCTAGGCAAGTATTAATATTAATATTAATATATTAATATTACTACTTGCCTAGCTCATTCTTTTTCAGTGCTTGGGAAGGTGAGTTCTTTTTGAGCTGCTGAATCCATTTATTTACAAGTTGTAGTATGAATGAGCTAGTATTTTCCAAAGACAGGAGATAGAAGGAGCTACTCCTTGAATTGCATTTGCTTAAAAAAAATCAGCTGGTAAAGCAATACCTCTTTAAAAATATCCCTCACCCTGTCTTTGGGCTTCAGACTTCACCCATGTACTCATATGCCTTTGTGTGTGTTTATGAATGGAGGAAACAACAATAGATGTCCTGACTCTAGAATAAGAGATTTCCTTTCTTCTCTTCTTCACCCTAATTATAGTAGATTTTTAGAGGACTTGCCATCAGCAGTTTGTATTCCAGTATTCCAGGTATTGTGACATTCTTTCACTCATAGCCTTTGGGTAGTTAACATTTTGTACTGATTTTAATTTTCTGTTTTTTTTTTAAGCCCTACATTTCCATATTGACTAATGATGTCTTCCAATTGCTATTTAATAATCTAAGTTCTGATTCCATTGCTTAGATAATATATTGTTTTTCATGCAGTGCAAAATTGTATTTGAGAGTCATTTTAATGCTTATTGCTAACTAGACACTATGCCAGTGTTGTCCAAACTTGGCCACTTTAAGATGAGTGGACTTCAACTCCCAGAATTCCCCAGCCAGCCATGCTGGCTGGGGAATTCTGGGAGTTGAAGTCCACTCATCTTAAAGTGGCCAAGTTTGGACAACACTGCACTATGCTGTTTAATGTGCAGTCTTCTCTCTTTCAATGTCTGGTTTTTGAGCTGGTCTAGTTTAAAATGGGGTCACTCAATGGTCTTCACACATCCAAGACCTTAGATTGCTTTGTTTGCCTTTTTTCTCAGGCCATTGTCTAAATACTGTGCTGCTACATTCAGACAGAGTCCATACATTTTATAATATCTGCAACACCCTTATGCATTTTGGAAGAGATAAAAGAGTTAAAGTATAGCATAGCTTCCAAATCAAATCCAAATGTTTGTTTCAGGAATTAGGCAGTGGTTAAAAGCTAGCATGCAAAACCCTAAGGATTTAAAAACTATTATACTTGCTGAATGGGTTCATACGTTGTGTTTTATGCCATGGTTTATTTAACCAGATTTTATCAAATCATGATTAGCTGGGTCAGGATTCAGCCTGGTCATAGGACAGAAACAAATTGGTTGCTGTGGATGACCTTTGTCAGGGCCTAGATGAGGAAAGTGACCCTCCTGGTCCTATTATACCACTTAATAGCATTTGATACGATCAACCATAGTATCTTTCTGGATTGATTGCAGGAGTTGGAGGTTGGAGTAGTAGTTCCTGCAGTAGTTCTCTTATCTGCATGGGTTCTAGCTGATAGGGGGAAGAGTGATTGAGCCCATGGTTGCTACACTTTGGAATACTTCAGGGCTCAGATCTTTCCTCTGTGTTATTTAATATATTTATGAAACCACTAAGAAAGGTAATATGTTTGCTGGGGTGAGGTAACATCAGTGTCTGAAGATATTCAACTACACGTCACCATCCCATGCTGGGCTGGAGAGGCTCTGAGGACTGAATTGGTAAAGGGTTGGGTGGGAAGGAACAAGCTCATATGAAGTCTTAGCAAGATGCAAGTTCTGTTCATCCATAAATATCTTTGCTCTCCTGAAATATCAGATCTGGTCATTGAGAAAAGGTCATGCTCCCCCAGAAAGAGCAGGCTTGGGTCACTATTTGTTTCAGTTCCCAAATCTAAGCTGCCAAATCTTCAAGACTCAACATTGGGTTATAACAATATATTAAAAATACAATGAAAATATCTGCAATAAACAAAAACCACACAACACGATACCCATAACAATCAATAATATACCAGTTATTAGTTAATAGCTAATATAGTTAATATAATATAATATAATATTAATATAATATAGTTAATAGTTAATTGCTAATAGTTATTAAATAAGGTCTGAGTAAAGATGGCAAATAATCACTCTCTAAAGGCCCACTGGAGACTGGTCCTTAAAAACTTCTGGAAGGTCATCACAGGAGGGGACCAGTTTAATTTCTAGAATGAGGTGGGTTCATAATATAAACACCATGACAGAAAAGCATCAGCCACCCCAGTCATCAGTCATTCCTCCCTTCAAGAAAGTAGGATACTATGAACAGTTTTTCCTGGCAGGACTTTCTTGGATCCATTAAATCCTGTTGGAATAGGTGAGCTTTATAAGTAAAAACTAACTCTTTTAATTGCTTTTGGAAACTTACTGATAGCCAATACAGGACCTGCAATACAGGACCCGTATAATACAATCAAAGAGACTAGTGTCAAGTCAACAAGCAACTGCTGTATTTTGAACCAATCCCAGGTTCTGAGAGGTCTTTAAGATCAGCCCCATGTAGAATGCGCTGCAATGATCTATCACATGATGATAAGGTTATTAATCACTATAGCTAGGTAACTTGGGGATGTTTCTGTACTTGCTCCTGCTTTTTTTGTAAAGAGCTTTTATCTCACCTTTGAACAGCAGGTAGAAGCTGTGGCCAAGGGTTTCTTTGTCCAGCTATGGCTGGCACATGAGTTAGGCCATAAGTGGATCCGAAAGGATCAGCAATGGTTATTCATGCCCTGATCACCACGACTGGACTACTGCAACACACACTACGTGTGGTTGCTTTTGAAGAAGACTTGAAAGTACCAATTGGTACAGAGTGCTGCAGCCAAACCTCAAACCAGGGGAAATCTGCAACTACAGAATAATGCCTATTTTGTGGTCATCATACTGGTTTCCAGGAGGCTTCCAAGCCTAGTTCAAAGGGCTAGTTATCACCTGTAATGCCCTATACAATGTGGCGTCCAATATTTCAAGGTCCACCTTATGCAACAAAGTAACGTCTGTCTGATTCGACAGCCTCAGATCCCATTCTGTGAAAGAGAAGAGCATTTGGGCCAGAAGGCGGGACTTCGCTGGGGTGGCTCACTCCCATATTATGAAATATGTTGCCCTCCCCAGATACACTTGTCCAACTCATTTCTTGCCTTCTGGAAGGCACTGAAAATCATATTTTCTTTAGTTGGTCTTTGGGTCTCTAACAATGAATAATAACCAACCTTTTAGTTATATTAATTCTATTTAATTTTTTAATGAGAGTTAGGGAATGGTGATTAATGCTGTAATTTATTGATGGTGCATTGTATTCCGCCCACAATCTGTGGATCCAGCCTAGAAATGTTGTAAAATAAACGTGTGTGTGTGTGTGTGTGTAATGACATCTTGCAAACATCGCAACGCTCCTTTTATCTTGAATTATCTCATGACGCTCATGAATCAAAACTTCCGGGGAGGTGGCTGTTTTACAGGAAAGGTGAAACACCGAAGCACTAAGTTGCCCAAACTCTGGCAGAACAAGCTTTGCGAAGAGGAAAGAAGGTGAAAGGGAGGACCGGCATTCCCTCCT
The DNA here is from genome assembly GCF_059951505.1 of Python bivittatus. NCBI lineage: Eukaryota > Metazoa > Chordata > Lepidosauria > Squamata > Pythonidae > Python > Python bivittatus. The sequence continues at coordinate 26,420,990 of NW_028277075.1, read as the reverse complement.
CCGTCTCTCTCGCGCGCGCTTCCCCACTGAAGCCGAGCGCGCCGGCAAGAGCGAACCTGCATCTGCCCTGCTTGAAACCGGCCCCGCCTCCGCGCTTGGAGTCCGGCCGCCGCTGCGAAGTCGGGCGAGAAACGCAGGTGGCGAAGACGGAGACAACCACAATCTCGTCATGTTCCGCCGAGCGCTGCCGGGCCGCCTGCCGCCCCGAATGTTGCCCCTCGTGGCCGCAGCCCTCCTCGAAGGGAAGGAAAGAAAGGAGACTGGCCTTTATCACTGGCGGGTAATGTGGGCTGCGATGCGAGAGGCGGCCTTTCCCAAGCAAAAGTCCGCACGGGCGTAAGAAGTTGGCGGCCGCGTCGGTCGTCGTCCTCCTCCTGTTTTTAGTTTTTTTCGCCGAAAGCCTTCGCTTTTTTGAGTCGAAGGAAGCGGATAAAACTGAGGCAGCCTGAGAGAAAGGCAATGAGCCTTTAGGTTCAGGGGCAAACAAAGGCTTGTCTTATACGTCAGACTGGACCCCAACCCAGCCAGTCTCCTTTTGGCCTCGCGCGTTGCGCGAACCCCCCTTTATCTTAGCTGAGGGTTGAGCGTGTCATGCGCATTGAAGAAATTGGATTAGGTGAGCGAGTTGTGCGATCGCAGCCTTTCGTGTTTCTAGGTGACTAGATGCAAAAGAGGACGAGGCTCCTTCACTTCTAACTTGTGGGATTGACCTGACAAGCCAGAAACTGCACTTGCTGCTGAAGGGCCCGGTCCTTTTTTGCATCTAGTCAACTGAGATTATGTTGTTATGTTTCTCGGACTGTCAAAACAACACGTGTCAGCTGCCTCGTTCACTACCATAGGGATGGGGTCCAGCTAGGCAAAAGACACCCTCTTTCTGTAACCTTCCCTGCCCTCCCACTGCTTTGATTCCCCCCCCCCCTTTCAGAAACGTATTTTCAAGAGGGAAAATATTGCCTCTATATAGTACTGTCTTTCTGTTTTGGTGGGAAAGTTTGCCTTTCCAGTTAGGTTTGTTTGGGGAAGCCGTAGACCTTTCACCCGTAAGAGATTGCCATCTTCTTTAGTCTGTCGGGATTTTTGTTTGCAAAACCTTGTAAAGATTACAAGTTGGGTGATGGCTGCTGTTGACAGTCAGCATGTCAAAACCTGACTGAGTCTTCATACAGCCTCCACTGGTTCATACTTTACAAGCAGTGCACTTTTAAAAATACTTCCTTATGTGTCCAACACAGTTTTTGTTTTATACATTGGGCAGTTACATAATCCTTCATAATTCATAACCTTCAGTACAGAAGCCCTTTTTTATGCTAAATTTAATGAAGGTTACTAGTAGCCAATAGTTAAGGAAGGCTCCTTCACAAATTGCTGTTTGCCCACCATTTTGGCTGGTGTCACCACCATTCTTCCCAGTGGTTGTCCGGTCACCAAAATGGGGCCCTGGTGTATTTGCTATTCCCAACTCAGGGAATGAAATTGAGGCATGAAATGGGGGGAGGCCTACCTTTTTTCAGTCCTTTCCATAGGTCATAAAGTAATACAAGTAAATGTATTCCTTTACAACAAGATAGGAGGATTTCCATCTATTTGGGAGTGTTCAGTTTTGTTTAGGTAAATGATTGACCAATCATAACTTTCACAATGACTAAACAGTATGTAAATGGTAAAGTGTCCCTTAGGTTAAGGTTGAATTTTGGTGACTGTATAGACATCCTTGTAGTTTTCTTAACAGCAATATAGAAGTGGGTTGCCACTGTTTTTTCAGGGAATTTTTTCAACTTTCCTGTCTAGCTTCATGGTACCCCATCCTGGTATCACTGTGGTCCAACTATGCTTATCTTTATGGGGGGGGGGGGGGTTACTTAAATCTGGGAAGATGCTGCCACCTGCTGCAGCAAACTCTTGAAAGGAGACAAGTAAAATAGGTATGGTAAAATATAAATAGAATTAGTGACAGGAAAGTAAATTAAGAATACATGGCCATGAATAAGTCCAAGGAATGTTCATCACTGTTGCAATATACAGTATAGATTTCCCTGCCTTGGAATATAAATAAGTGGATTTTGGAAATCTTTGAAAGATGTGTACGCACTTGGTCTATTCTTGCTCTGCATGTTTTTAAACATCTGATGGTTGGAAGTTAGGAAAAAATAGCAGGGTTGATATTGCATCTCTCTCTCTCTCTCTCTCTCTCTCTCTCTCTCTCTCTCTCTCTCTGTGTGTGTGTGTGTGTGTGTGTGTGTGTGTGTGCAGGTGTTGTTTTCTACTGAGAGGCTGCAGGTCTGTAAGATAATTAAGGTCACCAGAAATGACAGCCCTTACTTGTTAATATTTGGACTAATTATTTTTGCAGCGTGAGAAGCACCCTTATTACAATCTCACTGTAAAAGTCCTCAGAGCCAGGAACATTAAAGGAACAGATTTATGTAAGTATCTGGAGATGATAAGTTTCTCATTCGGATGCAATCTTTATAATGCATTTAGTAGAATACCAACTGTGATCAGCGGTGAATGGTTCCTTAAACCAGTAGCCCCAGACATGGCCAATAGTGAGGGATAAGTACTTTCCTGGGATTGCACAGCTATTGTGTGACCCCAAGGAAAGGCAGAGCTTTTTTAAGAAGGTCCAACAGGTGTACCATGCTTGCCCCTGTGTGTGGGTGCCTTTGAGTCAGTTTTTGATTCTTGGCGACTGCCTGGACCAGTCCCTATAGTTTTCTTGCCAAAGTTTTTTGGAAGTGGTTTGCTATTGCCTCCTTCCTAGGGCTGAGAGAAAGTGACTGACTCAAGGCTACCCAGCTGGCTTTGTGCCTAGGCAGGACTAGAACTCACTGTCTCCCAGTTTCTAGCCTGCTGCCTTAACCACTACACCAAACTGGCTCTCTGTTTGTTTGTTTGTTTGTTTATTTGTTAGCCTATACCTGCTCTGAAAGCATGCTTTTGGCTTCTTATCTGAAGCACAGTATAGGAATAGGGAAGCATTGTTAGCCTGAGAACTGGTTGGACATCAGGGACATCAGGTACCATGTACAGGAGTAAGCATGGTCATTCTGCCCTAAACTTAGTCTGGAACATGAATATATCTCTTTGGCTCAAAGCTATCTTTATCGTTACTTTTCAAAAAGTAAAAAGTGCTAGGTCATAAGCCTTTCTGGAAGTCCTGTCCCTTTTATATCAAAATATTTTTTTCTAATGATGGGCTGGCTACTATGTTTCTTTTCTTTTAGAGTGTTCACACACTGTATACTTTTTTTTAATCTATGCCCTTTCCTTTAAGAATAATCCAACACTTAAATACTGCAAAAATGTACTTAAATAAAGAATAAAGTGTACAGGTTAAAAAAAGAAAAAAATGTAAATGTGCTTTATATAAGTTTGATTATTTAAGTATGCCTTTTTCTGGTGCTAAGCCATGGTGAACAAATGTGGAATAGAAGTATTTTTTTTTCCTGTAACAGTAGAGTCACACTATCAGAGGATATTTATATTTGACTACTAAAAAAAGATGAGTTTTAAAGAATACAGTATATTTCAAATGTTTATTTAAGAAAATGCCCCACTTTTCCACTCTACCCAAAAATAAGTTACTCACACTGGCTTAGAAAATACAGAAAGCATAAAAACAGGTTTAATGCAAGCAAAAAGCAGTAGGAAAAGCAGAGAACTAAAATTACCAGCCAATAAATAAAATTAATATATTCAATGCTTATTTAAGGAGAATTTTTTTCAATTGTCAATAGAATACAACTGAAGAGGCAAATAAGATACTATAATTGATTGGATTTAACACTTCTGAAAGACTCAGTAGAAGCAACAGAGATGTACTCTCCTTTTCTAGCTCTGGGAAAAGATAATCTTTTAGGATTCCAAAACTAGGCTGTAATCTAAATTGAACAGAATCCAGATGAGTGTGATATAGCAATTAGTGAGAATTGAATCACTGCCTGTTTGTATCATCCACAAATGGTATGTTGCTGCAAGTTATTCAAAAAGTGTTTTGAAGAGTTAACAGTTTTCCTTACACAACTACCCTCCTTTTGTCTGTCTGTATAAGTTCAGAAGGATCAAGTGTAAAAGTGGATGACTTTCCTAATTTGACAATCCTGTCCATATCTGTTCTTTCCCATTTAGTGTCCAAAGCTGACTGTTACGTGGAATTGCGTCTGCCAACTGCATCACCTGTTATTTACCGAACTCGAGTTATTGACAACTCCAGTGATCCAGAATGGAATGAAACTTTCCAGTACAGGATAAATGATGCAATCAAAGTAAAGGATTCCACTCTTGAAATGGAACAATAAGTAGGGGGAAAAATCTTATATTTTTGGAAACCAAAAAGTCTTTGTAGGAAATCACAATTCAGTAGCCACCACCCCTGGTGGTTTTGCTGTCTTGTGACTGTTTCTCTCCTTCATTTTGCTGTTGCAAAGTTGCTCTTGGGTCAAGTCATGAGCCATTATAACTAAGTCAGACAGTCTTGATAGGTCAGGGCTGTTCTTTTAAGCAGAAGAAAGAGCAGGTGGGATAGGTCTGAACTGGCTATTTATCCCAGGCAAATAGCAGGCAAAACTAATGTTACACACATTGTTTTGCCATCTCTTATTTGCCCCAGTGATTTCAACTTTCACATAAGTAAAAAGTTTACATATGTGCAAAACCATTTAGAGTTAAACAAGGGAGAAAAATTTATAGTATATTGTGTGTTTTAGAAAAAAGATAACAAAAGAGTAAATTTGCTTCTTATTTAACACACATTTAGGTTCACATTCTGATAGCATCATAGATGGTCATGATGGAATAAACTAGCAAAGACTTTAATTTTTGCTACAAACCATTAAAAACAAGCTTTCCCAAGTATGATTTGCCTAGTTCACCCATCTAAACATACTGTACCCTATTACATTGATCAGGTTGCCATATAGCTATATAGGAAAGTTTGCCTGCTTCTAAGTGTGCACTGTAATACAAAGGTGTAGTAATATGTTACAATTGTGTTTGAATTATTTTCTTATTGTTGTCTAATTGTACTTTAAAATTCTGTTGCTATGGAGTGGGAACCTGTTCCCTTGTCTGTAATGGTAGTCATTGGTGAATGTTCTGGTTTGTTTTCATAGGGAAGAGATTTTAGCAGGACTTGATTTATGGTCAAAGACTAGCTGTTGGTCACATAATGCAAATGTTCAAAGAAACAATAAAAGACAAAAGATACAATTCTCATGCAATACGTACATTCAAGTAAATAATGTATTGCTTTCACATGGTTTAGAATTAATCAGAAAGGTTTAGATCAAAATCAAGTTTATATCAGAAAACTCTGAACTGTAATAACTGCAGAACAGTACTTTGGAACTTTCTGGAGAAATCTGGAGACAAATCAATAAATAAAAAGATAATTTAACATGGAGCCAAAGCATTTAATCTGGCCAAAGAGAAGGCTGTCCTGTGAAACAAGCATAAAATATTTGTCAGATAATTAGCTCGAATGAAAATAGGTTACCAACACAAGTTAGGAAGAGTTTATGCTCCAGCCTTTCTTGGCAGCAATTTAACAGACACATTGCTTCAACTCCATTATGGCTTTTTGAGAAATAAAGGGGTTAGAGACCACAGAATCTGATAACCAATTCAGTGATATTCTTTTGATAAAAAAAGTTTTCTGTCAGAATCAGAGACATCAGGAAATTTTCAGTAAAAAACAATTTTAGCCAGAATTTAAGGCAGCAAAATCACATGTGAGCTTTTAAAGAAACAGACTAGCTTCCATGTGCAATAATGAGTTGGAAACATGTTGTGGGATCTGGAGCTTGGCTTTCAAAATGTTAACTGGACTGCTTTGAGAGATCATAGATCTGAATTGGTACAGATCTGTAAGCCATACAATAGGAGGCTAATCACCTTAGTTTTAAAGATGTTTATACCAATGTATTGTTTAAATACATTCTTTTTTTTTGTAGTAAGTTTATTAAAGGTTATGTTATACAAATAAAAGTAATACTGTCTACATAGACTAAAAATATATAGAAAAGAAAAAAGGGAAAAATTTAAAGTAAAAAAGTGCAGAAAAAAGAAAAAAAGAAAGAAGAAGAAACCTTCCCTTTCCTCCCCAGCAAGTATAATCAACATTAATAGTTTATCACCATCTCTTAAAAAAAACTACCTCTTCATCCCATATCACATCCGTTCTCTATAATCAACTCTTTAAGGTTTCATCACTTCATCTTAAACAGCAAAAGCCCATTAAAGGTTATCAGAAATAACAATGTACTATACAAATTACATTAATAGATCTACTTTGAATCCTTCTTTTTACATTTGTATCTCATTTTCTGTTTAAGCAATCCCCCCATCTCACTTTCAAATAAAAATATTAAAGCATTGTCATCTAATTGTAATGAAAAATCCATTAAACCTCACCAGAGATAACATTCCATCTCCATAAACACAATCCTTAAAGCATCATCATACAGTCTTAATCAATAAGAATCCATTAAACATTACAAAAAATAGCAACCCATTTATAATAACCTGATCAAATAAACTGATTTTGTACTATTTTTTCTTTCTCCCAGGATTCATTAATTCCCCCAAACCAAGTCCAAATATCTGCTTTTTCAGAGTCTCTTTATTTCTCCTCTCAGAATTGTTGGCATCCTTATCATACCTCTTTTGTAATTCCAGTAACAAAAAATTATGCACATCACTGTTCATATTCTCACTATCACTTCTCACAAAATCTTTGACAGTTCCAACAAGTCCTTTTTGTAAATCCATTATAGAGAAGTTATCTACATCAGTCTTCTGGGTTGATATTTGTACATCTTTTGTAGTTATTAAATTAGCATCCAGTTTCATTTGTAAATCCGTTATTCCCATCTCTTTCTTATAAGCTGTCATTTTTATATCCATATTCAAATCTATTTCAGTTTTACTCAGTGGAACTTGCTCTTCATGAATATCATCTTGCAATGCAATAATAGCAGATAACTTTATAATTACGTCTTTAGCCCATTCATCAAATATTTCATTTAATGATACCATTGATACATTTGTTTCCTTCTAGCACCCTCTAGTGTCCAATCTTCAAAGCTGTCTTTTTTTTAATAATAATTTTTATTAAAGTTTAAAAATAAAGAGATAAAAAACTAATACGAATTAAGAAAAATATCAAAGTCTTATTGGTTGTTTAGAAATAATTTTTCCCCATGAGAGAGGATTCTTTTAATTAAAGCTTTTCTTTAATTCAAATGTAACTGAACGTTTAATCTGTTTAAAACTTTCTAAAATCAACATTGTAATCACTCTTTTGCTGTGCATTCCAAAAACAAAAACAAAAAAATCTTACAAAACTTTAAACTTGTAATTTTTCTTTCTTAAAGGGTTGAAGGAGAACTCACCCAGCAAATACAACCAAACTTGTAGTTCCAAAGGTATTTAATCTTAACAAGCATTAAAACAAACAAACAAACAGACAAACTCCAAAGTGATTAAAAAGTGAGATTTGGTTGAATCCTGAGTCCATAAAAGGCAACATTAATGGCTCTGAGCTCATTGGAATCCTGTGAGTCCCAGTTGTTTGCAAGAGACTGCAAAAACATCAGTTTATGCCATATTCTCACAAAAAACCCCCAGCTGTCCAGAGTACTTATGGGTGATCTCAAATAGATCTCTCTTTTCTGTGGAGAGAATTTGGCAGACCGGACCCAGCCTCCAGCTGCCTTTCAGTTATAATATTTCTTGCTATTCAGCGGGGCGTCACTTCGCCATTCCTCACTGGAAGCTTCTCCAGATTGTTTAATACAGTCTCATAGTCATAAGCTATTATCCCTTGCCTTATTTTTAAACCTTCAAAATAAGTGACTGAAGCAACTAGTGTATTATTTTAGATTATCAATGAATATTAAATGATTCTTTTTAAAGCCATTGGAATGTCATATTGATAATTAAGATGGAAAAAGAAATCTTAGAATAGTGTTTTATGGATACCTTAAAATCAGGACCAATCACGTAAATATTCAAGCACATTATTTACATACAACTAACTCACAATACAAGGATGCACAGAACTTTAAATTCAGAGTTATTTCCTCAGAAAACTACAAATAATTTTTAAAATTATACATTTGATAATATTTCAAAAAGAAAACCAAAAACCAAAACCAGAAATGGGGAAAAATATCTATTTTTTTAAAAAAAACAATCTTATTTATAGTCATGTGTACAAATGGCCTACCATATGGTAAAAACTATTTTTTATATTTGTATACTGTTAAATTGAATTGGTTCTTTGCTTTGAGCACTGAACTGAATTGAATTGACTCAACTCATTCAAAAAGATCCAACAGCATTCTGAGAGGATGAGAAATGAAGGGCAGAAACTAGAGTTTGAGCTTTACAGCAAAGCTTTTTAAATATTGGCTCTTGTAGAACAGAACATTTATTCTGGCTTTAGGCAGTAGTAAAATGTTCTAGGCCAGTACTAGCCACCTGCTAAGAATCAAATTATCAAGTAATGATTTGGGGAAGTCTTGAAAAAGTCTCCAGATTTTCTCACATTATGTGTGGTAAGGAAAAAAAAAATCTCTCTGCAACTTCTTTAACATAGTCTAAGACCCTGTTGTGGAAAACCATATAACTTGATTGCTTGTATTTGGTGGATATTGTGCCTTAGCTGGCGCATCTAAATGATCTTATATTTGATTAGAAGAACAAATACTTGGATCTTCAAAGTTTAATAAATATATATTATATTGGCTTTTAATAAAACAAACCTGTTTTATTAAAAAGCCCAAAGCTATAATGAGTATGTAAAATTGGCAATTTGGTATATTAGCAATGAATTTTTTAAAAGTCAGAACATTTTACTTTTTTCCATGAACATCCGATATAATGCACACCATTCTTCCTCTATTGTTTTAGTGTTTCTCTTTCTCCTGTTTTTTTAGAATACGCTTGAACTGACTCTGTTTGATGAAGATGTTCTTATAAGTGATGAGCTTACTTCCGTCGTGTTTGATGTCACAGGGATTGAGGCAGGCCATTTGCTGAAAAACACTTTCAAACTAAAAGAGGTTAGGTTTTTTGCTGCTTGGTCCATTACAAAAATCAGGCTTAAACTTGGTTTTGGTTCTGAATACAGGCTGGCTTTTACTAATTAATATTTTAACCAGTTACATTAGCTGTCTTCCTCCTGTTGCAGGGAGTAATCTATAACTGAATAAGAAGATCCTGTAATTTTTGATGAGGAGTTTTGATGCTGGGAGAACCATATGGGATCCCTCAATTTGGATGTTCATTTATACTATTTGGAAACTGTGCAACCCTACAGATTTTTTCTAATCTTTCCATGTCGGCAGCTCTTGGGTTGATTCAAATCTCAGGGAATATAAACCTGAGAACAACACCTGCATTTTACTGTCTTAAGTTTATTTGCACCCTTATTAAATTTGCAATTGATGTTGCATAATACATTTGGCAGAGAAATGAAACTTTTGCTGGATTTTTTTTTTTACTGAAAACTTATTTATTTATTTATTTATTCATCAAATTTATTTTATCCTTTGGATCAGACTAGCCTGAAAATGATACGAATATGTTCTGAATTATGTTATAGTCCTTAAGTGTAATATGATGATGATGATGCTCACATATAATATATTAATCTAATACTTATTTATTTCTAGGATAAGGAAGAACTGGATATAGAATTTTTTATGGAGAAAAGGTAAGAATTATTGTATTTTCCAGTCACACAATCCAGAGTTCTAAATGTGATCTAGGAAATGCCCTAATAAATTCAATTGTGCCTTGCACCTAAAAGATTAATAGGATTAGCTTAATTTTTAAACTAATTTTGAGGTTTTTCGAATCTCACTTGGTTTCTCTAAAAAAAAAAGGTGTTTAAGCAGACAACCTTTATGAAACAGAATTGTGAAGTGATGCCCCACTTTTAAACAGAAGGACAAATGTATTGTTTCACTGGGTAATAATGGCTTCTGTGCTCCTGGTATCAAAGCAAAGTACTTTGTTGAAACAAATTGGCTTTGTTTCGATCTTTGTCAAAAGATATTGCTGAAGCAAATCGTGACTGATCTGTATAGGCTAAGTTAAAAAGCAGTGTTTGCCAAAGTAAAATAATAGGACACATGTGCTTATGTTGCATGTGCAGATAAGCCTTTGTCTGTGGGAAGAATGGAAAAAAATAATATTATGGTTCCTCCTTCTTCTGAGGCTAAAGTAAGGGGTATCTTAACTACTTGCAAATGGCAGAGGATTGCTATTAGGGCTTGTGGTTCCCCCCCCCCATAACATATCTTAACTGTATCTCCAGTTTTTCTGGAAGAGAGGTAACTAGATGATAGGTCCTTTCATAGAAAACAGTCTTCAAGTTTGATTTGTGCAGATCCTCAATATACAGTATCCACACATTTTTTTAAAATTGTTCATGGCAAAACAGTTGTAGGAAATTAAAGACTCTTAGCCAGTTTTTGCAAATGCAATTTCATTGATGTCAAGAATAGGAAACTGGAATTTTGGACTACAGTGTCTGTCATCCCTAAATATTTTACATGCTGGCTGGGACTTAATGGGGTTATCATTCATGGGAAACAACTATCCCAACCAAGTTATAAATTAAGGAACTGAATAATATATGTACAATATTTCTGTTGCTGTTCATGGCAATACTTTTATATTTATAGTTCTGATGCTTCTGGTGAAGTTATCACAAATGGAGTCCTCGTGGTGAGTATTTAATACATTGGAGAAGTACTTGCTTTATAACTATCGTTTATTGTGGAATTGTAAAGGTAGGGTTTGCAGTCTTGCAAGGGTTTGCAGGAGAATATTTATCATATTCAAGTCATTTTTCATCTGCTGAAGATGTTAAAATATTTTGTCAAGGGCTCTGAAATGTATAAAATTCATAGTAAAATCAGGATATTTATTGTCAGCTAAAAATGGAAAACTTGTAATATTAATAAAGCATTACAGGATAGTAAATTGATTACCAAAACCCTTTCTAGGTCTTTTCTACCTTCACACAACTCTTTCTAGATTGACTTGTCTGCTCTACAAAACTTGGGTACTAATAAAAAATTCTGGGACATGATTTATTTGAATAGTCAGTTCACTTAGAATGGCATCCCTATTAAGTGTCTCAATAAACCAAGCTTCCACAGAACACAAGATGAAAACCATTGCTCTATAAATGAGTTTTTCCAAGAAATTGAATTATATTTCATACAGACACAGATAAACTTTCCTTTCTCTTAATTGAATGTTATTTTAGTAGGCTTTTTTCCAAATGCAGAGCACTGCATTGTGTTGCCTGTGCCTGATAGCTGTCTTTTTTTTTGAAGTACAAAAAAACCTGAGAAGAGTAAACATTATTTTCAGTTATTTTTAAATATAATTAGCTAGCCAGTGAAAAAACACAGTTACTTTGAATTCCAAAACATGACAATTCAAACCATTTTATTCTGCATTAACTATTCTAGAACTTAACCAAATGGAGACCCAGTTTGCAAAACCAGTATTTGTTTCTGATTACTTCTTTCCACATAGGCTTGTCGTTGCCTTTACCTGCAAGGGACAATTAAGGATCAGAATACAAAGATGAGAGAACAAGGTAGGTCTATTTTGTTATGTTTCCTCTTTCCTCATAATTTTATGATAGATAAAATCATTACTAGGTTTGTATCTGGGAATTCAGTGAACTACTAGAGGTGCAGAACTTTAAGTAAAATGAAATTGAAGTCTGAATTCAAGTCTGGTGATTCTAAAAAGCAACAGTGGAATCAGATCAAATCAGGTATAGTTTTATTGGTTACGTGGAGTTTTCTCAGACTGATCTAGAAAGCAGGCAGATGAGTGAATAGAAATTTGAAATATATATGAGGAAGAGAAGACAATTTGTGCTCAGTTATTTTTGTGGATATATGAAATTTTGTTTAGAATCAAAGTTATGTTTTAGTGGGCTTCTTCCTTTTAAAGCTATGAGGTAACTGGCGGAGTCTGGATGAATTGCTTCCCTAAAATTTCCATCATGTCACTCCTCCCCCAATCTATAAGATAGAGATGATCTTATTTTGTTATTTATTTTGCATGGATGTGTGATTTTTTTTAATGGTTCTTCTTCCCTTTCCGGGTGATGTATTTCCCCCCACTTAGGAATTAATGAAATGCTATATAAACATGGAAGATAGAAGATAACCCATATATTTTAGAGAAAACCTCAAAATGTATAAATTTGATGCTATTTTTTCTTGAATATAACACCCTTAGAAAATAATGTTAGTTAACAGAATTAGCTTCCAGCTTTAATCAAATTTAAATGTTGTTTCTTTATTTCAAGCATAGTGAACATTTCAATTCATAATATTTCAGTTATGTATTTTAGAAATTAATGTTCTGTATAATGTAACAGAATGCCTCAGGAAACCTTTCTCAATCTTTTTACCCTGAAGAAACACTTGAAATAATTTTCAGGTCTCAGGGAACCCTTGCATAAAAATTGCAAAAAATATGAAAACTTCACAATATGATTCACTTCTAATCTGCACAATCCATGTTTTATGATCACAAGAACAGCAAAGCAGCAGGCTGGCAGCTAAGATGTGATGTGTAAAAATCCCCAGCACTGTGTGTACTAGCTAACTTCACAGTTGGCAAAGTTAAAAAAATGATGTGTTTTTTTTCCTAATTACAATCTCTCATGGAACCCCTAGCAACCTCTTGTTGATCCCCATTTGAGAAAGGTTGCCTCAGGAGGTGGCCCATTCTCTTTCAGTGGAAGTGTTTAAACACAGGCTGAATGGCCATGTGTCAAGGATGCTGTAGTAACTGAGGTTGGCACTAGGCAGTGTGTTGTACTAGGTGATCTCCAAGGTCCCTTCCCACCCTTACATCTATGATTGTATGATCAATTAAGTAGAGGTTAAGATCAGATCTATAATATAAGAGGGTGGCATTTTCCTCTTCCTTCTTTGGATTCCCTCCTGTTTATAGCCTATCCTATTTTTTCTGAATCACATATATTCTAAATTCTTACTGTCATTTTAGAAAGCAGCCAGTTCAGGCTTTCACTTCCTGGATCTTATGAGAAACAGTTAAGCAAGCCATGCAAGCCAGACTCCAATCAGACCTGTGGGATCCCATTTGCCTTTCACATAGGCAAAGAGATGTGCTCAGAATTGAGCATGGAGCTGGAAAGAACAATTACAGTTCTTCAGGTGAGAAATGGATACACATTCAGTTTTAAGGATGCTTACAAATATGCTTTCCATATGAAATATGCTGTGTCTGTTTTCAGGATGGAGTGAGTCCTGATTTTGAAGAACACAGTACTGTTCTTGGATCAGGGACTGTTCCATTTCATTCACTACCTCTGGGAAAGGAAGTTGACATAACTGTATCACTTGGAAAGGTAGCATTTATTTTTTTTTCTATTATAGTATTTTTCATAGATTGCACTACCCTGTCAGCAATTTATTTATTTATTCATTTAACAAATTTATATGGCTGCCCATCGTAACCAATATATTCTGGATGATGAACAGGAACTTAAAAACACAGTGAATAGACAAAAACCAATGAAAAGCTTAGTTGAGGGACCCTTAAAAATATCTCTAACAGCATAAAACACACACAGGCTGGGCTCTACTAACATTCTGGAAAATTAATTAATTAATTAATTACTAAATCAGGGGTTTTTTCCTTGTAACCTCTTTCAGAAACTTTTGTCTTTCCTTTTAGGGACTAAGTGTGGATCTAAAGGTGAAAGCTGAAGAAATGTGAGTGAATCCTTCTTTGCAGATGGGGGCTGGCTTGTGCTTACAAACTTTCCTTAGAGATTGTTCTGGGATTTCATTTTCATTTGTTTTTTGGATTTACAGCTGTAAGTCAAAGAAAAGTTGCTGGGAGTTGGGTGGCATATAAATAATAATAATAATAATAATAATAATAATAATAATAATAATAATACACTCGTGCTTATCCTATCCCCTCTTTCTGACACTTTTCTCTTAAACTAGCACAAAGGATCTTGATGTACGTCTTGGTTTTGACCTTTGTAAAGAAGAGCGAGAATTTCTGGAAAAGAGGAAGAAAGTCGCATCTAAGGCACTAAAGAGCATATTCAAATTGAGAGAGGATCCCAGTAAAGATGAGGTGTGTGACTTATCAGAATTTAGTGAACTATGTATGCTCATTTATAATTAGATATAGTTTAAGTGAGATGCTGGCTCTTAAAAATACTACCTTTTGTAAAAGTTCTTCAAATGTCTATCATAGTTAGTGTATTAATAGGAGGTGTCTTTACACTGTGTGCACAATTATTAGGCAAGTGAGTATTTTGACCATATCATCATTTTTATGCATATTTTCCACCTCCAAGCTGTATAAACCTGAATGCTTATTGGATATAAGCATATCAGGTGATGTGTATTTGTGTAATGAGGGAGGGTGTGGCCTAAGGAGATCAACACCCTATATCAAGGTGTGCATAATTATTAGGCAGCTTCTTTTCCTCAGGCAAAAAGGGCCAAAAAAGAGATTTAACTGACTCTGAAAAGTCAAAAATTGTAAAAAGTCTTTCAGAGGGATGCAGCACTCTTGAAATTGCTAAGATATTGGGGTGTGACCACAGAACCATCAAACGTTTTGTTGCAAATAGTCAACAGGATTGCAAGAAACGTGTTGAGAAAAAAACACGCAAATTAACTGCCAAAGATTTGAGAAGAATCAAACGTGAAGCTACCAGGAACCCATTATCCTCCAGTGCTATCATATTCCAGAACTGCAACCTACCTGGAGTGCCCAGAAGTACAAGGTGTTCAGTGCTCAGAGACATGGCCAAGGTAAGGAAGGCTGAAACTCAACCACCACTGAACAAGACACATAAGTTGAAACGGCAAGACTGGGCCAAGAAATAGCTGAAGACAGATTTTTCAAAGGTTTTATGGACTGATGAGATGAGAGTGACTCTTGACGGACCAGATGGATGGGCCTGTGGCTGGATCAGTAACGGGCACAGAGCTCCACTTTGACTCAGACGCCAGCAAGGTAGAGGTGGGGTACTGGTATGGGCTGGTATTATTACAGATGAGCTAGCTGGACCTTTTCGGGTTGAAGATGGACTCAAAATCAACTCCCAAACCTACTGCCAGTTTTTGGAAGACACTTTCTTCAAGCAGTGGTATAGGAAAAAGTCTGCATCTTTCAAGACCATGATGTTTATGCAGGACAGTACTCCATCGCATACATCGAAGTACTCCACTGCGTGGCTAGCCAGTAAAGGCCTCAAAGATGAAAGAATAATGACATGGCCCCCTTCCTCACCTGACCTAAACCCTATTGAGAACTTGTGGGCCCTTCTCAAATGGGAGATTTACGGTGAAGGAAAACAGTACACCTTTCTGAACAGTGTGTGGGAGGCTGTGGTTGCTGCTGCACAAAAAATTGATTGTTAACAGATCAAGAAACTGACAGACTCTATGAATGGAAGGCTTATGACTGTTATTGCAAAGAAGGGTGGCTATATTGGTCACTGATCTTTTGTTTGAAATGTCAGAAATGTTTATTTGTAAATTTTGAGTTTGTTTATTCTTCTCACATTAATAGATAAAAATAAACAAGTGAGATGGGGGAATTTTCATTTTTCATTTAGTTGCATAATAATTCTGCACACTAACAGTTGCCCAATAATTGTGCACACATAGATATGCTCCTAAGAAAGCCAAAACCTCACTTTTACTTTCTTAAAATTCAGTTTGAGGTTTATTAACATTTTGGATTGACCGAGAGAACTGTAGTTGTTCAATAATGAAATTCATCCTCAAAAATACAACTTGCCTAATTGTGCACGCAGTGTATTGTCTTTTACATAATAATTTGAGCTTCCTCCCCTCTCCTTTTTGTCTTAAGGTGCCTGTTGTAGCAGTCCTAGGATCTGGGGGAGGGATAAGAGCACTGTCATCATTTTATGGAAGTTTGCTTGGTCTTCAGCAGCTAAATCTTCTGGATTGTATTACGTATCTTTCAGGGATTTCTGGTTCTACATGGTATGTATCTATGGTAGGTATTTCTTATATTGAAAATAAAGTAACAATTAAGATATTGTTTTGCTCTTTGGAGTATTTGCTAAAATCATGTTTCATTCTCCTGTTTGAACAAGTAGATAGCACGAAAACAGATTCTTACAATAATAAGGTTCCTTTTTCTTGTCTGATCATTGTTCAGATATGCCTATCACACAATTATGTACCTTTATATGCACTATCTGCCTGGGTTTGGAAAAGTTATTAATTTTCTTTCTTTTTAGTTCTTATTTCTCTATTTTTACCTGTTTTATTGTTTCTTGATTGCTGGCCTTATGACTGTAATAAACATTTGATAATAAGGACATTTCAGTATCTCCTTTTTTAGATCAACTACAATGATAAAAAACTAATACAAACTAAAAATAATAAGAAAGGAAGGTGCAGAAAAGAAAAAGAAAATAGAAAAAAATTGAAAATAAAGAAAAAAATATGAATATAAAGAAATTCTTCCTTAAAGAAAAGGAAAAGAAATTATAAAGAAGTGACTTCCCCCTTCATCACAAGTATCAACAATTTTAGTAACTTATAACTTCTCTTAAAATACAACAAATGATCTCTTCTTCCCATATCCCATTTTTTATCTATAAACAAATCCTAAACACCAAATGTGCACAAGACCTGGCAAGAGCATTGTCTTAATGGATAGTAAAAATTTAGTCACAGATGTTTTTCAGAAGCTCAGTAGTAAGCAAAGCAAGTATAGGTATAGTAACAAAAGGTTAAAATAGTTGTGTAGATTCATTTTATTTCTTCTAAGAATCTTAGGATTAGTCTCTTTACTTGGATATTAGTCTTCACGAGGTTTTTTTCAAAGAAGGTACTTATATCTCTCCCGCATCTTTATTTATTAAATAGCTACAGTTCAATGCTGTTGTACTGAATTGTCATCAAAATTTTTACAGGTGTTTATCAGTTTTGTATCAGGACCATGAATGGTCACAGAAGGACCTCAAGGCTCCAATCAGCAATGCACAGGATAAAATATCCAGCAGTAAAGTGGCAGCTTTCTCCTCAGAGCAGATGAAGTACTACTTCCAGGAACTGAACACTATGGAAAATACTGGGCGGAAAGTATCTTTCACTGATCTGTGGGGCCTTATTGTTGAGTACTTCCTGCAACAGAAGGTGAGACTTTCTAAATTTGGAATCTTTATTATTTACCTTCTTAGAAAGCTTAGTGTTTTAAATTCCTTCACATTTGTTCCTGCTTGATCCATACTAATAATCTTTTCTCCTTGAAATCCTAAAACAAATAGAGATTCCATTACATATTTATTAAAAAATACTAATCTCAAATAGCAGCCCAGTCCTGGGCTGAGCATTTAAATGATTGAAGGCAGGAGATAAGCATGAGTGTGAAGAAAACAACTTTTGCCTTGGAGTGTGTTCCTTCATTGTGATGCAAGACTTGTCTCTGCCTCTATATGCCCAAAGAGCAAGAACACGATAGATTGGACAAGATAGATGGAACAAGGCTTTTGGATCTGTGTCTTGTTGAGCACTGCCTGTTGAAAAAGTGCTGATTTTCATTAGACGTGTTCTGCTGCTTTATTTATTAATGCAGAGAACATTGCAAAGTCACTGCTAAATCTCCAGACATTTTTTTTCCATCTAAAGGAATGTTCTTAGAGAGCACACAGCAGTATTAACTACCTATATTACCACTGATTCTTACCCTATTTGCTACAGTTCATATGATCACTGTTTAACTTCATGACTGTTGTGAGTGTATCCTTATCTGTAGACACACTCAGATGCTCAATACACATAGAATTCACATTTTCCTGAAGTAGAGATGGCCTTTCTTTCATGTAGGCACAGAGAGATATCTCTAGTCTTTCCATTGGCAAGAGACAGAAATTTTGAGTGCTCTTAAAACAAAGGAAGAACTGGAAAAAGGGCAGAACGTGCTGGATTAAGACTGAAAATTTATGGGATTATCTCACCACAGCCTCAGATTTAAGTGAAGAATTTCCAGGAAAAAGGGAAATCCGGAAATAGAAGCAGATACATCATTTTGTATCAGAAAGCCTGTGATTTGGAAGAAATAGATGAATGTTCTAATCAGAAGTTTATGTCATCTGTTTTCTGTGTAGTGTTTAAGTCTCAAGGTCTCCTGTCTTAAATTTTTCTGTCTAGTGTAGAAAACTGGGTTTTATCTCAGCCTTCCATTCAGGCTGTGCATGATGGTTTAAAATTTCTTTAGAATATTCTTGGAAATAATATATTAATTTGGAACCTCTTTACGCAGAATTGCCCCTAGGTATTTGTAGCAGGCCAGCACCACCTTGTTGTCTGTCCAAAACCTTATATTTGATTTTATATCTTCTATCTAAATTTGTATTCAGTTGCTGTCTGATATTTGAACCCACTGTATTTTATTTCCTTCACTATAGAATGGTTTGCATTTTAATATTTAAGCTTAAAAGGGGATTTTACATTTTCCATCTTTTTTAAAAAAATAAGTTTGATTTTATTTTTTTCTTGTGAGATTGATCTATTTCCTGGTGTTGTGGGGAAGGGGACCAAAGAGGGCCTGATTTATCTAATCACTCACCTTGATGCTTTATGACCATGAGATGCTGTTACAGAAATTATTTTGATAGAGCAATTAGAGGAACTTGGTAAGTTTAGCCTAAAGAAAAGAAGGCCAAGGAGAGACATGATAGCAGTTTCCAATATATGAAGGGATGTCACAGGGAAAAGGGTAAGGATTTATTTTCCAGGGCACCTGAAGCATCAAGTGGGTGATGAGACAAGAACCAGTGGGTGGAAGCTTTCCAGTGAGAGATCCAAACTTGAAATAAGGATGGATTTCCTGACTGTGAGAGCTGTTAAGTAATCGAACAGCCTGTCTCCTGAGGTTGTAGGATGCTTCATCGTTGGAGGTTTTCAAGAATTGTTTGGGTGACCATTTGTTTGAGATGGTATGAAGGTTCCTGCCCTGGGCAGGGGGTTGGATTAAAAAACCTCCAAGGTTTCTTCCAACCCTATGATTATAACAATAACAACAACAAAAGTTTTATTTAATTATTCACAGACCCAGAAAAACATAATGGCAGACATTTTAAGATGAGGAAAATTAAAAATGACATGGCTAGGAAGAATATTTATTCTCATGAAGGTGAATGCACAAAAATATTTGACCAGTGGAGAAATAATAATTAATACAGACTGTAAAACATACTTATTAAGAGAAAGATAAGATATTTCAAGATTCTTTTCTTTGGAATGAAAGAATCACCTTACTTGTTTCAACATCTTCAAATAAGCAGGATAGTCCAAAAGAAATCACAAAAGTAGTATGAAATACTTACATTTGAAGAACCTATAACTTAAAGCTCAGAACATTCTGGGGGGCTTATTTACAAGTTGTTAATGAAACATGGCTCAAAAACCAAACATGTTGAAGACTGTATGATTAAATGGGTGCATATCACAGAGACATCTGGTACAAGATTTTTTATTATTGGGATACTCCAGTATTGATTGCCAAAATAAGTAGCACATTTTCAAAAAATTGTTGGAAGTGCAATAATCAGAATCATTTTTTCACATTTGGGTACAATGTTTTCTTTGATTCATTAAATAAGGATAGAATTTCTAGACTATACAGGAACCTTTGTTAATTTTTAATGTTGATTTATGATTCATATTATACTGGCTACTGTTTTTAATTATTGAATATTGGACATTTAATAGTGTGCTGAAGTCTTAAATTGATACAAGATATTTTAATATGCAGCACTATCTAATGTTGTTTCAAATTTTTATTTGATTTTATATTGCTTGTAAATATTTTCCTTGGTTTTTCTTTTTTCTGATTCTCTTTTTGGTTCTTTTTAAATATCTACTAAAACTAAAAAAAAAGAAAGAAATTATTTTGCTTTTTGATCTTTTTATAGACATAAAGGTAACATAGGTTATGAAAACACTCTGGGGTTAGGCAGAGGACACCTGATAAGGTGTCCTCTGGAAGATACGTGGTAGCAGGGCTTCTGAGCAAGGGAGTTTAAGACCAAGGGAGTGTTCCATTCTACGTGCTCAGCCAGGTTCCTCTACCATAGCTCATAATGTAGAATGAATAACATAAACACACACACACACAAGATAAATGTTGTCAAATTATAGCCATCTAATCAGTAGGAACATACTGGGCATGCTTTGTTCTCTTATTGAGAATGTAGGGGTCTAAAATATATGCATAAGTTATAAACTCTAATTTCATTGTAATGTTTATCCTGTGATATATCCTGTGATTCTTTTCTTCTATTTAGGAAGACCAGTCAAAATTGTCTGACCAGCAGGAAGCTGTGAAATATGGGCAGAATCCCTACCCAATCTATGCAGCTATTAATGTGAGGCCCAATGTTCGTGGTGATGACTTTGCAGGTATAATAAGGCAGGTGTATTTCATTCTTATAAAACCTGGGGCTACTTTATTCTTCTAGGATGTCCTTAGTGTTAGCAATTTCATAACAGTTACACAATACTGCATAATGGTCTTACTGAATAGCCTTTATGACTTCTCCAGTTTTCTAATGAACATGTGAATGCTGAAAATGTAAGTACAGTAGAGTCTTGTTTAACCAACCTTCGCTTATCCGACATTCCATCTTATCCGACGCCCCTAAAAAAAACACAACACGCATAAATTGGCAACGAGAAAAGTGTGCCGCTTGTTTGCAAGCGTGAGTGTACTCTTTCTTGTTGCTCCTGACGGTGCAGCACCGCAATGCAAAAATCGATTGCAACAGGTGCAGTGGATCGTTTTTTTTTTTTTTTTACCGCACTCAATCGTTACTGTGTGTTATCTGACATTTTTGCTTATCCGACGTTCTGCCGGCCCATTTATGTCGGATAAGCGAGACTCTACTGTATCTCAATTAGACTCTTTGCTTGAATGAGAACATAGTGGTTTTGCTTAAATGTTTTCAGTATGCTGACAGTGTTTTTCTTTTTAGAGTGGTGTGAGTTCACACCATATGAGGTTGGATTCCGGAAATATGGTGCTTTTGTTCGAACAGAAGACTTTGATAGTGAGTTTTTCATGGGGCGGCTGATTAAAAAGCATCCTGAGCCCCGGATCTGCTACTTGCAGGGTATGTATTTCAGAACTTACTGTAGATAATCCAAAGGCAAATACATTCATAAAGCCTATTTTGTGATACTCTTCTAAAACTTTACTTCTGGCACAGAGAAGTTCTATTGAATGGATTTTTCAGGATTGGATATTTCAAATTGAAAAGAAATAACTTTGCAGATCATATTGTCAGTGATACGATTTACTTGCTGTTACAATCTATTTTATTATCAACATTGTAACAAAGAGTCCTCTGACAACATAATCTTATCAGCACACATGGTAATATGAATAATGTATGTTGACCTGTTATGGATGGGTGAATTCATAATTCTTTTTGAGAGTTGGTAGGAGTGTCTCTTTTAGCTCTATAATTTAAAGATTAGCTTTCTCTGAGGCTTAGCCTCAGAAACACTTGCCAACACATATAGCATATCCTTGGTCAATTGACATTCTGTATCCCTTCTTCATTTACCCCCAAATGATATTTTTTAGTTCTGAGCTAGGTTCATATATTGCATTAAGCCATGATGTAGTTTATTTGATTTCATCTGATTAATAAACTGTAGTTAAAATAAATCATGGGTTAGTAGAGTGTGTGGAAACTAGCCAGATATTAAAACCTGAAGGCTGAACCTCATTCCAACTATAGCTTCTGGATAGTTTTCAGCACTTCACCAGACATCATAAACGATCCTTCATCACCCTGTTAAAATTAAACAAACCAGAAAGCACTTTTCACATTGTTTTATAACAACACAACAACAGCAACATGATTCTAATGGCCTGCATGGTACATGGTAAATAAATGTTGTGTTTGAGAATAAAAACAATTTATTTGATGTAGAAGACATGAGTGAAACTCACACAAAGTATTTCTCAGTATTATTTGATTTTAAAACTGTTCTTTATTAAACAAAACAAAATCCAGTATGTGAAGATGATGAGAATTGTAATTCCAATATTTGGAGAGTGAAGTTGAGGAAGGGTAATAAAATTATACAACTGTCAGGGATAAACCTCAAATTGAATCTAATTCTTTATATCACTTTTTAAGCTTGAGCATTTCACTTTTTATAATAATGGCTACTGGTAGACTTTTTGTTATCCCTTCACCAATAAATAATATTGCATATTTTAGATAGTGTAATCTGCATTTATTTTCTGAAATATAAACATGGTAGGATACATAGTCTTTTAAATTAATCAGGCAGCTAGTTACATCCAGTGCCAGGCATTATCCAGTGCCAGGCAGTATCTTCAAAGCCATTTGCTGAAAACACAAATTTGTTGTAATCTTTGTGCTAATTTATCTCTGCTCTTTGGAAACAATCTTGTATACTAACTCTTGAGGCTACATACATAGATTAAATTAAAAGTCTAGTACTCAATGCCACTTATAGCATGCCTAGGTTCAAACCCTGTTTTGTGTACTCTACAGGGATGTGGGGTAGTGCCTTTGCTGCCAGTCTGGATGATGTCTGTCTGAAGGTAGTTGGCTCAGGATTCAGCTTTCTGGAATCACTGGGTGATGTTGTCAAAGTAATTGGTAAGTAAGGAGCTAATTTGCACGCCAATTCATACTGTTATGCTAGATTTTTTTTTTTTTTGGATACATGAACTTTTTCATAACTATAACTTTACTATGGTCATGGGCTGATGTGAATTATCCAAGTAGAAAAGAGGCATACATCTATGGAATAGTTGACCCTTTTTTTCTATCAAGTAATCCAAATGGAACTTGCCCCCAGCCAAACAGCTCTGATCCTATGATTTTGAGAAAAACAGGAGCAATGCTCTAAATCATTGCTCCCATGTTTGTTTTCTAAGAAAACAGAATGTTAATTTTGTTTCTTTTTATTTAATATCATTCTTGAAAAACTGCTCCCACTTCCACCCTTTTACCTCTAAGTCCCTCCCCCCCATGCTCCCAAATACACAACTGAAATTTGACATTTTCATTGTTCACCATTTATGAGGAAAGCTTTTTGCTCTTGAATTTTGGTGGCATAATTTTGGGTCATATTTCTACTCTCATTTTACTTCCCAAAGGACTTCTATTCTCTTACAACTGGCCAAAGTGTGTGTGTGTGTGTTGGGGGAAGGTTGAAAATTTGGCTTCAATTCTTAAGCTGGTTGGGGAAGGATTTTGTCTTTCTAAACCCAGAAATTGCCAATCCCTGCTGATGTGGACGATGCAGCTGAAATTCAGTTGTTGGAGTCCTTCATAAAAATCTTCATATTGTTACAGTATATATGTATGTTGCTTTTATATCAGCTTTCTCAGTTCTACAAGGAATGTTTCTTATTCAACAATAAGAATATACTGTTTTTAGTAACAATAAATGTGTGTATGTTTTAGTAACATATTCAACAATATGGAATATACTGTAGTAACAAATCAAATGGCAGTGTAATGTTTACATTGGTACAAAATGAAATGGTTGTTTTACTCATAAGCAGTGAAGAACAAATAATAGAACTCCAAATTTGATTATAGTTCTGAATTATTTTACATGATCAGAAAGAACCTCTTGAAACTTCCATTAGCAAATACACTGCAATCCATTAGTGTCCTTATTAACATGTTTTAAACTTTTTTTACAATAGTTTTGTGGACTTCAGTCATTTCAACTCTAAACTGTTTAAAAAATCAGTAATATAATGAATACAATAATATTGAAAACACCAAGAATATCGTCAAACCATCTGTCGCAACAGTCAATCAATAAGCATTCTATATTCTGTTTCTGCTTTTTAAGTTTTGTGAATTGCCTAAGGTACTCTCCCCCAATCCTGTAGGTAGAAAGGCAAGGGATAAATAATAATTTTAAAAACCTAGAACAAATAATGTAAAAAGATAAAAATGTACTCAAGTCAAGCTTGACTCCTGGTGACTAAACAGGCACAACCATGTAGTTTTCTTGGCAGTGGTATGGAAGTGTCTTCCATTATCTTCTTCCAGGATGGATTTTGCATCCCAGGGTAGCCTTTAGCCTTAGGATTCTGTGTTGGAATTGCATCCAAAGCTGGGTCTGCTAAGCTTCCAAGTCCAGATGAGATCAGAAAATGATTTGCTCACAAAAATCATTATAAAGGATCACAAAATGTAAATAGTTTCATACTAATTGAAATACCTGATTACTCCAAAGCTATTAACATCTCACAGGGTAGGCTCAATAAATAGATTTGTACTGTTTTACCATATTTAGTATTGTCATGATTGCAGATGACTGTCGACGATTCCATTTCCGGGATCCTATGAGGTTGAAGACTCGTCTGGTTATACCAGGAGGACCATTACTACAAATTTTCCAGGACTTCTTCAAGTCTCGTGTAACTGCTGGTGAAACGTTTAATTTCATGCACGGTTTATACCTTCACAGAGATTATATCAGCCTCAAGAAGTTTGTCATCTCAAAAGGTAATTTTGGATTAATAAGCCTCCATAGGTTTGTGGTATAAAAATTATGTTTTGGAGTGTGTGTGTGTGTGCGGGTGGGGGGAAGAGAGCAATACGAATAATCCAACGTTTTCAAATTAAATATGAAATACATGTACAGTAGGCAAATCATCTTATTAATGAGATAATTAGATCTAAAATTTAGCCAGTTAACCCCCCCTCAAAAAAGAAATAGCTTTTATTCAGTTCTAAAATATTTTAGATTCCATAGATTGTAGTTTTTGCTTCATTTCACTGGTAAGACTGAAGTATGAAAATGTTCTATTATGTTGCTTTTTTCCAGAAACTCACCTAGATGCCTTTCCTAACATGCTGACTCCAATGGAAGAGAATCTTTACCTAGTAGATGGTGGCTTTTCTATTAATTCTCCCTTTCCATTGGTAATTCAGCCAGAAAGAGATGTTGATGTGATTTTATCATTTAATTATTCTTGGGAAGCACCATTTGAGGTAAGATGCATAAGTACAAAGGGAATTGTTCTTTGCTCCAGTCTCTGGGTAAAGATTCCAATATTCATCCATCCCAAGATACTTCATCTCAAGATCCATTATCCTTCAAGATGCTAATTTGTATATTCAAATTGGGTTAAAGTCAGAATGCATATCTATTAAACATTTTGAGTTGCAGTTTACTTATTTTTTAATAAGTTTTTACTTATTAAAAATATTTTATTGAACATTTTAAGAACAATATATAAATAGAAAAACTGCTATTTATATATTGTAAATATGGGAGAAAAGTGTAGAATCAGGTGAATAAACAAGGGATATATGGGTATCATAAAAGTTAAGTGGTTAAAAGCAGTGTTTCTCAACCTTGGCAACTTTAAGATGTGTGAACTTCAACTCCCAGAATTTCCCAACCAGCATGCTGGCTGGGGAATTCTGGGAGTTGAAGTCCACACATTTTAAAGTTACCAAGGTTGAGAAACACTGGGTTATAGG
This sequence comes from Python bivittatus, assembly GCF_059951505.1. Taxonomy (NCBI): domain Eukaryota; kingdom Metazoa; phylum Chordata; class Lepidosauria; order Squamata; family Pythonidae; genus Python; species Python bivittatus. The sequence goes on along the minus strand of NW_028277075.1, from coordinate 26,395,402 downwards.
TAACTAAGTATATTATATTAGGGGAGGAGGAGGAGTATATTATATTGTTTTAAAAACCTGAAAATCACTACTAAACTGTAAGCAAAAATACAGATATCAGTAACAGTGGATAATAAATTACGTCCATACTACTAGAAGTCTTTTCTAATTTAAGGAGTCCTATAAATATTAAGACTTTTCTAGAGAGGAACCCACATTTTGGATGTGGTACAAATCCATATATTAAATGATAAGTCTAAAAATGGCTTCCAAATTAAATGAAATTCAGTGTTAGGTTTTCTTTTAAGATACAAGTTGTTCTAGACATTGAAGTCTGCTCCCACAATTTAGTTAGCCATTCTTCCTTTCCAATAAGAGGCATAAAGTATCTTTGCAGCACTTCACATATACAAAGCCAGTTCAGTATACTTTGTAGGAATATATTGTTTAATGAAACTTATTAAGAACATTGCAGTTTGAAAAGTAAATTCAACTTTTAAGATTTGTTTCATTCTAGTATAAATTATTCTCCAGAACTGCTGAGCTTTGTATACAGCTCCTTTGGCTTTACAGCTCCTTTTCTAGCTTAGGTTCATTGGAGGTATTCAGGGAATAATGTATATTCTAGTTCAGGAGAATGATACTGGTTGAGTCCTCTCTATAGACAGTTATTACTGTGAAAATCACTTTGGAAGGTAGGTGACTGTCAAAAGACACATAGTATCAACAGGTGAATTAAAATCCTTTAAAAAAAACTCAGTTCCAGTTATTCCCTTTTGCAGGGGTTTGCTTGGTATTGTGGTCAGATATGGGGAAAAACCCTTATAGTTTGCTTAAAAACTGTGTGACTACAGGTCTTGGAGTTAACTCAGAAATATTGCAGAGAACGAGACATTCCTTTCCCACAAATAAATTTTAATAAAGAAGATGAAGAAAGTCCTAAGGAATGTTACATGTTTATGGATGCTGAGAACCCAAAGGCTCCCATAGTCCTCCACTTCCCTCTGGTTAATGATACATTCCGTAAATACAAAGTGCCAGGTACGAAATCTTTAAATATCTTCCATTTTAAATGTATCTTGCTATCAGTAGTAGCAGAACTTTGGATTGGTTGAATATTTTGAACTTAGATTTTGGTGTTGTCATGAATTTATTGTAGAAAACATCAAAGGCTTTCTATTTGGAGGAGGAGATAAACTGGGTGTCATCACAGGATTCTTTTACAAAGCTGGAAATTCGCAAATCCAAATAGAAGATCTTGTGTAAATAAGGCTCTAACAACAGTTCTACCACACATGCTGATTATGGATTTATTATTTCAGCTGTTTATAATTAACTAATGAGACGTTCCAAAGCAACATTTTCCAATCTTTGGTGTTAAAATTGACATTGGACTACAGCTCCCATGACCCCATCTTCCATATGCTGACTGGGAATAAAAAATTATAGTTCAGTATTTGGGGAATTGAGGCGATTAAAGGCTGTTCTAAAAGCACCAGTATTTGCATATTATAAAGAATCTATCCCATATACCTTTTAACTTTACAATATGAACAGGTTTGTTTTATAAAGCAGAACCAAGTGTGGGCCACAGGGAAATTCCTTCCTTGCAAAGAATGAAACTATGAGATTTTCAGTGTTGTTTTATGAATGATGTGCTTTAATTAGGCACATTGTTGTCTTGGGAAACTGGAGTAAGGATGACACTTGCTCCACTTGAAGTAAATATGGGTGTGCATTGAGCGATAGATCTAGGCACAGGATATCCACCTCTCAGAACAAAACTAATACTTAATACTCACAGAGTGTATGTTATTCCTTCCACTACTTACAGGAATAGAACGTGAATCAGAAGAGGAAAAGTCCTTTGCTGATTTTCAAATTGAAGGAAAAGATTCACCATACAGGACACTGAACTTTACCTATGCATCTGATGAATTTGACAGACTAGTACAATTGAATTGCTATAATGTACTGAATAACATGGATGCAATTTTGAAAGCATTAAGTCTGGGTTTAAGCAGACGAAAGCTAAAAAGCAGGACCCAAGTGCTTCCTTGAAAACATGTCATGAACGAATTGCAGTTCTTTATGGAAGATTTAAGAAGGCCTAACAAATTTACAAAGTATCCTTTTATGTGAAAGGATATTGCACATTTACTTATTCCATTGGAGTAAAAGTTCCTTTTATATACTGAAGAAAATCCAGAGACATATGTCAGCTGCAGCTAATTATTGGGTACATGTAAGGTATACTGTATTATTCAGCGATAGTTTTTTTCTGAACATCTCCTAGAAGCTCAATTAAGATATTTCTCTTCTCATGTGATCTATAAAGTCTTGTTTTCTAACCAACAGTTGAAATATAATTAAAACTGACACTTTGTTTCCTGAGCTTCCCATGATCAAAATGTGAAGAACATTTGTTTAAGGCAGTTTTAATGAATAGGAAATCCAGTGTAACTATGAATAACCATATTATGGTTATGATTTGTGAAGATGCTACTCATGTTGGATCATGGAATACAACTACTACTCTTAGAAGGTTGAAATCTTTGATGAAACATTCATATTATCAAATGTAACTGTATTGTTATTTTAAGCAATTTTTGATTCTTGAGCCATTGGGAGAGAAATCTCAACACTCTTCTTGAAAGTTAAAGGAAATGAATGACACTTCGCTTTTCATAAGAAGCCATATTTCATGTTTTCCACAAAGCATTGTTTATTTTATTAAAAATCTAAGAGTACTTTTTCTACATAATAAAATTATTTTTATAAGTGCCAACTGTTATTGTGAATATTTGCTGAACGTATTTTCATTCAGTGGATTTACATCAGAGATGCACAGTCTGAAGCCTTAGTCCTGCAAATGGCTTGAGGGCAATGTGTTAAATACATTTGGAGGATAATTATGCTAAATACAGTACTGTGCAAAAGTTTTAGGCAGGTGTGAAAAAATGCTGTAAAGTAAGAATGCTTTCAAAAATATATACTGTAATTGTTTATGTTTATCAATTTATAAAATGCAAAGTGAGTGAACAGAAGAGAAATCCAAATCAAATCAATATTTGGTATGACCACCCTTTGCCTTCAAAACAGCATCAGTTCTAGGTACACTTGCACACAGTTTTTGAAGGAACTCGGCAGGTAGGTTGTTCCAAACATCTTGGAGAACTAACCACAGATCTCCTGTGGATATAGGGTGCCTCAAATCCTTTTGTCTATTCATGTAATCCCAGACAGATTTGATGATCTTGAGGTCAGGGCTCTGTGGGGGCCAAACCATCACTTCCAGGACTCCTTGTTCTTTATGCTGAAAATAGTTCTTAATGACATTGGCTGTATGTTTGGGGTCATTGTCCTGCTGCAGAATAAATTTGGGGCCAATCACACGCCTCCCTGATGGTATGGCATGATGGATAAGTATCCACCTGTATTTCTCAGCACTGAGAACACCATTGATCCTAACCAAATTTCCAACTCCATTTGCAGAAATACAGCCCCAAAGGAACCTCCACCATGCTTCACTGTTGCCTGCAGACACTCATTATTGTACCACTCTCCAGCCCTTTGGTGAACAAACTGCCTCCTGCTACAGCCAAATATTTCAAATTTTGACTCACCAGTACAGAGCGCCTGCTGCCATTTTTCTGCACCCCAGTTCCTATGTTTTCATGCATAGTTGAGTCGCTTAGCCTTGTTTCCACATGGGAGGTATGGCTTTTTGGCTGCAGTTCTTCCATGAAGACCACTTCTGGCCAGACTTCTCTGGGCAGGAGTTGGGTGTACCTGGGTCCCACTGGTTTCTGCCAATTCTGTGCTGATGGCACTGCTGGACATCTTCCAATGTCAAAGGGAAGTAAGCATGATATGTCTTCCATCTGCTGTATTAAGTTTCCTTGGCCAACCACTGTCTACGGTCCTCAACATTGCCCGTTTCTTTGTGCTTCTAAAGAGCTTGTACAGCACATCTTGAAACTCCAGTCTACTTTGAAATTCTTGCCTGGGAGAGAACTTGCTGATGCAGTATAACTACCTTGTGTCTTGTTGCTGTGCTCAGTCTTGCCATGGTGTATCACCTGTGACATGAAACTGTCTTCCACAACCTCACCTTAGTAGCAGAGTTTGGCTGTTTCTCACCCAGTTTTAAGCCTCCTACACAGCTGTTTCTGTTTCAGTTAATGTGTTTCAACCTACATATGAAATTGATGATCATTAGCACCTGCTTGGTATAATTGGTTAATCATACACCTGACTCTAATCCTACAAGATCCCTGACTTTGTGCAAGTGTACAAGTGTAAGAACTGATGCTGGTTTGAAGCCAAAGGGTAGTTACACCAAATATTGATTTGATTTAGATTTCTCTTCTGTTCACTCACTTTGCATTTTGTAAATTGATAAACATGAACAATTACAATATATATTTTTGAAAGCACTCTTACTTTACAGCATTTTTTCACACCTGCCTAAAACTTTTGCGCAGTACTGTATATTTAATTTTAATTAAATGTAAATGTAAATTGGATTTTGTTTTTGTCCAGGTTCCACCCACTACATTTTAGAGTATGGCTCCCAGCAAACTAATCAAAGGCCAAGTCAACATTTTCTCACCCAGAAAAAACTGAGCATCCTTGATGCATGTGGAAAACTATTCCAGCTGCAGCTTTTAATGGTTGTATTCATATTTTTCAAAAACAGACATTACTGTTCGGGTTTAGCTGGTCTGAGACCCTGTGAGATGGTGGGCAGCTGAGGCTGTAAGCAACTGCCTTTCTACAGTAGTCACTGAGCTCAGTGGTTTGACTTGGCAAATCTTAAAGTGGAGCAAGCAAACAGTTAATGCAAAAAAGAGTATAAAAGCAATGTTTCATTACTAATACTTGGGGGGGGGGGCGCAGGCTTTTTACACTGCTGTGCTGAACATTTCTCCATCCATTCTTGAACTGGCAGATAACAATACCAGCATGAAATTCACTGCCTCAGTTGCCAGTTCTATCCTGCCTATCCTGTGTTTGTTCTGATACTGTCCTGGATGTACATTTGCAGCCTGTGATGAGCAAAGCAATTGGTTGATTCCTCTGCCTTTGCTGCCCTCCCTCTTCAACCTCTCACCAGCCAATCGGCAAAGCGACTGCCAACTATGGCACGGCAGCAGGAATGGGGTGGGTCTGGCTGCTGGACCCTGTCCAGTATCTCTAGGTCTTTGAGATTTGAATATTCTCTGTTATAGATCACGGCTGCTCCCTAGGTTAGTTCCAGGCCCCAGGGATTTGTAATTCAAGATCCAGCTTCCTTTCAGCCAGGAGGAACAAAGCCTGTATTAAATCTCAGTGCTTAATGACCCGTCAGGAATGTAATAGGTGTGGCATCTGTCAACAACAACAAGAGAATTACAGCAAAATAATATGTCCTCAGATACTACCATTGTTTTGCTTTCTCCAGTACTCTGCTTTGCCTTCTTGGGTGTGAATTAATTCATTTTTATATATTTAAATATTCATGCTCTCTTTCAGTTCTTATTTATTTATACAGTTATTTGTAGCCTACCCTATTCAGCAAAGGACTCAAGATAGTTTACAGTCAAACATAGGCATTAAAACAAACTCAAATAAAATCTGATTAATCCAGCCAGCCCTTATACCATCAGGGCCCATATGCCTTGCAGAACAATGAAATTGTTAAAGATGCCTTAAGGATTAGAAGGTTGGGGGCATTCCTAATCTTGGGTGCTAGGGTGTTCCAAATCGTGGAAGCTACCACATTTTGGAGATAGTACTTCATCAGGTCTCAACCTTCCTCACCTCTTGCAGAGTAAGGATACTCAGAATATCTGTCTTCAGTGATTGGATGGAGTGGGCAAAGAGTTAAGTGGGAAAGGTGTTCCCGTAGGAACCCTGGCACCCTGCCATTCAGGGCTTTAAAAGTGATTATCAGCATCTTGAATTAGACTCAGAACCAGAGCCTGCCAATATAGCATCTTCAATATAAGTGTAATACTGCTGAATCTGTTACTTCTAGTTAACAGACAAGCCCTGCATTTTGGACCAATTTAAGTTCCAAGTCATCTTCAAGGGGACTTCCCATTTAAAGTGCATTACTGTCAGCTTTGTGAAGTAGTCCAGACAAGAAGCATGCCCAGATGAACTAATTCTACTTTATTGGAATGTTACATTAACAGAATCTTGCAAGTCTGAAAGCATGTTTCTTCCCTGTTGCCTTTACAGCCCAAGAAACTAGGGAGGGTCCCTTCTGAGATGTTTGCCAAGCCCACATTCCTGGTACGGGCTAGGCTGCCTCTTATCTGACCATTTCCCTAGCTCTGGCTCTTCCCTCTGTCTCCCAAGGTCACTCCCACATATCATTACAGTTATAGTAGTCTATACATGAGATGACAAAGGCATGAGTTCCTGTTGCCAGGGCATCTCAGGCTAAAAAGCCTGCAATTGTTGCATCACCTGGAGCTAGTAAAGGCCCCTTGGCCATAGCTTCCACCTGCTGCTTTTGTAAGGGCTTCAGTGGGAGTGGGACCCCATCCAGAGACAAAGTTGGAACCAGGATCAAGCCAGATTGATTACTGACAAAGAATAGGTCTGTCTTGTTGGGATTTAATGTGAGCTTGTTTCAACCCAAGTGGGTTCTCCCAGTTCAAGGAACTGAGCCAGGACTTTCACAATATCCCCAGTCCAGCCCTGGGGTGAAGATATACACCTGACTATCATAAGCATTAGAACCTCTGATTGGAGTAACTACATCAACTAGAAATGCCACTTAAGAAGGAGTGGAAGCGCTGCAGTACAGTGCCCCAAACTCCAACTCTTGCAGGTGGTCCAGAAGGATACCATGGTGGATGGCACTGAAAACCACCAAGAGGTCTAATAATGTCTTAAGGGGCACCTTAAGGCATTTAATTAGGCCCCTTAAACCATTTGACAGTAAACATTCATTCTAAAATTACAAACAAAAATACAATATTAAATACTAACCTCATAAAACACTCCAAACATAAGATAACTATGACAGTTATGGTGATAGGGGAAAGCCAAACAATTTCTGTGAAAGGTAGTTTTGCAGAGAAGGCCAATAATGCTGCACTTGCCCTCCAGGAACAGAGCAGTGTCAGACTCCTTCATTGGCATTAAAGTGCAGAAGGAAAGATTTTAAACAGTGTCACCCATGACAATTCCAGTCATATCTGAGATGGGGATTGAGCTTAGCTGCAGTTAAGTTGGGACGGATGCTTACAGTTGGGGCATGAAAGCTAATTTGGGACAGGAATAATGTCCACAGAAGCCTCATAATCCTTTGCTTGCTGCCTGATCCCTGTTTATGTTTCTAGACTCTATCACCACTGTCCTTTGACTGGAAAGGATTGATTACTGGCTTTTTAGTCTTGTAGGATTCATGGATCCCCTCTAATAATTAGGATTCTCAGAGGCTGAAAATGCCATTGATCCAAAATGAGATGTTGATAAATACCGCAATTACAAATACAGCCAGTGGGTGGCAACTGACAAATGGTAAAAACTCAGTTACAATCCACTGGTTGATCTAGTGTAAAGATCCCTGCATCCATTAAAAAAAAAAAAAAAAAATCAAACCGTTTTTAATCAGTTTTGAGATCTGGATTATCCACAGCATCAATTTAGTAGAAAAAAAAGGAGCAAAATGCAATTTTGCAGAAATAATATACCACAGTTTTCAAATCAATATAACAGTAACAGGAGATATAATAAATCAATTATATTTTGAATTCCAAACAGTCCAATTAATTAAAGGTGTTGCATGCAACTATTATTCTAAATAGGCCAGGGAGGAGAATTTGTAGCATATGAAGATATCCAAAATTTGGTACTAGTCAAAAGGTGTGCATAATGGTATAATTCAAGATTCAGAAAATTGAAATCCCCATCTTTAACTGACAATTGCATCTTTTTCAAAGATACCTTTGGAACTGAAGAATCCCATACAAATTTATGAAATGGTATACTGAGTTTCTGAAAATATTCTCTCTCTCTCTCTCTCTCTCTGAATTCCACACAAAATATAAAGTATCCTGGGATTTATATTAATCTGCAAAGGCTTTTTTTTATTAGGATCATGATTGAAAGAGTTAAATTGTCCCTCCTACTGCATTGTGATAGAAATTGTCCTATATCTATGACCAAGCTTTAAAACTTTCTGATTGGTCTGCATTTGTCCAATTGGGATAACAACAACAACAAGAAGTTGTCATAGTAGTCAGGCCTTTTCAGTTGAGTGTGTGGACTAAGGAATTTACCGGTACTGATAAAAAATTGGACAATATTTGCTCTATACACAGGGCAACCCAAGGAAACCTACTGAGGCCACCAGCGAAGAGACCATGGAGTTACCTGAGTATACAGACAGCTCAACCACTTTATAATGAGTCATTTTGACAACTACCTCAGAATGACACATGTAGTGATACCAGTGGAATGGCAAGTTGCTCTAGGAAGCAGCAAATTAAGAGGGTAACATGGTATCTACAGGGCAGGCAAGGTGGGGCAAATGACACATGGTTGATGATTTCATCATGCAAACGCAATGACCAACATACTCAGAGAAGACGTCATGATGCAAATACACAACTGTGGTATTTGCATGATGATGATATCCCTCATAAAGTCCTTTAGGTGGCATTGCAGTCTGTTACGGGTGCCGTTGCAGGCTGGTGATTGGGAGCTTGGCCAATGAGTTGGCTGCTTTATTACACCTAGTGGGTTGGCAGACCCTGCCCATGTGGACCTCTGAAGCCCACCCAGATTATTAATAATAGGATATATTTATTATTCATGCTTTCCATGATCAAAGCCATTTCCCCACCTTTGACATTTGAACGATGACAGTTAGAATTTCAGCGACGGTAGTCTTCTCTTAGAACTACCTACGGAGAACCAATTTCAGTTAAGAAGCCCTGAACCAACCCAATCCCAGGCACTTCTCTCTTAAGGTCTGTTGTTTCACTTTGTGGTCTAAGCCAGGTTTACCCAATAAGATGAGTATTAACAGTACTGGTATTGTTGCCTTTAAAACTCAGGCACCCCGAGTGGCATGGAGCTGAAAACCTATTCCCTGAATTTGGGAGAGAAAACCATTTTACCTTTGCAAAGGTGGCTTCTTAGCCTACCTGAAAATACGAACCACCCAGTAATTCAGGCAAAGCAAAAAGTGTTTATTAAGGGGTGGGGAGGTCAAGTTTTTTTATAGGATGCAGAAACAAAATTCCAGGTAACAGTATTATAACTAGATTGAAGCATTTATCACGAACAGTTTCCAATATTGTGGTTTTTATTAAACTCATTTTTTGGTGAGTGCAAGGTATTTTCTCTCCTCAACTAATCAGGACCCTTACTTTTTGCTGATACCCCTCTCCCACTTACTGTGAACCTCTATGCCAAATCCCAAACTGCAGGAACACCTTTTGCATGTAGTGGGGACAGCACTGAGTAAGAGAATTAGGAACCTTCCAGTGTAAATAAGTAGAATTGCTTTCCATTACTGCAGAAGTACATTCAGATATAAGGTTCCTCATTTTAAACACTGCCTGCAGTAGTTCCATTAGAAATGTTTGTGAACTGTCAAGCCACTGTTGGAAGTCACTGTAGGATTTAGTTCATCTTAAAGAGGACTCTTTGAACAAAATAGTTGAAACCAGCTGGTACAGCTCTCAAATATCTGGGAGTCCAGCAGAATTTCAAACTGGTGGTTCTCAAATTTTAATTTGGTCTGTACTGAATTCTCTTTTTAATTTCAGAACTATAGTTAGAAGATTTCACAAAACACTAGTCCACCTGGATGTCAAAGTCTGGTTCGCCCTATCAAAAATAGATATTAATGTGGCTCTGTGAATTGGTCTTCTGCAGTATAATTGTATGTTTAAACTTAGCTTGATTTTGATTACTTATTTGGTGAGAAATATATATTATAATTTTATCTTATTTATCTTATTTATATATACAAAAATATAGTCTTTGTTACAAAACACACAGCCATTAAGAGTGTGATCTTAACATGCAATTTAGATATTTTTAAAATTTGTATCAGTGAGTTTATAGTGAATATAAAGGTATGTAAACAGATTCAGTTAATTAGGTATATTTCAGACTAGTCGTTCAATAATGACACACACATTTTTTGTGAACACAATGCCACTGATTCCTTCTTTTTTTACAGATACTGGCACTCTCCAACTGCTGTCTGTGATCGTTTCAGTTCCCCTCCACTACATGACCATATGGGTTGAAAAAGGGAGCTGGTGGATTACTGATTGAGTCATCTTGGTTCACGTGATACCAGCACAGGGAGAATGGCCATCTGGCTGGGGGAAGGAATGACTCAATCAGCAATGTCATGTGAACACGGCCACCATGTCTTACTTTCTGGTTTCCTCCTACTCTTAAATTGGACTAGTAGATTAAACAACTTCACGTCTTTAAATTGCTTGCATGTGTGTAGAGTGATTGTGGTTTAGTTATATGTGAGAAACAGAACCTGCTCCCCAAGTCTCTCTGGAAAATAAGTGTATTTTTCTAACCTCTGAATCAGTTCCATTTTTAATTCTTGAAGGATGAATAGCAATTCATGATTGCACGCATAATTTAAATATCATAATTCATACTATGCAGGAAATTCATAGGCTTTCCTTTCCTCTTGACACCCGTAGTTAATAATTATAGCAAGAAATGAAGGGTGGAATGTTTTGAGACAGGTGATGCTCAAACTCTGTAACAGAAATATAGATAATTCTGGGATTTCTCTGTAGCAGTATATTTAGAATGGAGAAGAACTTACTAGAAACAATATGAATGCATTGTGACATATTTTGCCCTGTACTTTGTACTTTAAGTCTGCTGCTATTGTTTCAATTTGGAAGCTAAAACTGAATTTTTCCTTCCTAAGGAATTACAAAAAAAAAAAATCCTGTTGGTATAGAAAATAACTTCTTTGGAGTATATTGTGCCCTAATTTCTCTGAATAAAGAATGCTGGATACAACTGGCATTTCCTGCTTAAGAACACAAATATTTCACTGACGTCCTTAGAGCAAATGCTACAGGTTTCTTTAGGCCATTTTTCATAATTACTGTTTTTATTTTTAGAGAGGCAGGACAGGACATAATGATATACCCCCTGTTCAGTGACACCAAAAGCCTTTCCACTTTCACTGTGTTTAATACAGGCCCAGCATGTTCCTCAGCCTGGTTTCTGATCTTGCATTCAGCGATGCTTGGCCGACTATCAACTCGAATGCTGCCACTTCTGGCTGTTAATGTTATCAAGAAAAAGGACATGGAAGTATGTGAATATAAATGTAGCTATATTCTTAGTAAATTCTTAGGCAAGTGTTCAGTTAGAACAGGCTGGCTGGGGAATTCTGAGAGTTGAAGTCCACCTATCTTAAAGGTGCTAAGGTTGAGAAACACTGAGTTAGAGGAAATAATTTGTGTTTCCTATTATAATAATCAAATGCACCTATAGAATCCAAAATTGGAAGGGGCCAAGTGGCTCATCACATCTAACTGCTTGTTCTGCACAAGAATCCAAATTAAGTCTTTCATAACAGATAGCTATCCATCTTTTCTTGAACACAGCCAGGGAAGTGGAGCTCACCACTTCCCTGAGTTGTTGATTCCATTGCCAGGTTACTCTTAACTGCTTTTGTTTACCTGCTTACTGTAGCATCTACAGCAGGGGGCATCACTGAGCTGAAGATCACTGAGCTGAAGATCACTTGGCTGATCTAAGACACTTAGAATGGTTGGGTCTGGTTAGTGCTTGACAGTGATAAATCATTTCTGTATTGTTGCCAATCCTAGAAAGCTCTGAAATTTCTCTGACCAAATCTACTGTACTATACTGAGATATTCATGCCTAATTAAATAGATGATTTTCATTGGTTTGTTCTATTATTTTTAACATTATAAAATAAACTATTTTGTTAGTTTAAAGTACCCAGGGATAGCACCCAGGTGTGTTCCAGATATTTTGGGCTATCACTCCCACAGTTCTTTGCCATTGGCCATGATGGTGGGAGCAGGTCAGAGTTATCTGGAGGATATCAGGTTTACACAATAACCAGTAATTATTTAAATTAGCCATTAGGTTAAAATACACATTTGGTAGCAATACTCATGTCTTCATGTTTACATGTTCTTTCTTACTTTCTTCTCCAATCTGGAGCCTTCTAAAAATTGTGGGAATGCAACTCCCAGGATTCACAATTAGCACAGTAGAGATTGATCACAGTGGTTGAGAATTCTAGGAGTCTAGAACGCTGTCCAAATATATTTCTTGTTTTGCTTAAATTAAGTTAAAATGAATTTTCTTCCTTATTGTTTCAGGTTGAAGTGCATCCTTACTATAATCTCACAGTAAAAATCCTCAGAGCCAGAAACATCCATGGCCTAGATTTATGTAAGTTATTATTATTTTTGATTTATTTAAATTTATTGGCCACCCAACTCCAGCGGACTCTGTTGGTCAAGATATAGATGTGAATGTGCTTGCTCCTCACAGCGTGTCAATTAATCATGTATCATCAAGTTGGTATCAATTCTTATCAATCACATAGATAGATTTTCTCTAGGACAATCTGTCCCCAACTGGTCTTTCAGGTCTTCCAGTGGTGCATCTATCACCACTGCAATTACATTCATCCACCTTGCCACTGGTCATCTTTGTCTTCTTTTTCCTTCTATCTTTCCCAATATTATAGATTTCTCCAGAGAGCTAGGTCTGTCATAATCTTGTCATAATCTAAAGTATGATATTTGAGCCTGGTCATTTGTGCCTCAAGTGAGAGTTTTGAGTTGATTTGTGTGATGATGCATTTGTTTGCTTTAGCATCTCAACAATACGCACTTATTGTTTGATTAATGGACATTAGAACTCTGTCTACTTTTTCCACCTGATTATTTTAGAATTACTCTTAATCAAAAGGAAGGAAAGGGGAAAAAAGGGATTGCCTTGGCAAGAAGTGGGTTCATATTTAAATTAGGACCTAGAGAGAAAGTCTGTAAAGTTAGATGCTTGTTTTCCAAAATGTAACTAGAATTCATATACCATACTAGAAAAACTGTTCCCAGTTTAGAGCCTTCCTGATATTTTGACATACAACCCTCCTAAATTCTATTTGCTAGTTGGGAATTCTGCAAATTATCCACATGAATACATTTGGAAAGCCAATTTGATTAAGACATATTGGTTCTATTTTCTTTAAAAGACACTGTGATCCATTACAGAGTTGTATACTTAAAGCCCACTGATTCCACTCAAGACAGAACTGAATAGTGCCCTAGTATGATTTTAAAATCATATAAAACAAAAAAGAGCAGCAGTGTCGGCAGCAAACTGCTACTATGCCAAAATAATATCATCTGCAGAATAACATCATCACTCAAATGCACCCTTCTATCTTTACATCCAAATGCCTGTTGCAAGTAGGCAAGTTGTGACATTCATATGTTATTGTTAGGTATGTGTTGTCCTTTGTTCCCTCTTGTTCCTCTTTGTGTACACCAAAGGGCAGAGGCATCCACAAGATCCGGTGCTTTCATCGTTCTGATTGCATTGCACTATCAGCACCACCCTTTTCATATACAGTACTGTGCAAAAGTTTTAGGCAGATGTGAAAAAATGCTGTAAAGTAAGAGTGCTTTCAAAAATATATATTGTAATTGTTTATGTTTATCAATTTACAAAATACAAAGTGAACAAACAGAAGAGAAATCTAAATCAAATCAATATGTGGTGTGACTAACCTTTGGCTTCAAACCAGCATCAGTTCTTACACTTGCACACTTTGTACACTTGCACAAAGTCAGGGATCTTGTAGGATTAAAGTCAGGTGTATGATTAACCAATTATACCAAGCAGGTGCTAATGATCATCAATTTCATATGTAGGTTGAAACACAGTCATTAACTGAAACAGAAACAGCTGTGTAGGAGGCTTAAAACTGGGTGAGGAACAGCCAAACTCTGCTACTAAAGTGAGGTTGTTGAAGACAGTTTCATATCACAGGTTACACACACACACATATATACACACATATACACACACATATATATATGAAAGCATTTTTACTTTACAGCATTTTTTCACATCTGCCTAAAACTTTTGCACAGTACTGTATGTCTGTGATGTCATAACATACATACTAAAGTAAGCTTACATCACATCAGCCTGACACTACTTTAATTATTCATTCCCCCTTTGACCTGCCCCTGTATACAGCTCTGCTAAGAAGCGTCTCAGCCTAGCAAACCCAGTTAGTGTTAGAAAACATATATGTGAAATTTTTAGGAAATGCAATTTTTGCTGATGCAATACAGTATAAAGAATAGTTGCTGAGTTCTTGGAGAAAAAAAATGGTCCATTAGGCATCTGTACAAGCACATGGCATGCTTCTGAACAAAGGACTCTGGACATTAAAAAAAGGCACTTAATCAATTGCATGGAAAGAGAAAGGTTGGAGGGAAGCGGTGAGAAAAAATAGAATAAATACATGTGGAAATCCATTGTTTAGACTGGCAACACCTCTTCTGCATACAAATTATTGCACAAACCAAGTATGGAATGAAAATGTCAACCCTTATTTAAACAGCAGAATTACTTATTTTCAGCAGGTGGTAGGAAGTTTCTCCATTGTGTTAACAGTATTTACTCAGGAATACATACTATTAATTGTACTGTAATTTCTGTTCAGGTTTAGGATTTTAGCCTTGGTCTGTCTTCATACCTATTTAGCTGGAAGAGACTACAAAATTCAGACTACTGAATATATGAAGAAAAGTAGCTTTTTTAGGCTTCTCTTATCCTTGTATATATATATTTTTTCCTGATTAGTGTCTAAATCAGATTGCTATGTGGCCTTGAAACTTCCTACGGCATCTCCATTGATAAAAAGAACTCCAGTTATCTATAACAGCAGTGATCCTGAATGGAATGAAACTTTCCAATATCGAATCCATAGTGCTATAAAGGTGAGCTTGTTCTTTGTCATTCCTATTATTGATATTAGCCCAGAGAAGCAAAGCTTTGTCACGCAAGGTCTACTCAGCTCTGTCATATGACAAAAATGTGACAGGGGTCTTTTTTTTTCAAACTACTACAAAGTGATGATGAACAATGTAACCAGCTGTGATTTTCATTTCTGCATAACATTCTGTATGAAAACACAGAAAACGTAATAATGAAAGATTGGACAAAGTTTGGATTAGTAGCAATTCACAAACACCTTTGCTTTAATGACTTATTTGTTCACCAGTATTTAGGGAAATTATACACTTTCACTGCTCAGTCCATCAAATTTAACCATGTTCACTAACCCAGCTGGATGTATCTTTTGAATAACTCCATATCAGGCTATCAGTTATGCGCACTAGTAGTTGATTGCTATGTCATAACCATGCCTATGTTCCTTTAACCAGTAATAAGGGTAAATTTGGGTAAGCTATTAATCCAAAATGCACTAAAAGTCATTGTTCCTTCAGTCGGGGAAGAATTTTGGTGCATTTAGGTGCATGCGTGAGTGAAAAGGTTATAGTGTCAGAAAGACCAATGAACTGAGTGACCACCAGCTTTGTCTATCAACGTCAAAAATTACTAACTGCTGAGCTGAAAGAGTTCAATACACAATGAAACAGCTATGAATAAATATTAGCAGGTACCTAAACTCATGGAATATTTCATAGCATATTATTTGGCTCTGTCATTCTTTCACTTTTAAGCAAATTGACTCTTTTCTGAAGATAGATATTGTGAAAGAAAGGCTTTAAGAAGACTGGAAAAGTGTGATATGTAGAAAAAGGCATCTTTGCTGGGAAAATCCCCACAGCTTGCGTGTGTTTGAAGTGTGATAACAATAACAATAACACTAACAGAGCACTGAGTAAGGACAGGAAATAAATGGAACAGTTTAAGCATAAATAAATAGGGAAACATCTGTTACTTGTTAAAATAGGCTCTCATTTGCCCTTTGCAGAATATTCTGGAGTTATCATTCTACAACAGAGGCATTTTGCTGAGCAGTCTGAACAGTTACGATACTTCAGTTGCTTTTGACCTAGGCAATATTGCCCCAGGGCAGAATCTGACACATACATTTGTGCTAAATTCTGAGGTGAGACTTGTAACAGGGGGTAAGGCATATGTTGGAGATCAAACTGTGCAAGAATTATTAAATATTAAATAGATCTATATAATTCTAGTGTTCTACAATGATCAATCTAAGGGAAATTGCTATCTAAAACTGAGTATATGATCAGTTCATTGCCACTATGACAATTTCTGGGTTATGTAGAAACTTTTGTGTGCTGAGGTCAGAGGTTTTGAATTTTCCATTCTCATCTATGAGAAATGTTTGAGATGTGCCTTGACACATCTGTATGGAGAAAATATTTCTACTCAAATATGAGACCTAACAATCTTTGCAGGATTATATAATGGCTAGAAGTTTCAGATAATAAAATAAAATATAGTGTAGCTTGCTACACATTGATCTTTGAGACAGAGATAGTTTTTAGAAGATTGACATTTATTTCAAACTCTCAAAGCTTTAGCTTTCTAATTGTAATACAGCCACAGAAGATAATTCAGCTGTAGGACTGATTTGATATCAGGTGAGAGGTTGATTGATTGAGTGCATCACGTTAGTGTCAACTTCATAGTGATCACATAGACAGATTTTCTCTAGGATGATTTGTCCCCAACCTGGTCCTTCAGATATTCCAATGGTGCACCCATTGTTGCTGTAACTAAGTACATCCACCTTTCTGCTGGTCCTCCACATCGCTTTCTTTCCACATTTCCCAGCATGATAGACTTTTCCGGAGAGCTAGGTTTTCATTTGTGAAAATACATTGTCCACAATACAATAATTTGAGTCTGGTCATTTGTGCCTTGAGTGAGAATTCTGGATTGACTTGTTCTGTGATTCATTTAAAAGTGCCAATATTCTTTCTATCCTGTTTCTTCAAAGTCCAACTTTGTTTCCACAGAGTGTCACAGGGCAATTCTGATCTTTGAAGGTGTGGACACATCATGGCATCTGAATACCTTTTCCAAGACCTTCATGGTTATCCTGTCAAAGTGCTAGTTTGTGATGTATTTGAAACATCGTTCCAAATAGTTGAAGTTTTGTTTGTGAGCCAGACAAGCTTAATTTGTAATATAACCAGCTTCAACCTGGTGCTGTCCAGAAGTGTTGAAGTATTCACTCACTGGTATCTGGAAAAGTGCTCAGTATTTTCAATAGGAAATGATGCAATTTTTGTTTTTGTTTTAAAATAAACTGGATGGTATGAATCAGTCACAAGAAGCTAATTAAGTAGTATAGTGTATGACAAGACAAGAAACTAAGCTGTGAACAGCTACATTGATAGAATAAATATGTATTTATATGATTTAGTTAATACTGATCTAGAAAGAGCTATATTAAACATTCATTAACAAAAGAGAGGTACACATGAGCATGTGTGTGTAGCGATGAACTAAATTGGGACTAGATCTTGACACTGTTTTAACTTACCTTTTGTTTTGCTCTTCAAGGAGAAAAGAGCAGAACTGGATGTTGAATTTTCATTGGAAGAAAGGTGAGGTGTCCTTTCCTCCATCATGATGTAATAATATGCAGACTTATTCTTTAACTGACATTTCATTTAAACTTAAAATATTATTGGGACATTGCAACTATTTGTCAGGTCTTCATGGCAGGCCGGATCAAGAAGCAGACATCACAGGAATTCCAGGAATGCGTCTTTATTTTTGTAGAGCATATTAACAGAATCTTGAAAGCCTATCCAAAACCTTTCTAATGTAATGCCCTTCTGAGGTGGCATGTCTTTTTGGTATTATGTAAAGAATTCCCCTTCTTCCAGCTATTTCTATAGTTTTGGACTCAAGTTTCATTTCTACACTGTAATTGCAAATTTTACAGCTTTTCTGGGTTATTTATGTATCAGCTGAATGTTACCATTCTCTTTGTTTTACTGTTATTTTGATTTGAAAATGTTTTCAGAAACTTTTTCATGCTGCAAATACCTTTGCAGTCCACTCAGAGAAACTGGCTTATTGGGTGGATTAGAAGCATAATATAAAAAAAACAGAAAAATAAGCAAATGCTTTTATTTCCACAGCAAGCATCGTCCCTCTAAGGTCATTACTAATGGAGTTCTTGTGGTGAGTAAAAGGAACGATCATTGTTATTAAGGCTGTAATAAATAAATTATTTATATATAAATCATAGTCCCACTTTTTAATCCTGAAAAGGATAACTAACAAATTTGCATATCCATTTCCCCCCCTTCGAATGTTTTTTTCTTTCTTTCATGTAGGCACAACCGTGTCTGTGTATTAAAGGAACTATCAATAAAAGTAAGATGGCTCCATGGATAATAAAGGGTAGGTCCTTTGTAACCAAAATCCTTGGAAAGAAGGCAATGACATGTTTTCCTGTCTCACAAAACACGTGCTAATATGACTGAAATAAATATGGTTTATCAAGGACACCTTTCTCACACATTCCAACCCATGAAGGCTGGCATGTGGCACAGATGCACTGCAATATTGTACTGGAATTACTGCAGAAAGCTTTCATTTACCTGGAGAAAGTTAACTATTAAGCTTTGACTTTGCTCCAGGCCACATAGCCAATGGAAATCAAACCTGCATAACTTAGATTGGACTTCTTTTTTTAGGGCTCCCAGATTTGGGCAGCAAAAATCTGCTGCTTTGCTGTCATGTTTTTGGAATTTTTGCCACCCTGTTCTGGATGTCTTACTTTGTTGTTTGTGCTACCGTGATGTTTCCCAATCTGGCATCCTTAGATGTGCTGGCCTATAATTCCCGGAATTCTGAACTAGATTCCCAAAGAATGTCTTTAGCTTGGAACTTGGTTTCTTCTAAAGAGATTCTACCAATTGTGCTTGATGGGCTGCTGCTCTTTTTTTTCTAGTTCTCTGACTTCTGATCTTGTGACTTGTCCCATATTAACCAGTCAGCTGAAGTCTTTGCTGCCTTACCTTTTTGAAAGGGAGAGTACTTGCTTACTGTAACAGGGTACAATTTCCTTAGAGTTGTTTCTGGTGATATATAGAATTTTTTAGGAGGTTTTTTTTTTTTTTTTTTTAAAGAAGAACAGTAGTCTGAGTTTTCTGAACTCCTTGCTTTTGCTTAGTATCATTCAATTTTTGTGCTCAGGTTACTTCAGTAAGGAATTATTTCTTCAGCATAAAATTTATTTATTTATTTGCTAGGACATAAATACCTTTCCAATCCCAAAAGGTTTCTGAGTATCTTACAGACCCTCTTTATAAGCAACATAACAACAATTTATTAAACTTGTATTAAGTTACAAGCACAATAACTCTGGCACTTGAGGAACACTCAGAACAATAACATACAGACACACACAGAGATACCACCAGACAAGAGGGCTGACTTATAGCAGTTTTGTCCAAACTTGGCCACTTTAAGATGAGTGGACTTCAACTCCCAGAATTCCCCAGCCGGCCATTCTGGGAGTTGAAGTCCACTCATCTTAAAGTGGCCAAGTTTGGACAACACTGACTTATAACCATTCTGTCCCCAAGGCTCTGTGGAAAAGCCATTTGTTATGGCCTTCCTAAAAACCAATTGGTTTTAAATGCTTCTTTTCATTTTCAGACAATTGCCAAATTAACTTATCAGTACCAGGGTCCTTTGAAAATCAGTTAACAATGTTCTGTGGAATAAATTTAGAAGAGAACGAGAAGATCCCGTTTATCTTTCATGTGAACAAAGAAGTGTCTTCTCACCTGAACCTAGAGTTGTTACAAACCACAGCAGTGCTAGAGGTAAGATGGTGCATTTGCTTGCTAGGGCCTCAATTATTACTCAGAGCAAGTGTCACCATTTCAACAGATAGTTAGGCATATATAATGGCTGTGCATATGTGTTTTATGTGTAAACATTAAACATAAATCTGATACAGATTCATAAGGGGAAAATAAGTAAATTGGTGATTATTCAGTCTGAGTAGTATCTGCTATGTGTGAAGCAGCGGCTTTAAAGATATATCCATCAACTCTGCCTTAAGAATGTAATTTCATTTCACTGAGTTCTGAACAATATTTTTAAATGAACCCAGAATAATGTGGTTAAGCAGTGTAGCCCCACTGCTAGTTATCACTACTTCTCTGTGGTCCCCCTATCCACCCAGAATAATTAAAACAAAAAACAAAACAAAAATAACCCCTACCCCTGTAAAATTTGGATGAGCAGGAATGGCAGAAGTAGCCGTTAGCCCCTGGGAAGAACCATGCTTGTGTTCTTCTGGGCTTTCCAGCCCTGAGTAGCATAGGCATTTTGCTGCTTACATTGGCCTTCTGCCAAAGTCTGCGGTCCCATTTTCCTTTTTCTCGATGGACTTCCTTCTGGCCTGTATGTAGCTTTGTATAATCTGATTTACAGCAACTTTATTTTGTTCCTAGGAGGGATGGAGTGAGGATTTACAGGTGAAGGCCTCAGTGGTTGGGAATGGAATTATTCCAGTGTCAGAACTCCCTCTTGGAAAGGAAGTTGAACTGACTGTACCTCTAGGAAAGGTAAGTGGTTAAGTCTTTGTGCCTAAATGATATGCAGCTTATGAAAAGTCAATTCAGCTGGTGCTGACACTGTACTTAGTGTTGCTGAGGAAAGTACTCTGTACATCTCATGTTCCCAGACCTCAGCATTTCAGAAAGAGGACATTCCTCCATTATATCTCCTCTGATTCCAGTAAGCAACCATTGGTTCTTTTACCTAGTATTGCATTCATTTTATATTGATATTTTCATAATCTGTGCAATCAGACTTTTATTCTGTATATATTTTCTCTTATTATTGCATAATTTTCTGTTTTTCCTACTTTATTAATTGATACCAAACTTTAATTTCTATTTTTGTTCTATTTCTATTTTTTCTCTGTCTAAACAGCATAGAGCTCCACTGTACTATTACTGTTATTATTAGATTTTTAACATGCTTTTTATATTTTTGGCCAACTCAAGGCAGCAAACATATCTTAATACTCCTGCCTCCTGTTTTCCCTGGAACAACAACTCCGGGAGGTGGGTTGGGCTGAGAATGACTGGCCCAAGGTTACCCAGCTGGCTTTCATGCCTAAGGGAGGACTAGAATTCACAGTCTCCTGGGTTCTAGGCCAGCACTTTTAACCACTGCACCAAACTAGCTCTCTATTATGGGGATGTGTGATATTCTTTGCAGTATCTTTTGTAACGCTAGCATGGAAAAATATGTCTCCAAGAGTATGGAAACTGCTGTGACAAGATATTTAAGCTTGTAGCCCACACATGGAGACAGTTAAGCATAAACTTATGCTTGTGGCATCAGCGATCCTATCTAGCCCTCTTGCTTGCCTTGTGTTTGCCTTTTTTCAATTACTTTCAATTTTTCCAAGCATTAGGGTCTTCTCCAGTGACTTTACCTTTGCATTATGTCTCCAAAATATTTTAGCATTGGTTTCATGATTAATGATTCCAATGAGCAGTCTGGTCTTTTTTTTTTTTTAATGGTGCACTCAGTCGTTACCGACCCCGCAGTGACTGCTTTTGGGACGAGTCCTTTGCAGTTTTCAGGGCAAGGTGTTTCAGAAGTGGTTTGCCAGAGCCTCCTTCCTAGAGCAGAGCCCAGCTGGCAAGCACAGGAGGCGGGGTTTCCATTGCTTCGTGCCCTTTTCGGGCGAGCGTGGTTGCACTGCCCGGCAACTGCTCCTGACTCCTTTTGCAAGGCGTCGCCAGCATTTTTCCTCCCACAGGAATGAGAGTCCCCATTTATCTACTCACGTGAGTTTTCGAACTGTTGGGTTGACAGGAACTGGGGGTTCAAGCAGGAGCTCACTCTGCTACACAGAAGGCTGGGCTCAAACCGCTGAAGCGTCGACCATTTCTGGCCGGCAACTTTCAGCGTTATTAACCCGCTGCGCCACCGCAGTCTGGTTTTACTTCATCTAGTAATGACTGATTTGTTCTTCTTATGGTCCTAGGTATTCTCAACAATTTTCTCCAGCACCACAGTTGAAAGGCATATAGTTTTCTCCATTCAGCCTTTTTGATGGTCTGGCTTTCACAGCCACATGTTACAACTAGGAAAACCTGACCTTAACCATGCATATGTTTGTTGTTACTGCAGCATCTCTGCACTTTAACATTTTGTCTAGATCTGTCATGGTCTTTCTCCCAAACTGCAGATATCTCTATTTCATTGCTACAATCACCATCTCTGAATTTTTGAGCCTAGGAAGCTCAACCTGCTTCAACTTCTTCAGAGATCAAGCCTTCATACATACACATACACTGAATCAATTTGGGATAATTGTGGAAAATTTTTCTGTATATTTGCACCATTTCTTTTTATATATTTTTTTTTCAGTAGAACTTTGCCTTCTTTGTCTTTTCTTGTACCTATCTTTGTATGAAAGTTTCCCTTGATTTCTATAATACTCTTAACTAAATCTATCTCCTTCCCATTTGATTAGTTTATTTGCATTGAGAGAGAGAGAGAGAGAGAGAGAGAGAGAGAGAGAGAGAGAGAGAGAGAGAGAGAGAGGCTTGTTTCTTCTTACTGTTCTCTGGATCTCAGCATTTTGAGGGGCGGATTTTTCTTGGTGTCTGTTGCCATTTGCTTTCTACCTTTCTTCAGCTATTTTAAATAAATCAGCCATTTTCACTTTGTTGGTATCTTGGGATATTTGTGTTTATTTCATTTTTAATGATGTCACAAACTTCAGTGCAGAGTTCTTCAGGCATTCTATTTATTAAATTGACTTCATCGAATGTATTCTATACCTTCTCTGCATAATCATATGGAAATACTGCTGAAATCTTGTTTAAACTGTAATTTGGGAAAAAGAAACAAATAAAAAAAAACACAAAGAAGTACTGTCTGGTCTAAACCTTATTAGTACAAGGCTTATAGTAAAAGTATAACAAATAGAAAAATCCCATGTAAACCTTACAAGAAATAAAGCTAGGCTCCCAAAAACCAGTTAAAAAAAGTATATGTAATAATGAGGGTGAGTGAAGCTCCCTTTAAATTGTGTGGGATTATCTCTTTTTCATTCCTGTCTGGTTTTTTGTCATCTTTCTTATCTTCTAGTCTTCATTTTTGTCTACTATTGTATTTTTTCCTTATTTTTAATGCTTTTACTTGTGAACTGCCCAGAGTCATTGTAGTTAGGCAGCATATAAACTTAATGAATAATAAACAAACAAATAATAATAGTAATAGTAAATTTAAACAAGAAGAAAAAGATCCATATAAAATTAATATACAGCTAGCTAAGTCCATTAACATGCTATTAGAATATATAGATGGGTACTGTTCCATCTTTTTTTGACAATGTAAAAAATTTTAAAAATTGAAAAAAATGATAAAGAACACATCTGTTTAATTATATATATATATATATAATTAACAATTTTGATTACAATAGTAAAATCTAATACAAACTAAATTTAAAGAGAAGAGAATAGAAAGAGTAAAAAGTGCAAGGAAAAAGGAAAAAAAAGAGAAGAAAGAAAAAAGTAAGAATGTAATAAAAAAGAAAAGAAATATGTAAAGAAGTGACTTCCAACCTTCGTCACAAGTATAAAAAATTTAATGATTCTTCACCCTCTCTAAGGTTACAATTGTCTCTTCATCCCAAATCTATATCTTATCTAACTTATCTTTATATCCCTTATCTATATCTTATCATATACCTTCTGTGTGAATTGCCCAGAGTCCCCCGTTGGGGGGAGATGGGCAGGGGAGAAATTTAATAAATAAATAAGTAAGTAAGTAAGTAAGTAAGTAAATAAATAAATAAAGCCTTATCTATAGGCAAATCCATAAACATCAACTTTTCAGTCCTGGTGTCAGCAGAAAGTCCATAAAGGGTTGCCAGAAGTAACAACATAACTTGTTTTAATCATGATCAGATAAACCAACTTTAGATTCCTTCCTTTTACTTCTAATAGTTTTAATTTTTAGTTTGTTCAAATATTGTCATAGGATTTGATTTCTTCTTTATCCCATCACACAGAGTTCTTCAGGTCTTTAACAAGCCTCTTTTATCAAATATAATAAGAAAAAAAATATCCAGGTCACTTTCTTGGTTTATCATTTGTATTTCTCTTTTGATTTTTTAAATATCAGCCAGCTTCTTTTGTATATCCAGTATATCCAATGAGACATCCTTTTCCAAGTCATTATTTTAGCCTATCATTTGTAAATCTACTTTCAGTCCTATCTCTATCTTGTCAGATAAAATGTGTTCCACATCTGTCATTTCTTCAATAACGCCTTTTGGACATAGTCTATCCATAGAGGCAGACATCATGACTGACACTGTTGCTATTGTGGCTACTAATTTCTGGCTCCATTCTTCAAAAGTCTCATTTAGTATTTTCAATGTTATACTATTTTGCCTCATTTTACAGTATATGTCCCAATTAATCAACACAAAAGGCTTGTGTTTTTTCCTCTGCCTAAAATTTTAATCCCTTCTAATGTCCAGTTTTTAAAATCATAAAATTACTTATCTTTGTTATGTCTTGCAAAAATCAAAACAGATCTATTTCCCATGAGAACCTGTTTGTTCTTTATAATTAATTCCAAAATCTCATTGTAAAAGTTTCTGTATTCCAAATTTATCTCGACCCTTAGTCCGTTTATAACTTTCTAAGATCAAAATCTTATGTAGCGTTTGCTGTTTATTTCAAACTCTTTAATTTTTTTAGTTTATGATTAAAATTTTCTTTCATTCAGGACTGAAGGCAAACTCATTTGGCATTTTCAGACTTGTAGTTCTGAAGGTCTCTAATAGCTTAAAAGTAGTTAATAAGCAATTTCTGAAAGTGGTTAGAAAGTGAGGTTAGCAAACTTAGTGTCCTTTAAAAGGTGCTGACAATGGTTGTGAGCAAGATGGCTATTCCCGTCATCTCCCAGTGTTCACACCCATGGGGGACTGCTGTCCTGTGGTCTCCTCGCAAGGAGCAGCCGTTTGGAGCACATGTGGTCCCATCTTCTCCTTGTCCAGAGAGTTTCTGAAGAGCTGGTCTGCTCACCATTTCTTCATTCTTCACTGTGATTGTCAGCTCTGCTTTCATGGAGATGTCTTCAGTCTATCTTTCCTCCCCTGGAAGCCATCTCTTTAATCTACTTTTTTACATCTATGTTGATATCTAGACTATCATTTTCTTTCCACCTGTGTAGAATTGTTCTCTTAGTCAATCCTCAGGTTTGATAGAGCAGATTATTTATAAAATGTCAAATATATATTTTTGGAGTGTAGCTCAGCATCACATTTTCTCCTAAGTTGTGTTAACATACATAATGACTAAAGGAACCAGAAAAGAACACTACCAAACCATGACTCAGAGCCCTCAATTTTTTTTAATAATGTGAACACACACATACACAAACCTAGTAGTTCAGTAAACATGAAGCAAAATTTTCTGATGAATTATCTTCATCCCTACATCTTAAGAAACATATTTAACATTTTTTAAACTTGAACCCACTGATCTTCCAAGATTGGATTTTCTAATTCCTTATATCTACAAAAATATATATTGCTTCATACCACCTCCTGGTTCCTTAGTATTCCCTTTGCTTGCTGAGGGATGACACCATGGTGTTGTAGCACCCTTTTACTTATTTGTTTAAAGTGAGCAGAGATTTATTTTTAACTCCTATCAAAAACTCTATAGCCTGAGGCCAGGATAATGATGGTGATGGAACAATTTCTAGCTGCTTATTTCTATGTTCCTCTACTGTTTTGGCCAGCTCTTGGTTCAAGAACAGTGGTAAATGAGGACAATTGATGTGCACTGATTATTGTTTTATGAGTCTGGAGAGTCAAAATGGTGCCTATGTGGAAGTCTCATAAATAATAGAGACTCTTTTAGCAAACTATGTGGCATACCTATGAAGAAATGAAATGCCTTCACTTAATGCCTCCTGTTTTAACAAACATTACTATGAATGTTTAGATCATGGCAGAGATAGAAAAAGAGCAAAAGAGAAGACTTACTGTTTTCTTAATACACATATAAAGTTAAACATTGTATTTTGTATTAGTAAATTTAGCAGGATTCTATTTTTTCAGGATCAAGCTATGGATCTGACTGTGAAAATTGAAGAAAGGTGTGTACACCAGAAAATAATTATCTGTGAAAATCAAGATTCAGCACCACTATTATACATGAGATCAAGTACAAATTAAAATGTCTGTGTTGAAGAGAGGGATACCAGGGCTGTAAGCTAGAGTGGGAAATCGAAAAAATATCCCAGAAGAAGGCTGTGGCAAAACATTTCTAACAAAGCCACATGGATGTGTCCATGAAGACACCAGGAGTGAGTTTGACCTGAAGGAGACTTTACATTACCTTAACTTACATTGTGTCTAAACAACGGGAAAAATTGGCTTTCAATATTATGGATTTAAGGACAAATATGCTTCTGACGCTTAAAACAAAGAATAAAGAAATGCACTTGATTTTTTGCTACAGACTGAAATCAATTAAATAGAAGGGCAAAATCTGGATATTTTTATTCTTTTTCTTCCTTCTTCCTAGGAACCACCCCATTGATATGGATGTACGTCTTGGCTTTAAACTTTCTAAGGGAGAGCGAGACTTTTTGGCAAGGAGGAAGAACATTATTTCTCGTGCTTTAAAGAAGGTACTAAAGCTGAATGTGGCACCCTGGAAAGAAGAGGTACAGAACTCCTTCTTATCAATATATTTACTTAGTTTTCTCCCTGAGTTGCAGCTTCTTTTCTGGGGCCAATGAAGCTTTCCTTTTCTCTTCTTTAGGGTTACCGCTTAATCTTGAGGAACTGAGGGCATGGTCAATTTTGAAAAAACAAAGTTGATCCTTTTCCTTGATTAGCTGGAGTCGACACCCTCAGGCAGTGTTTTTCAACCTTGGCAACTTTAAGATGTGTGGACTTTAAGACAGCATGCTGGCTGGGGAATTCTGGGAGTTGAAGTCCACAAAGTTGCCAAGGCTGAAAAACACTGCCCTCAGGGATAGATAGTAAGGTATGGAGTAATGGGAGCACAAAAAGTAAAGGCAGAGAAACTGAACTCCCTCCTTGACCAGTTAAATCAGCTGAGCCTAAGAAATACTAGCTAAATTCACAGATATTTTAACAATGCAAAATTCATTTTGAGGGGAGAAAATGCCATGGAGCAAATGCTTTCTTCTTGTTCTCATTTCATTGTTCCTGCTTTCTCTGTAGGATAACATTAGAAAAGATACATACATGAATCGACTAAAGAAAAAAAAAGAGAAAAGATCAGTTCTACCTGTCTTAGGAGTATCATCTCTCTTGTTTCTCTAGCTCCCTATAGTGGCTGTGTTAGCTTCTGGAGGAGGGATGAGAGCAATGACCAGTTGCTATGGCAACCTGTCTGGGCTACAACAGCTTGGCCTCTTAGATATCCTCACATATTTTGGTGGCATCTCAGGGTCTACGTGGTATGTAATCAGAAACCCTTGTCCCTCTCAACCTGGATTAAATGTCTGTTTAGATAAAATTTGCTGTCATAGTTTATTATTGACATCATCATAGTTACAATAAGGAAAGGTGACCTTGATTCCTCTTGCTTGCTTAGTAATTGGCTTAGCTGTTACGACATAGCCTGTTAGACATGGTGAGGCCCTAAGCTACCGGAAACCACAGAGACTGCATTTGGCAAGTGCTAACAGAGAATAAGGCTGTGTAACAACTGAACTTGGCAGGAATGCTGCCAGGATGCATAACAGGCCCATGATGGGGTGGGGAAGGGCCCTCTTTGAACAGAAGGTATAAATGCATGCAGAAACAAATCCTATCTTAATCAGTTAATGAGATTCAGTTGAGCCATGCAGGAGGGCTTAATTTATGAAGACTTTTATATATGAAATTATAATAAAACTGTAACAAATGGGAAAAAATCTGAAATTCTGGGAGGCCTCTTTAGACTGTGAGGTCCTAAAGCAGTGTTTCTCAACCTTGGCATCTTTAAGATGTATGGGCTTCAACTCGCAGAATTCCCCAGGCAGCATGCTTAGCTTATGCCTAAATCTGCCTGTCTTTGAGGTACATGGCAGACAGGGCAGTAAGTGCCATTTAACTCATTGCTCCAATTGTACATCAGATATAACTTCACCAGTATTAAAGATTAAAGGATTAAAGACCTGGCTCTGCCAGCTTGCATGGGGTGATAACAACCTTACCCAATCCTGGGGGTGGCTAGTGCCTTGATGATGCTCCCTGAGTGACTGCTAATTATTCTTGGATCTATTTATTTTCTATTTATTAATACTAGATCATAATTTTGTAATTTTAATTGATTTTAACTGTTTTGTAAACTGCCCAGAGTCGTTCAACAAGATGGGTGGTGACAAATTTGATATATAAATAAAATAATTAAAATATAGTGTACATGACAGTCAGTCAAGCCATAGTAGTCCAACTGGAACATGAAGTTGGCATTCTACAATAGAGCACTAGAGCTTGACCATGTGATAAGCTTCACTTATGGTTTGCATAGTACTGGATGAAGGAGGTTAAAATATAAAGTTATATGGAAGAAACAGAATTACCATATTTATCGGCATATAACACACATTGGGGTATAACACGCACCTTAATTTTAAGAAGGAAGTTTGAGTAAAAAAACTTAAATTTAAAATAAATGACTTGGAAGCAAAATAAAGGGAGCTCTGAACTTTTTGTTTATGAATATTTATACCACTTATAAGGTAAATACGTAATATGAAAGAAAAAGCACCTCTTTTGTATGTTGTAGGCTGGCTGTGTGTAGTGGGTGTGTACCATTAGTGTTTGTTAGGCGTGTGTAGTGTGTGGTAATGGTAATCTGTTTATTACCATACTGGGACTTATGCCCTCCCTTCCTGCTTACCTGTCTGCAGCAGGCAGGCAGGTAAGATCTCTGGTGGACCAGTAGGGGCTAAAAATCCGTGGTGGTCCAAGTGGACTGGGGGGTACAGTAATTTATTACTAGGGTATGCCTCCTCTGTTTGCACTCTTTAGTAACATCACCTGCGCTGGCTGCCAGGAGAGCATTTCTTTTTTGGCAGCCACTGAAACCCAACGCTGCCGCTCCAGATGGCTGCAGGGGGAGGTGTGGGGCCTCCGGCACGCTGCGCAACACTCCCCTTGGCTGCCCTCTGAGAGCTGCGCCCGACCTCTCAGATCTCCCCAGGACCGGTGAGTGTGGAAGATGCAGCCTCTCCTCTGGCTCCCCATGGCCTCACCCGCTCCTCCCTCCTTCCTGTCAGGAGAAACTTTGGTGTGGAGGGACGGCCCCCTCCCCTGAGGGCTCAACCACGCCATTGGGTGCATGGGAGAGTCTGGGGACCGTGTCAGAGCAAAGCACAAAGAGCAGATCCGCAGGGCTGCTCGGTTTGCTAAAATGGGGCAGGCAGGGAGCCATGCACCACTCATTCCCCGGGCCTCTGACTTTGCAAACCAGCCACTGTCCCAAGTGTGCTGCACCTGGAGGAGAAAGAGTTAAGTGCTGGGGTGTGTGTCTGTGTGTGTGTCTCACCGACGGCAGAGGAAACACGGGCTTTGAACAGGAAAGCCAGATGCTCCAGGGCAAAGTGGGGTGCTTCCCACCACACCGAGCCTCTGACTTTGCCTGGGCTGAGGGACCGCGCAGTCTGGAGAGGTGGGCGCCCTGTGCAGCACGGCTCCGCACCACCCCGGTGAGGGGATTGACGCTCCTCCGAAGGCTGCCCTGCGCTGTTGGGAGCATGGGAGAGTCCAGGAACCCTAGTTCTCTAGCACTTGGTGCGTCAGAGCAAAGTGGAAAGAGCAGATCCGTAGGGTCAGAGGCTTGGTGTGGCGGGAGGCGCCCCACCTGGGCTGCGGGGAGCCAGAGGAGAGGCTGTTTTCTGCACTCGCCGGTTCTGGGGCAATCCGAGAGGGGTTGGGTGCAGCATTTGGTGGGCGGCCAGGGGGGTGTTACGCAGTGGGCCGCGGGCTCCGTGCCTCCCCCTGTGGCCATCTGGAGTGGCAGTGCTGGGTTGCCGTGGCTGCCAAAAAAGCAATGCTCTCCTGGCTGCCGGTGCTTTGCTTTTCCAGCCCTGCCCCTTGAGGTGAGAAGCTGCAGGGCATATCGTATAACACACAGCTAGGATTTCAGCCCCAAATTTTAGGGAAAAAAGTGCGTGTTATATGCCAATAAATACAGTATTTTGATCTTCTCTGGAATTTAGTGACAGTATTTTGATTTAAAAGAACTTTTTATCATAACAGGTTTAAATCCCACTCCTTTCTTTTATATTGGCCTAAATGAGTTTAGAATTTATCCTAAACCAATTCTTTCTCTAATACAGTACATTTCTATTTCTTGCAGTACAACACCAACATCAAAGATGTGGTATTGTGACCATACTCAAGTATTAATGGAATATGTTGTGCAAGAGAAAATATGCCTGATATTCAGGCAATTCACTTAGTGCCTATTAAGTATTGGAGTTATTTGTGGATATTCCATCTCTTATTTTAATGTTTATTTTCTAAAATTCACAATTATGATTTTGGTAGGTGTATGTCTATGCTCTACAAAGATGCTTACTGGTCCCAAAAAAATCTCCAGAATGCAATTGACAATGCTCAGAAAATTGTGACAAGTGGAAAAGTTGGGGCATTTTCTGCTGAACAACTGGCATATTACTTTCAGGAGTTAATTGCCTTGGAAAAAGCAGGAAGGAAAGTCACTCTTGTGGATTTATGGGGCCTTATCATAGAGTATATCCTAAACAACAAGGTAAAAATGAGCACCCTAAAATTTGTGAAAGAAGAGTTACATTATTAAGGGGTAGATTGTTTCTAGCTTTAAGACTAGAAACAAATAAAATACTCCAGTAATAACTAAAATGTATTATCACTAAGAGAGCCAGCTTGGTGTAGTGGTTAAGGCACCAGGCTAGGAAACAGGGAGACTGTGAGTTCTAGTCCCACCTTAGGCACAAAGCCAGCTGGGGGACCTCGGGCCAGTCATTCTCTCTCAGCCCTAGGAAGAAGGCAATGGCAAATCACTTCTGAAAATCTTGCCAAGAAAACTGCAGAGACTAGTCCAGGTAGTTGGCAGGTGTCGCCAATGACTTGAAGGCACTATGGATAAAAAAAAAATTACTAAAATATTCTTATAAATGGAATAATTATAATGGATTATAATTTCTTTATTGAATAATACTTTTTGAATGTGCCCCAAATTGCAGAGAAAAACAAATGGAAAATATGTCATTGTGCATTGCTAATAGGATGGTGTTTAAAGTTTAATTCTATAGTGGTTAATCCTTTATA
The DNA here is from genome assembly GCF_059951505.1 of Python bivittatus. Classification (NCBI taxonomy): domain Eukaryota; kingdom Metazoa; phylum Chordata; class Lepidosauria; order Squamata; family Pythonidae; genus Python; species Python bivittatus. The sequence goes on along the minus strand of NW_028277075.1, from coordinate 26,364,048 downwards.
GGATTGATGGACTCTTTCTGTGACATTTGAAGGTTATGATGGCTGAGAACATTAGCTTTCCAATAAACTATATGACCAAAATATAAAATATTAACAATTGTTATTTTCTATGGGGATGGTACATCTCAGACACTGGTGGGAGTTGCTATTAAAGATGAAGACTTTAATATAGGTCATTTAAATGGGCAGAGCCACTGATTAACTTTTAGTCTAGTAATGTGATTCTTAATACTTAACAGTAACTAGTGTTTGTTTAATTGGTACTTATTTATTCATTTCTAGCTAGGTGTTATTATTCATTCTTAGCATCCCCTAATGCAGTATTCCTCAGCCTTGGGAACTCTAAGATGAGTGGACTTCAACTCCCAGAATTCCCCAACTAGCAGGATTTGAAGTCCACACATCTTAAAGTTGCCAAGGTTGTGAAACACTGCCCTAATGTGTTGGACTGAAACTTCCATAATTATCAGAAGGGAGCCAGATTGAGGAAGGCATATCAGAGTATTAAGTCATTAAGAATTTCACTTGGGAAACGTAAGACTACATTAACTGACTGTGATTTTTTCTTTACCCTACCCAGAAGGACCCAACGAAGCTCTCTGACCAACAGGAAGCAGTCATAAGGGGACAAAATCCCTATCCTATTTATGCAGCTCAAAATGTGAGGGTGAATATTAAAACCAGTGAATTTACAGGTATGAGGACAGGACTGAAGTTGGGTTGCAAGGTAACTAAAGTGAAATGTACACTGAAACTAGGACTTTTACTGATGAACAATGAGTAAATGGTGGGTAAAAAGGTCAGTTTTCTCCAGCTGGACAAACCAGAGGTGGAAATGAAATCAGAGGCAAAAAGATGTTCTTGAAGTTGTTGCTGTAGGCAAAATGGGAGGCGGGAGTACCAGGTGTACTGCCTTGAGCTCCTGAACAAAAGGTGGGATATAAATCTAAAAAAGATATATATGAACTTGGGGAAGAAAATAATCATGTATTTAAGTAGGAGCATGTTCTTTCATTCTTTTCCATAGAATGGGTTGAATATACACCATATGAATTTGGTATTCATAAATATGGGGCTTTTATACGCATGGAAGACTATGGCAGTAAATATTTCATGGGATTATTGCTTGAGAAACATGAGGAGCCCAGAATCTGTTTCCTCCAAGGTAAGAGCAGATGTATAACCTGGTGATGAAGTAGCTATTTTTACTAACCAACTGAAAAAAATGTTACCAACATAATATCTTGTTTATATGGATTGTATTTATTATAAATTGTTTAAATTTATTGTAAACTATTTTAATTTGCTACATCTCCTTTTGAGGTTCTTTTATTAATGAAAAATGGGTTAGAAATTTTATAAATGAATGAATATATGAAATGATTTTTGAAAAAGCCCTGTATGAAAGGAGATGAATTCCACAATCCTTCAACTCCCCAATCTTCTCCTAAATGAAAGTGACCAGCAGTGGTCTTTATCACTGCTGATCTAGAAACTCAGGGCACATGCTACGATTACCATATCCAACAGATGGGTTCAAATAACATCAGCACTCTGCCTTCTGAACCACTGTGGGTCATGGGGAAATAGAAATCTCCTTTCCACTATTGCTTGAAAAAAAGGATATAAGATAAATTGCAACCTCCCTACTTATTTATTTATTTCAGCTTCTATGTTGCTTAATTCCTGGAGGTTTAACTCAAGCAATAAGAAGATTAAGAACAACGGTCATCACAATATAACAGCAAAATCCATTAGCTGCACCATCCAACGGGTGATAGGTTAATCCTCATTGTCCCCCAACACTTTTCTGAAGAGTCATGTCTTTACAGGTCTTCAGAATGAAGATCACATAGGGAGGAGATGATGTGGATATCCAAGGGCAAGATATTCCACAGAAAAGGGGCTGTCATTTAGGAGGCTCAACTCTGGGGGTCTGCTGGAATTCCTTAGGTGGGGGAACCATTAACAAGCCTCCTTTCCCTGTTCTTACCAAATACTGTAGATTGACTCAGTGCACAGAAAGTAGCTTTAAAGGTAGTCATGTAGCTGTGTAGGGCTTTAAATATGATAACCAGCACTTTGAACTGCTCCTGTAAGCTAAGCCAATGCAGTTCCTGTAGTAGTGGTATTACACTGGAGAATATAGAGGCGCTCTACTTAACTACCCAAGCTGTCCCCTGCTGTACCAGCTGAAGCTTCCAGATGGTCTTTAAGGGTGGGCCCCTGTAGAGCCCCATGCTATACTCCAGCCATGAGGTAACAAGGGCACAACTGAAATGACTTACTGTATATTGCCACATGGGAAACTATAAAAGGAATGGTGATTTGAAAAAAAAATGAAACATCCATGCTGCCTTGCTACCATTACTAGCAGATGAAAACATTTAAAGCATATAAAAGCAAAAGATATAATGATAGCATATTAGCAATTTTCCAGCCATCTGCTTTTCCCAATATTTCTAGCCATGGCTGCATGTTGCTGTTAGTGTTTGGAGTGGGGTAGAGGGAGAGATAAGTCTTCACAGTGCAGATGAGTCCCAAGAACTGTGCTTAAAATGCTGTTAGGGTGATCTGGGCTGTTTTGATTGCTTGCAAATTCTTGCAACTCTTCCCATACCCAAGAAATGTTAGCAGGGAAACTGGCAGAAATTCAGTCTGTTTTCCCCTTATCTTCAGCAGAGAACAAGCAGATGTTCAAGGCCCATTTTCAAGCTACTGCCTTGAAATGGAATGGCCTGCTTGACCTGGGAGGTAGGAAGAGGCAAGAGTTTTCACCAGTGGGAATTCAGACTGCCCACAAGCTCCAGCATTACCCCCCCCCCCCCAAATATCAGTTTTGCACTCGTTTCAGACAGAAGTAAGTTGATTCAATTCTTGAAATAAGAGAGTGTTGTCTGATCAGAGGAGTCTGAAGCTGAATTTGAATTGGTGCAAAGTGCTCGTGGAGGTGTCCAATCCATACTCCACAGTTTGAAGTATCAAAAGTCTATGATTGACAAATGTATTATAGCTAAGGTTTTGATGCAAAGTGTTATTCAATGCACAGTTATTAAGTGTAATGAAATTGTGCAGACAACATATACTTGATCCATTTCTTTATGTCAAATAATAGTGTTCATCTTGCTTTTAATTGTGAGGTCAGAAGTCAGTTGTCTGATAATAGATCTATCTTGTCAAGAGTATTGTGTAGCATGGCCTTACCTGTTAGTCTGTATTATGGTTTTCTTATACTCAAATGTGAAGAGGTGCAAACCCTAAATATTCCACAATATGAAAACTTACAGCAAGGTATTAACTAATCAAAGGAAATCTTATCATTTTGCCTCATCCTGTGGCTTAAAGTTTTTATAAACTCTGAACCTGCCAAGAGAGTGCCCCCTCAGACTAATATAGTAGCTGTGTCTTGATATCATTACTGAGTATCTGTCTTTGCTGCCTTTTGACTTCACTGAAGGCAGTGAGCAGGCCTGGGAAAGTGCACAAACTGGTGATAACAGAAATCCATACATGATGTTCAGTTGTATCCTCAGAAAGAGTACTGCCAGTTCCTACAGGCCTGAAAAATCACTTTGTTTCACTTCTATTACAGGAGTTTGGGCCAGTGCCTTTGCTGGCAATATAGACGACATGTGGGAAGATGTAGAGATTTCTCATCTGAAATTCACAGAATCTGTGAAAGATGCCATCAGAATTGTAGGTAAAGGATATCATTTTCAGCATTTTTGAAAAAAAAAAAATGTGTAAGAAGCATTTTCCTAATTAGGATTTCTGTCTTTTTATTGACCAAAAGGACATTGCTTGTTGCAATTATTATTTGCTGTTACAAGCTCCTTTCCTGTGTTTACATGTGTTGTTTTTGTTATCTATATTAAATTAGTTACATTAAAGACAAATTTGCATGTTTCTCCTTAAATATTCTTCATAGTTATTACCTGTTATAGGATAACCTTAGGAATCTTAGTGCAGAGATAGGGCATATGCTTTGTATGCAAGATATATCACATTTGTTCTCCAGTTGCAAGGATCACATAATAGACAATGGGTGTTGTAAAACACTTCAACTTGCAGTGTTCATGGATGTTGCCAGCCAGAGTAGGGAGTACCAAGCTAAATGGGTAAGAGCATCACCTGTTATAAGCCAGCAGTTAGGGAATTAGTAATTTTAATTTTTTAAAAATTAAAATAATTGAATAATAATAATAAATTCTACATTACCAACAAAGAAAAAGGATAGTGATTAATGAAGAAAACATTAACTATAAATAGCTATATAAAATTAATCAAATAATTAAGCTTATCATTAAATATAGAGCCTATAGCAACATAATTTTTCATCTCATTTTTAGAACACAGAGGCTTTTCTAAAGTAGACAACAAATTCATATCCTGGATCCATTCCTTCAATCAGGGGAATATGTTTCTTTCCAGTTAGGTAGAATTATCCTCTTTTCTTTATCCCAGGCTTGACAGAGCCAAAGCTTTTCATGAAATAACAAATTCCAGGTTTTAGGAATATGGTTCAACATCACATTAAGATCCTTAACTAATATTTTCCCCCCAAATTAACATATGTAGTAATTTGAAATCAGAACAGGGGTATAACAGCACAAGACAAAATCATATGAGTTAAAGAACCTTCATGTTTCTTATACTGCAAATTTTAAAAAATCTGATGTCCATTCCCCTTTTATTCTTTGAGACTCCAATAAACATAAAATAATATTTTCTGATGAATTAATTTCATTTTATATAATAAGTGTATTTTACATTTTAAACACCTAGACTCACTGATTTTCCAAAATTGGATATTCCAATTCTTCATTCCCCAATTCAGATATATACAACTGATTTTCATTTCACTTTTTAATATCTTACAAAATTGAATTGTTGGTTTCCATTCGAGTGCAGCCTATTTCAAGGAAGCTAAAATTGCAGGAATCTTGGAGGCTGTTAGAGCATCTGGGCCAATGTCAGTACATGTTTCAATTGTATATTTGCCAAGGATATATTGTAGGTAAGTCAACTGGAATCTTGGTTGCCAGCTTTGAAAACTATTTGATAAATTGACGTTGTAGAATGGTGCAAATTTGAAAATAGCGGGGAAGATGTTTTATTGGAATGTTTGGGCTGAACAAGATATTCACACTTTAAATCAGTTGATTTCTGACAGCTATTTTACATTTTTGAGAGACCGCATCTTGAATTAGGAAATTAGTAATTGAAGGATTATTAGCTAAAGTGGAAGAAAAATCCCCCTTCTTCTCAGTTCCGTTTTAGGTGCCATTTTTGATCAGTCCAGTTATTTGTTTGTTTTAGAAGATATTTAAAACACATCTAAGAGGAAAAACAGAAAGAAAAAAGAGAGTTACAAACTGTATAAAATAGAATAAAAACATTAGATTAGTACAGCATATTATAATTCAATATCCTGTATCAGTTTAAAACTTAAAACCATTATTTAAACCAATTCAATAATAATTAATAGAGGTGACCATCATAATATGAATCACAAGTTAGAATAAAAAAATTACAGAAGTTTGTATCTAATCTAGAAATCTTGCCCTTATTTAACAAATCCTTATGTTAAGAGAAACCCAAACTTTGTATGTAGTACAGGTCCATTTGTAGAATTACAATCCATAAATGGTTACCAGCTGAATTAAATTCTGTATTAAACTTTTGAAAATGGGTTATTTTTGAGGCTAATGCATAATTTGCCATTCTTCTAAATATGAAATTGTATGTAATTTCCAATAAACCGTATACAGTATTCTGACAGCTATTATCATATACGAAGTCAACTTTAGTGTATTTTGCAGGGATATAAAGGTTGGTGATGTTTAGCAGAAAAACAGCTGTAAAGAAAAAGAATCCAACTTTTAAATGTTGTTTTATTCTATAATAAAACACCTTGCAGAATTGCTGAGCTTTATGACATAGTCATCAGGTATGAAAGAATGATCCAATTGATAAATCTAGATATTTGTACAAACAGTTTTATCTGAAGTTTATATAATATATAGTGGAAGCTGTTCCTGAAAATGTTTGTGGTTTGTTCCTGCCACAGTCAAAAGTTACTCAGGGTAAAAGTTCTTTATTCAAAAATATACTTGAAAATGAATCTCTAGAACAATTCTAAATAATATTAGAACTAAGAAAATTGACAGGAGGACACAACATGCATTGCAGTCCTGGGAAATTTTTAAAAAAGCATCCATAGAAATTGTTTGCATAAAGCCAATATTTTGAATTCCAGAAATAATCCCAATACAGTATTTATCTGCATTTAATTTGATTAATCTGATGGGTGCACATTTTCTAATAGAGGTTAATGTGATTCTATGATTTTAAAACCAAACATAACTATAGTTTGTCTACCTGCTGCAGATAAACATGGCATGATCTTATTTTGAGGGCATCACCATTTTTGAACTAGAATGTGATCAATATGGCACAGATATAACAACATGCACATATTAAACATTTCACATATAATTTGGATGTGAGGTGTAGAATTTATATAGATGTAGAGAAAGCTGAAGGTTACTTCAAGATGGTTATTGTCAGGTTTAGCCCAAAGAACTCCAAGAGACAATGCAATTACAGTTCTGTTGCGTTTATTAGCTTCAACCTCAAGACAGAAATTTCACCAGACTGAACCCTAGTTCCCAAGCCAGCCAGCCACAACACCGTGAATTCCTTAGGGAGGTGCCAGCCTCATCTTCTTGAACTTCCCACGCTCCTGTTGGGGGGTAAGAACACACTTATTATTATGGCCTTCATAAGTCCATCCCATCACAGTTATCTTTTAATGCTTCCTATCAAAATACATTGTGCAGTTGTTCCATCTTTTCATCCCTGACAGATTTTCTTTGGTAAGAAAAATGATAGTAGAAGCAATGGGAGATACCATAGAAGTTTTACAACTGGAAAATGGTTTCCACACAAAGTACATGAATACAGAAAGGAAATTGCTTGGAACAATTTATTTCTACAGTTAGCTTTCTTCATGTTCACTCTATATAATAAAAAATGCTGTCATTTAAATCTGTATAGGTTTGCAGCCTGAATATATTTATTGCAATATTTTAATTGGAGATGTTTTTCTGAGATTTCTGAAAAAAGGAGTAAGTTTTCTTGAAATTATACACAAATTTCAAGTATAACTTCTTAACATCTCTTTTTCATTAACTTTGGCTCAGTGAGGTTAGGCTGGCATGTCTGTGCGCCTGGCGTAGTTGCAAACCTTTCTGGTTTATACATACATCTACCCACACCTACCCACAGGCACAGTTGTGAAATTGCCCAAATAATGGAATAATGTAATGGAAGTGACTTTAACTGTGCAATCTTTTGTCTTAATGTTGCAGATGAACTATTGGGTTCTCAGTCTCTTGACCCTTCATTGAAACAGTCTCAAGGTATCATGCCAGGAGGAGTCTTTACACATTTATTTAGCAATTTAGTTAAATCACGTATCACCACAGGGGAAAATTTTAACTTCCTTCATGGACTGCATCTTCATAGAAACTACGTGAATGATCAAGAATTTGTAGCATGGAAAGGTAATGCTCTGCATATGTATTTTTGCTGTAAACTAACTGAATTTTGGGCCACTGAATTTCAAATATGTAATGGATGCTACCCAAGTTTATGTTGCTATTTAAGAGCTAGTAAGATAGTGTGTATTCTGCAACCATTTTAGTAAAAATTCCAAGACAGCATCTAAAGAGACTTTAGATTTATTCTACTCTGTGTAGATTGAGCTGTAGGATTGGCAGTATAATGGAAGGCATGTGCGAGGAGGATACTGGAATGGAGGATCAAGGTTATCAGGAGGGAGGGGGACCATTCCAGGGGAGGTCGTAAAGAAAGCACTTCCTCAGCCCACAGCAGGACCATGAGAAGATGAAGAAGCTGAGGTTAGCCCCTCCGTAGTGTCTCACGGGGTATATCCACTAGTTGCTTTAGCATAGGTTTAGTCTATTAGGTGCAAGCTAATAAAGGAACTATACTGGACTGAACTGCCTCATTGTCGTTCTTGGGCTGGGCCTGATATCAATCTTGCCAGACTCCTACTCCCATCAAGAGGGAGGAAACTTTGAGCATGGCTACAGATCTTCAAGGAGTATGTTAACTCTGCAGCATCTGGCAGCAGCATTGCTACAGCATCAACAGGAAGTGGACGCATAGATCAATAATTTACAGACCACGATGATGCAGCTGGCACAGCAGCTCGTGCAGACCACCCAGCAAGCCACAGCCAGGTCACTGGTCCTCTTGCATTCTCATGGAAGCATGCCAGAGAAATATGGAGGGGCTAGCCTCAGCTTCTTCATCTTCTCATGGTCCTGCTGCAGGCTGAGGAAGCGCTTTCCTTGTAACCTCCCCTGGAATGCTCCCCCTCCCTCCTGATAACCTTGATCCTCCATTCCAGTATCCTCCTCGCACATGCCTTCCATTACAGGCAGTCCTTAACCAATATACAAGAATTCTGGTGAATACTTTATTTTCCAACTGAGAAACCCATATATATGGGCAAATCAAGGCAATTAGATTCTTCTACTCCTGCTCAGGCTCTTTTGACATAAGGGGGAGGATACCTGCCTCTTTAGAGAAAGCAAGCCAACCAGCACAATCTATATTTGGTGGGTTCCTGATGAAGTACTAGAAAGGGAAATGCTTCTTCCGCTTTCAGTTGACTCTAATCAAGAAGGAAAAGGAGTGGAGAGTTATGAAGCAGGTGGAATTCTAGACAAGGAAGAAAAGCAGATGGAAGCTGTGAGTGGGAAAAGTGGTGAGTTCAGAAATGGAGGAAGTTCCTGACAAAGAATGGAAATGGAAAGAGGGGGACAATTGTTCCAGCTGCCCCAAGCCAGAAGGAGGGAATGGGAGAAGTATCTGAGTGTTCCAGACTCATAGGAGGAAGGAAGATATGAAATGGACAAGGGGGTGGTATGAAGCTTGACATGGGAATTGGTGGTTCCCAGGCCAGAGATGCCCGTTATGTAAACATACAACAACTGTTCAGCCTCAGAGCCACCAAACACTGCACTAAGGAGCAGTTAAATCAGAAGGGTGGGAGGAAGAAGTAAGTTTAAATCCTTACAATATAAAATCCATTTATAACTTCTCACTGGCTATGGAAAATCAACAGTTAATATGGCTTCATTCTAGACTAAAGATTCTAATTTAGCTGAGCCATGCCTGGGAGTCTTCTGTCAAGCCTAGCTGAGGGTTGAGCTAAACTGTGCAATTCAGGAGAGCTGTGATTTACATCTGAGTCCTAGTTGAGAATCCTGATCACCCCAATCTAAAAAGGAGCAATATGGCTTAATATGATCAGGGCAATACAATTCTTACTGTTTCAAATCAAACTTTTTTTTTCATATGAGCACACAGCATATTTATTTTCTTTTTTTAGTTACCTTTTGGCGAATCACTCTCTTTCAATTACTATGATTTTGGGATATTTCAGGGACACATCTGGATGCTGTACCCAATCAACTGACACCTGAAGAAAGCAGTCTGCACCTGGTGGATGGGGGGTTTGCTATCAATTCCCCCTTTCCATTGGTACTTCAGCCAGAGAGAGATGTGGATGTGATCTTCTCATTCAATTATTCTTGGCAAGCTCCCTTTGAGGTGAGCATGACAAAGCAACTTTAATGGCTTAGAATCCTCTGAATCTGCTATACCACATGCAAATAGTGCTACCTAGTCCTAGCTTATGACAAGGCTTTATTACTGGGCCAATAGTAATTTCTGGGTCAATGCTTGAGTAAACCAAATGCAATGAACAATGCAGTAATTATTTATTAATCTATTTGTGATGCCAAGGATTGCATCTGAGGCCTTATATATGCAAAGTATATATCCACTGAGCTATGGCCCTCTTCTTTTAAAGTTCAGTTGCTGTTTTATTGAAGTTGCTCTAGCCTGGCTAGTTAAATCTTACAATTGCTCCAGCTAGGGTATCTTTCATAGAATAATAGAGTTGGGAAGGGCTAATTAACCTTCAAGTCTAATACTCTGTTCATTGCAGGAATAGGTAAGGGAGAACCCATACTCTTAATGGTAATTGATTCCACTGTCAAATTTGCAGTTACTGTTATGGTTTTATATTTTTTAAAAAATTCAGTCAGAATCTGCTGTCTTATATGTTAATTCCATTATTTTTGGTAATCTACTGTGGAACAAGAGAAAACATTCTATGCAACATCCTTTCAGATATTTTTGCTATTCCAACAGAAGAGATATTATATATATAACTTATATATATAGCTCAGGGTTGAATTGTGGAGTCTTTGGTGCTCTCTGAGCTTGGTTGTTTGCTTGCAGACATTTCATTACCTGACTGGATAAGATCATCAGTGTTATGAGTGTGGGATTTGCTCCCTGTTTATATACAGTAGCTTGCCCTGCCAATGTTGGTAGAGATATGGTTTTTTTCTTGGTAGATCCTTGACTAGGATATTGTTCTCTGCTTGATTGTTTGTCTGGTGTTAATCCCTGTTTATTTGCATATTGGTTGCTGGAGAGGATTTGTTCTAGTCCTTTTGTTTCCTTCTTGGCTTTCTTATTGTCTCTTTTGAGTGATGTGTAAATGTGGTTTGTCTCTATATGTCTATTGATGGCTGATGTGTCTTAATGCCAAGCTCCCAGGAATTCCCTAGTGTTTTTGGATTTAGCTTGGTCTAGGATGCTCAGTTTCCCAGTTGAAACTATGGTTGAGTCTGTCCATGTGTTGTGAGATTAAGGAGTTTTCATCATGTCTTCTGACTGCTAGTTGGTGTTCATGGATGCACTCTGCTAGTCTTCTGCCTGTCTGTCCTATATAGTGGCTGACTTCTGAGTATTAGTGTATAAACAAAGAAAGCCATGCATTTTATGAACCAATGTTCATTATGATTTCCTGATGAGTAGCTTAAATAGACCAACATTCCCAGTTCCTCCTACAGTGGAAAAAAGATTATCTGAGGTCCTTCCTTGAGGGTTTTGTCTGTAATTCCACACCTTGCCCCAAGGATTGTTAAAAGCTCTTGATCAAGCTCCCAGTGCTTTGTGCCAGCAACTCATCATCCAGGGACCCAGGAGAGAGAGAGAGTTTACATATGTTGGCTATTTTGATTATTGTCAGTCTTTTTATCAATGTGAGAAGTAATTCTCACAGGTTGGCATGTTCAGTGTGCAGTGGGTTCTCTGTGTGTTTAAAGAGGATCCAGCTAAACATTTTTTTTGAACATTTTAAAAAAATCTTCAAAAATTATGGAACTTCTAGATGACAAGGCTTTCCATCTTCCAAATCTACCTATGTCACATTTGAAACAGAGCAGGGCTTGAGTGGGTTATTCTGGCTACTAAACTTCTAGGATGCTGTGAATCTGCAGACCTTGCAGGGATCTGACATTCAGAATACGCTCTTCCTGGCTAATAAGGAAGGAGAAATGTCTCAGCCAGTTAGTGCTCAGCTACTACCCGGTAACTGAGATCAAAATGAAATCCAAATACTCCTGTAATGCTATTCACTGCCTGGGACTGTACCAAGAGGAAGTCATACTCAGTGTCAGCATTGACTCAACACTAGAATATGGGAGGGGGAGTGACATCTACTTCACTCTGTGAGAAGATCTCAGTCTTATTCTGGAACTGATCTCTTTGGCAGCTTTTTCTGCTGATGCTCATTACCTGAGTTTGCTTTCTCAAAGAATGGTGGCAATTACAAATACTGTACTTAACATTGTACTGGTTCCACATAATAAATTATTTCTCCCACTAACTGGGAGTTTACTGCATTGGAAACTATACTGCTAAGATATTCTATTGGGTTAAAACCCAATTGTGTTTTATTGATTGGTTGTAATGTAGCTGATTCATTTCAAAATATCATCATAGTTGATTTTTAGCTTAGTATATATTTGGAACTTTTCCTTCTCTCATGTCAGGTCTTGCATCAAGCTCAGAGATACTGTGAAGAAAGAGGCATTCCTTTTCCACACATTGCTGTGACTGATAGCGATAAAGAGCAACCAAAGGAGTGTTACATGTTTTTGAATGCTGCAGACCCCAGGGCCCCCATTATTCTTCATTTCCCCTTGGTGAATAAAACATTTAAAAAATACAAAGCACCGGGTAAGTAATGCATTGATTAATTAATTAATTATGTGCTATCAAGTTGGTGTCAAATCCTGGAACTTCTGGATGTCAAATCTTCACAGATAAGACAGGATGATCTGCTCCAACCTGCCCTTTCAACTTTTCCAATGGTGCACCCATCACTGTTGTAATTGAGCCCATCCACCTTGCTACTGGTTGTCCTCTTCTTCTCTTTTCTTCCACTTCTTCCTAGAAAAGTTGGGTCTTTGAATAATGTGTACAAAATATAATAATTTTAGCTTGATCATTTGGGCCTTGGGTGAGAACTCTGAATTTCTTCTGTGCTCCTTTTGTTTGCTTTCTTGGCTACCCAAGGTATTCTCAAGAGTCTTCTCTAACACCAACATTCAAAAGTGTCAATACTCTATCTTGCTTCTTCAAAGTCCAGATTTTACTTCCCTATCACAGTGGTGGTTTACAATGGTGTCACAAGGAAAACCATTGCCTGCATGATTCTGCACAATTCTGGTCTTGTAGGTTGATTGATTGATTGATTGATTGATTGATTATGTGCCATCGAGTTGTTTTCAACTGCTAGCAACCATATAGATAGACTACTCATCTTTTCTTCTCTTGTTCAAGGAATAAAACGCGAGACTGAAGAGGAAAAATCCTTTGGTGACTTCCAGATATATACAGAAGATAGTCCTTATAGTTCCACGAACCTCACCTACCAACCAATACAATTTGATAGATTACTGCAACTGAACTGTTACAATATTATCAATAATAAGGATACCATTTTAAAAGCTCTCACTATGGCCATGAACAGAAGGAAGTTCAAGAAAAAGAGAAAATGATATATATGTACAATCAGCCTTGTTGGCAAGAACTGGATGAGTAAATACCAAAACGCTTAAGCAGTTGAGAAGAGAAATGGAGCTGATACCTTCCTAAGAAATTTTAAAATGTGGAATTTTTGCATTGATGGCAGAGGCAAGCCAACTGCATAAGCAAGACTGTACAGATGCAATTTTAATAGTGGCAGTATTAAAATGTGTACTTATTTGCATGTATATTTTCTTCTGTTCTTCCTATAACTGCACATTCATATGCTAATCAATGCAATGGGAAACTAAAGGATTAGCCCAAACACTTAAACAATAAGCATTTTTAAATGAGAAAAGTCGTGTTTTTTCCCCACAATATTTAGTCACAGCGCATCCTGTGTTAAGGCCAACCTGTGACAGAATCTTTAACAGGAATTTTGTTTGCCACACACCCAGGCAGATATGGGTGGAGAGCTCTTGAAACCTCTCAGTTGCTGACAGGAGCATTTTATAGAAAGAGTCACAAGTACCTGCCAGAAATGGGTGCAGTATTTGTCTTTGCCATTCTGCAGATGAACTGTGCAAGGACCTTAATCCAACTAGATCTTGTACAGAAAATGAGTACCTCCCTGGCCAGAATCCTATATCTCCTAATGCAAATAATATTCATGAGTGGGCTATTCTATTAAAGCTACTAGAATGCTGGCTGGGGAATTCTGGGAGTTGAAGTCCACTCATCTTAAAGTGGCCAAGTTTGGACAACACTGCTCTATACTATATTTCTCTGCAGCCAATCAGTGCTCGGCTATTGACCAGTCACCAAGTATCCTGCTCTGCCTCCTCAATTTTGTGGCAAAAGGAATTCCTTCCTAAAAAGGCAAAAGATAGCAAACTGTCATCTCTCAGTTGCTCACCATGGTGACGTACACCTTGGCATGTTGTTTCTGTATTTGGCCCCTGTATTGTGCAGTACCATCCAGCTACATTGCTGAAGGAAACAAGCTGGGAGGTGGGCTCTGCCTGCCATTTGCTCCAATAGCTATGCAGGTGATTTAAACTAGACCTGGTTTAAGTCAACATTGTGGATTGCTGTTGCTGCTTCAGCAACAATTGCTGCTTGCAAGTGGAGGTTTTCCCACTGCATGAAGCCTCATGACTGCAGCAGAGAGAGTGGGTTCAAGCACCATGGTGAGAGGTCAGTTCTGGGATTGACTGTTTGGTGTGAGACTCAATTTGCCTTACAAATGGAGCAGGAGGGTATAGAAGCGCATTATGTATGTTTACAAATCTATGAGATTTTTTTACCAGTACTCTGTAGCAATGTCCACACATCATGCTGAAGCCAGGCCTTTTAAGCCTGGTTTATTGAATAAACAAGAATCGTCTAGATTCAACAGGCTAAGCCAAAACCTAAGAAATCGTATTATGGCTTAGCACAATGTGTGAATGTCAACTGACCTGTGATGTTTTGGTATTCTATCGTTTTTTTATGACACTAACCCTGCACGTTCCTATTGGCCAAAAGGAGGATCAGACTTTGTTGCAATAGTGCATGCTATTATTGTAAGCATATACTGTATTCATCACAGCAAGTAAAGCCAAACAACACAGTCAGTCAGTCAGTCAGTCAATCAATCATCCACCCACCCACCCACCCACCCATCCATCCATCCTCTATCTTGTTTCAGAGAGAAGCTTTTACTCTTTTAGAGACGTCCCTCTGGAAGATAAAGAGTAACATGTGGAGAGGAGACGAGCCTTGAAAGCTTGTACGTGCATATGAAGTCACTTTAAATGACATAAAGGACTGCTGGCTGCACACTGTAAAATAAGTTTATAGCTGGACAAGGCTTGGACATAGGAAACATAGATTGGAAGACAAATGATCTCTTAATGGCAGCTGAATTTCTTCTGAGTTTCAACAAAACATACTGTATCTAGTTCAGATTCATATACAGTACAATCAAATTATTGCTGAGCAGTCTTTTGTATTAGCGCTATAGAATTTACAGAATATTTTTACCAATTAGGATTAGGTTTTAATCATGCTAATAATAGGAAAAAGGAAAAGAGATTATCACTGATGGTAACCTTTCAATATTTTTTCCAGTGGTTCTCTGGGGACAGAAATAATTGCAAGACTTTCTCACAGGTAAATAAGGGTATGTTTCCTAAACACAGCCTCTTATGTTCCTTCACTTTTCAGTTTTCCAATAATATTTCTGTCTGATCCAGCAAAGCAATTGAGATATAAAATATCTCAATGAGAGATTAAAAATACTGAGATATGGATGTACAGAAAGATTCTGGAGTATAATTTAACAGATTACTGCCATAGCAAGGAGAATTATTATTCATTTTGACATGGGGAAATTCACAGAGCCGTGAGCATTTCACTCCATAACATCTTCAGAACTACTTCTGGTACTCACTCGTAAACTAAATTGTAAATTAAATAA
Organism: Python bivittatus; assembly: GCF_059951505.1. Classification (NCBI taxonomy): domain Eukaryota; kingdom Metazoa; phylum Chordata; class Lepidosauria; order Squamata; family Pythonidae; genus Python; species Python bivittatus. The sequence continues at coordinate 26,348,660 of NW_028277075.1, read as the reverse complement.
TATGATTTAGGGGCAGGGGGTGGGGATCTCATCATCAGCATTTTTTTTAATGACCTCCTCTTCCCAAACACTTTCTCCATAAACTCTTATTATTGTGTCCTTCAGTTCTCTGATATAAGTGACTGATTATATAGGCGCAAACAACACAGGGAACATCACATGCATAAACAACAAAATCACTACTTGGACATACATAGGCCTATCGTTTGGAAAAATGCTTAAGTTATGCTTGCTAAATGAATCAGGACCTCGATAGGAATTTTGGAATCTTCTTTGCTAATGATGCACATAATTCAGTTGACCACACCATAAAAATACAATGCAAACCTGTTAAAAATAATAACAATTTAGCATTGCTATTTATATGCACAGGGAACACTCCTTTAATTTTTTTTTAAATCATCTGAAGGGTGGGGTTCTCTGTCTCTTTGGTTTGCAACTTTTCCCAAGTTGGGTCATTTTAAAGGAGCAGGAACCAGGACCAAGCCGTACTCAAACAGCTCCTTCCATCACAACCTGATATCTTTGCTCATTAGACTTCACGAAGCTAAAGCCCCAGAATGTCTGTGGGTCTGACTGCCGAGTTCCCGAAAGTAAGTCTAAATGCAATACTGCATGATAAACTTATTTTCTGACATGAAAGTTTAATCATAGTGCCTTAAAGGGTACATGGAAGCTCCAACATTGGGTTATACTGTGGGTACGTGTACAGTATGTTGTATAGTGATGGGCTAAGATGATATTTATTTATTACTCCAATTTATATGCCACTCTAATTGTCAGGACTGAAGGAGCTTCAGAATGTTAGTATGTGAAGGGAGGTGTTAGGAAGAATTTGTTCAAGAATTTGTTCAAATTATCTGTGATAATTTTCAATTGGAAGAACACGCCTTTAAAAGACCACCTCTTCAATTCTGTTCTGGGGATGAGGAACCCCTTTTCCTCATCGCCTAGACATATGTATCGGGGTTGTAAAAATCCAGATGACTATTAGATGGTAACAAAGAGTTAGGGATTTTTATAGCTCTTTGAAGCCCTCCATGATCCTCTGGATTTTTGCAGCATAAATATCCTATGTCCATTATTGCAGAAAAGATGACATGGTCTGTCTCCACCTGGTTAATTTCAGGGCTGCACAGACACAGACACCATCCTCTATTTCTGTCCATTGCTACTAACTAGTGTTTGAAATGTACTGGGTATTTCCACAGACACATGAAACTGGATTTACATGTACAGGGGTCTTCTCTGAATAGCAAAAAAATGGAAATCCTATCTGAAGCTTAGGAAATGGAAACTAATTTGAAGAAAACTTCTAGCTATGCTTTCTAATGCACAATAAATTAAAACTATGTTGTTAGTTTAAAACCTATTTGTGTAAGTCTGGTACAACAGTTTCAGCAGGTCCATAAATACAGAACAAAGTAATATATATAATATTTATATGCAAGTTGTTAAAGATGTTAAAACTTATCTAGATCAAGCCAGTAACTTTACCAAAATCCATGGGTATCTTTCTGAGACAGACATTTGGAAGGATTCAGAATGATCAGACACTCTGTTCTTATCAGAGCTTTCATATTTTGGGGGATTTCTCTGAGAAATGAAAACAATAAGAACAAGTAGAATGAACAAAGGAAATAATTACTGAGATCCTGGAATAGTTAAAAATATTACCAGACTTAGCTACTGAGCTCTCTAACAAACATTATTTTTTTAGGGAATGTCTTAAACTTTTCATATCTTCATATGGAAGATTTACTTCCTCTTAAAAAATAGAAATAATTTAGCATATTGCTTCTAACGAATGCCAGGGCTAATGTTGAGTTTAACCCTACTGTTTTATAGTGGACTGCACTTAAAGCAATTTATCCAAAAGAAACAAAAGCAAAAAACCAACTTATACCTACAGAAATTGATTTCATATTATACCAACAATTAATAACTATTAATATAAATTCAATATTGTAATAAAATAATATGAACAATCAACCCAGAGTTCTCACTTGAGGCACATATGACTAGCCTCAAATTAACATAGCCTCCTATGGAATAGCTTCCTGGTTGAAATCAGGCTAGCCTTTTCCTTGCTAAAGTTTTGGAAGCTTATAAAGCCCAAGTTGTTCGGAACACCCTTCTCCTAATTTTATCAAGCCATCTGTACAGAGTTGTATAGTTGTATTTATTTTTATTTATTTTTATATTTTATGTAAGCCACTGAGAATCTCTGGATTGTGGTAGGGTAGAAATGTGGTAAATAAGTAAATAAGTAAATCTCTTGAGAAGTCCACAGTGCTGGGAAAGGTGGAAGGAAAGAGGAGGACCAGTACCAGGGTGGATGGGTTTGATTACACTGTAACGGGTGCACCACTGGAAGATTTGAAAGGCCAGGTTGGGGACAGATCATCTTGGAGAAGTTCTATGTCTATGTGGCTGCTGAGAGTTGACACTGATTTGATTGTACATAATCAATCAATTAATCACATTCAAAAAATACAGAAGAAACACAAAACAAGGTAAAAATTAAAAATAAAATCTGAATCCAGGGCACTTCTAAATTACATTCAGGTGCTCTTTGATCCCTTTGTGAATGCTTGAATGGATTTGCCCCCAGAACAGAATATACATAGCTCAGGGTTGAACTGTGGAGTCCCTGGTGTTCTCTGAGCTTGGTTGTTTGCTTGCAGACATTTCATTACCTGACAAGGTAACATCTTCAGTGCTGGAATGATTTGCCCCTGTTCCATGTTTCAACTGACATATTCTGAATGCTCCTTGTGCACAGTGACTAAGACTAACATTTGAGGAATCTCCCACATTCACACCTGATAGGCATTCTTCTCTCTGTAACATTGGGCATCTACCTAAAAATTCCTCAAGCTTGTAACAGTAATGTAAATGCAGATCCATTGTCTGATAATTCACCAGTTGCTTCAGGGAATTGTTGCAGGGCTGAGATTCTCAAGGCAGATTTTTGTGACAGACTAAAATATTTAAAATCCTTTTGGACAGTAGCATCATAATGAAAAAGTAGGAATCATTCTGCAAAAATTACAGGGATTCTTAATGTCTTGATCACTTCCTGTGGGAACAGAAATTCCTTTGGGGAGTTAGATCAAGTAGCTTGGCACATGCTGCCTTCATTGAGTCTTTTTCAGTTTTCAGATAGACAGCCATGTTAGTATCTTACAGCAAAAGCCACCAAATCTTCAGTGTCTGCTCAAGGTCAGAAGCAGTTGCGGACTTATACTTCAATGATAATGATTCATAGCATGTAGTGTGACCCAAGGAGATTGGATGACAGTATTCTAACTAACAACAGCATTTCACCATAATTAATTATGGGAAGATAGCTCATTTTGGAGAAGACTTCTGGTGAGACTAGTGAACTGACGCCACGCACTCTGCAGGAGAGATTGCGGCCAAAAGACAGCAGGATGTGGATCATGAGTGCCAATAACGCTCTCTAGATCGAAGAGAGATCTTGAGAGTATCCTCATGCATTCTGGACAGCTGGGTTTTCTTTTGAGTCAGCAGCAGAAATGGATGTCTTTGCAACCGCTTGCAATCAACTGGGAGTCGTGGGTTTCACTGTGCTCTGAGCCGTTAATGTAGCCTTTCAAGGACTCAAAGTTTGTCTAAATCTCATCTTTTTAATTACCTTAGAGTTTAATTTTTTTCTTACTGCTTCTTTTAGATTGAAAAACCTTCAGAACAGCAAGTTGGTCATTTGCTGGGTGAGTTCCTCTTCAATCCATTTAAGAAGAAAGAAAAGTATGTGTTACCAGTTTATAAGATCTTTATTTTTTGCAATATATAACAAAAGGGGGACTATAGTGTTGTTTTTTGGAAAGTTTATGAATGTTAAGGATTTAGATGAAATTGATTTAAAGTAAGACTGCAAATTAATTAAAAGGAGCCTCTCGTGTGGGAAAACATTTCATGTTTATATTTCGCCCTGATAACAAAGCTTTGAAGTTAATCACCAGAGAGCACCAGATGGTTACTTTAAAGGAAATGTTCTATAAATTGGCTCAGGAAATGCTTGGCCTATTTAACCCTATATTTTAACCAAAAGTTGCTATTGAACAAGCTCCTTGGAAGATAAGTGAAATGGATTTTAAGGTGACTTAAAAATTATAAGTTATAATTATAACTTATAAGAAAGAGATGGAAATATTGGATTTACAGATGGATTTGGATGATCATTTGAAAAAGAAAAAAAGGTATACAATAATGTTTTAAAAGAGGGATGTGGATTACCTGTTTAAACTGGAATACAAAAAACATTACATTACATTAATGTGATTACATTAAAATTACCCATGGACTTTGACAAAGATGACAAGGATTTTGAAAGAAGAGACAAAAATAATAGAAGAAAGCAGACGTTCAAATTTTTTTCTATGGGATTTAAGGATTGATGAGAGGCAAAAGAAAAAAAATACAAAAATGGTTTGATTATGGTTAAGTAATGGGTTGTTATTTTTGGTGATGTTTAATGGTGGTGGTTACTTTGACAGGATAACTCTTTTTTGGAAATGTCTAATTGGGTGTAATGGATTAGTTTGTAATATCTCTTACTATTTTTGGTATACAAATAAGGGATTATTATTTCTGGTAATGTTTAATGATTTTTATTTTTTGTAATGGTTAATTGGGATTAATAATGGGTTGCTATCTCTGGTGATGATTAATGGTTATTTTAAAAATCTTTTTATAATGTTTAATTGTTAATTGGGATTAGATTTTGATTATTAAGAAAGAGATTAGGGGTTATGTTTAAATGGAAAGGGTGACGAAATTTAAGTTGTTTGTTAAACTTTACACCTTTTATTGATTAATAAGGAAAGCTGAGGATTTAGAGATAGGTCTATAGAAAATGGGGTGAAGTATGGAATGAAGATGTATTTGGAAGTATTTTAAGAGACAGTGATAAGTTGTTAAAGTTGTATATACTTGCTGGGGATTAATGGGGAATTTCTTCTTCTTTTGGGTGGGGATTTTTTTGAGGATTTTATTGCAGCCTTGGAAAGGATGTTTTATGGCCTGTAAAGCACTTCTGGCCATCATAAAATGTAGCGCCACCCCCCTCTTCACAGGGCTGAATTTTGGGTGCTTGGCAATCAGCTTGCGTTTATGGTGCCAAGTGCCCCACAATCATGTGATCGCCATTTGCAATCTTCTCTGCTGGCTTCCCCATTGAAATGTGGCAGGGAAGGTTGCAAGTGGAAGGGACACAGCAGTGTACAGGAAAGGAGCTCAAATCCTCAAGATCTGAGCTCCGTTTCTTCACAGCGGGGAAGGAATGGAGCTCAAATCTCCAGAATTTCAGCTCCATTCCTCCAGCTCCAGGAAGGATTTCCCATCTGTCCATGGAGGGGAGGGCAATCCCTTTGGCGGGCTTTAGAAATGTTTGAGAGTGAAAGGGCTGCCCTTTCTATGTGGAACTGAAACTGGAAGGCAGGCCTTTCGCTCTCAAAGAGCTGCCTGCTGGGAGGATTTCAGCTCCAGGCTGGGATGAAACCCTTCAGCAGACAGGTCTTTTGTTCCGTCTGCCTAATGACCCAGGAGTCTGCTTAATGACTGCAACTAGGAGTGCCTGGATTGTGGTCGTTGAGCAAAGCAGTCACATGGGTGTCTTGCTCAATGACTGCCTCACTCAACGACTGAGATTCCAGTCTCAATTGTGGTTGTTAGGTGAGGACTACCTGTACTCTTCTGCATGCTCCTATTTAGAAAGGGAACTCTTCAGGCAAGAGTTTGTTTACATTCCTTTGTTTGCTATTATCTCTTTGGCCTTGGAGTAAAATTGCTAAACTCCATAAGCAACCACATGTGAGTGTATGTGTGTGGCTGAAACCTGAAGCAGGACACTCTGTGTTGCCTCAATCACTTAGGTGGTTCACATTAAAAACTAAATTGGGATTACCTTAGGGACCATCTTTTTCCAGTTGTTTCTACCCGTCCAATCCAGTCCAGTAGGATGGGCATGCTCTGGGTCCCATCAGCCAAGGAATGTCAGCTGGCAGGGACCAGGAGATGTGCCTTTTCCGCTGTGGCGCCTGCCCTCTGGAACATCCTCCCTCCTGAGATTAGGATGGCCTTTTGGCTTTTTGGAAAGCCTTGAAGACCTGGCTTTATGCCTGGGCCTGGGGCCAAGTGGCTCTGTTTCATGGTTGTGCTGATACCGATGGCTTTTAGATCTCTTGGCTGTATTTATATTTATATTTAATTTTTTGTTTTGTTTTAAGTGTTTGACTGTTTTTATTATTGTTAGCCGCCCAGAGTCACTGGTTTGAGATGGACGGCTACATAAATTGAATGAATGAATGAATGAATAAATAAATAAATAAAGATTAGCTGATCTTCATCTTAAATAAAAACAACCCTTATCTGCATTCTGAATCAATGGAGGCCACAAGCGAAACTCCGCTGACTGTGGATGACTACTGTAATTGTAAAGGCTAGATTGGATTAAAGGATATACCATTGTTCCCTCTCTGATCTCTGCCCTCTTTTTCATCAGCCCACATTTAAGATATTTATCTGAATATGCTTTATACATTTTATTTTTGTTTTAAGATACCTTTTCATACAACTATTTGAAAGGAAGTTAAGGCATTTTTCTAAAAGCTTCAGACAAAATCTGAAAGCTTAAAAACTTGATATTCCTTTTCTAAAAAAAAAAGTCTACTTGGATAAGGCAAAGAAATAAGAAAATAGGAGGCAAGTTGTTTTTTCCATATTTTGTGCAGAATTTCAAAGGGAGCAGGGGAGACAACCTATCCTCAGAGAACCGACATGAGATTCTTAATATTTCACTTAGGTCTCTCCTATATAACATATTTACCCTATTGTAAGCCCTTAACAAAGTTTTTCAAAATTTAATGAAAAGTTTGAAGAACAATCTTCTCACTAGCACAGAAATTTTGGAGAGTATTCATTTCAAATTATACACTGTTAAACCTTTATTATGTGTTTCAGTTAACACTAATTTTAAATATAGGTGAACAGTAAAGATTGATTTCTGGATAATTATGTCTGCACATGTATGTCTGTCTATTCACTAATATCAATAATGTGATCTGTTTGGGTTCCTCTTTGTAGAGAAAGATGATCTTGAATCGAGAGTCAAAGGGTCATATGAAGATTCATGGAGAACCACTTTGGAAACAGACCTGGTGGAATGCTTTCAATTCCATTATTCAGGGTGTTGGGAACAAGAATTAAATGCTCATCTGCATTTCATTAGAATTATTTCATCACATTAGATAGCCAGCAATAAGAGTCAATACATCAAAAAAGTTTGTTGGCAGTATACTTGGCTACTTGGCACAATTGTCCTAATTTAGGACACCATGATTTCCTGTTATAAAAGGTGTTGTATATCCATAGTGCCTTGTATCAACATTTTTCAATTTCAAGAAACTGGAGATTAGAGAATGTAATAAATATTACATTCAAATAATAATTATGATAAAGCTTTCAATTAATGCCCAAACTTTTCTTCTAGAGTGATTTAGAAGACCATCCAACTTTAAATTTAGATAAACAATGCAACTTATTTATTTTTTTACTCAAACTTAAAGTAAATTAAGGAAAGTAAAATATTAGGCATATTTTTTAGTATGAAAAGCATACTTCTCTCCGCACTGCACCCCCAACATTGTTCAAGTAATAGAATTCCTCTGCATCTTTGACCCTGCTTCTGAAGTGACTTTCTGCTGGTAAGAAGTGAAGATAGGTCTTCCTGCATGAGAGGTAAGTCACTTTATTCTGTGAACAGATTCTTTAACATGTACCATCTAATTATCTTAAGTATTTATACTAAGACTGAGCTTGAAAGGAAAGAAATTGTAATAGTGTTGAACAAAGCACTCTGCAAACATGGGCCTCCACAAGGGGGAGCAAATAACAAAAGCATCATTGTGCCATCATGCTAAGCAACATCCCTTCTGTATGTGCATCTTCACATCACACTTATAAAGTGTAGGGGTTTTATTGCTACGTTGCTATGCTGCTTTTTTTATTTTGATGCAGGTGCCTCTGCCTGCAAAGCTTTATGGATGTTTTTTTGCTCCAGGAGAGGGCAAAGAATCAAGTTGGTGGCCGTGACTGCACAACTGAAGCCCTGTCCTTTTTTATGTATGTTGTATGACACATGGAAAAAAAGGAGCAGGACTTTGATGGTGCAGTTGTAGCTGTTATTTTGACTTTTTTTTAATTCACACTATAGAACCCCCTATTTTAGTAGCACATCATACAAAGTGATTTTGTCCTAAAATGCATGGAAGTTTTATTTTTAATTAATACTTTATTAAACTGATTTATATGGGTGCCCATCTTGCAAATGTGACTCTGGATGGCTAATGATGCTAAGAGATGGTAGAAATGATGAAAAAATGATGAAAAATGCTTTCTAAGGATGCAAGGATGCCCATTTATAAACACTTTGGGACTTTTAAACACTACACCCATGGTTGTTTTCTTAAGAAGAACAAGAATTTTTTTTTCTTTCAATATCTAATTCTATGTTAAACTGCCCCTTTACTTGTTCACCCAGTTACATAATAATGTCAGATTGGGTCCAGGCTGGAAATGGAATATCAAATCTTTACAGAATTTTTAAAGTATTCTGGATAGCTGCAACTAATGCAACATGGATACCAAGTCCATCTTGATTTTTTAATTTTAAAATAATAACAAAGAAGGAAAATGAAAAAAACACAAAAATAATTATAATGCAAATACATACCTTCTTAAAAAACAAAACAAAAACAAAACAGAGTGCTTTAAAAAAGGTGAGAAAAGAAAAAACAAAGTATAATATTATATATACTTATCTAGGGTAAATATAATTCAAGTACATACGTATATATTTCTAATACATGTATATAACTATCATTTGTCTTTGATCTACTGTATTTTGTATAAATGAGTTCTATATTTCATTATACTTGTTCCATACAAAGCCTACATCTATAGGCAATCCGCTCGTAAGTAGCAATTGCAATCAGGTCTTCAATCCATTGAGTGAATGGGGCCATCCATTTATCTTTCCAATGTCGCAATATCAGTCTTTTGACCATAGTAAGGGCATGGAGAATCCATTTACGTTGTTCGGTTGTCAATTTCCATGTAATAGGTATGTAATTCAAAATAATATTATCTTCTGAAAATTTTAATTTTTGTCACACAGTCATATTTATGTAATCCAGAACTTTTTCTCAGAATTTAGAAAGTATGGGACATTGTAAAAACATGTGTTTTAAAGAAGCATTATCCTTATTACATCTCCAACAAAATGCTGATTTAGACAGACCTTTTCTATTTAAATATAATGGTGTCCAATAAATCCTAAATATTATTTTGTGTTGTATAAATCTTAGATTAAGGCCCATTGACACTCTTGGCATAGAAATTAAAACACTTTCCCATTGTCTAGGCAATATAGGAACCTCTAATTCTTTATTCCATTTCTTAACATCTGCATATCAAATTGGTTTATTGATAACAAATATATATATAAATTAATAGTAGGGTTTTTTTAGTTTTAAAGGATTTAACAAGTTGTTCTAGTATCACAGGTATCTCCAAAGCTGAAAATGCTGCTGGTCCAAACAAAGTTGTTAACAAATGTTGTAGTTGTAAATATTGCCATTGGGCTACATCTGATAGTTGATATTTATCTCTTAACACAGTGTATGTTAAAAATTCATCTTCATCATCTATCAATTGGTCCAAAGTCCATATCCCCACCTCCATCCAATTTTTCCATATCACAATCTTTTCCCCAATTTTTAGAGTTTGGTTTCCCCATAAAGTCAATTTATTTATTTTATTTATTTATATATCAAATTTGTCACCACCCATCTCAACTCTGGGTGGTTTACAGAAGAGGTAAAATCAATTAAAATACAATATAAAACAATCTTAAATAAGTAATAAGTAAATTCCAGGGAATGATAAAATTAGTGAACAGCTTGGGGAGTGTCATCAGGGCACCAGCCACCCCCAGGACTGATTAAAACTCTTATCGGCCCTTGTAAGCTGATAGACCCAGGTCTTAAGTCCTTTCTGGAAAATTGGGAGGGTAGGGGCCCACAGCACCTCTGAGGGGAGAATATTCCAAAGGGTGGGGGCAATGGCAGAGAAGGCTCTCCTCCTGGGCCCTGCCAGCTGACATTCTCTCACTGATGGGGTCCACAACATGTCCTCTGCCTGACCGAGTGGGACAGGCTGATGTGATGGGGGGTGAGATGGTCCCTCAGGTTTAGCAGGGAGAAAGGGGTCAGATATTTTATTGGACATCACATTCAATAACTTTCTGACACAATTGTTTCTAGAGACACTAGAGTTCTAGTATATTTTGATGCTAATACTGTCCATCCAACTAAAGGTGCTATATATGTATATTCAAAGTTGCCCAACCCTAACCTTAACCCTAATGCAATAACATCTGGTGAAGGTGGATGCCAAGTCAATCTTCATCAGGTGTCATTGCATCAGATCCACCTTATTTAGGATCCACAGCAGGTAATTAGGATGGGCTCAGGATCAGATAGTTCTAATCACTATTATTTATCTGAAAAGTGCCACTAAGCCCTTTGAAATGAGAAACATTTCACAGTTGACATAACAAGGTAGTAGGTTCTATGGCTGCACGTTTCTAATTAGTACATGTTGCACTGGAATTAAGCTCCAAACTAGAAAGCCCTTGCAATCTTCAATTACCAGGTTAATGGTTTTCACCTAGCCAGCAAGGAGGAGCACCTGTCTTCAAGGGAGAGGTATCCACCTCTTTGCAATGAGAAACTACAGAGACCTCAACAGTTCAACAACAATAAAACTTTATATGATTCCAATCAAACCAGCAAATATCACACTCCTTGTACATGCCTCCCACTGGTAGGTGGGCCAAGGCCTTCTCCTTATTGGAGAAGACGGGATAGCAGCAAGAGGGAGGGGTTCATACAAGACCGACTTTTCACAAGCCTGGATTTTTTTTAGCAAGCTTTATAATTTTACATGCTTCAGGTTGAACAGTCCCACACCTATTTGCACATTCTTTGGAGCTGATGAAAAGTCTGGCATGTATCAAGCCATTTAACTCTTTGTTCTCAAGTGAAAAATGCTGTTAATCATTTTTCTAATAATAGCTTATCTAGTTTGACATACCTCGCCTCCTCAGTTCTCTCCTCATGGGTTACATGCAGTTACCATGATCCTTACCCTAGTCAGGTAATATGGAGTTAGTTTGGCCTATTTTATCACATACATAGTCACTTATTGTAAGAACAGTTTGTTTTAACTGTGCTATTCTTCATTCTTATTCACCCATTGTCTTTGTGCTGTGTTCCTAAGAAGAATATCATCCTTCTGCTTTATTGATGATTGTGGCAATTTAGACTGACTGGCTGACTGATGTGAGATCGCCCTGCAATTTCACAGAAATTTAGTCCTTCAGCCCTTGCCGTTCTTGATGGCGCACATGAATTTTTCCACCTCACCATTTGCATGTGGCCATGAGGCACTAATTTCCAAAGATAAATACCCAAATAACTACCAAAACATGAACAGTCAGTGTCACTGAAAGGAGGGCCATGGTTTTTTATGACAATTTCAGATACGCCATAGGCTAAAGGGTGATATTGAAATTTGATATGATAACCCAGAGAGAGATGGACATGACTAGCTGAGTGACTGGAAAATGAGAATTGTCACTGATGGTGGCAAGAAGGTGCAAACCCAAAGGGAGAATGCAAAAATCAATCCTGATTTCTTGTCAGGTGTAAGATGGTAAAACAGTCGTTTCAAGAGAGGCCCGTATAATCCAGCACCAATGACTGGCAAAGGGAGAAGATCTGATGTATGTGTCTCCTTTATCCATTGTTGAGAGCTCTAAGGAGCTGCTTTATTTTTATAATGCCTTTATGACCTTCACATGTTAAAGAGGCAGTATGTGCCCAAAAAGAGGAGAAAACATGAGAATTCTAGCTTGGAGCAGGAGGAGGAGGAGGAGGAGGAGGAGGAGGAGGAGGAGGAGGAGGAGGAGGAGGAGGAGATTTCCATTTCCATTATAGTCAGCCCTTGTCTGATATTATAAAAGGTTTGGAGGAGAAGGTGGTTCTGAGAGGAAATGCCATCCATCTCCTGCTGGACTATGGCAATTTTATGTTATAAATGGTAGTCAGTATCTGTAGCTTCTTCTATAATTTTAGGGTCATAGCTTTGGGAATGGCATTGAAAATGAGAAAGAATACATGTGCTTCTACTAAATCTCTTACAGGGTACCAATAAAGCCCTGAAAATAAGGGTGCCTAGGAACATTAGCATCAGGATTACTCCTGGCAGGATGACAGGTAAGGTGTAGTCATTAGCCTATGAAGCGTAACGTTCAACATCTAATACAAACAAGGAGTCAGGCCAAAAATTGGTAAACCTGGACTGTAAAATTATATGGAGGTGACTGTAAATGGCATGAATTAAAATGTAAACAGCCCCACACAACAGCGAGTGCCATGTATTCCATTTACAAATAGTGGAGCTCCACACCTGATAGAATTTTGCTGCCGTAAGCAATGGTTAAAACATATACATCATCCAGTCTTCTGTATCACTGCAAACCAACATGAATGGTGAATGTGGTGCTATATCATGACTCTGGTTACCTCTTAAGGTCTGGACTCCAGCTATCAAGATCTAGCATGGAAAATATTTGAGTGTGATTTGACATTCTCAGTTGATTGTCTGATCAGTTGTCTGCCAATGCATAGTCTAATTTTTCCAGGCTGTTTAGGTTTAGGGGCTACCCATGGCTCTCTGTCTAGTTTTTCTAGTCATACTTCTGCTAGCTTTTTGTGTGCAGTGGAATGTTGCAATATGGCAAGACAAAGGGTTTTACCAATATATCTATGTGGAGGCTCATTTGAGAAGCCTTGTGTTTTCCAAGTTCATAGAAACATAAAGTGGGAAGAGACCTCTGAGGTCATCTAGTCTTGAACTTAAACTAAGGAGAAGTTTTCTGACTGTGTGAGCTATTAAAAGAGCTGTTAGTAGCCTGCCTCCTGAAGTTGTAAGTTCCAGTTATTAAAATGGGGTATGATGAATCTGGTTATAGGTACATGTCCACAGGTTGTAGGGTATATCAAAAAGCAATACCATCAATACTTCCCACATTTTGTAGCTCTTCCCCAAAGAAGCTATAGATAAAGGTAGGAATTTGCATAGGATCTCATATGTGCAGATACTCTGCACTATTGGAATTCCTGCTCATATGGTGAGCATTATGTGTACAAATGCACATGTGCAGGATCACTCTTTACAGACATCTAGAGGAGTGACTACATAATGTAACAACTTTTGGAGAGGAGTTTCTAAATGCAGCTTGTTTATCTACCTGCATGTTCTGATAACCTGAATAAGACTATAGCTCTAAGAGCGGAGGTGGGCTACTGGTAATTTCTGGGGAATAATGACCCTGCAGTCACTTAATGAGTTCTAATATGTATTTCTTCATATATGCTTCAGTTCAGCTCACAAAGATTTGGGATTTGTGTTTGGGATTTGATCTCTCTAGAGAAGAGAAGGCTTTTCTACACAAAGGGAAGAAAGTGGTTGCAGAGTCAGTTAGATCATGAAGTATGATGGGTAGAATGCAAGGACTGAAACAAAGATGAGAACATATATAAGTATTTCTGTGTGTGTGTGTGTGTATTTTTATATATATACACACATACATACATAACATGTATTTCAAAAGGAAGATGGCAGTTTAGACTTAAATCAAATCATTTGCAATCTCATCAGATTTTTTAAAAAAATGAAGCTAAAACAATAAAGTGGGTAATAGCAGCGAAAGACATACTCTGTAGAAAATTTAGGTCTATTCTGCTATACAGCATTGCTTGGCTGCCCAGTTCTTCCTTTCTGTTCTCTGTATAGTAATTATAAGGTTATTTATTTATTTATTTATTTATTTATTTATTTATTTATTTTCAATATTTATAGCCTGTTCCAAACAATTAGAAGAATCATACACACCAATACAAAATAAAGATCAATAAGAACAAGTATCATAGGTGGCCATAAATGTTACTACTACACGCCTCCGAAGACATGTTGAGTGCAACTATTTCTTTAATGAAAGCTTCTGAAGGAATAAGTTGTATGTTCATTAACAACATTCCTCTGGAACTTGCTTTTAGCTTTTCCTGGTAAATGCTCATCATGCTGTGAGAAATGATAAAAGTGTTGTTTTTGCAAGTAAGCTAATTTGACCATATATGCTTTAAAATAAACTCTAATGAGCAATTAGTAGTGAAAGGGGATCTCCCAGGCCCCTGATTTTCTAAGCAAAACATATATAGTGACACAATCAAGTTACTAGTCCTCAATTGCATAGGGGGGTCTTAGCATAAAGTAGTACTGGATTGCTTAAAATAAGAAGAAGAGCTGAGATGCAGAAGATGTGGTAATATGTAAGGAAGCCTGTGTACGCGAGTCTCTAAATAGAGAGTTAACAAACCGACCTGAGTTGGTTTTGTAATAGTTGCACAAGATCTGAAACCACCTCGCTGAGCAAGTACTGCTAATGTCAAAAACTGCCATAGAAGGAAATAAATAAATATGGGAAAAGGGCTTCTAAAATAAGGGTAATGGGAGATGTAAACTAAGGCGGGACTTCCGTGAGTTGTATTAGGCGTATCAGATAGGTTGTAAACTCCTGAGTACCTAACCAATGGGGAAATGGAGGAGGGTCTTTTCTCTCGGGCATAGGGAATAAAAAGTGCATGCATCTTATCACAGGGTGTGCCTACTTGCTGGACACCTGCTGTTGCAACAACGTACTCTTTTAATAAATGGCCATGCCTTGCTGCTTCATTGGATCTTTGTCTTAATTCTTTGGAACTTGGGGTTTGTTTCTCACAATGCCATCCAACTGTATTGTGACTAGAAAATATGGGTGCAAGATTCGGTTACAAGATGTTTTTATTTTGTTTTCCCTGAAGCTCCACAGAACGAAAAAGCCTGAAGCCTACTGAACAAAAAAGAGTATTGATAAGGAAGAGACTGCTGTCTGGAATTGGGGCTTTTGTATGCAAATTTACTCATTTGCAGAGACTGGTTATACCACTGGGATGTGCTAGAACCACGGGCATCCACAGACTTCCACTGTTTTTGTCAAAAGGATGACAGCAGCACTGCACCTTTGTGCTACAAGCTCTGCCCCTTTTGGATGGGCACATGTCATCACAAGGCATTGATAAAGGGACACGGCTTGCATTGCAAAATGCCGCCTCATTGAACACTCCTCCACCCAGGTGTTGAAGATAAACAGTTGGATCCAATCTGTAAAAGCAGGATAAATAAATAATTATTCTTTTGAACGTGCAAGTGAGAACACGGTCCTTTGCCTCTCTCTGGCCCTACTTGCTTTGTAAGGTTTTGCATATTCAAAGCAGGTAATTATACTTGTAAGAATTAGCTATGCAGAAACACTGCAGGTGTTGTATCATGTTGCTTCCTGTAATCAATACGCAGAGTGCTCACCACTCTGTTAATCCGTGAAGTTGTTCAAGCTGGATTCCACAGAAGATTAGAGAATATAACAGTGCATATAGAGCTTATTCAAAGAGCAAGACGGCTTATTTAAAATAAAACGGGCCTACTGTATCCTATGGCAGTGTTTTTCAACTCAGCGACTTTAAAATGTGTGGACTTCAACTTCCAGAATTTCCCAGCTTATATTACCAGTTTACATCTCAAAGAGATGTTGACTCCAGCATGCTACTGTGTGGAAAGCTGAATGGGGCAAGTAAAAACACAGATGAAACTTCTCCACTGCTTTACAGTATTCCAACTGGAGAAGCCAGGCTGAACAAAAGTAGCAGGGAACTTTATTTCTTGAAGTGCTTATGAAGAACATTCATCTGAATGGCTGAGCAGCAAATACAGCAACACTTGTAAACTTTGTCTGCTTTCATAGTGGCAAGCCACAATGTGTTTGTTATCATGTAGCAAGGTAGAACACATTCTTGGTGTTGGACCAGCCCAACAGTGGGTTCGTTTTCACCCGCGTGATGAGCCAATAAATCACGCAGAGTCGAGGAAAATGGATTCCAACTCTTTATTTCTGTGCAGAAGCAAAGAGGCACGCTTGGGACCCAAATCCAAATCGAGCACCCCTTCATGAAGCTAGAACCATCTTTTATACAGTTTAAGCAAGGAAGTACAGTGGTACCTCTACTTATGAACGCCCCTACTTACGAAATTTTTGAGATACGGCCAGCTCCGGCCCCAAAAATTACCTCGATGTGCGAACTCTGCCTCGAGGTACGGCCATTTTTCCACCCTGACACGTGGTCTGTGGCCATTTTTCCACCCCTGACGTGTGGTCTGTGGGCGTTTTTCTGCCCTGCCGCGCGGTGCGCGGGCATTTTTCTGCCCTTGATGCGTGGTCCGCCAGAACGGATTAATGATAATTACATTGAACCTTATGGGAAAATTTGCTTCGGGGTGCGACCAAATTCAGAGGGCGGAACGGATTAACCATATTTACATTGAACCTTATGGGAAAATTTACCTCGACTTGCGACCAACTCGACTTGCGATCAGAGTCATGGAACGGATTAAGTTCGTAAGTAGAGGTATCATTGTAATAAGCTAATTGGTACAGTACACGTCTTAGACATGCACACAAAAGCATTCTATCCCACAATAGTCTGGGGTGTGTGGATATTAGCATATGAGATCTCCACCTCTGGGTGTGCTTTTTAGCATGCTAATTTTTGTTCACTTCTAGACCCTTGTCCAGACACCTCTAACCGCAGCTAGAGCTGAATGCCACGTCTCCTTTCTTTATTCCAGTAATGGGCTCACTTACACAATTTTTTTAGCAAGGTGTCAGAGCAACAACCTGCCAGCTAGTCCATGTATGGAATGTTTGTGGTCAGTCTACAAAGGCTTGGTGGTCAATTTTTCTAGCCCCTGCTAGCAAGTTAAGGAAGTGCTGATTCTTAATGAGCAAAAGCACAAAGTGATTACAATGGAATAACTCTAGCTGAAGCTAATTTATGGCTTACAAAAGCCTCTAATAGTTTGTTAATAAATTGATTCAGGTGGCCCTCACTGGCTTTCAGTTTACAGCATTATCCAAAGCTCTAATCTCCTTATTCACATTCCCAGCTGAGGAACTCATACTGTAATTTGCAGTTCTTTGTTCCTGTTTGTACTGGCAGCTGTTTATTCCTCAGTAACAATACAGGCCACGGGCCACAGCCCATGGAGCTGACCTAGAGCAATTCCATATTGAAGCCTAAGTTCCTTATGTCCTGTGCTGCTCTTAGCTGTTCCTGAAGCTGACCTTAAAAATTCCAGTCAAGATTGCAGTGATTTGACAACAGAGCAAGGTTAGTCCAGACTATCTCATAAATTTTCTTCAGAGGAATATGTTCCACAAAGACAAAACAAAAACAAAACACCCACCCACCTACTTGGGGACCTTTTGGATGTGTGCAAATGGAATAGATCATCAGGGATGTTTTAATGGATCATCCGTTGTGCCACCACATTCATAACTTTCTCAGAGGGTTTCATATGCATAAAGACCACTATCAAAAGAGCCAGTTCTCTAAATGGAAAGGTAGGTGCAGTTCTATAGGTTGCTTTCAGATGGAGCTTTTGCTTTTTATCCTCCTTAGCATACTCTTTTTTGATTAAAAACTAGATGAAAAAGGAGTAATAAAATGCATTTACTGTAAAATTTCACAGATGAGGCAGAGGGATTGCCCAATAAAAATCTTGTAGCGTCCCTAGCCTCTCTAAATGTCTTTCAAAGGCAGTCTCTTTTAAAGGTACAGTGGTACCTCAGGTCACGAACTTAATTCGTTCCGTGACTCTGGTCACGACCTGAATTGGTCGCGACCCAAATCAAATTTTCCCATAAGGTTCAATGTAAATACAGTTAATCCATTCTGACCCCTACGAATTTGGTTGCCAACCGATTTTGTACTAGAAATTATTTTCTTTACAGGTCATCTTAAGTAGCCAGAACAACATTTTCCTTTATATGTGTGAGAAGGAAATCAAGCCATGCTGTCTTCCTCTTTGCTGTTTCCTACCATACAGTTTTCCTCCCTTAATCAAGGCAAAAGATTAAAATTTACAATCAGAATGGGCTCGCACAAAAGATAAAAATGTGGCAGGAAGAGTTAACATTCCTTGAACTTAGCCAAAAGATCTCCTTAATCAAATAACAAAAGATCTCTTCCCTGAAGAAATTAGCATTCCAATCAAGCAGCACTAGACAGGCAAATACCACAGCTCAACAAGATGCCTGATTGCAGGAAACCACAACTCAGTGGGGTGCCTGACTTCAGAGTGCTCCCTCTAGGAACTCCAGCTAATTTCTAAGCATTCCTAGAGGGTGGGCACACTTTTACATGCTTCCAAAAGAACAAAAGCAGGGCTTCTCTATATAAAGGGCTTCCAGGGAAATCAAAGGTGCAACCGCATCGGACAGCTGACTTTGCATGTTGTGCTCTTGGAAATAAAACTTTATTTCTGTTTCAAGCAACTGCCTGCACATTTTTACTTCTGGCTTGGAAATGAACTTGGTAAGATTTCTTTCCAAAATATCAATCACTAAATCATAAATAAAGCATTAAAGGACTACAGTTTAAGTGAGGCCTCAACAAGGTGGCAAGGGTTCCCTTTAGATGGCATTTGCAGGACATCCAAATTAATCAAATATTAATTTAAAACTTTAAATGTCTGAAAACTCACACAATACTAAATCTCATGAGATTTTGTTGCATCAGTTTTGGATAGTCCTGGCAAAAATGTTGTTTGTGCATTCACAACTGGGAACAGCTTTTGAGATAGCTGCACCAACCTTGTAAAAGAGGTGTTAACATTTTGAAGAAGGTGCTTTGTTCATACTAACACACTTTTCACAGCACCTCTTTCAAATTTTTTGCACAGCCCTGAAAAATATGGCTTGACAGGTATGGTCTGTAAGGTTTGCCCCGTTCGACAGAGAAACTCCCGTGACATGTGTGGTTCACAAAAGAGGTTTACTCATGCGTAATGTAGCAGTCACAAGCAAAGCCAGGACTGGCTTGGTACAATTGCATCACTCGTTATATTCCCCCCTTCCTGCGCTTTTTTCCGCCCCGCGATCGCGTTACCGCTGCGGATTATCGGCCCCCCAATAATCCCTCTTGATTGTCCATGATGGCAGGTTCGGTCAGGGTCCGTTGTCCTTGATTGGCAGTCCCCCTCCGGCTTGGGTTGGTCCCCCCCGGTTACGTGCAAGCCCGAGGGTTCTGTGTTGCGCGGCGATCTTGTTTCGCTGCCTGCGGCCCCGTTCATTGTTGTCTCGCGCCGTTATCAGTGTATAGTTAAAACTTCCGCTGCGGTTTTCCTGTTTGGCTGGGCGCAGGTGGCCCATTAATTAGCGGCGCTTTCAGTTCTGCTTTCCCTCGCTAGCTGCCGCTGGTGGAGTTCGCGTGGTCTGGCTGCGAGCTTCCCCGAAGCCCCGTGCTGACCGAACCTGACATACTGCCCCCCTGAAGACAACTCCCCCCCCCGACTTTATTTCGGTTTCCTGGGGTATTTGTTGTAAAAGTCCCGCACTAGGTCCGGCGCTCTTATGTGGGTTTTGCTTACCCATTCGCTGTGGGACTTGGGAAAATGTTTCCATTGCACTAGGAGCTGGACCTGCCCCTTGTGCCTCCTGGCGTCCAGTATCTGGTTGATCTCGAAATGCTGCTCCCCACCGACCATGATGGGCGGTGGCACCCCCTCTGCCTTGTGCCAGGCGTTCCCCGGCTGGTGCAGCTTTAGCAGGCTGCAGTGGAACACTGGGTGGATCTTCCCGAGGCTTTTCGGGAGCGTCAGCCTGACGGTTACTGGATTGATGACCTCTGCGATGGGGAACGGCCCCACAAACCTCGGGCTGAGTTTTTTCGATGTCTGGTGTGTCTTTAGGTTTTTGGTTGACAAATACACCTGGTCCCCCACTTTCCACTGCCCCTCGGGGAGTCTCTTGCGGTCCGCGTGTTTTTTGTAATCGGCTTTGGCTCTTTGCAATGCTGCGTGCGCCGCTCGCCGGGTGGCGTTGATTTGGGCGAACCAGGCGTCCAGGGAGTTGATTTGGGATTCCGGCTGAGGCAACTCCGGCATGGGGACGAAGTCTCTCCCGGTGGCTACTTTGAATGGAGAAAAGCTGGTACTTTTGTGGACGGCGTTATTGTATGCTACTTCCGCGAATGGCAGTAGCTCCGCCCAATCGTCCTGTTGGTGTCCCACGTAGCAGCGCAGGTACTGTTTGAGCCCCCCGTTCAGGCTTTCTGTGGCTCCGTCCGTCTGCGGATGCGCTGCGGAGGAAAGGGCTTGCTTCGTCCCCACCCACTTCAGGAACTCCCTCCAGAACCGTGCAATGAAGTTGCCACCCCGATCGCTGATGACCCGTCAGGGCGCGCCGTGCAGCCGGTAAATATGTTGCACGAACAGCCTCGCCAACCTCTCTGCCGTGGGGACTTGCCGGCACGCTACAAAGTGCGCTTGTTTGGAGAATAAGTCCGTAACCACCCAAATGGCGGTCTTCCCCTTACTCTCCGGGAGCTCTACTATGAAGTCCATGGCGATCTCTTGCCATGGGCCGTCGGGCTCCGCTACCGACTGGAGTAACCCCCTAGGCTTGCCTTTGGCCCCTTTCGCCGTCGTGCACACCGGGCAACCCCCCGAGTATGCCTTCACGTCCTTCCAGAGCATTGGCCACCAGAACTGCCGCCGAATTAAGTGGAGCGTCTTCACGAAGCCGTAATGCCCCGCGTTCCGGCTGTCATGGGCTCTTTCCATGACCCCCCCGTCGGCACCCCTCGGGTACGTACAACTTCCCTTCGTGCCACCACAAACCCTCCTGGCTGGTTAGCGCTTCTCGGTTTTGCTTGAGCCAAGCGTCCCGCTCCGCCGCCTCCGCAAACCCTTGCTTTACCTCAGGCACCACGTCCCGTCGCTCCCCCTTGGTCTGGCTCCGGGTCACCGCCTTTGCAGCCAGCCTGCTGGCAGGGATGATGGAGTCCACGATCTCCTCTCGTAGGCTGGCATGCTGGGGCATGCGAGACAACCCGTCTGCTAGGAAGTTGCGCTTCCCGGGGATGTGTTTTAGGGTGAACTTGAACCTCCCGAAGTATTGGGACCACCGCGCCTGTTTGGGGGATAGCTTACGCGGGGCTTTCAGGGCCTCGAGGTTCTTGTGGTCCATCCACACCTCGAATGGTTCAGCTGCCCCCTCCAATAGATGCCTCCACGTGGCTAGCGCCCACTTGACGGCGTACGCCTCTTTCTCCCACACCATTGTCCTTGATTGGCAGTCCCCCCCGGTTACGTGCAAGCCCGAGGGTTCTGTGTTGCGCGGCGATCTTGTTTCGCTGCCTGCGGCCCCGTTCATTGCTGGCTCACACCATTATCAGTGTATAGTTAAAACTTCCGCTGCGGTTTTCCTGTTTGGCTGGGCGCAGGTGGCCCATTAATTAGCGGCGCTTTCAGTTCCTCTTTCCCTCGCTAGCTGCCGCCGGTGGAGTTCGCGTGGTCTGGCTGTGAGCTTCCCCGAAGCCCCGTGCTGACCGAACCTGACATGGTCATCAGACACCAAAACTCATTAATGAGCTAAAATTCATCCCAATTCCATTTAAATATATGTTCTAATTAACCCAACTGCTGCTATTGTATTTAATAAGAGAAATAGCACTGAATCCTCTTTGGAATTTGGAGTCAGAATCTAGTTGCTTGAAAGTATCTAGCTTAGGTGGAACATTAGTGTTTAGAGGGATAGGCCAGACTGCTTGGTGCTCTTTGAGTTTGGGGCTCACATTTTCTATATTGGGGCTATATAGGCCATTGCCATAGCTCTTTTTTATTTTGGCTGGCAGCTGCATGGTAGCATAGCGTACAGAAGAGTTGTCTGTTTTAAATCATAAACAGGTTCCTATCCTTATATATCAAACTATTTGCTATTTTCTTGCTTCCTATGACTTGAGATGTATTAAAAATGATTTGTGAAAAAAGAAGTCTGTGAGCTGGAGAAATCAGATCAGATGACTAGACTGAAAAGTAAATGGTCAGTCAGCTGGACAACTTCCCTAATCATACCACCAGAAGATCGAATCTGCTTGACTGATGCTGCATATTTTATCAATATGGGCTGTTTCCTACTCTTGAGAAAGGATAGGAAAGTGGATGTCATTTTATGTGATTATTCTCTGGACAACCCATTCCAGGTCAGTATTAAATTATCTTTCTGTGAAATGTTTATTTCTCTGGCAAAGTTCTAAAACTTAATAGTATTTATTACATAGTCTATATCTAGATTTGACCAGATCCAAAAATGAGTTGGACTCAATATAAGAGAATTTGTTTAATGTGTGATGGGGAAAAAGAAAAATATTTATACGAAGGCAGTTTTCTTGGGTAAACTATGTGGTTGGAGGATGGAACAGAATGGAGGAAATAACTAGAACCCAGAGCAAGCTAGGGAGGAGGATGTCCCAGGAAGAGGCTGCCAGATGAAGTGGTGAGTTCTTCTTTGCTAGAGGTCTTCAGATAGAGACTGGAAGATCATCTATTAGAGATGCTATAGTGGATTTTGCACTAAGTGGGGTGGTGGTGGTGGTGGTGGTGGTGGAAAAGATTACCTCTATAATCCCTTCCAACTCTATGTTTTTATAGCTTTTGTGTGTGGAGAGTCCTGAGGCCCATTTTGGGAACGCTGAATGTTGCATATGTCCCATGGGCTAGGTTCCTCATTTCTGATCTGAATCTCCATTCATCATGTTGAGGTGGGAGCTAAATGAAAAGTGCAGAACTCTTCCACACCAGTGATCTTTCCTAAATTCTTTAATGCTCATCTTGAAAGATACTCTGTTTATAGATCTGTTAAGACTTTAGGAATTAATCTTGTTTGTTTACTCAGTTTGAAAGGCTAGTTATGTCACTGGTGCAGCATCTAGTTATGTTTAACTTTGGAATATCACTTTGCCTATTCTTCTCCAGGGTATGTCCTGGATCTCTTGTCCCTACTTTTATCATGGAACATATTATTATAATCCTAAACAGATTAGTGTGAGATTGGTTTTGACCGAAATGCATATTTGGTAAGCTTTGTTAATTGGGCTATGTCCAAATTGGAGACTAGGAACTGGATGTTCAAGTAAAGCTGCTATCCCTATACTGTTGGAAAGAATTTTTTCTTCTTGTATGTTCCTTTGTTTAGAAGAAGAAAGTGTTATTTCTTTCAGAACATGAAAAGTTTGGACTACATCCAACATCATGCAAGTGCAACTCTCTTGAACAAGATTTCCTCTTCTCTTACTGTCACCTACTCCACTTCCATGGCAGAATTAGGGCATGTGCAAGAGAGAGGTAGGACTTCTTCTATTGTGGAAAGCTGAAATAAGGAATAAAAACCAAAGCTACATACAGGACAGAGCTTTCCCACTAGATGTCTCACAGCATATTTAACAGCATTCAACTCAATAAAATTCTATCTGGCCTAATTACAGATAATTATTTAGAGCTTTAAGAGATAATTTAGGATATGGGGCTCAGGTTGGCTGTAGTCCACAATGCTCCATCATTCCTCATACCTTTTTTTCCTCCCTTCAATTCACTCTTCATTGACTTTCCTGTCCACTCTCTAGTGCATTTTACTCAGCTGTTTTGTTCTTCTTGTCTTTTCCTTCCTTACCTTTTCATAGTAATGCTCAGGAAAAAGTGGACATAGAAAAAGCGAAAGAAATGAGAGTGAAAGCAGAACCCCCGCAAGAAGATAATATGTGAGTCATGTATGAAAAAGGATTAGAAGACAGATTAATCTTCCAACAGAATGAATGAAAAATGAAAGTAAGGAAATAGGATGTGAAAACTGCATTAGAGCCTTTTTGAGAAAATTGGGTCTTTGCATAATGTGTCCAAAGTAGGATAATTTGAGCTCAAAGAACAAAAAACAATATAGAAAGTTGTGGAGGAATGTGGTGGGTGGTGGAAACAAGGATGGTTTACAAGGACAGAAAGGTACAGAGAGGCAGAGTGAATAGAGTTAGAGTATACTGGTCTTAAGTATGTTTCCTTTTTTATGTATGTATGTATATTTTAAATTCTGTTTAATTATATCTATAATTCTACTTATTGATTTTTCAAATTATTAATGCAAATAAAGTGAAAAGCCTGTTTTGTTTGCATAAAGTTACCCCCTTTTTTATTGTCATTGCTGTCTATCACACAGACTAAAAACTTGGAACAAGAAATGCCTTTTCCCAGGATTTTATTACATGGGGAAACAAGAAGAACCCAAGAGAGTGTTGCTTGTTAATGGACAATGAAAATGAAATGAAAAACACCACTCCTACTTCATTTTCCATTTGTGAACAATCCTTTCTAGCAATTTAAAGAACTAGGTAAAACTTATGGGCAGTATAAGAGTTATGTAAGGATGAGCCACTCATCTAAATTAGCTTTAAACTTACTCCAGATTTTCTAAATGAGCTGATGCAGCTTTTTTATTTGTACATTTTTTGCAGGGATGGAATGTGAACTAAGAAAGATGGCAAAATGAAGAATCCCCTTTCTGGTGGTTCCTCACCGTATTATCTGAGGAATTTCACATATACCAAGAAAGACTTTGATAAACTTTTCAAACTGATTGACTACAACTTTCAGAATAACAAAGAGTTGATTCTTGAAGCTTCCTCCAGAACTATAGAATGGAAGAAAGGGAGGCAGTCAATGAAATGTGCAAGTGACTGGCTGAGAACTCCTTTAGTTGGAATCACACCCACTGCCTGGCTTCAGACAACGTTGTGCTTTTCCTTGCTTGGGGCTGTATACCCTGAAATAGCTGAAGATTCCATCCAAGAACAGCTTCTAGAGAATCATCTACATTAAACTATCTGGGAAATGCTTCTAAGTCAGTGTTTGTTGTGTTTTCACAATTAGTAGAGGAAAAAGAAGACATTTTGGCTTGTTTTGTGTCACAGGTTCTTTTTTAAATCATACCCGATTAGATTGACCCAGACTCAGGAGAGACACAAAAGCACTGAACCATGGACCGTGGGATGGGGAGATTTTTATGTTGTAAAACAAGGCATAAAAGTGACATGTGAAACTTACAAATATATAATAGGAGTGCTTCCTATTACCTCTATATTCTGTTATATTCTATTCATGAAAATTACAATTATTTCTATACTATATTCTACTACTATTACTTCTATACTGATACTATTATTATACAGCACTGTTTTCTTCCTACAGAGCCTGTTTCATCTTAATTCTCTGGGATTTCTTCTACTTTTTTCTTCTCTTTTGTTGCTTTTTAAGGGCCAGAACGTAGAGCTCTTGCACCTTTCCAAGTTCTTTCTCTTGCTGGGCCTCTTTACTTCTTTTTTCTCTAGACCATCCACTCCCTCTGAAGGAAAAATGCCTTCTGTCTTTTGGCTGCTGCACTCAGTTTAGTGGTGGCTGCAGAGCTCCCAAACTTCACCTCACTTCCCTCCTCATCCCACTCCTGGGCTAAGGTTGCTGCTTTATTGGCACTTCTGCTGGGCTGACACTGAGGGAAAGGCTCACATGAGAGGGAAAGAAGGCAGCACAAGTGCCTGCAATTTTCTCAAGCAGCCTGCTCTTCCACATTTGGTGCAAAGGAATATTTTAACAACGAACCAATAAGCAAATATCACATTCAAGATTTTTTTAAAAAAGCTGTTAAAAAAGTGTTTATCACATGATACATTCACTAGTTGTTATACTGGCTCAAAACCTGGGCAAGCAAGAAAGCCAAGGGGAAAGGGGATAAAAATGCACATTATGTTTTAAGGTACTTTTCTTCATCAATGGCAATCTCTAGGATGAAGCTTTGATAAGGTTAACCTGCCTCCTGAATATGATAGCATTGTTCAGGCAACTCAGGGCATATTTGTGCTGCACCCTTAAGCTGTTCCTATGCTGTCCTCATGCTGGCTAGATTCTAAGCTGTTTTAAGAAAATCCTTTTTGGTTGGGACACTTTGGTGGTGACTGGACTACCCCATTGGACAATTTCCCAGCTGTTGTGCCCTCCCAACTTTCCACACCAAGAAATAATTGCTGATTGCTTCTTATATGTGGGTGTGTATTTATTATAATCGCTCTTTCTCTCTCCACATACATACATACATACATTTATAGAGAGAAGCATCAACATGCATATATATGCAGGCAAACACTAAAAATTCCTTTCTTGCATTTTCCTAGGTTTGACTCAATAAAAATCTGCCACAACTGCTATTTTAGGAGTTTCTCAATAGCATAGATGGCACTTTAGTGTATTTTTTAAAACAAATTTACCAGTGCACCATTTCATTGTTTTTCCTGTCACTTGAGGTACAAGGCCTCAAGACCCCAACTCCCAAATAGTTCAAACGATTAAGCACTCCATCAGCAATACTTATTCATTTGGGCTGTTTGGTAGCTGGTAAAAAAATTAATAATAAAAAGC
This sequence comes from Python bivittatus, assembly GCF_059951505.1. Classification (NCBI taxonomy): domain Eukaryota; kingdom Metazoa; phylum Chordata; class Lepidosauria; order Squamata; family Pythonidae; genus Python; species Python bivittatus. The sequence goes on along the minus strand of NW_028277075.1, from coordinate 26,322,119 downwards.
TATAATGTTTTAACAGTGCGCTGGTGGACTTACATATATTAAAAAAGCCCAGTGAAGAGTATGTAGCCCAGGAGAAGAAAAATAGTAATTAAAAAACTAAACAGAAATATCTGAAGCCTGCTATCATGTCTCTCCTTAGCTTTCTTTTCTTTTGGTTAAACACAGCAGTTCCTTTAACCATTCTTTTAAAATTTAACTTCCAATCTCCTCACCATCTTCATTGATATTCTCAGCACTGTCCAGTTTCTCAGCTTCTTTTTGTATTGTGGCAACCAGGGTTAAACACAGTATTCCTGGTTTGGTCTTACCAGTGTTCTGTAGAGCAGAATTATAACTTCTTACGATCTTGACACTGCATGCTGTATCCATTGATGCAACCCAACAGGATGCAACCCAGTTAAGCTTTTTTGGCACCTGCAGCATACTGCCACCTCATGCTGAATGTCTGGTCTGTCAGGATGCTCAGATCCTTCTCACAAGTATTATGCCACTCCAGCCACCACCTAACTTGTACTTGTGCAGCAAGTCTTTCCTACCTAAGTGCAGAATCCTATTGCATTTTTCTGGGTAGGATCCAATGTTCATGTTTACCAAGATCCTTTGAACTTTGAGTCTGTTGTCTGACATGTTAGCAATCCTCCTCTTTGCCAGCTATGGTAGTGTGATGGAGGACTTGGATGAGGAGGTTCAAGGCCATGGGGAGAAGCATCTCCTCAGCCCACAGGAGGAGTGTGTGAAAGCAAAGAGGATGAGACTGGCACCACCCTAAGGAATTCGTAATGTTTAGTTGCAGACTTTAGGAGTTAGAGTTAGTCTGGTAAGATTCTGTGTAGCAGGTGAAAGCTAATAAAGTAACTGAGCAATTCCAGGACCATCCCATGGAGTTTCTTGGGCTGAACCCGACATCAATCTCACCAGACTAACTCTAACCCCTAAAGTCTGCAACTAAACACTACGAATTCCTTAGGGTGGTGCCAGTCTCATCCTCTTTGCTTTCACACACTCAGGATGTGGGCTGAGAAGATGCTTCTTCCCATGACCTTGAACCTCCTCATCCAAGTCCTCCATCACAGGTAGTCTGCGAATGAGATGAACATCCCTTCTATACCCTCATCTAAGACATTTATGTAAACATCGGACATATTAAACCAAACACATCTGATGAGAATTAGACTTCCTGTAAATAAGTTTTCTTCCTATGATTCTTGTAAAATTAATCTCCTATGGTTTGAATATAGTGAACCCATGTTTTACCGAGAGTTCTAACAAACAAGAGTGAAGAAATAAGAATAGGAATTCAAGAAGTATGAAGAAAGGCTAAAGGAAATGAATTTGTTTTGCTTAAAACAAAAAAGAATAAGGATAGAGATATTTCAGGTCTATAGACTGAATGTCAGGGTCAAACATGTTCTAGTTTGGGAGAATAAATACTAGAAGCTAAATCCAGGATAAATTGGCCAGGATTCCCCCCCATCCCCCCACATAAAACCAATTGTTCAAGAGCATCGTGGACTCTTGAGGAAGCTAGATAATTTTCTACTTTTTAATACAAAAAATGTTCTCTCAGTAACTGGTTTGGATTTTTGTGGTTTAAGATCTATAAAATAAATATATTGATTTGTTAATATCTTAAAATATGCATATCTTTCATATAGATTGAAACGGAATGTAATCAATTTAACTTTTCCATTAACAAAATTCCACAGTGGTTCCACAGGATATGAACAACTGGGCTGAGTCAAAATGCACCTGATTATTCTCTGGGAGTCAGGCGGCATACAAATATAACAACCACAATGGTTCTGCAGTTCTGTCTCTGGTAAGCACAGGATGAGACTGCAAGAAACTTCTCATAGCTTCTGGTTATGATGATGGTTCTGGTACAGCTTGTGCACCTTTTTGATTTGTGAAGAGTGACATAATGGTCAGGCATCATAACAACCAATTAACCACCTTCTGCTGCTGATTATGCAGGCATATTCACCTCTGTTGGTATGCAGGGTCTTAGCTTACTGAAAACTAACATGTATACAGTCTCCAGGAAGCCAGCATCACCTGGGCGATGTGGATGGTGTGGGGTGTGTGGGAAACAGGCCTCATAAGGCAAATGCACATTTCAGAATGCCTGAATGGGGCTACAAGAAACAAATATCTGTATATCAGCTAATCAGAAGTATTGTTTTTGTTGTTTAGAGTTATATCCCATCTTTTTTCAGGAGCTCAAAGCAGCTTACATTTCATTTTATTCCCACAATAATCCTGTGAGGAAAGTTGAGCTGAGAGAGTACTTGGGCAAAAGTCATCAAGTGAGTTGCCATACCTGAAGGACGATTTGAACACAGGTGTCTCCTACTTCTAGTCCAATATCTTAGCCATTGTACTACATGGGCTGCTAAATCAGAGTCTTCTATATCTAATAGTCCAGTCTGAATGTAGAGTATCTGAGTCACTAGTGGAAACTTCCTGTGTCTTTCTCTGTCTCACATGGAAGATTCTCTTCCTAATCTAATAACTTGGTTGTTATGATTGGAGCAATTGTCTCTATAATTTGGGATTTCCAATTCTCCTGAATCATAAAGCAGGAGCCACTGTGTAACATAAGGAAGATTATAGAGCCTGCTTACCAGGAAACCCAGTCTGACAATTCCTCCTAGAACTCCGCAGAAATTGCACAATAGCATTTCTTTAGACAGTAAGCATACGATCTAGAGGATTAAAATGTACATAATAAATACCGCTCCAAGAGAATGCAACCTGCTTTTAATTTAGATTTCTCCCTACTTTCTACTATAAAAAAAAAGCACACAAATCAAATGCTTCAATATCATTTTATTGTGACCCAAGTTTTAGAACAAATATATACAACAGGGCAAAGGCTAGGTTATGGTTGGCTTGGATTGCAAACCCCTTACTGTAGGGGAGTGTTTCTCAATTGTGGGGGCTTTAAGATGCTGGCTAGAGAATTCTGGGAGTTGAAATCCACACATCTTAAAGCCACGAGAGTTGAGAAACATTGCTGTAGGGTATTGCTGTCAATTTCCTATTTTTATGTAGGTGCCCAAATCATGCCAGACTTGTGGGAGAAAATCAGAAGCCTCGCTGAAATAAAATAACCCACATTCTGACCTCCTGACCACTGATTTCTTCTCAGATAAAGTGAGTTAAAAGAAAAGCGTTGCCCCATTGGTTTCGCCTCTCACCCAAACTCTCAGGAGCATCTCGACCCTACCACAAGTGCCTTCATTTTCCCAGTTGGGGCTGGTCAGAGCTCCTTTTAGCTGACCATTGGGAAAGTGGTAAAAACAGCAGATAGCTCATTCCCTATACTCTTCCTAGTGCTTTCTTCACTGGCTTTGCTTTTCATAGTAAGGACAAACAGTTGTTGCTGTTGTCACCAACAAGCGCAACTAGCCCTTGGACAGGGGTGCTGCAAAGCTGCCTGCCTGAGCAGCCAGGAAGCAACAGAGACTGGGGTCACTGTGCCAGGTACCTTCACTCCAGGAAGGGACATCCCAGGCGGTGGCTTGCTTCCGCCCACTTCCCCAGCATTTCACTCATGGTTTGTAGGTTTGATTGGAAAAGGCACCCTGGAGTGGCAATTCTTTTGATTGATTCAGAATTTTTAATGGGGACACATTAGATTTCTTTAGTGTTTTGTTACTTCTGGATTTTATTTCTGATAATTGTATACCACTTCTCATTAAACACACACACACACACACACCTTGAAGCAGCTTCAAATCATCCAATATGAAACAACCATGTTGGAAAAAAGAAGTTGAGAAAGTTTTTACAACATTTATGTACCACCCCTTGTTTTCTAATTCTTTAAGAAGCATACAAGAGAGCTGCACCCCATTTTAAACTTGGTGATTTATTAGGACTCAGTGTGGAAAGTTGGAAGTAGTTTACTCTAATTTCTAGATCTGGAAAGAGGTGGAGCACCAAGTCAATTATGATACACCTGCTTGTCTTCCTAAACTGGTTCAAAGATTTTAGTTATGCTATAAGAATGGTTGGCAATCCCAGAATCTATTACCAAAGCACCACCCGGGACATCTGAAGTGTATTTGTCAAGATATATATATATGGGTTCACCAGTATTTATTGTTCAGGTAAGAAAAATTTTCTATGCCAACTGGCACATTTTGTTTTCCTAACAGAGCACTGAAGATGTTTGTTCTTATTGTATGTTGATTGCTGGGTGAATTGTGGTTTTGCATTGCAAAAACAGCTTAACTGTTAGTGTGCTTCTCTAGTCTGGATTTCATAGAAAGAAGGTAATAAGCACACAGATTCTTGACTTATATTTTTAAAAAGTTAAATATATCATAGCCCTCAATTTTCATATAAAGATGGTATCTGGCAGGCATTCCAACAAGGATCACTATAGAAAATGGTCTATTTTTCTCTTGGATCTAAAATAGGACCTAGCTAAAAATATATGAAAAGATGTATTTATTTATTTATTAGACCCTTAAGCTTCTTTTTCCTCTACTTCCCAGGACTCCCAAACTCAAATAAATCAATATGAAAATGAAGAAATGAAGAGAAACTACCATGAAAATGAAATTCCATATGGGACTGAATGTCAGGTAGTACAATGCAAAGTATATTGTTTTTAACAGGAGAGATGAATGAAGAAGTAATTATGCAACTCTGGACTTACCATTATGTCTTAATGTACATCCACTGTCTCTAGAGATTTTAAGTGTATGTACATTTAGTAAGATCTAGGAGTTGCATTTCTGAGTAATTTCTGAGACTGTAGATTGAATCTAACATTTTTATTCTGCTGCTGAGAATGCCTCTGTGCAGAGATAATTTTAAAATATCTCACAGGGAGAAAAGGGCAGGAGGTGATAGCATCATAGTCATTATTCATTTCCTCTCCCTTTAAAGCCCCAGTATGCTATTCTTTGGAGTGGATTCTGGGGAGAATAAACAGATGGCAGGAAGCTCTTCTTCCATTCTACTAGTAGAAAATTCTCCTGGATCAAAAGACTCCCATTAACCAAAGGAGTTTTTCCATTTGTAGAATGCTTTTGTAACCAGAACAACCAGTTGCCTCTGTCTGTTGATAAACTTTTCCTCACGTATTCCTCTGTATTCCATTTTTATAGCATTCCATTTTTCAAGATGGTGCTCTCTAGCCAACAGTGGCCCTGCTGGCTGGGGAGGATGGAAAGGGTGATACAACACATTGGAGGGTAGCAGATTGGAAAAGACAGCAGTGGAGGAAATTCAATCCTTCTCTCCCCTCCCTCATTGGTAGTAGGGCAAGTGTGATTGAAAAAAGTTATATGGAACACAATCTGCAAGTATTTTATGCATTGTGGATCATGTTACAGATGATAAACCATGCTGCTCCCATAAATTCCATATGTTGTGATTCTAACACTGGCATTCATACTAGCAAGCATGCTGGATATCACATTTCTCCCTCAGATTTTCACAAAGACCTTTTCAGACCTTCTAAAATTATTCCCAGTGAACATGAAGAAGGGGGAATGCTGCTGCTGACTCCAGCTATAATCTTTACATCCTGAATGTTGCTAAGTGCATGTAGATTAAGCACATATAAGGCAACCTGAGATACTGTACAACACATACTGTACTTCAGCCATAAAAGGTGGCATTTTCAATATTAGTATATTCAAATAGAATTGGGGTGACTCCTGTCTGGGACTGGAGAGCTGTTTCTTGTCAGGATAGTCTAGGTACTCAAGGATTGGGGTCTTGAGCATATAGAGACAGCTTATGTACAGGTCACATGTACTAGGTTCTGTGCATATTCCGTGTGTAAAGCTTAAGAGGAAGGGCAGTCAGTAAATATTGTCTTCTCCTTCAGTATCTTCCATACACATACCACAGTTTGAAAACCACTGATTTTGTGATAAATAACTTTATGTTATTATCTGGGAAATCTTTAGGTCGAAACACCAGCAGATGAAAAAGACAGAGGAAGTGTTGAAGGTTACAGAATGGAGAGCCACCTTTGTGTTGAAACTTCATTGCAGGTCAGTGTAATTCTTGAAAGTATTACAAAAAGATTTTCTGGCAACATTAAGAAAGTTTAATTCTCCCTCTATATACACTGTATGCTCTATATGGAATTCTCCATTCTCCATCATATACAAAATATTTTGATTAAATGGAAAACAGGGGGAAAAAGAATGATTGTTTAGGGCAAAATGACATGTTGCATTGATATCCAGGCATTAACAACAGACTATAGCTTTTCTTAGAACACACTGTTTCAAAAGCCACCCTGGTTGAAAATTCCGGCATTTACAATCCAGCGTAACTGGAGGGCCTTGGGTTAGTGAAGTGTGTTCTTGGTAGGAAGGAAAGATTTTGAGCAGAGGAAACTCAGAGGATAGAAACATTTAAACTCAATGTTTGAGCTGAAATTTCTCTCCCCATGCTGCTTACTTCTGCCATTCCAAAATGTTCCATATTTGCCAGATTAAACACTGTAGGAGGAAAAAAAAAGTTGAAGAGGGGGATTGAAAGGAGAAAAATGACTGGGTGGAAAAGTATTAAATTCCTGTCTATCCACTCATTCTCCACTTAGAACACTTAGGTATTTGTTATACACATTTTTTCTGTAATACGTGTATATCCCTAAGTGAACAACAACGACAGCAAGATTGCACAGATAGGCAAGAAAGACTGTACTAATTTTCTTCCTGGGCATCACTTGTACTGGCCACTCTATAGGCATCATTCGTTGAGAAATTTCAGTGCAACCTGGTGTGAGGTGGTTGTAAAACACTGATCCCTCCCAGAGCAATGCTTTCAGGGGTTTACAAGTAGCAACCAGTTTGTCCTGGTAGCAAATTAGAGGGCAGCAGATTGGTGTTTAGTCTGAATTTACCACCTATCCTATTGTTTAAAGCAGGTGCTTCATTTCATCTAATAATAAAGCTGGCTTTCTCCCAGAACACTAGTTCATTTTGTTATTAGATCCAAGGATTAGGTTCACTGTTCATGGGAGGAAAGTATAATATATTTCAGATGGGAGATGTTTAAACTCTTAATTCCCAAGACCATTTGTAAACAAAGAATGAGCAAACCCTGTTGGGTGTGGAGGTGAGGTTCATGTAAATCCGTAACTTTACTTCCACTAACATTTTATGAATGCTGATTTATTTTGTAGTTGTATTCCTGAATTTAGTTTTGAGGCTGAATAAATCTACATATTTGCATTGATTTCAGCAGAAGAACAATAAACAATTATAGTGTACACAGTGAAAATATACACACACATTTTTGTTGTAATCAGCACTAAAAGTAGCATTGCAAATATAATTTAATGTGTATCATTTCTTCTTTCCCAATTTCCAAAATGATAACTGATATCCCTGAAGTTTACCATCTGACAATGTCTGCTCTTTTTAAAATACTATAAGCCAAGGAAGGTTGCAATTTTGAGTTCCCTTCCATCAAAGGACCTTTGTTCCATTGGGACAATGACAAATCCCTTAAAGCGATTAAAATCCCTAATCACAAAAGCAGTATCTAGTATGGATTCACCAGTTAACCCCCCCCCAAGATTTTACTTAAATCAATAGACATATATATATTTCACCACACCACAGAAAGATCCTTTGATTTTGTAGCCCCTCCAACAATACCTTCAGCCACAGAGCTCTTTACGTGTGATTTTTAAAAAATTCTTGGTTTGGATTGGCTGGTTATATAGTGAATTGTCTCAAGTTTTGCCAGGAAATGTTGAAGGTGTTTATGGCTTCTATTGTACTCTCTTTTAGGGACAGGTACCTCTTTTCTATTTGTTGTCTGTACGTATCATAAGAATGAGAAACCTCAGAGAAGCAGATGTGTGTGAGTATTTCTGAATCAGCAATCATCAACGTGATATCCTCCAGCTATGTTAGACCGGAAATCTCTGAGCTGCTAGGCCATCTTAGTCCATGGCCAAGCTAGCTTGGTATTTTGGGAGTTGTAGTCCAATACACCTGGAAGCCTGCTCTAAATCTTATGGCTTGCTTATTTTATTAACTGCTTTCAAAAGTTGTAACAACATTTGTAGGAAATATTACTTACAGGAAGCCACTGGCGATAATTACTGCTGCAAGCTCTGTAGACATGTGGTGCTACTGTCATTGCCTTTGCTGAAAAACCTAATGCTTTCTTTTGTGGTCAGTGAGAAATGAAAATGGAGATGCCCTTTCCATCTCGTATGTTTGGGATGAGGCTGGGAACAAAGGCTTTTGTTAGTTGCTGGAAAATATCACTGCATTAAGAGTCATGCAACTAATTTTTTTAAAAAATGTTAACTGCTGGGGGAAAAAAGCTCTCACACACCAAGGCTTTTTTACATACTGAAACCAATGCTTATAACTTAACAGTTCCGTCTACTCCTCCCATTCCAAACTATGCTTGTTTTTTCTTACCTTGCTAACATCTACAAATAGCTTTGGGGATTAAATCCTGCTGCAGTACAGTGAAGTAGACTAAAACATATGCAGATGTATATCAGGTTATCTCTTCCGTCATATTATTCCATATTGTATGTTGCAATATAACATTTCTCCCTAGGTGGTAGGGTGGAGGGAAAACAGATGTTATATGAATGATGAATAATTTCAAAGAATAATTTCTTAATAGTAGCTTTCAGGCCTTCCTCCATTCCAACAGTGATTAATGTAGACATTCTTTCTTCATGCAGTTTATACTTATGAAATAACTCCAGAAAGTTTGATTCTATGATGAGCTATACCATTTTGTCAGAAGAACAGAATGTAATTCTATAGGATTCACATAGAATATGGAAATAAATAGGTTCATATTATATTATATTATATTATATTATATTATATTATATTATATTATATCATATTATATCATATCATATCATATCATATCATATCATATCATATCATATCATATCATATCTTCATATTATGGCCAAAATGAAATATCATTACGAAGTCAGTAGAACAGCCTTCCCTAATTTGATGCTCTCCAGATGTGTTAAGACTACAATCCTCAGAAATCTTTAGTTATCTTTAGCTTTCAGATATGCTTGGACTGCAACTCTCAGAAATCCCAGCCAGCACCCAGAATGGCTGGGAATTCTGGGAAGCTGTCAGATTATAGAAGGCTGTAAAAAGCATCACATTTCCAGTACAGGTAGTCCTCGCTATCTGACCACAACTGGGACCAGAATTTAGGTTGCTAAGCTATGTGGTTGTTACGTGAATTATCATGTGACTGCTTTGCTTAGCGACTGCAATCCCAGCACTCCCAGCTGCTGTCATTTGGCGAGAATCATGGGTCATTAAGCAGATGAGTCCCAGGTAAAGGTAAAGAGTGTGGGGATGCCTCAGGGGATGGGGGAGGCCCAGCGCAGGCCACACATGAGTTGGGGGGATGCTGCAGTACAGCACAAAGCGACAGCCACCCCTGGAAGTTTCAGCCGCCTCAGCAGCACGCATGACTGCAGGGGTGCTGCAACTCCCGCCCACCTATCTCCCCCCCCATCTACGCCCTTTTGGCTGCTCTGCACAGTGGCACTCGTCGCCAGCAGGGCTGGGGCTGAAGTAGAGGCCTGAGGTCTTCAGCAGTCTCAGCCAGCTGCCACCTCCCCCAGGCCTTCACTTCAGCCCCAGCACTGCTGCTGCCATTGAGAAATGCCGCCTCATGCCCCGCACTGCTGATCTTTGCTGATCAGTGCCACTGTGCAAGGTGGCCAAAAGGACATAGATGTGGGGGATATAGGCGGGCAGGGGGAGTTGCAGCTCCCCTGTGGTCATAAATGCAGGCAGGCTGCCAAGTGCTCAAATTTTGATCACTTGACTACAGGGGTGCTGCAATGACCATATCTTCAGGCTTGGCTCGAAAGTCCATTTTTTCAGCCCTGTTGTAATTTCAAACGGTCACTGAATGAATGGTTGGATACTGAAGACTATCTGTAGATGTTCCACTACACTTTACCTAACATCTGTTTTGGAATAGTAACTGCAATTCTCTTAAAATAAGAAAAAGCCTTATATCTGCTTTTTAAAAGAAGCTGTGCTGTTGTTATTACTGAAAAACTCACAAAAGAAACACCAATAGCCCAAAATAGCAGGTTATAGTGAGTCCCGGGTCTCTTCTACCCAGATAAGCCAAGAGGAAGATCAAGGACAGCTTGAGCATTTGTGTATGTAAATATGAGACTCCCCAACTGAGGGAATCACTTTACAATGAATAAAAAGATGAGATAACCACAAAGAGAGACCCAACCATCCTTTGTAGTGTAAAAACATTGCAGATACATTCCCTGAAAGGCAACAGAGCAGCCAGGATATGTGACCCTCACTAAGGCTCTGTTCTTTATTGCAAAAAGTGATAACAACACACAGCAGTACTCATTCTTGAATGTATTGCCTCTGCTTAAGGCATGAACTCTAAATCAATTAGAAACCAGCAGCAAGAAATTCCATTGTAAAGATGCTACATGGGAGATATACAAGGCACACATTATATCAGTACTTGAAAGCGCATGCTTATAGAATTACTTCATCTTGAGTTCAAATCCAACTCTCCACAATTACATTTTTGTTTTGAAATCTGCAGTAAGCCAAAGTGATTGTTATGTAACTTTGAGATTGCCATCCTCTTCCTTCATCACTGCACGGACAAAAACAATTTCAAATTGCAGAAATCCAGTCTGGAATGAAACATTCTTCTTCAAGATTCAGAATATGGCTAAGGTGAGGAGCTAATAACTATCTTTCCCATTAGGATGCCTTTTTTTGTTTACGTTGGGGGTGGGTGGGAATTTCATTCACATAATATATAAAGTGTTAGAATCTTGGATAATCTTTTGTGGCTTAACATGGTGTGTGAGTCCAGGCAGTATGAATACCTTATGGTTTAATACATTATGCAGGCTGGGTTAATTTAGTAACCATGTTGAATCTGTTTTTGAATGCAGCCCCTGAAATTATTCCTATAGGTTAGGAATGGAACCAATGTAATGATAGCCCCAATCCTTAGCTCTTGGAGATAGCCCAAGAGAATCCCATATTTAATAACATCACAAACCACCAAGAGATTAACAAAGTCATGCTCCTTCTATCTCTCTCCCTCAAGAGATCATCCATTAGGATGAGTAAGGCTGATTCTGGCCCCAAACCAGGCCTGAACTCAGACTATAAAGAGGCAAGATAATTGATGCCTTTCACTACCATGCAGAATTCCACACATTCCATCTTCTTAAGATCTTGCCCCAAAATGGGCATCTATGACTTTGTGATAGTTGGATATTCCTCTGGTTCCAAGGAAGGCTTTTTCAGGATTGGGCATATCACTGTCTCCTTTAAGACTGGAAACTATACTTTATCACACAAACATGCATTCACCACACTTGAGATCCAGTAACCTCCACCCCTAGCTCTAATAAGCCAGGATGGACAAGGGGATGAAAGTAATTGTTAGAACTGAAATCTATAACCATATTGTCTATGTCCTCAGTTCCTTACTACCTCATAGTAGACATGATTGTGTTCTCAAACATGTTTCTAGTCACTCTCATGGCAAGTCTAATACCCTTTGTCTCCTGGCTTATTTTGTAACATGGAACATCCTAGAAAACAAGGGCAATCCTTCACAGAGAGGGCACTTAGGATCAATGGTATCAATAGTGTTCTCCATTCCATATGTCAACAACGACCTTAACAGGATTACCAGCTTTATTTCTGGAAATTCTCTCAGAATATTTGAGAATGAATCAGAACCTTTTGAGTAAATAAGTCCCATGACATTTAATTTCACTAGATAGTGGTCTCACCATGATAACAGGATAGCTATGTTCATCATCCTCCAACCCCACTCCCAGTTCAGGTCATCCCCTCACAATGCAAGGCAAAAACTAATTGAGGGCATCCCTTGTCTTATGTATTAATCTGATGACAGTTTGAGACAAATCCATGGCTGTTCTAAGTCTATGAAATGCCAAACTGTCCCTGGTGGGATAGTCTCAGCATTAATGATTAGGTACCTGAAGACCATTGTCTTGTTTTTCCGACACCGTATTTGAGACCATTTCAGGGAGACTATAGGCAATAGCATAAGCAATATACAAATAGTATTTGCAGCATATCTCACTGACTTATTACCAGGGTAAGGCCTTTACAGACTGCCCCAATTCAGAAATGGCATATTTATGGACCATAAGGATTCTCCTCTAACCTCCAAACCTGGATTGAGAAATCAGATAGGTAGAGTTGATTGGATTTAATCCATCCAGTTCACTCATCTGGACCCATTATGTCATGGTGGCCCACTCATCCATACTGAAGTCTTACCTGGTGTTTAGCAACAGCAGTTGGACAAGGAGGGGGCAGAAACTATGTCTCAGATATCCAGTGGATGGGGGAGGGGCCAAAGAGAAGAAAAGCTGTGATCTTTTGTTTTCAGGCCCTCTGATTTCTTCTCCTCCAAATTGCTAACCTTTTATTACATCCCTTTTGTGACCTAGAGCATTATTATTGTCTTCTTCACGATGGGGACGTCCCCCTATCTTCACACAAACATTTAATGCATACACAGAATAGAAGGGAAATACATAAAGAATTCCACAGAGAGGTATGGACAACCATACATCATGGGATCTGAATTAAAACAGAGGCCTGACTCTCACTGCAGCTCTGAGCAGAGGTAGAACTTTGTACCCCACTTTGGGAAACTTTTTTCTCACCTGAAAGTATCCACAAACATCTTCCTCCAAAAAACAAAGGAGTCTAGTTCTCATACCCACAAAGGGAAAATTCCTTTTCAAGGCATCCTTTTGGTATTGCTGTTACCCACATTGGATTGCTTTAAATGCAATTCTGTTGGAAACAGCCAATAGCTGGGCAGTAGGAACCTTCAGGCTGAACCTCCAGCTGCTTTAGGATGCTAACAACTGTGATCCTCTTCCTTCTAATAAACCTGGTTGCCATCAAAGCAATAGAATGGGGAGGGAGTAGGTGGTAAATTACCAGTTAGGCAAATATCTCTCATGAGCCCTCTGGTCTCTTTACTGCTGGAGGAATTCTTGTTCTTATTCTGCTGGGCTGGCTGATTCAAAGACCAAACCTTGGTCTTGCCCTAAATGCTGCCCTGCTGAGAAGAAAACCTGTACCTCAGTGGCCAGAGAAACCCCAGCCTGAGTCCCCAACTACTTCAGAGAACCAGCAGCCTAAATTTGGACTATAATCTCTGAAGTATTGATTGTTTTTATCTTCTCTGATATTCATGTTTTAACAATCTAACGTGGAAGATGTTTAGAATATCAAGGTTAATCCTTTGTTATAAAGATTTAGTTTTGCTTAGCTAAAGATTGCAGCTATTTTTTTTCTGGCTTGAATGAAATTCCTACTACACTACACCCAATGATTGATTGATTGATTGATTGATTGATACACACACACACACAGGTAGTCCTTTTTTAGTGACTGCAATTGGGACTGGCAAAATGGTTGCTAAGTGAAAATCATGTGACTGTGTTTATGATTTTACTTTTTCCTTTGCTTTACTGTATCAGAAGGATACGGCCCCAAACAGCTGGGTGAGCCCAAATTGTGGGGAAGGTTTCCAGAACTGAAATCACAAGGAAGCTGGTTAAAAGGGCGAATCTTATATTGCTTAGGAGGCAAACAAAAGCCAAAGGTGTGAAAGTAATTAAAATCTTGTCAGTTACAGCAGCCTAATTAAATATATATATATTAAGAAATGGGAACCTGTTATGCCACTAAGTAAAGTGCTAACTTTTAATATCATATTTTCCGGTAGCGCCTTTGGGATGCAAAAGAGTTCCGCCAGCTTTCTCAGGAAATAAAAACAGTGAGGTGCTGCTTCCCAGTGCTGTGTTTGGAAGTGTAGCATCTGAGGAGAAAAAACCAGAAGAAGATTGTGTGTGTATGTGCTTACATCATAAGCATCATGGCAAATCTCTGATTTCTAGTTGCTTATATCCACCATGACAACCCTTTGTGGAAAGTTTTTCTCCCAGGCAGTATGTTCCCAGCATGCCCTCCAGATCCCAAATTTGCCCTGTGCAAGACTTAGATCCGAGTTAGTTTGTCTCCACATATTACAATGAAGTTCTAAAGTAATAGAACTTCATCGTAATAAGTTCAGTATTGTCCCCAATATTTATATAGAGATATTAAGATAATGCAGAGACAAAAATGAATATTTAACTAAGTATGCTTATAGCTTATGAATGAAAGTATGTGAAACAGACAGGATGGAAATCAGGGTTTTGACTTTTCTTTCTGAAAGCAGTTAATCCTGCAAGTTCAACACCTCCAACCTTTAATACTTGTCTGATTTGCCCTCATGCATACAGTAGTTCTGCTGGTGTTCAAAACAGTTTATATATCTCCTCCATCTTTGTTTTGTTTTTTTAAAAAAACAATCCTGTCCCTCCTATTCCCCAGAATATACTTGAAATAACGATCTATGATGAAGACAGCCCATTCAGTGATGAGGAACTCTCCACAGTTGTATTTGATATAGCAAATCTTCAGCCTGAAGAAAGAGTTTGCAAACATTTTGAACTGAACAAAGAGGTGAGAATTGTAATTATATATTCAGATGGGTGGTTACTGTACCAATTAATATAAGTTTCTGAAATGTGGTTTATATTTAATTGTTCATTGCAGTGTGTCATTTCACTTTTATTCACTATTACCTGACTGTCACGCAGAGTAATTTTCCAAGATTACTGTTTCCTTTAGAAAAATATACCTGAAATAATTGCTGTTGACCAGTAATACCCTTATTTCACATTAATCGTTTTAAACAGATGTGGAATCTTCAATACAACTCTTTTGGTAGAACATATAAAAAGAAATTTGGCAGATGTGGTTCCTTCACTATCTTATAAAAAATGTGCAAATTGGAAAGATCTGGTCTTTAGAATATTCCATTTGTCCCAGAACAGATCAAACTGAGAATTTTTACAAAGGTAGATTGCCCACAACAAGAAATGGTTTATGGTGTTCTAACCCCAAATTGGACTATTTTGTACATTTCTACTTTCATATCACTTTTCCAACACCCAGTGCAATTGTAGTGCAACATGAGGCTTTCAGATGCTTTCAGATGCTTTCATGTTTTCTTTTAGAGATAAGCCATGATAATATGGAAATCTTGATAAGACAGCTGTGAGGCTCTGTCTTGAGCAATGCCCCTGAAGAAGCACAGCTGCTTTCATTCCCACTGTCACCATGTTGCTCAAGTTCTGAACTGCTGATCCAGCTGTCTTTGAATATGCTGCCTGTACAACTTAAAACCCTGAGGAATCAGGACCTACATTATGCAAGAAAACACCATAAGTATTAGAAGTTCCCCAGTATAGAAGCAATACTACATGTGGAAATGGGTAGAAGGAATAGTGAGATGTTGGTGGCAGGATTAAACAGGCACTGCCTACACCCATCATATGCCAATTTCCTATTCATATGAATACAGGTATGTTGTTGTTGTTTAGTCGTTAAGTCGTGTCCGACTCTCCGTGACCCCATGAACCATACTGCGCCAGGCCTTCCGGTCCTTCACTGCCTCCCTGAGTTTGCTCAGTTTCATGCTCATTGCTTCAGTGATGCTATCTAACCATCTCATCCTCTGCCGTCCTCTTCTCCTTTTGCCTTCAATCTTTCCCAGCATCAGGGTCTTTTCCAAAGAGTCCTCTCTTCGCATTAGGTGACCAAAGTATCTGAGCTTGAGCTTCATTATCGATCCTTCCAATGAGCAATCAGGGTTGATTTCCTTTAAGATTGACTGGTTTGACCTCCTAGCAGTCCAGGGGACTCTCAAGAGTCTTCTCCAGCACCACAGTTCAAAGGCATCAATTCTTCGGCGCTCCGCCTTCTTTATGGTCCAGCTCTCACAGCCATACATTACTACTGGAAAAACCATAGCTTTGACTATGCGGATCTTTGTCGGCAAGGTGACGTCTCTGCTTTTTAATATGCTATCTAGGCTTGCCATAGCTTTCCTCCCAAGGAGCAAGCGTCTTTTAATTTCATGGCTGCAGTCTCCATCTGCGGTGATCTTGGAGCCCAAATAAATGAAGTCTGTTACTGCTTCCATTTCTACCCCTTCTATTTGCCAGGAATTGATGGGTCCAGATGCCATGATCTTAGTTTTTTTAATGTTGAGTTTCAAACCAGCTTTCGCACTCTCCTCTTTCACCCTCATCAAGAGGCTCTTTAGTTCTTCTTCACTTTCTGCCATTAGGGTGGTATCGTCTGCATATCTGAGGTTGTTGACGATTCTCCCTGCAATCTTAATTCCGGCTTGTGATTCTTCCAGCCTGGCATTTCTCATGATGTACTCTGCATATAGGTTAAATAAGCAGGGTGACAGTATACAGCCTTGTCGTACACCTTTCCCTATTTTGAACCAATCGGTTGTTCCGTGACTGGTTCTAACTGTTGCTTCTTGGCCTGCATACAGATTTCTCAGGAGACAGGTAAGGTGGTCTGGTACTCCCATCTCTTTAAGAATTTGCCACAGTTTGTTGTGATCCACACAATCAAAGGCTTTTGCATAGTCAATGAAGCAGAAGTAGATATTTTTCTGGAACTCTCGTGCTTTCTCCATGATCCAGCGAATGTTGGCGATTTGATCTCTAGTTCCTCTGCCTCTTCGAAACCCAGCTTGTACATCCGGTAGTTCTCGGTTCATGTATTGCTGAAGCCTAGCTTGTAGGATTTTGAGCATAACCTTGCTAGCATGTGAAATGAGTGCAATTGTGCGATAGTTTGAGCATTCTTTGGCATTGCCCTTCTTTGGAATTGGAACATAAACTGACCTTTTCCAATCCCGTGGCCACTGTTGCGTTTTCCAAACTTGCTGGCATATTGAGTGCAGCACTTTAACACCATCGTCTTTTAGTATTTTAAATAACTCAGCTGGAATACTGTCATCTCCACTAGCTTTGTTGTTAGCAATGCTTCCTAAGGCCCACTTGACTTCACTCTCTAGGATGTCTGGCTCAAGGTCAGCGATCACACCAGCGTGGACATCAGGGACATTAAGATCTTTCTTGTATAGTTCTTCTGTGTATTCTTGCCACCTCTTCTTAATCTCTTCTGCTTCTGTTAGGTCCCTGCCTTTTTTGTCCTTTATCATGCCCATCTTTGCACTAAACGTTCCTTTCATATCTCCAATTTTCTTGAAGAGATCTCTAGTCTTCCCCATTCTATTGTTTTCCTCAATTTCTTTGCATTGTTCATTTAAGAAGGCTTTCTTATCTCTCCTTGCTATTCTCTGGAAATCTGCATTCAGTTGCTTATATCTTTCCCTTTCACCCTTGCTTTTCGCATTCCTTCTTTCCACAGCTATTTGTAAAGCCTCATCAGACAGCCATTTTGCTTTCTTGCATTTCTTTTTCTTTGGGATGGTTTTAGTTGCTGCCTCCTGTACAATGTTACGGATCTCCGTCCATAGTTCTTCAGGCACTCTGTCTACCAAATCTAATCCTCTAAATCTATTCATCACCTTCACTGTGTACTCACAAGGAATATGATCTAAGTCATACCTGAGTGGTCTAGTGGTTTTCCCTACATTCTTCAATTTAAGCCTAAATTTTGCAGTAAGAAGCTCATGATCTGAGCCACAGTCAGCTCCTGGTCTTGTTTTTGCTGTCTGTATAGAGCTTCTCCATCTTTGGCTGCAAAGTATGTAATCAATCTGGTTTCGGTATTGACCATCTGGTGATGTCCATGTGTAGAGTCGTCTCTTGTGTTGTTGGAAAAGAGTGTTTGCTATGACTAGCTTGTTCTCTTGACAGAACTCTATTAGCCTTTGCCCTGCTTCATTTTGTACTCCAAGGCCAAACTTGCCTGTTATTCCGATTACTCCTTGACTTCCTACTTTAGCATTCCAATCCCCTATGATGAAAAGGACATCTTTTTTTGGTGCTAGTTCTAGAAGATGTTGTAGGTCTTCATAGAAGCGGTCAACCTCAGCTTCTTCAGCATCAGTGGTTGGGGCATAGACTTGGATGACTGTGATATTGAATGGTTTGCCTTGGATACGCACTGAGATCATTCTGTCGTTTTTGAGGTTGTACCCCATTACTGCCTTTCCCACTCTCTTATTGACTATGAGTGCAACTCCATTTCTTCTAAGGGTTTCTTGCCCACAGTAGTAGATATAATGGTCACCCGAATTAAATTCACCCATTCCCGTCCATTTCAGTTCGCTGATTCCCAAGATGTCGATGTTCAGTCTTGTCATCTCATGCTTGACCACATCCAGCTTGCCTTGGTTCATAGATCTTACATTCCAGGTACCTATACAATATTGTTCTTTGCAGCATCGGACCTTCTTTTCGCTTCCAGATACATCCACAGCTGAACGTCCTTTCGGCTTTGGCCCAGCCGCTTCACTCTTTCTGGAGCTACTTGGAATTGCCCTCCGCTCTTCCCCAGTAGCATATTGGACACCTTCCGACCTGAGGGGCTCATCTTCCGGCGTCATATCTTTTAGCCTTTTAACATTGTCCATGGGGTTTTCTTGGCAAGGATACTGGAGTGGGTTGCCATTTCCTTCTCCAGTGGACCACATTTTGTCAGAACTCTCTGTCATGACCTGTCCGTCTTGGGTGGCCCTGCACGGTATAGCTCATGGCTTCACTGAGTTACGCAAGCCCCTTCGCCACGACAAGGCAGTGATCCATGAAGGGGGAATACAGGTATAGTTTAAAAAAAAAAAAAAAAAAAATGAACCTGTATTTAAGGATGGGTAACTAAACTTTAATTACATAAATTGTGTTCTTGGGTACAGAAATGGAGACCCCAGGATTGCATTCATCCCTAGAAAGCCTTGGCTATGTCCAGGCCAGGCCTAGCAGATTTGGGTGTGGTCCCAAAATGTTACTCCAAAATAAAATGTTAATGCAGTGGAAAATTTGTACATTCAGGGAAATTAATCAGGTTAAATGCATTTAATTAATGCAAATTCATTTAAATTAATATTACATTTAGTGAAACTTAATCTTAGCTCTATCATTTCCTGCCAGAAAAAAGTTAAGTGCAGCTCTCCCCCAGATATTGGGCTAGGATGGGGCTGAACTGCGAGGATGTTTGGTCTGGCGCCTGGAGAGAAGAGTACTTTTGTTTTTAACTATGTTTTATGAGCTGCCTAGAGTTATTGCATGAGATAGGTGGCCATATAAGTCTTGTAAACAAATAAACAAACTGAGGAAAGGTTATGCATCCTGGCTTAGGTGATGCTTGCTTACCATTTAACCAATTCTGATTTGTGACTGAAGCTACATTGGGCAGGTCCTTAGTGTATTTTGCAGAAGATAATGGGGATTATATTTTCAACCACATGAACCTGAGTAGAAGGTAATAACAAAGTATCAGGGCAAGGCAGGTTGAGCTGAGAAATCACCAGTGAGCTCCAGACCTATATGGGAATTGATCCTAGGCGTCTCTCATAGAAAGGCCCACACCTTAACCATGACATTGCACTGGTTTTCCTTAACCTAAAGCATATGGTGTAAAACTGTAGTTCTGCTTGCAGCCATGCCCTCTAGAGTTATATTTAGTATATAGTACAGTACAGCTTTGGGAACAAATATTTTAATGTTCTTAGAATTTATATGATTTTTTTTCAGTAAGGATCTACCTTCCAGAGACAACTTTTCTGTTATCATTCTCCCATTCCAGGAGCTTCTTTAGAATGCTTTTTCTTATATACTGTTTTTAATACTGTTTTTGGCAAACTTGCAATCATTTACATATTACTGTTATAGTTGTGTTGTAGTTACGTAAATGTGTACGAATGCAGTCATGCAAAATTGCAACTATTGAGAGTCATACTGCATTATCCATATGCCATTAATAATACAACAGACTAAAAAGGGTTAAAAGAGATAGTTTTGACTGTTCATCAGCAGTCATATAATGCAATTAATTCTCCCTAGTTTCCAGAGCAAAATTACTAAAGTGTGGATTTTTTTCAAAGACATTGTGATGCCTCTTTTCCTTAAGATGCAGAATACCCAATTTTGGCACTTGAGAAAATAAAGCCCATCTCTTGGCTTTGTTGATGGTTATTTTACTAAGAATTTTAATTACATAGTAAAAACTAATATAAGCTAAACTTAGAGAAAGAGAAGAGAATGGAAAGAAAGAAAGAATAAAAAGTGCAAGAAGAAAGAAAAAGAAAGAAAGAAGAAAAAGAAAAAAAGAATATAATAAAAAAAGAAATATATAAAGAAGTAACTTCCAACCTTCATCACAACAAATATAGATACATTTAATAACTTTTGGGGGAGATCTGGCGAACTGAGGATAGCTCTGCAAAACAAGAGCCGATGACTGTGCCAAAGACCAAGAAATTGGTGAGTAGACTGGTCCCTTGGAAACTCTCCAGATAAGGAGAGGATGGGAGATCACCCACATGTGCTCTGGATGGCTGTTCCTTGTGAGGAGACCACAGGACAGCAATTTTCTGTGGGTTTGAGTCCCAGGAGACAATGGGATCAGCCATTTTGCTTGCAACTGTGGCAGAGACTTTTAAAGGACACTAAGTTCTCAAACCTCACTTTCTAATCACTTTCAGAAATTGCCTATTAACCATCTTAAAGCTATTAGAGACCTTCAGAATGACAAGTTTGAAAAGTCTTCATCAGGTGAGTTTATCTTCAACTCTGAACAAAAGAAAAATCAATTACAAGCTTAAGAACTTAAATGATTTGAAATAAACATCAAAAAGCTAAATAAGATTTTTTATCTAAGATTATAAACAGATTAAGGGTCCAGATAAATTTGGAATATTGACTTTTACTATAATATTTCAGAATTAACTATAAAAAATAAACAACTTCTCATGGGAAACAGACTTATTTTGGCTATCCTGGCTATGGCAAGTCATAAGATAAGTGATGATTTTAGAAATTGGGCACTAGAGGGGACTCAAGATTTTAAACAGAAGGAAAAAGCTACAAGCCTGTTCTTGATGTCAGTTAATACTGGGATTTGCAAAACGACACAAAACATTACAACATTGGAAATATTAAAGGAGATCTTTGAAGAATGGAGCCAGAAATTAGTAACTACAATATCAACAATGTCAGTAATGATGTCTGCTTCTATGGATAGACTATGTCTAAAAGATGTTAATGAAGGAATGCCAGATACGGAACAAATTTTATCTGACTAGACAGAGAAAGTACAGAATGTGGAATTACAAATGACAGGCTAAGAGAATGATTTGGAAAGGGACGCTTTACTGAATATAAAAAAGAAACTGGCTGAAGTTTTAAAAATTAAAAGGGAAATACAAATGATAAACCAAGAGAATGACCTGGAAAATGTTTTCTAATTGGAGCTACAAAAGAAGCTTGCTAAAGCCTTGAAGAAATCTGTGTGATGGAATAAAAAAGAATTGAAGAGAAATCAAATCCTACAACAATATTTGATTGAATTAAAGATTAATACTGTTAGAAGTAAAAGGAAGAAATATAAAGTTGGTTTATTTGATCAGAGTTACAATAAGATTTTTTCTTTTTGCAATGTCTAGCCAACCCTTTATGGACTTTTTGGTGACACCAGGATTGAAAAGTTGAAATCTTATGGATTTGCTTATGGATAAGGGATGGGATATGGGATGAAGAGATATCTGTTTAACCTTATAGAGGTGAAGAGTTGTTCATGGTTATTTTATGATGCTTGGCTGCTATGTGTTTTTATTTTATATTATGTATTTTATTTGTTTTTATCTATTCTATTGTATGAGTTGTGTATGTGAGATGGGCAGCTATATTAAATAAATAAACAAATTCCTAACTCTTTGTTGCCACCCATTGGCCATTTGAGGGAAGAATACCTTTTAAATTCCAGGAACAGGATCCTGAAATCTTCTCTCTCTCTCTCTCTCTCTCTCTCTGTATGTGTGTATTTGTATGTGTTTTGGGAGGAATTAATGATTGCTTTAAGTCCAGGAGCCAGGATTAGGCAAGAGTTCCTATCTTCCACCCCAAACACAGCTGAGTCATAGCGATTCAAGGGAATTAAATCAACTTACCCTCCCTCCCTCCAAAGAAGTCAACATCATGAGCTAGGAGGGATCTAGAGTTGATCCTGAACTGGTCTTTATTTTCTGATGTGATTCATGCTATGACATTTGGCAGAAGGGTTATTGTTTAGCATGGTACCTTGTGCAAGGTTGTCCTGCCTTAGATAAAGATCTCAAGAAAATAAGAGGACAAGGCAGGGCTCTGGCTGAACAAAGGACTCTCAGGACTTTAAAAAGCTTTGTTCAGAACACTATTAGCTGGAGTAACTCTCATTACAAAAGCTGTTTTGCTAGGATTTCCTGAGGCTCAACTGAGGTTCTTCTCAATTCTTCTTAATGAAAAACCATATTCTTCCATAGCTCCATCCCAGAGAAGCCTCTAACTCCTTCTGAAGCTTGAGTCATCTCACTCTTCAGACCCACATGGCTGGTAAACTGAAGACACTATGGAAAAGTATGAATGAAACCATTTGGATGATGGGAGGGTTACAACCCCAGACTGAGATATGATAAAAAGTTTAGGTTACTCTAAATACCCTTAACTCACTGAGTCCTCACTGGAACCCTACTGAATTCCTAACTCCAGGAGCATGACAAAGATGCTGGCTTGAAACATGGCTTTAACTTCATAGTAATCCAGATAGACAAAAATATGTTAATATCATTTATACCAGGGAGTTATATCTACAGATGGAAGCAACTTGACTGCAACTATTGGATAGATCTGTTTTTACATTTTGATGTCTTCTTTGTTTTAATGTGCATTCTGATTTTTTAAAAACACAGGTGAAATGCTACTGAATTTCTTTAATCTTCTGACAATTCTGAAATCACTGTAAGGTTTTTACTGAACATTAAGACTTGTTGAGTTCTCCTTGAAAAGAAACCATCTAGAAAAGAAACCATCTGAAAAGAAACCATCTAGAAAAATGACTTACCTGACTGTAAGGAAGAAGGCATGATAACATCCCTTGATGTTGACATAGGTTTATGTAATAAATCTGACATACTGTTCTGCCCTAACCTCACTTTCTGTTTTATTCATATTCCTGGTTGTAAAATACAGGTCCCCCAACAAGATTATAAAGGGGCCAAGAAAACAGTTAAAGACCTGCAATTTAGGATTTCACAATACCTCTGTTTAAAAATCTAAACCTGTTTCTGAAATTTGTGGCCCAGTTAGTGGAATTTTGCTTCCTCTTTCTTCTCAGGAAAATTTCTTTAAGGTTGACCTTGCACAAGTAACTTCTTCTGTTATTTCTTGTTTGTTCCTGCATGTCCTGCCTTCAAAGACTATTTGGAATTTATATGAAGTGCCTCCCGCTCAGGAGACCTTTGCAGCAGAACTCCACAGTCAAGCAGCAAAGTATCTAGTCATAATGGGTATTATTTTTTTTAGCCATTCAAGATGATTCTACATTACAGTTGTGGAGAAATCACAACTCTGCAGAAAAATAGACATAAATAATGCTGTTTTGCTTCAGTTGGGTATTCATAGTGTTTCACCATAAAAATACTGAATTAGCTGACTGTTGTCATCAGATATAT
Source organism: Python bivittatus (assembly GCF_059951505.1). Taxonomy (NCBI): domain Eukaryota; kingdom Metazoa; phylum Chordata; class Lepidosauria; order Squamata; family Pythonidae; genus Python; species Python bivittatus. The sequence continues at coordinate 26,298,530 of NW_028277075.1, read as the reverse complement.
AACTGTGTAACACAAATATCATGTATGAGATATTGCAAATGTGAAGCTGCTCCCAGTAAGTGAAGGAGTCATATCAGTTTAGATATGCATTTGAAGAAGCTAATATTTTAAACATTTGATTTCAATTTCAGAAAAATGAACTGCTAGAAGTGGAATTCTATTTGGAACACATGTGAGTAAAAGTTGAGCAAATATAATGGATGAGGAGTTTAGGTTATTAGCTTTAATGCCATACAGTATGAATCACATTTCATTCTACTACATATGCAAATGTCTTTGTATAATTCTTTTTTTTTTTTTTCAAAATGGCAAAACCTTTCTCACACTGGAATTTTTATATCTCAGCCATAGAAGTAAAAACTAAATTGAGTTAATCCTCCTTCAGGATCATCCCTAGGAGCAGGATCAAAAAATTAAGATGGAGGCCGCTACTGCATGAATAAAGCTGGACTCCATTTTTACATGTATTGCACATAAATGGGATGGAGCTTCAACCAGACTATTTTTGGTGCTCCCATTCTCCAAACATCCCTGGCCAGATTATATTTATTTCTTCACCCAAAACTAAGATCTCTAGGAAAACAAATGGCTGTAATTCTTTATCAGCTAAAACGTGTTGTGGGACCAGGTCAAACTGAGCATTTTTTCAATTGAAAAGTTAGGTAGAAAACAAAGAAATAAAATAATCTGAAACTGTAGGATGGAACATGTACTGTTGTTAACAGTGTGATCTCCTTTTAAATAAGCTTAGAATAATGTCAGATGAAATAAAAATAGATGACCAAGGCTTACATACAACCAGTAAACAATTTGGAACTAGGAAACTGTCCACTGCAGTCATCTGCAGATGTGCTCCTGGTTGTGTCATATCCTGTGAAAGTTAGGTGACCATCAACCTGGAAGAAAGTCTTTGTTGTGTTACCAGCTTTGTGGAACATTCTCCCAATAGGAATAACAAAACACCCCTAATGGTAGTGTTCAGCTTATGGCTGTTAGTTATATTTTTAAGTTATTTTATTATTTTATGTTTTGATATATGTTCATTGTATTTTATGTTGCACTGATCCTATTTTAGTATTGGATACTGCCTGGAGCTGCTGAACATTACAGGTCATAGATAAATATTTTAAATATTTAACTAACATGGTTGATAATCTTGAAATGATTACATGAATTAAGAAAAAAACATGTAAATACAGTAAGTGAGCAAGAATTGAGTAGAAACCAATTATACTTTTTCTTGCTTTTTTTTTTTCCTCCTCTAGGTCAGATATGCCAGAAAACCTTGTAACTAATGGAGTACTCTTGGTATGTTTATTGTTTTTTTACTTTTACTTACAATTTCTGTAGCCCGGGAAGATGCGTGTTTAAAATAGTTCAAACTGGAAACTTCAGAAACTTTGAACACTCCAGTTACATTTGAAAGAGTTGTTTCAAGCTTGAAATGAGTAGCTTTGATCATTTTGGAATGAAACTGCTTTGTTTTGAGTTGAAAGCAAGTTCCAAATAGGGCTTTTTCAAGACTGGAATACTTCCAGAATGACTGGAATAACCCATTTTGAAATAAAAACTGTTTTGCACTTGAAGCATTTTCTATAACTCCAGTTGTTACTTTGGAGAATAGGATATTTGGAACAAATTAATGAATGAATTGCTTAATAAAGTTTGGCTAAATTAGAGTAAGATGACTGTTAAAGTCATTCTTAATATATTCCTCCTCCTTGTAATACTGCAATGTTCCCCGATCTACTGATGTGTTTCATTTTAATCTTCATATTTCCAAAGCACCAAGGCCTTTGACCACGTTGGCTGATGACTGTGGAAGTTTCATTAGGGTGAAATGTGGTGCTGATAAATGGATCAACTTATTCTGTCATTTGGATTTTTTTTCCTTTTTTTTCCCTTTTCCTCTCTAGTCCCCATTCTTCAAAGCTTAGGTTTTTCCCAGTGTGGATTGAATTGGACCTTTTAGTGCACAGAATAGTTCTGATGCAGCAGACAACTTTGCTAGGAGAAGAAGAGGGCAGTTTTAACACCGTATAAAAATATGATCCTCCATAGCAGTATGGAAATTATTATAAGAGGCTATAGGAGAAAGTGGTCTTTTTTTTCCTTTTCTCTTAATGGAAGTGTTCATGGTTCAACAATCTTTGTGTGAATGGAATAAATACTTCCATTCAACCAGATGTCAGTGAAGAGGGAGGGTATATGTTTGTACAAATTTTTATCCATCCACCTAGGTGTATGTAGCCATGTTTGAAATTCATTTGAACAATGCACAAAACTCTTTTTGTAGTAGTCCTTTAAAACCAGCTTTTGAAATGGGGGATAGGATAATGCAGATTAACTACCATTATGTCATGTTACTGCCAGAGAACAGCTGTCAACAGTTTGTACTGAAGGAGACCATGAAGTGATCCTTAGTGTAAAATAATACATAGTGATAATCATACCTTGTTTTCATTTCTTGAACAGTTGGAGGTGTGTATAATTGTCTTTTCTCTTGTTAGTCTCGTGAACTTTGCTACCTAAAAGTAGAGGTGGATCACAGAGGAAGGAAGAAAAAAAGAAAAAGTAAGATTTGTATTGTTTTTCTTCATTGGATATAATGTAGGTGTGAAACTATAAACTATAGATTTCAGTATAATAAAATAAGATGTATCCAAAGACATGCTAGTTTCATGGGAATAGGAAATGCATACTTGTTTCATAAGTGGGCCACTATTCCCCCACTTCTCCCCAATGGCTGAGATGCTGAGACCATGTATCAAAGTCACTATATCATTCATTGCACTCTTCTTTGGGGCAAGTGATCCTGACAACCAACTCAGTTGCACGCTTATGCACAGGTGTGGATAGTTCTTTGAAATGAGTATTCCTTCAGTGCATAACCTCTCATTTTCTTGTAAAGAGAGATGAGTGACTTGAAAGGCAGAGTGGACTTGAACTGCAGCCAAGTGAGCTCCAGAGCCCACTTCAAGTTCAAGGAGAAGCTTTGAGAAAATCACTCTGCCTTGACTTACATTTTGAGGATAAAATGAAATAATGTACTGCATCCTACCCTGGTCATCCTGAAGAAAGGGAAGGATGCAAAGATTATCAATAAATACATGCTTCTGGATAGATAATTTTGAAGTTCTGTTTGTGTTTTCTACTCTGCACTCAGAGCAAAACTTTGCATGTACGGTGAAAGGTTCTTACGAAGATGTTCAGAATATTTTATTGGATACAAGTTCCAGAAATGCTCCGCCAAATCACACAGTTTTCCACCATGCCATGCACTGCAATTCCAAACTAGAGGTGCAATTACTGAAGAAACGTTCCATTTGTGTGAGTTTTTACTGATATCTGGGGACAAATGTACTACACATAACTAACTTCCATATTCTGCATCAATAAAGTATAAATGCTGTTTTGGATCAAAATTAAAAGACCGCAGTAAGTGTATTGCTTAATTAATTTGTTAATTGAAGTTTTATTTTTGCATTTGACATTGAGTATCATAGGAATTTGAATTTTTTCTGGAAGGGCTAGTCAAGCAGAAAGTTAGAAATAATAGTCTAAAGACAGGTGATAGTGGTGGTCCTGGGAAGGAACAAGAAGATGGACAGAATAATAAAGTTCATATCCCAAAATACTGAAGTGCTTCCCTTTCCAGCTATGCCTGTTTGCTGGAAATTTCTTTTCCAGATCACTTTTTCTTATCATCTCTAAGAACTCAATCATCTTTAGGTGAAAAAGTAACACCTCCCTACATCTGAGTTGCTATTCCAAAAATGGCAGATTTCATTGCAGTAAATAGCAAAGAAGCAGAAATAAAGCATGCACACAACCTGCTGGACTTTTATAGTCTCATTCCAGCTGCCTGGCCATCAATCAGTATAAAATATAAAAGCCCCAATCTAGCTATAACTGTTTGTGATTAAGATTCACAACCCAGTTATGTCATAAATGTTAGTTTCATTGATGCATGTAATCTCTCTCTGTCTCTTCCCATCACCAGCCACCAATCCTTCTACTCACCCACCTACTGTTCTCTTTTTAAGCTGCCTTTTAGTACAATTTATTTATTGTTACTACCATATCTGGACTGAGATAGCAGCAAAATATTAGAGTTTCTTATTTCTACTTGCTGCCATCGGTGCTCTCCCAGAGTTTTGCAGCCCAGATATGGTAGTCGTAATCTTAATGCATATCTGTCTGGATTGAAGCCTTTTATCTCTAATTAGAATCAATAATTCTCCCCCCTCCCCCAATAGAAAAGTTGTTAGCTTTTCACAATATATCCATTACTAGCTATTGCGTTACAGCCATTGTTATAATACTTCTTGGAATGCTGCTATTTCAAAAACATGTCTTCTGACCATTTGCTTTTTTTCTCCTTTAGTCTTCCTCAAATTCTGGGAAAACACTCTCCTTCACCTTGCCTTTGCATCAGATTCCTTTGGGAGAGAGAACAGAAGTAGCAAATGTGAGTCCTCTCTGTGAACAGTGCCCATTTTGTTTTCTGTACTGCTTCCCTACCACTGGTAGGGAATTATATTTTTATGTATGTATGTAGGTATGTATGTATGTAAGTATCAAATTTGTCACCACCCATCTCGTTGAAACGACTCTGGACAATTTACAGAAATTATATCTATATCCAACAGATAATATATACAATAATACTCTCAGTGCAAACTACTATGCACCTTCTGAAAAGCCATTCAGAAAGTGTTCTGTGTTTCTCCTACCTAAATGAGCCTAGGTGGTATCTTATTTCTGATGAGGATAACAGTGAATTTTCTAGCCAGCCATTGTCTACAACAGATTACTGTATTGGATTTCCATGTTTGGGATTGAGGAGGAAGAGAATCTAGAAGAGCCAGACTAATGAATTCAATGATCCACTAGCACAAGACTCACTCAACCTGAGACTGCTGAAAGGAGCACTTTCACTTCTGTGCTCCTTTTCCTGTTTAAATACTTTTTTCTATGTAATTGGGTTAAGTTTGTATTTTCAGCACATGGAATGGCTACTACAACATCTAGTTTAACTTGCAGTCACATCAGGAATGTTCCTCCAAGAGTATATTAAGCCTTTCTTGCTTGTTGAATACCTAGGAGAAATAGGGTTTTCCCTTTGGAAAAGCTCAGTTTTTAACATGGCTGTGTATTTAGTTCCAGTTTCCTAGAATAATTAGCAGCTATCTGGCTAGTTTATTCCCTCTAAAGGGACAATTTGCTTTAAGAATACCTGTACAATTTTATGTACAATTTCTGACAATGAAATATGGCATGTAAATAAAATCTAGATGCATATTTTATGTTAGATTTAGTATGAATATTTTCCCCAAAGTTCTGTAAATATCCAGAAAACCCATTTTATAAGAAGATAAATCAGCTAATCAGCTAGGAATTATTTCATTCTTCTATTTAATACATACAAAAATCCTTGTTCTCCTAAGTACTGAATCTTCATGTACAAATGGATATGTAGCAATCTGAAGAGCTTACTAACCAACTCATAAGATCATTCAATGAATATTTTGTTGTTATTGTCAAAGTAGACTAAGGAAGCAAGAGAGCAAACAATGCCTTTGAAATGATGGAAAGATTAAACATGTTTTAGAATCGTTCAATGTTAAGAGTATTCCTTTTTTTTTTTTTTTAGGATAAAGCACATGACGTCTTTGTGACAACAGCAAATTGGTAACCATTTATTTCCTTTATTTTTTGTATTTTTTCTGGTAACTTGGTAGTCCAGTTTTGTCAATTTTTAGAAATCAGGTCAAGTAGTTTGACCTTTTCCCTTCTTGTCTACTAAAGATATAAATAAAGCTCTAATTCTCATTCTGTACTTCTTCCATTTTTAGCTAGGAATACAAGGATAGGAACAGTGAGGTGTCTAGGCTCAACTTGTTTTAAACAAGAGCTGAAATAAACATTTGCTAATATTCAGAATTTGGTATAATTTCTCATGTTGTCATTTGAGTACAGTTTTTTAAAGTCTGAAATTTGAACTCAACTATGTGTGTAGAATTTTACTTTTATAGTTATAATGCTTTAGAGTGGTCTAGAGCTTCTCCCTTTTTTTAAAAAAAATAGCAATGATGAAATCTGAAATATTGGTCACCTATGAAATACAAAATAAAATTTCTAGTTATTTGCATATCACATTAAGTCATTCCAGGTGATAACATGAATAAAACTTCTCCATAGCCCTGCTCTATACAGCTCTATAACCATGATCGTGGCATCTCTCTACTTTCTGACTGCTGGATGGCTGTCACTTCTGATTAATTCTAATTTGGAATTTGAAACCATGTTTATTTACTAATTCCAAATTCTGCTTTATGCTAACCAGAAATGGCCACTTTTCAGCCTTCACAGGGTATATTTAATCACAAGGAAGCCAAAGATTGTGACTGCAGAGATGTATGGAAAAGAGAAAAAGAAATATTTATATTATCTGCCTGAAGCAATTTAAGGTGTCATGAAAATGAAACCAACAAATAGCATTACTCAGCTACAGTCAAAGATTCGTACTAGAGTCAAGTATTCTTCCCTTTTCACACTTACAAATTATATTGGTAAACAGTATATTGGTAAAAAAAATTGTGAATGTGCTCAAATCATGATACTTTCATTAGTGTGCATTATGATAGGAGTTTCTATTATCTAGCCAGAAAGACCCAGATATACGTTTGGGCTTTGATCTCTGTCCAGAGGAGCAGGATTTCATCTGTAAGCGCAAGAGACATGTTGCTGCTGCGTTGAAAAATATTCTTCAGCTAGAAGAACTGCAAGACAATGAGGTATGACCTGCCCCAGAGCAATGTAAAAGGAACAGAGAAAGTGATGGTGATGGGTAAGGCTGTGTCTATATGTATATATATGCACATATTAATGCATAACATATACTTAGGCCAGAGGCTGGAAGACTCAAATTCCTCATCGGTATCTAGTCTCTTCCCCAGTTCTTAATTCAAACATGTGAACTCAAGTTTGCCTTTAAGTGTCTGGTCCTATCATTTGGTATAAAGAAGTTGGCTTGTCTCAGGCACCTGATTTTGGATATCCTGAAAAATGGTTAGTTTTAAATCTTATTACTGAATTCTTATTTCCAGAGAAGGAGCTTTGAACTTTTCTGTCTCAAGTGTCTAAGTACATTAGAAATCCCATTTTTCTTCACCAATTATAGGCGTGGCTTATATTTTAAAAATATACAGAATATGCTTAATACATCATTTTATCCATATACAATAATTACATTTCTTGTTTAACCTTCAAAAAGGCCACTACCAAACTAGTGTGCATTTATTTTTATAAATATAATAACATACTTCTACTGTTTAAAATAATCTATACAACAAGTAAAACTAAAAAATTAAAGTAACAATAAAAGCAAAACAGCAATAATACATGGCGCTGCCCTGGAAGAGCATCTGGAAGCTACAGCTGGTACAAAATGCAGCAACGTAGGCAATTATGTGCACTCTTGATCAACACATGTTATACCTCTGCTCCATGAGCCACATTGGTTACACTTGTTTCTGGGTTCATTTCAAGGTGCTGGTTGTAACCTGCAAAGCTCTTCATGGCACTGGGCTGGGTTATTTGAGGGACCACCTCTGCATAATCACATCATTAGGTCCAGTAGGAGAGGCATGCTCCGATTCCCATCAATTACAGAGTGCCATCTGGCAGGGCCCAGGAAGAGAGCCTTTTCTGTTGTGACACCCATCCTTTGGAACGTCATTCCCTCAGAGATTAGATTGGTCCTGACCCTGCTGACCTTTTATAGGACCTTAAACACTTGGTTTTGTCACTGGGTCTGGGAGTTGGGAAGTGGGTTGAGCTCGTACATTGGTTATGCTAACTTGTGACTGATGGGTCTGTTATAACCCAGCTGCTGTTTTATGTGTGTCGTTTTTCTTTGTCTGGTTTTATAATTTCCTTTAACACTCTTAGCCGCCCAGAATCATGAACTTGAGATAGTGGCCATATAAATTGAAATAATAAATAAATTTTAACACGATATATATAAAAAGAGCAAAAGCTGCAACGTATAAAAAAGCATTTGAAATGCACTAGATTATAGACACCAAAAGATCTTAGACTTCATTAGAAGCTTGAATAAATATGAGTCTTTTTAATTGGTACCAAGAGACTAATAAGGAAGGTCTTGAACAAATGGACAGGGTAAAGGCATTTCATGGGATTTAGAGATTTTTGAGAATTTCTATACTAGCACCTGGTGTCTTTCTGCTACTGTATGGTGATTTATCATTAACATGGAAAAGCTGGGTGACAGTGAGCGGCTGTTTTCTTTGTGTCTCCTTGTTCTTACTGTTTGGAATGGAACATAACTGAGCAGAGCCCATGATCCAGTTGCTGTAGTAGCTGGGTTCATTTGACAGGAGGGCAGACCCTAGGGGTTTATTAGTCAATACCAATTTTAGATAATGTCTAAAAAGAAATGTATAGCTGGTATTTTGCTCTTACTTAGCTTCCAAAGAGTTTTCAAAGATGGTTTAATGTAAAACTCATTGCAATATCTGGGTTTGTGAGCCATGTACATAAAGTACTGATCTCATGTAAAATGTAGTGTAATGTCAGAGAGTTATGCTGGGAACCTTAAAGATGCTTGATAAGGTCTCTAGATATTATGCTTGATGTTCATGGATTTTGCCATATAATTTCCTTTATATCTGCTTGCATTATTCTGGGACAAGGGCTTGGTTCTAATCTACTTAACGTTATGTGTATGTATTTTTGAAAGAAAAATCTCTCGTGGAAATGATGCCATTTTGCAAAATAATATGCATAATGAACCTGGCTTCATTTGAGTTAGCTCTTTTGCAAATAGTGTGTTTATATATACATGCCCCTCTTTTATTCAAACATGAATTTTATTTATGAATAGAAGCATTTAATTTTATTTATACCTGTGTTTGTTCAGGTTCCAGTAGTGGCTGTGATGACTACAGCAGGTGGAGTAAGATCAATGACAGCCATGTATGGGAGCCTATTAGGTCTCCAGAAGCTCAATCTCTTACACTGTATTTCATACATCACTGGTTTATCTGGCACAACATGGTAAGGAAGCCATGAGCAAAATTATTCAGGGAATGTTGGTGTCAGTGGGAGTTGCTTTCTTCTAAGACTCACAGCTGTTCCTGGGGAGAGTTTTCATTGGGATCATCATGGGGAGGTAAAGGTAAAATCTCTTCTCCTCAAATATGTGCTTCTGATGAAATCTATATATTTAACCCATAATTAAATAAACAAACAAACAAAAACTAGACTAAATTACTAATGGTGCTCTAAGGTTTAGTTTCCGGTTCCTCCCAATTATCCTTTCCTTCCATCCTGTATTAGTAAAAATTGCAATAGTCTCTTTTGCAGTCAATTAAAAAACCAAACCAACCTGAATGTTTTTTTCTGCTGTAAATCTGATTTGGGAAGTCATTGCCCTGCATTCCCTATTATATCTGAAGTTTTAATAAAGGAAAATTGTGGCATTTTATCCAAGTATTTAAAAAAAAATACTTGCACCCCTCTGACTGTCCTTTTTTGGCATGCTGCATTATGTTTATTAACAGGCTACAGTTTTGGTTAATGTGGTAGAAAAACTGAAATAATTATGAAAGAAAATATACATTAGAATTTTCCTTCCTAGTTGGTCTACGACAATTCCCAGTGCCAATTTTTTTCAGAGGCGACAGTGTTTCCCTTGTGCTCAATGCCATAATTTTCCCCTTCCCTCCCTGCTCCCCCAACTTTACAGGCTGTATGTGCTCCTGTAAAGTGTTGAACATTCCTTTCCTTTCCTGGATATTTAATATTTAACCAGGTACAAATATGTGATAAAATTCTTTGGACTACTTGGTGGAATTGTACAGACCAACATGGTGAATATAGAGATAAGTTAATGTACTGGTAAGTGTCTGTCTCTGTTCAAAGTTACTAGCTAATTCAAATATAAATGCTAGCTTTTAAAATTCCTTTTCCCAGGACTATGATAAATTTATACAAAGATCCATATTGGTCACACAATAATCTGGAAGATGTGATCACTGATGTTCGGAAACAGGTGGTGAAAAATAAACTGTGCTGTTTTACTGGAGAGCGCTTGAAATATTATGAAAAGGAAATACAGAACAGGCATGTTGAGGGTCACACGTTATCATTCACAGATCTCTGGGGACTAATTCTTGAATCTATGCTTCACGATGAGGTACTGTATTCACATTTTTTCTTTAAAAGTGTAAGGCAACCTAAACCATGGAAAAATACAGGATAAAGTATATCCTGAGGGGGGAGGGAATGGTCCTTGTCACTGTTTCTTTAATTATAAGAATTATCTGCCTCAAAAGCAATTAAAATATTATTTGCTTATGCATTGGCTTGTTCGTTCATTCCCCACCATCCTTTCCAGGAGTGCTACTGTCATCTTGTAGCCAATATCTATGACAAGTTAGGTTAGGCCAGTGTTGTCCAAACTTGGCCACTTTAAGATGAGTGGACTTCAACTCCCAGAATTCTGGGAGTTGAAGTCCACTCATCTTAAAGTGGCCAAGTTTGGCCACACTGGGTTAGGCGCTTCCAAACACATCATGGAATGGCTGCCTTGGAAGCAGTGCCGGTCGCAAACTTTGGTGTCTGATAGCCGAGGCTGATGCTGAAAGAAAAGCTATTTGTCCAAGAATCTAAGTGCAAGGCAACATTGGGCTCTGAGGTCCACAATACCACACTGCTCTCTTGAACAACAATATTCTGCTCAACACCATTTTTACAATAGGAAAAGTGAGGCTGAGAGGCAAGTAGCTTCAATGAGGCCTTTTCCTCAAACGCCAATCATACGTAATCCATTCTGTTATTATTAAAAACAAAGTGCTTACTACCAAATGCTTCTTATCAGCTGGCACACAAACAACATGCTCAGCTATGCTGCTTTCCTTATTTTGAACTCAAATCTGTATCTTGAATCAACTGTACAAGAAATACTGTATTTTTCCATCAATAAGATGCACACACGTACAAGACGACTCCCACTTTTCCAACCCAAAATTAAGAAATCAATATTTTAAAGATAGTGCAGAACACATTTTTATTTAGTAATTAAGTAACATTTACCTGATACACTTGGTGGGAGGAGGTCCAAACCGCCTCTCTGCAGCTTTATTTCCATGCTCTTTTGCATAACTGATTACATTCAATCACAAGTGAAACTGCCGATAGTTTGTCTCTGCAAACAGACTTCCTCCAATTGGTTTGTTCAGCATCAGCTGGCGTCAGTTACATAAGGCTTGTGATTGGAAGAAGTCTGTTTGCAGAGACAGTAGGGGCAGTTTCACTCGTGATTGGAGGCTAGCAATAGGAGGAAGCCTGTTTGCAGGCGCGGTTCTCTCCTTGGCTTACTTCCTTGAATAAGACGCCCTTCAATTTTTAGCGTAAGGATTTTAGAAAAAAGTATCGTCTTATAGTCGGAAAAATACGGTATCTGTTGAGATGATTGAGTACAAATGGTATAACAGATGATCTTCAGAACCTTAATACCAAGTTTCATTGTAAATTGTCCATTGGAAAATGCAAATTTATATGAAATACGCTTGTGTTTATCCAAATTTCTGATTATCTCAGTATTTGGGTGATCATTTCCAAGTACAAGTACGATCTTGAAAAGATTTTTGACATGTGCTTTTTTATTAAAATCAGTAAGCAGAAGATTAAAAATCATGATACATTAAGTTGTATTAGATGATACAAACATTTATTTTTCATAAAAATGCAATAGGAATGCAAATTCCAGCATGCAGACAATGTGAGATATTTATGAACTTAAAAACAGGTTTATTCTGAAAATTGTCACGTGACTGCACATGGACCACTCAGCAATCAAATGGGAATAAGAGAATTAAACACAAATGACAATAAAATTTCTTCTTCCGCTGTTCATTCTTCTATTAACATTTGTTTTTCTTGCACAGCCAGATCCCCATAAGCTCTCAGATCAACGACAGGCAATAAATCGAGGTCAAAACCCTCTTCCTATCTACCTTGCTCTTAATGTCAAGAAAAAATATAGCACTCTAGATTTTAAAGGTAAGATATCATTTTCAAAGGACATGTAACATGAGTTTAATGTGAAGGCTGAATGCCAGGTGGTAAATGTCCATGAAGTTTTACTGGCCAAAAAAGAAGAATAGTAGTGGTTTTCTGTTGACTTCTCTAAGCTGATTTTTGAATCCCCAATCTAGCCTACCGTATTCCCTGGAATCTGTCCCTCTTCTGGGCACTAGCCAAGCATGACACTGCTTAGCTTCCAAGCCCAGACAAGATCACCCAACTGTTCTTATCTTCTTTTTTTCAAATAATTTTATTAAAGATTACAATTAGAAAGAATAAAAACTAATACAAACTACAAAAATATAAAAAGGAAAAAGTGTATAAAAAGGAAAAAGAAAAGAAAAAAGAAAAAAGAAGTGACTTCCCCCTTCAATACAAGTACAAACAATTTTAGTAACGTGTTACCATCTCTTAAGATACAACATATACTCTCTTCACCCCATATCTCATCTCTTAATTAAAAACAAAATCCAAAAGCCTCATCATTTGCTCCTTATCCACAAAAGGGTTACCAGATCTAACTGTCTATCTTAACCTTGATCAAATAAGCCAACTCTGTATTCCTTCCCTCTACTTTTAAAAATCAAGCCCTTCAAATAAAGTCCCAGAGGTTGATTTCTTGTCATCTTTTTTTGGGTCCTTTCTCAAAGAATCTTTCAAAACTTTAACAGACCTCTTTTGTACATCCAGTAAGAGAAGCTTGTCCTTTTTTTTTTTTTTCTTCTCAAAAGGTTCTTCAAAACTTTAGTAGATCTCATTTGTACATAGGTTATCCATATCTCTTTTCTGATTTAGTAGTTTGTATATCTCCTTTAGGCAATGGAACATCAACTGGTTTCATTATGTCCAATACATCTTTTTCCGTATCCTTCTCATTGCTTGTTACCTTTATATCCACATTCTAATTAATTTCAAACTTGTCCGGAGTAGCTTGTTCTTCTTCTACAACTTCTTTGACACTCCATCCATCTATCATATCAGATAATTTCAAAAAACATTTTTCAAAAATATCCATCAGAACACTCACTATTAGACTATTTTGCCCCATTCTTTATTCAATTATATTATCCTCTAACTTCCTCTAGTGTCCAACCTTCAAAGTCCCATCCTATCATATTTTAATTTAGAGAAACCCAATCAATCAGTTTCCCAGGGGAGAAATTCTTCTAATTAATTAATTAATTGTAATTCCAAGTCCATCTGGGCCCTTAACCCATTGTTAACTTTCCAAAATTCATATTCTAAACACCCTTTTGCCAAAAGTAATATTTTTCCAAATCTTTAAAATCATAGTTAAAAATTATTTCTCCAAGGAAAGGCGACTCACCCAGTGCCTGCAATAATACTTACTTTTCTGAAGGGTCTTAATATTTCCAAACCAATAAAAAAACAAATTCAAAGTGATTAAGAAGTATGGCTCAGTCGAGCTTTATGTCCTTAAAAAAGCTGCATTGACGGCTGTGAACATAGATATTTCCTCATAAGTGGACTGCAAAATATCAATTCCTGTGGTCTACTCACAAGGAGTGGCTATGTGCAGTACATGTGGGCTACCTCAAAGATCTCTCCTTATTCTAGAGAGAATTTTGGTGGCCTGGATCCTGCATCCAGCAGCTAATCTCCGTCATAATGCCATCCCACTCTGAAAGGGAGGTCTACTCACCATGGCTCTCAAACGGAAATCTAAGTGCTCTTATCTTCTGAGGCTAATTTGATTTAGGAAATCACAGAAATATCATGCATAACTATAAACCTATGGCTTTTATATCAAAGTTTAACATGAAACATTCTCTATTAAGTGGTGCTAATAAGCTTCTTTAGTTGTGTTAACAAAGGCAAAATTTAAAAATGCTTAGCAAGTGTAGCCCAGAATAGTCACTCTTGGTGTCCCTTGCAGAAATCATTTGCAGATCTGTGCATCTTAGTCTGAATACACATTCAGACTATACATTAAATTGACTAGAGCCCCAGAACATCAAGAATAATCTAAACACTGAATTTAAGACAGATTATCTAATGATGACAGATTGTGGTGAGTTTTGCTGGAAAATCAAAGATGATACCATTTAGATATGTTGGAGAATAATGAAGAATAATATGCCTAATACATGATAATATAATTGGTCAATGAATAACATGGAAAAACCCAGACCAGTGGAGGTAATCACAGTCTTATACTTGGTATAAGATAGTGGCAAGTCTTTGGGCTGAGTTGTATAGAGACCTCTGCTTCATGGAAATCTGGCTTAGAATCCAGGATAGAGAGGGAACAAGTACATTTTGTATGGATATACTCTTGTGGTTGTTTATTTCTCACTGAACTGAGTTTTTTTCAAATGATCAATAGTCATACCTTGAAAAGGAATTGCATTTGTGTGGTTTTATGTTATATAACTAATTTTTCTCTACTGTATGCATAATCACTTTATTTTTAAAATTGCTGATTATTAGATGATGATGATGATGATGATGATGATAATAATAATAATAATAATAATAATGTGTGTGTGTGTGTGTGTGTGTGTTTGTGCTATATCTGCAGAATGGGTGGAATTCACACCATATGAAGTGGGCTTCCTGAAATATGGAGGGTTCATTAATGCAGAAGATTTTGGAAGTGAGTTCTACACGGGTCACTTGATGAAGAAGATTCCAGAATCTCGGCTTTGTTTCATGCAAGGTAATCTAGCTAAACTAATAAAGTGGTGTATACTGCTCCATACATCTTAAATTAGATTCTTAACCTTTCATATGGCAAGAATGTGCTATATGCCCAATTTTCACACATTTCAGATGTACTTATTAACACATAATGCTTATGTAGCTTTCTACTGTTATATTACTGTTATATACACAACCTTGTACAGGTCAATAGCTAATATAACACCTAACAGCTAATATAACATCTATATAACCACTTCCCCGCTGAAGGGGAGGGGGTGTTCTGAGGCCTCTCGCATGAGGTCCAAACCAACAAAGACAAAAAAATAGAAACAAAAACAAAACCCTCTCTAGTATGAGAGAGTGTACTGTAGAAAAAAAGAAGGCATATTTGCATAGCTTCTATTCTTTTTACTGTGATTTCCATCTCAAGATAATGGGGCTAGCATATACTGTACTTATTACTATGATTTCCATCTCAAGATAATGGGGCTAGCATATACTGAAAAATCTAGTCAGCTCTTGTTAAATATTCTGTTTCCAGGCATGTGGAGTAATATCTATTCCCAGAGTATGCTGGATGCTTTATATTTAGCAGAATGTCCAGAAGACTTTTGGCACAAGTGGACAAGACCTAGAATCTATGATATTGGTCAGTAGAATGTTACTTCTCTTTTGGTTAATTTGCCCAGGAAATGCTTCCCTTTGCTGTGGATTTTGGAGATGATTTGGGTTCAAATTAATTAGTTGGAAGTGGAAAGTTTGGGGAAGTGTGGCAACTCCTTATCTTCCCTTCCAATATTACCATATACTATTTTTCCATCCCAATTTTACATGGAAGTATAGTGTATCCCTTTCCAGTCTTTCTCTCTCTCTCTCATTGTGTATAACTTTTTAAAACATCTAATAAACAATTGAAATAAAATACTTGCAAATGACTTGGGTGATGTGCAAATACATTAAAAACATATACAATAGAAAACAAAAAAATAAAAAATCAGAAAACTAAAGTCAAAATAGCAGTGAAACAACATGACTTCTAAAATCAAGTGAAAACCAGCCACAACTTAAAACAAGCAATGTGTTCAAAATAATTTTCAGAACAGGCAAGCTTTGAAAGGGAAATCATTCTCTAGAACAGGGGTCCCCACACTCTTCAGCTCATTGACCCCTTCATGAAGTTTCAGATTGTTCATCAACTACCAAACATTTATTGTATGAAAATAATTTAATAAATGCTACTTTAACTACTACTACTACTACTACTACTACCACTACTACTACTACTACTAATAATAATGACAACTCAAGGCTGCTTTCATTGGTGGCTGTCTAGCTGCTAGCTACCACACTTTCAGGACTAGGGACTGGCGTGGAGCTCTACAGAGACCCCAAAAGATTAATTGACCCCCTTTTTACCTCCCAGCCATTTCTTGACCCCTTGGATAAAACCCTCAACCCTTGGGGTTTGATACTGACCACTGTGGGGAACCCTGCTCTAGATGGACTGAAGTCTATATTTCCATAGCTCAGCAATAACAACTTGGTAGCCTTAGGGCAGCTTTGGTGGGTCCCCCAGATAATGGAGAGTTGAAATGATTAAGCAAATGACTGGAAAGAGGTTTGAATGAAATTAAAACATAACTGAAATGTAATTTTTGTCCTGGCCCCATGCAGAACTTTGGGGAGTGTGATACCTGGGACTTCATCTAAAGGCCAATTCCAGCCCTTGGCCTGAACTTGTTACCCTTGTCAGAGAAATGTGTTACAGAGATTAAAACGTTGGACTAGGGTTGGGAGGCTGTGTGGTTGGTATACTAGAAGACCCATCCACATGAGAAAACCTAAGAATATATTTGCTATTATGGAAATGATTATTTTTCTACAAAAGCAAAATCTGGTAAAATTGCAGGTATTGAACCTGATCTTTTAAGTAGCATTCAGTTTTACTTGACATTTATCTTTGCAAACTGGAGTTAAGAAAAACCTCTCAAATTGCCTTGGTTCGGGCTATGGTTAATTTCAGGAACAGAAATTAGGAACAGGTTGTATATACTGCCACTCTGAATGTGCTGTTTGAATAATGGATCTAAATAAAGCTTTCTCTGTTTCACAGAAGAAGATATTCCCCCTCGGCTTCCCAAGAGGCCATATGTGCAGCCAACACGTCTTTTTATCCCTAGTGGTTCTGTCACAAATGTGCTTAGAGATGTTATAACCTTGCGTCCAGTTGTTTCACAGTTTCACAATTTTATGAAAGGCCTGCAGTTGAACAACAAATACTTAGAGAATAACAGGTTTTCTACCTGGAAAGGTAATACAGTCAACATTTCTTTATCTCTTCAGCTTTCTCTTTCTGTTCATACTGGTTATTTCTCATGATATTTTGTCACAACAATATATAGCACTGGGTGATTGTAGAGAGCAGAGCTGTGCAAAAAGAAATTATAAGTGGAATAACTTAAAAAAGCTTGACTGTATTGTTTGACAGTCTTCTTCCTTGCTTAATGTGTTACCCTTTTTCCTTTGCTTTCTTTTTTCCTGTTGAAAAAAATCTTAATTCATATGTTGACCAATAAGACATGTGAACAATCCATTGCTGGAAATCCCATACCTGAAAAATCCATAATTCTTGATACTAGATTCCAAATTTCAGAAATACAGCCAATGTATAACAAATACAAATGCAATCAATACAAAGCATGAAGCAATACTAACTAATACTGTATTAACAGTATTACTTACACTTAGAAATTGTAACTCTAAAATTAACATAACCAATTCAAATCAATCCTGGTAGGGCTTATAAAACTTATAGGTAAAGTCTTATAGGTAAAAAAAAAAAGAAAAACCAAAATTTTGTTAATAGCAAATTGAGTATATTTGGTTATCTGGGATTAGCTGGGTCACTCAGCAATTTTAAAATAAAGGCTGATTTATCTTAGTTGCAATAAAAATTGACATGTAAAATTGTCTCAGTCTTGCCTGATTTGCATGGTGTAACAACTGGGGGATTGGGATAGTATATGCGCTCTCTAGAAATGCCAGCAGGAGAGCATTCAAGTGACTTCTAAAAATGCCCATAAAAGGAAACATTTCTGGGATTCCTTCAGTTAAAAAAAGGGTGAAAGATTTATATGATCTGAAGAGAAACCAGAGTTTGATAAATTTCTAAAATTTAATTTAGTTTGTTCTGAAATTCTATGTCTGAAATCCTCTCCTTGATAATATATTTAGCCTTTTCAAATCCTAAGAAAAATAGATGTTTGAACAAGAGGCTATAGTAGAGCAGATTTATTATGCGGTTCTACCACTTTCACCTTTAATACTCAAGTGATGAAAACAACCCAACTGCTAATCTTTATACAAGTAAATAAAAGGACTAGCCAAACTCTAACTTTGATTCTGAATAGACTGGTCTTTAGTCTCAAATCTTCATTAGGGCCACATCTAGGCTTCAATAAAAGAGATCTTTAAAAATGTGATTGTATTTTTTGAAGAACCCCAAGTTGGACTAGGGGCACCCCATATAAAAATTATGTGACTGATTTTGCAGATAATTTGATGGCAGCTGGAATAAAATATTCTCTTTGCATCTAATGACATCTTAAAATTGCTGTAGCTCATACACATGTGTAAATTGCTTGGTCTTGATCATTTCAATGCCCATTAAAAATTAATCTTAACAATTACAATGACAGTAATATATTACACTACTTACTAAAATCCTGTGTGGTCAGTCATTTTTCTATGTGGTTTCTTCAATTGTTGTCTCTCATTCTTGCACTCAGAATAAATTAAGCAGTTCATAGTGAGTATATTATTCTGATGATCAGTTTTTCCAGAAACTACTGTTAGTTGTTATAGTTGTTTTTTCCATGTCCAATGATGAAGAAAGGCAAAATGTGAGGAAGGAAAAGGCATGGATTTTGTCTGGGGAATTATCTTACAATTGCATTGCTTCATTGGTTATGGGAAGATGTCATTAATTTATCATTTCTCACATTGCCATCCCTGCAATAACACTTTTCTGGATCAAGTAATTAGACTATTGTATGAATGAGAGCTATATAAAGATTGCTGAACTTGTGTTGAGGGTCATATTTGATGCTTTGAAGATTTCCAGTTTCCATCCAAGTGATGCTGGAGATAGTCCATCCTAATTTGTTTGTGGTTCTGAAATATAGTTTATTAACACATACTTCTAAGAGTGTGTATTCCCTTCTTTTAATTTTTAACTGACAGGTTGCAGTGCAGACAGACTGCTCTTTCCCAGGTAGCTGATTGTTCTAATTTCTCAGGTTTAAGATTAAAGCTATGGAAGAAGTCACCTCCTCTAGATGACAGGTGGTCCTACTCCAATTCATGTCAGAGAAGTGGAAGAAGGGCTTTTTATGTAAGGACTGAGAGAGAGATGATATTTCTCTCCCAAAGACCAAACTTGATACTTCCCAGTCACCCCTTCTGACAAAACGGACTATAGTATATCACAAGCTAGATTTCAGTCTTTAGTTGTAGTAATCTTAATCTGTATTTTAAGTTTTTGACTAAAGAAATCACTTGCTCAGACCACTTTTCCCAGATCCTTTAACAAACAAACAAACAAATCAGCCAATAAATAAATAAATAGATAATAAACCAGTAAGTCACTGTCTATCAGTCCAACCCACTTCAGGGGACTACTGTGTGGATAGAACCAGGCTAGGAACCCTGTATGGTGCTCTGAGCAATTTGGAGGAAAAGTGGGAATACAAATGTAATACAATCAAGACTAATTCTAGGATTATTTGCATTCTCTTTGCTTTCATTATTTATAAACCTCCATTACAACAGGGATTGAAAACCTGTGGATCCCCAAATGTTGTTGGAAGCCCTAACAGCATGGCTAATAGTCAAGGATGATTTAAAAAAAAAAAAAAAACAGGCCAAGAGAACCAGAGATTACTTTAAAATACTGGGTATGTAAATATGCATGTTGTCTTTCAGATACTGTACTAGATTCTAGCGCCAATCAACTGACCATGTCTGAAGAACATTTGGAACTTGTAGACACAGCTTTCTTTATCAATACCAGCTGCCCACCTCTTTTAAGGCCAGAAAGACAAGTGGACATTATTATACATTTAAATTACAGTGGAGGATCACAGACATTGGTGAGAAGCTTCTTTATTGTCTTTAGCCATGTTTTTACTTCTAAATATCAAGAGAAGGTTATTTGAAAAACCTTGAAAAGCTTATTCATCCTTATTTAAAAATTTGGCACTGAAAGTGGTTCAACCTAATTTGAGTTTAATTTGTAAGAGGTGCTCCTTCCCTCTCTTGGGCAAACATTACTGCGTCTTCCTTCCTTATTGCTGTCTTACGAAACAGTAATGCTAGAAAGTACTTCTGCCAGGTATGACCTATGGCCTATGGTATTCCTGACAGTTGCATGTCCATAGTTTCTTTAGAACTTCTAACCTATGTGAAATGAAAGCTGTATTTATATATCTTGGGTCCTGATTCCTCTTGTGTTTGATACTTTAGCCACTGGACTTAAGCACAACGTACTATCAGGAGCAGGGCATCCCATACCCTAAGACTGTTATCACAGAAGAAGACAGGAAGCATCTCAAGGAATGTTATACCTTTGATGATGCAGAGAGTCCAAAGGCTCCTATACTGCTGTATTTCCCACTTGTATGTGACACCTTCCAAAAATACAAAGCACCTGGTAAGTTAAGAAGGCTACTTGAGGACCACTTTGCTTTCCTATCTGCTGATCTTAATTCCTATATGTGTTTCTTATTTATGTATATCCTGAGGGAATTGACAGTAATTTTAAAACAATGGTATAAAAAGAAAATAAAGACCAGTAGTAATGAGAGTTTCTTGCTGGAAAAATACAATATAGAAAGGGTGAATCTTTAGCAAATTCTAAAACTTAACAACATTAGGGCCTAGTGTTTCACGGAAGATATGTCAGTCTATAGTGTATATACCAATCTCCACAATATCTCAATTTAACTGACAGGAACTTACCTGAGGATCTCAATGTCTCAGGCCAAGGATGGTTGGTATAAGTGGAGGTGGTCTTTGAAGCAATCTGATCCCAAGTTGTTTGGAATTATTGTATCTACTAATGTCAGTAGCTTGACTATGGCTTGGTAGCATAAGGGAAATATATAAGCAGGAAAGCATTCTGCACTAGTTATAGCTTCCCAATTAGTTCCAAAGGAAATCCCACATAGAGTATACTCCATTAAGTTTAAATACATAAACCTTAATGTCCAAGACATCTCTCTCCAGGAACAGTGTTGCTAGCTTGCCAACCTAACATGGTAATAAACGCTTATAGCTACAGAGTTTCCTGAGCTTCCAAAAACAATGATGGATTCAGGAGCATTCCTATACTGTGGACTTATTCCTTTGTTGGATGTACAGTCCCTTCTGGGACATTCTTCTAATTCCCAGGGACTGGAACCACTTATCTACAATAATTCCACCTTATCAGGATTCTGTATTTTGGCCTCATCCAGTACACTTGATTATCAGTAGGATTCACGCTTGGATATGGGACTGGGATGGCATTGGTTGCACCAACTGATTACCTTTTGTAGGATCTGGATGGGGTAGTGCACCTCTGTTGGTCCTTTTAAGCCAGAGGCATTTGATATCACTGATCATGGTATCTTCCTGAAATGCCTGCTGGAGTTGGGGATTGGAAGCCTTATTCTGCTGTGGTTCTACTCCTTCCTTAGAGGGCGGTTCCAGTCTGTAGTGATGGGGGAGGAGAAGCAATAGGGGTTAATCCTCTTCCCCTTACCTTTTAACATCTATATGGAACCTCTGGGAGAGATCATCTGACAGTTCAGAGTGTGGCATAATCAGTTTGCTGATGATACCCAGCCATACATTGCCGCTCTGAGCTGTAAGAGGAATGCTGTTAATGTCTTATCATAGTGCCTGAAGGTTATAAAGGTTTGGATGGGAAAGAAAAAGCTGAAGTGTAAGATGGAGGTACTGTTTGTACATTGAGGTTCTCTATTGACACCGGTGTTGTCTCTGGATGAGCAAGTACTACCAGTGAAGGAGCAGTTTATGATCTTGGGGTCCTTCTGGACTCACAGCTTCTGGTTGAACTGCAGATAGATACCTTGGCTAGAAGGACCTTTGTGTAGTTTTGGCTGGTGTGCCAATTGTGGCCTTACCTGATGCAAGGCAACCTGGCTACAGTAACTCATGTCCTCATTACTACTTGGTTAGACTACTGCAATTCACTCTACATGGGGCTGCCTTTAAAGCCTAATCAGAAACTAGAAGTGAAAGGACCTAAAAGCAGGATGCGCTGCTTTTCAGTGGCAGTGACACCCATCTGGAATAGTCTCCCAGTAAAGATCAGAATGGCTCCCTCCTTGATAGCATTCATTATTTTATTTTGCTTTCAATTGTTTACTGCAGTATTTCTCAACCTCAGCCATCAGCCGAGGAATTCTAGGAGTTGAAGTCCACATATCTTGAAGTTGCTGATGTCGAGAAACATTGGTTTACCATATTTTAAGACTTACTATGGATATTTTAATGTTACTATATCATGTAAGTCACTGAGAGTCCCTTGAATTGTGGCAGGATAGAGATGGAATGGATAAATAAATAAATTATGGCTTCATAAAACGTTCTATGAAACGTTGAACAATTGCCTGAATGTATTATGCCAGTCGTGTTCAAGGATTATATAGACTAAAAAATATATGAGTAGTATTATTTCTCTACAACAGGTCTCTCTCCCGTAGTTTTAAATGAATAAAGTCCTTTACTGCTTCATCTATAATGAGGCTGTACATGATTGAGAATAATACATAATTAACACTTAACCTAAATAACTTTCTCCCACCATCTCGATTATCTTAAGTTTTAATTCCTGTGTCATTAGTTCTGTCTTTCAAATGCTGATAAAGAGATACAATATAATCATGATTTCAACTATGAGAATTTCATGTTACTTACCCATAAGCATCCTTTATTCCTCACTGCAAGCATCTGAACAACCAGTATGGAACTATTTAAAAGGCAGATGCTCCATTCTCCTCCTCCTTGACTGCTGTTACTAGTGAAGCTTGTATTATATATTGATGCAACATCCCTTTCTTCTAAGCTTATTTTCAATGCTTCATAAAGTGAACAGTTTTAGATCACTGCAGTGGCTATATTAAAATAAAATCTGCTTGCTGTACTCCTTTCCTCTTTTTGTTTCTGCAGGTGTGGAACGTGGTCCAAGTGAGATGGAGGATGGCCATGTTGATGTCACCAGCACTGTTTTTTCTCCATATGCTACTGGCATGGTGCAATACTCAGAGGAGAACTTCAACAAGCTGCTAAATTTGACCACCTATAACATTCTGAATAATGAACATTCGATTCTTCAGGCTTTACGGACAGTAATCGAAAGGAAGAAGCAGCAGAAGTCTTTCTGTTCCTCTTTTTAACCCACTCCAATGTCTTTCCCATTCTTTGTAACCTGGGAAGCTAACAGGTTTGGTTCATTTGTGCCATTGGCCAGTATTATATACATGGGAAATAGGGTAGGCATCAGATTTACAAAAATCAAATTGGAATATTGAAACAGATTTTAGAGCTGTCTGAATTTAAGCAGGGCTTACTGAAATGAATTCAAACCAATTGTTGTGGTCAATACATTTATTTGTTATGTTCCCCCCCACCTTCATTTGGGGCTAACATCAGAAGTGCTTTATCGTAATTCATATGCAAAAAAAGAGGAAACAGGTATATTGTGAGATAGTGCTCAGAGATTATGTATTCAAAACTTGCTTTGCAAGATAGATATTAGAGTAAGAGTTTAGGTTCTAGTCCAGCAGATTATAAACTTTACAAAAGTACAGTTATTAAATGGCAAGGGCTCTGAATTTCAAGTTTTGGGCTTAGTTTATGAATTTGAAGATGACTGTATCAAGTGAAGATATGCATTTATGTATCAGATGTTCATGTATGTATAAGATGTGCATCACAAACCAAACAGAGACTTCAAAAATGAGAGGGAACCAGAATAATGATTTTTGCAATTTTTTGGTACCTGAATTGCAGCTGTGAATTTCTGATATTTTTATTTCCATCCCTGCCCAGGATTGGCTGGAATTGTTATGGGGGAGGGGTCATCCTGCCCAAAATACCCACCACAGGAAATCCTGGTTTTTCCAACAACTTTTGAGAAGGCTGAATAGCCCAGGAGAGCTTGGAATGTGCTGTGAGTCATAGTGTGATGGACAGTGTTTCTCAGCTGCCTGGTGTGCTCTGCTTCCAGTCACTGCAAGAACTGCAAAATCAGTCCAAGCCCTGCTAATTCCCCCTAGGTGCTTCCCTTAGCCTGTGTTGCAAGGTGAAACTTGTCTATTTCAGTGATACAGGTAGTCCTCGACTTATGACCATAACTGGACCGGAATTTCCATTACTAAGTGATGTGGTCTTTATTGAGTCACGCCCAATTTTATGACATTTTTTGCTGTGGTTGTTAAGCAAATCATGGTTGTTAAGTGAATCATGTGATCGTTAAGCAAATCCAGCTTCCTTTATTAACTTTGCTTGTCAGAAGCCCCCTGGGAAGGTTGCAAATGGTGATCATGTGACCCAGGACACTGCAACCATTGTAAATATATGCCAGTTGATAAGTGCCCAAATTTTGATCACATAACTGCAGGGATGCTGCGATGGTCGTAAGTATGAGGACTGGTTGTAAGTCACTATTTTCAGTGATGTCATAACTTTGAATGGTCATTAAATTAATGGTCATATGTCGAGGACTACCTGTACCGTTCACCTGCTGTGAATGAGATATAGCCATGCTTTGCAAGAAAAGCACCAGGGCTCCATTTCTAACAGCCAGCAACCTCTGAAGAGGTGGGAAACTCTCAGGACTCTGCAAGTGCACCTCTAGGCCACTGTTTCTCAACCTTGGCAATTTTAAGGTGTGTGGATGTGCTGGCTGGGAATTCTGGGAGTTCAAGTCCACATCTCTTAAAGAGAGAAACAGTGCTGTAGGTACTACTGATACTTGGCAAAGGTGTGCACCATTACAGCATCCTCTTCCTTTCAGCCCTTTTAAATCTCTCCAGTCTTCACTTGGCTCATTTTTATTCTTGTTATTGTTATTTTGTTCAGGTAGTTTACTTGATTCAGATCAGGCATCAGAAAGATAAAAAGATAGGAAGCTCAACAGGGCTACAATATGGGGCATGCCCAGCACCTAAGTCCAACCTCAAAAAGTGTGTTTGTGGGGACAGGTGTGTTGGACAAGGTGGAACTGCCACTTGTGGCCTCTGTGAAGCTTTCTGATAGCCATGACTGGATTCACACAGAGGCTGATTGGTGGCATCTGTGCTAGCAATATCAGGGTAACGAGAGGTGGATTTGGCAGCAGCTGTTCAACTGAGAAGCTGTCAGGACCTGTATCAACCAACAATTGTGAATTTACAAAGCATAGCAGTCAATGGGAGTTCGTTTGATTTGCTTCTGCCAGTTGTGACTGGGGAGGGGGGCTAGTAGTTAAGGGTTGTAATAGGAGTAGTCACAGGAGATGGTGAGGAGCTTAACCTTATATGGGCAATGAGGCCGGGTCGGATTGCAGGCAAGGCCAGTGGGGGCCTGATGGCCAGGAAGGAGCTATGCATCCCTGGGAGGAAAGGAAGAGGTCACCACCAGGTGAAGAGGAATTGAGGCGCCAGGGTAATTAGGGGAGGGGGGATAAATAGAGGGAACTTTTTCAAGGCTTTAGTTTTAGCAATGTTTTGTTCAAAACGACATGTACCACAAAATAAAGGAGCATTTTCTGAACCAGGCCTAGTTGCATGAGAATTCTTTGGGATTGGGGCGTGGACATTGTGGACTTGACAGAAGCACTTAGTTGCTATGAGACAGGAGCCAGAAAGTGAGAGGAAGAATGTGCAGTAACGAGAAGCTCTCCTGTCACATGATGGACAGAGTGACCAGGAATACAAGGAGTGGGAATGGCCAGAATATGTAGCTGAAAGTACTGGCCAAGGAATAGCAGAAGACATGGAATTGTCTGGGGTTTGGGTAGATGTTAGTGAGCAGAATATTGGAGCACATTTGTGTGTGGTGATCAAGAACCTTCTTTTTCCAGAGTACACTTTGTTTTCAAAACAGTTTAAATGTTCCATTCAACCTCTTTTTAAATCCTGAACAGTGTTTGATTTTCAAAAGCTGCTGAAGTGGTCAAATCAGGGGCCTGTCTGATTTTCAGAATAGCTTCCTGTCTCAGTTTGGGTGCCAGCAATTCAATTATAATGACCTTCATGGTTTGGGGCTACAGAATCTGAAGGAAGACCTACTTATCCAAAGAGAAACGTCTGTGTAGTGCCCAGTGCTGTAGTTCAGTGAGTGATTTCCTGGGAGTAGGCATTGCAAGATTAACCCATCCCAGTTAGATATTCCTGGCACTGACTTTATTCTATTTTCAACGCCAGGCAAAGACATGTTATCCTCCCAGCACTTTTAATTAATTAATGTATAAACCTCAACCCCTTCATGGATCACTGCCTTGTCGTGGCGAAGGGGCTTGCGTAACTCAGTGAAGCCATGAGCTATACCGTGCAGGGCCACCCAAGACGGACAGGTCATGACAGAGAGTTCTGACAAAATGTGGTCCACTGGAGAAGAAAATGGCAACCCACTCCAGTATCCTTGCCAAGAAAACCCCATGGACAATGTCAAGAGGCTAAAAGATATGACGCCGGAGGATGAGCCCCTCAGGTCGGAAGGTGTCCAATATGCTACGGGGGAAGAGCGGAGGGCAATTCCAAGTAGCTCCAGAAAGAGTGAAGCGGCTGGGCCAAAGCCGAAAGGACGTTCAGCTGTGGATGTATCTGGAAGCGAAAAGAAGGTCCGATGCTGTAAAGAACAATATTGTATAGGTACCTGGAATGTAAGATCTATGAACCAAGGCAAGCTGGATGTGGTCAAACATGAGATGACAAGACTGAACATCGACATCTTGGGAATCAGTGAACTGAAATGGACGGGAATGGGTGAATTTAATTTGGGTGACCATTATATCTACTACTGTGGGCAAGAAACCCTTAGAAGAAATGGAGTTGCACTCATAGTCAATAAGAGAGTGGGAAAGGCAGTAATGGGGTACAACCTCAAAAACGACAGAATGATCTCAGTGCGTATCCAAGGCAAACCATTCAATATCACAGTCATCCAAGTCTATGCCCCATCCACTGATGCTGAAGAAGCTGAAGTTGACCACTTCTATGAAGACCTACAACACCTTCTAGAACTAGCACCAAAAAAAGATGTCCTTTTCATCATAGGGGATTGGAATGCTAAAGTAGGAAGTCAAGGAGTAATCGGAATAACAGGCAAGTTTGGCCTTGGAGTACAAAATGAAGCAGGGCAAAGGCTAATAGAGTTCTGTCAAGAGAACAAGCTAGTCATAGCAAACACTCTTTTCCAACAACACAAGAGACGACTCTACACATGGACATCACCAGATGGTCAATACCGAAACCAGATTGATTATATACTTTGCAGCCAAAGATGGAGAAGCAATATACAGACAGCAAAAACAAGACCAGGAGCTGACTGTGGCTCAGATCATGAGCTTCTTACTGCAAAATTTAGGCTTAAATTGAAGAATGTAGGGAAAACCACTAGACCACTCAGGTATGACTTAGATCATATTCCTTGTGAGTACACAGTGAAGGTGATGAATAGATTTAGAGGATTAGATTTGGTAGACAGAGTGCCTGAAGAACTATGGACGGAGGTCCGTAACATTGTACAGGAGGCAGCAACTAAAACCATCCCAAAGAAACAGAAATGCAAGAAAGCAAAATGGCTGTCTGATGAGGCTTTACAAATAGCTCTGGAAAGAAGGAATGCGAAAAGCAAGGGTGAAAGGGAAAGATATAAGCAACTGAATGCAGATTTCCAGAGAATAGCAAGGAGAGATAAGAAGGCCTTCTTAAATGAACAATGCAAAGAAATCGAGGAAAACAATAGAATGGGGAAGACTAGAGATCTCTACAAGAAAATTGGAGATATGAAAGGAACGTTTAGTGCAAAGATGGGCATGATAAAGGACAAAAAAGGCAGGGACCTAACAGAAGCAGAAGAGATTAAGAAGAGGTGGCAAGAATACACAGAAGAACTATACAAGAAAGATCTTAATGTCCCTGATGTCCACGCTGGTGTGATCACTGACCTTGAGCCAGACATCCTAGAGAGTGAAGTCAAGTGGGCCTTAGGAAGCATTGCTAACAACAAAGCTAGTGGAGATGACAGTATTCCAGCTGAGTTATTTAAAATACTAAAAGATGATGGTGTTAAAGTGCTGCACTCAATATGCCAGCAAGTTTGGAAAACGCAACAGTGGCCACGGGATTGGAAAAGGTCAGTTTAAGTTCTAATTCCAAAGAAGGGCAACGCCAAAGAATGCTCAAACTATCGCACAATTGCACTCATTTCACATGCTAGCAAGGTTATGCTCAAAATCCTACAAGCTAGGCTTCAGCAATACATGAACCGAGAACTACCGGATGTACAAGCTGGGTTTCGAAGAGGCAGAGGAACTAGAGATCAAATCGCCAACATTTGCTGGATCATGGAGAAAGCACGAGAGTTCCAGAAAAATATCTACTTCTGCTTCATTGACTATGCAAAAGCCTTTGATTGTGTGGATCACAACAAACTGTGGCAAATTCTTAAAGAGATGGGAGTACCAGACCACCTTACCTGTCTCCTGAGAAATCTGTATGCGGGCCAAGAAGCAACAGTCAGAACCGGTCATGGAACAACCGATTGGTTCAAAATAGGGAAAGGTGTACGACAAGGCTGTATACTGTCACCCTGCTTATTTAACCTATATGCACAGTACATCATGAGAAATGCCAGGCTGGAAGAATCACAAGCCGGAATTAAGATTGCAGGGAGAATCATCAACAACCTCAGATATGCGGACGATACCACCCTAATGGCAGAAAGTGAAGAAGAACTAAAGAGCCTCTTGATGAGGGTGAAAGAGGAGAGTGCAAATGCTGGCTTGAAACTCAACATTAAAAAAACTAAGATCATGGCATCTGGACCCATCAATTCCTGGCAAATAGAAGGGGTAGAAATGGAAGCAGTAACAGACTTCATTTATTTGGGCTCCAAGATCACCGCAGATGGAGACTGCAGCCATGAAATTAAAAGACGCTTGCTCCTTGGGAGGAAAGCTATGGCAAGCCTAGATAGCATATTACAAAGCAGAGACGTCACCTTGCCGACAAAGATCCGCATAGTCAAAGCTATGGTTTTTCCAGTAGTAATGTATGGCTGTGAGAGCTGGACCATAAAAAGGCCGAGCGCCGAAGAATTGATGCCTTTGAACTGTGGTGCTGGAGAAGACTCTTGAGAGTCCCCTGGACTGCTAGGAGGTCAAACCAGTCAATCTTAAAGGAAATCAACCCTGATTGCTCATTGGAAGGATCGATAATGAAGCTCAAGCTCAGATATTTTGGTCACCTAATGTGAAGAGAGATCTCTTTGGAGAAGACCCTGATGCTGGGAAAGATTGAAGGCAAAAGGAGAAGAGGACGGCAGAGGATGAGATGGTTAGATAGCATCACTGAAGCAATGAGCATGAAACTGAGCAAACTCAGGGAGGCAGTGAAGGACAGGAAGGCCTGGCGCAATATTGTTCATGGGGTCACGAAGAGTCGGACACGACTTAACGACTAAACAACAACATAAACCTCAAACAAGTCTGCTGCTTAGAAACTACTCAGATTCCTCCTTTTATTGTTTTACCATTTATGTGTCATTGTACACATAAATTATTGTAGTGTTTATTAACTTATTCAGAATTTTATTTGATGCTCTTAGTGTGTTAAAAACCATTCTGGGAAAATTTTGTAGGACACACAACAAATCTTAAAAATGAAAATGAAATAAATCTGCTTTATTATTCAGACCAGGGGTCTTGCTTATACAGAACAATGTTTTATTTTCAACATCTTATTGTTCTCCTATACCAAAATAAAAACATAATGGAACTGCATTCAGTTCCACTGATTGATTGATTGACTGATTGCAGGGGACAGGAAATTCATAAAGCTGTATGAAAAGAAACATGTATGTGGGACCCAGCTGACTTTTCTTGAAAAAGCTAAGCTGGGTCTGACCTAGTTAGTGTGTGGTGTGGATAGAGGAACCATCTGGGGAGACCAGAGCTAGAGGCTAGATTGGGAAGTCAAAAAAGATTCCCAGGAAAAGGCAATGACCAGCCACTTTTATAATGGATGAGCCACCATTGCTGAGCTTGACTTGAAGACAACCTTACATATGCTTTTTGCAGAATAGGTTTTTGTCACTTCTTACTATCTCGTGATGGGATTCATAACATAACAAAGTATATGATGGATGTTTTGGTCAATCTACCCCAGAGTTTCTCAGCCTTGGGAACTTTAAGATGTGTGGACTTCAATTCAGCAGGCTGGCTGGGGAATTCTGGGAGTTGAAGTCCACACATCTTAAAGTTCCCAAGGTTGAAAAACAGTGATCTACACAATCAATAATCCAGTGACAGAAAGTGTCAGAGTCTGCACACTCATTTCTCAAGTTCAGTAAATCCTCTGGACTCGAATTAGGTCCATCAAAGATTTCTTTATTGAGAGTAGCATACAGCATCTATAGATTGTTGAGTCTAAGTTTTTCCCAGGCAGAAGCTTTCCTTTTAAACCCCTTCCCCTCCCCCCCCCCTTTTCCTGCTTGAAATTCTTTGTGCCTTTCTCCTGCTCTCACAACTGCTTGACCTTGTTGGCACCTCTAGCCAAGATAACAGTTGCACCTTGCTTGGATATTTTCCTCCCTCTTCTCTTCTGACTTTTATGGCAGGAAAAAGCAAGCGGGCCTCCAATTAACCATTCTAACATTTAACCTTGTCAACTATGCATTACTATTCTACATTTTAATTATGCTTTGATTTCTAGCATGCGCAGATCCTGACAGACAGAGCAGGGGATGCAGAAGGACTTTTGCAAGTTTTTTTTCCTGCAGCACAATTTGCTATTTGTTGTAAATAACAATTTCAGGAAACTAACTGAAATATTGATTTTCCATACATTGAAATAGCTGTAAAATATGCATGAAGACTCACAAAAGCTAGTCAACTTATCTATTGTATCAAAAAAGAGAGCATACATGCTAACCAAAACTCATTTATTGCAGCTTTCAGGTAATAAAAAACTCACTTTTCATTGAGTACAGATGGGAGTTTTGATAACAAATTGCCAGTTAGGGCTTAGGGGAAGGAGGTTCCCAAAACGCCAAGCGCTGCTTTAGCTCCAGTTGCTGATGTCTTGTTTGGCTGGATCTGTCCAATTAAGGCTTGAGAATCAGCAGGTGGGTTAGAGGAGAGGAGCAAAAGAATAAATTGAGCATCCCATGTTTTGTACATATTATGCCCTATTCTGATTTGGACATGCTGGCAGTCATGCCATTTATCAACCTTTAAATGAATCATTTTCAGCAGAGGGAAAGGAGAAGGGTTTTCCAGGAATGTGGTAAAAATGCCTCGAGTTATTTTGTATATGATACACATTATCATTTTTTTCCTTTTTATCAAGCTTTATATTACACATGAGGTTTATACTATTGATTATTCAATCAAATCAAATGACTTATTAAAAACTGTGTAACATCAGATGTTATGTCTGCTTCTTTCTTCTTTTCATCATTTTTTTTAAATAAAGCAAAAAAAAAAAACTATTACAGATCAAAAACCACAGAACGTTTTCCTAGCACTTCATCTCATCATGTGATACCTTTTAAGCACTTCCCAATTAGAAAGTGAAACTTTGGGCAACGTATCTTTTATGTAGAATTGCTCTGATAATTATGAGTTGCATTGTACATGTTTAATAGGTCTCATAGCAGTAATTTGGTAAGTGTTAATTAATAGCTCTTAAAATCAGCGAATCTCTCTTAAAATAATTTCCACTCCAGCTGCTTTGCCCTTTAATATTTGCAATATTTGAGAGAGGAAAACAGTGTTAATGGCAAATCCAAAACACACACATGGGCTAATTCCTATCCTGATTTTTGTTAATTCAAACTAACTAGCAATGGCAGTGCAGATGCCACGGCAAATATTACAATGGAAATTGTCCTTCTATTTTTCGCTTGTATCTTTTCCACTCATAAAAACAAGCAGACTTTGTGGGCTTGGGGGTACATCTAGAATTTTATAGAAGGACATCATTTATATAAGGAAAATGGTTACAAAGGTCGTACGGCTAAACAGATGATATGAAGGAGCCAGGTCAAATATACTACAAATATACATATTCTACTAATACACACACACACACACACACACACACACTCATGGACTGCATACAGTTCCCCAAGGAGCCTGGGAAGGCCCCTTTGCGTTTCCCAGACGGTGCCCCCCCATTTTCCATTCATCATGCTATACTTTCCTTTCCCTTTCTTCTTTCTTTTCCCTTTCCTACCTAATCCACAACTCCATCTCACTATTGCCTTGTTACTCTCCCCCTGAAAAAGCAAAACAACTATTATTTTTATAGCAGTAATGTTTAGCCTCCTTCACTAGGAGGAATGGAGTAAGAACCATGGGCTAATCAGTTAATTAATGTACTTCCAGGGATTCTGTGAAGCTTTAGAGAGAGGAAGGGGATACAAGGCATGGGGTAGATTTCCAGGAGATGCCCTGTTGCTGATATTTGTACAAGATATTTTTCTGCGTTTCTTATATAGCAGTATTGTACTTGGGCAGCAGATATCTGATAGTGTCAGCCTTACCAGATAGACCAGACAGGAAACTTGACCAGATGAGCTAATTCTACTTTATTGTAAGGCTGCATTAACAGAATCTTGCAAGTCTGAAAGTACAGTTCTCCCACTGTCTCCCTTACAGCCCGAGAAATTAGGGAGGGTCTCTTCTCAGCCTCTTGCCCCACCCACTATCCAGCTGCAGGCTGTGCTGTCTCTTATCTGACTGTTCCCTAGGCAGCGTCTCTGGGCCCAGTCTCCCAAGGTCTTTCCCACATACCATTACGGATAGTCTCTTGAATTTCTTCACCCTCCTGCACCTAAATCTCCTCCCAAATGCACACTTCAAAATATTTGGAGAGTGTAATCATACGCCATTTTAGGGGTGATTCACAGATATATGCATCACTTGACTGAAACATTAAGCAATAGACAGCATTGTGCTACCACAGATAAAACACCTTGTTACATCCTAGTCATCTTACCCACAATATGTTCCCATTAAGTCCATTCACACTTCAGTTTATGGTCATAAAGCATTAAGTAAGTGATGAGAAATGGTGATGCACGTTATAAATTAACACAGTAATTACAACACAAAACAAAGATTTAGCTCATTAGTTTTTA
Source organism: Python bivittatus (assembly GCF_059951505.1). Taxonomy (NCBI): domain Eukaryota; kingdom Metazoa; phylum Chordata; class Lepidosauria; order Squamata; family Pythonidae; genus Python; species Python bivittatus. The sequence goes on along the minus strand of NW_028277075.1, from coordinate 26,265,332 downwards.
GTCTGGAAAGGCTTTTGCTACAACACATTTGTTAATTGTTGTGTATTATAACCCTGTTAATTGTTACTTTTTTTTTCTGCAATAGATTATTGCACAGTCCTCAACTTATGAACAGGTTATGTTCCAAGAGGCTGTTTGTAAGTCCATTTTGTTCTTAAGCCCAACCAACCAAGTAAAAAAATACATGCACGTACAGTTCTGTCAGGATCTACGCAAACCTTACCTTACCTTACCTTACCTTACGCAATGGTGTAGGCTCATCCTCCAGAGTTGATACGGCATGTTTCTCCACCTTCCTGAAGAAGTGGTCCAGTGAAGTTTGGGTGGTGGCCTTCTTGTTCAAGCTGAACTCCTCTGTCATCAGCTTGGTCTGGAACTTCTTTAGTGGTCTGATCATTTCCTCTTCCTCTTGTTTTCACTGGCTTTCCAACTCAATGAAGTCTTCATCTGGAGATTCTTCCATGTGTGTAGCTAACAGGTTGTCAAAGTCCTCCCCCTCTAGGTTGAGCTGAAGTTCCTTGCTGAGGGCAACCAAGTTGCTGGCAATGCTCTGTGAATCCCTTTCCACCACCTCAAATCCTTAGAAAGTCATGAATGAACTGAGGGCACAGATGTTTCCACACTCTGTTCATGTTCGTACGGGTAACCTCACACCAGGCTGCATCAATGTTCTTGGTAGCTTTGTAGATGTTGTAGGATTTCCAAAACTGGAGCAAGGTCATCTGGGAGCCCCCTTCAGTTGCCTGAACTGCCTAAATGTGTGGCGAAGATAGTATTTCTTGAAGTTTGCTATCACCCCTTTGCCCTGGTTCATAGGTTGAAGGAGAGAGGTGATGTTTGGATTTTCACATCCAGATGGAAATTGTCCAAGTAAACCTGGGGCATTATCCAAAGTTGGCAGAATCTTGAAGAGGATGTTTTTCTCGTGGAAATACTTCTTCACTTTTGGGTGAAGTGGTGGAAGAATCAGTCTTCAAATAGGAGAAAGGTGACCCAAGCTTTCTGGTTAGCCTTCCACACAACAGGAAGTGAACCCTTTGCAATGTTTGTGAGAGTGCAGGTTCTCGGAATGGTAGACTAACAGCAGTTTTAGGCTCAGGTCACCAGAAATGTTGCCATTGAGTAGGACAGTTAGTCTGTCCTTTGCAGCTTTGAAGCCTGGCGTAGTCTTCTCCTCCTTGCTGATGTATGTTCTGTCCAGCATTTTCTTCCAATAAAGCCCCATTTCATCCACAATGAATATCTGCTGCAGTAAATAGCCACTTTCCTCAATGATGTCCCTGAGGGTTTCTGGGAACTCCTTGGCTGCATCCTTGTCTGCACTCACTGCCTCATCACTCACTTTCACATTATGAAGGTTTGCATGAGCCTTAAAGTGCATGAACCACCCATGACTTGCAACAAACGTCTCCTTCTTCACCAGCCTTCTGTTGCAAGTCAAGGAATAAGCTCTTAGCCTTCTCCTGGATCACTATTAGGCTGAGCAGCACATGCTGCTGGTGCTGATCTTCGATCCACTTGCCGAGCAGTGTCTCCATCTCTTCTATCACTTTTCCCCTCCTCTTGCTTATTATCGCTGATTGCATAGGCACTGAACTTTTCATATGTTCCATGATCTTCTCTTTATTCTTAATGATCATTTCAATTGTGGAATGATTCATGCTGTAAGCATGTGCCACGTTGGCCATCTTCTCCCCTCAGTACATTTTCCTTAATATCTCCACCTTCATTTCCATTTTGATAGATTGACACTTCTTAGCACTACCCCCTTCCCCATTATCACTCTTCTGCTTAATTGCAAACATACTGTAATTCACAGTCATTACACATTAATGAACGTTAGTGTCCCAAATGGTGCACGCTCAGCCTCCCAGTGTGTGATGGGTGCTGCCAAGCGTATGTATGTGGCACGCCATAAACTAACCCTTTCCTGCCTTCTCCCACCTTCCAAGAGGTTGGAGGTTGGAGTTGGAATTAGAAAGAAAAAAATAAGAAAAAAACGTTTCACTTGTGATGAAGGTTAGAAGTCACTTCTTTATTTCTTTTTCGTTATTATATTCTTCTTTTCTCTTTTCTCTTTTTTCTTTTCTTTTCCTTGCACTTTTTACTCCTTCTCTCTATTCTCTTCTTTTTTTAAGTTTAGTGTGTATTAGATTTCACTATTATAATCAAAATTCTTAATAAAAATTACACACACACACACATCTACTTTGCATCTATCATTGCAGTTTGCATTTTCAATGAAGTATCAAAAGTCCTGGAGTGAAAGTGTGCATTTGAACATTCCTGAGAATTGGAAACTGAGCAATAATTAGTGAAGCAGATTTTATTACCAATCCAAACCCAATTTTATTATGGTCTTAGACCAGAATACGTAGTAAATCATGCAATCAAAACAATGGTTGTTAAAATAAAATTAATAAAATGTTGGTAGCTAAGTACTAAAGCATAGTACATAACAGTACATAAACTGTATGTTGTATACACTTAATTCAGATGTCTTATTCAAGTCAGTCCTTGGAGATTACAAGAATATGTGAAGCCCTTATTGCTAAAAAGAAACTAAAATTTTGCAGATAGACCTTAAAGCTTTGTCAACAAAAAAGAAATGAATACAAAATTCATCTAAGTAACCTGGAGAGATTTTTTTTTTTTTAAACTAGAGGCTGGATTAATTTAATTGAGAATCTGAGTAAAAAATTGCTGTGCAGTAGAACAAGATTATTTGACAATCTTTCCCAATTTGTATGGGGCATAATCTCTGATCAAGGCTGGTATTTATGAAATCTGATTTCTAACAGCACTAAGAAGAAAATGTTAAAATGAATTCTGGAGAATGCCCATCAATATTTGGGATGAAACATGAATACAGAAAAATTACTGGAGCAGATCTCTGAAATTCTCTAAGAGATTGATAGATCCTTGAGTTTTTGTCTCTGTCCCAGATCTCATTTGGTAACCGCTTTAAACTTGTCTAATCCTAAAGATTACAGTTGCTCAGGGGAGAGAATGTAGGAATGTAGTTTGCTTATGATGTCCTTCCACAATGTGGATACAAAGTTGACAAATGATATTAATGAAAGCAACCATGTGAGTGTAAAGTTAAGCCTTAGGCAAGTTATGAAGATGACTAGTTGAACTTCAGCTTCAATTTTGGGTAACCTGGCCTCCGATCTTAGAACTGACTCTCTTAGCAATCTCATAGGCAGGTAGAGTGACAGATGAAAAAAGGACATGCAATAAATCTTTCATCCCATATTTACACTCCCATGCCCCTTGTCAGTAGGTTGCGAGTTGCTGAAACATCAGTGTCTCTGAAATCACAGTTCCACCCAAAAAGATACCCTTTCATATCTATAAAACCTGACTCTTTGAAGAATATACCGAGAAAATGATTGGAACAATGTTAGGCAGTTCTTCTTGAGTGACTACAGTTGGGACTGGTAGCTCTGTTGTTAAGTTAAGTGGTTCTTAAGTGGGAAGTCACATGACTGTGACTGTGCTTTCCTTTTTCCCCACTCCCCCACCCTTTGGAATGCTCACTCCGATGCTGAGAAAATGAGCAAGAACGGAATTAATGTTTGTATTTACATTCATTGGAGAGGAAGGGATTACAAGAGAGCAAGCAGCCACACAATGGGGAATATGCTGGCTGTTTGCATAGCAAGCTTGTGGCTCCCAGCCCTGAGCACACTCAGGGCTGCTAGCACTCCTGCATTCCTTTTGATGTGTATTCCCCATTATGTGCCTGCTTACTCTCTTGTAATCCCTTCAATCTCTCTGTTCTGCAAGAGGGGGGAAAAAAGCAGTCAGGCTCAGGACAATGTATACTGACTATAATGGTGATCCCTCACATGATTGAGGGACACTAAGAAGATTGTAAGTGTAGGCGTTGGTCACAAAGTTATTTTTTCACCATCACCATAACTTTGAATGGTTGCTGAACAAGGCAGTTGGTAAGCAAAGTCTACCTGTAGTTGTCTCTAAAATATGCAGTTGAACTGATTATGAAATGCATTGTGATTATGTATGTGCGTGTAAACAGAAAGAAATACTGAATCCAAGCCAAATGAAGATCATTATTTCTCTAGCACGATCCCAGTCAGAATTCTTGCCTCTTCCTGCTGACATTTCTTATAAGAATAAAGTCTTCTGACACTCATGAGAACTATCTTCATTGCAAAGGGCAGACAAAAGGAAAGGAAGGATTTCATTAGGGATAATGACAGTAGAATTTCTGTCTGGTAAACACCCCTTCTGCCAATCCTGGATATTAAATAAACCAAATAAAGCAACTGTGTGGTTCCAAATTTTTGCCTCAAAATAACCCCATTTTTTTTGCCCCATGTATATGGGCCCTCGGCTAGGCTGCACAACATGTTACACTGAAGTATTTATTTGATTGTTTATTAGCTCTCCAAACCATAAATTGAACATGAGTGGCATGCATACCTGATATAGTAATTGATTAAAATCAGCATGCATACATACATACACACACACACATACCCCAGTGACAACTAAAAATCAACCCCACACAACATTCTCCCCTGCAGGAAAGAACAAAGACCCCAGAGACACACTGGAAAAACCAGGTCTTAGTAGTTTTTTGAAAAGTAGGAGGGTGGTCCTTCCAAATAATCTCTGGATTATTCCTGTAGAGAGACAGGGAGGCGGCCTTGAAGCAAGTACTTAGTAATCATTGTGTAAACAAAGAGGACAGAAGTATGCCTTAAGTCCTGGGAAGGGAAATAATATTAAAAAGAGACTCAGGCTGACTATTCCCTGACTCCCTGGGGTATAAAAGGGATGGGAGGAAAAGCACAATCTGACATGTTTGATTTTGTTTTTATAGCCTATTATATTAAAGTTTTTATAGCCTGTCTCATTAAAGTATAGTTCTAGTCTCTTTCCTGATCTTGTCTACCTTAAAGGGCTGACAATTGCAGAGGAGAGGGGTAGAGAATGAGAAGGTCTTCCTACTCTGTGGTCTCTGAAGATGACATTTCCTCAGGGAAGGGACATGGGAGGGAGGGAAACATTATCTTCTGGATCTTAATTGACACACAGAAATGACTGGAGTCAGCACTCCCAAAGATATGTAGGTCATAAGACATGAAGGTTTCCATGGTGACAACCAGCATCTTGAACTGCACCCAAAAACAAATGAATAACCAGTGCAGTGCAGCTCTTGAAGCAGTAGTGTTGTGTGGGTAAACCATAAGTCACCGAGCTTCTGTATTCTGAACCAACTGATACTTCCAGGTAGTCTCCAGGAGTAATCACATATAGAATGCATTACAGTAGTCTACATAAGAGATGATCAAGGCATGAGTGACAGCAAGCAGGGCCTCAAAATCCAGGAAAGATACTAACTGATGTAGAGGATGGAGCTGTGCAAGGGCCTTCCTAGTTACAGCTCTAACTGCTTCTGGAATAGGAATTGTGAGTCAAGAAGAATCCTTAGACTACAAAATGATTCTGCCCATGGAAATACAACACCATCTAGAATTAAAGAAGGAAGATTTCCATATACAAAGCCACTCTATCTTGCTGGAATTGAACCTAAACCAGTTCATCCCCATCCAGATTATAACAGCCTACAGGCACTGGGACAAGGCCTGGACTGTATCTCCTGTTCTGGCACCAGTTGAGAGGTTAAGCTAACTATCATCAGTGTATTAATGACATCAGACTCCATACCAGTGGATGACCTCACCCAGTAAGCTTCACGTAGAGGTTGATTTGGAGGGGTGAAAGCATTAGCTCTGTGGCATCCCACAGAGGGTCATGGGACTTAAACTCTGCCCCCTACTATCATAAATTAGACTGGCCCACTCAGGAAGAAAAAACCAATACAAGACATGCCCCCATTCCCACCAAGTCAGATAGTCCAGAAGAATACCGTGGTTAGCTGAAGTGGCTCAGAGTGCTGTGCAAACTCAATGGGGTTAGTGCAGCATACTGTGGTCAAAGAAACACTATGGGTTAGCATGCTGTGTGTTCAGAGCCAGAGTCCTCTCCTAAGATACATTTAGGATAGGAAGTCTTAAAAGGACTGGAGGAAGAAAGTCCCCTCCTGTGGTGGCAAAATTTGGCTCTGCTTGCATGACATTCTAAAACATAAACTGGCCATCAAAGAGATACAGAACACTATTTATTGTCATCTTGTGGTCATCTGGATTTTTGCAGCCCAGATATGGCAGCCCTAGAATTCCTTCTAATATGAACATTCAAATGCAAATGTGTGTGTCCTTTACTGTATATAAATATTGACATTTCTGTCTATATTTTTCTTAGTTTTGGAAGCTCATGGAAAATAGGATTTTCTATAGAATCCAATTCTTTTGCCTCAGAAAAGGCCTTTCTGGAACTAAAATTAGGCCAAATCCTGACAGATTGCTGTATTTCAGTTCATATATCATTCTTAAAGTGTAAAATTGGAATTTAAATCCAAACATTTCCTCACTCGTCTTCCCAGATAACAATCTGGAAAAGCACAGAAGTGTTTTCAGGTGCTATTAAAGTTTATAATTTCAAAGAGGGTTCTGATATCTGCATTATCATGTGGTGATAGCTGTTTGATTGTTTATCATAATCTATATAGAGCCTGGGAGGATTGCTGGACAGTAGTAGGGATCTCTGCATCTCCACACACTCCCTCAATGTTATGTCCACCATCTTACCCTTGCCTCCTGAACAAGTGTGGGTCTATAAGCAAAGCCTTACACTTACTTGTAGTCCAAATCCCAACTAACTCCTATTTGGGTTTTACTGAAACTGTAATGTGTAGGCTACAGCAAGGAGTGGTTAGAATTCTAGTTTCTGTAAATGCAAAATATTGTCCATTTCAAGGTGGGATGATGTAGTTAGCCTACATGCAACATGAGGTAAGACAGCAAAACATAGGGACTAATGGGACTTTCTGCCTTGGTGTGTCGTATGAATATCTAAACAAATCAGTGTACTTTCCCTCATTATATGTAGAGCTCCCCAGGTTTCTTGGAAGGATGGATGGATATTAAAGTCATTAAAAAACTTGGTATATGTATATATATCTCCAAATTCAAACAGAACATTGTTGGATTTTTGAAAACATTATCTCATTTGTACTACTACCAGCAGATGGCATTCAGTGTAAGCAATCAGCTTTTCTTAATAAACTTCATGACTAACACTTCGGTAAAGACTTTTAAGGTAGGTTTGGGGGTTGCACAAAGAGGTTCACTACAGACTAGCAAAACTCTATACTTTGGGAATTATCTGGTTGATAATTCCATTTTATAAATAAAATGTTTCAAAAAGTGATTGAGCAACCTAACAGTACTCAGAATTAATTTTGAATTGTTACATTATTCAGGGTATTCTGTCCTGGGAGTCTGTATCACCATTTATGATTTGTGGACTTTTCCCCTCCATTCCCTAGAACATTGCTACCCTCTCCCTTTTTATAGGGAATGTGAAAGTGGGTGATAATTGGCTCTTCTGTATTGTGTCCTGAGGCTCTGTTTCCATAACATATTTAACCCAGTCAGTCACTATCCAGACAAATATCTTTGACCGAGGTTCTAGAAGCATGTAATCACATTAACTAAGAGAGAAAAAAGTTACTATTTTAGAAAGGCAGGTTCCTTATCCACTTTCTCTAGGAACTGCCTAGTATCTCATGACTCCTTTGTGCCAGGAATATTGTGATGTCTGCTCTGGGTTCTTCCTCAGAGGAGGAGATATCAAACATTGAAAACGAGAACCTGGGATGCTTCTGGTGACCCAGGACTCAGGTCAGGGAGTAAATGCTGAAGCACACCAGTCTGTGATTTTTGGGAGGCTGTATAGCTCCAATCCCTTATTCCATTTTCAGGGATATTATCTAAATTAGGCAACAACCATTTTCAATACTAATTGGTCATGTTAGTTTTCCAAATGAGAAATTATCAAAATGTTTAATAATTAGGATGTAGCAATGCATACCTTAGAAAAAGCTGTATTATTTCAATAAAGTTAAAAAAAAAAAAGTAAGTCACAACATCAGCAACGTTGGATTCTCAAACTTTGCAGTGCCACAAACCACTAAACTTTCAAATTAGTTTGACCTTTTTCATCACCTTGATACAAATTTAACTTATATTACTTAACTTGCAGTACTTCAATTGAAGCCTTGAGAAACACATTACCGTGTTTTTCTGACTATAAGACGATACTTTTTTCTAAAATCCTTACACTAAAAATTGAAGGGCGTCTTATACAAGGAAGTAAGCCGAGGAGAGAACCGTGCGGTTGCAAAATTGCCCATACTTTGTCTCTGCAAACAGGCTTCCTCCAATCACTAGCCCCCAATCACGAGTGAAACTGCCCCTACTGTCTCTGCAAACAGACTTCCTCCAATCACGAGCCTTATATAACTGACGTCAGCTGATGCTGAACAAACCAACTGGAGAAAGTCTGTTTGCAGAGACAAGCTATCGGCGGTTTCACTTGTAATCGAATGTAATCAGTTATGCAAAAGAGCATGGAAATAGAGCTGCAGAGAGACGGTTTGGACCTCCTCCCACCGAGTGTATCAGGTAAATGTTACCTAATTACTAAATAAAAATGTGTTCTGCACTATCTTTAAAATATTTATTTCTTAATTTTGGGTTGGAAAAGTGTGGGTCGTCTTGTACATGGGGGAGTCTTATTGATGGAAAAATATGGTAACTTTGGAATGAAAGACTGGCAGAAAACAATCTTCCATACAGATAGTCCTCATTGAGCTACTGCCTTGTACAGTGACCATTTGCAGTTACGATGGTGATGAAAAAGTAACTTTGTGACCAATCCTCATATTTACAATCTTTGCAGGTCTGTAAAGCAAAGGAAAGCTGAAGCAAGATCATAAGCACACGCGTGGTTTCACTTAGTGACTGCTTTGCTTAACAATCAAGTTGCTGGTCTCAATTGTGGTTGCTAAATGAGGACTACTTGTATAAAGAATGTTCTTTGACCTTCATGATATTTCTTGATAATTTCTTGGTCCTGGGTGCTTTACTTTAACTTGACTTAAACTGACAATATAAGGAGAAATAGCTTCATGTTCCTCTTGAATGTTGATGGAGAAAGTATGAATACATCGAGATATATATTAAACATTTAATTCTTTCCCCACTTTAAAAAAAATATTATTGATATGGTACACAGATAATTAAACAGTTTTAAAGGCTTTACTAGGTAAGAGGTATCAGCTGCAATTCTAAACTCTCTGGCCACACTTCTGCTTAGAACTGGTCATTTGATACAATATATTCTCAAAGTCCTTTTGAATTAAATTCAAGAGAACTGTTTATCCATAAATCACAATTATGCATATCAAATTCTATTGAAAAAGAATCAATTGAAGTTCAAATTTTCCTGCGGTGCCTTAAGACCCAGTATTTTCAGTTCAAGAGGGCTAGACCAAACCCCCACCTTTTTCCCAATGTTGTTTGGACAAACTGGATGTCTACAAACTGTATGGCACAGGACACCAAGACTCTAGCATGGTCTGTGCACGCAAACCCCAATCTCTGTCAGAGGTGGTCGAAACTTTTCTTCCCAATCTCTCTGAATAAGGCAGCTGATCTAGCCAGAGCAGGAAAAACATGCTTTGGGCTTAGCTGAAAAGTGTGTGACAATTTAACAACCATGTTTTAAGAACCAGTATCAACTGGCTAGGTAACACTGACTGCCTTTGAATCCTATTTACCTGTTGTAGAGAACTTATTTAAATGTGGATGCTAGTAATTTTCAGTGACTGAAAATAGGATTTCTGAAATGAATTTAAGCATATAAAGTTGGCAAGATGGAATAAATGTAACTTGTGTAAAGCTGACATACATGAGTATCTGCAGCACAATGGAATAAGTTATAGCAAGGCCCCTCCTGCAGTGATATCATTGTGCAAGCTCTCCTTTACTTTGCTGTGTCATGATACACCTGTGGGGCAGAGTTTGTGTAGTAATACCACCGCACATGCTCAAATTCCACAAAAGCACAACTTGCTCCTTGCTTGCTGGCAAAGGGAAGGCTGGCCAGCCCAGGTGGCTGGTTTTTTGTTGGTAATCACCAATGATTGTCTGAGAACAGACTGGCTGCAACACCCTGTGCTCCTTGCCTGTTTTTTGCCAGCAAGGAATAATTAAAGCATTTTTTTTCCTGCCCTCTGCTTGAATTTTTAAAAAAACGTTTCTGGGAATCAAGTTATATCAATTAATTTCAGTGGCTGTTATGTAGAAACCTCTGTTGCTGTGAACCACAAGTAGACAGGCTTGAGTTTAAATATTAGAACAACTTTTCAATATAATAAAATGCTTATTTATTTGATAATAGGAATTCTAACTCTTGGCATAATGTAGTTGGTTACAATACTGTTAGTCTCCCCCCCCCCCAACAATCTGGAAGTTCTATGGCACCAAGTAAATGTATGTCTATTATTTGAGACTTTGTGAACAACAGTTCATTTGGCAGGTAGTAGAAATAAAACAAGGTTGCTGAAAGTGCCTCAAGCAGTTTATTTAAATACACAAGTATTTATTTTCTTGGATAAGAAAGATGTTTGACTGCTTCAACCGGTTTAATTGTACTTGTTGCAGAAACTGCAATCTAAGGGTCTAAAATTATGCTAGATAATAAATGTATAAATAGATGGCAACAGAACTGACACAGAAAGTTAAAGCATGTGAAAAATACAAAACAAATTAATTGCAATCTAATTAGCTGGAATAACCCTCTTTCAGTGGGAATAATTTCTAATAGTTGGCTCTCGTGTGATGTAATGAGCATGGTAAAAACAACAAAGCATTTTGTGGTACTTTACATTTATTATACCATAAATTTTCATGGATTTTAGTCCAATTTATAAGCTGGATGGAGAATATCGTTCTCCTAAGTACTGGAAGAGCAGAAAGGTAGGATATTAATGTAATACATTCTGAGTAGAATATATTCCAGAATCAAAAATATTATGATGGTAATATTAAGGCCATTTCATTTTCTGCTCATGTTTCAAAATGCCATCAAACTGGTAATTAAATACTTGAAAGACCAGGTTAGGGTCAGATCATTATGGAGAAAATGTATCTGTGTGGTAGCTAAGAGCTGACAATGACTTAACAGCATGTAATCAATCAATGAATCACACAATATCAATTGGTAAAGACTTTACCTGTATTAGCATTCAGCATATTAGATTTCCACTGCAGAAATCCAGATGACCAGTAGATGGCAGCAAAGACATACTGAAAATGGTTTCTTGTCCTCTGGCGGGGGGGGCGGGGGGTTCTGGATTTTTGCAACCCATATAAGGTAGCCGTCCTCATAAATCCTATTATGGAATTAGAATTAAACTTCCTTCATTCACAGTTTGAACTGGAATTTCAGGACAAGCTTGGGCTGGTGATGGATCTTCTCCACACAGAGATTGAAAGGTACATTTACTCTGGTCACTTCAGAAGGATGGCCCATGAAATTATGCCTCGTGCAGGTGTACGAAGCAAAGTTCCACTGGCAAAATTATACAGACATCAGGCATACACAAAGTTATTTCCTTTGAATCAAGCTGGATACATGCTGAACTCAGAGACAAGTCCATGTAATTTTCTTTGCAGTGGTATGGGAATAGTTTGCCACAATTAGTGTATACTTCTGGGAATGTTTTTCTTTTTTTCTTTTAACTTCACTATCTAGCTTATAACCCTGAGATTTCTTGTTGCTGTCCCATTCAAGTATCTGTGTGTATCTGTATGCTCACAGATCCAAGTATTAATCAGATATACCCACAAATGTGCACATATATACTGTACACATACATGCACACAATCAAATCAAGTCCATGGGGAGGCAGCTCTGAATTAAGTTTATATTTCAATGTTCACAAGTATGTATGTCTGCATGGCTGTAAATTTGCCTTTAGTCCAATCTAAAAAAAACATTTTAACTTACATAATTCTGAATAACTCAGACATGCAAACATTGAAACACGCAGACAAAAAGCTAAATTTACAGACAATCACATACGCACAAATATTCAGATCCAAACTAAGCAGACACAGAGAAAGGCATATGAACCCAATGCAAAGTAAGACACCAACAGATACATAGGCCAGGAGATGGCTAGAGGGCGAGTGATGTAAGAATTACCCCAGTATTGTCTGGCAAAGGGTCAAAGCATTGAGTTAATCCTATTGTGTGACAGTGAAAGCGACTAAAAAGCTTACTTTGCAGCCTCCAAGGGATCCTCAGCCATCCAGCAAAAGTTTTTAAGTTGATTGTGGGAAACCTCAGTATTAGAGCCCTCTGCTATGACAGATCTGCGAGACCCTTTGAGGATGAAGTTTAATCAAATGCTGCTGTTGTTACATGAAATACTATGGCTGTGCAATGCTTTGGATTTGATTTCAAAAAGGAGTTTGGGACATTGTGGAGGCATGAAGATAGAACCTGTCTCAACTCTTTAAAGCAGCTGTGTCTTCTCCCAGGATCTTGCAGCAGTTGCAGAGACCAGCCATAAACCCAGGGAAAACATGCAGCTGCTTTAAAGGGTAGTAGATGGGTGTATATTCTTATTCCTGTACTCACTGAAGCACCTTTTTAAAATCAAATCCAAAGTAATGCTCTGCCCTAGTACGTAATAGTATTTGGTATTTCGTAGCATATATGTCTGGCCTGTTAGGAAATTGCTTGCAGCTTTTAAGATCTGAGTTACAGACAAGAAGCGTGACACTCTGTCTTGACCCCTGCCTGTCTTGACTTATTCAAGTTAGGCAAAAGGGGTGACTAAGGGAATCCAGGGAGTGGTGAACACATCCTTGCACAATGATGTGGTAAAACCAACCTTAAAGGAGAAAATGGTTTGCCCACTTCTGAAGAATCCCTTCCCTGATCCACTGGATTTCTACAACTGCCGATTTTGGCCAAAGTACTTGAGAAAATGATGTCTATACAATTTCATATGTTCTTGAAAGATACCAATTGTCCCAATCTTTTTCAGTCAGAGTTCAGGCCAGAACCAGCCATGATAATTCCCAGTGACTGATAAAGTTCATGGGAGAGATGGGGAGGGAGAAAAAGAGAAAAAGAGAACACAAGTCTCCTACTCTTGCTTGATCTGACAGCTGCCTTTGATATAGTTTGCCAAGATATCCTCCTAGACTATGAGTTGGGATTTGGAGGCACAACATGACTGTGACTTTATTCTTACACATAGGAGAGTCTCAGAGAAGCAGTGGGTGGCTGTGGTTGGTGGGTCAAGTAATGTGTGGGGGAAGAGGGAAGCCTGGTGGATGGACTGGGCATATTCGTACTCCAGCCGTTCAGCCCAGCTGAGTGGCCACAAAGAGGAGGAGGAAGGGGGCACCTTGATAACTGGAGGCAGCTGCTCCTACTCTTACCAGTTTCTCCTCTGCTACTTCTTGGCAAAAAAGTAAAGGAGGATAAGGACTTGAAGGTGGAACTGGTGAATCTCAGAACCTGTTTTTTCCTCTTCTGCACTACAACCCTGAAATCCATCAGTTTGAAGATAGGACTGGATGGAGCAAGGACTTGGAGCCTATGCTGGCTACTGGCTCTCTCTTGGTTGAGGTGTAAAGAGCCCTTGAAACTAATGCAAGTAGAAAGGAGGAAAAAATACACCTTGGATGGAGTTTTTATCCACTTTCTAAAAATTCTTTCAAAACTTCTTTGATAATATATTTTTCCTTGTCTATGTTTATAGAACCCCAAACTTCCTTCATATACTGTTTATAGGGCATCAAACCCAAACCAAAATAGAAATGGTGAGAGTAGTTTAATTGATACTCTCAGGATTATGGGGTCTTATACCAGAAGAACACCAAAAAAGAATGCCTTGCTTGCATTGCAGTCAGGCACCAAACTTTTCACACAGCACAATAAGATGCCCTATAAGATCAAAGGCTTCCTCAATGTTTTTGTTTCATTGGTATCAGAAAGTTGATTTATCATCCCAAGACGTTATTATCCTCTTTCCCTATTGGTGGTTAATAGCTTACATAGCAATGCATTTTGTCAAAATGGACTTACCAAAGGCTATTAATATTGCTTTAAAAGTGTGCATATGATATATGACTTATAAGGTGAGTCATTGCAAGCAATTTCACGTGTGTGCAGTTGGCAGAATACAATTCATCCTTGGGAAGGACACAGTGATGTCCACAGGAGATGGTCAAAATGTCAAGATGGTGGTTGTGACCATGCAGTTGAAGCCCCACTCTTTATAGATACACCCATCTGCAAAAGGGTGGAGCTTCAGTTACATGGTCACCACTGCCATCTTGACCTTTTGATCACCCTCCATAGATGCCCCTGGAAGGACAGTTATCCTACATCTGTTGCAGGCCCAACATTTTGGGAGTCTGGGGAACATCCATGGGTGTTTTTTAACTTAGGCAACAAGTGGTTCCAGCTTCTCCTCTTCTGTACCCCACTCTTCTTTCAAGCAGAATCAGATCCTTTGCCTAAATATGCACGCATTGGCCTCATTAGGCACTCAATCTATTCCTATGGTCTCTCTTCCATCCACCTCAAAGTACAGAAGGGTACTTACCATGTTTAAACTCTCCCCCCCCCCCAATAATTATCTAAAGATGTTGAAAACTGTTTTGCAGCCTAATACAGGTAGGCCTCGCTTACCAACTGCCTCATTTGGTGACTTTTTGAAGTTACAACAGTGTAAAAAAACAGCTTTGCAACCAATCCTCACATTTATGACCATCGCAGCATCCTATAGTTATGTGATCACCATTCGTGTGTTTCACAACTGGCTTGCAATAAGCAGAGTTAATGGAGAACATCGATGGGTCAGCCAGCACCAGGTCCCAGTGTGATGCTCCTCAGGAAAAAGCCCAGGAAGAACCCAAAAAATTAATTATTAGTTCAAACAAACTGACTAGATAACACCCCTGAACAGATCTAAGTAAAGTCCCACTGATTTTATGAGTATGTTCAACATGACAGTTGACTTTAATGGGGCCATAGGACTTCTGAATTTGAACTGAATTGTGTTGGTTCCTCAAATGCCAGCCCTAATTGTTCTGTGGAATCTCATTGAAAAAGTTAGAAGCAAATTCTATAGTATTGCTGCTGGTTGGGAAGTCCAAAAACTGTCTGAACGCATCTGGAGGGCACTATTTATATGGCCACCCAGAGTAATGAATTTGAGATCGGCAGCCATATAAACTGAAATAATAAATAAATAAATTGGGGAACCCGATTCATTTGTATTTTTATTGCTCCCTATTCCTTTAATTGCTGAAAATCCCAGGACAGACAAGTTGGCTTACAGTGATTTGGGAAACCCAGGTTCAAGTTCCTACTCAATCATGGACATCAAAGGATGACTTAGGGCCAGTCATTTTCATTCACTCCAATCTTCCCCACAATATAGTTGTTGTGAGAATAAAAATGAAGCAAGACGATATGTACACTGAGCCCCTTAGAAGAACAGAGAGATAAAATTGTAATGAATTAAAATCCATACTTTCACAAGGAAGGATGTAGGAATTCCTATACTGGATAGCAAATCTGCTAGCCTTGTACCCGATTACCACAATTAGGTCCTCCACCCTAAAGTGTTTAATTTTCAACCTATTCTCAGATCTCTGCTCTCTTTTTCTGATTCTCTGAACCCCTGTTTGTGCAAACTGTAGAATGGGCCACATCTGTGGAGGACGCAGCACACAGATACAATCACTGATGATGCTCTGACTTGCTTCATATCTATGTGGTAGCAATCTAGTGATTTAAGTCCACAGCAGTATTAAGGCCTTCACCCCCAATTAACCAAGATGATTACTTCAACAGACTGAGGAAGAGAGGGAGGGAACTATTTATGTTTCTGGAATTCGGAGAGGGGTGTGGTCATGAATCATGTTTTAAAACATCTTCTTGTCTCCTTCAGGCAGGAGGCATTGTCAGTGGTGGAGTCTATCACTGTGTTCCATTCCAAGCCCCTGGAGTGAATTATATGCAACTGATACTACCATGGGAGCAAATTCAAGTTCATCTGAGGTAAGAAATTCTTCTGCGCAAAATAATGTACCTTGAACTTGTGAAAAGCTAGTTTAGAAGCTCATTGTGATTAATTTTAAATGTAGAGAGAATTAGAATGTATTAGACTGCTTTTTGACAAGTCCACAGATGGTGCTCATTGAAGAGTTGCCTATTGTCTCTACTCTTTTAGGGAGGCTGTACAGTATATTTGTGCTTCATTTCCTTTGAAAACAGCTGGATAGAAATCCCTACATCAAACAAACAAATGCTAATGGGAAAATTGTGGTATATATATGCAAGTTGATACTTATAGAAGTATCAAATGAGTATTTTAAATTTGTGTTTAAAATACATGTATTTTGTTTTTTCTTTAGGGATTAGCCAACAATCGAGAAGAGCGGGAAAGAGTGGTATGTACAAAATGGACAAGTACTGAGTTGAAAATGTTTGCATATTTTTCAATTATTCTCATTTAATTTTAGAGAAAAAAATGCTTTAATTTTAGAGAAAAACTGCTTTTGGAAAAAAGGTGAATTACTTTGAAAAATTGTCCGGGATGGATTTTTGTACTTATATAGTAGCTAATGGAGTCTGTGGATGTGACCTGTCTTTTACCGAACAATTGACATCTTCTTTGTGAACATCAATTAAAGCTGAAGGCTAGGAGTTGTGAGGAAACTCTTCTCTTGGTTCTTCTTCAGATCAGGAAGAACAGATAGGCAGAAAGGCTGCAGAGTAATGCAGAGCTATGAAATTCAGGAGGAATAGCCAGCAGCAATAACAAAACCACAGAAACAATAAGATGAGTTTGCAACCTTTATCAGTCATTTGAAGTCCTCAGATCCTTCAAAGTAGGTGGAGCTGAAATTTTCAGTCCCATTTTTCTTTTAGGAGTTCAGGAGACTAAAGGTGTGAATAGGGTCCCTTAAGCCTTTCAAACCTACCCCAAACTTGGCTGATTTATAAGCTATTACTGTTTATATCAATAGCATGTGCCTTACAAGGTCCTTACATCTTTATTTCATTTTTCTTTTATTCATTATAGGTGATTCCCCCCTCCCTCATATACTTTTTCTCCTCATTCTCTTATTCTTAGCTTATTTCATGGAAATATGAGTATTTGTGTCTTATAGGCACAATGTATGCTTCATTATATTTATGCACATATTCCAGTCCTCCCCCTCTCCATTTTGAGGCACTGGACCTGATGCACAGGGTACAGAATGTGGTGTAAGACTATACAGATGATACCAAAACTGTTTTTGAATACTTGATCCCTTTGAAGATATATTTGCAGTCAAGCTTCTCTTTATTGTATTGATAAAACATTTGAATTGTTTTATATAAAAAGGACAAACTGCTGGGCCAAAATAGCAATACAGTAATAAAACCATTAAAGAATAGGAAGAAAATGGGCAAATTCTTTTAGCATGCTAACTGGGTTGGCTAAATATGTGCTGTGTAATTCTTCCTCTTCCTTCAACACAGATCTTTAAATTCAGTTGGTAGTGCCACTTTGTTTTATGTGAACTGTAAATCTTCAGTGTCTACCATTCCTAGGAATCTGTAATAACACATTGAAGTCCACAAGTACCTATAGTTCCACATGCCAATTAATGTTAACTCCGTGCTTACCTGCAGTGTTAAACCATAGCAGAGTGACACATTGTAGTTAAAGAGCCACAGTGAGCACACTCAAGTTGCAGTATTCAGTGCTTCTATTAGAGTCCCAACTACTCCATTTCATTCTGCCTTTTCTGCAAGTTTCCCTTGAAAGGCAGCATTTCACATCCTTGGAACATGCTTAGGACCTACTGAGTTATTTTGTGAGTTTGCCCCCATGTTGGAGTTTTTGTAGGTGCCAACTGAGTGTATCTGCTATATGATCATATATTGAGCCACACAACAGTTTTCCCATGTACTCTTGCTGGAACCATCATCTCCTTTCCTAGAGGTTCTTACAAGCAGCTAAGCTGGAACTTTGTAAAGATTGTGTCTTACAGGCCCTGGCTATAACACCCAGGGTTAGGTATCCAATATGATGTTTAAGGGAGCGATCCTAAACATATCTGGCAGTGAACACGTCCCTCTGAATTAAACATTTTTCTGATTAGATGCACATAGAATCGCATCACACACTTTTATATTTGAATAGGTACTCCCTATCACATGCTTGGAAAAGTTATATTTGTTGAATGTTGCTCTGTCACATACCTGTTTAAAAGCAGAGAAAAGTCATTCCCACACACATAATCGATACTGACTTAAAGCATCTGCCATCCACTGCTGTTTCCATGTGTCGATAATGAAGACAGGCCTTGTACTGTCACCCTGTCACCCTGGTACTGCTTTAAGAAGCTATAAATGTTTGCGTCCAAAGCTCATAGGAATAAATAGAGCAATACAACTTTGTTTACTGCTTCCAAGCAAGTTCTGGATCCTATATTGTGCACTGATAAATTTATCTCCCTGTTAAACTCTGTCTTGGTAGTGTCCAATAGAGCAAACCTTTTTCTGTATCTTTCACTTGAGAAGAATGTGAAGATTGTTTTTGGGGAATAGTTTTTTCAGGATAATGAATCTTTCCACGACTTTCATAAATGTGTAGTCTAATTAGATGATAATGCAGTTTCCCCTTTAAATCATTTGTCAGGCTACCTTTCCATATGACTTGGTACCTTATTGGTTTGTTTGTTATCTGATGAGAAATGGGCATGGTTTCCATTCAACAAGAGGAGAAGAGAGGGGCCTCCACAGGGCATGGTAAAAAAAAGTCAAGATAGCACATGTGATACACATAATAAACATGCGGAGCTTCTATCCCATAATTGTGGCCACCATCTTGACTATTTTACCACATCCTGTCCCTGGGAGGTGCTGTAAATTATGCTCATTTATGTTTCAATTAATTTGTTTGTAATAGCCATCCTAGCTTGAGATGATGCAGTTGTAGACAGAAACATTCAGAGAACACCAGATTAGAAAGGCTGATGAATTTTATGTGCTGAGTTTCTTCAGTTTGCTTCATATGTACAATTAAATCCATTACTTTCTAAGTATCAGGCTGTAGTATATGCTATGCTGTTTTCCTTTTTATACTTTTAACTGCCAGAGTTTAAAGCTGAATTAATAGCAGCTGAATGCCCTTTTTCAGTCTGTTGTTTTATAGAGGATGAAGTTGGTTGGCTATAATAATTTGATAATAACTGTTTTAAATTCCAAATTTTATAATACTTGTTTTAATTTGCAAGAGGTGGTAGTGTGTTTCCTTAAACTAGGTGTGAGATAATCTTCCTTCAGCTGTATGCATCATTGATGTAAATTAAATAAAAGTTTGCATTTCTTAACCTTGGACTTAACTTTTACTACATTGTAGTCAGTATCTTGTAGCTAAAAATGCTTTTGAATAGCCAAAAAGTCATCATTCCTATTTTCATTTTAAATCTTGTATTTTTTATTTCTTTGGGAGGTCATTTATCCCACTGGCAATGTATAGCATCTTCTAGAAGCATCTAACCATTGTTGTGGCAAAATTACAATAGTGAGGACAGACTTTATATTACTTCAGCAAAGGCTAGATGATGCTACGAGGATGCCCCAGACAGGAAATGGTCTTGTTCTTTTAAACTGGATTTGTAATACATTTTGTACATGTTATAAAGCAACCATAGTACCAGGGTGGACAAAATGCTGTTAAAACATTGGGGTGGTGTGCTTTAGTGCTTTAAACAAAATAAATTACATTATATGTTAATCGGTTTTGTTACCTGTTGATTTGGACTGGGGGATTGTGAAGCTTCTCTGAATTTTTTGAAAGATACTTTGTCTCACTGAGTGGGTTCACACATACTAAGCCATAGCATAGTTTATTCATGTTCGTTTCAGTGTTTTGTATGAACCCAGCCACTATGGCTTATAAACCATGGTTTCTGGCTTAATATGATGGGAGGACTCATCCAGTTATGGTTTAATCAACAAAACACTGTTAAGCAAATCATGGGCTAGGGTAATGTATGTGCCAGGTCATTTTGTGAGTAGTTGAATGGGAGAGCAGGAAACTTTAATTAATATTTTTCTCATTTTTTAAAAAAAGAATGTAACATTTGAATAATGAAATCCTACTGAGGCAATTGCCACTGAATCCAGAAGTAAGTAAACCATTAATCAGTAAAGCCTAGTTGAAATTATAGGAGCAGTTGAGGATGTCCTACTTCAGAGAAGCTAGACATCTTTTCTTATGTTTGATCTTTCCCACATTATGTCTCCTTATTTTGTTTCCTTCTGTCTCTTTGTGGGAGGAATACACTCAGCTGCATACTTGGTTGTTCAAACAGGCACCAACAGTCCCTCTTCCTCCTGGGACATTTCATATTAGTAGTATCAATCCATAAGCAATGTAATAGAACTTGACATGGAAGCTGATTCATATGGTAATTTTCACATATGTGGCTTTCCCCACAAGTTAGTTATGGAATGCTAATTTCACCTTGTGAAGTCAGCATGGAATCATCAGATGTGAAGTCTCATCATATCCTGGCCCAGCCTCAGTTTCCTAATATCCAGGATGTGTTTTGCTGTAATCACTACCACACTGTTTTCACAGGGCCAGGGCACTTGGTCAGACTTGGTACTGTACAGCAAGTTCCTCAAATGAACACCTAGCCCACAGGAAGATGAGCATGTGAACATGTACAGATTGCTAAGCATGCTTCAGTCCCAAGGAAGTCAGCACATAACTGTGGCTGTTTTGTGGCCGTTAGGGATTAGCAGTTGTCCTGGGAATTTTGCCCTTTCTCTCCTAATAGTTTATTTTATTTATATTTCAAATTTGTCACCGCCCATCTCACTGTGGAAATAGTTGCTGCTGTTGGTTTGCTGTTATTATATTACTTCTAATGTTGGGCTCACAGCTCAATAATAAGAAGAATGAGCAATTATTGACCTGATATTTGGAGGATGAGGCATTCTCTATACATGTTCATTCTGAACAGGCCACTGGAAATGCAGCAGAAAGGATGACCCCTTGCATACAGCATTCGTAGCTGATGAAGCTATTTGCTGATCACAAACACAAACAGCTGAAGAGATGTTTGGCATTCTGCCAGCATAAACACCTTATGAATACCAACTCTCTATTTAGTAATGTTATGTGTGGTAGCATGCACACCCTCTTCTTTTGCATGTGAGGACCACTCTTTGATGGTTTCTATTCTATAGAATAGAGTAGAATATTATACACACCTCCAAGAGTATCTAATAATATTCATATGTTTCCCTCCAGTTCAATTCCAACATGTCTGGGTCTTGTGGTTGAACATTCAAATTGCAGGTTTGCTAGTAGATTTTTGTTTGTTTGTTTTTGGTATTGGACAGAAATCCCATAACTGCATTTCTCAAGCAAATACAGCTTTATGAAGCACAGGCAGATGCCTGGAGGCTGTGGGAGGCAAGTTATAAAATATCATGATGTCACAATGCAAACACTGCCCCTTATGTACTTGTGTGTGATGTCATGAAACAAGTACAAGGAGAGGCAGAGCTTGTATCATGACATCACATCAACTCTACTTACTTTTAGGAAAACTGTTAAGACCTAGCACTTCCCCCAAGACATTAGGGGCCAGTTGAGTGACAGTCCCTTTTTAGTTGTTCTGTTATGTTGCTTGGTCTATTTTATATTTATATATTGTATACCTTTAATGTTATATGTTGGGGGCGGGGAGTTGGCTTATTATTATTATTATTATTATTATTATTATTATTATTATTATTATTATTTGCTGTACCCCTTCCAGAGTCACACTGTTTGAGCTGGGCGGCCTTATAAATCTTGTTAATAAATAAATAAATAAATAAATAAATAAATATATTGTCATCTTGCTGTCATTGTGGTTAGGAACAGATCCCTATGTTACTAAGGGAAAAAAGTAACATATAATAGTGATCGTTCATTAGAAGATCCTCCAGACATAAATGCAGACCTAGTAACCCCGCAAGATGAGCCCCCTTCTCAAACAGTACAGTAGTGTAATCAGGGGCATTCAACTGCAAACAATTTTGAAATATAACCCGGCCAGTCTGTTGTGTTCATGGACAGGAAAATGCACCGTCAAGACAGGGAATGCTTGAAAAAGTGGCCTTGTGCTCACTGGAAGGATTCTTGAGTTACCCTCCCTCCCCCTCCCCATCTCTTAGCAGGGTGCTGGTGTGCTGAAGAGTTGCCACCACAAGCCTCACTAGGAGCCTGAAAGGCACAGTATAGCACATTGTGTTCATGGACAGGAAAATGCACCGTCAAGACAGGGAATGCTTGAAAAAGTGGCCTTGTGCTCACTGGAAGGATTCTTGAGTTGCCCTCCCTCCCCCTCCCCATCTCTTAGCAGGGTGCTGGTGTGCTGAAGAGTTGCCACCACAAGCCTCACTAGGAGCCTGAAAGGCACAGTATAGCACATAGGGAAAAGGTAGCAACTGATTCTCTTTTATTGTAGTGAAGTGAGGAAAGGGATAATGACTTAAGCTTGTGGGGGCAGCAGGACCAGGCGCCCTGCTACTGATCTGCTTGAGGAACTGTTGGCCAGAAAGACCAAGTGCTGACTGGCTAGTGGTTCTCTGTGAACTGTTGCCTGACAAATGGAATATGCCTGTGCTCATACCAACCACACACCCGAATAGATATTAAAATGGTCCAAGCAGCCTGGATCAATCTCAGGTATGTTTTCAACTAGCTCAAAAATGAATGGTCTGTTGGTGTGGAAGAGCTCTGACCCAGATTTCATAAGGTCTTACCTCCTCTGGAGAGGGCAGTCAGTGTGTCACCCCGTTAGTTTAGAGCAGTGTTTCTCAACCTCAGCAACTTTAAGATGTGTGGAGTTCAGCTCCCAGAATTCCCCAGCCAGCATGCTTAAAGTTCCCCAGCCACACATCTTAAAGTTGCTGGGGTTGAGAAACACTGGTTTAGAGAATTCAGAAACTATTAACTTTTATCTATTTCTGACTCACCATTTGGGCTGTGCAGGGCTTCAGAATTGAAAGAAAAATGGTTCTTTGGAGCATGTACAGATGCTTATCTTGCTCATGCAGCAACTCCATAAAGCAGCTGTGTTCTTTCCTGGGAACTGCCCCATGTATTGCAGTGCGACCTTCAGAAAGGATGCATTTGGCTTAAGGCATCATTGAGAACTTCTACATGCCTGTTACTGTGCATTCAGGAGCACCTTTTCCCCTTTAAATCTGAAGCCCTACATGCTATTTCTTCTCTCTCTCATTTGTATTGGTCCATATCTCCAAATATAATCACACAAATGCTGATGTTTATGTGTTGCTGTTTTATTAACAGAGGGAAGAAACTCCGTTCAGACTTCTCACAGTTAGAATAATGAAAGCCAGAAATATACAGAAGGCAGACACGTGTGAGTATCTTTGTTGTTAGTGGAACTCCCATGCCACTAGATAGACAATTCTTTGTCAGCACACAATACACATACATTAGATTAATAAAGGTACCTGAACTTTATGGAAGAAAGTGGAAGATACAACACATAGTATATGTATTGTCGAAGGCTTTCACGGCCAGCATACAATGGCTGGTGTGGGTCTTCCAGGCTGTGTGGCGGTGTTCTGGAAGTTTTGTTTCCTAACGTTTTGCCAGCACATGTGACTGGCATCTTCAGAGTGCAGGAGCACAGACAGGAGCAGTTCTCTCTGTGCCCAGGGTGATGTGATCCTTTTGTGGGTATTTATAGAGATCTGAAGGGGGGGATTGGGTGTGTGTGTGGGGGGGGGTTGGGTTACTGAGTGGCTGCTTGTTTTGGTGTCAAAATATGTGTGTATCTTCCTGGGGATTAGGCAGGGTATTTTCTTCTATTGAATTGTTAATGAGGGGCTGCTGGGGGTGATTAGCAAGTTCATTGTGTGAACTGTTCACATGTCCTGGTGGTTGAGCTGACTTCGTTGACCTTTTGCAGGCTGTATTTTTCAGGATTGGTAGCCAGGTTTTGTTGATTCATGGACAATAAGTCTACCAATGGCTCCAAAAATTAAAGATAGAATGTGTCTAAATACAGTTCTTAGGAGATACAAATGCTGCAAGAGATGCTATTTTCATGCCCTGCTTGTGGATACAAAGATATTGGCCTTCCCTTTCTAAGTCACAAACATGTAAAGCAGCATGTTTTGTGTAGGATGAATGCTACTTAGTGCAGCTTTCTCCATCTTCAGATTATTAGACAACAACGCCTATCGTCCTAATAGTACCAGGATAGAAAAGATTAGCTAGCTGCTTATAGTCACAATTCATATACATAACTGCTAAACATGGTTGATTTTATGAAGTTCGACAGAGGTGAGGTGACAAAGTGAGACATTTTGATTTCTGGCCCAGATATTCCTGGTATGGGATGCGATACAAAGGGCTGCTGCTGCTGCTGCTGCTGCTGCTGCTGCTGCTACTTCAGTAGCTGCATTGTCAATCACCTGAATATGCAGAAGGCCAGCTTTGGGCAGTTTTGCTCGTGTAAAGATGTCAGACTCCTAAGAGGCTTACAAATGATGGAAAAACAATATACTTATGAGGAAATCTATGGCCCTGTTTCTACCACATGCTTCAAGAAGATAGGGAAGAGAAGCCTGTTATGCAAATATGGGGGTCTCTCTAGGAATTCTCTATTTGTGGCCATTTTGTTTTCATTCCCCCATATGCCCAGAGGAAGGTGAAAAGGGAGAAAAAGTGCTCGGTAACTTCCCAGATCCTGCCCATTATGGTGCTGGTTCCAGCAATGCTAATGTGACGGTTTTTTTGTTTTTTGTTTTCCCAAAAGGGAGGAACTTTCAAAAACAAAAGTGGGGGGAGGAAGTGATAACAGTGAGGACTAAAATATAGCTAACCAAACATCCCTCAGTTTGTGTTGCCAGCATGTGAAAGTGGATGAATTGACTGAAGGAAAAGATCTCTAGGTTAGTTGTTTCATGAGAAAAGGCCATTTATGTATTGGGAAAGCAGGAATAATAGGTAAGAGACAAAAGCAATGGCGCAAATATATTGACTTTTTATGAGAAAGGAGATCAGTTCACAAAATCAAAATTCCAGGGGAAGGACAAAATTCTATCACATCATGACTTTCCCTTAAAATGGACCTTCTGGAAGGTCCCAAACAGTAAGAAGATATATCCTGAAAACCACTGCCTTCCTAAAATATCACAAATGGGTATTATTGAACAATTGTGTAATTTAATCCATTGCTGGGCACTGAGAAATTAATGATTTATTATATCCATTATGGAATTATTATCATAATTTCTATACTGTCCTTCAATAACAGTTCCTAAGATGGTTTTTACATAAAAAATGAGTGGATGTGTGGAAGGGAATCACACAATGAAAATAGAAGCAAATCAAACAATAGGAATGAGGTATATTTTGCACTGGTGAACTAGATTATCAGTTTGGTGTTTGAGCAGTCATTATTGATCTGTATATATAATGATGCCTAAACTAGGATTTCATCTTCTCCCTTCTGTGGTCCTTTTTTTATGTGTGAAAGCATGTTTTCATGGGTTATACATTAGCATGCTTATGGTCATAGCATTGGACAGAGGGAGAGAACTGTCCAACTACCTCAATTAGCAGGTATTGGGGAAGGGGAGGAGTTGGAGGGCAGAAAGGTGGGTGTCATATATGCTGCTATGAGCTCCCTAAGTTATTCTAAAGATGTAAATGTTTCATTTTGAATTGTATCAAGCTCAAAACTTTGCAAATGTCATATTTTGAGCTCAAAACTGCAGTTTGAAATGGGAAATCTGATCTGGAAGCATGGTCTCTCAAGCTTGAGACACCTCAGAGTGCTTGAAACAGCCCTGTTTCACATGCAGGATTGCAGTTTCTTACTCATGCAGGACACTGCAAACTTTCGAGCTTGAAACAGTTTGGAAAGATGTATTGCACATCCCCAGTTATCCCACTGTTCTTAAGTACGGCAAATGATGTTGATTGTTATTCTTGCATCATTGGTAGAAAGTCTTGGTTGGGCTTAGACTATTTGCTAAGATTACCTGTGTGGGGAGGGAGATGTGGAGAGGAAAACATTTTACAGGGTAAAAAAGCTGGTTCAAAAGACAGCCTATATAAATAGAATATAGCCAATAGAGTTTGAATTAGAAATTAATTCTAATGATCTACCATGATGCGTATGCAAAGAGACATTTTGTGACAGTGTACAGGGAGTCTTGGCTATTCTGAATTACTTCATCGTGGCTTCAGTAACTTCTCTAAAACATATGCTATTCTTTGTTGAGAAGTGCACCACTCATTTGTTTTAATTTAGCTGCTGATGCAGACAAGGAGACTGAAATTTGCTGAGCCAGAATAACCAGACCTCCGGGTGTGGTACTGCAAACTAAATTAGTGCTGGGGCTGCTAGTGGTCATGCCTGATGGGCTGGTTTGATCTTATTCTTTAAGCAGCCAGAAGTTTTGGTCTCACCATTCTCCTTTGTTGTAATGAGCGTGATATGGACACTAGATCTGCTGCATCTGAATCAATAAGAGTTAATGAGTCTTCTGCCACCCTACAGACATTCTGTTCTCACATCATCTAAATCTGTAGAAAACTTGGACTCAGGGAAGCAACTTTTTTTCTTCCACCATGCCTTCTGCACAGTTTATGACTGGCTCTTATACATATAATACGATCCCATGTTCCAATTGTTTCAGTGTTAAAGGATTGCTGGTCACAATTTTTCTTCTTACTCTACAGTTACTGAATCTGATTGCTATGTGACTCTTTCATTACCAACTGCTTCAAGTGAAGTAGTTCGGACTGAAACTATTCCCAATTCAAAAAATCCAGAGTGGAATCAAGCTTTCACCTATAGGATCGACAACCGTATAAAAGTAAGATTATGTATTCTTCTTTTTGCCATAAATATGAAAAATCCAGTCAGGTTTAACTGATATATTAAAAACAAGATTATCTATCTATCTATCTATCTATCTATCTATCTATCTATCTATCTATCTATCTATCTATCTATCTATCTATCTACCTACCTACCTACCTACCTACCTACCTACCTACCTACCTACCATCTATCTCAGTAATGGACCAATTTTTCTAGTGTGAAACTTACCTAATAAAGATGGAAACATTCATGAACAGTGGGAAAATGTCAATGGGTTTGGTAGACTCCCCAAGATTTGCAGAAGTACAAAAGTCTTTAGGAACAAAAAATCCTTATTGAAATCCCTCTTCCAAATCTCAACATGAATTATATAATGACTGAACACGAGATGCTTACCAATTATTGTGATGGAACACAGGGTGAGATACTATGTGGTATGTTTGTAGGAGAAAATCCATGTAAGTCTGTGGTGGCAGTGAAAATGAGAAGTCTGATAACACCTTTTCTGACTAAGAAATTTTATTAAAAGGCATAAGCTTTTGTGAGCTTCTGATGTGTAATATGTTTGAGGATCTCTTTGAATAAACACAAATAAATTATTACTAGTTGTTAATAATTTTAATTAGTAAAATCATTTAACAAATAATATTTGTTAGCCAGAAAAGGTGCTACCAGACTCCTCCTGATATTTAATGTGTTTGGGGATCTTTGGGAATAAACCCAACTAATGTGGCAGAGGGATATAGTTGCCAATGGTTTTCTTATCTACAGCTATCAGAAAGATTTAAAGTAGACAAAAGAGTTTAAGATATTGAACTTTGTAAGACTGATTTTGAAATAGAACTGTGTACAAATAATGAACACATAATCGCTAAAATTTATAAACTTTTATTGAAATTTGAAACAGAAGAAGAACAAATGAAAGAATGTATGATAAAGTAGGCTAAAATTTTTGGTTATAATAAACAGATCGAACAATGGGAAAATGTGATTGAAAGGATTGAAATTTACATTATGTTATAATCTTAAAGAGAACTTTGATAAAATGATGTACCATGGTTACATGGCACCAGAGAAATTGTCTAGAATGTATAAAGGAAATGTAAACAACAAGAAAGGTCATTTTATCATGCTTGGTGGATGTGTAAAAAAGCTAGAAAATTTTGTATTCAAATACATACACTGATTCAGAGGATTTTAAAGATTCATATATAGTCGAGACCAGAAGTCTTCCTCTTGGGACTAATGGACAAACAGTTGGAAAAAAGTCATGGAACTTTGTTTTTTTTATATGATAACCACAGCGAGATTATTGTATGCACAAAAATGGAAAGATTTGGCAATACCTACAATGGAGGAATGGTTGTGAAGATGATGGAACTTGCTGAGATGGCCAAATTGACTTGTTTGATTAGAGAAAAGACAATATGTTTGCTTATTGCTGACTGGAAACCCCTTATGGATTTTTTCATAAAACAGAAAAAAAATGAATTTATAATTTATGCTTTTGATTATTATAGGTTAGATTATAGAAAGAAGAGAGTAACTTTAGAGAAAGTGGTAAATATATAACTGTACTTATAACTGCTATAAAGAAGATCGGAAGCCATTTCTTTGTATCTTCCTTCCTTCCTTCCTTCCTTCCTTCCTTCCTTCCTTCCTTCCTTCCTTCCTTCCTTCCTTCCTTCCTTCCTTCCTTCCTTTTTTAGCTTTCTCTTTGTTTTTTTTCTTTTTTCTTCCCTACTCCATATTAGTTTGTATTAGTTTTTACCTTTGTTTTTAAAACTT
Organism: Python bivittatus; assembly: GCF_059951505.1. Lineage (NCBI taxonomy): Eukaryota > Metazoa > Chordata > Lepidosauria > Squamata > Pythonidae > Python > Python bivittatus. The sequence goes on along the minus strand of NW_028277075.1, from coordinate 26,236,629 downwards.
TTAATAACATTATTTAAAAAAAAAGAAATAAACATAACTAATAATTGGATATACACTTGAAGTAGGCATGAGACATCTGACAGAAAGGGACTGGTATGGAGTGCAGATTTATTTATATGCAGATAAGCTGGATGGCTGATTACTAAGTGGGTAACATTTCTGAAATGCTCAGCTAAATCACTGCAGTTCTTATTTGTTCATTATTATCATTTCTAGGTCACAGCAGGTGATTTCACCTGGAAGGACAGGGCAGGCCTGGTTAGCATTTGAATAGGAGGCCTCCAGGGAATATTAGATCTGCATGCTAGAGTGGGAAGCTAAACAATCATCTCCAAAGAATGCAGAGGAGAATCAGTTCTGCATTGTTCATAAAATCCCTTGAGTTGAGCTTGACTTAAAGGAAACCTTGCCCTTCAGATTTTTAGCTCTGTTTCAGTTGCATTATTCATAAGATGATTTATAAAGTTAAATCCAAATAATACAACTGGATAAAGCAATATAAATGCACCATTTCCAAATGCCTGGCAAATAATAATAATAAAATAATAATAATAAAAAATCATCATCATAATCATCTACCCTTCAAAGAGGCCAGCAAAGATTACAGGTGAATATTCTTAGTGAGTTCATAGCCAGATTGAGGTCCTTGCAGTCCTACGTTGTTTTTTGCGTAGACCACTTGGTAGCTCCGTCTTTAAGGTATACTGATTTTTAGGGTGGACAGATGAGTCACCAAAATTATCTTAAATATTTTTGAGGGGGTAAAAAAATATCGGTGACATTATGATATGTGTGTCAAAAATATATGTTAATCACTAATATGTGCTGCCACCTTAGCATGTACTGTATAATCCATGTTATGTCAGCTGAGTGAACTGAGATATTTTATAAGAACATAGAATCAGTATGGTTTTCTGCCCAGAGCTTACACATGTGATAATCAAAGATTACAATAAGTAACAGATATTAACAGCTGATTTGATATTTAGGCTGATTTCAACATTCTTATCTTGTACATTAAAAAATATTTAAATTAATGAAGAGAACATTAACATTGGTGCATGTTTTTTACATTGACTATTAATATATGCAGAAGAAATTCTTGAAGCAATGAAAGACATATAACTATGTACTATAAGTAGCAGGTTTGAGGACTATTTGCCTGCTGAATTAGAAAAAAAATAGGCTAAATTTTAAAAAATTAGCATGTTTGACATTAGGATTATGTTTAATCAAATTCTAGTATCACTGCCTTTTGTTTTTTATCGTTGCACTGTGATTTTTTTTTTCAACACAAATACTAAATGATTTTAGTATCAAGGTGTCAGAACAAAGGTTTTTGCCATGCAAGACTTAGAGAATGTATCAGAAATCTAGACAAAATTTTACTGACCACAACTAGGACCAGAGGTACTTAGGGATGAGATGCCAGATATTGTTGAACTCCAGTTCTCATCAATTTAGTCAGCATGGGCTATGGTAAAGGAAGATGGAATTTGCAACCCAATGTCTGGAAAGGCACATGTTGTCCATCTACAGATTTATTTTAAGGACGAGTAATATATTATCTTCAAAGTTATTTTATATATTTTGCTTGTGTACCTCAACCAGTGGAATAATGCAGCTTTTAATCTGCATCTCCCTTTCTTGTGTTTCCTAAAACTCATTCTATAAGCTTCAACATATAATAGTTTATTGCTTATTAATACTGTATAAATAATGAAAATGTATTATCATTAGAATACTCTACACTTGAAGCTCTGTGATGAAGATACATTTACCAAAGACGATCATCTTTACACAGTTCTCTTTGATGTTGGAAAACTGCGTACAGGACAAACTACTCGTGTGAGCTTCAAATTAAATCCTGAAGTAAGTGGTGAAATTATGCTAAGAAATATACAATGAAACAAATACATCTTTGCTTTCACTACTGTATAACTGAACTTTATTAAGATCCCTTCTATAGCTGTATTCAGATTATGTGAATCTATAAACAACTCCTTGAGCATGCATGTAGGAATCATAATAAACAAATGGACTAAACATTTCATCAATGTTGTTGTATGGAAATTCAGAAATGTTTATCTCTATTCATTGTTTGTGTTTTAAGAACAAATATAACTGCAGATTTTGTTGAAAATGTTAGCCAAATTGTCCCTTGTGCAGCCTTTTAAAAGTTAATTAACTGTGGTTTAATGAGTAAACCACAATTTGTTAAATTGACACATTGTAACCCATACAAACCATATTATGATTCATATGCAACAGATTAAAGCATACACATATTATATTTTGGCTTTTAGGAAAACTCTTATAATATCCAAATGGTGCTGGAGAACATATCAAAATAGAAAAAATATACTTTTAAAATGCTTATCTAGTGATAATGAAGGAAAAAAGGGAAGAGATACAAATTCTTGGCACCATATTACCCATCTTTATGTACTTGGGAGTTGAGAAGATTAGGGAAATGTGGCAATAAGCTAAATATTATTTGGAAAAGGACAGATTGTCTTGCATGGAGAATAATTCTTTTTCCTACTTGTTTATAGTCAGAAGAAGAGCTGGATGTTGAATTCAAGTTGCAAAACATGTGAGTACAACCCTTAAAGCTATAGTACAACCCTGAGAGCTATAGAGTGCTATAGATAAGCTATAATTACTAGAAACATAATTGCTATGCATAGGTTCATCATTCTGCATAAAGGATAAAGGGATTTCTGTAGTCTAGTAAACTGCCCTGCCAGCCACCCAAAGGCATGCTATAACAGCTAGCAACTGAGACCATGCTACATACGGGAACAGCCTTTGGACTCAGCAGTGGGAAGTACATAGGCAAGCAGATTTCTCAGGCAGAGAGAAACAAAATTGGTTGAGAGAAAAAGCAAAGGAAACTGACTCTAGAAATGTTGTTAGAAATCAGAGTAGAACAGAAGTTGCATAACACAAAAATGATGACCAAGGAAACCCAGTTGCTTGTGCCAAATCAGTGTGCAGAGATTATAGGTATTGCAACGTACAGGCAACAAGACAGTAAAGAGTAGGGAACAAAAGACAGCTGATGTCTGGACTGAAAATCAGTTACATGGTTTCAAAGGCTGTGTCCAAATAAACTTTTAGAAATGCAATGCATAGTTAATTACGGCAAACATGTGCAGCTTCCATATCACACACATATTTTCATACTTTTGTGTTGTGCAAAATTCTGGACTTCCACAACTTCTGTAACAAAAACCAAAAAAGGCTCTGCATGCATTGTTCGACCATGAACGAAGGAGTACCTGTTGGTTTGATTGCTGGGAGAGGGAACAGAGGAGAGATGACAGACTGGGGTCAGATGAAAATGAGGAAGACCGATGATCCTTCAAAATTTGGGTGAAGATGCAATGAGTTTTCAGCAATAAAATATGGATGGCCAAAGAAGTGTGTGAACAGTCCGCTGTTCGGAAACAAGAACAAACAGGAAATAAGCAACATTTTGCAAAAAGTAGCTTGTATCCAGTCACATATGTACATACCCATCATACTATTTCCTTTTGGGGTAAGCAATATTATGCAGATCATAAAAAAGGAGTTAAAAATAGTGAGCCAAAAGGAGTATGAAATTAAGGCATGAGATAAAAAAAAGAAAAGGAAACATAAAGCTAGCTTATACTACTGCCATTCACTATACTTCTCCATACGTTTCTATCCTTTGCAAACTATTCTTGGTTCCACTATGTCCAGACACAGATTCATAGTGCTCCCTTTTTGAAGATCTCAACAGCTCCATCCAACCATAACTTTCTCACACAGACTGCATATTTCCCACTATCTTTCAAGTGGCATTTTAATGCTTTTAAATTCTTCTATTCTCCCATCTTTAGTAAATATTATAACAAGGAATACACTTTCATGTACTTGCTCTAGCTTTTCAGCATTTATGTATAACTTGCAATTGTTTATTTCGATTTTTGTGTTAAACACAACCATCTTTGTGTTTGACCCACTCATTTTCAGCTCTGTACTCCTCATTGCATCATACGTTTGCTGCAAATTATTTTGGGTTCTTGGCCATCTGTACAGCATCATGTGCATACAAATAAATGTACTTTTAAGTCCTCAAGCAACACAACTCTAATGTCACCACAACCATTTCTTATACATTTGTCCATAAATATCTTAAATAATAAAGGGATATCCTTGCCTTACTCTCTGCCCAAAGCTGAACCATTCACTAAGCATTCTTTGTATTATCATACATGCTTTAAACATTCCATAATCAATCAATCCAATGTACTTTCTCACTTTCTCTAAATCATCAAATGTGCAAAAAACTTTCTTTTTTAGATTTATACCTTTCTCATTGACCTGATGAAAATAAAAATTTGATCTTCACATTCATTTTTTGGCATAAAATCACACTGCATATCCCAGATTTTGCTCACTGCCATTGCTTATACACTTCCTGCCAAACACATTCTGAGCACACTTAACACATTTACAGAGTGATTTTTGCATTCAATCTTACTACATTTCCTGTTCTAAAGGGCTATAATAACCGCATTCTTCTGCAAACATCAGGCACAGATGCACGCATATTAAACAAATAACAAGCAAATTCACATCCATATTTTAAAATTTCTTCAGTTACAGTATCTACATCTGCAGCCTTACTGATTTTCAATTTGTTTCACAGTATTATAATTTCCTATTCATCCATTTTTCTTGGATGCTAATATTTATAACTTTCATTTCAATTCCATTCTTCAGCATATCAGTATAATTCCCACACAAATCTATAAAATACTCATTTGAGGATTCCCTCACTTCAATTTCATCCCAAATAACTTAATCACATTTATTCTTAATTAGGTGCATTCTGCTGGAGGCTTCCTACTTCCCAAACATTTGTTTTATTTCTATCAAAATTGCATAAAGAATTCAAAGGCCTAAGTTATGCCTAGGATGGCCCAGAACAAAGAAAATGTATCATAAGCAGTGAACTATATTTGCTTTTCATGGTGAGGGAAAAAATGCCACCAAATGCCATGTCAAATCTATGAAGCTATCTGGGAAGAGTGGTGAAGCCTTTCCTTGGAGCAATTGGGGAGTAGGGAGGGATAGTGACATGGCGCCATGACATAGCTACAGGAGGAATGGGAAAAATCCCAGGAAGCAGAGTGAAGGAGAATTTTTCCTGGGGATGCATTTGAACCAGAGACCAGGACACAATTACACTGAAGCACAGATTGGTATATTGACAGGTTTGGTAATGGAGGCAGAAGAAGAGGCCCAAAGAGGGATGGAGTTACAAGCCTTCTTTAGAGGCTTATGCAAAACATACTTTTATTTGATTGATTCCATGACAATTCCAGATACTCATTAGTTATGTGATAAGACACAGCAGTCTGTGTGATTGAAAAGAGCTTAAGAACATAAGCAGTGCCCTGCTGGATCGGACCCCAGGCCCATCTAATGGAGCAGTCTGTTCTTACAGGAGTCAACAACTGCACAAGGAAGCCCACTAGTCTCCCAGTGGATGGCCTTCAGAGGTAGTCACATTACCATCAAGGCTAAGAGTCATTGAATCCCATGACTTCCATGACCATCCAACCCTTTTTTGAAGCCAGCCAAGCTGGTAGCTGGTGTCACATTTTGTGGTAACAGTAATTATAGAGTGAATACATATGTATATTGGAATGTATAATGAAGAGTGGCAAGAATGAGATCATACCTTTCCTATACAGTGGATCCTTTGGATTGAATAAAGGGGCCTATAATTTAGAGCCTCAAGTTGTTATTTTAGCTTAGCCAGTATCTAAAAACCTTGAGTTCCTAACACTAAAAGGCCAGGCTTGCATTCCTGTTTAACACTCTTGCTTATCTTGTTAGTGCCTTGTTATCTTTGATACAGCTGAGAAATCCAAGCAACTGATTGCTTTTTAGCTGAGTTTGCAATACTGTTTATTTTTAAAAAATACTGTATATATGACTTAGGGTCCAAGTTGGACCCCTCAAATTTTCCCCTACAAGAGCAAGGCAGGAGTTCTCACAAACTCTGGAGCAGGAGTGCATCAGCATAGCTTCTTAAGCCCTAAAGTGCTGTGGGGTCACAGGGCAAGGCAGCAGTCTTGGAGTGGCACAGGGCTTGGATGTGGATACAGTCATATTATATGCGTTATCATGGAACATGCCTACTTCATTAGAGGACTGGAATAAGTTCCTGTGAGTAACACAAAACATGGTAAATCATTTTAATATTTTCTAGTATGTGTATTGCAGAACAAGGCTCCTCTGATGAAATCATTATTTGTAAGAATGGTGGTTGGGTTGTTCTACCAAGTGTATGAGTCCTTACATTGTCCTGAAGTGCAATATTGCAGTTGCACTCCTTTCTATCAGTGGACAACCTCTTTGCTATTAATTACTGGCATACTCTAGGAACCAGCTAAGTGATGGCCAAACTCACTTTAACTCAGTTTGGATTCAGCAGATTAAGTTGTTCTTCACATCTAAAAATAAGTAGGAAATCAGAAAATGGTTCTTCTTTCTCTAAGTCCAATTTCAAATTTGAAAATTGTTGTATTCTTGACCACATCATTAAGAGTGTTATTGGCCAAATATCATGTCCTATCCTGACATCCTACTCCTAAAGCTCCTCCCCATTTCCATAGCAATGGCCTCCAAATCATACCACTTCCTTTCAGCCAAATTTTCTCTCATGATGATGGTGCTGGCAGCAGTAGCTATTCCTTCATATACCTGGAACAATGTAATGGCGAGAGTAAGAAGTCAGAGCATCAAACTGATCTTGGCTCATCTTGAAAAAACTAGGTTGGGTTGGGTTGGACTTGATTAATATTTGGATGAAAAACCACCAGGAAACCCCAGGGTTGAAGACCAACCACATTTGGAAGTTGAAAAAACATCCCAGAAGAAAGCAGTGGAAAACCACTTCTGCATTGTTGTCAAGAAAACAACACGAATATGTTATGTATGCCTACATAATCATCAGGAATCAATTTTGTCTTGAGGGAAACTTTAAGAAATCAATAGGGACGCCAGGAAATTACCAATCACAAAGCACATAAGAAACACAGCAGCAAGAAGAACTCTTTGGTGTTTGGCTTTCCAACGTATTTCACATCTCCAGGGAGTACTTCTTATTATTCTGTATATATCTGGAAGCTTTCTGAGTTAGAATCATAATGTTCAGTGTGTAAGCTAAGTGTTACAAACTGGGAAATTCATATTTTGAACTTGGTAAATATGAATTTGACAATATCACCCAACCCAGTGGATTGGTTCTAACCACATGGAGCAGCAATTCTTAGGATAGCCATCCTCAGATGAATCAAGAGGCTCCATATGTAGACCACCCCTTGCAGGCAATGGGTGAGAAGGTAAGTTATATTTTTATTTAGATGGTTCTCTGGTGTGTTTTTGTTTTCACATATTCATATGTTGAATTTTGTGCATAACAACACTTGATGTCTCTTCTGTTTTCATAGGATTCAAAGACTGCGTAATGGGCCTGTTGCTAGTGGCATTAGAAATCGCGAGTCTCCTGCTGATGGCATTCTTGCCTTAGGTTCTCGCTGGATCAGCTGGTTTCGCAGTATTGATATTCCTAAGCCTCCTGGCTTCTAAGAGACTAAAGGAGCTGAGATTAAAGGCCTACTTTTGGACCCTGGAAAACACAATGGTACATTATATTGCTTGAATGTAAAAATAGTGTTTAAGGCATATCTAAATAGGAAGGTGCCCTGTCCACATCATTTAGTGATACTTTTTGCCTTATGTTATGTTATAGTTCCTACTAGGTCTGCAATTACTGTATTGCAGTAGAGGAAAGAGGAAATGTTGTGGGCCTGCTCAGCGACATGAGCTCCTAGGAATTGGATATATTGAACAAACCCAAGAGACTCTAGATGTGCTTGTTCTGTCTATAATGTGAATAATGATATATTTCTTTCTTGCTTTCCAACAGATTTGAAGTTGTATCCCTAGACACCAACAAGAAAATTGCAGCAAAGAAGAAAGCTAAAGAAAATTGTAAATAAAATATGTAGAGGAATTAATATATATTAAAAGCTGATGATAAAGAACATAAAATATATTGTACATTGTTTTGTTTTTATTAAATAAATGAGTTTGATCTTTTTTAATTTTGATTTAACACTTACAATTTTTTTTTACTCATTCATTCTACTAATTACACTATTGTCTCAACTTTTCATACAATTATTTGCACTGTTCCTAATCTGAGGATGAATGTCAGGTACATTATGTACTTTTCATTTTCATAATGTGTTTACTTCAGAATACTTGGCATTATTCTTAGAAATACAAGTAGTTGTCTTCATTGTAGTATCATGATTAAGGTGATAAACTGGGAATGGCGAGAGGCAACTTCAGCTCCAGCCTCTACTATATAAACTTACAGAGTGACTTTGGGTCAGTCACACTCAGCCTAGCCTACCTGACATAGAATTCAGATTGTTGCGGTGAAAAATTGGAGGAGGGAGTGCTACATATGCTGGAGCAAAAATCTAATATTGAGATCATATAAGGCAGTTGCTGCACAGTTGCCATGGTTTCAACTTAGTGAATCAAAATAAAGCATTCTCTGGAGTCATCCTGGTTCTCTGGACTGTGGTCCTTGCTAGATTGAGAAGATTAATGTGTTTGGTGGTTTTTAAAAGCCCTAAAACACATACATTTAAACAGGCTTTTAAATGCTGATGATTTAATCTTGATGATGAAGAAACTATAATAAGGCAGTAGTTTATTTTAAAAAGTATTGTCTATTCCATATGGCAACAAAATACTAACAAGAAAAAATGAATGCTAATACAGTAGCACAAATAAATGATGAATTGGAACAAACTTAAATAGGGAATCGAGTCATTACCATGTAGAACAATGGCCCATTGAGCATTGCATTGATCCAAATTTAAAATAAAAGTAAAACAGAGTAAGATTATGTCAGTGGGCAGTGCCTATGCAAGGCAAATAGGCAGAGAAGAATTTGTAGAAGCAAACACAAGCTTACAAGAACTCAAAAAAGCAGTTACTGATGTACATTTCTGGTGCAATGATTTTCACTGGAAAACAGAGTTGTAATCAAGAAGAGGAATAAAAATGTCATCTATTGAGGGTGATGTAGTGAATCCTGCAGTGTGCAGGGGGTTGGATTCCCTTCCAATTCTATGATTCTGTGAATTAAAAGCTGACCCATCTTGTAGCTGTTAATGATGAAAAGTAGACATAATCCAAGTCAGAGCTATTGATGGACTCTTGAATCCCTCTATGGTTCTTTGGATGCCAGTAGGGAAATACTACTGATTGTATCATTTGCTTTCTAGGAAAACAGTATTTTTGAAAATAACCTAGACTTTGAAATAAATAAAAACATTTTAAAAAAGACTTTAGTGTGCACATGGGACCACCATTACACAAGACTGTGAAATAATAGGTTGCAAATTAAAGAAAAGATGGGCACCAGTGCAAGTATTCCAGGCAGGGAGGAAGTAAAACAATTTAAAGGTATTTTCTTGCAGATGAGTTTGTACAAGCAGCCTGTTCTACATATGAAACAGATTGAAGCACTAGACCCTGCAGGGCTTTTGAAGGTTCCCCAATACAAATAAAGCCTTACTACAAGTAGTAGCAAGGAACAAGGTAGTTTAGAACTTTTCTTTCATGTTTCCCAACATTTTATTTATAGGGAGTTAGAGAGAATGGTTGGACAGAAACAGGCAATGATCTAGCATTTTGCAAAACACATCTAAGTGTTTTGTAATAGGTCAGCACAGTTTCATCTGCCAATATTTCTAACAATAGTGGCCAACACCCCAGTAGGAGTAATTTGTATATGAGCCCTGCTTTTGGTACCAGGTCCTTAGGGAGAGAGAGCATCAGTTCAGAGACATTCCAAGTTGGTGTCTTCCTTCCTAAGCTACTACAGTATTTCTGACATTACTCTGTCTCTAATATGGCAAAAATCTGATCAAAGATAAAGTAGATCCCACAAACTGAAGGTACAGCCAGCTCAGTAGTAGAGAAGCATAACAATGGAATTATTTTCAGTCTGAAGTTGCTCAGTCCACTGTACTACCTAAATTTCACTATTTGTGTGGCATGTTTGCATGTTACTAATTCAGAGTCCTTTCTGTAATATCTGACATACTGCAATGGCTTAGCAGTTTTTTAAATTGGTTGTTCCAATTGGTATGAAATGTTGCAATTTTTTTAACTGAGCTCAAAAGTGGACCAAAATGACAGGCTCAGTTACTGGGCTAAACTGGGGTTTTTAGCTTTATTAAACAAGCCATAGTGACATTCATCACATAAACTATTATGAGGGACTTATATATCACAAAAACAGCCAAAACCAAACAGCATACTACAACATAGTGCTATTGGATAATCCAGGCATACAACGGAAGTTGTGTTTCTTACTTGCTTCAGTGTGTAAATAAAAACCTGTTTTATAGAAACAGTTGGTAAAAAGAAATCTCACACTGATGATGTAACTTATTTGGGTAATGAAATGTCTGCAAGCAAACAACCAGACTCAGAGAACACCAAGAACTCCACAGAAACCTGTTTTAATAAGAAGAGAGGAGGAACTGTAAGAGAGACTTTAGACCATCTTGTATTGTAAGCTAAAAACTTGTCAAAGGATGAGGGCAAGTTCATTGGATTCAAATGAGATAATGCAAATATTTTTCTATTAAGCATTTTGCTGGATGCTTATGTCTCTTCAGTCGGTGGGAATCTCAAGCAGCAGAGGAATTAGTTTTGAAGACCAAAAATAAATAAATAAAATCCTGTATATATTTACAAGCACATCTGAATGTGAAGTCAACTTTCATTAGTTAGCCAATGCTAATTTTGAGTGCATTTTGTAAGCCAACTTGATTACTCACACAAGTAAAATAGCAAGATATAAATCAAATGAATAAAAATGAAATGAAGTTGTTTGGATTATGCTTCTTTTAATACCTGTTATGCAAAAATGATCTGAGAGCTGGAAACTGTAAGCTTTCTGTAACAGTTCCGAAACTGTAAGCTTGCTGTAAATCGCCCAGAATCAACGAGATGGGTGGTGACAAATTTGATAAATAAAATAAAAATAAATAAAAACAGACTTTCAGCAAGAATGGTTAAAAAACACGTCTTCCCAGTCCCTATTCATAAGTGGTTCTTGGGGATGCAGTTTTTTAAGAGGACAAGAGGCTTTACTATTAGTAATGGCAGTTAGGTCTTTTTTAAAAAAGATGTAATGAAGGTTATTGGATGACTTGGAGCCAGTCATTCTCTCCCAGTCCAACCTACCTCAGAGGATTGTTTCAGTGAGGAAAATAGGAGGAGGAGTGCTACGTATGCCACCTTAAGCTCAGGAATGAAACATCGGATATATTTTTAAAAAACAGTCGTGGCAATATTGCTCTTTGAAGCAGATGCTGGCTGGTGGCTACCATTGTCTCTCTAAATCCCCCATATGCAGTGCTATTATGCGACAGTTTGGAAGTTCTCTCACCCTAATAGAGGGTAGAAGTGAATGTGCCACTCCCTCCTCCTGATATAGTTTGAATAAGCAACACATTGGCTGACTTGTTTCAGGTGCTCTTTGCGCTTACTGTGCTGACATAAATCTCATCCTTGGTCCATTCCTCCATTTATGTTGTGAGTGGTGGTGCACAGTAACTTTTTTTGTATAATATTTTTATTGACGTTTTATATATATATAAGCTAATACAAAACTAAAAAGATATACAAACAAAAAAGAAAGAAAAATATTAAGAGAAAGAAAAAGAAAAGAGAGACAGAAAGACATATAAAAAGTGACTTCCCCCTCCCTCCAAGCAAGTATAAGCATTTACGGTAACAACATCTTCTCTAATATTACGGGGGGGGAACCCACTTCTTCTTATTTCTCATCCCTAAACAGTAGCCAAATTATTAAAAAATATTCATCAATCAATCTTATTCAGCAAAGCATTAAGAATACCAGTAAAAGTAAACTATATATTTTAAGCTTAAACAAATAAAACTATTTACTATGGCTGGCGTGGGTCTTCCGGGCTGTGTGGCCGTGTTCTGGAAGTTTTGTTTCCTAACATTTCGCCAGCATCTGTGACCGGCATCTTCTGAGGGCAGGAGCACAGACAGGAGCAGTTCTCTCTGTGCCCAGGGTGATGTGACCCTGTTGTGGGTATTTATAGAGATCAGCGAGGGTGCCTGAAGGGTGTGTGTGTGGGGTGTGTGTGGGAGTTGGGTTAACGAGTGGCTGCTTGTTTTGGTGTCAGAATATGTGTGTATCTTCCTGGGGATTAGGCAGGGTTTTTTCTATTGAGTTGTTAACGAGTGGCTGCTGAGGGTGATTAGCATGTTCATTGTGTGAATTGTTCACGCGTCCTGGTGGTTGAGCTGAGTTCGTTGACCTTCTGCAGGCTGCATTTTTCAGGATTGGTAGCCAGGTTTTGTTGATTTTTTAGACTTTCCTCTTTTTTATTGAAATTGTGCTGGTGTTTGTGAATCTCAATGGCTTCCCGCTGGTATAGTGGCTGTTGGTGTTGTCCAGTAACTCTGTGTTTTCAAATAGGATTTTGTGTCCAGTGTGCTTGAGAGCATGTTCAGCTACTGCAGATTTTTCTGGTTGCTGTAGTCTGCAGTGTCTTTCGTGTTCTTTTATCCTGGTATGGATGCTATGTTTTGTGGTCCCGATGTATACTTGTCTGCAGCTGCATGGTATGCGGTATACTCCTGCGGCGGTGAGGGGATCCCTTTTGTCTTTTGCTGATTTTAGCATTTGTTGTATTTTTCTGGTGGGTCTGAAGATTGTTTGGAAGTTGTGTTTTTCCATCAGTTTTCCCATGCAGTCTGTGATCCCTTTGATGTAGGGCAGAAATACTTTGTTGGTGGGTGGCTGTTTTTCTTCTTCAGTCGCATGTTGTTTTCTTGGTTTGATGGCTCTTTTTATTTCATTCTTGGAGTAGCCATTCGCTTGTAGGACCCAATTAAGATGGTTAAGTTCAGAGTTTAGGAATTGTGTTTCACAGATCCAATTGGCACGATCCATGAGGGTTTTGATAATGCCTCTTTTCTGACGTGGGTGGTGGTTGGGGTTTTTGTGTAGGTATTGGTCTGGGTGGGTGGGTTTTCTGTAAACTTTGTGTCCTAATTTGAGGTCTGGTTTGCGTATGACCAACGTGTCTAGAAATGGAAGTTTGCCGTCCATTTCTTTTTCCATGGTGAACTGTATATTGGGGTGGATGCTGTTTAGGTGGTTCAGAAATTTCTCTAGTTCTTCTTCATCCTGACTCCAAATTGTGAAGGTGTCATCCACAAACTGGAACCAGACTGTTGGGGTAACGGGTGCTGTTTCTAAAGCCCGTTTTTCAAAATGTTCCATGTAAAAATTTGCTACGACTGGGCTCGGGGGCTTCCCATGGCGACGCCGTCCATCTGTTCGTAGAACTCCTTATCCCATTGGAAGTAACTGGTTGTTAGGCAGTGCTGAAATAAAGCTGTGATGTCTTCTGGGAAGGTCTGTTTGATGAGTGCCAGGGTGTCCCTCACTGGTACCTTGGTGAACCGGGAGACCACGTCAAAGCTGACCAGTTTGTCCGTGGGGTTGAGTTTCAGGGTGCTGATTTTGTTGATGAAATGTCCTGAATCTCTGATGTGGGCTGGAGTCTGTCCAACGTGGGTCTGCAGAAGGGTGGCCAGATGTTTGGATAATTCATATGTTGGGGAACCAATGGCGCTTACGATGGGTCTGAGTGGGATCGAGTCTTTGTGGATTTTGGGGAGTCCGTATAGTCTGGGTGAAAGGGCTTTTGTCTTGCATATGTGTTGAAGTACTTTGGGGTGAAGGGAGGAGCTCCTTGTCAGTGTGTTGGTTTGTTTCATGATTTTGCTGAAGATGCCGGTCACAGATGCTGGCGAAACGTTAGGAAACAAAACTTCCAGAACACGGCCACACAGCCTGGAAGTCCTACACCAGCCATCGTATTCCAGCCATGAAAGCCTTCAACAAAACTATTTACTATTAACTAATAACTTTTTCTAATAAGTAAAACATAAAAGATCTATCCCCATAGGCATACCAATTATAGTAACATATATATTTTACACTAAGTCAAATACATCCCTTTTACATCTGTAAATCAACATCTTAAATCCTGGTCAGAAAAAAAAACACGATTCCAATAATAACAACCCAAAATCAGAACTTATACAGTTCAACCCTGATCCGATAAGTCCACTTTGAACTCCTTTGTCTTCTTTTTAAGAGGTTCAATCTCCAGTCACTTTAAATAAGGTCCCAGATAATAGTCTCTCCTCATTTTCTGCCTGTCTGTTTTCAGAAACAACTTGAGAGATTTAGTGTTCCCCTTCTGTGGATCCAAAGTAAAATAACTCTCAAAGTCACTCTTCTGATTTATAATCTGGATATCCCTTTTAATTATTAAAACATCAACCAGAAAAGTTTGCATGTCCATTACAACTTCTTTCTCCTTGTAGTCAAGCATTTTAAAATCTATTTTCACATCCACAGCATCTTTTTGCAAGTCTTCCATATCTCTTTTATAGTCTGGCAATTTTTTAAAAGTCCATTTTAAAATCCTTATTCAAATCACCAACAGGTTCTGTTTTACCCAGTGGAATCTTTTCTTCTTCTGTAACCTCTGTTAGATCAAGTTTTAGGAGTAAGTCCTGAACACATTGTTCCCAAACAGAGTTAAATTCTTCTGTAGTAAGACAATATTCCTCCATTATGTTAACAAGTATCTTTTCCTTTAATTGCTCTCTGGTTCCCTCTAGTTAACCTTCAAAGCCCAGTCTTATCTTTTGTTTATTTTCAAAATGGAAATTTTCCCACTGTGAAATTGCTTGCTGTTAATTCCAAAATCATCAGCTATATTTTTATAAATTTCAGAACAGTCCATAAAAACGATTCTTTCAGATTCATCTGGCCCCTTATCTGTCCACAGTTAATATTCTTAGCTCACTTTCACTGCTTTCTAAAAGTTAAAGTTTTTCTTTTTAATCTTAAGACTTACTTAAATCTTCTTTCTTCTTGGATAGAAGGAAATTCTCCCGGTGTGCAGTAACTTACCTTTCAGAAGGTTTTTAATTTCCAAATAAAACACAAATAAGTAGTTTCCAACAGTAATTAAAAGAGGAAGTGAAAGCAAACCTAGTGTCCTTTGAAGGCTCCACACTGCAGCTTGGGCTCGATGTTTCCCACAACTCCCAGAGCGCTCAACTTGCTGGGGATTGCAAATTTGCAATCTCTTCACAGGGGGCCTCTGTAAGGAGTGCTTGTGGATGATCTAGACATCCCCTTTATACAGAGATGGTTCCCAGGAGCCAGACCTTTCGTTGGCTTCTCTTAACTGCCACAGCTGTTGGGTCCGCAAAAATGGAACCGTCCTCAATCGACCATTACTCCCCTGGAAGTGCATGGTTCACCGTGAATTAACCACCACATCGTAATTAATTTACATTGATCTACATAAATACTTTTTTTCTGTTTAGATATTTCTTGCTTTTATGTGACCATTTTTTAAAATTCCTCCTTTCTCTGATATATGTGAATATATATTCAATTTATCATTTTTTAAAAAACGTGTTAGCTAATCCACAGCTAGTAAATGTAGAACATCAATTAAAATACAAATAAATTCTATAAAAAATAAATAAGCACAGTAAAACACTAAAAAAAAAAAAAAACAGCTGCAGAGACTATACAACAGTGTAATCCATAAGATGATGAAAGATGAATAAAAATATGCTTGCTGGTGCTAAAAAAAAGAAGTTGGAGTTATTGGCATGGGACTACTATTGAAAAGGCCCATTCTTGAGTAGAGACATCTAGTACTACATCAGGTGAATTCTGTCTAATGATGCCCTGAACCCTGATGATGCCCTCAAAGCTTTGGTAGAAATACTTGGGAAGAGTCACTCCGCTGATATTTAGTGGTGATGTTTCCCAATAGGTAACATCGTTAGCAGAATGAGGATGGAGTTAATTTTTCAAATCTGCTCCAAGTTATTATAAAATCTTTTAGAACAGAATCAGAGGAATCACCAAGGGTTGTAAGAAAGTGAGGCAGTAAGAGAAAATAATCTCTTCCCATTCCACCAATAGAAGTTTGTATTAAATCAGAGTTTTCTATATGTGGAAAAACATAATGGAATGCAAGCCACACTGTGCATACTAATTTACAGTAGCACTTTGTTTGACTTATACTCTGCCTTTCGACTATAGTAAGTAGTCAAGGCAATTCCCTAAAGAGTACTTCTTAGTAAGTACTTGAGTATTGAGGATTGTGGGATAACTCTAGAAGAGCCACCAGTGAAACTTGCAGTATAACCTTCAGAGTTTTAGAAGTTGTCTGGCCTCAAATAATGGCTAGTTGTTCCATAATGCTGTAAGTGATGGTTCACAGACACTTAACCATCAAACACACCCAAATCAATAGACTCTAATATATTGTCTTGTGCCCTATCTTTCCATTTTAGTTTCTCATTTGTCAGAAGGGATTGCAAATGATGATTGAGTATGCAATGAAAAAAATCTGCGTGTAAAGGAATTTGTATCTAATTATGCCATAGAAAATATAAAAAACAAATTATAACATTATGTTCTTTGATTTTGTTTTGTAGCCCAGATCATCCTGAAAACATCATTACAAATGGAATATTGGTGGTAATCATGGTTTATTTTCAAAAATATTTTCTAAAAATGATTGAGTCCACAGCACCCATTAGAGAGCAAGATGGAAACAGAAACTACATGTAATCAGGATTGTTCAACAATTGCAACAATTTTGTATGGATTGCAGCTGATACAGATTTGGCATGGCTTAGAACAAGGACCTAATCATCAGGCAACTCACTGTTAGCTGATTCTCCAGCTTATCACATGGGCTGGGGCAAAGAAAGGTGTAGTAGATTTTTACCAATACCCTGGATATGGGACAGTGCCATTTGGGGGTGCAGCTGGCATTCCAGTCTTTGAGATGAGGTGGATCCCATACAATGATCCCTTAATGGGAAAGTAAGGTATAAAAACAACTGGAATGGACTGGTGCCTGTACTCAGGGTGGTAATACAGAACATTATAACTAGGGGTATGCATAAGATATGCAAATACATGTTTACTTTAAAATGGATCATTCCAATCATTCCAGAATTGTTTTGAGCTTGAAACAGCCCAGCTGTAAGCCCAGAACATTTCTGGGGTTGTGATAATACTCTGTTTTGAGTGTGAAACAGTCTTCAAAATGTCTTGTGTACCCTTAATTAGAGCAACAATACTGATAATGAAGACCAAAAACCCTGCATCACGCCTAATCCAATCATGAAATTAGGTAGAATTTCCGGGAACCCATGATTAAACTTTTTTTCATAGAAATAATCATACTGATGGTGGGAGCTTATTAGGAGTGAGGGAGTTGCCATGGCCACGGATTCTTTTCATGCCATGGATGGGACAGAAGGCTCTCTTCCTCGGCTCCATCCCACTGATTCTGACCTTTATTAGGTCTATCCCCAGCAGTCAACAATGCTGGTTACTGACTTAGGTTGTCCAACCAGCAAGGCACATCATAGAGACTCATGGGTCATTTAGTTAAAATAAGTAAATACTAACTTTATTCCTTTCAGCGCACAACATTTGCATATATTCAGTAGTTTCAATAAGCCACCCTTTTTTCCAAGTCTCCTCTTCTTCCTCCTCCTCCTCCTCCTCCTTTGTTGATCATCCCATCTTCAATTGATTGGTTTCTTTTCTTCCTAACCATCACCAAAAACATATATGACAGAAGTATGTGACTCAGAATAAGATTATAATTACAGCTATTTTGTTCTCATTACGGCTTTGAAATTGTTAGACTGATGAGAAAAGTAACTTCTGAGAGATGCAGGTCACTTAATCTTGTGTGTCACAAACACTATTATGCTTTAGATATTTATGGTTGTTTAAAAAATAGGATAATTCTTACTATGAATCAGACAGGCTTACTCCAACTCATCACACAGCTAGATGTGTGTCCAACAGCTTTAGTCACACTATAACAGTTCAGTATAAGTACTGTCTTGTGACACAACCATAGCTCAATAACACAGTACAAGTTTTGCATACAGAAAATCTCATGTCCAATCCATAGTATCTCCACTTAAGATAGTAAGTGATATGGAGATGAGAGGTCTTGGAGACAGCCACTGCCAATCAGAATAGACTTGTATTGTATTATTCTACTCTTGAATTAACAAGTAATTTGACCTGGCATAAAACAGATTCTATGCCCCAAAATATATTATTGAATAGTATTAACTCTCAGAAATTATGTGCCCATTCATGTCATGAGATAGCTTCCATTCTCATAATGCTTGGGAACATGCAAATTTGACAACTGATTTACAAGTAATCTGGGTTCTGAGGAGCATTTGGCATATCATATGAAGGCTGAAAAATCTGGATGACCACTAGATGGCAGCAAAGAAACATAAAGCCCCCTAATTCTTTGCTGCTAGTTAGTGGTTGCCCAGATTTTTACAGCCTGGAGGAGGCTCCATCTACAGATCTCTGTAGAAGTGACATGTATGCACCCACTTGATGTTCCTGATAGTGGCAACACATTTTTGAAGTATCTCCATTATTAGCCACATATACTGTATGTGGGTCAAACTGATGAACTGATCTATATAGTCATGAATCTCCAGTTCCAATTGGCTGAGAGAAATAGAAGAAAAGGGTCAGGAAACTGAAGGTGCAAGAGTCAATAGAAATTTTGGGGGAAAGTATATGTATATTATGGGAGGAAAGGCGGCAGAGTAGCTGGAAAGTTGGAAACCCAGCAAGAGTAAACTTAGTAGGCTGAGGAAAAATGTTTGTACTAGTTTGGAATAACAAAATAGCATTCTTGATCAATGAATCTTTGTGTAACTGATATCCATTGTTCTTACAGTCACGCGAACTTTCATGTCTGGAGGTTAGAGTGGATATTGAGAAACTGAAGCAACAATTCACAAGTGAGGTCATTGCATTATTAACTGGTTTTACCTGTGTTGCTTTGGGTCAGAATTAGGAGGACTAAAATGCTATCTTTTCTATTATCTTTTAATTGTTTCAGCTTTTAATGATTCATTTAGAAGCGTACAGCATGTGACAGTGTGTGAATTTATTTTATAGCTCGTTGTCCTTACCTGAATACAAACAGTAACCCCTAAAGCCACTCTGAGGGAATCACCATTTCTTACTACCTGCAATACCTCTGAAATGACACTCATACTGACAAAATGTCATTTCTGAGGCATTGGGAGAAAATATGGTGGCTTGACAGCATGCTGATTTGGAACTCTGTCACTGCAAGAACGGTGGACCAGTTTCTTATAGAAAGATCATGGGCACAAGCTGCTCTGCCATTTGTGAAGGTAACCCCGCCCCCCGCCCCCCTCCCCAGGGGCTGAAATTTTTAAGAAGCTGCTCTTGAACTAAGAAAAATACTACTTTTGTTTCCCTGGCTTGATTTCTCAAGAAATGCTCCCCTTCCTACTACCCCCATTTCTTTTATTGTTAAAAGAAATGAATTTGCTCTGGAAATTCAGATCAGCAGTAATTTTTCTATCCCAAATTTCTATGAGTCTTATTAACTGAAGCCTATAAAGAGTGATTATTAATGTTGTTAATATTCCTTTGTTTTTCGTTCTATCTACGTAGAAGATGAATTAACACTTACAGTCAAGGGTTCTTTTGAGGAAACACAGAAGATTTCACTGGCTCCTGATTCCAGCCAGAGTAATAGTAACATCATTCAGTTTCACTGTATCAAGAATTATCAGTCAAATCTGGAGATCACCTTACCTACAGAAATGTTTTGGTCAAAGGTAGTGTTATTACTGATAGTACTACATCAGTGATGTGGCTGAAACAAATTAAGAGGGAAATATTTTGACAAATTCTATTATCCTAAATCAGTGTTTCTCAACTTCAGCAACTTTAAGATGTGTGGACTTCAACTCTCAAAATTCTCTAGTCAGCATTCTGACTGGGAAATTCTGGGAGTTGAAGTCCATACATCTTAAAGTTGTTGAGGCTGAGAAAAATGGTCCTAAACCCACTTGCTCAATTTGATTTTTCAGATTGAGAAAAAAGGACTGAATTTTTCAACTTTTCCTAGGTCAGTTCTTTCCCAATTTGTCTCAAGGACAAGGAATCGAAAATATAATTTTAAATTTTAGCACCATTTTTCATATTTAAGTTTCTATCCAATTAGCCTTTTCTGTCTGGGAAGGGAGCAAATCAGTGTCCCCTACAACTTGCCAAACATTATAAAAATCTACTCTTGAGAGGCAGAGCATCCTCTAGAGTGGATTTAGAGAAAAAGAATTAAGCTGCTTGAGACAGCAGAGGGTGGGAAAATTCTGATTGCAGAAGTGAGTGCTGGTTTGCACCCTTCAGAAATTTCATTTAATCTTTATGATAAAGATTGGTGTTAATCCGTGTTTGGGTAATGTAACATTTATGTACTAAATGCTCACAACTTTTCTTCTTTTAAGTTTTTATATGTATATGTATCTATTTAGCTGGCTTCACTTAAAGGAAACTCAGGATATTCTTCTACTGTGATTTTGCCTTTGACTGAACTTCCCATACAAGAGAAAATAGTGCTAGGAGAGGTGAGCTGTTTTTCTTAAAGGAAACAATGCCGTAGGAGTTATCACACCTCAGAGAAACAGAGAGAGATTTATAGATAAATGGAGGCTTATAGATAAATGGAAAGGGGTGTGTGTGTGTATATGTGTCTGTGTGCGCGTGAGTACATGTGTATACACACACACTCCACCACTCAGAACCTGTGCACATTTTAGGGTTCCTCCTGGACTCCTGACTGCTGCTTGAGGAGCAGGAGGCAGCCACAACCATAGCTTTGCATCACCGCCTTATAAGCCAGTTGCATGTTTTTGGATCTGGCAGCCCTGCTTACAGTCACTTGTGCCTTAGTCGCCTCCCAGGTGCAAGGAGCTCTACATGGGGCTGCCCTTGAAGACCATCCAGAAGCTGCAACTGGTCCAGAATGTAGCAGCGCCGGTAATAATGGATATGCCTGTTCTTCATGAGGTGTATTGGCTCACAGTATGCTTATGGGTACAATTCAAGGTATTGCTTATCACCTATAAAGCCCTGCATGGCACTGGACTGGGTTATTTGTGGGGCTGCCTGTAGTTATCGCTGCTCATCTGACTAGGTCACACAGGGTGGGCATGCTCTGGGTCCTTCTTTGAAGCAGTGTTATCTTATGAGACCTAGAGATGGGTCTTCTCTGTTGCTGCGCCCATCCTTTGGAACAAGCTCCCTGCTGAGGTGTGGATGGCCCTAGCCCTACTAGCCTTTCACAGAGTCATGAAGATCTGGCTCTTCTCCCACACATTGAACCAGGTTGGCATTTGAGCCCACTTTGTTACGAAGGGACTGTTTGTTATTCACAGCTTGGCTATGTATGTATGTGGTTTTTTAATATATATTTATATAGGTTTTTATAATTTATGAGTCATAATTTATGTGTGTTTGTGTGTGAAGATCATGATGGCGATGATGGTGATGATGATGAGCCTAGATCAATCTACTGCAGGAAGAAGGCCTCTTCACTGAAAACTATGGATTGTAACATGTAGCCATGTTGGTTTAGTGTGGGTTGGCAGATAGATGTTTTTTGACTTCCCAGTCTAGATCAGAGAGAGTGTGATTAGCCCAAAGACACCCAACTAGCTTTCATGCCTAAGAAAGGTCTAGACCATGGGTGTCCCTTCTCCTAGTCCAGTGCCTTAACCACACTACATCACATTGGCAGGTCATAAGTATTATAAGATAAATAACACATACACACACACATACACACTTATTTTGAAATAAGTCTTGTTGAGTATGTATGTATGTATGTACAGAATCTAGGCTGCCCCAGTGCCAATGGACTTGAGCTGCCTAAATCTCATGTCTAGGATTGCAGCATGATCTGACTCTAGTCTAAGGTAGCTTTCTGGATTCCTAATGACTGTTCCAGAAGGTCCCACAAAACAAAAACAAACAACACTCACCTTCTCTTCCCTTACTACAGGGGGAATATTTTTGTGGATACTTAGAAATGGAAAATCTGTCATTCTGTTGTTAACACTGGATATAATTTCAGCTGTATCTTAGACCTGAAACTAAAGTTGATTTAATAACAAGATTTGGTTGTTTGTTTATCCTTTTCTAAGGTAGAAGGCATAAAATAGTGAGTGATATGCCTAATCTTGTACTTATTCTCTTGATTTTCAGAATGAATCTTTTGATCTGCATGTGAAGGCAAAAGACTGGTAAAATATCAGATTTTTAACATCATAAAGAAGCAACATATTGTACAATTTTATTTTAAAACAAGATTCTCTGATCTTGATTCAAAGAAAATTCATTTTAAAAAGACTGAATACTTAAACCTGATTAAAATGAATAAGTAAAGCTAGTAATGGCATTGGATACGCAGGAATATTTTGAGCAAAATTTTTCAGAATTACCAATATATACAAAATAATGATTTATTAATTTACATTTCCCTCAATTGCTGAATATTTAGCTCTCTTTTTAAAATGTGATCGGTTTTACAATTTATATCAGTCATAGGAAATGTTTACAGTATCCTTAGGAAGTGCTGAAATCCTTTAATCATGGTGACTTAATTAACAAGATGACAGCCTATATAATTAAATCACTAAGATCAAAGGATTCCAGCCCTTTGTAAATCCCATTTGGCTGGGACTACTTATCTGATTACTTCAGGAATATAAAAAGCCATAAGATAAATAATGTCAAAAAAATGGTACCTATCAAAACAATGCTAAGAAATGGGCTCCCAAACATTACATATTCTTGTAAAGTTCTACTTTAAAAAGAACAGTGTTCTTTAAAAAAATCATATTTTCTAAAAATGCTATGTTTGGCTCTAGATCAAAGAAGGAAAATACTGGGTGCAGAAGAGTTCCCTTCTTTTATTGAAAAATCATATTATGCAACTATTAATTGGCTGCTGTTACAGTTTCTAAATGTCATGCCAATTAGTTCGCATTAAACCAGCTTATTAATCAAAATATCATGGGGACTTTGTCAAATGGTGCTTTGCTGAAATCAAAACTATATGTGCAGCTTTCCCACAATCCACATACCTCCATTACACCTATAATTCACATTTGCCTTCCTGTACTAACAATTAAAACTCATTTTCTTTATTTCCTTTTCTCACTTTGAGCATTAACCTATAGACAATGAAAGCCATGAAATTCATGAACCATGTTCTTCCTGTCTTTTTTTTTTAATTGTGCAGTTTGATAGGTCTTATTACAGTAACACTTCAAACTTCTTTTGCAAGACACAAGCCTTTATTTGAGGTTCTACTCCTGAGGTTTGGTTTTTCTTCTCCATCTCCACAGGGTTGTAGCAGACCCATCATGTAGATAATTAACACCATAGTCTCAGAAACAAAAGTGTCTCTGGTAATTCAGCTGTATCGCCCAGAGTTCCCCCGTTGGGGGGAGATGGGCGGTTGAAAAATTTAATAAATGAAATAAAGAAATTATTCTTCTTTCCCTTTCCAAAACTCTTCTGTGGAATGGATGAAAAAACCACCTGAGCCCCCGTGTTCTTAGCTTCCTTGCAGTGTTACTTGCCCCCACGTGAATTGGGAAGAAGGGATAATTAGCAGTGGATTTGATAAGTCTTGGGAATTATTCTTCATATTCCTGATCCATGTTCTTTGCAGACAGTACATTTCACAATCCAGCAGGTTTGGACACCACATATTTTTTGCAGTTCTTTGTTGTGGTGAGTCACCAGCTAC
Source organism: Python bivittatus (assembly GCF_059951505.1). Taxonomy (NCBI): domain Eukaryota; kingdom Metazoa; phylum Chordata; class Lepidosauria; order Squamata; family Pythonidae; genus Python; species Python bivittatus. Next base: position 26,212,750 of record NW_028277075.1, on the reverse strand, counting down.
TAAGACAATTTGTTTTGTTTTCTTTTTGCAGGGACCAGCTCTCTTCTCTCCTTCAGGGATCCATCAACTCAGTTCCCATTCCATACAATCTCTGAAAATTCAAAGACTGTTTTCTCTTGAGGGTTTGAAAGCGATTTTGGAATTCCAGCAGTGCAGAATATCTTGTACATTTCTTGCCTCCGATTGTCATTCTTGTTCTGTAACTTCAATTGATCTTCTTCCTTGTGTAGAATTACTTCCTCTATAAACTCAACTGTAGACTTTTTCTTGAAGAAATCTTTTTTGTTTTATTATTTTCTCTTCATTGTCTCATATGTGTTGAAATACAACCTCTTGCTTCTTCAATTCTTTTTCTGAATTCTGAAGCACTTTTTTTCAATCAGGAATACAAACATCATTACAGACACTTGTTCATTAAATTTCACTGCTGTTTCTTAAAGCGCTATCAGTCCAAGCTTTATTTCTTCTTCCTTTTTCATGTTCTCACTTTAAATACCAGGCCTTGACTTACAGAGAACATTGGTTAGAGACATGCCCTTGAAACCAATCCATCAGATCCAACTGTTGTGTGTAATCCTTAAAGCAACTTGCGGTTGTGCTTGTTTGGGTTTATCTCTTTGGTAGAAAGTGAGGCTGTAAGCTCTGCCTGTATCTGATTTCCCTTTCTAATCTTAATTTGTTCTTTTGAGCAATTTTGTTTCCTTTGGTTGTCCATAAACAGATTGGAGTTGGTGTCAATGTTTTGAGTTACTGTAAAAGCTGCTAGCTTATCTGGACAACTTTGCATAAGAGTTTCAAAGGCTGTTTTTAAAGAATCCACCTTTGTGTTTATAGAGGTTAAATATTCAAAAATTGAAATTACAGTTTGTGCAGTTAATAAGCATTGTCTAGCAGCAAAACCTGTTGTGAATTCCTTTGGTGTTTGCTTGACTTGCTCTTCCCCCATCAGAGGTGTACTAACAACAGGAGAGGGTAATAAAGACAGGGATTCAATCAGATGATTTGATTCCTCATGCAAAGTAGAGGACAGCTCTAATAATTGTTGTTTTTCAATTTCTGTTTCCAAATCCCAGGTCAGTATATCACAGATATTGGAGGTAGGGATGCAATGGAGAGAATTTATTTTGTTATTATTTTTACTCACAGTTTTCTTGTCCATCATGTAGCCATCCATTTTTGGCTGCTTTGTTGGTTTGGGTAGGATCTGAGAGCCTGGGCTTGTCCTGTCGCGTTTCTTGTTCTTCCCCATTGCTTCAGTGTCAACATATCATGACTGAAGCCTTTTTTCGATGTTTCAGGGACTTGGTGTTCAGTTTTAGAACACCTCTTGCAGAGAATGGGTTTATGAAATAAAACTAGATAAAAATTAAGATGTGTGGCTATTTAAAAAAATGGATAGGACAAATAAAATAGCATGAGGAGGCTTTAGTTTTAGCAAAATGGGGAATTCTGGAAGTTGAAGTCCACACATTTTAAAGTTCCCAAGGTTGAGAAACATTGCTCTAGAGATTCCAGGAATGCTACTTCATTGTTGTGGGGTGTATTAACAGAATCTGTCCAAACCTTCACTGTCCCTTTTTAAGACAAGGATAAGGCAGGGCTATTCTGAGTTTCTTTCTCACATTTTCTACTTTCCCAGGGCTGAGTAATTGTTTTACCTGTCCATCTCCTTTTCAAAGCCAGTGCTAAATTCCTCTACACCTTTCAGGAAGTGGCCTTTTTCATTAATTCTTGTGAACAAGTCTGCAGAATTGATGACTACGACATATTTTTGGAACAATACTGGGAGTTGCAGATCCTCTTCTAAAACTTTTACTAAACTGACTGGTGATAAACATTTGAACCCCTGGCTGTTGTTACACTCAACCATTTCAAGAGATCTGGAAATCCTAAATAATTTATTTTCCATCCCAATCTGTTGTCTTTGAAAATATTAATAAAACGAGAGACTATAGAGGATATGGTAATATAATAATACAGTATCTAAAGCAGATTTTATTTCTTTGTGCATTTTAATTAGGAATTCTTAAAATACCTGCTTAAAGGTTACTCAAAAAAACATTTGAATTAGTTTATCTCTCTGCCAGCTCATCCTGTTCTCTCTTTTTTGCTGTTCCCCACCACACCCAACACTGGGTATACTGTATATGTAATATTCATCTGTCAGGATAAACTGTGATAACAAAAGGTTATGCAATTAATAAAAAGATTAATATTTAAAATATGAATACACAAAAACAAACTATGATTGTGTTTGTGCAACAGTCTATCATGTTTATACTTCTGGAAATAAACATAGATGGTAATGTAAATACTATTTAGTTAGCTGATATGTTAATAGAGGATTGATTACAAAATTTAAGTTATCATATTGCAGCCCAAAAGACCTCAATGTACGCTTAGGGTGTGATTTGGGTGCAGAAGAACAAGTCTTCCTAAGGAAGAGAAAGAAGTACGTTGCTGCTGCCCTGAAGAAGGTTCTTCAGCTACAAGAAGAACTGAAGGATGATGAGGTAGGTCAAGCAGGGACATGCCCACATTTTTTCTTTCCCCAGTAAGTTCAGAGTAGACTGCTAACTCCATTTATGGACTAGTAAGTTATATTTTGGGGCAAAGTGCCACTAATAGCAAAAACACCCTTCTGTAGGCACCGCAATGCCAAACATTGATGGGTGTGTAGAGAGGATCTAAGAATAAAAGAGAGGTACCAGCACAGAGGATACAGGAATCTCCTGTTTGGACAATGGGAGAACAACTGGAAGAAAATAAATTGGTCATGTTGGCTGCTAAAAGCATAATTTGAATATCAGCTTATTTTTACAGTTGGGTACAAATGAGCTTTCAGAATTAGGTGAATAGACATTAGGTGGACAATTTCTCTGAATGTCTCCAGGGAAAGGAGAACATCTCCAACATTTTCTCAAAGGCAGGAACCTCTTTCCTTGGACAACTAATTCTCACTTAGCAACTGCCCTGTTTAGCAACCATTTGAAGTTATGAAGGTGCTGAAAAAGTAACTTTACTTTACTCACACGACCGTTGCAGAGTCCCTGCAGTCATGTGATTGAGATTTGGGTGCTTTGCAACTGCTGGGTATTTACAACTGTTGCAGCATCCCATAGTCATGTGATCACCATTTGCATGCTTCACAGCTGGCTTCTGACAAGTAAAGTCAATGGAGAAGCCAGCAGTAAAATCACAAGTCATGGTCACGTAATGTCTCGCTTAACAACCATGTCGCTTAGCAATGGAGTTGCTGGGCCCAATTGTGGTCATTAAGTGAGGACTAACTGTAGTACCATTACTGAAAAAGCTTCATACAACAAACTCTTTCTTGATGTCTTGCCTTTGGTCCTAATTGAAATGTGGGAAGCTAAGGAAGCTGGCAAGAAAGGTACAGACTACTGGAGAGATGATCAGTCAATGAAGGACAGGGCATTCACATATACCCCTATGCAACCCTGTAACTAAATAAGTAGGAAGAACACCACACTCCATTTACAAACATTCTCCAACCCACAAATATTTATTTTCCTTTCAAATAATTTCTAAAGTAAATTTTCTTTCATCAAATTGAATGAGAACTGGTAGAAAAAATACAAGAGCATTTGTCTTTGCTTCGATAATCTCTGTCAATGCCTGCAGTTAGAACTTGTTTATGGTACATCTGCTCAGCCTTCTCTACCTTAAGATTGGAGCAATGTCTAGCAGCTTACCCCCTATCTCACTCTGCCCTTTGGTGCTAAATAGGTACCAGTAATTGCAATAATGACAACTGGTGGTGGAACCAGATCCTTTACAGCAATGTATGGAAGCCTTCTGGGTCTGCAGAAACTGAATCTGTTAGATTGTATTACATACATTACGGGTTTATCTGGCACAACATGGTAAGGAGGATTTTCTTTTCATTTACTATATTTCATGACCTGTCCAGTATATGATGTATGCATAATGTTGCAGAAAAGGTTCAGAACAATACGTAAGACAAGGGTTGTTAAACTTTGTATACCACGGCCCGCTAAAAGTAACAAATGAATGTATATAACCTCCACTTTTCCCATGAATAAAACTAATGATTTCATTGAGATAGGTTCGGGCAAGAAATAAATATACCATTTTTAATTTATAATCATTCTAAAATAAATATATCACTTTAAATTTGTATTTTAAACTAAATATAATTAAATTTTAATCTATTTATCAAATGAAACAATGATAGAAGCTTTCAACTTCATAAACAAACATTTAATTGGAATTAAGCTTTTTTCTACTAATTAGAGTTAAGATTAACAACAATTTATGGTTGAGATAGATGTGCTAAACTATGCTCAGTGTAAAACTGGAGAATATTCCTAGGCAAAATATTCAACAGAGACCCAACCACTCCCTTCTTACAGCATCCTATATTAATATTGGTTTTCCCCTCTCTGTTTTTTTCCCATTAAATTCAGTTGCCCAGTAACTGTCTGTTACTGTTTTGTCTGTGGAAAAAACAAAATACTGAAATAAATGTTGGGATTTCATTTTAATTTATCAGTTTTATTACCTTAAATGAAAAGTACTATGACACTCATGGGACAATGTCATGTGGCATTTCAGATACTATATTTTGAATGCTGCCCCCTCCATGTGGGAAGCCCTGGATAGCTATCCCCATTCCTCAGAAAGCCCTCTAGGAGGAAGGAAAGCAGGGGGATATTATTATAACCCAAAATATATTTAAACATAACAATAGTGTCATTCTCTCTGAAAGTAAGGTTTCTATGCTATTAGTTGTGTGCTACTCTTAATTATCATTTTCATTTTCATTTTCATTATTATTATTTTTAATAAAAACTCAGGACCATGGGTAAATTATATGAAGATCCTGATTGGTCACAGAAATACCTGGAAGAAGCCATTAATGAAGCCCGAAGACATGTGACCAAATCTAAATTTAACTGTTTTTCAATTGATAAGCTGAAGTATTATTATAATGAGCTGAGCCAAAGAACCAAAGAAGGACACAGAACTTCTTTCATAGACCTTTGGGGCCTTGTCATTGAGTCCATGTTACATGATGAGGTAATAAGCCTTCATATTAATTAAAGGGAGAGATCTATGAAATAGATGCATGATTTGAAAAAGAAGTAGTCTACTAGGAAAGTCCTTTTTCATATACTGTGTTTATGGAGGTTAGTTAAGCCATGTCACAAGCTGAGAGGGTTTTCAAAGGGGATGATACAAATTTATAGAAGATGCATCTCTCAGTGGCTATTAGCCACATATACTTATCTTCAGGATTAAAAGCAAGCACGGGCAGTGAGAGAAGGTAGCTGACCTACAGAGTCTGCTTTTGGACAATCTGGAAATGTTTGTGCATTGTAGGAACTAAAATGTTTTATTAGATGATCTTTAGATCTGCCTTAGCAAGGTCCTTCCAGGGTTCTTCCATGAGGGTTCACATAGATATTCCACGCATGAATTCCTGTACACAGGTAACTCTTCCCCTCCCTCATCCCATCTTGCCTACAGTCTGGACAATCAGAAGGTCTCTATATATCATTGTAATGTTAAAGTTCGAAGTGAGTTCTCTAATAAGACTTGCATGTCTATGGACACATGATGGTCAACAGACATATTTTTCTCCCTCTTTTGAAGAAAGACAATCACACACTTTCTGATCAGCGCGTGGCTGTGAGTGAGGGTCAGAATCCTTTGCCCATTTACTTGGCAGTCAACCTAAAAGACAACTACAGTGCTCAAGATTTTAAAGGTAATGCTGTATGTATATTATTCATATTATTCTGTACTAACATTTTAATTGTTCAGTACTAAAATGAGACCATTAAATAGACCATTAAAAATAACATTTTTTTCACCTTAGAAGGGAACAGAAAAATGAGTTTCTTGCAGGCCCCAGGTTCCTAGAGTAGGAAAAAATTCCCACACCAGAGCAAAGCAAGCAAGCAAAAAAAGAAAGAACAGCCGATATGCTTTGGTTAATTTTGTAATTAAGAATCCATAGGATATATTAACCCCCATGTTGTGCTTCCAGAATGGCTAGAATTCACTCCTTATGAGGTTGGAAGTATAAAACATGGTGCATACATCTGTTCAGAAGATTTTGGGAATGAATTTTTCATGGGACGATTGATGAAGAAGTTCCCAGAAACTCGGATCTGCTTCATGCAAGGTAAATAAATAAGAAACTGTAGTTTAAATTAAAGCAAGCTACTGCCTAATAATTCCTGTTGTAAATTGCCTATATTACTTTTGTTTTGTTTTTCAAGAAGTGTCATGGTTTCATCAGTACATTTAAAAAAATTGTGTGGGTCTTACCCTAGTTTTATTTTATCAACTCTACTCTGTTTTCTACAAATTTCATACAAAATATTTAATGTGATTTAACTTTTGTTGGGGGACAGATTGTTTTCTTTTGATGATCAGTTGACTGTTCCAAGCACTGAAAATGTGAACTATCAATAGGATGAATGGTAAATGTGCATGAGATACTCCCCCCCCCCGCAATTCTGTACATTTCATAGCTATATAGATGATGATATTTTGGCAGATATAACTTAGTACACGACTTAGTGATGACTGAATTCCTCTAGGTTGATGTGTTTTTTCCCCCTTACTGGTGTGAAAAGGGAAATGAGAGATACAAATTATGATTGAAGCTGAACAATAGTAAAGGGCCAAAGGAAGTAAATGGGTGATTGGAAACTGCCTTTGTTTTTCCCATCTAGCTGATCAATTTATAAAGCAAGCCTTTATGGTTATGTAAAAATATATTCGCATAGCCTAACAATTCTTGATTGGAAATATCTGGAAAACTCAGAATGAGGGGTAAAAGCTGAAGTTTCAGATGCAGTGGAAAAGAAACAATTTCATATTGACACTGCAAATTTAAGACTATTTATTTACATTTATTGAACCAATTATTTAAATTTATTTCACAGGTATGTGGAGCAGTATATTTTCTTTGGATTTAATCTATTTCTGGAATTTAGCTAATAACTCAGAAGAATTCTGGTATAGTTGGACAAGAGACAGAGTGCAAGACATTGGTAAGGTGATTTCTTTTTTTCCCTTCTTGTCTTTCCTGGTTTGTAAATTTGTTATTGTTCTCCTACCTTTGTTAAGATTAATGAGTTCATCCCAGTAAGAAGACACAGGACTTGTTTCTGTATGAAATTATTGATGTTAGTTGAACATCAATAATTTTATACAATATTTGGAAATGCTGGAAAAGTTCTCCCAATTACTCTGACAAGTAGTGTGAAATATCAAGTCCTTTTCATGCCTAACCCATAATGATGGTTTACATTTTCTTTCGTTTCTGACTCTGAGTATGATTAGAATCCATGAGACAATTGCTTGTTTAAAATGTGTTGTTTAAATGAGCTTATCTCAACCAGATGCCTTCCATGCAGTCTGGGAATTCTGGACTTTTTGTCCCAAATACTTGGAGGAGGACACTCTATAGAAGGAAACTGTCTGATATGCACTTCTATACATCTTTGCACCAGTGGTTGTTATCCAAAGATACCCTGGGTTTTATTCCCAAGTTACTGTGGTTTAGATGTATGCTCTTCATCAACCAGTGATGAACCATGATTTGCCAAGGTTTTGAACCAGTCTTTCCCAACTTGTCTCCTTGACCATGCATCTTTTAACTGGACATGCTGAAGGCTGGATTATGGGGGCAGCCCCTTCTTTTCATATGGCGTGCCTGCTAGTAACGCCATGTCATATAGGAATGGTATTTGGAGGCTCTGTTTTCTAAGGATGCCACAGTCATACTGCCAGAAATCCAGCAACTAAGCCACAGTATGGCTGGTTCCTTTATGGAAAGCTGCAATAATAGTAGTCTCCCCAACAATCCACACATCTATCTTTCTCATGTGTAAGTCCATCACTCTTCACATGTTTTACCACTAGACTTTGCAAATAAATATACAAATATTTGCATGTGAGCATTTAGAACCCTCCTTTTGCACAAAGCTTTGCCATAGCTATTGGTCCTCCTATAAGTTGTGATCCTATTGTGCCCACATAAGAAAGCTTGAGTAGAGTCAGAAGGCATGAACGGTTTTTTCTGTCTTTTACAGATGATTCTCTTCTGCCTTCAAAACCACATGAGCTGGACTCTCGCCTACTCACTTGCCAAAGCCAATTTTCCTCTACTCTCCGAGATGTTTTAACTGGACGCCCAACAATAGCAGAATATCCTAATTTCCTGAGGGGATTCCAGTTTCATGATGAATACTTGAAGAATGACCATTTTTCTGCATGGAAAGGCACAGTAATAAATTTACATTTGTGGTTTATCTTAGCTTTATAAAGTGCTCTTGGTTATCATACTTGACTAGGATGTAGCTAGCCAGTTCCAACCTGAGAATGATGTTCCTTTCTTTCCACATTTCACTGAAGACAATGGATAACCTATCTTAGTGTTAAAGGATCTAGGAATTCATTCAAGTCCTGGTTCACTTCACAAGGTCTAATGGAAGGATCGCTTCAATCGGAACCTGGCACTCACTCCACCAAAGACATTTGGGAAGGGAAATGGCAGAAAGTATCTTTTGTTTTAAATGAAAAGGTAGTTGAGGCACGCATGGGTGTCAAAGCACAAAGCTTTGGGATACTTTGCATCTTCTGCTGCCTCTGCTGAGGTGCCACAGTATTAATTGCACAGGTTGTTTGTTGCCACCTTTTGTGCTTTACAGGAATATCTGCAGGTTAGGATTTAAAAAATCAAGATGGCCGCCACGATGTTCAGTTCCCTGCATGACACACATAAAAAACAAGTGGAACTTCCATTGCACTGTAGTAGCTGCCCCCTTTACTTTTTTTAATCAAACCCTGAGATTTGGTGAAAAACCAAAACAAAACAAACCCCCCCCCCCCGGTGCTTTAGATTTCTCTTCGAGATAGAAAGCATGTGCTTATGCCATCAACAGCATTTGAGAACAATATCCACATGTTCATTTTCTGCAAAACCCCTTTCAAACTTTTCCAGACTGAAAATACATCTGCTAGCTAACCCTAACTCTTTGACTGGGAAAGTTGGGTTAAAAAAACCTTCAAAATAAAGAATTGGAGTTCAAATGCTAGATTTCATTAAAAAAATAATATATTGATGTTGTACTTATAAGATGAAATGAAGGCACCATTTATTAAATAAACCAACAGCAGTAAAAAATATCCAGTAGTCCTCCAAGGAAGGGCTTTAAGTTAATACACAAGACCTTTTGGGATACAGAAGTACATAAATCAGCCCATGGCATTTTCAGGCAAGGCTGCAAACTCTTGCTTAAAATCTTGGAGAGCCTGTGCCCGTTAATGTCCACACTATTAAAAGATGGATCAATTATCTGATTCACTATACATCATTTCCTGTATTCCTACATAGACAAGTTCCAGTGGGCTGGCAGATAAACACAGTACTCTTTCAATATATCATACTGTAATAGGTGTTTGCTGAATTGTATTTGACTTAGTCAGGGTGGCAATTTTCTGGCTAGGACACAGCTTCGGAACCCAAATCTAAAGCTAGATTTCTGGGTTTAAAAAATCCAGATGACTACTATATGCAGCAAAGAGTTTAATGTTTCCATTTATCTCTTTGTTGCCATCTAGTGGCCAACTAGTTCTTTGCATCCCAGATCTGGTAATCCTATCAAAGATCCTACCTGTAAATTGAATTAGGTTTCCTTCATGGCCAGTTGGAGTAGAAAACCCTGCTTCATTGTGAGTGCTGAAATAAAATGCCATTTCAGTTGGTTTCTAGATGTATTGTGGAACAGGGGGTAGTAACTTGTCCTTCACATCAGGCAGCAAAATGTCTTGGAAAAGCCATTTGAAGCTTCTTCTAACAAATAATCCTATAGTTGGCTGGAATAGAGAGAAAAGACAGATCCTTGCCTCCTAGAATTTATTCTAAGCATAGTCTATCCATAGACACTGTGCTTCTTGCTCAGAATAATGGCTAATACTGTAGATCCTGTTCTGTACTCCAGTAGTGCTCTAAGGCCTATAGAAGACTATAGCTCACTTGGCTGATCCAAGCCTAATTCTTTGAGGTACCTAGCTTAATCAAGCTCCATTTGTTTCAATAACAACACGGTATCATGCTGTTAATAAACAAATGGATAGAATAACTGAAGTATGCATTGTGCTCCTCTTCCAAACATTATTTATTTGCCAGTATATTTTTTATCCTATCTTTTATTTAAAAGATAAAACAATTAAACATCTTTTAAAACATTAAAAGAAGGTGCTACTCTTTAAGCAATATGCTTCTTTAAAACTGCAGGACTTGGGAACTGCAAAAGAAAGCTAGCAAATGTGAAATTTGGAAGGTAGGAGAGGGAATACCTCTATTTCATCTAGGAACTTATTGTTCTAGAACAAAGGTAGACAACTTGGAGCTCCAGGAATACACTGTGGTGGTAAAAGGTACCCCTCCATACACATGTAAGCTTCTAAAATTTGGGGCGCATCTTCTGGAGATCTTCAGAAGTGTTTACTACCCTGTAATGTTAAATATGGCAAGAATATGGCATGGTATTATTTAAAACATGGCTGGAAAATAACTGCACTTACTATAAAGAATGTTAAGATGTGAGTGTAAATAAAAGGAAGTTGTTGTCTTACCCCTTCCATTACTTTTTAGCATGGTTTTTGAGCACCCCATGAAGGTTACATGCAGCCAATGGCCCAAGAGAAGTGCACTCCTGCTAGAGAATGTTGACTGGAAATATTTGCTTTTCAGACTCTGTGCTGGACTCTCGACCTAACCTACTGATGGAAACAGCAGACCAAACTTTGTCTCTGGTGGATACTGGGTTTTTCATCAATACCAGTTACCCACCCCTTTTAAGACCAGAGAGAAAAGTGGATGTTATACTGCATTTAAATTATAGTGGGGGAGTACAGACTTCGGTAAGAGACATCAATTTAACTCTACCTTTAATCTTTTGCATTGGAGTCAACACTGAACTCCATGATATTTCAAGAGTACCCTAATTTCACAGGAGATATATTTGCCTCTTTTGTACCCACAAATTTGCATACGTTATGTAAGTTTTTAAAAAGTCAGATTTTTACCTGCTATGGACTCTTGTTTATTTTGGCAAAGATTAATTATTTTAGTGAAGAATATGGCTAGCCCAGAGAATGTTAATTCTGGATTAGGATAGGTTTTCTTTTATGTAAAAATTTTAAGAGTTGGAGTTTCTCTGGAACATGGTTGAGTGGTTATCATAAGCACTGCTGAGAAGCACTATGATATTCTGGATTGCAAGCAGCGTATGATAATTCATCCCCTTTTCTTGTCTTACTGTGATGTAACCTTAACAGTTTGCTATCTGTTAAATATGGACTAGATATTTCAAATTATTGTTCCTACAAATATTGTACAAATATTGCAGGTGCTCATTATAGACCGTATATCTTGACAACGTTGAGAAATATTCAAATTCAGACTTTTTGAAGTCTTTGAAAAGGAATGTTCTAGAGGATAATGATGCTACAGTTTGTTTTTTAATGCTGCACAGATTCTAGCATATAGTTTCCACATTTCTAAATATTTATGTAGATTTTAGGTGATGACTTTACATGTAGTGTTTGTTGTTTATACTTGTTGATTATGATCAACAATCCACTTTAAAACATAAACTCATATAAAAACAGAATACTCAGGGATGTAGCATATGATGACATGTTTAACCACTGCAACACAAAACTAAGTTTCAGTTTTGATAAGGCTGATAATACTAGTATTTGAATCAGAAAGTAGAAGCTTTTTGTAATAATAGTCTGTCTGTCCTGGATACTGCTACAGATGAGGTGAAATGAGAAAATTCTATATGTCCTTATAAAAATTATAGTACAGCAATTGTTGTTGTTGTTGTTTAGTCGTTAAGTCGTGTCCGACTCTTCGTGACCCCATGAACCATATTGCGCCAGGCCTTCCAGTCCTTCACTGCCTCCCTGAGTTTGCTCAGTTTCATGCTCATTGCTTCAGTGATGCTATCTAACCATCTCATCCTCTGCCGTCCTCTTCTCTTTTTGCCTTCAATCTTTCCCAGCATCAGGGTCTTTTCCAAAGAGTCCTCTCTTCGCATTAGGTGACCAAAGTATCTGAGCTTGAGCTTCATTATCGATCCTTCCAATGAGCAGTCAGGGTTGATTTCCTTTAAGATTGACTGGTTTGACCTCCTAGCAGTCCAGGGGACTCTTAAGAGTCTTCTCCAGCACCGCAGTTCAAAGGCATCAATTCTTCGGCGCTCTGCCTTCTTTATGGTCCAGCTCTCACAGCCATACATTACTACTGGAAAAACCATAGCTTTGACTATGCGGATCTTTGTCGGCAAGGTGACGTCTCTGCTTTTTAATATGCTATCTAGGTTTGCCATAGCTTTCCTCCCAAGGAGCAAGAGTCTTTTAATTTCATGGCTGCAGTCTCCGTCTGCGGTGATCTTGGAGCCCAAATAAATGAAGTCTGTTACTGCTTCCATTTCTACCCCTTCTATTTGCCAGGAATTGATGGGTCCAGATGCCATGATCTTAGTTTTTTTAATGTTGAGTTTCAAGCCAGCTTTTGCACTCTCCTCTTTCACCCTCATCAAGAGGCTCTTTAGTTCTTCTTCACTTTCTGCCATTAGGGTGGTATCGTCTGCATATCTGAGGTTATTGACGATTCTCCCTGCAATCTTAATTCCGGCTTGTGATTCTTCCAGCCTGGCATTTCTCATGATGTACTGTGCATATAGGTTAAATAAGCAGGGTGACAGTATACAGCCTTGTCGTACACCTTTCCCTATTTTGAACCAATCGGTTGTTCCATGACCGGTTCTGACTGTTGCTTCTTGGCCCGCATACAGATTTCTCAGGAGACAGGTAAGGTGGTCTGGTACTCCCATCTCTTTAAGAATTTGCCACAGTTTGTTGTGATCCACACAATCAAAGGCTTTTGCATAGTCAATGAAGCAGAAGTAGATATTTTTCTGGAACTCTCGTGCTTTCTCCATGATCCAGCGAATGTTGGCGATTTGATCTCTAGTTCCTCTGCCTCTTTGAAACCCAGCTTGTACATCCGGTAGTTCTTGGTTCATGTATTGCTGAAGCCTAGCTTGTAGGATTTTGAGCATAACCTTGCTAGCATGTGAAATGAGTGCAATTGTGCGATAGTTTGAACATTCTTTGGCATTGCCCTTCTTTGGAATTGGAACATAAACTGACCTTTTCCAATCCCGTGGCCACTGTTGCGTTTTCCAAACTTGCTGGCATATTGAGTGCAGCACTTTAACACCATCGTCTTTTAGTATTTTAAATAACTCAGCTGGAATACTGTCATCTCCACTAGCTTTGTTGTTAGCAATGCTTCCTAAGGCCCACTTGACTTCACTCTCTAGGATGTCTGGCTCAAGGTCAGTGATCACACCAGCGTGGACATCAGGGACATTAAGATCTTTCTTGTATAGTTCTTCTGTGTATTCTTGCCACCTCTTCTTAATCTCTTCTGCTTCTGTTAGGTCCCTGCCTTTTTTGTCCTTTATCATGCCCATCTTTGCACTAAACGTTCCTTTCATATCTCCAATTTTCTTGAAGAGATCTCTAGTCTTCCCCATTCTATTGTTTTCCTCAATTTCTTTGCATTGTTCATTTAAGAAGGCCTTCTTATCTCTCCTTGCTATTCTCTGGAAATCTGCATTCAGTTGCTTATATCTTTCCCTTTCACCCTTGCTTTTCGCATTCCTTCTTTCCAGAGCTATTTGTAAAGCCTCATCAGACAGCCATTTTGCGTTCTTGCATTTCTTTTTCTTTGGGATAGTTTTAGTTGCTGCCTCCTGTACAATGTTACGGACCTCCGTCCATAGTTCTTCAGGCACTCTGTCTACCAAATCTAATCCTCTAAATCTATTCATCACCTTCACTGTGTACTCACAAGGAATATGATCTAAGTCATACCTGAGTGGTCTAGTGGTTTTCCCTACATTCTTCAATTTAAGCCTAAATTTTGCAGTAAGCAGCTCATGATCTGAGCCACAGTCAGCTCCTGGTCTTGTTTTTGCTGTCTGTATATTGCTTCTCCATCTTTGGCTGCAAAGTATATAATCAATCTGGTTTCGGTATTGACCATCTGGTGATGTCCATGTGTAGAGTCGTCTCTTGTGTTGTTGGAAAAGAGTGTTTGCTATGACTAGCTTGTTCTCTTGACAGAACTCTATTAGCCTTTGCCCTGCTTCATTTTGTACTCCAAGGCCAAACTTGCCTGTTATTCCGATTACTCCTTGACTTCCTACTTTAGCATTCCAATCCCCTATGATGAAAAGGACATCTTTTTTTGGTGCTAGTTCTAGAAGATGTTGTAGGTCTTCATAGAAGCGGTCAACCTCAGCTTCTTCAGCATCAGTGGTTGGGGCATAGACTTGGATGACTGTGATATTGAATGGTTTGCCTTGGATACGCACTGAGATCATTCTGTCGTTTTTGAGGTTGTACCCCATTACTGCCTTTCCCACTCTCTTATTGACTATGAGTGCAACTCCATTTCTTCTAAGGGTTTCTTGCCCACAGTAGTAGATATAATGGTCACCCGAATTAAATTCACCCATTCCCGTCCATTTCAGTTCACTGATTCCCAAGATGTCGATGTTCAGTCTTGTCATCTCATGTTTGACCACATCCAGCTTGCCTTGGTTCATAGATCTTACATTCCAGGTACCTATACAATATTGTTCTTTACAGCATCGGACCTTCTTTTCGCTTCCAGATACATCCACAGCTGAACGTCCTTTCGGCTTTGGCCCAGCCGCTTCACTCTTTCTGGAGCTACTTGGAATTGCCCTCCGCTCTTCCCCAGTAGCATATTGGACACCTTCCAACCTGAGGGGCTCATCTTCCAGCGTCATATCTTTTAGCCTTTTAACATTGTCCATGTGGTTTTCTTGGCAAGGATACTGGAGTGGGTTGCCATTTCCTTCTCCAGTGGACCACATTTTGTCAGAACTCTCTGTCATGACCTGTCCGTCTTGGGTGGCCCTGCACGGTATAGCTCATGGCTTCACTGAGTTACGCAAGCCCCTTTGCCATGACAAGGCAGTGATCCATGAAGGGGAGTACAGCAATACTAGACAGTATATAGCACCAGGTTTTTACATTCTCTGTTTTACTCTACTTATATTTGTTGGTACACAGTTTGTTTTGCTTGTTACTTGACTTTAATACTTACTTTTTGATAATTTATTCACACAGA